>NC_134766.1:5000000-7500000 GCF_050436995.1 Anticarsia gemmatalis
GAAATACATTATTTTGAAATAGACTTGGTAGAAGCAGCACAGTCCCAAGCTTTGTTATCATCTAAATAATCTTTAATAGTATAATATCCCTTACGACATAAATTACTTTTAACTAATAACTTAAATTTATTGAGACTTAAATTTTGAATTTCACTCGGGATTTTATTGTAGAATCGCACACACTGACCTCTGAAGGATTTATTAATTTTTTGGAGCCTAGTGACTGGGATAACAAGTTTGTCTTTATTGCGTGTATTTATATTGTGCATGTCACTCTTTTTTTAAAAAGGGCGATATTTTTATGTACATAAATTAAGTTTTCATAAATATATTGACTTGCCACTGTCATTATATTTATTTCCTTGAATTTTTCCCTTAGTGAATGTCTACTTCCTAAATTATAAATTGCACGAATAGCCCTTTTCTGCAGCACAAAGATGGTTTGGGTGTCGGCAGCATTACCCCAGAGTAGAATTCCATAAGACATGACACTATGGAAGTAACTGAAGTAGACTAACCTAGCTGTTTCAATGTCAGTAAGTTGACGAATTTTTCTGACCGCGTAGGCTGCAGAACTAAGTCTATTCGCCAATTGTGATATATGAGATCCCCACTGTAACTTACAATCAATTGTAATGCCTAAAAATTTAGCATTATCCACAAGGTCCAACACATCTTCCTTCATCTTTACTGCTGTTTTCACTGGTTTGACATTAGGTGTTACAAATTTTATACATTTAGTTTTTTGCTCGTTTAAAAGCAAATTGTTAACATCAAACCAGTGTACCACCTTTGAGATAGCAATGTTCACGTCGTCAAATGTGGTTTGTTGTCGTTTAAGTTTAAACAATAATGAAGTGTCATCTGCGAACAGTACTATCTCGTGATATAACCCGATATCCCGATGATTAAGACATGATATCGAAAGGTCGAAAGTTCGAAGCCCGCCTATTGTTTTATTCATTACTGGTGAGGATAAATGATTGTTTGTAATTTGTAATGAGCCGTTTTCTACCTTCAGATATTATTTTTATTTAAAATCTGGAGATTATTCCTAGAATAAAATCATCACTAGAGAAAACTAACCTTAACTAAGATATTGATTAATTTATTTGCAACTACATAGATAAGATAGAGCCATTTTTCTATAGAAGCTTTCTAAATACATTATTTAATCAAATCGAGGATGCTTATTACCTAACCATTAAAACGCGTAATGGGCATTATATATTATGTTTTTGAAACTATTCAGATAATTTTATCATTTGGTATATTTCCGTCACATTTTCCTCATTGTCGAATGTTTTGTGTTTAATGTTCGAACTAAACGAAATCATAATAAATTTGATAATACTTCCATATTTCTTGTGTAGCGGAAATCTTTTACAAACAAACGCAAAGTATAATCAGACAAGAAACTAATAAGTTTCAATACCACAATTACTTTTTCTATTAGATATCAGGCGATACCTTTAAAAAATTGTCAAAGCGTGCCTAAAGTGCGCCATATTCTAAATCTCTCTGATTAAAAAAGAAATTAATATTTAGCAATTTTTACTTTTAATTTACTTTATTAGTTATTATTTTTTAAAATGTATTTAACAAAAATACTTAAATATAAATATAATTAAAATAAGGCATCATAAAATATCTCCGCATCGCCGTCCTCGGGTAACGTGCCCAGAAGACTGGCAGCATTGCCACGTTGAATGGCAATACTTATTCTTCGTCCTCTATAAGAATATAGAGAATCATATCTTACTAGATTAAATACGGTATCTTAAAAATACTGTTAGGTATGTGTGCAAAATTCTCATTCAACAATTTAAATGTTCATGTAAACTTTACGCTTATTTATCACACTATGGCCTGTGACCCCAAACAGGTTTGAACAGTTGCGTGTTATGATTTTTTTCTTACATTTAACAAAAATATTGATTCTGTTGTTCGTATTGAGGTCATTGTAAAATGCATGTCTATTGATTTCCTTACTGTAGGCTATTTTAAACTGTCCACTTAGACGAAAATAGAAGGGGGTTTGGTATCAATCGATAGTGCTGAAATATACAGTGTTTTAGCCTTACAGACTGCTCGCGGTAAAGTGCCTAGAGTTTGTAAAGTAAAGAAGAAGATAGTTCTTGCAATATTTTATGAAAATCCATTCTATAGCTTATGCAAACATCTAATGTAGGATTCAAAAGGAAATAAAGCATATAAGTTCTATAGGGAGGTCGTAACAATGACGTTCGTTGGTCTCCGCCAATTGGCCATATAATATTATTTTAGGGATGGCATGAATTTCAAAATTTTAAGCATGTCTCGGGTATAGTGTGGCAGTGATGATTTTTTCGGTCTGACTGAAATATTAGTTTGGTGTTACATAGCTTTATTGAAATTTATATGAGAAAATTGTTGACAAGTTTGTCCAAGTAATGTGCCTACTAAAAACGCATTCGAATTCATATTACATCTTAACAAGACTGAAAATACCGTACTACGCGAAATAGTACCAATATTATTCTTCAGAAAACGGTACTACCACGTAAATAAAATACACTTGTATGTATAATGTATGAACGTGTATGGAAAGTGATCGTGAGATGTCCAAGTGATTGATGTATGACATGTATGTATAAGACAATTGATGCACAAACAACCGTGTTGTTTTATATTGCTATTGTTACAATGTTGTTGCATTTGATGAGATTAGATCATACATCTAGATTTTGTGCCCATATGTATTGTAACTATTAAGTGATATCTTGATGTAAATATATTTTGAGAAGTTGAGTTTTTGAGACCTCATATTATGTCTCACTTTGGAAAAAAATGTGTAATAATATGTATGTGCCTAGTGACTGTATTAAACTTTAAGGTTTGTTTATTTTATATTATTGAGCATTGAGAACTACACACTATTAATTTATTCGGATCTGAGAAACTCAGTCCGCTCGCGCTGAGCCGACAGATATTAACGTAATCCACAATAAGTTTGATTGTACGTTTTACGGTTAAAGTTCAGTAAAAGAAACTTAATTGTTAGTCAAATATGTGCCCTCAATGAATTGATATTTCAAAATACATTGCCTCAGGACATCAAAGATATTTTATTAATTTTCACCATTGTTATGTTCCAGGTGAAGGGTCTAGCCGAGCCGCCGCCACAGATGCCCAGCATCAAGCGGGAAGGCTAGCCCAGCAGTGCGCAAGTGCCCTAAAGACTTTAGTGAACATATGTATCAGAAACACCAATGTAACATTACCTTTACACTTATTATTATACTGTTCATTCTGTTATATATACTAACTTACATCAATCAACCTAGCCTTTCTTCCAACTATGTTGGAGTCGGCTTCCAGTCTCACCCGATGCAGCTGAATACCAGTATTTTACATGGAACGACTGTTTATCCAACCACCACAACCCAGTACCTGGGTTATAACACGATACTCCTCGTTAAGACGTTGTCAGACTTGCAAGCTACTGACTACTGGCAACGACTGTCAAATATATTTGAAAGTGGCACTCCGGTCCTACAATTTACCGCGCCTTCTGATACTCGACGGAACTCGATATGTAACCCATCTACAGTCTGTTGTTACATAAGGCATATACATTTTTTCAAAATAAAATAGGTCGCTACACTCGCTACAAAGTAATTATTTGTTCAAAACTTATCTGAATTTACAATTTCGTAATCCGAATTTCATTATACAGGAATACAGAAGTGTATTAAAAACATTATACATAACTAAGCACTTCTATTTTAAACAAGATATGTATAGTTATATAACAGAATGAACAGTATATAAATATATAACAGTTAAAAGTAACCCCCTAAACCCGCACATTAGTACTACATTGTCGGCCAGTGGTGTCAACACAAAATATATATTTAACAATAAAAAATCTATATATAAATACTTAATAAAAACAGGCTGTGTGTACTAGCTATAGTCAAATAAAAACATATTTTTCTCACAAAACGGAACCAAGTCTTTTTAGCCAGATTTTTTTTTATTGACATCATTGGTCATAGATCTTATTCGTTTTTTTTTAATGTCTTGCGTTGTGCACAGCTTATATCTCACACTTGGAACTGGGTTTAACCAGGATCTCACGTGATGTGTGTTTTATTGTAATAAGTATGAAAGAAATCAAAATGTAGTGTTCAGAATGTGGAGTTTTCTTTTTCTCATATATTGTGGTACTTATATTAGTGTGCTTTGGCAAATCGTGTGTTAGTAGCAACTTAAATCTTATTAAAAACTATAATTTCACTATGAAACCATAAAAATTATATCTTATGATCGTTTATCTTTGCTAAATAAGTATTGATATCAGATAGAATTTTGTCAGTTGTGTTCTATAACTGTCACTTTATCCATCAAATAGGTTATTTCATATTTGTCCATAAGCTAGCCTTTAGTATGATATACATTCTTATGCCCGATACCCCCAACGCGATTTGCCACAGCACTTCGTAATTCATTTTCCATGATTTCATATAAGTATGGTATGGTGGCATTATTTATTCTTGGCTCGCCTCCTGCCTTGCTCCGTAAGTTACCTAACGACCAAAGTTTAACTAGATTTTAATATCAACTACCCCCTTCTACTATATGTCCAATGGGGCGGAGGAATAGCCACCCCTATATCTTATAATAGATTTATAATAAACTTAACAGATGCCGCTTAAGTTTTCTTTTAAAAACTTGTTTATGAGCCTCGTGTCTTGTATCTAAGCGTACATATGAGGCATAGATTGATCATGTTTCATTTACCTTAGCTTGCAAAGACCAAGATGATGAAGATTTTGACCAAGATGTACTGAACTGATACCGTATAATATCATTACTTCTCGCATGTTATGACAATGTAGACAAAAGATATAAATATATCTGCTTTGACAACATGTATTTTTGAATGTCTTCAATTCTGAAACACGTGCATAACATACATAATTAAGTGAATACGCAATCCACATTCAGGCGAATTGATTATCCTGTAAAATCAGGAAAAAACTAGATATCTGTTTTCCCCTCGCTCATTGGACAGACATAAACTAAGAATGAAACATATGCTACCATACCAATGCCTTCATAGTTAATCCACATTACCGATGGTTGCCTTACAGTTGCAACACACTGCAATATGGATTTATTACCTTAAAACTACACTTCACACTTATACTCGAAATAAATCATCACTTTTATCGCAAGTGACGATTATTTTTATAGTGAAATATTTATCACAAAAGGTATTAAAAATCTGTATTGCAGTAAGCAACATTGCTTATAGAGATATTAGGTGTTTGTTGATATTAATTTCATGTATAAAATACACCATAATATCCCATAATATTACGCTAGTATGAACGTTTATGTAATATCCGCGCTTCTTATTTACGCTTCGATAATTCCTTATGAATGTACGAATGTGTTATATATTTTGCACGTTGCATACAATAAGTATGTGTAGTTTTTGAAAAACAATGCAATCCATTGAGTGTCTAGTACAAAAGAATGTTCGAATGGTGAAATTTACTTTTTTCTTGAATAAATATCATGAAAAATTTGTCTTACAACTTGACACAAAATAAACTCGCGGCCATTTTTTTGTTGTGACAAAATTGCGCGCCAAATTGTGCTTGGTTGATGAAATGACCAATGTGCTTTGTCTTGTGTTAAATTGTAAATGCTTTGAATAAGTTTCTTTGTCGTTTTTTATAATGAAATAGGTGCAATTTTATCTTTTACGGGACGTTTCGAAATATTGTTGCAAAGTGATTACTTATCATCACTGCAAGTGCAGACGTGACAAGAACTTTAATTATTCATTTATAAACTAATCAAACAATGCAGGAAAGCAATTTTTTTCTGGAATATTTTTGTTTTTGTGATCAGTGTGATCATTTTGGTTATTGCATTAAATATGCTTTAAAATTGTATTGTAACAATATTTCCCGAACGCACCGTTTCAATAACTTATAGCATAAGTATAAAGGTTTTCATATAGATTCTTTTAGTTAAGAATTCAGCACAATATATAGATTTCTGGCATTTTTATTTCACGCGTTTACAAATGAAATGTTATGTGATATTGATGCAGTTGAACACAGACTTGATATTAACACATGTGATTTTAATATAATAAATATTAATAATATAACTGTATCATTATCACATTATAATAAAGGCATTTCTAAGTGCACTGCCTAGTAACTACTTCTATCTACCCCCTCTTTTACAGATAACCTCAATTTAATCGTTAGTCGAATGTTGTAAAAATGTAAATCTGATATTTTTAGACAGAGTTAACGGTATGTGCTGAATAATCACGTGGTAACTAGTTGTAATGATTGAAATTATGAAAGATTTGTAATTTTAGATAATACAGATTAATTAAAATATTTGTTGTGTTTTATTTTTGTGTATGATTACCATTGTTTAGTAACGGTCCAAAAGTTAGCCTTGAAGTGATATGGAATTGGAACCCGTGACCTATTGAGATATATAACAGCTTTGCTTAAAAAAGTTGACGGATGTCAGGTTATGAAATAAACAATCAAAATTGTATCCGTAATGATTACTTTATTAATATAAGTTACAACGACAATCACATGTAGACATTAAAATTACATAAATAGCACCGTAAATAAATAATAAATAGTTTAACCATAAAGAATGCACTCAAGGAATGATTATTTGGTAATTAATTATTTATAAGAATCAACTTATAAGATAGGTTCACAGTTTTTACAAAAGCACCTAATTTGCAAAATTTATGAAAATAAACGAATAAATAAATAGTATTCGCCATTATTATCACTGGGTTTCCAACTATTCGAAAAGAGGTTCATCTTCCCAGTGTGGGTCAAAGCAAGGTCTTTGGTTTTTAAAAGATCTTTGGCTGAAAATGTTGGCTTTTACTCTATAGAAACCAAGTGCTAAAATTATTACATAATAGTTAAATGAATCTTCTTAAATCTAGACATTATATTATTTTGTTTTAAAATTCAGGCATTATCTGAAAAACAAAGTTTAAAAAACATACTGTAAAATTTTTAAAATAATCTTTCATAAAATATTTTAAATGCTTTAGCATATATTTGGTATGTATAACTTTGGTCCTAAATTATAATAAAAACAACAAAAATATGAATTACATAAAGTAAAAAATATTAATATATGGCAACATAATAGGAACGTTTTAATTTGGTCAATATAATTTTTTATATGGTAACTTATTCGATTTCAAAATCCTTACTTCGATTGTAAAATAAATAACTATTTTGAACTTAATTGAAAAATAATTTTCTCTATTAACAACTAAATGGCAACTAACTTTGTATATAAAAATAATGAACTAATATTTTTTTGGCTTCTTAATACACTTACATTACATAATCAGTTTTTATTATTCGTATTTTTTCACAATAAAATATCAATAATAATTTTAAAAGCCTGTTTTGTGTTTAACCAGTAGATATGCTAACCACGACTTAACTGGAGTGGTGTCAAAAAATCTGCAGATATGTTCGTCTTAGACAAACTAAAATCCTATTAATATAAATGCGAAAGTTTGCAAGAATATTAGACATTTAGAAAAACTACTGAACAGACTTCAATGAAAATCTACCTGCATGTAGATTAGACATCAGAATAACACATAATTTATGTTACTTTTTAGACATTTAACGCCTTTTCTACCTATATACATCTCGCGGGTACAATATCTAGCTATGTACTTGGTAAACAAGTTAAAAAAGTAGAATTTAGCTTTAATTCAGCCTACTATACACAGCTATATACATTTAAGAAGTAAATGTACCGGCATGAATTTTTGATATTTAAATTTAAGAATTAATTTTTCTTTGTTTTATGCGTTGTCTTAAATCCCTCGGGGTTCTGTTTCTGCCATCTCCACGTGTCCCGGCACATGTCTTCTAGTGTCCTGACAGCTCGCCAGCCCAACAGACGGTGGGACAGACTGACGTCGGCGTAGTTCTCAGCGATATCGCCCGCTCTACGAGCTACTATGCGGTGTGGGATGGGACGACCTGAAGCGGACTCGAAAGCCGCGATCATTTGGAGTACGGAGTAGCCGGTGCCGGTACCTGGGAACAAATTGGGGAAAGTTAGGACTATAATTGAACTAGCATGTATGGTATCAGTTTCAAAAGTTTCAATGAAAGACAAATACTTATCCTGAATCCTACAATTTTGAGTCTTGTATTAGTTATAAACAACCCGATAGTGTGTGTGATGTTGCTGTAAATTATTGGAAATTTGGTTTTTACTTTAAGAAATTCGCGGAGATTGTAAGAAAAAAAAACTACCTAAAAAACTATAATTAGTTTATACATACGACGTTCGTAAATGAGACAGTAAAATTACTGAAGAAATTATGACCAAGAGTAAAATTTAATAAATAATATTCGGTACTGACCCAAGTTGACAGCATGGAAGCCGCTGAAGCCGGGCTGGTCGAAGAGCCTGATGGCCTTCACGTGTCCGTCGGCGAGGTCCTCCACGTGGATGTAGTCGCGCACGCCCGTGCCGTCCGGCGTGTTGTAGTCGTTGCCGAACACCAGCACCTCGGACAGACGACCTACCGCCACCTAACAGAGCAAAAAATAATACCATTTTAAATTAAATAAAATAACATTTTAAATAAGCGCAGCGCACTTGGCCAGGTAGACTCAAGGCCTAACCCCTCCCTCATTACGGGAGGAGACGGCCCAGCAGTGGGAAAGTAATGGGTTAAATTTATTTATTTAATAAGCGTAGTGTTTAAGGTGGTCACCACGCCACTGTAACTGCGTCGGGAGGTCGTGGGTTTGATTCCCACACGGAACAATTATTTGTCGAATATTTTCTTATTGACCCAGGTTTTAAATTTCATCACAAAATTCAGTAGTTAATGCTGATTTTTTTAAAACCAGCGCCTATATTTAGACCTAATCCCTTCTTCATTCCGGGAGGAGAGTCTTGCCCGCCAGTGAGATAACAAATTAAATTTATTTGCTTAAGTCTCTACCTACCTATTATATCACCTATGTGTAAGTATTTAATATAAATAAGTATATACCTGTGCGATGTACGGCATAAGGTTGTTAGGAATGCCGGAAGGATCCTCGCCGATACGTCCGCTGCTGTGAGCCCCCACCGGGTTGAAGTAGCGCAATGATATTATCTTCCAACTCTGTAAAACACATCATTATTATACCTATTGCATTTTATAACAATTATTTATTTGAACAGGCAACACGACAGATTATTTAACACATTTCTATCAAAAATGTTACAAAATAAATTACATAATTACTACATATTATCATAACACATTCTCTCGTCACGTTTGTCTGTATGTTCGGGAAGAACTCAAAATCTACTGAAAGGATTCCCATGCTGTTTACATCAATACATAGACCTACTATCAAAGAAAGTTTTGATACACAATTAATTAGATTGAGCTGGCAGTAACCTGGCAGGCCGTTAGTAATACATAAAAAAATGATTCACATTTATTTACTTCAAAATAAAAAATAAACAGTCACAGTGAATTTATACTGTTCATACTTACATTGAAGTGGCTTATGGGATTCGCAATCTTTTGGCAAAGATACAAAACAGAAATATGGAAAATTATAGCCTTATTAATAGTGTTACCATGTTAAATAAATCCATACTAATATTATAAATGCGAAAGTAACTCTGTCTGTCTGTCTGTCTGTCTGTCTGCTACTCAAACACGCCTAAACTACTGAACCAATTTGCATGAAATTTGGTATGGAGATACTTTGATACCCGAGAAAGGACCTAGGCTATATATCATCACGCTACGACCAAAAGGAGCAGAGTACCAGTAAAAAAATGTTACAAAAACGGGGAAAAATTTCACCCATTCTCTCTTATTGGACGCAAGCGAAGTTGCGCGAGTCAGCTAGTAATACTATACGTTTTAGACACTTGGCAATGATACATAAAAATGACATACAAACTAGTGGAATCGACTGCTAACCACTATGTCACAGGTTTAATACCCAGGTCGGATAAAGTACTGATATTTTTTTCTAAATTATATATTCAAAAAAGCACTCCGGGATTTGAAAACGTGCCCGGTCTATGGCAATAGACCTGCTATTACATGGTTATAGGATCTATTTCAGTCTACACCTTCGATTATACCAGACGTAATATTATGTACCTACATAGAACAGTTACTTACTTTGTCACTAATGCAGACATCCTTCATGATCTCCTCGCAGAAGAACTTGGTCTTGCCGTAGGGCGAGGTGAGGCCGTCGCCGGTGGGGTGGCCCTCGTCAATGGGCAGCTTCCGCGGCTCCCCGTACACCGTGCAGGAAGAACTGTACACCAACTTGGTCACTCCGAACCGACGCATTACCTGGACGACAAAATAAAATGGATATTAGCTTAATCAATAGCCCATAAGTCTTTTTTTTTCTTAAGACAACTCCCGCACTAATAAATTGCTCTTGTAAAGCGGGGACTTTTACAAACGTTTAAACAACGGACACAAAGTACAACCAAACCCGAAACAATTGTTTGTGGTTCGCACTAATAATTGCTCCGTGTGGGAATCGAACCCATAACCGCCCGGCGCAATGGTAGCGGCGTGGTGATTTAAACCACTGCACCACATAGGCAGTCCTAAGCCTGGTCTCCAACGCGGGCGGAACGAACTAATGACTTCGTTAAACTCGCAAGCGCAAATTGCATACGCGTTGGAAACCGGGCTGCATACTTGTATTTCCACCAAAATGAAATTCCAAAGTTCTATTTTGTATATGGTCAATTAATGGAAATTTTAGCATTAATAAAGGCGTACCAACCTCTATTTATACATTTGGGCAATTGCAATCTTAAAAATCATATAAAAATAGACACATGAGTAAAGAATAGTAAAATAAAAGTAATATTTACCCCTAGAAGCGAAATGGTTCCAGCAACATTCGCTTCGTAGTATTCTAAGGGTTTGGTGACGGACTCGCCCACTGCCTTGAGCGCCGCAAAGTGGATCACGCACTGCACGTCGAACTGTAAGTACAACAAAAGTCACATCTTCTATACATACAAACATTATATAATTTATTATTATAGATAAGTATGTAAGTTAATAAAAGCGATTTTTTACGAAATTGGTAACTTATGCGTTAAGTTTCTAAAATCTCGCAAAATCAGCAAGCTCAAAGCTCTTGAAAATTCGCAACATTGAGCAGATTTAGTTACAAATTACGACTAAAAAAGAAATGGCCATTTCAGAAAAAAAATAAGCTAACAGCGTACAAAATCGAGCTCATACAAGCACAGTACTAACAAAAAACTCTGCTTCAAAAAAATAAAAATATCTACTTTAACCTCTACAGAATGCAGAGCATATAAGGTACCTGCGGGTATTAAGGCCTGTCGGGTAATAAGGCCTAAATCACAAAAAACGTACGAAATACAGTAGTTGACGATCAAGATTACTGTCACACAAGCTCAGAGCGTATACAAGTCGCTGCAAAGTGGCGGACGCACTCTAGCACTTCTCCTCCCGCAAATATCGTCGAAATCATTCAGAAGTGCGGTTCAGCAGCACGTATTATAAAAATTGACTCTATTAAAACGTAAGTTGTTTAGAAAATATCATATTTACAAACCTGTATTGACTGTCCGCTTATTAATTAATGTATGCTTGTCTGTAAATTACCGTTTTAAGAGACTTGTAGTTATAAAAATTATATTATTATTCTTTTCTGTAAATAGGTGGTTGGCGGATATTAAGGCCCATAAAATTTTACAATAGGCCTTATTATACTCCTATTTTTTTAACTGCTATATAAGTAGGAGCGTGTTTTTAAAATGTTTTTTAGTGGTAGTATATACGTAGTTTATATTTTCAATTTATATATTATTGTTTTTAGTGCTTACAGTCACGATGCCTCCCAAACGAGCATTGTGGTCAGAAGGCGATCTGACAAAAATAAATCACAAAAAAAAAATGATCGGTACTGTCATGCTTGCAAATAAGATAGAATGGATGATGCTATGAGGCAATGTTCGCGATGCTCTAAGTGGTACCACGAAGAATGTGTCGGTTTGACTGCAGAATATACTGATGATTTTCAATGTCCTGATGGATGCGAATAAGGACATTTTTTTAATTTATTAAGACTACTATGCTTTCTATTGCCTTATGTTAATGATTATTGATGTCAAGAATACTAATTTACTTAGTTTAAGTTGATTTTTGAATAGTTTATAGTATAGGCCTTTTTACCCTACCCTATTATAATAAGGCCTAAAGACAGCGTTTTTTTTAAAGTGATATAATGTGTTAGTTTTAAGCTTTAGAAGCTATTTTTTGTTTAAACTCGGTAGTAATATAAGTACATGACTGATTATTATAAAAACTGGTTGATTATATTGGATATTCTTCATTTTATTACAAATCTCCCTTAGCTAGGCCTTAATACCCGCGGGTACCTTATTGTTAACTTAATCACGTTAAAATACACTAAGAAATAAAAACGCCCAAACATCGCTCAATGCTGCATTTACCCGCAAAAATTCAGTTCCCAATACTCACAGCACTGAAGACTCTGCACAGCTCAGGTTCATCATTCAAGTCAATATTGAAGAACCTTATTGTCCTTCCAGTCATCTCTTCAATCCTTTTCAAGGAGGTCGGCTTATCATCTCCTTGCTCACAATAGGCGTTTGAAAGGTTGTCGATGACAACAATTTCATTGTTACTTATGCCTTGTTCAATGAGCGCCATGACAGTATGGGAGCCGACATAGCCAGCTCCCCCTGTGATTACCGTTGCTGGCATTGTGCTGAAAGAAAAAAAATAGAATATATCTTGGCTGTTTTTTTTCAAAAGATTGTGTATCAAAAGTAATGATATTTACTATGGTCTTCGTAGCCAGGGATACATTTTGATGTTAATTTGTTTAGAACTTTTTGCAAGCAACCGATCGGTATTGATTTAGCGTAAATGGGCGTTGTCTACGTAGGCGTGGCAAGCTACGAGACGCGGCGCTGTAAACGCGACGAATTGAATGTGATAGAAACTAACTATATATTTCGATAAATTTGAGAGAAGCGACGAGAGGCAATGGTTCTTAGTATTTTGCCGTACTTAACATGTTATTACGGCAAAATACGAAAAACCGTCGCGTCGTATTTGAACCGCACCCTAATCTAACGTAAATAAATTCAACGTTATCGACTGTTAATTAATTAGTAGTACCTAAGAGACGTCAGAAAGGAATTTTCACGGAATAAATTTTGTTAACTTTATCGCCAAATACGATTGAAAACATTTTAAGAATTCGCGAAATGAAACAAATTAAAATATGACGACACAGTCTTTCTACTTTATAGTACCACGTAAGAAACACAATTAATTGAACAACTAGTACATTTAGAAACATAGAGACGTAATATTATGACGCTTGGATCGTTCATGACTCCATAGAGCATTTTCCTCGTTTCATTACAATCTAATCGCACGTGGATTTTGCACGTGCTCGCAGTGGAAATTTCAAGAGAGAATATACTGCTTTGTATAGAGTTTAATCTTCAAAGAATAAAGTAATAAGTAAGGGCAATACACAAAGGATCAGCATGGTGTCTGGGCTATACAAGGCCGAACCGCCATTGAACACTCGGATAATAAGCCTCTTACAATATGTACACTAGTTTACTGTTTAAATTTAGGTCAGAACAGTCCTTTATCGGGAATATTTTACGCAACACGCTAATCAAAGCATGATCGATATAAATTCGTTTGATACACGACAGAAATTTACAGGAAGAGATACATTTAAAACGTTTCCATGATGAAACTTTTTTTTACCGAACTGTACAGGAGTTACGTAATCAATGGTCTTACAAAATGGACTATGTATGTATGTATGAATAGAAAAAAGGCTAGTTAAGGACCCCTAGAGTACGAGCTGTACGAGGATACGTATTAGCAATGGCTAGAATTTTCCTTTTGAGAAACTGTACAATAGATTTCTGCTATATCCCTTTGTGATAGGAAACAAAGACAATTTAGCGACAGGCGATTACTCTTTACTTATCACACTAATCGACATACTCTATTTCAAACATATTATAATAAAACTAGGTAAAACAAATGTTGGAATTACGTAAAGATATTAATTTTGTTTGTCTCCCGATAGTATTGTTATAAGCAAATTGTATGTTCATTTAATGCACAAGTAATTTGCGATATTATCTCTATGCACAGTTGTCGATTAATGGCCGCTTAAAATAACGTAGCAAACGACTTTATAATTAACACGGAGAAACAGCTTCAACGGTAAGCACTGCGCAGTGGTTAAGATGGCCGACACACACTGAATAAGCCTGGGCTTTGCACGAAATAGAAAATGGACGTCGGGATCGCTCGTCACGTCGGGGCTCACATTGTTCGACTTCCTCGCCTTACCCTGGCCCCGGTTTCTGAGGTACATTTAGCGGTAGTTTATCTATGCAATAGCGTTAAAACTCATATAAAAAACGCTATTGAATAGATAAACTACCGCTAAATGTACTCAGAAACCGGGGGTTACAGAGCCCTCTATGTGTAATTTTCCGACATTACCGAAGTCGATTGGAAACGCCCCAGACATAATCGACGAAACCTTTTTAGACCTACACTATGAAAATGGTCTACTAAAAACGAAATAATTTCAGTTTACATAAACCGCGACGGAATCAGAGAATAAATCGAGACCGTTCTCGCCCTATCCGAACCGATATGAGACACCCCAAATTCGAAATGGACCGGACATCGCACGGGAGAGTTAACACATCAACCGGACATTTTGATTGATAACGAAACCTAACTACCGAACTGGTTGCCTTTAGCCTAAATTTCACACCAAACACTCTTCAACGATAGAAAACACTGAATTTGAATAAATTAGGTCGAATATCAAAAATGTTGAGACCGGGCAAAGACACTTCCGTTACGTCGGCTATTAATTATGGTAATAAAAGCTCTACAGGTCGGCAATGCCCGGCGCGCCGGGAATGGACTCGTCCACCTGCGCGATGCACATTGCACAGATTGCACTTGCGCTCAATGCGCGGGAAAAGCGCGCCATTTTTGACGTTTAACCTAGACACCGAAAATTTAATTTATGGTTTTCATATTTTAACAAACTAAAGTGATTTTCGCAATGGAAATTATATTTAGATGAGTTAATTGATGAAATACGTTTGTTTGTCATATTATTCTACGTTAATTGCGATGTGTAAATGTAATCTATGCACGTTATAAAAGGTTATCTCGTCATGGATACGGTACAGAGGGCGCGGCGCGCACTTTTCAATCGACGCATGTCGCAACCTAGGGCCCCTAGACAGTATTGATTTTAATGCGTCGTACTTACGATATCTATGTATGGATGATTTTATATGAAGACTGAGCGAAAACCTGTACTGAAGTTGTAATGAGTGGGTTTTGTAGTTGAAATGTTAATGAAAAATATTTCATTAATAAATCATTCCCGATAACATATTGGTTGTAATATTTATAGATTGTTATCTTTTTGAACACGCTTAATCCTTTAGATATACACAATATGGAATTATTATCGGGCACTACCATTAGCAGATATTTTTTTATCAGTAGGTAATTTCTCAATAACTTTTCAAACACTATTTGTAGATGAATCATAGATACGTGAAGCATTTTTTTTAATTGTATTTTTTTCGAAATTGCCTGTATAAGCTGGTTAGACATCGTAAAGTGGTTAAAAATAAAATAAGTAGAACTTAAGCGGAACGTTTATTTAGGTATAACAACGGGAGCTGATGAGGTAGCCATAGAAGTAGATCGATTCAAAATGATTTTAAATACTAAAACTGTTTCTAAACAATCGAATTAAATCAATGCTATATCTTCAATAATTTCAATGAAAATAATCCCATCGACTATTCATCCAACTAGTCTACAAAATATCAATTTAACTCAACAAACTAACAATTAGCAACAGCGTATTTCAATCGATGAGTGTTTACTTCGTAGATACGATATCTTCCTGAGTGGTCTAATTGAGAAAGCTTGTATGTACAGCTGTATAGATCTATGTATTGATTCTTTAACTAATGGAATGTATCCGGCGATGGCGATGGCGATTAAAAAGAGTGGCAAGGAGTTTCTTGCAAGCTCTTCTCATTAGGCCCTACCTTCCGAACTGGCGGTAAATTCACTCTCTGTATCATTGACTATCATAAGTGTCAGCACTTGACCTAAATGAATAAATGATTTGATTTTGATTTTGAAGGAAATACAACTGAAATAAAATCCGACAAAAATTTCTGAGTACCCCGTATACGACTTCTCAATCAAAGTCATATATCAAATCATTCCTTCATTAAGGTCAAATATTGACACTCATGATAGTCGTTAACTCGCTACTTTTGCTGAATCCACTACATCATAAGGAGACGATTTTGGCTTTGAAAATACCAACAAGTTAAATAACAGAGGCCTGTACAAAAGGAAAGAAAGAAATAGAAAGAAAGGAAAAGAAAGAAAGAAAGAAAGAAGGAAAAAGAAGAAAAAGAAAAAGAAAAAGAAAAAGAAAAAGAAAAAGAAAAAGAAAAAGAAAAAGAAAAAGAAAAAGAAAAAGAAAAAGAAAGAAAGTTTATTTCGTAAAATCAGCACAGAGACACACAATAAAGATACATAGCACAACACGATATAAAATGGTTGAGGATATGTCTCTCTCTCTCTAGAAAGAATGGGTCAAAATTTTCCCCGTTTTTGTAACATTTTTTACTGGTACTCTGCTCCTATTGGTCGTAGCGTGATGATATATAGCCTATAGCCTTCCTCGATAAATGGGCTATCTAACACTGAAATATTTTTTTTAAATCGGACCAGTAGTTCTAAGATTAGCACGTTCAAACAAACAAACTCTTCAGCTTTATAATATTAGTATAGATTCATTCAATTCAGTTCAGCAAGGACGTATTGCAATAAAATCAGATCAGATTGTAATGTAAGTATGTGAACGTGAATAATATTATTGTAGCTGTTATCAAGGGGTTATCAGCGCGTCTCGTATGACCTTTGTCAATGAAATCTATTGCCGACACTGACTATGCAATTTAACAGTATAATTGCAGTTTAATACGTATATAAACTAGTATAGTAGGAACTAGGAACATAGATGATGACTCGCGCAACTTCGCTTGCGTCAAATAAGAGAAAATGGGTCAAAATTTTCCCAGTTTTTGTAACATTTGTTATTGGTACTCTTCTCCTATTGGTCGTAGCGTGAGGATATACTATAGCCTATAGCCTTCTTCAATATGGACTATCTAATACTGAAAGAATTTTTCAAATCGGATCAGTAGTTCCTGAGATTAGTGCGTTCAAACAAACAAACTCTTTAGTTTTATAATATTAGTATAGATATCTCATTCTATCACAATATACTTATTATAAGACAATCTCTGACGGCTGTCTGTTCGCGCTAAACTCATAAACTACTGGGGAAATTGTCATGCGCAGCAATAGACAGAGTGGTTCTCGAAGGTTTGAGTGGGTATGGTGTAATGTGGACGAAGCCGGGCGGGTAATAGTAGGGCTCTAGTAATATTATAAAAGGAAATTTACCATTACTATGTCAATAATGGGTACACAGTTTGAAATATGACGAAGAAATACCAAATCAAAGTGCGAACTACAAAACGTATTTCTTATCACTCGATTACAAGACTATTTATTCTTATCATTTGATCGTGTAAATGCAATTTCTTCTGTACTTGTATCAACAGTAAAATCATATCGATACCGAATATAGTACCTACTCTCGTTGCAGAAATCGTTTAACTCGAGTATTGAAAAAAAAATTACCAGAAAAAAATTACTTATAACCCGTGTCAAGACGTTATCTTAATAATATTATACTTAAGCACTATAATACTTAATATATTTTTAAACAATAAAGTCACCTCGCCGCCGTTCGTCTCTCTGACAATTTTTCGATAAACTCAAAATTCTCTAAACAAATTTCATGCGGATTTCACCGCGATTCCTTAGAAAGGTTTTAGTATACAATTTGTTAAGCTTAACCCAATATATCCTGTGTAAAACAGGGGCGAACCACTGGTAAATAAAAAATAGATAAAAATTAAACACACGAGTGATGAGTAATTGATTTTGAACCAATGAAATTATTTGAAAAGTATTAAATATCGCTCAATGGATTTACTTTGTTACTTGGCATTAGACTTATCTGTAAGGATTAGTTTTATGTAGGACTATAAAATAATTATCACGTTCGATCATTGGACTTTATGCAATAAGTCTTACGTAATGGCTGCCGGGCTGTTGGTGTGAAATTTCCTTATTACAGGATATTAAACGTTTAAAACTACAATTTGTTTTAAATTAATTATGCTATGTGCTTAATAACGATACAAGTTCATAATATGTTACGGTATTTTCTTACATTACTACCTACTACATTTTGAAAACTACGGCCCGATGGACGTTTGTCTCTTTGTTAAAATCATACTCAAAACTATCGGATTTTTATAACGTTGTCAGTTCTTCAAGGGAAGAAAGTAAGTTATTAAAATTTTGGGAAAATTGGCTTAAGATTTAAGATATTCAAAAAACTAGCGCTTTTTTTTCGGTAACAAGATACGGGTAAAATCTTTTTCATGTCCGGAAGTTCTAAGTAAAAGTCAAGTAACTATGATTAGATATTTAATTTTATCCTTAACTGTACAGGACTCCATATTTTTATAGTACAAGTACTTTTTTTTTACCTTTTATTCTTATTGCAATAGAAAATTACGGTAATTACCTATATGAAGAAGAGAAATAAACATAGGTTGTACTATTGCATATTACGTAAGACTCTAAGCAAAGTCCTATTCTTTAGAGAATTGTGTGAATATGCATATTATGAGTACGTGTGTGACCTAGTTAAGTTATTCAATAAGGTTGTAAACTAAATTATTTTGGAGTAAAATTTAAGTTATAGCAGTATAGGTAGGTAGTATATTTTTCTAGGAAAAAATATGTTTTTTTTTTAATATTATTGTATCGTTATAATCTGTACCTTCTTATTTCATGTTCAAAAATATAAAAAAATATTTGGGGAAAAAAGTAAAATAGGTACTATTTTAGTTATTTTATTTTAGCTACCGTCGCAAATTTTCAGTTCGTCAACCATAAACAATAACTATGTGAATGAATAAACCTGTCTACTTAATTCAATTTGATAGGGTGCATGACCTTATAACTAGGACCTATTGTTCTGAATTAAATGATCGCACTAATAAGGATTTCCGAAAGGACTTCGAACTGCATGCAATGGTTTTGAAACTAAATTTAAACATGCTCGTAAAATCTTCTTCTTCTTATCGTATGGTTAGTGGTCAACCTAGTGTCAAAGTTGTTCAAGCCGCCCGAAGGCCTTTGACATGGCTTAACGACTGTTATCTTAGTAGACAACAGCCGGGACCGACTTTTTACGTGCCCTCCGAAGCACGGAGACGCCCAGTTTAAATACCACTATGCGGTCACCCATCTATGGAATGACCGCGCCAAGGGTTGCTTAACCCACAGATCGTTTACCGACCGGTGAGCGCAAGTGGCTATGGGGGCCTCTATGCTCGTAAAATAACAACTAAACCAATTTGTTACAATTCGATACGAGTTTTAATCAACGTCTAACACATTTGAAAAGGTTTGCCTCTGAAAAACTGAAACAGATTTAACCGAATCAAACTGGTTTTACGTAAAGTAATGCTACATTAATTAGACCATTAGTTTTGTCAAAACGTCTCGGCCATTTTGATTTTCCGCGCAATTTTTAATCTAGGAACAGAACACAAAAATAAAAAAAAAACTCACAAACTTTTTTTTTCTACAACGTGGCACAGGCACGAAGCGCGTAAGCCAGCGGACGGCTGTGAGGTCACTGCGGAGAGTTCTTATCAAATTGTACACTATGTTCAAACGGAAATATATTTAGCATACGCTGCGTAGAGCATTGACGTAATTTGTTATGTTATCGGTAACGCGCTGTTACCGGATATTTTTCAATAGCTACTAAATGTTCGTTTAATGATAGCAAAAGTTTAGTTTATCTGTGAAAATTTCGCATAAAACATCTAGCATCTAGAATGTTAGGCGAATAGCCTATCAATCAAACCCCTTAACCCCCTTGCTTGACCTTTCAGCCCTATTTGCAATAGCCAAGCTCACAAAATAACCTTATTTAGACTATAAGCTAGTGTAGTTTTATTTTCCTTTTCTTAGTTTGACATCATGCCTGATAAATGACAATAAGCTTAACCCCTACAGGGGATTAACATTGTTGATGACGAAATGTGCATGTATTCCATACCTACCTAAAATTTGTGCATTTCTTAAACCTGAGCTCACCTTTAGGTATAAAAGGAGTGATATTATGTATGCCTACATCAAGTGACATAAGCTAGGTATGTCTCAAGAGTACTATTACAAGCTGATTACTTTATCAGCACTTGTATCAGCTTGTTACTGCTCTATTTTGTTATATTTCATATTTGCTGTCACAATTTGTGAACAATGATTGATGTATTCATTCATAATTGTATTTATGCTGATGTTTTATAAATAGGTATTGATGTTTTTGTACTGTCATGAAAAAATTGTCTAACACATTACTTTATGTAGGTATGTTATTGATTAACTAATTTGAATGAGTTGTCAATTGTTTCAGTTGATCAATAATTCTATGAATAGGTAGCTACATAGTGCACATTCATTCAAACATTTTTGCTTGTTAAGTGTATTTGAAGAGTATATTTTTCCTAAACACAATATTCAGATCTTATGATCTTTGATACTGTAATTGATTAAACAAGTAATAGATAGGCAATTGAATCACAATGAAAACTAGTGGCTTAACAATCAAATTGTGTAAAACTAACACATTTCAGGCCACCATTACTATAAAATAGTAACCTGAGTTTCAGTTTCATTTTATTAATTTCTATATTGAATAGAAATAAAAAAATACTACTATGGTGTAGTAAAGTAAATGGTAGTCTAGTTTGATATTTTTAAGACCTAGTAGATTTTATTCATATATGAGATTTCCCACATTTTAATAGCTAATTGGTATCCTATTGCTGGACAAAGGTCTTTATTTCTACCTTTACAATTCCATGTCTATTTATTCTTACAGAAAGAAATTATTTATCTACTGAAATTACATTTCAGTAAAAATATGGTGTTAATCACAACAATTCTTCATGAAGATAATCTAGAAGATGTATAGCTATTTTAATTAGATAAAAGACAACACATGCTTTTAAAACAAAGAGGTAGGTAGTAACTATATACTACATAAATCATGACACTGGCAAAATACCTATAGCATAGTATACATATATGTAGGTAGTCCAACTGTTCACACAATAAATTTTAATAAGCCTGTAATTACTCTTTCTGACTTTTTTCAGCAGTTCCTTTAAGTACTAATTATTAGCAGTATGGTAGGTACTTAACTAGGTACCTACTTACTTATAAATTCGAAATTCAGGTCGAAATTAAAAAACATCACTTTAATATTCTGTACACTTAATTATCTTCCTATTTAGAAGTAAAATTATGATTTATGTAAAACTAAAAATTGTATGAGTAATGTAAGACTGCATAGAAGGAAAAAATATGATCTAATCGATATTTTACATAAATTATTCAAGAGTACATACCAGTTTTCAGAAGGCGTTTCAGCCATAATTTCAGCGCGGTATTAACACCTGCACGACTACACAATCTAAACCACTTCAGCAGTTGTTTACAGAACGTATCGTTCGATACGTTTCAGCGCAAATATTAACCAACCGGCATTGTTTATATTACGGATTGAATCATCAATAACTTTGTAATATAAGACCCGTCTTACAACAATAATAAATATTTATTTTGATTATCACATTGCAGTGCACGTAAAAGGATTTGAATCATGTTGACTGCATTATCTTAAGAATTTATTAAAATATATTAAATCGCCGTACATAAACCAAACCCGCCCGCTTTTTCATTATGACAGTTCATGTGACACTCTTGACAATGGAGAGCCAGCTGGTTCCATAGGTTTGCAAATTCTTGCGATCGATTTTATTTCGGAAATGAAATTAAAGAAAGTACGTTCTGAAACTTAATAAGTTGAAATAAATATTCTTCACTATTTAGATAATATTATTATCAAACTTAATTCAAATAAAGTAGGTACCTACATAATTTAAAACTTATCTTATCTATACTTTCTTATTTGACTTGCTGTGTGCCAGTGTCTATTTCCGAACGTATAACAAAATGTTGCTATAGCTTAAATATATATTTTATGGAAAAAAATATTAAAAATAGGAATTAAATGTAGAAAAAAAAATAAATGTGCACTGCTAAGTCCGCAAATTGAAATCTTCTTAGAATTTTTTTTCTGGGTGACTCCAAACCCATCTTAAATATTATCGTTCTGTTTATGAATAACAAGAACTAGAGGATGAGTCGGTAACGAAATAAAGTTTCACTAGGGTGCTCTCAATAGTGTTCTTGAAAGCAGATGAAATCGGTCCATAATTTACTGGAACTTAAGTAAATTTTACTCAACCACTTTTACTGTAAAAGTTATTGAGATAGAAGCTACCTAATAAAAGAAATATCTAGAAAAGAAAGAATGAAAGTCATAAAGACTAAGTGTTTACGGGCTTGATGTTAGACTTTCAAAGAAAAGATTATCCGATCACAGTTTTTGGTCTCTGCCTACCTATGGGAAGAAGGCGTAATTTTCTGTATGTAAATAAAACTGTCTGTACTTAAATAAAACGTTATTGACGCGAATATAGAAAATATATAATAGATTAATTACTATTTGTCCAAACCAAACTGATCGCATGGCCTAGACTCACATAAACACCGGTCTGAAAATTTGCTGGTGATTTCACAAAACACATCGTCACTCAAACTTTTTAAATTTTAATGATAAACATATATTATAATTTATAGGAAAGTCTTGAAAGTGTTCAAGATATTATTAACAGTGATTTTTTTTAGACTATCGGAATAATTTATTATTTAGGTAGTTTCAGATTTGTAGGCTGACAACATTGCCTGTCTATCTCTTTCTCTCCCGTATAGTTCTCAAGGTAGCTGTCCGAATGAATTTTTAGATAAATTTTATGTATTTAGGGGTTTTATTAGACAAATAATAAGTGTTTTCATTTCTACAATAAACCTATTGTAGATTTGCGTTAATTTTTCATAGTTTACGGTAATGATCACTTAGATATTTTGTGGTGACAAATCCGTTCCCTGAGTGTCCAACGTTGTTTTGGTTTCTGACAGTGTAGTATTGTAATAATTAAAGTTGAAATGCTATAAAAAGCATTTATCTAAGGAGGACGTGTATTTGTGGCGAAAATATCAAGTGAAAGTTTGATGAATTTGGTTGAATTAGTGTATCAAAGTTTTCTAACCTCTAAGGTTAGAGTGGTGTATTTATCGGTGTTTGTACGTTGCAGATGAGTACTAAGATCATCAAAGCGAGCGCCGGCGAGCCCGATGGCTTCGAGACCTCGATCTCGCAAGCGTTGGTGGAGTTGGAGACCAACTCCGACCTGAAGGCGCAACTTAGGGAGCTGTACATTACAAAGGCTAAGGAAATTGACCTGCACAACAAGAAAGTGAGTAACTAACGATATTTAACTAAACTCGAGGGCTTACGCAGTTCTAGGACGTTCTACCCTCGTTGTAAATACATATTTTTGTTGAACCAAGTGTCAAAAGCATTATTGTACACATGTGAAAATGAGTTGTCAACCTCAAAACTCGACTCCTATTCTGCCGACTGTGCATGGGAGGATGTTATCAGTTATCACATATTCAATCGTTAATTGCAGTTACTTCCATACTGCTCGAGTTATTAAGAAGGGAACTTCTAATAAGTATGAATTAGAGAGATAGGTGTGATGTTGTGATGCTCTACATTGCTATTTTCTCATTTGATCAATGTAATTGACAAATTCTTTTGGTTCTGTCTTTGATGCCAGTTACTAGCTATAAGGTTGGCCTTCAAATGTGTTTCATGCATTTATTCTCATAATACATTCTTTGAACATAGTATAGCATGTAATCAATGTAATGTATGTTAAGCAGCAAATCCATGCCTGTAAACTTCATATAAATGTAGGGAACAAATATGAAACAAATTAATCCAATACTGACTTACTCCTGTTATGGGTCTCCTTCCAGTATGAGGCTTTCAAGTGTACATTAATATTTAATAAATTAATTATTACACTACTATGTGACCCAGGACTTAATCAAGCTTTTCAGAACCATACTAGACATTATCTTTGTACTTGAACTAATTTTCACTCTTTAATTCCAGTCAATCATCATCTACGTGCCCATGCCCAAGCTGAAGGCTTTCCAGAAGATCCAGATCAGGCTGGTCCGTGAGTTGGAGAAGAAGTTCAGTGGCAAACACGTTGTCTTCATCGGAGACCGCAAGATCCTCCCCAAGCCTAGCCACAAGACACGTGTAGCTAACAAACAGAAGAGGCCCAGATCTAGGTAAGAATCTTACATACATACATAATATCATTATGTTAAACCCATGATTAGGTAGTGGTGTATAATATACACCCACATTTCACTGTTAATTATGTTAGTCTCACGTAATAGGGGCAATCCTATGGCCATATACTGGTCTTTTCCAAAATAATGTGGTCCTAACACACAACTAAAATGAATCTTTTGAACCCTGAACTAGTTAATACATCACTGACTTACTGAAATTCAAGGAATTTGTCCATTTTAATAGAAAATGTTAATGCAATAGACAGTATATTACATACCTGCTACCTTTTTATTAAGTTTATCTGCATCTTTCCAATAACATCTTGATCCTGATGATAAGTTTTTGCCAAAAATGTGGATTTGAATTTGCAAACAAACAAAAAGGACTACCAATGTTGCACAAACAAACAACTTATTGCTTATTTCCCAACTCACCCCTTAAATAAACTTCAAATATTCTAATGAAAGCTATGATAAAATATTCTATGCAACGCAATCCTCTTCATAATATTATGATAAAAAACTTACATTATTCACAAGCACTCTGTCCAAAAAAAAAAACTAAATAATGTTCATTACTAATGCAAACATTGTATACTGCAGGACACTGACGTCAGTATACGACGCTATCCTGGAGGACCTGGTGTTCCCCGCCGAGATCGTGGGCAAGCGCATCAGGATCAAGCTTGACGGCTCACAGCTCATCAAGGTGCACTTAGACAAGAACCAGCAGACCACCATTGAACATAAGGTAATTACATCACTCTTATTAACACTTTGGAAAGGATTCTTATTTTATGTATGGAGATACCATTAAATACTTGCACTGTTATTACTCACAGTAATTATTATTGAGTTAGTGCTAATCATGTACATGTGGAGTGATAGATTTGTAGTCACTGTAAATTCAGTTGGGCAAAAGAACTGGTGACGTCCAGAGCTGGTTACTACTAGATTGTAGTAGTACAGTACTAGATTGTCCTGAACTCACTCTAGAATGTTTCTTAGCATATATTTAAATGAGTCTTCTTCATTAATTAGGAATGTTACCTTTGTGACTGAGAAAAACCAATAATGACCACTACTAATCAGTTTTTTAAGATTCACACATTTTTGAGTGTAACATGATAGCCAGTGCAAGAGTCCTAAGCCTGGAATAGTACCATCAAGGCATCCAAAACAGGTCTGCTCAGATAGCAACTGCGTTGGTCAAAAAAACCATTAGTAATTGTTACCTAAATCTGTTTAAATTCTCCAAAGATAGATTAATTTCTTCATATGTTTCATAGTTTGTTAAAATAACTATTTTTCTTTTGTTCCAGGTGGACACCTTCCAGTCGGTATACAAGAAGCTTACGGGGCGCGAAGTCACCTTCGAATTCCCCGAACCCTACTTGTAAATTTAGGACTATGACTTTACAATAAACCTAAAAAAATATTACTGTGTTTTCTTTATATTGATCCAACCATAAGGGGTTAAAAATTAAAACTAACCGACTGCGTAAAACTTGGAATAAGCCATGTCAACTTTGAAATAAATCTATGGGTGCTTTCTCTCTCTATTCCTTCACTCATAACTCAGTGCTATTATTGTTCTATGCTTTACTAAGCACGGTCTATTAACCCCAGAAATGTTTTTGGTCTCGCTTTCTGAAAGAGTGCCAAAAATGAGATAGACATGGTCTATCTAACAATATCATCGGCTGGTCTACATAGCCGTCCGTGTAGACGCTAATGGGTTACCCTGTGTAAGTACTAAATACTACGTAGCGCGATAGTATTATAATGCACACTATGCTAATGACCTACTTTTTGTATTGGGACTTTTTTTGCCATGGCGAAAGTAGGCGGTGCGGTGTGTAGTTTAGGTAGTCGCTTTAGCAGTCTATGGACAGTATAAGTAGTAGTGAAGCATGAAGGTACCTACACATTTTAAAGTTATGTGGTTATACTCTTATACAGAGAATGCAATGATTCTTCACCATCATTATATCTTTAGACTTGTACAGGTGCTAGGTATATAGTTAGTAGGTGTGTAACAGTAAATAAAACACAAATTCAATTGAAATATCTATTATAATCAGTCCATCCCACATAATGATTGCATTAACGATTATATACATTGAATTCCATAGTCTCCAAGGTGCAGAGAGCTCTCTATTATTAACTAAAACTAAATATTATGCATTAGTCTAGGTGACAGTGCACTATTGTATGTTATTCATATCAAGCGAGAATTTCTAAATGAATGATAATGGTAGAACGAGTGGTTAAGGCAGACTTAGTCAGGACTTCTAAGACAATCGCTTTACAAGATGTATAAAGATATACATTATACATATTTCGAACAAACGTTGTTTAAATTGTCTAACATGTCTTATAATTATAGCTATATGCAGGCAGTTCACATGAGACAATTAGTTTGTCTTAAAACAGTCTTGACAAAAATTCGTGCTTAGGCTAAGTTTCCTTTAATTTTGCAACCATATTGCAATGTTAAACTGGCCACATTATTTGAAACAGACTAGAAGGTTTTTGTAAATCACATGAATTTTTAATGAGGCACCTCGCTTGATAAGAATATCTTTTATTCTACTTATGAAAGGACTAAAATCCCGTGGTCACAAAATGCAACATACGCCCGTTGTCTGCCGATACCAATTTAAAACCATGTCCCCGAATATAACCTAACTTAAAATTAAAATAATTGAGTACAAATACTTCATTATTGAAACGCCTTGCTAATAAACGTCTCGTAAGCACGGACATCGTGTTGTCTTTTTCTCTCACACACAGTTTCCAATTAGATTGAAAGTAACTTAAGATGAGTACAGTCAACCTGGGTAACTTTATTATATTTCTTCATATGAAACCAACACAATTGATAAAGGTTTAGTTTAGTTTTGCAAACTTTTATCAATTGTGTTGGTTTCATATGAAAAAATAATCGAAACTAATTCAAATTTCCACGTTCAATGTTACCCAAATTATTCAAAGTTACCCAAATTGACCTTAGTTTATTTTGTGTTTACACCACGTTTGTTAGAAAGGCATAAGTATACAGACTTGCTATTTTTGTATCACTAATGCCCGGTTTCTGAGTTTATCTATTCAAACCTTTGTTTTGTATAAGCTTAAACGCTATTGAATAGATAAACTACCGCTAAATGTGGGTATCGAGAAACCGGGGGTACTGATTCCTTGAAGCGAAAGTCCATTATTATTATTACCTATACAAAATTAGCAAACCTGTTGTCCAAGATCTTATAAATTAAAATCAATCATAACAAATAAATGGAATAATTTGGTCTCTCTAAACAAATAAAAGGAATAAATAAAATATTTACAAAACTAATCACAGATGTCAATCGAAAAAAACAATTAACAAAAAACAGGGCAGTTTCAAGAAATATGAAAATTAAATGCATTAATATCGCTTTTCAGATATAAATAAGAATTCTAGCAATCCCACGACTTCACATATTGGTCCGAGCTCCCAATATATTCGATAATAAATGTAATTTAAAATGGTGCTATAGCCCGATAACTTTGTAGAGCGCCTTGAATGCAAAGCTCGGCAAAGGCTGACGGAAGTTTAGAATTAGACACGTCAATGGACAGCTGACGGTGGTCTACCATACATTTTTATGGAGATAATCGTGCATATCAAGGTTCTCTACTGAGTTGAGGGACTACAGTGAAACATTGTATCTACGAATACAGCGACCCATATAAAAATGATCGAAGTTCACTTTGAGAAGCTGATTTTACCTATATAATTTGTTAAGGTGAGGTTGGCCGCCAGTATTAATTAAACAGTGCTTTTTATTTTTACAGTTGATACTTACAAAAAAAAACTAAATTTTAGGTGTTTTACTAGGGTTCTCCTACTCTCCGCCTCTCCTAAGTGTGCAAATGTGGAATGCCTATCTATATTTCTAAAATCGAATTAATTATTATTATTTTAAAATAAAAAAATTATTACAATTTTTTAATTGTTTTCAGGAATATCACAATGTTATTTATTATTGTTTCGGTATCACTCAATATACCTACTGGGAATATAAATTATTTATTCTAGATAATGATTTTCCATAGAGTAAACTCAAATTTATGGTCATACCAAGCTTTCTCTTCCGAGTATTGGTTGCCAGACTAAAAAAAAACTTACATAATTTTGGCAGTATTGTCAATTTTCGAGCCCTTCAAAATTTGTGACGTTAATTTATAGAATTTAACTTTCAATCCTTATTTTTCATTTGATTAACAAGTTCTTAATAAAATTACGTAACTACAAAGTGGTAAATTTTACAAAGCTTGTTACAAATAACAAATATCTATTTACTTAGTCATACAAGTAACGTAAAGTTCACATCCATCCTCGGAAGAAGTAGCCTTATTACAAAAATGTTCAAATTGCTTTGAAAACACAAGTTGAACAGAACGGTGAAGTTCTCAACACTATCGGGGCCATCATATTAATATGATAACAAAAAGAATGACTGCCTCTGCGGCGGGATAGTGTTAGCGCCTTTTGAGGTCCCGGGTTCAATTCCCGGGTCGGTCAAAGTGCTACATTTTAAATTTTCATTAGAATATTTGTAAACAATAGCCCGGAGTTTGGTAAAGGCAATGGGCTTGTCCCATATTACATGGGACTTACATTGTCAATCAGATAATACATATGCATCAGGAAAGTTTAAAAATAATGAACATAGAGGCCTCATTCGCAGAACTAATTTGACTTGATCGAGAGTTCCACAATTTGTAATAAGACCATTTCTACACACAAAAAGGTATCTCACCTTAATTTTTCTTTTATAATCGACAAACCAGTCTTACAATTCCTCCTTCACATTTTCCGTCACTTTTACTTCTGTCTCGCTCTTGCTTGTTGGTTTTATTATCTTGATGTAGTTCGAAGGTACTAGGCCGGCTGTTCTTCCGTCAGTGGTGGCCATTAGCCAGCCGGAGGTCCACATTTGACCTTGAAGGCTTTGAGGGGCGATCGTGAGGGCATCGTTCTCTTGAAACGATAGTTCTTGAGGGCTGTTCGCTTGGAAGGAGTAGCTCGCGATGGCTCGCAGTGGCTCTTGCCAGGTTGTAGGGTCGTTTACTGTAATAGAAAGATTTTATTTTTATACTTATTATTTAGTAAGGTTTAGCTGTTTTTATGATGTTGTTATGAGTGATTATGCCTAGTATAGTACGGAAGTAAATAGAATTTTCGGATGACTTTAGTGTTGAAACTACATATACGTTGGATATAGATTTTTCAGCGTACTAGTTTTGGACAGAAATAAAATTAGATAGATCATAGCTTGGTTAAGTATAGGGTAGAATAAACTTGACACACCACCTAGTGTGCTAAATGAACATAAAATAAGGTCGAAAGTCTCACTATGGGAGAATTATAAAGATACTGTGCCTTCTTATCCCCAAACGTTAACGTAAGTCATTTACGTAAAACAAAGCCATTCTAAACTCCGGAACAGCCATGAGCCATGACTTTGTCAGTTGACAGATGTCAACTTATAATCATACGGCTCACGTTACTTCTTGTAAACGTCAAAATAAGTTCTGATAACGCCGTTCTATCTGAATAGATAATCATCAGATAGTGTAACACATACATATCAGCTGATTGTAACGTGTGGATAGCACGTGTCAATACACGAATACAACGATTGAGGAAAAACATGCGAAATGTGTAATTTTAGTTTCGAGGATGATGAAGGATACTCTAATTATATCGTATTTACCAAGTTATATTTATAATCCTATATTATTAGGAACCGAGTTTACTAACAGACTCAAGCCAAAAGAGTCATTTATCGTGTTATGGCCTTTCGACATTACTTAGAAGGCTCTTGGAGTCAGGTCTCAATCAAATGTCACGAATAAAATAGCATGCTGAGGGATGATATTAAAAAAATGCGTGTTGCATGCTTGGACTAAACTGGGGCTTAAATAGAAAAAAGGCCCAATTTCAGCAAAATAAGAAAAACTAACCCATTAGGGTAGTGAAAATGCAACTTAGTCCTACTACAATTACTACAAACGAATGCAATAAAACTGCACTCATAATAAGGGAGAGTTTTAGCCTGATTAATTTAAAAACTTTGTATTTCTCCAAAAACTCATTTTAAAAGAACACTCATACACAGACACGTTAGAGATGATTTCATCCCCTAAAATCAGTAGTGGGTTATTCAGGAGGATACATACAATTCTCATAGATATTCCTGGTGAGAGAGCCCAGCATCTTGAGCACGATGTACGGCGCCGCGGCGACGATGCCGAAGAACATGAGCACGGGCCAGCTTGAGGATTGAGGCGCGGGCGTCGCGGGGGACGTTGATTGTGTTGTTGCTACTGCTTCTGCCCATGCCTGAAACAATGGTAGATCAAGGTTTAATGACGAGCGTAACTGTTAAGTAACTGACTATATGCTTTCATAATTAACTAGTACCTAACTAGTTAATTATGAAGTAAACGTAGAAAATTGTTTCTTGTAGTGTTAGTGGAAACATCAGACATTTATTTGCCCTAATCGGGAGCCCAATCGCAACGCATTTATTCTACATTTTATTCCACTATAATGATCATAATCCAGCCAATACATCGCTCCATTTAAAATACTGGCATTAAGCCCAAACTGACATAGCCATCATACACATAAAAATTTATTGATTAATCTGTTCAATCTTTTCTTATAAACCGCATTGTGTTGTTCAGTAGTTAATCTATACTAATATTATAAAGCTGAAGAGTTTGTTTGTTTGTTTGTTTGAACGCGCTAATCTCAGGAACTACGGGTCCGATTTGAAAAATTCTTTCAGTGTTAGATAGCCCATTTATCGAGGAAGGTTATAGGCTATATATCATCACGCTACGACCAATAGAAGCAGAGCAGCAGTAAAAAATGTTACAAAAACGGGGAAAATTTTGACCCATTCTCTCTTATGTGACGCAAGCGAAGTTGCGCGGGTCAGCTAGTTGCAAATATATCTATAGATGGGTATTGTAAGGACCTCATTTAATAATACAAAATGAATGTGATAAACAAAACCACAGACAAACGGATGACGGCCTGAACTTCATTCTATAGTGAAAAGTGATGAACTATAAACCTTCAGTCTTGCAAACTTGCGAACTTTGTACATTAATTGCCAAACGTGTATAGTTTTTCAAACATTGTTATTGTCATGAGAACGTTACAAACATGTTTATTATAATTAATGGTTTCAAAGTACACATTTTAATTGCTTCAAATTAAAGAATCACACGTTTGCCCTCTCCTCCCTATCAGTTATCTGTGTAAAAATAGAATCTATGGCGTCCTAGCCCAGCGTTAAGTGAATGTAACTATAACTTATTCAGTAGGGGAACCTGTTGTACCTTGGCACTATGTGTACCTAGGCCACTGGGCTCGTTTTCAAATATTCGCGCGATACTAAATTCTACTGTTTACGGTATTCAATACGTCACTACAGACTATTCAATGTGCAGTTTAGTCGCATACCGCCATTAAGCCGGTGTTTGGTGTTATCGACGCTGAAACTTTTTTGTGTGAAAAAGTAAGTATTTCTAATATATTTTGAAGTCTAATAGTTTTAAAAGTTTTCTAATAGTCACTTAACTGTTATATGCTATCGGTTCTTTGATTTTACAAGTCTCAACACAATAAAAAACTTACGAGATACTTAAATTCTAAACTATATAAAATCACCGTTTTTGTGAAGTTGGAGTAGTGTTGTACCTCGGTCACTGTCGATCAGTTGTACCTTGGCCACTGGCCAAGGTACAACCTGGATGTTATACTTTGGCCAGGAGAATGTTTTATTAAATTATTTCACATTTACGTAATAATATTCCTAATTAAATATCTTTATTATTTCAGAAATCGATGCAAAAATCACTTAAAAACTGGAAATGGCCTGAAAAAGAGGAGATTTAAACCCCGCAAAAAGTTAACAAGAACAGAGAAATTTATTATGTTCCAGAGATACAGAAGTACTGGGATTTCTACTAAATGCTTAAGGCTGAATAATATATCTACATTATTGATAGTGTTTTTATAATAGCTAGTCCAAATGACTGATTAAAATTTAAGAGAGATATAATAATTTATACATAGGTAAAGATAATCTATACTAATTATCTATACTAATATTATAAAGCTGAAGAGTTTGTTTGTTTGTTTGAACGCGCTAATCTCAGGAACTACTGGTCCGATTTGAAAAATTCTTTCAGTTTTAGATAGCCCATTTATCGAGGAAGGCTATAGGCTATATATCATCACGCTATGACCAATAGGAGCAGAGTACCAGTAAAAAATGTTACAAAAACGGGGAAAATTATGACCCATTCTTTCTTATGTGACGCAAGGGAAGTTGCGCGGGTCAGCTAGTTGTTTCAATATTTTGTTTTCCTTTGCTATGCTATATATAATATAGGTATATTGATTTGCTATATTATATTATGTGATATCGTCGCTGCGCCTGCCAAGTTCCACATGTGTCTTTAGTGAGATTTTGAAAAACTTTTTTTTTTATTTGGGACACAATATTCATTTTTTTTAACATCAAAATACACATATGGAGTTTGGCAGGCGCAGCGATGTAATGTAACGAAACGGTGGCCAAGTTAGTTGTTTTTGTTTAAATATTTTGTTTGAAAAGCATAAAAAAAGCTATGAATATTATTTTAATTTTTATCATTTTTAAATTTTGATCATTTGAGAATTTTTTAATTTTTTTGTTAAATACTGTATACTGTAATAATACTGTGTACTGTAATAAATCAAATAAAATGATTTTAGTTAACAAAACTTGATAATTTGCTTAAATTACCCCCAAATTTCAATGTGGCCTAGGTACAACGTACTACTGGCCTAGGTACATAGGGTATGTTGTACCTTGGCCACATTTCCCATTTTTTTTAAAATTTAAAAATATTATGTAAATATTAAATATACATTTCTGATATTTTTTTGGCGAGTACCCAAATAATTGACATTTCAAACTATGCAAATATGATTTGTGTGCTGCACGTCAAATCACAATAAAAAATATATTTCTAAAAAACCGGCCTAGGTACAACAGGTTCCCTTACTTGTATATCCTGTAATTTTATTAGAAGTGTTTTTTTTTTAACTTTTGGTACATTCTTTAACGTCATACAGCCTAAATCATCATAACCATTACCTAATAGAGTAAAGCGGAACACCAGACCATTTTAAATAACAAATTGACATCCTAAGAATCATTGTTGAATAGTTGAGCTTGAGTTTGGGACTTTAAATGCTGCTGTATGATTTCTAATCCAGCCCATGACATAACAGGTAGGTAAGTATATCTAAGTTTTATTTGTGTGTTAAAACACATTATAAGTTAGAAATCTCGCACACAACAAGGTCATGATGTGAACGTTTGATAATTCACTATCATGAACACTCAACAGACAAACGAGATAAAAGATTTCATTGTTCACACTAAATATTATATTTTGAAAAAATAGGATCTATAAATTTTGTACATAATATTACTTTTATTTGTACATAACACATATACATAAATTGTCTGTTAGCCTTTTGTTTTAACGCAATTCTTTGTGCCATTTTCAGGCAGATTCAAAATATCAGTTTGTGACGGAAAGCCACATTTCTAAGGAATGCTATAGACTTTCTCTAATCACGGTATGGCCTCTACGAGCAGAGTTACCACCATAAACGAAATATACTTGACTCTGAACATAGCTATCTATACGATTTACCTACTTTATCTTATACTAGCTGACCCGCGCAACTTCGCTTGCGTCACCGTTTTTGTAACATTTTTCGTTGCTACTCCGCTTCTAATGACCGTAGCGTGATGTTATATAGCCTATAGCCTTCCTCGATAAATGGGCTATCTAACACTGAAAGAATTTTTCAAATCGGACCAGTAGTTCCTGAGAATAGCGCGTTCAAACAAACAAACAAACAAACAAACAAACTCTTCAGCTTTATTATATTAGTATAGATTCCCGAGATTAGCGCGTTCAAACAAACAAACAAACTCTTCAGCTTTATAATATTAGTATAGATTATAAATCTGTATAGGAAACCCATTGTTGCCTTAAGTGAAAACCTCCAAAAAGTATAATAATCTCATTATCAAAATAATAGGTCTATCATAAACGATAAGTAGAAGTAGTTGTAAATTAACTGATTAAACACTTATTTTATTGTTATCAACGATAGGTCAGCCACCATTAATGCTTATCAAACGATTGCGAATTTCGTTATTATTTTAGCACATTGAACTTCGGCCGGTATTTAGTATATATTCAATAATATTTATATTTTGAGTCTTGGTGCATCTTTAGTTTGCGTCTCGTGTTTTTAAATAGCTAAGTAGACACGACATGTAACTTAAGAACTGCCGCTACCATTGCGTCGGGAGGTCGTGGTTTCGATTCTCTCACGGGACTACTTATTATGTGTATGTTCCACAAATAATTGTTCTGGGTCTGGTTGTACATTGTGTCCGTTGTTTGTATGTTTGTAAAAGTCCCCGCGACACAAGAGCAATTTTTAGCGCGGGAGTTGTCTTTTTTAAATAAAAAAAAAAAAGAAAAGAACAGCCTTTCCACTGTTATTAGAAAGTAACTATCTAATAACTTAGTAGAGCCTTGGTATGTACGATTTACCTAGAGTATAATCGTCAGTTCCTTGTATTTCCAGAGTAAAGCAGCTACCTATATCTAACAGGCCACCGTCAGCTGTATAAGCCTGTGAGTCACTAATATTCTAAATTCTGAATGTTGTAAACCTCCGTCAACCTCGTAAACAAGACTCGCTCGTATGTTGTCGGACTACAATTGATTAGTATCTTAAGCATGTTAAACTCAACTCGACGTATTTACAACAATACAGAATATTTTGCCTCACGTGCGAATTCAATTTAGGCATATTTTCGCGCGTATACGTACGTCAGATAACGTACACGTGCGTACATGCACATCTATGTATTGCAACATGTTTTTTTGTGAGCCTTCAAATGCTTTATGCATATTATTTTCTCTTTAAAAGCAATTAGGTACTCAGGTGCTGTTTCATATCGCTTTATTGTTAATCGCTAACACTTATAAAAATGTTAGTAAGTATACCCACTAGTTTTTCCTCTACAAAAATAGGTGTGATTCGTGACAAAGATATCAAATGAAATGTCGTTCCTATTGAACATCGCTCATCATTATTGATAACGCGATAACTGTAAGTAAATAGATTTTTATACGCATAATTGGATTATAACCTCTGTCAACTCGTGTTGTAGATATGATAAGAGTACAGCGCGAGCATGGCGGTAGGAAATGCTAAAATACTCCACTGGCTTTCTTTACAAGGGGTATTTTATACTGTGCTTATTAGCACAAATACTGTAGTTGCCAAAATTTTAACTTTCTACTTGAATATACATGTCATGAACTATTTTAAAACATAAAGGAACTTCCTTACTAATAGATGGACGCAAAGTAAAATGTAACATAATTGCATAATTTTTTACAATTAATTGATGTCAAACTAGACCACGAGGGTCAACGCAATGCTCTCTGATAGTCAGATACGTAAGGTTCGTATTAAAATACTATATAGTATCAATTTCGAAGAATGGTTCTGGGAACACATCAACACACTCAAATAGGTTCTTAAAACTATGCTTCCAAATTGGTATAAGTAATCAGTATATACAGCAAGTGAGCACTTCTGAAAAAGGTTGTTCAGTTCTTACCTTAAATTCATTCTCAGTGCGTATTCCCATCATGACGAGCAGCTTCCTCATCATCCAGTTCAGCGTCCTGATGACTGCGAACGTGGACCAGAACTGCGCGAACAATGATCTTAGTCTGCCGAAGTTCTCTGCTACTCCTGTTGACATTGTATGCATGCTTTAGTCTACAGTATTTTAAAAATAGTGCTGTTTGCTGTTTCCTATTCCTAATATTATGAAAATACTAAACTTTGTGAAGTTGGATGTATATATATATAAAAAACTATTTGATACAATATTATAATAAGTACCTAAACAAACTCTGGTGGAATTACTTGCTATTAAACATTTTATTCAATGATGAATATAGTGTATGGAAAGATTGAATCTGTTCAGCGACTTTTTGATCATAAGATAAACTTACCCAGTATAGCTCTGAAAGAGCTGGTGAGAGCAAAGAATGTGTTCTCCAACATCATAGCAACACTGCCCACTGCATTCACAAGGCTCTGTATTGAATCAAATGCTGGCCGTGAACTTTCCTCTGCCATGTGAATGAATCTAAAATAAAACATAATATTTTTGTAGGAAGAAATAAAAAAACTAGGATTCTGTTTAAGTTTCAAAAGTAATGCAGTTTGTACATCAAAAATTGCTATCGGGTCTTGAGTGCAATGAGAATTTGAAGGTTTTCAGGCAATAAATAAAGTATTGTAAACACTAAGAACTTATTCTTTTTAGAAAAATAGTAATACAGGGGATAAAATGTATGAAAACAACTGTCAAAATTCCATCTGATAAACTACATGACAGATATTTAGAAGTGGTGAAACCGGAAACACTTGTTAATGCATTTGGATAGCGATCTACAGATTGTAAAAATCTACTGATCAATCAAAGTATTGATACTGAGTATTTCAATGTTTTAAGTTCTTATATAAAGTACGAAAAATTTAAGTCTCTTCTTGCCATTGACAACCCTTTTCTATATAGGTAGTTATAGAAAGATTTTTTGTAAATTTAAGTTATTCAATAAGAAAGTTTAGTAGGTATGTGTTTTTTAATAATGTATCAGTACCTAGTGTTTGTATTTTCTGCAAAGAATAATGTTTTCAAGGTGAGCAACTAAAAATCAACTATTTAACATAATAATATGACATCTTAGTCATTAAATTCACACAGATATATGTCAAGTATGTTGTGAAAAAACCTGTTTTTCAATAACAAAGTGAATGCCAAAGCAGCAGAATTACTTACCTATTTTAGTTACTTAAAAAATAGCCCACAAATAACATTGTTTTTTTGTAAATACTTTCTATAAACTAACATTAAGTGTACACAATAAATATTAGCTTATAGTGACCTGTCTTTAGTACCAAAATGTAACAAATTATAATCTTTGCCAATCATCAAAATGACAAACAGAGTCTGGTGACAGACAGACAACAAAATCTCAGTAATAGTGTCTTGTTTCAACTTTTGCATATGGAATGCTAAAAATAGTGTGACTTTATGTATATGTATGTATGAATACATTTTATGCATGTAAGGTATGTCTTCAATGCAATCTATTAATTAACCACAGTCAAAACAACATTTTATTGTATACAATTGTCATCCAAACAAATATCTATTCAGCCAATAAACTTTTAAATATTCCAAATAGTTTAATTCTATTGATGTTTGGTAAAGGTTAGAGGTCAACCTGTTTCATAGTTTTATAACATTGATTAGAGAATATTGGACAGAACATTAATATATTCAGTATTGCACAATGAGATTTCTTAACTGCAGAATTAGCATATTTGTATGATATTTTCTGCGTAATTTGTTTGGTTTGTTTAATAAATCATTGAAAAGGATGTTTTATGTAATATACTGAACTGACTTGTAACAGAATTTGGAAATATTTGTTATTATTAATTTATAGTAAAATTTGTTATAAAGTTTGCCTTTACATTACTTAGTAACTTTTTAAAACCATACAAATGCCATGAGTAGGGAACTAAGTGTTGTAAAAGATAATTTAATTGAGCCAATTACCTACCTGCTTTCAATGTCTCCATACATCGGTGCACCAAGGCCGTATCTGTTGTATCCTCCGTACATTCCTCCCATGCCGCCCATCCCGTAGCCGCCCATGCCGTATCCACCGCCCATGCCATAGCCCCCGCCGTACCCGCCCATGCCCATTCCCCCATATCCACCCATACCCATCCCACCGTAGCCGTAACTAGGGGCCATTGCGTGCTGACCAGACATATCAATTCTCGGCGGCAATGGAGGAGGCATAGAGCCCACGGCAGACGTCGAAGGCATCTGTGTATTCGGCACAAACCCCGGGTAAGGTGTCTGTCCCGTCATAGCCGTATTGGCCAAGAAATTTGCATCGAATTGCGAATTAGGCTCACTCATTGTACTTTGTTACACTTCACTATTTCACACACTGAGATAACAACACTTTGTTTTGTACGGTTGTAAGTAGTTCACTGATAAGCGTTGCGCGCCATCTGAGTTATTTTCTTTACAAAATATAATCAGAATAGTGATCTTCCTCGTAGATTTACGCGTTTACGTGATCAAAGGATAGCAACCTAATTGACACTGACAGCCATGACAGGCAATCATATGTGACATAAAAATAAAGTGCTACCATTTGATAAAATTACAGCCATGATCTACGCTCACTTGCTTTGTTGAACCATTTTAAGACCATATTTCAGTTATTTTACTATGCTTGTGGAATCGTTACGAATATTTATGGGTTTACGTTTATAAACATCTTAGATCCGCAACCTGCAGCTAAATTAAATAACAAAACCAATGCAACTGGCAATACTTATAAACCACAAACAAAAACATTCATGTTTCATAATCTTAGGATTAGATAAATCTTAGAAATAAAATATAACCATAATTTTCTTGTTTTTTTAATTTTTGCCTGTAACGAATCATTTAATAGGGTAAAATCTGGGTGGAATAATAGAATATGGGCTGTTACATTTTTTTCATCTCATTATTTGAATTGAAAGTGAAATCTCTGTCGACTTGACTGCTTGCTTAGATGACCCAGTTTTAAAAACTCAAATTTTGTCTATGTTCCTAAGGGTGTCAATAATTTCGATAATGCAATAAACTTTTGTTGTTATTAAAATAATACGGTTCAAGTGATTCCTAAAGTTAAAGTCCATATATTTACATAGTGCAGATCAAGTGGCATATTTTAAACGGTAAGTTTTGTGGAAATATCTTCGTAATAGTTAAGAAATTAGAGTGTTTCTATGTCGATCTAAGTGTCAATCTTTAGCTATCTCGGAATTAATTGTTTTCTGTGATTGATTGTTTACATACCGATGTGAATATTTTGGTTAAACGTACACAACTATATGATTATATCAAAAAATCTATCTTAGTGTAAATAATGATAATTTTAGTCAATTTATTTAGCATTGGAAAGGTGTCACTTCGCGACCGGTTTCGGAAGGCAATAATATAGCGGTGCGGCCTAATCAGAGTCAATTGGTCTCATATAACAGTTGAAATGACAACAGTAATGAGTATTCATTGCTGACGCTTGAAAACGAGCACTATTTTATTATAAACTAGGCACATACAAAGATGCTGACTAGAAATACTTGTTTAGCGTCATAATATCGTCTGAGTAATCATTATCTTGGGTCGTGCAATAACTTTGTATATTTTGCTGTATATTTAAAAAAAATATTAATAATTTTCAATAGTACTTTATAATTATTTACATAAATCTAAGTACCTAAAGAGTAGAAATGATTAAGAGTTTATGAGGATACTTAAAACATGTACCTTATATAGCAGGCAACTAGTACTATTACCTTTAAGCTGCTACTTTGTATGTTACTATACTGGCTATAAACAATTTAAAAGGATTTATGAGTCATAGATATCATTATTGTTTTTTAAAAGAAGAAGAAAATTATCTATGAAACTAGTATTAGGCAAAATTTTCCTTTTTTTTCAATTTATTTGGCAGTATAGTGAATGAAACTTACTTATATCAATAATCAGCAATAATACTGTTCACGAATTAAATTCTTTCATATTTTATCAATTAATATACATTATTATGCACATAATTAATATTATATTTTTATGTATGAATAATTATTGTTCATTAATAATTACTGTTATTAAACAGGGAAGGAAGTTATCTATTGTTTAGTATTTTTTCCTTTTAATTGTAATCCATTGTGTTGATTCCAATGAATACTAGGTATGAGCTATCTACTTAGCTTAGGCTATAGACAGTACACAAACAGGACAATTTTTTTTTATAATTATTCATGATTAGTTATAAAACTATATGTATTAGCATATTGTATGCCGGTGAGCTTTCCCTGTGTTGCAAATATATAATTGAATTTTTATTCATTTGAAACTTTATTTTAATAGTTGTGTGTGCAGTTCCATAGTCATTACATTTGAATTGATGAAAGAAATGCTCTATTTATGGCCTAAATAATATAAATATCATAGAAAAGCCTAGAGATATTTTTATTCAATTTATGGATTACAAAATAAAAATTTATCTACCGAATTCAACTAATACATTAATTTTGCTGTAGTATTATTATGCCATATTAACTCTTTTCCAGCAAATAGGATAATTTAAAATTGTAAGCACCTAACAAAGTTAAAACAAAGCCTCTGTAGTTCCGGTTCCCGCCGCACCAGGTACTGGCGCGCCACCGTCGCAGGAAGCTGTCCGTACACTACATTGTTCTCTAACTCCTAGTTACGAAAGTTACGTGTAGTTGCCACTAGGTTTATTTGGAACTAGAAAATTAGCATTTACATATTATCTTCAACTTATATTTTCATAATTTGGATGTAAAATTTTTCGATAACATTTTTTTAGTTCCAAGCTGATATAATAGATGGCGTTAGTATGTTTTTGAAATGAGATACGCGTGATATTTACTTAGAATAGATATCTTAGACACACTGAATATTCCGGATTTAATGGATTTTGACAAAATTACTCTGTAAGTATGGCTATTGGCTAGTTCACCCATTTAAAATATGTTACGTTTTTTATAAGTTGTTTATCTTAAAGTATTCAACGATTAGATTAACATTGTTTGATTAGGTATAAAGTTATTTATTCCGAATCCTCCAGCTAACAAAGGGCCTTAAAGACTATCTATCATAAAAACGATCACAGTTTTATATGTTTCATAAGTTCAATATCAGTTTAAACCTAAACAGCGTCAAAATTATCAATATCTCAGTACTAAACATAATAGGGATTATTCCATCAGAACGATTGCATAAAGCCAGCTCTTAAACATAGTGTAGGCAGAGAGTCAAGGTAATCTACGCATTTCACAGAGACCCGTCGAGATAATCGAATGTTATATCTGTGCTCCTAGTGGAAAACGGTATAAGTCCGATTTTGACGAAAATAAGTTAAGAAATTAGAGTGCATTTATATGCCATTTTTGCAATATTTTTAGTGTAATTAATCCCATTTGCACATTGCTAACTTTCTCATTTTAAAAAATAAGCAGCAAATGTTTTTATCAATCGATAGAGCAGAGTTTCTGAATAGTGGTCTACTTACCCCGGTTTCTAAGTACTTTTAGCAACCGGGGGCAAGAAAATCTATTCGATAGCGTTTTTTATATGAGTTTAAACGCTATTGAATAAATAAACTACCGCTTAATGTACCTCAGAAACCGGGGATTAATACATTTTGGACAAAATCGGACTTATTCCCATTTTTCACTAAAGGGACAGATATAGAGACGACTGATAACTGATCTATAAGTAGATTAGATATCTGCTATCTGCTAGCTTACTGCCGGATATTGTGTTAGTCATTATGTTCATAGTGAAATTCAGATATGAATTAGAGGAAATTTGTTCTTTGTGTGCGGTGTCGAAGTCTGGCGGGATTTTGTGATATCCTTTTGCGATGAACAGTATCCGATTTTATATTCTTTATACTTTTCGATATTCTATATTGTATATAGTCATCATCTGTGTTTAAAATACCGGCCAAATTAAGTTCGAGGTATCATATCGTCTAGGAATGTTTTCAACCAATTCTTTTTCTATCTGTAGTTCTTTCGTTTTCAAAGATATCGCACATTATGACGTTATGAATGTTGAAGAAGCAAAAGAAGTCTGTAGGGAATAAAGTCCGTGACAATTCATAGCTAAGTAAGCTTCTTCCTCATGGGAATATACGTGATCTGTATGTAGGAAAAACGTGCTGAAAAAATAACTCGACAATTTAACTCGTATACTACAGTAGCCCTACCATGAGTTGGCGTAGTTAAAAACTAGAGTAGTTAACGTGAGAACGCAACTACAACAGTGGGCTCAAATAGGGAAAGAATGAACGACAAAGCCAATCTACATTCACTGTTGTTTAATTTAACTACACGTTATTAAATATGGCGACCCATGGTAGCAATTTTGGTACCTTAACTATCCGCTAGAGGCGCTGTTCGAGTTTTACGAGAACTACAGTGTCTCCGGGAGACTATAGTTACCAACTCATGGTAGCGCTACAGAAATATCTAAGTTCATTTTTTGTAGCCATTGCCACTCACTATTCGGTCAACGATCACTGATAGTTTTCTTCGGGACAGAATGGAACCTATAAACCGAGCATCTGAACTTCGAGAGGAATTTAAAACATTTGTGAAAACGTTGAATTATGTCTTAAATGAAGTTATCTAATGGTAAAAAATCTTATCAAATCCAAGATTCTAAATTGCTCCTTTGAAGCAAATAAGGATCAAAACTCACACAATATGTTTTAATCACAAAACAATGTAAAACAGCAAACATACAAAGCTCCATCCGTGTATTAACTACGAACGATTTGCGCCGGCTTCCCTGCATCCTATTAAACGGGGCTCAATTTATCCGCACTTTTTCTTTTTCAAATGCTGTCGACTGGTAATAATGCTGTTAACAGCGGTTCACTGCTCCTACTGAAGATCTACCGAGGATTTAAACACTGCTATTTTATTCTTATTATTGTCTGGAATGTTTGAGAAATAGGATTCTTTGAAATGCAGCCGGTATTTAAGTAAATTCCCTTGTTGAACTTTCTTGAGACTTCTATTGAGCTATATGACTGATGCCCGGTTTCTGGGACACATTTAGCGGTAGTTATCTATTCTAGTCATGTTTATATGTCAGCTCAAACGCTATTGGATAGATAAACTATCGCTAAATGTACCTTAGAAACTGGGGGTGAGAGATGCTGGTGACAATTTATGATTAGTGGAAAAGTGTCAGTTGACACAATAAAAAAATAAATGATGTATTGATTAGATTTTAAAATGCGTTTTATTGTTGGTAACCCCATGTTTAGGTCTCTTCTTTAGGTCTCTTCTTTGTGAATATTGACAGGCAAGGCTGGTTTCATATTTACTTTATTTCCTGCACCGGCAGTATGAAAAATGTTACGAAAAGTGTCAAAATATAAAGTAATTCTTTTAACAAAAATTCTCATATCCCCAATACAATAAAGTGATACAGCCTACTTTCCAGTATGAATGGCGTGGAATGGTGTCGGCTGGAGCAGTCGGCGCGTCATTTCCTGCGGTGTCGCCTGGAAATGGGCCAGCGGGACTATCCAGTTGTTAGCTTGTCCAGTTTTATGTTTGTCGTGGTTTCTACGTTCACACAAAAATAAAGTATAATTTTTACGCGGTGTGTTTTCTTCGGATAGAAAGAGAAGAAAATGAGAATAAAGATTGTTAGACAATTCAGATATAAGATACCCTTTAAATCTATAAATGACGTTAGTAGTTCATCATTTTAAAACCCTTGCTCTTTATACAATGCCAACATTATACGTTAAATTATTACGCAATGTCTTCGGGCTTAAACAACTTTGACACTAGATTGACCACTAACCATACAAAAAGAAGATTATGCAATTGTATATTTTGATTTTCTGGGCTCCAGGCTTGTAACAGTCATAACTTTGACACTCCAACCATTTCAACGCTGACAGTCCAAGAAATACTTCTACAAATACTTTACTCTAATCCCCAAGAACACTGTGGCCTCATTTTGAAGCAAATTAACGTGTTCCTCTGTTTCCAGGTGATATATTCCTGCGAACAACTCGCTCCAGTTGGTAAGTAATTTTATAATCACATAGCAACGAGTAGCTGTAAAACATTGTCTCATTACGTCTTTTACGAGTTCGCATTAAAATTTCGCACCAGTTACGATTTGTTTGTGAACTTGTATACTGTTTACGAAAACATCAAAGAGTCTAGATTTTTCTAGATGTTTTAATTCTTATGACCTGTTTTTGGGGCTATTTGGCACGACTATTTTTATGATTTGATGTTGATGGAGTATCAAAGCCGCGTCAAGACCTTCGGGCGGCTTGAACAACTTTGACACTAGGTTGACCATTAACCAAACGATAAGAAGATGGAGTATCGTCCTCGTATAGATAACGTAGTGTAAAAATATCCATTTACGTTTAGTAATTTATATTTTTATTGTTAATTCCATTTTCCAGAAAATATGAATCCTTGAACAAACTTCCAGATGCCTTAATGAATCTCGAAGATTTGCGTGATCGTAGAAGATTCTAATTAAAATGCATCAAGTCCTCTCCTTATTTCTCCTTCCTTTGACCCCCAGTCCTTCCACAGATTAATGTAACATCCTACATTTTTTAAAGATTTTTTCTTTTACTTTATATTTTTGCGCGTGTTATAAAGAAACGATTTACGTAATGGAATAAAAATATGAAAATCATTATCAAGTATAAGTATGCCTGAATGAATTCTGCTTTTCGCACACAGATCACATCAACAAATATATTTTTTTAAAGAGAGTCAGAATTTTAAGAGAGAAGTCTCCTTTGTGTTTGTCGAAATAAAACGATTCTGTATAACGTAATCACTGATCAGTGCTAAAAACGTGGTATTCCTTCATACGCATACAGATTACTAATCATATCGTGTGCCAGACAAAATGCGAGCAAATCAACACATATCATCTTCCTCTTTGATACTTTTTACTTTTAATGCACAAGAATATCTGACAAGAGTTGGTTCGTGTATAAAATACGTGCCCTAATTTATGTGGACTACTATCTGTGGACACAAATATTTTTATACTGGATATAAATCAAATATTGCATTGATAATAATAGCATGGTTCCCATCCAATGCGCGCCAAATCTCTTATCTCAAGTAACCTGCACAAAATTGTTAACTGAGATTCTTTACTTTCGTGTGCTTTCGTAGATATGATTCACATGTTTTCACAAAGCCAAAAAGTGTTTCATAATTCATATCAATGTTCTGTTTTCAATTACAATTCCGTGTTGCATCTCAAAGTTGCGAGTGTTGCCATATAGAACAGTATACTGCGGTATTCCGCAACCCTTGTTTTTGCGTTTGTCTACGAAGCCGTACTCGTAGTAATTAGGCGCCGCCCTGCTGACCCACAAAAAGACGACGCTTGAACACGTACGAGCTAGATTGAGGACTGTTGTTCTTATTTCTACGAATTAGATTTAGCTAAAGGTGAGTATAGACTACAACATTTACTTGTAACAGAACAACGAGCCGCTCTATGATATGTTCTAGTGTATCATCCTCTTACGAACTAAACGTCGAGCACGCAGGCCTCTTGTTACAAACCAACGAGCATATTGGTGTAACATTTCGTCGAGCGTATTGGTGTAACATTTCGTCGAGCCACGAGTGCGGGCGATGCGCGGTTGCGGGGTGACGCGGAGGGAGAGGGACGAAAGACGCACGCGGTCCGCAACACAACGCCGAGCATTCGCAGAAACGTTACATTACATGGAAATGCTTTGGAAACTGAGCTTTTGCCTGTATTGTATCATTCGTAAGAACGTTACATTACACAGAAATGCTCCAGAAAATGTTGTAGTCTATACTCACCCTTAGATTGCTTTTTGGAAGGAAAAAATGGAAGGATGTTTTGCGAATTAAGGTTTTTTATTACACGATCTTTCGAGGCTGTTATTTTTAGATCTAGCACACAGGTATGGTATATGGTACATATGCCTCGACTTTAATTAATTTGGAAATTAATAGTCCCCCCGGCCTGAGCTAGAGGCTAATCTTATAAAAAATCTCTAACCTTTGACTCGGAAAGATGGATTTTTGTTAAAACCATAACCGTTTTTTAATTCCAAATCGATTTACTAATCGATTATGACGATTACGCACAGCTGATGTTCGAGTATCGGACATAAGTCACGCGGTTCTTTGTATTCGCATTGTAATCGATTAGTCACTGATCGGATGCGCTCGGATTAGCGCGCGAAACAATGACACTGCGTATACTATTGTATATTGCTGATATTTGTACGTTTGTTTGCCCAAGCAGTAACAACAAAGATATGGGATATTTTGGTAGGTACTTATATGGAAAATAAATTTGGGCAGATAAGAATAGGTTAATCTGGTTTATAAGGAGTTGAATAAATAACTATCATTAGAAAAAATCTTAAAATGTGACCTAATATTGTGACAAAAGTATATTAATAGAGAACTTTATTTATTAACCTTAACGCAAGCAGATTCAGGGGTGTAAGTTAGCTCTTAATTGTATAGTAATCATCACTCTGTCATTTAGATTGCTATAATAAACAAAATAATGCGGACATTATGGCAACATTTTAATGAGCAATAAATGATATATTTTTATGTTGGTAACACCGGCTGTGTGTATCATTAGTGAGACTGAAATATGAGTCACGTACAGTAATTATTTTTAAAATAATGAATACATATTCTGTACAAAACATTTTAGCCGTAATTTAGGTGAAGCTTTCCATGAAAAAGGGAAATGTTATGTTAAGTTTTACATGGTATAAAGATATAAATAAATACCTGTAGTAAGTATGTACCTATGCTCTACCTGGAATGTTATTTCGTGTTAGCTTCTGCACGTAATGTATGTATGTTAATACGGGTTATAAAAATAGTTTAACTAATAAAATAAACGTGTAAGCTCTGATTAGGTTATACAGTGTTTTGTCTTTTTCACTCATATACAGTTTTAAAATTGATTGAAAGTGACAGAACACTGTATAACTAATCTGATCTTACGCGACGTTTAATAGTAAAACAGTTAAAATATACCAGCAAAATCTATTCATACATCGTTTCAAACTTTCGCATTCATTATATTACCCAGTAGAAAAAAATAAATGATTTCTTTTAAATTCATGTCGTTCTTCCCAGTACGGGGTAGACAGTAAGCTTATAAAGTTACAAGATGCCACGTTAAGACAATATTATGAAGGTACTTATATAAAGTAGTGACAATAGGTCAACCCATCGCCAGTCTAATGTCCGGTTTCTGAAGCACATTTAGCGGTAGTTTAACTATTCAAACTGTTATTTTTATATGAGCATAACGCTATTGAATAGATAAACTACCGCTAAATGTACTTCAGAAACCGGGGGTAGGACTCTCAATCCCTTAATTGCCTTTTTGCTAGGAAGAGAAACAGTTGGAACCTTCTATGTGAATAAACTAAGAGTAATATCCTTATAACTAAACTTTTTATAAAATACGCTAGAGATATTTATTGCCGCCAATTACGCCGATCAACATTATTAAAGCAAGTTTCTCAACAAAACGTCCGAAATAGTATACTCTTGAACTCTAATCAGGTTAATAAGTCTAAAATGAATCATGACGCGCCACTATACGGTTCATTGCGAACATTGTACAGGTCAACGGTAGATCAAATTATCTGCTACCGACCGTTTAGTCATCGATTCTACCTAACTATAAATAATGGATATGTAAACTCTGTAATTTGTAGGGAATTATCTACGAAACTAAACTACTGAACCTATTTTAAGGCCAATAGAAAATACTACAGCTAGCTGATTTCGTTAAACTATCTTTGTTAAAATTAAAATAAAAAAAAAACAGAAGTAAGTATATTCTGTAAGTTAAGAAATTAACACATTTACAATAAATTATTGAATCTATCACCAGGTTGGCAAGGGGCTCATGGTCTTATAAGAAGAAAAAGAAATAGCCACTCTTTCCAAACGCTAATTACCTACATCGATTTAATCAGGTGTGATATGTTTATCATTTCCACACGGAAGAACTTGCAGTCAAACCTAATATAAACAGTCTTAGTACACGTCACGCCACTGTATCAGACCATCGACAAGATAACAATAGCTTACGTTACATGAACAATCTCACACGGTCCACTGACCACAGACTGGCTAAGGTAAATGCCTTATTCTGCCTCGCTAGCAGATCGCTTATCGTACTTAGTTGAAAATCTGCACAGGTGGTTGCTCCTGTATCCTTAAGATAACATCTTAATTGCCCTTTATGACTTTCTGATCGAGATGCGATGATTTAATGTGAAAATAATTTTATAAACTGTCGTACCAATAAACGAGTAAGCTATGATTAATATAGCGTTTTGTCTTTTTCAAAATTGATTGGAAGTGACAAAACATAGTATAACTACTCAGAGCTTGCACTGTGTTTATAGGTTTGATAATATTATGAATTAATTTTCTAAAGTAACTAAGCGTTTATAGGAAGCTGTTTAGATTTCTATTCGGGTTGTATTATTTTGTTTAGTTTGTAACTTTTTCTCTACCGTCTGCAGCAATATTTAAATGGAGCGATATAGTTCCGGCAAATATTTTTTCAAGTCTGGTTTGGACGTTCTAGATTATAGTCCTTTACAATATGAAAAAGTAAGTATGAATAATTTTACATAGCCCTTAATATTGCATAGTTGCTAGACTACTACCTAAGTGTATAAGTAACTTCCTCTAAGTTATTATAAACAGTATAAATTACTATGTTATTGATTCATAGTAAAAGTCAGGTGCGTATTCGTAATGGCGGCCTTCCATTTATGGTTTTAGTTAGAAAAACTAGTTAACTAAAGACCTTTTGTAGGTCATACATTCACACCTAGCTGTGACGTGATATTAATCACTTTTATTGTACATGTTTTTATGATAAACACCTATTTCTAGTGTAGTACAATTATGTAAAAATTGCCCCGGTTCTTGGGAATTATGCCGTGTATAGAATTATATGCTAGTCACGAGGAGACCACCTTAGTTGGAACATAGGCAATACAACATTAAAAAAAATATTTATTTTACAAAGTGCTTTATTTTTGTAGACAATGTGCATTACGCCAAAAAAGAGAGGAACATAATCCCCAAAAGGTTCGAACATCAAATCCAATCCAAAAAAACATCCTGCTAAATTCTGGACACGAATCCGCAACGCTCATTTCGGAAATAGGTTTCAGCACTGAAACTTTGATATTCCCGTACTTACCTATGCCAATCTTTGACCAATATTTGTAACCATTTATAAATGCTGAATAGAAAAAGCTTGCTTCAACGGCTTTAAATCCTACGAGCGTAGGTATTATAAGAACTATGTTGATGACTGCATATAACATAACAAAGAAAATATTACTATAGAAATGACTTCATGATATACTACTAACCATTAAATTAATGGGAAGAATAAACGATATATTAACGGAATATAGGTACAGTAGCAGTACCGGTGACCTCACTAATAACGATGTAATTAACTATAATGAGTTCAATAACAGTACTGCTTTACAATGGATTCGCACGGCTCTTCAACGGTGTTATTGCATTAGATTTGTGAAGAGGTTATGTTTTCATGTGTGTAAGACCGTAATATCTTGGAAGTGATGGTGGGATTAAACTCGCGAAGACTGTTACTTTTAATGAAGAATTACTGTCTAAAGGCTAGTTTATTCATAAAAAAAACAGCCTAAGTATAGGGGTAACGTAAAATGTCAGCCTTTGTATCTTCCCACGAATTTAAATGAATGTCAAATAGAAGTTAATGGCTTTAGCTGTTTACTTTAGATATTTAAGAAGAAACCACCCCTAAAATTCAGCGAGAACGGTCCTGGCTCAGGTGTTGATAGGATGTGGGTTTATAGTATATGTCTGCCTGAAATCTTCTCGGTGTCTCTTTTGTCTGATGAAGGAGACTAATCTTTGTTAACATTTTTTGATCTCTTGCTAGATATTATTTGGCACCTAGATCAGTGTTATAATAGTAATATCACGAGAACTTAAATAGTAGGCGACTGTGAAATAAACTAACTGATGTTTGTAAAAGATTTTCTAATTCTTTATTCATTTACATTTTAACATCTAGGCACAAACAGTTTAAGATTTTCATATTGAATATCTCCTGTGCATTTTCAAACCTGCGTCAGACCTTCATTATTTCTCCGTCAAATCAAATAGATTATGACATTCTTGGGACGTCTCATATATTTTGGTTTCTGCCTACTCCCTGAATGGTCCGTTCGCTTCACACGACGCCCGGGGGACGAGTTGACGATATTCATTTTTGTCTCAAATTATAAGAGCTGAATATTTTTTATCTATAGTCATATTTTTAACCGTATTTTTTTCTGAAGAATTTCGCTATTTTAAGATTTTATGACAGATTCAGAATTCTGTGGAGATTATTGTAAAACAAACTGTTATTGAAAACTATATTGTTCACGCAGAAATTACTTTGGAAAATAAGTGAGGTCTGAAAAAATTACGTTTAATTATTATTTTAATTTCGAAAGAAAGTAAATAGAAAATCACTAGTTATTCACTAGTTATTTATAAATGAAACCTTAAACTAGATAAAACTCTGTGGAAATCAGGTTATTTTCCTGGAATTTTAGAACTAAAGACTAGACAAGTAAAATTTACCTACTTTTATTGTTCACCCTGATTATGAGTGACGTAGCTAACATAATTACATTTTCCTTGTCGCTAGTCATTTACATATTATAAGCGGAAGAGGTTAGCTGAGGGTGTAAAAAGATGGATGATGGCAGTTACAGCGCCTTGGTGAATGTCCCAGCTGCTGAAAATATGTAGCACTTGCTTGAAATTACAGCTGATGAAATATTTCCTTGTAGAGTTACCAAATTACACTGTGGATGTGTTTTGTAGTACTGGTTAGTACTTGTGTGGGAAAGGTTTATAGGCATTTAGTGGAAAACAAGATTTATTTTTAATAGGCATAGGAATTTGGTTAATGATTACGCTAGAGTCTAGTTTAAATTTAATGCAGAAAGTTTACGTTTCGGAGTAGTAGCCATTTAAACCCTTGGCGCGGTCATTCTATAGATAGGTTTTTGAATTCGCGTCTTCACTCTTCGGAGGGCACGTAAAAAGTCGGTTTCGGTAGTTGTTTACGGAGACAGTCGTTATGACATGTCAAAAACTTTTCGGGCGGCTTTAACAACTTTGACACTAGGTTGACCACGAACCATACGATAGAATTAAAAAAAAACTGTTTTGTAACATATTTTTATTTTATTTAACGAATATTCAGAATGATAACTGCTTATACAATCTTTGTATTGTAGCGGCCTAAGTGGTTATCAAAACCAAAATAAACTTCCCAACTTCCCAAACTCAAACTTCACACCGGTCCAAAACAAACACGAACTTCTGTCCGTTCCCTTATAAAAAGTAATCCATCATGTTCCCAGGCTAATGTAAATATTTGTGAAGAAATTTTCTATCAAAAGATAAAGTGCGGGCGCATGGGCCCTGGCTAATCTGTTCACTTATCATAATAACGTAATGGGCAACAGCTGACGACCGTTATCGGGCTAACAACACAATAACAGGGCTTTTTAATTACACGACACGATCTGGGGACCGAAGTACTTGTTTGGGATAAGTGTTCGTGTACATTTTTAGCTTTTAATTAGTCTTTAAAGGCTGAAAAAATACTATCTTGTTCATAAGGCACCGATACAAGATTTACTATATTAGATTCACCATTCTATTATCCCTGTATTATGGATGTTGTATGACTTATTTATCCTCTTAAAATCAATCCGGATTGTTGGTTTATTATTGCCTTTTAGAGTTACAAATTAAATTGTAGATGTGTGTTTCTAATGATTGCTTACTGCTTGTTTAGGAAAGCTTCATAGAAATGAGTTAACTGTGAACACTGCTTGTTTGGGAAAGATTCATAGAAATCTATTAACTGTGAACTTGAAATAAATGGACAGCTGCAGTTGCATCAGCTTGCGGAATTGTAAAATTTCTGTATCTGATTTTGCAATCATGCGGGAGCTCTACAAACAGACACAACTATCTTTATTCCTGATTACTAAGCTACTTTAACTTTCGGTACATTCTAAGCAGCTATTCAACATTGTCCGGTGTCTTAGCCCCCAAGCTCAAAGGGTCTCAGAATCTGATCAACATTTTTTTTATTTGGGTCTAAGAGTTTAAATGTAGTGGATCCTAATTTTTTTTTAAGCACCAGTGCCCCACACTACCTAGTAACTCTTTCTAAATCCTACTGTTACTTACCAAAACAGGTAAACTCGCAACACACTTCAATCGTGTCGTCCCATGTAAATACCTCCTCATTTAAACATTTCGATGTAAATGCATAGCGGTTAAAAGGAAATAAAGCTTAATTACCCAGTGTTAGAGTGCACAATGCAATGTTAAAGTTAATGGGGTAAAGGCATCTCCCATCTGTGCAATCCGAGTTATGATTACATGTGAGAAATTTTAATTTAGATTCGAGTAACTTTTTGTTTGCGTTCTTGAGGTAATTTGTTTTATGTGTTATGTATTTTTCCAGAAAGACTAATCTATCATCACTATTATTAACTACATACTTTATAACACACTTAACACAGTCCCATGAAAAGACTGTGTTTTTTCGCGATAAATTTAGTAATTACTGAATAGAGTTTCGTGCAGTTTTCACTAATGAAGTGATTATTGACTTTATTAATGTATGATGTAATATAGTTAAAATATGATCATATTTCGGGGAGAAGTAAATAAAAATAATTAAATATTGTGATTGGGCTCAAAGTTTTGGTGAAATAACGCCTACTGGGCTGGGTCCGCTACTTTTAATTTAGTTTGATGATGTATTTTTGTAAAGATACATCATAAAGTATGTTTTTCTAACTGTGAATATGGTTAGGTTTTCCTGAACTGAATAGGTACTTCATTTGCAGAAATACAACTTTGTTATTGCATTCCTTAGTTTAGTTTCCTTATTTACTTGTATTCTGTACCTAGGCACTGGAGTATAGTTCCTGGTTGTACTGACAGGAATTAAAGCAAAGTTTAAGCTTATATTACTGTAAGTTCGACCTATAGATATGATTGGTTAGCGAATCGAAAGGACACCGTCGTTGTTACGTTTCCGTCACCCGCACGTTGCACACGATAATTCTTGCACTTATTCTGCTCTTTTTGCATACTAGCTTGTTGCTATATTTAGAAAACGGATATTAATTGGAGCATCGTCATCATACATAGCTTTTCTCTATCTATTGCAAGACAAAAGCCTCCCCCTTTTAACGCCACGCAGACATCTTTGATTTGATTTGTCATTATCGAATTAGTAAACACGTTCCAATTTTTTTCTTATTCCTGGAGGAATAGGAAACCTTTGTACTCAATCTCTGATTCTAATGTTTTTCTCATATTTCGCTATGAATGCACCTTTACACCTAGTTTAGTCTAACATTCCCACGGCACCAAACTACCGAGCGGAACGGTTTCTTTTAAACCAGCGATTCTTTGTCGTACGGTTCACAATTCGCAATCGCGTCGCGGTTAACGCTTTCCCGGAATTTTGTACATACAAACAAAGATGGAGGACTCATGTTTGTTAAATAATGCGTGTGGGATTCTATGTTTTATAATTTGATGTGCTATTTTTAAAATGGTATAAATCTTAGGGCTTTGTTTAGAGATGTGCCCTTTTAGAAATGGCGTGTTTTATAGAGGAAGAGACTGATTTAATTCCTATATTGGTATGGTTTTTTCCTAGTGTCATTGTTCTTGAAACTATAAATATAATGTTGTTTTTCAGTTCACGCGTAAAAGAGAATTAAAATAGCAAAGTGTTATGTATTACTGTCAATATCGTCCAGCTACATTTTGAAGCTTATACCTACTACGATTTAGCTTATACCGACAATTTATTTCTACTTTTCCAAGATTTTGACAGGAGATATGTTTAAAAAATATCTGTTTGAAAAAGTGCCTGTAAAAGTTATTTCCATTATTTCATTAGGAAACTATCTTTTATAAAAAAAACTAGATGGAAGAAGATATAAATCTTATTAACACTAACCAAATTATCTAGTCTAGGTAATTAATCAAAACAGGGAATAATAGTCTGTTGAGATTGGCCGTCGTCTCCATAATAAACGATCTGGTGGAACATTACCATACTCCTCACGCGCCACAGATTAGACATCGTTGTAATGTCACTGATAGATAGACTTAATGCTGGTTTTATAACCTTCTTCCTCACACTTCCTTGACGAACACCATTAAAGTCTGAGCAGAAAATTATTATCTATAGAATTAACGCTAGGATACAATTTTGATCGCTTTGCTGGATTCGCAGGTTAAAAAGTCATCAGCTGCCGAAAATTATGAATGAACAGAAAAAAGTATTAACTTCTTACTTTATTATGAATAATTACGACCAATTAGAATTTGGTATGATTAGGAATTTGATGCAGAAAAAAACGTATGTTTTTAAATCCAATGTGATAGCAGTGACATTCGCTATTCTTTTAAACTTATACTTGTGGAGGTAAACCAAAACCTTCTTTTTACTGAGCTTCTAAGCAAAAATTCTGTATTGAGGTGTATCATAGCTACTAAAATGCTAGTAGATTCAACAAAGTTAATAAATGTAGAGACTAAAACATTCGCTCCTTGATTAAAATTATAAACCAAGAAGCATAACATTAATAAAATAAATACAAGCTAGAGAGCGGAACTTCAGGCTTCGATTCCACGTCAAAAGCGGAATGTTTTGCAAATACAGAATACGTAGTGACGGTAACACAAGCCTTCTCGTGTTTGCTATGAAATAAGATAGTCATGGATACACCGATGAATGCAAATATGCGGCTTGTATACGATCAAGAAAACTGTACCTGGATTTATAGAATGTTTTTATGCGTTGCGCAATCATTTTGACATTTTTGACAGATAGTGTCAGTGCATCTGTGGTAAACGTCAAAAGTAGAGCCAATATTTAAGAAAAAAAAATGCTGATGTGTTTATACCTTATTATAAAACAACACATTAATGTTCCGCACTTAATTATCTTTATCACTTGTGTTATTTTTATACTAACAAACAGATTACCGTTGACCCTTAACTTTTTTAAACTCATATCAACGTCTGAGAAATTGTATGTATTTCATATGAAAGTGATTGAGGCGTTGTTGCGTGGGCAAACTGGTGGGTGGACTCATATCCTGCCCATTCAGCTTTACTGTTCTGCAATCTTTCCTTATTATTTACCTTTTCCATCTGACCGTAATAAGGATTTATTTTTCTCTCGCCGCCTACCCAACTTTCCTCAGCCTGTATTTTTGTTGGTACGTTTATTTGCACCTCCATTAATTTGTAAATGTTGCTTACTAAAAATGTATCAGTTTGACACACATTTTATGGAGCATAAAAAAACTCTTTGCAAGTTATTGCGACGTCAAACGCACACAATTTAAAAAAAGAAAATTATGGTAAAAGGATTCCATATTTTTACCGTTTATAGCCTGTTTATTGCACATGTGCCGCTAAAGTATTCGAGTTTTATTCGATTGCCTAATGAAATTCGAGATGCTGCTGCGTTTCAATATGTCGATTTGCTTATTAAAATTACGCTTCGTTTCGCAATCGATTCGCGGCTGTTGTTGCCGGCGAAATTGGCGAAAATTTCGCTACGGCCGTTTTGGTCACGTGACGGGAGCGGAGGCGGAAAGATCTGTTGTCCTGTTCCAGGAGCATCGATTGGCGCTCTTGGCTGGTGGTGCTCGATTTGGGACCCTGTTTCTTTATACGTAAGGGTGTTTTTGGTAGTGAACGTGGCGAGTTAGGTCGTAAGGTTTCGGAGCGGTGCGGGCTACACGCGGCCGGCCGGCAGCCGCAGTGCCACGCCGGTCGCCGGCACCACCGCCCGCGTCGCCACATCCCCCCGTTCGGGAATATTCGTTCGATAACAGGCGCCGCGTTGCGGTAGGTTTCGTATGACGAACGTTCGCCGAAGGTTTCGGCATGCGTGCGGGAAACATAAGTGTCTGAAAATAATAAAATAGTGTATCGAGTGCTGAATTTTTGTATGTCGCATTTAACGAAGTTAGTGCATAGTTTAGTGAGTGTGTGATGTGAATACAAAGTTTTGCGCATTGGTTTGTTTATAAATATTTTCACTTTACAATTTAAGCTTTTATTTCCTCGACAAATGGAGCCGGATTACGGTACGTTCGTCGGACACTACCTAATTTATTGAAAAAAGAAAGCGTTTATACTTGGAATACGTGCAAATAAATATTTTTGGCCAAGTTCCCGGGATTCTGTCGTTTATTTAATAAAACCTTCGAGCATTTGAACAAACTGCGCCGCAGAAAGTTGAATCGTTTATCAAAAATAATTGTCGTTTTAGTTTTAAAGCTCTCGGGTTGAAGATGTGGATAAGTTAAAGATCGATGTTGAAGTGATTAGGTTTGTATTGGAGTGCTCGAGTGGGATGTCTGCGGTGTATTTTACTAATTAATTGCTTGTTTGACGAAGGATCGGATGTTTACGATGTTCCGACAAACTGGCTTATAAGCTTTGAAGGGCTCTCCAGAATTGGGATCTATTCAGGCATGCCTCATTCAAATTAAATTGACGAAGCTCGGGACTTGTTTAGAATTTGACGGAGGAATATTACGATAATAATCCTGAAGGAGATTTTCATAAGAACGGGACCAATGTAATAAAAACGATGCTTTTATTTTAGTAATTGTATGAACAGTAATTACATTTATTTTACTAAATTATTATGTCGAAAGACGTTATTATTTCCTCATGCAAGTGATGATTCGTTGACTTTACCTGGTATGGGGTAAATAAATAATAACAATGACTTATAAGTGTATAAAGTATATAAAATTCCATTTAATTTGCGTAATAACCCAATGAAACATACATTAACGATAATTTATAGAATTATTTTTATTCACGTTTCCGAACGACAATATATTTTTTAATTTCTGAACGTTTTTTTAAAGGAACGAGAGAATGACGTTTGTAATCTGTGGTAGGTACTTATTAATATAGGTATTGCATTGATTTATGGAAAATTTAAATAATGGAAATCAATTGAATCCGTATGTTTGTGAGAATGTTCTAGACTTCAATTTGGGCAAACAAATTGTACGTATTGTGTTCGCGTTCATAGAATATTGGCTAAGCAATAAATTCTTGTAGGGGTACGCTTTACTGTTAGGTCTATTTTATGAAGGTCCTATGAGACCTATACGTCATTTTAGATACGCAAATTCTAATTTTATTGTAGAGGTTTTTATTTAGGATCTAGAACTGTTGGATATTTACTGTTCTATATTGCTTGGTTCAAAATGTATCTATCTTTTCACCTGGGAATGGTATGTTAAACTTTCCGTTTGAATTATAGCAAACTAAAATAATTTGGATTACGGGTAAGGTTGTATAGTGAATTGTGTTTTTGGGTCTAGAGGGAGCATATAATCAATGTAAAAAGATCTTTTTAAGTGTAGATTTTGCTTTTTCTCAAAGGAATAAGTAATAAAATTTATAAATTAATTATATTTTTGAAACTCGGACACGATGTTTCGCTGATTTTCGTATCCAATACGGAAAAACCGGCCATCTATTTATAAGCCTGACCGTGTTTATTATTTCTCTTTTCGTTAAGTTGTCAACAGTGTACGCACGATGAAGTGCTAATTAATAACAGTAATGATTTATCCTGTGAGTGGACAATATGTCATAATGTGTCATAAATACGATATCGTAACGAAGAACCCACATACTGGCAGCAGCACAGAGCATTACTGAGACTGTTTTCCAAAGTGAAAAAATAAATGAAAAAATTTTTGACAGATTGACAAAAAATTATCTGTCATAAACGTCAAAATAATTTAAAAAGTTATTTGAAAATGGAAATGTTCCCCTTTAGTCTAAGGCAACCAAAGTCCAGCTAGCAAGAGTCGAGACTTAGCTTTCGACATTACGATTACGTTTTTCGATATTCGCCATGTCGATACCCTGTCGATCGCTAAAACATTAATTTGACATTTTGACGTTCGTTTAGGAATGCTTTGAATTGACCGCTTCATTATATCCGATGATACTAAGTTATAAAAGATATAAAAGTCTAAAGAAATGATTCGGAACATTAATAACATTGATTGATAAACGATTGGCATCTTTATAAGAATTTAGGTTATAATTAATCAAAATTGAATGTTTCATTATATTTTTGAGTGTAAAGATTAACTGAATAACTTTTCTAACCAGTTACGTGTTTTTCTCTTATCTATAGATATTTTAATACAAAAGCTAAAACTAAACTTTTGTAACTGGCTTGGGTCCACGACTTTGTTCACCTATTCCTAGTATCAGAAGATAAAGCAGTAGTAGCCGCAAAAAACATCCTTTGTGATAAAAAAACAATTGGCTGGTTTCTATTTTTCGGTTATGTTTCAGATAGCATATTAGATGAAATTTTGACAGTTCCTTTCACTTTATCCAGGAGATAGGTTAACTGACACTTATCTATATACTGTCAACTGTCTCTATGTTTAAATAAAATACACTTAGCAGTTATTGCTTGCAACATGCATTTGCAAGTATATCCATGCTTTCGTATTATTTTAGTAGTATAATAAAACGAGTACGGGCTAACTGCAGTCGTATATATTTGTAGACAAATCGAGTTCTATTTAAATACTATCGCCATATGTTGTGTCGTTATTTCCGCGTCTAATCGCACGTTTCAATCGCGAACGTGATGCAAATCTGCAGACACCCTTACATTACTTGTGGAGACTTATATAGAAGTCATTTGCGATAAATCTCATGTTTATTGTATATTAGAAATATGTATCAACATGTGAAGAAGGTTTTTTTTCTTTATTTGAACACTCTAATCTCTGAAACTACTAGTTTAAATGTGAAAAATCTTTTCGGGTATCTTAGGCAATTTTACGAGGAAACTTGTAGGCGACTTACATCACCGTGGGTGCTATGGGAGCTGAATAATCTCTTTACTACTTACAATTTTTTAAGTGAAGTTTCTGTCAGTCTGTTCGCTATAAACTCAAAATCTGAGAATCTGAGATTTATTAGGAAGGTTTTAGTGTATAATCATAAAAAAAACATGTTCAAAGTCATGCAGGTCAGCTGGTATATAGATAGTTTTACATACATAAGTTTACATACGACATAGTACATACGACGTTTTGTTATCGACACTCGTCTCTAACGACACATTGATTGGATAACATTGGATTTGTTTGACATATTCTTTTAAAACAGTACGTGTTTTGTCTATGGGTTGACAATCGTTTGACGTGTTAGTTTCAGTGCATTATACAACACTTACATGTTCATGGAACGATTTTGTGTAAATTCTGGTTAGAATTTGCACTTGTAAATGTCTTTTACTGGAGTATTAATTGGTTTATTTTTTCTTTGTTTTTACTTGCGTTTATTGATTCTATGGGAAAATTTTGTTTTCATAATGGAGACCCCGGTAAAAGTCGCTCTGCTTGAAATCAGATCCAATCAATAGTTTTTCCTCTTCTGCTACTATCTATTGATATGAAAGCCGATTATAAAATCTGTCCAGTCATTTTCGAGTTAACTGCTACTAGACAGACAGACGCGGCACTAGACTTTGATTTCGTGTTGTCTATGCTTCAACGTGCACTATTTGATAATTTGTATATTTTACGAATCAAATGATACAGTTATTACATTGCTAGACAGTTATAAATTACATAATTTACGGTTTAGACATTCAGTGATTTATTTATTAGGGATTTCCGTATTACATGTAACAGCGAGTGCCGGCTCACACTTGACTGTGGTTTCCTGATTAACTGGCGATGTTTTGAAGTAAATCCCTACCATACATACCTACTAGTCACATGTATAAAATGTATATTTTTTTAGATGTCAAATGAGGTGAAATTGACTCGTAAGACGCGAAGTATGAAAACGTCCAAAATTTATTTTTACAATTTTGTCAAATCTCAATCTTTAAATGGGACGTTATTTCCGAATATTGGTTAAAAAATACTTGATAACTATTTTAGATATCTTTAAGCTAAATCAACGCTAACAATGTTTTGGTATTATAATACAAAATGACGTCTTATTTTTTTCTTTTCATAAAAATGGCGGCTATAAAATCATTGTCGTATCTGTGACTATTATTATTTCCAGAGATATAAGTAATTAGGTTCATAATTACGTTTATTCTAACCCATTATCTACTAAAAAATCTATTACAAGGTTTAATAGTAAACATGTGTACAATAATGATAGCAAATAAAGTGTTTCAGTAGCGTCTAACCCCCGCGGTGGTTCATTGACCTCTATGATACATGCCGCGGTTTATCGTCCAACATAATAAACGTCGTGCATTGTTATTTTTTAAATAAATTGCCATTGAATAATATTGTTTGCGAAAGAAGACAAATAAGAGGTTAGTATTTTAAGTCTATGTTTAGGCGGGATAATTTTGAATATGGAATGTTTGCGATCTGTCAATCTGACAGTTATATTTTTTTTTATTCAGTTGGGTTTACTTTTTTAAACTGTTTTTTTTTTAGAAACTTATATGAATGGACATGATATATTTTCAACTTACTCTACTAATTCTCTGGAATTAACTTCAGCGTTTGATTCAATTATTTTATCATCAATCTCTATGACAATTATGAACGTGAGAAACACAAAAGACTGTTCCACGGCCATCGTCAGTACTAAAAAGTTAAGATGTCACGGGTTACATTATAGCCCAAACACTTCTTACTTTTTTCTATCCGAAAATTGTATATCGACTTTGGTTTAAAATGAAAACCAACTTCAATAAGGATAAGTACGTACTGTTAATTCTAAAGTTTTATAGCCAATATATTGAGCATTAAAATGTCTGTTGACTTGAAAACAAGAGCATTTATCGCCAGGCAGTCTATAGGGGGAATACCGAGAAATAAGCCGTTGTTATTTAATAGCTAAATCATTGAAAACAATAATATTTACTTGGATAAGTTTTGCTGCCTACGGTTTTATTGTACTGGCAATTTAGATCTATTTGATGAATTATAGTTCGAGAGCTCGTAATCTTGTTTCTTAGAGGAATGTTTATTTCATATTGTTTTAGTATTATAAGGATATTTAAGGTATTAGAGGATATAATTCAGGTCTAAAAGGCCTACTGTAAGTATTCAATTGTAGTTTAAGAGCTGTCTTAGCAAATTTAGATTTGTTTACAATTTTAACAGAACGAGATTTTTTTATCGCTAGATAGTTTTATCCGTCGAAAATCTTTAAAAATGTTTTCAGAACATGTATGAAAAATGTTTTAAATAACTATTGACAGTGGAAAAAACATCTATAGAGTGGTCAATCTATCATTTTGAAAGCAGTTATCAGTGAATTAATTCCAATATATCTCCAATGTCCTAACATTACAAGATTACATATTACAAGTACTAGTGAACGTTACAAAACTGAATACATTGCTTAAGTGAACGATTAAGCCGGTTATAACTAACGAGAGATTACGACACACTTGTCATTTGTCATATCCTTAATAAGAGTTAAGAGAACTCTCACTTGTGTACAGACAGACGGACAGACGACTTTGCGTGATAAAATTCGTAACAACAACTTCTCTTGGGTAATTTACATTGGTTTTTTGTTAAAGGACGGTTTTAACGCCTTTTGTAGTATTAATTTGAACGATTTAGACTATATTAACTAAGTTAAAAGTTAGCATAAATTAATTTTGACACCAAACGTGAGCTAAAACACGTCACTTGAAATCGACTTACTATTGAAAAATTACATATGGCAATAGATCCACTTCCTGTTACATGGGGCTAACTTTGTTAATAGCGAAACGCGGGTATATTACCTACACTTCGGTTGACACCTTTGGTTATAACAGGTATGGTATTACGTATGTATATTGTATGTATGTGCGTTAAGCCATTGAATTCCTAGTTCTGAATATACGCAAGTCTGCGTATACCAAACTATAGTACGTTGTCGAACGGTTGGTTTCCTACACAATTACTACATTAGTCACCAAGCCGCCAGTCTGTCCGTCTGCTCGAAGCCTTAGGGGATATCTCAACGCAATTTCAATTCATAAAGTCCTTCACCAAAACTGGTATGACTAAGATATTGGAACATACGTGGTTTAACCCAGTTTAGCCCACTAACAGCTATTTATGCACTGATCATATTAATTTTATGCTCAAGAAACTTTCAGTATCAATAATGTATAATTATTGTATACTAGCTGACCCGCGCAACTTCGCTTGCGTCACATAAGAGAGAATGGGTCATATTTTTCCCCATTTTGTAACATTTTTTACTGGTACTCTGCTCCTGTTGGTTGTAGCGTGATGTTATATAGCCTATAGCCTTCCTTGATAAATGAGCTATCTAACACTGAAAGAATTTTCCAAATCGGACCAGTAGTTCCTGAGATTAACGCGTTCAAACAAACAAACAAACAAACAATCTCTTCAGCTTTATAATATTATAAGTAAAGATATGCCAAAGCAACTTTCAGTATCGATAATGTATAATTATTGTGTATTAAACAGCATGTGTGCAATAGATTGCGGAGGTTATGATCTAATTTGTATAATAAGTACATTAAAAATCAGTTTGGTTTATGTTACATTAAGTCAATATACTTGGATATAATTATAGTCGTTATTGACTGTATGTTTCTAATTTGCTATCGGGCATTATGTTGCCTGCTTATGCCGCATTAATCGAGGTAGTTTTGCAAGATTATAATCATAGCTACACATTGGTAGTTTTTAATTTTTTTAACGATTCATTTCATTGCATTCGGTGCCTTACTTAGATATATTTTTTGCTACATACTGTGAATAGTCAAGATCCATGTACTAACTAAATACAAACATACATAATATCACGCCTTTTTCGCATAGGAGCAGACAGGGACCAAAAACTAAATAAAACATAAAACATAACTAATAAACAATTAAATACATACTTATATAAAGTCGCGCCTCTTACCATAAGGTTATACGGAGATCAAGAATGCAAAATCTAATTTGAAGCTAAGTAAAATTATATGCATCAACTTGTCGCCCGCGACTTCGTCCTCGTGGAAACCCTTCCCGTGTGAATCCCGATCTCTCGGGGACTCCGGGATAAAAAGCCTATGTGTTACTCTGGTTCTTCGGCTACCTATATACCAAATGTCATCGTAATCGGTTCAGTAGTATTTGCGTGAAAGAGTAACAAACATCCATACATACATACATTCTCACAAACTTTCGCATTTATAATATTAGAATGATTCCTAAAGCCTGTACCTTCAATGGCTATTCTACCTGGACCATCGAGTAACCTTCAATCGATACTTAGTTGTATACTTTTCGCGGTCGTCTCCCCGCCTATATTTATTATTAGCTAATAATGGTATGAATCATTTATGAACTGGTAAACTATAGTACTGGGTATTAGAAGGCAAGTGGGCGAGGGGCGTGATCACAGCTTAACGTTGTATTTAGGCTTATTATATAGTTATAATTGGCGGTTTTAACTTTGTAAATTAGTGTTTTGAGATACTTTTGTTGATAAAAAAGATACGCGCTGAATATGTTTAAAAGTTTGTGTCGTTTAAAAGACTTTCTTCAAAATCTAAATCACTGAAAATTATGAATATGATATTTTCCGAAATCGATACTAAATATCTTTTGTTCCAAGGACTTTCTTCAAAATCAGAATCACTGAAAATGATTAATTTATTTGGTCAACAGAAAACCAGGAATCTATATCAATTAGGTAATTTATTCGAAAAAATATCGAATTCCCTATCATGGAGACACTGTTAACTGCAAAATGTATTTTTAACTCCTTTTATTATTAGTAACCGAATAAGCAAAGACAATTTACCTCCTGTAGAATTAAAATTAAATTACAATTTTTATGCTTAATAATTATACAAGTTAATTTTAAATGACGATCCAAACAAAGCCTTACTGTAAATAATTTTCACCCAAGTATTGGTAATGGTTATAATGTTAATATATGGTATTTATGTTAAAGTAAGGTGCTAATTTGCGAAGTGCAGTTTTCACACCGTTATAAACTTCCTTCACAAAAATGGAGGCTTATTAATTAACTTTATAGGTAAGACGGTAATTGTCATTAATGATAAACATTTGTTATTAGTAATTAACGTGTAGAAATGATATTTTTATTACAAATCAATTCGCGTTGCCGGATTCTAAAACAATAATTTCTTCCGGGTTACCTACTCGGAAGAAATTAATGTAATATTATTTTCTATTCCTCTTTTCTACTTCTGTATTCTTTTTTATTTCTCTTAAAGTTGCCATACTTTTTTAAAATGGCGCCATGTTCGCAAACTTAGTCGTCTTATTTTTGAGATGTTTCAATTTCACATCACTGCAACTGATTGTTTTTATTTTTTTATACTTACTTATACACGTGCAAGAGAAAGTGCTTGTTCCTCATTGGTTTTACATACAATTATCAAGAAGCATCGTTATTATCTTGTTCAACATTGTCTTATTTTTATTTTTGTTCATTCTCATATGCTCAAAAATACTTTACACACTTTTGTTTGACGGTTGTATGTCACGTAACTAATATTTTGACAGCTGTCAGATTTGGTCGCTTCATAACCTCACTTTAACGCATCGTTACTTAACCGCCTTTGTAGCCATTAGCTTAAAAAAAACATGTATGCACTTAAATTAGTACAGCACTTAACCTAAAAATATTCAATACATATTCCGAATTTCCATATACACGAAATTTAAATAAAGTCGTTACACTAACTGGCTATAAACATTGGAACCTATTTGCATGACAACGGCTCGGCTCGGGCCCATTCAACTGTTCGAAATCGAATTGAAATTCGGCCTTCGTCCTTCGCCCAACAAGCCCGCCATTTTTAGCCGGCGGCCAGGCCTCGTGACATCATCGTCGTCACAAAATGCACTTTACTTGTTTATGGTCAGTCGCAATCGAATCATTATAATCGAGAATTACCGCATCGTCTGTGGTTTTGAGATTTTGATGCTTCAGTATTAAGATAACATAAATTCTATGTTAAAATGTTAAATTATTTTCATTTCTAAGCAACGTACATAAAATCCAATTCATATTTACACTATAATTTCAACGGACATTTGAAACATAACTTGACGTTTACAGTCTTAAAACTATTCTATTCATAATAAAATATCTCAGTCACATAATAAAATAATAATTACTTTAACAAAACAACGCGAAAGTCAACTTAATTCCAGAGACAAGCGCTTAGTATTTTCAGCCGCTCTCGGGTGAAAGTCGCGCAATAAAAGGACAACTTCGCACGACATTATAATTAGTAAATTACAGACTGAGCACACGAATGCCCATTACCTCCTGCCTCTATAGTGAATTAGTAACAAAACAGTTTCCAAGAAACCTTTGTCACGACGGAAATGAATTTAATTCTCACCTGCCAGTGATGGTACAAAATGGCGGACTTCCAGAATACCTTAATATTGTAAGTGCTGGTACGGTTATACGGATGTACAAGATTTAAAGACTTAAAGGATGTTGGATTTGCTAATGGTTTCCTTTGTAACCGTTTTTACTCTCATTAGACATTACATATCCTTTATTTTTTTATTGCTTTCCGCATTGGAAGAATTAGGTGGCACGGGTGTTATAGTGGTCTTGTTATGTCACATTTTAATTGACTAATAAATCAAAATACAATAACGATCGATTATCTTATATTTTGACGAAGTCCCTCTCGCTGTCATAGCTTATGTTAGGTTCTGTCTAAGTGATTGCATCGTGTATTTCCTATTTGAAAGTGAATGTTAAGCTCGATTTGTCGACAAATCCTACCACGATAATGTGCTAAGTCAACTTCTATCAGTGACATTCTAAACTGGGTTTCAACAAAAAGCGAAATTGCATATTCAATAGTACATATTGGGCATGGCTGTCGGTCACGCGCACGAGGAAAGCGTGACGCGCTAACCAATTCGATGACTGTTCATATGCAAATTCGTGCCCCCAAGATACAGATAATGAAAGGTCAGGAGTAAACGACAAATAGGTACGTATACTATCAAGACCTTTGAGGAGCTTGTGGCTGTGTAACATTTGCCGCCCGGATCTATCGTTCAGGTTAAGCGACGCTTGCCGAGGTTGGTCTGTGGATGGGTGACCAGATTATATATACCGAGTTCCTCCACGTTGAATTGTTTTTCCCGGACGTTTGCAAAGATCTTCGATAGTCGTTACCAGTAGTCAGAAGCTCGAAGGTCTTACAGCCAGTCTTACCGAGGGTATCGTGTTATAACCCAAGTAACTGGGTTGTGGAAGTCCGATAGGTTCCATGTAAATAACTGGTATTCAGCTGCACCCGGTGAGACTGGAAGCCGACTCCAACTTAGTTCAAATAAGACTAAGCTGATGATGACTATTTAGTAGACTAGAACTTGTAGTTTATCGACAGACCTGATTTAACGATAAAGTTAAATGATTCGTAAGCATGTCAGCCATTTATCGTAGTATTAACTGACAATGTATTCAACGTGTCGGTGAACTGAATGGCGAGTCGACCGCAAACTGGGACACGTAATTATCTGCAGAATGTTATCATTTCATGCAAAAATACAAGCGAAACTGTATTTATTTTGCGAGTTTATTCATTCAATTGTATCAAGCAACAGTTGTTGAGTTTTATTTTATAGAAAAACTTAGAAAATAGAGTGAAAAAAGTGTAAAAGTTGGCAACAATAAATGGTGTCTTTAGGCTAGTTTTAACCGAAGAAGTAGTTCCCACGGGATACGTCCGTAACTTCACCAGTTTGTAAACTTACAATCGTAGTTTATATTACTTAGTTGTTTCGAACTGGTTTACAAATATATTTGAGTAAAACCTTGGAATAGTATCTAAGCTTCCAACCGGAACGGTTCGACGTTTGTCTATGCTACTACAAAGTTAGGGTTACCAACTCTAAATAAAGATTTGTGTGAGTAAAGACACACACTATCTACTATCTATACCTACATTTCTCTGTGATTGTGTTGTTTTGCTATTGTCATAGAACCTTACGCAACGCACAAAAGTGACTGTGATAGGAACTTTCCCATTTGATGCCTTAGAAAATGTATTTATTTCATCAATACCATACATTTTGTTCAGTAAACATAAGAATTTTGAAAGTTTTCACGCGTGTTCGAGTTTCTTCTTGATAATAAACACGATTCCCATACAAACTGTGCGGTAAAAGCTATCGCCATTTAGGATCTGTCCTCATAGATTATCATGCACTGCAGTACTCGAAACCTAACGAGCTAAATAACGGGCTTCTTGGATTCTCTCACAGTGATATGTAAGACGACGAACACACTGCCCAGGCGGTCTTCTTACTGCGTATCTGCGACTATACCGTTGCAGTCTTTATGTGTATAGGATACTAAAGACCGTATTAATAGTTTGATATAACTAGAAAGTAAGGGTTTAAGATCCTGTTTTTCAAAAGTCCTTAACCTTTATCCCATGCTTGGTGGGTTCGATTTACTCTTCTTTTTAAGTCGTAAATTCTCTCTTTACCTCTTTTCTGTTTCTTTACCCGATGGGTCATATAAATGGGTCCTTGAAACCGTGCTAACAGTTTAATTATACGGACATTAGACACAGCCTTAATTATAGTAAAGGCTGAAAGCATAAAACTTGCTACACACATATTCGAAACGACAATATGACTATCGAACAACAAAACCGATTCGACTCATTTGTTGTTGTGCCGATCGAATTCATCTACACATATTCGGTTTTCACATGTTTCGGAATATGTGTATACATATCAAGCCCAAGTCTAAACTCAGACCGTCAGTCTGTGTGTAGTGTGATATATGTTTGTGTGCATGCTAGTTTGTGTGCGTGTGTGTTTGTGTGCGTGTCGTCTGTGTTGGAGCTGAAGTGTACTGACAGCGAGGGGGGGTCACGTGTCAATCAGACTGACATAACCCAAACAAATCGTTTGTGACATTGCAGATGGTTTATTTTACTCTTTTTAGGACAGTATCAGTAAAAACAGTGCATGATTGTAAATGGGAGCGTGAATATAATAACAATGGTGAGACAAATACAGTAAATAAGAACAGTGCATGTTTGTATATGCGAACTTTTACACAATGAAAATGCTAAGATAAATAGGAATAATCTTGTAAAAATAAAAAATCTCGCAATTTCAAGATCGGAGATGTTTAAGAGGTTCGTGTATCCGTCTCTATTTATGCGCTTCTGGATATTTTTTTTAGTGAGCTTGCACTCAGAAAACCTAAATAAAAAGAAGCATAATGCTTAAAAAAACGTATGGTGTACTTAGCTCCATATTACCAAAAGAATTTCTCAAATCGATCCAGTAGTTTCTGAGATCACCGCGTTCAAACGCACACATAAACTGCACGTCTCGTTACGTAGGCAGTAAATCTAGGTATTGCCTGCAGTCGATGCTATCAGTAGCAATTGTGTTCAGCTCGCCATTCCCACGTGCCTCGCTGAGACCTAACATCTGGTCTTGTTAGTTAGATTTAGCTGAGATCCACCTTCAGGATAACCTTAGCTTGTGAAATTATTAACAAATGATTTTCACTTTCGCTGTATAAAGAGATTTTAATAGAGCTTGATAAAAGTCGAAAATGAAGGCTTTACCACTTTTGGATAACTATCAGATGCATTTATGACAGAGGTTTTCACACATTCGTCGTCTGCTTTATCTAGCAGATAGATTAGCTGACACTTACTTTTTAACTGTAGAACTGTCTCTAAGTTTGGCAGTGTTCGACAGATAGTCGTTGACGTTAAGGTGATCTGCTGATGATCAAAAACTGCAAAATGATTTAAAGTTGTATCAGTTGCTCTGAAATCGGTTTTGCTTCTAAGTTAACTATTTACGTTTAAAAAATTTACTCAAAGATTGCAGGTAAAGTCCTATAAATTCACATGGCTTTTGCAACCTAAATATATCTTTTTTTTGTGCAATCTCGTTTCAAGATTTTCTAACCAGTCGGTTGTATTTTAACGCATGGTTGCCTTGAAATATTCCAGGAAAGCTACCGAAATTCGGCAGCTCAAAGCAGGTACCTTTGCCGAGGATACATTTCGTAGATTAAATTTTCAACGACACACATTCGGAATGCATATTGAAATTTATTTTGCTCTTGAGTATCCTAGTATCAGAAATGCTTGGGTTTATTTTCTTTTTCTAACGTTCTCAATTTAAAAATATTTTGTGTGTTGCGTTTATTTTTTAAGTCTGGCAACAGGATTTTGCCATAGTCAATACCAAAGAGAGTAGAGTTTGAGATAAATAGTTTTTGAAAATAACCTTTTTAGAATTAAAGTACCTATATCACCTTTTTCAATAAGAAACGGACGTATAAAATTGTTTAAATAATTCTCATCATATAAATCGAATGATATATCTCTAAATGAAACAAGACAAAACAAACATTCTTAAATGAAAAGGAAGTAATACAAAACTCCTTTATTTATTAAAGGTGGTAAGTAAAGGTTAAATGTTATGTGATAGGAATTTACAAAGGTTTAACCCTTTTCAGATTGCGTAAGATAACATGACATGGGTACAGTCCCAACTGATTGAAAATATTTTAGACAGTTAATCGCAGGAAACACTTGTATTTTAAATCAAATTGTTTTTGAAAAAATGTTTGATTTTGTACTTTAATATAATAAGATATTTGAGAGTGTGGTTGGTTGTGAGGTCTCGGATTCGATTTTCTGGTCGGGCAAAGTACTATTGGTATTTTCTTTTTTGTATTAGACAATTTTAGCCCATAGTTTGGTAACGTGTCCGGAATATTGTTAATGGTAAAACGCGGGTGTATTTCACACGCCTCTGCCTACACCTTCGTGCTTAACAGGCGTGATATTATGCATGTAAAATTATTTATAGTTTGTTTTGTTATAGGTGCTCCACTTATTTCAATTAACGACAACTTTTCCTCGAAGTAGTTGTCTAGCTAAATATAGATTTTTCCCTATTCGCAGAATATCTGGATAAATCTGGTTACAAAGCTACTACTTTAGATTCTCAATTGTTAAAGCGTCCTATTCACTAGCCAACTTGTATTCAGTGGTTTGCAAACGACCGACTAGGTTAGTAATCTTTGATACTTTAGGTGAATGATGGTTGGATGTTTCAAATCAGCGATTTCATGCCTTCCTTATTCTGTTATCGTTAGATTAGTCTGTATGATGGGTAAAGGATCGTACTGGGTTTTCTAATTTGATAGTTTAACTCTGATGTTTCCTGGATCATTTGAAATGTATGGAAACAAGCCAATGCTAAAGATGTTTTTTTCTGTCGTGTTGATTTTATGTTATTGGTATTTTATGTATTACTAGCTGACCCGCGCAACTTCGCTTGCGTCACATAAAAGAGAATGGGTCAAATTTTTCCCCGTTTTTGTTATATTTTTTACTGGTACTCTGCTCCTACTGGTCGTAGCGTGACGATATATAGCCTATAACCTTGATAAATGGGCTATCTAACACTGAAAGATTTTTTCAAATCGGACCAGTAGTTTCTGAGATTAGCGCGTTCAAACAAACAAACAAACAAACTCTTCAGCTTTATAATATCAGTATAGATTATTAAGCAGTTCTTGTTGTAAGTTTTGGTAACACTATAATTTGGTATTTTTTTTACTTAAGTAATTTAGATCTATTTAAATTGTCTGTTGGGTAACTCTATGATACAGTACTCTATAATAAATGATGATAAGTTACACCCAAAGCCAATTTCTTTTCTATTTTAACATCAAGTAGTGATGAGTCCAAAAATTTTCTGCTATTTGGTTCATACGACGAAGCTGAACTTTATATTCTCAGCTCTAAAAACTCGTAAAAACTTCACTAAGAACTACCCTTTGTGAGTCGGATGAAAAGCATTTTTATCGACTATAGAGCTTCGTTTAAGATTGCTTCAAAAGGAAAGATGACACCGAAAAATATTTTATTCAGCATTCAAGATTTTCATGTAGAAGGTTTCTTGCAATTGTGGCAAGACTACGCAATGCAATTTGAGATAATGGTGGTTACTGCCACCGGTTCGCAGTGCTTCGTCGCCGCATCGCCCGCTCGGCTCGAAGCCACATCCAATATCGTTAGGGCACAAGTTTATGACTGTCCGCGGAGAAATGCAAAGATTTTGCTTGAAAAAATCTTTAAAGGAATATCTTGTAATCTGGGTAGATTTAAGGTTTTATGGCAGCTTTTGCGGGTTCAGGTTATATTTTGACTGATATATTTCGTCCCATGAGATTAGTGGTTAATTTAGCCATGTTTTTTTTATTAAAATGAAAAGAGAAATTAGTTACGAAAAACGGTATAATAATATAATTGTCAATTGAAAAAAAGGAATTAAATTGTAAAAATTTCTTCTAAAGTGAACAAGTACGTACTCGAGCCAAATTAGGCAGTTTTCGTGTGAGGAAAATTCAAAGTTTGATGCACATTGGAACGGTGCCCGGTAAACGAAGATACTACAAATAAAGTGGCCGGAGGCTCGGGATTCTGCTTCAACTAACTTGGCAAAAGATGGCGAATCCGTTAAAATGTAGGGCAACACGTAACCCGATTAAAATGTAAATTTTATTTAGAGATTTTAACAACTTATTGGTTTTGGCTTATGAATCTAAATGCTATACATAAAACTTGACTAATTTTAGTAAAAAAAGGACTAAACTTGTTGTGTATTGAAAGTTGGACTAGTATTTTAGTAGTTATTTTTGCTCTCACATAAATTAAGTTCTGTACTGGGTCAAGATCTCCTTCTATCTCCTGAGAGAAGGGCCTTTCTTCTATTAAAATAATGATTTTCTAGCGTCTTTTCCTTGTAGATGATATACTTAACAATACTATAATACACCTCCTAAAAAAATACGTGATATGTATGTATGTTAACACATACATAAGATCACGTTGAGACCAGAAAAATTAGTTTTTAGTTTGTAAACTATATTTTTTTTAAATACAACGAACAGATAGGTACAAAACAGAAACTGTTAGTCTATTAAAGCAGTAAAAACAACCGGCGGCCATTGCAAACCGCTCTATTACGTATGTAAATCCAATTTCTTTTTCACTCCCAATAGGGAATATGCGTAAGATTCAAATAACGCTCAAATATTTTTTTTCCTAAAGTTTATTGCCTAAGAATTGCGTACACGATAATATTTTTCAATATAATTACGTTTTGAATTAGAAATTATGAAATAAAAAGTGCAAAAAATACGAGAAAAATTCAAATGAACTGAAACGGAACGCTATTGGTCGGAACGAGTTGTGACGTCAAAGTCTATAATAACAAATAATACTGTTCTCAGTTCTGTGCTGTTAACGATTTAATTCCGTTTTATTGTGATTTGAAGTAAATATTGAAGTTATATTACATTTTTTTCGTAAAAATAAAGTCAAAAGACTTACAGAAAAATGACAGATATTGGTTTCGTCAAAGCACAATCGGACAATCTCCCGAAAATTGATGTGTTTATGATGACCACGTTTTTTGCATCAAACCTGGATTTTACGTCTACTGAAATAAAAGGGGTGAAAGCAGCAAGGTAATTACATAATAAATATTATGTTTATTCGATTCTCCACGCATTATTTAGATGTTTTTTTATCTATTAGTCAAAATAACTTCAAAATCTGAGTAAGAGAACATTATAAGATTTGCTTGTTTTATGGCAAAAGCACATTATTTAAAGCTTATAATGTTTTTTATGGTGATCTTGGCACCCCGATCAAGTTGCTAGCAATCGAAAGACTTACGTAAACTATTTTATGGTATCAAAATCATAGGCTACTTGCTATGGCAAGTAGCCTATGCTTGGGAAATGTATTTTCATTTTAGTATGAATAAATAAATGTGGGATTATATTAAGCCCTTTATATCCGATTATGGGAGCATCCCCTGATGGTGAAACTGATAATTACAGCATTGAAATAACATGTCCTTCATCTGAAAAATCAGTAAGCCTTTATTTAAAAAATAATGAAATTTCAGCAAAATGCATGGCACAGGTGCAGTTGCAAATGCATTTTGCAAACAAAAATAAAGGCCTATTCTGTGTGGCTGACACCAATTTTGAGGAATCAAAAAATGTCACTATAGTTGAAGTGGACTATGATAAGGAAATGTGTGATAATTTAATTGAAAAATGTACTTTGTTTTGGAGTAATGCCATTTTCCCTGTAATATTTAAATAAGAGAACTAGAAATAAAACAAAAATTGTATAATAAATCTACTTTTTTGGTACAAGAAAAAACACTTTATTTGGTGCATTTTTATTTGTATTTTTACATAAGGGCACGATACAGTACTTGAAAGTTGGTTTACTGCACTCCTGCATTGTGTAATTGAAATAAAACAAAATAATTTCATAAAATAGAGGCCGAAACACGTTTGTAGCTATTCACTAGTTGATTGCTATTATAGACTTTGACGTCACGTCAAGCGCGCCAAAATGGCGGTCGTTTAAAATGATGAAATCAGCCTACTATTTTAAAACTATTTATTTCGAGCTAAATTTCGTTTTTTTTAGCTGTTTATTTTTTTACGTTCATATAATGATGTAAATTATCATTTAAAAAAATAAAAAAAATACACGCATATTCCCTATTGCGGACCGCGTTTATTTCAGAACCTGCCAGCAACGTATTATGTTTGAAAAGGATTGAATTTCCTAGAAAACTATTTTGCTGTTAAGAAAACACTGAAGGGGTGTTTTGATTTTCATATTAGGTAGGTATTTTTTTATTGAAATGTTTTTGTGTTTTATGTATCGATGCCTAGTTTTTGCGGTAACATGCAGAGTTTTTGATGAAAACTTCGGTTTGCTTGAGGAATAAACAAATTGGCTGTAGCAAGCAGACAGAATGCAATCTGTGCCATAACGTCAAGAAACCCCTGTTTTATAGCTTCAAGTCTTGTGTAATGTTAACTTATAGTCGTGCAACGCTAACAGTTATAACTAGGTATTAACTTAACGCTTGCGTTATGGGTACACAATATCTATACTAATATTATAAAGCTGAAGACTTTGTTTGTTTGTTTGTTTGAACGCGCTAATCTCAGGATCTACTGGTCCGATTTGAAAAATTATTTCAGTGTTAGATAGCCCATTTACCGAGGAAGGCTATATAACATCACGCTACAGCCATTAGGAGCGGAGTAGCAACGAAAAATGTAACAAAAAACGGGGAAAATTATGATCCATTCTCTCTTATGTGACGCAAGCGAAGTTGCGTGGGTCAGCTAGTTGGTATATAACAGCGTCCACAGAAAAAAAAAATCTAGAAAATTCCATTCTCACTAATGTTGCCACACTCATAGAAAGGTACTCATTGAATCACAAGTACCTATGCGGCACGTGCTGAACCAAATACAGACAGGTTATTCATTATTGTTTACCTTAACGATATCACTATTGTGTGGATGTGCTCGCCGTCACGTGCGAACAAGACGTGCTATCTACTTTATATTATTATTTTTTTAGACATATTGCACTAGGAACTGCTCTTGTGTCACGGGGGCTTTACAAACATACAAACAACGGACACAAAGTACAACTAGACCCGGAACAATTATTTGTGGATCGCTCAAATAATTATTCCGTGTGGGAATAGAACTCACAACCTCCCGACGCAATGGTAGCGGCGTGGCAAGGCAAGCAAATCTTTACTCATTATCAGCCTAGCCTTTCTTCCAACTATGTAGGAGTCAGGCTTTCAGATGCAGCTGAATACCAGTATCTTACATGGAGTGACTGCCTATCAGACCTCCACAACCCAGTTAAAGATCTGTCAAAGATCTTTAAAAATGACAGCCGGGACCGATAATTTAACCTGCTGGTAAACTACCTCGGTAAGCGTAGTTTAACCTCAGAAATCGATCCGGGTGGCTGTTGTTACTTAGCTAAGAGTTCCTTTATAACTATTTAATGCCTAGTATTAAGTAGGCATTTAATTATTGCTAGTATATTGATTAGTGCTTATTAATAGTATTAATGAAGAAGGATAATTGTGTCTGATTGTTAGTAATGGGCTAGAAAATAATAGTTACTAATTATCCTGATGCCTGTTGTGCTATTGACAAGGACAGTTATGATTACAGTTTTTATTATTGATCGTAGTAAAATAACATATTCTAAATCAGCTGAAATGTCTTTTGACATGTAATCAATATGACGATATTAAGGAAATGTAACTTGAAGACTAATTTGACTTAACCTATTGTAACTTAAAGGTGACTTAACATCTACCTAAATACCTACCATGCAATAGATTGCATTGCAATTGCGAAACGTATTGAAATAGGTGTCTTATTTCAAGAAGAATGAAGCTGCTATAGTTCTCTTCATAGGTTACGAAATAAAAGCTTCCATTTACTACCAAAACATAATAAACTCGTTCAAAAACTTAGAAAATTAGATTCAGTCAGCTCTTAAGCTTTAAAAGAGTTCTTTAAAACGAACCTCTCAAACCATTATTTACTTTTTCCGTCTAGTACACGAGCTGCGTTGGTTTCGATTCACGAGACACGCTTCGCCAAGTCATTGCGGAAATGAATTTAAGAACGAACTCTCAACGATTCTAGTTTGAAATCGAGTTGAGTACTCTTTAGCGCAAATGTTTTAAACATCTTACAAAATCCTTTATCTTTTATTACTTCAGCTTTTGATGACGGAGCGCTGCTGATGAAGGTTTCTTGAATTTTCGGTATTACGATGTTGAGATCTTAGCTTTGTAATGGGTTTTCGGTTTTAATGACAAAGATTTTATGAAATGGTGTCAAAAATAGGACAGGATTTGTGTCTGCAACCTATTATTGCTAATTTAGTTTTGGGAAATCTAAAAATCGGGTTTGCTAGAGACAGTTCAATACTTAATAACGCGGTTTCTGTACCCGCAAAGAAACTTCCTAATACGAGGTACTCTTGAAAATCAAAGTATATTTCAGAAAACATTGCAAAAAAGATTTAGCAAACCGAGCATCCCCGTCCCACGAGAAAGTTTCCCATCCGCAGTGAATAATTCCCTTCGTCTATGGTAGTCTACAGGTAAGTTAAAACGCGGGCCGGGCCGTAATTATGGCAAATTGCTACCATTGTTCTATGCCACTGTACCGATTACGTCTCACTGGGAGTTGCGCGCGCTTCTAATGAAATCAACCAGTGATTTCTTTATTTGTTTAAGAAATGGCAATCGTTTTTTTTATGTTGTCATCCGTCATTCATGCTTATTGACAGAAAATTTTATACAGTTTTATTTTTGGAACAGTTTGTTCGCTTTACTACAAAAAAATAGATGGTAACTTAGTAGATATATGACTATATAAATATGTCATTGCTACTTTTATTTATTTGCATTCGAACAAGGTTGGGTTAGTATTTCGGAAACGAGTCATCAAAAATATAGTTCAATGCTTGTTAGTTGGCGCAATAGTTTTGTATATGAGCTAAAAAGTAAAAAAATAATGCTGTGGCCCATTTTCTTTACGGAATACTGATGAAGTCGTTTGTTTGATCTCTATCATTATGTTCGATGATCATTGAATTAATGCCTCGTTGAATTATTGATGATTCAGTTTTTGAATTCAGCATTTTCACTTACAGTGTTTGATATTATGTAAAAGACTTCCCAACATATTTTTTCCGTTCAGTTTTTTTCCATTCCTATAAAACTTCACTATACTTTAAGTTTTTCAGTTGTTTGTTTATGTTTTCCACAATCCTTACGAGTTTTCATTTAACATTCGTTTTGAATATGTTTATTGAATTTTTCTTTTGGCATGCATTAGAGGAAGATAGGACGCGTAAGTCCGAATTTATTCAAATTGGTATTATATACACCTATCAAAATTTTAATCCCTAATTGCAAAACAATACACGCTTGATTAAAACATTCAGGCCATTTTAAGCACTTTCCCAGATATTTATTTCACATAACAGCAAATACTCCAAAAGCTATAATAATAGTAATGGAAAGTTGATGAAAGCCTCAATTAGTGTCTACAACAGTCAGTTATGCCGCAGTAAATTAACCGTCATGTTGGCATTATGTGCCCGGTGCCGTTGGTCAGTTCTACCAACTTTTCAATGGCGGCCGTGAAGCGCGCGAAAATAACCCGCCATTTTATTTCTGTCAAATTAATGGTTCAATTTCGCAATGACAATTCGAAATGTGAATTTGTTTTTATTTTGTGCCAATGTTATTCAATTTGTTTGAAAGGTTACCTTTTTGATGCAATTTACAGGTTGTGAATACGTCCTGTTATTTTGTATGGTGAAAATATGGGTTCTGTAATAACATAGATGATATCTCGAGTTATTTATGTTGTAAAATGGTTTGTGTAAAGTACTTTGTCTTTGCTCTTGTCATAATATGTATCCTTTAAAATGGTTTTACGATAAAAGTAATGCTATTTTATAGTTTTCATGTGTTTGTTGCATCCATTAGACTTTTTTTTAACCCATTAGTGTCCCACTGCAGGGCAAGGGTCTCCTCCTAAACGAGGGGCTAGGCCTTGAGTCCACCACGCGGGCCAAGTGTGGGTTGGGGACTTTGCATGCCCTTAATAAATGTGTTAAGCAAATTTTTGGCATTTCCTCATGATGTTTTCCTTCACCGTTAGAGCAAGTGTCAAGCATCCGTTAGTCTTCTAAGAAAATATTTTTGTTTTGTACCACTGATTACTAGTCTCCAATATCCTGACTTCTATGCTTCTCATAACAGTTATTTACTTTCTTGGAAGAATAATGATCACTTCTATTTTATAAAATATAATTATAAAAAATGGCGACAAATGCTCGGCGTAGGTAAAGCCTTCGCTTCCTGTGCGGGATTAAGCTCATATTTTTCGCGGCAAACGTGTTGTATCGCCGACATTTTATATCGTAGCTCGCTTTTCACCGTGTACACTACATATTTTTACTTTGTTAAATGCAAGCCGTCTGCTACGTTACTCCTACTGATTGCTTCTACACTTTACAGTATAAGAGATACTCTAGAAAAATATTTTTCTCTACATATTTCAAAGTTTGGACAACATCCAAAGTTTATTTTTTACGTATTCAGGGTTCGCTCTATATAATACATTTTTTCTTCTTCCTGTAAACAGAATTTTGATAAACAACAATTGTAATTTTTTTATGATGAAAGTTTGAAAGTCTAACAAATAATGAATGCAAATGAATATTTCTTAAGTCAGTTACATTAACTTAGTACAATTTAGAACAGTCTTAAATATTAGATCTTTAAGCAAGCATTATTATAGCAAACTAATCAATTAACACCATAAAATAAGTTTCATACCATCTAACGATGGTGTTCACAACAATTCAATAACATATCAATTGAAGAAGTAACGACTAACTTTCTATTTCTGATCAAAAGAAGACATAGACAAGGATTATTGTTTATTACATTACCGTTTACACATTTTATCGATAGAGGGCAGCACATATGTATGAAATATATTGATACATCACGACAAAATACCTTTAACACACGGCATCAACAACAAAATATTTCAAGAGACAATTGCAAGTAATTGCCGTGTCATTTCGTGTGAACTCTGATTGTGCCGACATGAAGCGACATGACATCACGCTCGTGTCGCGATGATGTGTACCAGTCTTTATCACGAAACAATGGACAGATCAAAAAGCGTTCCGAAACGATTTGCCGGTGATACATGACACAATTTCACTATAATACACCTTATGTTTAAAGAAATAAGGTTCGGTTTTAGTTGTGCGTGTGTTTTGGTACAGGTAAAAGCATTTGAAATGGAAAAGCTAAATGGTTCTTCAGTTAGAATTAGTTTTTTTTCCTCAATTATTCAGATGTTATCTGTGAGGAAATGTGACACATCGAATACAATTGTGTTGTTATCTTGGCCTAGTGTTTTATTTATAGGTCTGTGGTAGTTAGGTATAGTCTATTTTATGAGAGCTGGATACAATTTTTTATACTAAAGTAGATTTACGAAAATGTCTTGTAATTGTAAATTGTTTATTAAAAAAATGAATACTTCTAAAAGCCAGTTTCGCGACTTACGGACAAGTGTCAAATAACATAACTGAAAAATAGATAAAATAAATAAAACAGCACAAGTGTACTAAATGTAGTATTTGTAGTAAAAAAATCTTTGTCGGTTTTAGTCAGCATCTAGGAATAAGGACACAATCGTCTTTCCTTTAAAAAAGCACTCCTTCTCTCTCACTCTCACTTTTTCTTCTTGGACATAATTACTCCATAAAAGAGAATAACCTAAATACAATAATCAAAATTAATCAACTTTCCCCAAAACAGCACTTGTATTAATCGTACACAAAAAACTACTTACATTTATATTTAACAAACACAATAAGCGCCTGACACATTTTTCTTAGCAACTCATTCTGGGCGGCCATTTGCCGATTACTTTTATTTGACCTGTTATTTGTCTACCCACATTTATACTTCTACTATAATGAGATGAGAAAAGGTGTGCGTTTTTGTAATTCGTTTTTCTTTCTTTCCTCGTTTTAGTATTTTTGGTGGATTTCTGGACTCCGGAGCTTTTGTGTTTAGGTACACAGAGTTTTAAGTCATACTTACATGAAGTCGTTTGTAAAAACTGCACTGTCTTAAACATAGTTTCAAACAGAACTAAAATGTGGATGTGTTTGTTACCTAACTGTTTTTGATGTGAAGTCTAGTTGCTTTTTTCAATGTTTCCTTTGCCATCTTTAATTAATATAAAATAATAATAGTGAGTTATTTGTCTTTTTGCCTAAAAAAGAGAGATTCGACAGAAAATATGTGCAAGCTTTAAAAAATAAAATTGGATCTCAATCATTACAATGCTGAATAGATTTTGGCATGATTGATGTTCGATATAACAAAGCAACAGTGACATGACCAAAAATAAACCAATAAACATTTTTTTTTATTTTTTTAAACATAATTATCATCATCAACACTCTATCTTACATTTAAAGAACAATCGCACTAAAACACTCAGAGCGATGCAAATTGCCTCTACAATATAACGCTACAAGTACAGCGCACGGCATGTACACCGTTCCATCTCCCGCTCCCAGCTCATGCAGGGAACTAACCGACATCGCACTGCAATCTTCATTAACATGCCTCGCTCACTAATCTTGGGATTAACGATGAATATAAACCGTCTGCACTAATTATATTGCAGATTAAATTATATTTCGTACTCTTGGTGTTTGGAAACAATAATTTAATGAAGTCTTATATGAGTATTGTTGAGTCATTACTAATTTAATTTAGCATGACACATGCTTAAGTTAAAAATAACTCGATATTAGTCCGGAGTTTGGTTACATGGGAGTTACTCCCATTGTTAATGGCGAAACGTGGGGGTATTTCATACACTTGTTGTTATGTACGTGTATCGTTTACCTAATATATAAAAAGTATTAAGTTTAAGTATGTGTTTTAGTAACGCAATCGTATTTTTTTCGTAGTCTCTTTTTTATACCAAAGAAAAAAATCGTCAGTGGCAACGATATAAATTACTCAATTTCTGTTTCCTGGTGAAGTAAACCGTCAGTTTTGAAATCATACTCATGTGCTATCAAACAGTAGCCCGTAACGTGTTTCTAATGGTAGAACAGCTTAAGGAAGGAGAGTAATAAACAGCTACCCATTTAGGACTCGACGCTATTGCACTATATTCCAACAACTTAGTAGAAAGCCTTACGTACAAGGTTTGAGGCTGGCGGAGGTATAATAAGCGCATAATTTAGAACAACAGTGACCCACAGACATAAGCAACTGGCGGTGTCCTAAATGATACAGCTACTTTATTTCGTAAATACACAGAACCAAGAATTATAATTAAAAAAAATCTTGCTTTCCAGGGCTTTGCTAACTTGTTGGATTATAACTAGCAACTGCACTGCAAAATCAAAAGCATTTCGCTCTAATTAGTCGTGTACAGTCCCAAATGCAAAAGCCCTATTTACAAGGAAAATTAAAACAAAAGTCAACGGTTCTACAACAAAAGAAACTAGAGCCATCTGTTGACACATCGAAGCACTATCATATCTGTACCACAATATGTTTTCAGGATAATCCCATCAATAAATAATATGAATGAGAATGATTGCGTGTATAATAACATTCCGGGACAATTTCCTTAATGTCGATGTTTATAGCGTGCTATTCAATTTTATAGCTCGAATAACAAATGTGCTAAGTTTGTTTGTTGATCGTTTTAAATGGAATTCTACCCTCATTTCGTGGTGGTTTTACGGCAGTTAAGTTTGAATTCCTCTTTGCTAAGATAGCTTTATTTTGTGTAAGTTTACTGTTGAAATGGATTACGAAAACTTGTTTTTATTCACGCGGAAAATACGGAAATCTAGAGCTTTTCTGAAGTAAAGAGTATCTTGCGTGTTACTCTACGTTATAAGCTGTCTCTGTACCGATTATTATTCAATAGTTTTTGGGTGGTAGTGTAACAAACGTCAACAAATACATCCAATCATCTAAATTTTATTTTTTAACCCTTTAATCTCCCACTGCTGCAAAAAGGTCTTCTCCCGAACGAAGGGTTAGGTCTTGAGCCCACCAGGCTGGCCAAGTGCTGGTTGGGGACTTCGCATGGGCATGCAATTTGCATTCAAGAAATGTATTAATTTAAGGTTTAATTACGATGTATTCTTTCAGCGTTAAAGAATCAAGAATTTATTCGTTAACAATATTGGAAGAAGCAAGTACAGTTCTTCGATTATTATTCGATACATTCAAGTATATTCATTTTCGTGCTCGTGATTGTACTTACACATTAACATTAGTTGCACCCAATTCACAATCAGATTCTTGATTAAAATTCTCCTAATGGCTTCAAAATTTCACCATAATAGCCGTCGCCTCATGTGTCCCTTCATAAAGGGCTCCATAACTCCAAGATCCCGTTACCGTACCTTAATCAGTCCACACATGTATGACGAGACTCGTAATGTCCGTTAATTCCAAATTTGCATAATAACGATTTGAATTTTAATTCTGTACGTGTTTTGAAAATTGTTTTCTTATTGTTTGGAAAGCATGTCAGTGGGAGTAGTCCCGAAGGTCCGTAGTCTCTTAATTACGAATTTGTTTGAATCTAAATAGAAACTGTTTTAGAGAGCACGTAAAAGATAGGTCTTGGTAATGAAGTTGCAAGGTGAAAGGTACCGAAGAAAAAGCGTAGACAAGTAATCTTTGAATGTGAACGAATTCGTGTCCGTCAAAATGGCGGGTGGAAAGTCATGAAATCGAATGAAACGTGCTCTATTATTTTGTAGTGTTTTGGTAGTATTTAGTAGCTAAGCAAAAATATTTAGTAGTATTACCAATACGATATGAAACGAAAAACAAAATCCGCCGCCAAGCTGATGTCTGGTTGGCGGGTGGTAATTGAACGGCGTGAAATGCTTTACGTTTTTATATGTCAGATTTTAGTAGTCTATTGGTAGGTAAATAAAATAACATTAATCTTATCTACGTGCTAATAGTTTACAAATTAAAGGCATCACACACACTACATCGAGTACGCCTACGCATATTATCACAGCAATGTTTACTTAACAGGTTTATAAGAGATTTCAAATTTAAAGCTCGTTCATTCAATGTAGGTACTATTTTTTTTATTTAACATTATTATGTAATTTAATATATTCGTTTTTTATTAGTGTAAAACAACGGTAACATAAATTATAAAAAATACTCCTCCAGACTAATAACAATGACACTCGTAAGTAACATTGCTGTGATAATATGCGTAGGCGTACTCGATGTAGTGTGTGTGATGCCTTTAATTTGTAAACTATTAGCACGTAGATAAGATTAATGTTATTTTATTTACCTACCAATAGACTACTAAAATCTGACATATAAAAACGTAAAGCATTTCACGCCGTTCAATTACCACCCGCCAACCAGACATCAGCTTGGCGGCGGATTTTGTTTTTCGTTTCATATCGTATTGGTAATACTACTAAATATTTTTGCTTAGCTACTAAATACTACCAAAACACTACAAAATAATAGAGCACGTTTCATTCGATTTCATGACTTTCCACCCGCCATTTTGACGGACACAACGAATTCTACCATATTTTAAATGTCATAAATAGTTATGGAGACGTTTTTATAGAACAGAATACAGATTTAAAAACATGAAAATTTTTCTTCCTCATTTCTAAAAAGATCACGGAAATCTTTTAACGCAAAATTCCTCGCAGAAGCTAATTTATTATACGAAAACAAACTGGCAAGACACCGCCATTTTGAATTAAAAACGGTAGGTGCTTGTACAAACTTGGGTTGTAAATTGGCGCGCCGTAAAACTAAGAAAGTGCATTACCCGTTAGTGGCTGAGAGAAATAAAACTCAAGACAAATTGTTACCTTATAACTTGGGGTCGAAAATGGGAAGATTATTCCTCTATTACTAAAAGCTTTGTCATTTAGTCGTGGATTTTTTATCCATACTAATATTATAAATGCGAAAGTAACTCTGTCTGTCTGTCTGTCTGTCTGTCTGTCTGCTACTCAATCACGCCTAAACTACTAAACCAATTTGCATGAAATTTGGTATGGAGATATTTTGATACCCGAGAAAGGACATAGGCTACTTTTTACCCCGGGAAAATGCGCATTTCCCGGGAAAATTCAGGTGGTGAACGAAGTCGCGAATAACCAATATTATATTGACATTGAATTAACAACATTCCGTTGTCATGGCAACTGTTTTAATGGCGGATATGCGTTAGCGCGACTTCGTTATATTATGAGGTATAAATAATTTTGAGAATATTTTTCGTGAAAAAAAAAGCATATTTTATATCATCACGCTTCGACCAATAGAATAGGAGCAGAGTAACAGTAAGTGTTACAAAAACGTGGAAAATTCTGACCCATTCTCTCTTATGTGACGCAAGCGAAGTTGCGCGGGTCAGCTAGTTTCTGATAAGTATTGAATAGCCTATCAGCAGGATTTTATCTGTTACATAAATTTGCTGTCACTTTATCTATCGGCTATCTGACAATTATCCAAGACCTGATATTAGCCCTTAGTCTCTTAATCATTCTTCGTATAGTAAGCTATCTATCTAGTGCCAAAGTAATCTATACTAATATTATAAAGCTGAAGTTTGTTTGTTTGTTTGAACGCGCTAATCTCAGGAACTACTGGTCCGATTTGAAAAATTATTTCAGTGTTAGATAGCCCATTTATTGAGGAAGGCTATTGGCTATATATCATCACGCTACGACCAATAAGAGCAGAGTAGCAATAAAAAAATGTTACAAAAACGGGGAAAATTTTGACCCATTCTCTCTTATGTGACGCAAGCAAAGTTGGTTGGGTCAGCTAGTTCATCATTAAAATTTGGCATGGCTTAACGGCTTCTATATACGTGCCCACCGTAGTAAGACTAAGACCCTCAACTCAAATGCCACGATGCGGTCACCCATCTTAAAAGTATCCGTGCTGAAGTTGCTTAACCCAACGTTTAACAACCGCTATAGCTTGAAGGATCAAGGAGTAATGTTCGGAACAAGATCAATATTACTGATTGTGGAAGACAATAGATGAATTCCATTACTGACAATGGTGTTGATTGTATCATGATGACTTTAATATATCATAATAAACATAGCCTTGCCCATTTATAGTATTAAACTTGATCTTATGTTTCTGATGTCTGTGAACACTTACTTATTATTAACACCAAATCCGTCTGCCGCGTCTGTTTGCCTGTCTATCTGTCTGTTTGTCTGTCTGTTTGCGATTAACTCAAGATCTACATAACGGATATTCATGCGGTTTTCACCAATCGATAGAGCGATTCCCTTGGAAGGCTTTAGTGTATAAACTGGGGCAAAGCAGTATCGGGCAGTTAGTTTAAGCGTTGTTAAAATATATAAAAGTGAGTTCAGTGGACTACTGAACACAAAGATAAAAAATGGGATAAAAATGGATATTATTATTTTATATTTGCTTACGATAAGACTAGTGTAGCGGTAGTTCATAGAAAATAAAACAAGTTGTACGCTTTACTACTTTATTCTGCAGGTCCATTTTTTATTTGTAAAACATGTTATTCAGTCATAAAGTTCAGTGTTTAATATTTTTATGCATTAAGCTTTTTATACCCGATATGATCATCTACAATGGCTCAATAACTAATTTAGTAGCATTCGGTAAATACAAACAATGAATTCGTAACATTTTACGAGATTACAAATGATTGCTTTAATATGTCTGAGTGTACACGTGCCATCTCTTTCACACGTACCCGAAAACTACAATTAGAAAAGGATAGCACATATTATCACTGACTTTTAGAACTTTGAAAGCAATGTTCGGAAGTTAACAGCTTTAGTGTGTTTTACGTTGACTCGAAAGTACATTTTATAGTTGAATTTATTTGAAAACTTTATATTAAGGTGTTTTCTTAGAAAATGTGCTTTTACGCTCATAATTCTTAACTTTTATTTACTCAAGCCGTTACAGTCCCACTGCTGGGCAAGGGTCAATAACTTTTTGAGCAAAACCCAGATTCTGTAGGCAACTTCATACTTAAACTCTCACAGTTTGACACATTTTAGATATTCTCAGTCATTTCATTTTTCAAACAAACAAACTATCAAATTTAAACTCTTTTATTTTCTCTTTAATTGGTTAGACAGAATTTTATATTTTCTTAGCAATTAAATTTTTCAAACAAAATAACGAATGGTTACCAATTCAAATTCTAGTCAAAAACATAATTTCAACTTGTTCTCCTTGAAGGCATTTCATGGTACAAACTCAACCTAAAACAAAAAAATATAGCTGACAAAAGCTATTTTCAAAAACAATTCACATCTCTCAATCAGCTTGAACGGAACGAGTCACCTAATGATATTATCTGGAGCACTTCAGATATCGACTAGCCATTGTTCGAGTCTGCCAGGCCCGGAGGAATGCGCTATATTATCGCACAGGGCCCAAGGGACCCGCGACCCGACGTACCGTGACGGGAATTCTAAAGGAAAATCTGAAGGGCCCTGAAATGAGGTTGCGTTTTCAAGAGGAAATATATTGTACATTATTTTATGTTCGTGGGTTATTAAGTATATTGTGTTTTTTTAGGTTTGGGAATGTTAAGTGCTGTGGGTATATTAAGCGGTAGTTTTTTTGGTATTGGATAATTTTAAGATAAGAATAAGGTATCACTGAAATTTTGAAGTGTTCATAGCCAGTTGCACAGATAGGTGACTGGCGTGACCCCCTAGTGATATTTGAGGTATATGAAGGTTTCCGTGCTTCGAAGTTAAATAAAAAGTCAGTCTCGATTGTTGTCAATTAAGATTACAGAAGCGTTTTAGGGGCCTTTCGGATCCAACAATACATCATAATCTATACTTCTATACTAATATTATAAAGCTGAAGAGTTTGTTTGTTTGTTTGTTTGTTTGTTTGAACGCGCTAATCTCAGGAACTACTGGTCCGATTTGAAAAGTTATTTCAGTGTTGGATAGTCCATTTATCGAGGAAGGCTTTAGGCTATATATCATCACGCTACGACCAATAGGAGCAGAGTACCAGTGAAAAATGTTACAAAAACGGGGAAAATTTATGTGACGCAAGCGAAGTTGCGCGGGTCAGCTAGTCATAAATAACTACTGACATTTTCATTCAGTTATTTGTTGAATATAACAGACAGTTTCTTCACTGAATAATGTAGGAAATTAGGAACTTCGTGAGTAAAGTACTATAGGAATACAAGTATCTACTTGGTAACTGTTAATAATCCTAATGATCTGTGGTCATGAAGCCGGCACTTATGCCCGACTGCGGCACGCGTCCACTTGCCTACTCCAATATACTCGATGGACATTCAAGAGAAACGTTTGAACTGCTATTAAATTGAATAGGTGACATTACTTAGATATTAGTTGTTTGATGATAGTTTGTCGTTATTGTTATATCTGCTATTCATACATAAAATCACGCCCTTTTTCCTATTGCGTTAGGCAGAGACTAAAGAACAAAACAAAAATAAAGTTAAAAGTATGCTCTGTGCATCAATCATATTGTTTTTTGAAGCATATCAGTCATATAAAGCTAACTTAAGCAAGTTAAACTGTTTATAACAAAATCTAAAAGGTATTTTAAATTAAAATCAATTACCCATTACTTGTCAGTCTCATTTTCCATTGAAACTAGTTTCCAATGAAATAGCTTGTCTGATTCGTTGTAATTTCACGGGTTTTATGCTTGCTTCAATGCTAAAGTGCCTTGTTTAATAGCGTAGAAAGATTTATGAGGACATTGTGCACTTCTCTCAGATTGTATTTTTAGGGTTCCTTACCTAAATGGTAAAAACGGGACAATATTACCAAGACTTTGCTGTTTGTCTGTCACCAAACTGTACCTAATGAACTGTGGTACTTAGACGGTTGAAAATTTCACAGATTATGTATTTTTATTGCCGCTATACAAATGCTTAATAAAAATAAAAAAACAAAACAAAAATACAAGGGATCCTCAACAATAAATGAGATTACAGTTTTTTTTTATTATGGTACGGAATCCTTCGTGAGTGAGTCCAACTCGCACTTGGCTGGTTTTTTTCTCTTTAATGTTTAAAGCTGTTAAATTAATTGAATGCTTTCGATGCAATATGTATTGCAGTCGCCATCCATGTGGAATTAGAGACTGGAATGCTGCTTGCAAGATTATCCAAAGTCTTCTGCTGAATTGCTAATGTATTTAGCTCACAGACTTTTAAGAAAAATGTTAATTCGTTCAGAGAGTTCTATTGTCTTTATATTCTATATTACTAGAGACTGTCTGTATGGTCTGGGCGGTAGTGTATATGACCACTGACGACGAGGTCCCGGCTTTGATTCCAGTGTCAGGCAGTGTTGTTAGTCCTTTTGCAATTTATATTATATTGTTTTGAATTGGGTGGTAGTGTATACGACTGCCTCTGTTGACTGCTGACCTCGAGTTCCTAGGTACCAACCCGGGTCGATCGTTTTCTAATTTTATTATTTTCTTTTCAATAGCAGCCAGGCATATGGGAATGTTATTAAGAAATTAACTGCTCGGAGCAGTTTAAAAACACAAACGCACTGATTTAAGCTACAATTTTGTTACAACTTTTCCTAGTTTTAGATAGATTTTAACCAAGTACAATCCTTTTTCATAATGGAGATCGAAAAACTTCTCCTTAAAATTGATTGATTCTTGAAATTCTAAGTAAACGTTTGTATATTCTGGATAAAGTAGAAACAACACGGGTCCATCTGTTCGGTGTTTTATAGCTGATCATAAACCGGGGTCGTTGACCTATCTGATCGCTAGACGGTGTGACGTCGGTCCCTTGCACTGGACGATTAAGTATGAAGTGTTAATGGGTGCTAATTAAGTAATGATTTATGTTAGTTTAAGGCAAATTGTTTGTTGTTTTGTTGGTTATAACGATATTATAAATATAAATGTAATTGTTATAGCCTTAAATAAAAGACTTGCTTTACATTTAGACTAGTAACATCACCCTAGTAAAGTAACGACGGCAGGGTAGAAAACTATGACTTGTAGGTAGAAAAAAAAAAATTACTTTATAAATACTTGGCCAGCGTAGTATACTCAGGTTACCCTTCCCTCATTACGGGAGGAGACTTTTGCCCATCATGCCCTGAAATATGTTTCTTCAGATTTTGTCATTTTCTCTTTCAGAAACTGGAAACGGTTTTTAAAATTAATGAACTTAATCATATTCACGATTATTTGCGAAAGGAAAATGCATACAAATATGGTTTTGTAACTCATTAGTAACAAATATCTGACCATATATCCAATCTGCTCACATCGTACCGGCAAATAATCAGCTTAACTATAATTAGCTTCGTCTGTTCGGTCAAAACCTCATTTATTATACATTTGCCCCGAGTTCCCTCGTAACGAATGAAATATAGTTGTTCTGGAGTAACATATCGAGGGCTAATAAAGAGATATATTAAACCTATTAGATAATTTAATTTCGCTTTTAGAAGTAGTATTTGCTTATTAGATTTTAGCGACTGAAATGTGGTCTTTACTACAATTATTATATTTAAAATCTGGCTCTATAAGAAATTATTTAATGAATATTTCTTAAATACATTGATGATATATAAAATGTCAAGTGAGAGAAACTCGGTCTGTTTTATCATATTAATATACAGTATTATTCAATAATTTAGTAAATTAATTATTAATTATATTAATAATGAATATGTAAATACTATACTTGCTCATTTTATGACAACTCACACACGGTCATCTGATTCCAAACTAATCAGAGTTTGTACTATGGTAACTAAACAAGTGATAAACATACTTAAATACTTCTAAATACATACAATGCATTACTATACTTGCAGCTCGAGTTTGACACTCCAATCAGTTTCAGACATGTGAACTTAGGGTTAGAAAAAAAAACCTAAAAAGTTACAAAGCTTTGATCAACTTTGACATCGCTGACCACTCGAAACATAGAAAGAGTTTCTATTTCGAATTTCGAATCAAAGTTAAAAGAAAATAATAAAAAAGTAAACTTGTTATTGCCATTCAGATTTTCGTTTGACGTTTGGCAAGGGTTGTGTTTTGGCGCGCTTTTTCTCTTTCGTTATTACTGTGTGTAAGGGGTGAATGAAAAGCTGATAGGGTTGTTCTGAATGCTCGGCTCTCGGGGCATTTAGAGCGTGATCGTTTTTAATTGGGAGTTCCAAGAAGATTGTGTAATAAATTGCATCAATCCGAAGCGATTGAATGAAATTTTTGGTTATGGTTTTTCTTTTTTATGGTGTTGTGCCTTTTTAGCGCTTGCCAGCTTAATAGTGGTTGGTTTATTTGCAGTTCCCCCTAACTTGTTTGAAGCCAAATTATGTTATTTTTTAACCTTTCGTGTTGGCAAGCGGTGCTTATAGATTTTGTGAAATCTATGACATGTTATGATACGCAAAACAAGTTGCTTGATTTTCGATCCGGCATAATTGACCTTTCTGGCTACGATGTGATTTAAGATACACATTATGTAACTGATATGTTACTAGTAGTTTCTTGCTATTTTTTTCACGAGCAACGGCTTTCCGGAACGGTGGTAGATAAAAATATTACGACGATTTCAAATACTTGTTTAAGTTTATGAAATAAAGCATATTTTACGTTGACTAAGAAAACTTGAAAAACATACATTTTACAGATATTTTTTCGTGCAAAACTCCAAATATATCTCTCAAAACAACGCTTACAGCAAACTCAACAACGTTACAAACGACTTTGAAGTAAAAATTCAGTATTTTCTACAAGATTTTCCAACACGATTATATCGTTAAACATTTTTACAGTCATAATCCAATATCCGTAGCTCGCGTGTCTGCCTCTAATTCGTACTAGTTGACTTTATTATATGCTTCATATTAAGTACTTTATTATTGCTGCTATTATGTGAACTTTTACAAAGAAATGACGTCATAATTGTTTTAAAGTACAAGGTATTTTTAAACTTTTGCATTTAGATATATTAAAATGGTTATGTTTGATTTGAAAGGTTTAGATAAAGAAGCTTGAGTCCACATTTAAATTAAACACAATTTCTTTTTGTAGAATTACTCCTTCTTCTTATCGTATGGTTAGTGGTCAACCTAGTGTCAATGTTATGCAAGCCGCCTGAAGGCCTTTGACGTAGTTTTATTCGTTTTCGAATATATCCTTAAGTTTAGGTAACAACATAATATTTTGTACTAGACACGGATACCGAATACACTACTTAAGTTGATTACTAATATAGTATAGTAAGTTTTAATCACTATACATTTTAACCAGAGGCAGTTAAAAATTAAACTATATTACTATCATGTTACCGTACATTTTATACAGCTTTTTAATTTTTAATTCCTCTCCACTCTACCAGTTAACTGTACAAAAAATCCTCAATTAATTAAGCCAGATTGCTTTACAAAATATTTGCTCACTCGCGGCTCAACCCTGATGCAATTTTCCATTAAATTGGATAATTCCTGAGGGATTTGAAGTCAATCTTCGCTCACAATGAGTCCGCCTGACTTTGCCTGTCTGCACCATTAAATATGAGTCGACTAACTTATACTTGGTGTACGGTTGGCTTAGGTCCGCTGTATAATAAAGTGAAGTTTCGAATTTGGTGTAAAGTTTGCAGTGTACTGTTTGCTGCAAATTGTTTGCCTTATACAATTTGGTTCTTATATATTTAAGAAATACGTTGTGTGTATTTTTTTAAATATTAGTTTAGGACAAGAAAGTTATCGGTAGGAACTATAATATTTATCGTATACATTGAGCTCTACTCGTAGTACGACAAACAGTGCACCACAAAGAATTTGCTTCATACGATACTTTTATAAAGTTTTCAACAGTATTAACTTAGATATTTTGGGTCACATTGACGGCCTGTTTCGTTAAAAGCAGCGAATGCATCATATCTTCCGTCTTAGCTCGTTATTTTGTGTAAGAATGTTTATAAGCGACGCTGACTCACGCTATGTCGCATACTTTCAGCACGTATGTCAGTTTTATGTACTCGTTCTGAAAACTTCATATTATTATGAATTTTGTTGGAGAAAAATGTATTTTTAGTTCTGAGTAACTTGAAGCGCTGAAAGCTTCAAGAAATGTTGTTCATCCAACGTTTTTAAAATAAAAACATGTTGTTTTATGTGTTTCTAGTTAGACAGAGTCTTATACTTAGTAGCATTCGTAAATATTCTAAGCATAGAGAAATGTAAATATTATCTATTACTTTAATTTATTTCCTGGCTGAAGCTTTATACAGGTTGCGTATTTTATATTATTACATAGCAGTGCGTTTTAAAGCATTTGTGATTGCTTGTCGTTTCGATGTAGGTTACAGCCACGATCAATAGCTGACACTAAAATTTGATAACTATCCACAATCCGTGGTGGTTCAGTGGTGATGTTATATAAATGATAGATTTCCGCAAAAACGAACTATGGAACACATTTTTTTTTATTCTGAACTAGAAGTATCTGAGATATCCGTATTCAAACAAACAGACTTTGCAGCTTTATATTATTACTGGCTGACCCGCGCAACTTCGCTTGCGTCACGTAAGAGAGAATGAGTCATAATTTTCCCCGTTTTTGTAACATTTTTCGTTACTACTCCGCTCCTAATGGTCGTAGCATGATGATATATAGCCTATAACCTTCCTCGATAAATGGGCTATCTAACAGTGAAAGAATTTTTCAAATCGTACCGGTAGTTCCTGAGATTAGCGCGTTCAAACAAACAAACAAACAAACAAACAAACAAACTCTTCGGCTTTATAATATTAGTATAGATAGTATAGATAGTGACAGTAAATATAAGCCGTATCATTTACTTATACATTAACTATACATAAGTAAATAATATAGAAAATATCAATACACAATTTAATGTTAATAAATATCCCGTTACATCTTCAACACTAGGGACTTAACACCTGATTGTTTACATTCCATTAGGAGGTGTAAACACATAAATATGCGCGTCAACAAATACTTACGGTACATCAACTGTTTGTTGACATCGTAACAGTATATGGACGGCGATATTTGAACAGATTGATGGTTATCAGTAGCAACGTGGGCCTATTCGGACTGAACCAAAATGTGTTGATAATTAGATGGTATGACTGCCTCCGTGGCGCAGTGGTTAAGGTCACCACGCCGCTACCATTGCGTCGGGAGGTCGTGGGTTTGATTACCACACGGAACAATTGCTCTTGTATCGCGGGGACACAAAATATACAAACAACGGACACAAAGTACAACCAGACCCGAAACAAATGTGGATAGCACAAATAATTATTAAATAATTATTTGTGCGATCCACAATTGTCCACAGTTGCCTTTTTAAAAGAAAAAGTCTATACTTTGCGGAAATATACAGCTACTTTGAGGCTTTGCAAACGGTTTGTGTTCCTCAGCTTGGAAAACATAGATTTGTAATTGGTGTAATTTATCTGGCTTACAAATTTGATATGAATCGGTTAAGTCGTTTAGTAGTGAAAACTTAATGCAGAATGATAGATAGACATTACGTTCATGAATGGTATAAAAGTTAAAGAAATCAATTTAGTATGGTCTATAGAATTCAATATTGATAAAGTATGATTACTTCTTTTGTGATGATAATAAGTTGTATATACGATTTGACATTGCCACCGTGGTATAACAAAAGGTAAACAAGCGTCTCGTAAACACTTAGAAATATCGGGCCTACAAACAACACTGCACACTTTACAACGTGAAATACTTAAGTTTATCTACAACAGAACAGTTAGAAAGCATATTTACTAACTGATTCGGATCGATGTTACTTCATTTTACATTTTTTCATTAATTAAATCAATGTATTTCTTATCAGACATTTTTGTAACAAAAACAAGCAATCGTAATTATAAACTATCTAATAAATAGCTAAGTATCAATTAATACGCCAGAAAATAACAATTACTTACATGATAAATCATTATTACTTTATTAAAACGCATAAGTAACACAATCACGTTTCCAAAACTGCAAATGTACATCAATTTGCCAACAGCGAATGCACCGTCTAGCATCATACGTGTGCCCTATATAGACAGCTTTTGGAGCCAAAATAACTGGCAATTACAAGTAACTGTCCAGACGGGTCATTGTTCCAGCGACTTTTTGGTATTCGCATCATGGCAGGTGGCGCGCGTGACACCTGCTTCCGTCGACGCGTACACATATTTGGGATAGAGAATGCATGTCTTGGTCAGTCGGCTCTCGACGCTCCATGCGTACGCACGACCGGTATGTCCTCCCTTTAAGTATACGGAGTGAAGCGAAACATGTTTTTTGGTTTGTTTTAAATCTTGTAAATGTTAGTGGAATCGTTCTTGTAGCTGTCCGAAATGAATACTTACATGTATTGTCGCATTTCGCGCTGGACGCTGTGGTTCTGCGAAAGCACATTTTCGGGTAAAATTTGGGGACACTTTTTATCTACGATATACCTATAAGGAATATCCTTAAATAGTGTTTAATTATAATAAAACACATTGACTCGTGCGCAATTCTGCTAAGAGTAAACTAACAAAACCAGCTGTTCTTTTTACACCCGACTGCGGCTCTACGCGCCTTTATATGCCAACGAAATGTAATTTAAAAAACCGTTTTTTACGTAAGTTTCATGTTGGTTGTTTAGTTGTTAGTATGGTGTCCATTCGTATGTGTTTGTTATCGCAGCCGGAACAATAAGCCGCCGCCGGATGCTGCAGACAGTCATGACTTTCAAATGATAATGTCCTGTCAGTGTTTCTGTGTATTTTTATTTCTTTTTACTTTCTCATTGTGTAGTGTTAAATATGGGATATGTAAAGTAGTTAAAATTCTAGAAATACTTTACGAATATAGCCAAATAAGATGGTTATGTTTGTTTATTTTTACAACTATGTAGGAAGCGTCTATCGATAATCTTTTTGCTAATGTGTTGTGCAAATTTTAAGCTTACTTACTAGTCAGCTGTTTTACTAGTCAGTAAGCAAATTCGATTGATACACGATTCACTTGATAAAAAAAATATTCAGAATGACAAACATAAAATTCTTACGGAACGTGAAAAGTTATGTTCATGTATTACGATGTTATCTTCAGTCGTGTGGATTTGATGCTTTGAAACTTGAAAGGCGCGCGCGAGGATATTGACATCTCTATAATGACAAGGGTGCTCGCAAGTCTTTCACGCTGAAGGTCGGGAAACGTGTTCCCGATGCCTTTTGTAAGCTCAACGTTCGATACCGATTTGCTCCCAGCCTTTGAGGAAATAAAAGCTTATTGTTTGTTTACAAACCTTTGCGCAAAACTCCATACTATTTCTTCTATTTTTCTCCACAGAAGCGGGACGTAATTCTGCCAAATCACTGGTAAACATGCAAACGTGAACTGTGATCGCCTCACTGGCGTTAAATACGTAGTCATAGTCAACAATAAGTGCTTCTTTACCAAATATTTTTAACTTGTAACCAATACATAAGCCTTAATATAGAACGAAGTCACCATAAAGGACCAAAATTAGGAATTTTGTAAACATTTTAGTACGAACGCCTTAATTTTATACCGAAACGTAGTGTAAGTGAGTGTTGAGCAGTGTTTGATGTTTTTTACGGATACTTTTGTATGTGAACAAGGAATATATGTAGAATGCTACATGTGGTAGAGTGTGGTCTGCCGTGTGTGGTGGAAGAGAGCCAGTGGTAGTGTGGTGTAACAGTGGTAGAAAGTAATAAGTGCCAACCATGGAGCGCTGTGATGGATTCCTGGTGTACAGAAAGCCGGTGTACAGGGTGTTCCAGTATTTGGAAACGTGAGTATAAGATATCTTTAAGGCGACGTTATTCATGTTAATTGAATTAAATGTAATAATAACTAAGTAAGAGACCGTAACCGACAGTACTGAATCATTAAATAATTTATCGACTGTAAATAAAACATTACTTTGCCACCGCGGGAGAAAAATGGTGTCCGAAAAGAAAACACAACTGGTTCTATTAATCAAAACAGTGAAACTTAATGGAACTTTTTCAAAAAGCAAATCAAGTAAATGATAGCGTTGTACGAACGACCTAAATTAACAAAAAACTGAATAGCTAGCTTGTTAGTATTTGATTCAATGGATATAATCACAGGTTGCATTCGGTTGCAATTCAAAGTTAGTTAACAAACAGATACGGTGGTTAGCTTTTGGAAATCCAGCTTACACATCGGTGTTTGAAAAGGTAAATTGAATTTGTAGAAAATTTGGTTTGTTTGTTTTTTGTTAGTGTTATAAGACTTAAATGTAGCTTTTGCTACTCTTTATACCACTTTTTCTATTATACCAGTGTTGTGTTTAAAAAACAATTTTTAAGAAAAATAAATTAGGACAACTGAATTACCGATTGAAAGACAGCGGAGGCTTCGATCCCGTTTTACCTTTTGAAACCGAACAAACGGAGGTTTTGTATACGAAATGTTATTTTGTCTTTTCTATGGATGGATATAAGTTTCTATAAATAATAGACAACAGAAAACAGTATTTGAAGAAAATATAGACTTTAGCCTAAGACCTAACCCTGTTCAAGACGAGATACCCCGAACAGTAATAGGAATACTGACAATATCATCTTACAAAATATTACGATCTACGAAACCATATTATATCGCTACTAATCCCTCATAATATCGAGATAATATTCCAAAGAAGTCTGTCAACAGTATAATACAATCTCTTGGACACACAATACCCCACAAAAGATCCTTGTAAGAAACTAGCAGATCCTTTATACAAACTTAATTTAACCTTCCTATTACTGATAGAGGCTTAGTAAATGAAGGACGGTTCAACGGGCCATTGTAATCTGAAGGCTGCATACGCACTGAAAGAGGGCTCCTCTGCACCTGAAATTTAGTCTATTAAGGCTTCAAATTAAAAGGAGTTAACTCCTTAGCGATGGTACCAAGTGTACAAAAGAAGCGATAGCTCAATTTTCTACCACTATCGACTACCGACAACCGTCATCGAGAAATTTTGTTTGAAAATCTGATCAGCGCCCCTAACGGGCGTGGTAGGAACTATTTTGACAGTACATTCTAAATGTCAAACTTGGTATTCGACGGTACAGATTATATATAATTGCGCTACGGTTGCTAAGATTTTAGCATGCTAGTTTTGATAACCTACTGGCTAAAAATAAATTAATGAAAAACGGCTTAATGTATCGCGCTAGCCATCTATTAGTGCATTATGCCTGCACAGCAAGATCATTTTCTTAGCGTCAGAGAAAATCCTACATCTTAGCAAAGGTACCAAGCAGTGTGAACAGTTACGAAAATATCGCTTTGTTAATTCGTAATTACTCAGCAGGTGATTAGTCAAACTCTCATCAAGCTGTTACCTATTAAAACGGACTCATGGCCTTTAAATTAAGAGGCACGTGCTGTAGGTGTCCTAGCAAGCCATGGTAAAATTCATCATCAGACCTTATGTAATATCAGACTCTACCTAGTTTTGAAAAAATTATTTATTTATTTCGGTTTCCCAACATTTAACCTTAAATCAGCCTACTGTACATCTAATTACAGGTAAATACAGAATGCATTTTTATTTTAACACAGATACGTAACCTACTGGAAACGTTATGAGCAAGCTGTCTGTCAGTGTAGACATAGCCTTATTGGAAGTACAGAACCACCTCTCAAATTGAGACACCGCAAATAGCGAAGACCTGCATATTTGATAAACCTCTTGTCTTCTTCTGGGCACACGATTATACACCTTATACTTAGTGGTTAGAGCTGAATTTTGACCGTGTGTTTGGCAAGTTGGGTTGCATTGATTCAACTGAGTTATTCCTCGATTGATTGGGTTTGCAAAGGGAAGGATCTTAGGAACCTCAATTAGTGAGTAACAATTGCCTTTGGAAGCATATCAAAGCTGGATTTGAGGTGAAAAAACATCATAGTTTGAGGCGCCCATAGTCAGTTGTGCTCACCAATCGGTAAGCTATCTGTAGGTTAAGCAACCCTTGGAGTGGTCATTTTTTAGATAGGTGACCGCGGTATTTGAACTGGGCGACTCCTTGTTACGGAGGGCACGTAAAAAGTCGGTTCTGGTTGTTTTCAATTAAGATAACAGTCGTTAAGCCACGTCAAAAGCCTTTGGGGCGGCTTGAACAACTTTGACACTAGGTTGACCACTAACCATACAATAAGAAGAAGAAGCTAGAAGTATATAGATATGTTGATGCTACTAGCATGGATACGAAGGGCTTAATAAAGGGTCTTTGAAAAAGGCTCTTCTATGTTTCAGAAATATATATTTTTTTACATAAACTAGTATCTTTTAAAAAAGGCTCTATTATAGTTCATAAATGTATTTTCCTAAAATATTTTGAATTATGTTTTGATTGAAAAGAACTTGACCGCGACCTTCATAACTTTGACCCCTTTTTGCGTTTCCCCTCGAGACACTTGTGTCCGGTACATCTGACGAGGGTCGTTTCAATGTAGATGACCAAACACGTGCTTACATTTCACATTTACGACAAAATATTTAGCAAAATCACAGATATATGACATTGATATAAGTTTAGAATTTTTTTCGAATTTGTTTTTTGGGTCTTATGGCTATATTAAAAAATCTGCCCTTTCACTATCAGTGATCATTTAAACAAACAAAAATCCAGACAAAATGCCAGTTTTTTAGGATACCTGCATAAAATACGTTGCTCTATTTACGACTAATATTAAAACTATTTGTTTTCTTTTTATCTTTTCTCCAATCCGATTATAATAGTCTCCTATAAACAACATCCGTGTTTATATTCAGTGTACAGTATACTATGACTGGTACACAATAGGTGAGGGTAAGTAAGCGCAAAGAAAACACGCCATGGTTGTGTTAGCTGAGCGTCTTCACGCCTTCAATGGGATGTAGACCCGATATCGACGAGGAAGCGATCCTATTTACAATAGACGACACGGTATCGATACCTAGGATTAGATAGCTGCGTTATTCATTGTTATTTTAACCGACTTTTAAAATTAGAGGAGGTTCTCAATCGTATTTACCTTTATTATGATTTCAAAGCTTTTAATTAAGTAACCTCTTAAACCACGGTCGGCTATACTCGACAAATCAGAACGTGCTCACGACTCTATATTAATGTCGACATATGCCGACGAAAGCGTCGTGAGCACTTTCTGATTTATATTAAATAGTTAAAGTAAATCTCTTCTCTTCTTTTCTTATTTTTTACCGATGGATTGTCATGTCTGTTTGATTTAAAACACATTTTGCTTTCAAGTTGGGTTAATTTTGTTTGGAACTTGAAATCATCGCTAATACTCGTAATGCGGATAATTTTTGTACCCATAACATTGTTTTTATACTAAGTTTATGTACTTAGATTTTAAATGTTTTAAGTACTATGGTAAATCATTATTCAGTTGTATAGTATCTCCCTCATTACGTATTTGGTCACTAGCAGCCTTTACACATAACAGTATAACCGAAACGGTTCGCCAAAAAAGCGCGCCAATTCCAGTTTGCGTACACCAACGGAAACTGGTTGCATTGCATTCCGTAGTTTTGTCGTCATTTCAATAGCTTTTTGATGCACCGTAATGAGAAACTGGCATATAAAGGCCTTACACACGAGTGGGATACCTTTCTGATATTGTCAAAGTCGAGAAAAGTTAGTTGAGACGTTTGCGCGTAAAAAAATCAGGATGTAATAAATATCTTATGTGTTTATCTAATGACACATATCGTTTTAAACCTTTAACACGATATGTTTATGTTTAAACCTTTAAAACGATATGTGTCATTTTCGTCAAAATAGATTCAGTATTTTTTTAATGAAACTGTAACAAAATGACATTAATTTTCACATCTATACTAATATTATAAAGCTGAAGAGACCATTTATCGAGAAAGGCTTTAGACTATATAACATCACGCTATGGCCATTAGGAGCGGAGTAGCAACGAAAAATGTTACAAAAACGGGAAAAATATGACCCATTCTCTATTATGTGACGCAAACGGAGTTGCGCGGGTCAGCTAGTTTCAAATATTAGTGAAACCACTCCTGTACTTAGAATTAGACTTGGATTGAGATTTTACGAACATTAGTTTTACAACATTAGTTAACGGACTCAAATTAGTACTTCCACAGATATTTTACTCCCCAACCCGCACTTGGCTAGCTTGGTGGACTCAAAGTCTAACCCCTCTCTCCATAGGTAGGAAAGTAAAGATTAAAAACAATGGGCATCTAATCTAGGCCTGACACTCCTTTAGCGGAAAGGCAATGTCAAATATTTTCAAAAATATTGACCAATTTATTAACTTTAAAAGGTTACACTGTCACTGTCAATTCCACGCCAACTTCAGCCAATATCGTGTCGTTCCCGTGTCGTGTAATACGAAAGTTGTATAAAATCTAAGTTGTATGGAAGCATTCATACGAGTGTCGTTCGCAAACGAACACAATACGCGGCTATTGTCGTCCCACACGTCGGAATTCGCTTGATATAGGACGCTTCGGCCACGCTCGAGTATTGGATACTTATCACTAACCATGTAGGTGTTTGATCCTCAAGTTTGTTTGGAATAAGGAAAGAAATACTTCTACCAATAGCGAATCTATACTATCTATACTAATATTATAAAGCTGAAAAGTTTGTTTGTTTGAACGCGCTAATCTCAGGAACTAATGATCCGATACGAAAAATTATTTCAGTGTTAAATAGCCTATTTATTGAGGAAGGCTATAAGCTATATATCATCACGCTACGACCAATACGAGCAGAGTACCAGTGAAATATGTTACAAAAACGGGGAAAATTACGACGCATTCTCTCTTATGTGACGTAAGCAAAGTTGCGCGGGTCAGCTAGTAAGTTAATTCGCCCAGGAACGCAATTACTATGAAAATCGTATCAACTGCGGTCTTACTAAAATGAGGTTTTGACATACGCCATTGATATGAAATATTCGTTGGTACAGATACAAAATAGCGTGTACTTGTAAATGCACGATTCTTATTTGAAAAATATTGCTAATCTTTAACTATAATTTTGCAATCTTTTTTCATCAAATCGCTTCCGCGGCTTAGATGATAAAGAGCTATTGAAATCGACAATGATATTTTATGATAACCGCTCTGTACATTTTAAGAATCTCACGTGTATAATTTAAACCCGTACGAAGAATTTAGTGTTTTCAAACCCTAATAGATTCTAGCCTAAAATAGACCTTATATAATTATGATAATAATACAAATAAATAATTAACGTTACTAGAAAAACGGGAACCAAAATAGCACTGATCAGAACGCACATCTGATGTTAAAATGGAGTCTTACATCCCATACAAATAAAAAACTACAATTCGCACATTCCATAACCACATTCTTTTAAACATGTAAACTAAATGAATACATCTGTCCACGTGTTCGCTATAAACATACATTTTCCATACATATTCCATACAAGTTTTGAATAAATATGTGTAAGTTACAGACGGTATGAGACGTGCGCCGGGCTGCCATTTGCATTTAGTTACAATATTTCAAGAATATACAATCCGACTTGAATATCTTCGATGTAACTATTGACCTGGCTTTAATTTTCAAGTTTATGTGTTTATTTATAGTTTAAAGCGTGTAGCGGATGAATTGTAACGAATATGCTTGTTGGATACGAAGTTAATGCTATCTTGAAAGAAGTGCTGCTAGATCAGACTTTTTTGTAACTATATTGGGATCTACTAAATCGTTTACGCAATGCTAGTCTAATGATAATATCGGATTTACGTTCGAGAGGTCGTGGGTTCGAACCCATCCCTTCATCAACCCATCTTTGGAATGACTTCGTCAAGGGTTGCTTAACGCACAGATCGTTTACCAACCGGTGAGCACAATATTGGTAGAAAACATGTAATACAATTACATAACAATAAAGATTTTTGCACGTAATCAATAATACTTCAAGGTTCACTTTTAGTATCATTTGTCAAACACCATGTTGTAAATAAACGCAGGTATTATTTACTCAGTAGTTGCGAAATATTGAACTAGACTAGAAGTTTGTAATGTTTGTAATACATTCACAAATCAGGGTTTTGTTTTACTGTGGACGAATTATGTGTTCCGAATAAAGTTACTTTGTAAAATTAATGCTTGTTTATAATATTATTTTTTAAGGGTACCAAAATTGCATTTAACAATTTTGCTGACTTAAAGTAAACTTTTCTTTCTGATTTTACAGCTATTTCTATAGACATTAGGGTTCATGAAATTCTTCCTATTTTTTTTTAGTTTGAATGACATAAATATTTTGGTTGGTACATGGCATACATATGATTTTCGAAGGAACTTTTTAGTCAGTTGCACTCTCTGGTAAAAGTGGTAATCTAGAATCAAGAAAGGCATTCTTGGGATTTCCTGTCTAAACAACTTCGTATTATCATTGTCTTTATTGCAGAAAATTTAGAAACCTAAAGTGTTGAAGCTAATTTTAAACAAACAAAGTCATGTGCTATAATAGTATTCAATATTTCGCAAGAAAATTTGATAAATTTGCACAATAGTTAGCGCCCTATCAGATATCCTATGATACCGAACGCCGGCATTCCTATAAAATATCTGATTACTGCACACTACACTAGAAATACTACCGATTTAGCAACTGATAAAATATTAGGTTGCATTTAGATATTTGCTACTGTTTTGTTTTGAAATAGCAGGCTTGTTAAAGTTGGGCTTATGAGTATATTGTTACTTGAAACATAGGCACGTTTTTTTACGTTTTGAGATTGTTAACAAACTTATATATGTACATAAAATATTACCTCTTTAGGTCCGTATTATCCGTAAAGGTAAAGGCTGCAAGGACACAGAATACAATGACATAATAGTACTATATAACTGGGAAATCTGAATGAACATAAGTAAAATGCCGGTTTTAACGCAATAAAAATAAATAATAACAGATGAATATCATCAACTAGCTGACCCGCGCAACTTCGCTTGCGTCACCTAAGAGAATGGGTCAAAATTTTCCCCGTTTTTGTAACATTTTTGGTTGCTACTCCGCTCCTAATGACCGTAGCGTGATGTTATATAGCCTTATAGCCTTCCTCGATAAATAGGCTATCTAACACTGAAAGAATTTTTCAAATCGGACTAGTAGTTCCTGAGATTAGCGCGTTCACACAAACAAACAAACAAACAACCAAACTCTTCAGCTTTATTATATTAGTATAGATATGAATAAAATATCAACTTTTAATATTTTCAGTCTCTCAAACATCATAAACAAACAAATCTCGTAAACCTTTTACGAAGATATTCTAAAACAATGATGGCCGATGCTCAGCAATATCATTAAACTTTATAGTAACATAACGATCGACTAAACAAACGTGCTTCTCTAAAAAACTCCTAAAACAATTTACAGAACACTTTTGAAAACACTTAACTCCCCCTTTGGGCTAAATTTAAATCGTTATGAAAACATCCTACCCTTTTTCTTCGAGTATGGTTGCCATAATATTTTAATTATTTGGGATATTATGTGCTTTTTTGTTACTTGTTACATACTAGATATTTCCAGATAGTAGTCACGTTTTTGGTTCCTGTCAATATAACTTAATTTGGCGTATGGTTAACCTAGTGTCAAAGTTGTTCAAACCGCCCGAGGGCCTTTGAGGGCTTTACGACTGTTATCTTAATTGACAACAACCGAAACCGACTTTTTACGTGCCCTCCGAAGCACGGAGACGCCCAGTTCAAATACCACTATGCGGTCACCCATCTATGGAACGACCGCCCCAAGGTTTACTTAACCAACAGATCGTTTATCGGTGAGCGCAACGGTTGCTATCGAATACACGGAGATGCCCAGTTCAAATACCACCATGCGGTTACCCATCTACGGAATGACCGCACCAAGGTTAACTTAACCAACAGATCGTTTATCGGTGAGCGCAACGGTTGCTATCGAATACACGGAGATGCCCAGTTCTAATACCACGGTCACCCATCTATGGAATGACCGCACCAAGGTTAACTTAACCAACAGATCGTTTATCGGTGAGCGCAACGGTTGCTATCGAATACACGGAGATGCCCAGTTCTAATACCACGGTCACCCATCTATGGAATGACCGCACTAAGGTTAACTTAACCAACAGATCTTTTACGGACCGGTGAGCGCAACGGTTGTTATCGAATACCCGGAGATGCCCAGTTCAAATACCACCATGAGGTTACCCATCCTTGGAATGACCGCACCAAGGTTGACTTAACCAACAGATCGTTTATCGGTGAGCGCAACGGGCTGTTAAATTTAATCGAATATGTGTAGCCAGCCTAACGAGTAGTTCATAAAGCACAATCAGCTGGCCACTCATTAACGCTTCACTTTACCTCACAAGTGCACTCGAGTACTGTACACCCTTCAGTTAAAACTCACCCCTTTTCGCCAGTCTCATGAAATCCGTTTTTAATGAGACCCTAGTGGGCACGCGAATTAATAATTTGTGAAAATAAAATTGCTGTAAGTGGCTTTTGAATTCTGATATAAAAGTGACTTTTGGGACAAAAAAAAATGCAAAAGGGTCAGATTTTTCCATAGTCATTGCAAAACTTTATTTTAAAGAATGACTTAGACTTTTTTGATAGAGACTAAATATATAGAGAATCAGATATTTCTTGATATTGAATCAAATAAAAGCAAGTACTAGACATCATAGATAATCAAATAAATCCCATAATAAAGAAATATAAAACACTACAGTATGAAAATCGATGCAAAATGAATCAGTATTCATATCAGTCTATGCGTTTCATGAACGTGCCGAAGAATTTCAACTCTTCATTACTGCACATCCTTATAAATCCCATCAAAGAACGGTATTAAACTCCCACAATATTTCCATATTAAACAGGAATTTATGCATTTATGAACTATTAGTTAACGACTTTCATAAATAAATACACTTCATCACGAAAGGCTTTAGACACTAGAATATTAGTAGACTTACCCCCGGTTTCTGAGCACATTTAGCGGTAGTTTATCTATTCAATAGCGTTGTTTATATGAGTTTAAAAGCTATTGAATAGATAAACTACCGTTAAATGTACCTCAGAAACCGGGGGTTTGAGTTTCTGTATTTGGTATGGTATAAAAACTTAGTAGAGAAGCTTGTATGCAAGTTTTGCGGCTGGCAGAGGTATACAACATTCAGAATTTAGACCCCTAAGTCTATGCTGCTAACGATGGCCAGTTTGATACCGCTGCTGTATTTTATAAATACATCATCATCATCATTGGCCTGTGTTCATCTAATGTTGATGATTCAGGCTGTTTCAGATATAGGAATATTTGTAACAAAGGAACATCTTCATTCGTGGCTTAAAAGGCCTATGCCTATAATTACACAGACGTATTAATTATAACTTAGACAAATCACCATTTCAGGACTACTGAATTGTCAGTTTATAGTATCGGAAAGCGAACGCTTTGCATTTATAATTACTTAAAACAAAATAGTTCTCACAGAACTCGCTAACGGCGCTGAACAGCTTTTAAAACAAAATTTCTCGATATCTCAGTTGCCAATAGTAGTAGTAAGAAACAGTCTGCAACTAACCGTGGACGCAAAACTTCCACAAACCGGTCTCAGTTGAAGAAGTAATTAAATAGTTTGTCACAGCATTGAATATCAAAGAGCATAGCAAAGGAAGCAATATATCATTTACTCAGATATTCATAGACTAATTAGAGTTTCAGAGTCCATTAGCGATATTACCCTTCCCGTTGAATCCTTTAAAACGGTTGCCCGGTTGCTCGGTTGCTCGGTTGCCCGTTGAGGGGTGGATTCGTCCCCTTCGTTTGCCCAAATATATTTTTTACCCTTGTGATTATAGCTGCAGTGCATGACGTGGCTACGTTATTTATGTGTGTTCGTAAACAATGCTGTTTGAAGATTAGAGTGTGAACAATGAACTAGGATTTTGTGAACTATTGTTTTGTGTGGTGAGGAAGGAAATGAAAGAATTCAGTAGTGTATATTTATTTTTATACGTTATATTTCTGTTATAAAAGAAAGATAAATATTTATTCACAATACCTACTATTATAAAGGGTTTTAACCTATTGCGTTATATTATATCGTCACACTACACGAATAAACATTTCTAATATGTCATACTGTATTAGAGCTTTGAAATATAATGGTTATGAAATAATTATACAAAAGTTACAAAACAAAAAATGAGAAAGATTTCTAAAATATTCAACCAAATGTATCAATCATTGCGTTAATCTCAATATTACGGTAACATGAAGCCAATACGTTTACAAATAACTTGAATAAAATATGTTTCTTTCAGCTTTCAGCACACACGAGTTATCAGTCAGGCTTTTGTAAGTTCCTAGGCATTCTAATAAATGGATTCATATTCCATGCCGGGCCGCCTCATAAATCATTTTTATTTCGTGCCGCTACCAGAGATAACTAAATTACATTTTTTCGGGATATCAGTTAATATGCCTACGTATTTTTATTGAAGCAAATATTTTTGGAACCAATATTGAAGGATAAAGCTTTATGGAATAGTTTCTTGAAATTATTCAGTCAAATAGAAGAATCTAACTTTAGTGACTGATCTTTCTACTATTGTTGTTTCTTTGTTAACACTCTTCATGATAATTGACATAATATATTATGATTTGTGGCTGGTTTTACTATTTCTGGTTTGATAGCTTATCAAGTAAAAAAATAGTCTATCTGATAGGTTTATCAAACACTTAGTAGTCGTAAAACTTTAAAAGTTTTATATTTATCTAACAAATGAAATATCAAAAAAAAAATTTTACTTATATCCAATTTTTATCATCCAATTGTCAAACACTAGCTAGAAAATTTCCGTGCCAAATCTTTGCAAAACATGTTTTCCGCGAAAATACCTGATTTCCTTTATTTTCTTAAAGCGGTGTCTAAGTGGTAGGGGTGTGGAAGCCGGTGAAATATGGCCAGACGCATAATCGATCCGCCTCCCTGCGTCCAGTGCCAAACAATACCTAGCCACTTGGCTGCCAGATACAACTGTGTTATTGTGGAGTGTAGTACGCTTAATTGTCTGTATTGTTCTAGAATATTATAGATATAATGATTTTATCGTTTGGTTATTTTATTCGCTGTAAGAATGACAATCTGAAACAGAATCTTTTCTGTGATTCGGTGACACTATTTTGCGTTGTGTGTTTGTTTTTTAGTCTAAACTGCATTAGGTTGCACGGTACAAACCTCTTTATTTAGATTTATGTGGATTAGGTGCATTTTTGCGTGTGTAAAGCATAAGTAAAGATATTATTAATCAAATATTTTTTTAGAATAGTATAATAATTGATAAAGGACTCAACTGGCAATAACTCCATTTCTAAATTTCCTTTGGTTTTTTTCCGCTTTGGAATAAAGAATCTCTACTTTCTCGAGTCAAAATCAAGATTTGATGTTAAACAAACCAGTCAACATTATAACGTATTCAAATATGTAATCCTCAGTTATTAATTCGCAAACACATTAATTCGTGCATATTACATTCGCTCCACTTACATCATATTTGTCAAGTAACATTTCAACGTTCTAATGTGACTAAATCCAATAACATGAGCCGTAATATGAAATCCCTACAAATTTCAAATGTAGCCAATTTATGTAGAAATAGAAAATGGTTATGTAAGTTATTACTTAGTTGTGTAATAAAATCAAGGAAACTGAGGATTGAAAGGTTTAGATTTAAACCGTATCGTTACAGAACTTATGAGATACTAGCTTTTACCGCGGCTCTGCTCGCATACAAACTTTCATTCCCTTTTTCAACCACTTAAAGGTTAATTTTTGAAAAAAGAAGACTTTTTTTGTCGATTTTTCGACTATATCCAAAATAAATATAATCGAAATCGTTATAGCGGGTTTGCAGTAAAGCCCTTTTTTAAAACACTTTCGCATTTAATTAATCTCAGGCTATTATTTTTCCTGTCACGATTCTAGTAATTGTTTATTTCCAGATTAATTGTACAAATTATACTACATTTTGGAAGGTATTTTCTGACTGCTGAATAAATGTTGCCCTATCAATGCAACAACTAATGGTACCACGGAAAACCGACAAAGTAAACCATTTTAATTTCAAATTATCATTGCAAAGCATTCCAATAATAAGTAGCTTTGAACTTTCAGTTACACATTTAGTATATCAATAAAAAAGCTCTAACATGTGCATGTCCATGCTTAATTTAATTAAAAAAACACTATTCCATTAGCAGGTTTCCAGTCATATCGTTCGTGACTATTATTTCATTTGCTTGCATCACATTGAGTGCGTCTATAATGGCCCCTGCACATATTGGTTTATTGGACTTTTACAGTATACGATACGAGTACGATTTGTTGAACGAGTTTTGCAGTTTTGTGATTTATTGAAAAAAGTATTTATGGATTATGTATTAAGTGATCATTTTGAAAAGTAAAATGAAAATGAGTGCTGTTTCTTTGTATAACGAGAAAAATCAAAACAACTGCCAAATAACTTACTAAACTTGACGTTTATCTGATCTTATCTTGTCTGTATAATCATTTCTAGAACCTATAAGTTAGTATAAGGAACAAAATAAAGTCAAAAGTTCAAAACCCATTCAACAAACCTTTAATTCTTTACAGAGAGATTAACTTACTCTTTTTTGATATTAAGTAAAGATACAGATAATAATTTGAATATCATAACTTTTAAACTCTCGCGTTGCATGTTTATATAACATGTTTTATATATAAAATAATTTAAATAGCTTTGAATTTTTAAAGCTTCTTACCGGTATCGTGTCGGTTCCGTGTCGTCTATTATAAACTCCCCCAATCTTCACCCCATCAAACACGTTAGGGGCTCAGCACACGTGTATGACCTCACACATGATTTATATTTACGCCATGCATTCAATAGGTGTTCTCTTACAGATCCTATTGCATTAGTAATTGAAAATATTTCATTAATTTCTCTATGGGGTGAAAAAGGGCTGGACTGATATTTAGGGGAGGTTTATAGTGTTATAGGAAAGTATAAATCAATCATAATAATAGCTTTTGATGGTGATGCTTTTGTTTTCAATATTTTTTTTTGTAATTGAATTTTGAGAGTGCTGCGTGAAATCAAATTTAATATAGGTAGAAATGAATGTATGTTTTAATTTGGTTAAATGTAGCACTCTCAATTAATTGGACGAATGCATACTGAATAACGTTATATTACGAAAAAAAAACTAGTTTATTTTGCATTATAATGTCCTTAACCCGCACTAGCGTAGTGAATTCTAGGCCTAACCTCATCTTCGTTTGGGAGGAAACCCTTGTAAAGCAGTGGGACAGTCACGGGTAAAAAAAAATGTTTTTGGTTGTACAAAGCTTTCTAAAAATAGTCGATATACAAATGATTAAGTATAATATCTGTTTAGTTATTAGTTATATAGTACTCGTAACTATGTTTAACCAAACAAAATGTGTACATACTATTAGTTTCGCAACTTAAAGGTTTATATGTATTTCTTCCTTTACCTCAATATTTACCATCAACATTTGCCAATTTACAAAACATACAAACGCTTCATTGCCTGTAAAAAGTACCCTTCTAACATATGACGTCATTAGCCATTAAGTAAGAAGCAAACGAGTCGGCAAAGCACTTCAATTTACTTAATTGTCCAACATACTGGAACTCATGCCGTATACTCTTCAATTATACAAATTACTGCTCCGTGGTTTTCTGTTTCTGTGCTACTTGTAACGTTAACGAAATATTTTGCTTATGACGTTTCTTAGGGTTTGTTGTTATACGGTATTTGTACTAAAAACATAGAAAGTACTTGTAAGTGTAAAATTATTAGGTTGGAGAAAAAGTATTTTCGCATTATAGTATGTATGAACTTGTAACTTTTTTTTGTAGAGAAAAGATTTCTCTACAAAAAAAAGTTCGATAATTGGGTAAATCATGAGCTCACTGAAAGAAACCTAATGAACCGTGTACTCATTTGTGATCCTTGAAGCCAAAGAGATTTTAATACAAGTTCATACATACTATAATGCGAAAAGACTTTTCCCCGACCTAATATAATGAATAAGAATCTACTATTACAAATCTGTAACCATTTTACAGTGTAATGGACTGACCAAATTTGGTCAAATATGGAAGAACTTACGTTACGTTAACATGACTAAACGGGTCTTTGCGTGTCTATCGTGGCGGGGTATGGCACAGGAAAGCCTTTGCCCAGCAGTGGGACACATAAAGACCTAATAAAAAAGTAGAAAAGCTGAGTATGAAGACTATTTTTTATTTTAAATTCGCACAGAAACAAACTAATTTTGTTACGTATAGTTTGCAACGTAATAGTAGCAACATATTCTGTCACTGTTCCTGAAAATGTGGACTCGTAAATTCAGGATCTCATTTAAAATTTACTGGTTCACATAGAACATGTTGTGTAATGTACCGAGTGCATTGCTACTAACATTGTATGATGTGACCTGGGTTTGTTTCCCACATAAATATTTTGCTCATAACTTACTTGAATGTATAATACTATACTTTGTTTTTGTTTCACAAAATTGCAGTTTCCGCCATTTTAGTTCGTGTGTGTCGCTCTTACTTGCTTACGTCTTTGTAAGTAAAGTATTAATTTCGTTGTCTCAAAAATGACTATGATTATTTTATCCAGAATGACTTTTTAATGTACTTATCAAGATACACAAATTTAATTAACGCATACTATAATTCATTCTTAGAAATATATCAATAAAAAACAAAAAGGACAATCAAAAACCTAAACAAAATGCTTCATATTCACCTTCCCAATTTTCACAACATGACCCAAATCTCAAGCCATCAACATTATCGCCCCTAACCCCCGAATTGCACCCTTGAATTTTACCCCCGGATTGTACCCACAATTTAACACAAACCAACCCCCGTACCTCCAATAACATAAAGCGTTTTTTTCTGGCAGTTTTACCACTAAAATGTCAGATCAAATTCACCGGTAAAAAGGGTGGAAACGAGGTAAATACAGGGGTTTAAAGGGCTCTAGGTGTGATCACTTTTACACGTGAAAGGTTTTGAAAATACCCCGGCTGAAGCTTGATGAAAGTTTATTGGACGTTAGGTTTTTAGAGAGAAAAAGAGTTGGTTTTAGGTGTTTAGTGTGGTCATACGATATTGTTATTGGTATTTAACGATATTGTGTAATAAGCTGGATGTAGAACGTTATTTTTAATATTAATATTATTATGATACTGTTATAATTAAATAAAACATTAAAATCAGCAGGCAAGTATTTTTTGTGTGGAGTGACGAACGTCATTTCATAAACATATACAAGGAAATATAGCTTTATATCATTAAGAAATATGACAACATGCTTACAATTAACGTAAGGAAGAAATTGTAAGTAGAAATATCTAATTAAACTGTTTACTCTTCTCTCTTAATACATGTAGTATATGTAAGACAAGGACAAAAACATAGTCTCATACATTAAAATGTCCTTTTCATTTGCGTCCATGATTAAGAGGGAGGTAGTTATTCAAGTTTATGATAGCTAATAAGGCTCCTTTCTAATTAAGGGCTGCTGTTCCATTGTTGACGGAAGCCGGAAGGGTTTTTAACAAAATTACTTGTCATGTCGTCTCGCTTGCGGGATATGAGTTGGACGGTTACTATACTTTCTCGCGACGTAATATCGAGCGTCGTCCGATATACTTACGGACTCCAAGCGTTTTTAGTCGATGTAATGTATGTTTAATTGGACATGTAAAATATTGTATTGAAGTAAAAATTGATCGATAAATGGAAAAGAGTTTAGATTTAAACGTATGTTACATAATATGTTAAAACTGAGTTTGATGTATGATGATGTATTCTTCACATGACGTCTTGTGACGTCACGACGGAGACATAAGATCGTGTTTTTTTTTACTTTTACTGTCTTATTGTTGGGCAAAGGTCATCCCCAAAAGTTTTCCATCGGTTTCTGTCATTGGCTCCCTCACGCCGATCGTTTAATTTTTTTCAAATTAAATGTAATAATTATAAACCTAATTGAATATATGAAGGATATAATCATTATAATTTTTTTACGATTTATGCATAATACAGATGAAGCGAAATAAATTTGTACGAATCGTAAAAGTGTTGTCTTTGCTCTTTGCCTATCTCCATGGGAAAAAGACGTGATTCTGTGTTTTTTGTTTTTTTGTAGAGTTAAGTCAACTACGTCACAAGTTTCTAGGTGGTCTTGTTTACATTTTCCAATAGCCTTCATCATGTAGGGGTTGTAACTGGGCGATCGGCCGTTCTATTACGGAGTTATCGGCGGCAAAATCTCATTGTTCTGTAGGTCAATCTTCATACAATGTGTGTGTATATGGTGCTGTGTGACGGCCCTGAAACTAAGGCTTTGTTTATAAATATTGATACAAATATAATAGGCTGGTTTGTTTTGAGGCCTATTTTGAATACGTCTGAGAATAAGGTCTATTTTTGTTATGTGTCACAAAATAAATTAAATTGTCAATTTATCAATGACTTTTATTTTGAATCAAAATTTAGAATATCGATAAACGGCAACTTCTTGTTATACAGGATGACCACGTAACCTTTTTTTTTTCAAAGTGAAAATAATATCTTTTTACGAATTGTTTATTTCGTATATTTGCATGCAGATGTCATGATGTATCCTATCTTTATATGTGCTTTATTTCATGTTGACAATATTGGAAAATAGAAATGTTTTTCTCGAATCTGCACTTAAGAACTCTCACAACAAGCCAGTGACAGTTAGCTTGCGATATTAAACTGCCTCGCTATAACTTATTGCAGATCCTAGAAATTCTTACGACAAACTTCGGGAACTATTCGTTAAATCTCGTAGGTGTGCAATCGTGAAGAATTTCTACGTGTTATAAGTTACCTACTTATAATGTTTTTGACAAAATTGATAGTTTTGCGAATATATTTTAGTATTGTAAAACGCTGACACGGTGTGAATATTTCTGACGGCAGTAGCCTTCATTCCATAAGTAATTTTGGCAAATTATATCTAAGAAATCTGTCTGAAGCGTTATTGTCATATTTTTTACTACAACTATCGCTTTCGTTGAATTACATTTCTTACGAAAGTTTTCTGTGGGTATTTTTATCATAGGAATTACCTAATATCAGGAAGAAAAAAAAAACCCATTACATCTTAGGACAACATTCTACCATTTTTGTATCTATTAGCCTTGAAATCTAAAACTATATGTTAGTACTATTACTTAATAACTTTAATTACGCTGTATGCTGTTTAATATCTCAAAACACATTAACAATTCAAGACGTCCTGACAGTTGAATCAATATCATTGGCGTATATAACGCCATATTTATGTGCTTACATTATATAAATACATACGGAGAGTGGGGCATTCATTATCTTAATTGAATTAGGCCTATAATTAGCACTACGATAGTTATTGGCTGTCTAATTATCATATCTGTTGGTAATTATGTTTAATATAGCTTTGATATAAGTTATATGTGTATGTGACATGTTAGAACGCTTTGTCACAATAAAGTTATCATCTTTTGTTTATATATTAAATGATTGGAAAGCTAATTATATCTATATCGCTTGTCCTAGATTAACGCCCGGTTTCTGAGTACATTTAGCGGAAGTTTATCTATTTAATAGAGATTTTTTAATGAGTTTAAACGACAGATAAACTATCGCTAAATGAACCACGTTACTTTAGTTATCGTATCGTCCTTTTGATAAATTTCAGTATTTTTGGCCTAGACTAACTGTTTTCGCTTAGCTGCCGAACCTATGTTAGCAAGATTGACGTTGTAAAAACCGCAGAACTGTGCTCTGATTTCGTCATGTGCCCAAAAGGGCCTCGAATACTATCGCACAAATACAAAATAGTAACCATGTAAAGTCCCACTAAAGTTATTCGAACAAAACAGTTTCAATTCAGTATAGAACCATGGAATCTAATAAGCATCCGTCAATGTTGCCAGTTAATAGTCCACGCGCACGTAGCGGCACCGAGGCTGGCAACACGCCGAGACCACATCAAACCCCAAGATGGCCGGACCGTCTGTCCGTTACTGCTGGTATTTACTGCCTTTTAGCTATTATGCAGATTCTAAGACGTTTGGGAGCTAGGAATATTCGGGAATTTGAGGATTCAAAATGTGTTTGCAACTTTAAGAACAGTAATTTTCGAATTCTCTTCTATTCTTAAGGTTACTTGAGGATAGCAATCTAGACCACTGAATCGCTGTCTGGTTGAAAATTAGAAACTTTTTATTAAGAACTTACAAATTTTAATAAAACCATAATGGGTAACCTATAGCCTGCTTTAGGAACTTAAGCGCCTATGTGGGCCTTACAAAGGTGCCAATTTGGTTTTGTTTTAGAGACATATTGGTGTTCTGCATTGAAGGTAGTCGCCGCAGCACTTTTTTTTACACCTTATAGCACCTACCGTAAATTCCTTTTACGTTCGAATCAAAATAAAATGTTTATTTTAATAAACTACTAACTTACCAATAACAAAACAAAGCCTTATTTCTATACTTTGCCACTGTATTTACTCTTTACTCTTCATACAGCAAAAGTTACTAACATGCATACAAAATTTACTTCCAGCCAGCACACGTCATTTGTAATTCGAACAGCCTCGACACATGCGATACTGAAAGCGCGCGATGATATTTCAAACAAATTTCCGAACGAATTTTATCGCAGCCATATTTCTTTTTACATTTTCCGAAGTTAAAATTTAAAGGCGCGAATTTAATATTGTTTTACGTTTTACGCCTGGGTGTGACGTTATTGGAAAACGTTTAAGCGTTTTTTTCTTTTACAGTTATTTTATTGTAAGGTTTTTAAATGCTGCTGTATGCTAATATTTTGTCTGTGGTATGCTGAAGACCTGGTAAATGGGAAAAATTATGTGATTTATACTGTGTCTAATTTTTTTTATATAAATTAGTAATGTTTTTTATTAACCACATTTTTTCTTTGTTTTCAGGTAAGCGCTATTTACTGTTTGGCCTGTGAAGTAAGATAGTGCTTTAGTGAGCACTACACTAGGGTAAAAGTGTAAACTTACTTTAAAACGACAAATCGTATTATTATCTTACTAAACTTACTTATCATTATAAAAGGAAGTTTAAAATGGAACCGCGTTACTCTTTAACGCAAAAATTAAAAAGTATTTCAATGAAAGGTCGTCCACATAAAATTCACAGTATAGATTAACACATAGGATACTCTAAAACCACAGACAGAAGCTAGTACTATAATACACTGCAGTAATCAACACTTTTAGTAATTACTATCAAATACCATAACATTTGCATTTATCTAGCGTGAACAATAAATTACCAACTAAATCCGTCGTACTCAAACAGTTCAAACAAACTTGTTCCGCTATCAAAACTAACACCGGTTTAAAATTAAACAGCTTAGCTCACGAGTCGTCATATTCAGAGTTGAGACAGTTTTATTGTGAAGCTGTATTGTTAGCGTTGAGTGATTTTATTATGTGTGGATGAAAGGAGGAATCCAAATTATGTTCGTAAATCAGTTTTTGTGAGACAGATATTAAAAAGATAGACAATTACAAAAGTTGTCTAAACTAAAAAATAATAATGAGTTTTGTCTGTCTGTCCATCTATTACGTTTTTATGCATTAACTGACGGACATATTTTGGTATAGCTTGGATGGTCTAGCTTTCTGGGAATGGATATCAATATAATTTATTTTATCTAGCTAGTCCTTACGTACGCATTTTTTTTATTGTATCATTGTAAATACATATTATTATGTTTTTTTTTTTATTGTTAGTCTTGTAATATACATATGTTAGTCACATTTGTATCTAAGTGCACGTTAAAAAGTATATTTAATTTTTAAATCTCGTACTTATTGCCAAAAAATGGCTATAGGCGACATTCGATAAATTAGATAAAAATATTTTTACAACATTTCAGTAGTTTAATGGCGTTATTGACTTCTTCATCTGTACATACTGTACGAGTACAAGTAATGAAACTTGAAAGTACAGCCTAGACTTTGAAGGCTAACTTTATCCCTACTATGTTATTGTATGTCTATCGGAATTCTTCCGATTGGGAGTGAATTCTTGTCGGATGTTCCGTTAAATACTTTTGCTTAGTTCAATAAGAAATGTTTGAAATATCTACCGTTTTCGCAAATTTATCGCTCGCTTTAATGTTCACTTTACATTCCACGATGATGCTTATTCTTAAACGACTATTAGTGTAGTTATGTTTTGTCTTTTTTACTCCCCGGGCTTTTATCATAGGGTGGAAAAGGACAAAACATTTTTTTTTATTCTTTACTTTATTTTCACCTGCGACGTTGTCGTGATAAAAAAAAACTACTATTTTTCTTATATTTTCTTTTCGGAGCGAAAATTTGAGGTGCTTTATATACTGAACTAATAGGTATTGTATTGGTGATAGATTATTATTGATAGACTCAGGGTGTAACCCTTATCTCATTCTAGGAGGAAGCTCTTAGCCAGCGTTGGGATAGTTATAGAGTAAATTGATTTTAATTTTATTGTTACATGTTGAATGTCATCAACTGCTATACATGCCACATTGTACTAAAATAGAGCTAAAATATTTTTTTCATGAAACTTTGACAGAGTGAGTTAATTCCCGCGATGACAAATTCAATGGTATCATCAGGATGTACTAGTGATAACATTGTGTTAGCAGTCGGGGACTTTACAGGATTGATAATAGTTTTAAAAACCTATTTTTATAATACATTTTATTTCTTACTCATGCATCTGTTCGTACAGGAAAAATATGATAATAGATGTGGTAAAAATATGGTTTTACTGTCTCTGTGGCCCAGTGGTTAGTGTCACCGTTACCATTGCGACGGAAAGTCGTGGGTTCGATTCCCATGGGACAATTATTTTTGCGATCTATAAATTGTTGTTTCAGTGTTTCAGTCAGTGTCTTGGTAAGGTCCACCAATAACTTGAGCATTTTCATAATTTATTTTAATAGTATAGTAATTTTCTTATTACGTATTAAATCATAATCTCCTCTACTTGTCATTTCTAGTCCTACTAACTATTAGTTAATTTCACAAATATTCCAAAACAAAATTTCATAAAAGTCTCATTTTCAACAACTTTAAACTATGCAGACAAAACTATGTAAAACATAACCCTATTTTTCTAAGGCGTCCCACAGACTGGGGGCTGTCAGACAAGTGGTTCACAAGTGTGAGTGATAGGCGCTTGTCACGCGACGCTTCGTGTGCAACTGTCCTTAATAACAGTGCGGGTACTTGTATACCCCTCTAGGGATGAACTGAAGGTGCTAACGTATTGACTTGGAACTTGATTTGTTGAAATGTATGATTATGTGAAATTAGTTTGTTTACGTCATGGTATAATTTAGGGATTTTTTGTGGTGTGTCTGATAGACAGTCAGAGCAAAAGCATCTAGTGTTTTTTTACTTATGTAAGAATTTCTTGTTATACACAAACTTGTTGACATGTTAGTTGGTCTTTTTGTTGGTTTTTGTTTCCATTTGGAATGTTTGGAAAGCGTCTCTACTAAAATTATATGATAAAAAGAATTATGAAAAATAGGTATTAAGTAAGTACAAGATAAAAGAAAAAAAACCTATATAGTAGAAAACCGAATGTGTTACAAAGCATTAAAATTGCACTCCTTATTCAGGACAAATATATGAATTCCCAAAATAACTAGTGGCCTGCGCCGGTTTTACTCAAGTTACATCGGATTAACTTCAACTAATTAGACACTTAAACCTTCTCCACAATCATTACATTAATTTGTGAAAAACACATTTTCATGTGTTCTATACATTTTAACATTATCACGAACAGACAGACAGACAAACATTAAATTTTACATATAGAGTCAGTACAACTTATTCCACTATTATCCTTTCCACGGTTCCCTATCATTACGCCAATGTACTAGGAACCATGCCTTACAAGGCTCGAGTTTATTGTAATAACTAGTGTAGTGCCCCGGCGTTGCCCGCGGCGGGACCAAATCGTTGCGCCGTAATGTTACCGGTATTAACTTGACACGCGAACACCGTAATATATAGGATGATTTATAATTATGTGTTAACTTGTAACATTAATTTAATGTATGGGTTAATGGCGAGAGTAATTTAGATATAGAGTGTCAGTTTTGATTTAGACTTGTATTAAATATTTGGTGATTAGTACAATATAAAAAATAAATTTAGGTTTAGTTTTTAAGATAAGTTTATTTCGTTAAAATAGTTTTTCAGAAAGAACGAGGAATATTTTTGATGTCTTCTAATACCATTTTCTTATGTATTGTTGTGTTTGTACATTTATCGTTCGGTAATTAAAGACCAATTTTCAGTGCCTGGTTTACTCTAAGTTATTATTTTATTTTTGGGACAAATGTACGGAGAAAATGTCCTGTTCGGTCTTAAGCCTTAACTCAAGACTCACTCAAAAAGCATTAAGCCACTTATTTCCTTTACAATATTTCGCATAAGATAATAATATGAAACAATTTCTCAACATATCTTCAGACAAGTCTCATACATTGTGCGTGTTGGAGCAGCTCCAAGCGCTAAAACGTCAGGTTTCCGCTTCCCTAGTGAACTGAGCCTCGTTCAACTTGAGTGTTGTTGTACTATATGGTTAAATGTGTAATATATAGGGAAATAATAGACGTATGATTTGTCGTGGAATTATGTGTGGGGATCTAGTGTGAGAATGAATAATCTCTGCCTACATTTATGGGAAGAAAGCGTGACTTTATGAATGTATCTATGTATGTATAAATACCGGGATTGTTTTGTTGATAGCATAGTTGGCATGTCAAAATACATATAATAATTTCGTGGTTTCTAACCCTCTCTTGGCCAGCGTGGTGGACTCAAGGCCTAACCTGTTCCTCATAATAGGAGGAGACAACCGTGCGACATTAATGGGTTAAATTTATTTATTTTACTTTATATCTGAAGGTGTAAATAGAAATACAAACGTGGTTCTATGTCATAGGGTACCTATATATTATTCTTATAATAAAAACCTTTGGGAGGTTTTAGGTCAAACACAAATCCACTCTTCACCAAAGTAGGTACATCTATTTCAACACAACTACAAGCCCAATGTTAGTGCAAGTCTTTTTAGGTTAAGCCCATTGAGCAGTCAGTGAATACATGTTACGAACAGTGGCCATCGTCAATGGAGTGTAAAACGCTACTCAGTAACACAGTGTACACAAACTGGGAACTAGATTGAGTACCTACTGAAATTGTAGAGCAAAGACTAGCTGAACCGGCCAACGTTGTTTTGACATGAAAATTAAAAAAAGAAGTCTCACTTAGGGGCATGAAAAATAAATGTTGGACGATTCTCAGTCCTACTCAATATGCTCACAAAATTTAATGAGAATCGGTCAAGCCGTTTTGGAGGAGTATGGTAATGAAAACTTTGACGCGGGAATTTTATATATTAGATATTGCTTAAAAAACTCGAAGTTCGCGGATCAATTTCAATTCGCTCGAAACGTCGGGTAAAGAAATAAAGTATTCTAACCTTTCATTTTCAGTCGCGCTTAAAACCCGTTACTTTATAATATTATGAGTACAAGTCACGAGAGTTTAAAATGTAATAAATTTTGTCGACGACTTATATCTTTGAAAGCATATAATTTACTTGACGTTTAGTTAGTTCTTTAGTGCAAATAGGACCTAAAATGTTTTAGTTTTTGAGTAGTGTTTGAGATAAATCTCAATTTCAATTAGCTGCATTTCAAAGAATCTTAATCCGGCTCGGTAAACTAACATAGTTCTCCTGAGTCTTCGGAATAGAAGTGACATACCTCTTTACCTATGGGCTATAGCATCATAAGAAAAAGAAAAATATATAAACTTGTTACATGGTTTTACGTATTTTCGTTCCTATTTTATGAAAATATAATAAAAAATAAACTAAGTGAAGTGACTATTTTTCAGGCTCAATTTTAAACTAAAAAACATATACTGTGGACACTCTAAACAAAGTTTCGCGTATACAAGGATAGTTTGAAATTCGACTAGTGCTCGACTAAACGACGTCATTGACATACGAGTGTCGTGAAGTGCGAGCAAATAAAACTGCATGAAGTTCGGCGCGAGTCACTCTGTTCGTGATAGAGTTTGTACATAGAACTGAGAGATACAGAAGGTTCAGTGCATAAATATAAATTTTATGGTTACGGCATATGATTTCTACATTCTATTAAGATTATACATATGTATGCACGTTTCCAAAGTAGGAAAGGTAAACCTATTTGAAGAATTTATAAAAATTCAACAAGAAAATTGCTAAGTAGGTCCCTTATTAATAAATCTCTTAATTGTACATAATGTACCAGGATAGTAATAAAATAAATAAAAACAATGAAACTTAAATCTAAATACAATACTAATGTACAATCTTTATTAAATGAATATTTAGTCACCCCCTAAAAAGTGGAAGGTACTTACTAAAACTTTTTATATAAACCCAATTTTATTTCTCTGCTGGGCAAAGGTCTCCTCCTAATTGAGAGAGGGGCTAGGCCTTGAGTCTCAAAACAAAAACAAACGCCGAAATATAGCTGTGTTAATATGTATCTCTTTTATCTATCAGCAGAGCAACTGATTTAGCCTATCCTGTAATATTTTTGATGAAAATCACCGTCTTCTATCGATCCTTTCAGATTTAATCTTCTTTAGTTCTCTACTTCTGTTCTGTCCATATTCTGTGGCTCTAAACTCAAGTGTCATGTGCGCGTTGGTGTGTATATCAAAATTTTTCCACGTCTCTTTCAAAAAGGCATCTCGTCGCGAACGTTTGCATTCATTTGTATGTATATTTGTAAGTTTGTGTGAGGAAATGAACATGGCTGTATAATTTTATATGACGTTTAATATTTTGTGTATCCGCCGCGCGAGTTCCGCTGAATGTTGAATACAGAGTAGTTAGCGTGGGAACTATTGCACTTGGTAACAGCCAGTGTGCTGGCTTTAACTACGAGTTATTTTTATATCTTTTGCCAGCTATGACTTTGCTGCTATAACTTTCATACTTTTGCATTGGATTGTTAAAAGGTATCTATCTAAAATTATCTGAAATAAATTCTCAACTTAGTGTAAATAAATAATACATACTTAATAACGTTTTCTTAAAAGATTAGACCCTTTGGTCATAAAAAAATATGCTGAGAATGTTGGTCTATACCAACATTCTTAGCTGAGAACTATTTTTTTTCAAAACTGACTGCTATGTATACATTTCTATTTATTACAGTGCGTAAATTTCTAAAGAATTGTATCATTTGCTGTAATTAAATTAAAAGAAATGTATAATTTATAATGGGCTTAACCTACCCTTGATACCTTAATCCAGTACTTTTAACCCGTGAGTACTATTCCACTGCTGGGCAAAGGTCTCCTAAATGGAGGAGGGATAAGGAGTCAATAGGAGCCGTCTTAAAACAGTAGTTTGCAAGCCGTTATAAAAAAAAATCTATTTACAAACTGCCAGTGTTCTCACTCCATACTTCTGCAACTTCAATTCTCAATTACGTAGCCGTGAAGGCATAACGTCTTAAACCCACACAGCTATTTAAGTAACAAGTTTGAGCGCGCACTCAGCTCGCTACTCCGATAGTTTGAGTGTTTAGAACAAGCTAACTTAACTGTGAGCTTACCATATCATGATCTTGTTGCGCTGAGAATAGAGAATGCTGAAACTGAAATATATTACGAAGCTTTATTTATGTTATCCTGTTAATGGCCGGATTTTCCATCTTCTAAATACTTTGTTTGATGAATAAGTGTGAAAATTTGACAGATTGTTTTGACAGAATTACGTGTAAAAATGTTAAAATCGCCTCTTTATTTAAAAAAATATGTTATTTTTATTCAATCAACCAGAATAGAAAAGTGGCATTATTATAAAAAAAAACTGCATGAAATAAAATCATAAACAAAAAATAACAAACATACCTAAGTAATCGATTTTGTTACAATAATGTATTCAAATATGAAAAATAATATACAACATACATGTGACGGAGTTCAAATTACACTAAACAACAAATCAAACAAATCAACAAATTCAAATTGACAATCAACACCTTATCAACTAATCAAACGAGTTTGACATCCCGCCACCGAATGTAATCGATACAGACTTCCAATTCGATTAGCGTACCGATTAATCGACACGACACCTTCCTTTTTAAATTAGATCAGGCAAAGGCAACGCAAGCTTCAGCCAGTGATGACGTCACCGGGTGTCATTTCCTATGGCGGCTTCGCAGCGGTAATTTGAGATGACGAGTTCGGTTATACAAATTTCCGAGTGAACCGCTCCGATATTTCCGTAATGGATGAAACTGATCGACTGTTCTATGGATGTCGTGTTTATAAATGTTGCAGAATGTTCTGTAATATTGGCGATATGTGACTTAGGCAACTTGGATTTAAGAAAATATTGTCTGATGCAATTTCTGACGGTTCTATCAATGAATTCTGTCAGTCTTGAAGATGTTTCTTTATAGAATCAGCTATGTACATGATTCTTCAAAAGAATAATGGCTTAAAATAGGGTAATCCGTTAAAAAAATTTGAATATTATGTACAAACCTCTATAGTTTAAAAACCTTAGAAGTTAAAGTTCATCAGTGATTAATTTAATGAGACATTAAACAATTGCTCACTTATTCTTTGTATTTTTAGGAAAATACACTTATTACAGACAAAATATTACGCAAAAATAATCTCAAGTCCAACCATTTTTAATAAAACATCCATATTACTCTCAAAACTGAAACGAAAAAACACAAGTCATTTTATTTCTTTTTGATATGAACATTTTAATTAAAATGTTTCTCAGTTGGACCGCATAACACATGGCGACGACGAAAGTGTTTAAAGCTTCCACCATTTAAATATTTCACCGTCTATCTAGATGGGGTTGGGGGTGGTTCCATGTAAATCGATGAAGGGAGGACGGCCCCGCCAGTTGCTTCTATTACTGGCTTTTTTTCGTTTTGTTTATTCCGCCATTAATGAAAACTGTCCGGTTCGGGATGTCTGTTCTCAATTGTCTTGTGGTACTTAGAACTAGGGATGGTATTCTCGATAGTCGTAGATTAGGAGTTGTGATTGATTAAGGTTTTAAAATGTTGACAAGATAATACTGTAGATTACTTAATATATTTTGGTTAAAATTTATGTTTCATGAGGAATTGTGCTTTTACCTTAATTATATGAATAAATCTTTCTCAATTAAAGAGAATAAGTAATTTTAACCCGTTAATATCCCATTGCTGGGCAAGCGTCTCCTCTCAGAATGAAAAATAGTAAAGTTGTAATCTACAACTGACACTAAAGATAAAGAACAAGATATTATATTTTTTGTAATTTTCATTCTCGTGGATTCATGACCTAACCTCTCCCTCATTCCAGGAGGAGACTGTTGCCCAGCAGTGGGAGATTAATGGGTTAAATTTATAATAGTCACCACTTCGAGAGTTATTAAAAAAAGCGCCGGTACGTTGTTAATTCTACTAACGTGTACAAAAACAAGCAATTTAACATGTTAATATAAATTTTCAGCACATTGCTAGCGCACGTGCGCGCGTGGTTATGTAGCCAGTGTTGTTCTTTTTGTTTTGGCTGTTCGGCTGTACGGCTGCGTGCCTTTGCCTGTTGATAACAAAATGTTGTGTTCGTAGCTATGGTCGTTCGAGAAAATTATTGGCGGGAAACGCGATTTAATTTAGTTTTGGTAATGCACTAGCGCGATGTAAGACTAAGTTGGTAGTCTATTTAAACAATGATAATATTTATTCAAAGTTAAGTTAACCAATATTTATTGTCCTATGTGTAAAAATGCTTGGATAAATGCGGTTATTCAGACCATAGAAAATGTGTATTTTTATGATTGCGGGCATTAGACAACAGGTCAAGGAAATTTAAAGAAATAGGTATAAATCTAAAAGTTCCCCTATCAGCATAGTTTGAACATAATAACATACTAATATTGCAGTATTTACAATAAAAGCAGTATTTTGTTTCCCTCATTTCAAAAAGATATTTGTTTTATATCACAAACTTCAATATTCTACACAAAATCCAACGGGAACATTTTCTATACTTCCCATAGTTCTCGTTCTCGCAGCGAGATCGTGTATCTCGTTAAAACTGTAACATGATTGCATGCATCCCCGCAGTCCGTACACCGCGGTGTCGCCGCCTGATTGATGTTTGTGCCTTGTCTTTTGTCATAACTACACTACCTACACATAGATGCAGGAAATACGTGAATAAACTTTCGAAAAATATTTTTTTTAATGTGTGGCTAGATGGCAAACTGGTGATAAAGTTGTTAAAACCTTCCGAAAATCATGCCTTTCAGTGGTATTAGTTCTAATGTCTAAAGGTTAGTTTCTATACCCTTTTGTCGTATAGCTTACTAATTAAACAATATTGGGTTTAAATCTAATTTGTTGAAGAAAGAATAGGGAGATTGATAATATTATGGTCGTAAAGTGAGACAAATAGAGGCTGACGTATTTTGCGCCGTGTTTACTTAATACAACTCTCGTTAATGACAATGGTATGAACTTATAGAGTGATAGTATTTTATCAGCTGTAATTTTAAAATAAAAGAACCAAAAGCTTAACCAGTCATCACAAAACAAACTAAACTGCAACGTCCTAACAAATTCCATTTATTCCTTCACCACAGAGTTTTAATTTCGTTGAAATTGTGTAGCAATAACGTAACATCTGCAATCCCTTGAATAAACGCAATTAAAAAGTTGAGCGTTGTCTGTGGTCGTGGAAGGGCTCTTTGTAAAGTTGTGAGTTATCTTATTACTAAGTCCCTTTACTGATTTGCTTTTATATAATAGATGGAGTTAAAACGTCTGTTGTCCCTCATTATGTAATCATGTTGATGTTTGTTATTGTTTGTTACAAGCAATTAAAATTAAATTTAACATGGATAGAGATATTTGAACAGAAGTTTTGTAGCGACTTTCCGCACGCGCTGTCTGTTTGTTCCCAGTTGAGATAGAATTTTGTTTATGTCTCGTTGATATTTGTTTGTAAAGTTCTAGCTTTGCTGGAGTTATTTGTAATGTTGGAGCAAATATGTCACTGATTATACGTATTATTATAGTATTAAGGCATGATCATTTTCAATTAGTACAAGATATATTCAGATTTGTCTGTCTTGCCGTTACCTTGTGTGTATTGTCGCGTCTCTACTAGCGAAAGGTGCTTCTATTTATTTTAATCGTTGAAAATGCCTATGCGTGCCATGGGTGCTATGCCAATTATTAATCAATACTGGAATAACCTAATTAAACGAAGATTTAGAATACTTATTTATTTATTTTGTGGAATATTTCCACACTAATGAAAAAATAATTACACGTATACTACCTAAATTACTAAATCTGAAAACTTTATACTAGTTTTATACCAACGGAGAGTCATTCTTTGTCCCATTCATATTTCCCGTCGTCCTTAAATATAAGATACTTTACAATATTTTTCTTTTACATTTCGTGAAGATTTACATAGTAAAGCGATGTTTCGTAGTAAAGTCAGTAAGTGTTTGTGTTTCGACACGTTCGTTAAGGAACAGACTCGGCTAACAGGGAGAGAGTGAAAGAGTTGTTTGCGCTGAACAATTTGTGAGGATTATATTATAATGATGATTCTCGCGTAGTGTTGTTTGAAAATGTTGAGTTTATGTTGTAGATTTAGTATTTGGAAGTGCAGTTTTGTTACTGCATAAAACACTTTCTCATAACTTAGTTTTCAGAGATATTTTTTAATAAAGTGCTATAGTATTATAATTACTCATTTTACTGTTCTTATCATTTAAAAAGGTATTATGCTTTTAATTTTTACTTTATTATCCTCTCTGAAAAATATCCATTACCATTTTTTTTATTTTCGTATGGTTATTGTGGATTGTCAACGGTTAAAGACGCCTTAAACATTTAACGTGGCTGGCTATCTATCGGGTTCGACTTAACATGTCTTCCAAAATCATAGTATAATATACCTCTACGGTTGAATTCAGGAATCAACAATTTTTTAAGTCAGTTAAAGAAAAGACAGCAGCAACTCAGTTTAAATACGGCTCCACAATATGTGACCAACCACTGACCAAACTTAAACATAAAGCTTAAAACTAACAAAAAGTGCACTCAACCTCAGCAAAAAACTGGACTAGGAACTAAGTTGGATCAGTAACCCGAAGCCTTCCCTCAAAGGTTGACTCTTCGGCCTATGGTCCCAACTTTCTATTGAACACTACCTACCAACTTTTACTGACGGACATTTTTTATTTCGATCCTCTCGTGAAATTTTCAATGAGTATTGAGATAAAATTGAATGTAGATACTGGTTTTGGTGTTTGCGAATGGTGATAGAAATGTCGAGGATTTTTCTTTAGTTGAGTTTATATAGGAACTAGCTGAACCGTGCAACTTCGTTTGCGTCATATAAGATAGAATGGGTCAAAATTTTCCCCGTTTTTGTAACATTTTTATTGTTACTCTGCTCCTGTTGGTCCTAGCGTAATAATATATACCCTTTAACCTTCCTCGATAAGTGGGCTATCTAACACTGAAAGAATTTTTCAAATCGGACCAGTAGTTCCTGAGATTAGCGCGTTCAAACAAACAAACAAACAAACAAACAAACTCTTCAGCTTTATAATATTAGTAAGTATAGATTAATATTTATGTTAAGAATGTTGACTAAAATGATAGATAGTGTGTTACAAAATCTCTACTATCTATAGAATTGTTATATTTAGAATTAAATGCTACGAAAGTTAGTTTTATTCATTAGAGACTATAATCTTAAAATAATTCTGGAGTAGTAGTGAGTAATCGAAGCAATTTTAGAAAATATTTAGTAGAAATCCATTTTCTTTTGTCATAATTTATTAATCAGCATTCTTGCATTTCTGAAACCACATAAAATATATAATAACCACAAATCTTCAAACAAGCATTCAACTTGTAACATAAACAATTAGCAAAATAAAGCTCATTAAAAAACTTTGTTCTCTGCCATCCCCAATCAGAAAAGGGCGTGATTAGCAAATAAAGATATAAAGAAAACGAAACAACTACTAAAAATAACAATAAAAGAATAAACGCAATAACATCTGCATTTGAAACAATGTTACAAACATCCACGTGACAAGTGTTATAGACAAGTGCGAGTTGTGCCGTAACATGCTGGACGTATTGTAGGTATCGGGGGAAGGAAATAAAACTCTATGTTTATTGTTACGTAACTTTGTAGGTTTTATTGTATCTAGAGAATATGGATAAAGATTTAAACTTAGCTGTTGATTTTTTGAGCTGTTGATATTTGCTCAATAAGTACATTAGGCTGTTTAACGAGTGCGAGTGCAGATCATGGGGTCCCGGGTTTGATGCCCAAGTTAAATAAAGTGTTGTTGGATTTTGCCATTTTCTGGTTCCCTGAACTTTATTATATGCCCACTTTTTGGCAATAGTCTCGAATCTAACTCTACAAGTCCAATATTTGGCATGGCAAAATACACTATTGCGATATAGGTACATATTTCTACTTACACCTTTTTCAACGAGAATTGATAAATAATAACAGCTCAAAATATCATCATATTTTCGGCTCTCCGCATATTACCAACTTAAAGTCATAATTCAAGAACAATCTGCAATATACTTAAAATTAATGTTTCGAAATTGGTCCATCAGTTTCCGAGTTAACGTTCACATATTTAAACAACAGGTCATTGGACAAATAGGATGAGTTTTTACCAAGCCGGGTGGTCTACAAATTAAAATAATGATAAATTATACTCACCTTGGCACAAATTGATATTTCTTCCTTTGTTTAAAGTTCGAAATTAATGTTTTTCACATTAGTACTTTTTATTTTTCATTTATTTCCTCTTGAGAACTGATTAACCTGCTACCATTGTTTTTATTTGATTGACGTGTAATTTAATGGTTCCTGAAACCCTTGGCCGTGATAGGTTAATTACTTGACGTCAAAAGATTTCGGAAATTAAGTGGCGACTTTGAAATTTTCAAACATCTGGCGAACACGCTTTTTAGTAGTGAGGTTTAAAAAGACATCTTAGGTTATTGTTCTGATGAACTCATTAACGAGAATAGGTCTTAAATTACTTTCCTTTACTACGCGTAATCAGGTAAAGTGGTACTAAGTGAAATAAAAGTTCATGGCTATTTTTCACTTCGGTAACTTAACAAATCGACGAGTAAACAAAAATATTGCGAAGAAAAGGAAAAAAAAAACATAATAATAAAACAATCTTTAGAAAAATTGTTTATTACTCTGGAATATTATTATATCAAACTTCAAGTATAGATTGCTCCAGCGCCTAAAAATATTAAATACTTTTTACAATTAGTTTCACAACTATGTTTGTACGTAAATGTCTCTCTGTCTCTGCATATCTCTATGGTAAAAAGCGTTTTATGTTTGTATGTACATATGTAACTGTTACTTTATAAAAAGCCGTCAAAGTGACAACCAAAGAATATATTAAAACAACCGCACAAGAATCATATAAAAATAACATTATAACAAGAAACCGCAAACGTCTTTTATTCATAGCGGCATATATGAAAAACATACGAGAGAAAAATATTTAATATCTAACTGGCACAAAAGGAACAATGGGTAAGTTTCGGTACTGTTTGAAACTGCGCAAACGGTTGGTCATTGTCAGGCGATTTGCACAAAAGACTTGCGACAAATGCACAGCTTATGTTTAAGTCATGTTTTAGTGCTCGAGTCGGCCATTTGTTGCACTCTGAGCTTGAAAGTCAGGGAGTTTGTTTCTTTAAATTGTTGTAACTTAGATGTTGCTTATGATAGGGTAGAAAAATGTCGGAAGAACAAATGCAATTTCTTTCGTTATCAGATACAAAAGACTTTATTTATTATTTGTTGACAAGTCCAATTATCCACTTATTTCTATAACCGTTTTTACGATATGTAAGTATTTTGATTTTCATGATACGATATTTAGGGATTAAATAGTTCTTAATACATTATTACTCGATATTGCCGATCTCGAGGCTCCCATAGCGAGTTGCGCTCACCGGTTGGTTTACGATCTGTGGGTTAAGCAGCCCTTGGCGCGATCATTCCATGGATGGGTGACCGCATAGTGGTATTTGAGCTGGGCGTCTACGTGCTTCGGAGGGCACGTAAAAAATCGGTCCCGGCTGTTGTCTACTAAGATAACAGTCGTTAAGACATGTCAAAGGCCTCACGGGCGGCTTGAACAACTTAGACACTAGGCTGACCACCAACCATATGACAAACAAATACTCAATATTAGTATTTTATAGATTATCTATCTAACTCTTAAACAAAGTTAACCTCCTAACGCAGACAAGACTTCGAAAAGTTGCACATAAACCTATTTTATCAATCTAAACTTAGTCCCATATCGTTCGTCTTAAGTTGTGGCTAGAATAACCCCTCAATCAGTCACCCTATAGTGTGTAGAACTATCACGATATATGGCTAATAGGAGGTGTCCCTCGCGCCACGAGCTTGTGTTCACTAACGAATTGGATTAGACGCCGACCTGCAGTGACGAGTTCGTAGGTATCTACAGGGAAGTGCTACAGGAATTACGGAAGAAATTTACTGCATTTAGAGTGAAGTGGTATTATTTTGTTGTGTAGATTTTCAGACGGATAAGGTTTTTGTATGGTTAAGAAAACTTTAACACTGTAAAACAAACAAAGTGACATAATTATGATCCGTTAGAGTAGCATAAACAATTTACTTTCAGTTTCTCCATTATGACCTATCTTTTCTAAATCTCAACGCATTCTTCAAAGCACACTTCAAGATATCCTTGGGACAGTAGCGGGTTAAAATTTTACTATCCGTTGTCCAAAAAGTCTTATTTTTGTGAATACTTGTTTTATACACCTACCTCTACCCTAACTTTTCTAACTTAGTAACACTTTTCTACATCGTATAGGCATGATTTGCATGTAATGCAAGTATTCAACCATTTTTTTAAATGTAAATGTGCTTTCTTTTCTTCTTAGACCTTTACACGAGCAAAGTAAGCTAACATAGTTTGCCTAAAATGTCCGCAACTTGTTCTATTAGTTACCTCCAAACAAGAATCTAATGGACAAGGTTAGCATCACCACTAAGTTGTGTTGCGTAACGAGCTGGATTATCCGTCGTCGTACGAGGCAAGCGGTTGGCAAGCTACCAGATTTGGACTACAGATGAATGGATGTGTGGCGTGACAGTGTTGTTAGAAGGTGGTTAATTGGTAGTTGCTACTTTAGTTTAGATTGATACTAGCTTCCGTCCGCGAATTCGTCACGTGAAACGTTTGTCTGGGGTAAAAAGTATCTTATACCTATGTGTGTTAAATGGTATTAAAACCCATCCAATAGGCTTTTCGTGAAAGTGGAGCGATCATACATACATACACATCCAACCAAAAAAAATCTTTGGTTTAAACTGTTTGAATTCTACATAGATATTATTGGATATATTAGAATTATTTATTTCTGAACTTGCATGAAAGATAACTAAATGTAACTTTTAAGATTAAGAGTACAACTTTTATTTACATGGACGATATCTTTTTGCAAAGTGAGCCGCGATTTTCATGTAAAATTTCTCGATAGCAAGCCGTCTGTCGATAGTCGATAGTAGTAGAGAATCGAGCTACGGTAATAGTCAACTTGCGACCACAGCGAGTGTAACCTGCGCGAAAACATTAAGGGAAAATTCATGTTCGCGTTAATTCCCGTAATATTGGCATGCCTTCTCAGCCTCATTGTTAAGCAAAATGTATCCAAACGCGTGAAATTAAAATTGATTCCGACTGTAATTATAGCATCGTGAAATTGTCTGTCCATTGCATATTTTGTACGGATCGTTGCAGCCATTAATCATTGTAGTTATTCGATGGTAATGCTCGTTACTTTGTACTCGGTAGAAACAAAAAACTGATCACTGAATGTCAAGATTGATTTATGTTTATAACAAGTATGTGAACGTGAGCTTTTTATTTTAGTAATTTACTAGATTCTGTGGTAATTTTGTTTATTTTCAGTAGTACTTAATGGTATTTTATGCTTGATTCTGCTCTCAGACCCGCGCCAGCAATATATTTTTAAAACAAAATAGCAAAGAAATAAACAAAATATACTATTGCTAAATGTCTACGCCGCCCGTTAGAAGCGCTGATCAGATTTTCATACATTTTTCATACAAAATAGCTCCCCGGTTGGCTCTAGTCGATAGTGGTACAGGATCAAACTACAGTTACTGTAATAGACATGGATTACTCAAAATGGGCATTTTATTGTTCATTACTTCATCTTTCAAACCGTATTATTGTTGTTCGCTAATTATTTGAAATTGCTCAAAACATACTAATACTTTTTGTATTGTAAGCGCTTCGTTTCATTCCTCTTTCTTCCTAACTGCAGAAACCTCCCTATACGCTTTTAATTCAATACATTAACTTAACACACAAGGGGTGTAGAACAAATACTTCATCAGTACAAAGTGCGCTATAGTTAATCCTGCGGCGTTGCTTCATGGCACGTAGCTTTTATGATGTATGTTCTGTTAGTTAATAGGGGCTCGCGTTTGTCTTTATTGATAACATTTAGAATAGGTTAAAGATTTCGCCTAACAATATTTTCGATAAATATCTTCTTGAAAAAAAAAATTGGTAGATATAGCTCTTTTTTCCTCCACCTCTCTTCTTCATCAATAAATATATTAATATGTTGCCTCTCTGCGATGAATAAATAATAAGTCCGCTTTTTGTACCTACCCAATGTATTATTGACTACTTTTCCCATTTCATAGGGCACAAACGAAGAGAATATTTCGTTTTAAACCTTTAAGTTTGAACTAGGTATATAATGTTATCTTACAGCGGTAAAATAGACTCTTTTATCAATCAATTGGTCAATTTAATATCTTCTTCTTCTTTTTCTTCTTCGTGTGGTTAGTGGTCAACCTTATGTCAAAGTTGTTCAAGCCGCCCGAAGGCCTTTGACGTGGCTTAACGACTGTTATCATTATTGACAACAACGGGAACCGACGTTTTACGTGCCCTCCGAAACACGGAGACGGCTAGTTCAAATACCACTATGCGGTCACCCATCTATGGAATGACCGCGCCACAGGTTGCTTAACCCACAGATCGTGTACCGACCGATGAGCGCAACTGGCTACGGGCGCCTCTCTTTCATACATAGTGTATAGTGTATAGGTACTGTGAAGAGCTCTACTAGTGCCAAGACAACGCAAGACTGTGTGCCAGTACTCAAGAGGCACGGTGCCGCACAAATTGGCCTCTCCACGAACAAGTGGCGACGACTCTCAGAACAGCTTGAATACTTTATACACTTATAGTTTGACGAGTTTGTCTATATCTTGAGAGATATTCATTTATTGGCTGTAATATTTAAAATAATAGTATAAATATAGCTAAGAAGCTATCAAACTTAATAGCAAATATGCTATGGTAGGAAAAAATGTGCCAATATGAGTCGAATGCTCAGATTTTTGCGGTGACACAGTTATTGACCCAGGTAATAAAACTTTGCTACCTTTGATTTCATTATGTACCTAATACAAATGTATTAGGTACATAATGAAATCCTCATCAGCATATTTTTTTTTATAAAATTTTTAGATATTATATTTAACTTTGAACATAAATCAGTCAAACAACTCATTGAAAACAGAATCTATTTGTATCCTTAAATGGAGCAAAATATGTTAAAAGTGTCTTCATTCATAAATGAAACAGTTTACAATTTTACTTGTTTAAAACCATTAAAATTACCTTACACAAAAAGCCTTAACATCAGCCACAAAAAGATGTTTCGTTAAGCCGCAAAACTAAAGCCAACTTTTGCATGAAAAGCTCGCCATTACCAGACTCTTGAAGCGACGGAGGGACGAGCTGGGCCGATGGAGCCACTCCTCGGGAGGACCTCGAGAGGCCAATTTACTCAGCGTAGCCAGCCACTAGGAAACGTGCCAGGCTTTTTACATCATATCTGCTTTATGCAATAGTTTTAGCGGGATTGAGGGAGAGAATCGTATTTATTTTATGAAAAGAAAGTTTTTGAAGATTTGTTTTATGAATTTTAGATTTATTTGTGGTTTAATACTGGAACTATGGCAGTAAGATGTTTGCATTGAAACAAAATAACGACATACAAAGTGAAATAGCTCAGTGTGCCTACATATGATGATACTAGCTGACTCGCGCAACTTCGCTTGCGTCACTTAAGAGAGAATGGGTCATAATTTTCCCCGTTTTTTAAACATTTTTTACTGGTACTCTGCTCCTATTGGTCGATGTATCGATAGCCTTCCTCGATAAATGGGCTTTCTAACACTGAAAGAATTTTTCAAATTGGACCAGTAGTTTCTGAGATTAGCACGTTCAAATAAACAAACAAACAAACAAACTCTTCAGCTTTATAATATTAGTATAGATTAGGAACATTCGTTGTTCAACAATTGAATCAATTTCACGGAGCATAACGGATTATTTATTTTGCTCATTTGATAGAGTTTTGTAAACGCGATATTTAAGATTTGTTTTTTATCAACATAGTGCGACTGTCTATTTTTAAAGTCCCGAAAAATCTGCATAGTTTAGGATACTTAGTACAAACACGAAACGAGTTCTTTCGTTCTTTATTAGAAAAATAATCTTAAAATTGATCCTGCAATGATATAAATAACTTTATTAACCAGTCGAAACGTGTAACTATATTTAATGTTTCTATTCAAGAAACCTATAAACACACGATTTTAAAAATCAATAAGTACTGCTAATAAGTACTTGAACAAGCTCTACACCTGTACAGTGCCGGTAAAACGGTCCAAGTACTACCGTGAGAAAGAGATAGCACGATACTCTGTATAGCGTTGTCCCTCTCTAACAGTAGAACTTGAATAGTTTAAGTAATTAGTAACAAGAAAAGCTACGTTTCTATTGCAGTAGTATTTTCTTTATTTTATGTGTTTACTTTTACATAATAGTTTTTTAATGCAAAACAAATAGTCTGCCGCATAGTTTAAATAAACTTGCATACATTTGTGTTTTAATAGGGACTGCTGTTACCGGTTTAAGGGTTAACACAGCAATGTATGTGTTAATGCTATTAGTTTTATATTTTTCTGGTATAAACACATAGCTAAAACGACAAAAAAACTTAGTTTTATAGAAAGACAGCTAGTGTTGCTCCTAGTTCCAATAAGTAGGTTTTTATGGTGCAATTAATTGCCATATATTTTTTCATAGTTTTTTTTAAATTTAGTTTCATAAAAGACAACTTCCGCGCTAAGAATTGATCTTGTGTCGCGGGGACTTTTACAAACATACAAACAGCAGACACAAAGTACAACAAGACCCGAAACAATTACTTATGGATCGCACAAATAATATAATTGTTCGGTGTGGGAATCGAACCCACGACCTCCCGACGCAATGGTAGCGGCGTGGCGACCTAAAAATCGGTTAAGTGGTCCAGCCGGTAAAGCGTAACGGATTGACAAAGAAAATTCCGCAAGTACCATATTTATTATCAGTAGGTACTTAGTATAGATGTGAACGAAAATCAGTCACTTGTATTTCAGAAACCGACATAGTATGGAGACGATTGACACTGACACTCCTGAGACGCAATCCTATTTCATGGGTGACTTGATTCACGAGTACCTACTACCTAGCTGGCAGAACAGTTATAAGATTGACATTTTACGCATAAAATGTCGCCTGAAAACCTCTGAAAGCCAGTTTTACAGGCTATGGATAAGTGTCAAATAAGCTATCCTATAGATAAATTGATGAATTGTGAACTGACAATCTAAGAAATGGTGAATCTAAAAATACCAATTTATATTGGTACCGTAGTAGTAGCCTTTGGCTTCTGCTTACCCCTATGAAAAACGGTATGATTTTATGTATGTATGTAAAATTATTTCAACCAGTAAAACTTAAAAATAATTTCCCACAAAGTGCAAAACACTTCCCAAGTACATGGCAACACTGGCAAGTGATAAGCCACCGCTATACATCACCTCCGCGGTGTGCCTGACGTGGAGTTGCCATATAAAAAATGTAAGGCAAACATCCCGCTGGGAACGTTCTAGAACACTTGAAAAGATGGATACGGGAGCTTGTTAATCGCACGTTCAATGTGTGAAAAATCTTTACCAACATTTTTAAAGGATTTATGTGTTTTAAAAATATCTTGAGTATTAAAAGTTTGGTGTTTTATATATAACAGGGTACGAATTAACACGAACACGCATTATACCTTAATATGCCTTACGTTTCGGCGCAGGTTGCACTCGCCGTGGAATGCAAGAGTTTAAAAGTTATGGTTTTCTTTGTTGGCAATTAGTACATCATGTATATAATAAATATGATTTATTCTGACTAGTATTTCAACACGTATCGGGACCGTTTTATCCCTTGAAAAGTTGAGTATAATTTTGTTGTTAGTTAGCTGCTATTTCTCATGCAGCAATTAAACTGCAATAAATGTGTTTTATATAACAGTTGATCGATTTAAATCATTCGTGTGAAGATTAGAAACCGCATTAAGATGGATATCATTTCGTATTAACGCTAGGAGCTTCCTCATCAAACGAGTAGTTCCTGAGTTTAACACGTTTAACAATCTCTCAACTTTTAATATTACTGTAAATATGATGTACTTACTCATAAAATTAAATGATGCAAGAATTAAAGTTGCCAACAGCATAAAACCGATCAAAACCACCAATGAATATTAAACATAGCTGACGCGCGCAACCTCGCTTGCGTTACATAAGCGTTAAAATTTTTCCCCGTTTTTGAAACATTTTTCACTGGTACTCTGCTCCTATTGGTAGTAGCGTGATGATATATAGCCTATAACCTTCCTCGATAAATGAACTATCTAACACTGAAAGAATTTTTCAAATCGGACCAGTAGTTCCTGAGATTAGCGCGTTCAAACAAACAATCAAACAAACAAACAAACTCTTCAGCTTTATAATACACTAGAACCAAAAATTAAGGGATATAAAAAAAGAATCCAAATTTTTGGGTGATTTTCAACAAGCTGTAACTCCGAGGAAAATGGTCGTACAGAAAAAATAAAAGAAACAAATTGTAGCTCCAAGTGTCTAGTTTTTAGATATGACCATGAAAATTTTTTGGCATGGCCAGGTCTGGAGAAATCCTACGAAAACTACAAAAAAAAAAATTCCAAATTTTTTCCCTCCTAAAAAAAGGTCCACGGGCTTCAAAAAAATTTTTTTGATTCTTTCGTTCTAAAGTTCTTTTAGAAAATTTAATCTTCTTTAATTTGCCGTATTGAAAAAGCCTGTACGACGATTTGCCACGGAGTTATCGTCAATCAAAGCAAAAAAGTTATTTTTGACTTTGATATTGAATAACTCCGGAAATAATGATTGTACAGGAAATCAAAGGAGGGTTTTGAAAACTGCACAATATTCCCTATAAGAAAATGTAAACATCTTCGAAGAAAAATTTTTTTTTTGAATTGAAACCTCGGACTGGAAAAAAGACAAAAATTCGCGAAATTAAGGATATTTGGATAACTTGGTATAACTTTGGATAAAATGGATGAACGAAGGATATCGTCGGTAATTTTTCAACCTCAAAATGTCCCCTAAAATCCCTCAAAAATTCAAAGCGCTGCGATTTTTTTTTCATTGTGCCCCGAAGCTTCAAATTCTTTGTTATTGCAAAAATCACCATTGTGAGCAATTTTGTGGTTTTTATTCATTTTTGTAATAATTTTTTTTTTTCTCTCTAAAATCTTTATTTTTTCGATTAAAAAGCAAATCGCGTGCCTATGCTCACTCCACGACATCGTCGAGCCCGATTGGCTTATGTGCATGACCATCACGATTGGGGTCGTAGACAGTGGACCAGTGTCTTATGGACTGACGAATCTCGATTTTGACTTCATGGCAGCGATAGACGATCTCTCGTTTTGCGATTTGCTTTTTCGGCCAGGACGACATTAAAAAAAATTTCTAAAAAAAGCCTACTTATAACTTGTTGCTTTGATAACAACACGAACAAGCATAAAACCGTTTATCAAAATTCATATCCATTACTCTATGAAATTACACGTTTCAAATGGAAAACTTGCTAATTACCCCCTAACATGAATACGAAGGCTAGACGAACTTTGCCGAGGATTGCCGAACTTTGCCGATGTTTGCCGAAGTTACGCGAAGTTATTTAATGAGTCGGAATGTAGGCGATAAACGAATGCGACTTGTTTATGAGTTGGCTTAATTTGTGGGAGTATTATGCTTAAACGACTTTTATTTATATATTTGTGTATAATATTTATGTAGAGACATAGTTATGATAACTAAAGTTTAGCTGAATTAGTGTAAGACTTTAACAGAATACTAGACAACAAATTAATGTATCTCATCCATTAATGTCCCACTAATGGATGAGATACATTAATGTCCCACTGGGCAAGGAAACGTAAAATATTTTTAATATTGGCATGGTAATAACTTAAGACAGAAGCTCCTTTAAGTAGGTAGGGACTAAATAAATTAATTGACTTGGTATTACATAGATCTCACATCTTTTTACGCCAGAGAGACTGAGCTGCGAGACTTGGGGTTTTTTACAGGATATTTTTGATAGCATAAATTTTCTGATAGAATATAGTGACAGAAATCTTCCCTCTAATAAAATATTCGAATGCAGATAGATTAATTCGTTAACCGGCACATAATTTAGGTGCTAACATCACTACATATATTCCGTAATAATCTGTCTATTACCATGTGTATGACACCCACACGACCGCCTCGGGTGTATCCGCGATATTAACCCGTACATCACAATGAACCGAATAGTTATTGAGCAGCCTTTTGTTACCGCAAATGAACTGTTGGCTTTAATAAATTCGGTATTTAATCCATTCATCTATACTAATAAACTAGTCCCAAAAATTAAGGGATGGCTCGTCCGACCTTGTTTATAGTGGCCAAGTAAATCTATACTAATATTATAAAGCTGAAGAGTTTCTTTGTTTGTTTGTTTGTTTGAACGCGCTAATCTCAGGAACTACTGGTCCGATTTTAAAAAATCTTTCAGTGTTAGATAGCCCAGTTATCGAGGAAGGTTATAGGCTATATAACATTACGCTACAGTCATTAGGAGCGGAGTAGCAACGACAAATGTTACAATAACGGGGAAAATTTTGACTCATTGTCTTAAATGACGCAAGCGAAGTTGCGCGGGTCAGCTAGTTTTTCATACAAAGTTTCTCGAATAGCTAGTCGGTTGTCGAAATTCGATAGTTGAATAGAATTGTTCTACGTTATACAAGTTTTGTAATCATACTCATGTTCCAATCAAAAACTCAAATGATTTTATTAAACCTTTCACACTATAAAAGGGGTCTAAAATAAAGCTTTAGCAAGTGCAGTAAGAATGCACAAACGTGGGTATTTGGTGAAACAAAGCGATGACGTCACAAAGGAGGTTGTGTGCTAAAAGAACGTCATTAACTCACATACAGACCTGTGGGGAAATGGGTTATGACCGAGTTATGTAGTTTTATAGAAATGGGGTTAGAAAATAGAAATTTTGTCATCGGTTTTATATATTTTTATAGGTTTTTTTATAGCGTGTATTATTTTGGGTTCTTCTTTGTTCATTTTACCTAATGCCACCGTTTTAGCTAAACTTTTAAAGGTAGGCTTAGGGTTCAAAGAGCGTGTTAAAATGTTGCGTTGTAATAAATGTAAATAATTATTTGATTACGATTAATCCTAATTTTTATTTTGGAAATAGTGGCTTTTTGCCTTAACTTAAAGGTATTGTAAGATGCTTGTCTTGTACAAAAATGTCGTTTTATATCAGGAATTGAAAATATATTTCTAACCACGTGTTTTAGTGTTTGTCATTCATTTTTAAACTACATTGGAAACTTTATTTTTCGTGAAATAGTTTAAAAGGACCATTATATAATCTTGATCTTTATTATCGTTATTTCCTTATATATTAATTATTGTTTTGTAATTGTTTCAGGTAAGCGGTGTAACTAAGTGCATGGCATGTTAAGTAAACGCGTGACATTCTCACTGCCCTGGCAACGGTAAGATGCACAATATTAACCTGTGACGTCACGGTGCTGGGTTTCTGTCCAATAAATAATATATCTATAGTTAATTTATTAACTCTTTTACCGCCACGGTCGGCTATACTCGACAATTAGAAAATATAGCCGACCGTGGCGGTCAAAGGGTTAAGCTTGTATTTAGCCCTGATTTTTGTCTATAGTAATAAGTTTAATTTCAGTGTAAGTGGTAAGTTTACAGTGTACCTATTGTCTCTGCTAAGCCCTTAGCCTAGTATTTAGGAAATATTAATGTAATATACTACACGTTTTATTTCTTTATTTTTTTCTTGCTGTTTCTGCACCGCTGCGTTTCTACAAAATTTTGCTAAATCCCGTCTAGTTTCACATAGATGTATTGAAAACGAATTATATAAAAAAAATATCATAAGCATCTTTATATTCTTGTTGATTTACGATCAGCCTTATTTTACGTTGCTTGCTTTTCATTAAAAGAAAAAAAGGATAAATAACGAAATAGTACGAAAAATCTTACGTACGTAAATCGAAATAGTACGTACGTAAATCTTTAATTCAGTTTCAACTTTTTTTAAATAAATAGTGTTTAGAGCTATTTTGCCAAATATCTTGTTTATTCTGCAAATTCTGTATTTGCAACCTACCCCAAGGGAAAAGAGCGTGATAATACATTGTGCTAAACCCTATAACATGTATGCTTAAACTTCAGCAAACATGACTAGACGTTGTAGACAATTTAATGATTAGTCCGCTAATTTAAGCATTCACCTTGCTATAAGATATTGTACCTTATGCCTTTGTAATAAGGGTGTTTATAGGATAATTAGGGAGTTTATTTACAGGGTTGTCGGCTGATGGATGATAATTACGCTTGCGTGTCGTATCGAAATGCATTTGTATGTTTGTGTACTTAATTATATTAATATCGATAGTTTTTCAATTTGTTACGTTTCATTGTCAATAAACGCTAATTTTTGTAATGGTGGTAGCAGTTACACTGTTTTTACGCTGTTTTTATTAACAGCATTAGTAATTTGCGCCAATTTTGTCCGTATAGGTTAATTTTCTAACAGTATTAGCAGCTTTTCAGCAAGTTACACTATCTTTATGTTGTTTTCATTTATATGACTAGTAGCCCGTGCAATTTGACTCCGGTTATACGGGTTTACCTAAAGATATAAGCACACTAAAGCCTTTTTTGAGAATCGCACTGTGTATTGGTAAAAAAAAAACCGCATAAAAATCTTTGGTGTTGATTATGAGTTTATCGTGAACAGTAAATTGTAGTTATAACACTTACATTTTCTTACAGTTAGTACTCATTACTACCAAAAGTAGCTCCACAATGAAAACCTCATTTTAGAAACAGTATAATCTACAACAATTATTATAAACGCATTCATACTATTACGTAACAATTACATCAAAAATCATAAATATTGTATCGCAAAAATCCCCGCCATTTTGCGTCCAGACAGACACGTCAAAACAAAAATTCATGACGTCATTTACATTTCAGACGCCTGCACGAACTTTTGACGTTCCCTTCTAACTTACACATTTACATTTATATTAATACAATATCAACTCTATTTGTATATCGTTAGAACTCATTTTTGATAGAATGTATTGTGTTAACGTGTTGTATCAAACTTTGCTTTCACGGTTTAATCTTTATTGTTAACGTCGATTAGGGGAGGAAGGAAATTGTATTTTGGTATAAATTTAATGAAGCAGAGGTTTTAGAGAAGAAAAGTTTATGTTTTATACGCTTAAGTTGTAATTAATTGATTATAATTGCGAGTATTTTGGATTCAAGTTAACCTTAAAAAAATTATATTGGTGCAACACGCATCGGACGTCTACCACAATCCATCATGCTATGGGCTCCTTTTCAATACCCAATTTTTCCTGAATCGCGCCAGAAGTTTCGGCAAAAAAGCGCCTATGGTTGTTTGCGAGTCTTCTAATGTTTCCATTTTAAATATTACCGAAATAGCTTCAGGATTGACCTAGCTTATTAGCCGGGCATATTAAAATACGCATAGCCCAAAAATACTTGCTGCGAATCCTACAATTTTCTTCTCTCTTCATTCACTTCCAAACATATTACACAGGACCGCCGGTTAAGAGTACAACGCGTTTGCAAGACATCACCCGAATCCATGTAACTTATAAAACAATAATAAAATACTCAAAATCAAATCATTTATTCACTTAGCTCAAATACCGACACTTATGATAGTCGTTACAATTACTGAATTTACCACTAGCTCGGAAAGGCGGTAGAGCCTTATGAGATGAGCTAGTAAGAAACTCACGGCCACTCTTTTCAATCGCCAAATGATTTCCAATATAGTTGATACAATAATTAATCATGCGAGGAGCTCCCAACAATCAGCGATAAACGTCAATCATGTGGTAAGGAAAATGAATATAGCCAAGTTAACTTCACTCCTAAAGTCCACATAGTTAATGATATAATCCTATAACATTCCCAGATTGACGTGTCATAGCCGCAAGTCTTCCAACAAGGCTTGCGTGTTACCCAGCCATTATGAGCCGGTGTATCCTTCCTATTGAAATATGAGCACGGCGCATGGCACTTTGTCATTAGTGCTTGTTTCCACAATTAGGATACAGCATATTACTGGTTATTGGTAGCTGTCGTTTGATTAAAGTATCATGGCATTTAATAAAAAAAAGAGTAGGTAATCTAATCTACTTTTGATAATCAAAACATTTTTTTTATGGTTAGAAAAAATAAACATTTTGTGTGCTTTTTAAGAAAGCGATTTACGCTCGTACTGGCCGATATTTTAAAAACTATGCCAGAGATAAATTTTAATTTTTAGATCAGTGGGGTGGTCGCCAATCCGCTGGTAAAGGATTATCCATTATTTACGCCACAACCTGTATACTGCTTAGTTTTCTGAAAGGATGAAACACTGTACTTTTAATAAAGTTTTGCGAAGTGGCTAGGTATATTTTTCAGGTTCATATGATAAAAGCAAACCTCTTGCTATAACAAATTCAGGGCCGCTACCTAAAGTTTCTGAAAATAAATATCCGCCAACACTTTGCTAATTTTAATAAATAGTTATGAACAAAAAACGTAAACAAAAAATAACAAACAATTCGAATATAACATATTGTCCAATCCAGTTCTAAAACGTGACTATGAAATTGACAATATTGATCAACTATAACAACAGTAAAAGTTACATCAAAATCTGGTCAGTAGTTTCTACAATGTCCATACAAGGCAATATACAAAGTGCTGCCATTAAAATGCTTCTTCAACAAGTTTACTACGATGTTATAAAAACAATATACTTATATATTAGTAATAAAGGTCGCATTCTACTAGGTTATTGTGTTTATATCGACGCAATAGAATTTTGATCGGTTGTCTTGTGCCCACGCTGTGTTGGTCGTGAGTTAGGGCTTCCACTAGAATTGTAATAAAAGCTGTTTTTTATTGTGTTTCGGTATCGTAGTATTGTTAGTATTATTAATTTAATTCTTTCTAAATAACGCCATATCTACAGAAACGTTAATAAAACATCTAGTTTTAATTATTACTCCTAAAACGACCAGCTAACGATATAACACATCGGAAGACACGTAAAATTGTCCCGTAAAAAGGATCTCAGATGTCATTTTCAAAGATCTTTGACAGTCGTGAACAGTAGTCAGAAGCTTGAAAGTCTGACAACCAGTCTTCCCGAAGGCTATCTTGTTATAACCCAGGTAACTGAGTTGTGGAGGCCCGATAGGCAGTAGCTCGATGGAAAATACTGATATCCAGCTGCATCTGGAGAACCTGGAAGCCGACTCCAACATAGGTGGAAGAAAGGCTAGGCTTGTGATGGTTACTTACAGAGAATCCAGAATTAACGTATTTTATGCAGGAATATTTATAATTTGCATTAAAAATATTTAAATTGCTTGAAAATATTTTTTTTCTAAAAATCTTACTAACACAAAAGTAGGTGTGAACCCTAGCAGCAACTATGACGTAATAAGCCGTCGTCCGCAGCCGAAGGGTTTCCTCTTTGTGGACTGTTAATGGTGTCAAGCGTTGTACTTAACCCTTTAATGCTCCTCGGAACTTTTACTTTAGCGACTTGTGTATAGGAAGCAAATAAGGAAAGTGACTGTTTCTATGAAATAGTAAATGAAAATGTGGGTCTATATTTGAAAAAAGACGTATCTAGGACTGTTGGAAAATTTATCTATGGCAAGCTTAAACATTAGAGACTAAACTGAGTCTCCATGGTATAATGGTTACGGCGTCTGTTGTGTTTAATTATTAAATATTCAAGTTCCCGGTAAAGAAATATTACAGTATTCTTTTTATAAATATTTACTTTACGTATTTAATCAAATTAATGATTATCGACTTGATATTATAATTTTGTAGAAACACTTACCTACTTTCACGATTATTACAAAGCTACAAAAAAGTTATGAAGACATTTAAATTTATCTATTAAAGTTAAGTTAAGACTGGTAATTATGTAGGCAATCATCGAAATAAAAATATTGTCATGCACTATTCTGCCTACCTTTTCTAGAACTCACTAGAGCACTGTTACTGCTCATTTCCCACTTAAATCGATTACTCACACAATAACCGAATAGCCAGGTGCATACAGATCGGTTGCGTGCAATCAGTGCGGGTTCGAGCCCGGGATATTGCATTTCCACCCCCCTTCCTGTCTAAGTGGGGATAGAATTAGCAGGGGTGCGTTTGATTGCTTGTAAGTATGTATCTATGTACGAGTATGTGTGTATGTTTGTATGTATGTATGTTTGTATGTATGTATGTATGTATGTGTGTTGTGTATTGGGAGTTGCTAATGATGCGTTGAAGAGGTTCCGAAAGGGCTTTGGCCAGTTTACTTGAGAATGTTGCAATTTCTGAGGTTTTAGCACGATTCCCTACCACTATCGACAACTGGCTAGGTATCGGAAAAAAATGTACATAGATGAAATATCGATCAACGCCTTTAGCGGGCGCTGTAGGAACTATTTTTACAGTACATTTTAAATGTTAAACTTTCGTTACGCGATAGTGCCTACTGTATAGAACTCGCTACAGTTTTTCTTATAATATTTGCAGCAGAGAACCTAGCAACTATTGGCTAGGTTCTCGATAGTGGTGAAAAATTGCTTCTCAATCTATGCATCGTAAATATTATCTTATTGGATCTTGCCGCCGATAGCGGGATTTGGGAGGAAGAGGCTGGCCTTCGCCCAGCAGTGGGACACTCAAACAGGCTAATAAAAAAAAAATATCTTAGAAGTTACAAATCTTTTTTTAAAGTAGTCTTTTGTACTATATCGAAACTATAAAATAAAGCGCTTTACGGTGAACTCAGTTAATCCAATTCAGTGTTCCAATGGTCATTGATTGCATGTTTTATTAACAAGATATCGTTTTATATTTATTACTAGCTGACCCGCGCAACTTCGCTTGCGTCATCTTAGAGAATGGGTCAAAATTTTCCCCGTTTTTGTAACATTTTTCGTCGCTACTCCGCTCCTAATGACCTTAGCGTGATGTTATAGAGCCTAAAGCCTTCCTCGATAAATGGGCTATCTAACACTGAAAGAATTTTTCAAATCGGACCAGTAGTTCCTGAGATTAGCGCGTTCAAACAAACAAACAAACAAACAAACAAACTCTTCAGCTTTATAATATTAGTATAGTTTATTAACAAGATATCGTTTGTATTTATTATTTTACTCGTGATTTCAATACGTGGTCAGTTGAGCAATACTCTTTATTACGTAAGTTAACTTTTATGATTGAAAATCACGCTGGTTTTTATATTTATTGAGTTATTAAGTAGTAGTTGTAGTTTTGAATGTATAAAACTTTTTCTGGACTTTGATGATTTGGTGTTCGATTTCAACACATAATGTAATAAATGATTGCTAAGATCTCAAAATAAGGTTTAACTCTGTCATTTAGAAATAAGTACCTTATAGCTTATTTTGAAAGATACTGTCAAATGTGTCATAATATGTACTAAATGAACCCTTCTACACGTGCCAAGGTTGTTGTAGTAAGAGGTAGTTGAACGCCCTCAAGTAACCATGAATCTCGATACAACATCATCATCAATCAATCATCATACATCTATTTAAAATATCGATACAAAACTATACAAAAATGATATTTTTCATATGCCCAAATACAGCCATCAATATCATCTATTCAACACAAAACATAGCTTTTCGAAATAAAGTAATAAAAAAACATAAAAATTACGAAACAATCAAATTCGTGAAGGGACAATGTTAAATGATTTCACAATGTATTTTTATAAACAGTCGTAAACAACGACCGTCAATTACCATTTATGCTAGTGTGGGGATATATATCGATATCGCACTCCTAGTGTTGCGACAATATCGATGTTTTATAGTTTGGATACCGCAAATGTTCGGCTTTTTGATGTATTGTTGAATTAACGCGGATTAATCGAGATTTACGTATTTACAATGCGGCATTAAGTTGTATGTAATTATGTAAATAAATACTTTAAAGTATTTACTTTCGCGATAAAAGGCATTACGCATTTTTGTCTGTTTAATTTAACGATTGAAGTATAAAGTTCTTGCAAGACAACGACCGTCAGTGGGGATATACATTTACCATGTTTGCTAGTGTGGGGATATGTCAATATCGCATGCTTAGTGTTGCGACAATATCGATGTTTTATAGTTACACCGCAAATGTTCGGCTTTTTGATACATGGTTTAATTAATGCGGATTAATCGCGATTTTCGTATTTACAATGCGGCATTAAGTGTGATTGTTAATGTAAAGTATGTAAATAAATTCATGTGAGATTTTACATTTACGTGCATATAATATAAGATAAAAAGCATTTTACATTTTTATCGGTTTTATTTCACGAGTACTAAAAAAATAAACATTCCCTTACAGAGTGTATTTCATTGTTTGCCATGTGTTTCATCAATACTTTTAAGTCCTGTTTTACTTATAATGCCATTATAATCTTATGTAACTATTCAAAGATTCAAAAATATAATTATTTAATTTATCATATGTTAGGTTTTGACGAAAATTATCGGTATGAATTAAGCAAGGCAAGTTAATAAACTACTAAACTATTAAGTTCTATTGTCTATGCCTACTCCTGTGGGAACAAAAAGCATGATTGTATGTACCTATGTATGCATGTAAAAATCCAATCACTTATACACCACTTTACTAAATCATAGAACCAAAAATCCTCTACATTTTTCAGTCAGTTAATCCTGAAGTTGGCAACGAGACACGTTTGCCGCATAAGTTTAAAACAGCTTGAACTAGGCCACCAGTGTCCATGCGATATAGGCTAGTATTAATGCGCCATTGCAATTTTTATACAAACTGGATTTATGCGGTTTGAACCGGTGCCAAGGAAGTTCATAACTGGATAGGTTTTAGTTGGGTAATAGTCACGTGTTAAACTCTTGGGAATATGAGTGTTATGATTGCTTCAGATCCATGATATATTTTTATTATGGGTTCTGTATTTACCACTTATTATTTTTTTAAGTGCCTCAGTAACTAACCTCACAGTTTTTAGCGTTCATTGTGGTGTGAGTATATTTTTTTCGAAATGAAGTTTGGTTCGGCGGCAGGTGGCATAGACAAAAAGACGCCGCGATTAGCAGTGTATAGAATTAGGTGAATAATGATAATGATAAATTGAATTTCAATAAACTTAAAAATACGAATTAGAAACATTTGTTGTAAATGTTACACATGACTAAGTAAAAGAGAAAAAGCACCTAATATTGTTAAGGCATTATAATAGTTTCATAATTTTCATCGATACTCATGTCCCACCTCTACACCGTGTTGCGCAAACGCACGCGATAACTTGCTCGCATCCGCCCGCCCACGCGTTATCATAATCGTACAGTCGCACACCGCTGCGTAAAACTGAACATATTATGATGAAATCATTGAACAATTCCTTGTACGTTTCATTCACCTCAGAATCTTTGAAATTATTGCGGTAGCGCCATTCTGTACAGACGGTACTGTCGAGTATCGACATTTTGACATTTAGAATGTACTACCAAAATAGTTCTTACGACACCCGTCAGAGGCGCTGATCAGATTTTCATACAAAATTTCTCGATAACATGTAGTCGATAGTAGTAGAAAATCGAGCTACGGTTCTTACCTGTTAGTGATAAGTAAAAAACTGTAGTTGTAAAAATATAGTGTTACTAACTCTTGCCCACGGATGCGTCTGCGTGGATTATAGTTTTTGCTTATGACCTGCATTATTCCCGTTTCCGTGTAATTTCTGCGATAAAAACCTATATTCCATTTCAAGTCACTTAGCTTTGAAAAAAAAACTGTTTAATTCCGACGTAAGAGAGAGAGACAGATAGACTACGACTTTCGCGTTTATAATATGGGAATAGTAGATAGTAAATTAGAATTTTAAACAAGTGACGTGAAAAGCATGTGCCTTGTTTCTAAAAGTTAGTAACCCCTTTGCGTTACCCAGTCGGGTAAAAAGATCAAAACAAGCTAGAAAATAAAAATCCTCGATTGAAAAATAACCCGCTTATTACCTTATATACCATTAAATAAATATATACCATACTTAACCTCACTATCATGCAATACCGTAAGCATGTACACTTAAGTGCAATACATTTGAAAGTGCATGCGAGTTAGTGCATTATATCCAGCAATTTTACACAATAGATGCGTGGGAGCATGCCGAGGATGTTTCATGCAAGTTATGTGCATATTACTGCATATGCTGTGCGTGAATATGTATGCAACTTCAGAGTTATATTGCAAATAACTTCTGAACATCATTGCTAGGATATGAAGCAATATAACTAAATGATAGATTTATTTGTGCCTTCACTAAAAGTAAATAGAAGGAAATAACTCTGCCTTTTTATTAAAAGAACCAAATAGTTTAAGGGAGAATTCCAAATAATGGTATTCAACTTTTCTTTGGTTAAAATACGTTTTTAAACTTCACTTCTATAAATATCTAAAACGTTTTAAAGCAACATTTTTGTAAATAATTGTTTTCCTTGCATGCATATTCCGAGCAATATATTAGATTTATTTAAGCTTCATGTCTGACTGAATATGGTTCAAAACAATTCCAATTTTACACCTTTTGAACTCTATCACCGTCACTTAATTGTCTAAACAAAGAACTTACCAATATTTTCTACTTCAATTTCTAACAATAATCCCTCAAAAAATAATTCATAACTTTCAAAAGAAACTCAAATCCCATTACTTCACATTCAATATCAAGATAAAACAATTCAAACAGATCAACAAACAATTACCTTTGACATTATAAATCGCATTAAAACGTGTTCCGCCATTTTGTAATCCCAACACTGTTGGTACAGTCAATAGCAAAAATTCGCTGTCATATTTCATTAAAATGTTTGAAACTTGTCTGAAGCTGAACAACTGTGTTTCTTGTACTGTGATAATCGAATTTCAATTAAGATTTTTATCAATAATAATAGCAATATATCACTGTGAAAGAGTCAAAGATCGTTACAAGATCGTACCAAGTGGTGCTCGTTGGTTTTTTCGTACCCCTATTAGAAAAGACGTGATTTTAAGTATATTTTTATTGTTAGTATATTAATATTTTAAGTAAGTATGTCAGTCTATTGACTTTAAAGTAATGTAGCAGTCACGTACCTTATTGTTGCTATTTGCAATAATTTTATTAATGAAAGTACAATTTAACATGTCAGTGTTTACTGTATTTTTTCTCGCGACTGTACATCGCTGAAAGCAATGGTAAATAAAGAATGTTCCGGGAACTCGTAGAGCAAACGTGAAAGGAATATACTAAGTAATGTTAGGGCTAATGAAATTGTGTTTGTTGAACAAGCGCTTGTTTTTATAGGGGAAGCTGTTACTGATAGCTGTTTCAAAGAAACGGCAAATGCTTCGTTTATCGTAAAAAACTTGAGAATAAAAAGTAATTACGGAGCGAAGTAAGTATTAAAATATAGGTAGTAATTAAATGGATCGATTCTTAGTCATGAGCTCACTAATATCAAGCGTCGAGTTGTTTTTCTATGGAAAGCTGGACAGCGCCCCTAGCGTGTTGCGATAAAACTATTTTTTTATATATTTTTTTCGACTTCGAAAAAGGACTTACGTATTCATTCATTAAATGTTATTTTTATGTCACCACACTAACAACGTGTGTAGAAGATCGCTTTGCTAGAAACAATGATTTCACTTTCGGGCAATACATGTCTATAATTTTTACATTTACAAAGTTCTCAAGACAAATCATTCCTTACCTCTTTACCCAATTGTACTCTTTAGATAATTACCCAAAAAGTATGTAATGCCATCAAAAATCGTATCTACGAAACTTTATTTTTCAAAGAGACGATCGTCCAAAAAAATGCAGCTCCATCAGAATTCCCATTAAAGTTCTTTAAACCGATCAAACGTTTAAGCAACGTGTTTATAATCGCCACAGATGTTGACAATGCTTGTTTACAAAGTTTTTAATAAAATTGCCTGAACACTGGCATAACGCCAGTGTTGCAATTGCCGGGACCATAGACTAGACGGCTAATTGCAGCTGCGGCAGTTCTCTGAATGTTGTCTTTAATTGTGATAATCGATTTAAACGTTCTTTTTTGTTTTTCTGTTAGTTCTTTGCCAACAAGGTTTGATCGATAATAATTAATAAAAAAATAAATAAAAGCCAATTATTATTATTACTAGCCGACCCGCGCAACTTCGCTTGCGTCACATAAGAGAGAATGGGTCAAAATTTTCCCCGTTTTCGTAACATTTTTCGTTGCTACTTCGCTCCTATTGGTCGTAGCGTGATGAAATATAGCCTATAGCCTTCCTCGATAAATGGACTATCTAATACTGAAATTTTTCAAATCGGACCAGTAGTTCCTGAGATTAGCGCGTTCAAACAATCAAACAAACAAACAAACTCTTCAGCTTTATAATATTAGTATAGATTACAATAATTCCATGAATGCTCTACTGACGCGCAAGAGTCTCTTATAATGGGGAAAGGGTTAAGCCTAGAGTCTAGCACACAAGCCAAGTGCAAGTTGGGTATCTTTAAGGTTTGAATATACGTCGGTCTATTTTTTCCTGATTTGTACGTTTTTTATACATACTCGTGTTCAAAATCAGCAGGCTTATCACGTATCTCAGTTGACAACTAGTGTACATCAAATTGATGGTCACTATTCAGTACATTGGTGCTTTGACGTAACGTGTCAATCCCTATTATCTAAGGGAGAAAACAATGTACAGCATAGCGGCTTTCGAATAGTTGTCAACTGGAATACGTGATAGCCCCCCATAAAAACAAAACAAACATCCATGAATTTATTCTAACTTTTACACCTACACTACACAAAAACAAACCTCTTTACATCGCCATTTCTATTTCAAAACGTGGCAGACTAACGAAAATATTTTCCACAATAACCTTCCCGTCTCGTCGGACAACACGTGAACTATAAGGCTTGCTACACACATGTTCGCGTCAGCACGTTCGGTTCGGCCATATTAATCGAACAACAAAACAAACAAAAGATTCATCCAAAACGCTCACGCTATGTAATTTATTTGTGATAAATGTTGAAATTTCATTTAAAATGGACTGAACATTATATTTGATGCCAACAAAAATACATTAGTGACGTCACTATGACATATTTTCTGATAAAAAATGTTTTTGACGTTTGATATAGAGCAGCTGATTTTAGCAAAAATACCGTATTACTGAACTTGTTCGGCTTTTGCCGATCTGGTAGTTCTTTCGAACGACATAATTCGGCTTTTATTCAGGTTCGGCGATGTCGAAAGGCATTTTTTCAGAACCTTCTTCACACAATGACATATTTGGTTTTACCGCCCGTCTGAACCGACCAATGCCGATCCTAATATGACTGTGTGTTACAAGCCTAACTCTTGAAAAATAGAATAAAACAGCTCTCAGCTATATTGAAACAGTTGGATAGAAAATTGGAAAACTTGTAGTGACCACTACATACGAGTGTCTTATCTGTATGGTGAAAAGTTTTACAAATATGACAGTTACATGTTACGAAACTCATATAAAATATGTTAGTATTTTCGTGTATTTGACGACAGTCATTGCGACATATTTGAGAATGTTTACACTTATGCTGTTGATGATGCATTCAAACCGGATAATTATACAGAAGTTTAGTATTTTTTAAATATATTGATAGAAAATAAACCGATTTGAACTAAGGTAAGCAAAGTTTAATTGAACAATAAATAATTTTGACAACAGATAATTTATAGAGGCCTGACAAAAACACCTACATATTTATTCGTTGAATCTATGAAGTTAAAATCGGTACGTTAAAGCTTATTCTCCATAGCTTATTAGTCAAAAACGTTAAAATTAATTTTCACCTTTATCAAACTTTAAGCCCAAATCCATCAAAATATTTTCAAAGATGAAAATACACTTAATTTTAAAAACGTCGGTAACTACATAGTAAATAGCATTTCACGTTACATTCTACCTAAAGTGTTCCTCACATATATGTACATAGGACAGTCCAGACGCGTCTGCGTGCCAGTGTTTGTTAGTGTTTGCGAGGTCATTGCCCCGCCTAGAATATCGCGGCGCGTAGATTGTTTAGATTATCTATTCTGCCTAGTACTATGTATATATATGTGTACTATGTATGTATATGTACTATGTAGCGATGCGTTTACGGCAGTCGCTGAATGCGTACCCAATTATGAACTAGTTAACTGTTAATATCGTGGAATGAGTTAATGTGATAACATTTTAGTGTGATTGTGATAAATATATTTTTATTGGGCGTTTTTTGTTGTTGTTGAAAGGAGTAGAAACACGCTTGACAAATTCAAATGGAAAGATGATTTATTAATATATTATGCTTGGTTATAAATTAACGTTTTTAAACTCTCGCAACTTGTACACATAATATTATAATGTAACGGGCCTTAAATACCATTGAATAATAAAGAGTAGGTTACCTTATTTGTTATAAATTATAAGCCAGGAGGAATATCTAGACTAGAAGTCTAGATATTCCTCCTGGACTTTAGTAATAGGGTTGGTTTATGTTTATTAAATTCAAGAGGTGATTTCATGGGACTCTACACACACGATATAACGCTTGAAAATTGTATGCACTGATAAATTAAAACATATACAATATACATTTAGTTATTATGATTATAGTTTAGAATAATTTATTAATATTCTAATGTCAGTGATATCCACACCCACCGGATTTGATGCCAATAGCTTGTCAATATTTGATTGGATAGAGATTATCCGATACATATGGATTGTGATGTACATTTGAATGTTTGATTAATATGTTGATTGTGTGTTAGTGGTAAGTGATAATATAATCATAAGTGAATATCTTCTGCAACGACAACAACGATTTAATGACCAACTTATGTAGGTAATGAATGATCATTTCAAAATTACAGATTTTAAAAGGACATTTTCCTCGTCAACTATTTTAATCGATAAATTAACAGCAATACCTTAAAATGAGAATAATCCAATATAAATTATAAAAGAGCACTTTATTCGACCTGAAAATCGATCCCGAGACTTTATGGTCAACAGTCAAATACACAATCCACCGCACCAGAGAGGTAATCACAAGTTTATAGCTTTCAATATTCCCAAATACAAAACTTAAAACAAACATCGATTAAATTCCTTTTCCGTTGTATCTTCGCAATATAAATCTTGCATTTTATCTACAAGAGAACAACAGAACACATGTTTTCATAAGCTGACGGCATCCGAACCGATAAAAGACGGTTCTAACCAAAAAGTTTCGTGTTCAAACCAAACACAGATACGGATTTACATAAAATGAATTTTATAACGAAGTCGATGAGTTTTGTGAAGGGTGACAATAAATTTGAAGTATCGTATCATGGTGTATTGTAAGAAGATTGCAAGTTCTTTAAGATTTAAAGGTATTGTATCGTATCATGGTGTCTTGTGAGAAGGTTGTAATATTATGCATTTTTTTAGATTTTATAGTAATTGTTCCTCTTACAGCCTCTTTCGTGTTTAGAGTTTAACATTTTAAACTGTAGGTCTCAGGCGGTGTAGATAATATTACGTTATTTCATCATGGCAAATATGTGTTAAAAACAAAGATTTTGCTTTTATAAGTACATTATTTAGTTATTTATAAGGTATATCATACGAGCTCAAAGTATAAAATAACATTCATTTACTGAAACACTAAGTCGTTAAAAACGTAATCAGATCCAGCTGCAAAACATGGACTTAATAAACTAACTACTGAAAATATTTTCTGTTAAAAGGAACACAGGAAAAAGCAAAAGAGCACTGTAAAAGATTCTCCACAGATAATTCTTACAGAAATAAATCTTGTATGAGCAAAGTTCTGGGAAGTAGTAAAAAAGGCTTTTGTACGACTAAACGGAAGTCCCCGAGACTTCCTTTTAGTTTATCTATAATTCATTTGAGAACATCTAGTTGAAAACTTTGTGCTAATGGAATTATCATGTTCTAGATCGGAGAGGGAAATGGCATCAAAGAAAAATTGCTTGAGACTAAACTATGGATCTATATTATATTTCCATACCGAAATGTTAAATGCGAAATTGTATACGTTTTTTATTTATTTGCGAATATATTGGAAATTAATTTAAATCTAATAAAATTGGGATGAAAATTTGCATGTAGAAAGTCAAATACCTGAGTCAAACTTAACACATTGGCTCTTTTTCTTAAATTCGACTTATAGTAACTTCTTTATTTTACTCCTATAACACGTGGATTGAACAGCTTCTGAAGGGCAGATCCAACAATCAAAAGGTGACAGTAAAATCAACTAATTATGCTCATTTATTAACTTTCCGATGGACCTACTAAAATGAGAGCTATAGTTGTTTGATGTTGATAGTCCTGTTGACTCTTTGTCTCTGATAATAGTGTTTTATAAGTCTTTTATAAAGGGGGCACTAGTGTACATTTCAGCAAAGAAATTACTAAATTCCAGTCCCCAAAAAGCCTCAATTCATAGCCACTTCACGGCCCTCGCGATCGTGTGAACAACACTGGCTCACGGCTTTCCGTTACCGCTGGCTCCGTATCTCCGTATATGGAAACTGTACCGAGCCTCACGCCTGATATCATAGATTTATCTACCTTGTTTATATGCTCAATAATACAGGGCGCGGTTTTAATCAGACACCTTTTTTTAAAGGTACATTACGGAAGTGGATTTTTTGTGATGTAGTGGCCTCTTGCTGTAGCTCGATTCTCTACTACTATCGACTACCGACAACCGACCTGTCATCGAGAAATTTTGTATGAAAATCTGATCAGCGCCTCTGACGGGTGCCTTAGGAAACATTTTGGCAGTCCATTCTAAATGTCAAACTTTCGATACTCCACAGTACCGATTGTGCAGAATCGCGCTACTGTTTAGTTATGTTTAAATCTGTTAATAAAATTATGTTTTAGTTCATAGCTTAAGCGTTGATTTTTATCTGGGGGCACGGAAGTGCCCCCGCAAGTCGAGCAAAAAAAAGCGGCACGGCCGTAACATCCTTTTCTCGAAGCAATTCGGGCTATTTTTGACACCCCTATAATTTCATTGTGGATGAAACAAGAAGCCTGGATTTTCAGTAACTAATCAGTCATTGTATAAACACGGTATATTTAAAATTTCAGTCAATTTGAAGCAGTAGTTTAGGAATGACAACTTGTTAAAATTTTGAATTTTGTCACTCACTGACTCACCGATCATCAAAAGTCTAAGGTACTTCTAGCAGTCTTAGAAGCTTAAAATTTAGAATATAAATAGGGTTTAGTGTCTTTATCATGGGAAAAATTTAATATTTTCTAATTTCGGTCCAGTTTTCTAAATACACCAACTGCAACAATAACTTTGTAATCCCATATAAATGTATAAGATTACAAGGTTACATTTGCAGTTAATGAATTATTATTACTGTAGAAAATAAAATAAATAGGTGTAAATAGGTACCTACTATATGAAGCATAACGGGAGGGGGTATTGGGTGGGTAAGGGTGTTTAGCCCGTGAAACTGAACAACATTCCCATAGGGAAATATGTTGAATTATGAAAAAAAACGTCTTTCCATACAAATTGGACTTATGTTCGCTCTACAAAAAGAAGTGAGATGCCATCAAAAACATTCTGTAAAAAACCTCAAGTCTCGCCGTAAAAAGTTGTGAGATCTATATAATACCAAGTCGATTAATCTATTTAGTCTCTACTTAAAAGACCTTCTGTCTCACATCAATTACGCAGATCGTACGCAGTCTCAATATCAATTGACACTTCTTCGTATCAATGTACGATTGATACAAACATAACACTTTTCCTTCGTAGGAAAAACACGACCTCTATGTGATGCATATGCAAGACTAATTGAATGGAATTGAACGATCAATGAGTATGGGTTAAGTAAGGCACTTAGTTTACCTTAATTGTGACGTCATGAATATAAGCATTTAATACCACCAATAATATAATAAAAATACCTCTCTGGTGTAATTAGTTGAATATGGTACTACTAATCGCAAGGCTTCAGGTTCAATTTCCGGTTGGGCAAAGTACTATTTATTTAGTCAATTTTCTATATGAATTTTCTTAATAGCATTCTTTAGTTAGATAGTGGCTGGTTTTGGGCAATAGGCTCGCCAAGTATCATATAGCAGTAGTATTAAACCTCACCTATTTTATACACCTCTGCCTAAATCTTCGAGAATGCGGGCGAGATATAAATACGATAATGAAATTAAATATGTACTGAAGTAGAATACGTCGTTTTACCCAAAATACAATAAAATTTTTCTTTTCATCTTAAGTATCAAAATGCACAAATAAATAAAAATATGTTGGCCAATATATGTTTAATACTACTTAACATTAACAGGTATATTGATATATATTATATCATATATTATGTACTTATTGTGTATTATGCGAGGCAGATTTGAGCATTTTAATGGAGATTTACAAGAAATCAAATACATGGCAATCGAATATAATTTGTAATCACTTACTCTACTACTAAAGCTACGAAGTTAGCTACGGGGGTTTTGAACTAATGATAGGAAATCACAATAGTTTCCCTTTAATCTAAGAATTGTCATCAATGATTCTAGCAAAGTTCAATGAATACGTTTAAATTACATAGTACTAGGAACTATGCTAATTTATGTATGTATAGTGTGAATTACGCTAAACTTCAGATTAACATAGAGTTTTCCTATTTATTTAAATAACTTCTGTAGATATTGTGACGCACTGTACGCCAATGCCTTGGGTATATTTAGTTCGATTAATACATCATTATAATATTAAGTTCTTTATTTATTACTGCTTCGAATGTACATACTGACACAAAAATGTCTGTTATACTTTGAAATTGGGATTTATCTATTATAGTTGTGTTTTAAGATTTTTGCCAATGTAAGTTAGACAATTTTATCCGAGGAATAAATACATCGTGAGTACATTTAGCGGTAGTTTATCTGTTCAAACTGTCATGTTTATTTGAGCTTAAACGCTGTTGAATAGATAAACTACCGCTAAATGTACCTCAGAAACCGGGGGTAAGTTAGATTACTTATCGATTAAGTTATTTTTCTAAGGAAACAGCTCCTAAAACACACTACGAAATAAAGTAACCCTATTTGGGTTACTTCATCTTTATAATAAACCTTCAAAAGACCCAAAAAATACCCCAAATAAAAAATGATCTTCAATATTTTTTCATACAAAAGTTATAAAAACTCATACTTTCATATTTCTCAGCAATTTCTCGTCTGAGCACGCCCGGGCCGTACATCGAAGTCGCGACAGTACGGGGCACGAATACTAATCACTGAGCCACTGATCCTTTGAATCTGTCTGCGCCTGTATCCTGTTCAGACTGAGCTACATTACTAACTTTCTTGATTATCGTGCCTTACTATTTTTTTTAATAATCTGGCTATCCTTATAGGTTAAGTCCAATACTATAAATGTTATGCTAGACTACAGTCTATCAGTGTTTTCGATCGCGTGAATAGACATCCTGGGATAAAAAATATCTTGTTAATCTAGATTATGGACTAATGGTATCCAAAACATTTTCAAAATGCATGGTTGAGTGCCAGATATCAAAATTGTCGCGTTTATAATATTAGTCTAGAACCGACATTGTTGGTAATGACTATAGCTTTTTTTAGAATAAAACGACATCTACACGAAAAAGAGTACATATAAATGTATGACATACACCCATTCTCGTTTACCAAGTTGATCCTAAGTAACAGGATGCAAACAACACATCACACATTTAAAGCATTCAAACAGAATTTGTAAAAACCTTGTATCACATTGACCGACACGGAAATCAAACCCGTTACCATCTCCATTACTAAACAACCAGACAAAATAAACATTTGTCTCGTACGGGAATGTGGGGATACCCCACGACCTGCTAGCACAGTAAACGTCGTGACGGCCACTTTAATCACTGTACCACGCATAGTCAATGGCTCGATAATCATTAGTACTGTACAAGTAAGTTTGTTTAGTAAATTAGACACGTTTGCCATCGGAACTGGGAAAGTTAAGGTTGATTGATTAGTTGTGTGGATGTGTTGTAGTATCTAGGGATATGACGTATACAGGCGAAAAATAGCGAATAAAAATGATCTGAAAGAAAATAACTATTTCGCGACCATCTCTTTTTATAAAAGGACAACTTGTGCACTAAGAATTTCTCTTGTGTCGCGGGAACATTTACAAACATACAAACAACGTACACAATTTGTTCCGTGTGGGAATCAAACCCACGGCGACAGTTTCACGAATTAGTTTTATTATCGAGTACTGTACGAAAGTTAACGAGATCTATAATCATACATTTTACCTTTTGCTTGACTTTTCGGCGCAGGCTAATCTTGCGGTGAACGCAAACTGCATTAAACCATGCTGAACGCGCCAAAACGTCGAGCAACACAAAGTAAATTTCACATTTTGTTTCGGCCATGAAATATTATTATAACAATTTATTACTATGACTATGTCTTAACACTAATGAAATTAATTCAAAACTCCTATAATTATCTTAAACAAACTACCCAATTAATTACAGTTGTAGATAACTTCAGTGAATACACACTGAAACCGCAGACGAATCGCTGAAAATTCCCATTTAATACAAAAGCTTAACAATGTATTAATTATCTCTTTAATGAAGCAGAACCCGCAATGCTCCCACACTCCTCTTTAAAACTACGTGCGTGACCAATTAATATTCGCTTTTAACGTCAAATAAATTTAAACAAAGCTATTTATATATACTTCCATATAAAACAATTGTTAATATCTGTGTGGCTGTCTGTCTGTCTGTTTGTCTGTCTGTCTGTCTAGTGTTTGTGTGTTTATTTGTCATGATTTTACCGTTTAACCGCTGAACTGAGTAATATAAAATGTGCCATGCAGATGATTATAGAAAAGATTGTAGTTTAAGAGCGACTATTCTTAATGCGGGAGTTGTCTTTTAAAGAAAGAATAAGAAAAATATCAAGTTGTCTCTTAGATAGGTTTGTGACATCATAGTTTTCATTGTCATTTACCATCAGGTGAGTTTGTAAGCATATGCCTAATACAATATTTGCAAATAAAGCCTTAAAATTAAAAATAAGCTTGTTTTTTTCGACGAAATGCACCCATATCTAGTCAGCCAGTCAATAGGGAATGAAATTGTACGCAAGTAAAGCCAGTTCGAGTAGTAATAAATTAAAGGAATACAATAAATCTTGTAAATTAATACAACAGGCGAAATTGAAAAATTGTTGGTTTGTTCAATTAATAAGTATAAAGGTGGCGCCCGACGTACGATGAAAGTTTAAGGTTACCACGCGTTCTTTTATAAAATTGTATATTTTCGACCAGATTTTTCATTTAAGACACTATATAAATGTTTATTTGAGTCACAATGGCAATCTTGACATTATTATGAAGGAGCCTATAACTCAGTAAAATGTCACAAAAACTATTTATTTGCAGTAATTCGACCAATGAGTACCTAAACCATTTTGAAAAAAAAAAACAAAATTACATTCCTCATTTTAGCTATTTAGGGGATGATTTGGAGCACAACGATAAAAAACGGTAAAATTTAATTAACCTCATGTTTACAAATTTTAGTTTCGCATTGTTTTCAAGAACTATCTCGCGTAGGTGTAAAAATCGTATTATTCTACTATAGTAAGTTTAGAAGATTCAAATTTCATTCAAACAAAACTTAGAAATGTATTTAATCCCATCAAGAATCAACCAAAATTTTGCACAAAGTTAATTTCGATAAATCACAGTAGGCGCCTTACTACCGAATGTCTTATCGTCGAAACGCGGCTTCAATATCCAACAAGACTACTTTAAATCATCCATACCATAATACGATACATTGTAACACTCTTAATTCTTTATTTTTCTCTGCACATCTGCAACTAATTTATGGACCAATCAGTAGCTTTGCTATGCAAAATAGTCCTGTATCGTCCTGCCTGTATAAGGGTGTAACTTATAGGTTTTAATTAAAATGACGTGTAGCTATCAGCTCGCTATCTTGCGGATAAAATGAGAGTTCTTTATATTAATTGTAACAAGTATTGGTGCTGTTGATGATAGGTTTTTTTTTTGGTTGGATCTATTTTAATATCGCAATGAAAGGAATATGAATGGAATATATAATATAGAATTATTGTTTATGGTTATTTAAATTTTATAAAATTAAGTGATTTGAATTAATAATTATTATTTATGAAGTATTGTGTATATTTTATGCATAGATAGATCGTCAATTGTTACATACATAACATCAAGCCTGTTATGCCAGAAGGTGTAGTTAGAGGTGTATAAAATAGAAACACTAGTGTTTTGCTATTTTCAATAGAGGGTCAGTCTATTGCCTCTGGGCTTCTATGAGAAATATTCTTATACAAATTGGAAAAGAATTATAGCACTTTGCCTGGGAATCAAATCCGAGACCTCTGCGTGGCATTCGCATACAGTACCAATCGCGGCACAAAGTTAGTCAAAGTTTTTATAAATTATTATAATATTTATAACAGTATTTCCTTAACAACGAACTCTTACAAACACCTTTAACCAAGTATAACTCTTCCTCACAAAAACAAGGCCTCAAGCTATACAAGCTCCGTATAAGAGAGAACACGTATGCTCGTTTCCAACCACGCTGTAGGTCCCGTGTTCTTTAATGAGCTTGATGTTATGCTTGCATTTGTCCTGAAGGCACTACGTTACTACAAAGTTAACTTACTAAGCAAAATTTTCGTTTTATTACAAAGAAAATGTATTTTGATTAACTCGGAATCTACTAGTTTGTAATGCGTTCATAATTGCTTGATCGATTTTGTTAAAATATAGCTTGGCTATTGAACATCCGGAGACTCAAACAGGCTTTTTAACCCATTACTTTCCAACTGCTGGGCTAGGGTCTCCTCTCAAACGAGGGATTAGGCCTTGAGTCCGCCATGCTAGTCAAGTACGGGTTTGGGCCTTTCAATGCCCTCAATAAATGTATTAAACAATAGACATGCAAGGTTTCATCACGATATTTTCCTTCACCGTTAGAGCAAGTGATCATTATTTCTAGTACGCCCTTAACTTTGAAAAGTCATTGGTGTGTTGCCTCGATTTCGAACCATTGATTACTTTCCAAAAATCTCAAATAATAAAAATATCACAAATACAACGACGTGAGCCACACTGGTTCTAATTTATAACATTAATTATAAAGAATAAAAGTATAAACGCTTCAAACTGCACCTGTTATCCGATTAAAAGGTCATGTTTCAGTTTGTACAGTATCCAATCGTAAATCAATTAGTTCACACCACTCAGATAGGCTTTCAAACGTTTCAGTGTCGATGTAATCGGTTTACAGTAAAAGCACCAAAAATCATTCGTTTCAAATCAATCAGCCAACACAGTTTCCAATGCTTTTAGCAGTTGAATTTGTCAATTTAACTTAATTGCCAAATTGATTTGTAAAATTATTAATTTACTTCAAAATCCTTGATTAAGGGGTACAAGAGGAACTTGAGTTATTAATGCATTACATGCTGTGTTTGTTGTTAAAGCGATATCATAAATATATCATATCTGAAATTTTCAGCCGTAGCTATCAAGGTTCACGACATACAGCCTGATGACAGACATACAGATTTTTAGTAATATGATCCCTTATCCTTTAGAATGGAACACAAAACAGGTCGCATTCGGAGATATTTTTCTAATTGGAACCAACAGTTTTTGAGTTTGTACATTTAACCGAACTTATCGGCTTTAAAATACATATTATACCAAAGTTCTCAAATCTCTACCTACCCCAGTGGTAATAAGGCGTGATTTTACGTATGTATGTATACCAAAGTTAAAGAAGAAACTTCGCAGCTAAGGCTTAACTGCTAAAGATTATCATAACCTAGTCTATATTACTCTCGTTGAAACCCGCACTGGAGTGTGGTGCCCCGCGGTTCCGCCTCTCGCTAACTGTGGTCAGTTGCAGTCGCGGTCGGACCAATTTAGCTCTGCGGTTAATAGCTAAGTCGGTTATTTGCATTTTGGGAGCGGTGATCAGTTTCAAACTGTTAATTAAAGCAATATCTATTTACTCTTCATTTGGTTATTAGAATATTGAAAATATTAATAGAATTGTATACAATTCTATTCATGTGTGTAATAAGTTCATATCTGGCGTGACCGGGGGCAGGCAGCGACTTTTATCTACAGCAATTTTACCTACAACCTTACATTTTACATCAACTGCAAAATGCTGACAGTTTTATTACATTCTAAAGCAATGTTTATAGTCAATATTTCATATTATGAATATAAATGGGAACCACAACGTCAAGAAGACCACAGAGTAATACAAAATCTTAAGCCCTACAACATTAAATTACTGTCGTCACTTAACTAACATCAAGATCTTATCTAAATTAACCACTGACTAAACTTGATAACATCTCTAACTTAACAAATATCACTTACTTAAATTAAAATCCCATCCCAAAACCTATTCAGAGCAAATCCCATGCGCTCTTTCATACACAAATTACTATTCACTGTCCAAGTTTCCATTCTAAAACTGGAAACAAACTTTAGCATGGGCTTGCCATGTCAAAGTTAATACATTTGCTGCCTTAAGAAAATTATAGCGCTATCACCTCTGTAGCTTGCTATCTCACTCTCACCATGAGACTCAGTTCATGATTGTTTATTATAATTATGGCTATCATCATTTAAGAAAAGCCGCGAAGTTGTTAGTAGATAATCTAATTTTTCATACATTATCATTCAAAAAGTGTAAATTAATTGCTGAAAAAAATACTTGTCTATAGAAAATAACGGCCCAAACATATCAACTGTTGATCACTACTTTCTAAAAATCTCCATACATGTATCTATCAGAATATGAAAATTGGGCTAAAATCATATTCAAGATTATATGTAAATGGTATATTTAACCTAATGTATTTAAAACCCCCGTCCCTAGACTATAAATAGCCAACACTTTGCCAAGTTGACCACTGTGGACCGAAATAGCCGCGCTACAGCTTGAAGTTACTGGGACCGATTACCAAACTTATGCAATATAATTGAAGCCTTCGGGACTAAGGTTCACCGCAGGCATTAGGGGCATAAGTGAAGGAAACTTCCTCAGATGTTTGGTGGAGTAATTTGATGACATTATATTTAGGTAGAATGGTAGTTAGGTTAGTTTTGCATAGTACTAATATTTGAATTTGATAATATTTGTTGCTTGTACATAATATGATACCCTGGCGTTGTAAACGAATCCTACGTGTTAATTGACGCTGTAAAGTATCTGTGTACCTCATAGAAATCTGTTCAGTAGTTTTCACATAAAAGAGTAACAATTATCAAACACAAATGTATGTTAACTTACGATTTTTAACATTAAGATTAGTATAAATGCATTTGCCTAGTACTACCATTACTGGGCAAATGCTATTTTTTATACTGGGGTTAAAAAATCATCATTTTACCGTTTAATTTAATATGAAATTATAATATTGCTTTCGTTTACATCAGCCTAGCCTTACACAAACAATATTTTCTAAAAACTGTTCTAAACATACTCTAAAAATATTATTTTTGAAATATGAATACGCACAATTTATAACCAAACAAATTGTTCTCAAATATTATTTGACCAAACGAGTACAGTCGTGGACATAATCAAATGGAAAGTCAAAACTTAACGGTGAACAGTGTTGATAAAAAGTAAATCGGTCGATTATTACATGTGTACATACACATATATTATTGCTGTTAGAACTAGTCACGATACGCAAACACGATTTGTATTAGTATTGTGCACATAGAGAGATATGATAGTCTATGAAATGAACATATATTTTATGCAAAAGTTATGTTTAAACTTTAAAACCGCTGCCTGCTAATGTATGAATTGTGGATCGTATTTTTTCAATTTTAAACTATGTACAAACTGTCGATTGCGTCTTTAATACGACTGTTGATAACGAGGTTTGATACCCAGGTTGGGCAAATGGCTATTGGGCTTATTACGATAAGTGTATTTTCGATAAGTAGCCCGAGCCTATGGCCAAAGGCAATTAATATAGAATACAATTTCTGAAATAAATAATTATTATATTATTATTAAAAGACATAGGACTAACAATTTCAAAAGCAAAATGCGGATATATATTAATTTATTTATTTAAACTTCAGATACAGTAACTGTAGGGGTAAGTACGTAGATACATACACCTTAGGATATAACTGAAACATTTATGAAATATTTTGTTTTCCTTAAACAAACAGTCTTCATCCACATATACCTCTACTACATATAATATATTATAAAAATAAAAAGTTACTTATCCCCTTCCGTAAATCCATTTTACTAAAAGCACTCGCTTAATTCTCCTAGGAAGTGCCTCAAGTACTCAAGACTTTAGTGTTTTCAACACCTTTATCAAAATGTTTGATAAGCAAGCTTCCTTATGTCAATCAAACATCGACCTCTTATATACTTCCTTACAGACTTTAAGATTGAAATCGCCATTAAATTAATAATTCACTCGTATATGTAGCAATTATTATGCATTTTTTACTCACTTTCATTATTTGGACTTAAATGTCAAAGTCGAATTCTCTAGTAATTATAACTAGCTGACCCATGCGGCTCCGCTTACTCATATTTTCGACCCTACCTTGAGCCGCTTAGGAGCTGAATTTTGGAAAAAACTTTAGTTTTTGTTTGAACTCAAGTTATTAACTATCTCCTTGCAAAATGTCAATTCATGTGTAATCGCGTGAAAAAACAACAAACATTCGTCCATTTTCACAAACTGTCGTGTGGCAATACAAGCTTCTGTCCGATACTTTTGGTCGTGTGAATAGATATTCCGGGATTAAAAGTATTCTATCTTCTTATCCGGGTTATAAACTACCTGTGTACCAAATTTCAACAAAATTCATTAAGTAGTTTTTGCGTAAAAGAGTTAGTTACAAACATACATCCTTTCAAATTCTCGTGAATAATGCAGAATTTGACTTAAATAAGTGACGTAAATACGCAACTATAACAAAAGTTCAGTATTAAACGGTTTAACCTTTTAACCACTTAGACATTGCGACAGTTGGCAGTCGGACCTTTCTTTTATAGTGCTGCTTATGTCCTGTGTCCGTAGTCGTAAGCACGTATGGTTTGATGTTGAAGGAAGTTGAAGATAAAAGGAAATGGTGCAAGGGAGAATTAAAACGTGGAAGTTGCTCTATATGAATTTGATAGGATTTTTTGTATATTGGTTTGAGGACTAAACTTACTTACCCCCGGTTTCTGCGGGACATTTTAAGCGTTTTTTTTATATTAGTTTAAACGCTATTGAGTAGATAAACTACCGCTAAATGTACTCAGAAATCGGGGGTTAATAATGCAGTCTAAAAAATTACAATTGCGATATAGGTTATGGTTAAGAACCTAAACAAATAAAATCTTATAAAAAAATTAAGATTATCCAGTTACAACAGTTATTCTGTTAGTCAAGTGCCTGTTTATTTCAAAAACATAACACAGTTTTTTTCACTATTTTGGTACTCCAGTCAATTGTATTCAATTAAAGACATAACAAATAAAAGACATGACAAATATATATTACATTATATACGGAAACACAAATATCCACAATACAGTATTGCCACAATATTATGCACAAAAATCTTTAATATCTTTCTCCATCATAGCTGATACTGTACCCAATCTTATTGAAAAGTGAATGTACTCAGAGTGTTTACATGAGTCATTAATACATCATCTATTTATATAGCGCAGTATATAGGCCGATAGACACCACTGTATTTACAAAGAACACCACATGTATTTATAAAATACTATTGTTGAACGTATAATGAAAGTAATTGTTTTAAGTAGTGTGACGTCACTATGTAGACAGATATTTATAATCTGATATCTGTAAACTATCTGTGAAATAACTTGTATTAGCTTTTGACCGTGACTTCGTCTATGTAAGATTTCCGGGTTGAATAGTAACCTTTGTTTTAATCCAGATTAAAACTATCTACGTACTTATTTTCATTAGAATCTGTTCAGTGTTGATGTGATTGGGTAACAAACAGCCATCCAAAAATGTAGTGAAACGTAGTATCCCAACTTTTGTATTTATAATATTATTAGTAAGATTATAATATTTGTAAACAAACTAACATCATGAATAACAAATGCATTCTATGACTTCTTATAGTTTGACAGATATGGACTTAAAAAATTGACAAGAAATGGACCACATACCAGCTTTTTTTTTAACTAAACGACATTAATATTAATCCTAAACACTTTTGGATTTATTTTGTTTTTTTTATGAATTCTACTAAAAAAATCTCTTGCTTCAAAGCATTTAGCTTTTACTATCCACACGTAGTTTCACTTGTTTATCCGAATTGAGTACACAACGTAATCCAGGCTTTGAAATTAAAAGTCTTAAAGATGAACTTCATTTGGTTACGAAACAAAGATCAGCCGAGATAATATTTATTTTTAGTACAATTTCACAGCGAACACACGCAAAACCTGTCAGAACTGTTGTTGCTTTCTCTACTTTTTCACGTATAAATCGAAAATAACTTCAAGTGAAATCTGCATGCGAGTTTTTTGCGCCTATAGGCATACATATTATGTCCTCCTAGCCGATATGTGCCAAAAGCAGCCAGGTTCATTGGCAACCAACTGTGCAGATATTTGTTTATAGTGTCCAAGTGTTTGTATAAAACACAGGTATACTCTATCTATAACATATCATACAACATTCTTCTAACCTGAGATAGGATGATTTCGAAAAAGGGAGAGGTCCGGCGCAGGATAGACAGCTTCCAATGCTCTCTGAGGGACAGTGATTTGTGACCACACTCTAGATATCAAACATTTTATGAAAAGAAGAAGTTTTTAACACGAACAGCCGATGTAATATCAAATCGGATAAAACTAGCTGTGTTCGCAATTTCAAGCTGACTGCTTACTTATATGTACTTTTATGCTTTAACCAAACGCGTTGCGTTAACGCAAATGAATATGCTTTGTAAACTACTTTTTTTATAATGTAAATAGAGTTGTATTAATTCTAATCAGCCGCAGGTTTTTACTAAATATATGCTTATTTTCCTTTTTTTACTACTTTGCTAATATGTGTTTGTGTTAAATGTTTATGTGATAAACGTAACTTATATGATAATTTTCTTGTTTCAGGTAAGTTGCAGAGAAAACCCTGTCTTCTATAGATTATACATATTTGTAACGATAAGGTATTTTTGTTGCTTAAAACTTCATCAATCAAAATATGTCATCACCCATTGAATGTGTTTGAATTCTAAATATTTTTTATATAGTTCCATACGTTTTGTACTACCGGGCAAAGCATTTTCTTGCCAAAACCTTTCATAAACCATATCAAACGATATTTTACCACAAAACTCTTATCCTACGGTGACTACAGGATTGCATCACATTAATACATTTAAGTAAATTAAAAACACACATCCTGTCTATTTTTTGCGTCACAATCAATCATTAAACATTAATATATTCATAGGTGTCTCAACAAGTGCAGCCGCGTGACTGACCTAGTGCATTATAAATGTATAATTCATATTATTTATTAGCCGACGCCTCGGAAGGTCGCCATGAGGTTGACGCACCGGCGTTTCCGCGTACAACGGTTTATCTAAATGAATATGATATAGGTGTGAGCCGCAGTTAGGCTTGCGGTTACTTGATGTCAATGGGGATATAGGTTCCTTTAGTTACTGGTATTATTGAGTTATTTTGTAGGAAATAAACAGCATATAATTAAAACAAAAATAGGTAAAGTGGAATATTTATTATTTAAGCCTAAAAGCCTAAACTAATTGCGCTAATTAATTATGTATATGCTTCTGTTTCATTTGAATTATGTCTAGTTCAAATACACATACGATTTTTTCCAGTGCCTTAGGCCAAATGTTGTCCAAAAATTTAGTCCTGAAATCCTCTCAATTCATGTTTTCAACTCTCTTAAATTAGTTCAAGTAAATCACCGAGCAATGCGTTAAAATCGAAATGGTGCTCATATAACGAACTATTAGAAAATATAGATTTTACATCATCCAATTAGCGATATTTACACAAATACTCAAATAAAAAACCAAACCAACTTTGACAAACGAAATCACTAAAATAATATCTTAACGACAAACCACAAATGTAATTAACAAACAAGCAAATAAAACGACATATACGGACATAACTTGACACAAACTGAACTAGCCCTCGCATTCTTAACGACATTAATGTACAGTCAACAGCAATAATATGTATAGTAATGTAAACACTATACATTACTATACATATTACCTTTTTATTCGTACTGTTTTGTAAGAAAATGCACAGAAATATAATACCACGCCTATTGTACCCTAAGGTTTAAGAAGAGGTGTAAGAAATTCACCCACATTGCGCCGAGAATAATCTTAGTTTCTTGTAATAAGGGCCGAAACTATTACCATACACCGGGCACGTTACCAAATTCCGGGCTAATATTAAAAGTAGTTTAATATAAATTAGAAAACATCAATAGTACTTTGCTCTAACCGGAAATCGAACCCGGGACCTCATGATGCTGTCGAATACAGTACCGACCACTCTACAAGAGCTGTCAAGTTGTAATAAAATATCAATTAATTTATTGTTTTTCGTCTTAATCTTAAAAATACTATGAATTTAACAAACAATAGTTATTTTATTGGTTAAAATACTTTCGAAAATGTGTCAATGTACACATATTTATACTTGTGACTGTATATTTTTATTATTATTGGACCGCAATAGTTCCTACCTAGTTACAGCAAAAAATAATATCAATTGCCATACCATATAGGGTTTATTGACACAAAAATAAGACAGGAAATCATTTCCAAGTAGTACTTTACTGTTAAGTATTATAGCTTTTATTGAGACCAGTTTCAAGTTAATTGCAGATAATAATTTATCTGAAATGTGGATTACGGGTAGGGCTGTCAGCTTTTGCAAAATTACGTAGTTTTTTATTTGTTTGTTTTTAAAAAGACAACTCCCGCACTAACTCCTATAAGGAGTAATCACTTATCTTAAGTCATTACTTACTAAAGACATTGATTTTGTGCTTTTGTGTCGCGGGAACTTTTGCAACAATAATCAAACAAACAAAAACATACAAACATCAAAGTACAACCAGATTTGAAACAACTATTTGTGGATCGCACAATTAATTGATGGGTGTGGGATCGAGCCTGCGGCCTCCCGACGCAATCATAGTCAGTATTATTGTATTGCTAAGTCTTATACTCATCATCACCCAGCGTAAATCAGGAAGCGATTGATGGGTCTGGAAGTCTGTAACAGTAACCTTTGACCAGCAGTGGCAGTGGGACTCTTTTAGGCTAAAGAAAAATAATCTTGGATTGTTAAACATACATTATGACGCTTTTTGGCCGAAAGTGATTTTTAGTCATAAAAATCGATTAGGTTTTGGAATGCTGCCTACAAAAATGGTGACCAATGAGTGCCAATGACGTAAGCGTCCGGAAGAGGACAAACACCTACGATTTTAAGTACTTACAACCTTTTCATGTCACAATTTGACAGAAGCTAGGACAGAAGGACTGATGGAACATCCTACCAAAATTGGAAAAGCCGGTTCAATTGAACCTCGTTCCGGGTCAGAGGTGAATTTGTTGCCCAAAATTCGTGTTTTGTACGAAATTCTTTAGTTCGTAAAATAATTTTGTTCCGTCAAGTGTGTGACACTTTAACGAACTTTCACCACACATGTTTGTTTATTTACACAAACGTTTAGTATTTATTTACTCTCTTTCGGTTCACACTTCTCATTGGACGTAGCGTTACATAAAATGCCTATTTTTAACAGTTTAATTTGCCCATAAACTATGTGTTAACAGCCGTTCGACTCGGCCTAAAAATAAAGTCCTCAGCCTACAATCCCGCCAAACGAGACAGCTGACATTTTACAAAAAAAGAATTCACTTTTTTTATATTCCAATGTTTTGCAAAACGTCCTTGAGGCAAGGCTCTATCGCCTTGTGAAATGACGCCTCCACGACATCACGGGAAAAATTAACCAGGTTCTTGCATCCTTGTTTATGTTGTAGTGTGTGAAAGAGACGGGTGATAAAGGTGAATGATGCGTGTGGTGAGCTCCGACTCCAGTTAGTCTCAGGCCGCAGCGCGTGCGGCGCAAACGCGCATTGCGTTATTCAAATAACGAATTGTCGCGTTCGGAAATACGAAATTTTACGAAGTTTATCGATGTGCATTGTTCTGTGTTTTACTGTGAACTTGTGAGAGGTGTTATTTTAGATTCTTTTATTATTAAATCTAACTTCAGATCCTCGGATTATCTCATATCTAGTTATTTTTTGCGGCCAGTTCGTGCATGTGATTTATAACATAGAATTACTAAAATAACCATGTTTGTAAAAAATCTAACAAGGCGATCTCTCGTGATCGTTTATTTTGGTCGCGTTAATTTTAAGTAACGTACAAACTTTCGTAATATCTGAAAGTTGAAATGCAATTTTAAAAGGTACAATTTACACATTATTTATAGCAATTAATATCGACCCAAAAAATTTAAACACAAAAACTTCCTGCCTTGAAATGCGTGAATTTTAAACATAATAGGTAGCCTATTACAACTGAAGATGTAGATAGAGGTGTGTGAAATACACCCACGTTTCGCCATTTACAACATATGTAAGTCCCATTTCTAAGGAGGCGAGCTTAACTACCAGGCACGTTACCAAACTCCGTTCTCTTTGTAAGAAATATCTTATATATAAAATTTCCATGTCACAATGTTAGTTACCGTACTCCTCCGAACAGACCTATTCTCATGAAATTTTGTGAGCATATTGAGTAGGTCTGAGAATCAGCCAACATCTATTTTTCATACCCTTAACTTACACTATTTTTTTCATTTTTATATTGCAAAACAACGTTTGCCGTTTCAGATAGTTCTAATATAAATTAGAAAAATCGGATAGTTTTAAATGAATTGTACCAAAAGTATGCATCTTTTTCCAAACCTCTTGAACAGTGTGTTCTTTGTGTTATGTTTATACAAGTTCAGAAATAAACTCGACAGTTAACCGTCGCGCGAGTGTCATTTGAACGACTTTTATTTAGAACTCAACGTTTTATTGGAAAAGACACATATGGTGGATGTTAAATATTTTGATGGTAAATATACAAATGATTTAGAACTAAAAGCTGTTAGAGAGTTTTGTTTGATAATGACATGATATTAGTTTATGTTTTTGTATTTTTGATCCGGTGTATTACATAAAAATACTAAATTATACTTACAAAATTAGGATAGGTATTCTTCTTCTTCTTCTTCTTATCGTATGGTTAGTGGTCGACCTAGTGTCAAAGTTTTAATATACATGTCAGTCTCAGTTATTCTAAACTTTGTTACGACAGGTAAAAAGCTTTTCTCGGCTTTGATGACTCGGTACGGCTTTATTTTGGTAATGCTTAACCACTGATTGTAGCAAAAACTCTCCTATCGTTATAATATAACTTGCTTTGCGAAATAATTTCGAAATTTCGACAGCTAATGTACAGTTACACTAAAAAAATGTCAAAGTTATTCTCCGATAAAGATATCTAACGATAGAAAAATCTGTCTTCAATAACAAATATTAATAAAAATACCACATTTTAACGTATTCCGTATAAGGAAAAATAATTTGAAAATCGTAGCAGTAAAAATATGATTGTAGTAAATTCCTTCACACTACGGAATGTGGTAGAGGTCACATAACGCTATCTCAACTAGTTGTACAAGTTAGGCCATAAGTGTCATATGTTATGCAGGCCTAGGTCTCTTGGTCACCTAGACATACATACATACATACATCTATACTAATATTATAAAGCAGAAGAGTTTGCTTGTTTGTTTGTTTTGAAAAATTATTTCAGTGTTAGATAGCCCATTTATCCAGGTAGGCTATAGGCTATATATCATCACGCTACGACCAATAGGAGACCAAGACCCGTTGCATTATAATATTATATGACGTTATGAGTGTTTGTGTCATCTGTATGTATGTATGAAAGGATTACAAAACGAGAAAGTTTGCGTATGCAAGTTTTGGTATCAATCAAGTGTCAATCCACTTATACCGCTGCTTAATACAAACCGAAATCCATTTATTTATCTATTAAAAACTGTTCTAAATCAACATAAATTAATCTTCTATCGGAAAACCAACATGTAACATATTATTTGTTTAAACATTCATTTATCAACCCACTCTTCAATTGCAACACAACTACAAAATATCTTGGCAGTGTTTCAGGCCAAGCTACAAAAGAAAAGTACCGACAACTCGAATGTATTTTACAAGAACCATTTAGAAGGAATTTTGATCTAGTTTAACTTAGAATCTTGTAAAACGGCTATATAAATTTATTATCCATTGTGTTGTGCTTAAAATACAGATTTTGTTGAATATATACTTTTATTGTTACGCAATACTTGTGCAAATCTAGAAACTGCTAGTGAACTTAACCCGCTCCCAAAAATAACTACATTTTTTTACTCTTACACGGCACCAATATGAAATCTTCAAATTATATATTTTTTTTATTTCAAGTAGTACCTAAATCTTCTGAAAGTTCTAAACTTATCACAGCTTCTCCCCTGGACCTCCTCAGCATGAAAAGATTTTCCTTTGTAAAATAGTGTCTCATGGGTTAAGCCATATAGCAATAATAAAGTATGACAAATTTCATTAAAATCCGTTTTTGCGTGAAATAGTAATAAACTACTGTATGCCATCCTTACAAACTTTCGCATATATCATTGGCAGGATAGAACTTGGCTCTATTCACACTCACATTTCACAAGATGAATCTAACCGCAGTTACCCCACATGCGTATTGTAAATCCTCTTAACCGTATGAACTAAATTCTTCAGAAACAGGTCAAATCGTTCCAAGAGTTGTACTCAAATATTTAGGTTTTGTATTGACAGATGTTATTGCTCTATCTTTGACTTGTATTGCAACCGGTCTCGTAAATATTTGGCTTTATGGGTCTTGCTTGTCATCAATATGTAAACAATTGCTTCAGTAGGGCAATTCTCTACAGTCCGTACTGTCGAGTATCGAGAGATGACATTTAAAATGTTCTGCAAAAATAGTTTCTACGATCTCCGCTAGAGGCGCTGATCAGATTTTAATAATTTTTTTTTGATAGCTAGCGGTTGCCGGTAGTCGATAGTGGAAGAGAATCAGTCTAAGGATCATATTATTAATGTCTTGCAAAATGGTCAGCTGCTTAGTACTTGTAACCCGCGGTCCTGTATGACAAGATGTAAGCATGTGAAAGAAATAAGGGTAGTTTGTAGGCAATGTAATAAGTGACGTTCTTTGGTCTATTGCTGCCCCTACGGAAAAGAGGCGCGTATGGTTCAGATTTTTTTAGGTTAGATGATAATGTTAGTTCGTTGGTTACTTATTAGTAATCTATTTTAACTCTCGTCATAGACCACCACGCTGACTAAATAGTGTAATATTAGTAATCAAAATTATTTGTTGTTGATGTCATAATAAATGAATAACCGAATTCTATAACATTTTATTTTGTTGTGTAATTCGGATTTTCCTAAAGGAAATTGTATTTTTTCCTCGATTCTTCTCCTAAATGAAACATTTACTTTAATTTCGAAACTGAGCTGAGAAATAACATACATTCTTTTCGTTTCACCTCCAAATTTAATATTAAAATTATGTGCATTGTCGCTCGTAACTTACCAATAATAAGTTGTGTATTTCATCAACATCTTAAATCTGTATCATCCAACGCCGATTACGAGAGCACCTGACCTTATTGCAAGAGATCACCAATATGATTTGTGTACCTTTCTAAGGAGTCCCCTCCCCTACTGACGTCTTTCAATTGTCAGCCCCATTATTGTCACAAATAATCATCAAACGATATCGTCTACCTCTTTAATCGAGCCTAGAAACGACTTCTATCACCTGTCATTTTTACTAAAGAATATTTTAATATTCCCATAAACTGTCGCGAGTCTCGTCGCTATTTTTATGTTATTACAAACAGTAGTGAGTGGTGACGTTAGTAATATTTGTGCGCGTAAGGACAGCGCGGCTGTTGTCAAACAAATCGTCTCCACGCGACTGAGTCACTCTCGCTAGGTTAAACTTAGACTGTAACCGACTCGTCTACGGTTCAGTGTCATGTTACATGTTTCTTTCTTTCTTTGTTCATCTTTTGGTCCGAAACTGTCACGATATTTTTAATTGCTTTGTTTAGTTCATTGCGTAGATTTGATTTTGTGTCGTGTATTTTGTAAGAACCTAGCATTGTTGTAGTTGTCTTTCATAAAATGGAACCATAGGATCAAACTTGCACAGTTAGTAAATATCTGTCACATAATCCGGTAGATAAAGTGACAGCTGAAAAGAAAACAGCTGTAAAATTTCCACCTGATAACCTGTCAGGCACTTATTCTGAATTGATGAAACCGGGCGAGCAAAACCACTTTGGTGGTATAGATAGTTAAACAGTAGCGTTAGGACTATCGGTACTGTCTGCATATTGCAACAATAGTTGACTGCAGCGTCCGTTAGAGGCGGTTATCAAACTTTCATAAAAAAAAATCGATTGCTAGACGGTTTTTGATAGTCGATAGTAATAGGAAATCACTCATCAGGAATACGCAGACGATGACACACAAAGGGGATAACCTAGCAGTCATTCATATTAGTGATATCGTCATCAAAAAGTACAGGTATTCAACTGATAAATTATATAAACCGGGATAAAACCCAAAGACCTAACTACAACGGTACTTAAAAATAATTTCCTTAAGTCAAACGTGCTTCAAATTCTTGATAACATCTCATTTCCTTATATCCGAAATTACACGTATTTTACCGTATTATTTTCCAACTGCAGGAAAACTGTTTTAATCTACATATTTTCCTGTTGATGAGATCAATTGTGAATTAAAGCACGATACTGATTACCTAATTTCTATTTGCATTGTCGTATAACACGTCAATGTCCATTTTCCGGTTGTTATTATCCCCGTTACGGTATTAATAATTTTCCTCTGCTGGCCATGACTTACCTCTAGGAATGAGACTCGGGGGCTAAAAATATCGTCCGTTAAGCGACTTTACAAACAACTTTTTTTAAATTCGTCTACTGTTTTTAGCGTGGTCTGGGCTGCAGCCCAAGTAGCCCTTAGGTAGATCCGGCCCTGAATGAGAGAGGAACCTAGAGCCCTTATTAGACCTAACTCCTCCTCTCCTCAAATGAATTATTAGGCATGTAAGTTTTCTTGATGGCTTTCGTTGTTGAAGCAAAGCATATTTTTTTTCGATACACATATAACTTTCGAAAATAATTTGTGTGTGGCTTTGAACCCTCGGCCATTTGTGTACGATTCGAATGTTCCTAACACTGCTTACTTATACTTTATTTTATTAATAAACAAAATTATTCAAATCGCCGAAATGATTACGTGTTCCGTAAATTGAATTCTTTGTACCAATCTGTTTTCATCGTATAAAATTACTTTTTCTAGATACTTAATGTTTCCTTATAAAAGCAATTTGGGGAGTATTTCGAGCGATTATTTTTATGTCTTCTTGTATAATGTCAATTGTATTTTTAGGTCTTTATTTATTTGGAACGAAACGACGAAACCTTTTGTAGAAAAAGCGTGTTTGAACTTGAGTTATTTTGATGTAAATATTGACATTGTTATGTTGTATGAAGATTCTTTTGTCAGAATAAAACGTTGGTTATTTACTTATCTATGTAAAATCATGCCCGTTTTCTATAGGGATAGGCAGAGACCAAGGAATTATTTAGGTCAAATATTTACTGTGAAAGTAGTCGTTACAATAGTTGTTTAAAAACTGAACTTTATGAAGAAATAACTTATAGAATAAGGTCTTAAAGAAATGACAATTTCAACAATAACATTTTATACAACTTCACGGTTGTTCGGAAACAATAATGCCATTTAAAGACCCCCACAGAAAGAATAATTATCCTCAATTATAACAATACGAAAACTTAATAAGCACTTGCAATAATATTAATCAAGAATCACATTAACGACGCAAATCAATTTCACTCGACCACCTTGACGTTAAAATGGCGGCCATTTTGAAATTTACAAAAAGACCACACTAATTATGAACTCGGACCATTGTTTTTGACTTTAAGGCGAAAAATTTAATTGTTAATGAGCTATCAAAAGGACGTCTGTTGGTTAAACTAGGTGATATTTACGTGGTTAAAGAATTTTAAGCCGATTCTGAAGCGGTTGTGACTTTATTTGGTACAGTTTCCTTATAGCCAATGATCAGGGTGCTGGTCACGATTTGCGAATTAACTGAGAATCTGTTAATGTGTTACTATAGTTAATTTTGTTTCGGATATGGTAGGTTCGACAAATATGTACGTTGCTACTTTGAGACGATTTTGGGCAATATTTATTAAAAATCGCAAGGGAAAAGTAAAAGCTGCATCAAATTTGCTTAAATTTCAATAAGAAACAAAACAGAATTTAATCAAGTTATGTTGTTATTTCATACAAACATGATTGATTCAGAGAATTTTAAACAAAAGTGTTAAGTAGTTCATGCATTACGTTTTAATTCTTTACAAACTTTAGAGCCATTCTAACGGAGAACAACAGACTTTAGTTTAGTTTTTGCGTAAAAAAACATTTCCGTACTTCAATTAACCCTCGTGACACTGTCTTTGACGGACCGGCTTCTAGTCGCGATTCTAGCTGCGTAAATAAGTTTTTCTGGGGTGTTTTAATTCAGGTTATAAACTCCAAATTTTATCAAATTTTAGCATAACCTCGCAAAACTTCGTATGATAATATTAGTAGGATTGATCTAAGCTTCGAGAAATATCACACACAAAATATATAGGTATCACCACTTCAAATTCTAGGAATAACGTTACAAGTTAGTTATTTAGGTTTCATTCGCAGTTCCACGGTTTTGTAGCGACAGTAATAGTTATTGCGATGTGAATGATGGCCTCGCGTTTCATCTGCGTGGCGAAATATACGCGATTTTGTTTATTGGTGTTCTTCATTGCTTTAATCGCTTATTGGAAATGGTTGTGTTGAAATTGAACTTAGTTTAAAGTATATGAGAATTATGTTACTTTTAATTATTGGTAAAGTTCATCTTAGTTACAATTCTTTCGGGAGTGGCCTATAGTTTGCCTCAACTTTTTAGGATTTTTTACGATTTCCTTAAGCCAATATTTATAAGAATAAATGCTGGCTTAAATATTATGTTGTTTAGTAAGTATGTCAGACTGTTTGTTATGCTTTCATTGATAAACGGCTCAACCGATTTAGGTGAAATTAGGCCGGGTGAATTGAGCCTGTAATCCGGTGAAAGATAGAAGAAGATAGTTAGTTTCTATAACACAAGTATGCGTTGTTACAAAATCTTGGACCACACTGATTTAATAGGTCCATAAAATCTGATTAGCCATTACAAACTGCAACAGTCTTTAAATTTGCATGTAATAAGCAACTTCGTCTTACCTTGAACCGAACTTAATGCTAAATGCTTAATAATATGTATTATTATAGCTAAACCATTATCTTATTTATTGAGGTCTGTCAGACCCACTAAGTCACGCATAATGTTGTTTAGATTCAAATGTTATTTCTATTTCGCAATAGTACAATTAGTGAATATTAAATGCATTGATGCGATCCTGACTTATTTGATTTTAACGTTGCAAAACTTACTTCTGAAAACCTTTATAAATTTCTTTTAGAGGCTTATGTTATTATGTTGGAGCATATCATTTTTGAGTAAACAAAAAGATAGCTATTTATTTATAAACTCTAAAAAAAAACTAGAACACAAATACTAATGTTAACAAATCTTGAGTTATTTAAGGTTGAATATCCTTTTTTTTTAATTATTTCCTGAATTAAATTATTAAACAAGTGCCCCGGAGACTCACAACAAAATTGAAAAAGAAAACAAGTCAGTAATCGTAGGCATTGTAAGTCTAAGAGTCTCCAAACGCATTCTTATCAAGAATATATTATTAATCCGTATAATTGACTAATGAATTATTATCTTATAACTTAAACAAAGCTTATAATTCTATTATCAGATAACTGCAATTCCCAGCCTTTGTTTTAAATGTCAAATGTATTGGTAATACACAGTTGTGTTAACTAATAATATTAAATGTGCATTTATAGTAACAAAGTTATACTTGCACTAAAACTTTGTCTACGATTTGTTTACGGATATTCAGTTTTGTAAGATAATACTTTAGTTTAGCTTCTATAATAAGTATATTACTTAACGTCTTTTTAGTTTATAAAAGTATTAATTTTGTTTGTCTGTTGATATCTGAAACTTCTGAATTCTGTATTCCACAGTTATTTGGCTTAATACTGTACTTTTCTAAACTTTAAAGACTTAGTTTAAGTTGGCAAAAGCTTAAGAATATAAAAAATCTGTAATACTTCACAAAAATAAAACATTTTTAACAAAAGACTATTTAACCAGCTTCTCATATTTATGTACTTAATACCTAGTAACTTTAATCGGACTAACCCCCGGTTTCTGAGGTACATTTAGCGGTAGTTTATCTATCCAGTAGCGTTTTTTTTTATATGAGTTTAAACGCTATTGAATAGATAAACTACCGCTAAATGTACCTCAGAAACCGGGGGTAAATCGCCGTTTTAATCCTGATATAAGTATTAGTCACAGTTCGTGTATTATTTTTGAAGCTTTCCGTCACACGGTGTTTCCATATTCACAGGAAAATGTTTATCATTGTAATTACTATGAAGTAAAGTTATGTAGATTGTAAGTAATTGCGTTATAATTACGATTATTAAGTCAGCGGTCATAGGTAATATTTATTGATCTTGTCGTAATTCAAAGGTTTATACAAAAACAAGGACAAACTTGTCAAATAATTAAAACAAAGTTTATTAATCATAGATTTACGCCCGCAGCTTTGCCCATGTGAAAATTCCCCACTTTGCGATGTATTGCCAAAAAATCTCTTCATTCTGGTAGGAACATAATATGTTTAAAATTTTAGCTTTTTACATTCAATAGTCAGTATTAAATTAAGGATATTTATGAAAAAAGAATACTTGTAGGAAATATTAGTTAGTTTCTGAAATTACCACTAACACTACCAAATTATAACTACTTATTTTACTCTTTTGGAGAAAATAGTCGTCTTTGAACTTTAGTAGTTAAAATACAGAATTAACAGAGGTCAGAATACCTATCTTTCTTCATCAAAATAATACAGAAAAAAAGTGAGCTATCAATAACAAAACTAAAGTTCACTGAACTTCCGGCACAGGTACAGAAATACAGCGCAAACTGCGTAATAACTCCGTATCTAATGAGAACGTTTCACAAAGGATAATTACTTATATTCATTTGTAAGAGATATTTCTTTTTATACCTTAATTGAGGCTGCGTAGGAATATTAACGACTAGCTGCTACCCATGACTTCGTCCGAGTGATAACATTTCAGTCCAACATCTTAGTAGCGAGCCTTTATTTAGAAGGTATACAAAATACAAACTTTAGACCATCAGAGACCCGCAGGCTTATGTAACTGATGGTGGCCGTTTTGTTACAATTTTATTTGGAAAATACAAAGAATAATGCACTTAACCCATTAATGTCCTACTGCTGGGCAAGGGTCTCCTCCCGAGAGAGGGGTCCCTTTAGTATAATCAAGATACATCTTACAAGACAATACACTCTATTATAAGTTACTGGACTATAAGTACATGGTTTTAAAACAACAAATTAACCAAAAACCAGTTCTAACCTTACATCATTGCTCTACAATTAAACAAGTTTTTATTTCAAATTAAACCACTCCACAATACCTCGTTAGTAATATTTTTAACGCAAAAAACTTGAGTGCTGACTCAAAAAGGCGAGTTTAATGTTGAGTTTGAGGAATTCCCTGTAGACCTGAGTCATAGTCCTTTGGAGTAATGCCAGGTCGTTAGAGCTAGCTTGTCATATTAGACGCCGAATGAATAGGAATTCTATAAATAGTTGTCTGGAGAGTTTTGGATAGAAGTTAGTAGTTATACTATTTAAATAATAAAAAAGAGGTACGATTAATTGTGTACCTCTTTGGGTATGATGAGTGTTAATATGTTTATTTCAAAATATAATAATATAATTCATGTCATGCCAGTTATCACAAAGTACCGAGTAATTTATACCGGGCGTCGTTAACTTAAATATGTCTATTTTTTTGCTTAAATTTTAATTTAGTTATTTTTTTAATTCTCGAAAATAGTTACTCTTATAGCTTTTACAAAGCTCTGTTTGTGTCAAGAATCTTGAAAATTATAGTACTAATTCTAAATTAAGAACACAAAAGCTGTGATAAGATGAACTTAACTGTTTAAAAATTATATACTTACCTAATATAAATTTTATCTTAACTTAAAGAACACAACGAGTTCAAAACAAAACGCTTTAAATTCAATCGTACAAAGTCATACAAAACATAACACAAATCTAATACAATCTGTAGTAAACTAAAAGCTATGTTTTGTGTTCAAATACCAATCGTTCAATATCAAAGATCCCTGGAGACAGTAAGAATCACTGTCCTCTGACATTTACTATTTATTGTGTCGTACAGTGCTGACTGTACCTTGCAGAAATGTGAACGGTCTATATTTAGGGGATATGATGCTGTATTTGTACGTGTAATGTGCAACAAATCTTTGTTTTGCTGATGGGTTTTCTGTGTATTTAGGGCTTAGTAGTTTGTGAGTTTAAAGAATGTGTTAGATTTTAGTGTTTAAGAAATAAGTATTTGAGATTGTCAGTGTCTGAAATGGAGCTGTGGCAAATTAATAATGAAGGAAGAATGGTTTTATGGATATCTTTGTAAGTTTCTACTAAAAAAGTTATGTGGCTTTCTTCAAAAGCTTAAATATCAGACGTTAAATAATAAAAAATCGTAATATTTATTACTTTTCACAAGTAAATATCTGCCAAGAAACTTACTTCATACTTCAACGCAATTTTCATAAATCACTAAATTCTCTGAAGAAAGATTTTTCAGGAAATATTCTTTGTTACCCTTCAAGAAAACCTCATATTTACATTACAATTCCATCTAGTAGGTAGTAGTTATTTTAACCGTACGCAGTGAAACGATCTAGCTACTGTTTGTACTACCCTCGACGCAGTTTACTCTGTACAAATCAATTTCACTACGTAGAAGGTTCTAGAACCAGAGGGACTTGTCTGTAAGGCTTCTATTACAGTTACTGTGGAAATTTACCCTCTTATACATAAAAATATATGAAGTTATGAAAGGCTTATATAGTGTTTGGTTTCTTTCACTCCTTAGCGAAATGAAAGAGAGGAAACATATTTTAGTAGTTGTTTAACTAAAATAGGTTTATAGTGTGTTTATGAATTAGAGGGTTAGTTTCTTATGTAAGTTGTTTACATATATATCACGCCTTTTCTCACAGGTGTAGGCAGAAACTAAAGACCACTTGATACGATCCTTACAAACTTCCCTTGCTTCATTCAGAATCATACATCTTTTTATTTGTTTTGGTTTGTTGTTTTAACATTGAAAATACTTTGAGTAAGAACAGTTTTAATTTTAACTTTATAAGAATCTGCAGGTACCACAAAAAAATATAAACAATTTACCAATATAAAAATATACCAAAACAAACGTTGGACATTTGTTTAACTTTTTGTAGAAAGATGGTTAGTGTTTTAAAGCTAAATAAATAGAACATTGTTATTTCCTTTGTTTTATATGAAGAAGCTTTATTTCAAAGTTTTTAAACAGATCTCACCGACCAAATGACGGGAGAAACCCAATGTAAAGAGTCATAATAACATCTTAAAAAATATAATTATTTTAGTAAAACCTATGGCAGATGGTTGGGAAAAAGTAAAAGCAATAAATCTGGAAAAGACTGGGAAGTTCCCTTCTTTAAAGATAAAGTACTTTGTTTTTCCTTTTCCCGATATAATTATACTTATCTTTCTTTATCTTAACTATTCACTGAATAAATACGTATTAATAGTTACACATATATCGCAATAAGTAAATTACGTTTTTTCCCTACAATAAAAAAAAACAATAGCCAATCCCTTCGTAGAAAATATGACAAATAACTTCTGCAGTAACTGTTCCCAAGAAAGCTTGAAATAAACCCAAGTGCACATCAGACAATAGCCGGAAGGTGTCTGACATCAGTGTGCGCTATGCCTTATAAGGCTAGTCATAAAGAAAGGTAGATATTAAATATTATTATTGAATGTTCTTTGTCTTACAAGTTTCAATGTCTAAGGGTTTTTTCCATGATTAATTTATTTGTACTGTTATAACGGAATTGCAGTTTAGGATTTTTCCTTTAAAACTATTTTCGAATATAAAACCACACCACAGAAAAATAAGACCACACATAGAATATGACGTATGTAACGCTGAGTAAAGGTAACGGGTTAGCAGTTACACACTACACCAATTTCTTCATCTTTTAGCCTATAATATGTCATCAATATTACATATCACCTTTCCGATTTATGTTTGAATAGATAAATTTATAGACTGATTCTTCGTACAATATGCGGCAAAACAACAAAATTATTCTCCAGATACAATTATTTTACTATATAAATATAACTCAATTATACAATTTTGTACCAGATACTACTAAAAACACCAAATCATGAAAACCATACTTCACGCCCATTAAAACCACTTTCATACAATATAAAAGAACATCTAATTTTAGCAACATTATTTCAAAATAATATTCAGTTTCTCTATAAAAGCAATTCCTAGAATATCCTGCAGGCTATATTCTATCACGTCAAATAAACCCTAGTGCACACAGACAATAGCCGGAAGCCGGTGACGAGCCGCGGGTGTGTGCGACACCTTAATTGCCACCTGATATTGTATGCTAGGAACGTAGAGAAGACGGCTAGAGCTGGCTTTATGATATTAAATAGTGGTGAACCTTTTGTTGGTTAGATGTTTTTACGAAAGTGCGGGGACTTTGAGAAACATGACTGTGTGATGGAAAGAGGGAAACTTTCTTTCCATAGCGTCAATTGTACAAACCAATATTAAAAGTGTGATTGCCTGTTCGTTTGTCCTTTTTTAACGTCAAAACTAACTGATCGAAGACATGATTTTTCGTGGGAAATGATGGATGGCTTAAAAGCAGCAAAGGTTTTCTTGTCATGGTACTTCATTTTTATCTATCAACTAAGCCTCGGTTTAATTCACTATCTGTAATTTTCACTAATAATCTAAATGATTTGGAATCCGATTGTCGTATAACGAAAATCGCATACGTTATGTATGCGCATGTCAATATTAAATGCAAACCCATCAGTCAAACTACTAACACGAATAAACTAAACCTATCACACTAACAAACAGAAGCCGATGCACAAACTCCCATTCATACAATAAAGTACTGAACAAGATTGTGAGCAACCCAGTTGTCTGGGGCCGCAAACCCAACACTAGCGAGAAAGGGACAACGATATACAGCTCGTATAGCTCCATCTCTTTCTGTCAGTACATCTTTAGCATGAATATCGTTCCTGGTTTAATTCCTAGCTCAGAATATAGGGCAGATACACGCGGGCAACGGAACAGAATGTCGACGTGTTCAATGAGAGTTTATTGTTAAACCGTGTTTCGCAACCGTTTGCTTTCATAAGTGTTTGTTGTAGGTAATGTGGTTTATCGTGTGTTTTGTTATGTAATAGTTTAACGTATCTTGTGGTTTCCTACAGGCTCCTAAGCACGGCATACAGCTTCTATTTTCATTATACCTAGTTGAATTTGATCGAATATAAAATACCTTTTGTAACTCAATTAAACATGGACGCAGGTTCTATTTAGAGCAACTACATGCATATGCCATACGTAGATTACTAGACACTAATCTATCAATATTATAATCTAGTTATACATTAGATCAATTAGAACATCGACTCGAAAAGTCAATCGGACGCTGAACGAAACAATGGTACTAATTTCATTTAAGAAATAGCGATTTTCCCGAATTAATTCGAAATTTAGGACTACGATTTGATATATGCTTGAATCCAACTAAAAAAAACTTAACCCAAAACACCCACCACTGTTTTCTTTGAGAATCGTGTTCACAACGCTCATGATAGTGAACATAGTTAGGCAATTCGTGTGGCTACTGTGGTCAATGGGCAAGCCCTCATAACGCGTGACAAGACAGACAAATGGACGCATCCATCACTGGACGCGACGGCTTTATCTATCTGTGCCCGGATGTGCACGGATGTAGGCGCATCTCGGTACACGGGACACCGCTCGCTAACAGATCACGGATTATACGAGTTGTGGTCAATAGCAAAATCAACTAAGATTTTGGTATTGATCACAAATTGTAACATACATACATACAGGTTTCGTTTCGTGACTACCGAATATTAATTTAGATTTTAGGCTCTATACTTTTGCTATTTTTTTGTATTGAAAAATCAATTATCAACTAGAATAATAATGCTCTTTTACATTTTGAAATCAGAATCAGTAGTTACAATTAAGATAACAGTCGTATCAAATAGCCATATCAAAGGTCTTTCGGGTGGTTTGAACAACTTTGACACTAGGTTGACCACTAACCATACCATAGATAGCTAGACTACATAACTAAGTTTTCAGTGTACGATACTCAAATCCAAACACAAATTAGCTAAGTTAGCCAAATCGTAGTACGGAAGGAACTTGTGGCTCTTAACAAGAACTTGTTAATGTCATCAACGACCGATAGCATAGATTTACGAGCTGGGAATTACAGTTCATAGACAGAATATACTATGAGCTATGAGACTCCTACGTGCCTTAGAGGATTCCCTTGTGAAAATGTTGAAATTTTGCTGAATTTGATGACAATACTGCGTGTACCGTAATTCTTTGATTTTTTTTATAAACTTAATCTATTCAATTGGGATTTTAGTCAAAATACTGTCTGGGGACAGGAGAAAGAACTTTATATTAAGGCTTGTCTAGTATTGTTACAATATGAGTTAATAGCTGTAGAATTTTTTTATTGTAATAAAAAATGTAATGCTATACCTAGATGTATGAATACTGCTTAGGGGTAAATGTATTTCTGGTAGTTTCTTGTCAGTTCTGTCCAAGTCTTTCGTTCCGGAATAAAAATGTATAAATACATATTGAAAAGCTTTCCTTAGCTCAAATAACTTGGCTAACTAATATTTAAGTAATTGAAACAAGAGCGTGACCTCGTACCGCATGTAAACTATCTATGTCGAAACGTACAGGAGCTAAACGTTATGAAAACGCACCTACATACAGTGTAACTCGTTGTGTAACACTGTGAAGTGTGAGACCTGCGTTTGTATGCTTTTAGCATCATGAAACTGTTGCTGATTGAGAGAGTATAGTATAACATTCCATACAGACGCTACTATAGTCCAAAATCAAAATCAAATCATTTATTCATTTAGGTCAAATATTGACATTTATGATAGTAGTTACAATTACTCAATCTACCACTAGACAACTCCGACAACTTATCTAGGTTTTTCACCCTCGGCCATTTGGTTCCAAACTAAGCAGAGCTTTTACTACTACTACTACACATACTTATATACTTCTAACTACATACTTATAGTTACATGTACAACCAGGCTCAGAATAGATACTCGTGCTCATCACACATATCCCGGGTAGGATTCGAACCTAACACTCGCGACGCTACGATTATTGCGGCAGTGACCAAGTCCATGTCCATGTTATATTAACAGCAACATTATTCTGAAATTTTCTAAAGTAAATTCACATTTACGGAAATTTTAAGACTTACAAACCAAAGGTAAATAAATTATTGACATAGTATGGACTAAAAGAGGCACGTTAATGATATAGTTCTTGTTGAGAATTCTAAGGAAATGAGATTCAAAGCTGAACCACCGTTAATTCTATTTAGATAAACCAAAAGCATTTTAATATAAAATGCCAGTTAATATGAACGGACCATTATAGTTCCCATTCCTATTGTGAAATGTGTTTCTTAGAGAAGTGCTTCTAAAATAGAAGGGATTATGTTTCGAAGTAAAACTGTAGACAATTTGACATATCTGTGTTGAGGATTAACAATATGGATTGAGAAAAGAGAGAGAAAATCTATTGTTGAGATTTTGGACAATCATAGATTATGTGAAATAGTTTTAATGTTTTTACTACGTCGTAGATCAGAGTTATGCGCTTGATTGAAAACAAATTTATACTCATGACTGTTGGATACTATTGAAAAATATTACGATAAACATTCGAATCCCCTGGGTTCACCTGCATTGCTCCTGGTTAACCTTCACAAAAATTTTACACCAAAATTCTCTTCGAGAATAACTTTATCTCTAGTTGAAAATTGCATGAATATCCGATCTGTAGATTTTAAGTTTATCGCGAACAGACAAACAGACAAACCCTAAATCTACAATATGTACTAAAAAATATCACAAAAGTGCTATGAATTATAAAACAAATATGAAAAAACAAATACTGATTTCCTTTAAATCAGTTCTAGAATTTACTCCATTCATACACACTCATTGACCTAGAATACAAAAAATATATTTATTTACAACATGTCATGTCTTTCCTTGAAAGGTTCGCCCACAGAAGTGATTTCATAAACCAAAATCAGTAAAATACCGCAGAAGGAACCTTCACCTTACGCGGTGAATGACAAACAAGGTTTCATATTTACTCACTTTTCCTGTCATCAACGTGATATAATAACTCGAGAGCTTAAGTAGATACAGTTATGAGTACGAATATGCATACATTTTTATCAATCTCCTTTTTTTCTTTGGCCCATGTTTCGTTACAGTAGATTCCTTTCTGATTAGCCTTCACTGTGAAGCTGTCACGTTTTCTCAGCTCTACCGTGTAAATATTTTTTCCAACATAAAAACTATAACTTTACAGCTGTCTATTGCAGTAATCATTTTAATTATTTCTAGCGGTACCTACTCTAAAGTTATGATTACTGTTTAATAACTAGACAGTTACTTTAATAATGGTTAATACTTCTATTAGTAGACTTGTGCCAAAATATGAGTGTAAACAAATTTGTGCTTGCAACTGTACTATAATGAATTTTTAAGTGACGTTGAAATATTAAAATTTCGTGAAAATTAATGAAAAACAACGTTAATGATGGTGAAATATCGGCTTCAAGGTCCCCAGAGATTTGCTGCGATTTATCATTGTTTATTATTATTGTCCTTATAATATTTATAATTATAACAAAGGGAAAATTTACTGGGTATTCCATCATATCAAATAATACTTTCAAAGGAAAACTGGATAATATGAGACATAAATAAATGTTTATGGAAATTCTGATAGCCATACTGTGTACCATTAATTAATAATTATCCCTTATACATAATTATAGCAAATATACGTAAAATAATTATATTATTAATCACATCAATTAATCCTTTTCAAAGCTCTTTAATAGTCGTTACCAACAGTCAGAAGCTTGAAAGTCTGACAATCAGTCTTACAGAAGGGTATCGTGTTATAACCCAGGTAACTGGGTTGTGGAGGTCCGATTGGATTTGAATAGCTATAGTCGCTTGAAAACTGGAATCTTAGACAAGCGGAGTCTTGAAAAACCTTGTGTACGAATGGCTTAACACTTACTTCTAGATTATAGAACCCAAAAAAGTAAATAATCCCAATTAAGTGAAATTCTAATTTTCAAGTCCCTATAAAAACCACTTAACAATAATAAATAAAATTCCGTATAATTTCGTCATACTTAGCGTACGTTACGTTATTTCCCCGTTCCATTTACGAGACAGATATAAACCGAACAAGCCGACGTCAAATATATCAGCAGTGACACTTATTGATTCATGTAGCGTTAATCATCGCTCTCTACGTGAATTGGAGCACACACATCCGTAAACTGAACATTGTCATATTGCCACATAGCTGAATAAAATGGAGTATATTTTTGTAATAGACGTGTAGTTCATAGGAACTTCGAAAAAAAGCTTTGATAAAAATATATGTACAACTATGTTACAGCGAAAAAAAAATAAGCAAAAATAGTATAAAAAACATATGTTTGACAGCCGATGTCAGTGCAACAATCAATCGCAATTTTATACTACCACGTGCTGTAGTTCGATTTTCTTTAAATCGCGGGAGAAAATGTACCTGAAAACTAGTTCGCACAGCACCCGCTAAGGGCGCTCATCGGTTTTCATACAAAATCTGCCAAAACCGGTTGTCGGTAGTCAGTAGAAGCAGGAAATCCCTCTTTTCACACACCCTACGGTACCTTAGTTACGACAAGATATCGGATTAATTGCAATCATAATAAATTTCCTTAACTCAGAGACTATGTAATTGCATGTATAATTAATTATTATGTCGCAATTATGTAGAACCTGATTTTGAAATGCAAACACATTAGTCATAGGTCATCGAGAATAAATATATCGCCTTATTGGAACTGCTCGGACGTGAGCACACTTTATAATTGATTTCGATCACTATGTGAACTTTAAATGGTCATTTTGACTATTTTAAAGATCAAGTATATCAGTAATGCCCGGTTTCCTCAGTTTGACCATTAGAAATTATTCCATAAGTTTAAAGAACATGACGTATGTCCCTAATGTCCGGTTTCTGAAGCCCATTTCGCGGTAGGTTATCTATTCAAATTGTCATTTTTATATGAGCTTTAACGCTTTTGAATAGATAAACTATTGCTATATGTTCCTCACAAACACACACAAAGGGGTTAGCAAAGGAAATTTTATACGTAATGAAATTTAAAAAATAACGTGTAATGATTTAGATCTTATCAGAAATTAGTTACAACGCTTTATGCGTTACAGGTCAGATTACAGGTCCAGGTACAACTTTGGGTAATTTACAAACAATTCTATAAATAATTAGTATGCGTTAATTGAACTTGTAAAACCCCCTACGTAATGTAAATTATTCCTACGTTACGTAAATTATTCCTACGTTGCCTGTAAACGTAATAAATAAATTAAACCTTATCAACGTCATCAACTACACAATCTACATTCGTCATCACAAAAGCTGTCACATTACTCCAACATTTCATATCATACAATTTACTTTCGAAAACGTTTCTACAACAGATTAAAATGTCCAAATAAGCGATATACTCACTCCGAAATTATTCAAGTTGGCTTTCCGCTGCACATTTTGACACTAGCTACTAAAATTTTACGTCACATTTCGAGAATTCAAGTCTTCTGTCTCAGCCTTTCGTAACATCACAACATCAGTTACGTGGCTTCCTGCGATTCAAATTCAGTTTCCTGCTCCCAACTTGGTAACGGCATATTTTTTATTTCATTGTTCTTTCTAGCTACATTTCCTTTCGTATTGAATAGACTCATGTAATTCTTGGATACAATGCCAAATTGTCTAGTGTAATTTTAGATTGAAACAATTTTATCTTTGTTTTGATCGAACTGTGTAATTTTTTCAAGCAAGTGATATATTTTGTTGTATTATCATTATTTGAAAGTTAAGCCACGTAATACTGAAGCGGATTTTTGCGAATTAGTATGACTCATATTATCATATTTGAAATTTACCGATAAATTTTGGGTAGTTTGTATAGCACACTAGCTGACCCGCGCAATGTCGCTTGCATCACATAAGAGAGAAAGGGTCAAAATCTTCCCCGTTTTTGTAACGTTTTTTACAGGTACTCTGCTCCTATTGGTCGTAGCGTGATGATATATAGCCTATAGCTTTCCTCGATGGGATATCTAACACTAAAGAATTTTTTTAAATCGGTATTAGCGCGTTCAAACAAACTCTTCAGCTTTATAATATTAGTATAGATATTATGTTTTAATCGTAAAGAATACGTAATATTTGACCTTCACCTCACTTTTTCTTTTAAGTGCATACGTCTTTTTAATCTGACATTTATCAGTGCAATGTTTATTTTATACATTGGGAAGTCTTAAAGATAAAATATTGACGTTCACACGAGCGGGAAAAAACAGTTAATATTTATTGTAAACCGGTTCAAAAACAACAAAATTTACATATCACGCAAATTACCATATCAACCGTGTCAAACGCTTATCAAAAATCAGTGGTCCAAATATTGAGTTGCCTAGGCAAAAAAATATTAATCTTGTACTTCTAAAATGCTCAGGCTATGTATTATTACAGATTGTCATTATTACAGACTGAAACGTTTCATCAGACACTCATTTGACACCAACAAAAATACAAAACTATGCCGTCACTATACCGTATTTCTATACTAAAATGTGTTTTTGACATTTCATAGAGCGTAGCTGATTTAACTGGTAGTCAAGTATCCTATTATATCAATGTTACTAGCTGACCCGGCAAACTTTGTTTTGCTATATAAACTAAAAAAAAAATAGTGTCACTTAGGGGTACGAAAAATAGATGTTGCCCGATTCTCAGACCTACTTAATATGCTCACAAAATTTCATCAGAATCGGTCTAGCCGTTTCGGAGGAGTAAGGCAACGAAAACTGTGACACGAGAATTTTATATATTAGATAAAAACCCGTAGCTACGATCGTTTACAAGTTCGTCTGGTAGGCAAGTAGCCTATTCAAAGCTGTTCGGTCTATTTGCTGTATCAATCTACATTGGCATTAGCATAGAAACACGTACATATATAACATCCTGCCAGGCATTGCTTCCTGCGTGTTTAGTATGCAATGTTATACAGTGACATCCGATAAGGGAGCCATTACGCCTCCTTGAAGTATGCCTATCAGTTGTCGTCAACGATTCTGCTCTCTCTGACATTTTGGTTAAAAGCATGCAAGTCTACTTTTGGTATATGTTGTGCACGATTTTTGCCGTAAAAGGTGATAGGTTAAGTGGGATCAACGGCTTTTTAAGGTTTTGTTTGTACTTCAACTGACAAACTAGATTATTATTCTTGCTTGAATTTATTTTTATTTTATATAGTTTTTTAAAGAAATTGTAATTGAACAAAACGCTTAAAGATACAAAGTCACTCTACCATTGTTATAGAATGTGGATTAAGTGACGTGTCTAATTGTCTTTCATTTGAGGAATACACAAATCACGCAAACGAATGACCCGTAACAAATTAGTCATTCAAATATTTCTTCCGTATTGTCATCAAACCCACAACGCTCACTGCAATAGAACAAGTATGGCAGACATTAAACTAGAAACCAAAAGCTAAAGCAATTAGCAACGGTTTCGTACAGTAAAGATAATCTCATAGCAATACAAATTGGTAACTAGTTTGAGGAAATTGCAACAGTTTACGATTAAACGAGTCTCACATCTATACTAATACTAATATAATAAAGCTGAAGAGTTTGTTTGTTTGTTTGTTTGAACGCGCTAATCTCAGGAACTACTGGTTTGATTTGAAAAATTCTTTCAGTGTTAGATAGCCCATTTACCGAGGAAGGCTATAGGCTATATATATATAACATCACGCTACGGTCATTAGGAGCGGAGTAGCAACAAAAAATGTTACAAAAACGGGGAAAATTTTTACCCATTCTCTTACGACGCAAGCGAAGTTGCGCGGGTCAGCTAGTAGGAAGATAAACACATAACTTTCGTCTGATCTACTTTAACATGTTGCTTTTGCCGCCATTTTTATACCTAGCGCCACTTCCACTATTATCATTTTCCGGTCAATGACCCCAATCCTCTTAATTGCTGTAGAATTTTACGATTTCAAAAATATGTGTCATTCTAGGTCAGAGTTGTTAGGTCTATTATAGTTGTTTGTACTTCCTCGATCAGTGTTTCAATGCTGTTATTAAAGCTTTCATGAGAAATACGTTTTTAATTAAGTCTCTTCAAAGAGTATTGAAAGAGGAAGATTATTGCGACGACGGTTATTCAAATGAAACGAGCAAAATAATTTCTACTTTATCATATTTTTCCTGGAAAAAATGTATATTTTTATTGGAAAGGTGCATCGTACTACTGTTTGAGTCATCGACATAGTCATTCCATCTTTATCTATGATTCTTGTAGACGTTCCGCATGATTGATTGCGTGGGCCGCGTTTGTTATGCATTTTTCATTCAGTCCACGAATCGCTTTCGGATGTAACGGACGTATAGACATTTCTCAAACTGAATGTTAATTTTGTTCAAGAATTTGTGTTTTGGTTTCAATAAAAATACGTTTGTGAGATAACCGAGGATCTTTAGCTCATAATTTTTGTTCTTAACAGCATCGATAAAGTCGAGTGTTTTGTGAAATAAATTGTGAAGTGAAAATTTATAAAAATGGTGGTAGAGACTGGTCAACAGAATGGGAGGTTTTGGCCCCTCTCGCCTCGTCTTTGGCGTCGAAGTAACGAGTACTCCAAGGTGGTATTCGCACCTCGTAGACCACCTTTATCTCCAGTCGAAATGCGAAGACATGACGGGATAGATACAACTCCAGACTTGCTTCGCACAAGGAGTTTTATTAAAGATAGACTGGATCATTTGAATTTGGAGGAAGGGATTATTATTGATGAGAAGAGATGGAGTGTTGACGCAAAGAAGCCACCGATAAAAGAGCCGAAGAAAGTTGAAGAAGTGGTGAAATTGAGGGTGAAGAAACAGAGGCAGCCCCGACCTAATAGCCTGCAGTTGTTACTGTGCCCCTCGAGTTCAGGACACTACAGCAGCAACACATGGCGATACACAAGAGTGAGATCGAAAAGGTTCGTAATTTTATACTATATTTATGTTGGCAAGTGTCACATTGAATTCCGAAATCGTTTGTAAAGAATTCACGCGTGGGCATGTGAATGAATTCAAGGTGCTCAACTCAAAATCACAACATTATGCAATGTCAAAAATCAACATCTGTTTCTCGTTCTGTTGGTTGTCATAAAAATTAAATCAATGTCGATTTCGTTGAGAAACTTATTGATTAATGTTTATTAACTAAACTACTAAACTACTGCAATTAGCTTTTTGTAACGTTTCATGTTTAAGATTATTAGTGTCTGATGTAGCATTCATGAGTTCAGCCAATTATTTTTCACTTTCGTTTACATTATCTTCAGTAGCTGTAATCACAGTGTCGGGTGGTCTAATTACTACTGGATCATCAGCTTTCTCATGTGTCGTCATGATATTTTAGCCACGTGTGGGCAGAAAGTGGGTGTAATGTTGTTGACAACACCCCGCCAATGTCGGTTATCTTGGCCCTTATGTTGTAACTTTTAAAAATTTCAACTTTATTGTATTTGTCAAGCTGAGAGTTTATTAACATAACATATGGTTTTCCGTGAAAGTTTCCGCAGAAGTCGTCATACCTACGTAAGTCTTATTTGAAAAATATAAATTTAACATGTAGCTAAACGAAATTTCGTGTAATAGGAAACAATATCGTTGGGCATAGTTCCAAATCACAGAGTTTCAAAATAAAACCGAATAACAAGATTATTAAATACTAATTACAACGTTATAAAAAGACAGAATCATTTTATAAAAGATGCTGATATTCTACGTCATTATCCTTTATTGAAAGAAGTCGTCAAATGTCGTGTTTATTGATTATATTGACAAAAATAACGACTAGAATTCCACATTTTATAGTTTTTTTAAATCCTTTGAACAAACAAATGTTTTAATATAATAATAAGATAGGAGAATTAACGCGAACACGCATTTAACTTAGATTGCTTGACGTTTCGGCGCAAGTTGCATTCGCCGTGGTCGCAGGCTGGGTAAGGTAAAATGCGTGCTTGTGTTAATTCCCATATCCTATAATATACTAAACATGCAACGCGAGAGTTCAAAAGTTATGGAAACAAAAGTTTTATTTCATAATATACAAAGTTATTGTCAACTATACCAATAAACATACGTAGAGGTGATAAAAATCAAATGTTCAGCTGGTTTCGGCCACTCGTGGGAGTGGTAATGAATTTTAATAGAGTCGACAGTGCCGTTTCGGTTTCGGCCTACAATATTTTAATCGTAGTTTGTTTCGTTGATTGAATCAGACGTTTATTGACACATATTTTGTTACATTAAGAAGTTGACCATGTATTCTTTTTACTTACTATTATTTCTGTAGAAAGGGATACCTAATTTATGAAGGATCTTGCAGACTGATTGTATTGCAATATCCACAGTACACATTATTTAATTTGTACTTGTTAAAATATCTAATTAAGTAATTAATTCGTTTTCGCCATATATCGACACTTATAATTGTCATAGTTACGGAACAAGCTGGTGAATTTATTGTTAGTGTGGAAGGCAGATACAGTAAAAATACCTCAAATGAGTTTAGAAATGAAGTAAACACATTCATAACTAAAAGTCAAACTTTATAGTAACCTAAATATTTTAAGGAAGCCGAAATTCCAACTTTTCGGCTTTCGTCTTAATCCACCATAGCTTTAAACCGCTTTGACCAGTAAAAATTAAAATGCTTTATTACCTTTAATTATTCGAAACCGTGTCGCTTACTATTTAGCATAATTCGCCTGTTTATGGTCTACGAATATAATATGTAAATGTCATGTCCATGATACATAAAATAATGATAAATTATTATATTCATAAAGAAACTTACTTTTTGTTTGTAGCCGTAATTGGAAGCCGTTTTGGACTTCAAAAATAAAATATTTGCAAAGATTATACGCTATTCATAAAAAAAATTAGAAAGTGCTACATTTTTATGAGTATTTTTTTATGAAAGGGTTTTCAGAGCTGTATTAATATATAATATATTCTGCAATAATGTTTTACATTTAAAGTCCAGTATAAAAGAGCCAAGAGAGGGAAGAGAACTTCCTTTCATACTGAAACTCCGAACTAAAAATGAAAGTGTTTACATAAATCACTTCAATAACACTTTTCCTTATTTGGGAATCAAACTGAAAACTTACAATAATGATACTAGCACTAGCCAATTTATTACACTTCAATAATATTAAACACCAATATTTATAACACAATTAACTACCAAATTAAGTAAAAACACGCTTTAAAATCAGATAAGAATTATCATTACATATTCTCATTTATATTAAATTATTCACAAGAACTCAAGCATAAAAGTCCGTTAACAGTTTCCGTTTAAATAATGACAAGAGAATCCCGCGGCGAATCAATTTCCGAAGTTGATCGAACAATAATCATGTTATTGGGGACGAGTCGTTTTAAATTGAAAACGATATCGTGTGTATTTTAACGCATTACATACGGATAAATTAGGTCATTCATTACCTTTTTAACCGAATTTCAAGCCGTAATAAAAGATTTTCACTGTATCTTGTAACTTCAGGCACAGCAAAATTTTGCAAAATATCATCTATTTCAATAAGATCACTTAAAATTTTCAGATGCCCATCAATGATGTCAAATCTCTTATTCAAATCCTTTATTTACTTGTTAGATCTTATAACAAATGCTTTTTTGAGAACAAAAACACGTTGTACCTTAGTCAACGTGGGATAAGGACAAGACAAAGAAGATTTACATCGCTGTCCATCATATAAAAATTATACTAGACGAAAAACACCACTTCTTTACTTGTTTTAAAGGCTGTTTATAGCTTCCATTATACCTGCAATATAACAACACAGGCTTACGTTAATAAAGCCCTCATATTCCTCTTTTATATACCACACCGTATAAAAGTACATGGTTTTAATGAAAAATGTTGCAAATCCCTCTCCATCATCACGCTCGATACATCAGCGTAAAAACGACGCGACACGTTACACGCCGCTGTGGTTTCAAACGTCCCGCCCCCGGGACACTTTGTGTAAAATCGTGTGCAACTATGTGTAGTTACTGTAGGGATGATAGTACTGAAATCTGTAAAAAAATCAAATCGAAAATCTAGAAATCAGAAGTACTATTCTTATTCTATTTTATCCGAAATTTTTGAATGAATATAAGCTTTAGATAAAACAAAGTGAGCTCAAAACAAATTTAACACATCTATTTTATAACTACTATTAAAATAAATGTATATCAAATAAATATCTAGTATTATATCTACTATTGCTAAGTATATCTGACTCTTTCGGTTTTGTCAATTGTAACCAAAAAAAATCTATGACTTAATCTATCCGAATATTTCAGACAATCCGTATAAACTTCATATAAAGCCCGTAATTGATAACTGTAACATAATAGTAACCATATCCATAATTTCACGTTCCTAGTCTTCATTTCAACTTTGCAAATCACTGTCGTTCAGTATCGGTATTGAACACATTCTTCCACAAGCATGTTCCGACCGACGCAACTATTTCACTAGCAGCATGTCAACGTATGCGACACCGTGTCTCTGCGTATCTGTGTTGAAAACAATTCTCTCTTATGTGCCTGAAGTTTGTATCTCAATACTCTACCACTATCGACTAACGACAATCGGCTTGCAATCGAAAAATTTGGTCAAAAATCTGATCAGCGCCTCTAGCGGGCACTTTAAGAACTATTTTTGCCGTACATTTCAATCGTCAAACTCTCGATACTTAACAGTACCGACTGTAGAGAATGGCGTAACTGTGGTTTTAGTTGGATATATAGGATATATGGAATTTAACACTGATGGCTATTATTTAGTATGCATGGGAATGTCACGTAATGTCTGCACCGATTAGTGTCCGTTCCATGTAGCACCGTAGTACCTAAATGCAAATTTCGAGACCAGTCAGGTATAACTAGACTAAAATAACCAAAACTAAGATGCTACATGTTTAGAGTTAGTGCATAATAAATAGAAACATTAACCATAGATAATAAAATATTGTTAATTTGGATAAAGGGTCATTAGGATAGAAACGTGTTTAAAAACCAATGGAAACAGTATATTTGACGTTTTTCCACTAAACCCGTATACGAATAGTTTTAACGTATATTGGTTAACAACAATATGTCTTGCGAAAAGGTCTGGAAAACGGCGCGGTCGGTCCTTAGCAAAAGCAAGATTAGTCTGAAAGGACCATTCGACCAACAAGTGGTGCTCTTTGGGTAGCCACTACTATGGAAAAAGGCTTTATTTTATGTATTAACAGTAATGAAATGTTCCTATAGTATATCTATAGTTATCTAAACAATAACCCAACATAATCAAATCACGCACAATTTAATATCAATAGATGCGTAATACTAAAAAGCGGAAGACATATTGATTTATTATAATTAATGCCTTATTTGGCCTAGTGTAAACACGCGTGACTATAGATCGTGAGCTCCTGATTCTACATACGGCTCATTGTCTTTCTAAGGGCATAAATAGGTATCAGAAGCGATAAACAGTCTTAATAGGTATTTTCCTCGAGATTCAGGTCAAAATCACAGGGGGTCTGACTGACCTGTTGATTTTTATGATGTTATTTTAAAGGCTACGCGCCTATTTGGGTTTAAAATTGTACACAGTCGTATTAGGTTGTATAAGATCATGACATGGGAAGTCTACTGGAGCCATTATTCTTTACGGCGTCTTTTTGAAGGCAATTCTTCTTATTCTTATGGTATGGTTAGTGGTCAACCTAGTATCAAAGTTGTTTAAGCCGCCCGAAGGCCTTTGACGTGGGTTTTTGCATTTGGAGGCAATTAAATACTACTGTAAACAGTGATCATGAATTCTCACACTTGTTCGCAAATAAATACAGTCTCGGAACTTTTTAAAGCAGAATGAATGGGTATATATGTAGGTATGTAACATCCGTGTCTTCTTCGTCATTTACCATCAAGTGAGATGGAAAATAAATGCCTAATACAATACCGATTAAAAAAAGGCTAAAGACACGTATGCGTCTAGCATAGACTTTTAACTTATCTCATCATTCCGTGTATCGGAATCGAACCCAAAACACCCTGTCTCTCTCGTAACAGGCCCAAATTTGATTGTTTGTTTGCTGTGTGTTAGTGGTCATCCTAGTGTCAAAGTTGTTCAAGTCACCCGGGAGGCCAAATTTGATAATTCATAATCTCATATCCTCACCGTATCGTATAACCTAAAAATCTTTCATACTTTCGATGTACATACATAAACAATTTTCAAGTTCATTGATCAGTATTTGTTCGGAGTACCGTCATTCTCAGCTGTTTTCTTTCAATATGATTTATCTAACAGAAAGGGCAACGACCTCTCTAACACAGTGTTTCCTATACAAATATTATGAAAAAATCTTCTTTGTTTTGAGAGGATTATCTTTGAAATTTTCGAACTGATCTGAAAAACTGTTTACTCCAAGAAAGATATATTATTTCTGGGTAAAATTTATTGATAACTTTATGCTATAGAAAATAACTTCGTCCCAGGATATCGTCTGAGTAAAAATACTACATTCATACATACTTACATAATATCGCGCCTGTTATACCCGAAGGTAGAGGCAGAGGTGTATAAAATAAACCCACGTTTCTCTTAACAATGTTAATCCTATGAGCTTGCGAGGCTATTGGTAATAATAACTAAGTTAATCCACGTAATAAACTATCCGAGTGCCATCAAAATGGATTCAGTAGTTTTGAGTAACAAACATAATAATTTTCGCGTTTTTTATATTAGTAAGTATAGATTATCAGGTGAAGTCACGTGTATAACTTGTATAGTACAAAATTAAATGAGTGTTTGTTTGATCATAATGAGTAGACGTTTACACCCATTTGTGAGTAAATATTTTGATTGCTTTACGATGTTTTAAGTATTCGTGTAAATGTTTGTAAACTATATTTTTGTTTGGTTTATCTCGAAAATATGCGATTTTCTACAACGTAGTATAATCGTATGTTTTTAAAAAATATGTATGTATTTATTTATAACATGAGTAAAAAGGTATTTTTTTGTTTATTATTCGACTGTTAGTTTTTTCTTTATTATATTTTCTTTGTTTAAAATATATTTTTCTATGTTTGTTACGCTATTTTTCCGCCAACTGTAAATATTTTTCAAAATTCATTGTTTCAATTCATACACATGCATAATATTTACTTAATACTATTTTTATGTTTAAATTAAAATTTTCCTTAAACATTGAACAGCCGAACATTAGTATCAAATGCTGACGTCACTGAACAACAATGTTAGTTCTAAGAAATGCATGTGTCCATACATCCTGGAAACTATACTAACTTTTATGAATCAAATATTATATAGGAAACTCGCTGAATCGCACATGTACCTACATATTTATATAAACACTAGGTTATGTCCGCGGCTTTACCCGCAATTACAAGTGGTTCTATAATTATCTTCAATTTATCATCTATCACTTTACCAAATTTTATCAAAATCGGTTCAGCCGTTTTACATAAAAGAGTAAACAAACACACTTTCACATTTATCAAATTCTTAGAAATTAGAAAACAAATAGTTACGCAAATAACCAACGGATAATATGGTTGTCTGTCTGCCTATTCAATGTTGATGACTGTACAGTAGTGTACAGTCTATGTTATAGTTTAATGACGTCATGAAGACAATGACAAACTGGATTAAGTTTTACTCACGCATAAATAGCCGATCTAAAGTTAGTAGTTTGATTCCCGGGTCGGGCAAATTGTTATTAGGATTTGCTTATAGTAAAATATTCCCATACTTGACAGTCTACATGTTTATTATTAATTTATACAAAGAATTATAAAACAATTTGTTTTCAATGTAATGAACTCAATCATACCATATGTAGAAATCACTTTACATAGATATTGAAATGTAATTTATTAACTACCTACTGTGTAATCAGAAAAAATAATAATATATTTAAGTAACAGGAAAAAAATTAAAAAGACGTTTTGATAATCTTTTTAGGATGCATTTTATTTTCCAGGAGGAAATAACGTCTCTCAGTTGACGACTATTTGAAAGTCACTCTTCTGTACACTGATTTCTTTCTTAGATAATAATAGTCATTAACACGATACGTCAAAGCAGCAATGTACTGAATAGTGAACATCAATTTGACGTACTCTAGTTGTCAATTGAGATATGTGATACGCATACAGGTTTAGATAGAAATCTTTCAGTAAGAAACAATATTACATCACATTTTGCTAATTAAATCATCACATTAATGTACGTGTAAATTCAGTATAATTATCCAATCAGTGCATTGTCGAGTAACATCGAGTAATGCTCAACACATGTTCAATTGAGCGAGTATTGCTCGATATGGCTTGTTCTCGCGGTGTAAACACATTCCTAGAAATGTAGTCTTGATGTCATCTGAATATGTAATCAGCGGATAAACTGATTTGTATGTCTACGAAGTAATTGCAGGTAAATGTTGTATGCATCCACAAGTTTGACATTTTCCCTGTATTTTTGTACGCAAATTTGATACCTTACTTTAATTGTGCCCAAAAAGAAACCTAACTAAACTGTATGAGCTTTTTTCAAAACTCTATATCCATATCAAAATAAGTAATTAGATTAAATGCATATCCATACTAAAATAAGTTTTTTTTTTATTATTTCAATTAACATTAGCGAGATTATACCACAAATAAACGAGCTAATTGCTCTGCTATTGGTTGTAAAATATCATCTAAAATCCGAGGTTTGTATTAAAGTAAGCCCTACTGGCAACACCTTCTAATCCAATCCAAATTATCGGCTCAAATTGGATTATAAATAAAGGTCGATTGCCCTTTTATTTATGCGAGTTTATCCAATATAATAACGATAAGTTTATTTGGATTTTAGAAGCTGTAATTTTTTTAGAAAGTATATTTTGCTGAGGGCCTAATTGGGGCTTAATAAATAATACAATCAGTTTACTATAAAACCAGGCAAGAGAACGATTTCTTACTTACATTTGTTTACTAAATAACATAATCACTTTACTGTAAAACCATGCAAAGGGCGGTTTTCTAATACTATCGGACTTTGAAAGCCGAGTAGTTATCCAGAAATGTCTGAGAAACTGATCAGCGCCCCTAGCGTGATAGCTGTGAACAACATTTTCAAATACATTTTTGAATGTAAATTTTCGTAATTCGATAGTAACAATGTAAGAAACCTCGGTACTAATCATTTTCAGCCTGTTAACATCTGCTTTAGATGATTTACATGGCGTTAGTTATGATTTGTACCCTATTTTTCGTAACTATAACTAGAAACTAGTTCCTATGTGAGAAATAATTATCCAGTATTATGAAGAATGAACACTAATTAATTTTACCTACATTTACTTGTTTAATGGCAACACAAACACACAGACACAAACATGTCACCAAACAAATTGTTGAACGAGTTGCCGCGGCTCAATTAACAATGTTGATACCACTTGACTATCATTCGTTTGACCCACTTACAAACGGACGCCATTACAAACAGAATATCAAACCTTTACGAATATATTAACAGTTGAAAAAGCTTTGTTATTAAGTCAATGGTCGGTAAAGCAGTGAGGGAAGAATTTGCATGATTGTAGTTAGCTAGAGAAAAATCTAAAAAAAAGACCACTCTCGCACTAAGAATGGCTCTTGTGTCGCGGGGACTTTTACAAACATGCAATCAACGGACACAGAGTACAACCAGACCCGAAACAATTATTTGTGGGTCGATGTTTGTGAGGAAATGAACTTTGAAACTAGCGTAGATCACTAACAATTTGTAAATAATCATTAAAATTAGAGTTACAGTTGTGAGCCAACAGTTGTTCATCATAAAGAATCTTTGCATATTGAAATCACATAATGCATATTTACTAGACGTTTAAGACAGGCTTAAAAATCAGACCTAAAAAACATGGGTCATGATTATGATTGTAGGTCTTCAATATGATTCATGGGTCTTGCGATTGAAGATCCTGTAACTCCTCCGAAAAGCGAAATTTTGCAATATCAAAATTGGATACCATTTACGAAAAACAAGTCTATTTATTTATCTTTTTCTTTTAAAACATCTACAATTAATTGACTAGTTTTATTAAGCTTTAAAACCTTTAATTACGGTCCTCGCACTCCATCCACGTCCGATATCGTCTGCATTCCTTAACGACCTCCAATAATGAAACCATCTGCATTACTATGCACCGAGTTATGACAGACCACGGCACAAATAATGAATATTCATAGATATCGCTTATTGTATGCGATTTTGAGAGCTGGTACTGTTAAAATATAGCGAGGATTTTTTGTATAAGTGTTCTGTGGCCTGGATATTGTGAATTGTGGACTTAATTGAGCATTGTTTGTACAGGGTTCAGTTAAACTTATATCACTCTTGTTTCTACTAGAAGGATTGAAATTGGTTTGATTATGACACAATTCGCTCAAAGTATTTTAGTGAAAATTGATGATGTTGAGGCCAAAGTGAACTAGAGAAAAATGATAAGAAAGGTTGACTCTACATGGTATATGTACATACATAAGAAACTAAGAGAGATAGAGAGACAGAGAGAGAACCTGCAATAATATCTCAAATAATGTTGCTATGTTTAGCTGTGCTTAATGTGGCATTTAAAAGTAACGACACATATCAATTGATGCAACAAACAGAAAATATTAAAAAGACGACAGCCATTATATTACTAAACCAAAAATCCAAATTAATTTATTTTAGACCCGAAATTCTGTACTTAAATTTTGTTGAAACGCTCAATAGAATAGTTCAATTGCTCAAATATTATCCACATATTTGCGATGTCATTTGTCTGAGCAATCTGCAATAATCAGCAGCTGCAACCTTGGCTGTTTGTAGTAAATATCAATAGTTAGTCACTTAGTTACACTGTTGGACTCCCACGCTCCTTACATTGTGGCACTAATGGTGTGATGTGACTGTCATCGTGTGTTCATTATTTAAGTATTTACTAGTGAATTGTTAGGCATATGAATTCAAAGTACTCAAAACAAAAAATAACTTTTTGTTTGCTTGTATTGCTACGTCATAATATCTACTCGAAGCCGCCTGAAAGCGCTTTGACATGGCTCAAAGACATTTACGGGCCCTTCAAAGCACGAAGACGCTCAGCTAGAATACCACTATTCGTTGACCCGTCTATAGAATGACAACGCCAACGGTTGCTTAACCCACTGATCGTTTACCGACCGGTTAGCGCAAATGGCTATGAGCGCCTAACAACAGTAACCCCCGGTTTCTGAGGTACATTTAGCGGTAGTTTATTCAATAGCGTTTAAACTCGTACAAAAACGCTATTGAATAGATAAACTACCGCTAAATGTACTCTGAAACCGGGCTTAGCCATAGCCATAATATTGCCAACTCCCTAGTTTTATAAATCTAGCAGTTTTAAATTGCTTCAGTCGCCGAGCCGACTGGCGACTCAAGGTCCAATCGACAGTGCGTAATTATTCTTATCTATGGCTATCTCTTAATCTCTGACCACTCGTTATGCGTCACACTTACATCTTCCTAGTCAGAAGTAGGAAATTATAAATTATTTGAGACAATGGCCATTGTGAAAAGATGTTGCTATTTCATGTTTTATTGTGATATTTGTGATAAATAATGCTTTTATTTAATAATTAATTAATGGAGTATGATGTAACTGTAGCGCATTATGCTGCAATAAGGAAATACATTTTCAGTAGGTATTAACCCTTCATAACATTTCTTATTGATCGTTTAGTATAGGAGGTACTAAGCTATCAATATTTAATAATAATTATCGATCACAGCATGTATAAACGTCACTTTCTAAACCTTCAAGTAATTTACAATTCAATTTACCGTAAAAATTAGGACACGTAAACATAAAACACTAATTGATCACAAAAATATCTCAACATTAGCTCAGCAGTTTCGTAGAGCAACGTTAGCAAACAGACAAACACTTTCGCATTCACATTAACATGGATACGAGGTTAAGGTCATTGCACTATTACCTCATCGGTATGCCTCACGAGATGTCATAAATATATAAATATAGTCACAACACCATATTGTGATATATAATAGTAGTTGCGATTAGTTATCGCACATCAAGGTGCAATAACACAATAATAGCTGTCTTTAAACCATAAGTATGATTGACTAATTGATTGACGCTGATTAGTCAATCAAAAATGGTGAGTGTTTTGGTTGATTTATTACATTCGGTACTTTATTCTAACTAGATTTTTACTTTTTGTCTTGTTTTTGTTAAACTGTATTAAATTTAGCGATTAAAAATGTAGTTTCTAGTTTCTTATTAGTTCTTGTTATTGCTTAGTACCTACCAAAGTTAAGTTTTTGATATTATAGCTTTGTCCGAATAACAATTTTAGTAATAAATTTAATGACATCAAAATTATATACAAACAAATATAGCACACTTCGAACTTCTACCGTAGGACTTCATAATAACCGCGTAAGTTGAAGTGTTACTGTACCTACACATATTTCATCTCTTTATGTTAAAAGTGATTATTTAAAAGGTGGGTAAATTGTTTCAAAGAATCCTATTTAATTTAGTTCTCGCATGCGTTCGCCATTGCCTTTATGACGCATTTCCCTCGGATTTTAATGAAGCTTAGCGCGGAAAAACAAATTGATGTCAATTACGTTTTATTCGCGTCTGCTTTATTGCATTCTCGGTATACAATGACACTACGTTTATCCGGGTTCAACACTATCCGTTCGCGCTACAATAAAGTAGAGAATTTCATTTATTACGGCATTTCCTTTATTTCAGACAGTCAGTTACTATTGAAAGGAAATACAATCCCCACCTTTTCGCTACTGGACCTGCTTGTTATAGCACATACCTTTGTGATAAAATAGAACACTGGAATTGCAATATTAACTTGACGGTCTGGTTAGGTTGCACTAGTCGTGGTTTGGTATGGTCTGACTTCTCTTGGTAAACAAATAAGGACCTCTAACCTTTAATTTTATCACATTTAAGACCCGTTACATTATAATATTATGTGTACAAGTCGCGAAAGTTTAATATAAAGCCGGAGTTTGTAATAAAAATAAAAAACGTTGAATTCTCTTGGTATACAAGAATTTATAAAATTATCTCATAAAAGTTTAAAGGGACAATTACTCCTCTACTGTAGTCCAACATGTAATGCTTATTTATAAACCAATAAAAATACAATTTTACATCAAGTTTCATTCGATCATATTCTAACAAATTTCACACATAGACCATTACAGATAAATTATTCATTCACTTTCCTTTTTGCCGTCTGGATAACATTTTTTTGCCGTCCATTTCAATTAACCACGGCTTTGTTTCATCGGACTGCACAGGAATTAAATATGCACGCTTGAAAGTAACCTATTTGGAATTGTTACCAAAAGTATTTTAAATGTCAAGGAATCCATTTGCATAAGTAGCAGTTTTTTGCGCTAAAAAACAAAAAAGGTAAGGTAATTTGGCTATATTTTTGTAACATTCCGATCTCTTTTTAACCGACTTAAAAAGGAAGAGGTTTTCAATACGTCTATTTTTATGTTACTTGCCTAAAAACTAGCTATTAGGTGGACCGTTCGTTTGAAAGATGATGCTTCTAACGTAGTTCTATTTAAATTTGGTCCAGATTAGACAAGAAGCTTTTGATATATTCAAAAATGTGCATTTATGGTGCTAATAATCGGACATTTTACCCGATTTTACAGAATTATTTACAGCCACAATTAAAAAGACATGTAAAACTATAGTACTTTTAAGGATAAAAAACGTTAGTATGTAATAGTTGCCAACACACTGCACACCATCTATTTTAGTCGAAGATTTATGACCTATTGATGCGTGAAAACTGTATTAGTAATGATCGAGTCGTCTGCAAACCAAATGCCTTTTGTCTGGCTGGAAAATCGTAAAGCGTCGGGTCAATGACATCATGAATCCATGTTATGATTTCGCTAAAGTTTATTGAAATATTTCAATCTGTTCCGAAATTGCGTCTGTATTTTTTTTATTCAATTAGATTTTTACAGTTATGTTTTATTCAAATTTTGATAGATTTATATGCGAACAGTTTAAGTGACCAATCATTCGATTAAGCAAGGATTTAAATGTAGCTGTTTTGTAATCAACCAAGACATTTTACGATTTAAATTGACATTTAAATTTGTTATTTCTGCAATTTGAAATGTTTCTAATTTCGAGAGATTTTTGCACGAATTTCTTACACTCAAGAGTTCCAATTATTTTGATATTTTTTTTGTTTGTATTCATAGTGCCAAATGATAATATCAGTCTTAGGCAGAACTTAGTACATATTTATTGATAAATTAATGATTTTCTTCCTATAATACAGTCTGTCCCTGCATCATATAAGACTTAACAAAACCATTAAGTGTAGTACTAGTAGCGCTAATTCTTTTTCGTCCTTAATAACATGCTATTTTCAAAAAAGCCTCTCTGTATCCATAATACATAGTTGGCTAATATGTCTATAAAGCTATTGAAGGCCATAAGCGTTGTTTAGTAGTTACGTTCTCACTTTCGTATTCATTGGTCAGAGCTTTCACTTGTCATGCTTATTAGCATGTTTGGAGTGCCTAATGACCATTAGTCATACTTTATGTACACGTAATATATTAGCATTTACTTACACCATTACGCGACTTCGAATTTTACAATGTTAGTCCCATGTTATATGGGCGAGCCTATTTCCGTTTACCGGGTACGTTACCAAACTTCAGGCTATTGTTGATAAACATTCTAATATTAATTAAATAATAAAAATATAAAATATATCAAAATAAAACATGACATGGGAATCGAACCTGACGTTCACACTGCTCCGTAGAGGCAGGCAGAGGTTACTCTGACTTACTTTAAAGCAGATATAGCGGAGTGATATAAGTTGCCACCTCCCACGCAGTGGTCGACAGTTCGAACCCGAGGCAAGACACCAATGATTTTTCCTAGTTATGTGTGCATTAGAAGTAATCATCACTTGCTCTAACGGTGAAGAAGATCTTGCATGCCTTAAATTTGTTTGATACATTTTTTGAAGGCATGCAAAACGTCCCCAATCCGCACTTGGCCAGCGTGGTGGAGTCAAGGTCTGATACCTCCCTCGTTTGGGAGGAGACCCTTGCCCAACGGTGGGACAGTAACGGGTTAAACTGACTTAACAATTTCGAATACGTTTTAATTCGTTACGAATTCACTCGTATGTCCCATTGTATAAAGTTAAGGTGTGTACAAACTGTAATTAATTAGTTAAATGATGGTATATGATGTAATGTTTATTTGTTAGTCTTACTCATACAATAGTGTGCTGGTTTTGGTAGGCATAGTAACAATGTAGAGGGACGTACATGGGCGTAGATATGCATATTATTAGGGGATAGGCAGATGGCCTGTCAAGTTAGAAGTTATATACGCATTTGAGGTATAAAATTAAATGTTGTTTTGGTGGGTTTTTCGTATTGAGTTTCAAAGTTGTATTTTGGATAGCGCGAATTTTGTAAATTATATATCTGTATTACCTATATATTTTTATTATAAAAATAATTTAATTTATCGAAAGAAACAGAGTATAAAATCAGACTTAACTTTTCAATAAAGCAATTAACTTATTGAAAAAGGATCTTAACAAAGTAATTAGTTCATAGCGGAAAATTAGATCAAACATCCATTTCGCTACCTAATTTTAGTTCTTTTGCTCTAAAAAACAGTCGAAGTAACGATTATTCGTGCAAAAATAACAAATGATTTTCAGTATAATACTATCTTTTAAGCAGTCTTTACCATCACAACATAATATTAAACAATAAACTCCCCTCGCCGCGTCTGTCGGTTTGCAATAAACTCAAAATCTCCTGAACGGAATCTCATGCGTTTTACACCAATAGATAGAGCGATTCCCGAAGAAGGTTAAGGTAGGTATACACCCAATAGTACTACTACTAAGACTACGGGGTAAGAGTGCTAAGAACTACCCAATTTGTTGAATTTTATCCGGTGCAAGCCTGGGCCACTAGTTTAATATCAATTCGATACAAAAAACATCCAGACAAGTTTTTTAAAAGAAAATATCACTTCCTTATTAACTTTAACACTCATCAAACCTGATTTATAGTGTCATAAACAGAAATGTATCATGATTGACTGATCACTGTAGGTCGTTGACCGACTCTCGACCTTACTGCGAAGAGAATAAGGTTCAATAACATCTGTTACGTGTGTATGTGAGTCAGTAGGCATGTTTAAACTTGTTTATGACACCTGGATTCTTTTGTTATTTGTTTACTAGAGCAGTGTGCTCCTGCTTCTTACTTTGTTTATAGTAGATGCTGTCACGCAAAACTGCTGAACTGATTTTGATAAAATTTGTAACTAATTTGTTTACAGTACAGATTGATGCTGTCAAACAAATCTACTGAACCAATTTTGATGAAATTTGGCTCAGGGATAATTTATAACTTGGACTATTCAAAGAATTCGTTTCACTGTAAGTCGCAAGTCACATTAGCTATGCAAAAGTTTATTTTATAATTTGACGTATTTTTAAGTTTTCAAAATGGCTGAACTGTTTTGAATCAAACTTGGCAAGGCGGTATATTACTTCAAGCTATCAAAAAACTAAAATAAAAACAACAGGCTTTTCCCGCGTACAAAGGTTAGCATTACCATTTCAGTTAAATTCACTTATATTTATATCATTTGTAAATGAAAATGAATTCTATTTATGACTACATAAAGTATAATTAACTAAATAACATGACGCGTCAGTTACGGTCACATTAAACTGAAAGGCTCTGTCTGTCCGTCGCTTACATTTGCATAACTTACCACGATGCAAATAGAGCCTTTAAAGAGCTTTACACAACACTGCCATTTCATGGGTCGAATGTAAATAAAAATTTGTTAAATTTTGCAACAGCACATTAAGATATTCTCACATCTTATTTTATTATTTACCGTATATATTTAATGGAAACAGAAAATTTGCCTCCTACGCTAGTTCTTGATCATTCAAAGTCAAGGAAACATATTAATGACCTTCCAAAGTTATGTGTGTATTTAAAATACATTATTGTCACTTGTTCTAACGGTGAAGAAAAACATCGAGATAAACTTTACCTAAAATATTTAATATAATAATATGGATATTCGCTAAGTCTCCTCTCCACTTCTAACACTTGACCAGCACAGTGGACTTAGCCAGAGCCTAACCCATCTCTCATTCTGGGAGGAGACCCTCAATAGTGGAACAAGTATAATTTAAAGCAAACTCCTCCTAAAAAAGATTCAAAAATAAGTTCGTTTAAATCATTCAGAAGCAATTTAGAAAATTATACAAAATAAAAGTATCTCACAGGTTGACCACCTCTGGTGTACCGGTTCAAGCTGCCAACATAATAAACAGTGGACAATGCAATCGACATAGCTGCCAACTGCACGGGCGGCCTGCCAAATATCCGCGACACTTGTCATTTTTATACAAACACTTGAAAGAATGCAATGCATTGTATGGTAATAGTTTCTTTGAAGCTGTACAAATAGTTTGTACACCTGATTTGGTTACTAACTTAGTGGTGTAACAGAAATAATTAGGTTTAATGCTTTATGTACAGAAATTAAGGAAATATTTATCACGTAACTAAGTTTACAACTAGGGTGCGTCGAATTGATTGTCACTATTCAGTACATTGCTGCTTTCACGCAGCGAAAAATTACTATAATCTAGTGGAGAAAACAATGTACAGCATAATGGCTTGCGAATAGTTGTCAACTGAGATTCGTGATAGCCCCCCAGGTTGACATTGAAGAATCCTACGCAAGAAACTCCTTATTATAAATTAGAAATCTTTAATTAATTAAGCTTATTTTACGTTATACCTATTACTTTCGTATCACCCCACAAGACGCAATTTGACAGCTAAATTATTGTAATGAAGTTTCTATGCAAAGTAAAATGTCCGAATGCAGTATCAATCTTGCAAAACGGCTACTAAAATCTCTTATTCTGATGCTAAAAGTATCGGAAATGTAGCAGCCGTAAAAGTGATCACAGAACTGAGACAGCCTTTTCTTTTTACCAACCCTTTCCAGACAGGAAACAAAAATTAGACAACCCTAAAATCCCTTCCCACATACCTATATGCACAATACATGCACTGCATAGCATTGTGCATTTGCATGCGCCGAAACCCCCCAATCGATGCGTATGGGGTGTGAAGCCACCCCACGATTTGCGTGGCGGGGTGTGGGGAACACCCCACTTCGGCCGTTGTGTGGTGACCAGTGGCCGGTCGTGTAACGATAATTAAAAGTCGCCGAAGCCTATTGCAGTGGAAATTGGGCAGTGTACCTGGTTATTGGTCACTGAGATTTTTGGACACAAAGGATTTTGCTTGTTTGGCCTTTAAAGCAATAAACGTAGGGTTTGTGTTGCTTATTTGCGATAGATTCTGTTCATGGCATCGCTTGCATTGAACATTTTTTACGATAATCCGACAATGTACGCATGTTTTCAGTTTTATATTAATAACGCAATCAGTCATATTTATTAACCATAACTAGATAAATAAATATAACATATTACTGTCGCGCTGTTTGTCAAAAGTCTGCTCTCGGAATAAAGGGTTGGTAAAGAGGAGGATTGATAGTAGTTTCTAAGGTAATATAAGCTCCATATTTTATGGCATTATAAAAAATAATTATAAAATGTCCTTCTATAACCTGCAATAACTCAGTATGATGAGACATTTCTAACAAATAGGTTTTGCAATGAAACTTATCACTGTAATATTACGAAAAGCATGACTAGTACTAAACACGTAATCTAAGTGATATCCCTTTATCAGATAATCGATAACAATCTACTGATTGTATTAGGGTTGAACAGCCCTTAGGACAAAGCCCTGATGGAAATGAAACATAGATACGAATTAGCAAGAGATAAGGAGGTTTATAAGTGACTTAGCTTCTTGAGACTTGTTTAAACATGTCTAAACTTATTTGCATTATAATATCCAGATTTGGGTATGTTGTTTTTCATAGGTTGTGCAATCTTTTCGTCATTTTTAGGTTAGATATTTTATAAAGGATATTATTAAGTATACATTATTATTAGGACGGATAATTTTAAGGATGGATGTAGCCTCTTATCGAAGCAAATAACATGAACACAAGTAAAACCGCGAAAGGATTCCTTTTTCGGTATCATTTTTTTCAGCAACATAGTCTTTCTTGAAAAATAGTTACATCACATTAGTATCATTAAAAAGCTGTCGTTTCTATGTTGAATTGCAAAAATAATTAAGATCTCGGTAATTCCAAATAATTATTAAAGGTAGTATAATATTGAGTAATGAAATACACAGACTATACAATTAAAACTATGAAGTTACATGACTTTTTATACTTTATGTTTTATCTCTTTTAAATCTACACTTCACATCACAAATATGTGGTTATTAAAATCCAGTTTTTCATATTCATTCCTTTATACACAAACCGTGTGAATATCACGATAATAGATAACATAGTTTTATCAGTTCTTGTTGATGCAAAGTTCATAAAAAGGTTTAAAACCTCTGTCTGACATGTAAGGTCATGTGAGACGTGGTAATTTTTGCATATTCTTCCTCCAACTGTGAAGGTGACCGATTTCTGTATTCGTTCTAGGAATTTGTGTAAAAAAGATCAATAATATCATAATGAAGGAGTTTTTGCAGTTTCGCCGTTATTTTAATTCATAACTATTTTAATTTAATTAAACTAGAACAACGATCGCTGGTAGAATCAGTCTACAAACAACTGCGATCGAATGTAAATAGTTCGATCTATGTGGTACATTGAATGATCTAATGCAGTAAGATATACTCTATTTTTTTAAAACGAGACATCGTGCTCATAGTCGAAATTTTTCGTTTATAATCTTACTCTGATTTAAAACACACACAATACAGGCAGAATCGAATAAGCAAACACAACAAAGAACAAACGTACTCCAAATATAAGGTACTGTAGTTCAATTCCATACCACTATCGACTAGCGACAACCGGCAATCGAGAAATTTTATATCAAAATCTGATCGTTGTCTCTAACAGGCGTCGTAGGTACTATTTTGGCAGCACATTTTAAATGTCAAACATTCAATACTCGACAGTACCGACTGTAAAGAATCGCGCTACTGGTGCACCAGCTAGGATTTCTTTAGATTTTTCCATGCTACTTCCAGATTTTTCCAGTTTTCTAGGCGTCTTTCCATAACTACTGTACCATATACAAGTTATACAACTATACAAGCAACTCCCATCAAGTCTAACAACCAAAACCAGCATGATATCATCCAAAACAGTCTCCCGTTCAAACTAAACACAAACTGTCTAAACTACGAGTTAATATGTTCGCCTGAGTACACACTCTCCTTACACTCCGCTTTCTGAACCATTGAGTCGCTTGTGTAACCTCGTCTTAACTGCTAGTGAACTTGCAGTTTGCATATTGGACCGTTTTCATGTGTGAAGAGATTTTTTGTGATTGTTTGCCAACCGGCATTTTTTTATGAATGATTGAATGAATCGTTTTGAGATCGGCTACTGTTATTCTCTAGTTTATCTTGCTTTATTACTACTTGGGTAGTTCAAGTTGATTAGTATACTTATTGCTAGAGATTCAAACAAGAGTGCGGAAACGAACCTACATTCTTAGGAATATGCAGTCAGTCTAATTACACCCTGAAGAAGTCCTCTATTATCAGATTTCTTTCACAACAATGCATTTTAAACCAAGAGAATGACAGTCACATAGAACTAAAAAAGGGGTCATTGACCTATATTTATCAAACACATAAAATTCGTTGAAGCGCGACTTAAATGGTTTGATTACAATGTATTTTAAAACCTGCAGGTACTAAACATCAACATCTAAAATCCCTATCATTTTGCCTACCTTCTAAACCAGAACTATTTCTTAAACTACACCCCTAAAACACCCTTAAACATATCCTCTAGTTAAACGTTTAACATAACAAAGTGATCAGTTAACACACAGATCGTAGCGGCTAGTCGCGTTATCGGCTATAATGGGATTGATGCCGGCGGATGAACGAGCCAACGCTTTAGTAGTGGGGTGAAGCCTCTGTTATGTGATAGGGTTTAACCTAACTTGTATTGATGTAATATGATAATGTGGATGTAGTTTGTAGTGTTTTAGAGCGAAATAATTAATGTTATTATCAATAATAAATAAATTTATTATTATCAATAATACTACTGTTAATTTTGATTTGAGCTTATTCGGCACTTTTTCCATACTGCATTTAAGTCAACTTCTCTGTTTCAAAGTTTTTATGCTTTTTAGTTAAAAAGTATGTAATTATGCAAACGAATTAACAAAAAAACGGTCCATTAAATGATAGTTGAGTTACATACTTACTTTAATGTAGCTTATATTTCAATGAAAACCAAGGAACTCGGCAATGACCGAGGTGCCCTCTAAATTAAACGTTTAAGTTTTTCAAAACTATCCTATCAAAAATTCCTTGAAAAATTAAATATCTGTCTTTGTTTGGTCTTCATACAAACAAATTCACTTTTTGTAACATATTAACTAAAATTGCCTCTGCACTCATATCAATTTACTCCAAAAGGCTATCTTTCATTCTCCTATAGATTGCAACATAATACATTAGTATCATTAGGACTTTCAACACAACACGAGTACGCTACGCTAAGGGATTTTATTAGCACTTGGTTCTCGATGCAGAGCCATGAAATCGATGAAAATAACGAGCTTTTTATGTGATGAAATAACATCGGCCATTGCGAGGGTGCCGACTGGCGACCTAGTTCGTATTTTATAGTAATCTGTAAAATTATGACTTCTAAATGAATATTATTATGTCATCTTTCAAGGAAAATGGAAGAGAAAAGCTGGCTCACTTTTCTTGTGTCTATTTCAAGGAGTGCTTAGAATTATTATAATAGATAGATATACGGTTATAAAGAGTTTCTGAAATAGAAGTAACAGGACAACAATATTTATCGAGATTAAAGAAAAAATAAGGAGAAAAGATCAACTTTTTGTACTTTACCTTTAAGTTTACTTTTAAGTACATCTTGCACTCTTATTACGATAAAAATAAGGTCGAATTGAGAACCCCTTTTTATTTGAAGTTGGTTAAAAAATGACACAAACTTGTTTATATTTGAAAAAAAACTGTCTAAGTGTCTACTTACCAAAACATTTACAACAATCGCCGTGATATTTATAAACAATGAATCTCGCACTAAATCGCGCCGGGCTTTCAAGAAAAAGCCTTCTTAACTGCGTACAGATATTTTCTAAATCCTATACAGCATACATACGTACACGTGTGTAGTAATCCTCTTACCGAGTAATGCTCGAGTGAAACGTAAGAACACTGTACAAGCACACCCCGTTAGTCCGTTGTTTACGCCTACTTGTACACAAGGAAGAATTCCCTTTTGTTTTCTTCGAGTTTTTGTTTCTTAAATACGCTTTTTGGTATCGCTAAGATGTATATTCGTGTTTTTTGTTTATCCTTGGTCATTTGAATAAAACTTTTTTTTTTGTATGAGATAGCTTTCGTTAAGTTCAAGTATGCCACTTATGATAAATACTATACACAGGGGTTCCTTCCGAGAAATAAAACATCCTTATTATAATATAACTAAAGCAATACCCAATGCTCCGCTTGCGTGTAATTTGTATAAAAAGTACTTTTTTCGGGATAAAAAGTTTATTTGACCTCGGACCTTCAGTCATCTCCGTATTATCGAATTCAGTTGAGTAGTTTACTTCATAAAGCGTAACAGTAGCGTAGCGTATGGATAAGTAACATACCTTGCATAAAGAATTTCGTAACACAGTTCAGTAAGCCAGCATCAAAATTGCTCCACTTCCTTCGATTATACTAACAATAAAACAAAGGGTTCGACCTCATATTACGTTAAAGCCTTTTCTCATTATCCCCTTGACCTTCAAGCCACCGTGACGTATGTAATGGTCGCACCTTTGTCGGTAACACCTTTGAAAGGCTGCCCAATTGTACCTCAATAGTCGTGGTTGTTACGTTTCGTTATGGATATTTCTCAACCTAGATATGGGTAAAGCTTGTTATTGTACTTATAATATTGTTTATTAACCAAAAGAATAGAAAAATCGGTTAGTGATCGGTTTCGAGATTGCTATAAATAAGTATCCCTGACATAAGAAATTATTGATTTTTACCTGAATTTTGTGACTAATGATGCCTCTTTGGATAAACGAATTGGTTTACGTTTAATAATTGTAATTAGAATTTAATAGTATAATTGTATTGATTTTGAAACGGTAATATTTATTTTATTACTTTATGGATTCATCCAAATACTAAATGACACTTGAAATATAATATTAAGTAAGCTAACCAAAAACATGATTTATGGTACATTATCCTGCAGTGGTAAGCAAAACGAAACCGAGGCTCAAAATATATCTTCAAAGACTAACATATGTTCCAAAATACAATATCCTGTCATACAAACACATTTCAATATCCTTCAGAAGCGAAGTTTTAAAAATACAACAATGAAACGCGAGGGAAGTGTCATTAAAATTCGTTTAGTAGTTTTTGAGAGGCGACCGGACGAAACAGTAAAAAAGTTCTCCCTTGTGATGTACTGAAATATATTTTTGATTTTTATCAAAGAGTTTACGGGCGCAGTTTTACCTATTTGCTAGATAGTATGTATTTAATTAAGGACATCGACTTTAATGTCACAAAGAAAATTTCTGAACATCTAAACCAATGTTTTGGTAATATTTCAAAATTGCATTCATTGTATATAATTCCTTGTTAATTTTTATCCTATTGCCGCTTCAAATGGCAATATTTTTCAATCTGTTGTATTTTCAGTGACTTAATTTAGTTATTCGTAAATCGTGTACATAAATTAATTGTCAAAGCTTAGTAAAAAGTAGAAAAGAAAATAATGTTCGTATGCAAACGCGTGCTTATCAGCTATGAATAATAATGTGTTCAGACCTAGTCCGTACAACGCGAGTCCGCGAAAACATTAATGGTGAACTTTGTGATTTGTTTACAAAAGAAAGCACTTCTATGCTATTTCCCCACTAACACATAATCTTTGTACTAAATTTCATTGAAGCCGGTTCAGTGGTTTAAATATAAATAAGAGACAGACAGCCAAATTATTTTCGCATTTATAATATTACGAGACAGGGAGACAGACTTTCGCATTTTAAGAACATTAGTAGGGATTTTTGTATATATTTTAGCAATGCCGATATACGAACCCTGGACTACTGCTATAAAGCCAATCTTTCTCTATATGGAAATGGAAAGACTTGGCTACCACTATCATTCAATCTTTACCTTCATCGTACACATAAAATATGAAATAATTAATAAAATAATTTAATATCATAATTTCAATACCAATCACTCAATACGTCAAAATGTACAGTAGTTATTACATTTCCTTAAATTATAATGAATACATAAAAATAAACGACTTTATATATGCATATAAGGCGGTAAAACAAAAGTTATTAATTGAGATATAAGCCAAAATGTCATTGTCATAACTGTTATATTTCCTTATAAATATAAAACGAGAAGGAAATCCGAAACCGGTGCAATGATAACAATCGGAGAATAAAAACCTTTAGCGCAATTCTGTTCGGTCGGAACTGTCGAGTATAGAGAGTATGACATGAAATGTACTGCAAAAATAATTCCTACGACGCCTGCCAGAGGCGCTGATCAGATTTTCATACAAAATTTCTCGATGACAAGCCGGTTCGGTTCGGGTTCGGTCGGTAGTCGATAGTAGTAGAGAATTGAGCTACTACTATCGAGTATACTATACTAGGCTTTTGTTATGCATATCCGTAAAGCGATTCTCTACAGTTGGTACTATAGTGTATCGAGAGTTTGACATAAAATGTACTGCAAAAATAGTTCTTATGGTGCCCGCTAGAGGCGCTAATCAGTTTTCCATACAAAATCTATCGATAGCTAGTCGGTTATCGATAGACGATAGTGGTAGAAAATTGAAATTCTCAGTAAATTGAAATAGAAGTAACTATCGAAAGGATAATTAATGTTACCTAATAAAAACATAAAAATAGCAAACTCGTTTCCCTCCCAATGACCGTTGAGTTCCGAGAATGTTGTGCATCATAATAAAATTATCTACTGGGTTATTCATAAAAATATAGATTCTTTGTTTCCTATATAAATGAAAGATGCTTCTCGATAATTTTATTTGTCGGCATCAGACCGCAAGTCGAAGTGTGTAATTATATGTAGTGACAGTTCTTGAAATGATATTGATAGCTTATAATATACTTATTTAATGCTGGTAAAAAACTAATTTCAAGGTAAAACCTTCCAATACCTGTATTTTGTAATTAAAGCAATGGGTCATAATAACTCCACCGTATCAGAACCTAAGTTATATGTATTTCAGAAATATTTCACTTCGCGACAAAATCTTCTTTAATCTCGAAGCGAACTTTCGAAATAGTCGTTTATAAACACTGTTTCAACGGTCTTAAAGGAGAAACATGAAAAAACTTTTATTAAAATACACAAAAATAAAACATTTTTATAACTTCTATCTTACAACTACTGAGATAATTTCGCGTATTGCAAGGTTACACAGTTGGTGACATTCGGTGGTCCCCACACTAGGCAAGCCTGTATCGTGGGGCCTAGGAGATAGTTGTGAATCCATTTTTAATTATTGTTTTATTTTAACTTTATTGTTATCTTATTGTCTATATTTTATTATAATTATTAACTTATTATGTTGTGTTGTTACAGTCATGAGCCAGAAGGCGGCGGTCGGTGCGGCGAGGGCCCGCTAGCGCGCGCAATGCAGCCCGCGCCGCCGGGCGGCTCGCCCAAGCGCCACCCGCAACCGACACCACACGGTATGTACCCAATAATACCCATATTATCTTATTTATGCCCGTATACTCAAATGATACTCAATTTTAAGTGATGCTCAAAAGTATTTCTACGATGATACTTAACACATTATACTTAAGTGTAACTAAAACTTTTGTGTCGTTTAAGTATTCGGAAAATAGTTATCCAAACTTGTTTTAACTAGGTACATAGATCTAAGGCAGTTTGAGACTAGTTTAATGACTCCTGGATAAGTATGTATTACTTTAACTAATGGAATTTTGTCTATCAACTGGTAAACCTGTCGGTAAAACTATCAGAAAAATGGCGTAAAAAACTATATCTTGTTGAACAACAATCAGAGACACTACTCTACAATTTGGCAATTGCCTTTGGCACAACGTCCGCCTGTATTCAACTAACTATAAAAAGTTTAAATAAATAAATTTAAAAATATATTATTCTAGAGTCGATACAATGTCCTCAATAACTTGGTATTCCGCCGGGAACGCCGTCGACAATACTTTATAGATTTAACCGAAGCTTAAAAACAGCGATACCGGAATCAAAGTACATATTGTGCACAATCCGCTTACGTTGTGTTTGAAATCTTTTTGTTATAAAATGATGCCTTTTTGTTAAACAGGGGGTACATTTTATGCATATTTTTAAATCCTACGTTATGCAAGAGCAATAGAATAGGATGGTAAATGATAAGGTGAATTCAATTCTCAAATAAAACTATACTTACATATTTATATTAAAAATACTTGTGATCAGTAAGTAGCTAAGTACTGCTTTCGGGCCTGGTTTTGGTTTTGCCACCACGACATAAGATTTAAATAATATAGCAGGATTTAAGGGGAAGTAAGGAAAATAAATTTATTTGACTCCTAAAATGTAATTTTCGTCTAGACATTAATTATCGAAGATTATGATAAAAACCCAAAAGCTGTATGTTTTTAGAATATCCAAATTTTTATGATTATTGTCGACTATCGACAACCGGTTAGCAATCAAGAACATTTGTATAAAATCCCGAGCAGCGCCTCTAGTGAGCGGCGTAGGAACTATATTTACATTACATTATAAAAGTCAAAGTCTCTATACACGATAGTACCGACTGTAGAGAATCGCGTTATATTTTTTTATAATATACTATATTAGATTATATTATGAAAGGCCAAAGCTGTATAAAATAAAAAAACTCGCTCTACTAAGTAAAATAGTTGTTTTTCGAACATTATTATCCACTACATAAAGCAGTATTTTATCAAAGTTTCTAAACAGTTTTACGTTCATGAATACACTAGAGATTTTCCCATACTCGTCCAGTTTTTAATTAAAACTCCGCTTCAGTGTTACACGTCAAACAATGTAATTTAATGCGAGGCTCATTAACAAAGGATGTACGTAATAACACTTTATACAGAAAAATAACGAAATAAGAGAGGAAAAGAACATTTTTAAGTCACTGGCACATGCTTTACTCAACGTGGGAATGAATCCTAAGATTGTAGTTTCTTCAAATAAACACGATATGCATTTTCCGTCAGTAATGAACCACAATAGCAATCACTAATCAGAGAAGTCAGTATATCAGCCTAGCCTTTCTTCCAACAATGTTAGAGACGGCTTCCAGTCTCACCGGATGCAGCTGGATACCAGTATTTTACATAGAGCGACTGCCTATCGGACCTCCACAACCCAGTTACCTGGGTTATAACACGATACCTTTCGGTAAGACTGGTTGTCAGACTTTCGAGCTTCTGACTACTGTTAACTAATTTGATTTAAATAACAATAAATTACATGAAACATTTCTACGAAATACAGGTTACTGTAGCCCTAAACAGACACGCCTTCAATTAATTACAAAAGGTCATATAAACCCCATTAGTCAAAGCACTTACTCCATTTAGTAACGAGCTGGGCGCAGTACTAAATGACCCTGTTAGATGAATTGACAATAACGTGGCACATTCACACTGTATTTATTACTAGTAGCCTGTTTAGAAGGTAATCAATTGTTGGTGTAAATACTTTGTAATAGACTGGAGCAATTGTTATTATAAAAAAGTTACGTAAATAGTCAACGGTTACTTACAAAAAAAAAAACAAAATATGTATTGATTAGGATGATTTGTTAGATCGAATTTTACCAAATACCATCTTATACAAATAACCTCATGAAATCAATGCCTATATTTGTGACTAAGGGCAACACCAGAGAACACATTTTAAATATTGGACTTAATTAATCCTCTAATAAATTTCCGGGCGTAAGAAAAACCGACCCTAAATTGCTGTAGTATTTGTATTTTGTATGGTTATTTGCTGAACTAAATAGCTATCTACCTACGTTACGTTTTCTTAACTACCTTCCTAATTGTGGACAATGTACCCACCAAAAAAGTACTCAATACAAGTTTTTCTCACAATACCGTCCTACCTAAAACCACTGGCATAACCTCAAAGACACGTCATATTTTACGAGCCGAGCGTAACGTGTGGCGAGTCCCATAGGAGCCGACAATCACGGTGTATTGTCCAAACATTGGCGAGTAATGACCCCGTGGAGACCAGGTAACGAACTGAGACGTCTTGATGTAGGTATTATACCAGGTAGGGCATTTATGATATTGGGGAATTATGGATTGAGGTGGACAAGGTGTGGGTACAAAGAAATTGAGTTTTTTGCGGATGTATTTAGAAGAATTTAACTATGATGTGTAACGCTAAACGTGTTTTTAATCTTAAAGTATGTTTTGCGTTTACGTAAGATACTTTAAAGCGTGTTAATTTTTATTTATGTACGTCTAGAAGAATCTTACTCGCTTAAGTGATTTGAAAACGCTAGAAAAGATTATTCTGTCAAAAGATGGGCTTTATGAATGTAAGCAGTAGTTCAGAATTTCTGAAGTTGTATTCTGCAGAAGCTATGTTAACTTTAAAAATTATGATGAGAATAGAAACGAAAATCATTCAGCTTCTTCCATAAATTACAGACTACGCAATCAGCATAAAAAAGCTTTCTAAAATTTATTCTTTTTTCTGTTGGTAGGTGGGGCGGCAAGCGACCAATCCACCCTCAAAGTCCACCTTCCTAATGGAGGGTTCAACGTGGTGCGAGCGTCTGCCGACGAGGACGTGAGGTCGGTGCTGCGGCTGCTGGCTGCCAGGCTCGCCGCCGGGGATAGGGTCTACACCAGCTGCTACGCGCTCAGGGCCAAGAGACTTACTACTGGGAAGGTGAGGATACAGTACAGTCATAATAACTCGGACTTTTTTTAAGGAAACGTGTATAAGAGAAGAGTGGGAATGGAGACTTCCATTGGTTAATTTTGAGGTAGTTAGTCAACTTTTGAAGGCAGGCAGGCTTTCGGCTGTTAAAACTGTACAGATGATACTAATTGAGATGATGCTAATCTTGACTCAAAAATGGGTCCTGGCCCTCATTGGATAAGTAACCAAGTAAAGCAAAGGAATCATTTGTCTGCCACAACCTGCCTGTATTTATATTTTTTACTACCAAAAAAATGTATGATCCTTTTAACAATCTTCTAATCTTTAGAATGTACTTCAGGTATTTTTACACCCATTTCTAACATTCGTGTGTTGTGTGTCAGATCCGATGGATCCACCAGGACACGCCGGTGTCGGAGCTGCTGACCAAGTGGCCGGCGAGCGAGTGGCGGCTGGAGCTGCGCGTGCGCTACCTGCCCGCCAACCTGCGCGACCTGTGCGACGCCGACCGAGTCACCTTCCATTATTATTATGATCAGGTAATACCGTAACACGAGAAAATCTATACTTATCTATACTTCTATACTAATATTATAAACCTGAAGAGTTTGTTTGATTGTTTGTTTGTTTGTTTGTTTGAACGCGCTAATCTCAGGAACTACTGGTCCGATTTGAAAAATTCTTTCAGTGTTAAATAGTCCATTTATCGAGGAAGGTTATAGGGTATATATCATCACGCTACAACTAATAGGAACAGAGCAGCAGTAAAAAATGTTACAAAAACGGGGAACACTTCGACCCATTCTCTCTTATGTGACGCAAGCGAAGTTGCGCGGGTCAGCTAGTCAGAAATAAAACTCGTTATAAAAAAAAATTAAGCATTACATCCAGCACCTTCAGAGCTATTCAATGTTTCGATTTTAACTGGTTTCAATACTTTAAGGACAGCTTTTTTTGAAGGCATTTTTCAGGTCCATCCATGTTTTGGCACACATTAAGTTTTAAGCAGGCCTAGTCTACTGCTATTCTTCTTATATGGTGCTTTAGTATCATAAGAAACTGTCTTCGTGTCTTCTCTTTATTTCTATAATATTATTCTTTATTTTACAGGTGCGACACGACTACCTCAACGCCAATCATCCTATGGTAGACCAGGAGTTGGCGATACAAATATGTTGTTTAGAAATTAAGTAAGTACCTATCATTAAATAAGTTTATCTTCTTAGGTTTTCGCCGCAGAGAGGCTAAATTAAACTGAGACAATATGCTTATAGTTTTATATACGTTCGGAAGATCGCTCCGCCGACTATTACTAAGAAAATAGAGAATATTTATGTTTAGAAACGCCCTTAGTTCGTTTGTAAAAAATATATTGTGATGTTTCCAGATACTTCTGTAAGGATATGCAAATATCTCTGGACAAGAAGTCCAACATTGAATACTTGGAGAAGGAGTTCGGGCTGCACAAGTTCCTGCCCAAGTCCGTGCTCGAGGCCATCAAACCCAAGGTGCTCAAAAAAGCTATACAGCAACAGTTCAAAAAGGTAACGTAACTTAACTTTTACTACAATTTTTAAGTCTTGGCTTACTATGTTAATATTGCACTGGTGACGTACAGTGTACCTTTGTCTTTTGAGGTGTAGAAACGGTTATTTCATATAATAATAATGTATAACTGCACTTTCTATTATAAAACCATTAAATTTAGGTTGTTATAATGCAAAATTGAGAGATAACAAACTTTATTCAAACTTTAGGCAACAGACGGTATTTGACTGCTCAATTAGTTAGGTACTTAATTGTATTGAAAATTGCGAAGATTTTAATGCTCATCAGTAATTATAACTACAACCACTTTAGCTTACGGTTAACTAGCTACTTAAATCGTAATATACAGAAACAATTAAAATATCTTGTCTACTCCATTAATTAATCTCCGAAATAATCCAGTTCAAATTCCTCCCCCAATCATTTCACAACACTTTGCCGTTCTCATCCTCCTCTTCCCATACGTGTAGGTGGCAAACCTAGCGGACACGGAGTGCATGTTGAAGTACCTCGAGACGATGCACACGCACTACGGCTACGACCGCGAGACGTTCACGGGCGCGCTCGGCAGCGGCTGGGCTATACCCGTCGAGCTGGCCATCGGACCTGATATTGGTATGCTAATTTAAACTCATTTTTTATTCGGTAGCCAATAGACTATTATTATAAGAAGATTTAGCAACTATTCGACTTATTTTTAGTTAAGCTTTTTACACAAACAATAGTCCAAAACATTATATTATTTATTGGGCTATTATAGTTTAAAGAAGACTCATGTGGGTGGTATTCAAATGATTTTTTTTTTTGGAAATAGGTCAGAAGGAAAGTCAGTATTTTTATTACACTTGTGTAAATTAAAGAAAGCCTGCTAAATTATATCACCAGTCTCGAATTTATACTAAAATCTTAAACTTTTAAGATTGATGAAATATCTACACAAGATTCATTAAACAAGAATTTCTGTTATTTTATCTGAATCTTTGAAATATTTGTACTAAAATAGTAAGGTTCCATAATAATATGTTTCTCAATTTCTTTAATAAAGTTATCATTTAAAATAAGTGTAGCACAACAAAACAATATTAACATACATCTACATTGACCACCCAGAATACTGTTTTCCCTAATTAAATTCACTAGACAGAATGATACGGCTAACTGCAATAGCGTTCAACCATGTACTGCTTCAATTTCCTTCTAACATTAATGAGATTTTTTTGGAAGAGAGCCATCTCTCAGAGATATCAGTCTAAAGGCATTTTGATAAATTGTGCTAGAAAGATTTATGTTATTTTCTTTAACACAATGATAATTACAAAAAAGTTAAATCTTAAACGAGTAGTTTGCTTGGACTTTAGTTTTCACAACATATTTCTTGTTGCTCCGCTTCTTTTAGCTGTTGCGTGATAGTTAAAGTCTAAAGTCGTCTTCAATAAATTAACTGTTCAAAACATTTTTTTTAGTTCGACCCAGTAGTTCCTGAGATTAGCCGGTTCAAACAAACAAACTTTTCAGCTTTATTGTAATTATTTATTAGTATAGATGGCGTGCAAAGCATCCGAAAAACGTATTTCTTAATACTAAACACCGTTTTTCTGCCTATCAGTCTGTCACTCACAAACCCACTGCAACTTTTGTTAATTAGAAACACGCGATGCACCGTTGTTTGACTTTTGACTAGGCTCTAATAAGGCTGTAGAATAGTGGGGAATTATCAACGCTATTTTAGGAAATAACGCTTTTTTTTTAAACAACAAGTCTACTTCATTCTGTCAGGTTTTATTATCTATCAGATAGCTTTATGAAATGAAATTTTAGACAGTTGTCTGAAAGATATTTATAAGTGGTTTAACTTGACTTTAACTGTGAAACCCTTAGCTTGGTATAAATATTTAAATATTAATGTGTTTACTTTTGTATTTGTTCTGTCAGATATATCGTACGTGTCACACAAGGCGGGCGAGCCGCCGACGTACACAAAGATCGCGTCGTTCTGCGACATCGTCGCCGTGCAGACGCTCAAGTCTAACTGCACGCAACAGTCGCAAACACAGGCATGTTACTTTATCACACATCACTCATCCAGAGCGACAGTGACGTAACTGTAAATTTTACACTACACCATTCTTAAGTTGTTATATTCCGTTGTTGTCGCCCAGTATTCGCGCGCCAAAATGGAATATTTCTGCAACGACTTTTTGCACTCTAGCGAGAATTTTCAACGGGGATTGAATAAAGGATAATTTTGGTACACTTAAGTCAATTTCTTTTTTTTTGCAGTTAAGTCACTGTCGCTCCGGATGAGTGACATGTCATTTATCTAGGAGTTAGCCACTAGGATTTGTACCAGTTTAGGGCTAAGCTATATAACTATGTAATACAAGCCAATAAAGAGATTATCTCAACGAACCTACGGGTCTTTCTTGAGATTTGGCTGCTACTTACTTATCCTTAATTTTTTTTTAAACTTACCTTACCTATTATTCAGTAGTCATTAAAATATTAAACAAAAATATGTATATGTATCTTCGTTTACATTTTCCAATGTTATTTTCAGAGCGGGTCATGCGGCAAGGCGGCGTTACAGTTAAGAGTGAAGGGTGCCACTGAAACCCTTACGATTACATGCAGCAGTGTTGAGGTAAGCTACAAAATATACTTATTCGCCAGTTTTACTGCTTCTCCAATGAGAAAATACCTATAAATATTATAATATTATATTTTTTTTGTGTTGCAGGCTGCAGAAAGTTTAGCAGATTTAGTTGATGGATATTGCCGACTGGTTACAGACTCGCAAACCTCGCTATGGAATAGAACGAGTAAGTAGACTCATTTATACATTGCAGTAAACATTCTAAAATATAGTAATACTGCTTAACACTTTCTTTATGAAAGTTTTAACCCTATATTTAATATTTCAAAATGTAATGAAAATGATAATTTCATAACAATCCTTTATTTTACAAGCAACCGTATGGAAACAGCTAAACTGTCAATGCAAAAGTAAGTTTAACATAACCTCTAAAACACCGTAAGAAACAATTTGTAAATACAATTGAACTAATATAATATGTGTTGTATTGTAGCGGAGATGAGCAGTAGTTCGTCGGAAGGCAAGACGAGCTCGTGGGAGGCGAACACGGCGACTCTGCTGTCTGAAGACTACGCGGAGATCGTGGATGATGACGCGGATTACTCCACGCCGACAGGTAACTAAAACAATTTAAATAAGTTTATTTGAGATTGCAAAACTTGTAGATAAATACCTTAACCGAGGAACACAAGCTTATTGAATAAAAAATAATAATAATTAGATTACATTATAACTAAATAGAGTTTTTGTTAAATATCTTTAAAACAAACAGAAGTTAAAACGTTACCATTGTTTCAGTTCGTGATTACGAGTTGGTACGTAATCAAATAGAACTGACGGGCATCATCGGAGAAGGACAATTTGGAGACGTACACAAAGGTAACTTTATGAGTTCACGTTACATTTATAAAGCTAAATGAAAATGAATCTCTGGAATATATGTTCAATGTACCTACATACTACATGCATAGCTTTCGAACCACCAAACTACCTAAATTGGATAATTCCTCTTTAAAATATTGTTGTTATCGTCGGGAAAAGGTTTGTAGGGGATCGATGGGATCAAAATTCCCATTTAAATGGAATCATCGGGGTTAAAATGTACTATACCCGGACGAAGTCGGGTCGTACCTAGTGCTCATATAAAATTAACGTCATATCGACAGCTTACTACAGTAATTGTGCATAAAACTGTAACAAGTTAATTTATAATAAATCTGTTTGTTCCCAAGGCACATGTCGCGTGACGTCAGCCAAGCACCCGTCGCTGCGTCGCGCGGCGGGCGCGGTGGCGTCCCCGCGCGGCGACGCCGTGCTGCCCGTCGCCGTCAAGACCTGCAAGATGGACGCCGACCTCGACACCGCCGAGAAGTTCCTGGAGGAGGCCTGTGAGTGTTACAACATTTAAGTTAATATTTTACACGAAAATACTGGTTTACAGTACTAATCAAATAGAAGTGGTTCAGTAAACTACAGCTTTAATCTAGACACGCGGCAGCGTCTCAAGCCAAGTTCAAGCAAAGGATCTGGCTGGCATAATAATATACATGTGCATTTTCGGATTAATAACACTTTTAAACATCGTAGTATGATTTTGATAGGGTGCCTCCGGATTTAAAATTTGTGTATACCGTGTAAAAGTTGAGCTCATGCTACCCGCGCCCAGTGAAAGCCCTACTGAGTCATGGACATCGTTATTACTCTAACTATGTGTTCTACAAAATTATCACCTACTTGATATTAAATTTGAAACATCTCTCTTAACGTATTTCGTTTGTGAACAGATATAATGCAGCAGTTCTCACATCCACACATAATCGGTCTAGTGGGAGTGTGCAGCTCCCCGCCTATCTGGATAGTCATGGAGCTCGCCACGCTCGGAGAAATGAGGGCCTATCTACAACAAAATGCTCACAGGTACAATATATTATTACTAATTTGCTAAGTAACAGCTGTTATCTATTTTTAATACAGTATTGAACGGAGTACGATTGAAATCAATCTATAGCTACTAATTTAATTACAAATCTTATTTTCATTGCTATAAATATTATGAACTACCATTATGTAAAAAACTACACTGACTTACTTCATTTGAATAAACTAAAAAAAAGTGTTTCGTTATTAATAATTTTACTACTCTTAAAAACAAAAAACAAGAAAGTTTCTGCAACGTAAAAAACCTAAAATACATATTTTATAATAGAATATATGTTAACAATAAGTTATACTTTGTCTGTTATATTTATTCCACACTTTTACTCTACATAATAATATAATGTCGCTGTGTTGTTACAGATTAGAAACATGTACGCTAGTGTTGTACATATACCAGTTATCAACCGCGCTGAGTTACCTCGAGAGCAAGAAGTTCGTGCACCGAGACATCGCCGCCAGGAACGTGCTCGTCTCCACACCTACTTGTGTTAAGGTTTGTTCACAACTTGATCAGTTCTATTACTCAGTGGTCAGTGCACTATATCCTGCTTGTAATCCGAGATTGTTCTGAAAAGTATGGTCATAAATATCTGAATTAATCTATCAGTTATCACAGTCTGCTGCTATTTTAACATATTACTTGCCAAAGGGTTACTTAAATTGCTGCTGTATCTCATTACTATTACGTCTGAGTACTTTTTAGCACCCAAAAACGCTCAAAATATGGTTAAGACATTCTTAGAATATAAGTTGAGAATGATTTCTTTATTTTGAGAAATTGTAATACTTACCTATTTGTTTATCATTAAAGAACGGTTCATTGGATAATAATAATTTATGAGTAATTATTAAAATGTTTCTTTTCCCCTACAGTTAGCAGACTTCGGTCTATCAAAGATGGTAGAAGACAAGTCTTACTACAAGGCGTCGCGCGGCAAACTGCCCATCAAGTGGATGGCGCCCGAGTCCATCAACTTTAGGAGATTCACCTCCGCTTCTGATGTGTGGATGTTTGGTTAGTATCTATTGAATTATATTATTAGTCCTATACGTGTTAAAATTTTAACACACTTTTTAACTCACACACCTACAGCCCTACACCTATCATTACATTCACAAGAGACTAATGCGATAGGAAGTTACAATAAAGTTTTCATTGTTACCTTTTCATAAATTTTCTATTTGTATACAAAATCTCTTATTAAATGGCTCTATAATTCGCAGGTGTATGCATGTGGGAGATCCTAATGCTTGGCGTGAAGCCGTTCAGCGGAGTGAAGAACAACGACGTGATCGGCAAGCTGGAGAACGGCGAGCGTCTGGCGCTGCCGCCGCGGTGTCCGCCGCGCCTGTACTCCGTCATGTCCCGGTGCTGGGCCTACGAGCCCAGCCAGAGACCCGCCGCGCATCAGTTGAAAGAGACTCTGTTGTGAGTTATTATTCATTTATATTTATATTTTCAATATAATCTGAGTACTATGTGAGATAAGATTTTTTATTGTCGTACTTAAGATGTTAAAACAACACTCCTCTCTTTGATATGTATCGAAAACTCATGAATATGTCGTTTTCAAAGAATGTTTATATCTGTTGTTGTCTATCTCATGAATATAAATTCCATTTTGAAATGAACCCACGATCTTCTTTACAACCACCCTAACTATTGCACCAAAATCGCTAAAACTTTACAACAAAACAAAAACTTTACAAAAAAAGAAAAACATCTTTTTAGCGGCTAAGTACTTATTAACATCTTAATTCTTACATTACTTACCTTTTTATTGATAACACAGTGAGATCCTACAAGAGGAGCGCAACTCGGCGTGGGAGACGATGCGTCGTGAGAACAGACGCGTGGCCGCCGCCAGCTTCAGTGACGAACCACCACCCAAACCACAGAGACCTAACAATAATATAGCAGGTGTGTATACAACTTTACATCTATCTTTGTATTTGTTTAAATATCTGCGGAAAATACTTACGCAATAGAAGATACGTAATTAATATTAAAAAAATTTATTTGTGGTAGTTGGCGACACGACAGCGACCCCCGCGGGCGGCAACACGGCGCAGACGTACATCGTGGCGCAGAACCCGCTGGTGCTGGCGCACCTGCTGCGGGAGAACCAGGCGCGCGCCATCCACCCGCACGCCTACACCACGCCCGCCTCGGTATTCAACACCGTCTCCGTCGACTTCGCCGACACGCTGCCCGAGACCCACGAGATAGTCGACAAAATCATCCACCCCCGCCCCGACGAAAAGATCGACATCCCCCTCCAGACCGCCCCCATCCCCGCCGCGAGCCTCCAGAAGCTCGACCCGATAGTCCCCGCCCCCACGCCCTCCTCCGAACTCCCAGACGAGACCCTCACCGTTGTCGTAGGAGCTCACGAAAGTTGCGATAATCTGTGTCAGAATATAGCTAGTATCTCGCCACACACGGACGCCGCGTCCGTCCCCGAGCCGGAGGCGACCGAGGCGTACGGAGGTGAGCCGTACGCGAGTCGCGTCCGCTCCCTGGAGCGTGCCCCGCGCGTGTTGCCGGGCGCGGGCCGCGCGGCGCCACGTGTGGGCAGCCTGGAGCGGAACGCGCGCGGCGCCAGTGTGTCGCACCGCGGCTCGCCGGTGGGCGTGGCGCCACTCGCCCGCCAGCACTCGGTGCCGGCGTCGCCCCCGCCCCGCGGACGCCGCGACCAGGACGTGGGTCAGTTCTGCGTGCAGGGCGCCCTTAACGCTCAGCTCGCCGCCAGCGTCATGAACAAGATGCGCACGCAGCCCGACCCGCCGCTTGTCGAGGAGATCTACGACTTCGGCGGCGACAACGTTAAGAGCTGCGTCGCGGTGGCGGCACAGCGGGCGATGGCGCGCCCTCAGTACCGGCCCCCCAGCATGACCGCCTCGCATCCTTCCGCTTACGGGGTCCCCGTGGCCGTCGTTCAGGGAGTTCCCTACTCACCGAAGGCTCCCCCCGGGTTCGTTCGGACGGCGAGCCCACAGCCCTATCCGGCAGGGCCGCAGAGTTTCGCCCAGCAGCCCATGGGCGTAGTCCCCCCGATGTCTTATGGGCCCCAGCAGATATATACGGCGCACAACGTGGTGGCGGGGGCACAGCCGATGATGTACCGGGCGCAGGTGGCGAGCACGCAGGCGGGGGGACAGATGGCGACGCCCGTGTACCGCCCGCCGCTGATGCAGCCGGCGGAGTCGTCGGTCATGTTCGCCTCGCGGCTGGAGTGTTCTCCGGTCGTAGCACCCGCCGTAGCGGCCGGTGTAGGACCGCCCGTAGCGGCGGTCGTAGCGTCGACTGCCAGCGTAGCGCATCCCGTGCAGGTGATTGGACTATTGTGGGCGTAGTTAGATCTCTTATACCGCATGTTATAGTAGGAACGACTGAAGTTGTGTGAGTGAGTATTAGATACATGTGTGAGTAGTAATCGTATACAAGTGTGCATGCTCGACACTACGGATAGTTTACATAAAGTACAGCGAGTGACGCCCGATGAATGTTTGAGTCAGTTGTGGGTGCGCTACTTTTACATATTTGACAGGTTGATTGATGACAATATAAATATGTTTAAATATATTTACCATATTTTGTAAATATCCTGCACATTCCCGTCACAATCCCTTTACCACGAAACTTGAGGTGTTTGTTTATAATTTGTAAATACGAAACAAAGTTTGTTATATTTTTCTTTTCTTTGGTTTATTTTTTATTTTACAGATTTTTCTTTGTGTCATTTGGGTTCTCCGGTAGAGTGTCGGTTTTTAATTTTTATTATTTTTTTATATTATTTTCATTTTGAAGTCACTTGTGGATTTATTTCTTTTATTATTAATTTTTTGTTACATTTTCACAATTGATTTCAACAATTATTTAAAACAAAGGAACTAACATTGTTGGTTTTCAAAATTATTAAAACAATTATATAATTTGGTACTAAATGTCTTGTCAATAACATTATAATTCGGTATATTTTACTAAAACCTTGTGAATAATAATGAATTGTACAAAATTGGCCGGAACTACTAACAGCAATGTTAGTTCTAAATATGATTAGTTATAGATCCCCATGGTTGTACAATCAGATTACCATCAAATGAAAATATCTATTAAATTATTTAAGTTTAATTTTGAACGGTACTCTGGTTGAAAACAATAAATTGAGACTGATTTACATTTCTGGTAGTAAAATCCAATGCTACTAAATGAACGCATTTCAATTTACTTAATGATATTATAACGCATGTTTTTGGTTATCAATGTCTTAATCTGGGTAAAAAAAGAAATATTCTGATTTCCAAAAGAAATTAACTTAAAATATTGGATTTTACTGCTAGATAAAAACTTGTCTCAGAAAAATCAGTCGGAACTCTCTATTCCGCATTCATTTCACTTTTGTTTGAAGTAGGTAGTTAAGATTTCCAATTTTTTAATGCATGCCAGTACTGTTTTTTCTTTTAAATCACCCTACATCTAAGTATGTTATTAATAAACGTGACATAAACTTGGAATAGTTAATCCGTATTATTTTATTACTGGCAGATATTTTTACATAAAAAGTGACAAATGTTTAACTAATCCGAGCTTAATTAACGTTTATTACTAAACCCCGGTTTCTGAGGTACATTAAGCGGCAGTTTATCTATTCAATAGCGTTAAAAGTCATACAAAAAAAGCTATTGAATAGAAAAACTACTGTTTAATGTATTCAGAAACCGGGGGTAAGTTGATTAGTTTCTTAAGTACACAGTGATTAACCGGTTGTTTATGATAACCAGGGTGAAGAGTGTGACAGTGAACAGGCAGTGGAGAGGCGGTTGTTGGCTGAGCTCGCGAGACAGAAACATCAGAGCGAGGAGGACAGGAGGTGGCTGCAGATGCAGGAAGAAAACTTGGTACGAATAACATATTTAAAACAAATAAAGTTTTTATATTTATTGTCTCACTAATACCTAACTAAGCAAAGAATGTTAAGTTGGTGACAGTAAGACAAAGGGTACAAAATTTGGTTCCGCTATTGATATTTAACTATGTCACCTTTTTATACTGTAATGCAAAAAATATTATCCGAGTATCGGATTAATACTGTTTTATTATCCGAATTATTCATATATTAAGATTTTCGTTTACTATTTCAAAATCTCTTTTGTTTTCTTAAATATTCGTGTAATTTATTTCTCAGAAGAAACAGTTGTCGACGGAGTCGGACCCGGGCGTAGAAGCCAAGCAAGATTCACACGTGACGCATGAACACAAGCCTTCTAGTCAACCACACTCAGGTATGTGCAATTTAAAAAAAAAAACTAGTTGATAGAAATGATTAGTCACGATCAAAAACTTCTTTTAGACTACTCTATGACTTACGTCATTCATATGTTATTTTTATTTCAGCGACAAACTCATCAGAAACAAGTCCGGCAAACACAGTGAAATCTAAAGAAAAAGCACCCAGTGAAGAAAAGGTAAAAATAAAACTTTGGAATTGAAAATAAATTGTTATGAATGTTCGATAAAATGTTTAATAAATGAATACTTATTATTAAAAAAATATATATGACTGTAAACAATTACAATAAAAAAACTGGTTATAGAAAAACAACGTTTGGGTTCATATATTTTTTAATTTTTTAAAGTAAATGTGATTCATTTGGTAAGTAAAAAAAATAATTACAAATTATTTGTTCCAGGCGGGTCCCCGCAGCGTGAACACGACGGACCCGGTGTACTGCGCCACGACGGGCGTGGTGCGCTGCGTCATGCGGCTGGCGGGCGCGGCGGCGGGCGGCGCGGCGGCCGACGGCGTGCTGGCCGCCGTGCGCGCCGTGGGCAACGAGCTGCGCGCGCTCTGTGCCACCGTCGACCTGGTCGTCGTGCCCTTCCCGCACCATGCACAACGGTAGCCACTTGATAACTTACTTCGACTATTAACTTAACTCTCTTTTCCTGGGTATTTGTCCCATATGGTAGTGGAGTCAGCCTTTCTTATACTCTTCCTCCCCTTCGCCCTATCCTTGACGACGTCTCCTTTGACCGTCCCTTTATATCACACCGCAACACCTCTGTCCAGGTGGTCTTGGGTAACTCTCTCTCGACCATTTACTTAACAGTAAAAAAAAATCAATCCATAAATCAGCGTCGTTCGGACCTATTATTTGAGTTTTGATATTCGTAAAACTTTTTATAAAAGGTTTGAAAGTTATTAGATGTGTCTTTTAAACATTGAAATTAACCACAGTTTAAAGCTCAGCCTACGTCTATGGATAAGCTACTACTGTTAGTATAATCTTGTTTATTCTGCCACTTCACTTCATAATGATAATTAAACATTTGTACAGTGAGGTGGAGATGGCTCATCAAGTGCTGAGCAAGGACATGGCGGCGCTGGTGGAGGCGATGCGACTCGCCATACAGTACCACAACACCACGCTACAGCATGAGTACACTAAGTAAGTACTGCTAATATTATTATGTTATCTGAGTAAGTAATTAGTGCATTTAAATATTTTTAATAGGGTACACAAAACAAAACTAATTTCCACGTTCTCTTCAAACTGACCTATTAAAATACAAAAAATAAGTTTGTAGTCACCCCAGTTCTGAGACTTTATTAAAACGTGCCTATATTCTGTTACTAAAGTAACTACTAAACGATTCATGTAACTTTCAGGAACATGCTGGCAGCGGCTCACATCCTCGCCATGGACGCCAAGAACCTGCTCGACGTAGTGGACTGCATCCGAGAAAGACATCCCAACATCGACTGGCGAGCCGCCCTGGAACCGAACCCGGAACCCACCAGCCCCAACACACACACTGTCACACCACAAAACCAAACATTACAGTCACAAAACCAAGTGTTTGCAGCACAAAACCAGATATTTATGCCACAGAACCCCGTCCTTAGTAACCAGTCTTCGGTCGCGGAAGATGAGACGCCGCCGCCGAAACCAGATTTTAAAGTCAATCAACCTGTCACTACCAGCCAGCTGACCGTGACCGACCAGCCGCCCAAAGAACACACAAGTCTTCCCGTCACTTCGAACAGAGTGTCCGCACTCATACATAACTATAACCTCTATGGTAACGTCAGAGAACCACAACACATATATGGCAACACTGAAGCATCGTCATTTCAATTCTCTTCTTCAAGCTCTGATGATGTCAAAGTAGATTCAGCCCCTATGGAGTCCGTCAAAAGCCGAGTACAAGCACTGGCTGGCAAGCTCGACTCGCCTCCTATCTACTCGGTCAGCAAAAAAATGATTCCCCTCGACCAAAACATCGGTCACAGCGATCAGGGGTGAATGACCTTTAAATCTTATTATTTCGCTTGTAGTGGCAATTTTTATTTTACGTCAAATGACGTCGACAGCTTTACTATAGGCTATGACCTAATGTTAGAACGACTAGTGTACTTACTCCGGATATGCTCATGTAGCACTTATACTTCATTTGCCGCTTGAAATTCTCTATAGTGCGACGCTTATTTGGAAAAGACAAACAGATATGCTCAATATTACCCGTAGCGAATTAAGTGAGCCAAATAATTGTCGTTGTATCCATCCATTAACTTCATACTTTCATTTGAGTATCGAAGATGTTCATACATTTAAACCGATTTTATCATTGTTTGTATGGGTAACGCGGTTTTGTTCATACTATCGATGACGAAATGACAGAATGTGGAGTGTGAACTTTACAATATTCACTGCCTAATTTTATGTTTTATTTTGAACAGAAAATTTTATTATGGACAATATCTACGTTAAATTAAGTAAGAATAATAAATCTAAGGATTTATCAAAGTTCCGGCCTAAGATTCATCGAACACATTTTGTCATTCGTTCGTCGATTTAATTCATCAATAGGTGCGTCATAGGTGCTGATCATCATTACTTTGTGCTTTTTAATAGATGTTCTATAAGCTTTTATATAAAATCATTGTTCTACAAGACCGTGGTATCCATACGAACATTATATCTAATATGTTGGATCATTTTAGTGATATCTATCTACATATCATCGGCATTGTTGTGCTTCAAATAAATATGTCGTGTTGTCTTCTTGAATATTGTTGTTCGACATATCTGTTCGTTCTCGTACCCCCCTCCCCCCTCTCTCTGTACCACGCATCTGTCACACACACATACACGCCACACACACGACCCATATGACGTCACACAGGACTGTTGATTGTGAAATCATGATAATATTGATTTGTGATATTATTGCCAATAAAATTTGAATACTTTTTATAATAAGAACGGCTATCGCAGTACAGAGCACATTCCTCAAGTTGCACCTAATGAGTAAGTTGGTAGTTATTTTCATACAAATTTTATATTTTGGTGTAACGGTGTTAGAGATTTTATACTCGGCCCGTACGGTGCATACGTGTAAGTGAAACAGAATTAATTCTTCCATTGAACAATAATTGTGTAACTGTCGTTTGAAAATTTATTATAAAGTATTATTTTTAATGTAAAATGTATTATTGCGAATACAACATGTATATTTTCGTTAGGTAAGGGTGCGTTTTCAGTCACAATTTAATGTAAACATGTGCATTTAATTCCTTATACATTCTCACACAGTATTCAACCGGATTTGAATTCTTTTGTAAAAATGTACAAAACAAATTGTCAATAATTATTTTAATTTTTTATCCAAAGTTTTTATTATAAGCTTAGATCTCAGAAGGAATTTTTAGCGTACGTTAAAGCGATTAGTTTTGTAATTATCAAATCAGAATTTATTTATTGACGAATCTTCGATTTATTTGTAAAGTTGATTTTCCTAATGTGTTAGTGTTAAGCAGGATATCATTCCAAAGTATATGGTATTAGTAAGCAGTAATTGTAGTCCATGTATTGTAGTAAGCTGCCTGAGATTATTTTCCAAATATCTGATAATGGTGGACCGGTTTTTGTTTACGCATTGAATAAAGGACAAGTCAATCATTACACACTTTTGTTTTATTGTTGATGCCCTCAACTAATTACCCATGTTTTTGGCAATTTTTATTCTTTCCCCTGAGAAAAAAATTTGACACTATTATCTGTCAGCGCCTCTAGCGGGCTCCGTAGGAACTATTTAGGCAGTACATTTTAATGTCAAACTCTCGAAAATCGACAGAACCGACTGTAAAGAATTGTGACCAGACTAACACTATCAGTGTAACACATGTAATAAGAATATAACACAAACGTATTATTTACTGTTTATTAACAAAATAAAAAGCAAAACATTGCGATTTGGTTAATGTTGAGTGTCACTTGGCAAAATAAATAATAAAATCCTAAAATCGGTTTTACGTAGACAGAATTTCTTTACCGAATTTTTCACAAATTATTTAATTAGCAACTAAATATCACTAATACTGAAACTAGAATGATAGTAATGTTCTAGAAAAAGCTATTTCTTGTATCTAAAGAGATCCTGCTAATATTATACAATATGAAAGTTGCAAATACAAAAAAAAAACTTTTTTTAAGTTGCAACATTGAAAAGCTACATTTCAAAACAGACTATTTCTTGAATGATACAGTAGAATCTATACAATTTTGACTAATTATAAAATAAAATCAGACTTCAACAAAAAAGGTAGTAATTGAAAATTACAAATGTTGCATACGTCCCAGGTTGCATGTAGGTACTAGAGACTTGATACACGCAATTGGATATAATCTGATAATGGGACAAGCAAGACAAGTCAGATTAGACTCAAATACAAAACCGTGATACGACGTTTAAGAATTCATAATGCACTGATAAACGCGTCTTGACGAGTATCATTCAAGTATATAATTTCATATGGAAGGAACAAATGACGCAATAATCTCGCCAACTTTTTTACATAAACGAGCAAATTTTTATGTTCGTGAAAGTTTAATGCACGCATTTGGAACGATCTAACATCACATTTCGGTTTTGTGTTTGAGTCTAAGTTATAAAAAACGAAATCCAGCCATAACCATGGGACTAAATAATCTAGAAAAGTCTAGATGTTTCTTTGCTTTACCCTTAACACTTCTAGTGTCTATCAAAGGGTCAATAACACCAATTGAAAAGTGTATACTCCACCAGGAGGCGCCACTTACGCCCAAGTTGTCAAAATCCAACAGATCAGACAGTTTAGATTCAAATAATTGTTACATGTTTTATCACACAGACCAATTGAAAATTTTAGTGTGACCATTGAATAGTTAATGGCGGTAGCGTGAAAAAATTAAGTATTCGGAAGTAAAGACTGTCGTATACAGTCAAGTCAACAATATGCATACACTGTCAAGACTTTCAAAAACATTTTTGTCATTGAAATAGTGAAATTACTAATGTATAACTTCAGAGTAATTTGAAAATCACTGCATATTGCCTATTGATCAATAGCAATAAGCTTGATATCTTGATGCAAAAAAGTATGATTGAAAATGTGACAGTGTATTCATATTTTTGACTGTATCTCTGGAAAACATATTCCAGATCAATTCATACAATCACACTATTATATCGATACTTCGAGACCAGCAAAATGTTACCAGCTATTAAAAGTTGGTACACCTGACTTCACACTACCGCCATCTATGTAAGTTGATCTCTTAACAGTCCAAGAAGTTGGCAGCCATGAGCAACTCGAGGGCGATCTCCGGCGCGATGGGGAACTCCGGGATCTCCGTGGAAGAGTTTGTGTAACGCACCTTGTATGTGAAGTACATGCAGACCTTCTGCAGGACGTGGGAACTGGAAAGAAGATATCTTATGTTAAAACTCTTATAATTATTTACCAAAAGGACTGACAGTTCCTTGTAGTTTTTCTGAAACTTAACTCCAAACTAATTCCCATAAAGTCACTTTGATAATGAATTTTGTACAAGAGCGTCGCGTTTTTTTTTCTGTCGGTACTCCTGAGTCGCGAATGTTTGACTTTGATATTACATATTATTAAGAAAATTCCGAAAAGGCAGAAAGGGAATTGATCAGATGATTCAGATTATTTTCAAACAAAATTACTATAATTGGTTATTGATTGAATTTTAGGAATCCACCCTTCTCAACACAATAGTCACAATAACTCCAGTAAAAAGGTAGAAAATATATTATTATATACTCACGGAATCTCCCTAAAATTGACTTCATTAGCCTCATTCTCAGCAAACTGTCCAGGTCCGCTCAACATAGCCTTAATGGTTCCCGATGTGAGTGCGTGTTCCCTCTTCACAATGAACTCATGGCCGTCAGACGAGATCAACTTGACGTACATAGCATTGGGTCCTTCACAGCCGCCATAGACCTTCTCCTCAGATATTACTGAGGCTATAACACTGGCACTGCCTGTGAAGACAAAAAATTATAATGTAAAACTTCCTCAGTATTTTGGCAGGTCATACTTTTTCAGAGATTGTCTATGTTTAATGGACTGTACACCCAGAATTTGAGCTTTCATCATGAATCTACAAAATAAAGCTTCTTCATTTAATGAACAGATTATATGTATAGGAGATCCTATGAGGCTGAAATCTCTTCAAGATATGATACATACAAGGCTTATGCTACAGGTTTTGGCCAGTTTCTTCAGACATATCTAAAGTAGCCACTTAAACTATTGACATTTACTTGACTTTAGTGTGGTAAACACAATTCTGTTTCTTCATAAACCTGTGAGTAAATTTGTGAAGAAACTAATTTCACTGTAAATTTTACTTTACCCCTATACATTGACTGTTACTTTCGATGAAGAAACTGTCCATATGACTTCACTAAATAATAAAAGAAGGTATGTTTGAAACTCACCAACAGCAGTGCTTCCAGATCTCTGCTCCTCAGCAACACTGGTGGCTGAGGGGGCTACGGAAGCCGGAGCTGAACCTACTTGTTGTTCTGACATTGTCTGAAAATAAATGCAAGTCTGTTTTATACTCATATTTCAGAATGGAAATATTCACTAAATTTTTTATTGGGTTTTATGTTCAAAAAGGAGTTGCTTTCCTGAAATTTCATGTTTCTGACAATTTAATTTTAATCCTGGTTTGAATTTTAAAAAAGTGTATGACTAATATACAGAGGGAACTGAGGTAGTCAACTCACACCACAGACATTATCAAGTCACACATTAAGACTAAAGTCTTAATAATAATAGATAAAATCTTAATCTTACTGATTATTGCATAGCTAAAAATGCATTATATTATTACACTTGTGCAAGCTTCAAATTCCAAAGGTCATAGATAGTGTTTCTACAATTCTTTTTTTAGGTTTCATGAATAATAGTAATAATATTTAATCACAAGCGTTAAAATACATACAGTCAACTTGGGTAACTTTGAATCATTCGGGTAACATTGAACGGGGGAATTTGAACTAGTTTCGATATTTTTTTCATATGAAACCAACACAATTGATAAAGATTTATTTTAGTTAGGCAAATGTTACCCAAATGATTCAAAGTTACCCAAGTTGACTGTACATTAATCAATTTACTTATATTTGTAAATGGTTACAATTGCCTGTATGAAAATAAATGCTACTGTGCATACTACATGCATTGTTTTATAAACATTTACAGTCACAATTCAAAATCTACAATGAAAATTAGTAAAATATAGCACAGTAATTAGCATGTCTAGCCACAATAATGATTGTTGTTTTTTTTAGTTTAACATAGGCAACAGTCCTAAAGGTAAAGGCCGAAACGAAGACCTGTTATAAATTATTTTCATGTTTGTTGATCTTCCTATGTAATTGCATCAATATTATTTTGAAATTATATTCTATTAATAGAACATGATACAATAACAACAATTAATCATAATGTGGTATAACCACTCAATAAATTATGTCTGAAAATACAAACTGATTGTTATGTGTTATCAACAATGATTAGTAAAAATAAATCCCACAGAAATCAAAGGGCATCACAATTCATTTCTACTTTCTTAGTGAACTCACGTCATAAAGCACACAAATGTATTATAATCGACACAAACCACTTACTTAGTTAAATTTGACTGCCTCGAAATTAAATATAGGAAGTATTTAACAGCTGTTTAGCTAAATTTACAAAATAATATATTACACTGACTTAAAAGTTAGGTTACTCTGCAGAAGATAGTCACAGTTCGAGTTTTTAAATCCATAGACTACTTTTTGAATATTTGGCTTTTCAGTACGCAACTTTATGCGTACCAAAGGTAAATAATTGAAAAGTCGTCTTCGCCGTAGTCGCCGACGTTAATAATGTATCGTTTACAACAATTCAAAGTGAATAAAGTTAATGAATAAGGCTCTTCATGTTTCATAAGTCAAGATTAGTTTTTACTAAACGTAAATCAATAAAAAATGCCCATGAGTTTTAAGGTCTATATTCTTGCTGTACATTTTCAGAATTTTTCATAATGAATTAAAGTAACATGTAGACAATTTTGAGAAATGGAAATCCTATTTCTTTGATAAAATTTAAATTGTGACGACAGCACTAAGAATACGTCGCGTTCCAGGACATTGCAATGTTGTAACTCTGTAGCATAGCTAGTAACAAATAAAAATAAATAAAACATAGAATATCACTCGTACTCAGCCTGAAATATTCTTCGACTAAATCTAACAAGCAGATTATACAAAACTGAATAGATCCTGTTAAATGGAAATTAAAGTTAGTTACAATGTGCCTGAAAAAAAATGACTAAAAGTGGTGACTCTGAAAGCACTCAATGTAGGTCAATGGACCACAGCTGACGATTCGGCGGACTTTTTTTGACATGGCTTTTGGCTTCATTTCATTATTTTGACATTTCGTGATTTCGATGTCAAGCGCTACGTATTTCTTTGAAAAAAGTAATTTTTTCATCCTTTTTCATTCTACAACAAGTTTTTCCAATCGAATAGGGGTTTAGGGACACGAGTGCAACCCATCGCCTCGATAAAATCGACTGCAGACCCGTGAAATTCCGCGAGAACCATGTGACACGAATACGAAAAAGGGCTTCCAGACCGTCAATGTGACAGAAATGTTTTCTGCCATCGCGACGGGCCAGCGCCACCGCAGAGCCGATACGAGCACGACGCGTGATAAACGAACGGCGATATAGGGCAAGCGCGTCAAAAATGTGCGCGAGATGGCCAGCCCGCCACCGAACCCTAAGGAAGGCGAGGAGGGCGGCTCCGAGTTCAAAGAGGAGCCGAGCGGGGAACGCGCGGCCGCCCCGCAGAAGAGATTCATAGCGCCGCCTGCATCGCAGCTGCCTACGAAGCTGCAGTACGTGACGCTTGGTGCTTCTGGACCCAGCGGCATCAAGCAGTTATTCCGCACGGTTAAGGTCGCTCGTCGCGTGCCCACGCTGCCGCGCCGACCGAGGGAGGGTGAGGGCGGCGCCGGCGCTTCGGCGCCCGCCGCGCCCGAGCCCCGCGCGCGCCGCTCTGATCATGCGAAGCGCCACGTCTGCGACACCTGCGACAAACGTTTCTCCAGTCCTGGTAAGCTCAGCCAGCACGTCCTCTCCCACACAGGCGAGCTGCCATTCTCCTGTGATCTGTGCGACAAGCGTTTCAACTCTAAGTTTAAGCTTGTACGTCACAATCTAATACACAGTGAGGCTCGGGCTTTTGCATGCAATGTATGTGGTAAGACTTTTAATCGTAAGGATCATCTCACTAACCATGTCAGAGTGCACAATCCGGTTAAAAAGCTTTACACATGTGAGAGACCAGATTGTAGAAAATCTTACACATCTCTCCTAAGTTATCGCAAACATGCTGCCTTGCACTCTGCCGAGGAGGGTAACCTTCAGTGTAAAATATGTGATAAGACTTTCACCACTCGGCAGGATATTGTTTATCATCTAAAGGTTCACACAGGTAGTCGCACAGTCAAGAATGATTCTGATAAGAAGTTTACGTGCAATTATTGTGATCGAAAATTCTTTACGGCGAAAGATGTGCGGCGGCATCTAGTTGTACACACTGGTAGACGGGATTTTCTCTGTCCATATTGTCCACAAAAGTTTGGACGTAAAGACCATTTAGTCAGGCATGTAAAAAATGCTCATCCTGACGAATCATGGAAGTCTGCAGCTGTGGGTACATCCAGCGAACCACCTCCAGAGGCTTCAGCTTTTGAGGAAACTTATACTGAATTCCCAGCAGAGGGAACAGAATTTTCTATTTGGAAACCACCCTCACCCAAAGAGAGCACATCAGAGGGAGGTCCAACTAGGGTGCCTTCTACAGATATTATTGTAGAAATGGCACCAGAACTTGACATAAAAGTGGAGCCCATAGAAATAAAGTTAGAAGAATCCATAGAAATTAAATTGGAGGAACCAGGGTCCCCGAGTTGTTCAATGCTACCTGTTGAGTACCCCATGATGTACATGGTAGCACCGCCATACTCGCAGACGTCGTCTAACTTGCCTTACATCACGACAGAGGAGCTGTCTGACCCTCTGGAGGCACATTTGCTACATCAAGCCAATGTGGAGTCTCTGTTGATGGATCCAGGCGAGGGGCCATCTGGGTTGTCGAGCCAAATGCTGGGGCTGCTAGAGGAGAGTGAGCCGACTTATATGGGCGAGGAAGGTCGCGTGCAGCAGCGACTGCCGGCGTTCACGCAGGCCTTCCAGACGGCGCAGAGTCCGAAGCCTCCGCCGCCGCCACCTCCGCCACACTAACCTCGCCTCACCTGTGCCCACCGCGCCGTTTGCACTTTGATATCTAATATTTTAGTTGTTTCTTATAATATGAGTCGGAGAATGTTATCAATAATTGAAGTGCAAGCGGCATGAATGGTGAAGATGGGTGAGATTCCTGCATTTAGCTTATGTGAATACCGAACTACCTCATTAGGTAAGGTTGATCTAAGCTGTAAATAGTCTTGAGTGCAGTTAGTAATTCGAATTGTAATATTTTTGGACTTGATTAATTTTCACCTTGTAAAAATAGGTACGAAAGCTAGGGGGCGCGCGCCCTCTTGTTTATATTGCCAAATTGTATATTTGTACGTCTCGGGTATACCAAAATTACTTCCGAATTCTACATGAATATGTGATCTAGTCGTGTATGTACTTTCGGAACTATATATTGTTTATTTATAGCGTACATGTATGACGTTTATGGAGTATAATTGGGACCAACTCTGTGAGCTGTTAGGTGGGATACAGTTAGTGCTTAGTTGAGACGCGGGTCGCTCGCGGCATCCGTATAGTAAGCAGAATTCAGATGGGGTGTATGGCTCTTGAAAGCAGTAGGCTATTATAATATGTTTTAGAGAGGCTTGCTGCTTTTTGACGCGATATTGTAATACAACAGAGAGCATATTCCTTTCGAATCAATAAAGTGAATGTAAAATTCTGCCAGAGTAGATTAACATCAGATCTGTCTATAACTAGATTGAAATATCATCTTTAAGTGTAAGTGCTAAGTGTTCATAACAGAGTTATACAATCGAAGGCTTTATATTGTATGGCAATAGGGTTCCATTTCATTCTATTGTACAGAATGATATCGAAGTCCTTAAAACTCAGCAGGCTTGAGCTAGAAACAAAATGCAATAAAAATGATCAATATACCTCAGAGGCACTCGTGCTTCCTTCTAGAATAATATATAATCGATACTAATTGAGTGTGTCTGATGAGCAAATGAGAGGAATTCGAGTTCGTTGGTAGCTTCTTTATCGTTTCCATTTTAACAAAATTGTGCCAAAAGTGATAGGATGGTGGTAAGATGAGTGTCACCGAACATATGTTAGATCGCCCTCGAAATTCGAATTTCATTTGCTTATTGGACTCGCGTGTGCAGGAATTCATGATATAGATCTTCCATTGAAACTATCGCTAACGACGATAGACACCTTTCATTGTTTGGACCGCAAAAAAAAGTTTATTTTTCATACAGAAATAATTTTCGGAACTTTTTACTCCAGAGGAGCAATTTTCTTGGCATACGTTTTAGAATAATGAGCCAAATTATGTAATTCGTTTAGTGATGTGTAGGAGAGTGTAAGTGTCAGATGGTTGATGATAAAATAGTGAGAATCATACAACTTTGGTCTAAATGAAAGGACATTACATTCGCAATTAGGTGCCTTGCATTTATTAAATAACGTATTGTTCGTTTCTTAAGCGCTTGTACAACTCGCGACAAACGTCATGTGTTTCCAAATTTTTATAGTTTGAACCTTCTCTAGCATTCTTGTAAAGTGCTTTCGAGCGACACGCCGGTAGATATTGCCGTCGCTGTTTCTTTAAATTCCAGTTGGAATCTTACTGGTAGCGAAAATGTCCAATTTAAGTATACAGCCCTTAACACGATTACCGACTTTTCTAATGGATTCCTTACTAGTCAGGTAATCCAGAAATCACTTAATAAAAACAGCATCTTAATAAAATCACAAACAAAATCTTATAAAAGTTCTTCAGTAAGTTAAAACGAGGACAATTTTATTGTTCAGGATATTAGATAATCTTCTAACAAACTTCTTTCTACGTCGCAAGTTGTACTCGCGAACTGTTGGGTAAAGGTCCCTTGCTGCATAAAAATGGAACTTAGAAGCCCAGAAGATGAATATTTCGAAATAAAACACGGAAAGATGTACCAGCGCGAAGATTTCGATTTATTTAACTGCTGTGGTTTGTACGCATTTATGTACTTTTTAATATGCGCTGGGGAAACCTTACTTTATAGATGAACTACTTCTTGAGCGTTATCGCAGAATGGTTTATATAATGAACTAGTAGTCATTGGCTAGGGTTTTACCACGATCATGAACGTAACAATTTGCCCTGTGGAAAGTTCGTGTGGTCTAAGAACTCCATTTTGGTAGCATGACGCATCTTTACAAAGTGACAGTCCATCATTGTTAGAAGAAAATCTTATGGATTCTCTTCTGCATATTGAACCTTTTGCGGCACAGGTGACGATAACGCTCTCGGGTAGCTACTTCGAAAGTCTTATTTCTGACACGTTTAAGTAAATTTTAAGTTTAATATTTTTCGGTAATATATAGAGGTTTTTATAATAATGGTCAATGTCTGGCGTCTAGTAATGCAAGGAGAGCATAATGTGAGATAATGTTGTACACGCTTGTTTAGTAGTATATCATGTGAATAATTCTAATCTATTAGGTTAATAGGACTGTAAAAAATTTAATCTACCTCAAATGCAACTTATTCTTACTTCTAGAATTTTAATTGTACTATGTTAGGTTAGTGAGAAAGTTAGGATTTTCTATTTGAGAACTACACAACCATTGAGTTTTTGGTTGAACATTCAAGTAACACCATGTTATCTTAATTTAATGTAAGTGTGTGCTGCATATCGAAATCTTTATTGATATACAAGTTAAATATGTATGATTATTATTAATTTTGCTTTTTATCTTATTATGCTCTATAAGAGTGGCCTTGTTCAATGATGGATAGTTTTCGGATCGAGTTAATACATTAAAGTTTACAATCGAAAGATCTGGAATTTTAAAGTTAATGCAAGAAAAAATAAAAATAAAAAAAATTATATGTAATAATGTTAGGACCTTTCCTATCGCACATTTGGGTATAAGTAAAAATAAGAAATTTTATATATTTTGTATATCGATGATTATACATATTTCCTTAATGCAGATATCAGAAAAGATTTCCGCAAAAATGTTTTTTATAAGTACAATTTATACGAAACTGTTAATGTTTAAGTTTTTCGACTGTTTTATGTATTTGTTAGAAACATTTTTGCTAAATCGTTCCCGAGGTTGTAGACTGAAATCACATAGTTTTCCGTTACGCACAGGACTTATTGTACGAGGTCATGGCTTCGCTTAATTAATACATTGTTATATTTAGAAGCATAGCTCCAGGCTACTTAATCTATTTATGGACATCAGTAAAATCCTTATTTTAATTAACATTATGAATACAACTGTTTGACTTACTTTTCCTTAATGTAATACAGTTACACACTAATTTAAATAAGAAACAGACATATTTGTGTGGTAAACTATCCACTTACATTCTTAGGTACTTTTACTGAAGCCATGGCCTGGACCAGTACGCGTTTTTCCGTAATCAGTCTATGCCTTATGCCACTAGTCATATACAATAGCAGTACATTATATTCTCAAATAGGCAGTTATTGAGTGATATTTACCAATCTGGCTTACAATAGTTTTAACAGGAATTGGTGCAAACCACTAAGTACAAAATGTAAAACAGTATAGCCGATTTCATCTTGTTGTGCCCGAAAAGCGACATCTATCGTGTGAAAATATGAACGGAACGTTCAATTTTGCGTAATCATGCAGGTTCACTGTTGTATGAATAATTGACATGTGATATTTGAAATAAAGATTTTAAATAAAAATATTGAATCTGCATGATTAAGTTCTCTGGCCTAATTAGATGAAATCGGCGCACACCCTTTTTCCTCATATTTTATTAATGATACATAAATATACAACGACACAATGCAATATATTTTTATAAAGTTTTTTTAGATTGTAAAATAATTATTAAATAGTTAACATATCAAAGACTACCATGTACGGCCGTTTTTGTTGTCATGTAAGTTGAATTTTTAATATTAAAGTTCATTTTCTGTATTTATTTATTTAACATTTTATAGTTAACAGATGTCAATTGACGATAAAATTCTATGTTTTGCAACACTATGAGTGTTTACATTTTTATCTTTGTTCGGGGAATATCTATGCATAATTGTTATTTTTTTTCATGTACCCCCAGTTTTTATAGTTCTTATTATGATGAGTGTGACTCATTATATTTATATTTTTTATAAATTGAAATTATGTTGTGTAATACCAAATACATAATTATTATCATACTTTTTATTTTGTGCTTACATCTGTAAAATTTCGAATATTTTTTTAATTTTCTCTATGTAAGTTTGGTTACAGCAACGAAACCGCTTTGAGTGATAGAATAATATTGAAGACATTGCAGATATTATATCATTAACCCATAATTGCTCGCATTTTGTTGCAAAAGAAAAGCATTTGTTTTGGTTTAAAAAATTGTATAAAAGAAAATACATTTATTATAATATAGATTTTGACCACTTTTTCTATTGTCCTAATGTTTACACAAACAGCACAAATAATAGCTTAGTAGTATTCTCTCACTCGTAGCAAAAAATAAAATTATAAAAAAAGATCAATAGTTATACGATATACGTAATTTTGGTACATACATAGGGGCCTTATATTAAATAAAAATAAAAATGTAGAAGATTTATTAAAAGAAAAAAATATTTTTAGAAATCATAATATGATATTTTAATAGAAATGATCTATTTTTGTTACGCTTTTATGGAGTAATACAATGTTTAAAAAATGGACGTAACGTTTCAGATTTGTAACCATACGTTGGAAGTTGAGATTTACTACACACACACATACAATTATTTGATGTTGCAAAAATGTATCATTATGTATGAAAAACATCATTAAACAACTATACCAGAACAGCGTCGCTGTAAAACTAAGAATACACGTAAGATTCGACACTTCTCAAGGAAATAGAAACCATAAACATGACATTTATTTTTCATTAATTTTTATATAAAACAAGGTCTAATAATAACCACCGAGAAATATTGATTTTATTTCTATTTAAAGTAGGTATATAAAACAGTGCGAACAAAGCAGGCTATTACAATAATGGGCATTAAAGTATTATGTCCTATAAATTGTCTATTTCCTTGAGGTAAACATAAATCTTGATTTCCAACGAACAACGAAGCAAACTTGACATAGTGTGATTAGTACTAACGCAACCGATTGTACCCTCGCAGGATAGTAATAATAATAAATTATAAACATAGTACCTGGTTTATAATAACATGATGTAATAGTCTTCATTGTAATAAATATTTGAAACAACCATTTTGTTTTCTTTTCCCGCCTCTATTTCCAACAATACGAACCATTTTTTTTAATTTTATGTTTCCTGGGCAAACCATTTTATTGGAATTCCAGTTCTAATATCACAATTAGTCTCGGTTATTCGCATGTAATAATTTGTTTAGTTTATGTCGTTATTTAAAATAGAATAATGCGGCATCAAATAAATTAAGAACTAATATTTTGGAACTAACATTTGTGGGTAATAAATCTTCGTCTCGTTTGTCGTTAGTGTGATTTCTGTGGACATTTATGAGACTACATTATTGCTCAATTGTCGCTATTAAATGTCTATTATTTAGCGCTAGAGATAAAGAAACCGGCGTGTCAACATTAAGGTTCTAAATCATAATAAAAAATGGTCTGTGGCGTCAGTTAGGTCATTGAACTTTCTGAACGGCTAGACTAGATGCCTGACCTACGCAATCCAATAAATTGCGAAATACTTGAGTTTCGGAAGTAAGGCGTCGCGTCGTTTTGTTGCAATTAGTCAATAGTTTCTCTATGAGGCGTTCTATTTTTAGATCTTTTTACTTGGTGTGCTAACTTTACTTATTGTGTGGTGTGGTAATTTGTTATACGGTTCATGTGACTTATTATATGAATTGGAGAATTTTTATATATTATTGGGCTGAATTCCTCATGAGAATGAAAACGAAATATGAATATGTAGCAAATCAAGGGCGTCTCTTTAAAAATAAAACAAATATTTGCAGCCAATATAGATGAAATATATTTTATTGCTGATCAATTCTTTAACAAATAACACATAGACTTAGAACCAGAAATAACAAAATAAATACCTAATCCACGGTAAACAAGAGGAAACGAAAGAAATGCAGTCAAGATAATAGTCTAGCTATAAACACGAAATTTCTATACACATTTATAGGTGTTACGGTTAACTCTCAATAGAATTTTATACAGATATACAATATTTTAATTGTAAATATACAGCTCGATGATTATTCCACTGATAACATCATTTTATTCAAGTATCTAAATTGTCTATACCTGAATTTGAACTAAATTAAAATTGTACTAAAAATACTAACACCCTCCCGTTAGCCGGGCGCGGAGGCCGCTGATTTAAATATAATGCTTTAGAAAAATATCGTTTAATGTAACAGTGATAGAGACCAGAGTCCCGAAAAGTTTGACGTTCGTTCGTATAAATGCACAAAAGTTAACACCAGTCACCGAATAAAGGAATGTTCAGACGTAGTCCGTGTGGTGGGCCGACGCGACCATCTGCCTCAACCTGTGAACGAACTGGAAGGCTAGAAAGAATCATTTCACTGTCCGTCTTTTCATTTTTCTCACTTTGCCGCTCTTGGAGGGCTTAGGTTTGAGGGATATATTATCTAGGTTTGGTAGGTCAGTGTCTGTCAGTTTGTCCGTGTTCTTGTTGGCGGTAGGATAGAGGGGGTTGTCGTTGGCGTCGTGGTCGGAGGTGTCGACTCCGTTCTCCATGCGCACCGTGTTCACGTACAGGTTGACGTCGACGTCTTCGTCGTCTGAGTCCTGGTAGTTGCCGTTGGGCTCGTGCCGTTTGTACTGGAAGCTGGCACGTGTGTAGTTGACGTCTTCGTCCGAGTCCGCTGTAGCCTTCGCTTTGTATCGTCGGTTGATATTTTGAAGGGATTGGTTCTTCTGCAGTTCTCCGTGTATCGTGTCTCTGATGTTCATCTCCGATGTGGATTTGGTGCAGTATTCCTCCTTGTCCGACTCGGAGTACTTCCTCGACATGCGGCGCTCGAACGTCTTGTCTTTGTCAGTGATGGTCTGCTGTGTGGCGGTGGTCGCGTTAGGAGACTTCAGTTTGACCTCGGGACCTCCTCCGTAGATACTTGTGAAGAACCTCCATAGCTCCTCGCTCAACTGCGCGTGGTCGGAGCCCGATTTAAGCGTGTGTATTGTGGTACCGTCGACCTCCTGGAATTATTTACGCGAATCATGTTATTATACATTTGGACATTCACGAGTTTTTATACCCAATTTTTTTTACTGGCAAAGAATGAATGATGAACTAGTTACTCATTCGGCTAATGTACTACAGAAACGATGGTTAATAAAGCGATAAAAAGGTAAAAAATATCTCTAGTTTAGGCACCAGAAATATCCAGGGTGCTTCTGCCATCTGTACTGAACTCTGCAACTTACATACACATAATAAAAATACTTTAAGGTTTTAGTTATTATTCTGCCAGTATTCATAACCTATATACTATATACATCTATAGTATTTCGATTTATATTTATTTCAAATATAAGGTTGCTTTTTAATTAAACAATAGTTGACTTTTCGTCAGACAGTTTCACACAGTTCAGGATAAATCCTACAACTGTGTAAGTGAAAAAGAAGATTTTAGTAGTTAAGCTCTTTAAGCTTACCCACTAAAATCTTCTCCACAGCTGCTATTTTCTATAGTATCCGAATATATCGGAGGGCATTATTAATACCACTTAATAAGCCTATAATTTATAAAAGTTCTTATTACGTAAGTATAGTAAAATTACCTGTTTGGTAACGATGCCGGAGTTATCGACCGGCGGCGGCGGCTGCTGCGTCTTATTCCTCACGAAGGCCTGCCACTGTCGGAACCAGTGCATGCTGATCGCGTAGATCGCGTGCGGCCGCTCCTGCTCCTGTGTTACAACATTACACTATAGATGGTGTTACTGTGACGACCGGTAGTACGACACTGAAGAAATAATATTCATGCTATATACTTAATATTATTTGTGAATTTATAGGTCTGCCCTGCCAAACCAAAACACTGTAACTGTTTTTAACCAAAAATTTTTCTTTGTTACCTTATTCTGAACCTAATACTGTATTTTTTTGTCTTGCTAAATATCTGCTATTTGCTTTATCTTGTTAAATAAGAGTTAAAAACTGACTTAAAGGAATTGATTTGACTCCGTATGTCGACTTACAGTCTTTTGGTTTGGCACGACAGAGGTGTCGTTAAACAACTTGAACAATTATGCTACAACGTATTGATCGATATTTGGGTCGTATATCTGGGGGCACGGTAGTGCCCCCGCAAGTCGAGCAAAAAAAAGCGGCACGGCCGTTTACCATCTTTTCTCGAAGCAATTCGGCCTATTTTCGACTTCTCTACTTAAAGGACCTTCTGTCTTAAGTTATTACATAAAAAAGATGGCCAGGTCGGTCTATTTGTTTTAAACGTAAAATATTTTTAATATTGGCATGATAATAACTTAAGACAGAAGGTCCTTTAAGTAGAGACGAAATAGATTAATCGACTTGGTATTATATAGATCTCACCACTTTTTACGCCAGAAAGACTGAGCTGCGAGACTTGAGGTTTTTACAGAATGTTTTTGGTGGCATTAAGGTTGTATATTTATATATTGGAGAGAATAGCAGGGTGCGACGGCGAGAGTTATGGATGGCCGATTGGCAGAACAGTGACAACTGAGTGTCCTCTGAATTGTGTTTAAGTTCTGTTTACTTTCTTCTACAGGAACTAGTGTTCAAGTTGTTTGACGGCACCTATATTTTGACAAATATGAGCGATATGTTTGAGATGAGATGATGAATAAATTATTTCAGAGATAGCTGTAAGATTGGAGTGACGTACATTACTTTTTTCGTGGAAAGTTATGTGTTTTTTCCACGGAAAAATATATGCTACAATCCATTTTGGTTTTTCTTTACTGGTAATATACAGTTGAAGTAATATAGCTAATACATATGTATACACGATTAACTAATATTACACGGGCAAACGGGCATTAAAGCTATCATGCATATTTACCTTCTGTTCGCTTGACGTTTCGGCCAGGTTGCACTGGCCGTAGTCGCAATCGGTCGGCTTCTCGTGAAATATTAGTTAATAGTCATGCAAACGCGAAATGTTCAAAGTTATTATTTATACATGATAGCCATTATAAATACAATAGGGATGTTGCCTGATGATGTTGTTATTCAAACTTTTTTTAGTCCAAAATCTAGCCCTTACCCAGAAATTCTTATGTTTGTTATGGTCCCACAAATTAGTAGCGAGAGAGAGCCTTGGCCTTTTTATTTTATCATGATTCTAATTAATGATAAAACTGTACTTTCAAAATAAATAAACAGGCCAACGTCAGCTGCATAAGCCTGCGGGTCACTGATGTTCTAAATTTTGAATTTTTAATACCTCCACCAGCCGCGAACCTTATATTCAAGGCTCTCTACTAAGACACCTTTCTTTAAGGAAAACCGTGTATGTTTGTCTATTATCTGACTGATAGACAATATAGAATTTCTGAATAGTTACATTGACAACATCCCTATTGAAAAATATTCTCAATTTGTCTTTGGTTAGTAGTTTTTGACATGATAGGGAATGAAACTATTTTTGATGGAATTTACAAGAGAATTGATGATATTTTGTTAAGTACATGTAATATGATATTGTAATGATGTGTAAGCACTCTCACTCAGTGTGTCTGAAAAAATATAAGCCTCTAATTTTAGGCTTATTGTTAGTGAAAAAGCAGTGATAGCCGTATGGTCTAAGCATTCCCACGCAAGTGGTCGAAGTTACGAACCCAAACACACCAGTATCAGAAGTTATGTGTGATTACTTGTTCTAACGGTGAAGGAAAACCTAGAACCTCGCATGTATGAGAATTATTGCAAGAACTATTGAAGGGATTTAATATCCCCATACTAAGCTAGCACGGTAGACTGAAACCCTAAGGGTCCGCTTCAAAGCTTACAAATAAGTGTCAGGTCACCTATCTGCTGGATAAAGTGACAACAAAAATAAGAAAATGACTGTCAAAATTCCATATGATAAGCTATCATATGGAAGCTATATACCGAAGTCCTAAAACGGTGCCTTATTGTTCTTTCATGCCAGAACGTTATTAATAAAATACGGTTAAATTTCTTTATCTAACATTTAAGGGCCGAAGGCTTAACCCCTTCCTAATATCAGGAGGAGACCCTTGCCTAGCAGTGGGACATTAATCTGTTGCATTTATTTATCTATTATGTAAACCAAACGAATAAAATATAGTCATTTGTCGGTCATTGTCACCGAAGATCTTACGTATTCATTATAATGAAAACAGTCCGTTTTGTGCCGTTACACATGTTAAAAAGATCTGTATGTATCAATTTCATATGCGCATCGAATATTTTGCATGTTTCGGAATAAATTCTTGTTGTTAGGCACAATTTATACGCATTATATTCGTTTAACGGCACAGGCATGAATTACAATTCAAATATCATGCCTAATCTTTTTTGGAAACAAAACTTCAGTTATAGAAATGATGACATATAATATATATTGACTATACCCTGACAAAATTACATACTCTGATAAAACAGATTCGAACAAATTTCTATCAAAAATGTGCGAGATTGTGGGCGAAGAATGAACGACCAATAGGGTACTTTAGTATACCAACCTCTGTTGCCGTATTTAAATCTTTTTTTTTATTTATAAGCAATTTTTCTCTACTTCATCTATATAAATAAAGATGAATCACCGAAATGTATGTACGCGTATAATTTGAACAACTAAACAGTCAGGACATGGTATGGGAACGATGGGATCAAATTTCCCACGGGAATAGAATCTATGGGATAAAATCGTACAATACCTGGACAAAGTCAGTTTCTGATAAAAAGCTACCTACCTATGAGTACCTCCTACTAGATTTTCAAAGGTTGAAAAAAGGACATTTCAAGAGATGCTTTTCTTACTGGATTTGAAGAATAAAGGTGGATATAAAATAGGTAGTGAGTGTATAAGTTACCTGGAAGCTAGCATGCAGTTCGCAGAAGGCGCCGAGTTCCCGCGCTCGTCGCGTGCGCAGGCGCAGGGCGGCGCGCGCGCACACCCCGCACTCGTGCACGTGCGACACGGCCGGACCGCCGCCGAAACTACGGACACGAATTACTATCAGTTTGGTTTGTTTAAAGTTACATTTATTAGGTAGCTATTTCTGTTTGTCCTAAAAAGTAGTGAGAAATTTCAGTAAGATACAAATTGAAGTGGGAAAATTTGTGGTCAGATGAGTTGCATAGACATCAAAGCGAAGTTAGTTCAAAACACTAGTAAGGCGATTTTCTACAGCCGGCACCTTAGAGTAGCTACTTCAAATAAAGCCTTTGTACTAGCTTACTTTCAGAAACAAATAGTTTATGCAGTTTGCACTGAGGATCTAAAACAGTACTTGTAACGCAATTTCTCGAACATTTACTCAGTCGTCAATACTCTACAGCGGTAGAAAATTGACCCAAGACATTACAAATGGTATAAATCAGGCATTACCGGTTTAAACGAAACACTATTGTCTATTCAAATCCTGTAGCGTGTAGACAGAAGCTTCTCATAGTAATTCTAAAAATAAATAATGATGATAAATAAATAAATAAATAATGATGACAATACTAACTGTTCATAAAGGAACTCCCATAGCGGTTGTGGCACAAGCACGGCGAGGTGATGGAGATGCGGAGCGCGGTCGGGCCGCACGCCGCCGTGCCAGCACACGAAGTCACTGTTGTCTATCGGACCCGGCTCGGCCCATGTGTTGAATCTGTTCAAAACATTATATTAGAAATATAAAATTACGAGAGTAGAATGATATTACATCCTTAAGTAATATCTAAGGAAAATTGTTTAACTTAAAAATGGACTGTTATACAAAATACAAATGAAACAATAGCAAATCAGGCTCGGGACATCAAACGAACGTACGAACGTATGTCCTGCTGTTTTATCGGATTCGCGCTCGTATTACAGTCATATTGCTATGATTCTTTAGGCCTAGTTTGCTTTATAGTTCGTGTAAGTATTAAGTTTTAATAAATAGTTACAATATTATGTTCCATGCTACAAAAGATGAAATCGATACTTCCTAAGTATAATAAGTCAACTGACATAGTAATTTTACAGGAGAGCGATACGAAGGCAAATTAATTGTTCCCCTTCTTTTGGTATAAAATGATTTGATTTTTGTTATGATGACTTATTATTCTTTAATATGAAATATTACCACTCACATTAAGATCATGGTTAAAAGTATGTTTATATAATAAATAATAAAATACCTAAATTTGTTAGATGACTCAGCTTACTTAGGAGGTATCGAAATAATGTAAATGAAAATAATGAATTATGTAAATTACAAGTCCAGGAGTTGAATATTCTATCTAAGAGTGTCTTACTTGTTAATCCATTGCTTGGATATGTAGAACTTGATATCATTCGGCTCAACCGTGGTGGAGTCCAATATCTCAGCCGCCTTCTGCCGCAGCGTCGTCATTTGAGGATTCACTTTCCTATAACACAACATTATTAACCACTTAACATACCGGATTTTATTGAACAAAATATAGAGTTTAGTGCTGAAAGATATCATATTGGTACCCATAGAATATAATTATATATTTTTCATCTGACCATTTTATTTGATAATAGAATATTCTACACAAAGTTTGATACATTTTTTTTGGTTCATTATAATATTAGAGTAGCCTGTAAAAAAAAACAAAACAGTGTGCTGAAAATAAAAACCCTGTAACCATACTAACAAAAATAGTCTCTAATGGATCGTATTCCTGTCCTATTTTAACATACAAACAAAAATATAAAATAATCACAACAAAAACATAGAAAAATTCTGTGGCAATGTGTGTTGTCTTCGTGTAGTTGTGGAGACTCTGATGTAGTCGACAGAATAGAAGTTGATCGTCTTGTGCTACTAGCACAGGACGATCAACTTCCATAGTGCCGTTCGTTTCTTCACTCCATCTTACTTTCTAAACCGTTGAAAATGGGAGATGAAATAAGAACCTTATCCTTAGCTAGTCTTTCGCATATATTTGGTCGTTATTAGCAACAATATGCCCTAGACGATCAGTAATAGTGCACATTCACTGTGCAATATTATAGACCGTTTAGGGTTTACATTGTGCAATATTTTATACTACTTTTGAGATTCTTATACTAGTCTAATTGCCTTATATAGGGGGTGGCCACTAGCCATATGTTGGCCAGTGCACATTTGTATTATTTGATAGTCCTAAGGTATTGTGTAATTAACATTATTTTAAGTATAAAAAACACAAAAAGAGCAACAATAACATAAAATAGCAAATCATATAAGTTTTTCTCTGGTTAGGCGACTTTGATGTAGTCGACAGAAAAGAAATTGATCGTCTTGTGCTACTAGCACAGGACGATCAACTTCCATAGTGCCGTTTCTTTGCTTCACGCCTGCTTCTTTTACAAAAAGAATAAAAAATACCAAACATACAGACATCTCATACAATACTTTTTTATTATTATTACGTACGTAACTACACAGAAGAAATATCAAAAAAATCCAGTGAACGCGTTCAAAGAGAATAATATCACGGTATATATTCTTTCAAATAGAAAGGATCAAGGGAATATTGCCTAGCAAGATCACTCGCTCAGTCTTACAGTGTCTCGAAGTAAAATAGGCCAAAGGTAGGGGGCTCCAACCAAATAACACATGAAAATTAATTGAAATCAGTAACGTTACTTTTTGTTATTATTGTACAAGATGTCTGTATAAAACACAAAAAAACATAAGAGAACAAAGCTAAACAAGTGCTCAACGCGTGTTTTGACATACTTTACACAGAGAACACGACAAAACATGTGTTGAACATTTATTTAACTCTTTGCAAAAAGAAAGAACATATTCAGAACTTCTAACTTCGTATAAGTGTGTTAGAGAATTACTCTCGGTGTTATAGTCTTCGTGTAGTTGTGGAGACTCTGATGTAGTCGACAGAATAGAAGTTGATCGTCTTGTGCCACTAGCACAGGACGATCAACTTCCATAGTGCCGTTCGTTTCTTCACTCCTGTTTGTAGAATGTTGCTAAATAATTCAAATACAAACAGGCTTTTCGATCAATATAATAATATTTGCGACACAAATAAATTACCGAGTAATGTGTTATGCGATCTGACTTGTCATATGAGATCTCACAAAGTAAGCAAATCGTGGGACAGTTATATACCATTAAATTCTTCCTAATAATTGGTTTTTATTTTGAAAAAATTTAAAAGTTAGATTTACATACAACATTATGCTTGAAAAGAAACAATTTAGTATTTTATTTAAAATGTTAAGGATAGAAAGTGTAGTAGTGTGAGAATAGCAGATAAAACAAATATGGTGTACACCGAAACACAAAAAAGTAATACAGGACTTTATATCTTAGTTTTACAGAAAGTAAATTGTCGTGTTGATGTGTGGAGACTCTGATGTAGTCGACAGAAAATAAGTTAGTCGTCTTATGCTAGTAGTACAAAACGACCAACTTCTATAGTGCCGTTCTTTGCTTCACTCCAGAAAAGTTACTAGATAGTTACTTTTTAAATAACCTATAGCAAAAATAACAAACATTTTTTACAATAATATGTTGAGGTACGTCATTGACAATCGCTTAAAATGTGATAACATGATCATCGTGTATGGGATTCTCCTAAAAATGTCTTTGTCGTGTATATTAAGATTTGTATGAGTTTTCAGTAAAATATTGAAGGAAAGAATCAGTCTTTTCCCTAATTAAAACACATAAATAAATAACAACACATAAAAATAAAACAACAAGCTCATAATAATTAAATCATAGTAAATCTGAAAGTTTCTTCAAAGTTGTGTGCAGGGAGGCGGCTTCGATGTGGTCGACAATAGGGAAATCGATCGTCGTGTGCTAGGCTAGCACAGGACGATCAACTTACCGAATGCCGTGCTTTGCTTCACGCCTAGAGTCTTGATCAATTTGTTCAGTGTACACCTATACTTATGTAGAACAAAAATAACTAAATTCTACTAAAATGACTGATCAGAGTGCAATGTCGACTTAAAAAGGTAAGGGAAAGCAATGCCTAGAGGAATGATACGCCTGTATAATGATATTTGTCTATACAAAGTACTGAAACTTGTATATGTATGTAAAAAGTATCTCTCGCTGCTCGCAATAAAACTAAAAATAGGCAAAATAAAAAAAATAAATAGGATAATATAATAATAATAAATACTTTACTTACTTTTGTAAGAAAAATTGCAAAAATAACTCTAGTGCAGACAATTTAACAGTTTATGACCACCTAGAATCATCCTCGAAACACAAAACTGTCTTTCATTTCCACAAAAAAAACTAAATGACTTTCTGAACAACCTAACACATGAATTTGGTTTCCGAGGACGAAATAAAAAAGGTTAACCCTACCATCCTATACGTAGCACCAAATAGAATGAGATGAGATAAATAATAGCAGATATGTAGCAACAAAAAACATTACAGGAGAGAAATTATTGTTTGTACATACCTGTAGAACAGCACATAGGCCTCGGCATGCGGCAGATGGTGCATCGGCAGCGGCGTGACGGCGTGGTCGTCGAACGTGTACCAGGCGCGGCCGTTGCGTGCGATGCACGTGTAGTGGCCGCCGCCCGCCGTGCCCGCGTGGCATATCACCGCGCATAGCTCGTAGCGCGTGATCTTTGATGTGCAGTCTGGGAACCAATACCTCAATTAGTATGATAATCAATCATCAATTAGGCAGTGGGAGCCGGTTGCGTTCACTGGATAATAGAAGATCTACCAACTGTGCTTATGTCCAAATGTGTGCATCACACACAGATACGCATTTTAAGCTATCAGCTTAGATCAGGCGAATAACCTTACTATGACCTTAACTTCCTAACCGCAGACAATCACTCAATATAGAAAAAGAATCGAGGAAACATCTTTCCGACCCGGGAAGGGAACCCAAAACCTCGTGATCAGTAACCGCTATCCTTAAAAGGCGCTTAGTTTGAAATAATATTACAGATAAAATGATGTACAATATCCTAATTAATATAGTAATATAACTTCCCATGTGGCCGAATGAAACTCGATACGACATATCGTTACAAAGAATTCGCTGATTCCACAAAAAGAACGCATGGCCGAACGAATAACGCATTCATATACACACATATAAATTCAATTTCAAAACCATTAATACTTCTTATTAAGGAACCGCACTCATTTTATATAAAATAAAATCAATTTGATATAAAAACAATTTAAGGATATTATCGCGCCTTAATTTTCAAAAATTGTCTTACATTATCAAAATTATAGCAGAAAAATTTACGTATAAAACCCGACCATAACAATAAAACAATAATTAACCATTCACGTAAATAAGAAACTAACAACAAAATACCATTAAACAAAAAAAAATCAAAGAACAATCGAGAAAAAAAAGTGTTCCTTACCGCTCCCGTTGAGACCCGGAATGTAAATGAACGAAAGTAACTCATCGTATGCATAAACTGGTCAACTCAGAATAATAATACAGCTACCAACAGCCACTCATATTACAGAATAACAACTGACTATACAAAATGGATGACAAATACGCAGTTCTGTATAATTTGCTGGGTATGCATTACTGACTTTCCCTGCCTTATTATTGTCCAGTGTTTCTCAAACTGCACGATAATGTCCCCTTGGGGGGATTGAAACAAACCTGCAGTGGTGGTCAGTATCTCAATTAATGTTATAAATACGAAAGTCTGTCCGTCTGTCTGTTCCACTTTCACGATTTTACCAACCAAATAATTTTGATGACAGGGTGGAGATAATTTAAGACCCGAGAATTAAAATTGACCTTTTTTTAATTAATCTTTAACCGGGGATGGAACTATTGCACGCAAGGAGAGTCACATGGCCCAGCTACTCTATTTACAATATCAAAAAGATGTGATACCTAGTTAATAAAAACCATAACATTAATGTCAGTGTGAGACATTAGGCATTTTAAAGTAATTTATGAGGTACTAGAAAATCATTTAATTTAAAGTGGGCAGAAAATGAAATAAGTTTGAGAACCTATGTTACAGTCTTACAGACCTCTAGGGTGTGGTATTACCAATTGATATGAGCTACAAAATATGTTATAGCATAAGAACAGTAAAACTGCATGAAAGCAAATGTATGTTAAATTTATAAATCCATAATTTGAGAATTATCTCTTGCTGTCAGCATTCTGGAAACGTCCCCGGTAGACAGCAATGCGGAGTACTTCGACGCGCATTCTCCCCTTCTTTTTTATCTATATTTGGTCTATTAAAGGTATATTTTAGCCGAAATACTTGCTACAAATTGTAAATAATAAATAAATCCTTCTTGTTATATACGAGTACGATTGCCTATCATTAAGTTTGACCGCCGCAAAGATTACTAACCCAATATCTCTATAGCATGTCGGTAGTAACCTGTCCTAAAAGCTAACTTGGCAAAACAGTTACTCACTACGCAGTACTTAATACAATTTGCTGAGCACACTACTTAGTGTCCCCACCTCATTAGAGACCTAGGCAGTAATATAGGGTTATTTAACTGACAGCTGTCTCCGTTGCCATGACAACGCTTATTACAAGTTAATTTCAAAGCTTTGTTGTATGTATGAGAACAGGGACATGTGCGACCATTGAATCCAGTATTCTCATAAAATTGAACAAATTATGATGGATAAATAAATATGATGGATACAAATTAGATGGCAATGCGAAAATGACTTAAGTACTTTTATGTTAATTTGAGGATACGACGTTTTGATACTGAGGACTTGAAGAATTCTATTATATTACTAAGTTATGTAGAAATTTCAATTAAAGAAGGACCTCAGCTATTCTATGTTTATTTTTAGGTTTATGCCTTTATTATCCCTTATTACAGATGCAAAGGAGTTGCTCTTAAAAAAGCCTGTCCAATATTGTCTTTAGATAACTCTTTTCTGAATTTCATGAAATAGTATAGGAAGTACGGCTATGGCATAAATCAGAATATAACAATACACATTTCAGTATTACACATGGTAGCACAAATTTTTTGATTAAGCATAGGTAAGTGATTCAAATTAAACGAAGGACCAAGCTGAGTTTGATGCAACCGCCTCATTGAGTGAAGAGGAAAATATCAATTACCATCTAGGTGTCCTAGATTTATAAGTTTCAATTGTCACCAATCATTCAATGCAACGGGCCCTGCGTCATATCAATTTGCAGACTTGCGATTTGTAGTGGACCAATTATTTGTGCATTCCACAAATAATGGTTTCGGGTCTGGTGTGGTTGAAATGTTATGTGTGTTATGTTAAAAGTTCCCGCGACACAAGAGTAATTCTATAAATATATTGCTAATATAATATAAGTGTATTGCTGAAGCATTCGCTATTCGAAAATTACTTTGTAAAAAGATATCTTATATCAAAATGAATAGTAATGATTTTAGAAAGTACTAATGATTGGATTACAAACTGATATCTATATGTGCTATAATTAGGTCCATCTAATTAAGCGTATCACACGATTCTTAAGAACAAATTACCATCCTAATAGCCTAAAAAATATAACGCATAACATAAGCCACAAAAAAAATGGATCAGTTTCATATAAAAACTAGAAATTTTAACTTTTTGGTTATTCGTAATAAGTAACAGTAAATAGTTTACTTAATCGCATATAGGTACGAATATAGACAATGGCAGCTACGCAGACAGCATGTAGGTGGATATAAAATGGTATTTTAAATTTCAACTTACGTGTTTCTGGCGTGTCGGCGCGACAGGGAATGAAAAGCAATCGATTGAATAAGAACCCCAGCGTCCTAGGACGTTTAGGTCATATAAATCAACACCGACAATAAGGATACTACAGGGCTGTCACAATGTTAATACAAAATCTGAATTACAGCTATTTTTCTACTATGTAAAATAATTAAATTAATAGAAATATTTAAAAGGGAGGGAGGAGGCTGTGTTCTAATGCCACTAAAGGCATTATATTAGACTAGCTGACCCGCGCAACTTCGCTTGCGTCACATTAGAGAGAATGGGTGAATTTTTTCCCCGTTTTTGAAACATTTTTACTGGTACTCTGCTCCTATTGGTCGTACCGTGATGATATATTATAAGCCTAGCCTTCCTCGAAAAATGGGCTATCTAACACTGAAAAAAATTTTCAAATCGGACCAGTAGTTCCTGACATTAGTGCGATCAAACAAACAAACTCTTCAACTTTATAATATTAGTATAGATGGATACATAAATGTACGTTACTGTAAAAACAGAGCTCACATATTTATCAACACTCACTAAAAATGGCATTAAAACGAGTTTATTTGTTTGTGGCTTATTGCGGATCTTATAAATACCTGTATTCATAGGAAATTTAAATCACGTTGGAATAATCTAGGCTACTTTAAATTATCAAAGACAGAAGAATACCTATCGTAAATCGCAGTCGGAATTAAAGCATAATAATAAATATGTAAAATACAAATATGTTTTTCTAGTGACAGCAGTTGTGGTTGCCATTTCCGCTGCACTCTCACAACAATGGGACGATTGCACAGAGCACCCTAATTATCCAATATACCGGTCATGCGGTTGGCAAATTATATGCGTATGCGCCGTTCTGCAGTGGTGCCGTATTTGAAATGTAATGTTGAGGATAACGATTGTAAGGTTTTATGTAATAATTGTGTAAAATATATTAGTAGATCTAAGAGTAAATTATAAAATAAGTGTAGTAAATACTATACAGGTCTATAAACAGACGGTTGTCGAAACGAAATAGGTACTTATTTGTTGCAAACACGTTCGTAACAGTTTAAATTCGGCTTTAGCGCTTCGAAAATTGGAATTCAAAGAACAAAAAACGTTTAACAGTTTGAAATACATATGACAAATATTTCAAAATTTTTGAATTGAGCTTCTTTGTTTGAGACCGGGCGAATTAAGGCAACGTTTTGTACATAATATTAAAGGGTATAAAGCGAATGAGTTTTAGGAAAATTAAAGAACTATCTACAACAACACGATTTTAAGAGTAACTTATAAGTTACAGTTAGTTTATAAGTGAAATTTGTGAATATGGTTTCTTTATTTCTCTTTTTCAACTCCCTAACTAAGAATTGCTCTTGTGTCGCAGGGGCTTTTACAAACATACAAACAACGGACACAAAGCACAACCAGACCTGAAACAATTATTTGTGGATCTCACAAATAATTGCTCCGAGTGGGAATCGAACCCACGACCTCCCGACGCAGTGGTATTGGCGTGGTTACCTAAACCACTACGCTAAGGATTCAGTTTCGTCATTTTAATAATAAAATCTTACCTTTATGCGTATAAGGCGCCATATTAAGATCATTGATGGGGAAGGACACGCGCGCGCCCACTTTGGCACTGAACATGAGTTCGTGGCGGAACCGCTTCAAGTGAACACACAGCACCTCGGGCAGCCGGACCACGCCCGACATCTTTACGCCGTTGCGAAGCTTGTTGCATTTTGAACAACTGTGGGAGGAAAAATTGGTTGGTATAAAACTTGTATGGACTGTTTCTTATTAGTAAAAGTTATATCTGCTGTTTTTGAAGTATTAATACGAGTAGGAACTTATCTATACAATAATAGGCCGGTTATATTCGACGGAATAGCCAAAGTGTTTGCAACAAAAAAAATATACAGTCGAATTGAGAACCTCCTCGTTTTTTTTAAGTCGGTTAGCAGCCTCGTTTCATAACTTGATTCCATGGAGAGTGGAGCCTATTACCACATACGAGAGATGTCACTAAACTTGGAACTACTATTAAGAACAATGCGATAAAAATTGGAAAACTATGACTATAGATTGGCCACAGGTTTTTAGGAATATAAATAGAATTGAGGGTCGGCCTCAACCCTGCAGTGGGTTCCAGTCAATAATAATAGAGAAAAAACAACAGGCCTAAAAATCCAAGTGCATTTTATTATAATATTGGAACTTCTTCCTTCGATTTTAAACTTGTATAAGGAATAAAATGCCCGTAATGATAGATTTTCCGGATTCAGCAAACGTAATCGAATAAAAGAAAGATAAGAATGCAACTAACCTGTACATATTATCGCCTTTCAGTTCGTCAGCACTGAAGAAGGCTGCAAGGCAGTCTTGCAGCGACACGATGGGTCCGTAGAACCAGGACCGAAGCCAGCTTAGCAGCCACCATACCTAATTCAAACAAAAATATTTATTACATTTACTATTGAAATTAACTTATTTAACTTTTCATTACCTTAGGACATCTGGGTTGTTGATTTAGCCGCCAGTTTCGGGGGTACATTTAGCGATAATTTATCTATTCAATAGTTTAAGCTCATATAAATATGACAGTTTGAATAGATAAAGTATCGCTAAACGTGCCTCAAAAACAGGGCATTAGTCGTTTAAAAAAATAGAAGGAAATTTCTAGAATATTGCTATGAAATAGAGAAAAAAGCTATCGGCTGTAGACTATATTTCTATAACTATAAAAAAAGCGTGGTATTTCATGATGTTGCATGCACAGATAGTATAAAATAAATTGACTTATGTGCATAACCAAAATAATATATTTATTAAGAACCTAGACTAGATTAGGAGTCCTACAAACTGGTCACTCGCGATAGCCAGCATCCCTGAGTATAACGTTAAACGTTACAAGCATGAATGGCGCAAGTGGCTTCGTTTGTAGCAATCCTTAGCTTATGCTTAAGTATCTTACAAATTCATAAATTCCTTAATAAAAGTATATAGCATTGATGCCGGCCAAAATATAATTGGTTTTCCCAAGGCAAGGTAAAAGGTTTATTTGCAAATGTTATATTTATTCTATATTTATTTAAGTTCGCTATTTTAACTAAGCATTTGCAGCACTTCTATAAAGCACGTGCAAGGCTAGTTTGTGCTATAACAAATTATTAGTAGAGAGTGGGCACAGTGAACCGTCAAAATTCCGCAGAAAATATCAAAAAAGTCCAAAAAAGTATTAATTTGCTAAACAGTTTAAGATTAGCGGAAGATAACAGGGAATAATGTTAGCATCTTGAATGTCTTTACAAAATGGTACAATAAAAATTAAGAATTATAAAGTTGAATCACTAATACATTTAAGTGCAAAGACACTCCTGCCGAGCATTGAGCGCCGAACTTTGCGGAGGTGTGTTGCTAAACTTACACCATAGTACACTTTTCATTATAAAACATAGCAGCGATTCACTGTACCCACTTTTTACTTCAAAAACCTTACATTGGAATCCTCGTCCATAAACAAATCTAGGTACACTCACAGGCAGCAGCGGTGTGGTCCAAGTGACAGGCTCCAAGCTACTACTCTGTTCCCTCTGGGGCGGGCCACGTACCCAAGACTCCTGGGAGCCGTGCGCCGTGTGGTGGTTGAGGATCGGCTGCTGGCACCGCAGGACGGCCAGGTGCTCCCGCGAGGGGATCGGCAGTGATAGGTCTTGGAAGGTTTCCATTCGGGTTGATACCTGCAAGGGGAATGATTAGTGATACTGTTTTATTTATACCATTTTTTTTACCTTGAACGTGTATTTTGAAAGTTTACCCAATATAAATGCAGCGAGCCTCAACTTCGAGCCTCACCAACGACTTGCGTACCGAACCCGAGTCTTCGTGGTCAGCAGTCGTATATACTACTGCCCACAAAGGCAAACTGCATGCAGTCAAAATATTTATATGCTCGGTAAGCGACCTGTGGGTTAAGCAACCCTTGGCGCGGTCATTCTATAGATGGGTGACCCCATAGTGGTATTGTTGTACCCGGTTACAGATGAGGCACTGCACGGAGGACAGCAGCTTGCCGTCGAACACGTCGGAGATGACGGAGCGGTAGCGCGCGCCGCCCGCCAGCCCGTCGCCGCCGCCGCACGACACCACGCCGCTGCCGCTACATGAACACATTATTTAATATATTGGTCGTAGCGTGATGATATATGGCCTATAGCCTTCCTTGATTAATGGGCTATCTAACACTGAAATAATTTTTCAAATCGGACCAGTAGTTCCTGAGATTAGCGCGTTCGAAATTGAATTTGAATTTAATTATTCATATGTATAAATAAATAAATATCATTGGACAACTCACACACGGTCATTTGATTCCAAACTAAGCAGAGCTTGTACTATGGTAACCAAATAACTGATAAACATACTTATATACTTCTCAATACATACTTATATAGATAATTCACACAAAAAATTGTCCCGGGTGTGATTCGAACCCTCCACAAGAGGCGCTACGGCCTTTTACTCAGTGCCTTTTCAAATCGTAACTTACTAAATAAAAATAAAATAAATTTAACCCATTACTATACCACTGCTGGGCAAGGGTCTCCTCCCGTAATGAGGAAGGATTTAGGCCTTGAGTCCACCACGCTGGCCAAGTGCGGGTTGGGGACTTTGCATGCCCTCAATAAATATATTAAACAGATTTTAGGCATGCAAGGTTTCCTCACGATGTTTTCCTTAATTTTCCTTAAATGATTATTTCTAATATACACATAACTTCGAAAAGTCATTGGTGTGTTGCCTCGGGTTCGAACCTGCGACCACTTGCGTGGGAGGTGTCAACTTATATCACTCGGCTAACACTGATAAAAATATCTTGGGGAAACTTTACACATCTGAGATTATTTTTTATTCTATGATGTTAGATTTGTGAACTTCCGAGTGGAGGCACATTTCAGAGACACTATTAGCACATTTACACGTACTGTTTTGCGCGAAGTCCTTAGCGAGTTTTTAAAAAAAAAACTATTTATTAAAACCCGAAATATATTTATTAAGAGACCCAAAATTACACTACTACACGAACTCAAACCGTTGCACCCGGGAGATGTTAATGGAATTACTGAGTGATGCTAACTGCTAACAACAACTGACTACTGGCCGCGTGGCGGTGATGCTTTTATAATAATTATGTATTGCTTGCACAGCAAAACTTATTAACTAATTTCGGATATAACACGTCCCCCCTTGAAAACGGAGCTTCATCTTAAATAAGAAGAACGCGAAGTTTTAAAAACTAAACAGCGTGCAAGAGCTTGAGTTTTACAATCATATAAACATTAAAGTTATTACTAAGAAATAGAAAACATTAGTTTTATATTAAAATCATAGTGATATATATAAAAGATCACTTTATATAATGAAACTTAAGATAAATCATGAAACAAAATAGAAAAGTAAATTTTACTTCTAGAATATAGATTAGAGATAGTAATTATAAGTAGTTACCTAATAAATGCTTAGGTTGCGATTAGATTTTTCAAAAGGTCTAAATTTTACATTCTTATTCATTTTATTTATTTCAATTTCAGGTAAGCTTTGAATTGACCTTCTGTCAAATCCTTCAGAGTTTTCGGATACATTAGTTAATTCCATAGAGTGATTTATTGAAGTTTCATTACTACTTTTACTATCATTATAACAATGGTTATATATCTGTATACAACAGGATGGGTTAATGCATTTAGCAAAACATTTTTTATATAATTTATATAGTGAGTAAATGACAATTATACCAACTATTACATAAGTTAATGTTGAATAGTAATGACCATATTTAATAATGTGAGATTGATTCTTTACATTATTTATCTGGTTTTCTAAACTGTCTAATTTATGCGAAGCTAATTTAAATGATTCTAAATCTATGTTTGTCAATGAAATAGGAGAAATTTCGTGTAAACTGTCATTTAGTATATTAAATTTGCAACAATCATCTTCTGTTATGTCATAATTGATTGACAATTGACTCGGTAAAATTCTTTTATAAGTATGTGATGGATAGAATTGCAAGGTTTGGAAATACGCAATACAATCATTTTCCAAAGATAACAGGCCAGTGCCTTGCAGAGAATAATCTTTAATATTATGATTACATTTTAATGTTAACTTATTAGGTTTGGATTGGACAAATATGTATTTTCCATTATTTAGTTTTTGCCAAATATTAATGTTACCATAAATAAGCTTATTGTGACAAATATCAGGAAGTGACAAGGTTACTTCCGTTAACAGTTTTGACTCACAGGAAGGATTATTGATCGTTGACAGAATAGAAGGTAAAGGACATATCATATAATTTGTATTGACACTCTTACAACTAGTTATATCATCTAACATTGCGTAGTTTAATCTATCATCAGTTATTGCTATATAGAGTTTAGATGGGTGAATCAATACATATGTTAAAAAGTTATTACCTTCTTGAGGAGTAGGTAACGGTAGGTTTTTGTACACATTGAACCTCATAGGGTTAATCAGAGGAATTTGGATTACAAACATAATCTTATTATTATAATAATACGCAATTAATTGTGACAGATCTATAATATTATGTATATTTTGTAAAGATAACGTTACAGGAAATTCAACATTCGATTTAAATTGTTTACTATTTGAAAGTTCGTTATATAATTTTGTAGGAGATAGGACATAGGGATGTAAAATATTTGCCTTTGCAAATAAAATAGAATTTAAAATTGTATCAAGAATATTAGAGATTGACAATAATGATCCTTCTAAGACATTAAATAGGGAATTAATTTTCTCAATATTCATTAAATTAGTATTTGTTTTATGATTTTCAGTAAATATGTAATTAAGTTTTTGTATTTGCTTATCTAATTTAATTTCATTTTCATTTAATTTGTGTATGGAAATATTAAAGTTATTGATGGTGGACTGAACGACGTGTATGTTGTCCTTCATGAGGGAAAATATTTGATTTTCATTTTCTTGACAAGATGTAATAGCTTCATCGTATTTTCTAGCGTCATCTGCGTCTAGAGTACCGAAAAAGAACTTTAATATTTCGCCACCTAATTCGAGTGACCTTTTAGAACGATCATTGAATCTTTCGGAGATAAGGTGAGATAAAGAGTTATACTTAAGAAAATTAGCATTAATTAATATTTCTAAAGGGTCAATCGCATTTTTACAATCTAACGAAATTATAGCTAAATTCTTTGCTTTTTCACAGAAAGCAGATACACTTAAAATAGATTTTTGGATTTTATCTAAATAAGGTTTGATAGGGGCGACTTCGACGTGAGTAATCACATTCCAGAAGTCGTTGTAAAAATATGCAATTGATGTCGGGTCAAAGTATATACCCGGACTATGAGAGATATATTCGATGGGGTCAGCCAAAACCAATCTGTAACAATGGCAAATCACGCTGGTTTAATTTCGTTAACATGATATTTGACATGTTTTCTATTTATGCTTAAAGAAACATTGTTTTTACCATGAATTTTTACTATTTTATAGGGACCTTTCCAAATTGGAGATAAGGCTTTCCTTAATCTATGATGATGTTTTAAATAGACCATATCGCCGACTTTGTAAGTTTTAGATGAGGAATTTGTATCATAATATTTCTTTGATGCTTCTTTACTTTTAGTTATATTTTCTAAGGCCCTTTCGCGAGCAAAACGCATCCTGTATTGTAAGGCGCGAATATAGTCGTGATAGGTAGTGCTATCATTTGATTCATATAAACTACTGGGTATGGAAGGTTTGTGGCCAAATAATAACTCAAAGGGAGTATATTCTGTTGTACAATGAGGCGTTGTATTATAGGACAAGATGGCAGTCGCTAAATAGCAATGCCAGTCGTCGTGATTTTCGTTTACGAACGACTTTAGATACTCCTTGAGAGTGGCGTGACTCCTTTCTAGAGCGCCATTAGTTTGAGGGTGATACGGGGTTGAAAATAGATTTTTAATTTTAAGAATTTCTGTTAATTGCTTGAAGAGATCGGAGGTAAAACAGGTACCTTGATCAGTAAGAATCATTTTTGGAAAACCGAATAGAGAAAAGAAATGAATTAGATTTCGTGCTACTTCGTCAGTCGAACATGTTATCATAGGATAAGCGGAAGAAAACTTGGTCAAATCGTCCTGAAGCGTTAGTATATATCTGAATTTTTGAAGGCCAGCTTCGGGCAGAGTACCGACAATGTCGAGAGCTAATCTCTCAAACGGTTTGGTACTGGAGGAGGTAATGACCATCGGTGCTTTGTTTGAAGAGCGCATAGGTTTGTTTATTTGACATAGCCTACAATCTTTTACAAATCGTTCAATATCTGAACGCATAGATTTCCAGTAATAGGATGCTTTTATCCTATTGTACATCCTTTTTACGCCTGGGTGACCAGCAATAGTGGTACCATGATTTTCTTTTAAAATATTCGGGACCTCAGCGGGAGTAGGATATATGATTTTATTTTTATAGATATGCACTTTAATTTGAGTGCCATGGAAAATATACGATATCATATTATAAATTTTAACATACACTAATTTTGTAAAAGGCTCTGAAAAATCGGATATAGCCAATTCTTTTTCATAATTTTCGTTAGAAATAATTTTGTTCCGTAATTCCATAAGTAATTTATATATTATTTTATAACTTGTTTCGTCGTAATGATGTATTTTAGTATAAAGAAAATAAAGCGTTCTATTATTAGAATCTACAGTGTGAACGGTTTCAAGTTCACGTTCACGAGCGCGTAACTCGTCAGCATTTTCTACAAGTGATAACAACTGCTCACAATGTGGCATAGAGTAATCAAGGTCCAGAGACATCGGGCATGCTATACATTTTTGTTTGGCTAAATGAAGGGATTGACTATGCTCTTCTATGACAGTATCGTTGTTTGATGCGGTTTTTAAAAATTGCTTTTTGAAGTATTGTTCATAAGTTGATTTATTTAAATTTGAGTTAGAAGTTAAGGCGTTTACGGGATATCTAGATAAAGTATCGACATTAGAATTTAGTCTACCTTGTTTATAGACGATTTCGTAATTATATTCCTCTAGTTTAAGTCGCCATCGTATAAGACGACTACCTGGATCTTTGACATTGAACAACCAAACTAAAGGTCTGTGATCCGTAACGATTTTGAATTGGTAGCCATATAAATAGGGGCGGAACGTTTTCACACCGAAAAGAATAGCTAGAAGTTCTTTTTCCGTTGTGGAATAGTTTCCTTCTGCTTTGTTTAAGGTCCTTGACGCATAGGCTATCGGTTTATCCTTGCCGATTTCACCTTGGGAAAGAATGGCTCCAATGGCATAATTAGATGCGTCAGTGGTAAGAATGAATGGCTTTGAATAATCAGGATATTGTAACAAAGGTGCTGAGACTAATTTATTTTTTAACGTTTGGAAAGCAAGTTCTTGTTCTTGCGTCCAATGGAAATTAACGTCCTTCTTTAAAAGAGAAGTAAGAGGTTTAGTAATCTTTGAAAAGTTTTCGATAAATCTGCGGTAGTATCCGACTAAGCCTAGAAATGATTTTATATCCTTGGCGTTTTTGGGAGATGGAAGACCTTCGATGGCTTTTATTTTGTCGGGATTAGGCGAGACACCTTTATCAGTGATTACGTGACCGAGATAAGTCACTTCTCGGCGTAAGAACTCGCACTTGTCTGGTTGTAGTTTTAAATTATGTTGCCGAAATCTTTCAAGGACAAATTTTAGCTTATCGAGGTGACTAGGAAGATCTGGAGAGTACAAAATGCAATCATCTAAGTAGACGTAACAGTGTAATCCTTGAAGACCAGATAGTACTGTATTCATAAGACGCTGAAAGGTGCTAGGGGCATTTTTAAGCCCAAAAGGCATTCTGTTGAACTCATAGTGACCAGATGTTTCATTTGTGCCAACAATTGTGAATCCTGTTTTTGCTGCGTCAGCAGGATTTAATAAAATTTGGTGAAATCCACTTACAAGGTCTAAGGTTGTAAAATATTTAGAATGCCCTAATTGGTCAAGAATATCTGTTATCAGAGGTATAGGATAAATTTCGGACACCGTGACATCGTTAAGACGACGATAATCTATGACGATACGCCATTTACGTTTACCTGAGGCATCTGCCTTCTTTGGGACCACCCATACAGGGGCACTCCATGGTGATTGAGAGGGGCGTATGATATTTTGTTTCAGCATTTTAGTTATTTGATTGTCCACTTCTTCCTTGTGGCATTCCGGGAAGCGGTAAGATTTTACGTGAATTGGAGCGGCATTTCCCGTATTTATAGAATGATCGATAGTGCTTGTATAGGTGAGGGGTTCACCTTCGAGATGGAAAATATCTGTGAATTGAGAACAACAGTCTAACAAAGCTGCTTTTTCTTCAGGATTTAAGTGAGAGGTTCGTATTTGATTTAGAACTAGATTTTGTCTATCAGTAAGAGAAAGAGAAGTTTTATTTACAGTTTCGATATTTGAAATTGGCAGACACTCTGTGAGGCTATTATCCACAGGTGTGAGATTAACGGAATAATTATTAACTTCAATTTCAGATTCAGTTGTATTTAGAATTGAAACATTTACTCTACGATTTGGCTTTAAGGTGACAACACAATTCGCGACATATACTCCTTCAGATATTTTATGATCAAGAACTAAGGCTTCTTTAAGAAGAGGTAACTCATCTGCACTGTTTGACACTCCACATTCGATTACAGCTTCGGAACGAGCAGGGATTTTATAAATTGGCAGTTTGAAACGTAAAGGTAAAGTATGATTTTGCATTATTAAACATTGCTTATCATAATCTATGACAGCTTTAAGATAACCTAGACAATCAGTACCGATTATGCCATCATATTCAAGATGAACATTATTAACAACATGAAACTTATAAGAAAACACGTCTGAAGATAAATAGAATTGCATTTGAAAAGTACCTAATGTTTGGCAATATGTACCGCTATCATTGATTCCTTTAAGTCTCACTATTTCTGGAGATAGATTAGGTTTTTGATAAAGACTTTCTTCTTTTACTAAAGAAACGCTAGATCCGGTGTCGATTAGTAGAACGAGTGACCGGTTAGTATGCTTAGTTAATAAGAAAACATGCGGAAGTGTTACCTTTTTATTAAACGAACTCGTTTCGTAAACTGGTATATTATTTTGATAAGATTTGGGACATTTTAAGGACTGGGACAAATCATCCGACGGAAAAGAGGTAAGTTTGCCTGCTGAATTATCATCATTTTCCTTACAAGGTAAGTCGTTTGTGTAGTACTTAAGAGAGTTATTATAAGATTTAGATTTATCATAAGATTTAGTATTATCATAAGATTTAGAATTATCGTAAGATTTAGTATAGGATTTAAGATAATCATAAGATGTAGTATAAGATTTAGTATCATTATAAGATTTAGTATAAGATTTAGGATTATCATACGATTTAGTATAAGATTTAGGATTATCATACGATTTAGTATAAGATTTGGGATTATCATACGATTTAGTATAAGATTTAGGATTATCATACGATTTAGTATAAGATTTAGGATTATCATACGATTTAGTATAAGATTTAGGATTATCATACGATTTAGTATAAGATTTAGGATTATCATATGATTTTGTATAAGATTTAGGATTATCATACGATTTAGTATAAGATTTAGAAATAATTGTGTCATTTTTGAATCCTATGGATTCCGATCGACACGCATTCGGAATCCGATTTAGTTTAAAGGTTCGGGAATTAATGTTTCATTAACGCTTGAATGGTTCATGGCCGTATCATTCGTATGGCAAAAATTTACATTTGCGTTGCCTCTATGTACATCACTACTCTGTGCATGAGTATTATTACGGTGTTGATTATTGTACTGCCGCTTGCGACACTCGGTTATCAAATGACCGGGTCTTTTGCAATATGCGCAACTTTTACGTGGGAAATTATTAGGAATTTGTGACGATTGAATTTGCATGGGAAAACGATTTTGATTTGAAAGATTTGAATTAGAAAAATTTGTATTATAAGATTTTACATTTTTGTTCTTATTTCGATAGCATTCTGAAGACAAGTGACCTTGTTTGTTACAAGTCGAACATGTCTTCGGTGATTTAGAAGAGAGTTTGGTAGCGTTAAATAATTTTTCTTCTTCGATAGCATGTGTGACCGCCTCGTTTAGTGTTTTAGGGTTACGACATCGAACTATATGCGAAAAACTCGGATTTAGACCCATAAGGAAGGTATTGAGTGCTAAATCTTCAATACCGGCGACTCTACCGACTAATTCGTCCTTTTTATCACATGAGAAATGCACATCTGCTAACAACCGCGTAAGACATGATTCTATTCTCAAGGAAAATTGCGTGACTGTCTCCGACGGCAAGTTTTGTTTGCAATTTTGTAAGTCGGACAAAAGATGTGATGAATGTTTCTTCTCACTAAAGTTCTGTTTTAAGAAATCCTTGAGTTCTGACCACTTACTAAAAGTTTTTAAAGAACATGCTACTTGTGCCTTACCTTCCAATTGGGAAATAATAAATTTACATAAGATAGTTTGTTGTTCAACGGAGGCAAGTGAAATGGCATTGTCACAGTTTGTAAGAAAAGCGGGGAGCGTTTCCCTTTTACCATCATATGGTTTAATAAATTTGGTAAGGAAATTAAGAGTTATAGCATTGGACATTTTTGTAGGATTTTTATTTTCCTTTTCAGATTTTACTGAAAGTTCGGAATCCGTCATTGATAATCAACAATAATAATTAATAGGTATATGTTTAGATAACCTTGGGATTTAGTAGATATAAATTGATTTCTAATATAATAATTAGATTATAAGATTTAGATATACAGATTATTTGTTGTTACACGGCTAATTTAAAATAAAGTCTTATAATAAGATTTTCTTTTCAGGGTTGCAGAACGATGCACAAATTATTTCGAATACTTTTATCACAAAATTTCACTGCACACACAACACAGAAAGTTAAGACTTACGTTGATGATGATTTCGTGTTCCAGATGAAGGCGAAGATGATCAGGTGAGTTAGCTGCATCATGGGAACTGGCAACAGTTGAAGACGTTGACAACACGGAGCTGCTCTACACCCAGAGGGTTTTATAGGCTCAGTAGAATTTGAGTATAAAAATTTCAGATTGAAGACGTAGGTAATTCAGGTCAGGGTTCAAGGTCTCGATTGCTGCGGCGCCGGCTCACGCTTACTAGCGGAGGCTGAAGGTCGGCTGCAGTCTAGTCAAGGTCAAGACTAGAATTTGGTTGACGGGCTAGCGCTGGCTCACGCTACAAAGCGGAGGCTGACAGTCGGCTAAGGGGTGTACTTGCGTGTCTGATGCGGGCTCACGCTGCGTGGGGCGGAGACTTATCGTCGATCTGACGTGATGCGGGCTCACGCTGCAAGAGCGGAGGCTTACCGTCGACCTTGCGCTGCTAGTACACACTCACTAAGAACTGTCCGAATGCTGTGGTCTGAACACGGGTCCAGAAAGCCAACAGCATCCCACTTCTGACACCAAATGTTTTGCGCGAAGTCCTTAGCGAGTTTTTAAAAAAAAAACTATTTATTAAAACCCGAAATATATTTATTAAGAGACCCAAAATTACACTACTACACGAACTCAAACCGTTGCACCCGGGAGATGTTAATGGAATTACTGAGTGATGCTAACTGCTAACAACAACTGACTACTGGCCGCGTGGCGGTGATGCTTTTATAATAATTATGTATTGCTTGCACAGCAAAACTTATTAACTAATTTCGGATATAACAGTACACATAATACTTTAGCTTTTCGCGCGTTCCCACTATTTCGTAACGATTAATTTATCGTTGGACGACTGTCGTCTCTATACTCTTTAAAATATAGCTTGATTAAAATGACAGTTCTAAGCAAAACAGAGCACACAACTTTGTAGTGACGTCTAACGAGTATTACAAATTGAAACACGAAAAATCTGTCTTGTCTAGCATTAAAAATATTTTTTAAATACAGATCCTCAATAAGAAATCTGAATAATTCAATACAATCAGCCTTTAAACTAAAAATCAGTACTATTTTCTTTAGTCTTAAAAATAAACCTAATAATTTTCAACGTCTCTACAAGGCTACGTCATGTTGCAAAAATTTTAGTGAGGAGACACAATTGATAAGAGTAAATCAATTGATTAATCGTTAATCGCGAAGTACACTTTGATACTATGTGTGACCAAGAATTAATAATTAATCTCCAAGATTGTTCCAGCGATTCTGATGATAGCGATGAGGATGATACTGATTTAGGATGCGCAGCAATAACTGCGCATCCTATATTACTATCATCCTCATCCCTATCATCAGAATTGCACCATTAACTAGATAAATTAATTTTATATTTAACTGTTTTCATTGTTTTATTTAATTAATCCTAATTAATACTAAACTAGGAGAGGTCTGCGTGCGGTGTTAAAAGTAGGGCTGGTTGTCCTATACGAATTTGCTTAAACAATAAGATTTACAACAACAATTCGTAAAAAGCAAATTAGAAAATAATTGAATTGAATATAATTATTTTAGATTCGATTTTTTCGCTATCAATTTTGATCAATACTTCTACAACCCTAGTCAAAACAGTTTGACATCTGTCATTCTAATCAAGCTATATTTTAAAGAGTATAGCTGTTCCCATTATAACGATTGTTTGTCGTCAAAAAATTGTATCGTTTAGTGACTGTCGCATCTAGCCGTCCACTGTCACGATAATCTATCGTCACTGCAAAAAATGTCGTAGACGACAGTAAGTCATAATGTGAACACCTCCATTTAAACATATAAGCCACGAGACTTAAAACTGCACGATTATCTGTGGTCACGGCATAGTGGGAACGCGTCCTTAGACAGTCATCATAAAGCTAAGTCAAGAAGCTTATACTCACTTGGCTTCAGTCCTAGGGTCAGGTGCATCACTGGCGCCGCTGGAGCAGGTCTCGTACCGCTCCTCGGCCTCGCTGGACCACGACAGCTCCGACTCTGAACCGCACAGACCTTGGTTTGGACTGCGGGTCGTTGAGTCTGGACCTAAAGAATGGACAGAACTAAGTGACGTCTAAAGCAAGGCTCACATGCGAGACAACTTATTAACTTAATTATACACAGTAAACTGGTGACCGTAACTTCACGTTTTTAAATTAATTATTCCGTTGAAAAAGTACATGTTCGGATTATTTTAGTTTCAAAATAGAATATTTTCTGCGTCTCAAAATATGATCGCAGTTCATTGTTTTTGTTACAAGCCCTTTATTTTCAAGATTCACCATATAAAAACTAAAATAAAATGAAGTGACAAAGACGAAAGCAACATACCATTGGCTTGTTGAGTGAACACATGGTATTGTAGTTGGTGGGTGCCGGCGAAACTGGCGGAGCGACGGTGACGGGACGGTGGGTCTTGTGCCACTCTGAAACACAAACATTCATGTCAAAATTCGTTTCCACGGAAGTAGAGCTCAACAGAGCGGAATGTAGCAGATGGCTAATCTACCAACGACACAGCTGCCACTGACGCAGAGCGATTTTGAGTACTGTGATTGGTCAATTCGCGGTATTCTCCGCTCCGCCCAGTTACACTTTAGTAGAAACGCACCCTTAAGCTTCCGTGCCTTTTATATTTCTATTAAATCCTTAAATACGGCACCCATTGAATGAACATGATGACATCGACAATCAAAACTGCGGTAAACAATACAAAATAAAGACTAGTTTTTTATGAGTATTTTTAAGTTACATCCATAAAACCTACCGTAAATATCCATCAGTCCGTGACTCGCTGTAGGAGGAGGGCGCCGGTGATTTTCTCCTCATCCGCGCAAAGAATGGCGCATCGTTTGCTGTATAGCAAAACAAAACATAACACTGTAATGAAAAACTAAAAGATAGTTTATTTAAACATTCATTCAAACCTTTCTTATTAATGTGTTACTAAAAAACTGATGCAATTATTTATTAGTAACTGTAAAAAGCCAATATTATTAGTGTGAAAGTTAGTAAATTTAGTTGCAGGACAGCAGGCAGTAGAGCTTGTTCGAAATATAAGTTCAAGCTGTGCAATTTATATTCAACACTCCCTTACTTTACAGCTACTTATTGTACAGTTTTTTTTTTTTTCATTTTTGTATGACTATCACTTTGCTATTTGCGAGTGTATAAAGCAATGTGTCATGTAGTTTTCGATATTCAACAATTATTTTTCTGTCACACAAACCGTTAAGATTTATACCTATATCTCCTCATCGATCATATTATATATAGTATAATATGTTTTTTTAACCCGGGCAGAATTGAAGCGGGCCCTAGTATATCATGTAGCGATACAAGCATGTGGTGTGGGGGTTCAGGCAAGCTCAGCACAAGCGCATGCACTCACAGGGCCGCTCACCGCCGGACGACGCGGCGCGGCGCCGCACGGGCACGCGCGTGTCGTGGTCGCCGTCCGCCTCCGCGCTCAGCTTGTCCTCCGACGTGTCCCACACCTACCCAACAACAATATTGTATCAATATACATATTATTATGTACACACATACATAAAATCACGCCTTGTTTTAATGGGAACAAAGGCCAATGACGGGTAAGCTCAAGAACATAATATTGTACCAACATAAATAGAAAAACATAATCCAACGGACTTTGATAGATATTTAAGAAAAATCGTCACGATGTTTTCCTTCACTGTTAGGACAAGCGATTATTTTTTCTAATACACGCAATACTTTTGTATCTGTTTTGTTGTTACACGTCATTTGGGAAGAGCACAGTTTATAAAATATCTTGGAGATTATAAGAGAAAAGTATCTCACCGGCTCTTTGAGTTCTTCATGCAGCTGATCCATGAAGCATCGCAGGAACTCCTGCGTATCGTGCTGGTGGTAACCGCGAAACATTGGATGCACCTATAAACAATGTTATTTAGTAACATATAAGTTAATGTTTCTATGATTTTACATGTTGCGTATAACCTATTTATAATGCCAAATTACTTATTTCATGATTTTTTACGTGAATATGGTTGTTTCAAAAAATATGTAAAAGAGTATTATTGCACTTACGTTACGGATACCGTACAGGATGCCGTTAGGTACAACGTAGCCTCTTGTTTTTCTACTCCACATCTCTTTGACTAATTTTTGGTATGCTCTGAAAAAAATAGGTTTTATGTATTTAAGTTGAAAATTATTTTGCTCTTTCGGTCATAATTCTCTGATTGCGAGAGTGGTAGTGATTTTCTATAATCATTATGTATACTATTTACTATTCTAGAAATACTAATGTTTTGGCGGCTAAAGTGCACCGCTAAAATGTTAAAGCTTTATTTACATGATGAAGTTTGTGCCAAACTATGCCTTACTTCGAGGCAGCTAGAAAGCAGTACACTGAGCTGTAGCCCTTTATTACATATGAATGTACTGACTAGATATTAAGTTAAGTTTTATTTTACGTGTAACAAAATAAATGGTTTATTTCATGAATTGAAGTAACATACACACCTGCTAATCCCCGGCTTCTTATCAGCGGCCAGCACGGCGACGGCGGCGGCGCACTCCAGGAAGTAGGAGGTGAGCGGCGCCGTGTTGCTGAGCGCCTGCAGCGCCGCGTTCATGTAGCACGTGTTGCCCATGTTCTGCAGCCCCACCAGACCTGCGCGGACATCGTCTGCGCATCAACACACTGTTAGTGGCTTTACATCAGAGTAGTGTGCCTGATACCCTTGTTTGTACCTTCACCATATATTATACTAGAAGTCCACAGTTGAGTAGGCACTTACACGAACTCAAAATATCTTAGAACAATATGCGAATTTATGTGCGCATATAAAAAACGGAAGTAATTCTGAACACTGTTCATTTAGTATCTAACTACCAAGATTGTAAGCTACCAAAATTGTAAACTAAGCGTTTTCCACCAGTTTGCAAATTTTAACTGCTCATCATACAGAAGTAAAAGTGACTGCTGCGCGACATTATAGAGGCCAGCACACTAAATGATGTAGTTTTGTACCCTTTCGGAAATTACATGATTACCATCACCAAATACCCCATTACCGAGTGTCCTCTCACCTCTAGGTCTGGCGTCTTCATCGTAGTCCATATCATCTGGATCCAGGTCATCGTCCACCATGCTAAAGCCAACTGTCCCCAGCCGCCCTGGACCCTCGATGCCTGTGGAGTCTGGACTTAACTGTGAAGGCAATAACAACTGCTTTTTTAATATGTAACTTAGTGGCCTCGATACCAAGCCACAGCAAAAATGGGGTACTTGACTACTTCAAGTCAGCTTCTCTTTATGAAATGTCGAAACATATTTCAGTATCAATATACGGGATAGTGACGTCACTAGTATCGTATTTTCGTTTCGTTGGTATCAAATGAAGTCCTAATAAAATGTTTCAGTCTGTAATAATTTCAATGATAACATTATTAATGAAAATACTACATAGCCAGAGCATTTTAGACGAACCTTTTACGAGTATAAGTTAGAGAATGTTTCGTTCACCCAGTTTCGAACTACCTAATTATGTTCAGGGAGTAGCTACGACACCGCTATTGCCCACCAGTCTTATGATATCAATTCCTACGTAAACAAATATTTAGCATATGCTTGAAATACTTGGAAATGAATCAGGATAACAATAATTCAAGCCAATTTGTGTGGGTTGTGGTAATCCTTCTGAGAATTTAAATCTATTTCCTATTTATTTCCATACACAGCATAGGTATATATTTTTTAGAGCACATTTATACGTGTCTTTTCCATTTATCGTAAATAATTATTGTTTTGTTACCCTGTATAGAGCAATTTTTACGGAATAAGGACAGACATTTTTAGTGTTTCTTCAAACATTTTTTTGTTAAAAGTCACATACCGCCTGTGCCGCTCTGATGTGAACTTCTTTCTCGCACAAATAACACCATATTCGTTCCGTCGACACATTCATGTGCACGCAGTGCGTCGGGAAATTCTGGAAACAAATAACATTATTTTAATAAAGTATTTTACTATAGGTACCTACTTATGTAAGTAGGTAATTATGTCAAAAGACTTAATGCATTCTCTCCTTCATTGCAGAGGACTTAATGCACTTTTATATTTTAAAGCACAGTCGATATAATCTTAATGAAATAAAGAACAGTATGACAAAATGTAAGAATGTGAATGAAGCAAGAGAAATCTGAGAGAATCGTACCAAGGGAGATGCATTCTTTTCCCTCTACGTACTACTACGGAAAAAGAGCGTGATTTTACGCCTGTATGAAGTGCAATATGCTCTTTATACCAGTAAGAAATATTGTTTAACAATGCAAGGATGTGTAGTCCTTTTCATGGCCAATTTACATACAAATTACACTCAAATCAAATCAAATATAAGTGTCAATTAATATCGCGTGGGAGAGTCCAGAGTCCGCTTGGGACTATACTTAAGTTGGTCGCCACGTCGCTACGCGCAGGATGTCGCAGCTTTGATTCGCACACAAAAGAAAATTTGCGTGATTCACGATGAAATTAGGGCATTGACCTTTGTCTAAATATATACTAAACTTAATATAAAGGGACAAAGTTTGCATTATTGGAACACTCTCACGATGTGTTTCAGTTGCTATTATCTTTTCCAGATTGAGATAAAAATGAAGTCTTCTTTACTTTCTATAAAGAAAGATCCAAATGCGTAATATAACTTAAGGGCTTCTTAACTTATTAATTTATTATACAGGAATCTGTATAGAAGATAATCTAGGTAGTATCAGGTTTCGCCTTCCATGCAAGTTGATGTTTTAAAGAAACGGCAATGAATGACATTCCAAAGGTATTATCACTTGGGCGAATGGTGAAGGAAAACATTGTGATAAAACCTTGCATACTAGAGAAGGTAAAACCTTGCAGTTAACAACCAGTCAACCCAAAAAAATGACGGCGTCAAGACCTCCCTCATGCAGGTAGGAGACCCTTGCCCAGCAGTGGGACAGTACTGAGTTAAATTTGATTTATTTTTTAATGATAAAATTCACAATCCTGCAGATGAGAGAGCAGCTATAATATTTTACTATTATTTATACCTAAGTGTATGTTAATTACTCAGTGGCCTATATCCATAACGTTTGCATACCTACAAACATGTGACTTGCACAAACAACAAAATCTACAGTCATCATTATAAAGATAATTTTGTTCCCTTTTGTCAAACAAAACACTGTCTTGCTTTGTTAGTCTGAGTTCAGAGTTCAAAGCTGCTATTTTTAGAGGGAAATTTATTTTCTAAAGAGTTTTTTATTCTAGGTCCAAAGGTTAAATTTTATAAGCATTTTTTTTGCAGGGTAGAATCTAACATGTGAATTCAAATTTTGATGTGTTCAATTTTTTTTTTAATTAGTGAGGCCTTCTCAAAACAGGCTACATTAGTAGTTGTAGATAACAGATACTGTTTTGTATATATCTAGATGCTACCCTCCAAAAGCCATTTGTTTGTACTGTAACCTTTGCACACCACTACAAAGCAAAGGTCTTCCCTCCTTTTTTCCTTCAGATCATCATTCCACCTACAGTTGGCCTAACTACTTTAAAGCAATGTACTGCTTTGTAGAATTTTAACCAATGAAACATTTTTGCTATTACACTAGCTTTCTGTCTACATAATATCTACTTTTAAATGTGCAATTTGCTAATTGTTAATGCACAAAAACCATTAATTGCCATAGTGTTGATAACATAATGATAAAATGTTAGTTTATTACTCATTGTCTGTGATCACTTTGCTTGATTACCATAAACATTCCTTGTTGTCTTTGTTTTACATAATCTGTTTATAATCCTCTTTTATTCAATGCTTACATTGTAAGACTTGTTTTTTTATGTTATGAAGTTCAAAAATTTTTTTCACCTCAACAAGTAATAAACCATAAATACAAATCACATTATTTTTATCAGATTTATCTAGAGATTATGGTGTGAAAAAGATTGATTTTCATTTTGATTGATGGAATGCATGGAATATAATCTTTGCATTTTTTATAGTAAAATGTTGCCATATCTATGTCATAAAACTGCTTTTAATTTTTATAAACAAACATTTCCATAGTAACAATCTAGTTACAAAAATGTCATAAAGATACGAATTATGTTTTTCAAAACCATTAAATGATTATGTGTGTACTTACTTTTTGATGTAATGTGCTGTGGTCATTTTTAACTTCAGAGCAGCCGATGTGATGGCAGTCAGGTTGCAGGCATATCCACAGGTTGGGTCCAGGGCACCCGCAGTCGAAACAGGTTAAAACCTGCATTAGAAACACAAATACTGATTTGAAAACAAAATACAATTAAGTGAGAAATTATGAAATTGTTGAAGAGTGAAATTACTATATCATTCTATTGTCAATACATACATAACATCACACCTGTTATACCTATAGGTGTAGGCAGAGGCATATTAAATATTATTGTCAATATAAGTTATTTAATCAAGAATAGACACATGTTGTATTTTTTTACAGATATTGCTTCAAACAATCTTATTTTTTGCTATTTTTTATGGACCATTGTACTAGAATCTGATGCATGCTTCACCAAACCTACAGCATGTACAAGTAAAGTTACAACTGCAATAACATAGATGTGAGATTGTTGTATAGCAAGTGGTCTGCCAAATATCAAATGAACATGTCTTATACTATAGTTCAATGTACATCTTATACCATTCCACATTACACATATAAAATGTATTCATAAACAAGGAATTTGTCAGTCATGTATAACTGAATTACATTTTCACAGGATAGTTATTATAGATATTTAGCATTACTTAGTAAATTAATTAACCAATTATTCACAATGATTCATATCTGAGAATAGTATCAATTAACAAATCAAGATAACCCTTTGTTGTGTCATGAAACAGCTGCAAATACTACATATAGCATTTATTATATATACTATATCTATATATTTGATACAAGTATAAATGCATGTCCATAAGAGAGACGAAACAATTAGACTGAAAGACTTTTTCCTACATTATGTGCTGTAATTCTATAACAAGGATAACTCATTATCTTATAGACTTCAGGCATAAACAAAGTCTTTGTTTCACAAACAATATGTCTAAATCTTAATCTGGCAATGTAGACTGCACAGTGATAATGGTGGAATATTAAAGTCAATGCGGGAAAGGATGAGTCTGGTATATACTGTGCAATATTGTAAAGTTAAAACAGTAGTTTGATGAATCTTTAAGCCGGCTTAGTAAATCACAGAATATGCATTGTTTCTTTCTTCAATAAATAAATATATTATTATAACTATATTATTTAAGTCTTGCGCTATAAAAAGCTTGACAATTTTATTGAATATAGTGTTCATGAAATTAATGTCCTTTACGTCCTTAAACAATTTTACCAAGTGTTACCGTAAGATAGAGGATAATCAAGATAAGTTACAATGATATAAATATATGCTTTGTCATGTTGAGTCGGAGAATGTTGTATATAATAAAATCTTATGAGATTCTATTTAGGTAATAAGCTTTTCCAGTTCATTAACAGAGTATGTTTATTTGCATTCAATAAAAACTTTGATGAGTATATATTTTTTATTGTTAAGTTATTGTTGTGTTAAAATGAACAGTTATTTTTGCCATTACCTATGTACATACTTATCTTAGGCAAAATACTAACATTAGTTTATAGGAAGGAATTCAAGGTAAAAACCCATTGAAAACTATCAATAAATATTTAAACATTAGTGAAATAATAGAATGTTTGTCACGTTAGCTGTTTATTGTGTATTTGAATATTCATTACTTTAGCTGATAACATTATAGATTCCTAACAGTTTCATTGAATAAATAATATTGTTGACGATTACTATGTTTATCATTATGACAAGAAAATTGACCTGAAATTAAACCTCCTTGGCATAAAAAATGTAAACACTGTGGGAGGTGGCATTATGTAAAGAGCCATTGATAAACACGACTGTGTGTATACTGTTCGCGCGCTATTACATCCAAGTGCTCAGTACTCAGAGCATTACACAATGATAAATAGACTGAACCAAGAATGCTAATTACCTATTACAGTGACATTACATTTGAGGTTAGAAATCATGAAAATTCACATCAATTACCTCTTTCGTCTGCCATAACTCCTTCCCCAGGATATCAGCAAGCTTATTCAGGTGTTCGCACGTCACTCCTTTTTCCATTCTCGGAATTACACTAGTTTTCTACGTAAATAAGAAGTCGACTTTACTGATTCACAATAGGCTTGTAAATAAAGGTCATATTCTATACTATAGCGGGACGAAATAGGAAAGAAATAACAACTGGAGGTACTAGAAAAAGATGATTAAGATTTGAGGTAAACATTTCGGATAAAGGGCTAGTAATTGAATTAGATTACAAAAATTTCCTACAACACAAAACCTTCCGTGACGAGCGAAAAGTCAGCCCTCATATTTGGATTCACTTCTCCTATTCACGCAATCGAATGTTTATCTCGATTTCTATATTGCCTTCTCGCTCTTAACGTGTTGCATAGAGAGAGATAAGTAGAATCGACTACTTGGACTTAAAATTTTATTGAATATCTTCTGATATCCTGAGTTGCCATTACATAGGATTTTTGAATGATATGTACCTACCTATAAGATTATTAGCGTATTAAAATATTAAGTAAAACACGATATCACCATCTCAGCTAAAAACCCTGAAGTTATTTCAATGAGTGTAGCTATTAACGCTGAATACTGCGTAATCAAATCATTATAAGTAGATAATATATATGTACTAACTAAAACATTACTTTTATCGCAGTAGGCAAGTTATTCGGAAATCATGGTGTAAACGAGTCATTTTTATCAATGAATAGCCAAGTAGATCATGAAAATAATTAAGTTGCTGTTAAGCTGAAATAGGTTTTATTCAGACAAATCGCTGAGTCAGCGTTTTTTGCTTTACTTCCTGAACGAAACTTTTAATATTGCCATTCGGCAAAATTGTATCTCTACTCTATTGTCATAAATTTTTAACTGACAGTGACATTACGATTTGTCAATAAAATTGATTGTTTCAGTTTGTTCGTCGTTGTAAATATTTTTATTGTAAAGCAAATAAACTGCTAATGTATAATTGAGTATTTAATTTTCATCATATTAATTTATCAAACGCTTCGCAATGACTTCTGCTTCATCAAGCAGCGCGCGATCATTGTTCGCTGAATCCAAACAGAGATTAGCCGAAAGAGTTCAAGTGAATATGAACAATATATCGTCGCTAGCTCGACAAATACAGAGAGGATCTAAATCTAACGAGGTACATACACAACGTTTGGGAAGCGGTTACTTCATTATATCCATCTAACTTAAAAGTATCTGTGCAATGTTTGTTGAATAGGATAAAGTAATTATTATTGTGACTTTTAAGCACCACAGAAGCTATCAGATCCTGATTAAAAACTACAGATAATTTTGAAATTTATTGCAGGAACCTTATATTATTGTAACTTAATATATGAACAAGGTTTAGAGAATTTTATTTGAGTAATATTGACAGATTTCCTACACACTGATAATACCATTGACTAAGAAATGTTTTTTTTTGCAGCTCTTGACCAAGGCAGCAAGGGATATAGCCTCTACAGAGAATCAAATGGAAAACAGTGAAGAAAATCTAAAGAAAATGCAATTAATATCAGTTCATATTGGCTACCAGTTTGAAAATATACAGAAGTCAGCACAACTACTCACTGAAATAGGAGAACAAGTTACTGCTATGCAAAGATGATAGAATTTTAAAAAGTTAAATTAGTGTTCTATGTTTAAAACAATGTTGATGTAGCTTTGAGAATTGAAAAGTACTGATTAGACAAAATTATGAGTTCTTGGCTGTGTTAAAGTTTTTTTTTGTCTTCATATTAATTGGACACTTATAATACTCAAAAAAAATATTCATTAGTTCAATTATAGTTATAATGTGAAGAAGTTCTATGCTTAATTATTGCTGACTTTGTTATGGGTAACATTTTCAGAAATTTTGTTACCTAGTAAAATGGTTTATGTATGAATAATTGTTACATTAATTTGTTATATTAACTATAGTTTTACTTTTTGTTATAAGTTTCACATAACAATTTACAGTGGTTTTATTTTATAACTTTAAGTATAGAAAGTGAGATAATTTGTAATGAAGATTATTTTAGTTTTTATAGAGAAAATATCTATAAATAATACCTTGTAGTCGCATTATAAACAATCACCAATATTTAGATATCGACCATTCTCTGTTTTCCCATAGAGATACGTTATAATGCGCCTATAATAAGGATAAATTGTACATTAATGCAACATGTTGCTATTAACCGACACTAGGTGTTTTATTTTTAAAATAGTGTGCGCTGTTTACGCACGATGAAGCTCTGCTTGATATCTTGTACTAATAAATATTAATTGTTTAGTTTGTATAAACCTTTATAACAGTATGTTGTAAAAGATATCGCTGGCCAGTTCATATATTTAACGAAAGCTCGATGTAATTTCATGAATATAGCAGCAAGCAGGTTGCTTCTTGCTGTTTGAGTAACTTATGATGTTCTTTTTCTGCTCGCTGGTTTGGTTGGTTTAATAAACGTCGCGACTAAATAGTACTAAAACACGTCAATAATTTCAATTTAATTACAATTAGACTAAGTCGTCTGTCCTCAAAACATTCCGAAGCGCAATGGCTAAAGTGTTCACTTTGCCATTGCCATAACACAGGGCTTATCATATTATCATCACATGGAACAATAGCGCATATTAAATTTCATCAATTAAAAGTTCGCTTATAATCGCACGTTCGTAAATTCTTCCGACATAGAGTTATTTCTCCGTGGCGGTATATATTAAATTACAAAAATGCTATCTCCTGTTACAGCATCACAGTTGAATGGCTACATAATTATCGAGTCTTTTATGCAACTCGTTAAAACGGCTCAATGAAACGCAAACCAAGTTAAAGGGACATAGTATTTGTCACAATTTGTTTTACAATCGTGACTGGTTTTCAAGGAAGTGATCGGACCTGCTTCGTCAGAATGGGATCAGAGAAAGTGCTGGGATAGCCGATGGATTATTGCTGTATTTGTTCCGGTAAATTGGTCTTTAACAGCGGAATTTAGCCCTTATTTTTATTGTAATAAAGTGGTTATTGGTGTAGTGTAGTTGGTGTTTTTACGTCATAGTGTATCATTGAGTTGAGTGATTTTATTATGCGCTTTATTTAGTAATTGTGTCATTTATGTGGTAGCAAATGCAGCTGTCGGCTAGTTACTATTATGATAATGGACATAAGTTTATTTGCTAAATACGTGCGTTTGCCCAGGTATAGATTTAGATCTCTTTTTAGTAAATGCCAATTACTTATAGAAAAGTAGTAGTAATACTTTGTTAATGAATTACAGACAGGATCATATGTTTAAAATGCGCAAATACTTACGCCTGCGCCAATACAACTAGCAAGCCGCACCTAAGATCGAAATGGGACAGTCTCGGGTTCGATTTCCGATACCGCTAGTCATGTTTAGTGGCCTGAGGTTTATAAATGTCAGAAATGTGTCTAGCTTACGACAGGAAATTACTCTCGATTTATCTACGAAGTAAATTAATTCGAAGAGTATAGTGGGTGTTTTAACACGCCATATTAACGTAGATATTTATTTTGATCTATGGGAGCTATGGGCGTTTAATAAAACATTAGCAAATGTTTGCTCTGTTCAAAATGAGAATAGTGCTAAAAGTTCGAAAAAAATACATTCAAGGATTTCAATATTACACCGTGCTAGATAAAAAGCAAATAATATAAGTCACGCATATACGTTTTATTAACAAATTGAATTGGACAATTGCGTTAACAAACAGACCAAAAAGCCAACAAGCATGTAGGCAGACATTTTCTAATCTAGCAACATTATAGGCATGCAACTTTTGGACCTTGGTCTATTTCTCAACAAAAGGATTACATTTTCATAATTTATTGTGCTCTATGACATTTGATTTTGGAACGAATTTAAAAAAACATGTAATTTTTTATAATATAATTGATTTAAAATCGTGAAACGTTTAGTTTTTGCTATTTACGTAAAAATGCTTTTTAAATTGAAAAAATGTAGTGGTAAAAAGGTAAGTAAGAAATGATTTTAATAGTTGCAGTAAGTGACTGTAACGTTTCATATTACTTTAGGCTCTAGGTCGATTTCACTTCAATAAGTCGAGAATGCGTTCTAAGGTATTTAAGTACTTAAGCAATGCGTAACAAGCTATAAAATTTGTTGTGTAAGCACCACTAACTGTATTCCGAATTATGTAATTAAAAATAACTAAAATGTGGCACTGTTATGCTTTAGTTAAATGTAAGTCTATAACCAGAATATAATTGTTTTTGTAGTTTACAAAACAAATTATAGAATTAGTCAGGTATGTGAACAGGAATGCGTTAATCAAATAAACAACTTTTTGTTGCAAGCATTTTTATCTTTTATTATAAATTCAACACGTTTGAACAATTAAAATAAAATAATTTTAATCACATTAATTTGATGTTGATCAAAAACCGTATCGGATCAGATACAATGTTTATTTAACACCCTCTGCTGCACAAAACTCCCCACTCGAGGGAGGGTTCAGGCTTTGAGTCCACCACGCTAATTAAATTTTAGCCATGCAAGGATTCATCACGATGTTTTCTTTACCTACTGTAAGAGCAAGGGATAATTACATTTTTCTGATACACACATAACTTCGAAAAGTGATTATTATCTTGCCTCGGGTTCGAACCGTCGTCGCGGCGTCGACCACTTATCCGAACGTACTTAATATAAAGTAGGTATCCGAAGTAGGTATATCAAAACAAACTAATTTACGTTACCAAACGTAGACTTCCTGTATTACCTAGTATCATTACACACTAAAATCGGAACTCGGAAGTGGGCTAAATAGATTTTTTTATCTCCCCATTAATCGAGCTTACGGCCATGAACGTTGAAGGCACAGACAATGCTGGCTGCAGCCAACATTCAGACGGCTATTGTAACTTTTTAAACTGAGGCGAAGGCATTTTGCTATTGTTATTGTTTCGCCACTGTTCGTATGATGAGCAATAGCAATTTCTAAATTCAATCTTAATGTACAATGTAGGCTGTAGGCAGGTGGATTTGGGTGTTCACAATAACATTATTTCCTGGCAACGGCTTTCGATGTTCTATAACAATAACAGCTTACTTTTTAAGAACATCCGTGGCATAGAGGCTGTAGTTTATTCCTACTGTTTAAACGCCATATTTAGTATTAAATAATACCCAGTTGTAATTGAACTGATTGCCTTACGACCGGAACTATTCATTTCATAGGTGTTGGTGCGATCATGCGTAGATCTCGTACGCGACTACGCGTATAAGTCATCCACATAACTTATCAAGATTGACTAACGGTGTCATTTAAGATTGTTGAAAGGCGATTGTAGTTTTGATTAATGAATAGTGAAAATCTTATATCATTATATATCTACCTCCTTAGGGGGTCAAACACAAGTGAACCAAAACAGTTTTTGCGTTGCATCTTTTTATACGCGTTTAAATTTTCTAGACGGAACACTTTCTATTGGCATAATTTTTATCGCTCCGGTAGTTATCGAAATTACTTAAAAACACTCCCAAGTTACAGAGGTCATAACTTCCAATCAAGATATTATTTCGTCATCGAAAATAGTTTAGAAGAAATCGATAGTAAATACTAAACGACGCCAATTATCACAATTGGATTCTTCTGAAAAAATTTGGGTTGCGATACAAATAACGTTTCAAATATGGTGGTGTAGGTCAAACTTTACAATATTTACGCGTTTCGTCACCGCAATCATGTCTCTGCTAGACACGATTTTGTAAATGGCTCATCTTCGTCTGAGAGGATCACATTAGTAACCCTCTAGTGGGTCCAGAGCTTATTATCAAGTATTGTTATACTTTTTTAATATACAGTCGTGCCTTCTATGCCATTGTATCCATTGCCCGCTCCAATTCATGCACTTTCGTTTTTTTTCTGCGACATCTATTATTATTCTATTGGGCACGAGGTTATGCAACCACTGCCTTTGAAGTTTTGATATAATTTTTACTGCTTTGTGTTGGTACAAGTTTACTTTTGGCGCGCAAAAAGTGGCCATCTTTCTTTTTGCGGATGACGTAGAGTCGTAGTTAGAAAGTTTAGTTATTTCGCGGCTGCAAACGTAAGTTTGTGTTACAATTTGATCGTGACTGCAGAAGCGACTGGGGGCCTCCATTACGCAAGTTGCAAGTTGTAATTACTTGAGTCGAAAGTGCAAAATTAGCGGCGAACTAATGTTACAAACAGTGTTGTACTGAATTAAAAAGAAGATCATATCGTCGTTAAGTGTTTCAGGTTGATTGGAGCCGGTTCTCGTCGTAACACGTGATGGGCCTATATCTTTATTAATTGTGTTGGGTATTGCATGAGGTTACTTAAGAAAGTATATTTAATACAAGTTGTTAAACATGTTATAATAAAGATAAAAACCTGAATGTTACTTATTTCCTTATTTGTAGTTAAAATGTTATTAGTGAACGGAGATTGATCGCCCTCTCACTTGGGAGACGTGACGTTTATAATCCTCTCATAAAACAACAATGTGTGAGGTAATGTGCAGCATGACTAACAAGATGCCGAAACGAGGACAGATGGACGGCACTCACTCGGAAGAAGGATCCTGGAGTACATTGAGTTTAATAACGATATGAATAACCAAACTCCGGTTAATTGGTAGCTAGGTAAAAAAGGTTGAAATAATTAACTCACGTGACTTGATTTAATCTGCCTAAATGCGATTTTTTCATGAATTTTCATGAAGTTGAAATGTGCATCGAGGTTAATTCGTTTTGTTCATATTGCATGTTAATGAACACTTAGTTTTTTGCAGTCGAATGCTTACTGTACCATCAATTGCGAAAACAAATTAAAAGGAGAGACAGAGCGATTAATGAAGGTTTATAAGGTTAACTATTCTTTTAAGGGATGTTTATTGGATTTAAGAATCTTTAAATAACCAAATCTTACAAACATGCGTAACCTTGTGATTGTAGACGTATATGTATGCACTGGTGTGTTTTTTAGGTCCCAGGGTTCCTCCTCAACCATGCATCAAATGGTTGGTTTTCGCGGGGTGGTTTTTTAGTGGTTACACCACATAACTCAGTCTTTCTTCCCCCAAGAAAGATGGGTATCTAAAGGGATTTTTCCGCCCCGAAAAAAAAAAAAAAAAAAAGTATATGTATGTTTGCTACGCTTTTCATACAAAACCTACTATTTGACACACAGATAGTTTATAACCAGGATAAATACATAAATAGGTACCTACATAATAAAGTGAAACCAGACGAATTCACAGGCAAAAACTAGTATACAATTTTGCGCATCTGTATACAACCAACTCTTCAATACCCTCGCAGGAAAACGCAGTGAGGAAAGCCATAGATAATAAATTCCATGCGTGCGCAGTGCCTTGAGAAAGACGATGGGCTACGTCGTGTCACGTGTGAAGTACCGGTTTAAAGCATTGCCTGCATATGTGCTGTGTTCTCACGGGATGTCGCAATTGAACTGTTTTAATACCTAGTTAGATTTTATTGGCGATAGAATATCGGAGAGGAGTGTGGGGGATTTGGATTAAGGTAGGTATGTCTTTAAAAAAATAGTGCTATTGAGCTATAATTACGAAGGTTGGTGAGTTTGAAGAGTCCCTCGTTCTTCAAACTCACCTGGATTTGGACACTAATGTATGTATGTACCTATGTCTTTCGAAAGATAATGCTATTGAGTTATTGCTTGGCAAGTTCCATTGTTAAGGCTTTTGACGGCGTCAGAAGTTGTTCTATCCCACAGGTATAACTTCAACCACTTATTTATTATTATGCTCTTTATTTAATTATTTTCGAGGGAGAGAGAGTGATTTCGAGGAACCTCCTATTATTATTTTTAAAAGATTACTTACGCATTAATACTTCTACATCTACCGATTTATGGCAGCGATCAGTGAGTGTAACACCTTTATACTGTAAAATCACTGAAGAGGTTCTCCTCTGAAACCGAGTATATTGGAAAAGTATATCGGATTTGTAATGACAGTTTGTTGTTTATTTGTGCCTCCTATCCTCATAACTGTGAGTTAAATAAACCTTTACATCGATTTAAAATATCTTTCTAAATTCTTACATGTACGTAGTAAAGTAACACCAGTTATTTACTTATTTAATGTGTATTTTTCTATATTAACATGGTCTTAATCGATACGAAACTTAGATATTTCAAAGCGTGAGAACTGACTAAAGATGCATAATTCATAACATGTCCAAATTAAGGTAGCAATCTGAAACTAGGACTAATGAAGATCTGTGCTCCGGTTTAAAAGGTCCTTTTAATGTTGAAAGGTTGTATTTGAATCGATCGAAGAAGGTTCTTACAATATTATTTGTCAATGTTATTCTTTACTTTTCAAATATTTTCATCTATAACCATTAATTCTTTGCTATTCTACTTACCACTAGTTTTCTACCCGTGGCTTTGCTTGCGCGGAATTTCAATTCCAAAAAACTCTACACTTTTCAAATTCGGCATCTACGTTACATGTCAAATTTCAGCTTCTTGCGTTCAGTAGTTTCGGATGTTCGTTACTGATCGACAGACAGAGTAACCAAAGAGTTTTATGGTACAGTGAACCACGTATTATTTTGAACGGTTTGTGTTTGAACAACAACTTGCGAAACAGTTGATCTCTACTGTAACATCCAATAATAGGATATTAATTAAAAGCCTATTTACTCGATTACAAAATCACAACTGTGTAATAAACAGTTACATAGAGGTTAAATATTTCATTTTCTCATAATTCTAGTACTATTTAACAGCCAAATCAATTGTCAATCGTCAAGCCCTACCCATTGCGCTAATCGATTATCGATTCAACGGCTAATTGTAATTGCGAAACGATTTCTGCGAAGATTTCAAGTTTTAGAGACGTCTTACTTGCAACATTGTGTGATGATTATAATTAAAATGTTCTGTGTTAATGGATTCTGAAATTTATTACAGCTTAATAAATTAGAAACGGAAATACTCATAGCTGTAGTTCAACCATTTAGTAGAGAGCCATGTATGCAACATTGTATGCAAGGTTTGTGGCTAGTGGAGATAATATTAGGTTGGGGAAAAGTCTTTTCGCATTATAGTTTTTATGAACGTGTAAAAATCTCTTTGGCTTCGAGAATCACAAATGAGTACACGGTTCATTATTCAGTCATCATCATTAGGTTTCTTTCAGTGAGCTCGTGAGGTACCCAAATATCGAACTGTTTTGTGTAGAGAAAAGATTTTTTTACAAGTTCTGTATGAACTTGTAAAAAAATCTTCTATAATGCGAAAAGACTTTTTCTCCGACCTAATAGATACTTGATTTTAAACATCAGTGTTCCGCGGGTCGATCATAAACCATCATCATCAACCGGATAAATCTTTTAATACAGAAGCGGTCTACTAAAATGTCGGACTATAGCTGGTAGTGGTCTCCAGTTGGTAAAAGATCAGTGAGTTAAGTAAACCTAGCGCGGATGTTCTATAGATGGGAACGCGTCGCACGTATAAAGTCAGATGACCAATACCCGTACGATGAATGAACAACAAACGTAGATGGTTACGCATTTATGTGGAAACGATTTCACACGATCATTTACCGTGAATTTATCGATATTGTAAACTTTATTGCTCATCTATAATCATCTTGATTTACATGGTTTAAACAAGTGACATTTCAGTGAAGTTCTTGCGCAAATGGCCGCCGTGGCCTCTGCTCATGATTACTTTTGTTTATAGATGTTTTTTAACATATAACTACATGAAACTGCTGTAATTTGGGCATGTTTGGGCATGTGCAAGAAGGTCCATTTGACAAATTGCGCTAATTTAAATATTCGTCTAAATTCTTCACTGTTATTTCACTGTTGTTTCACTGTTAGATAGCCCATTTATCGAGGAAGGCTATAGGCTATATATCATCACGCTTCAACCAATAGGAGCAGAATACCAGTAAAAAATGTTACAAAAACGGGGAAAATTTTGATTCATTCTCGTATGTGACGCAAGCGAAGTTGCGCGGGTCAGCTAGTATAAAATATCACACCAATGATTACATTTAAGGACTTTTCACCGTATCTTCTTAATTCAAGATCAAAAACAGAAAATCGTAAAAACCGGTGCAAAACAAACTAAATAAGCTACAAAACCTATTCACAGTTTTTCTCGCACTACCTACAGCGGAGTTCTGAACCAGGAACAGTTTGTATCTGGCAATTCTCCTCGGTTATTACATGCAAATGTTGCATTACTTCACTTGAACAGCGCATCTCCTTGTTACGTCACACTGCTATCGCATCGCTTCATATTGAACATATAGAACGAAGATAAGGTCTGTAGAATATGGATTATTTTTATTAGAAACAGAATTGGTATAAGTTCTGCGGCTATTATAATATTGAATTTGTTTTCAACTGCATGGAATTTTGTTGAATACAGGTACACATCACTTTATCACTACATATTATATAGGCCGCTCGTCGCATCAGTCTGTCTGTATCCTCAGCTCAAAATCTATGAACGATATTTAATGCGTTTTGCACCTACAATTATAAAGCAATTCCTGAGGAAGGCTAAAGTTCAAAATGTTTTCCATTTTCTAAAATATCTTTAAGTATAATACTCTTTTACAAGGCATCTATCACACTTAGAAGCTTTGTCTCAAATTCTCAAGGGACTTATACAAAAACAACGGACGCAAAGTATAAACAGACCTGAAACAACTACCCACGAATCTTAAATGGATCGCACGCACTATTTTGTGTCGTGTGAAAATTTTCGTGTGCCCAGATTATGCTTTGTATGTTAGGCTGCAGTTTTTAAGGGTAGAATGGCTCCTAAAGGAGAAACTATGTATTCAGTCTTTATCAGACAGTTCTAGCCAGGTCTAAAGTGTCTTCTTTTTGTCATTGTATCCACTTCGCTTAATCATCAATTGTTAGAAAAACTAGATGTGTAATAAACATGTAACGCAGAAGTTTAAAAATGAAGTCAGTAGTTATTCAAAAAGTTCAAAGCTGATTTTTAAAGGGTGCAGTAAACTACGCGTTTTCCTTTTTAAATAAAACCTAGATTTAAACTTCTAACAGCTTGGTCTATGCACACATAACCTATATCCCTAAGTTTGGTCGTGTCCAGGAAACGTTTCGTGTGTCGAAATATGCCTTATATATGCATGTTCCTATGAATAGTTGGTTTAAAACACGGGTATTACGACCGGAGTCGTATTATACCGTGGAACTGATTACAGGCCTTTGACAGGATAATGGGAGAGTAGAAATTGTTGTTTTCTAAGTGAATAGTAAACCTGTGGCGTAATTTATTTGGTGCTTATTCAATATTTCGAAAGGTTTACGTATGAAAGTTTACTAGGTAATTCAATTTCGAGTTAAAGTTATGATTTTTTCATAAACTGTTTCTAGAGAATCTAAAGTCTTGCATAGTTGATGAAATGTAGGAGCTCTTGAAAAGTCACTTGCTGTTTATAATTTCGAACCAATCAAGTTAGGGTTTACCCTATTGCCAGATGCATATTAAAGCTAATGATAACATGCCAACAGAAAGAAATCGAACCCGTAACCTTATGATCTGCAGTAGCATACTCTCAAATCACAGAAATAGGTAGCAGATGTGTATAAAGAAAACTGTAATTGACAGACGCACAGAGGGGAAACTATATTAACACTTTGAAGTTTACGCAGCGAGTACGCAGCGATCACGTCTACTATTTATCCACTTATGTAAAGAAGCCCTTACCGTCGCTGTTCGTGTAAAACTGCAGACGAACCGGCGTCACATCACCGGTACACTCGGGTACACTGATGCTAAGTGGAGCGTACACTGAGGTAACAGTCAGTCACGTGATACATGGGTGAGGACTTCCCTGGTAATAGTACTGCTGAAAAGTGAGCATGAAATTAAAACATTTGGGTACAATAATATAATTGTACAAAATTGAATTGTGACCTTATTATTTCCAAAAGATTTGTATTAATTATTATCAAAAGAATTGTACAAGGAATAGCTTTGACATGAGTTTAGATTTTTTTTCAAAATAAATATTTATATGATCTAACTCTGTTTAAAGATGCTCAAACAACCTATATATTGGTATACGTTGTCTCATTTATCTTTCTTATTAAAGAGTAGCATTGTGAGTTAATAGGTGTCAATGCACAATACACAGTTTGTTTTAGTTCGACACTCTTTTCCTTTCCGTGCTGGAGCTTGGTGCTTTGGAGCTCGTGGCTTAGTTAACAACAGCCGCGCGGATCGATCTCTGAGGTTAAGTCATGCTTGCCGAGGTTGATTTGTGGATGGGTGACCATCTTGTACATATCGAGTTCCTCCGTGTTTCGGAAGGCACGTTAAATTGTGGGTCCCGGCTGTCATTTTCGAAGATCTTTGACAGTCGTTAACAGTAGTCAGAAGCTTGAAAGTCTGACAACCAGTCTTACCGAAGGGTATCGTGTTATCCCAGGTAACTGGGTTGCGGAGGTCAGAGAGGCAGTCGCTCCATGTAAAACACTGATATTCAGCTGCATCCGGTGAGACTGGAAGCCGACTCCAACATAGCTTGGAAAAAAGGCTAAGCTGATATATATATATACTCTTTTCCTTTCCGTAACCTGGAAAATACTTTCAGAATAATATTGAGACAGTATTTCTATTATTATCGTAGATGATCCATTAGCTCCGTTAGCATGATCATCTGCCCACCACTTTATCACATTAGAAATATGAACAAGATATCTAATAAATTAACACACCCATTCCACAATAAGTACCGCAATACATCCTCACCGAGCCTTCAATCTTATTACACTATATCTGTATCATCACGACATTACAATGCACTGACATCGCAGACAGTCCGGCGTCACCGGTACAGTCGGCTACACATGCCAAGTGGAGCGTGTACTGAGGTAACGTCGGTTACGTAAGTGTTATGTTATGATTAGGGTCTCATGTTAATTAGCTATGCCTTTATTATCTAGTATGAGTCTTAGACAGATCAGTATGTAGCCTTATAGGTAGAATGATGTCAGTGATCCGTCTAGTATTAATAGGCACAAAAGATTTCTAAGATATGATAGGATTGGACGTCTTTAAGCCTCGGTAGAAGATAAGCCTCTTATTTATTTGAAATAGAAGAAGACAAACAGGAAAAATATATTTGTATATTTTTATAAAGCGTCCTATAAGCTATCAAGAAAACGAAACCGTCAGTTATAACTTAGAGTTGTAACTTGTGATTCTAGTTAATCTTTAAATTCTTTGAGCACTTTAAAAGATGCAAACTGCAACTGTTTTGTTTTAAGAAGAGCTTGTAAAGCGAAGTGGCATACCCAGAATAAACAAACATAATTTTTACTTGTGTTATGCATTTTTGATACGTTAAAGTATTTTGGCAGATTCTTTAAGTCTGTTGCCTAAATGCCGGCTATCAAAACATGTAAACGGAAAATTAAAAAGGTTAATATTTAATTTTAATTTTAAGCAACCACACCAAACATCTTACAACGATTGATCAAGCAAACTGTAACAATAAAAAAAGAAACTACACGTTACCAACAAATGTACTCGGAATGTTCCATCAACAAAGCAATACCCATGTAATGTCTTGCACCATTTTGATACAATTGTCGTTCAATAAGAGGCTCTATTATCCTCTTTGAAAGCCGCCTTCATGACTCATGTACGCAATCAACCTTGATCTTATGTGTGTCATTCGTAGAGGTTAAGGGCACACACGTAATTAACTAGCTTGTATAAACAATACGGAATTTGCACGTGATTATTGATTTTCATATTGATAAGTGATGATTATGTAGATACTAGCATAACTACATCTTATATATAAAATTGTCGTGCCACAATATTACTTACCGTACTCCTCCAAAACGGATTGACCGATTCTCGTGAAATTTTGTGAGCATATTGAGAAGGTCTGAGAAGCGGTCAACATTTATTTTACATACCCCTTAGTGATATGGCAAAACAACGTCAAGGTCTGCTTGTGTACATATATTTGTTTGTTTACATGGGTATTATAAAATGTCTGTACAACAAGGATGTGTTACATAAAAGAGTATATAATGTATGGAAGTTGTAAAAAACTTGCAATTATTATATAATAAAAAAAAATATCTAAATCCGGGATCCGGTTATTGTAACCGGTACAATCGCCAGTTGAAAAAGTACGTCTTACCACAGATTACTAATTAATAGTTACAAATGAAGTACCTACCTCCGGGGAGCTGACTTTGAAGACTCAGCCGCCGAGGAGATCGAGAGAGTTTTGCCAAATGGGCTTTATGGGCTTTAATTTAAATACAATTGTCAATTATATGGCTAAAAGTTTAAATGGAGTAAATGAAGAGAGGAGATTTTTACAGCAGTGGCAAGACACAAGCTAGCATAAAAATTAACAATTCGGCAAATTATCAAGTGGACTGAAACTATTGATCGTCATTCAAGTTGTTTTCGATCGATCATCGTTTTTTTTTCAATCATAACATTAAGTATTTATGGAAATAAACACACTTGAAACATAATATACTTAATTAATGGCACAAAAAGTCGACCATTTGTTTGTACTACAAATACTTAAGTCGATATTGATAAAATAACATCATTAATCCCTTTATTTATTCAATTACATCGTACCCTACAAGTTAATAATAACATGAAAAATGGCCCATTTGACAGCAGAACAAAAATGATTGCGAAATAATAACAATATGATAACCGATTAATCGGAATAAAAAATCGAAATCGACTAAAAATCGGTCAGTACATCCTTAATGAGTGTAACGACTCTAGTTGCTTATAAAAAATGACCTATAACCACTATGGCATATAGGACGAAGACGGATTACCTTTGCCATTCATCAAACAATTGCGTAAAACAAACAAATATTGTTTATGACAGTAAATAATTAGCCTCTTTTATGTTTAACCTCTTCGTGACGTCATAACCGGTTAGTTACTTCCTTTAAAAAAAGTTAAAATATCATAATTTGCGGATGAGTAGCCTAGAGCGAAATAATTAATGAGTTGTTTTAACAGATAACAATAATATGGTGGGTTTTTAAATGGCGGGAACGTGAAAAAAATGGTGACGGTTGGATGACGACTAGCTGTTATGTAGTTCAGTAGTATAAGTCGAACCAGCTGTGAAAATGTTTAGCAAAATATTTGTGTTAACTCAAGCGAAACTAGTTTTCATTATTTTCTAGCAATAGGGACTCTATTGCTAGAAAATAATGAAAACTAGTTTCATCATCTATACTAATATTAAAAATACTAAATGATGCCTGTCTTTTACGCGTTCCTAAGCTACAGAACGAATTATTATAATATTTAACATAGATATAATGTAAGGTTCGAAGTCAAACATAGACTACCTCGTTTTTAATAATTGGCCTAAATAGGGGATAAAATCATTCGTAGTCGGCAGGTATTTAATACATACATAATATAAGGTTTAGGCGAAGGTGTACAAAAACACCCTCGTGCCGCCGTTAACAATATTAGTCCCATATAACAGGGGGCAAATCCATTGCCATTTGCCGAGCACTTTACCAAACTACTATTGAGAAATACTCTACTCTAGATATGAAAATACCTATAACTAGTACCTTTTACCAGGAAATCGAAGTCGAGACTTCATAATCGGCAGTCGGATACACTACCAACTGCACCACAGAGGCAGGCAAGTAATTTAATATGAGTGTAAAACTAATCGTCGGCCGACATACAATACATTATTATTATTTATCTATTCGTGCATCGTTTGCGATTGTACAATCACCTAGTTCTAGTTAGTTATACAAGGGACTACAAGTTATTAAGTTGTTACATGATCATAACTAGTTGAAACAATTAATCATATTTTATTATTTCTTTCGATTAGTGGTAGGAGGTTAGGAGGAGTTAAAAGTTTAAGTATTTTTTATTAAAATGTCTCTAACTAGACGGATTTCTTGTACGGGGCTGTAGTAAATGTTCTAGCAATATTCAATAAGTCTTGAGATTTGATTTTCAAGAGAATCTTGTTGCATAAGCATTAATTTTGCCATTTAAACTAGAATAGTCTCAAGGAAACGAAGACACCCACATTTCTGTCAAAATCGAACTTTGTATATTTGATATTCCTGTAGTCAGTTCTGTACCTAAAAGATGCTTAAAATTTTGAAGCATTTCCTTCTTTAGATTAGTAAGTATCGACTTTGCAAACGTCACTAATCCGAAGGATACGATATTATACAGTAAATACAGGATAATTTTGCATTCGATTCAAGCAAGATATTGCCCAGTGCGAAATATAAACTATGCAACTAACATTAAAATACAATTGTTTGCATTAGGTACAACTTAAATGGTCTCCAATATTTCAAATTAAAGAATATCAGTCTTGAGTAAAAATGTCGCCCGTCAGCTGACTATACGTACTCGTTTAATAAATGCATGTGTCATTAGGCACAGGTTAAGGCCGGGACACAATAGGTGCTTACTACGTCTCGAGAATATCCAATATGGCGATATACAGTATTCTCTACACGTTAGTTTCGTTGCCAAATTACGTGTTGATTAGCACAGGTATATTCTTAGCTGACTGATTGGGAGACTACAAATATATTAACTTGATTACGAAGGCGTTTATATTTGGGTTTTCGTCTGGGTTTATACTTGCAGATTATGAATTTATTCTAATAATAATAAATGTAACCCATTAATGTCCCACTGCTGGGCAAGGGTCTGCTCCCATAATGAGGGAGGGGTTAGGCCTAGAGTCCACAACGCTGGCCAAGTGCGGGTAGGGGAATTTATTCTTAGTAGATGAAATTAATTTACTGTTGTGACAGGTTTTATATTTATTTCCAATGTTTTTACAACGGAAAAGGGTATCATAGACGCAATAAAAAATATAAAGTGAGGTTATTTTTTTATTTCTCTCTCTCAAATCAATTTAATGCCTAATCTAGGTATAATAATGCAATAAATATTTTTATATGGTTAATACCGAATCACGCAAAAACAGATTAAAAAGTCTCGATAGACCGCTCATAGTCGATGCATAAGTACAAAATTATCTTTACCGATGATGCATATGAGTACCTATAATATACATATGTATTTAATAAGTAATTGTAATACATGTATTCTTGGCATTGCAGACACCTACATAACAATAATATCTATCTCAAACAGCATAAAATATGATTTCAATACCGTACAATTACAAACAAATAATGCATTACTAAGATGTACATAGCCTGAGGCATCGGAAAGACCGGAGCGGAAGTACCTGCATCGTTAGTTACGGAGGCTGTATGTAACGACAGGCTGTGTAGGTGTGTTTGTTTTCATAAACCACTAGTGGCTACTCACAGTTTTACTTGTAGGAGTATATTTCAGTGGTACGAGGAACACTTTTTGATATTACCTGGGACAAAAACCGTTCATAATCGAGAGTAGTGCTACCTTTTTTATAGATTAGGCGGTATTGAAATACTTATGTGTTTATAATAATATTTCTAAACATACATTACTGTATTACTGTAGTTTATTGTTTGTGGGGATAGTACCAAGTGGCGTTCTTTGGTCTCTGCCTACCCTTATGGGAAAATGGCGTGATAAGTATGTAGGTAATATTTTCTGAACTTGCTCCGTAGCTGAATTTGTGGGGAAATCTTTCCGCAATTTAAATTTTAATTTAAAAAAAAGGAAAATTATATTTGTCGAGATAAGCCAAAGCTTTATGTTACTGAAAGATCATCATAATTAGTCTAGAGGTTTTGAAGATAACTTCATACAAACAAACAGTATTACCTTTTATGTATTATTATGAGTCTGTTTCAGGAACTAATGACGTAATTGTTCGCAATACACGTCACTTTGATGGATGAGTTTGTATTTTTTAAGTTTTCAAGTTCAATGTCATACGCCTACGTGAACTTATGAGATAATCTTACTTAACGCAGCATCCGTCATAATGTTACCAAGAACTAACAAGATTATGAAGACATTCGTTTACAAATGGAGGAAATGGAAGAATTTTCTTGATTGATACAAACTTTAGCAATGCTTGTATAACTTCAAACTTGGTAAGTAAATTTTGGCGTGACCTGTCGAACGGTAAGTACATGTTTCTTGCGAAGGTAACAATATAGTAACAAATTATACGCTTAATTTATAGCTAACATTGTATTTATATGTAAGAAACCATTGAAAACTATATTTCATTTCCGTGCTTTGGAGAGCACGTAATGCCGTCGGTCCTGCGCCTGACCTCCCAGTGGTCGAGTTGGTTTAGTCGTCAGGGTTTCAATCAAATTGGACGCCGTAGCCGAATATATATTGTCAAAAAGGATAAGATAAGACTTACATGTAAGGATATTTTTTCAGAATTGCATAACACAATTGAATTCTTTACCGAAATTAAAAAGTGAAATCAATGATTAAAGCAAGCAGACAATTGAATTAGTTTTCGTATATCAAGCAACACAGACAACAAACACAATAGACTAGAACATTTACCTGTCAAGATGACAGAGAGCTATTACAAATAATAGGTACAAATTACAACATAAACTTATTTGTACGGTTTTTTTGAGAAAATGTCCGCGGCTACTGAAAGGGACAGTTAAAATCTGTTGACAAAAAGAAGGCAATTTTTGGCTTTTGTGAACTTGTGTCATTTCGTCATTGTATGTATTTCGGAATCTAAAGCTTTTGTTGCACTTACACTTTATTGTTATATTATATTAACACAATGGTATGCAATGATAGTAAGTTTTTGCATATATTTAAGTAAAAAGATACTGAAGACTTTGACAATTCAAATTCCTATTAAGTTAATCAATACTTATTAGGTTACTAGGGATAAGATAAATGAATCCTTGTTTTGTAGATAGAAAAAATATGAATTTTAAAGCCCGGAAAGCTTAATTTCGTTGCAAAAACATCCAGTATGTTTTTGCAACGAAAACACGTTGCAAGTTTTGAGTAAGGGTAATAGTCACCGCGTAAAGTGCATACAACTCATATTTAACCTTCATTGTAAAACCAAGACAAAGAGTATCGCATGCATACAATATCAATGAATAATATTGTTTATAACACACAAACAGCATACGGGAAACTGTGGAAAACCGTCGTAATTACTGGCTTATAACATTTAAATAGATGTTATTAAATAGAACTTGATGGACCTTCCTCATAGCTGGGTGCATCTACAGGTTTCTTTATTATTATTTATTAAATAAATAATAACTAATAAATTAAAAACATTACTGTCTTCAGTCCTTTCCTGAAGATTAGGCCTCAAGTTAACAATCAGCCATGTTCTCGTTGGTTACTGAATATCCCTTCAGGAACTGTCAGTCGATTTACCGCCGTCGATTGCCGCTATTAACTATCGACTATTGAAAAATTTTAGACGAAAAATTAATCAGCGCCCTTACCGTATTTCACAAGAACTAGGTTCTTCGTGTATTTTCATCAGAAGCTCGTTCGTCGTTATTACTCTGGTTGTAGATCTAGCTACAATTTTAGAGAACTATCAGTAATGTAAGGGTTCTTTAGGCTATTTTCCTTTACCATTAGAGCAAGTGGTATTTTTTTCTAATACACACGTAATTTCGATAAGTCTCTGGCATGTTGCCTTGGGTCACCAACTTGCGAGAGAGATGAATGATTAACTGATGGCAAATTCACCTGATTTGCAGTCGGAAAATCCGTAAAATACATAAATTTCAACAAACAAACATATAATGCATTACTCATAGTTACCTTTATGCAAAAATGACCTCAAGTACTAAAGCTAGGGTCAAAGTTACATGACCGATGACCTCAATACGACAGGACGCGGTGTTTTCTTCAGTACACTGTGACAGGTCAATGAACTCTAAGTTGGAGCATAGTAAGTAGGTCGTATGCAGATTGGAGGCTTGATTGATACATCTTTATCAGCGGGGTAGTAATATGCGTGGAATAGTTTTTATATTGTACTAGATTACGACCCCGTATTTGTCTTAAGATCCTTTTGAGTCACATTATTAACCTAATGGCCGGATAAAATATCAATAAGATAGGCTGATTCATAGTATGTAACTGTTACCATACCATAGTCACCATTTGTGATCTATCTCGTAATATTGTTAACTGTCGAAATAACCAAAGACATTGACGAATTAACGTCAAAAGTATCTAACTTTATTGATATCTTAAACTATTGCAACTACTATAAGTTTAACTACTGTAAGCTTTTGAATTATATTTTACATTAGAGAGAACACAATTAAATACACACACAACAGTTTTTAACTTTTACAATATCTGGGCTTTAACAAATTAAAAGTTTACCTGTTAACAATCAAACAAGACAAAAAACAATTACAACGAAACAATGACAACACACAACTGATTCATTTAACCACACACAAGTGCCAACTGCACACAAAAATATAAACCACATACTCTTTCTTAGAAGCCAACTTGAAGTGAAACAAGGAAGTAAAAAGAATAGGCTTATAGGAAAAGCCTGATTGACCATGCAAGGTTTTAAACAGCCTTCAAGGCTCTGTCACAATAAAGGGAAGATGTAAACGGAAGCTTGCATTTCCGGGTACTTATTTCGGTAAAATAATTTCGTTATTACTCGGTTGTCTGTGTGAAATTAATTTGATTGTTGTTTTATTGTTTGTTTAGTACCTACTTTGAGGTAAAGTGGGTAAATTTGTTGGGTAAAGCGCCGTTTAACTTTGTGTGTGTTAAGAGCAAGTGCACTTGTGTGTTGTGCACATATTATTCGGTCACTATAAACAAACTATTGTTCAGTTCACTTGTTTAGAATAAAACTGCTCACTTTGATCGAATGCGGGCCAAGACGACATTAATTAAGAAAAATACTATGATAGGTATATATTTTTTATTCTCTAAAGACTTATACTGCCCCAAAACTAGGATCTACAGATCTTATCCTGCACTGAAAATACAATTTAATTTAATAAAGTACAAAAAACCGCTAGGTTTAATATGCCTCGTACCGCATGCTTTAGTACAAGGTTCATAACACCCCATACAGAAGTGACGAAGTGTAGCAAAAACAATGCTTCAGAACGTGTTTAGCCCTTCAATAGACTACGTGCCGACATTATTCCTCTACTTACGTGATGTTCGTGTTAATTGGTGTTATTATACCGCTACACTAATTAATACAGAATTCAACTAGATCATACCAAAACTAGAATTTGAAATGATTATTTAACCCATTGCATGTGGAGGTTTACATCGCGTGGCGATCCGGTGTGAACTGGTTATATAGTCTAACTAGTTAGTAGAGGGCCTTGCTGGTTATATAGTCCAACAAGTTAGTATAGATGATTGTATGCAAGTTTTGTGGAGAAGGTATATAAGAGTGGGTCACTGGAGGTTAGAACTTCAGTGACCCACAGGCTCATGCAGCTAACTGTGACCATTTAGATTGATATACTTTATTTTTGAAATACACAGATTTATCCTTATTAGTATGAATGCGAAACTTTGTGAAGATGGATGTTTGTTTAAAATTCTTCGATGAAAAAAATACTGGATGGATTTTTATATAATTTGCTTCACGGATAGCTTAAAACCTAGAATTAACACTTAGGATACTTTTTGCTACGGGAAATCTATTCACGCAGACGAAGTCACGGTCAGAAGCTAGTTCAAAATAGCTAGCTAGTATATAATAATATGTAGATAAACTGTGCTTGCCAAGGCTCTTTACTAAGTCGTTAAACTACGAACACTGCCTACCCCTGACCATTCACACGAATACAATTAATTAAATAATTAGATTTTGAGGTGCTCTTTGTTTAGGGAGTGATTAATATTTATAGTTTTAGTTGTTCTTTGTTTGATCGTGTTACTATCGTGATTTATGGGTGCGGTTGAAGATATCGTGTATGATAAGATTCAAAATCAAAATCAAATCATTTATTCATTTAGATCAAATATTGACGCTTATGATAGTCGTTACAATAACTGAATCTACCACTAGTTCGGAAAGGGCCTTATGAGAAGAGCTAGCAAGAAACTCACGGCCACTCTTTTCAATCGCCAAAAGTTTTACAATGTGGTTGATACAATAATTGATCATGCGAGGAGCTGCCAACAATCAGCGATATAGACTAAACGTCAAATAAGGAAAAGTCAATTAAGGGTTTAGGAGATAGATAAGGACCGATGGGATGGGCGGGAATGTAGAGCGATTTTCTACAGAGGACTGTAAAAGACATAGTTTTGCATTGTGTGGCTCGTAGATTTGTTTTATAGTTTAATATAAACGTATTTAAATGTAACTGCTGTAATCTTAAGGATGCCGTCTCCAGACTTCAGTTTAGTATTGATTTTTTTTAATAAAAATATATTTGCATTAACTCTTTATATTTAAAGTACATAACTTTTTATTTTATTAATTTAGCAATATTTTAAACAATGAGTAGGAAATGTTAAACATAAAAATATTTATTAGAATTTTCCTAAAACGCGAACTAGAAAAACCAAGCTACTCCGTAATTCGGTAGGCTTCAAGATATTAGCGAATTCTTAGAAATATACCTGCTAACGAGAATCCTGCGTAGGTAAATATTATTCAAAAACACGTAACCAAGTATTTCGAAACTACAATGATAGGTAGGAAGCTAGACACATACATCCGAATAAGAGTCCTGTCTCACTAGGACGCCATGGCGGCATTTACGCGCCAGATGGTTGGCTACCAGGGTGGTTTTTAGTGGAAAATACACCACATACCCCAACATTTCTCCCCTAAGAAAGTTGGGCACCCGAAGGGATTTCTCCCCCCGAAAAAAAAGGACGCCATGGCGGCGTCGCTGGCTACGTGTCCAAGCAGTTAATATTGGAATGTACCCATGTCACCTAACTCACGTGGCGACGGTGTGACAACGTGATGCAGGGCTCTAAAATAGTCAATGCGTTTGTGGCCCGCTTCTGGAACTGAAACCAGGATTGATATATTATGTATTGATGATTAATATAGTAGTTATATATTATTATTTCGGTATTCGTGTATTGATTATAGGTATAACGGAAACGTTAGCCTAAGTTTATGAGTGCATCAATCTAGATCAATCAAGAAACTAGATACTATAATTTGGTAACCTTGTTCTAAAACCTCTTAAAATAAATACCTACCTAGCCATAAATTTATCTCAGAACCTCCCTCTAAGAATTAAGTCAATAGGTTTTTCAGAATTTAAGAAAATTTGTTTCGTTTAGTATATATCTTTCCTGTTATAACAAGGAAAGGGATATAAGGTTATTCTAAATAATATGAGAACATTCTAAAAAGTAACCTGGTATATGGCAATAGGATCGTCCCCTATTACACGAGACAAACGTTATAACTATCAAAACGTTGGTTTTTTTTAAATTATTGATTTTTTTATTATATATATTTGTGAATTTATTTCTAAGGTGTATGGCGTGTGTGCAGTGCGCTGAAAATAAGCATATTTTATTTTTTGGTGTATTTTTATATATTTCTACCACCTATACCTTTCAGTATAACAAGCGTGATGTTATGTGATTGTAATATAACGTCTGATATATTTTACTATCGAGTTTCTTTACAAAATTAAATGCTAGTGGAATTTAACGTGCTCTACATATTTATGTCTTTACATAATTAGTTGATGCTCTTTTGACCTCATCTCTTATATACAATAAGCCTTGAACTTATAAAACTTATATAATATAACAAGATAAAGAAAAAAGGCTATAAAAGTTACCTACAATATATTTGCATTTTCAATGTTTCTAATTAGTTAAGTTTTAGGTAAATACTAATTACTTTGGAATACATAGGTCGTAGATATTTACATAAATATACAATTTAAAACATAAAAAACAGTATTACTAATTTGCAAAACAATGAAAAATATAAAAGTTAGTAGTTTGCTAGTAGTTTCAATTAATTTCAACCTTTTGCGTTACTCCCGTTGAAGTCTTTTGTAGGGAGCTATTTTTACTTTGTAGGATTTTAGTTTAATACATTTTTTACGCTTCGAAATGTTTGATATCGTTTTTAAAACACTATGTTAGATTATATTTGTTGTTATCATAAGACATTTTGCTATAGCATTATTGGGATATTAATTTTAAAAGTGCAAAAAGGTTTAGTAGTCAAGGAGAAAATTCAAAGCGAAATTTATTTTCATTTTGCTTAAAGTAGTATAATTTTACTTAATATTTATTATTGTCAAAAATTAAGCGTTGTTAATTCATAATCGCTAATAAAAACAATTATTATATTAATTACTTAGTTTATTATGAAAAACGAGATTCTTGATTTTCTTAGCAAAAATAAAAATTCATAATTATAATAAAAATCATCGTTATCTTTAATATCAATCTGAGACCACATTAATAAGAAAATAACTCAATTAATTTATATTACTCCAGTTTTTTTATATAAATCTCTACTTTTTATTTATTACATTATGTTAATAATCACTTAATTATCAAATATTATAATATTGGAACACATATTTTATTCTATCTTAGGCTAAATAAAGAGACAATATACTGCTTGCCATTTCTTTAAAAATAAATAAATAAAAAATCATTATTTTTATTATTTTTGAACCATAATCACTGTTTGTGTGTGTAGATTAATTTGTGTAATATATGTGGGTAGTTTTCCCCAATTTTCAAACCATTCTAGTAAATGAACACGCGATCTTGAATGTCATAACAAGTTCATCTAACAATTAACATATAATTATGCGCATACATAAACGATTCTGAAAACTCAAACGTAACGGGAAACGGGATCTGTCTGTGGAACAGGTAGCGATTTTCAAAAAGCCATTCGCGCCCCACTCTTGAAAAGCGAAGGTTTTATTGTGTGGGGGCTCGAGCGGTCGCCAGTCGCCCGCCAACCGTCGCAAGCGCCGGCCGCGCCGCGCGCCATCAGTTTTCCTTCATTTACACGGAAAAATTGTGTCGCGAGTGCGTTTGGACTAAAAACTCTGTGCCCATTCAACCAATGACGGATTATGTGCATGGCTGATAAGTGTCCCATCAGTGTTTTTCTGTACGTCAGTGCGCCCGGCCCTCCCTCTCCACTATAAACCCTTACGCACGGTAAGTTATGCAACTCGGAAACAAAACTGAAAGTTGCGAAGGATTTTTGTCGAAATATCCGCTCGAGGCGCTAATGTTCGCCTTATTAGAATATACGCAAAATGCACACGTACCACTTTATATATTTATTATAAAATGTCTGTATCGATACCGATCCGGTTTTTTTCGATACAGCTTTATTTAATAGGTTTCACGTCTGACCAAGAAGGTCATATGTGAGACTTAACTGCGTTACGTAAGTTTTTTATTCGCGTTTATGTATATTTGTTTTCCATTTTAAAAAGAAATCGTAAAAATTACGAATTTGCTTGTTTTATGTTTTTTCTTAGAATCGTCGAGGCGAGTACGAAAACAAATATTTAAATCTTAATAAAATCAGGTGGGACATAAAACATTACCATAATTTTTATTTATAACAAAAGAACGGGTACGATATTTGACACCCTTAGCCGCTACTAATGTAACTCGCATGGTACTCACTCGATCGTGAAACACTTATAAGCCGTTAGTTCGGTGCAGCTGTTACCCAACGAGATAGTTAAGCAATTACTTAATTAAACAGTGTTTGTAAATAAAAACGCAATCGGGCATTACCTGTCTGGTTGTTAAGCGTTTGATTGAAACGAATCGAGTGTAGCCTAGATATTCGATAGACGAATTTAATTTAAAAGCATTCTGAATAGCAAATCCGTTTCGTAGATTGTTGTGTTAGCTTTAGATTGATTTCAGAATTTCAACATTCAGAACTGAATGTAGCAAATTATATAAAAAAATCTATTGTATTTGTTGCACGAAAATGCGATTTACACAAAATTAATAAGTTTATTATTGCAAATGACATTGCGATAAGACATATTTCAATAAAGTATCAATAAAAAAAAAATCTGAATTATGGCAAAATAACACTCCTACCAAAATAATATAACAGCTGTAGAATATAAATAAAATCTAATAAATATAAGTTAATATATAGTCATATTATATTACAACATATAAATTATATGTTTGTATTTTGCAAAGCCTTCAAAGTACAGAATTAAGCCATCAATGTGTAACTTGATATCTTATTTACCGAATTGCTTAATAACAAATATAAATGTATATTAATTATACATACAGAATTATTCCAATTCCTTTAACCTTTAATATAAGGTAATAAATAATGGCTTCCAGAAATTGCAAAATTTATTCTACAAAGTTTGAACTTTAGTTAATGGCTATTTAGTAACGTAGTAGTTTGGTGATATAGAAGGTTACATTATTCTCTTTATTTTATTATACGATTTTTATTTACGTAACAGTTCATTCGACATTGTAAAAACATGAATATGAAGACATTTTTAAAGTTTTTGAGGAACATTCGAGTACCAATCTTTACAGAATAGCATATGTGTGTTCTATCAGATTGTTTTAAAGCAATTTGCAGATTTATAGACGATTATCTTAAATCCATAAGTCACAGGATAAAACTTAAAATTATCCTTAGATTGAAGTTCATTCGAGTTACAATAGTAAGAGAACGGGTTAGACTAAAATATTGATCACGAAATGGAGATTTTCGATTAAAAACATACCTTTTATCGATAAAAAATCTGTCGTTCGTAATGTTATTTTAAATATTTTATTGGTTCTATAATCCGGTCACTTGTGGAACCAGTCTGGCAACCTTTGAACTATAAAGGTGCCTCTATAATGCGAATGTTCGGTGTTTTTATTAAATTTGCGACGTTTCACCTAAACAAGAGGTTTTTTGCACGTTTCTTTGCATTGTGTTGCAGATTCTTTCAAGATTTATTTGTAGGACATATAGAAATATAACATACTGTTTTAGTGAAAATATGTTGCTAAAAGTGCAAATTTAATTTGTCTTGCAGATTTTTTAAGATTTATTTAGCACCTATAGAAATATATAATGTATTGATTGCGGTATTGTTTAAGTGAAAATATGTTGCTAAAAGTGCAAATTGTCTCGATAAATTAAGTCTGATATTTTGAAGCATCGTAATATGCTACTAAGGATAAAACAACGAATAATAAGTAACTAATACAACATTTTTCGTTCCGCGATTAGCTAAATCACGCATTATCAAACAAAGTAACAAAATTTTACACAATCTGTAAATAATGACACAAAATTGGAATAGATTCGACAAAGTGATTTGACAACAGTCTATAATTAGCCGTTACTGTGTTATCTAACCTAATTTACTTATAGTTGAATTAAAAGGTTATCGGTACTTGTACAAATCAGCTGAGAGACAACATAGTATTAATTTGATAGACGTTGAATGTTAGACGTTAAGTTCAATGGACAATGTACATTGTTTGGGAGGTTATTGATTTTGCGACTGGTCGTAGTGTCGTTTCATGTATAAAGATTTTTGTCGAATTTTGTATCTGAATATTGATTATGGAGATGATTATATAAGACATTGTTTAAGTAGGATTATAAAATGAATATACATGATTTTTAAATAAATATTTTCGGATTTTTAACCTGTGGTTTCTTCTATAGTTTTGATTTATTAATTGAGTTATCGTTGTATTATCAAGTTTGACGTTATTTCAGGAATAATCTGACCTTTTTTAAGAGTAGTAGATAATTTTAATATAAAATTATGTTTATCCCATTTTAATGTCTAACCTCAAAGATAAAAAAATAACATTTAGTATGAATTTATGTAGTTGTAACCTAAATTACTGTGCGATATTTCGACTCTTGGAAAACTAAATAAAGCCCAAGGTTATATTCAAAAGATCTTATTATTTTAGTTAAACTATAATGCTATGAACTAGTCCTTAGTGTTGTGCTATTGACAGTCTGTTGTATAAATATTGAAGTTGCGCTGGTGTCAGGCGGATCCGTTTGTTTGCCAGTTCTCCGTTACGTCATTATTTATAGGGCGAACGGGTTTTGAAAACGTTACCCTCTAATATAATAAATACGATTGTTCGTCTGTCTGTGTCGTAAATTTATGTTTATTAATAAATTTCTTGTTTAAAACTTTAGTAAAGACTAGCTGACCCGCGCAACTTCGCTTGCGTCACCTAAGAGAATGGGTCAAAATTTTCCCCGTTTTTGTAACATTTTTCGTTGCTACTCCGCTCCTAATGACCGTAGCGTGATGATATATAGCCTATAGCCTTCCTCGATAAATGGGCTATCTTACACTGAAAGAATTTTTCAAATCGGACCAGTAGTTCCTGAGATTAGCGCGTTCAAACAAACAAACAAACAAACAAACTCTTCAGCTTTATAATATTAGTATAGATTGCACTAGTTATAATATTATCTATGTGTGATAAACTTAAAAATATATGTATTTTTAACCTGCGTAAAAATAAAGCCTACAAAATATTACAGTTTCAATGAAGTACAAAAACACACTTATAAGAATAAATTTATAAAAAAAAAGTTTTAGGTTTGAGTAAATCATTCGTATTTTTCATTATCCTTTACTTATTTTCAAAAACACATACTTAGTTAATCTTTGTTATCGCTATGGAAACTAGTATTATAGGCTTACAACCAAAATGTTTCGTACAGTAATTGCCTTGTCTTGCTATTTTATAGCCAATTATAAAGATATTAATGATTCTTTGTTTTAGAATAATTAAACGACTTTTTATAATAAAAGAATAAATTACTAGTTTTTTATCCTAGACTTTGTATAATCGATTAAGATATTACAATATTCAAAGTAAACCCGACGTTATTTACAATTAAATTTATGTTTCTGAATTAATGTTTAAATTGAAACAATAAGTTATTGATTAGAATCTTTTTAATGGGAGTTATTAAACTCAATCTTGACTCTCGTTTTTCATAAATCCTATTCCGTTTTGTTTCTAAATATACTAAATTAAAGTAGATATTTTATTAGTTATTGACAAAATATTGAATATTGCCTGTAGAAAGATGATAGCGTATACTGCTAATTTCTGCAAACTGTGATAGAAAAATTATTTATGTTTAGCATCTCCCTCATTCCGGGAAGAGACCCTTGCCCAACAGTGGGTCCCCAAACAGTCAGAATTATTATTTAATATTATTGTAATAGTTTCTGTATCATGATTCTAAGACGACAAATATTGTCACTGACGATGATTACATATTCATGACAATTTGACAAGAATGTAATTATACTAGTGTGTATGTTGATATATTCTCATGTGAGACGATTAGCTTTGAATGAATTTATGTTCATTGTAGATATTATTGCATAGTTTGTTGTAAAGGAATATGGTGTAGTTGGATTACGTTATAACTTTACTATTAATTTTACGTTACCATAGAATGACATATAATTTTTCATGAGTTGAAATGTAGTGTATATTTTTTGTATTTTTGATGGAAATGTGTAAATTGTTTTTTTTATAATTGAAATTGAGTTAAATGTAAGTATGAGAGTTACAAAACCGTGTGTTGTAAAGTCATACTCAAAACATTTAACAATTATTTCAATTATATTTGTTAGAAAGTCTGGTAATGGAAGTTACATAACGTTTAGAATTATTGCGAAAAATTATAAAAAAAAATGTCGGAGAATAATCTCCGACATTTTTTTATATAGATTATAGAATTATAAGATTACATTAAAACGATAATACCTTATTATGGGTAATATTACAACCTCAATATCACACATTAATCTTTTAAAAACTAGGCAATAAAATACTAGTTTTAAATCAATCATAGGTAATCCCATAATGTAGGGAGTTTTATTTAAACTGGTATGACTGTAATTGTTCAGTAATCACATAGAGACGTGCAAAGGTATTAATAGAGTGCAATTATATCCTGACCATAGAGGTTAGTTTCCCATTGTGTGTCATCGTCGATTAATACTAGCAAAGTTGCAAAGTTATTCTACGAGCCTTAAAGATCGCTCTATACACATTTAGTATAAGAAAGGCAAAAGCTATTATCAAAGTAGTACCACTTACGTCCTTCTTACTTTGAAGGTGCGTTATGAGTTTAAACTTTGATGTAGTGTTGTCCCAACTATCAATTAGCTGTTTGGCAACTGATTGTTGGCCATCGATTTATTCGACTAAGTTTATTAACTCGACTAAGTAGTAACACTTTGTTTATAGTGTTTATTCGACTAAAATATATTTTTTAAATACATTATTGAGCTGAAAGACTTTAAACTATAGCATATAAGGTTAAACAGCTCTGACATAACAATATATTATAGTTTTAGCTCACGGAAACTCGGTGTTAATCAACAAGTGCCAAACAGGTTCAAAGTTAGCATACCTAAGATTACGTTACCTATGTAAATACATACGTACCTACACCGTTGGGACACCTCAAACATATTGCGAAGGAACCACAGAGTAACTAATGATGCAAGTGCCAGACTATCTCTAAAACATCGTTTAGATGCTCTGTGACCAATGACCTTTTATAAGGATTAACTGGTAGTTTACTACTGAATGTAAATTAGATGTCAAATTAAAGTTTACGATTACTTGAGGCCGTTTTGGATGAGTTTACTAAACTTCTAAATAACTATATCTTTGACTAAATTTACTTAAGAAAATTCCCACACTAAATATTATTAACACTAAATTTGACTGCCTCCGTGGCGCAGTGGTTTAGGTTGCCACGCCGATACCACTGCAACAGGAGGTCGTGGGTTCGATTCCCACACGGAGCAATTATTTGTGTGATCCACAAATAATTGTTTCGGGTCTGGTTATGCTTTGTGTCCGTTGTTTGTATGTTTGTAAAAGTCCCCGCGACACAAGAGCAATTCTTAGTGCGGGAGTTGTCTTTTTACAAAGAAAAAAGAAAAAGAAAGAAAATTTATTTTGTGTCGCGGAGATTTTTATATGGAACAGTCTTAAAATACAGACTAGAGCCGAAATAGAACGACCTAATATTTGTTTCGTTTGGAATCGAACCTACTACTTCCCTCAGTAGTAGTGACATTACGACTGCATTAACTACTGCACCACGAAGGTCGCAATTTTAAATAAATGTAAGATCGCACGTTTGTGGTAAGGTTTTCCTTCTTTTGAAACATAGTAGAAGTTAATACAAGTTATTTGAATGAACATAAAACAACCATAAAAATAATATTCACATAAGTTTAATTTAGTATGCATTTGTTCATAATAATACGCCGTAATGGCTTGTCGTATAGTAAGGAATGTGTTTAGTGATGTGCTGTAGTCGATTACAGTTTATATGGAATGATAATCGATTGGTTTAGTCGAGTGAAGCGTTCATAGTGATAGCTTTATGAGATAGACTGTTAAATCTGTCATATCTTGGAGTTAAGTATATTGTTCATTTAGCAATATTAAGTTAATTTAAATAGGTATGTTGAGGCAATATATAAGTTTGAAAGGTCATAAGTATTTGAAGGTGGATAAAGTAAGGTAGCATTTTCCTTCCGCGTAAAATGGCAAAGGTTTACCAATAAAAACGATACTTAAAATTAGTTATTTTTATACAGGTAGGTAAGAACGTTTTAGTGTTGTAATTCGATACGAATGGAATTGTTTTTTTTACCCCTGATACATATTTCAAAAACACGTAAATTTTAATGTGTGTAAAAACAAATTAATATTTATTTAATTGGTGAGCAGTCGTTTCAAACATTCCACCTAATTATGTGTCAATAATATGATAACACTAGATCGAGTTACACAGATATATTATTACTAAATCGACTAAATTATTTATAGAATCGATTAAAAAACAATCGATATTATTAAAAAAAAAATTGATAATTTATTTTTACGAGTTTGTATTTAATTTTGTTTGTCTCATTTGTCAAGTAAATTAAGTATTAAATGGAGCTAAAAAGTTCACATAGTCTTTACAGTCACAAAACAACAATAAATTGCGAATCAAATTAAAGTTTTCGTATTAATTATTAATAATCGTATTATTAGATAATGAATAAAACATTATTCAACATTCAGAACGGGTTAGACAAATGTTAAGTGAGGTCAGAAGGTGAAATAGTGAGTGCTGATGTCAACGGGTAGAAATTATGGTCAGCCATTTTGTTATTAGCAACAATATGGCGCCAAGAAAAGCTATCAAATTTAGTTATAACATAGACGTATTAGGTATTGAAACGAATCACCTTTACTTGTTTTTATGATGGATTTACGAAGGCTGTATTATAACGTCGCCTTGTAACTGTCGTTTTACTGGACTGATGTTAAATTATAAATATGAGAAGGGGTTATATCCAACGAAGATTTTGTACAGACTGTCCTATCGATTAACGAGTGTTTGACATTTTGAACTATTGAAGTAAATCAGATGATCAGTAGCTCGATTCTCTACAACTATCGACTGTCGACAACCGAACTGTCATCGAGAAATTTTGTATGAAAATCTGATCAGCGCCTCTGGCGGGTGTCGTAGGAAACATTTTGGCAGTACATTCTAAATGTCAAATGTCGATAGCTAGCCGGTTGTCGGTAGTCGATAGTGATAGAGAATCGAGGTACAGATTTTCACACAAAAATGGTCGAGAGGTACCCATTGTCTGTTAGCTGATAGTGGTATAGGAAATTATCCTGCAATTTTTATATTTAGAAGTTTGTATTATGGTAGTCGTTCCAGATTCATGAGCTGTCAAAACAGATCTTGAAAAAAAAAATTCGTACTTTCAGCTTTTTAATTGGTATAATACAATAGTGTGCTATGTTTTAAAAATGATTGTAACTGTCACAATTTCATTCGAAATTACACTTTATTTTATTTTTAAAACCGAAAAAATTGACTCAAAACGGGCTCTAAATTAGCGTGAACTTAAGAAAAATATATTCCGAAGATATAAAAAAACTTGTTCTCTTAAAAAAAATCTGTCACGTGTCAAGTCACGCATGTTTCTTATACCTATTATGTAGATGTTTGTTTAAAATACCAACACCAAATTAGAGAGATAATAATAAGAGAAAATTAAATAATTTCTGGTGTTGTTATAATGGACGGTTTTGATTAATCTATGCTGGAATTATTAAATTCTAATTAAAGATTTAGTTCTACAAGGCACTTACGACGTTTTAAAATCTATATGTTTATTTTTAAAGTATAGTCAATTAAAGTGGGGACCTCAAGGGATGTTTTAAGAAAATGAAGTATCTCCTTTTTCACCTAGATCTAACTAATATCTCCATTGAAGACTATCAGTTTTGGTTCAGAGATTTAGACGTGAAAGCATAAGACAAGCTAAATTCGCATTTATAATTTTAGAATTTTAATTTGGTCTTGATAAACAGATACTGTCTTAGCTATTTAAGAATTTAAATGATCACAATCAATCAAAGAGTTTTTATTTCATCTAATTGACTGGCACCACTGGTCAGTTCAGCGGAAGTCGTCACAATTAAAAAGTAAAGGAAATGGGAAATCATTAGTGTTCACATATGGCCTGTAGCTATTAGCTCGCTCTCTCATCACTTTTCTAATACCATAGTTACAATAACTTTATGTAAATGTACGGACTTGATTCTATGGGAAATAAACATTTCTGTAAGTATTTTCTCTTGAAGAATTAGAATATTTATTTATTTTTACTTACCTGATCCTAAAAAAATGGTAATTTGTAATAATTTGTACAAAATATTGTATTAAATCTAAATTGGAGATAGTATATTTGTTCTTACAAGTTTCACAATGTGAGGAATCGGTGTATTCAATATGGCACAGGATATAAAGATGCGTAGCAATAAAATCTTTAGCGTCAGCCAAAATATTAAATATAATTTAAGTGTAAATACGCTAATTCTGTCCTGACTTTTTGCTGAAAATGTCGATTTTCTAACTATGACGATTGGTGTTTTCCATTGTATTCTTCGTCTTCATAAAACACTCATTCATCGTTTATCTAGCAAGGCTTGCTATATTAGTCATCAATTTACGGTTATATATTTGTATCAGTATATGCACAATATATTAACTTATATACTTACGTATACATTAGTCATAATATACGTATACAAGTCTAGCCTTGTTGCTAAGTGTTTGTTATTTCGATAAAACAACTTTATTTTATTTGATAAATACGTAAGTATCTGTTGACGCTTTTGCGGCTAAATGGCTAAACCAATATTCATGAAATTTTGCGCGCGGAGAGATGAGAACCCGAGACCAACTACAAGTTATACTCGGACAAAGCCGCGGGCATAAGTTACTATCATCCGCCCATCCATACTATTTGTACTTCTGTCACTCTTTACTGCTAAACTGCTTAACCGATTTTCATGAAATTTAAAATGAAGATAGTGGAAGACAAACTTGGAATGGTTAATGTACCGTATGCGAGTGAAACCGCGTGGTTCAACTAGTATACAAGTCCAGCCTTGTTGCTACGTGTTTAGATAAAACGTATTATATACAAGATAACACAAGGGTTATCAGTAAGTGATCTTTTTACATACATTTAATGTTTTGTCACGCTTCTATCTGACCTCAATAAGATATGACACGTATTTTAATTGTTAGGAATTGTTCATTTGTTTATCTTTTGAAGATGGCCGATTATCTTGTGTTTTGCGAATGTTTATGAAGGATTTTTTGATAAGTCTGGGGAAACCTATCTGACGACGGTGGGATGGATTTTTTTTTTTCAAATAATGTAATGACATAATTAAGACTGACTGCCTCCGTGGCGCAGTGGTTTAGGTCGCCACGCCAATACCATTGTGGGATCGATTCCCATATAGAGCAATAATTTGTGCGATCCACAGATAATTGTTTCGGGTCTAGTTGTGCTTTGTGTCCGTTGTTTGTATGTTTGTAAAAGTATCCGCGACTCAAGAGGCATTACTAGTGCGGGAGTTGTCTTTAAAAAAAAGTTAAAGAGGTTTTTTGTATTGTTTTTTAAACGTAGAAGTAGACAACACTCGGTCTTTAGCACTTACTAGTCTAAAACGAGAATAAGTCAAGCAAAAAACTACGTGAAGTATATTTTTAGACGAACTGTCATCGCTGTAGTAATCGGTTCTATTCGTATGCTATTTTCTGCTATTTAAAAACATCAATAAGCCATCTTACTTGCCATATAAGCTACAATAGGCATATTTGAAATAGGATGTGCTCCTACGCATTTACGTCAATGCAGAATGTTACTATTTAGACAACTTTATTAAATAAGAGTCTTAGAAATTATTTAAGAATATTTCTCTACTAGCTGACCCGCGCAACTTCGCTTGCGTCACATAAGAGAATCATAATTTTCCCCGTTTTTGTAACATTTTTCACTGGTACTCTGCTCCTATTAGTCGTAGCGTAATGATACATAGCCTATAGCCTTCCTCGATAAATGGGCTATCTAACACTGAAAGAATTTTTCAAATCGGACCAGTAGTTCCCGAGATTAGCGCGTTCAAACAAACAAACAAACAAATAAACAAACAAACTCTTCAGCTTTATAATATTAGTATAGATTATAATATTAGTATAGATAACCGCCCTTTGGTAACGTGCCCAGTATATAGCAACAGGCTCGCTCCCGGTTACATAGAACTAACATTGTTAATGGCGAAACGTGGGTGTACTTCATACTCCTCTACTTAAACCTTTGAGTATAGCAGGCATGATATTGTTATTATGTGTATGTGGTGGACTCAAGGCCTAACCTCTGCCTCGTTCGGGAGGAGTCCCTGCCCAGCTGTGAGACAGTCATGGATAAAAAATATGTATGTAAAAGTCTTAAAAGTAAGATTCCAAACATAAATATTATTACTTAAAAGTCTGTAGAAACTATTATAAATACTTATAAATGCCAAAATCACGTTTCTTTTAGCAACTTGTCATATTTCACACGATCATTTCGTGGCACCTCAATGTTGTCACTAGGCAGACTGGCGGTGTCTCGTGCCTCGGAAAATGGCGGACGTTGGCGCGCTTTTTTATTCGATTAACGTGAGATTTACGCAGTTTCCAATAAACTTGTTATTTTGATTTAGGAGCTAATGTGTTTGCAAATAAATAAAAACTTTAGAATTATTATTGTTTTAAAAATTGTTATGTGCTTTACCGTTTACAAAATATGAAGTTAATATAGGTTAATTATTGAATTTGCTTAATAAATAGTTACATGACTAACTTATTAAAAATTGCAACCGGAACTTTAAAAATGCATTATTTCACATTTATTTACGCAACATATATTGCATAAAATTTCCGCCAAAGAAAGTAAACTTATTATTAAACGTTATTAAACTTTGCAATAGAAAAAAAGTAAAACGGGGTATGTAGGGCGACCCTAATCTTGCATAAAAAAGTATAGCTCGAGCAGACGCAGTGGAGCGTTCGTTGTTGGCGCAATGCAACGTTGGCCAACTAGTTGGTTAAGAAACCAACCCTGAAGGATATTAGGGGACATTATCTATGCTATTATTTCTTCTATCTCACTCCGAGGTCATCGTTCGGATGGGCTTTTTGTTAGTCTTCAAATACAACCTAGATTCGAAACTATTGTATAGTCGAATTTATTTATTTTAGGTGAAAAAATCTGTGATTTTTACAATTTGCATTTTGTTTTATTCAATGTATAATAAAAGGAGATCGAAGGGTTTACAACGACGTATTCGCAAGGTCGTAAAAAAGGAACGTGTAAAATAATAAATATTTGTGGTAATACTACAGAACAAGTAAACACCGCAAAATCATAGTCTTTTTTTGCTTTTTTAACGCGTAGCGTCTTAGTCAGTCAATGCAATACCTATAACATCCACTTGAGAACAAATACGTAGTGTTGCAAGACGAAAAAAAACTTAACTAATATATTTTGGCAACAAATGCACTGACATTTGAAATTTAAAGATTTAAGATAGTAATGGTCACTGTTGTTACTAATATTAGCCATTATTAGCTAAGATATATTGGTTTGATTACGTTGATGTGTTTTTTGAAATGCTGTGTAATTAACGAAAAGAACTGTTTCTTTGATTACATAACCTTTCAAATTTTCTATATAAGTTGGTTGTTTTTAAATTATAAAATAAAATTGTTAATTAAGGATAAATAATAATGTCTATTTCTTTTTCACAGGTAAGTTTGCTGTCAATATAACGTTGAGAAAGAATCAAAATAAATATCGGCCTTAATGTAAGTCTATTAAAATGTCAGTACACACATCACAAAGTTTGTGGAAAACACCGATCACACCGATCGCTTTTGTATCCCGTTAACAGTTTATTACGGTCAAAGAAAAATATACTTACTTTAGTTCAATAGTGAAAACTTTAGGGATTAGGAAGTAGATATATGGTTTTATGAAGAACTGTTTTTCGCAAAGAGGCAGACAGACGTTTGCGAAAATCTCAAAATCTGCAGTACATATTTTCATGTTTTTACCATTCGATAGAGCGTTTCCCAAAGAAGTTATATTTTATATTATTTTTAAGGTTTATTCAGTGTAATTATATACCCGGGGCGTGCTACTAGTTAAATTTACAACACTAGTCGATCGGCTAGTTAGCAAACCAAACAATAAACTAAAGTGCTAGCTATTTCCTAAACAGTTTGTAAACGGACCAGTATTCGAAGTGAAAGTTTCGCATAGATTCGTGTTACGTATCTGAATGCCTAGTTCAATGATTAAATAACTAAATTTATTAATGTATTTCATTATACCTAATGTTAACAGAAATGGTAATATTTACTTTTCTTTTTTTAAAGAATTTTTGGAAAATTAATTGTCGAATCTAGTTTGGAATGGCGTGATTTAAAATTCTCTTTTTGTTTAAAAAGGCAACTTCTAATACGTATTTTGTGTCACAGGGATTTTTACAAACATACAAAAAAGCTAATACAGATAAGGTACAATTAGACCAGTAATAACATACATTTGGAGATCACTCTCATATTTGCTACGTCTGAAAATAAATTTTTGACACTAGCGCGAAACGTACCTTGGTCATCACTTTAACCACTGAGTCCCTAACATTGACTAATATAAAATTACTAATAGATGAAAAATCCAAATATTGCGGCTTTTATTTAGTTCAGGCAATACAGTGAGACCAATCGTTTATACTTAAATGCTGTAATATAATTTTCGCTTTCACGAGCCAACGGTACAATTGATTTTCATGAAATTGTTCACACGTGCTAGCACAAAGATGAACTTGAATTACATAGCGCTGAATGTTACATAATAGTGATATAATATAAATATTTTCACAAATTTTGTGAAGAAAATGTTAGACTACTTACTTCTTGGCTTATATTTGTGAAACTTCTAATTGCGTAGTGCGAATATAGTACCCCGATTATGTCATGAGTGTGACATTGTCGTTGCCATGACAACCGATTATGTGCATATAAACAAACTCAATCTTAAATCAGCTGTGCATCGCATACATTGATAGAATAGTGTACAAACATTTTACAAGAATCTAGGTCTTACTGTCGAACTAAGATATTACTTAATATTGCAAGAAAATTAACACAATCATGCACTGCAATGCAACTACTTACACTAAAGTTTGTTCGATATTTAGTAACATAGCAAATACATGTCAAATAGAACGTCTTCAGTTCCGAACATACAAATAAATCTATCATCTAAATGGCAATTGCACTACAAAATTACGTAAAACTGCCATAGACCTATGCACATGCAGATTATGTAACAGCTAACCTTTTAAGTGTATATTTAGCAATCTTCTTAAAAGCTATAATCGATGTTGTAATGCTTTCGCCGCGCGACCCGCTGACACGAACGTTTGACCTCTCTGTACGTTTGTTGGTCTATGCACCGTGGGTACAATTTTTTAGCAGGTTTTTACGTAATAATTATCTGTCAAAATGACGCCATTTTGAAATGTAATGACTACTGTTTTTTTATAACACTTGTAGATAGTGATCACACCTTTTTACGAAGATTTGAAATTCGTTTTTTGCTGTGTAATAGTATCAAACCCATGTAATTTTTGACTTATGTTTTTTATCTCAAAAAGGTAAAATAATATTTTTTTTTACTAACGGAGCTCATGCGGTTTTGCTCGCGTACTAACTTTCATCCCCTATTTCTTCCCCCTAGGTGGAGACTATTAAGAAAACAGTATTTGACTAACCCCCGGTTTCTGAGTACAGTTAGCGGTAGTTTATCTATCCAATATTTTATATAAGTTTTAACGCTATTGAATAGATAAAATACAGCTAAATGTACCTCAGAAACCGGGGGTTAGAGTTTCTAGTGATAACTTTCATTAACACTGGTTCAGTGGTTTAATCGTGACAACTTAACAGAAACACAGACAGACGTTCGCTTTTATAATATTAGTACAGATGATATTTGTTTTCAAATAAATATTAAATGACCGTGGTCACAAGTTTTATCTCAATCAACAGAATGGAGTTTGATGGACGTTATCTTACAAATTATATATATTGTGTTTAAAAGCAATTTATTTTGATGCAATTGTCTGCATTCGAAACTTTTATCTACAAAGTTATATCTACGTTAGTTAATAAGTTTAAAAAAAAGTAATTGCAATATTTAAAAATCGATATTAGTTTTGGGTAGCTAGTTTTTGTGGTCAGAATTTGTTTTGTGTACGAATACTAGTCTTACAAACTAAACAGAATGCTAACTTGAATCGAAGTCTGCTACCTATGCCACGGTCAGTCTTTAGATAGGTGAATTTTTGTGTTTTTGTGTTAAACAAAAAGCATGCATTTCGTACTTTAAAGGGCACTTAAAACTACTGTCATATCGAATTTCGCGGAGGCTTTTCCTATTACTACTGTAGTAGTAGTAATAGTTCAATCCACTACGCGGTAAGAGTAAAAGTTTCAAAGTTAGCTACAGAAGCAAGTATTATATCGCATTATGTAAATACTGTTACTATAGATTTATTTGATAAAGCCATAATAATAACATTATTCTAATATTATAATATGTGCAATTGCAATTCGTTACGGTTTTCAACTACTTTTAATGTACCTATTTTATCAAATGCTTAGTTACTTTGTTTTTTATGTACTATAGACATTCGTATTATATTGAAATTATCTGTAGATTTTAAATTAATGATTACTAATGAGTAATGTACACGAACGTTTTTAAAACACCGGGCACTTAACTGCAATACAAATTGGAAAAATCTATCATGACCTGGCTCTGCCCTGAAATCGAACCTGTCACTTTGCGGCTGGTATTCACGTATACCACTTCTCAGAATGCAGAAGCAAATGAGATTATAATTCAAAATCAAAGCTAAATTTCTTGAAATAATGTTGTAATAATTGTTTTTTTTTAAAGTTCATCGAGATATAATTTTATTTCCCTAACATTGTCTGCAAGAGAAACCATCCACAACTCACAAATGTTTTACACACACAAAGTAGTGTTATTTAGCAAGGAGTATGCAAACATGTGGGTAACAGTACAGAGGGCAATGACCTATAGCTCAGTGGTAAACAAACGTGCAACGCTTCCTGATCGTTAACGGGTTTGAGGTTTGAGGGACTATGTGTAACGAAGTATTTTACGAGGGAAGGAGTTAATTGTAGGTTTACAGTTTTTGAACAGTCATTTGCCCTTGAAGATGGTTGAAATATGGTCTGTTTTCCGAGATGTAAGCGACTATTGGGTCATATCAAATCTCTTCTGTAGTTCAGGTGTAAAAATGAGAAAAACCTTAAAAGCTTTTATTTTCATATTCTGCTTTTAGTTCATAATATTTCAAGTTTGAATGCCTTGGCTAATTAAATGGTTACAGAAATCTCGTTCTTTAATTTTCTTTCAAAAGAATTTGGTTTGTCAGGCATTTTACAATCCTTATGTGCATTGACATCCAATTCAAATTTAAATCATATATTAGGTGTGTTAAACTGATAGAGGTGTAGACATTAGAATCTTCAAGAATAAAGCCTTTTTCTAACAATGAAAATTCGTCATACAGTCAATATTATGCTTTCAAAACAAACACCTAGGATTATCTAAGCTAATCATATGCGAGTTACCGTTGCACTAAGAACCTGTGTTTTCACAGAATAAATTGATGTCAAGTATTATTTCCAAATAAAATAACGGGTAAGCCCGCACGTGTATTGAGCAGTTTGTGAGTACCATAGACATAATATATAGTTAGCTAGATACCGCCTTTTTACTTCTACAGTAATATAATGCGTCAGAGCGTACCTCCATACATTGACTAATAACAAATGCTATTAGCTCCCCGGGCAGTAATTTGAGAAAAAAAATATATAAATAAAAAACGTTTTTTTCCGAAATAAAGTTTGAAAAAGACTGGATCCCATTTTCAAATGTCTTCATGAAATAAATATTAAAAACAGTTTTGCAGTCTATATTTCATAGTAACAGATAGACTCTTGCATTTACGATGTTTATTATAGTATTTCATTTTTGTTACTGAAATGCCAATACAGTCAAACGTTCTTTCATATTTTATTTAGGAAAGATAAAACCAGTCTGAGAAAAAAAACTTCAAAAATACTCATACCGGCCAAATTATTTATCATAAAAATACACAACGTTGTAGAATCGGCGTTTAAACTTGCGGTATCCAGCCTACTCAATATCTTTAACAAACACTCGAGTGACTCAAGTGTTAAAATCACAATAGAAAACTTGTCCAAGTATTTTTATACAACTATACTTGGATATTAGCATGCTTGGTCATGCAAGGAATGTACCTACGATATGAATTTTAAATTCAACGGTAGCTTTTGTTCAGCATTGATACTGATCAAGACAATACGACGGGAGTGAATGCTTTTGAAGTGCCCGCTCTTATCGTGCTAATGTATGCAAGAAATGTGTTTATTTAAATATGGCTTTTTCAGAAAATACCATTCCCTTTTGCCATTTAGATTTTTTTGTATCGTAGATAGTAGAGGGCGAATTATCTAGTTAAACTGTTAACTTTTGTGTGTTACCAAACTATAGGCTACCATTGAAAATAAATATAATATAAATTAGAATAGCATTTTGCCCGACATGAGAATCGAATCTGAGTCTTCGGGTTCAGCAGTTGTACACTTTGTAGTTTATACTAGTGTATTTTAGTTTAACTTGTATTATGTACATGTAATTCTAACAGACTTTATGCGGGTGACTAGATAATAATGAATGATTATGTCTTATGTAACTACTAACCGTGCCCCGCAGTTTAATCGCGTTTATGCTAATTACTCTGCTCCCGTAGGGGCCGTAGGTCGTAGCCCGATGAAAGATAGCCCAAAGTCTATCTCATAAATATGACCATTACATAAAAAAATATATTAAGTAGTTTCTGAGATTCAAACATGCTTACAAACTAAAAGATTTTAAATTGTTTGCTATCTGTATTGCGATTTTCTACAACTATCGACCACCTGCCAGCTATCAAAAATGTTTGTATGAAAATCTGATCAGCGTCTCTAGCGGACACCGTAGGAACTACTTTTTAAGTACATTTTAAATGTCAAACTCAATACTCGAAAGATAGTACAGAATTTAGAAAATCGCGCTACAGATAGCTAGATTATTTCAGTATTTTCATCACATGTGAAATATTTCCATGCGGATGAAAACCCGGATCTGTTTACATGTAAACATTGTATATATGTAAAATAATTGTCCTTACGTTCGTATATCGTATGCACGTTTGTTTACATACATTTAATTACTATAGAGAATTATAAACGTCGTAACAAATGCTTAGCTTTCAAGTTTCCGCACAGTTATTAATTAATATCTTGTACATAACATTGAACAAAGAAAACCTGTACATGGAAGTCATATTTACATAGTTGTAGCATTAACATATGTCAATATTGGGAATTTCTTTATTTAATTGACATGATATCCGTGTTATATATTGTAAGAAAATTTGTTAAATGAATTTTGGAATAAATTCAGAACCTTTTAAATATATAGTTAAGCTAATTTTGTTGTGGGTTATATCTAACATATGAGACAGTATAATGTACCACAATTTGAGAGTGATTGTAACCCTAAACCCTATTATAGAGTTTTATGATTTTATGTGTAAGTACATGAAACCAAAACAGAATATTTTTTCAGAAGTTCATGCATTTTCCCATTCACACATGGTTTCTTTTAGTCTTATTATCTCAAAATGACTTAAAGCTTAGCAAATATTCTGTACAAATACAAAACTGTCATATTATACGGTGTTATATGCATTCTAGTATAATCTAAGTGAGTATATGAGTATATCCTTGTTGCGTATACTTAACGGTTCGCGTACGGTAGTTCTAACACCTTTTGCGCATAATTCTAGTATAATACATACCTATATAGTATATATCTTAAGTTTAGACAGTGCGTTGTACTTAGGTAACCTGTAACGGGAAATACTGTAGATGATGTGTTTTGGTGAAAAGTTAGGTTTTTATGCGGGAAATTAGATTAATGTGATAAAATGATAGGTTGAAAGTAGGTTAAGGCTAGGTTTATTATTTCTCAGATTCTTATAGTAAAACTGATTATTGTAAATTTATATATACATCATTCTTTAATGTTACTTCTAAATTCGTTTACTCATAATTTGTTTACTATTTAAATGCAGTGTAACATACAAATAGAGTTTAAAGGTTCAAATATTTTTTCATAAAAAGTTCTAATATTTTTCTGTTTCTAGAAAGTATAAAGAAGAAAAATTGTTTTAACTCCCGTAAAACATTATATAAAAATCATGCAACCAGAAATGCTTGTTAGTCATCAATATCGTCATACAAAAGTTTAATGAACCTACGATACTAAGAAAAAATCGAAGTACTAGGAAAATCTCAAAAAAAAATTCTCTTGTACTTTTTCCAACGTTTTTTTACCAAATAGGTATTATTAAAGATAATCTACTAGGAGGGAAAATAGGTGTAAAATCCTTTTATCTAATCCTCAAGTAATCATTACTTGGCAGTTTGTGAACCAGTGTCCACTGTCCAAAGTCCATACCACAATTAAGGCTTTGTTGAGTTCACAAGTCACTAGGGTTTACCCGCACCTATTGTTTTATACAGTGGGAAAGATTTTACACAGGTAAAATTTGTAGACTTTATACTTATGAAAAAGCCTGAGTCATCTTAGCATTGGGTCGTAAGACAGTGCAAATGTAGCATTGGCATCAACGTAAATACTTCGTGTTCCTTTGTGCGTAGATCCCAATAGTAACAGCGAAATCTATGAGTAATTAAGTAACATTTTAGAGGTTGATTAGGGTAGCAGTTTGTTTCTTTCATAGGGCGTGTGTGTTTAGACGTTTTGTACGTATATTTGCAAATAAAGTTTATCACAACGAAAAAAATATTGTTATTAATCCTAACTTCACACTTAACGGTTATATAACAACTAATATTGCGAAAGATTTTTCATAGACCTATTATATAGCTAACTCGATAAAGTAATTGTTTTTACAATTCGCGATGGTTTAAATATATTTATTATTTTATTAAATTGCGAGCATATTGTCGTCAAGAAATAATATGAGTATTTATTAAATTGTATTTTGTGGGTTACATAAATAATAGGATTATGTAGTTATAATCATAGTATGACGGACGACAAACGTAATCATGGAGTCATGACGTAAATATTTATTACAGTTCTCTGCTGATGATAAATAGAACGAGCTTTTTAGTAGTTATTAAATGCAATATACCCTCATTAAGAATCTCATACAATAGTTAATTTATAAACTTACAAGTATTTTGAAAATTCCCGACAATAATAGGTTTTACGTGCAAATATGATCGATAAGATGCTACGAGCATGATCAAGTTACAAATTTAACTCTACCGGTTACTCAGAAGGGGCTACTACAATACACAAGTGACAATACATTTCTTAATATTTTACTCACTTATATCAAGCTAAAACCTTACCAATTAGTTCCTCAGCACATAAAGTACAATTACGAGCTGAAACAATTGTTCGTACATACAGAATCGATGTTTACGAGGTGTTGCTTTCGTCACGGTGTACCGTGACATCTTTACGTCAACACCGACGTTGATTACAGCCATTGCCCTGCATACCATGTTATCAGAGAAGCTATTTCTATTACTATTGACGACTAACTAGATGTCATTGATAAATTTTGAATGAAATTTTGATCAGCGCCTCTGGCGAGTGTCGTTGGAACTAATTTTGTAGAACATTTTAAATGTCAGACTATTGATACTCGATAATAGCGACTAGAAAATTTCGCTTGTAAATATGAAATAGCTTATATGGTAAATTTAAAAAAAATGTCTTTAATGTAGTGTATTTTTATTTGATTGGTAGATAATTATTGATCGCTTTCGGCTCTTCACAGTGAAAATGAAGTCGAAACTAAATGTCAATAACAGTTTAAGTATGTTTTCGAATAATTAATTATTCAGTGACACTTAACTATAAGTGGTGCTTAAAAAGTATTTCTATCCCACAACACTCTTTAAAGCTAAAAACAGCATAAAATTTAAGTGTCACTTTTAAAATAAGCCTTCGTTTCGGCAGAAAAGCTGTATGAAGAAACAAAAATCACTTATCAGGAGGCATTTTGACAGTGGTTTCCATCCATTTCCTATAAAATTATCTATCGGATAGCCAAGTAACATACTAACTACTAGCTAAAGACTAGGCCACTTCAATTAAGTATCATTTATAATATAAGAATTGATAATAGAATTTGAAAGCGTTGAAAGAACACTTTCAATAAGATTTCAAAACGAAAATGCTATTATTCTAACCGGCAGTAAAAGTTTACACATTTATCTTGCATTTACTATGTTTCAAAACAAAGACCAAATCGATTATATCGATTAGTTATCATCGAGTAGTAATTGTTCGTATCGATTTTGTAATCGATTAACATCGTGACGGTAGATGTTTCACAATAATATTGGTAATGAATTAAGTGATATATTTCATTAATCAATGTGTGTAGAATCGATTGTGTTACTACATTTTCGTTGCTTTGTTGTTTACTAAATAGTTTCTGTTTATGAATGAATGACACTAATGACAGGAATGACGGATCAGACAGACAAAATAACTATTTAAAAAGGTTTTTGATGCAATCGTTTATGGTCTTCAAATTAATTCCAAATATGTATAATTAACTTATGTTTAATGTAGAAAGTCGCACCATTTTTGCACTAAAAAATCTTATTTAATCTTATATACATAAGTAATGAGTGCCAAGGTGAAAGAATATTGGGACCTAAGAACCAAGCTAATGAAAAATGACGAAAATTATATTTATTTGAAAACGACACAAGGAAACAAGGGAAATACTATAAAGTTGACGGTTTTCAGTCATATTTTCAGTACGATTTTGGAGTAACCAACTCATAAGGCCGTTGTAACACAATAACTATAGTTCACGTTAAGTGGTCACTAATCGCTAAAGAAACTCCTCACCAATCATACTTAATTTAAAAAAGCCTTGGTCCTTTTGTACAAGTTGTTACTATATTTGGTACTTTAACGGTCATTACTGTACTTCCTCGTAAAACACTACGCATTTTTGGAGCAATCAATGTCAAAAACCACCTTCCTGATAACTTTTTAACTCATGACTTTAGCTGTATATAAGTAATATGATGCTATTACTACTAATCATAACAAATCCATGCTTTAATTTATTATTTTAAAAGCAAAATCTGCTTTTTGACAAACCGTTTGACGCTTGTTTCAATCATTTCAACATAAATTTCTGAAACAAAATTTATAATATATTTTTCATTGCATATTTCATATGGCTACTGGGATACTTAGTTTCAAAATATTTGGTGCATTTTAAGAAGAAAAAAAACCGTTGATTTTGTTCCTTTTTTTTGACATAATCAATTGTTATTTCAAAAAGATTAGTAATGACCCTACTTTCGAGCCTTTAGGCTAAATTATCATATTGATTTAAAGCACAAATACTAGCATAAAAACTATTTAAAACCCACGCCCATTAAAACATATATTACGTTCATGACAAATGGCCCATCTCTTATTGCGTAAGGACAAACTCAAAATTGCAACACAGTACATTTTAAATCGAATCTCTCCCATATTATTATATTAATAGCAAATATTTCAATCAAGAAAACTTCCTCCTTTCGTTACTTATTTAACTGTTTCAAAACTTCAAAAGGTCACGATAATCTAATATCATTTTACAAAATTGTATAACCTAACTTTTTAAAAGTCAAATTTGACATTCACTACTTGTTTCCGGTACGTACAGTTTTTTGTTTGTTTGTTTGTATGCTTCTCGTGACTGTTAAGTGGGTTCTGCACGAGTATTGCGTAATGCGTGAAATCTATTTGGCTATCGTTAAAAGCCTTTAAAATGTATTCGTAACAGTAATAATGTAGAGTTATCAAACGTTTTGTTCTTTCATTTCGTACGTTTTTTAGGTTTCTCAACGTTTAATAAGATCTTGTTGATTCGTATAAGATAGTAAATTGACTACTTTTATATATTTTAGTATCTTATAATTGAATATACACTTATGAATACTTCTATTATGTATATATTATACATATCTATACCTATAATTAGTATTTAATTTAATAAATGTTCTGGATGAAAGGACTTTTTTAAAATAAGGGACTTCATTTTTGACTTGAAATATTAACGTGTCATAGTGAGAGGATATAAAATGTATTTCAATAGATTTGATTTGCAGCTCTTTATTAAGAAAACAGTCATCAATAGTACAATTATTTTCCACAAAGTAAACCCTAAATAAAATAAAAAATATACTACCTAAAGACAACTCTCAATATAGTCATTTACAGCACACACATAAACATACACACACAAACACACAGTTTCTCAACAAGTGTAACGCGTTGCTCGCAGCCATTGCTCTATAACGAAAGTTGGCCACTGACGTAATCAGCCCTACTTCCGATATTACGACCACTATGACCTTTATTATTATTTAAAACTATATAATATTATTTATGGTCCGTTTCCGAACTAACGATTGGCTGATGGATTATTTTGTTTTTAAATTGACGGTTTAATTAGAGGTTTAAAAATAGGACTTTGCTTTTTCGAGATCTTTAGTTTAGTTTTGAGTGCCTCCGTGGCGCAGTGGTTTAGGTCGTGGGTTCGATTCCCACTCGGAACAATTATAAGAGCAATTCTAAGTGCGGGAGCTGTTTTTTAAAAGAAAATACAAAGTTTCATTATGCAGGAGGATGTATGGATGTTTGTAACTTCCATGCAAAAACGACTGCATGAATTAGAATGAAATTTAGCACACAGATAGTTTATAACGTGTATTAACATATAGTGTATTATTTACTACAAAAACTACTGTAGTAATCGTTTTAAGTATCTAATATTCAACGTTATAAATATATGAGTAAAGTGCCCCAGTTCGATTCCTGTGTAAATAAATGCAAGTGGACAAGAGTGTCTAGGTCGTTTCATCTTTGTACGCTATTATGAATTATGGATACGCGTTCATGAGCATATGAGGTGTATGTGCTTAGACTTTAATGTGGTTCTCGCATAAAACACAAATAAACAAGATGTTGTTAGGTTTTGCTAAAGTCGGTTAAAGAACTTTATATTTTGAGAATTTCATCTTATATTGTACAAAGGTTTACGTTCATTACTTTTAAACTCTCGCGTTGCATGTTTAATGTATAATAGAATACGGGAATTAAGGTATACGTTGTCTTATTATTGGTATAAGTATGATTTATACTATTAAGCAAAAAATCTCATTTGTTGAATGAGACCGTGAAATATTTATTTTATTATGTTTTTAGTATTTGTTATTATAACAGCAACAGAAATACATCAACTGTGAAAATGTTAACGGCCTGACCATCACGGTCTATGAGATACAGCCTGGTGACAGACAGACACACCGTGAAGTCTTAGTAATAGGGTCCCGTTTTTCCTTTTGGGTTCGAAACCCTAAAAAATTTACAAGTGTTTGTAAATATTACTGTATAAAAAAAAACAGCTCACCTATTTATAATAGTGTAGAAATTGTAAAATATAAGAGTGGGTTAAAGAATTAATCAAAAGCAGCCTTATATGCACATACTGTTTCAGTTTTGAAATATAAACTTATATTTAATTATGTAATTAAATTATAATTCACAACTGTTATTTTCGCACAGTTGCTATTACACAATAGCAATTATAGTATGATAATTATTATGCTAATTATAACGAGATTAGTTAATAGCTATTTTTGTTCAAATAAACTTTTTGACTACCTAGTAATTGTGTTAGCGCGAGATAAATCCTTAGATTCATAGTTTTATGGCAGAATTAGGCATTAAGTATGAGGTTATCCTTGCTAAGATATATTTAGAGACAGATATTACATAATATAATGCCTAAAAGTAGCGTTTCCCAGGTTGTTTTCAAAGAATTTTCTAGTCATCGTTTGTGTTTGATAAAAAAATCATAGTTTGTAGTTGAAATCTGTAGGTAAAACATCGTGGTTTGAGCAGTGATTACAGTGGTCACCACGGTATCAATGTGTCGGGAGGTTGTGGGTTCGATTCTCACACGGACCGATTGTGCGATCCACAAATAGTTGTTTCGAGTCTGGTAGTATTTACTTTATGTCCGTTGTATGTTTGTAAAAGTCCCCGCGACACAAGAACCAATTTTAGAGCGGAGTTGTCTCCATTCCCCACGGAATAAAAAGCCTCCTTATTCAATACTACAAATACTTTAGTATATCCACCAAACACCACTAGCATATTAAAAAATATAATGCATTTATACTACTACTTGAAAACAAGCGCACTTATTCTTACGAATGGCGGCATAGCGTTTCGTAACTCTTGATATTATCTCGTCTGACTCCTGACCTCAGTGCGTGCACCACTTTAAAGGGGAACTTTTTATCTTGCTATCTTTGACCATTGTTCTAGATCATAAGTATGATATATTTGGACAGGATAATGTATAGGCAGGGCTTTTAACGAAAAGATTTTGTATTCTCATTCGTTGTTTTGTTAAACCTAGGGTCTGTGTTCAGTTCTGTGGTCCGGTAATATCGGATATACATAATATATAATTTTGACTGCCTCCGTGCACTGGTTTAGGTCGCCACGCCGCTACCATCGGTCATAGGTTCGATTCCCAGACGGATACCTGACTTGAGAATCTAAGTTACAAGATTTTTAACTTAAGGCTGGAATTTGAAGACCTGTCTTTATAATAGCGTTATCCAGCTCAAATACAAAATTACATCGGTATTTAAAAACATATAAGACTCTAATTAATAAATCATTGATGTAGAGTTTCTTATTTAATATTTCACATTAATATAAACGTTAATTTCACACAGTATATATCTGTAAGTTATCTATGTATTTACATAAGTGATGTGCTAAATATAGAGGCACTTCCCCATAGTGTTGTAACTGATCTATGTACGGCAGGTGGATGCGCGGTAGTATCCGCATTTTAGTTAGCTGATGCGAATACCGATAGCTATTAGTCGATTTGGTAACTAACGTGAACTATGATACTAATGAAATAATTGTTTAGAAGATATTTTTTGCTATCTGATAAGAAAAATAACTGTAATTCTGTTACAACAAAATTATTTTATAAATAATATTTTTTCCTTGGTGTATTTTAACTTAATGGTGTGTAAGCAATTGTACGTGGACCCGACTCACACTTGACCATTTTTTTTCTATGGAAAACTTTCTCACGGAATTAGATTTTTTGAAAACTGAAATGTTTTTTGTGAAGATGATACTTCGTTGCAAAAAACAGCTTTAACATAATTAACAGTTAGTTAAAAAAACTTCAAAATAATCTAAGCATGACTAACAATAATTTAAACAATTATGACGTAGGTCCTTAGCAGGACAACAATAAAGCAAGTGAAAGAAGCTCAAAATTATTTTGTAGTGATATTATCTTAAGTGTACTTTGCATAGCTTTTGTGACAGCCCCTTGTGAATACGGTTATGTATGAGCAAGCAGAGTAAGTCACTTTAGAGTTTAAAGCCCCTAACTTGCTGGCAGTATGATCTGTTGTCTGTGCTTTTAAGAATTTAACTGTACTATTTTTTAAGAAATGTATGAGTATTTTTCTAATATACACAAATACAGATATAATATCTCGTATGTTATGCCCGCGAGTGTAGGCAGAGGTGTAAAAAATACACTTTTCTTCATTAACAATTTCGTTTTTTCATTAACAATATTAGTCCCGTGTAATATTAGGAGAACCTATTGCTATATACCGATCACGGTACCGAACCCCGGAATACTATAAATTGAGCAGTCTATTTTAAACACTTACCCTCTTATTAATAAAAATATATGAAGTTATGATAGGCTTATAAGTGATTTGTTTCTTTCACTCCTTAGCGAAATGAAAGAGAGAAAACATATTTTAGTAGTGATTTAACTAAAATAGGTTTATAGTGTGTTTATGAATAAGAGAGTTAATCATTATTAGGTATTGGAATGTGTCATCAAACAACGGAAAGTTTTTTTCAAATTCATATTTCTTTTAGAAAACCTTAGCATTGATAGACAATTAAGTATTCGGTAATCAAATATTATTATTTACTTAGTAAAATGACACATTATGTCACTTAAACTTTGACATTACAAAGATGACAGATTGTTAGTCATATTTTATTCACGGCTACCTGAATAATTTGCCCAGCAACAGTAAGATAAAACCATACATATTTATTTTCATTCAATCAATTTGATATTCCTTCTATTCGGACAATAAATAACGTGCTTATAAAATAAAAATAACTCATTTAATTATATCAATAACGTTATTCATAAATAACTGCTTAAATTAAAATAACGAAACGCTTTATTTCGCAACTGTTTTGTACTTGACAGTGAATGTACAAATAACATAACAAAAGAAATTGATTGAAAATATTAAACAATGTACGAGCGACATGAATTAATGTATATTTTTTTTGAATGTACTAAGTTGCACAACGGTTCGGTCGAACGGTCACCGCGTGGGCTTCACAGATGTGCACAACGCGATGTTGCAATTCCAATGCAAGTTATAGCAAGTTTGTAGTAAATAGCACTGTTGCATAACCATCGTTGTATTGCGAATCGCTCGGATTCACACCGGCAGAACGTCGTGATTTGTTTTCACGGTACGTGTTCCGATTTAACTTTGTCACGTACGAAATAAGTTTACGTGGTTATTATACGCGGTTTTTTGCTAAAAAACCGTAAATGAAATATTAAAAATATAAAAAGTAAGATCACGAAGCGTTCGGTTTCATAATTGAGTGAATTCATGGTGACTTGTTGACGTTTACCTACTTTTAATTCACTTAGGTTTTGCACAACTGAAAAAATATTGTTTCAATCAACAAAAAGGTAATTTTATGCTTGTTTTGTACATAAAAGACGGCGTAATGATTATTGTGAAACGTTAGATAATAACAATTGTCAAATTATCCACTTAATTTGATAAGGTTAAAAGTTAAGGCCATTTTATGTACAATCCCTGTAATTAATAGATACTAACTTCTGTCTGGTCACGTGACTCATGATTACAAAACTACGTGTGTCTAGATGCCCTAGCAACAGCTCTCTTGTGGCTTTCAAGGCGTTCATGCTAAATTTCGTGAACATTGTTTCAACAGTTCAGACGTAAAACAAACAAACAGACATACTTGAGCATTTACAGATATTAAGTACGTTTAATCAAAGCTGTCTCCGTCTTTAAAATCTAATATATAAAATCTCGCGTCACAGTTTTCGTTGCCATACTCCTCCGAAACGGCTTGACCGATTCTCACGCAATTTTGTGAGCATATTGAGTAGGCCTGAGAATAGGCCAACATCTATTTTTCATACCCTTCAGTGACACTTTTTTTTAAATTTATATATGGCAAAACAACGTTTGCCGGGTCAGCTAGTTATAAATAACTTCAAAAGGAAATGATTTAAGGCGTCAGAAAATAAAATTAATGATGACAAAATCGATAATTTGCAATACATATACATGATCAATAAACTACAGGGGTGCCAAAACTGGTGTCATTCACGATTTATAACAAACTAGCTGACCCACGCAACTTCGCTTGCGTCACATAAGAGAGAATGGGTCATAATTTTCCCTGTTTTTGTAAAAAAAATTACTGGTACTCTGCTCCTATTGACCGTAGCGTGATGATATATAACCTATAGCCTTCCTCGATAAATGGACTATCTAACACTGAAAGAATTTTTCAAATCGGACCAGTAGTTTCTGAGATTAGCGCGTTCAAACTAACAAACGAACTCTTCAGCTTTATAATATTAGTATAGATTATTAAGCATAGATATATATTGCGCGTTTCGCTGATTTACTATTATATATCATTATCATTATACCAGAAGTGGAGCTATTATATATAACAAGTTCTAAATCATTTATTCAGTAAGTAATTTAGAAACATGAAGTTGTTTCATTACAGTTGTCACTTGGAATTGAGCAGCTAAGTTCATGGCCAGTCAGTTTCGCTATTTTTTCAGGTTATTTTTTTATAGCTTTTTAGTTTTTCTTTCCGAAAATAGTTAATTTATTGTTAAACAAACATACGAGACAATAGAACAGACAAAATTCAGCTTAAATTTGCACGCATTTTTTGTGCTAATTGGCTTAATCGTTAATTAATATTAAAGCAGTGCTATTTTTTGCTTTGTACCGGATTTTATTTATTTAAGACACTTATAAAAAAGTTTGAGTAACCTAATTATCTGTGTGAAAAAAATATCCCTGTGTTAGACCTCAGATCTTTAACTACCTCCGTGCCCAATTGTGTTGAAATTGATTTATCAGCCCAGCCGTGAAACCTAGATAATTACAGCAGATAACCAGTCATTTGTGTCATATTTGTCATATATCAACATAGCCTTTCTTCCAACTAAGTTGGAATCTGATATAATAACTTATCTATTCAATAGCGTTTAAGGTCATGTAAAAATAAGGGTTTGAATACATAAAGTACCGTTACATTTACCTCAAAAACCGGGGGTAAATAAAGTAAAGAAAGTTTGAAATTCTCGTGTTTCACAGATCAGTATAATCGACAATGGATAATCCACTCATTGTCATAATAACCAGTTTGCATATCGTTGCTCGTAATCTAATTACGTATGATGCAACGAGATGGACGGAGCGTGTCGATCGAATCACTGTCCTCCGTAACTGTTACCCAATAACGCGTTACATTTCACCCGTTATTTAGCCTGTTACGTTATAACAGTTATTTTTTGCTAATACACATCACTATTTTTATGTAATCGAACCGGTTGCTATTCAGTTGAATTATGATAGAATAATTTGAGTCATAAATATTAGGTCGGAGAAAAAGTCTTTTCGCATTATAGTATGTATGAACTTGTAATAAAATCTCTTTGGCTTTAAGAATCACAAATGAGTACACGGTTCATTAAAGTTTCTTTCAGTGGGCTCGTGAGATACCCAAATATCGAGCTTTTTTGTATAGAGAAAAGATTTTATTACAAGTTCATACATACTATAATGCGAAAAGACTTTTTCCTCGACCTAATATTTTAATTATCATTATTGATATATATAGTTGAGTATTCAATTTTGAAAAGGTCGTATCTCACATTACAAAGACTTGACATGTGCCGTTTTTTAAATCGCATATTTGCTCTCATTCTATCTTTTCTCAAAATCGTAATAATATTAGTAGTTCGGTACACTGCTTTCCTAAGTATTATGTTGCCGTGAAGTTGTCGATTTCTCTCGGCAAACAACTAAACTAATTTTGTAAGGCATTCGCTAGCACAGAGTTCAACACGATTGTCGAGTCATACATTGGCATACTATTACTATCTATTACATAGCTATTGAACCAACATAGCATTTTATAATAGATGTTTATATTGTGTGATATTTAGTTTGCTTTAAGTGGGGTTAGTACTATTAATTAATGTATAACATAAGAACGATTTATTGTAGATCATTTTGTAGTTAAGTAAGTGATGTTAAAATGAGATACATTGTACAGTTAGTCCTAAGTAACTGCTAACACAGTAGATTCCTGCAAGGCTACCGAAGATTAACACAGCAGTCAAATCAATACAAATAATTTGCTAATAATAATATATTGTTTACAAAGTTAGAGATATTGAACTATATAGGGAAAGACTACATACAATATACCTGTTTGGAGCTTGTTTACCGTCTTATGTCTTCACAATTTTTTATTTCAAAATTTTCGGTTTTGAGCTACAAATAACAGCTTCCTAATTCAGTTTAAAATGAGTTTAGTTAGCAAGTTCAAGTGTCGGGCGGCGACGGGTCGGTATTTGAAAGCGAACAATCGTTTGATGCGGCCTGACCTCTCACTTGTGGGCTCGTGGCGCAACCTAGCTGCGACCCTGGCGTTGCTCATTATCAAGGATGTACTTTCCATTTAGATTCAGATGCTGGGGAGGTACTAGATGAAAAAAATACCTACTATACTATATACAATACCTACCTAGAGCGTGTTGATTTTGAAGTAGAGAAAAAAATATTTTTATTTTTTTTCACATTTTTAAAGAAAATGTGAAAAAACTCAGAGAAAAAATATTTAAGTAAAATGATAATAAATCAAACATATTGAACATAAACAGAAAACCAACAAAAAACACAAAATCTTGCTCAGAAGCAAATAAACTTTAGTATACTCTACAAGGTACAAAATATTCACAAGTACGTCTTAATAAAATGTCAAAAAATACGAAATAAACAGCCAGTGACACACCGGCAGATATTTGATAGTAAATTACATAACATGTTTGAGAGAGCGGCAACTTTTTGCGACCACACCAACAATTGATTCTTATATCACCGTTGTGTACATTCATGATGAAATTTCAGTCGCTAGCTTAGTACTAACTGTGTGCCTAATGGCGTAACGTAACGAGAATGTTTGTGAAAGAAAGTAAATTAGTACTTTTTTATGTTTAATAGTTTAGTTTACTAGAAAAAGTTTCGCGTAGTCGAATAGAACAGGAAGTAACTTTGACACTAAATTGATTTGATTTCGATAGGTTTACAACTTTAACTTCAGCAGAAAATATATACGGTTAAATATTAATTTCAAGTTATGCGATGGCTTGATCGTTTATCAAGCCATCGCATAACTTGCCATCGCATTTAAAGTGAAAACATAAATTAATACTACACAACAAAATTTAAGTTTTCTTTATTTCATATGTACCTTATTGTATTAGACATGAAACTAATTAAGCTACTACTACCGAATTTCAAGAGTTCATGAAAAGAAATCGGGAGACTAAGGTCAGCTTTTTAAAATGGACCCATCCCTGAAGGTTTCATAATGTTTTTCCATAGTAAAAATATACAAATCAGACATAATCGTTTAAAAACAAACATAGAATCAATCAAAACAATTATTAACGAATTCATAATTTAAATTTTGATAGTCTAGTAAAATTAACTTGAGAACAAAAGCCATTCTTAAGGAAAACTCAACCTATAATACCCAAACTATTATGAAGGTTAATTTTGTAAAACAAGAAACAAAATGGCGACCTTTGCGACGGCCACAACGGTCCATGTTGAGCAATATTCAATTTGTACACTTTTTATTACAAATAGAAACTTGTCAATTGAATTAACCCATGAAGAACTTTGCTGAAGACAGCTACAGTATTGCTGGTTGTTTATTTGCAATATTATAAAAGGTCGTTTTATTAATCGAACAGAAGATACAGCAAATTAACTTGAGGAATGATTCCTTAAGTTAATTTGCTGTATAAGTGTATAATGTGTATTTTCTTGTGTTTGAATGAACATATAAGGGAAATACATTGAAGTATTTACAATACGCTGTAAATGATGCCACAACAATTCCATTTAGAACTCCATTGAACATCTATTTAACCCTAACGAGACATCAACTATAGTTATGTGAAAATAGGTTTTTTTATGAATTTGGTCTAATTCTAATAAAACCTTACTATGTCTATCCATATTTGCATTGCGGATTTAGTCTTAAATCAATATCTATTCAGTTGACTATATGCTGTTGCTGGTGTATGCAGTGTCTTAAAGATAAGGGCTTCGGTTTATGCGTAAACATTGTATTGAAGCTGTATGGAATTTTTCTTCATGAAACAGGATTATCTTTCTAGTCACATAACGTATCTTGTCTGATGGGGCTACTAATCCTTTAATATTGTTATAGTTAATAGGGTGCACAAATTATACTTACTAAGTTTTTAAACTCGCTAGTGGATGTATAAAGCAAGTAATTTAGGTTAGGAACGCTACTTTTTTAATTATGACCAATGTATTCAGTGTGGCATATGGTCGTCGCTTCCATTGCAACACGGAACAAATATTTACGAGCTCAATATCGTTGTACTTTCCGTCTATCATCTGAGTTTCTTTTACCCTGTTACGAGAGAAGATACAAAAAATATTTTTGCAAATACGTGCTTACATTTCAATTCGAACTGGTTTGTTGTACAAAAGTAGATCTTTTTCAAAATTCGTCACCATTTTTTAAGACCTATTGATGTGTCGTAACGAACCGAAACATCGACATATTTGGTTCCGTTCATTCAATTGAGATCTAAGACTTTCTACAATCTATTATGTTATTCATAGAAAGAGCGACATCGCGACAATCTGTCGGTAGTATGCAAAAACGGCGAGATATAGTGCGTCGCTCAAGGAAACGGTGGTAACACGCGACCTGTGAATGTGTGGGTGAGATCGTGTACGTATACGTGATGGTTGCATGTGTGCGTGTCACGAACAGCTGACTGTTGAAATGCGAGCACGGTAGCAATGTTTAGACAAATATTGTTCGTTTTAAGAAATATTTTGATGAGACCGTTTCGTAGCGCAGTGGTTAAAGTCGTCACTACGCTACTACCAGTGCATTGAGAGGTTATGGGTTCTATTACCACACGGAACAAATATTTGTGCGTTTCACAAATAGTTGGTTGTTCTTTGTGTTCGTTGTTTGTTAGTTAGTGCGAGAGTTGTCTTTTTTAAACAAAAACATAAAAAAGTCAAATATTGACTACATTATTTATGGAGTCTCCTAGGCATAATAAGTTTCTATTTAAAATAAAAAATTGTCTTTTTGTGGTGGCCAAACCCTAGTCTTTCAAAGGTTTCAAGGCTGACTTTAATGTTATGGGTAAGGTATAAGACCTTAATCTAAATACCAACAAACAATGGCACCATCTTACAAAATACTTTGACCACTACAAATAACAGCTTTAACCGAATCAAACTGACAAATACGACGTTAATGACGTTAATATCCAAAATTATAGACTGAATTAAATTAGTAGGCCATTTAATAACAAAAGCAAAACGTTGTTTGTTTATTTGTATGGACTTATCTCTAAAACTACTGAACAGATTTTTGTAAATCTTACGCTACTAGACAACTACTTTTATGCCTTGTTTACTTAAGTCACTTTTTATTCCGGAAAATTGTAGAAAAAGAGGAAAAGTAAAAAAAAATCGTAGGTAGAAGTTAATTTAGTTATGAATTAGGATATTTAACAGAAATTGGAAAATCTTGCACTAAGATAAAGCTTTATTATTCCTTGTTAACCTTTGCCTATTTTTATCCCAGAAGATAATTCAAAAAAAGGGGAAAAGTAGGAAAAAATAGAAGGTAAGGTTAATATAACGCTGGTAAAAATTAGTATAGTTATGAATTGATGATCTTTTATATTATACAAGGTGATCAAGGCGTGCCTTATAGTAGCAGTGCGGTCAAAAGGTTAGACGGCTTAGCCCTTGGTCGTTGCAACAGATCAATATTTAAAGTGGCCTGTGAATTATGATAGGATTAATAGGTCAACGGGAGCTTGAAATGCGAAGTACTGCGTTATAAGTAATATTAATATAATATAATATAATATATTTTAATACTCATTTACAGAATTTTCTTTTAGTTTTCTAGAATTATTATTATATTAACACTTTCCCTATAATTGCGTAGAAAGATAAGTTGAACTGCATTTAAATCGATTTACTTCATTAGTCAATTTTTTCTAAAATATTCACTTAGTCTGAGTCCCCTTTCGTCGAATGATTGCTTAAACAGATAAGTTGACCTACTTTGAAATCGCGATATGGTTCAATAGTATTATAAGATTTTTTTTAACTAGATTATTGAGATAATTCTCTATTTTGGAGTTGGTATATTTTGACAGTTAATCTTTTATACTTTTAATACCAATAATGTGTACCTAACATTCGTAATTTATTAAAAATATTATATAATTATTCACAGTTTACTTAAATATCATCGTAGTAACAATATCACACAGTTTTAAACAGCTTACATTACCAGTAATAAAATAAAACGATCTTGAAACTAATCTCCTAATCACTCATTGATGGCCATTATATCGAGAAAGCTGGCTAAGCAGGTCCTTGTTCAGTTTCTACGGTCAACGATACGCACGACGGAAAAATCCATCACGAATTGTCAGCTCTACCATAAAACCTATAAGATTGACTTACTACAGGAAATTTTAAGTAGGTATTTTATGCTATATGTATGTATTTATTTAATGCTGTATTAATGCGACGGTTTGTGAGTACATTTGACGGTAGTTTATCTATTCAATAACGTTTTTTATGAGTTTTAACGCTATTGAATAGATAAACTACCGCTTAATGTACCTCAGAAACTTGTGTTAAAGATCTAAAGCCAGTCTAAACGGGATTATGTATTTGTTTTGAGTGTCGCTTTTGGATTGCTATTTAGTCTTCATGTAGGTTGTGTTGATTTGTTGCTTAAAATTTATTTAACTTCATACAGACATACATGAAATCACGCCGAAGTTTGTAAGGATCGTACCAAGTGGTGTTCTTTGGTTTCTACCTACCTAAAGGAAAACGATGTGACTAAGTATGTATGTATGCATAAGGGGAACCAGTGTCATGTGGATTTATCATATATGAGAAAAAAAATCTATCTAAATTGATCTAAAGAAAATAAACCTTTGAATTTATCAATCACTTAAGTATTATTAATATATAATTTAATAACGTATGCTGTCATTTTGTCGAACGGAAACGTCAAACTTAACCACTTAGATACAAGATGTTTACTTTAATGAAGCAGGAAGAAATTATGATAAAATAACTCAATTTGCAACTTTACTATACATTAGGAAAGTCTAAAGTTTTAGCTGAAGATATAAAGATTTAAATACAATTTCATTACAATATATCCATGGGGGATTTTACACATATTGTTATAAGACAAAATGGTATAATACAGTACGCAATAGTTTTTTTATTTAAAGACAACAGCACTAAGAATTACTCTTGTGTCGCGAGGACTTTTACAAACATACAAACAACGGACACAAAGTACAACCAGACTCGAAACAATTATTTGTGGATCGCACTCTTTGTGCGATCCACAAATAATTGTTTCGAGTTTCTGTGTGGGAATCGAACCCCCGACCTACCGACGCAATGGTAGTTTATAATCGTTGAATAAAATTTCGTAAAAAAAGACCAAGATTTCCCCCATTTCCTGTTTCAAATGCCTTTAATATTGTAATAATGAATTGCGGTTACCTCAATTTACTGGACGTAATCGATATAATATCGGTATTGAATCGATAATACAATTTGTATCGATATTTTCACTCGCAGTTGTCAATCGTGATCTATCTGTTTGTCGCTTTACGAAGATATCTGAGTTACTAGATGTGACAACGTGAATTCTTTCGTGAAACGATAAGGCACGGTAATTAGGGGAATTTGGTGTTTTTGTATGACTAAGTATTTATTATTTATTTATTTATTATAAGCCCGTATCGTCCCACTGCTGGGCAAAGGCCTCCCCCAAAGATTTCCATTGTAGCCTATCTCCGGCGGTCTGATACCATTCTGGTGTGAAGGTGTCAGGTGTCAGGTGATGAGGTGACTAAGTATTTAAATGCCGATATTTTATTACTTTGATTTGAATCTGCATGTTCGATTTTATTATTCACAGTTTAATAATTGTACCTACTATTTTTAATATTAAAAGTTATGATTTATAATTATTTCAGTTATGTCTATATTTACTTTTGGTTACATATAAAAAGTATACGTTAAATATTTAATACTTTAGGCCAGATTCACTACACCTGGATAAGTGGTTTTTAGTTTGACGGCCTTTGAAATATGAGATGAATAATGACAGATCTTTTAAGTTCTTCTACATTTCCATCATCAAATAGATTATTCAACACATTCATAAACTGTAAACCGGCCCTTAGATATTCTAGCGTCTCGGTTAAATAAAATAATAAACACCAAAATTACATACGTATGCAATTTCTATCTCAAAGCGTGCAAGTAGAATCTTCCTACAAAGTAAATTATAAACAAACAAAACATTTAGTTCTAATTCATACGGAACACAACGCAAGACTTTCCAACTGCAATCGTGCAACCATTTTATAATATTGGATTATGTAAATCGTAATAATGTTATTCACTAAGTATACATAATTTGGCATGCATTGCCGACATGTAACAGGTCAAAGAAAGTACAATATCGCACAAGTTTACTGAGAAACACTTAATTTTATTACTTATGTAAATAATCCAATTAGTTTTATGTAGCGCAATTTTCTACAGTCGATGTCCAGTATCGACAAGTAAACAATTTAAATGTACTTACTTAAAAAAATAATTATGAGCCTAAAATTAGTTCCTACGGCACCCACTAGAGGCGCTATTCTCTACTATCGATCATTGACAACTGGCTAGCCATCACCAAAATATTGTTAGAAAATAAGATGATAAAGAGATGTTCAGTACTTTTCAATGTCAAATACTAGATATTTATTAGGTTGGACGGTAGAGATTCGCGCTACAGGTTTCCGTATAAATTTCTCGATAGCAAGCCGATTGTCGATAGTGGTTGAAAATTGCGCTACAGGTCAAAGAAAGCCGAATAGAGCAAAATGCAAATACGTAACTTTATTATTTATGCTTATTTAACAATTAGGTTTCTACTCTCTTAATATTAAAAACATAATAATATAATAAAATTAGCAAAAATCCAAATGTATTTTTAATTGCTCTGGTATTAAGAGAGATACCTAAATTTTACCACCTGCATTACCTAATCTAGTTTATCAAGGTATTTAAATGTTAATTACTAAAAAGATAATAATTAAGATAATCTTGGCTAGGTAGGTATTTAGAAATGAGTTAAAACACGTGACTATATAGCATATATGGGACAAAGCACGTGCTTAGTAGTGTTAATTACTTAAGCAAACAATCGGTAAGTTGGACATTGATTAGGTACCAGTTTCTGAATTAACTATGTCCGCGTGAAAAGATTTTCTATGGTAAAAAGTTTTGCAGTTTTAGCATAATTGAGTAACAAACACCTACTAATTTTTGCGTTAATAATAACAGTATGATTGGTTACAGAAATTGTTTGAATACTTTATAAAACATTTCTTCTTTAAATTTCCTTGTTTAAATTAACATCCCTAAAATGTTTCAGCACAAAACTATATCAACAAAACATAACACAGTGAAATTGATAAAATACGTGACTTCGCTTCCATAGATTCATTCTCCACGTAACCTTTACTTCCTTGCGAACACACACAAGCGCGCACACACACATTTGAGTCAGACACAAGCGCAAACACACATGTACTTGTGTGTGTCACGGTGCTGTGTGTGCGAGCAACGTTCACTTTCGATCAATGACTGCTACCAACATAAGCACGTACTAATACAGTAATCTTATTTTATTATTATTATTTTATTATGTACTGTATTGTTTGCTTTCCTTCCGTTTTTTTAACGATTGGAACTTTTAGTCTTCCGTTTGTTCTATTGGTATAATTATTTGGCTCTACAGTATACAGTATGAGGACAGTTATAGTTGTTGAAAAAATAGATCACGTAAATTGATTTCCTTTGTTTATTAACGCTGTTTAAAGTATCTTACAACATGTATTTGTATAGAGTGTAATTTAATTGTGGTTAAGTATGGTAATTCTAAATCTGCTCTACAAACAAACAAATTAAAAACACAAAATACTAGACAAATAGGTTCAGCAGTTTTCTAGATGGCCCTAAACAGACACACACATAGTTCCAAATCAAAGAAATCGTAATTTAAACCAAAACTATAATTAGGTTAACAATATAATGATAAAAAACATACATTCGTAAATTATTTTCGGTCAGCAACCGTCTTTGTAGTAAAAATATTTATAATGATAATGTTCAGCTTAGTCGATGTGTTAATGACTCGAGTAGAAAGTTAGGAAGATATATCTATTAGATATACTGTTAGTTACATTGTAAAAAAAACGGTCTAGTCATGTTTTATTCACTTCCTTGTGTATGATGGTGAAGTGGTTGCAATAAGACATAAGCATTAAGATTCACTGATGTGGGATTATTCCGGAATGTAAAATTTTACTACTTAATTTGCCAATAAGTAGATTAAGTAGTTTTGTTTTTACGATGTCTGGCAAAAGGCTCGATCCTTATTGCATGGGACTAAAATTGGAAATGGTGAAAAGAAGGTATATTTCACACATTTCTGCCAACACCTCCCGGAATAACAACGGTGAAAATAAACGTAGAACATATTTTTTTATGTTTGTTTTTATGTTTTCTTATTGTTTTGTATGTTTTGTTACAGGTAAGTCTACGATCAAGATAGTGTCCAAATTTGGCATGACATCACATTGAAAATAAAATATTAAAGCAGGTAAAACGTGACGAGTAAGTAAAGTTGATCTAAAATCACTTTAGAGTATTTGAAGTATCATATATTTTATAGACATCCAGAATACTATTTTAAAAACATGTATTTATCTAAGACACAAAAAAATGTATTTCAGTGATTCTACCTAGTTTTCACTGTATTTAGCACACTTTTAACATTATTTTCATTTACCAAACACGTATACCAAGATTTCATGGGTACATCAATCATATAAAAAACCTCCTCAAACATTCTAAACGTAATTCATATTCTTCGTATTTAAGTAATTAACCTTTTCACTTGTTTACAATAGTTATAATTATTTACTAGCCCTGTTTAACTTATCACTGATTATGTATGGACATGCTCCGCCCACGTACAAGGCTACAAGAAAGCTTGGCCTAATGTGTTAATAATTAACCGTTGGTTACCAAGGATAAGGACTTGATAGATAGATGGTTAAGGCTACTAACTTAGGTACTTTATTGGTAAAGGATTTGAATTTAAGTTGATATTTGAATATAAGTAATTTTTTTTAACGGTTTGTGGATAAACAGTTTATAAAATAGGTAATTCTATGTAAAGATATTATGTTCAATAGAAACTATTTAAAACTGAAATTAATTAAATTCAAGCAAACCAATATAAGTACTGTCAAAGTTTAAAGTTGCTTATTGAAATATGAAAAATAAATCGATTGTTCTTGTAGTAGTGACGAATTATTACAGTACCGAGTTTAGGTCTTCATAATAATGAACCAATATAAACAATGAAAAAATCACACATAATTATATTTACCGGGTAAAATTAAAGCCATATTTTTGCGTGCTGTTTACGCTTATGAACGGTAAAAACAAATACCTAAGTATATCAATACGGCATTTAGTAAATCGACCGAGTATAATGTTTACTTAGAAATGTGATATTTTAATTGGTAGTAATCATAGATAATTGCAGGCTATAGAGGTCATTTCTGAATTATTTTATGAATGTATGACATTCGGTGTGTACCACTACCGGTTAGATAATTAAAATACAATTTATTACCTGTATCCATTAAAATATGTCTGCATTTATTTCACGTTAGTTTAGATTTGCTTTTCCATTAAGAAAAAAACGTTGACCTTAATTCTGTTCAGTGCGATCCCTCGTGAATCCCTTTAATTTAACTTAATAAAATATCGCATTTGCATGCTATGTCTAGCTATTGAAATTTTACTAAGTATGTCAGCTTCAATGCGAATTGTCTTTGCAGCCTAAAGAGTACACTATGTTATACAAACAGATTATAAAAATAAATAAAACAAAATTCTTGTGTGATTGTTTTGTGATTACACCTTTGTCCCCTAATTCAATTAGTTAGGGGATTGTTTATTTTGAGTGTATAAGGAAGCGCCTATTGATACGGTGGGACAACAATGGTCTCGGGTGATGTCCGGTCAGTAGTGACATTACTCTCAGACTAAAAGTAATAATGTGAGAATTTTGTTTTTTTTTTTTAAATATTGATTTACTAGATTGATTTTTGGTTTACAAAAACATAAATTGTTTGAATACATAGGTCAGTTGGTATGGTCTTAAAAACCTGGTTAATTAAAAAGCCTTAGTTTCAACGTAACAATTGTCAACCTGCGTTCTAATGCTAGGGCAAGGACTCAGATTTTTACCCCAAGATCTTCTGTTAAAAGTTACCTCAGGGAGTCAGTTTAATAATTAGTATTAATAGTCAGTCATTTCAAAAATGATACAAAAAAATAGACGTTTCAAAATTGTGATACTTTAAAAATAACGCAAGCGTAGAAAATTTAGTGAGTTTTTGTTGATGGATGTTTGTTTTTATTGTTATTGGAGTTGTTTGATAGTAATACTAATTATCACTACAGTGCATTATCTCAGTCTAGACTAGGACTAATTAAGACATGTTTACTAGGAAATGCAAATAACAAATTTCTTTATAATTCCGCTTGTGACGCACTACCGTGCCTTACGGATATAAAGTAAATAAGATATTAATATCTTCCTTATATACCTCTGTGAAGGAAATTATGATGACATACAATATTTCATATTTCATCCGACGTTGTAACATTGTAGGGAAGTTAGTTGCACAATGAATATCCCTTTCTTTGAAAACTTATGTTGCTTATTTTTCCTACCACGCAAGTGGTCGCAGGTTCAAACCCGAGGCAATACGCCGATGACTTTTCAAAGTTATGTGTTTAGTAGAAATAATTGTCACTTGCTCTAAACGTAAAAAAACATCGTGATGAAACCTTGCATGTCTAAAATTTGTTGAATGCATTTATTGAAGGTATGCAAAGTCCCCAACCCGCACTTGGCCAGCGTGGTGGACTCAAGGTCTAACCCCTCCCACATTACGGGAGGAGATCCTTGCCCAGCAGTGGGACATTTAATGGGTTGAATTTATTTATTTAATTATTATAACATTACCCTCGCCGCCTGTTCCTAAATGAGAGTATGAGGTAGTGTAATATTGAGAATATGCCACTAACAACATAGAAATGTTTATAGGTAGATAAAATGACAAAAGTGGAACTATGTATTTGTACAATTACAATAATTACAAAAACAGACAAATATTGTCGTTTATATTTGTTGCTCTCATGTAATAGAGGGCGAAGTCTATGGCCATGTACCAGGCAGATTAAACTAGCTGTTTTTTAAACTATTCCTGTAGACTAGAAAAACCATTATTACTATGTATCGAGTATCGAAAATCGAGTAATCGAACCTAGGACATCACTATCGGCAGTCTCATTTTCATACATCAATTAAATGATAAAATTCATAGTGTTGATTATAGTGCATACAACTTCTAAGTAATGTATTCATAGTCGGTAACATAGTACACAATAATGACCAGACTATGAGTAGGTTCTTGAGATTGTCAACATACAAGTACTTGCTATTGTTCTACAATATTGTAACGTGTTGCTATTTACTAATATTATCATGTGAATAGAAAATCAACTTTATTACATGAAAATTAGAGGCTTATTTTCTACAACTCTTAATATCAGTTTAAATGTTGATCACATAGCGGGTTAATCTCTTGCCAAATACCGGGTACTTAACGTAAATATTACCTTCATTTTGAGCTATTGTTTGGAAAATATAAAATTAAGGGAGGCAAAGTAACAAACCCATGAAACAATGTACGAGTTTTTTTTTTGCTTCGCTTGAAAATCAAACCTTAGAATATTCATATCATATGGTATGGCAGCTACGTTAACTGGAAATCTATCGACGAAATCATAAACCTTAACCTCTATTTATTATATAATAAGCTACAATTACAAAAAAAAACAGTAGTAAAACCTCATTGCGAACTCAGATAGGATGTCACAACACTATTTCCTTCGCGGACGGTGACTTCCTAATGTCCCAACACTAAGCAAGTGGGTTATGGACGTATGTAATTGAACGGTCATTATGTACTGTACATAGTCGTTGTCATACTATGTTGCGTTCAATGATACCAAGTAAATTAGCTAGCTTCCTTTTTCTATCAGATTGTTTTGCAAGAAATAGGATTGTTTTTTTGATTTGTGTAATTTTGTTACTGGCAACAAGGTTGGGAAATCATCATTAATGAGACATAAAGTAGACACGGGCTTTTGGTGTCCTTAAAATAGCAGTCCTGATCAGAATATTTATTCCTTAGTCTATCAAGCCAGCGTTATGAATTTTTAAAAAGATAACTACACTTATGTCTCTGAGTGTAATTATTTTTTAACATAATTACAGACAATTTGCTCGAAACTTAATGAACTACTTAATTATGCTTATGAATAATCATTTTCAGTAGTAAAAACCTTTTAAGTCCGTTAAGTAATTTTTGTGTTATTAGCATTCCAAATATTGCGAATCGTCATTAACAAACTGTGTAGTGTACTTTACAAAATCAATCTGTTACAAGGAATTTATATCATGACAAAATATAATCCACATTTCAATATACGTGTATCATTAAATAACGTACAATATGAATAAAATCAAGTTATAGAACACAGCATCAACATCGTACATAAATTACTGGAACCATTATCGTTCGGTTGCGCGCACACTTACATAGCGGTCCGACCAGTTGCTTTAGTGTACACGAACATTGCACTGTAACACTTTATGTCATCTTTGTATTGTATGTTACTGTAAAAGCCCGAACTGTGGTAATTCCTAAGCTTTTCCGGTAAAACCTAAGATTTACCAACTCTCAATGGTAACAGTCCGAACAAGCCGGAGTTTAAAAACTATGTTACGGTATATATTTACCGGAAAATCTTAGGATTTACCACAGTTCGGACTTTAACAGTAACATATATATTTTAGGAGGTATTTGCTCTAGAATTCACGTTTATATATGGCGTATAATTAGAGGGTGTCTTAGTGACAGTTTTGTCAAATATGACTGATTGAAAAATATCGGCTTAAGAAAATTGTTTGTTTTTTGGAATTGTAAGTTAAAAGATTGTAGATCGTTTTTTTTCCGAAGTTAGGTCTTAAACGTGCAACTCACTTGTGCTTTTACTTGGAAGCTAACGCTCATATTAATAAACGTAAAGTCAGCTCGGATTATTTATATTTTTACATTTTCAATCAAGTTTAAAACAATGTGTGCGTGAAAGGGACAAAACACTGCATATTCAATGCAGAACTACGCCACGTTACAAACCTAGCTAGCTATTACATACACATAGAGATTAAATAGACCGAAACAACATTTTCGACACAAAAAATAACCAAAATACTATGTCAAAATTTGCTCAAAATCCATTCCAATAAAGCAAATATCAGTTATCCAATCTCAAGACAAAATTGCAACACATTAGGACGTTACGCGTCAATGGATACCGACCTCACAATGTGGAGCGGAACTGTTGTCGCAATAACGCACTAAATAGTGCTGTGACATTGATTACCGGATATATTAGTTACATTTATTAGATTTATACGGTATTACGACCTTGGCTTCGATAAAAAAGAACTGATTTTTGAAGGATACTATAATATTAGGTCGGGGGAAAAGTCTTTTCGCATTATAGTATGTATTAACTGGCAATAAAAGCTTTTCTCTACACAAAACAGCTCGATATTTGGGGACCTCACGAGCTCACTGAAAGAAACCTTGTGATTCTTGAAGCCAAAGAGATTTAATTATGAGAAAAGTCATTCCCCGAGCTAATACGATAGTTTTTTTTCCTTCGTCTAAGGCTAAAAGAGCAGCAGTAGCCGAGTGGTATAAGTTGGTACCTCCAACGCAAGTGGTTCCAGGTTAGAACCTGAGGCAACACACCAATGAATTTTCGAAGTTTTGTGTGTATCAGAAATTATTGTCACTTGTTTCAACGGTGAAGGAAAACATCGTGATAAAACCTTGTATGCATGAGAGTTCTTTATAACAGTTCTTGAAAATATGCAGAGTCCCCAACCCGCATATGCCACCAAAGGTATGCTCAACCGGCTTATGCGACTAATGTTAGTGTAAGAAAAACGTGAGAAAAATAAGTACTATTTAAAATATCTGTTTTACCTTTGATCTGAATACTAACATTCATCCAATTACTACTTATTTAGTACAAAACGAAGCCAACGCTGATACTCGTTCATTAAATCAAAGAAAAGTTCCAAGTCATTCATCTCGTTCATTCAATGTGGTATAGTTATGTTTGTATGTATGTATGTATGTAGTACAAAGGACTGAATACAATGTGCCCACGCGTTTTATATCTAATACGAAGATAGGTGTACTCTTTACTGTGCTTATAGAATATCGCCTTTTTGAGCTCAATCTGTGTCTTCTGGACTGTCCTTGTAGCGCCTTTCGTGTATCCGACAGATGATCGTGAGGTCTTGGGTTCTATTCCCGGGTCGGGCAAAGTGCTATTGGTCTTTTCTACTTTAGTATTTTATATTCGTCAATAGTAGTCCTAAGTTTGTTAACGTGCCTGGTAAATAGCCATAGACTCGCTTCCTGTGAAATAGAACTAACATTGTAAAAGGCGGAACGGGTAATTGATACACCTATACCCTTTAAATAAAGCAGGCGTGATAAAATACATATAAAAAATACATTTAATATATATATTTTTTCTTTTTATGATTCAAGATCCCAAGAATTATAGGGCATGCAAAGTCCCCACACTTCGGCAGCGTGGAGAACTCAAAACTTTGCTCCTCCCTCATTCAAAAGGAGACCTTTGCCCAGCAGTTGAATCACGGGTTAAAAAAACATATGTGTTATAGCGTCAACACACAGATCTCAAAGCTGACAGCTAACATCGTAACACAATGACGAGCGCGACGTCATTCACTTTCCAAACGCACAATGTCACTCACTACACTATATTATATTATGTATCGGTTAAATACAAAGAAATATGTATTCCGCTCTCTTTTCTATTTCCTATTGTTGTGTTTTCTATCTCTGTCTTTCGAGAGCGAAGATTTTGTCGCGAATTTTTGGTGGATTTCTTATGTAACTTTGCAGCATTATATTCGATTTGCTTTTTATGTAAAACTAGCTGTTTGATTCACTGTTTTTTTGGCGAACATTATAGTCAAGGTTCATCTCCTGGGTATAACCCATCAAATTGCAAAATGTTATCAATATTGGTCTAGTCGTTTGCGGATTTTAAAAGGACAAACAAACACATAGTCCATTTTCGACAATTAATACTATAAGTTTTCTGCGATTGCATGTTTGATTGCAGAGGTTTTTAATTGATAAAGTGTCGTAATAAAGGGATTTTTGTAAAAGTCACCATTTCAAAAAGTAGTGCGTCATAAATTACGCAATTGTTTATAAAATACTTTTCAAAAGTGTAAAGGATATGACGAAATGTAACGGAGGTTTAAAACTCAAAGAATTTATGGTCGGATGGATTATCGTTTGTCTTTTTCGAAAACGACTTTCGAAAAATAAAAGTGATCAAATTTTGAACGGTATGTATTGTTCATGATTTTGATGTAATCTTTTGGTCAAAAAATGTATATTGTTGTTCGAAAAAACTCGCAAAAAATCAAGATGAATGGATGGATCATTTTGTTAAAAGAGACTAGTAAGATATTATAAACTTTATATGACAGTAGCTCTATTTGACCGTCTATCCCGCCTTTACACCTAAACCACTGACCAAATTTAGGTGTCATTTCATACAAACAACATAACTTTACGAGCAGTGCCAATAGCCGTAATACAATTACGAACCTACACCAAATAAAAAAACTATGCGAATGTGAAAACGCCTAAAGTGACTAAAATAAGTCTAGAAATAAACTAGTCTAGTTAAAATAGACTAAATTACCTACTAATTAAGGCATTTCATAACTGACTAGCCACTAACACTTTCATCTCAAACCATTTAAATTACGTCTACGAAATGGATTGTCTGAATGTGAGAAAACTCCAAAAGATTGTTAGGTAACAACTCACTACTTATCTTTGCTTTAAAAACTTAATAGACTGTAAAAGAGCAATTAAAAATTAAGTGATAACTTCATACGCTAAATGAGATAATTATTGTGTGGCAATTCGTAATATTCTAGTTTAATTTGCAAATCTTCTGAATACACAGTTTTAATTATTACTTGTCGACTTGTACACATATCTTGCACTAGCTGACCCGCGCAACTTCGCTTGCGTCACATAAGAGAGAATGGGTCAAAATTTTCCCCGTTTTTGTAACATTTTTTATTGCTACTCTGCACCTATTGGTCTTAGCGTGATGATATATAGCCTATAGCCTTCCTCGATAAATGGGCTATCTATTACAGAAATAATTTTTCAAATCGGATCAGTAGTTCCTGAGATTAGCGCGTTCAAACAAACAAACAAACAATCAAACAAACAAACAAACTCTTCAGCTTTATAATATTAGTATAGATGAGTTTACAAAATGTATTAAATGATGTAACCATTCTCGGCTTCGTACTTCTTACTTTTTAGAAGGTAACCGATCAGCTGGTCTAAAGGAGTCCAACTTTGTTTTTAGTTCTGATCGAGGGATATCAGACTGATAATAATAATAATAGTCCTTCTGGTCGATGTTCGGTTACGTCGGCCAGTTTCATTGAAATTACAGCCATTGCAGGGCATAGCTTATAAGGTTCAAGTGTGTGCATAATATACAGGTATGCTATTTTCCCTTATACTTATAATTCGATAGCACGGCTAAAGTTATTCGACCAGTGAGAGGTCAGGCGCAGGACTGACGACTTCATACCACATATTACAGGCTTACATGCTTCTGACCTCAGCAGTTTTGACAGTGTTTTGATGAAGTTAATGAGTCATCTTTATATCCAAGTTCCCAGTCATTTTTATTTCTGCACTTGACATTAGTCAACGTACACTTAATGGTAGGCCGAGCAAAACATAGCAAGGTTGTTTTATATATAAAACACCGTATATAATGTCTCCTTGTACATAGTTAAAGTATTCTATTGTTTGGCTGCAATTACTTCCCGACATATTTCATCACATAGTACTACCATGGTCACTTTGATGGCTATGTAACATACCTTTAGATAATTTGGGAAACTCATATTTCTTGTCCGCTCTTCTCATAAGATTCTACATCCTTTGAAAAGCTAGTGATTAATTCGGTTGGATTCCTAGTTCAATTATGACTAAACTAGTTTAAATTGAACTGTCGTAAGTGTATAGATTCAATAAAAATATAATACATATGTACTAGCCGATTTCCGGGGTAAGCAAACTCCAGGGAACGCCTCTTGCTCCGAATCCTATAAACGTATTTGCTTCATTCTCATTCAAATATTGAATTTAAATCGTGTGAATTCTGAATTTTAAAGAACCGAAACTAATTGTGAAATAAATTGACGATTATTTTTTTGTTGATTGAATAATATCCTTTGTAACTAAAGAACAATAACGGTAAAAGTCAATAATATAGTTTACTAGGTCAGAACATAAAGTTTTTACAACGGTCCCACGTTGCGGTGTTATGTAAAGATCAGCATTTCTTCTCGTGTGTATTATCGCTCTGAGATCAAGTGACACGCACTTATGTTCTTGAGACAGTATTGTAAGGGCATATTCACGTTTACCAGTTAAAGAGGATAATATTTTTTTCTTAGGTTTGTAAGATGGCTTGAGAGAGGCAGAAAACGGTCGTAGGTAGGCTCGAAGGGTGTTCTTTTTGCGCAGCAGAGAAGCACGGTATTAAGCTAGGAGAAAAAGAGATGATGAGCAATAAAAAGTAAAGTTGTATTTTCATTACAATATCATTAACTAGAGACTATTGACAAAACAATTAAATATCATGCTTCCGAAGGAATCATAAATACTTATTAAAGCGACTTTCAAGCGATTTTAATTGATTTAATTATAAAACCCTCTAAAATGTCATACAAGCAATATTTTAATCAACTCTAATAAAACCCCTTTTTCAAGATTTTCATGCAAGATCACAATTTAGTCAATCACAATCAGTTCGTAATCCTCGTTACCCCAAACGCATGCATACATTGTTAACGGTGACATAACACACGCAGACAAGAATCGCATAAGTTCCGCGAAATACTACACGATACGGGAACGGTTTTTTGGAAGTTCAAACGAAGTAGCGAATAAAGTTGAATGTTAACTTTATTTGCTGGTTTGAGGTCTGTTTGGAATTACCAGGTGTTGTGTAGAGACTGGATCTCAATCGTGATATAAACAGATTTTTTTGTAAGTGTGTAGTAGTAGGGTAATTGATTAGTATTAAATCAAGTATCTATAAACTTGTATAGGGAAATAAAAAATCTAAGAAAGGTTGTCTCTTTTTGTCACATTTTGTTATCTTCGTAGAGCTGTATTAATCTAGTAAACTCTTTACGTTCTATGTGATCCATTCCATTAAGGGCTAAAGAAGGGATGGTCGGCATTGTTACGAAATTCCAGGTTGCTACTAAAAATGTCTTCAAAACACTTTTTTTTTCTTGAATGAAACCAAAATTATTCGTCAATAATTTTACTCGCAATACAGAACTTAATTTCGCGAAATAAGGAGCTCTAAAAACCACAATTTATATCAAATGAAATAAACCCCAGTTCGGCGTCGGTGCCGCTTCGTTTTGACCACATAAAACGTTTATTTAATTTTCATATTACAGTTACAAAATGACCTACATTTAGTCGAAATACGGTACTTTTCTGGACATTGGATATTCCTGCTGCGTATTCATTCATACAAGCAAGAAGTTTGAAATAAAAGTATGGTTTTATGTTTTGACAAATGTCATTCGAACGTGTAGAGAAATGGAGATAAATAATGAAAATTATTGTGAACTGAATCTATACCTAACACACGTAAATAATCAAATAGTTTTACATTTTGTAGTACGATTTACATCAATTTATGAGACTCTTATTGAAGTCAAGTAAGTAAATTCTTCTTTTCTTCCTAATTTCATGTAGTTTCGTCTTCTCTTCTTGCTTCTTCTACTTCTTAGCTATATATGTTCGCTGTACTAAACTAACCCTCTTATTCATAAACACACTATAAACCTATTTTAGTTCAAAAACTACTATAATATGGTTTCTCTTTTTCATTTCGCTAAGGAGTGAAAGAAACAATACGCTTTATAAGCCTTTCATAACTTCATATATTTTAATGAATAAGAGAGTAAACGTGTAGAAGAATGATTACTATAATAGCATTGCCGCAGGGCAACCCTTGAAAATAGTAACCTAAAGACTTGGAGCTAAATTACTAGTTTCGCGGTATAACCTTTACCCCGTTGTTTCGTTACTGAGAAGTGATAAAATGACGCTTTCTACATAAATAAACAAAATCTTATAGCAAATATTTATCTGTTCATTTGACGAAATAAGAAGTCCACTTCATTTGTTAAAAAAATGCGTATTCCACGAGTTAAAGATATAGTTTTCGGACTACATACTCACATACATAAAATCATGCCTATTTTGTCTGTAGATTTTGACAGAGAGGTGTGAAATACACTCACATTTGACAATCTGCTATGTTAGTCCTATGTAATAGAGGGTGAACCTTCTAAGGAATATTCTAATATAAGTAATTTATAATAATTTTGTGACTAACCTATCAAAAATGGTTCAATATCATGCAAACAGAACTTTTGGTAGCCTATTGGTCAACAGTGACATTCATAAGCTATGGCAGTAAAAACTTTTCTATTGTTATATCAATCGTGAGCCTAATAAAACTCTTTATAAACATTATAATTAAGTTATATTGAGTATGTTTTGATTGAGTAACGAGGCGCGTTGAGTGACAGTAATTAGATCGGTGACCATTTCATTACCGACCAGTAATTTATGTTATTGTCAATTTAGCTATGTAAATTACTTGTAGACATAATTATATATAGTTAGTAGAAATAGTTTAGAATACAATGTATGAAATAGTTAATGATTTTTTTTAAATAAGATGCAGTTACGGTGGAATACTTTTGACTTTTACGAATTTGTAAATACGTTGAAATTAGTCATAATAATGATAGAGATATATGGCAAGAGAAAAATGTGAGATTTATCTCTATCTCTCTTTATCTCTCATAATCTCTCTTTATCTCTCATAAATATAGCATTAAATATAAAATTATTTTCTGTGACAAAAATACACGATAAAAAATTGCTGCTAAGGCGTTTCATTGGAAACTTAATGCTTTATAGCATGCTGTATTTATGTATGTACTACGATACATAGAAGTGCATTATCTATAAAACAAATCTTTATAATCAAAAATATCTTCACCTGATGCACAAAACAATATAAAACTTAAAAAACCCAGTCAAAGCGTCATCTTACGCGCTCAAATCTCAAGATTGTGCGACCGTGTTGTTTCAAAACTCATTGTTTGTCTTGTAATTGCCGCAGTTGGGTAACAGACATACGGGCGCCCACTTACTTACATCCTACGGTTATTTGACAACTAACTTGGTAAGAACTCATATTTTGTGCTCTGATTGGTATAACATTTTTGAAAATGGGTTCATGAGACGTTTATTTTTCCCTTTTCTACTAAGACAACTCTCGCACTGCTCTTGTGTCGCGATAACTTTTGCAAACATATATTACAAACAACGGACATAAAGTACAACCAGACCCGAAACAGCTATCTGTGCATCACATTAATATATTTTCGGATCGAATTTACAGGGATTATTAGGTTATTAGGTGATTGTCATAGTTTCGTTCCTTTACTTATTTAAAAGTTTAGTTTCAGTATTAATTTACTTCACTCATAAGAAGTCAAGTTCTTACTGTTATCAAAAATTAAATTCAAAAGTACATAATTACAGAAAATTATACTCAAAATATTAACGGAATCAATATATAATAATTAAGTAATTTATACAATTTCCTAATAACATTTGGTAGTGCTGTTAAACAACTGCTGCTATACAACATTAAAATTTCACATATCCCGGATAGCAACAAGGTTTTATCCGAAGGTTAGTCACACATACTTTTTAAGAAAATTATATCTTTCATGGTCGGTAAAAAATCAGTCGGTTAAGCAATCTTGGCGCGGACATTGCATGGATGGGTGGCCACATAGTGGTATTTGATCAGCGTTTCCGTGTTTCGGAGGGCACGTAAAAGGTCGTAAATTAGGACTTACTGTTTCGGAAATATAATACTATGATTTTTTTAGATTAAACTTTTCTTAGACGGGGTGAAGCAATTTTTACATACATATTATTATGTGCACACAATATCAAAGGGTATAAACTCAAGAAGTTTTTAAGTTGAAGAACTCGTCACACCCTGTACAACACAGTTTGTTAACCTCACTGATTGTAAGTAGCATGTAATCATGGCTTGTCCTTGGATGTTCCATTGTTCAAGTAGATAGTTTTCAAGATGTTGACACTGGGTTATGTTTGATGTGTGTGATTACTTAGACTATGTTTATAGACAGAGATTTCGTAAGCGATGTAACTACAAAATATTAATTTAACTTTGAAATGTGTCAGTTTAACCTACTGTGATTTAGGTAATGCTTGCCAGAAGTGTCGGAGACTTGAGACGCCATATTGAAAAAATATGCGTTGCATTTGATTTAAATCTTGAAATCTGAAAACTATGCATGCAATTTTATTGTAACAAGAAGTTGGTTAATGGAACCTACTTTATTGTCTACAATTAGTTCTAGGGCTCTATGATAAAATAAAAATATATTTCATGGTTCCTATAAAAGTTGTACTAGTTACTAAAATAAAAAATAAAAAATCTTTTTACTATGTTAATACTACGATTTTCGACAATTAATATTATCAACTAGTGACAGTTTGACATTTATAACTAGACTTAATTATATGAAGGAAATATTTTTTACGAAATGCGCTCGAAACGTTGATCGATTTAAAATTTTCTCGATTATCGACTTGTCAATATTAGGAAGTACCTCTGAGATAATAACGACATAAGAGTGTTGATAAGTAATATGTTTTTAATAAATCAATGGAGTTTGTTTATATTATTACTTATTATAATCGAATCGTTTCGGATGTTCTTGTTATACATCCGTAAATATATTCATTGGTCCTCTATGGGTTTGTTTTAATTGTATTGTTTGAATATTTAAATAAATATCGTTTGGGAATCCTAAACAAGAATAATGGGGAAGTATTTACTAACCTTAAATCAGCACTCGGGCTAGTTAGCTAAGTTCTTCCTACCTATTGCTAGAAGGTATGCCTATTACTTATATTAATGATTGAGCATTGAGCACTAATCATTTCTAACTCGCATATTAGAATTTCAATCTTATTTCTGTTTCATGGGACTGACATTGTAAATGGCAGCCTTTTGCCTACACCTTCGGATGTAACCTGGGCGATGCTACGTATCTGAGTGTATTAATTAAACTTTAACTATCTTATTAATTAATGATGTATGATGATTCGTAGGAGTTAATTCGTATTTGTTCTTTCATCAAAATCGGTATAGCAGTTTTGGCGTGACTTGACTGACGAACACTCCAAAATTTCGCATTTATAATAAAACTTAGATTGAATACGATTAGATTTCAATTGATTTTCAATAATTACATCCGTGAAACAATTTTAATGAACATTTGATAATTCAGGAAATATTAATTCTCTTTATTCGATCAACCAATTAATTTCTGTACGAAAATATTTTAGTAAAAGGCGCTTACTATATAAGGAGTGTGCGATGAAGGTTATATTTAAGTAAAAGCTTCAATAGCCCAAAGGCTATGGGCGTTTACTTGTGATGCAAAGGTCGTAAGCGACGTCCTGTTGGATAATTAGTGCTGGTTCTAATTTAAGGCTAAGTATGTTTCCACTTTTGCTTATATCACTATTTAGGTATTGGCAAAGGCCAAGGTATCAGTAAAACAGTTTTGAAAAATAACGTATTTTGTTGAAATAAATATAAAGTTATTTAAAATTTAACTAGTAGCCTTTAATTGATTTTTTTCAACCCATTACTGTCCCACTGCTGAGAGGGTTTAGGCTTTGAGTTCACCACGCTGGCCAAGTGTGGATTGGGGGCTTTGTATGGCCTTTTAAATTTAATTCTTATTTAACAAATAAATAACCGACCTATTTAGAAATTGGTGGTTCACTAGAAATAGTCCAGGATTGACATCGGCGAAGGAGTTAGGAGAAACCTTTGACCAGCAATGAAAAAAATAGGACGTATAGTTCTGATTACAATAGTACTGATACGATACAAAAATCGATTAATGTATCATTCAAATCGCTGTATATTGATCACAACAATTAACCCAGTTAACAAATCAGCTAACATTGGAAATGTTGTTAAAATGGCGGTGCCTTGCCGTGTTGCCCAAGCGTCAGTAATGTGAGGCGAAATTGCATTATAATTAGTTTATGAGCGCTTTCTAATTGTAACCCTAATTTTGCCAACTAACTAAAGTAGGGAAATTGATGTTCCGTTTTGTAATAGAGTGGATGTACCGAATTAATTTTTAGTATAATTGTAGTTTTAGTGTGACATGCATTACTAATTATAACTTCTAGCATAATAATAGTCTACTACACCTAGCACATGAGTTAAAAAGGTCAATTTTTGTAGAAAATGTTAGTATTCTTATAGAGGTGATCTTAAACGCAAACGTGATGCGAGACTCTTATTCTTTGAAGGTAAACTTTCTATGATGTTGTAGAATTTGGCCAAATGTGACATTTTTTAGCTATAAAGTAGCCTATATTATTCAGAAATATTAAGTAAATATATTTAAAAATAGGCTGTACTTATGTGACCTTTTAAGGTTATTAAGAAACTCATAGTCATTTCTAAATCTGCGTAGTCAACCCTCACAAAGAAACCCGGGTTCAAACCCAGCCAGGTTTAAACGTTCATTGTTCTTTTATCCGTGTATCACGCAGTTTTTACCAACACATTGTGTCCGTACACCGTGACGGCACAGGCGAAGATTTTTTAGCATCTTTATACAAAAATCATTGATAGTTGTTTATAGTGATTCGCTACGCACTTACGCAAGGTCCATTGTGTTGGGAATTAATTTAGTCTTGTGTGTTTTGGGTGGCCTTAACCCTCTGAGTAGAAGTGGGACAATCATCATAGATAATGTTATTGCTAAAAATAGTATTGTTATGTTTTTGTACCTTAGTACATTTAATTGTAAAAATACGGTTCTTTCAAACGTGGTTCAATTATTTCAGATCAAGTTTTTTTATCTGTGCACTTTTGACATTTGACTGCATGCATTTTTCCATAGTCAGTTTTGTCTGTCAAAAGTATTGCTTGAATAAAGTTATCTTACAGTCAAAAACTGACTGTAAATTACATAATACTAAGAATAAACTTTTTATTCTGCAGTTATATACAGAAATGATGTTTATTTTGCCAACTCATCACGGCATCATAAACATTATGACATAAACTTAACGTCAAAATTTTCGCAAATGGCCGCACGGTAGTGCACAAGGCCAAGTTTCAACCTGTCAAAGTTAAGAACAGGAAATATGACGTCAAGTCAACACACCTTTGACAAATAATCCATTAAGTGAATCATACGGATTTATCTATGTTTGAGCGCAGTAATGATTGGTCGATTGAAATATAGGTCATTTGTTTAGACAGTACCGTTTTAAAGCTAAATTTAAAACTCTTGTAAATGATGATTTTAAAATCTGCAGTGTGCGGTTTATTCTCTTATATAAACATCTGTTTATAAGCATTTAGTCGTTAATCCGCTCGTCATTCGTCGCATTTGAAATCTACACACTGAAGTAATTAATTAATAGGCATAACAATAATTGAATTTATGAAATTGTTTAACAAGTGTGAACAACATCACTTAAGGCAATAGTGACCAATTCTTTAATTCTTTTCACAATATTTACTATCAATATTATTGTTCTCGCTATAAAAGTCACTACAATTATGAAACAAAGCTGTATAAAATCAAATTATACAATTCACCAATGCCTTTACATTGCGTATTGGTATTTATGCCTCGGGCTTAATGTCCACACAGTATTTGTTGAAACAATTAGTAGGGCTCGGCAAACCGACCTCTTACACAAGTAGACACTTATATAATATATTCACTTGTCTTATTTTTTATCTGTGTTTGGAGCGCATTGACCCCGAAAATGTGCCACTAATACATATTAAACTGAGTATTCAGTTTCATTTTAAATTAACATTCTAATTTTGTAAGTCAATTAGTGAGAGAAAAATAATTAATTAACCGGTCAATTTGAGCACGGTAGTGTTCAGCCGAGTTACAACACCGCGAAAGAAAGTAGGTCCTCTAAAGAAATTAGTCTTTGGTATTTTAAAACATTATGCTAATTTTTATTTTCTTTTTTTCAGGTAAGCACTCACATTCTTCCACGATGTTCTCAAAGATAAAGCTAAGTAAAAACCAAGGGCAATGTATTGCATACAAAATATGCGTGTAGATAAGCTAATTCGTGTTAAATATAACTTGTATCTAATTTATGTCGGGTAATGCTGATATCTCTTGAGCATGATCGTTTCAGATTCTTGATATCTCTTTTAATGTTTTCTTCTAATTTTTAAGTTCCATTTTTATCCCAATGATTTCATTTCGCTTAACTGATCAATGCAAAGTCACTTATTGGAATCACATACACAGAACTTTTAAACTCTCGCGTTGCATGTTTAATGTATAATAAGTCAGCCTCCGACCACGGCGAGTGCAACCTGCGCCGAAACGTTAGGCATTTTAAGGTAAAATGCGTGTTCGCGTTAATTCCCGTATTTTATTATACATTAAACATACACAGAAATCTGCACGGAAATATTTTCTAAGCTTAATGAATACGTACTTTCAATAGTAATAATAGTTTTAAAATAAAATATCATTAATATTTTAGCCAATATATGATAACAATAGACGGATCCAATAAGGAAGTTGTTTATAACCGTGATTCGCATGACTTAACAGATAGATAGATAAATAGCTTTTTGTAATCTTGGTAGAGGACTTGGCTCTACTTTGTATGAAACAAACAAAATAGACTGCGGTGATTGACAATACGTTTGATCTTATTGTAGTTATTTAACTATTGATAACAAGAAAAGAAAAAGCATACAAAACATTCAATGTGGTTCTTTGATTGATAGAAAAGAATGACGAAACAAATAATAAAGTAAACTTTTCTTTTATGCACTTTTTTGATTTCATACATTTTTCTAAAGTTGTGTAAGCTCTGGCTGGTTTTTTTCTTTTAGCTAAATAAAGTAAAAGTTATTCGTAAAATACATTGATTTTAATCTGAATGCACTCGAGTTGGCTTTGCTGTAGGTCGGCATAATGTTACCAACCTACAACTTTATTAAGACGTTGGCAACTTTAACACTTTTTTAATGCAAATTTCTTACTTTTAATTACTGGAATAAATTCCGTAGGACGCGTTTTATCGCTCTTTGCTCTTTTATATAAATAATTAGAATTTGTTGCGCGCTTTCTTGACAAAGATTTTTGGGAATTTTAATGTGGCATTTGTGATTTTAATTAAAAAATAACAGCAACAAACGAACGACAGCAATGTATGTAGGTGTTGTTAGTTATCAATACTCTCAAATAATTCTGTTATCTTGCAAACGTTATTGGATCGGTATGTACTACATAGTTGCCTAAGCATTATGTATTAAGAACAACTCAGTTATGTCATAACCGTGTATTGAATTGTAGAACTAAATTATTTCCTTTTTTAATGGCCGCATTCATAAGCAAGGTGTACAATTACTATAATTTTCCGTTACCGCAAGCCATATACAGGGTGTCCCAAAACTCAACGATAATCCGAGACAGGATGAAAGGCCAAGTCATACCGGTTATAGGAAAAATAAAAAAAAATTCCATATCACTTAGTTCAGCAATAATAGACACTTTTCAAAAAAGTTGAAATTCCACACCCTTGGTCGCATTTTCAAGTCCTGTGATCACCAATGTCACAATTTCGCTGTGTTTTTTTGAATTTCGTGATCTTAATTAAATATGCTATTAATCGTATAACAAATTTATGCACAAAACATTGTTAATTTAATAAAAAAAGTTAAGTTTTAGTGAGTCATCTTTCTCAAAAATATCGTTAGTCAACTTTGACGCTTCATACTGAAAAAAAAATGTACTACACTACCCTTGGCAAGTTATTTCAAAAGTTGGCGCATTTAATCAAGATTTCGAAATGGTATAGCACTTGCCACTTTTCTTGCCATTAAAAATGTTATTTTTAATTGAACGAAGAGTATCCTCGCAAATGGATCGGACGCAGTGGTACAATTTTATGGCCTCCTCGTTCCCCCGATCTAAATCCAGTAGATATTTTTTACTTGGAATGCATAAAAGAAAAAGTTTATTCGAAATCAATACAAAATCTATCAGAACTTAGCCAGAAATTGACACAGCGTCAGAAGAAATAAATGCAAGGAATTATGCTTGACTGGTGAAAAAATATTTTGTACGCCGTTGCAGAGCCTGTATTCGTGCCAGAGGAAAGCAATTATTTTCAGTAAAGAGGTAATTGAGTCAGTCCATAACAAATATTTAATGTAAGAAACATAATAGGTTATAATAATTTAAAAAAAAACAATGAACGAACCATCGATCTTATTTAATTATTCTCCTTTAACTAAAGTAATTCCGAATTGTTTTCCTCTGGCATGAATTCAGGCTCTGCAACGCCTTACAAAAGACCTTTGCACCAGTCAATCAAAATTCATTGCATTTATTTCCTCTGACGCTGTGTCAATTTTCTGGCTAAGTTCTGATAGATTTTGTATTGATTAAGAATAAACTTTTTCTTTTATGCATTCCCAGTAAAAAATATCTACTTGATTTAGATCGGGAGAACGAGGAGGCCATAAAATTGTACCACTGCGTCCGATCCATTTGCGAGGATACTCTTCGTTCAAATAAAAATAACATTTTTAATGGCAAGAAAAGTGGCAAGTGCTATACCATTTCGAAATCTTGATTAAATGCGCCAACTTTTGAAATAACTTGCCAAGGGTAGTGTAGTACATTTTTTTTTCAGTATGAAGCGTCAAAGTTGACTAACGATATTTTTGAGAAAGATGACTCACTAAAACTTAACTTTTTTTATTAAATTAACAATGTTTTGTGCATAAATTTGTTATACGATTAATAGCATATTTAATTAAGATCACGAAATTCAAAAAAACACAGCGAAATTGTGACATTGGTGATCACAGGACTTGAAAATGCGACCAAGGGTGTGGAATTTCAACTTTTTTGAAAAGTGTCTATTATTGCTGAACTAAGTGATATGGAATTTTTTTTTTATTTTTCCTATAACCGGTATGACTTGGCCTTTCATCCTGTCTCGGATTATCGTTGAGTTTTGGGACACCCTGTATAATGTAAATAATTACACAATAAACACCAGCAGGAACTAAAGTTGTCACAAAAAAACATGTGACATTTGTCATAATCGTTTACAATATGGCGTCTTCTCACGTTACGTCAAAAAGCGCGCGAATTTAACAATTATCCGCCATCTATAATTCAAGATAATGTGTCAAAGATAAGTTTTTCACTTCGAAGTGTCAAGTTTTTAGGTGTGTTATGGAAAAAATGCATAGACCACTAGATAATGAATGAGATATGAGGGACAAAAAGTAGATCCTTATTGTGAATATTTGACAAATTGTTTTGAATATCTAATTTCAAAACGTGATAGGTTTAAAATGGAATTTCTGTTATTTGTGGGTCCAAAAATGTGTGATTCAAATGTCATTTCATTTAAAATTTGACATTGAAAATATTTTTTTAAACATATAACGTAAATTAGGCTCAACGAAACAATATGTTTGCAAGATATTGCAGCATAATTCCTTTGCCCTTAAATCGTCTACTTAACGGGGTAAGCCTCAAGTTGCATAATACTCATAAAAAGCCTTTAAGAAGGACATAAAATACAATTTCTCAAGTCAACCGTTGACAGTGCTCATACTTCTTACAAATACCGCGAAATGAGATGTAAAAATATAAACTTTAAGTATCACACATTTCATAATACAAGGTATTATTGTTGTAAGTACCGTTTTTCGTACAAAATATTGCCGCAAGCACTATAGCAGTTATTTTGTGCTAAGTTTAAGATTACAGACTTTAATAGGTTGGAGCTCTTTTTCATGTAAGCCGTTCAGCAGGTCTTTAACTAGTCAAAGAAAAGTCTCAATTTCGTCTATCCAGTCGTTGCGATTGGCGAACTCACTAAATCTTGTTCATAGTTACAATAGTAATAAACTTATTAGTTTTGTAGGTTAATCCTTTCTTCTGTGTGTAATAGGTACCTGCCTTTATTGTTCCGTAACACACTTCTGGTCATCGTATTTCTGCTATTCAAGAATTTTGAAACCTGAAAGATTGAAAGAGGTAAAAATTATTTGGAATTCTAAAACATGAATCCAGAAAGGTATTCTTTTATGAATTCAGGAAATAGTCATACAATTGTAAGCCCATCGTCCGAAAATTAAGTAACCTGTTCCCCTCAATAAACTGCCAAGATTCGTGCGGAACATTCAATACGGTCGCGTTTCCTTTCGTTCATTCACGGTTTATTTAATTCATTTCATTCACCTTATTGCCCATTTCATTTTGTTTACGGCCCATCGACTTAACTGTGTTCCGCGTCATTGTAACAACAATGGCCGCCATTTACAGCAGTGATAATTTTGACAACTACCATAGACCATACATATTCATTTTTACAATAATTAACTTCGACATAAAGTATTCATTAATTAAACTTGATAATAATTTAGTGTTTAAGGAAATATATTTTACGGAAAAAAGACAATAGTTTGTTTGTATTTAGTCAGCTTCCTATAAAATTATGTCACTCTTGAAACAAGTTTCGTTTGGAAATGTCAAATGGTTGTCTTTGAGTTATGGTTTTAAGAAAAAACAATAATATTTGTTTCCAACCAGTAGCGATGAGATTACAAAAGGCGAGATCTGTTGTAGCCAAGGTTAAATGAGATTAGTATGACCTTTATTGCAACTAATTTTAGGTTACTTTTAGTTATACCGTGAACATTGACTTTCACTTTTTAATGTACAAGAATTAGTTTCGTTACGAGTAAATACACTATCATTGGTATATTGCGACGTAGTTTTAATTTATGTGAGACAAAATATAAGAATATGCCTCAAAAGGGTTTAGGGTTTAAGCCTAACGGGTATTAACAAAGGCTTTAGGGCCTAAAGTACAGCTGTTTATTTTACAATTTGTGCCCAGAAAGGGTATTTGTATCATTAGGGCAGCACTACGTATGCTTGAAAGTCTCATTATATAACCTCTGACCGCTCCAATACCCGTAAGTAATTCACTAACCGCAATTTTAAGGAAAACGAAATCGAATTCAGTTCAACAGTGGCTTCGATATATCCAATCGCGATTTATAAACTCTCATTATCGATTCTAAAGCGAGTTCATACATGGTATTATACCGAGAGCCACAGCTACTGTGACCCTGGCCGTTGGCCCGCGCATTTTTTACTGTCAAAATACCGAATCGAATCAACACTGGTGAGCCCCCCACTGTTCACAAACCCATTACAAGTTCCATGACCCTTTGATAAAAATCCCAATGAGTCTGCTTAAGAAAATTGTTCATCCCGTTATGCAATAATGGAGGTGACACAAAATTCATTAAACTCACTTGCGATATTTACTTTATTCAGCGCCATTTTGGAATTTTCTTTTTTTTTCGGCGGCTTACAGCCAAAGGAAACACTCATACAGCTTAATTTAAATTTGATACTTTATAGCGATATGATGGTCGGAATTTATGATTGGTACAGAATGTAATGCTGTGTGAGTTGGTGTGTTGCCGCGTTTTCGTAACTGTTATCTTGAATGGTGAAGATTTTGGAAGAGGACGTTATCTCGCGAATGTGGTAATATTTAATAATGCACTTTATGTGGATGTTGAATGCTTCACAGTTAATGAATACGCGTCGAAACAGATTAGACATGGATTAAAAATTCTCATTTTTATTAACGAAAATTATTAAACTACATTTTTTTTGTCGGATTTTCTTGGCAGTCCTAATCGAAAGTATCTTGTTTCTAAGTAAATAAACACTTTCATAGTTCTATAAAGTGAAGAAAGCGCCATGAACTTATTAGATTCGCCTCACAGAATCGTAAGGCTACAGAATTTATAATATTCGATTGTCGTACATGTGAAAACATGGCCGTGATACGAATCCTTAACAACCATTTGGTAACAATTACTTTCATCCAGTTTATTTTTATCTAGAGTAATGTAAACCAGAGAAAGTGCTTTTTTTCCTTTTGTAGACAGAATGTATGTGATTTCTAAAGAGTAATCGTTTACAAATACGTGCTGCTAGGCAGATATCTAGCAGAAAGACAGACATCTTATGTCTTTTATTGATATGATTCAATAGTTATTCGTTAAAATAGTAGCTTTATTTTCTTAGAAATCCGTTCGTATCTATACTATCTATACTATCTATACTAATATTATAAAGCGGAAGAGTTTGTTTGTTTGATTGTTTGTTTGTTTGTTTGAACGCGCTAATCTCAGGAACTACTGGTCCGATTTGAAAAATTCTTTCACTGTTAGATAGCCCATTTATCGAGGAAGGCTATAGGCTATATATCATCACGCTACGACCATTAGAAGCGGAGTAGTAACGAAAATAATGACCCATTCTCTCTTACGTGACGCAAACGAAGTTGCGCGGGTCAGCTAGTGGGTAATAAAAATCTTACAATTTTATTTACATATTTTACCTTAGACAATACGGCATTCGGATGCAAACAGGGTCTACGTAAGTGCTAATTATATCGCATATCTAATCAGAAAATGCTTTAATGAGATGATTTTGATGTCTCCGGTGTAATAAATCAATTTTAAAACTTTATTATGCTCATTCAGTCACGCTTTCGAAAATAAATAGATAATTTATGATATGAGATAATTTACTTTTTAAAATATTGATGCAAAATATATTCAATAGCACCATGGAAAATTGCGTAGCTACTTAATTAAGTATATTTTAGAACAAAAAACAGCAATTTTAAATTGTCTTACTAATAAACGTAGTTTAAGCTCTGGTTAGTAATACAGTGTTTTGTCATTTTCAATGAATTTTAATACTGTACATATAATACTGTACAAAAAAGGCAAAACACTGTACAGAGCTTATTAGCTTTTTTAGAAGGACAGTATTTAAAATTAATAGAGTAATCGAGCAATGATTTCTTAATAAAAACACATTCGTAAACAAACAAGACCCACGAACAATTAGAATTAGCAATAGATAATAGTTTGACGTCAATGACGGACGTCTTAAAGTCTTTCTGTGTACATTTACTTATTAGTCGGTTGGTCAATAGATCAGAGGTCGCCACTGCACCCACGTATTATACAGTAAGTTTGTTATTTATATCTTGATTCAGATAAATAAGGACTTGCGAATTAATATATTATTCGTTTCTGGATATATTTGTCTGAGTGCCATGATTTCTGGGGATATGACGATATAACATTAGTTTCTGGACATAATTATTTGTCTGTGTGGGATTTCTTGGGACACAATGTAGAGTCATGAAAAAAATACACTTGACAAAATTACTTAGGTTGTATTGATATCATTCATGACCAAAATAGGATTTAGTACAACATAACTAATAGTCTTCGGATATATTTTTCTAGGCTATCCAGTAAGCGTTATTTATAACCCATTATTTATTTCTTGTTGTTTAAGGGTAATAAAAATCTAAAAATAATTAGCTTTTATAGTTTCTAGAAAATGTTTATTTATTCATAATATTTGTTATATTCTCTTGGTAACAAGCTATAAAAATTTTTATTCGTAGTAATAATAATAAAATAATTTAATCGTAATTTTATTTTTATGTAATCATTTATTTATTTAATTATAGTTACGTCTTTTTATCCTTTGTTTCGCATGCGAAAATTAGTACAAAAAAGTGACATAAGGAACTGTTTGTAATAAGGAAGAGTTACGCTAAATTTAATCTAATAATATTTAAATTATTATTATTAAGTGACAATCTGTTTTATTCCCAAGGTAATAATAATTTTGATAAAATTAATAATAAAAAAAATCATAAATAATATTTGCTAAAATTAATTTTAAAGTACAAAATATCAATCAACATGGGCAACATCGTGTCCGGGGCACTTTTCTTCACCTGCGCCGATGAGACCTCAGCGAAATGGCTGAAGGAGCTCACCGGCTCAAAGGTAGGTGAGGATAAAACCATAAGGGTAGTGGCAGCAAAAGACCTACCGAAGCCGGTCAAAATGGCCTGGAAATCGCGCGCCGCGTCCGAAAAGGACAACAGGCGGGTGCTGATGCTGGTGGAGAAGATGAACCCGGGCCTGAAAACACAGGAGTGGCGAGTCATCGACACCCAAAATGACGAGTTCACGGTGCGCAGAATCGTCATGATGGACAAGGACTCGGCCGAGTTCATCAAAGCCCGGGACTACAGGCTACCCACCGGCATCGATTTCAGCATATTTAAGCTGCTGGAAGATGCCTCCCCGGTGGCCAGTACTTCAGGGGAGGAGCAACGAGAGCCGCCTGAGGAAGGAGACCCTCCCATCTCAACGACGGTGACGGAGCCTGCGAACCCACCTCAGCGCCCCATGACCCCCGGAGCCCCGCCATCCCCAGTGTCAACCATTGGCACTGAGGACCTTTTTGGGGAAATGCGGAACCTGGCGCTTGAGGAGGACGCTCTCCTAGAACCGTCTCCCGACAGCGAGGCGGGCGGCGACGCATAGTTGCCCCCCCACCTCCTTCCCCAAAATGAGCCCCCAGTCAACCATCAACATGGAGGGTTTAAGGTATGTTCAAATTAACCTACAGCACAACAAGGCGGCTACGGCCCTTCTGGCACGAGCCCTAAAAGGAGGCAAATTCGACATTGCCCTCATACAAGAACCCTATATATATAAAGGGGAAATCAAAGGATTAGACGACACTGGAGGAACAATATGGAACTCCAGAAACTCTAATAACGGTATGAGAACGTGCATATACACCAGGAATGGCGTAAATGCATGGCCTCTGCACGACTTCTGCTACAGGGATCTGACGGCAGTCAAGATCAACACAGGGGGAAAAGATAGCAGCAAAACTATCATCTCTGCCGCTGTCTACCTTCCCTATGAGGAACCTAACCCGATCCCAACACAACTTGAAGGTCTGGTTAACCACAGCATCCAGCACAAGATGGACATCATTATTGGATGCGATGCAAATGCTCACCACGTGATCTGGGGCAGCTCGGACACCAATAGAAGGGGAGAAAAAGTACTGGAATATCTGGTAAGTTCTCCTTTACAATTACTCAACCGAGGAAACAGCCCTACCTTCGTCAATGCGCGGAGAGGTGAGGTAATAGATATAACCCTAGCCACTAACACTGCTAGCAATCATATCGCTAACTGGCATGTATCAAATGAAATCTCGCTTTCAGATCATAGATATATATGCTTTAACTATGGGACGACTCGCGTAGACACAGCTACGATCAGAAGGAATCCCAAACACACGGACTGGGTTAACTATAGCAAAGATCTAAAGATCTTGCTAGGTGACCCGAAGTGCAAGCTCAATTCTACCCTGGATATAGAACTTGAAGCAGACCGGTTATCGAAAACGATCACACAGGCCTGGACGGATAACTGCCCGGCAAAAGAAATTAAACCCAAAAAAGTCCCTTGGTGGAACAAGGAACTAGAGGCTCTAAAACGTGAAACCAGAATCGCCTTTAATAGAGCTAAGGCCCGAAAGGACTACAGTGACTATTCAAAAAAGCTAACTGAATATCACAAAGCTGTAAGGAAAAGCAAGCGCAAATCCTGGACCGATCATTGCGGCCTAATAAGCTCGCTTCCAGAAAGCATGAGACTGACCAAAGCACTATCGCTGGCCAAAGAGAGCCCGCTCACCAGTATCAAAAACAAAGACGGGAAACTCACAGAATCTGGGGAAGAAACGCTACGCATTATGGCTACCGAACACTTCCCAGGTTCAACTATCATCAGCATAATGACAGATGAAGATATAACGCATAGCGAAGTAAATCTCATCAAGACGTCAAGGGCTGAATGGAACACAGCCAGGAAAATAGTAGATGGGAACCTTCTGAAATGGGCAATTGACAGCTTCAAGCCCTACAAATCACCAGGACCAGATGGCATATACCCCATACTCCTACAAAAAGGCAGCAATGTGTTAATACCACACTTGGTGCGTATTTACAGAGCATGCCTAGCCTATGGCCATATACCAAAACTATGGTCAAAAGTGAAAGTAGTATACCTGCCCAAACCAGGAAAAACAAACTACGAAGATGTTAGGTCATATCGACCCATCAGCCTTACATCGTTTCTACTTAAAACGATCGAAAAGCTGATTGACAAACATATAAGAGACGGACCTTTAAGAAACAATCCACTCCATGTTAGGCAATGTGCTTATCAACAAGGGAAATCGACCGAAACAGCTCTTCATCTAGTGATAGAACGAGCAGAGGCAGCACTGGAAAGCAAAGAAATATGCGTGGCCACCTTTATAGATATAGAAGGGGCCTTCGACAGAACCACCTTCGAAGCTATCCAAGATGCTGCTATAAAACATGGTGTGAACCCAACCATCTGCAGATGGATCGGGAAAATGCTGCAAAACCGAGTTATCAGTTCCACGTTAGCTGGCGATACCATCCACGTCAAAACAACCAGAGGCTGCCCACAGGGAGGGGTGCTGTCACCTCTGTTGTGGAGCCTAGTGGTCGATTCGCTAATGAAAGAACTGAACACAGGGCCATTCTACACGGTAGGTTACGCAGATGACCTAGCCATTATGGTCAACGGAAAAATTCCGACGATCGTCTCGCAGTTGTCACAAGAAGCGATCAAAATAGCAGAAAGATGGAGCAGAGAAAACCACCTATCCATCAACCCTAGTAAAACCACCGCGATGTACTTTACTAGGAAAAGAGACCTCAAAAACTTCAAAAGCCTAAAGATGGCCGGAGAAGAACTACAATGGTCGACACAGGTCAAATACTTAGGACTCATACTGGACAAAGATCTGACCTGGAAAAAACACCAGGAGCATATAACCAACAAATCCTTAAGAATTTTTGGCATGCTCAGGAGGGCCTATGGCAAAACATGGGGACTCCAACCAAAGGTACTATACTGGATCTACACAATGATGATCCTACCCATCATCAAGTATGGAAGTGTAGTATGGTGGCCAAGAACCAATAAAGAGACATGCAAGAAAGCGCTCAGCACAATCCAAAGGGTTGCCTGCATGTCTACAACAGGTGCCTTCAGAACAACACCAACGGCAGCAATGGAAACCCTACTTGGAATCACTCCATTGCACCTTACAGTCCAAAGAGAGGCAATCAATGCGTTGAAAAGACTCAAAGATGCAAACCTCGGGACAAGGAAGATGATGACGTGCAACCATACAAACATGGGCATAAAACCTCATCTAAAAGAGATGCTAGATATGAACTCTGACAAAATACAGACAATACTAGTTACTCACAGAAACTTTAAGATGACGATTCCGACGAGAGAAGAATGGAGTCAAGGTCTCTACACACAAACCAAATCGAGACAGATATGGTACACCGATGGCTCCAAAATGCAGAACGGCACAGGAGCAGGCGTCCACTCGGAGGACTGCAGCATAAGTACTAGCCTAGGCAGATATGCTTCAGTCTTCCAAGCAGAAGTACACGCAATCATCGAATGCACCCAAGAGATTATAAAACGAGGTACAAAAAATCGCGACATTTATATACTCAGCGACAGTCAAGCAGCTATTAAAGCTCTTTGCTGTTTTAAGGTCAATTCGGGACTTGTACTGAATTGCATAAAGAACCTGAACAAGGTAGGTCGTACAAACAACGTTAGGCTAGTTTGGGTACCAGGCCACGCGGGCATAGATGGGAATGAGAAAGCTGATGAACTTGCACGGAAAGGATCAGAATCACTCCCAATAGGTCCAGAACCAATAATTGGACTACCTGATGCGACAGTCAAACTGGCAATAACCAACTTCACCAGGGACCAGCATCTGAAAGAATGGAAAGCCATATCTGGACTAACCCATTCGAAACTGTTCATAAATAACGTCAACAAAAGCTGGAGTAATAACCTAATAAACCTCAGCAAAGACAGCATCAAGAAAATACTTGGTGCTTTCACAGGACACTACGGCACGAACTACATGTTAAACAAAATAGGAGCCATAGATGACCCCAAATGCAGGCACTGCAATGAAGAAGCAGAAACCATGAAACACATACTGTGCGAGTGTGATGCTTTAGGAAGGAAAAGAATGGATCTTCTAGGATGCGGTTACCCTAAACCAGAAGACTACAGGCTGCTTCCGGTGGGGTGCATAGCAAAACTGATAAGTTTTGCCCTGCCCCCCAACGTCTAGAGTAGCAAAGGAGGGGGTGACACAAAGGATCAGGAATGGTCGAAGTGTCAGCCAGGCATTAACTGGCACCCCCACCCCTAAGATAAGATAAGATAAGATAAAGTACAAAATATGTGGTATAATTATTTAAATTAACTAAAAATCTCAGTTTTAAAATTTGCATGTAACTTTAAAAATAAACGTGAGTAAAGTGTTACAGAACATTAATTTCAAACTTGAATTCAGTAAAGTGTCTATTTAAACTTCCGAACTTACATAATTACTACACCCTTTTAACGAACACGTTTCGATATCGTTTCAATTATCGTCTCGTTATTCGCAATCGATACGACATATCGTTAATTGCTCTTATACAATTACACGGTATCATTATCGCTATAAATTCATTCCTCGGGATTGGGGACTCGCTTCCTTGAAAGTTCAATGTCCTTTATTTTTTTTAATCTCAAATAAATAATCGTCAAAGGAAAGTGCGTCCTTAATGCCTCTGACGTTTAGTTGAACCGCCAAAGGTTTTTATCGTGGCATCCAATTAGCAGAAAATGTCTCGGTGCTTGAGGCATGAAAATGTACTGCCTAAGGCTTGCTTCACACATATTCGGTTTGGCATCAATCGGCCAAGCCGGGCGGCGTAACCAGATAAGTATTTGGGAAAGATGCCGCTCGACATCGCCGCGCCTGAATCTTTAATGCCCGGTGTCTGAGGCACATTTAGCGGTAGTTAATCTATTCAAACTGTTTTTTTTTATATGAGTTTAAACGCTACTGAATAAATATACTAACGCTAAATGTACTTCAGAAACCGGGGGAAAACCAAATTGTGATAATCAGACCCGAAAAACCTACCCGATTGGCACAAGCCTGGACAAGGACTGATTGCTTCAATTCGGTTTTGTTGTTCGATAAATATTGCCAAAGGTACCGAACCGCATATGTGTAGCAAGCCTAAGGTAATCGTGGTGTGTTTTATTCTTAATTAAATGACAGATTTTTTAAGGCGGAAGGCTTTTCGGTGTTTACGTGTGGTGAGTCACGGTTACAGCCTGATAAGGTGGTACCTATAAAGAATTCGTCGTGAAGATACGAATAAGAGATTGATTTTGCGCTTCATTTGCACTCCGTTCCTTTGTTGTTATATACAAATGTTTCTTTGTGTATTGAAATTTACAGTTTACCTTAGCGTGGAGTTCAAAGTTAATTGAAGTTAGTCTTGATTAAATTAAGCATTCTATATTGTTATACATAATATGTTTTTCATATACACACGTAATGAAACTAGCAATCGGATTGGCAAAATATTTTTTTGTATAAAAATTACATTTATAACGAAACCTGACAATCTCTATGCCACCACGTCTGATTACGCTATGGCCTACGGAAACATACACATTAATTATTACCTGACCTTAAGTGAAGCTGCGATACACTACTAGTATAAATAGTTACATCTTAATTAGTTATTATGTCAATCCGCCACGAATAACATTTAAAACGAACCATTTCTATCGTGTTTATCCAGAAGTAAAATGGTTTCAAGTAAATCAAGTACAATGGGTAATTAACAAGCTTTCTTTTAGTTAAGCAACGCCGCAACCAATTGCACAACACAATGTATGACTTAGTTCTCGTAATATATTTGTATGTATGTATTTATGTGTGTATGTATGTATGTGTGTATGTATGTATGTATGTATGTATGTGTTCCTCTATGTTGTGTTCAAAGTATATTAATTATAACTTGTTCATGGTTATTGGCCAGCATTTGTGTTCACGTGTTCAGTATGCGAAAATTAGTACATATTTTGTTTTATGACGCGCTCGGTTGTGTATTCGACTGCTTACCTTAAGGTCCCAGATTTGATTTCCAAGTTTGACGTTTTCTACATTTTTATTAGAATATTGTCAATAGTAGTCCGAAATTACGTGTCTTATGGGAATTGGCTCGCTCTCTATTACATGGGACTCACATTGCTTATAGCCAAATACGGGTGCTATACACCTTTACCTAAACATCCGTATATAACAGGCGTGATATTACAAAATTTCGCACTAGCCGTATTCAAGCCAGTTTACCGAAGAAAAGTTAATCCAGACAACTACCAAATTGCTGTCGCAGCAGGTCATAATATCTGACTATATGTCGGAAAAAAACGTTGTTGGTCGTTAGATTTAGGCTTTTTGTTAAATCTGACTAGAATGCCTAAGTGCCCATCTTAAAATACCTTTTTAGCAAAAAAGTTATTATGTATGTATAAAACTTCACACAATGCAAAGTCTTACATCTCTATCGACATATAATAATGCAAACATTCATATAAATAAAATAAAAATATACTCGCAATGACTACAATTTGTATAATTAATGCAATTAAAATATTTACTTTGATATACGACAATTCTTTTGAACAATTCACACAGTATTTCATTTTAAAACTATTTTTTGAATTATTATGAAAATATGTGAGGAAATTAAGTCATAACGATAGATTTAATTACTAGCAGCTATTTCCCGTTCCAGTTCTAGGCTTAGTTAACAACAATTGATCTTTGAGGTTAAGCTACGCTTGCCGAGGTTGTTCTGTGGATGGGCGACCACCTCATACGTAAAGAGTTTCTCCGTATTTCGGAAGGCACGTTAGATGGCTCCCAGCTGTCATTTTCAAAGATCTTTGACAGTCGTTAACAGTAGTCAGAAGCTTGAAAGTCTGACAACTAGTCTTACCGAAGGGTATCGTTAAGGGAAAAAGGCGTGATTTTATTACAATCGTACTAAGTCTATGGAAAGTGGCAAAGACAGTATCTGGGTCTTAGTAATAAAATATTTAATTATATTTTAACTACGCTCATTAGTTGGTTGTAAAGCAGAAAGTTGTTATTGTAAAAAGCGCAATTTACTTCTGGTACTTATATTTAGTTCTAATAATTATACCTGAATACTATCAATGCATTTCATCGATTGGGAACAAGTCGGTATTAAGAACTTTAACATGAGTGTGAAATAAATGTGGTTTTGGGTGGGTTACCCTTATTACCTATGTAAATTATACATATATTATGTAGTATGAATGTCTACATACACTAAACACAATTTACTAATTTGCGTATATTTCAGGGTAATATGGAATCGATAAACAAAAACTGATTTCAATAGTAATCGCCATAATTGATATTGACTACTTTTTCATCGTTCATCGAACCAGCTCAATTAGTCTTTAATATAAAAATAATTTACCTAACACATAAGATTGTATAGTATAAAAGTTATACGAAACTAAATTCTTTTGAGTCATCGTTCATTAGTGAATAACGGTACATATAACACTTGCCACAACAGTCTCGAGTCTCGTCTCCCAACTAAATTGGTCATTTCGTAAATTCGGACATTTTGTTATATGTCGTAACCGTATTCACACGCTCAATGCAATATTTTGTAATAAAACTCGGTTTCTTTTTTTGTAGGTCTCTAATATAATGATGATTTGGGAAAATAAATATTATAATACCCTCAATAACTTGGTTATAATACGAAAAAAGTAGATTTTTGAGAAATCGCGTTTAGATTTTTTGACGTTTCGGCTTATTTTTAGGATAAAATGCAAAAACATGAAATTTTGCAGATACCTTCTTAGATACAGGTACACTCAGCAAAAAGAATTTGATTTCAAATAAATTACAAGTAATTAGAAATATCGGAGGACACAGGATTTTTCTTTCTCTGTCTGTAACCAGTAGATAGTATTATTGTGTGCCCTTGGTATTTAAAATATATTTCGGAAATATTGTTATAAAATGTATAACTAAGGGCACGTTATGATTCTTTAGTCTAGGCACAAAACTATTGTGATATTGTATCGCGGTATTTTGAATTTGAATTTCGAATAATACATTCCTTTTTGTTCGTGTCTGTGCAATACTGTTTTTTTACTAAGAAGGATTTATTGCATGCAATGACAACACAAAAACATAATTTATAACAAACCTGTCCTTTTTATTCTAATGTCTTTGTTTTACAATAATAAAATTCTATCCATTTTCCTTCTTATTTACCATAATAAACTTTAAACTTTAACATATTAATTTTATCGTAATTAATTTAAAATACTTTTAAATCGAACTTCCTAGAATCGATTGAAATTAAAAATAAAAATTTGTCACGCTTAATCAACAATCAAGTTTCAATTCATAAAATACTATGACGCCCGCTAGTCTAATAACATCGTTTTTAGCTAACAAAGTGCCCCTAGTTCGCCCATTGAAGAGTTTTTACTTCTTTTGCAAATTCCTTATCTAAAATTACTTGTTAATACAAATTAAAAATACACATAGGTACGTAACGTAATAAAAACTTTATGAATCAATTTTATTTTGAACATTAATTCGTCTGCAGCAAACAAACTAAAACACAAAATATTTTTGTATATTGTTTTAGAACTTGATCACACTACAATGCAACGAACAAAAAAAATCGATAGCAATAAATAACTAACATTATATCGATTCTAAAGAACTTCAAGGCGGTTCAGTTAATTAATTAAAACAAAACAAACATAAAATAATTATGTAATTATTGAAGACGATTTCCTCAATTCTTGCTTGTCAGCCATTGCGTTAAACGCAACCTGTTATTTTTAGAACGGATACATTTACGAAATAGAAAAAAATATTCATTTTTACATAAACTATGCTGGCTGATATTTACATAAAATGACATTTAAAAAATAATCTTTGCTATTAAGAGTGCGAAAATCCCCCATATTTTATTTATTTTTAATTGGCAATTTATGTAGTTATTGCATTTTGGAATTAAGTTCTTTAAACTATGAATAATGTCTATAAAATTTCGATTTAAATAAAAACAATGTCGGATTACCCTACAATGCATGTACTACAATATATAAATTCATACCACAGAAACAATTTATACAGTCGCATGCACTTAATGAATCACCAAACCTAGCACTTACGTTTCACAACGCCTTAAACAATACGCCATAGTCGTAAAGCACATTGCATCTACTCTGACACACATAACATAACATCCAAATGCCTTGTGTGTCAAAATTCTATTGTTTTTCCATAAAAATAACAAAGGTTTTACACTTTTTATGTTGGTAACATCGTCTCTTGCAACTATTACAATACTAACATGGCCGTAACGCACGCATTCCATATTCAAAAACATTAGTTGTCTATTGTCTGTTTTGTTTTTTTTATTACTGCACTAAGATATGCAACGTTTTATTTCAAAGTGAAGTAACTTAGCTGATATTTTATTTAAATCCATGAATGAATTAAATATAAAAAATGACAAACCAAAATCCATTTACGCATTTAATTTACGAGTGCAAGTAAAAAATAGTGAATTAATATTTACATAAGTCTATATCAATTAAACAAACATAGGATACACATAAAGTATTAAATTATATTTAAAAATAAACCACTTATATAAATCAAAAGCGTATTTTTAAACAAGGTAACAGAAATGTCGGCTAATATTTTACGCGTATTGAAACTTGATGCAATATTTTTGGCGGTTTAAAAGCACGGTAATTGGACAAACGGGCCTTGTTTTGATTTATTCGTTCATAAGCATCATTGTATGGTTTATTTATGATGTTACATACATAATTCATACAGTTTCAGTTAATACTGAAGTGTTGATGCAATATTCTTGATATATTTACGTCAGAAACTGAAAGAATTGGTAAAAAATGGAGTGTTGATTTTCTTTTTTTAATATTCTTCACTTCATATTAATTTATGGTTTGCATTGTTATGTTTATAAAATAGCGATATACTCGTCACTACCTTTGCGTCGGGAAGTAGTGGGTTTGATTCCGACACGGAACAATTTATTTGTGAAAAATATTGTTTCGGGTCTCGTTGTACTTTGTGTCCGTTGTTTGTGAAAGTCCCCGCGATACCAAAAATAATTCTTAGTGCGCGAGTTGTCTTTTTAAAGAAGAAAGTAAATTCACAATCTTAGTTATTTACTCTAAAAATGTGGTATTATTTTGAACAAATTTCTTTGAGAATAAGGACGTAAAGATTATTGCAATTGATATTTTATTTCAATCTTAAGTACGATTAAGATTTATAACGATCACCATTAAATTAATTTACTGCGACACTTGTTACGTATGCCATTTTAAATGTTTTATATTTTGTCTTTTTTATATGACACGTTACAAAATTTATGAACGTAAATAAATGCAATATTATATGTAGATAATCGAGTGTTTACAAAGATGTTTGTAAACTGTTGACATTTGAAACTTCTTTAAAATTAGTTATGTAAGTACTTAAACGGTAGTGTTTGCTTTATTGAGAGACTATTGACTGATATTTTACGACCTACTTTATATAAGCAAAATAGGTTATTGCGATTGTTTTATAAACATTCAAACTCCTGCCTTTCTAATATAAACTAATAAGAACTAATATATATATATCATAATACATTCCTTTTTCTACAAATTTATTTATAGCAATCCTGACACCCAAATACTCAAAAGTAGTCACCAATATTATTTATTTCAGTTTTATAGACTCTTCTACTATTTGCAAATAGCCCCTATATTCGGAGGTATGCCTGTTCAGATCGTTTTAAAAAACTGTATTAGATAGGTCACGATACTATGTCTACCGAATGATTGAATTCTTTTATATACGTGATATTTGCGTTTACTTCCAAAAGTATATTTCCTTTCAATTCAGTTTGGGGTCTTTTAACTAACCGTAGGTACGTTTTTAACAGTACTGAAGACTTATAGAAATATTTTCGCATTTAACAAGCTCCTACTACAAGTAAAGAAGCGTTTTGAAAGTGTTCACGCTAAAGTTCATCAGCTGATATAATCTTTAGTATAGACCGGTAGTATTGCTACGGGAAGCTGACCCTAGCAAGCTTAGGCGACTAACTATAAACACAGGCAATTTATATTAGAAAATTATTTATTTATTGTCACAAAAAATATGACATTTCGTTGAAGTAGAACGACTTTAAACAACGGGTAGTTTATTGGGGTGAAATCAAAACATTTTCGGCTTTTATTATCTTCATCAGCCTAGCTTTCTTCCAACTATGTTGGAGTCGGCTTCCAGTCTCACCAAATATAGCTGGATACCAGTATTTTACGAGGAGTGACTGCCTATGGGACCTCCACAACCTATTTACCTGGGTTATAACGCGATACCATTCGGTAAGACTGGTTGTCAGACTTTCAAGTTTCTGACTACTGTCAAAGATCTATCAAAATGACTTTTAGTATCATATTTCATAACTTTATTTTCTATAATATTACAGTATTATTCTCCACCTGTCTGTCCCGGTCCGGTTAGTAAACCAATGCGGAAACGTGTCCAGAGAGCTTTATTAATATTTTGCACGGCCGCGTCCGATTCTCAGAAAAGACATTGTCCTTCTGAGCCCGTGCGTCGACCTCAACAACTTTTTGTTTGTTTATGGTCACCGCTGTTGGCGGCAAAAGGAAATTTTTAATCTATGCTTTTTACTTTTTAATTTTAATCAGCTGTGTGCTTGTTGTACCTACTATTGTTTTAGTTTTTTATTCGTTAATTATGTTTGAGAATTTAATTAAGTATTTTTAGCCCTTAGATTATGTTATTAAAACATGTAATTAAGGAGTTACAAATAATAAATTAATGTTTATGATTAGGTCTTAAAATTGTTTGTCTTATGTAAATATCGATAAAAAGGTTAAACAAATGAGTTTATTAAACGGCTACTTTATCATAACATATTATTAAATTTTGGCAAAAATTAATTGTAGAATCAATGAAAATGTTTCTTATTTACCTTGAATTGGTCGTAAATTATAGGTTTTATGTTTTCGGCACATAACTCATAAACACAATGGCATATTCAAAATGTTTTTTTACAAACCTCCGTCATTGATTTTTTTCTTCCAATATTAAGATTTCAAACAAACTCCCATTAATCTGCATTGATATTAATTTTTTTGCAATGATTAATTACTTAATCCTAAAAAAGATTCGGAGATTAGATTTCAACTTTTGTAGGTTAAACAAATATTAAAATAGTATTTATGATTTAGTGGAACAATGGATTTTTGTTAGTTTATTTATATTTAAAAAGAACAATATGCAATGCAAGCTGGTATAATAAACAGTTCAATCCTCAGTCTTACCGCGACCGAGATCTAAGTTAGTTGACCCAAACGTCGGGAAATAAAAAGGTATCGTAACTTTAAATTTTTTAATCGCGTTTTTGTTTCAAAGTTTGTTCTAGCCCGAATATTAAAAGACGTGAATTAAATAATACATTATCGCTGTAATTATGCAATAATATTGATTAACAAATTTTAATCTTAATGATTTTAGCATGTAATATTATTTTAAATAATGTTTATTAGTGTCTGCAAATACTTATTTTTTTGTAGAAAAAAAAATCGGAATGCCCATTTCTTCACAGCCTTATGCAGCAGACTTTACCTGAATCCAAAATCTCAATTAAACTACCGACAATTCTTCCATTCCAAGGCTCTAATAATGTCAGAGTATAATGCACATACTAATACATAAAAGTAAAAATAAAATTGAACTAAAGTATCAAACACTATCAGACGATGTTAAGGTCGTATCGCTGGATTTACCCGTCACTTCCGATGAGACAGTACATGTCAATCTTGTCTCAGCCAGTTCGCATTGACATCTCCACTGTAAACTGCTGGATTTATTGCGATGAGTTTGTAGAGAGATAAACTATTGATTAGTGCTTTGATAAAGATCATGTTTGTTATTGAAAGCGTAGGTTGTTTGTTAAGTGTTGATGTTTGAATAACGTGTTTTATGCTGTTAATTTATTATTGTTAATTAAGAAAATAATTTTCCTTAACTTTTCACTGGGAAGAGTGAACGTTAGTTAAATATAAAAGTGTTTTTGAACACTGTTGACTTCTGCAAAGCTGTCCTGGGTAAAAAAAGTCACGATTGTTGAATGGAAGCCCCATGTATATGTATTTATTTTATTCTGTTTTTTAATATATCTTGTTATAACGGCAACAGATATGCATCATTTGTGAAAATTTGTTTACTACCTAACTATCGCGGTTCATGAGATACAACCTGGTGACAGACAGAAACTCAGCGAAGTCTCAGTAACAAAGTTTCGTTTTTATCTTTTAGGCATGGAAACCTAAGAAGCAATCTAATATTTAAGATGAAATATGTTTAAAAAATACTCCATATTTGTTAAAAATTGTAAATTTCCGCAATTATAATAATTTACAAATTCTACAGCTTCTTCATATAAATTTTTAACAAGTAAGTCTTAAAGTTAAAACCTAAGATATGGGTGCAATTTGTTGCACACAGTGTAATTTACTTGAGCACGTGTGATGACAAGATAAAGTACTATCTCTCAATCAGTAGACGTACCGAGAATATCAGTAAAAGTGTTAACCCGTTAGGAGGTACGTGCACATACTGCCATCAACATACCTTTGGTCGCTTTCGTCATATCTATACTTCTATACTAATATTATAAAGCTGAAGAGTTTGTTTGTTTGTTTGTTTGAACGCGCTAATCCCGGGAACTACTGGTCCGATTTGAAAAATTATTTCAGTGTTAGATAGCCCATTTATCGAGGAAGGCTATAGGCTATATATCACCACGCTACGACCAATAGGAGCTAAGTACCAGTGAAAAATGTTACAAAAACGGGGAAAATTATGATTCTCTTATGTGACGCAAGCGAATATGCGCGGGTCAGCTATTGTATTATAAAATGATGTGCAAATATAATTGTGCGAAATATTTACTACAATAATGAAAACTTTGTCGTTGTTTACATTTCTAATGGTCTATGAAAGGTGTTAGTTTATTTCAGTGTTCCCTTATATTTTGATAAATAGTCAAATGTCAATATTACCACTATCATATGGGATTCATAGCAAGAAAGAAAGAGAGAGAGAGTAAAATGTATTAAGTATAACCCTTTAGCTCTATGTAATAGTTGCGCTGTTGAAAAATTGTACTACTTGTGTAAATGGAAACTAAATTACTGTTGGTTTTTGTCTATAAAATAAGCTTCATTCTACTTAAAGCAGCTATAAAACCTTAAACTCTTATTCAATCAGACGGATACACTCCTTTCTTTAATAATTTATTTTCATTTAATTCAGTTTTTGGTATAGTATCTAATTTTTATTTTATTTGTTTCAGTTCCACCATGGAGTCGACGCCGTATGTGTCGGCCCACTGGCTGTCCGCTTTTGTTCTACTATGCTCCTTCTTCTCCACACACACACTCAACACTAAGGTAAGATACCATGAACAACTTACTTCTGCTTATTGCGAATATTGTGGAATATAATCATATACCCGAAAGTTAATGGCTTAATTCTGTACTTTAAGTGGGTACTAATGTTAAAAGTAAAGTTACAACTTTTCATGACGTAAAATTGTCAATGGTGTGTTTAATTTTTTTTAAATATAATAGAACTGACAGTTTTTAAAAACAGCAAGTCACATTTGTATTTTAGACAGTTAAGAGTTATGTCAAAAGATGTTAGTTACAAACTTACAACAAGCAGTGTATTTCGGTAATGCAATATTTACAAGCTCATCAATTTACGATTAAATTTCAATATAATTACACACTTGTATAATGAGAATCTGTGTATTATTCAACAATGTGTGGTTACTGACTTTTATCCATTTATTTATGTCATTTAAATGTCAATTTACGAAATAAAAAACTGCTTCGCTTTTGAATAACGAGTTGAGCATCACATGTTCACAACTGCGTAATGTCTGTAGGTACCCTTTAAGATTGATTAAGCTTAAATAGCAGTGTGTTGAAATATATTGCCATAATCTCCGGTTTTATCAGAAATATTAGACAATAAATAACCTATAAAAATGTTATGAAAAGTAATAAAAACTTTGCGAAACCGACGGTTGACATTCTCTGTACTTAAGTGTGATCTACAGTTCTTTACGTACGAAATTTTAGCAAACCGGATTTCTTTCACTGTGTATCTCATTATACATTCAAATAACATGTAAAATTATTAGTTGTCTGATGAGTTTCAAACATGGCTCCGAGCTAAAACTTTGTTCGCATTATAACATTCGATCAAGTTTAAATATTCGTATGTAAAAGATGTAATTAAAGCGACATTTTATTTAGTAAATTACAGCCGCAACGTGTTAATTAAACATCTTGTTTTATAGATATAATCTATAAATACATGATTATTTATTAATGAACACCTGTCGAAGTCAAATTTTATGCTCCATAAAATAATGATTGGCTCCCTGCAATGTCGCCAATACCACGTGCTGAGATTGTGGCTTTGTTGCCAAATACGTATTTGCTAATTAAAACAAGTTTATATTTAAACAACGTCACAGGGAATAAATTAAAATAAGGTGGTGAAATAAAGTGTCAAAAGCGCGGGTATTTTTGACAGCTGTCAAACGACGGCGGCCATTTTCGTTTGTGGTTAGCACGTGACTTGTCGATCAGTGTGCCGTTGTTGGCGTAATACGGATTTTTTTTCGGAAGTTATACGGCATTCCAGCAGCTTGTATGTGTACATACATTATTCATGTAGTTACCGCATTGCTTTCACTGATGTATTAAACGTTAGTTTCTGAGATGTTTTGCAAGTTGCAGACCGAGAATGTGAGTTTTTTCCAAGGCTATATGCAAATGTGAAGTCCGATAGATACAATACATAGTTTAATATTTATTATAATAGCAAGAAACCGCAAAAGCTGTGTAACAAACTAGTTAGTTTGAATATGGCGATACTTTCTGTTGACCTTTTGACTGGACGATTAAGTATTGAGTGATGTGCTTGACGCACGTCGTTGATGGATAAAAACTTGTTTTGTATATAGTTATTTTAAGTTATTTTCAACAAAATCTGTCGGTCGTAAACCTTGTTAATAGGTACAGGTAGGGTTGTAAGAAAAACTATGATTAGTAACAACCTAAAATTATGTTTGAAAATTAAACTAATATGCGTCCGAAATTGAACTGACATCCATTATTAAATGACCAACAATTGGGAAAATCCATAAACTAGCGAATCCGATCAAAGATAACTTTTTGCCGGAGACACATTGTTAAAAAGGTTATTGACTTTATTTTAGACACCTCTATAAGTCCTCACTTTATGAAGTCGAATGCAAAAAGAGTGGGTAGACCATAGATCTCGTCATGAGTCATTCAGTTATAATTTTAATGATTTATGCAGTTTATTTAATAACTTTTGATATCTAACTGTTTTTTATATAAACATAATATATAGATAGAAAAGATAGAATCACTTTTAGCCTAGATTATAAAACATATCATAGGCAATTTCAAAGAAGGTAACCCTACTCAAGTTTTTACTCAACGAAATACGATGGAATTTAACTCCTGTCATAAAGTAAACAATACAGTGAAATTTCTTAAAGAGAACCGATTTCAAAATATTTAAAATATAATCTAATATTAAGATCGCATGTCCACAATACCGTGACGTTAATCTAAGAACACTTATTACGTCACATTACATCACTAGAACTAAATAATATATGATCGTTAACATAACGCCGCGATATCGCGATACGAATGTGCAAGTCGGCATAAATTTAGTATACACCACGCCCTGTTCGATGGCGTAAGAGACCGGTCGTGCGCAGGCGCCGGTAAGAGATACCGCATATTGAGCCACTAGACGCTCGATCTATAGTTGCTTAGTTAAGTTTTAAGGTAGAGCCACCAATCTCAGCTACTAGTGGCTTAAAGCTACTGCACGATGAGCTTCTGTTAGCGGCTAGTAAACGCGACCATTAGTAGCTCAGTATGCTTTTAGACGCCAATCCAAAACAACAAAAAAAAACCGCCATTCGCATAGTAGCGGCTAAGAGCTACTACACATTGGAGCTACTAGTCACGACGCGATCAATAGTGGCTCAGTTCGACTACAAGACGCAGGTACCAATCGCAGCCATAAGTAGCTTAGTGGTAGCCACCAGTCGCCATCACTTAGCCAGGACTTTGAATTTGCAGTTACACACAGGCACCAAGAAAAAAAACAACAACTGCAGTCGAGTATGCGCGCAAAGCAAGCGACAAAACACGGCCATAAGCAGCGTGCTAGGGCGAATGCGGCAGTTTGTGGCTCAAACAGTCACTAGAGCTACTATACAAAACGTTTCAGAGTATTTGTTGACGTGTCTTGAAGTCGCGATTAGTGGTTAAGTGTGCGGGCGATCTTACACTAGCTGACCGCCTTCTACTGCATACTTGCACTTATTGTTTAAGTAAAAGCTTAGGTTAGAGTCCTTTGAAGCACTTGAGATTGAAATCTTTTTATAGGTTACCAATGTGACGCTGCTCCAATTTGTTTCGTTCCATTTCATTCATTCCAATTTGTTTTATAAATGTTTGAGACTTTGTATTATTCTGATGTCAACTGTCAAATTTCATCAAAATCCGTTGAGAAGTATAATATTTGCCTAATATCGTAACATACATATACATACACAAACTTACGTTGTGGGTTATCTTGCGTATTTTTCAAAATTTTGTGACCGTTATTCGAAGTTTAAAGTAAAAACTAAAGGCTATTTTAATCGCAGTCAGGAACTTAATGTATTTTAAAACGAATTAGTGACATAAGAAGGTTGTATACTTATTCGGAATAACAATTATAAGTGACATTAGAATAGATTGATTGGTATAAAGTGTTACGTGACAAGAATCAAAGAATCTGCACAAATTCCGCACTTATCAATCTTTTTGTGCTTTTCTTTGTTTACGATATCCGTATCATATAAAGAATAACAATTTAGGACAACAAAAAAATTGAGAATAGTTTGAGATTGTCTACTCTTGACCAAAATCCCAACAAGAGCATAATTGAAACTAATTAAATTGTTTGATTTCGATTATTCACATTTTAGACCAGTTGCAGTGGTTTATCATCCGCTAATTTGGTATTTAGGAGTTAGACTTTATCTCGAATCTATTTCGATCGAATTTGAATTCGATTCTATCGGGAATAAACCCCCTTTAAACGTCTATGATTCATTAAGTTCAATGCCTCTATACTTTGAAGTAGATATTGAAAGTGCTACAAAGTTTCCCATGCGGTACTAGTCCTGTGTTACAAATACGATAATATCACTACATTTAATAACTAATCGATTATAGTTTCCGTTATCGAATGACACGGCTGTTATGTACAGGACGTTACTAAGTATGGCTCGGAAGTCTAGATTGTAAGTTACAACTCAATAGTTAGGTATTACTTGTTATTAATGACTGTTGGCAAGCTTTAAGTGATGGTAGGTAAAGGTAAACTTGGTTCTTTTGGTGGTTTGTAGGTGGTATACCTCCGAAATCATTGAAACAATTTAGTAAATTTTGACAGCGTAGTATTACTGTCGAATAAGATAGCACGTTTTTTAGCAGAAGATAATGGTAGTATTAATTTCCATTTTATGTAATCCAACGAAATGAAATTTTATATTTTTTGCAAATCAAATTTCCTGTAAGTACTTGAGAGCCACTATGTAATGAATAAATTTTTCATGTTATTAAGGTGACTTACATACGTTATGTTCAAGTAACAATGTTTTTCATAATGGCTCCAAAACAAATTGAAGACATGAACTTCTTAGCTTAGCATTCTTTTCGTTTAATTAATTCAAAACACTTCATTTCTGCAGTAAGTAACTACCCAATTAAATAGCACATATCATCTTATAATCGTATTCACATAACTCTGTGAGATACAGCAACATAAAGAAGCCTCAAAGAATACTAAATCAAAGTCGTAAAGACTTGCCGAAACAACTAACTGTATTGAACGTTTGTTCCGTGCAACGAACTCGATGCATGAGGTGCATTGGTAATTAGTGAACGATTTTCTAATGCAACATGCAGCTGAGAGTAAAAATCTTTTGAGAAATTATCTTTACTTTGAAGTATAATGTAGTAGTACCTTAGTCTAAAACCTAGCGCGCACTAGTGACTTATGACACCGTGACTATTTTATCACTCATAACAAGTCACCACTGCGCGCTATCTCTTAGAGAGATGACTAGATCTTTATAGAATTCCCTAGAATAGGGAACTAAAGCAAACTAGAATCCGTATGTTCATTTGATGACATATAATGAGATAGTTTTGTACATCTAAACTCTATGTAGTTCTTATTCTAACAGCATTTATGCACCGGAGATATCTCTAGTTTTAGTAGCTTATAAACTGGCCAGATGCCGTCGAACGAGACAAAGTCATTGAAACATCCTTGATGCAGCACTTTCTCAATATTTCAACCAGCTGAGTCCAGTATGAAGAAACAATAATTCCCTTGAGCCCATGAAAATATCCCTTCACTTGTCCAACTGACATTTAACCCATCCAACGTCCATCTTCACAAGGCATACCTCTTTTTCGACATCACAAGTTCATCTTGACATTTCCCAATATAATTACCAGTGGGTTAATTTGAAAAAAAAATGGTACATTGTCCACATTGATCGGAGACTTGCCGACCTAGATGCGTACGAGTTTTTGTGATTTACGCAACATGTCATCTCATGTTGCCTTTTTTGGATAGTCGGTTTGCAGATGAGATGATTGCGGTGGAATTAGAGCTGGGATAGTTTGGTGTTGAGGTTCTCTGTTTTTGGTGTTCGTGTTTTAAATTAAGCTTAAATAGCTGTTTGAAGAGCGTTTGATCTGATAAAGATGGAACCGTCTTATTTGTCTAATCTAAATGCTTTAAGTGTCTGTCTATAGTTTAATCTTTATAGTTTTGGTATATTTTGTTTTGAGGGAAAGTTAAAGATTGCTGATGTCGGAAAATAGATTTATTGTGTGTTAGAGAAGTTTTTTGAAATAAGTAATCCTTTTACAAAGATTTTAGAAGGTATCTACGATTTGGATAGAAAATAGTTTAAACTAACATCGTTTTTATAATTTCACATACATAACTCATCATCTTATTACAATCATGTTATTGATCAAACAGCCAATACTTTAATCCTTGTTAAAACAATATCATTATATTATGTATCATAACTTAGAAGGCCATCCTTTATAAAACAATTACGTTTACCATCATGACCACACATGAACTTACAAAGAAATTACATATCGATCCAGTAATTTATAAGTGCGTGGCAATAATTCATTTAAATATTGACAGCCCAATGGCCGCAGAATCGTTTCATCATATGCAGTTGCAAATTGAACTTTAGTACCTTGTAATAAGGTTCGGGTTATAGGTCAAACCACACACGATGCAGTGTGGTTAGGCTTGCTACACACGTATTCGATTCGGCACGTTCGGATCGGAATTTTGCATCGAACAACAAAATCGATTCGAAGCAATTACTGCACTTGTTCGGCTTGTACTGATCGGATAGTTCTTTCTAATCGTCACAATTTGGTTCAACATTTAAGCATAGCGATGCCGAACGGCATTTTCCGAACATTCATCTACACATATTCAGCTCTGCCGCCCGGTTAACCCCCGATATCTCCAGTACATTTAGTGGTAGTATATTTATTCTATAGCGTTTAAGTTCATATGAAAATTACATTTTGAATAGATAAACTACCGCTAAATGAGCTTCAGAGTGCCGAATAATGTTGAACTGAACATGTGTGTACCAAGCTTTATGCACTTGAAGGATACTGGCAATGCTTTTCTCAAGTATTTAAAGCCTTATTGGTTTTCAGTGTGTTCGTCAGTGTTGAGGTTTATCACAGGTGGTCTTCAAAAACCCTTGGTACATTTACTTACTAGTGCATGAAGCATCTTTGTAATTTTAAAGCGTTTATTAACGCACATAAGTGTAGTTAAATCAGCATAAATTATCACCCGTATGTAGGTTATAATGTAACGTTTTGCATGCTTAATAACAATAGCATGCTAATAGCATTTCACCTTCAGAACTAGCGAGATGGTTAGCATGCTATATTTTAAATAATTATGCTATTTATAATAGTGCTTTTTACAATATTTTATGCATAAAATATGGATTTCTAAAAACGCTTCTTCAAGCAGAATATACACACTTCTTTCATCATGGAAATATACTGTATACAAACAAAATATATGTACATTATTTAATTCAATAGTCGTTATTTTTTATTAGTCACCATAGCAACATAACCCAGCTGTATAACGAAAAAAACTGCTACATTATTAATAGCTAATAAGCCTTTTATAATGTAAGTACATATCAGATATATGAATGGGTATTCTTGACTGAATTAATAAGAAATTATGAATGCTCTCCGTCATGGTGGTATCGTTTGAACTTGGGGTCAATGACACGTAGTATATGGGTTTAAAAGATAACGTTAATAGCTGGTTATTCTTAGAAATGCTAATGTGAAATAGCTTTTTTGTTGAGTGATAGTTATTGCGAAAGACGTCACATCTAAGTTGACAAAATAAGATAGTCTGAACTCTTGACTTTAACTTTGTTTAATAATCTTAACTACGTTATTAATTACAATAGGCGAGAAATAAATCGCCTTAGTTCGACAGGAGACCCTTGCCCAGCGGTGGGCGGTGAAAAAAAATACTGTCATCTTCTATAAATGATATAGATACTTTTGTATGACAAGAATTGTTTATTATGATTTCAGGAAAATAAATATGCAGGGATAGTAACTAGTAGCGATTTTTATCACGCTTTATGTGTGTAGATAGGTACTTAATATTATGTGACATGTATAAACAATAAAGACTCCGGTCTGATGTATTCAGGAAGGTAGATTTTAAAGAATCTGGTTTTACAACTTAAGTTATAAATACAAGTAAATGCTTATTAATCACGTAGACACTTCGCTGTTTGACTTGAAGATTGTTTAATTTGTCCGATTGTTTACTAAACAAACAATATAACCAGTTGGGGATAGTTGACATCGTAGTTTAAACAAACAATTACTGGTTCTAACAGCTTCTTGGTAGAGAAAAACCCTCTTCTAATCAATCAATATATATAAAACTCTTCCGTTACTGACTGACTGATGGATAACGCACAGTCGAAACTACTGAGCGTAGATGTAGTTGAAATCTGGTATGAAGATAAGGAAGTGTAGAGGAGCACTAGTTATCTTAATTTACAGTGCTATCTTATGTTAACATCTAATATCTATCAACTATCTTTGGCACAAGAATGATGCCGAATAGATGCAATGTTTGCTTTATTCCGCTTTTTTTTTCTTCGTCGCTTAGTTTGCAGTTATATTAAGACACACAATTTTATTTGGCATGTGCTATAGCAACTCTTAATACCGATATACAAATGTCACTATAACACCATAATCTTTGAATTACTTCAACACATACATACAATTTCAAAATGAATCAGACGTCAATGCAACAATTTCGGCAATATGTCCGACCGCGTTCGACAATATGGCGTTCACAATATTACGAACCTTTTAAATTATATCAAATTAATTCAGAGCTTTTTTAAACGTTGCTTTTGAAAGCCTTCATATGATTTGCATACTATTATTGTAATTTATGCTAGCAATGGCAGTTTGTGGTTCGGCGTATGGTCGTTTTGATCCCAGGTGTTTAAGCCTTTTTCCTATACAATTTGTATTTGTCAGCAGTTTAAGAGTTATAGTGGGTGAGGACCATTAATAATTTGCGGTCATATTACTTGTAATCAATGTTTTGGAAAGAGGAAAGTTACTGATATTTATTATTTGTTTAATATTAGTACAGATAAAAGATGTTGATAAAATGTGGTTACTAATAGAAGATTCTATCGGATAACTTCTAGCAAAAATGATTAGGGGCAATTAGGAGGTGATATCAAAGTGCGTTAAGTTACACAGCTTCAATTTAACATAGTCGTAACTTTAACATTACAGTTCTCTATGCTAGGTTTAGCATTATATTTACTAAGATATAAAGCTGAAAATATTTTCTTGTAGCGTTTAACTTAAAGTAAACATAACCCATTACTGTCCCACTGCTAAGTAAGGGTCTCCACCGGAATGACAGATGGTCAGCCCTCTGTTCAAGTGCGATTTAAGGACATATCTCAATAAAACGTTTAGTCACAGACACTTAGCTTAGTGCTTGTTCACGTTGGAACTCGCGGGCGCGGTGGCGGGCGCGGTCGCGGGGACGTGGCGATTTGTGTTCACGTTGGCCGCCAGGCGGGCGTTTGACTCAAACTGGCTCAAACTGGTTGATCTTACTTGACATCGCGCCCGCCACCGCTAGTTCGACGTGAACACACACGAACATCTTCACTTGTTTGATATTGGCGCGAGCGCGCCACGCGGGCCGCGCGCGACGCCGCTAGCTCGCCCGCGACTTAGACCGCGCGAACGGTTTGTACGTGAACACTTCGGTACATCGCCATATGTTTGATATTTCGCGACCGCGCCCGCCACCGCGCCCGCGAGTCAACGTGAATGGGCACTTACTCACGCATTTAGAACAAGCTTATAACGACACCGATTATTCAAATTACACCGTTTTTTCGTCCATAAATCGCTTACGCAATCAGATGATACAGTTATGGAACGAAACCTAATCGATTATGATTTATATGATTTATGATTCTTGAAAACAACAAGAGAATTTCCCCGTTAGTGACCTGCGAAATGACTTATAAACTAATAAACTATGTTATAATTCATGTAGACAGTTTTACTGCAGCTAAGCTGTATTACAGCTAGGCTTTTTAGTGTTTTGATTTATGCTAATCCGAGAGAGGGTAAAGTCCACAGTTGGAAATTTTATATTAATCTATAGTTTAACGAGTAAATTTGTGTCTTGGTAATTTACAGTTCAATGTTTTAGCACTATTAAAATGATCTCTTGTGCCTGGTGATAAGATTTTATGGGTTATGGATAAGTTTCGGATAATTTATCCTTAAATCAAGTGACAGCTAAAGTATTAAAACAGTTGATATAGGTACAACCTAATAAGCAAAACGATTTATTTGAATTGTCGAAGATATGTATGTCCTTTAATTATGTTTTCAATCAGAAATAATAGCAATCAAATTATAGAATACCAAGTCTATGTTGACAACTTTGTATGTCATCAGTACTAAACTGTAAAATTAGAGCAGACACTTTAAAGCCTAGTTACTTACTGTGGACACTTTAATTGTTATTTATTGCAAATATTTATATACTTTACTAATCAAAGAACATAAGTCAGTTACGGATTTTACTCTACCCTTTCCGAAGTTCAATGTAAAACAAACCATAACTACTAAACATATGTGTCATTTTCAAATGTTTGTCACTTATGTCGTTTTTCGCTCAAGCATAGAGCCTTAATAAGCCTTTTTCACGGTGATAGTTCAGTACAATCATAATTTATATATTTTATATGATCATTGACCATCTGTCGTAGCCATCGTTATATGAGTTCATAGTACATTGACATTATGAACTCTATGTCATGAACTGTTATATAAAACTGAGCTTTATATTAATTTATGTCTTTTTTGAAATCATTATAATTAACTATTATAACAAAGTCGTGTGAAAATTAATTTATTGTTCCGCTATTTCGAAATAACGGTCACAATTTGGTTTTTGACGTCATAAAATTGGCTCTAGGGTCATAAGTCATTTATTGTGTCTTTTCCCTGACAATAGACTTACAATATGCTTTATAGACTATATGTGAGAAATATAGCTTATTTACTTCTTTAATCCTCGACAAAATTACTACAATGATGTCATGTTTTTAAAACCCGATATTCATAGAATTATAGACTATCAACATATTGTTAAATGACTAACTCATTGACAGACCAAATATTTATTACAGCCTTCAAAAAACCTTTTCAAATTAATTCGAAATCAAAACCACAGGATTACGTAATATCAACCACTAAAAAAGTCCCATTTATTGACAGATTCACAAAACCATTCACTCAATCATTCGTTCTATTCGATCTGTCAATTTGACATGACATTTATTGCCTATGAACTCATCATTAATCTGTGGTAGATGTCAAATCGTCATTCGTTTATTGACCTTATTTGAGAATGAACAGTTAGTGCGGTTTTGTGGATAATCCATCAAATAGTGTTTGTTCGTTGTAATGAAATTTAAATAAAATGCAAGTGGGTCTTAGACGTTTGTTAGGCTGTTGAACTTTGAACTGTTAGGTGACTAACGCCTTGACAAATAGGGGGTGTAGATATAAAACAGTTAATTTTACTAGCGTTTGTCTCCAAGTTCAAGTGCTACTTTAAAGTTCATTCTCCTATCGATTTATCGAAAGGGAAATTTATTGGGATAATTTTAATTTCTAATATTTTTTTAATATATTGGAGAATGTATCAAAATATTTTTTTACAATTTTGATCGTTTGTGTTATATGAACCAATGCAACGGCTATAAATGCTTGATTAATGATACCATAAAAATATTTGTGCGTCCCTAAAATTTTCGATCATTAGTACGAAATGCAAAATTCCTAAATTCCTGTTAAAAAGTCTAACAGAAGTCGCAGAATTTCTCAAAATAAACTCTGGATTATCTCGTAAATCGTTATTTTATAAAGAGGTAACAACATGCAGGTCGTAAAACTTCGAATCTATCAAGTGTGGCACATCGTAAAATCCACCTGAACGCTTTAAATAGCTTATTTAGGTTTTCGAAGGTACGCTCGTAAAGTTAACACACATAATATCTTTGGATTTGAGTAATTTAACTCTCATTTTGCGGCGAAAACACTCAGACTCGAAAAAAAATATATATATATTTTCATTGAAAGTAAAAATAAACCCTCTAGTTGTTTTTTTGCTGGTCTTGGCTTTGATTTTTTAATAAACATTAGAATATTGCTTAATGGTAGCCTGAAATTCGGTAACGCGCCCGGTTAGTCCCCTATTACATGGGACTAACATTGTAAATGGCAAAACGTGAGTGTATTTCATACATCTTTGCATACATATCTAGGCTTATTATGTAGGCAAACATTTAAAAAAGAATAGGCACAAAAGAGCAAGACTCTTATAGATATGAACAATACTCAAACTATTTTGAAACAATCAATAATTATGTAAAGTATCTTATGTTCTTTGTGTATTGAGAAACCAACACATCATCGTAAATTTTCATCAGTTTTGAAACAAAGTTAACTAAATGACCACCGCACCCATCCATATAACTGCGGATTGCTTAACTTAACCTTTCAATAACTTAACTACTGTTGGTAACAAACAATATGTCAAACCGATAATGCATTTGACTTTAACTTGGTTAAGGCACGGCACTCATAATCGACGGCAAACCTTTATCCCTTACAAAACATTTAAGTGTATGCTGTCAAAAACTATGATGGATTTAAATTTTCGATATAAGTTGGTGGACAACCTAATCAATTTTTTTATCGTTAATGTCAAAGTTGTTCAAGCTGGCAGCTGCTCAAAGAATTTTGGCTTTACTACTGTTATCTTAATTGACAACAACCGGGACCGACTTAAAACGTGTCCTCCGGAGCACGCAGACTATTTGTTCAAATCCCACTAAGCGGTCACCCATCCATAAAATGACCTAGCCAACGGTTGCTTAACCTACAGATCGTCTCCAGGCGAGTAAGTGCAACTGGCTAAGATCATCTCACGTAGGGATCCGAAAAATAAATTTACTTGTCATTGTCGATTATAAGCGCCGGGCCTTACTTGCCTAAGAGCTAGGAATCTTGTTACAAAGGAAATGTTGGGTGGTATAACTAGAATCTTAAGATATTTGTTACAAGGCCTCTTACGGTAGATCTAGGTCTCATTGTTTGAGAACTAAATAGACACCATGGTTGTACGCCGTGTAGTGTTATTGGTTCAAGGGTATTTGACTTTTCAAGTAGATTTCGATCAATTCAACTATTTTAGACAGATTTAGTGCCAATTTCGTAGATTTGTGAATAGACTCTCTGGTAGATAAGGATTTTTGGGTAATAGGACTGTAGGTTCCAGAAGGCTCAGTAAAACATTTTTGTTTATTATTTATAACTAGCTGACTCGTGCAACTTCGCTTGCGTCACATAAAAGAGAATAGGTCAAAATTTTCACCGTTTTTGTAACATTTTTTACTGGGACTCTGGTCCTATTGGTCGTAGCGTGATGGCTATCTAACAACAAAATATTTTTTTAAATCGGACCAGTAGTTCCTTACGACGAACGAACGAACAAACAAACTCTTGAGCTTTATAATATTAGTATAGATTGTGTGGTGTGAGAAATGTTTAATGCGTCAATTAAGCTTTCTTAGCGTAAAGGAGTGACTTGTCACTAAAATCACAAAACAACACAACGTTTCTGTTTTATTTGCCAAGTAACGTAGATGTCAATTCAAACTTAATGCTTACGTCAAATTGACACTTGTTATGTTTATTTTTTTACCAGTATGAAAGGAAATGACGTTAGTTCTATGGTTATAAATGAAACAATAATAAAGTCAATCTACGTGAAAAGGAAAAAATACATACAAAGATAGATTTTAAGTCGCCATTGCGTCTACAGCAATATAATATAAATTTAACCCATTAATGTCCCACTGCTGGGCAAGGGTCTCCTCCCGTCATGAGGGAGGGGTTAGGCCTCGAGTCCACCACGCTGGCCAAGTGCGGGTTGGGGACTTTGCATGCCCTCAATAAATGTATTAAACAAATTTTTAGGCATGCAAGGTTTCCTCACGAAGTTTTCCTTCACCGTTGGAGCATGTGATAATTATTTCTAATACACACATAACTTCGAAAAGTCATTGGTGTGTTGCCTCGGGTTCGAACCTGCGACCACTTGCGTGGGAGGTGTGAACTTATACCACTCGGCTATCACTGCTCTCTGCAGCAAAAGTTCTTTATTATTTATTTACACTAAGTTCCTTTGACGCAATTATTCTTAGAACTTTAAATTATAGTTATCTGCGATATCTGTTGAAATATGAATACTTGTATGTAAATACGACCGGTTATGACGTAACATTGACCGCAGCACATCCGTTACAATCAAATTTAACATTAAACGTTATGGGTCAATAAAATGGTTCTGAGAACTGATCTGTTTTTCGACTGTTGATGTAAAAGCTGAGACCTTTTTCTGGGTTACAAAGTGCTAACATATAAATTAAAACACAAATTTAATGGAGCAAAAATGTAGAGGTTGGATTTTGTTAGATTTTTCGAAAATATTCTGTCATTTTCCTGTAACATTCAAATTCAAATATCCCTTATTTCATAAACTTTTGACATATATTTGAAATCGTCGTAATATTTATAATCTACCCCCGTTTCGGAAAAGCCGTTGCTCGTGAGAAGAAATGGCAAGAAACTCATGACTTGCTCTTGCATGGGTAATAGAAGCAGTCATTTAGACAGTTAATGATTGCTTCTGAAAAATACCTGTCATTTCTGTTATTAACAATAGGGGCACTTATATTACATACCTAAGTATGTAGTTATTGACTGCGTTTAGTCATTTTATCAATAAACATTAAACAATTGCAGTTAATTGTAACAGTCGCAGGTGTCATAATAGTCAATTGCTCACTCATACAAATATGTAGCAAAAGCTATTACATTGTAACTACCTACATACTTTTGTTATAATTTACAAATAAATATTAACAATGCGGATGTCAATGATAAAGCTTTTGTCTATTCTGGGCAGTTATTAAATAAGAATGTAATAATAATATTATTTATATGGGAAATAAATTACTCTTTTTACTTAGAAATACCGTTTTAAATTCCAATTGTATTTCATAAGAAATCCTACTCTCGAAAGTCGTAGCATGTCTGAATGCATTGAATAACTTTCGATATGTTTTGAATATGCATATATTTCGCAAACATGCATGGGTCACGCTTAATTTTGACATTTATTGCTTTAATTTGACAGTTCTAGTCCACTTTTTGACGTATAGATGAAAAAGTGTATCAGTTTTGAGGTTATGATGTTATGTCAATGTAAGCGCTTCATAGACTTCACCTTCTTTTTTTTAGACACAGGCGTTACAAATGAAGCCTGATTTATTATTAGTTTTGACGTTTATAAATGCTATTGATAAGGCCAACTTTGTTAGTGGTTGTTTGTTATTTTTAAAAGGATATTATTTATTACAAGGAAACTAAAGGTATGAATAGGATCAAGATTTATTGACATGATGCGTTCACCTATGACTTTGGAAAAACCCAACAGCCAGTCATATTTTTATTACTTGCATGCGTAAACACATGCAATAATAAATTGCTTTTAACAAGGGACCGTAATTAAGTAATTTGCATGACATGTATTATCTGTAATTAATTCAGGAATGAGCCCTCCAATAAAGGGAAATTTAAATTTCTTTCGTCGACAAAGAGAAATACAATATAAGATCGAAATTGATAGTATTTATTAATTCGAAGAAGGGACTTGATAAAAATGGATGGTACGTAGAATTAATAATATTTTCATAAAATCAATTAAGTTTTATTATAAATAAATAGCAATCGAATTTAATTTGTCATAACTGTTCTTTGGTCTTCTACCTACCTCTATGGGAAAAGGGCATGATATTATTATGATGTAAGTAGGTACGCATTTTTAATTGTCATCACCATATTCAAGCAATTGCCTAAAAAGCACTGTATCCACTATCGAACACAAACGCAATCAATCTCAAACATCTTAACACGTTCTATAGCACTAAATATTCGACATTTACTCAAATTCTTTTCGTAAATTTCAGTTCAAAGTCAGCAAGTGTAAATCTATTAGGATTTTCACCACGTATATTCAGTAATGAGGTTTTGTACAAATGTTTACGCGTTGGTATGTAACAGTCGTACCTATGTACCTATACAAGGCTGACTAATCCACTATGGCTGAGACAAAAATATATATTAACAAAACTCTTTCTTGGAATTTTTAACCGCAAAAAATGGCGACCCTGCTTACCATAATGACTAACTTCTTATTAATTAATGCAAAAATGACGTGTGATCATATTTTTATGTTTATTTTTGTTGGTGAAATGTTAATCGGAACGGATCTTTTTCCTGCTTCACTTATAATATACAGATAACTTATTAAATATTAGCTTCAGTGCTCCTATTGCGTTACCTTCTAGCAAACCTTAATAGCGTTACAGAGTGCCCTTTAACGACTTAAAATACATAGGGGCAGTAATTTATATTTTACTATTAATCTTCAGTCTTGTTATATCACATCATTTGATTTCATCATGAGTAACACACCTTATTATACTTTACAATTTCATAATATATTTTATTTTCGCACTATCTCCTATTTAAGAAGTCAATCAAAACTAAACTCTATTTTCTTCTCTCTATAACTCAAATTCCATCACCCACTATTCTAGAAAGGTACTCCAAGCCCTGACCGAGCCTAGTTCCATTTCCTCGTCGCGGTCCATCGACGCCCTTGTTCTGAGGCCGCCAGATTAACACTGATTATAACGCTTTATCCATTTGTTACACTGTCTCGCTACTTAGATGGTGTGTGATAAGCCTTATCGGGCACTCGCTAATAAGAAACCTTTGTCCTTATGATGGCTGCATGAAGTCGTTCATTTTAGGACATTGAATTGAGATTTATCATGATAAATATATTTTAGTTCACCCTAAAACATTCGTCATAGTCATGCGTGTGAGGTGTTGGTCTACAGCCTGTTAAGGTTCACACAGTTACAGTTTAATTTCTGTTTATGTAACGAATAAAGTGCTATTGTGTTTTCGTGCTAAATCAATATCCAAATCGTTCCAATTTACAAAATATTACTAATCCTTTCGACCGACATCGCAAACGTTTCGCAACACTAGCGCCACCGCACCGTATCAAACCTCGCAATATTGACAGCTGTGTAACAAAAATGGCGGCGTGCGCGCGAAAATTACCAAATTCTAGTCTCACGCGTGCGCAGGAAACCACGAATTATGGGTTAACAACCTTTGAATTTTCACGATGATTAATGACGGTAGATTTTATTGTAAGTATGTATTACGATGTATGTAGCCACATAAAAAAGAACTATCACATGAATGCTAACTAGAGTCTGACATTTTGCACCCACAGAATATAAATATTATTTCTTTTTTTTTTTCATAAAACATGACACACGTCATGAATCTTCGTTCTGGGAGGTAAAACAGGTCGTAAGGTTCAAAGAGGTCAGACCATGCAGGTAGTTGATGCAAATTTTTATGTTGGTGTCAAAAAGTCTCTGGGCGGTCACTGACTGACTATCTTAAGTCGTGACCTTGGAAATGAACTTTGGAATCATGGTTTATGTGAAAAATTAAAGTAACAATATGTCATTAGGTATGTCTTTGATGTAAATTGACGTTATTCTATTGCCAGCTGTCAATTATCATCCTCATGACTTTTCATTTCACTAACTTTTTTATGTTACTTTACTCGCGACAGATTAAGACTAGAAAGAGGCCCCTAATAAACATTTTGTTTCATACTTCTTCGAACAGTGTCGTCGCAATAGCAAAAATGTCGCGAAAGCATTGACATCATAATAAATGATGGACCATGCTTTAATCGACCTTGTGCGAGTAACACAATTTTGGTCTACTAGTCACATGATGCTCATCTAAGCGGCAAAGGACGAAACACCAAACACACAAACAGACCGAAAAACAAGACTTTTTATTAGTTTTTCCTTAGGTTCAATTTGCTCTGAAAAAACTTTCTCTTTGTTGGAAGCAACCAAGGTTATAACAACAAATCTTCTTCTTATCGTATGGTTAGTGGTCAACCTAGTGTCAAAGTTGTTCAAGCCGCCCGAAGGCCTTTGACATGGCTTAACGACTGTTATCTTAGTAGACAACAGCCGGGACCGACTTTTAACGTGCCCTCCGAAGCACGGAGACGCCCAGTTCAAATACCACTATGCGGTCACCCATCTATAGAGTGACCGCGCCAAGGGTTGCTTAACCCACAGATCGTTTACCGACCGGTGAGCGCAACTGGCTATGGGCGCACAATAACAACAAATAAAACTATATTATTGATGTAGATTATACTCTATTCATATCTCTTCACAAAGAGCTATTAGCATATGAAATAAAAAACTGCAATCTGCGTCTCACATTCATATGCAATTTAATATTTCCAAACTAATCTATATTAGAGATTGCAATGTATCTACTACAGACGAGGCGCTCATAGCCAGTTGTGCTTACCGGTCGGTAAACGATCTGTGGGTTAAGCAACCATTGGCGCGGTCATTCTATAGATGGGTGACCGCTTAGTGGTATTTGAGCTGAGCGTCTCCGTAGTTCGGAGGGCACGTAAAAAGTCGGTCCCGGTTGTTGGCAATTAAGATAACATTCGTTAAGCCATGTCAAAGGCTCTTCGGGCGGCTTGAACTACTTTGACACTATAGATAGATTACGGACGAGGAAGTGAGTTATTTCAATCTAGCCCCAAATCTTTATATTCTTATCAATATTATCAGAAATACTTGAAATACAACATTACATAAGTCTCCGCATAAAAATGCGGACACACGCATTGGCAATTAAGACCGACACTTAAACTCCGACGTTTAACGTTTGTCATTCAATTATCGCCTTTAACATTTACGCAATAAGGTCGTATTTTCTCCATGAATAATGTACACTAGCTAGCATTACTAAACCACGTGAGAGCAATGACAACGTTTCTATCGAGTCCAAGATCAGATTCGAAGGTTTTTTTTGGTTAATAAAATAGTTTTCGTAACCATTGTAGCCGGTTGCAATATTATTACGTGTATTGGACGGGGACGTAATTGGTGGCCAATTTCCGCTTTAAAATTGGCCATGTAGATTAATGACTTGATAGGCAGGGGACATGAAAGTAAATACAATGTCTGGTTAAAGTGATCACCAGGCAATACCAGTCAGTGGGGAGGTCGTGGGTTTGATTTTCACACGGGAGAATCATTTGTGCGATCCACAAAAGGCTGTTTCGGGTCGGTTGTACTTACATTGTGTACATTTTCGAAAAGAATATTTCGCCTATTAAGTATTATTATTGATAAGTATTCTATTGATTTGTTTAAAAATTAAAAATCAATAAAGCCTTAAATATAGCCTGTGGTAACATTATTTATATTTTGACCATGTTCAGTTAGGTTCAATAACTTCAATAAAAGATCTAGCAGTGCTAATTTTTAGACTTTATTTATCTGTGCATTGAACTTTTAGATAAACTCATAGTCATGCCAGACACTCGAAAGAAAATGTTATTTTAGAAAAGTTTTTGTTAAAAAATTATTGAATTATTTTAGTAAATACTATATTTTACAAACTCCAAAATTTGCTATGAACGTCTTTTGGCTGATTCGATCTGAATTTCTAAAATCTAAATGTAATCAACCCATAACAAATAGTGCAGACGTCTGCTACCGAAATATTACCAATAAAACGTCTATTCATTCAAATATCAATTTAAATCTATAGGAAATAAAGTAAAAAATCAATTGTAACGATTTTTGGCGTGATATTTCAATATTTTGCACGAAATTTGATTGACGTTCCGTCTTGCACGATTGATTTTTTCTCAATTCGATTTATGCAATTTGTTTTTTTTACGCACTTTTCAAATTGAAGCAAATGGCCAATATTTGCTAAACGCGTACGCATTATTCTTCTGTTTACTTATCCTTTATAGTAAAAGAAAGGTATTAGTGATATTTTACAATATATGTACCTATATTAGATTATTCTCAATATTAGTCCTAAATTAGGTAGCGTGTCCGGTATATTGTACTTTGTGTCGGTTGTTTGTATGTTTTGTAAAAGTCCCCGCGACACAAGAGCAATTATTAATGCATGAGTTGTCTATTAAAAAAATATATGGCAATAGGCTCGTCTCCTATTATATGGGACTAACATTGTAAATAGCGAAACGCGGGTGTGTTTTATGCACCTATATTGTGATATTATGTATGTATGTAAAAGATAGGTAATAATATATTTCTCAAGAAAATATTAAAATAAAATATGACGCCAAGCGTCTATCGCTATCTCAGTAGGAAGCCATCTTGAAGGTTATGACATGTCAAGCAACCATAAACAATCAATATTTCGTATTTAATCCCCTGTCGACATTATTCGATGGTATCGCCAATCGGAAATGGTATATCGATAATCGTGAATCGATACTCGTGCCTATCTCATGATGGCCAACCGGTATTGACTTCCGAATGCCTCGGACTATTATTGTTTGTCGTGATATGAGTAACGGAAATAAACTTTAAAGGTAAAGAAATTGTTTGATTGTTTACTTCATTATATTATTGTTTAAAGCATAGTTTAATTGTGATTGCAAATATTTGTATGCTTAGATTATAGTATTTGTAATTAGTAGTTAAGTTTACTATTAACTTAAGCTTTTAGACGATACTTTATCCTACTAATTAAAGAGTTAGTCGAATCCACATTTTTCTTTAATAAGTTTGTATTTCTTACAAGACATACATAGATCATAACTGAGATCTCTTGCAAAAAAGTCAGATGTGTAGTACTCATATCCGACGGTCCTGTTTGACAAGTACGGAAGGGAATGAAGCAATGGGAGTTTGTAAGAGTAGTAGCAAGTGGGTCTCTGCCGATCTAAAACTGCCTGCAAGGGGTCACTTCATGTAGATATACATCTTTTACAAGACACTTTTCCAAAGCAGTATTAAAACAACAATTACTTGGCTCAATAGTAAGGTATAACGTGATTGTAAATCAACTTGCAAACAGAGTAAACATCAATAGAAAACTCTTTCAAAAGGAAATGCAAATAGTGACATGCTAAAGTAATATTTTATCTATAGACCACGTATCACAATTAACTATAAGGTGCAGTTCAAGGCGTCCTGTGTTTAATGCTGTGTCGAAAGCCGTCGGATCGGTCGCCACAGGATGTATGTATTTACACATGACTATAGAGAAAATTGCTCATGTATTAAACATTTTTACTTGATAGTTGCTTCATTAGAGGCTGTGTAGTTTTCTTTGACATAGGACAGAGACTTCTGGCGGTGTTAGAAGAAAGCTCATGTCTTGCAGTGGGTTGATAAAATCTTTGCATCATGTGCGTTGATTTTTGTATTCATTTAATAAGGTACAAAGTAAAAACAGAACGTTTTAAGATATTATACTATAAAAGATACATAGGTTTTGTTTTAAACTATGTTTATTTAATCTTTTTCTATGAAATGTAATTTGTTATGTATTTTAATGATTGTTTGATGAAAAAATATGATAGTTGAGTATTTCATAGCGATTGTTTTATCTTTAACTTAACTATTAAATTTTGACGATGTATAAACTTAATTGTATTTCATTAAAGATACTGTTTTATAACTGTCGTCGTCATATCAAGCCAGAATGAATGTGCCAAAAATTAAATTGATATAACCTTTGAAAGTGAGTGGTTTCCAATTTACTAACAAAGATTAAATGACCAGTAACCCAAATAATTGTGATTCATGTGTAAGTCATTAAGGAATCTTGTTAAAATACCTAGTATACCATGTAACGTGTACTTGCGAATATCTTTGACGATTTACTTTAACTTTATAATAATATGTAGGATCTACGATAGATGCTATTGTACTTAAAATATAAAATAATATAGAGCATTATTGCTAAATTAATAATTAAATGACATACTTAATTCTGCAGCTTTAAGAAGTATTTAAGTACTTTAGAGACTGTTGTGATAAAACTATTTCGAATAAAATAAAGTATTATTGCTAGATAATAAACATAAAACAAGTTCTGCTTGGTGCCACCTCAATCATCTGCAATAGATGAATATAGACCAATGATGATGAATTGTTAAATAATGATAATAACCGTCAGCCCCACACTTTTATCGATAAATTTAAATTAAATAAAAATAATAATCGACCATCGTCAAAAGCTCGACTAAAACTATTTCAGTCGCATCAATATCCTAAAACAATAGACGAACAGCCCTTAAAATAATCGATTAATAAAAAAACAATAATCGAGAACTTTACGTCAAACCGGATTTTGCATGAACCTTTCCAAGATCGGTGGAAACCTTCGGTCAGGTAGGCTAAGGACCTCAAAGGTTATATTTTGCCCTCATCAAGGTTTCACTCTAAGCTTTGTGCTATAAGCGAAGTCGTGACAAGAAGTAAAATAAAAAAGGTTAGTTATCTCTCGAATTTTACCTAAATCCTAAATGTATGTGTATTTGAATGTCTCGGTAAGGCTTCTTTCTAAAAGGACAACCTACACACAGACTCTTTAAACTTAAAAATGTGTTTTAAATCCAATATTTTAGTCTCATTGCAAGCTATATTTTTTAACATAGTTTTATTCTTTGAAATTACGTTTGTTCAGTGGGATCAAAACGAATTTAAAGATTTGAATAACTACTTATTTATGTAATAAATAGCATAACAAACTAAATCTTGAAGGCAATTTTAAACTCATTAAAAAGTTATTATACTCAATGGTTAGACTACTCGGAAAGAACCTCAAAAACAGGCAGTTTCATACAGTTTATACATATATACTTGTAAATAAATACAATTGGACGACGGTTATTTGATTCCAAACTAAGCAGAGCTTGTACTATTGTAACCAAATAACTGATAAACATACTTATATATAGGTTCGCGTTAATTCCCGTATTATATCCCGTATATACTTCTAAATACATACTTTTATATAGATAAATTCATTGACAACCAGTTAATGTTTTCGAACACTACGGTCTAGATATCTTAGGCTTTTTAAATCACTTTCCCTCCCAAACTGCTAAGTAGGTATTATTTTAGTCGATTTCCACAAATTAGTAAGACGAGTCGGCGTTACGCTCTATATTTGCGATTTCTAGACCAGAATGCATCTCATTTTTGTTTTATTGTTTTGTATATGATTTTAATTAATTAAAACTGAGCATTACTTAGCGTAATGCGTAGTTTTAAATGAATTGGTTCCTGTATATTTTACCTATAGAAATAAGTAGTTTGGAATTTAGACTTGTCTCTTTGAAATAACAGTATTCTTCAAGAATTGTGTTAGAGAAATTGACTGTGATTTTTTTCATTTTGTTGTTATTTTATCTATCGGATAGATTATCTAACACTTATTCATTAGCCTAGAGACTAGCCCTAAGTATAATACATACATACAAACATTATACCACGCCTTTTATAACCAAAAGTGTTGCAGAGGTGTACCTACCTACGTGTATTGTAGTTTTAAAAAGGTAGGTAATTAGATAAGTAATTAGAATTACTAATTGATATTACGTGTTATTACACTAAGTAAAAAATACGGTTCCATTTAATATTATTATATGTATATATATAAATAAATAAATAAAGTACAGAATATAAGTATACAAATATTTGCTAAGGTCATTGATACACCTGGTTCACTGTGCACTTTATTTAAAACGGTTACGCTAAACTCACCCAAGGTCGGCCATGTTTGTTTATCAGTTTATTATTATTTACAGTACTCCCGTGTGCTGTGGTGCTATTGAATTAGAGCCTTCACTCCCTTGACTGAAGGAAGGTTACAGGATATTTACAAAAAATATGATTTTGAAAAATCTACGACCTTATTAAAAATTCGGTATCTACTGTAGCCTATTTTTTCAGATATTTTGCATTTTCAAGATAATATTAGTCTCTTGTATTAGTCGGTTTTCGTTTTTAGTATGACTAACAAGATTTTTTTGTAATACAATGTATTGTGCGTGCCTTAGTCAACTAACACCAATCGCTATAATGGTAACAAAAACAGCTACTGTGGGGAAACAGGTTACAAAATCACGCAATAAAAGGTTTTTTACGTAAAACCTTTTATTGTAAACCAATCATACTGATATAAGTACTTTTAGCCAATGAAAAATGGGCAATAATGGGCAATATATTTTCATTTGCACTCATTGTGCTCGCGTTATGTCAAATAATTTATTCACTCCGTAATGGCCGGCGCTACCTAACGCCAACTTTGGTATTTCAAACACGTTTCAAGTTTTTATTGGTGACCCACAGTTTTCCCTGCAAAAGTATTTATATTGTCCTTTTTGTTAAAAAACGAAGTGCATATTTCAACAAATTGGTTAGTGCCTGCATCGCATAACTAAGAAAGGAGAGATACTAATTCGCGGATATACAAAAATAAACTTATGAAATACCGTCGTATTATGGTAATTTCATTAAATATTTCTCGTTTGAGAATGCAGAATCTCTTATTTCAAATCAATAAGTTTGTTAAAAAGAACAAAAAGGAAAGGTTATGTTATAAACACAGATAATACATTTATTATTACGTTTTTTATCGCACGACGAACCAACAAAAAAGGTTGTATATTTTTTCCTTTTACACTAAGGAGGTCATACGGGTAGTCGGTTTGTCGGTGACACACTGAGTGACTGTGCGTTAGTGTGTTTTATTATAGTTTGATTTAAACAACTACTTGAACCAGCTGTGATGAACATTATTGGTTCAATTCAGATTAGAAATTATGCGATTTTAATATTAATTTGTACCTAATGTTTAATTACGCTCGGCTCATGAGTCAAACTAATTCTTTGCCCAAGTTGCAAAGACATATAGATGGCAACAATTTTATTACGTAAAATTAGGTTTTTTCTATATGAAGGTTCTAGAAGAAGCTAAAGTAACCGGTTTAGTAACCATTTGTTTACTCTATGGTCCATTGACCATATTATTTGACAACACACAATGTCAACAATGACTAGCAGATATTTAAACAGAAATAAGAGAAGGCCGTGCCTTTGACTAAATCTTACACATGGTTTGACATTATCTAACTTAATTTGCACGTTATTGTACAATACTTAGGACCTTCTTATAAATAAGTGTCAGATAATCTATCTGCTATATAAAGTGACAGCTAAGATACGAAATCAACTGTAAAATTCTATTTAATAACCTATGTGATAGAAATCCGGAAATAGTTTAACTTAGCCTTATATTATTATATTTTTTACAATAGGTTTTATTTTATAGTTTAAATTGCTTAATCATTACAATTATAGTAATAAATAATTGGATCAAAGAATAAAAGTAATAAAGTCACGTTTTAAAAACATATGTCACTTTGACATCTGTCAAACGGTACTTTTTATTAACATAATGACTTTCTTTGATTGTAACGTTCTTCCTACGTCCGTTTATCATTTTTATTGTTGTCTTTTATACGAAAACTGCTTACTAATGCTCTGCGTGTAAAATAGGGGAAATAATTAAAAAATAAATTGTAAAAAATTACAAAACTTCCTTACTCTTAGATAACTTTAAAAACTAACAATATACTCGTAAAATATACTCTTATTTGTATTAAAATAATAAAATATAATTAAATATCATAAAAAGTATACATCTCTTTGATTCTCAAAGGATTTCTCACAGCTAAAGAATATAATCGTAAGTGCAAATGTTTTCTACGTTTACGGTCGTTGGTTATGAAAGCTGACCGCGGCATGTGGGTCGCGGTTTGATTTCCAGCAGGAAGTAATTGCACACAATTATGAAATCACACTTGTCTCCCACGAGTCCAATGCGGTTGTTCGTATGTATGATTGTGGATGAAATATGAACTAGATCCCGCAAATTAGTGAGGTTAGGTTTCTTCTCATTATGTGAGATTTGATTTATTTCTGTACTGAGAATTGTTCCTATGATTTGAAACATACTCGTGTCATACGCGTATGGAAATAATTTATTTATCTATGTTTGACCTGATTATAGTCGAAATGAAAATAGTATTCTCGTCAAAAGTGTGATTAAAAGAATTTCTGCTGTTTTTTTTAATCTTTGTGTGAAACGTTGCCTTTCAATTTTAGATAATTATAAACAAAATACAAAAAAAGTTATCATTTCAATATTTCTAAATAAGAATATAGATATATTTCTTAATTGTGTCACTATCGTCCATAGACATCGTGATTACTTTTTAAACATTCGTTATAAAATCACGAAACTAGTTTTACTGTTTTTTTAATTGCTCATGTCTATTTACTGAGCCAATATACTTCGGTTTACACTTCAAATCGTAATAAGTCAATAAATGGCTGACTTCCTGTACCTAGAATAATATGAATTGTTTATTTTGCTTGTATTATCGGTGCCTTAATGTCGGCCCAGAGATTTGTCAAACAGGATATGAGAAAAAGTTAACTACAATTTCTTGACTCTTCGATAACATTGTAAGAATAACATACAAAAGTAGATTAATGTTACAAGATTTCTAGACTAATGATGCTCCAATGCCTACATTTTACTTTATAAAAAAAGGTTCAAATCAAATTCAGTCATTTGGGCGTAAAAGGAGTACAAAAAATACACATTCATAATTCACTTTTATAATTTTATGCATAGATATTACTACTTGATTGATTCAATATCGTTTTATTTAACTATAACATTGTTTTTATACAATAACTTATAAACTGCTTATTCTACGTAAGTTGTGACGGCTTCCTAAACAAACGTCTCATAGAACAATGTATAATTACAGTTATATAATCTATACTAATATTATAAAGCTGAAGAGTTTGTTTGTTTGTTTGTTTGTTTGTTTGTTTGTTTGTTTGTTTGTTTGAACGCGCTAATCTCAGGAACTACTGGTCCGATTTGAAAAATTCTTTCAGTGTTAGATAGTCCATTTATCGAGGAAGGCTATAGGCTATATTTCATCACGCTACGACCAATAGGAGCGAAGTAGCAACGAAAAATGTTACAAAAACGGGGAAAATTTTGACCCATTCTCTCTTATGTGACGCAAGCGAAGTTGCGCGGGTCGGCTAGTAATTAATATGGCTGTAGATCGTGTGAAGACGCGTTATGTAATATGTATGTGTGTGTACGCAGAACTAATCCATCGCGTGATCTATACGCTCTGGTTTATTGTATACTAGCAGCCCGCTCGGCTTCTCCTGGCTTAAAAAGATATTTTATCAAAAACTTTAACAATTTATACCCATAAACCTTTATCTGGAACTATTTTATTTATGAAATAAATCATAAAAAACTGTTATATAGTTTAAAATATCTAAGCATGCTAGAAATAGCGGAAAGTGTCTTGGTTTTATACTATGTAGTGTGTATTGTATCTTTGATTTCAATGGGAATTCCGAAAATGTGTACCTTTATTGTAAAAAGGTCTTAGGTTTAAATCCGACGTGTGTGAGTTAAAAATGTTATATGGTGTCATTTTTGGTGTGGTGGCATTTTTTCTATTATAATAATTATTATGTTAATTTAAATAGCCAACAATTACTTCGAATCTGGAAGTAACCAGATTCCCAAACTAGATACTTAAATATGTTAAATAAAAGTTATTCGAATCAGAAAGAGAGTGAAACCTCTTAGGCCGTTTATTTACCATCTTTCAACCACTAACATTGACATAATTACAACACTAGCACATCTGTAATTTAAATTTTAATCATACCATAGAGCATTAAAAAAATACTCTGCATTTATTCGTGTCAATGGCAAAGTTAAGATTTTGGCGCGCATAATTTTTACACTTCGCTTGGCATTACGATCAAACTGTCTGCCTTTGTCCGCCATTTTAAAAATGGCTGGCAAAAAAAAAAGATTATGAAAGTGCAGGATCGTTTTGAAAGTCTGTCCGCTGACATTGATGTATTTGACAATCTTAAAAGATCTTTGACATGTCAAATTGCTTTTAGAACTTTGGCTAACGCGATTTAATGGCTACTAATTGCTTACTTTTATATAAGCAAGTACTTAAACGAAACTGCCTCTGTGATGCAGTCAGAAGTGTATCCGACTGTTGATCATGAAATCTCGGTTTCGATTTCCAGGTAACGCAAAGATAGGTCTAAATTATGTTAGAATACTTATCATTATAGTACCCCGGAGTTTGATGGAAATTGTCCGGTATATGGTAATATGCTCGCCGCCTATTACATGGGGACTAACATCGTTAATAGAGAAACATGGGTATTTCACGCACCTCTTCCTACACCTTAAGGTAGAACAGGGGTGATATTATGTACATAATATGTATATGTATTTTAAATTCCGTTATAATTATTAAATGATAAGTTTTACTGACATCATGTCAATAAATTACTGCAGTTTATTTTCAAAACTAAGTTACCACTACTTATTCTACTAAATATTGATTTGCTCGACAGATACTGGTTAGGCAACTTTCTCCTCTAAGTTTACGATTATAAACAAGTTATTTTTAACTATAAGCTAAATATAGAAGCCACGTTTAAAACCCGGTTTCCTAAACTTGACCTTCGGAAGTATATTACAGGAAATTAGATAACAAACAATGGCGCTTCCTGTTTCCGTTTTGAAGTCAATAAACTTTCTTTGCAGTTTGCAATGTTTATAATGTCCTTACAATACGGAAAAAATCATATACAACCTTGTTACTATACTCAGGTGATTATAGTCGTGCAAAATACGTCATAGTCGGGATCATAGAAATGTGACAATGTAATTAGTCGTGCATAAGACCTACATACATATAATATGTGCGAGCGAGAGGTCCACCAAAAGTGACGTAGTTAATATAAAGTCACATTACATACATAATATTACGTCTATTATGCCCGAAGGTGTAGGCAGAGATGTGTAAAATACACCCGCGTTTCGTCAGTAACAATATTAGTCCCATAAAATAGAGGGCGAGCCTATTGCCTTAAACTGAGAACGTTATCGAGCTCTGGACTACTATAATAATCTAATATCAATTAGAAAAAGACCAATACCACTCTGACCGACCTGGGAATTCAACCCGGGACCTCGTAGTCGGATACATAGTAACACTACATTTATTAAAAACAAAAGATCTTATATTCTAACAGATTATGACCGGATCAGAGACCAACAAATAATTTAGTTATATAGTAGTGTTAATTCCAATTCGATGCACGTATTGTCTCAACGGCCAATGTCACGTTTCTAAATCGAATTTGACATAACCGCCATATTGGATCGTTGGAATTTGGCATTTAAATTGACGTTCAAAGTGTCGTCTTTGGCGTGACGTGGTTTGATTATGAAAGGTTTTTGCGCTGAGCCTCTATTTGTGTTACTGGGTAAAGGGCGGACGTGCTTAAAACGATCTATTATGCCGCGAAAAAACGTTAGCGGTTTGACCTAAGAATCGTTTGTAAAAAGCCTTTGCCCGCGGATTCGTTGACGTGGAAACGTCAATAATAGCTTGTCAACTTATATCTTTGGTTAATCAACCGATTTTTGTGAACTTTAAATATTAATTAATTGAGATTTTATCTTTCTGCTTCATTAGTTAAATCGCTTTAAAGTTCTGCCGAATTATGTAGACATAATAATGAATAAAAGTCACTCAATCAATCCTACAATCTTACTAAATTATATAATTACGTTTGTCACTCTTTCAAGCAAAACTACTAAATGATACACAGAAAATTTATATCCTGAATTCATATAGAACACTTTCTACCCAGGGAAACAATTTCACGACGGACGATGTCTAGGCAGAAGTCAGTCAAAAATAAATACTTTAAACTTAAATACACAGATTCAACTGTAACAATCAGATTAAATAGAAAAAACCAGTCTGTAGATGTCGCAGCTGTCACTTTTCATCACCGTACATTGAACAACATTAAATGATAATAAATGATTCGATACTCTTCATAATCGATTCGTCTCGAGTTGCATTCAACGCTAATCGATGTTGTAACGAGTGACGTCTTGTTTGCACAATGTGGCTGATTTTAGCTTTCTATAGTACATTCCAAGCTTTATCTATGTACAGTATGTACACGATACCATGGCTCACGTTTGTCCTTATTTCATAGGTTGTACTTAAGATTATAAGCACCTCGAAAGTTTTACAAGTATTTTCTTGAATATAGAAATGGGAATTGGTTGTTGTATATTAAGATAACAGTCTTTAAAACATGTCTACAGTCTTTAGGCGACTTGACAAACTTTGGCACTGGATTGATCACTAATAAACTAGTTATTTTTATCTTAAAATGACATGTGTTAAATGTGATAATTTTTACAGTCTAGGTACATACAAAATATAAGAAATATATTTAGTTTAGAGTAGGTAAGTTGAGTTCAGATTTAAAGTTTATAGTTCATAATAACATACTTTTAAGTAGTTTAAACTATAAAATGACAGTTTAAGACATGCTAAAGCGATCAAAATGAGCGTTATTTGACAGTCCTTTCCGATTGACCTTCACAGACCTTTTTCTACAAAACTATGCTGCAGACGATTTGTAAGAAGGTTGTATCTATAATGTGAATATAATTGTAGTGTCCGTTTGTCTGTCAGCAATTACTGTAATTATTTGAAGTAAAAAGTTGATAATCACTTGAATTATGATAATTCGTTTGTTTATATTCACTTGGGTCTTCGATAATCTGTGTGCGAAAAAAATGTGTGTGTGAGTGATAATGGCCTCAACATTTTAAATGTACTTTCAAAATTAATATTACTAAGAGGCCCTTTTTATCGAAATAACATTAAAATTATGCTTAATTTAACTGACTTGAACAAATATCTAAAGTCCTCAAAATCGACAAAATACGAAATATATTTGAACGAGAAAGGGAAAACGGACCTAAAATATTTGTCCGAATATCTTTAAAATATGTTTAAACGCATTTTGACGAAAACATTACCCCTGCGTGCTGAGTAAAAATGAAGATTGTAGCGAAACAAAAAAATAAAGGAAAAAGTCCCGATGCGTTTTTAAAACGACAACGACGGTGATGTGTATATTTGAACGTATTTTATGTTGGGGACGGCTCAATGTTTTGTTCTTGCATACATTTTAGGGTTTATGCCCGAAAAAGGTGCAATATCCGAGCTCTTTTTGGCGAGATTATGAGTCACGGACAAAATTTCCCGACGGTAAACGATGGTAATATTTATCATATTGACATTTTGTATGGAATATTTGTTGAACTTGAAGAATTTGTTACCGGAACCACTTAGGATCTATTGCTCAATATGGGCGTATCTTGCAGTCTCGTTTACATTCACGTACGAGGGCGCTATCGTCGTAAACTCCATGGTCGGTGCACGCCTACTTGCACACTCTTACCTCTTGTACTGTTTATTCACAAGTGAGCTTCCGTTTAGTACTTTATTGTAACAATCTAGACAGGTTTTTGGCACGGAACTTTATCATCGTGAACCAAATCCATGAAGGTTTACAAAGCTAATCGTTGTGCTTAAAAAGTAAGACGTAAAATACTTATTCGTAAAACCATTTTCTGGTAAAAAATGAGTACAGTCACAGGTCAAATACTAGTGCATATTGGAACTTCTTAAAGATTTTAGTAGCTTTTTTAAGTGTCGTATGGACCAATAAACTAATTAGAAAATTGTCCTTACATGAGTTGAGAACACTCAAGTATAATTTACAGAAAACCATTTTTAAACAGCTGATTGGTCTTCAAGAATCTGCCTTATAATAATTGCTATTTGCTGGACTATGAAATCATCAATTTGGATGTTCAATATTTTCCCATACCATTGTAACTCGATCTAATTTCGCAAAATACCTTTCGATTTCATTTAATAGCATTTGAGAGAAAGAAAGAATGCTTTAACCATTGATAATGATATGATGAGCGTCATAAAACTCGAAGTAATCACGATCTGTTACTTCATTTCTAATTTTAATGTGATTTAAAGGTTAGTGGATCAATACAAGTATAAGTACTTTAATTTCGATTTCACTTGAACTTAATTCGATGATGTGAAACCATTGTAGTTGTTTTATTGTTGTCGATTGTGAAAGAATCGACTATTTAGTTGTTAGGAAACATGAAGATTTTGACTGATTTAAATAGTATCAGTTCATTTAAATATCTGAGCAATCAGTTTTTTTTAATATCTTGCATCTTCAGCATTTTACTAGTAAAGCAAAATAAAGTAACCACAGCAGGTTCTCTAAACTAGCCTATCTATCTGTTACCATTTCTACCCGCTTTTGAGTATAGGCCTCCCCCTAGAGACACCCCCACAAGAAAAAATAAGCTAGCTATTCCATTAATGCCTCATGCTCATCATTGCTAACGGTTGTGTTCTTGAAGGCTTTTTGTTTCTTGAAGTAAAAACTGTCTCCAATTCATCCCGTCTTTAGCTTATCTCAAAACATCTGATAAACTTACCTGTATACAAAAGAAAGAAAACCTCAAAGTGTATTTTTAGCAAGTTAATTTTAAATTTAACATACTGTCACACCATGGATTACGTCAATGCTCATTTTAGAATCATGTATGAAGTAAACACTGGTTTTAATGTGCCACGTCTAAGCATCGAACTTACATACTTTACACCTGATGTAGGTCTAAAAAACCCTTCGAGAAAACCTGTTTTTGTGTAAAAATAACCACTTTTTGACATTGACCTTTGCGAACTTAAAAGGTGTAGCGGGAGATATAAAATTTAAATATTCCTTCTTAAATCTTGATGAAAATGCTTCGTGATATATTAATATTAGGGTTATAAATGTGTGATTAATGAAGATTTTAATGTTATTTTTATACTTTTACATTTTTATACAAATATTTATGATTGTTTTTTGTTGTTTCAGGTAAATATCGGCAAATGCTGTGATCCTGTTAGCGTAAGTTTGACGTAAAGATGATTTAGGACTAGGGTTGTTAAGAAATCATGTAAAGTTTTTAGATAATACGGGAATTAATAGAATTCATGGTTGCGTCTGATAAATGACGCATTTATTCTTAATTTAAAGATATTTAACCTTCCTTAAATGATTTACAGTAGAAATTGGCTTTTCTCTTTTAATTTTAATTAACTGCCAGTTCAGGAGGTAGGTAGTACTACCAACGAAACTAGTAGTATTATAAGCGAAATATACCAAAATGCTTACTAAAACATATTCTCATATAACACTGTTCTGGTTTCGAACCTGCAACTAAAATCTCAAGTATTTATAGTCCACTATCTATTCGGCATCCACGTGTAATAATGTTATAATAGAAGTGAAACTTAGTTGCTCAAGCACGCTACAATTACTGATCGGATACGCTTGACATTTACTCACTGCTACCGATGTACAAACGAACCGAGACGGGAGATTTTTACTAGCCATAGTGGGAATTTTGTTGATAGACTTAATTGTTAATACTAGTTTCAATGGTGTGTGTGTTATGTGAATTCAAGGGCTAAAAATTGGCTCATAGGTTTACGGACTTTAGTATAAGTTATGGCGTTGTGACGCATTGGGTTCGATTTCCACAAGGAATAAATGTTCAAGTGCAAAAACACTCATTTTGTTACAATTAATATAATGTAACCTAAAGTCTGTATAACAATTTCGACTTAGAACTTAAAGATTTCATTTGTTGCTATATCAGTTTTTCTTTCGCGATTTATCTTTCGTATGTTCAAACCAGGGCTGTTTTCGTAATAAACACAATTAAACCAATGTCACAAAATAAGATTTTCAGAATCGTAGCTCTTATTATTTCATTAGAAACTATCAAAGGTAATATTTACAATCATTTTTAAACTACATCACAAATAATCAAACAAACTAAGTTTCAAGTTAAAAAATAAAAGTACTTATGTAGTTTGAGAGTGAAAGAGCGTTAACAAGAGGTTATTGTGACGTAACAGCCTGTCATCGCAGTCGCAGGTGTACGACACGCGTCGGAAACGGGAAGGAACTTCTTTATATACCATATTTACCACGTAATGTCTCATCTAAATAAAATTGACCAATGAAGAAATGCATACGTAATGTCACGCCTTTTTCCCACAGGAGTAGACTAAAACCAAAGTACTACTGGGTACGATCCTTATCATATCAAAAGATGACAAATAAAATAGATAGAGTAATTTGATGTTAACATAGCTACAAGCAGTTCATAAAAATATCTCCGGACTAATACCGGGAGCAGACCCTCGCCCAGCAGTGGGACAGTAATGAGTAAAAAAGCCTCCTTTTTATAACCTTTTGCTACATCGATTTTGTCGAAATTTCCCTGAAAAGAGCATAGCATATATTTATTGCCAAAACCAATCTTCTTCAGCGACAAGCAAAAGCTAGAAATTCACAATAAAGAAATATAAAATATAAATCTATCCAATAATACTAACGAGCTATAATTGTATTAAACATGTTCATAATTGTCATTGTATGGTTCGCGTAACGTGTGCTTCGGAAGCGGGAACTGCGCTTGCGTCACAAATGCGCGTGCGTTGCGTGATCGTTGCGTTTACGCTTCTTGTTTCACATCTTATATCAGGTGTTACACTTATTCGTAGTTCTTTGCATATATTATATCTTGTGTTAACTAACGTAGTGTATTCATTAGTAAGAGAGCTAGATTGTAAACAACAATCTTAAAAGGTTAGTTAAAAAAGTTCCTTAAGTACTTTAATTTTTATTTCTTTTACCATGCTTGCTTAAGTTGATAATACAATAAAAATAGCTTTTATTTTTTCGTTACTTAGAATTTTAAAAAACTTATACAGACCAAATATATTGCTACTGTTTATTAGTAACAGTTAGCTCAAGAGAGTTCAAACAATTTTGATTTTATTGTAATTCAAAGCTAGACAAAAATCACAAAATCACAGTCAACAACTTTTTTTTATAAGTAGGTATGTTTAAAAACTTGTCTATTAATATCTATGCAGCTACTAATTACCGCGATATCTACAAATGTTTGTCTGCACAAAACAAATAGCAATTTGGACACCATCTTTATGATCACTTCCTCATTTTTTAACATAAAATTTCAAAGACATAAAGACAATAATGAGAGAATTTCATCCGTCATTCCCATGGATATAAAGGCGAGGCCGTTACTTACATATATTACGAAACACACGTCATAATATTAGAAAATTCAATTCATATTTGTATGAGAGAATAATACATTATATTATAATGTACTTACTACTGTTTTCACTTATTCTTGACGACTTAATTTCGTGTCACTTTTATTTATGCTTTGTTAAGACGTGATAGTATTTAGTATCGCAGAAGGCTATGATTTTTTAATTGCATAACTTATGAAATGCGTTTGATTCTGCTAATATGTAACACTTATAATGTGAAGAAAGTCTGATTGTGGATTTATTGTGAATAATTTTGTTAAAATTAAATAATAATACACTAATAATCTAGAAAGTTAACGAAAGTCTTAATACGTATTGTAAATAATTTGCACAAATTCTTATATAAATCATTAAAATCTGACACAAATTTCATCAAAATCTGATAACTAAACCTCACATATACCGTTTAAATTAACGACTATCCTCTAAACTGTATTTAATCGCTACGACGTTTTTTCTTTTGAGTATTTGAAAAAGTGATATTAGAAACACATATATTATTATCTTCCCAAATATTGTTTGAAAACATAAGGCATGTGTCCCAAAAGAATCTGAGTTGCATCAATTGGTCCCAGGTGAAGTCCAAAGAATTTCAAAGTTTAAGTCTCTTCTGATATCAAAACCTAGGACATTTACACAAACGTCCAGCCAACAATACAAAACAGTAAACGAGGATTTGTAACCTTGCAATTAGTTAATTAATTAAAAAACAGTGGTCAAAACATCAACTACTTTTTACAAAATACCTATCGTAAGGTAAGCTTAGTCCAAGATTGTATTTCTACTAACTCGCCTCACAAGTTGACATTATTTCATCCACTGATTTATCTGACATTTAAAACCTACGAAATATTTTATTATGACACGGATATGGAAAAATACATGTCAATTTGCATGTTTTTTATCAACAATGAAAATCAAATGTATTGTCCAATTTGTTTTCTTTACAGCATTTTTTATGACAGTTGTAAACCGGCCAATTCGCACAATAGCTTTGATATAGTGACACATTTTATTGACATGTTAAGACGTGGTTGTTTCTGTGAAATTTGAAATCAATTGAGCCAAGTTATTGCTAAGTGTCAAATTAATTAATTTTGATACGGTTTTCTCATAAATGTCTTATTAGGTTGAAGGAAAACGCTGCACTTAGTTATCAAATCGCTCGTTTTTACTGAAAGGCTCTATTTCGATAATAAATACTCAGATGAATAAATCTTCACCTGTCAAAGTGCCTTCACTATTGTTTCTTCCATATAGACTTATTAAGCATCACACGTATCTTCTGAAAATGTATCTGGTTTGGTAGGAATATGTATGTAGTTAAATACGAGTATATGTACCAAAATACTGAATAATAAATAATAATCTCAGTGACGAAATTATTTCTTGTCTGCTACTTGAATCATCTGCAATAGATAGACGCAGGCTAATATCGGCCTTAGAAAATGTAATCAAAAAACAAAATTGCACTCTTCAACTTTCCTTAACTTGACTCAATGCACTACCAAGTGCTCAATTTTATTATTTGACGCCGATTTCGTGATATTTCCACGAAACACTTTAACATCAATAAAATTGAATCGTGTTATTGGCTCATTAAAGATCAGTCTAGATTTATTGCATGCTTAATTATGAGATGTTGATCAAATATCGATGCATCTTGCAAATGTTAGTTATAATAGGTTAAATATGTCCGAATACCTATAGAATTGTTATTATATTGATGCATTAAATTGAAAACAGTAGAAAAGTTCAATAGATTTTCTTGTTAGCTCATCTTATTGACTCCACGGCCTAACTGGTGGTAAACTAATGAAATGTAACTATGGCTGTAATTAGTATCTGTTTTGACCCGAATAAATAGTAGATTTTGATATATTTAAGCAAAAAATTTAAATCCAGTACCAAAAATGCTTGTAATAATAAATGTACTTAATTATCAACGAATACTATTTTACACTGTACAAGCATACAGACCTTTAATTCTACATAGGCTTATATAAACAAGCCCTTAAAAGGACTGTTACATTTTGCGTGACCATAAGCAATAAATCAATCTATACAGAGTAAACTAAAGCATACAAATGAATAAATTAATTATTAAATAATAATGTAACTGTACAGTAATAATTGCTCGTTTATGTCCAAACGAGATCGCGGACCTAGGTATAGACAATGAGAGGTCTATACTCTATGGTTCGTGTAGGTTGTACATGATATTGTCAAAATGTACGCGTTAAATAAGTTTATATGCGTAAATATAGCAATAAGATAGACTAGATCTATATGTGGATATACTCTGTGTATCCACCACCACTCCATCGACTTTGTCGAAGTAAGACGACACAATGATGTTGTCAAAATCTACACGCTAAATAAGGTTGTCTACCTGAATATAGCAGCAAGCCGCGGAAATACATACCTTAATATACGAGACGTATTCAAGGAGTCTCCAACTCCCTTGTCTATGTTTGACAGTTGATCAGTCACTTGTAGCTATATTCAGATACATACAGTTAAATGACGCATGCTATACCCAAACGGTTATTTCTAGCAATGACTACCAAACGCCAGCACTTTTGAAATTATTCAATCACAATAATTATTAATTAATTATTCATAATGATATATTTATGTTAATATTACATTTATTGATTAATGTTTTGCCACGATTCGGCCATTTTTTATTGATTTTTAAGTGTTGATTGTCACAATATAATGATGAAAACACGACAAAAAATATGTTTTGACGTGTTCAGATTATTGTAAAGTAATTAAGTGTTTATTATTAGTCGATAATTATGCAAATACATTTATAAAATCCAGTATAGTATATGCACGCGACTTTATTTGTGTTTGAGAAATGGTTGGCGTTCTTTTAACTTATAAATCTATACTAATATTATCTATACTAATATTATAAAGCTGAAGAGTTTGTTTGTTTGTTTGTTTGTTTGAACGCGCTAATCTCGGGAACTACTGGTCCGATTTGAAAAATTCTTTCAGTGTTAGATAGCCCATTTATCGAGGAAGGCTATAGGCTATATCGCTCCTTGAATACAAAAGGGCCACAAATCGAAAACTATAAATTTTACAGGACAGCCAAAACAAATTTTTGAAACTGTTTTTTTATAATATTTTATATATTTATTAATTAAATATAAGATGTTAATATATCATTAGATGCGTATTTTTTAGCTCTATCTATCTACAATATAAACTTTGTAATAGCTGTTACCTATTAAGAAAAAAAAGCATATAAGTCCGTTTTGCATTCAAAATTTGAACCAATATCATGAAAAATATGTCAAAAATTAAACACAGTTTTGCAAATAAAAATGGTTTATTGTACATTTTTTGGTAAAAAACCGTATCAAAAAGTTAAATCTTATTAGTAAATAAAACCATAAGTGAATAGACACCAGGAAAACATTGTATTAAACAATCTTAATTAAAAAATCTTTACTTATTATTAAGTAAGTAATATAATAGAGATCAACTTTGTGCGTAACTTTCATTATTTAGTCAAATTAAACATCAATCATCATCATCAATCAATGGGTAACGTGACGGGTAGACTGAGTGCAGCAGGAGTATTAAAGAAATAAGATAATAGAAAAGTTTTATGAGTTTAATAAACCTTTATATTTAGCATTCGTGGATTATTCCAAAGCTTTTGGCAGCATCAGTCATTCCGCCATAGAATCATCACTCCATAACCAAGACCTTCTTAAAGATACTATGAAGAATCGAAGCTACATACATCAAATTCATCAAAGCAATATACAACAATCTCACTAAATCCAAAGAAGCGTGAAACAGGAAGACCCGCTATCTCCAAAATTACTTACCAGCACCCTCGAAAAATTTTCAGGAGCCTGGCGGCAATCAAAAGGCATTGTTGTTAGTGGCAAACCGTTAAGAAACCTTCGATTTGCAGACGACATTGTCCTCTTCTCTTCCTTTGCATTGGAACTCGAATCAATGCTCAAAGATCTGAGCACGGCAAGCCTTCAGATTGGACTAAATAAGAACCGTACAAAAACCCAGGTTATGACCAACAACACAAAACGTAGGGTCGAGGTAGGCTGACACGTCATACACTATGTCGACGAATACACTTACTTGAGCCAGATAACCTCTTTTAACAATCGACGGGACAAAGAGTTTGACAAACGTGTCACAAGTGCCTGGAAGAGCTCCTGGTCCATGAAAGAGCTAATGAAAGGTAACCTTCCACTGTCACTAAAGCGGAAGCTCGTCGAAATGTTTATACTACCCGTCCTAACCTACGGTGCCCAAACATGGTCCCTTACGGAAAACCAAAAGTAGAAACCGAATGTTTGCCAGAGAGAAATGGAGCGTAGTATATCAGATGTAAGAAGAACAGATCACGTCCAAAATTCTATACTGCGCTCCCAAACTCGCATAGCCGATTTAGGGAAGAAGACCGCCAGGTTGAAATGGAACTGGGCCGGCCACATTATCCGCATGCATCCGGAAAGGTGGGCCCGCATATCTACCAACTGGATGCCAGAGGATAGTCATCGCAGACGCGGGAGATCTAAACGGAGATGGCGGGATGACCTAGACGCATTTGAAAAGGACTAGTCGGATCTTGCCGCTAAAAGGGCGATTTGAAAGGGAAGGGTCCCCCCTTGTCTTTCCTTGCATCAAAATGTTAAATTTTATTTCGAAAATTTTAACGAAAACTAAAATTATTATCATGCCAAACGGTCATATTTATGGCCTTCCCATTGTAGCATGCTAAAAATAATTATTTATTCCACAATAATTTATTGCAAAAAGGACGTATTTCAAAATATGCTACTGTTATATTACAAAATACAATAACAAATACTAGTGTTTGAATGCAAAACGGTCGTTTTCAGAAATATGGCATTTTTGTATTACAAAATATGGTAACAAATACTATAATTAGAATGCAAAAAGGACGTTTTCCAAAATATGGCAGTTTTGTATTGTGAAATATAATCACATAAACTTGAAATTTTGCACCCAACACAGACGTATTTTGGATTGTGGCACTTTTTCACGCAACTGACGAGCATTTGCGTTGAATCTCCGGGCGCAACTCACAAAGTGGCTGTTTTGCACTGACATTACCTGTCAAAGTGAGCTAATGCAAAAAGGGCAGTAAGTCAGTGCAGCCATAAAATAAGCAAAAATGATGGGGGTTTTTTTTTTACTATAAAATATAGTCGGTTCCGGTGTCATTTTTGCAATAAAACGATTTTCATTTTTTTTTGAGTTGTGGCCCTTTTGCATTGAAGGAGCGATATATCATCACGCTATGACTAATAGGAGCAGAGTACCAGTGAAAAATGTTATAAAAACGGGGAAAATTTTAATTCTCTTATGTGACGCAAGCGAAGTTGCGCGTGTCAGCTAGTATAGAATAAAATAATATTAGTACGTGTATAAGAAAAAACATGTGTTTAATTTACGACAAAACATGAAAAAATGAATAGTAATTTCAAACAATAACATCTTGGTCTTACTGTGCACCACTAAACGTCAAAATGACACATTGACATGTGCAAAGTAAATACTTTACAAAACAATCATTAAGACAAACAGATTAAGTTACATTTTATAGTACTAATATAGATTTATTTAGTTTGATGACTAATTCATCACGGTAGATAATATTTAAACTATAATTAAATAGGTACTAATTACCTAATTTATAGAACTCTTAATCAATATTTACTACCTAACTTATTTAGAAAATGAAAGCAAAAATAATATTAATCGACTAATGTTAATTTAAATAATTACGAAAATTATTCTTACCTAGATACTAATAAAACGATAGGGTAATTAAATATTTATATATTCATAGGATTTTCAGAAAAAAGTTATGATTAAAGAGGTTTGATTGAGATTTAGGTTATGAGGTATAATATTGACGTGTATAATTAAAACAGGTGCAAAGTTTAGGAAAAAATTTATTCAGTTTTTTTGTTAGATAAATAATTTTTTTACAGAAATAAAAATTTTAGAATAGCTCTCAATTTAATTTGTATATTAAAGTAGGGAAAAAATTGAGAATCTTATTTATTTAGCAATTGGTCATTTTGTGCTACTTAAGTGACATTATTATGTATAACTTAATAACATATCACATAACTTTATCTTTAAAAGAAACCTCTACTGTAACTTAGCTTACAAATTGTACTTACATTCAAAAACATATGCCCTAAATATTTCATAGTAGATTTTCAATTGATCATCAAACAAACATACCCCAACAATTTAATAAGTAGACCGACATAAATCGAAAAGTCTAAACAATTGTCTAATGAACGAAAAGTAAAACCGAAACAGCGCCGAGACTAATTAGAACAAAACAAATGTACTGTGACGTCAGCCGGTTACATACGGTTGCGCGTGCGCGGTGAAAACGAAAGTGCGATCTATAGAGGAGGAAAGTGGTGGCGAGCTCTTGCGCTACATACAGATTACGTAGTGAATTGACCTCGATGTAGAGCTATTTGGATTTGAGATCATATTGCTTATGAGTTATTAGTTTGTTTAATAATTATATTTTTACTGTGTTCTATGTCGATCCCTACAAGAAATAGGCACGACTTCATGTATGTTCATCAAAAAATATTTAATAAAATAGTTCTTGAAAAAAACGACTGATAAGCACGGGTTTGGTTCCCGGGTCGGGATGGGCTTTTCTACTCTTTTTTTTGTAGTAGCTCGGATTTTGGTAACGTGCCACTAAATAACTACGGCACAAATTGTGGTATGGATCTATTTATTCCATTCCGCTTCCCTTAATTCGAACGTCTAATTATTGAAGGAAATAATCGTATATTAATCGTAGATTAGATGCAAAAAAAACGAACCCAGTAACGCATAAAGATCAATCATTATTGCAATAAGGAACTTTATTAATATGGCCATGTCTACACAGCAAGTACGTAGCAAGTCGTGCTAAAACAACCATTTATTCATTCGCACGCGATCCAAAACCGCTTTGTTTCCACACCATTGTAATTGCCAATTGTTTTCGGATATGACAATTATAAACCTTTATAAAATATTTAATATTTCCTTCCGCTAACTAAAAATAGTTTGTAATCTTTTTTCGACAAGGCGGAATGTCGCCCGACCTTCGTCTGATTAAAAAAGCAGGAACTGAACGAATGAAAGATTACTTTGATTAGTCAAGTCACCTTTTTAATCTGTGGTCAATTATTTTGAATGATAAGAAGCGGATCTATGTATTATTTAGGTATTGTTTAGTTATTTGTATCCGTTAATATGTCCTAGAGATTAATTTGATATTATTAAATACTTGTCCTATAAGCTTTGGATAAATTTCCGGGGTTTTCGGAAGTCATTGCAAGTTATTACAATGCGATTTGCTAATTTTAATTGAAGTTTGTATTAGACCACGTACTGACCTCTCGCTGTAATTTCAATAACAATTTCTGAGTATATTTTGTGTTTCATTGTCTTTGCCTAGATACTTAATAATTGGTAATTGTAGCAATATCTAAAACTAATTTAGTTTAAATAATATAAAATTTCTAACTTTGCCGAAGTATATTGGTTTTTACAATGAATGCGATGACCTAGTGGTTAGAAATACACACAAACAGTCTGTTGTACTTAGAGGTCAAGGATTCAATTCTCAGATGAGGTAGTTTTGTAAATACGTCATTGTTATGTTTGTAAATATATTTTAAGGTTACTACTATTACCTTGTTAACTTCAACTACTTATGTGCTAGAATAAATTGACATTAATAGCTATTACTAGTATTGGAATTCAAACCCTCTTTCTTTTCAATAATATGATCAATGCTATAACATAGTAACCTAAATAAAGTAGCCATATTATTTCTAAGAATGTATATTCATTCGTGTTAACAATGAATGAGATTCGAAGGTCCTTTTCAATCATACCACCTTAACACTATATCAGTTTGAATTGTGTTTAACCTACAAAAGACACCAAAGATAGCATTATTCAGATTTCTGTAATACACACTTATCCTCACATTTAACGGTAGTTTTTCTATTCAATAGTGTCAAAACTCATACAAAAATAACGCTATTGAATAGATAAACTACCGTTAAATGTACCTCAGAAACCGGGGGTTAGACATCTATCAAATTTCCCTATATTCCGGGCTTGTGGCAAATCAAGTAATTGTAATTATTTGATTTTGAATTCAAAAATTCATTGTACCAAAATACTAGTTTAGTTTTCACAAATACTCATCCGTTTTCGCACTCCTCATACATTTATATAACAAGTATAACAAAGGCTCCTCGAAAGTGCTCATTCATGCTGTAAAGTTGAACAGTACCTACTATGTACAAGCGACAGTCGACAACTTGCTTGACGTTTGACGAAAGTGCCACAGAAATATTTACGTAATTACTTTCTATTGTTTATTGTTATTAAATATGTTGTACAGTAAGAACTAGTGTATTCTTACACTGGTTACTGTGTGATGATACATACGTGTATATAATATATATATAGTATATATAATATGACGCTTTTTTCCCATAGAGGTGGGCAGAGACCAAAGAATGCCAGCTGGTACGGTCCATAAAATTTATTTTCCTCAATGTATTTAGTAATTTTAGTTTCATTTTTGTGGATTTATCCAACTATGGATTGATTTAGACTATTTTTTTTACTTCTGTATCACGATTTTCTATGTTCGTTATTTAATAAATTACTGTATATCTAAAACGCTTAGTTTTCAAAGTCAATTGCCTAGTAACAATTTTGCCATTAGTATGTTTTTAAGTAGAATTAAGGTAAAAGGTTAAATATAACTTCAATATTATTGAGGTTGGACATTTACCGGTTGCAGGTAAATCCCCGATATCAGGAAATAATTTGTGACCGTTATTTAATGCTCTATTTGTCTATGTAAATATGTGGAAGGTGCAGTTCACATGATTAAATATATTAATTAATCATCATAGCGAGTAGATGTATTTAAGTACAACGCTCGGATCTTCTCTAAAAATCCGACTCTTAAAAATTGTTTTGCGCAGCTTTTCATTTCTTTAGCACCCATTCCCAGTAAAACCTATAATACCTACACAATACACATACATACCTTTATAATACCTACATGTGTGATATACCTAACAATTTTTGCCTACAAATTCCTTCACCTTCTCCAATAGTTTCATATACACTACCTATTTCTTCGGCGAACTAAAAATGGCATACTAAAACACTACATCCTCATACACATATATCCACAGTACAACAATACTAGATATTTCACAAGACTAATGCATGATTTCCTTGCTTTATGCCCGTAACACGTCGTTGCAGTTTTTTCACACGATTTAATTCGTGTGTCCGTTCGTACGACCGCGCGGCCTTCTGAGTTGAGAAATATCGTCATAATCGATTGTTTTACTCTTACTTTTGTTTTCGTATCGATTAATGATCGACTTGATTTATTTCTGACTTGTATTTTTTCCTGTATGATCCCAAAAAAATTGTGGTTGGGGATTTCCAATACTTATTGAGTATACATAATTCTCTACGTTGATATGAAATGGTACGATTCTTCTATAATGACACAGTAATTATAAAAAAGTTATATTTTCGAAACAAAACAAAAAAAAATCTACTGTGTAGTTAAATAAACTGCAATATTAAGGCCTATAATTGAACTAAAACGAAGCAAGAGAAGATCTTAAAGGAGATCATCCACGCTCCATACATTTTTGGGCCTTTTTTCAAAGTGCCGGCCAACAAAAAAAAGTGGCATGTATCGATAGAGCTAGCCATTTGAAACAATAGTTAGTATGGCACGAAACCGGTAGGATCGCTTTAAACCGAGTTATACAGGTTTTAAGATTCATAATATTCAAACATTTATTCATTTCTGAAAGTGCTGTTAAACATAAAATAATGATTGATTTTGCTAGAATTAACTATCTAAAGCAAATGACCACTCTGAAGTTGATTTAAGGTCGTAAGCACACGTATCAACTCGGAAACGGGGCGTCACAGTATCAACTCGAGCTCATCAGTATTATTTGTATGTAATTCCCTACTGTACCACACTTATCGGAATCGTTATGTGATCGCCCCGGCTCACGACGATGGGAGTGGTGCGTATGCGCATTATGCATACACCAGCACCCAGGGTGGAGTGCGGGACTATGTGCGAATTCCGATAGAAGGGCGGTCATACTTTCTAAACCGCAACATGTGTCCTCATAACAAGGGCCCTCATCACAAATGGTGCCCGAAGCACAAAATATTGTTCCACATGCCGATGAGTCGGACATAACAACCCAACGGCAACACTCTAGATGACCTCTTACCTAGACGATGGTTTGTTAGTTGCACACAATCGAGGGTGCGGCCACTTGGGTTCGCTAAGGGAGGATGCGCTGACCTTGTGCTAGTCGCCAGTGACCAGTCCAGTGGCGACGCATTGAGGCGCCGGGGGAATCAAACTCGCACCTAAGGGGCCGCACCCTCGGTTGTGTGCAACTAACAAACCATCGTCTAGGTAAGAGGTCATCTAGAGTGTTGCCGTTGGGTTGTTTTGTCCGACTCATCCGCATGTGGAACAATATTTTGTGCTTCGGGCACGATTTGTGATGAGGGCCCTTGTTATGAGGACACATGTTGCGGTTTAGAAGGTATGCCCACAATTCTATCGGAATTTGCACATAGCCCCGCACTCCACCCTGGGTGCTGGTGTATGCATAATGTGCATACGAACCACTCCCATGGTCGTGAGCCGGGGCGATCACATAACGATTCCGATAAGTGTGTTACAGTAGGGAATTACATACAAATAATACTGATGATCTCGAGTTGATACGGTGACGACCCGTTTCCGAGTTGATACGTGTGCTTACGACCTTGAATCAACTTCAGAGTGGTCATTTGCTTTAGATAGTTAATTCTAGCAAAATCAATCATTATTTTATGTTTCACAGCACTTTCAGAAATGAATTAATGTTTGAATATTATGAATCTTAAAACCTGTATAAGTCGGTTCAATGCGATCCTACCGGTTTCGTGCCATACTAACTATTGCTTCAAATGGCTAGCTCTATCGATACATGCCACTTTTTTTTGTTGGCCGGCACTTTGAAAAAAGGCCCAAAATGGATGATCTCCTTTCAATATAAAAAATATGTAACATAAATCACTTGTGTGCAAAATGCATTTTGGACACAAAATCTTGATAAGTTGCAGTTTTATGCACTTATTCACTCGCATCGATAAATCAGTAATCGATTGTCGGAATCGATGCTTCGTACACCACTCAATCGATTCTAATCGATGGATACGATCACCGCTCAAAAGATTATCTGTAGAGTTGTATTCAAACGGGAACATATATTAACGCTTTTTTGTTGCTAAACCTTTTTTTAGTGTTTAACAATTAAATTAGAAAGGGCTTTCCATTTCTATGTTTTTTTTTACACCATAAAAGAAAATACAAACAAAAAAGCCCTTTCTAATTAGTTACTTTAGAAAAAGATTGGGTAATTAATACTACTGCTTTATCTTCTTTGTTTATCTTTGAGTTAAAAGGCTCGGATATTTTTCCTAAAATATAATATTTATCTTTCATAAAATTAACGCGGAGATATTGATATAATAAACTATAAGTCAAGGAATTACCTTTTAAATTTACACTATAATAATTCTACTATTTGACAGAATAAAGAACTAATAACGACTATCTTTCAAAAGTCTTCAATTTCACAACAACACCCATACAAGCTCACAATTGTCGTACACTTCGATTACAATAATAATCGATTAGGATTAATCCGAGTAGAGTCGAGTGGAAAGCCGGCTGACATTCGAGCGAGGGCCGCGATTCGTAACCTTGCTCTAGTAACGAATGAACGAATGTGCCATGTCGCAAGTGCGCTGGGAAAACGATCAAACATTATGAACTTATCATAAAAGACTTAGTAGTTTTGATGCCTAAGAATCTGTTTCAAGACTGCTGGATAAGTGTCGAATAATTTATCTGATAGATACTGACTATATTCCATATAATAAGCTAGTTATTAAATAGTGGAACCGGTCAATGGCAGCATTTAGTGTTTGTAAATATCGATTAGGAATGTTGCTGTATCAAATGTTCAAGTATTTTCTATTATTTTGTTTTTATGTGGAAAAGTATGACGAGTTTAGAGTGAGTCCTAATGTAATAATATATTTAGATGGAATCAAGGCCTAACCTCACTCTAGTTCGGAGAGCCCTTGTTTAACAGTGGTAAAATAATAGATTAAAGTTGTAATATTAAAAATATACTTTTTCTATCAAAAACATTACTAATAAATAATTTGTTTTACAGTGACGTCTAATTAATAAAAAAACAGCCTGAATGACATAATATGATACCACCAAATCCACCACACCTTATTTTTTTGTAATATTTCTTCTCAACGTATCGACTTCCATTCATACATTTGTTCATTGATATCTATACAAATTAATTAGTAAAATCGATGACCTCTCGATATGATATATAACTTGTTTTTCAATTTGACACGGTAAAATAACTAGCTGAATCACACAGTTTTACTTGTGTACAAGTTCCATGCAATATTACAGCAAAATATGAGCCGACTTATAAAAAAAACATGTACATGTTTGGTCCCGGCTTTTTAACTATCTCTATGCCTAATTTCATGAGAGTTGGTTCAGTAGTTTAGCTGTTAAAGCGTAACAGACCGGCAAACAGATTTTCGAACTTATTATATATTGGTACGGATATAATAACTCTGTTTACCTCATTCAGAAAAATAACAATTTATTTTTTGCAAAATCCGGGATGTCTTTTGAAAGATTTTGACGTCTACGGTTATAAAATTAACCACAAAATGATGATTGATATTCGATTAGTAGGTTAAATAATTTATATATGGGCATAAATTATGTACGTTAATGCTGTTTAAAATTAAAAGAAGATAGTTAAGTTATTAACAGACGTTAGATTAAAAATATCATAAAATGAGTTCCGCTTTAAACTTTAGAAATTGTAATTGACTGAATAGATTATAACCTAATTCACTTTCAATAGCAAGTATTGGAGTAGCTCCAGCACTACACATAAGCACAATTTTTTATTATTTCATAATTCCAAACCACCAAATTGGCCAGTGCGATAGACAAGTCCTAACCACCTTAGGTAGCCTTAGGTCTCCTACTTAAATGAGGATGACCTCATTAAGGTAGGAGACGGAAACCTTTGCCTAGCGGTGGGACAATGATAGCTAACATTTTCAAAAAATACCCATCACGTACCCGTTCTCGGCTTAGGTTTTCTCCCAGAATTATTGAGCAGTTAAGATCTCTCATTTCGAATTAGAGTCCACCACGCAAGCAAGTTTAGAACATCGCAACATACGTTCAAAGAAGATTAAGAATGTATTCTTTGCTGTAATGACACACGAAAGAATGCAGTCCACCATTTTATTAATTTAAATACACGTTGTTAATTCAATGGCGTCCATTCCCTTAATATTCCGTCAGTATTACGTTGGTTACATTGTGTACCGTCATTGTTCGCGGGTCGTTGTCTCAGGTTTTTACTTGCTCATACATCTACATACAAATGGTGTGACGTGCTTGATAGGATATACTGATAGGTACGGTTAGGTAACGATTCGAAGGATTTTTAACTGTAGAAGGGGGTTTGTAATTGTTTGAGACTGGATTGAGGTCGTTTTCATGGTGTGTGCAGTACGAAGAACGTCTTGCCAATTTGTTGTTTTGTAGAGTTGAAATACTTTTTGAGTGTTTGTGTGATTCTTATGCTATGTTGGATTTGGTTATACTTTTTTCGTTTAGCAAGTAAATTCAATAATAAATTTACTAACCAGAATGGTGTTTTAAGAGCCGCTTTTCCAACTTTAGATAATTTATTCCACGATTGCATTTGATGATTTTGACAGATATTTCAAATATCAAAATGATGTCTCAAAAAATATCCGAATCTATCAGGCAAAGAAAAATTCAGTTCAAATGCCATAAAATTGACTTATCTAAAAGTCTGCTTAATAATATATCTAGTTATATATCTTAGTCTAGTCTAATACCTATTTACTTCCAAGAACACAGTAACAAATTAACAATCCATTATCCAATTAAACCAATTCAACAATCGTAACTAAAAACGAAACGATTGGAAACTATTCGATTAATGAATACATCATTGAATCGATTCCGCTGCCGATGTATTTAGAAAGCACACAACAATAGAACATTTACTACATTGTATTTTGATTCTTACGTAATTAACATAAAGTTACATTTTGAATGGAGATGATTGGTACAGTCTTGAACAAAAATATGTATTCAGTGTCATTTTTGCATTTAGTATTGTGTGACAGCAGCAATATATTATGTAATTATCGCTGTATATTTACAGTCATTGTAGAATAATTTTGAGGTAAAATAACTGTAGTTCAGCTGCAACATTTTACAATTGAGAAATAATTCACATAAGATAAAAATAAGCCATCTTTACTAATATTATAAACGCAATAGTCTTTTTACCTTTCACGGCTAATCCACTCACACGATATCTGCTGCTTAGTTGAAGGATAGGAGTCAACCATAGTCCTACATCAGTTTTACTGCGTCATCATAAACGAATTTGCCAACACAATGAGTAAACTCTTATTTTTGCTTTTGCCTGTACTTATGATGTAATGTGAACAGTTTTGATTGACGAGTGAATTATAAATGAATGTGTAGGAATGATAGTGTCTAAAGATAAAGTGAGATTCATTCAATGTTGATACATATGTTTACATAATGTATTTATTATTATGTATCTAATGCATGTATTGTTTCAGCTGTCAATCTTCAACTATAGTTACGTAGCACTTGAATTATTAAACACATCTGCTTTTAGAGAAATTGAACTATCGCGGTTTGTATATGTAATACTAAAAATATGTATTCATATAGGCTTTTAATTACTTAGATGTTTTGCAATGCCAATGCTCTCAAAGTCTGAACTATGAACCCTGTTCCTCTTTATTTTTAACCCAGTAGTGGTTCAACGCATGTTAGCTGCAAAAGTATCAAACCTATTCTTCTTAACCTTTTGCTTAGCAATACGATGAAGTAGGCTAGCTTTCAGTAATAAAAAAAATATTCTTAACCTTTTGCTTAGCAATACGATGAAGCAGGTTAGCCTTCAATAAGAAAAGTTTTATGCCATAAAGATTTATACAGACAAACATAGACAAAAAATACAGCTAGATTGCAAGTTTCGTGTTATTTTTTCTGTAGTACGATAGTAAACTAACTCAAAAAAAATAATTAAAAGGACAACAAAATTCGTGATGTAGTTTAAAGAAAATTCGCTATGAAAATGAAGATTTTATATTGAAATTGAAATAAATTTTACTACTAGGATATAGTCAAATCGTAGTACATGTTAGTAATTGCATATTCATTACCAAAAAACTCTGTACAGCATACTGTTGTCATAGCAGCGAGTTAAGTGAAATATTGTCGAATATAGTCACGCAGTGCTATACGCAAAGTGGTCACGTGAGGTGTTCACTTAAAACATCGATATAAACTATGTTTGTGCTTGGTTATATACATTTAAAGATTTTTTCAATAATTTGAATCTTTTATTTTATGGTAAGTTAGTGACGCAGTGATTAAGATGGTTTGCAGCTACTACTACTGCGTATGAAAGTCTACAATTCAAATCTGATACTATATATTAAAATTTGTAAACCATATGTACGTTTTTATTTGTGTATGTTTAATAATAAATTGTTCTCTAAAACAAAAAAAGTACATTTTTCTGTCTCATTCCTATAACAACAATCGAGAGTACTAATTTTACTCATCATTGAGAAAAAAGGTGTCTAAAATGTGCCACTGTACACATATTACGGCTTTCGACTGTACATTTTAATTTCAATTTATAAAAAAATTCAGTGCAGTTAGTTGCACATTGTTTAGCGATACCTAATAAGTGCATGTATATAACCTCATTATATTTAAACAAAGATGACTATCTTTTCAATGAAAGAAGGGCGGGGTCAATGACCGCGGTCATTGTGACTCCAAATATAGTTTAATGAATGCATTTATTATATTTATATTAATAATTGTATAGCAGGTGCAACTGCAATCGAGGTCTTGCGTTCGATTTCCGGGTCGATTTAAACACTTATTTTAGTATTTTTGTACGTTTAAAAGACAGCTGATACAGATTTTAAGAACAAATGATCTATTTGTGACTTGCATGGATATTTAGTTCTGGCGGTAATCAAACCCACGACACTTGTGACGTATAAGTATTCTGTGTTTGTACAATGACAAATGTTTTATTTTAACCCATTACTGTCCCACTGCCGGGCAAGAGTCTCTTCTCTAACGAAGGAGGGTGTCCTCCTGAACGAGGGAGAGGTTAGGTTTAATATATCTTCTGAACCATACAGCCACTTTAATACATAAAGGAAGGAAGAATTCACTAAGAAACTAATAATAGAGTTTCTGCACGACCCGGGAATCGTTCTCCAATCTCTTGCACACTAACTAGTGTACAATCTAATGACATAACTCAACACAATTATAAATGGTTGGAGGAAACGAAGTAATGCACGAACTGTCGCCACGATGTTCCACGCACGCACTACACTACCGTTTTGTAAATATTATTGAATTAAAAGCATTTTCTTGGGTTGAACTCGTTGATGTCTTTTGTTCGGAAGGTTTTCATTAGCATTTTTTTCTGTATTGGAATGAAAAACTATTACATAAAGTGGTAATAAGTCTAGCGTAAGGCTAAAATTTTCCAATATTATAATTTTTTTTATGCAAGCATACATTTCCCAGCTTTACTAGAGGTGTTTAGCCATTTTGCGTTGGTCGTAATTCGATTAAAAGGCTATTGGTTTTGAATAAACAATAAAAATTGCATAGTCTTATAATAAAACTACTGACACTGTGCGTTTTACTGTGATCATAAACTGTATATTTCAACTACTGGCAGTGCTGTCGACATTGTACTGTATCATTCAACCTCTACTAATAAGAGGGTCAGTGCATTTTAAACTGAGTTTTTATACAAATTCTTTGTTATCATTAAAATAATAACTAGTTGTGATAAATATGTAGTTTTTACTAAATAAATACATCGCAGCACACGACTCCACAAAAACATGTCTAGCGTTGCTAGAAAAACTAAACGCGTTGATGTCTTTTTTACTGAAGTAGTATGAGGAACAAAATTATTGACATATTTTGTAGGTGACTGATTCAATGACATTTTAACAACTATATTTTGATTAAAAATAAGGTTAATATTAAATGTACTGACATTTTCCAAGGTTTTTAGTCAAAAGTCCGAAATCAATCAAAATTTTCTGTTCTACTTTTTGGCTCATAAAATAATAATAATTATGTCCGAACTCAAGAAAAAAAAGCAATACTTAATAAATGATTATAAATAATTCATCATTATAACAAAATTCCTTTAAAACTACATAGTAACTATAAAACCTTCAAACATTACAAAACTGCATAACTCATTCATCTGACTAATACTACTTCAAAACAAATTCCTAAGAACTCTACAATATGTATCAAGAGCAATCACCGCAGCTCTACGGCTCTACGTCCTTCACAATACAAACATTGGGCACAAACAGCCAACAGCCTTGTCCAGCGCGTCGTAGCGTGGCGTCCGCAAATATATCTCTATGCAGAGTCTATAGTGTCGGTAGAGTAAATATGAGGTAAATGAATGAGTGTGTTAATGTAGTTTTATAGACGGATGTAAGTGCGGATATTGTTAGGTTATGTGTGTTTAAATGATAGAAGTAAAGGGTTTATGATTTTGAGTCTTTAGTAAGAACGTTAGAAAAGAGTGCTCTAGTTCATTGTTGTTTTTTAATGGTGTAGTTAAAGGTTTCTTTGCCAGTTTTACAAGTAAATCACAATTATCGCCTTCGTAGGACTAGCGTGTGAGATTGCACAAGATAGGGAATTTTGGAAGGAAATACGGGAGGCTTTTGCGCAAAAGTGGAATACAAAAGAGGGACTGAAAAAAAAATTACAAGTAGCTGCGTCTTTTCTTAAATGCTAATATGCTATCAAACAATATATCATACAATTCTAATCCGTAATTCCTATTGTAAGCTCTCAACATTTGCATATTACACAATATAAAAAATATAATTTACATATTATATAATATTAAATTCCAAACCAAACAACAGAAATTTCCCTCATTTTCTTTAGACGTATACAAATTACTTCTAAACAACGACTTTTGACCTACAGCATGTTATTTTGAACGAAAGCTCTTTACATAAGAGAGCTTTCTACCCTAACCTTGAAAGCTCTGATGAGAAAAAATATCGACTTTGAAACACCTTTTATATGCCCTTAGTATAACAATTGAATTTCGACCTTGCGCTAAAGTACTTTAGGAACAGAATCCATTGTTCGTAGTACAATACAAAAGTCTGTCTACTTTTACGCTTAAACTGCTGAACCGATTTTAATAAGATTAAGCATGTGGATAGTTAAAGACCCGGAATTAAACTGAGTTTAAATAACTACTTAAGGCTGTAATATTTTGGAATAAATACATAATATCTTATGTAAAAAACCGTAATATACTAACGTTGTTTTATTTCTTCTTCGATTTTTCAAAAAAAAATTTATTCAGCCTCTTTTCTCTCAACAACTTTCCGACCCCTTTCAGGAATGAGAAAAGTTCAGAAATAAGAAAACAAAAACATATACATATATAAGTCACGCCTTTTATCCCATTCGGGTAGGCAGAGAGGCACTTAAAACCTTTTAAAAGATTTCCATCAGGTACTTTTAAGTTACATCACAGTCTAACATTCCCACAATCGCTATGTAAGTACAGAGCAATTAAGATCAACTTGTAACTAAACAAGGCCTCCAGTATTTTGAATACTAATAGACTAACACCATACTAGGATGGTAATGAAGCCTTCAAAGCTGTTTGAACAAAAGTAGTTCAATGGTGTGCTTGAGAGGGTTATTGTATCTCTCTTTCTTATGTAATAGGTAGGAAAAGGACAAAAGTCATTAGAGTAATAGTTTTTCTTTGTTGGTTTTTAGATTTTCTTTTTTAGCCTATGACGTAATGCCTTTGTTAGACAAAGGCCTCTCCCGTAAACTTCCGCCCCAAGGGCGTTTCCTTGCTCTGAGGGCCATATCACATATCTCAGTTGATAACTAGTGTAAGTTAAATTAAAGCCACTACCTACTACCACACCACCACAAAGCAGCAATGTATTGCATACATTGCTGCTTTGGCGGGACGTGTAAATCACTATAATCTAAGAAAGAAAACAATGTACTACTAGATTTCAAATAGTTGTCAACTGAGATACGTGATAGCCTCTCAGGCCTTACCTTCTGTTGTTACTTAGATTTTATTTTTGCCACCTTATAAATATTGTGAAAAACTTTATAAAATTGGTATTGAGCGCTATTCTCACTTGTAACAAATATTTAAAGTTCACAGATACATCTTGTTGTGAATATATTTTCATTCAAGTTCCCGACAGTCAGAAAGATATATTATATAATAACACATCAAAATTATATTTGACATAAAACCAGTACAATATAACTATCGAAACGTTTTAACAAAATGCAGTCAATATAAATCTTATCAAACCATTTTACAACATTAACCTAATCTACTTCAGTATGTTGACATTATAATTTCTCAATTGAATGTCACGGAATTTCATAAACGGCTTTCGTATTACGGCATAGATAAGAATTAAATGTATAATCTATAGTAATAAATACGAATCTGTCTGTCCGTTACGTTTATAGTCATTACACTTTCGCGTTGCATGTTCATTTTGCGGGAATTAGCGCGAACATGCATTTTATCCTGGATTGCTTGACGTTTTACCGCAGGAGCTTGCAACAATCAAACAATAAAACAATCCCAGTGTACTTAGCGCCAAAACATCAAGTAAGTCAAAGTCAAATGCATGTTCACGTTTATTTTCTTGGCCTTTCACGGCTAAACTACTGAACAGATTTCATTGAAATTTTGCAAAAACGCAGTTAAAGACTCGAGTCAAATATAGGGTACATTATTTCCAAAATGACAAAATATGTTTTGCTTTTACATGCGAGAGAAGCCAGCACATGCCACTAGTGTTACATAATACGTTATAGATAAGAGACAAATGTGTCTTAATATATAATTATGTAAGAATTAGAGCAGTGAGTCGAGGTGATCCGGTGCGAACAATGATTGGACATTGATCTTATATGTATCGCCTACGTGCCGCGAGGCTTCCGGAGTTACGGAATGTAGATCACTGGTGAAGTATTTGTGTAGTTAACTGTAGACGTCTTAATTTACAACATTTGTAAGTCTACGAGAGTTTGTTAAAGAAAATCAATTACATTTTCTGTGGTATAAAACGTGTAATTGAGATATAAGACTTTTTTTAAAGGAGGCATTACTTATGTAATTATGAATGTGACAGCTCAACTGCTAGGCAGTTAAAATTCGTATGTTAGAGCTGTTTGTTATGTATCCAGTAGTTCTTTTTCTAAACGAAAAAAATCACGAGAACAGCTAGGCATTGAATCAAGTGAATTCCCAAAGAAAAAGTTTCCATACATTGTCCAAAGTATACAGTATAGCATATAAGCGCAGTTTTCAATTTTATAAAATCTTTAATTTAATAATCCGTACTTACTTCACCCAATTATATCAACTCTAAAACTTAACTTCCTTATACAAGCTATATCAGCTGTTTCAATTCCGATATACGAGATATTCAATAGATATACAATTCTGAACATTCAAATTCAACGTCACGTGAACCACTACCCCGCAAACAATCCATTAACAATAAATTCGAACTACAACAGTAAACCCACATCCGTATTGTTAGCATTTCGTCTGAATGTCACCGCCACACGTCGGGAACCTTGGCTCCGGTCAATAGTACTCACACGCCTTTCTCGAACCATTTCCAGATTTATTCACAGTTGTATGACGCATACAGCCTTATACAGGCCATGGTTGTTTCAATATAGAGTGGAGTTAACTAGATCCTTGGGTTCGTGCTACTGTGTGCAAATATTTAGTATTATTTGATTATAGGGTTATGTGTAACGTCAATGCCATGTTACTTGAAGGTTGCAATTTGGCTCTTATAGGAATTCAGTTTCTTAATAACAAAATTTTGCTTGCAGTAACGACCGTGTTTAAGTATTGGTTGAAAAGAGTATCATATTAATGTTCTTTTTCTGAGATATAGTAGTTTACCAAATTTTATTTGAATTAGTAGCTGTTTTGGAGTTTAAATATAACTTTCATAAATACAATTTTCTATTAGCCATGTTTAATATGGGTAGTAGTGATGCAGATAGATATTTTTCAAACAACTAAAAGGTAATTTTGTGTATGTATTTTCTTAATTGATTGTTTGGAAATATGACGTTAGAATTAAAAGGGAGGAAAATAATTTTGAAGTCAAGATATTAAATTCAATAATTAAAGGTATCCATTTATATTAATAAAGGTATTGCGTTTTAATTGCTTAATGTGTTTAATTTTAAACCTAAAGGTATAAAATATTGCAAAAGACCTGTAACAAATGGATAATAATTTTAATTGACTTTGGTTTATGTTTTCAAAATATTACAGACGTCAAAAGTATATACGTGTATGCCTGAATTCGTCACATATATTGCTCTTGCAAGGCAATCGGTGTAAATACATATTTTTGCACAGATTTTTTGATCTCAAGAACCCAAAAGTTTCCTTGTTAAAGAATTCAAAAAAGAATTATCTTTCGTTGCATTTTGCATCTGATAACAGGTTTAAAAAAACCGTGTGTGGTATCAAATATGGTGTTCAATGTCGTAAAATTATGAGTTCGAGATTGTTTCTTTTAATGAGTAAGGGTGTAATGAGCAGGTTGAGAATGTTTGAGTTATTTATTACAACACTTTACATATGTACCTGGTTGTTTATAAAAAGGACGACGCAGGGAGTCGTTCTTTTTAGTGAAAAACACCTGTATTAAAGTTTAATTGTAACCTTTAAGTCAAAAGCAATTGCAGATTAATGGCTGGTTACACAAACGACACTTAAGTATGCTCTTGAGGTTTCTGCTGTCGCTGTTATTTTGATGGGTCTCCTCCCTCATTACGGGAGGAGACCCTTGCCCAGCAGTGGGACAGTAATGGGTTATTTTTTTTTTTTTTTATTACTTTAACTTGAGTGTCGTTTGAGTTTCAACTGTTAGTCTTCCCAATTCATGAACTGAATAATGTATTCTTTATGGCTCGCGTAACTACAATTTTGTTTTTCATGTCTTTAATATTAACAGTACCTTTATCATCTTTACAGATTCACGAGCACATGACGGCAGACGAACTACGGAACGTATTCCACGTGGAACACCACTCAATGGTGCCAGAGTACCACCTGATCCAACTCACCCACCACCTCTCCAGGCGGCACATCACACCGAACCATCACACCAACGCCCATGGTGGGAAACCAAACAAGATCCCACATGAAAAGACATCAAAAGACCATCAATGGAAGACGGAGACCAGCCCGCCTTCGCTCCTAAACGACGAGATGTTTGTCAAAGCGAAAGAATATATCAAAGATGTTGATATTATCGGGGACTTGAATAACACAGTTAGTGTCAGCTTCGATGTGTCAAATTCTAGTGAAAGTGATAGTGTTAGTGCCCTTAGTGATATGGAAAGGTTGGTGGAAGACCAGGAGTTGGACGTCCATAAGATAGACTTGGAGGCGTTTGGCAGGCAACTGAAGTTGGTGCTGAAGAAACAAGAGGGATTGTTGAAGAAGGATGGGTTGAAGATGTGGAAGGCTCATCAGAATGAGTCGCAGCCTCATGGGGTCGACTATGAAGAACTTGTATCGGTAAGTTCGTTTTCTTCTGTAATTGCTGTTGCAACTTTTGTGGATAAGAAATTGAGACAAATTTAATTGATAGAAGGTCTGCATAGTACTGGCTAAAATTTTGTCAGGTATCTTTGTCCACCTTTTAAAATCAGGTGTATATTTTAAGTCAATATAATGCTATTGAATGATTATTTCACTTATTTACTTAGTCCGATGATTCATAATTGTTAGTATTTCTACTAAAACGGTTAGAATAATGTCTTCTTATCAATGAGAGAAACGGTTAGAATAAATTAATTTTCTTCTTATCAATAAGGGTAAAGTTACTGAACTTTCTTTACTATTAATCAATTAATATAGTTCTAATATCAATCACAAATCATGATGCAATACAGAAACCAAACGGTTTTCAAATCAAATTCTCTAATTACCCACCGGATATCAGCGATTAGGCACGCAGTTCATTTCAGCTTTATGCCCATGTTTTCCGTTCAAGAAATAGTCCTAATTAAGCAACAAGGTTTAATTGTATCAACAATTACAGTAATGATCGGATGGAAAAGCCGTAAATAAGCAGGGATTACGAGGAAGCAGCTGTTACCTTTGTTTTTCAGTAATTGATAATTGTTGCTGCATCCCTTGGAAACATAATTCAAGTTCGTTTAGTAGTTATTGCTGAAAAGAATCGGCTAATCGAATTAAAGACATTGTAGTAGTTAACGTAGTTATTCTAAAATTGGAGGAAAAATTGGATTGACTTTGAAAACAAAATTGTTACCTACTCTCTTAATCACGATCCAATAATCAAAAAACCATGTTTAATTTACATCCAGCGTTAACCTTGCCTTTCAAAAAGAGGATAAAGTAGGATAGAGGCACTTTATATTTAATTTTATTTGTTGCTTTTAACATGGTTTGTAGTTTTTGGAAAATAATTTAAAAGTTGTTCTGTCTTTACTGTAATAGTAGAACTTATCTCATAGTTCAGATCTTACATTTGCATTTCCCATCGAAAGTTTATTACCATTATAGGAGAAATATTCCCATGAGATAACTTGATGCTCCATATATGGGAGTTGTGTAGTGAAAAGCGAAAATCGAATCGATATCGTTCGGAAATACTAAACAATGCGGAGAAGTGCCATTCTAATTATAACGTGTGCGACTAATAAGAGGTCGGTGTTTGTAGGGCTGGCAACACTCAATTATGCTATGTTATATGACAGTTGAAATAATTATATAGGCTTAATGCTGTCACATATATGGGCAATACACAATTTAAAGAAAAAATAATTTCGTGTTCCTAAAAGCACTTGTCATTGTGACGAATGTAGCAATAACTTTGAACCGGGTGTAGCGGGTTCGATTCTTGCTCAGAAAATATGTGATCTACAGATAGTTACTGTTTATTTTGAGTCCTTTGTTATTCGTTTTTTGTTAATTGATACAATTCCTCAAGATATTTATTCCAGCGAAATTTTTTTTACTGCATTGTTACGATTCTCTCCTTCCATTTTACTGTTGGTATTAGGTTACTTTTTAACACCTGAAGGCTTTAAAACTAACGTTATTTAAAAGATACAAATCTTAATTAAACAGCAATTAACAGTACAACCCTAGCAGTGAATTGTTCTTACGTACGGATGACACAAAAAGCACCCGTTGTATGAGAGCGGGTGAAAGCGGCTCCCACGCTCTTATCTAACCGAGAAGTCGCATCTCTTGTGCTAATCACATACAGGGGTAGATGGCAACACCTAAAAACATACACCAAAACTTTACGACTGAAAGAAATTTCTAGAGACCTATTTCGGGGAGATACCAGCTCTGTTAAAAGGGTACTATCAGCTAGGAAGAACGGTTGTAAGAACCTTTTTAAATTTATTATTCCGAATTAATGAAACTACAAATTATCAAGTGCTTTACATTTCTTTAAAAAATCGGACTGAAAATGACAAATCAGCTGGCTTACTCCCGGCCCAGTCAAGATCTCAAGTGATATAATTCGATTCGGACTAATAAAAAAATTACGACTAATTATGCTTATCTCCTGTAGAGAAGTATTCTGTAAGTTTGAACTCTAACAGGAAAGAAACCTTACAATAACTTACATCTTAACATAATTACTATATCTTTGTTCATAAAGGTTGGACTACATAAAATAAACTTAGTTCTAAAACTATTCTAAATATTATTACCATGGGCGTTCCCCTTAACATTGAGGCCATCATAATGAAACATAACATAATATTACAAACGTTATTCGCTCAAACCGGCCTGTCAAAAACATAGATATATTATACCGAACATTCGGTCACATGCTTGGACAATATGTTTAGCAACTGCGTATGTCTAGACAGGGTCATAGTTAACGATTTAACGTCAGACCACTGTGGGCTGAACGCAGTCTTCTCTAGGAAGAATGTTATCAAATCTAACACGATAACTTTTAGACCTATTACACACAACCGCTTGACATTGTTTAATCATGAGGTAGCCGCCAAGATTTCCAACATTGATATTACTCAGAATGACCCAGACGATCTCTATAAATCTTTGTTTAGCGTTATTGAATCTCAGTTTAATACGATTTTTAAAGAAAAAACGATCGCTAAGGAAAATACAAAACTGAAATTTTGCGATTGGGCGACTGTAGGAATTTACAAAAGTAGAGCTAGGATGTATGAGCTGTATGCCATGAAACAATACAATTTCAATCCAGGTTTTCTTGAATATGTTAGGAATTATTCAAAAATTTTTAAAAAATCTTGTGCTGCTGCTAAGTCTTTGTATTTAAGCAACAAGATTAAAAATTCCAACAACAAAATAAAAACAACTTGGAATATTATCAATAATGAAACAGGACGATCAACACCACCCGATCACGACTTCGAGTTAAATGTTAACAATCGGGTTATTACAGATAGCCTAGGCGTAGCTCAAACATTTAATAATTATTTTTCTGACATACCAGTCATTACGACTAGTTCCTTAAATTCCTCTACCGCTAAAGCAGAATCATTACTTAGGAGCAATGTGAGTCAGTGCAATGTCTCATTTTATTTTAAGTATATAAACCCCTCTGACGTAATCAGAGTATTCAAGTCGCTTAATTCCAAAAATACTGCGGACTTGTGGGGTATTTCTGTCAAGTTACTTGAGAGTATTATCGCTGAAATAGCACCTCATTTAGCTGCAACTTTTAATCGATGTGTAGATGTAGGTGTGTTTCCTAATTTAATGAAGCACAGTAAGATAATTCCCCTGTTTAAAAACGGATGTAAAACTGAGCCCAGTAACTTTAGGCCAATATCCATCTTGCCTGCTATTAGCAAAATATTTGAAAGGGCTATATTAGAGCAACTAGAAAGCCATTTCAGTTTGTATAATTTACTCCACAGCAAACAGTTTGGCTTTACAAAGGGTCGATCTACCATCGATGCAGGGGTCACACTTATTAGGCATATTTTCGATGCTTGGGAGATGTCGCAGGATGCTATTGGGGTATTTTGCGATCTCTCCAAAGCGTTTGATTGTGTTGACCACAATACTCTTTTATATAAACTTAAGTACTATGGAATTGGGGATGTGGCACTTGACTTACTTGCATCCTACTTGTCTGAGAGAGTGCATTATACAGACATAAATGGGTCAAGATCCACTGGATCTGCGGTTAGTCTCGGGGTACCACAGGGCTCTATCCTTGGTCCGTTCCTTTTTCTGGTTTATATTAATGATTTGCCACATCAGGTACAGGATCTGTGTGATATCGTACTATTTGCTGATGATACGTCGCTTATATTTAAAGTAGATCGTAAGAAAACTGATTTTGACGATGTAAATGGTGCTCTTACACAGGTTCTCAACTGGTTTACAGCCAACAATTTGTTGTTAAATTCAAGGAAAACCAAATGCATTAGATTTACCATGCCCAACGCTAGGAATCTAGGTACGAACGTAGTTCTAAATGGTGAGGTATTAGAAATGGTCAATTCCGCAACCTTCCTAGGTATAGATTTAGATAATAAGCTTCAATGGGGCACCCAAATAACAAAGCTCGCGGGCAGGCTCAGCTCCGCAGCCTATGCGATAAGAAAAGTAAGACAGTTTGCTGGTGTAGATGCGGCAAGACTGGTTTACTTTGGTTATTTTCACAGCGTTTTGTCCTACGGTATTCTACTTTGGGGCAGAGCTGCTGATATAGACACAATTTTCGTAATTCAAAAAAGAGCAATTCGCGCTATTTATGGCTTAGGAGCGCGGGACTCTCTGCGGGATGTATTTGGGAAAATAGGCATACTGACGGTGGCATCACAGTATATTTTTGCGAATTTGATGTTCATCAAACAAAACATAAATTCGTTTGCTAAGAATAGTATTCATAACATTAATACCAGAAATAAGCACAAATTAGTAGGTCCCTGCAATAGATTGCAAAAAGTACACAACTCATTTGCAGGTCTTGGTGTTCGGTTGTATAACAAACTCCCTAGCAGTGTTATGGATCTTCCCCAACAAAAATTCAAAGTAGTTGTTAAAGATCATCTTATTAAAAGGGGTTATTATAAGGTTGACGATTACTTAATGGATAAGAAAACATGGGATTAGTTAGTTACGCGTTCTACAGAAATCGAGATTAAATATCTATATATTTATATATACATCTTTGCATTGTATAAACATTAATCAGTCATTTCAACTCTGTAACAGAGAGGTATTGCACGAGTCTCAGTGGTATTCATTTTTCTTTTTTTTCATTGAAATGGTGGGCTCCCATGCCAAGGTTCGTCATGCTCACTAAAATGTCATTGCTTGCGGCGGCGTCGTGTGCCGGGTCACCCCCTTCCCTCTAATATGTGCGAAGGGGGTGATGGCTGGTCCACGCGTCATACTCGTGAACGGGTGCTGCTTGGGGTGACTGGTCGTCCTGGGTGTGGTGACTGCCATAATTTTTTTTTTTAAGCAACTACGTTTCACTAACTGTACTTCCTTTACCACAGTATGCTCTTGAAATGCCTCTTATGATTTCATTTATATTATTATGTGGGTAGATGCTCCCATCATGCTTCCAATACTATTTATATCTTGTTTATTAGCACCTTAATATATTGATTTAATTTATGTTATGACCAAAGTGTGTTCGGTAGTGTTGGTAGGTAGCAGCTACTTACATCATCAATGTTTTATACCAGCATAAATATTGTTAAAATCATTTGGCGATTAAAAAGAGTGGCCAGGAGTTTCTTGCCAGCTCTTCTCATTGGCCCTACCTTCCGAACTGGCGGTAAATTCACTCTCTGTATCATTGACTATCATAAGCGTCAGCACTTGACCTAAATGAATAAATGATTTGATTTTGATTTTGATTTTATTAAAGACTGGATACCGCAGAATTTAAGTCAGAGCGCACACAACACTTTGACAAATTAAAACCGTGTTGACATTTTATATTGCAGAGTAATTCGACGTTGACAGATGCATATTGCACAGTTGGAAAAGTTAAGTTGGTATCAATCGACGATGTTAAATTACTGTGTTTACGACATGCTCAGACCAAAATTACTTGCATAATGTCATAGTCAATTTAATAGAAAATAGAAATATTGTTTTTAAATCATTTGGGCCGCTTTTTCCATCACAGACAACTTTATTTCGATGAAAAATTTTGGCGTTTTAATAGATTTTCCATACGTTTATTGTCTCCTCCCTATTCTTTAAAGAAAATTATCTGACAATGGAGGATCAGAATCATCAAATAGTGAACGGTATCTAGTAAACACAATATCTGTGGTCAAAATACATGAAATTCAAATGTATATTTAAACTTGTTCCCCTTACATAATTTACGCAACCGTTACCGAATAAATGGCGATATTCTCGTAAAAGTGAGACAATAAATTTAAGTTTAAATATTTTAAAGACAATCTAATATTTATAAGACACGACACTGTTTAGGAATTACAAGTGTTTTGTAAAGGTTTATTTACAACTAGCTGACCCGCGCAACTTCGCATGCGTCACGTAAGAGAGAATAGGTCATAGTTTTCCCCCGTTGTTGTAACATTTTTCGTTACTACTCCGCTCCTAATGGTCGTAGCGTGATGATATATAGCCTATAGCCTTCCTTGATAAATGGGCTATCTAACAGTGAAAGAATTTTTCAAATCGGACCAGTAGTTCCTGAGATTAGCGCGTTCAAACAAACAAACAAACAAACAAACAAACAAACAATCAAACAATCAAACAATCAAACAATCAAACAATCAAACAATCAAACAATCAAACAATCAAACAATCAAACAAACAAACAAACTCTTCAGCTTTATAATATTAGTATAGATATGCTATATTAATACATTTTATACGATTTTTTATATTCCTATTAAACTGTATGTTTAAAATACTTAAAACATAATATCAGACGTCTTTTCCAAAAGGGTAGGCCAAAGAAAGCCACTTGGTCTTATTTTATTTAAATACAACTTTACCTTAAATTTGGTTCAGACTCATTATTATAACCAATATGTTTGTCTTGCCCTTGTGCCAAAATTAATCGTAACCCACCCTTGACATTGGTACACGATCTGTTTCCGGGCTTGAAAAGAAAATCACGGCCAAATTTATCTTAGTTTCTGCCTATTACTATTATTACAGTCGCATTAATATTTCAAAGTTATTGACCATGTTGTTGTTTGTATAATTTAAGACATTTCAATAATAACGATTATGTAACAAAACTAGTAATGCAGGAGGCAATATTATGCACAACTTAATGTAAACTGCACCTACCACGTGACGACTGTACCTACCTGTTAAAATCACCATCTATTTACATTCTTACTTAACATACCGGTAAAGTAAAAACAAATAAATGCAAATTTAAAACTCTTTTCATTAATCTCCTTAATCATCACTTGATCATAGACAAGCCTCTATTATCTATTAACATATTATCTATGATATTGACATTTGTGACAGCTGTCAACCTAGTTTCAAACGTCAGAGTAATGTTCTGATTATGTAAATTTTATACGTGCAGTAGCCGAAAATGGCGTTTGGAGTACTAAATGGTGTTGTTGCTATATATGGCGTATATTTTTGTTTACCTTGATCGTTCGACACGATCTAGGTTTAGATAAATTCCTAGACCGAGGTTAGGATCCGTTTGGTATTTAGGTTGCATTTGATTTTGTTTTGGTTAACAGGTAGTAGGTATTTTAACATGACGGAGAGTTGACTTGTTAATCTCACGATATATATTGTATTTGTAATTAGGCATAGATATTGTTACCTACTTGGGTTGAAGCCAAACTTTAAGTAAGTGATTAGAAACTCCTCTAAGCATAGCCTACACTAAGTGAAATCTTTATTTAGAGGTAGTAAAGACAATAATGCCATACGGCTCAGGCTTACAAAAATTATCTATATTCAACTTGATTTTTCTTAAAAAACTGTTTTTTACAACATCCTATTGATATTTGACGCAACAAGTGCACAGTAACACAAATCAAATAATAACATAGCTAATTACATGCAAAAATACGCCTTTATAAAAATGCAAATTGCTACTTTTCTATGCAAAGCCCAAATGTGAATAGAACCTACTCAACTGTAAATAAGTAAAGTTATGTAAAAAATCATGGTTATTTAACACCTGGCAACCCAGTAGCAGTGAGTCACAACACTTTTCTCATTTTAATTGGACGTTTACAACACCCACGACTACAACACTATTAGAATTACGATTTAAGATGTGGAACTATTAATTATAATCGTATTTATAAACTCCCACGCGGTACGATATAATTTGTTTGAATAGAAGACTTTTAATAATGTATTATAACATCACGATTTCATATTCATAAAGCCCTTATTTCCATTGGCGCTTTTTGAGAAATAATTTCGCGGTTTTTGAAAAATGTCGATAAAAAAAACAAACATATTTGGTGGCAGTAATTATTCCTTCAAAAAGATTTTCTTCCTTTCTACAAGTTGAGATATCGTAATTATATAATGTAGTTTTCCTCCGTTGCCCAAAGTTTCCACTCTGTATATAAAACCATCTGTCAGATCCGATTTTCTTTTTGTAATTTTACGACCTATTTTTTTATAAAGACCGTCTATCATCAGCCTAAACATAACAGAAACCGAAAGGCCCATATACATCTGTCCTTACTAAACCTAAATTTACTCTTAGGGTACGTATACATTTACCAAAAAAATATAACCAAACTAAATTACAGGTTGTTTCTTGTTAACACAGTCTTACATTAGTCTTATCGCGAGTCTGTGGACTACTACCATAAAATATCACCTAATGTTTTCCTTATTTCTCACCTGATTGAAAAAAGGTTGATTTATACATCCGCGCTGATTAGTATGTTTACAACAGTTTCATTAGAGCAGTGGTTCCCAACCAGTGGTCCGTAGAAGTCAAAATATGGTCCGCGAATGATTTAAAAGTTTTGAATTTTCAGGATGATTATAACACTTTGTTTTTAATATACTTACACAGTGGTCCCTGCTATCAAGAATAATATAAAAGTGGTCCCGGACTAATAAAAGGTTGGGAACCCCTGCTTTAGAGGTTGCTCACATTTTGTAGCTGCAGGTCAAAGACCACTGTGGTCTGAATTCATTGAACTTGTGTTGTAAATAATGTTTAATTTGTTATTAATGATTAACTATCGATTTTACGTTTATATGGTCGTAAATCTGACTTATATAATATATGAAAGGAAAAAGTGAAGAATATCAGGACAAAACATAAACTTAGAGATATTATTTTCATTATGTTAATTTGGAATATTTTCTCTAGTTTTTGGAATGTTCAAAGCATTTTATATTTTTTGCCATAATTCCAGGCTTGTATTAAAATATCATTGACTCTAAACAATCTCAATAAGTATTTTTGGGAATTCACAAATATTCTTTTTAAAATGTATTTAGGTAGCTTTCTTCAAAATAAATTGTTTTCAGTTGCCTCAAGTTATAAAGGGACACTGTTTTGTATCTAACATTTTACCTACTCGCACAGTCAAAGCATCAAATTCTAATAAACGTTTTTAAGACGACAACGCCTAGCAATTTAATTGTAACTCTCGTTATTTATCGCCTAAACATTTAAATGTACGATCAAGTTAACAACTGAATCCATTTGTGATTTTGATCAGCGATTGTTGAATTTTTAAAACTATGGAGATTCGAAGGTTGAGACATTTATCTAAGAACAAAACCAACGTTATAATAAATTGAGGTAATTGTTTGGCCAGTTCCAATAATATATCTACAGATAGTAGTAAACTAACGATCGAGTATTGGTGGTTAAGTATTGTGTAGTAAAACAATTCTTATAGCTACGGTGATAGTTTACTGTTTATGAAGTCATTTCTTGTTATTTTATTTTAATATTAAACCGTATTAAGTTGTATAAAGCACAGAAAACGAAAGAAAACATTTACATTCCTTATTTCCTTATTTTCACACAACACTTATAAAAACTTAATTAATAATCAAACACATTAGTTTTTACTAATTTACTACAAAAACACGTGTCAAGCATCACGTGTAGAAGAAAATCTTGAGAAAAATCAGAAACAATTTTTATTTATTATCAAATTTACGATAAAAATAAAAAAAATTCGTAGTAAAAAATTCTAGTTTTTTTATAAATGTAAATCTCATTAGCTAATTAATGAGTGAATTGGAATATGCAAATGGTCTATAATCTCTATGGTTCACATCGTGTGATTCGCTAATTAATTTTTAATACGTTGTCAGAGAGGTTTTAGCCACAGGTGTTGATAGAATATGTCATTATTTTTGTATATGAGAACAGTATTCGCCATTATACGTATTTAGGTATAAGTGTTAATTTTGATTATTTGCTGTCTCAACTATTTTCATTGGTATTTGAACGAAAAATTTGGAATCATTTTAGACTAGCAAATAAGTTGTGAAGAAATATTTTCATAGCAAGGCATAGGTTTACAAAAAGATAAAAAAATGTGAATCCTTAATTATCCTCCAATTCTGAGTAACGACAATCACTAATCCACTAAAATTACTTACTAATATTTAATTCATTAATTTTCTCACTCTTTATCTCCGAGAAACGCGGCTCAAAGTCCGGACTACAAAAGGGCTACTATAAACTTGTCATAGTAAATTGTAGATGAAACCATAGTTTATAGATTCATTCGTTATATTTTATGTCAAAAAGATATGGCTTACTTGACGTTAACAGCCTTATAATAACTATTATACACAAGGCCGAAGAAAATTAATATAAATTTAATAAAATATACCTTTAAATAGATAATACTAGGCTTTTGCGATGAATTTACTTGCTTTTTTAAAGGTTTTATCGGCGAAATACATTTTCTTTTCTCTGTAATCTATCACTTTGCTAATTTATCGAAGACTTAAGGTCACTTTTAACAACTACCAGATAAGTATCGATTGGAGTAATTGTAACAGGTTTTTTGTATTTTGATTCTTTAATCTCAACCCATCCCTATGGAAAAAAGGCGTGATTTTATGTATCTATTTAGTTATAGTTCATCTATTCGATAGTTTATTTATGAAAGGCGAAATGATCTTTGTTTTAACCCAGTCACGTTTTACAAACGTAGATATATCGACGACTAGTAGCCGATTCATGAATAAAAAATAGATTAAAACAATTTAATTTAGTTACATGACTAACTCATTTGTAAATTCAGAGACATAATTCAGTAAATGGTGTCATCAATTAAATATCACTATCAAACGAAAAAACGATTTTTTATGCTACGAGTATGAAATAAAATAAACTAACATAAAATTTTCTTTAATTCCGTTTACAATATGTCCTGAAAATTTAGGAGAGACTCTCTTAATAGGTAATAAATTTTAATATTTCTGTTACTTAGACTTTTTTTATTTCTTGTGCCAATTTTGGCAGATAGAAATGCAGCAGCAATCTGTCCAATTCATCAAGATATCCTTTTCAGTTTTCTTACTTGGGTGAATTGTCTATTAATCGAATAAAATCTAATAACAACAGTAAAACAAACATACCATCTTATATTTTACTAATACGTAAAAAACACATTTACAAAACCTGGTCACAATTTGCGACTGGTCATAAAGCTCATTTGTTATTTAAATGTTCATCTTGTTATAATAATGTGGTCGCTTCTATTCAACCACGGTGTACCACACGTGGTCATGGACCACCAATTTATGTATTTACATAAACAAGTGACATGTATGGCGCATATGAAAATAAGTGAGGGATTTTCCTTTCTTGATCGTTATTATTTGATAGTATGACGCTCACAGCCAGTTGCGCTCATTGGATCAGTGAGTTAAGCAAATTTTGACGGGACCACCCATAGATTATATCTCTTAAGAAAAAGAAACACAATAGACAATAATAACATTAGAAAAACAATCGATACTCATTTGTTATATTGCTCTATTAAGAATGAATGAATTCATTATATTTAGAAACTAACCAATAAATGGTTGAAAAGTATAGAAATATCAATATGATCGCATGTCAAAATCAAAATCGTTGCTTGCCTCTAAGATTGCTATATTCTAGTTCTAACAATGTATCTAATAGTACTTATGATTTAAGCAAGATTGTAGCGAATCCAGTGTTTACGATGATAATCCTCTAGACTCAGCTATAAATATACTTAACGTCTTGCTCCTTAGTTTATGCGCCATCTTGCCGCGTATACATTTTAAATTGTAAGTTACATTGTACTATAATCTTAGCTTTATTGTTCAGTAAGCTTTATCTATTAAGGTTTAGCCCTTGAGCTGCACGTGAGCACTTACGACTTACCTACTTTTTTAAGAATAATGATTTGTAGTTTTCAATCAATCAATATTTATAAAACTCTTTCGTTACTAAGTGACTGACTGATGGACAACGCACAGCCGAAACTGAGCGACAAAAACTGAAATTTGGTATTTAAGATTCCTTATAAGTGAAGACAAGCCTTAATAGTGGATTTTCGAAATCCAGAAGGGGATAAAAGAATTTTATGACAGAACAGTATTGAAAAAAATGTGAAAAAGGGAAAAATCCACTCGGACGAAGTCGCGGTCGGCCGCCTGTCTAAAATAAAGTTATTTGATCATAAAAATATGCGTCTTTAATACATAGATTATTATGACAAATAAACTTGAAAAACCATAGTGAAGATGTGTTTTGCTTTTTATAAAAAAATCAATAAACTGACATTATTATGCCTTGAGGGCTAATTAGAATATCAATAACATATTTTAGGATTCGCAGCTGGTTTTAATTAAATACTTGTGTTAGTCCTATAAGTTATTAAGACTGGTGTAATTATTTAAACTGTCGCGTTTTTCTTTTGGCTATTTTGAGCTCATAATTTATGTTCTTACTTACTCAAATGCGTGGCTCCTCTTGCTCCTAGAATATAAATATTAAAAAAGATTTAGTAACTGAATTTGAATAAAATGTGTAGCAAGTGCCAAATAATTTTGTATTTCGGATTCTAACTACAACCAAGAAGAGTTATTTTTTTTGTTTTTTGTATGTGTTTTTTCACCCGAATCTGACTAACTTTGTACTGAGTATAATTAAAAATAGTTTAAATGTAAGGCTCTGAAAGCATAATAGACAGACAGACTGTCGTATTAATATTATTAGTATAGTATAGATATACAGGGTGTCCCAAAACTCAACGATAATCCGAGACAGGATGAAAGGCCAAGTCATACTGGTTCTAGGAAAAATAAAAAAAAAAATCCATATCACTTAGTTCAGCAATAATAGACACTTTTCAAAAAAGTTGAAATTCCACACCCTTGGTCGCAATTTCAAGTCCTGTGATCACCAATGTCACAATTTCGCTGTGTTTTTTTGAATTTCGTGATCTTCATTAAATATGCTATTAATCGTATAACAAATTAATGCACAAAACATTGTTAATTTAATAAAAAAAGTTAAGTTTTAGTGAGTCATCTTTCTCAAAAATATCGTTAGTCAACTATGACGCTTCATACTGAAAAAAAAATGTACTACACTACCCTTGGCAAGTTATTTCAAAAGTTGGCGCATTTAATCAAGATTTCAAAATGGTATAACACTTGCCACTTTTCTTGCCATTAAAAATGTTATTTTTATTTGAACGAGGAGTATCCTCACAAATGGATCGGACGCAGTGGTACAATTTTATGACCTCCTCGTTCCCCCGATCTAAATCCAGTAGACATTTTTTATTAGGAATGCAAATGCAAAATAAATACAAAATCTATCAGAACTTCGCCAGAAAATTGACACAGTGTCAGAAGAAATAAATGGAAGGAATTTTGCTTTACTGGTGAAAAGATCTTTTGTACGCCGTTGCATAGCCTGTATTTGTGCCAGAGGAAAGCAATTATTTTTAGTAAAGAGGTAATTGAGTCAGCCCATACCAATATTTAATGTAATAAACATAATAGGTAATAGTAATAAAAAAAAAGACAATGAACGAACCATCGTTCTTATTTAATTATTCTCCTTAAACTTAAGTAATTCCGAATTGTTTTCCTCTGGCACGAATACAGGCTCTGCAACGCCTTACAAAAGACCTTTGGACCAGTCAAGCAAAATTTCTTGCATTTATTTCCTCTGACGCTGTTTCAAATTTCTGGCGAAGTTCTGATAGATTTTGTATTGATTTCGAATATATTTTTTCTTTTATGCATTCCCAGTAAAAAATATCTACTGGATTTAGATCGGGAGAACGAGGAGGCCATAAAATTGTACCACTGCGTCCGATCCATTTGCGAGGATACTCTTCGTTCAATAAAAAATAACATTTTTAATGGCAAGAAAAGTGGCAAGTGTTATACCATTTTGAAATCTTGATTAAATGCGCCAACTTTTGAAATAACTTGCCAAGGGTAGTGTAGTACATTTTTTTTTCAGTATGAAGCGTCAAAGTTGACTAATGATATTTTTGAGAAAGATGACTCACTAAAACTTAACTTTTTTTATTAAATTAACAATGTTTTGTGCATTAATTTGTTATACGATTAATAGCATATTTAATTAAAATCACGAAATTTAAAAAAACACAGCGAAATTGTGACAATGGTGATCACAAGACTTGAAAATGCGACCGAGGGTGTGGAATTTCAACTTTTTTGAAAAGTGTCTATTATTGCTGAACTAAGTGATATGGAATTTTTTTTTTATTTTTCCTAGAACCAGTATGACTTGGCCTTTCATCCTGTCTCGGATTATCGTTGAGTTTTGGGACACCCTGTATATTTACCAAATATATCGAATGTTACTTGTTATATTTTTATTCTGGTACAAGTAATACTAATTTGCGTCGAACACTCTTAATTTTATTTATGTATAGATTTTTATGCTCAATATTCGTCGATAATCCTATTTAATGTATAATTTAACATTTAAGTGGTACGATGATGGGCGATTATTATTTATTTTTGAATATCATTTAAATATGGAGACACGTGCCGTGGACACTTGTTCAATTTTATATACCTATTTAAATGGCGCCCAAACTAAGAATAATTCTAAAAAAACTTTATTCGTAAACTACGTTTAGTGCATTTTATTTTTATTTCACAAATAGCTCCAGTATTAAAACATTTATCCACTTCTTGACAGTTCTTGAGAGAATGTAAGTCTCCAACCTGCACTTGGCCAGCGTGGTAGACTCAAGGACTAACACCTCTCTCATTCGGGGGAAATCCAAAGACCCTTGCCCAGCAGTGGGACAGTAAAAGGTTAAAAAATATAGTTCCTGTTAAAAACCTGTGACGTCATTACGCTCGCATCTCCATACATACCCATAGACTTGATAATAGTAGCAAAACAGTTACCGTGACCAAGAGTCACCAGTGGGCTGTTAGCTCTTAAATCATTTATCGCTTAATTTAAGTGTTCGCCATCATGCAGCGGCTTTTTTCTATATCAAGCGCATAAAATACTAAACAATCGTCACACATACTGTGACGTCATAATACTAGCAGTAGCACGCGTGGTCGATCAAGTAAATTGCGCGACAGATTGCGATTATCGTGTCCAAACAGTAACGGCATAGCGGCGTAAGTGTAAGTGCCGCAACTAACAATTATGTGGCTCAATCAAACGTAGTTTCATGTTTCCCGCATATTTTTAGTTTTTTAACCGATATTTGGACTGTAGAAATTGAATTGTAAATGTCAAAACGTGTGTTTGAAAATAGGTTCAAATTACAATAGTATGTAGGTTGTATTTATAAAGAAATCTTTTAAGATTTATGCACCTAATATTTTGGGAAAACATGGTGGTGTGTATTGTTTTAGATCCATTTTTCAAGTGTTATTGCAGATCAAGTTTTTTCTGATTACTAGACCCAATAATCGACTATTCATTTATAGATCGATATTTATTGAAACTAAAACCAAGTGAAACAAACTTCATAATTTATTAAATCAAACTTTAACTCAAAATTATAATTTGTCCCCACAATTTCGTCACAATTATTCATATGGTAAATATCACCTGTCTTGTCATACCTAATTAATAGTTCCATTATAAGTAAATACAATATTTTATACGAGTTACGCCGCCATATTGCAACCATAAACAAGATGATTGACAAAACAATTAGCCAGGCAAAGGACAGACTTGTGCATCCTAGTTGAAAATGTATATGAATAATTTATTTGCTTTTGTTTTTTAATTTGTATCACGATTTTAGAACCCGTGTAAGAATTGAAACGACGCATTTAGTTTTCTATGTGGCTTTTTATCTACGTCGTTTTTGTTTGCATACTGTGTTTATTATTTGTAATGGAAAACTTACAATGGAGAAAAATATACGAGCGTTTTATTTAGCATAATTATTTCGGATTGAATGCAGATTACATTTTTAAATTGTTATGTAATAAAAATAATTAAATAATAATCGTGCACAGGACAAGTTACACAAAGCTTAGCATCTATTTTGAATCTACTCTTATTTTGTTTTTATTATTTTTGCTTTTTAGTCACGTCGTTTGAATATTCTTGTTAAACACTTATTGTGAGCGTGTGTAAATCTTATTTGTTACAGCTCATTTTAAAGTCATCGCACTTTTATTGTCATTTGAACCCACGTTTAAACATTCTTCCCTTATTAGTACATTCAAAAAGGAAATATTTTACTCTTAAATGCAAATATATGGTTTTAAACCTACAAAGAGATTCACTTCATGCATATTAAATTTATTTACACACATAAGATGCTTTTGCTGATACAACTTTAAAATAGCGTGATGAATTTAAAAACAAATATTTAAAACCTTTGTAGGTGACTGGTCGGAAATAATGATGTAGACAAGTTGTCAACAAAAATCTTTATGAAAAAAATGTTTTTTCCGAACGAAGCAGACATCGTTCTTTATTAAAAAGAGCTGTTCACTTTTTTTTTAAATAAACATTGCAATGTAAATCTGCATTTTTTACAGTCAGTGTCTTTTTATGCGTTAATACGTTTTATCTGCATCTTGGCGCAGTGGTTAACGTGGTCGACTCGCTGCAATAACCGTATCACCGCTTGTAGTGAGTTCGATTCCCCCCCTGGAAATAATTGTGTGATGAGCACGAGTGTTTGTTATGAGCCTGGTTGTAATTTATCTACGTAGTATGTATTTCGAAGTATATAAATATGTTTATCAGTCATTTGGTTACCATGGTACAAGCTCTGCTTAGTTTGGAATTAAATGACCGTGTGAGATGTCCAATGATATTATTATATTATTTATTAATATAAAAGCTTCTGTCTATTTACTAACATAACTCATTTATGTTAAAACTTTTCCTTTCCTATATTTATCGCACCATCTCACGACTTGTGTGTCATAAGAATAGATACGCCTTTTACACCGCCATTACCATATCAGCATATAATTACGATCAACAATAATAATATATAATAATACTTCACACGATCATATGAAACGAATACGAGAATATTACTTCCTTATTTACTTATAACAATAGTTAATTGAAACTTCTTCTATACCAAGTACCTTCTTCTATACCACTCAACGCAAATATCTTTTAATGTGCATGTAAATGTCAAAATGAAATGACGTTTATAAGCGCTATGTGGGAGAATTTTGACGTTTAAAACGAGCGCAGTGCAAAAAAACAGGGCTAAACTATTTAGAATGCGGTAATATTAATATATTTTTGCGTTTTTTTCATAGATTTTTTTTGTTTTAGATGATTTCAGTCTTCATAAATTACAGTTAGGTACTCTGAAAGCGGTTTTATAGTTCGGAATGGTAGGTTTATCGTATCGCTTTGTCGCTAATGCACTGGACTGCTAATTTTACAGGCTTGTATTTTGCACATCATCATATCATAAGCATAATGCCGCTGTTTTTAAAATGATGTGTTCAACTACTTTTAAGCTTGTTGTTTTTTCTTAATGTTCATAAAGACGCAGTAATTTCTATTATGATCGTGTAAATAAAACAAAAACCAACGTGACTGTCATGACAAACGTATGCATTACACAAAAATGTTTATGCGTCAGTCGTGAGCTGATACCCATCATAGTTATAACACGGAAGTATATTGATATTTATGTCTTTATATTATTTATATTACTTTGCATATAACATCCTTACGCGATAATTATTATTACATGTTTTATGAAGAAAAATTACTTGCAAATCGTTGTTTTTAATGGCGAAGTTGCGCTTCCTTTTTTACGCGGATTAAAGACGCTTGCACACTGCGTAGTTTGAAGACAAAGTTTACTGTTGAATTTTGTGTAGCCTGAAATAAATGCAATATGAAACCGTGTTTTTTGAGCTCAGATGTTTATTAGACTTAGTGAAGTCTTAGACTATATGATTCGTTCATTAAACGTGCCTTGACGTAAGGTGTGGCAAGAAGACAACTTTAATGCACATGTTAATCTAAATGTTGATCAAATACAACCGCAAAATACATCCAACTTTTATTGTGTTTTATGTATTTAAAATTGTTACTTCATACGAATAACTATCTGCTATTTATATCCAATTCTCTGCAACTAATAAATCGCCCGTTTCAACACATTTAGCGACAAAAAAAATCGCGTATGAAAAGCAGACGATATCGCACGATCGTAAGAGAACATTACATCCACATGAAACGCACGCATTACCACTCGTTGACTGATGCGAAATCGTAATTCGTCGTCATTTGAACAAGCTTTTAGTCGCAGTTGAAATTCGCACAGATTATTCGTCCAATATGTCCAAAGCGCTACATGTACTAATATCCGTGTCGGATGGGCACTTGTGCACGCGTGAACAACCGTATGTTACAAAAGATTTAGTGAATCGTTCGACACGCCAGTTCACGCTATTTGAGATCAGGGAAGTGTGCTAATAGCCCAACATTGGACCGATTAAGTTATTATAGTTAAAAATAATGTTTATATTCTGTGTATGTTTGTTATTGTTTGTTTTTGGAATAAAATATTCTACATGAAATGATTGTGAAGGTGTAAACACATTTTGTTAGTTATAGTTTTGGTCGCATGTTATTCGTATTATGATTTATAGTTCTTTGGTCTTTGCTGGTGCTTTGGTGATTTTTATGTTTGTATGAAAAAGTAAAGGTAGACTCATTGCCATGTTTACTGGATACGTAAATAGTAAAAATAACACTGCATAGTTTTCTCATACAATTGTCTCAAATTCTTTTAAAATGATTCGTCTTATTGCGAGATTACTAAGCAGTATAAGAATTGTTGTTATTTTATAGCAGAATATAAGTAAATGTATACAGTTTTAAATGTGACTGTAGTTAAACAATATGAAGTACATCTTTCAAAGAACATCACAGTTAAAACTAAATATTACAATGACTATTTCTGAGGGTGCGTCCACATCTGGCGAACGTGCCGCGAATGTGCAGCTCGCAAGCCGTTTGCGAGCTGCGCGCGTGCAGTCACGGCAATAGTTTGGTGCGCCTCTTTAGCGCAACTCATACAAGGCTCGTATAAAGGCGTGCGCGCGGCGCGCGATCTGCGCGTACTCAATCCTCGCGCTTACAGTTCCATTTACTGGCTCAGTACTTTCGAAGATGTCGGACGACACTAGTGCTTTTAATATAATTGCTGCATCATTAGCTATTATATTACTGATAAAAAGGAAAAAAAAGAGACAACGGCGTTGGCGGGTAAGTTAGGGGTGCGGGGATTGAGACGCGGGTGGAAGGAAGACGCGAGCCGCTAGCGCGCCGCCCGCGCGCTGATCGCGTACGGCGCTTAGGTTGCGCGTGAACTGCGCGCGGGCGGCGCAGGAGCGGCGCTCGAACAAAATTGTACGCGCGCAGCTCGCAAACGGCTCGCGAGCTGCACATTCGCGGCACATTCGCCAGATGTGGACGCACCCTAAGAAAACAGTTATGGTAGGTTTGCCTCGAACCCGGGAATTTCCTCACTTAACGATGTTTGTGCTAGGCTTCCGTGAGATAAGTTGTTACTTACTTATAAATTAGCGTATGTCAGTCAATGATGTAATATATGAATAATGTGACCTTTTCTTTTTCCTTTACCTATTTTTCTAATGAAGAAGGTAATGATATGTGCAATGAAAAAAGGATATAATACGTTGACGAACATTTAAAATGATAGAGTATTGGATATTTTTGATCATAGGTGCTGTAGCAATTAAATTATACTGATTTGAATTAACAGTATCTTCTATATAAACATCGAGTTAACTGTCAACTTTGAAATAGACTCGTTGAGCATCAAATCGACGATAAAATTTTGACGTCTTGATCTAAATTATTAGAGACATTTATTTATTTAAGACTTTATAAATAAAAACAATGTATAAAGGCAGTTTTGAAGCCTGACGCATAATCTGCTAAACTACCTTTGGGTATATCTAACACACTAAACATTCTTCGAATAAAAAAATAACATACAATAATTTTACGTTTTGCAAAAGAACCTCTATTAGTTCTTTCATATTGTACACGCTAGTCCGAGCTTATTCAAATTCGAAAGTGACATTTACATTTTGATAACAACACAATGGTCTATATTCCTTATACACAAACATATCACGCGTAAGGTGGGGCCATTCAGATCACGACTCAGCAGTTCCCACGGTAGATCACGTCTAATCACGTGAGGTTTGTCACAAAAACTATGATTTCCTTGAGCTATGATGTTGAGCTGTTGAGATTTATGCCATCTTTTGACGTAAAACATTGCGGGAAAAATATTAATGTGTGTAACGAAAATCACTTGACATACGTTTTTCTCTGTCAGTTTTTTTTTTCTATAATATATTTCTTTCCGCCTGCAATTTTGCTAATTTCACCGCCTTCAAGGGAGAATTCCAAAAATCCTTCCATAGTGCTCATCTACACTTCCTAAGGAATCTTCATGCCAAATTTCAACGCTCTACGCTCAGTAGTTTCGGCTGTGCGTTGTCCATGAGTCAGTCAGTAACGGAAGTTTTATATAATTGATTGAAAAATGCAATCTAGTATTAGATTGCCTGTCGTTGTTTTCATAGAGGATTACCCGTTGATAGTAAATTAGTCTGGGCGAAAATTAGTCAGAGAATGCTCATATTTGATGCACAAAATGTTTAAGTACATTATAAGCTACTAATTTGGGGCTGAATTACGGAACATTCTTAATTTTTTCTTTACTAATGTATTATATTTCTTGTCTGCAGGAAGGAGAGGAAGACCTTGGCGAACTCTACCAGGACGAGGCCAATGGAGCCGCACTTCTCATCAGAAGACACCCTAAACACGGCAAACTTGTTGTGGTAAGTCCAATAACGACCCTTTTATGACAATCTTCAGTTAGCATCTTAAAACTAGCGAATTTCGGTGTGATGTCGTAGATTTCGCCACGCCATTGCGTTTGATTTCCACACCGAACAATAATTGGTGCTATCTACAAAGTTTCGGGTCTGGTTGTACTTTGTGTCCATTGTTTGTATGTTTGTAATAATCCCCGCGATACAAAAGCAATTCTTAGTGCAGGGGAGATGATTTTAAAAAGAAAACAAAATTATAACCTTTATAATTAAGTATGTATAATAATATGAAAGTACATTATTACGATTTGATATCCATTATTCAATTTTATTGCCATCAGTTCTAAGTTATGGCAAAGTTAACAGAATCAAGTTTTTGTTTATCCTTTTTTGCCATTTTAAGGATGTAGTCTCGAGTGATTGTAGTACCTATATTATGTGGCATTGATACAATAAGTAATTAATTACAGGATAGATTTAAAAAAAACACTAGCACCGCTTTGCAAGCACTTATTATGAACGATAAAAAATAATGCATACCAAACGCAATTGACATTTATTACCTAGGATAAATAAATATGCTGGTTCTTTATTACTCAGATCTAATACTCTTTGAGTCTAGATGTTTTTAATTATCTAAGTTTGAGTTTCATAGATCGAGAAAAAAAAATTGTCGCGACAACATTAATTGGTGAATTTTACTTTATCTATACTAATATTATAAAGCTGAAGAGTTTGTTTGTTTGTTTGTTTGAACGCGCTAATCTCAGGAACTACTGGTCCGATTTGAAAAATTCTTTCAGTGATAGATAGCCTATTTATCGAGGAAGGCTATAGGCTATATAACATCACGCTACGGTCATTAGGAGCGGAGTAGCAACGAAAAATGTTACGAAAACGGGTAAAATTTTGACCCATTCTCTTCAGTGACGCAAGCGAAGTTGCGCGGGTCAGCTAGTTTTTTAATATATCTAATTGTGCTTAAGCAGTATCTATATTATATAGATTTATTTACTTTTTATGGGTCCAATTCTAGGCAAAGTTTGAATCTAAATCGTAGAAAATACCGCGATCTGACCTAATCACAGTTAAATGTTGTGCTAATAAATTAGCCATATTATAACATATTACTAGCTGATCCGGCAAACTTTGTTTTGCCTTATAAATGATGTTTTAAATTAGTTTATAGGGTACATATAAAATTTGTTAAAAATCGGTAAAGCCGTTTCGGAGGAGTAACGTTACTATTATGACCCGAGAATTTTACATATTAGATAATAATCTCAATCTACTCCATCAAATCTGCATACAAGGGCTTTAAAAGGGCCTTAACACGATTACCTAGAGCGTGTTAAGCATGCATGAAATTATGAGTGTCGAAATATTTGCCGCCATTATCATAAAGCGTCACTTTTTAGGCAGGATGTGACATTTCGGGAGTTCGAACACGTTCCAATGTCAATGAGCGACCATAAACAAGAAAGACGTGACTAGATAATAGATAAAGGGTTATAATGTTATTTAGTTGCTAGGTGTGGTTGGGGAATTACGGTTTTCAAACAGGAATTATTGTACCAACCTTTTTGACTGATATTTCGTAGTAAGCCGTATTTGCAAATCTTTAGCGATATTTTTATTGAAAACCAATAAGTATTGTAAATGTCTCGGTATTTTAAAACCCAGTGGAGGTTCAGTTATTGACCTTATTATAATGTCTACTAAGTAAATGTAGTCTCGTATTTGTCTCTAATGGTAAAGTTAGGGCTTATATATTTTCATTGACGATAGCTTTAATTTCGAATAAATATTAACGTTTTGACTTAATGTTTAAAGGATCTGTCGAAAACGTTAAAATGATTCCTCAAGTCAACTGATGGCGGGCTGAAAAATCGACCATGAAATAATTAAATATTCACTATTATATTGTTGTATTGAATGCGGCAACAGGACTGCTTTTACTTAATATCAAAAGTGTACATCTAGCGTGCAGTACTGTGAGACCATAGACACAATGGCGTTACAAATAAGACTAAGGTCGATTGCCCAACAGCCAGCGCTCGACAACGCGCCGTGTAGGTGTGAATAAAGCTAGCGAGGTTTTGTATGGACATTTATGATTTTAAATATTGTGTTTTGGTTTATGAACTGATTGAATTTTGCTACGACATAACATCTTGTTGAAACAAGGTTCTTTTTATAGAAAGTTCGTAGATACTAAGAAATAATAGAAAAATGTACCATTTCCGACATTGAAGCGATTTTTTTTAATTTGTTTTTCCCCTAACCGCTTATAATTTTACTTATTTGATTTAAAAATGAACGTGGTATCCAGCTTTTTATACATAAAAAATTATATACTTTAATAAATTAAATATCAAGAAAAGAATTTACGCGTTTTCTTTATTATAGCTAACAAAACGATACGCATGAACTTTTACGATGATAATGTTTATTTCATTTCCCATGAAGCATCGTAAAAAGTATTTAAATCATTTACAATGTTACCACCATAAAGATTGAGACATTCATGTTTTCCTTGCGAAGATAATTGTAAGAATATGACCATGTTGTTTATAGCCGCCATTATTTTACTTTTTGATTTGTGTTATTATTGCTATAGCAATGGGCTTGTTCTATGTAAAAGGACGAATGTAATGTAAAGTTTTTTATTAGAGGTAACTGCATACCTTTTCCATGGTTAATCTTTAGATATAACTAATAATATATGTACTATTTTCAAATTATTAAAACCTCGAACCAGTCAAAATTGCATCTTTTTTACCCGTTTCTGTCACACGGCTTTGTAAGAGTCTCCTCCCTAACGAGGAAGAGGTTAGGCTCAGGGACTTTGCATGCAAGGTTTCATCACGATGTTTTCCTTGGATAAAAGATCTTATTTTAATTCTCATGTTAGCACCTAAAAGTTGCAACAAAAATACAATAACTCCATTTAGAAACTATAATCTTTCACAAGAATAGTATATGTACGAGATGCGAGTTCTTATTTAAGTGAACATAATGAACCTCAGCAAAGAGGAAATGTTTTATAATCATCATCATCATTACCCATCTATTACTGATGATTGAGGATATTATAGTGCTATGATTTCACCGTTATGTTTTATTTGACAGGAGGGTTCAATCGGCCACGACCTGGTGATCAGACCTATTCCAGACACGATGACGTCACCGGCGCAAGACGACGAGATGTTCATGGACCCTTCCAGCATGGCCGACATGGTCTCCATTGACACTGGACTGCCTTTAGGTAAGTTTATACAAATCGTTGAGCAATTCATGGTTGGTACGGGTTTCGTTCGTGACTATTTTTACATTACGACTTAGAGATTTAGAAGTCGAACCTATTCTGAGATTTTAAAACCAACGGTTTAGAATTCAAACTTTAAGTTTCCTCAATTTTTTTGGTTCGTATATTATTAAACCATTTGTTTATCATCAAATTTGAGAAAATGAAGCATATCTGACAAATAATGAAGCTTTATTTAGTCTATATCCAACGCACTCTCAATTAATTCCCACATTTTTGTACGCAATAAATTTCAATTATCTCATACAACGTATTATTATCTATCTAATTAGTTGTAACTTATCGAAGAATTTATAATCAGACGTCAATATTCATTACATCGATATAAATATTAATTACTAAAACTTCATAACAAGTCCTGATGTATAGCGTTTACGTCACTCACAGGAAGTAGCCGGCCATAGACAAGTAGGTACTCACTCATTTTAATTCTCTATGGTAATGAGGTGCATTGGGTCATAAATTAGGTGCATACACGTGATGAAACAAGATACTAGGCCACCTGAGGTGTTCAGCTGCTGATAATAATACGTGTGTCAAAGATCATCACCAATTCTTTAGTTTATTTATTGTTTGTTTAACATTTCTTCCAGTTTTTTTAAGTAGGTACCAGACGCATATTATTTGGCTTCATCAATAATCAATACAAGAGATAAATATCGATATTACTGAATTTACATTTCGATCATTATAGAACTGATTGGTGTATTCTAAATGCAGTCCTGAGAAAACTTCTCGAGGCTTCTCCCTATTAGGAAATTACGAAAACGATCATAACAGCGGTGCTATTTTTAACTGTCGTGCACCAAAACTCAACATTTTGTTTGATTGTATTGACTGAGTGAGATTAATTGTTTGCTTTTCACATTTCAGTAAAAAGGAAAAAGGAGGATCAAGATAGGCTGAAACGCGCTTTGAACGGCGCTCAGCATATCATCATTAAAAAGGACCCCGGAGTGCACGATCATCTCGGAGACTATGGTAAGTAGCAAACAAAACAAAACATTTAAAAAATACTTCAAACAAAATCGTTTTTAAACTATTGGTACATCCCTAGTAGACGATACATCCACCGATTATTTTGAACAATGTTACTACATTCGTGACTTAGGCAAGTTTAAAATTAGAATCGGATGACTTTTAATCGAGATGAACACGCGCCATTGTGCACGCGCATCTATTTACGCAAACAAGTTGTTTATTCCCCTTCCAATAATGTATACAATAAATCACGGTAAATAGTTATAAATCAGGTAAACAGTGGCGACAACCCAAACAATAACCCCGCCATTATTATTTATTATCTATGGTCATTACTACACGTGCATTCAACGCCATACAGTGTAGAGTCACGTGCATCGCGCATCCATCGATTACATTATAATCGAGATAATCGATTATGTTAATAATACAGGTTTTCGAATGCCACTCCGTATTCTATATATCTTGGATAATTTCCATGTGATAATTTGTTTATTTTTACACATTAAAATGTTAAAAAGTTTGGATTTTTATGTTTTTTATTGGTAAGGATTAATTATCTTATCTTTCTCCGTTTGAGATGGAGCTCGATCTAAATGTCAAGCATAAATTTGTCCGAACCTAGACACAATAATTATTATGTCAAAAAACAATCGTGATTATGTTGTCGTGAATGGCGTTGGTCAATAATTACATAACGTTTAACTTTTTGACATTAAAGTTTTTAAAATTGAATAAATTATACCGCAATGTTCGATTATGTTCTGATTACGATCTGTTTAGGCGATTAGATCAGAGGTCACGTTAAACATTGTGTTTTTAGTAATAATTTCGTCACGCCATAATATTTTAATTATGCATATCTTTATTTAGTCAATGAATATGATATATTCATATGGACAGAAGGCCTGTGAACTGTCAATATGATTTACATCGCGTTTGTATTTTTAGTAGATTTATTTTCTTAATCGTATAATAATTACCCGTTTTTGAATTTAAAGAGGTAATTTTCTTCCTCTTGAATGTTAGAAACCTGTGTATAATAATATAATTAACATTACTTATTTAGTTATCAGTACCTGTTTTTGAGTATGAATTTTAAATTTTAACATTTTAGCGACACATTACAATGTCGTATTGTTTATGATGGTATTCTTCCGTCAAAAATATTTATCACTTATCAATTAAGGAGACAAATGAATTTTAATAATAGGATATTTGCATACGTCTATCAAAACATCTGGGTGTCATTTTATAAATTACAATAATACATTAATCACAATCGATAATGTTGGTTAAATGACGCAATAGAGCTTGATGTCCTTTTATTTGAATATTACGGAAAGTTTTTAACTTTTCTTGGAAAAACATGTTTTATATGGCCTATAAATTACGAACTTAAATACCTACTCATTGTTTTACTGACAACAATATTTCATAACAGAGTAAGAAATAGATTTAAGACAACTTCAGGATGTGATGTATGTTAAGAAAAAAAAAGTACCTAACTACAATTATTGCTTATACCAATAGCTCTTTTAAAAGTGATATATTTCACTCAGTAAAACTAGATTTATTGTTCGAGTAAATTCAGAGAAATGAAGTTCAATAAATCTAAAATTAGAGTAGTACATAAATAGTCTTACTAATTGGGAAAACCATTTTTATTGCTAGCAATCCCATGGTTGTTTGCACAGGTGTACACTGGAAATTAATTGGCCAATACAGTTAGTATAATTAACATTTAAATATGTTTTAGATGTTATCGCCACAGTGTAGAGGGGGCATTAACATATTTATGACATTTAGTCGTTTATGCTGTAATAATAAGTGTCATGTTCAAATCATAATATCGTCATAGCTGTGACTGAACTTTTATACACGTGGTCTGTTTAAAAAATGTGATGAGAGAATAATTGTATGTGTTTGCAGTTGCCATTCTTCCCTATTCTGCCCAGACGATAATTTTATCTCGTCTCTTCCCCGCGATTTTTCATTCTTTGTGTCTGTTTCTTCCCAATTTTATCAAGAATGCAGTCAGTCTAACCAAAGAGTATACTAATCAGAAAATTAACTTCTTTGTTATGCATGTTTTAATCGTTTTCTTAGCCTTGATGGTCCATTACACATGAAACACAAGGTAGCAACCCAGTTATCTCAATCATTTTTGGTGTAGCAACCCTTCTTGAATCTAGAGTATTTTTTTATTAACCTGAACTGTCCCATTGTTGGGCAAAGGTCTAGAGTAAACTATTAATAAATAAATATTAGAATTAACAACATAGGTATTTATTGAAAATATATTATGTTATTGGAACTAGTCGTGTTCGAAATGTCACCTAAGGTGTCTGAATGATTTAAGTCAATAAAGTGTTGGTAAAATAAAATAACAAACATTATTTATGGCGGTAATAGAGTCTGAAGTAAATCTTAAATGTCCACTGCTTATTAAATTAAGTATTTCTTAATTGTTTTATTTGTTTAAAATTATTTGTTACCACCTGTAGTGCTTTATGGAAAACTAAAAAACAGTATCTTATTGAAAGAACCTTTTCAAAAACCTATTATATGAGTGGTTTATGCCTTTTATTTTATCACTATCGCTTTTTAATATTTCTTTACTCATTTTCGGAATTATTATAAGGTAGTACGATAATACTTGGAAGTCATGTAATTCCTAGGTAGATAAATTTAATGCTCCATACAATTAAACATTACGCTGCCCATAGCCGCACGTAACTCATTCTAGCTAACAAATATACTTATGTATATAATAATGTTAATAAGACATTTATACAATGTTAATTGCATAAAACAAATCCGATTTACATTAATACATTAGCGAAATATGTAAAAACAAATTGTACGAATTAATATTAATACCTATTATATTTATTAAAAAAGCGTTAGTATAATGTCATGTTTTGGCCATAGATTTCCGAGACAATTCTCGTTTTGCTAATAAGAACGTTCGTTATTGCGTCTCGTGGTCGGGGTCATAAGGTCACAGTCTAACGTCATCCATTATTTTAAATTCACGAATAGAAAAAAGCTTATAATAATAATTCCGCGGTTCATGAATAATCCACAATTTGGGAAAACCGATTTCGGCAGCCTATTTAAGTATTATTGCTGGGCAAAGGCCCCTCACAGGTGCACGACGAGACCTGTTCGTGACTACGAACCGTTCTAATAATATCAAACAAACTTGATATCGATTCATTAGAGGTAGACCAACTCGACTAAATTAATCGAGGGGCAAAACTAAAAAGTATATTTTGGTAAAACAGTAGGTAAATCTGCACCTGTGTGAATTAATGATTTAGCACAACTAAATGAACTTAATTTATCATTTCTCGGAACTTATGTTAATTGGCCAGCTTCTTGTGGAAATAATCAAATAAATCCATTCAACTTTATTGGAGGTATTAATTTTATATGATAGAAAAAACATTGAACCGATATTAGATTATTTTTATAAAAATTCTAAAGTTAGTCATTCAAGACAGATATAAAACTTTAGTATATTTTGCTTTAAACAAAGTACCTAATGACTGGAACAAATATTACGCTTAATAATCGCGAGATTTAATGTAGGTAAGTGTTGTCCACCCAAGCCGTCATTAATTTCGACATAAAGGTTCTCGGTTTTTCCATAAACAAAACTTAGGTCCTGCATTCCAACAAAAAGGTCACAAGTAAATTAAATAAATCGATAATTATTTCCGTAGACGTCTGCAATGGTCTTTAAATTAAGCATTGTCACGTTGGTATGATTGGACCGGACATCGAATCACAATACATAAATTTATTTACAGCTGGCATTTGATTGTAATTGCTAGTATTAACACCTCGTAGTAATTGGCGACAAAAAACGTATATCCTAGCCTGGGGTGACTTGTTATTCTGCTAAGGAATAATAAACCTTATTTGTTTACCATTAGATTCGTATTGACATTTAATAGGTTTTGATCTATATCTTCTAAGTTATGACTAACGTGCATTTTCTGTAATTAAGATTGTAATTTTTGAAATGGGTGTTACGTAGATTATTTTCAATTAAGTTACACCGACTCAACTTTGTCGCCTTATACTTACTTCCTGCAATGCCTTTGGCCTTATCCTATTAGTATATGTTGTCTGAAAAAAAATATATAAAAAGGTACTCCTGATTCCGACTAAACTACTGAACCCATTCTGAAGACATACATAATACGTTTTTTATATATTGCACCTAAACGGAGCCACGGACCGAAGCAAGTATTCGATAAATTAAAGATCTAATATATTAATCGTCATAGAAGTCCCGATACTGGAACTTATATAATTTTAAAGTAAGATAACAACAACGGCAATATCTATTCAAATCGTTGTCATTTGCATTTTAAATTGAATCTCACATAAAAATAGAAAAGTCAAATAAATTAATGGGGCAGACATGACAAATAATAATAAAGAGATTCAAAGTAACAAATACTTTTTTATTTGTCATAAAAAATCAATTAGGTTATTAATTTATGAATATCGTCCACTTATTTGACTGTCTTTTTGTTTTTTTAATTACTGGATTCCAAGTAACTTTCCGATGTCATAGGTCACCTTTTCCTTGAAGAGACAACAAAATAAAAATGTTGGTTTAGGTGCACATTCCGAATATGATAAGAACCTACCTAATAACTATTTTTCTTTCATTAGTTGTTATTTTAATTAACTTTAATTAAACTTACCTACCACTTCCTTACAAAATATTTAGCAAATTTAAAACATTAGTAAGTAGCAATTATATTTTTCTAAAATATGGTATTTTTTTTACAGCATTCATGGAGCCAGACCACCTCGGCAAGCGCTTCAGAAGAAAACGCTCAACAGAGGAACACTCCAGGCGGAAGCGCGAGGCACCATATGTCATCTACCCAGAGATTCTCGTCATTGTTGACTATGATGGCTATAGGTAATGATTCTACACGACTTGAAAATCCCAACTATGAGCTAAAAAAATATCAGTTATAAGTAAAGTTAAGTCTTACCTGAAAATCTATCCCAGTCGGCAAAGAAACGTCATGTCGTGTCGCCTTGAACAACATGCTATCGCTCGAAAGTTTATTTTCTGGAACGCATTTATTAACACATTGCATCCTGTGCTCTTATCTTAGTTTCAAAAGGATATCCACTACTCGCTAAATTGTATTAATAGAGTTCTAAGTAAACGTACAACGCCATCTATTGGGCGTAATAGTAACAACTACTAACGAGACACAGTATGGAAATTGTTGAAAAATTAATTAATAATGATATTTAACAGGTAATAATTTTTTTTTCTGTTTTAGGTTACACGGAGGCGACAATGTACAAATCAAGCGGTACTTCGTTTCGTTCTGGAACGGCGTCGATCTACGGTACAAACTCCTCAAGGGACCCAGAATACGGATATCCATCGCCGGTATCATTATCTCTAGGGTAAGTTTAACATAGCTCTATTATAATACTAACAACAATCAAAATGGAACCTTATTTATGTAAATATAGGGTACAATTTCATTATCTTACTGTCAAACAGTTGAACTTAATAATTTATTCAGTACTGCATTTTGTTTTTACAAATAATAATTATTATTAGTAAATACCTACAAAGACAAAGTGTATCTTTATTATATAATTTTCCACAACATACACAGTATTTTACAATAAATAACATCATAGTACTTTTAACATTGAATCAAGAGTTCATCAATTTAAAATTAGCCATTTCATCTGTTTCTATACATAGTTCATCCAGTAATGTCTTTTTGGACTTAGGATACCCTTCTAAAACAGCTTCCAGTATATCATTGCAGGTTCTTTTGCGTTTTCTGAAATAAAAAAAACAAACACATAGAGGAGAAATTAATAAAATAAAATATAGGTACAATAGTTAAAATAAATATTATAATTTTCCTAAGGTTAGCATTGAACAAGAAATATAAATATAAACTAAATTGTAAAGATATTCCAATATTTAATTAAGTACCTGGTACATTGGTAGTATCCTTACCTATATTCCTTCAGGAATTTCTCATGTTCATCCAATATTTTTTTCTTTTCATCAACACTAACAACCTCTGTAGAAGTCCTCAACACTTCTAACTTTTTCTCAAATCCTTGTGTCCTGTTTTTAATTTCTTCTATCTGTGCTTTGGCTGCATCAGTGGTAGGTGTAGAAAGTAGAGTTTTTAAGTTTGCCTCAGCAGCTTTTAATGTATTACTTTTGTCAGCCAATTCCTGTGTAACTTCCTTTACTTTTTTGTCATAGTCTGAGAAAACAAAACAAGGCTAATTCTAGTTATTTATTTATTGAACAGTTTAATTTTTAAAACAAAAAAATATTGTACTAAAAATAATTAAGTATTTACCTTCCACATCACTGTCCTCAGCAACACTGTCTGCCTGTATTGCAGCATAAACTTTTTGTTTTCCATATAATTTACACTTTATTTTCCCTGTTTCACTCAAAGCATCTAACGCCTTTTGAATCGCTCCTTTAGTGTAGGCCCCACGTAAATTAACCGTCACATCTGCACACGAATAAGGACGATTTGTGTCAACCAAATATTTTAAAACAGCTTCTCCGGCCATGTTGTTGTCTTAATTGTAAAAGACTAGCGCAACAATGAAACTGAATTTGTCTGATTTTAAATGCCCGCCATTTTTCCAATTCATAGATTGCAAAGATTGAGACTGACTTTTTTTTACGATGTTTTAGTGACGCACCACCGTGTGCTGTGTATCGATTTAGTACAAAATAAATCGATATAAATAACTGATTCTTCACATAGTTGTTTATATAACGTTGTAATATTCCGGAATAATCTTAAATAATATGATATCAAAGCTGAATGTTTCACCTAATAGAGAAAAGTAACGTTATGTATCAATTCAATAAAACCTGAACTGGCTATAAGCAAGACATGTTGAATCAATTTGTATAAATTAACAACACCTGCAATATTAATGATATGAATGGTGGTTATTTAATTGTTATGGTATAAAATCAAGAGAATTTATTAAAATATCACGAAAACAAAAACACGAGACTATGAGGAAAACGAGTTTTGTTACTAACTTGCGAAATAAATAAAAAATGGATTATTCAAGGTTAGGAAAGTTACCTGGAGACATTTTGCTGTGACCTTTACGCTTTAAAACCCTAGTCACAGTCTATGTAATAAATATTGTTATCTCTAAGTAGCTACGCTTCCTTGATTATCATGATATTGACATAAATAAATCTAATTATACTTATATTTTCTAACACAGGTTCTTTATCGTGATGATGACACTTAATTGTTTGTCTGTATAAAATAAAATAATGTATACAGTTTTGTACCATTTACGGCTTACAACCTACTTAATGACCAATACTTATGGCCTTATACTTTTGTGAAACAACTAAATGTTCTTATTTTAATATATACTTCATTCGCCATCTTCCAGGGTCGGGACGCCACTCCATACCTAGAAAGAAATCGAGTAGGGCGTGACGCTATCGACTCAGCAGCAGCGCTCACTGATATGGGCAAGTATTTGTTCAGAGAGCGACGTCTGCCTGTATACGACATCGCCGTTGCAATCACCAAGTAAGTTATTCACATATTACTTGTAAAATGTCTTCATGACTGGTATTTTAAACAAAATGTCGACATTATTTAATCACATGATAGTTTCTTCATTTTTATAGCGTTTAAATCTGATTGTTACACATTTTATGTAACGTATTTGCATAAGTGTTGTAATCTTTATTCATGGCTAAACACAAAAAGTGTAAGTTTTTAGCTGTGTTGTTTCAAAAGGTCATTAAATGTTAGTGCCATTTCAAAAATATGTGCCTAATACTGAAAATAGTGAATTTTATCCTCCTCTTCTTAATGATTAGTCAAATATAAGTTACTCCATCTACAAATTTGAGTTCACTGGTCTTTTTATTTAGTCAAGTCTCATAGCTAAGTAAGTTTTGTAACAATGAAGGCAAGCCTATGTCAAAATTATTCGATTACAATATGCGAGAATAAAATAGTTATTCAAATTTTATTGCTGTATAACTCACGTAGGTATAACAGCTTTATGTAAAGTAGACATTACAAAACAAACTTTACGTTCAAATTTATACAGGTTTAATTATAAAAGTGACGAGATCACAATAAAAGCGTTGCATTCCAAATAGCTGGCCGTGAACTTGATATTTCGCAATTCTTCAAAAGCAAAGATTGATTTATTCATTGTTTTCTGTCTACACTCGAAATTGAGGAATTTGTATTCTGCATGCAACAACAGCATTGATCTTATTTTTTTGTTCACGCGACATTTAGAAGGTGAAAGGTAAGAACGTAAGTATGCAATCTTCTAGTTTTAATTTAGCGCCATTATTCAAAGTGTTTTGTACAAAGTACGGACTGAGGTCTTAATTTAGTTGATAAGTCGAGTGGAGGTGAAGGTCAAGAACATGTTATGAAGACGGTAAAACTAATTTCACCAACAGGTATGACATGTGCCGACGACGCAAGGGTGGTCGCTGTACAAAAGGCACCGCTGGTAAATTAAATTTTAAAACAACGTTCATAAAGGATGGTGTTGACAAACGGCGCGGCATTAACCGGCTTGAGAGTGAAATAATAATTTTGCTTCATTATTTTTTTATTTATGAGGTTAAGGACTGGGTAATGGCGCTGAATATGTCTTACGAAAGTATTACACGATACTTAGTCGCTTGCACAATATGACGTTCTCTATATGAGAACCTTAGAAAGGTTACTTCATTCCGTACCATGGAGTGAAGTATAACACTTTCGAAGTAAAGCAACGACTAGTAGGTTAATGTAGAAGGATGGGAAGTACTGTAGCACTTTATTGAGTTTTATTCTTTCCATGCAATTTCAGACTAGACATGTGCAGAAGACAATATCCGAACGATGCGTGCAATAGAGGGACAGCAGGTAGGCGTGTTACAGAGATCTTATATTTTCAAAAAGCACGCCTTTTTTCATCAAAGTCCCTCACCTGTCTGTTCACAAATATTCACTATGGAACCATAATCCACTTGATTATACCTTTACCCAATATCCGTGTGTCATATTCGCACCTTGTGAATAATATTCTGTCTTTTCTGCAATTTTTCTTCTAGTTAGATTGTACATCTTCACGAACATCATTTAAGAATTTTAAATGACGTTGTAAATATACTATCACATTCTTCGTAAATTATATTCTATGTAGTTTTCTCAGTATTATCAAGTTATTTGTTTATCTGTAGGTCTTCATGCTTCTTCAGTAGTAATAATAATAGCATATATTTTCATTATAATGTATTATTTTCTAGATACTATCAGACTTCATCGCCATATAAAATGACTCAAGAGTACGTAGAATAACAAAGTTATACGTTAGGCATGGAACTGCTTTTGTTACAGCAATAATAGCATGGTTTAAAAAATATACATTTTATTTTTAATCAATAGCATGCTGTCAATAAACTTGACAAAATATTACATCAAATGCAAGGCTATTGATATCAATTAAAAATTATCGATTTGGTTTATTTATTATCGATTACTAATATTTGGCTGTCAAGTTCTTCGCTTCACTATTAACTAAAAGACAAGACGTGAACTTCTCTTGTCTATGTCAAAATAAAAAAGCGGGAATTTCTTTACTGATATTTATTTATATGCAGTATTTTTATACATTTTAAGCTTCCGTTTTTTATTTATTTTGAAGCATGTTAGTAATATAAATCGCGTTTTTTAGTAACTGCATGTTTACTGCCTAATTGTTTTGATGAATTTGAGATACTAACCTCTAAATTTACAATATATTCGTAGCTAGTGTTTTGCTTTTGCATGCTTTAATATCTGCCATGCATGTTTTGTGTATCTATTGTCTTATCGCACACTGTTCACTGTAAGTACCTACCGATCTATTTTATATTTAAGTAATAAGTACCTACATGTCTAGTATCAACTTATTTCATACAATAATAAATCATGGATCAACCTACAGTAAGTAATATAATAAGTATATGTGGAACCTTTTACAACCTGCCTCTCCTTAGTCCTACGATCGAACATTTATTCACACATATTAATAACAAAGGGTTCAATTCCCAGATTTAACACAAAAATAAATTCTAATTTCGTCATACAAACATTGAACAATCGTTTCATTCATTTGAAATCCTTCATTCCGTCACTGCTGCCACCATAATAACAATAATAGTGATGTGAATCAATAAGTGACAAGTTCGCTATCAAAAATAGTAGATTTTTTTATTAGTTGATCTCAATCACAAACAGTATAAAAATCTTACACACTATTTAATGCATAAAGGTTTCGCGTACGTCGGCGGCGCTTGCGTCGTGAACAAGAGATTAGAGAAAGTAAACTCCGTTGCCATCATTGAAGACACTGGCGGTTTCTCCGGTATCATCGTCGCTGCTCATGAAGTTGGACATTTGTAAGTACATCAACCTTTAAAAAATATTAATCTACTAAAATGGGGACACACAGTACTTGCACGATATCTTCCGAGTATCTTCAGATTTTGTATTGAAAAAAAAAACTGAAAGACATATTTATCACTTTATTTAATAACAAAATGCTTGTTTTCTGACACTTATGTTAAATTATGTTACGTTTTTAGATTGGGGGCCGTGCACGACGGCAGCCCGCCACCCTCGTACCTCGGCGGTCCCGGCGCCGAGAAGTGTCGGTGGGAGGACGGCTACATCATGTCCGACTTGCGACACACGGAGAAGGGCTTCAGGTGGTCGCCCTGCAGTGTACAGAGCTTCCATCACTTTTTGAAGTAAGAAACATTATTGAAATAAACCGATACTTTTGTGATTTATTCCTATTTACTAGTTATTTTATTAGGTATTGAGTTAACATCCTACAGAATACCGAAAGTACTTGTGTTCGTATATTTCTGGCGCTCTTTTATGGAGACAAATAGCAAAAGATGACATCGAAAAGACTTACAGAATGGTGATACCTACACTGTATCTATCTAACAAACCATTTCAGAACCTAAATACTTCAGGCTTTTCTTTCTTGCCATATAACTGGTTTAATAGGATAGTAATGGAAGATAAATTTATTTATTATTGCCCTAATGGTATTTTGTTTGTATTTCAGCGGTGACACGGCGACGTGTCTGTACAACTCGCCGCACGAGGACGACTCGTTACCGCGCGTGTTGCCGGGACGATTGTTATCACTGGATGCGCAGTGCCGGAAAGACAGAGGCACGAGGTAACCACAATGCATATCAATAATCCTGTAATACATTGTTTTAAGAATTAAGTTTCTACTGTGCAATATCGTTGTACCTTTGGCACGTTACATATATAGATTCATAATCAGGAACACAAAGGTATTTGACTCCAATTTTCACACTCATACTAAGACTTGTTCCTTGTGAGCATTGCACCCGCAACATGGCCAGACCATATGAGTGCTGTTATGACTAAGGTGGTCATCAAATAACCTTTAAGTTTACATGTGTTTTGTCATTTTGCTAGGTAGAGTAAAATTTTTACGTAATTTTAACAATGATTAATTTTGTGTTTATATGTTTTCAGCGCATGTTTCAAAGACGAGCGTGTGTGCGCGCAGCTGTTCTGCTTCGACGCGGCGAGCGGCTACTGCGTCGCGTACAGACCAGCTGCTGAAGGTTCACCCTGTGGGGATGGACAGGTAACATAGCATCACAAAGTTTTATATAGCCTCTAAAGTATAGATAACAGATAATATTCCCGTCAATTCCTGCTACTATTTGTAAAGATTGTATATAAATTCAGTAGCATTCGTATTAAAAACATATCTTAACGTCCATTCCACAATAGTTTGTCATTCGCCTTTATTGGCGCCCACTATGGGACTTACTGCTCACATAATTATTATTCGTTTATTAATTGATCAATACGTATATTTTCCAGTATTGTATAAACGGGCGGTGTATAACGGAACATGAGAACATAATTCCGGACTACTCGCAACACACGCCGAGCTACGTCCGCCCCGAGACGAGCCCCTTCTACGGGAACATCACTAGGTGCGTATAATCGACTAAAACCGACGACATCGATTGAACTGACAAATTACAACACTGATGATTTTATTACAGTATGTCAGGAAAACATTTTTTAATTTCTTGAGACGTAATAGATTTGTAGGGTAAAGTAGGTAAACAATATAAATTGTCAGGACATTTTTTTTTACTTTGCCAATATTGTTTGGCTCTTAGTTCGTTATTTTCAATGGTATATTATAATTCATAATGTAAGCGTTGGTAATGTTATACCCCATAGAAGGAGAAATTTTTTTTTTTAATTCTACCAAAATTAATAATACTGAATAGTGTTTAGCCTCAGCCCAGATAAAGGAAGTGATTCACTGCATGAAAACTTCCTAAACGAAAAACAAGCACAAATAAACTTCAATATTTCACAATACTGACTATGGAATGAGAACAACACACACTCTCATTTCAGTCAGTGTGATACATACACGGGCACACTACAACTAATATATAATATATTTTCCAACACATAGTAACGAAGGGACAACACAGCCCTACGTGGCTAGCACACCGGCGCCACAAATCTACAAAAAGGTCACAGAATACACAACAACAACAACAACTACTACTACAGAGAAACCATTCTTCGTGTTTACAACAAGAAAATTCCCATTCTACACAGAAAAGAGCACTACGCCTAGCACCACGGTCACATACCCGCCGGTTAACAAATACTCGATCACATCAACGAAAAGTCCATACGATTTCAAAGATTTTACCACAAGACCAACAAACAATACAGGGAAAAGAGGTTTCCTATCCAAAGAAGATTTCGATAGCTTTTTCAGAAGGTCGACTACTAAAAGCCCGTATCAAGACAAGAGCGTAAAGCCTGTGTTTAAAATAGGGACGTATTATTCGCAACAGCCCAAAGCTCAGGACAATTCTATAAGGCCCGATGCGAATTCTCAGCAAGTTCAAATAGAGCCGGCGAGATTAGTTTTCTCGTATCAGAGGAACTTGACAAGCGGAGAGATTGTTCGACAATAGTTCGATATTGGTAAGAATGGATGAAGATCATTCTTTCATGTCTTGCATCGACCTTCTCACATGCAGTCACTTGTCGCTATGTCAGTGTCATGGGGAGCTGATATTTTCATATTTCTTTCTTGAATAGTGAATAACCTCTTACATAAAAGATAATTTACGAATCACAAATCCCAGTCCTGTACCTAGTTCCTTCCATGCAAAGTTACGAATGGGAAATGCCCATGTCGCTTCGTGCAACGACAAATTTCAGAGCCTCTTTTGACATTTGGTGAGACCAGTAATAGTTTGAATAAAACGTTCAAATGTGGTTCTACCCTCATCGAATGACAAAATATGGCTGAAAAACCACTACCAACACCACGTACCCACGACTTTCGGGTCGAAATTACTACTACTATACTTACCTACCTGAAATCTTGAATCCTTTGCAATTCACACATTCGTCATAGATACCTAAACATATTATTATCAGAACCTTTACCGCCGGACCATAATAATATGTACATACATAAAATATTCTACATCTACATACGTTACTATGCCGACTCTGGTTTACATAATTCTAAGTAGATACGACAATTTATTTAGGTACTTGGAATAAAGTTAAAAAGTAATAGTTATCTTATTCTACTAAAAAAGGATAGTAAAAAAAACAGTATTCTTCAGTTTCCTTAGCATTCTGATTCCTGATTTCTATGAAAAATAATAGTGATGTACCTACCTACTAAATCATAGAAAATTTAGTAACATCAGAATCGGCAGCACTATAAATCGACTTCACATCTACTTACTTCAACATGGTTTCACACCACATGTACATACATAATTTTTAAGTTTATGTGCCATATAATCTGTTTCTTATTTACCAAACCAATATGAGAAATATCATTTATTTCTCACTTCTTTTTACTATAAATGTTGTATTAAAATTTCTTGAATGTTTATAATGTTTATGTTTTTTTCACGTGTGTTTTCTGATTTGTTCAATACATTGTTGTTACTAAAACATTTCAAATTCTTGTTGTACAAATATATTATTCTTAATTTTCACAATTTACTAAATGTTGAGTATATACGAAATCGATTTTAATCCTACAAAAAAAGAAAGAAAATCAATATCAATCAGGCCGTAAAATCGATATCGTATTTACCTACCAAACTAACAGAAAATTTTCAGATTATAACACATTTTATTGTTTATTTCAGCAGCCGCCATTAACGTTAAGTTTGGGCCGAGCCTTGAAGACTGTCAAAGCTGGACAACGCGACTTCCCAAAATGACCCAAAGAGCTTTGCCCGGGTCAAAAATGACTCCACGCAGGCCTCACTTGGGTCAAAATACACAGGGCTGTCCCGATCCAGTGTCTATATTACAGATTGTGACGCGCACTACCCGTAACGAACAACTGTAATCTGTGTAACTAATTTTTATATCACCCCCTTTAATACTCGAACTATCATAGAATATTTGTTATAAGTCACAGTAATAAAAACAAGCAGATACGACATTTGCTTGCTTTTATTCCGAATATCACAATTTTATCAGATAGTACGGGAGTGTGCGACTGTGTGTGCAAAATAAATGCGTTCGAAGACAATGCTTTACGAAAGTGTCGAACGCAGTTCTGTGAGTGATATTATAATGTGATTGTGTTACTATTAATGAACTTATAAGTACACTAGGATATTAAATGATTGACCTGTTAGTCGATTTTTATCGAGTGGCCGATACCGATTCGGATAACGAATTGAAATACTCTAGTAGCGAGTTGCGGTTGTTTAAATATCAACAATGTTACATAAAAGAAACTGCCACGAAGTGCCTTTTATACAGTAATTATTAAGAAATGTTAAAGTAAGATTTATTTTTTTATTTTTTGTTTTAAAAACTGACTTCAAGAGCGACTGGTTCGCGGTCTTCTGAAATTAGGTTTACTCTATTTTTAAGTAATTTTACATTTTTGTCGAAACTTCAATTGGTTTCTTGTTCTATATAAAATTCAATTTGTTATAATTTAAGCTGTTTTTAATGTCTAAAATTATTTATGAGATATTAAATCTTTAATAAAGTTACCAATAGAATAAAAATTCTTTTAAAATGTATTTCGGTGTATGTGACATCCGTTTAGAAGAAATATTGTAACTGCAACACCACTTGCCGTTTGTATAACTATTTATTGTACCTACTCAATTATTTATGTATAAAGTACTATATGTTTTCTCCAAAACTGTATAAATTTTAAGAAAAAATATAGAAAATAACGAATATGAAATGCTGTCTTATTTTTTCTTATATTTAACTTACTGGATGAGCCCCGCAGCTCTGTCCTCGCATATTATCATGTTTTTATGCATACCCATTTAGAATAGGTACCTGGCTTGCATAACTTACATGGAGTACTAATGAAAGTAGAATGTGCAGGTATTATTAAAATGTTATTGTTTTAATTCAACTACTGCACGACAGATGTCGCTACAACTTGCAAACCTTAAACTTTGTCTACTACTATACTACTACGACATTAAACAAATTAGTCAATAAAGACGTATGTAAATAAAACTATAAATACTTTGGTAAAATAAACAAAAAATCGACAAATTCCCGCAACCTTTTATTAATCATTATTTATAAAAACACCATTAAACTTCCACTACATAAAATTATTATAAATTAACTGGTTTACATGAAAATAACTAATGAACACATTGCACTAAAAATCGAACACAATCCATAGGTACATTATTATCAAGATATACAAAAAATATTTTACACATTTGTCATAAATGCCTTCAAAGTCAGGCTAATATTGCCAACAAAAAAAAGAATGAACAAAATTGCAGAAAGTCTTATTAAAACAACACAATTGGATAGAAATCTTCTCTTAAAATACTTCTAATGTCTACTGGGCTACCATTTTTAATATAACTAGGTGGCGCCACTTGCAAATGAAGGCAGCTGCCTTAAGGTGATATCCATTAATTACGAGATTTTGTTAAGCAACTTTTACGCCCACCATCTGACGGTCTCCGTTTTTCGAGTATCACGTAATTTATGGACAATCTTCAAAAGTTTACTATTCCAACTTCTATTGCAAGTAGCGTCCTCTAGTATCTACAGAGGCCGGTAGCCCAATTTATCCAATTTTGGTAGATACAGGCTGGGTTCCGACATGCTTGACTACTAACTTGGCCAACATACCAACGGAAAGCGTGAATACAAGACCGGCGGGCATGAACTTCCTGCTGTTGTAATATCTGCAATGAAATAATTGCGAATATAGAACAATTGATGCGAAATAACACGCAAATGTTTGTTGAACATAATGCTAAAACTACTAAATAGATTTTGATCGAACTTTCCCTGATAAAACTTAAAAATATTGGTTTAAAAGGTTGATTTATTTGTCAATTTAGATTACATAGACTGTCAAAAATACGGAAAATTATATTAAAATGTAAAAGTCAAATCTTCGAAATGAATCAACAGATTGACTTATCATTAAAAATTATGACTGCTTAAAAGAGTTATGACATCATTGTTTTTTTTTATTAGATACTCCATCATAGGTCTGAAATGGCAGAAAGCTCTAGCTGTCTTCTGGCAGTTTTAAAATTTCTTCAGAATAGTAGTAATGTTTAATTGATTACCTGTATCCCATAAGTCCTCCAAGAGTTGAAGTAGTTCCAAGCATGAGAGTGTAATTTGAGGGGTCCTGGCTGAGTTGGTAAGCTCCAACACCTAAAAGTTATAAAAAAAATCATTTTAATAGATATTTGTTTCAACAACATTCTGCTATTACTTTAGTTTTTTAATACAGCCTGTATTATTGTATTATATGGGTAATGAAAGGAATTTTCAGGGACTTTTTGGTCTCTGGTTGTAAAGTAATTATAAAAAAGAAATTGTTGGTTACCTAAGATTGACCCAAATATGATGCCAGCTCCCAAAGAAGGTATGGATCCTGTAATAAAAAAATATAAAAATTAAAAAACAAATTACATGTTTCATTTCGTATTGAAGTTAATAACTAACTTCCTTGTAATATTACATTCCATTATTGGCAATGAAATAACAATTTGTGCATATTTAAACAGGCCACAGACAGTTAAAACACACAGATGTCTCTGTTTATATTACATTCAGTCAATGAATGCAGAACAATAGTGTTTTTATATTCAAGATTCAAACAAGAGTTTTGTTGTTGTCTGTGGTCTAAATATTCTCATTGATGAAATATTTAAAAAAAAGCCAGAAATGATAATGTTGGTTCTAGGTGTATTTTAAAAGTAAGAAGGTAGGTTTTTTAAATCTTGAAATTTATAAAAATGGGATGTTTTCGTTTTTTCCTTTATTGGGGCCAGTTATTGGTATTAATAATGATTATCTCATAACTTTATCAATAGTCATGTTACATCAATAAAATTTTAATGAGTTTACATGAAATTAGCTGATAAACACTAAACATGCATATTTGTAATGATTAAGCATTTTTATAAGATTTTGCTACTGATGCACTTCTGTTAAGGTAAATTTGAATTTAAGAAAAATAGAATGTTAAGAGAATGAAAGACTATTTATTTTTTCTCGGGAATCTTAGAAAACCTAGTTAAAATTGGTTTACAACTTAATGAGATTTAATAAATTATGAGATTGAAATAGTATAAATAATGAAAAGACATAGAATTAATACATTATTTAAATAATAAGAACATTTTTCTAGAACGCCCAAAATTGGGTAGAATATGCTTCTAGAATGTTTTCAAAAATACGCAAACAAAATTTAGAAGTATATTGTAATGCTTCTCTGGCATAACTTTACGAAAACAACTACTAAGGGCATTGAACTCGTTACATAAACGGCATTATCAATATTGCATTGAGGTGAATAGGTACACTTTTCGAAAAGCACTCAACAACAGTCACGATAAAGATAATTTTTTTGCCGATAAACATTAAAAAAATAGGAAGAATAAAAAAACTAACCTGCTTTGGCATAACCCATAATGCCACCGGCTGCAACGGTGGCTGCGTAAGCGAAGCCCAGAATATCAACACCCATTGTTGGTGAATTTGATTTCTCTATTGTGCTAAATACTTTTCGAGTATTAAATAAATTAAACTTTACGATAATCACCGACAGCGATACGTGCTATCAGTTGACTTAGCTTGAGTGAAGTTTTGTGTGTTGCCATTCAGTAAAGTAGCTTGTAATTTTAGAGAAAAATGTTAAATGTTGCCATTGCCTTAAAAGTAATTACATCATCTTTTTTTTATTGTTTCAAAAGGATCTTCAAAAATAAATAAATATTATTTTTTTTCCCTGTTTATGTTTATTTTAATGAATCAAGTTCAATAATAAAGATTTTTACTATTAACGATAGTCCAGAAATGTATATCAGTAAGTGCGTCTCTAGCTTTAGTTTTGAACTGTCAAACAATAATCAATTTATTTTGACATTACGTTCCTGATAGAATAATTATTGTGAAAATATGAAAATTACATGAAATTCCTGTTTTCTCTAACCAATAATTTAATGCCGTTTCAACGGTAGCATACATAGATTGCCAACAAAAATGTTGTCACCACCATACTGAATTATTTCGTCATAATTTGCAATACGTCATAAAGATAAATAGTTCTCCAGCTGATTGTGTATAAAATTATGAGTTACTGTGTGCAAGGCCAGTATTCGCTATTCAGTCATAACCAGTCGCCGATAGTAGTCGGTTGCCCGTTCGGTATTTGAAATATCGCTCTTTAGTATTTTTTGTGTGTGTGATATTGGCCGGTAACCTTGGCAGTGCGTGTAAGGCCGCGAGTACCTAGAACTTATAAAAAAAACTAATCTCGTCGGCCACGATGTTGAAGAGTGCGTCTAAAGTGACAATAAATACCGGGAATGTGCTCAACTTAATCGATATTAAGAAGAAGGCAGGACAAAATGTTACTGAAGAGGTTAGTTTCATATTTAATTCATACTTTGTTATAATCAATATGGGTTTTGTTGATAGTATCATGAGTCTTTCAGCAAAATATAGGTGTAGTTCTTGTGTTCTTCGCTAGTGCTGCTGTCACTAGCAGAAACTTATAATATAATTCAGTGAGCTGTTCAAGAATATTATTAATATAACAACATAGTTGCAGTAAGCAGTACCTACCTAGTTACTATGTTGTATAAATTGTAACTTCTCAAATTTAATATCTATGGGAATTAGGGTAAACCACCCAGTAGTCAGCCTTTTAGTGAAAATGTCAATTTGATTTAGCCATATTTTTAACATTTACTACTAGATGTAAAATCATTAGTCATTGTATGAAAGGTAATTTATTAAACTTTAAGAAAAAAATAAAAAAATATCATATTTATAAGATTATTATGGAAAAAATCCACATTAAACAAAATATGGCACTTTTTACCAGTAGTCAGCCCCATTTCGCCAGTAGTCAGCCATGTCTTACCCAGTAGTCAGCCTCTTACTTACTCAATACAAATGTTCTATTTTAAATATATTTTTATTGAAATCTCCAGGAAATAAAGCACATTTGCAATAATACCATGCAGTACAATTTATGCATCCATTAATTTTTAACCCCCGACGCAAAAACGGGGGGGGTTTTAAGGTTCGACGTGTCTGTCTGTGTGTCTGTCTGTCTATGGCATCATAACTCCCGAAAGGATGCAGTGATTTCAATTTAGTTTTTTTAATTAAAGGTGACATATGTGCGAGTGTTTTTAGACATGTTTGATGAAAATCGGTGGAGCCGTTTAAAAGTTGTAGTGGGTTAAAGTGGGGAGATTAACCGAATGTCTGCAAATTTACTCGGACGGGGTCTCAAATGGCTTCGCATGCTGAGAAAGCTGGTGGTGGGAAAGTCAGAATGGCTTAACCTAACCACCAACCTATAAAAAGTATGAAATAAAAAAATATTTTGTGAAATCGGGGGTTTTCAAGATTTTAATTTATAGTTATTAGCACTTAGGTAATTGATTTCTAAATGTTTTCTAGTCAATCTTTCTTCACACGGTTCACAGCGATAAAAGTTTATTTTCTGTTCCTTTATTCCTTCTGTTTTTCAACTCTCCCCAATCTACAAAAGATGCTCTCTTCTATAAAACTATTTTAGCTTTCTTGATGTGTTGAAACATAAGTCAATGGTAGGCTAGGAAATAGAAGGTAGATGATAGAAGTGACTGGTATCATTCCTTTCTTTTCTCATTTCCCAAAATTCCTTCGTGTTTCGGAAGGCATGGTAAATTGTAGGTCCCGGCGGGCATTCAAGGATCTCTGGCAATCGTTGCCATTAGTCAGAAGCTTGAAAATCTGATAACCAGTCTTATGGTAATCGTGGTATAGCCCAGGTAACTGGGTTGTGGAAGTCATATAGGCAGTTGCTCCATGTAAAACACTGCTATTCAGCTGCATCCGGTGAAACTGGAAGCTGATTCCAGCATATCGTGACCAGTTTCTTAAGGCACTCATTTGTTTTTGGGAGTGCACTTAGTCTAGCTTACAAAGCCCCGTATGGTACGGGGCATTTGTGCCACTATTAAACGATTTCGGACTTGTAGTGTCATAATAATGTGTGAAATGCCAAGTACTCGACTCGTTTCCATGATTTTCATAACATTTCTGATCGCCACCATAGCACATGACAATTATTCCTCTTTATACAGATCTTTTGGTCTTTTTGATATGATACTATTCGAAAACAAGTAACTAAGTTTTGTGCCAACATAGCCGTCCACAAATTTGAACCTTAATGAAAGGATTTAAGACCCAATTTCATTTAGCAAAACTGACGGCCGACTATGGGATATGTAGATCCAATGGTCGGCCTCATGAGATTCACTGACTTTATATGCGGCCGACTACTGGTAAAATACTATTTTTGTCTTAGAAGAGTTTAGCTCAACGCAATAGTTATGTTGAGAAGTATTCGCCCTGTTAATTTCAACCACATATATGAGAATTGCAAAAAAACCAGTAGTCAGCCACTCATGGCCGAGTACTGGATCAACCTCATATTTTGCAAACCCAATAGTCGGCCACGTTAATTTATAATACAAAAGACAAATAAAACGCCTGCAATGCATGATTTTATCGAAGATAAACTATTAAATACTAGCATAAAATATCAATTCGTTCCATATTGCATCAAATTCATTTAAAAACATGCCAAAAACTAAAACACGAATCCTTAACAAAAAAATAGCAATGGCGACGTTTTTGCCCATGTCTTTTATGGCAGTTCATAAGAATGAGTGTAACACGTCAACCTGCCATGCTATCGAATCGTAATTGTGCATATTAGTCAATAAGATTATACAGATTCGATTAATGATTATTTTATTGGTCTTTACTATTTTCTACACTAATTATATGGATATAAAGCCTGTAAAGGCTGACTACTGGTTGGGGGCTGACTACTGGGTGCTTTACCCTACCCAATGTAATGTTGACTTAAATTAATGATTCACTGTGATTTTTACAAAAGTTTGTTTTTTCATGCTAGTTTATGTGTAATAATGCTTTAAAGTTACAATTTTTACATAAAATGGTTCAGGAATGATTACATCGAAAATGAAAATTTTAATGTATTTCATGAGGACGTTCAAGAGGACCCTTTTTCACTAGGTACCCAGTGAAAAAGGGTCCTCTTCACAATAACAGATCATTTCTGGCTAAGACAATTTTATTCCTTATGATATACGATAATTTGCTGCAAGTTTATAAAAGAGAGAGAGATAATAAATTAATTTTGAAATAAAAAATATTTATTCTTCAATCTTTAAAGTCAGGTGTTTTTGAACAATTATAAATTACAAGTAGCTACTCAATTTTAAGTTATCAAGAGCATATACTAAACAATTTTCTATAAACTACTTCCTGTAAATTAAAATAACTTATTTCAAGTGTCTATGATATACAAACATATATAATTGTATCTAATACATCAATGTATGTATGAATCATAATGATAAAGCAACAATTTTATGCCAGTTTGTATCTATTTTTCTATAAAACAATGAGTAGTATAACAATGGATGGCCATATTTTATACCTATTATGCATTTAATAAATAATGGGCGTATAAACTTGTGTTTGTAATAAATTGCATACTAAAAATGTACTAGGTATTATTTATTACTGACACAAATCAAAGTACTTGGAAACACAATAAAAATATATGTTTTATGACCTGATGACATTTGTTGAATCAGGATATTTATTCTACAGATATATTTTTACGCTCTTAATTGTTTAAAATCATGATTTAAGTTTTTTTTTATCTGGATCTGCTAGTACCAAAGAGATCTTTAGAAATGGACATTTATGCTTCCAAAATGTGATGAACAAAACAGAATTGCTTATACATTTACCACATTAATAATATTATGTTGTTTGTGGCTGTAGAATTTTGTCAATGACTCAGTAAGCTAGTCATTTTATAAAACCCTAATTCATTCCCAATAAGCACCAAAGGAACATGAAAATTTGATTGTCATTGATGAATCATCTTTGATGAAAGTAAACAAATGCCTATATGTTTCTAGTGTAGTCTCCCATAGTCATAGTTATTTAAAGCAAATATTATATACAGTAATAGCTATAGGTAACATGTTCCTTGAGGGCATACAACAAAGTCCCAAACCTGCACTTGGCTGACATGGTGGATTCAAAGCCTAATCCCTGCCCCCTTTGCCCAGCAGTGAGACAGTAGACATATGTATGTGAAAAGAATTAAAAGTGCCTTACTTTTTGTAACTTGCAGGGTACTTCCTTTTTCTAGGCTCAGGGTGTTGTCTAATTTTCTCCTTTATTAATGACCCTACATACATTTTCATTGAAATATTGAGAACTACAATCCATGCTTATGAAAAATACATTAAGTTTTCATCACACTGTTTTTATGCAGTTTTTTACACAAGCCTTGATCCACTTTCAGTACAATGTAATGATCATGCACTTTCAATGCATAACAATAAAATGAGTAATTTATAAACCAATTATAAATACAGCATTTATAGGCATAATTTCCTTATAATGTTTAAAAAAACCCCTTTAGATGATGTAAAAAAATATTTTTTTATATTTACCAGTCATACATATCATATTAGCTTAGTGTTGCTGACTTTTTGTTTAGTAATGTGTAAAAAATACTATGTTAACAAAAACATACACATGTGTATGTATACATATCTAAGCAATTTACATAAAAAGTAAACAAGTTTTAGTTCTTTCAATCTGTGATTTATTATGATCTAGTGGTATGGCATTATAGCCCTTATAAACGTTGTCAGTAGATCCAAGTTTAAGTAGATATGGTAATGGATTACCTAGATATAAATCAAATAGGTAGCAATGTGGACATGATTTTATATTTAAGTTACTCTGTATTAATACTATAATATTCCTACCTTAAGAAAATGTATGTAAGTCTTTCAAATTCTACACTTGGATTGGACAGGAAGTAGGATACTACTTAATATCATAAATGTGAAAGTTTGTTAGGATTAATGGATGTATGTATTTATGTTTGTTTGTTTGTTAATTAATAGCTTATCACCTGGATTAACACATAAGATACTGTTTACCCTAGGAAATCTTTTCACGCGGACGATGTCGCGGGCATAAGTAAATTTCTGATAAAATTTGCCATATATACCGTCACAGTCTGACCAGACAGCCGGCTAGCTATCCAGATTTTTTTTCAAAACCCGATCAGCGCCTCTAACGGGCGTCGTGGGAACTATTCTGGCTGTACATTTTAAATGTCAAACATTCGATACTCGACAGTACCGACTGTAGAGAATTGTGCTACAGGTCCAACGTCATTAAAAAATTACACGCGTTTGAGTAATACAATACTCGTACTTATTAAATAATATTTATAACAGTTATGCTTAATAAGTATGTATAATACATTCTGTTAATTGTCTGACTCGACTATTAATTAGTCCGATATTCCCTTACAAAACATCTGAACCACAATTACGGAGGTCACGTACATTTTTATTAGTACTATTTATAGATGCCTTTTAATCTAAGTTCATGGCATTGTGAGATATATCTTGATTATTTCGTGGGTGTGCCTGAGTAGACGCAGTTTAAAATTGTTACAAAATTATGGATAGATCTTGTTTTAATGAAAATATAGGTATTTATCTAATAGTATGCAGTTGACCATGATATAGTCATTGAACTGTCAAGGTTTAGAGCGGGGATAGATAGAGCAATGATTGAGGTATTTTATGATTCAAAGTTTTACCGACACTTCTCGGGCTTAGGAGGAGGAACACCGTCTTAATAAACCTTAGGGTTTAGTTAGAAAGGTTCAAAACTTTTAGTGCACTACAGATTAATGCAACCCATAATCTAGGATTCGTCGAAACATACAAATTATAAAGGTAGCTTATTAACTAGCTCGAAAATTTAACTAATAAGAAACTAGCTTTTAATTTGCTTTCATTCCTCGGCTTTCGACAAAGCGATCATTCGAATATTATGCAGCAAAATATGTCTTCCAATCTATAAATTATACCGATTGCAATTACACTGCAAATGCTACTATGCAAAATGCGCCACAAGGTATTTCGAGTCTGTTTAAAATCGTTCCAACATACGTCAGCCAGTATGTTTAATGAAAATTCAACACCGAATTCACGTCGGGTGTCTTCATTGCCGGCTTGTTGATGTAAACATGCGTTGAAAGACATACGACTCCTTGCATCGAGAGAACACGAAGCTAGTGTATTTATAAGTAGTGTTATTAATTCTCAAAGTTTAATACTTCCTATAGTAAGAACCAACGAACCCATAATCGCCACATTTCTTTGCAAAATATCTCAAAATAATAAGTAGGGGTCGATTTTTCACCGCTGATTACTTTTGGGAAATTTGTAAAAATCTTCCAAATATCTTCACGTATGAAAATATTTGCTGATGGAAAAAGCAGGTTATAAATCAGCACTATATATCTACACTATGAAATACATCACCCTAAAAACTCCTTGGATATATTTTTTCACTAATCTTAGGAATAAGCAGCAGCGTAGTATTGGTTTCCATGTATAATATACGATGACGTCATGTAAGTAATGCAAATATGCATTTAACATAAACAATTATATGCAATTTGTTAGGTAAACTACCAGTTGACAAGTCACGTTAACACTGCTAATTGCCTTTTGGTTGTGAGAAAAGATCAAAAGATCTAATTAGTTAAGTTAGTCACGGTCACGTAAAACTATCTACTTTAAAGATTCTGATGTAAACTAATGTATGTTACGATACTAGCAAGATTTCATCTATTTAAAGTCTACTACAGTTATGGTTTTATCACGTCCCTTTTCCAATTCCAAACTATCAAAATGCCGTGTTATTGGACTTTTTGACCAGCGGTCGGTTCCAATGTAACAATTGTAGATATTTAGATGTATCCTAGCCGCAATAACAATTATGGCTCAAAACCAATCAATCGTAAATCCATCTCTTTCGTAATATGTATTTGTAGGACTGGCCTTAAGACTTTAAATTGAAAGCAATCCTTTATACACTACTATAGTATTTTAACCATAATAATTTTCAGCTTTCAGAAAGCATCAAGCTGACCCTCTCAGAATGGGGATCAGTGCAAAACGGACTACCTACTCAAAATGGTGTTTCGGAAGACCACGCACAAGGCACTCGTCTCAACTCGGAATATATGGTGGTAGCTGCATCTTCAGCCCCTGCCGCTGCAAAAGAAGCCGTTGTGAACATCACCAGGCCTCATGATGATGTACAAAACAAAATGGCGGAGGAGGAGAGAAAGAATCTGAAGATTGGTGTTAAGATATTTATAAATGAAGACAGTACTACTGCTTTGACTGAGTGCCTTCAGAACGGTGAGAATATTTGTATTTTCGTGTTTTTCTTGTTAGATGTGATATTTTGAATGTCTTGGATGGCAGTCACGAATTTATGAGTCTATTGTTATGACATTTTATTACTTTATATCGCACTGTATTGATGATTTATCCCTTTATGTATCGTTTGATGTAACCTTGCATACGAGAGTTTTTAAACACCATTCTTGAAGGAATGGAAAGTCCCCAACCCGCACTTGGTCACCGTGGTGGCCTCAAGGCCCTTCCCTCATATCTTTTTGCCCAGCTGTAGGACAGTAGTCGGTTAAATTTATAATTATTATGTGGTTTGATGCGGAACTCAACACGATTTATTAAAAGATCGTTAAAAGTAGTCGGCAAGAAATACACAGCGCTGTATGTTTTGCGCAAGTAAATTAGTCATGTTTTAAATTTTAAAAAAGAATAACCCATTAACATTGATTACAGTCTTCTTCTTCACTTCAATAATCATCATAAGTATCACAATCAGTTAATGATTGCTTCGTAAGTACTTTTCTACACACAATCTAGAAAAGTACTTAACATGTAAATGAATCATGCGGCAGTTTTGCGTTGTCACTGTTTAGTTTGTATGGTACAGTTGTTTCTTATCGCGCAACTAAATCATCATCGTGACTATTATTATATAGCATCATTGAACTGTCCGTTTATTTAATAGGTTTCTTATAATCTAGTCATAATTTGTTGCAATAGAAAAGTCTTTTTTACTCATTACTGTCCCACTGCTGGTTAAGTATCTCATCCCAAACGAGGGGGGTGGGGTTTGGCATTGAGTCCACCATGCAGGCCAAGTGCGGGTCGGGGACTTTGCATGAGACATGATATATTGTACCTTGGATAACTTGACGTTTCGGCGCAAGCTAACTGACTAGTCTTCTCATTTGTATCTGCGTGCACTAGAACGTGTTATTTGATCATTCTTCTAGAAAACCTAGTTAAAATGATTCAGTTGTTGCCATAAACAACCAACATACAAAAACTGAACATTTGGTTGACCACTAACCACACAAAAGAGAGGAAAATCCTATACATGATTTCTAGGAATTTACATTCAGTTTCGAATACTCAAAGACTAATTCAAAATAATGTTATACCTACTTACTGAAATGTCATGCGGTTTGCAATTGTAAGAGGCCTTATAATCAACAAAAACTAATATTTAGCCGCCCAACTAGACCGAATAATGCCGAACCGAATATGTGTTTAGCAAGCATAACCGGCACTTATTTATCAGAAATAATGTAACTGCAAAATTTTGTTATCCCAAAATCACTTAATCACGCCACCCAATCAAGCTTGCTGAGTGGTATAAAAATCATCATTATCGTCTTATCACAGTATTGAATCGTGGATTGTTTTATAAAAATTGGATATACTTTGATAAGAAGTGCCGGCTTATAGTGGCGGTTGATTAGATATTTCGATCCCTTGCTGTGACTGGTGACTAATTGAAAAATATATACTAAAATAAAGCAGTGAAAACTAAGTTGTATAAGCAATTTCCCTGTTAATTGTCGAGCGTTCAAAAACTAGGCAACGCTTCTTCAACATTATAAAGTTGTGAAAATTAAAAATAACGGTCATTTGCGCCAATGCCTTAAATTAATTAATGATTTATTTGCTTGGATACCCCGTGTTCTCATTCTGGGAGACACGTGCCCAGAAGTCAGTATTTTTTGTAATTTGGGACTGATATAAAATTCTCTAAATTAAACCATACGATCTAAGGCTTATAATAGCGAATATAAAGAAACCACTGCTATCTTTAGTTGAAAAAAGACTTTAACAATTGCAACGAAGTACTTTTAAATTGATATTCTATACCTCAGATACCTATCAAGAAATCAAGGACAGTCTCGAAATATTGATTATTTGTAGATACACGATTTAATTAAAACCAGAGCAGACCATCACTGACCTCGCCCCACGGAAGTTCTTGTCTAACACAAACATGATAAAAGATAACACACAACAATACACACTCGTATACGGCACGTGGTTTCCTATTTACATGCATGTCAGGGCCTTCGTAGTAAACACGAGATGTGCTGATAAGCTATCACCACAATTATCATATACTGATAACCACTGATAATAAGTGATTGCAGGCACGTATGTTTGATAACGGTAGGTGTATCGAGTGTTAGATATTGAAAGGGGCTTGATCGATGTTAGGAGTATGAAATATAATGTTTACGTTATTTTTTCGGGTATACATACATACATGATACACGTACGCATTTTTTTCTTAAAGGTAGACAGATACTAAAAAAAACTTAATCGCTATGATCCCTCCAAAGATTTTTGTGTCATACATACTCATATAGACATATACTACATGATAAAATTGTAGAATAACTATCATAGACTTGAACTTGTTTATTAATACCTTTTCTCGTAGGTGTTATCTGCATCTATACATACAATAACAGTCGCTATCTATTGAATAGGCTATCATCACCATTGTGAGATCTTTCGATAAGTGATGTCTTTTAAAACAGGTCTATAGTATTATTTACTATATCCAAAGTCCTGTTCCATCAGCTGGTTTTAATTAAACTAACCGCCGAAGATCCGCTAAGACGACATAATTATTTTCTGAATCTTCTATTAATTTTATAGATTCAAGATTTTCTCTACGTCTACACGTATTTTCCTAATTGCCTTAGTCAGTATGTTTTTTCAATACAAAAACAGATGACGTAACGTTACTACACGTTTAAATATGCAAGCTAATAATAATGACACAGAAAAGGGAAAGAAACATAATGATCAAACACTAGTAGGTAATGAGTACAATACAAAGGTGAATGAGGATGGATTTCCTGATTTAGTCATTAGGATGTATTACGTTGTTTTTCACTGACTGTCGTTTGCGTGCCGAGATTTCCCGTGATAAAATCCTATGCGTTAATTAAGGATAAAACAAAGTAGGTATGTGAAAAACTGTACAGCTGAGATCATTACAATGATAATAACTAACTCATATTTTAGACTTTTTTCAAAAACATTGCTGTTGTTGGCAAGTTCCCCGCCAAAATATCTTTCATCCTACCATATTTAACCTTAATCAATTCAGTAGTTTATCCGCGAATCGTAATAAACAAAGCTTATTTTATCAAATTGTATTGCATCCGAAATGTTATTGATCAGTAATCGAAATTATAAATGAGCGCCTACGCCATTTTTTTGCTATCGAGTATAGCAAAAAAATGGCCTATATTTCAAACTTGCGAGCGTAGTCATGTCATTTTATTGGAGTCTCTCGCTCGCACTTACACATTGTCTCATTCTTTTGATTATTACGTAGTGCGCACGTTTGTAACGGCCCGAATATAGCCAGAATCTATCTAAAATGCGGTCCAATACGATCAAGTTTTTTCCGATTTACAGCGGTGTCTATCTTCAATTTTTGAACTCCAATGTAATATTGACATCAAATGACATCAACCCTGTGGTTTTGGCATTGATAAACGAACCACAGTACATTTGATTTGCTAATAAAATACTATCTATTCACATATATTTGTTACTAAGTTCACATTTTATCTAATCGGCGTAATTACGCATAATTATGTGTATGTTTTTAAATTTATACATGTTATAGTAAACATGTAAGCGATTAATGAAAGAAGATTATACTTTAATTGTATTTACCAAGTGCTTACGACGGCTGTAACTTCATACGATCTTCCATATTATTTGGATTCGGATGAAAAGTCTAAGCACATGACTGTAATTGCGTCTAATCAGCCTTTCTTTCCAAGTATGTTAGAGTCGGCTCTCAGTCTCACCGGAAACAGCTAAATACCAGTATTTTCCAAAATAACCATAGGTTACTATTTGTGTCCTATCTTATGCAAAATCGTATTATTTAAATATAAATTATTTTCCACACCGGCGCTGATATTGCGTGAATTAGGGCCAGTTTTATAGTCTATGGATAAGTGTCGGATAGTCTGTTAGATATGACAAAACTCTTTCAAAATACGCTTGATAACCTTTAATATATTTTTAATAGGACCTTTTTCAGTGATGGTGAACCCGGCAATCAGTTTCTATTTTTTCAGTATTGTAGGTATTAAACTGTTATCTGAGAGATAAATTACGTACCTATTAGGTATAACCGCCACGTAGGAATTATCTATAATAATCCTTTTTGATGACATAATACTGTGTTGTGTTTAGATAATTTTGATTTCCTTGTGTTATTTATCAATGATACATTAAGTTTTTGATAAGATAAAACACAGTTTTTTTTGGGTTGCTGCAGTATGTCGCAACACGCGTAACTTTAGCGAAATAAAGGGATAATTGATTAGAATTGCAATAGGATAAATAAAGATTGTCGGAAATCACCAAGGTCGCTGAAATAGTCACATAGTCTCGCCGTCTCCCTGTTAAATCCAACCACAAAAAAATATATTATTCGAAGTAAAATTGAAAAAAAAAACACGAGAAACAACCCCTAATTAATTACCTTAAAATTAGGGGTTAGTGTTGAAATCGGTTGGTTGAGCCTGTTCCATCAGTTACACATGGGTGTAAGATTACATGTTTTTTTTTATTAACTGATACCTACTGTCTAATTTTTGGTGTAAGGGTCTCCCCGTTACACAGATATACCTAGCTGCAAAAAAATCTAAACATCTCAATTATAACAATCCATTTCTTCAAGAATTTTTACCTTACATAAAAGTTATCAAAATTCTTTCCCTGGGTCATCCAAGTATCCATATTTATCTTCTTATATATGAAAATTAATTACCAAATGTGTGCCAATTTCCATCATCGAAGCCGCGCGGCTCAGCTAGTATAGTCATTAAAAAAGCCGTTAATAACATGATCATATTCTTAAAATACAGGTTTTTCATGTCCCATCATTATCCTTATACAACTATTCTTATTTCCTCATCTGAACGTGTTCATTACATTTTGACCAGTTTTCCTGTTCGTTCGGAAACTCCTGAGCGCGATGCGATCATTCATGAATCATTTGATATGTTTTCCTTAACGACGCCTGTGAAATAGAATGTTCTTGTGGTCTAGTTCTATGAAATAAAATTAGAATAAGCTGTCACTATGCTATTAAACTTCATTTATATATGTATCAACTAGCTGATCTATTCAAAGTTTGACCCCTCTTTCAAGTGTATAGAAGTATCTAGCTTATGTTTGACTCTGGGTCTTAGACTATTTTTCTATTCAAAATTTCATGAGAATCAATTAAGCAGTTTAGCCGTGAAAGCGTTATGTAGACAGACGTTTGCACTTATAATATTAGGATGAAAGTATTGGTATAAATAAATTAAGTATATTAACTAAGTATTTGATTTACTTTTAGTTTATTTTCATTTGATTTATTGACCACACTTATTTGAAAATCTCGATAAAAAACGTTAATTTTAAAAACTTTTTACTTAAACTTAGTATTTACTTGTTGCAGTATTCACCGCGCTACAAACAGAATACATAGACAACGTGATACTGGCGTACAATCCAGACATAATCATCAGAGAGGATGCCACAGAGGACCCAACAAGGAACGCCACCTCATACGCTACTAAAGCATCCCCCATCTCACTGGGCAGTAATGGTAAGTACATTTTCATCTATAGAACTTGTTTAGAGTTGAAATTCGTCGATCTCTGAAGAAAACATTGTAGATAATTATTAAAAAAGAGAGTAGCAAAAAATTCAGTCTTATAAAAACTGGTAAAAGAACCCAAATGTCTTGTCTCTAAATTAAAAATAGATTTATTTGTTGTACTCTGTGTAAAAGCGAATACCTTCTACTTCTAGTGCCAAATTGAGTGTAGACAATAAAGAAAGAAAAATACGTAATTAAAACGATAAGTAGTGTGGCTTAAAATAATCTTGACATAAGTTTTCTAATACTTATCTCAAAACTTACACCAAACAATCATTTATGTCAGAATGCTATACCTATTCACTTTTCAAAGCACGACCATATCTTATGTAACATCGTGAAATGGCTTTAAGAAAGTCTCCAATATCGTTCTTTTTTATATTCCTTTAGTTTCCAGTCGTATTAAAAATAAACCCCTCAAAGATTCCTCGACGGTTACAGTGCGCAACTCGAGCACGGAGCTGGAGGCGGACAACGACGCCGACGCGAGGAAGTGCGAGGCCATCCTGCCGGGCATCAAAGTGCTGTGGGCCGTGCTTGAAGATTATGTTAAAGAAGGTAGGAGAACTGTAAAAGTTTAGACGTTATTTATTGGTATTAAGGTCACTTATGATAGTCGTCACAATTACTGAATCTACCAATTCAATCTATTCCTGTTTAACGAATCCCATGTCTTGTGACCTTAAAAAGAATCAGTTTTTGTGGGTGCAAAATTTTATTTTTTATAGAATGTTTGACGAATTTGATAGGATTGGCACCCAACAGGGGCTCCGTTGGGAGCCAATTGACTGATTGGGTGAGTTGGTCAGTGTAACTGAGGATACTTTTCGAAAGGTGAAACATGATTAGGAAATGCTAAGTAACTTTCGTGCTTCATTGACACATTATCTACACTACAACTAGTAACTACCATTGGCATTTTTTTTTATACCAATAAAAATAGTATAAAACTGCTTCGAGAAATTCCCGCAGTGCATGCTCGCAATTTTACTAAGCAAGATACCGAAAATTCTCATCAGTTTGCTTCATAAATGTACTTATTCCCTCAGGTCGCGTCCTACAACTAGGAGTAGCAGACGTAGGCGGAGGTTGTCTCCGCAAGCTCCACGCGTGGGCTCGCGTGAGGCCCGCTATAGCGCAGATCAACCTCGCGTCGTGTTGCGTGGTGCCGCCGTCACTGCACGCCTTCTGTCGAGCCAACGATGTGCAGCTGCTCACCCATGCGGACCCACCTGGTATGTTAGTTTATGATAGTGGTGAATCCAGAATTGAACAAAAAAAAAACTGACATTGCTATTCAAAAAGAATCTGCTTACCAAAACTCAAGTAAAAAGACATTAACTCATTACTGTCCCACTGCTGGGCAATCAGCCCGTTATGAGGGAAGGTTAGGTTTTGAGTCCACCACGCTGCCGAAAAAGTAAGCCATATTTCATAATAATATATGGGCCAAACCAATTTATCCTTATTTGCTTTTTGATTTATATATTTTTACAAAATTTTAAAGAAAATATCGCAGGAATATATTTTTTTTCCCAATAATACCATATTAAGTAATTGCTCAATTTGATGAAATGAAAAGGAAAAAGTAAGAGTAATGGATTAAAGGTCAAAAAATAAGGAAAAGTTGTTCAATTAACTGAAAAAAAAATTGACTTGTAAAAACCCAAAACTGCTAACACGGCGGTGACGCCGTATTTAGCATATTACTATAATTGATGATTATATGACATCAGAGGCAATTTATCTGGTTCTTCTGGCCGATATTCAGCTGTGATAGTTAGTTTAATTGACGCAGACCAACTGTCAGGACTTTGTTAGTAAAAAATGTGCACAATACGCTAATACACTCTCTTCAAGTATTCTCTTAGCCCGATGGGATGACTTAACTGACCAAACCATTGAGAGGTCAGATGCACGACCCACAGATTAACAAAGTCTACAAACCTCAACTCCCTAACTCCAGGCAATCACTGATACTGAAATTCTTAACAGAAAAGTTTTGGAATAACATTTTTCTTTGACTGACTTGAGTTTCGCACCGAAGATCTTTGCGTAGCAGTCGTATACACTACGCACGCATAAATGCACTGAAACAATAGTTTATTTATCTAATATATAAAATTCTCGCGTCACAGTTTTCGTTGCCATACTCCTCCGAAACGGCTTGACCGATTCTCATGAAATTCTATGAGCATATTGAGTAGGTCTAAGAATCAGCCAACATCTTTTTTTCATACCTTAGGGGTGACACATTTTTTAATGGCACAACAACTTTTGCCGGGTCAGCTAGTTTATTTTATAGTTCTTTACCAATAAAATGTTAACTAATAAAATTAATGAACTATTTTTTTCTTTCAGATCTACTCTCACTAGCAGCAGTTAAAACTCTATCAGACGCGGGCGTAGGTTGCAACAACTTGGACTGGTGCGCCCGCTACCAAGTACACATCAAATGTAGAGGCGTACTCGCGCTCAAGGGGTACGTGTGCAAGGCCACGCTAGGGAGCAAGCAGGATAAAAAATAACATACCAGTAGACATGGTCAATAACCTTAATTAAATTAAGTAAATTACAGGCTGTTAGCGCAAGAGTGGCCTAATTCTAAAGGCAAAAATGGCCCATGTTGTTTAAGCTATTTTAAATGTATTAACAAAAGAACGAAACAAAGAAAAAAGGGGGTTTTTGGGGCTGAGGTCGAAAAAAATTAAGATAATAAGAATAAGAGATTGGTAATTTTTGCCGTACAATTTAGGCATGTTCTCAACCAATTCTTGTTATGACAGTATAAGAAAGTGTTAGGGTAAGGTTTATATATAAGGTCATTTTTGCGTTTCCAGCCTTATTTGATCTTTAAAAAGTGTACTTATTCCGTTTTACTTATGGTTTGTGATTGAATACAGTTACATACAGTGTTTTTCGTCGTATGGGGGAGGGTGGGACGGGGTAAAAAGCCAAATGGCGGTATTCTAACATGCTTTAGTGATGAAAGTTCTACGCGAGAAAGAGATAGATGTATAGTCTATATAGCACCGTCTCTTTTTAACTGAATAACTTTGGTATGTTAGAGTATGGTTCCTATTCATATTATTATATAGCAGAAATGCCGATATATCTGTGTCAGTTTCGGTTACGAATACCTTAAGCAGGGCTTAAAAGTTTGATATATAAAGCATACAAGATATTAAAGAATGCACAAAAGTATTGATTAAAAAAATACGGTATAGATTAACCTGATTTGAGGGATTGATAGATGGAGTGATTTATTCAAATTATGAAATAATAGTAAAACAAAACAAGACCTACTTTTTGAGTCGCTTAAAACAGAATAATTTAATAAAATGAAATTGCGATTAAGAATCGAAGTTTTATCTTAAATAAATGCTAATTTAACTGATGATTGATTTATTTCCCTGCAAAAGAAAAAGTTTGCTTTTCTGCTAGCAACATTCTAAAATCCAGTGCATTTTAGATACTTAGGTCCATTCAATGTGTATAGCGTAATTGTGATATAGTTTACTTAAGAGCCAGTTTCACGGGTTCTGGATAAGTGATGGATAAGCTATCCAACAGATAAAAAGCCTGTCAAAATCTCCTGATAAGCTAACCGGCACTTATTCAGAAGTTGTGAAATTAAGGCTAAATATAATAATACATTTATGTATGTACTTATTTTACAAATCAATATTTGTTCCCAAAATCACCATTCAACAAAGATTTGAACCAATGTTTTGTCAAATGTTGGTCGGAAACTTCAATTAAATTCAATGTTTACCTTATAAAATAAATAAGAGGCAATCGATATGCTATATTAATTTTGCTTCGGCATGGTAAAGATGTGACAGTGGTTTTAGGATTGTAACAATTACTTTCCTACAAAATCCTAGAAAAGTAAAATAAGGGCGTTTTTATACAGAGCTTATTATCTGCGCAAGGTTTAATTATACCCCGGAATTATCAAAGCGTTAATTGTATATGGTATTTAACATACACCCTTTAACTACGAGCGTGCATGTACACAATTAGTGCACGTAGTCGTGCGTATACCAAAACACACATGCCGATAATATGTCTATGTAAAAAACGCCCTTAAAATATGCAACATAAATTTCATTTTGGCGTTGATAATAAACGTATAATATAAACTTTATTCGTAATATTACTGTATACATTTGGGCTGTGAACATTTTAAAAAAGGGATACTTTATGCAATTTGTTAGCCATTCAAATGTACAGCTGTAAGGTAATGCAAAATATAATCGTTTGCCTAAATTGTGATAAGTGTTGTGGTGTTATACACAAATATAGAATTATTACTAATTATTATTTTAGGGTTAAATTAACTCGAGAGCAGTGAACCTTTTTACTTTTAAGAAACCGATATGTGAATGAAACCAGTGCTTTGCAATGCTCAATAGTCGCTCATTGTAAACCAAAAAGACGAATTCTGAGACACCGCTACATTTTTAGTATGTATAATAGCGACTAATTAAAGGCTTGCTACACACATATTCGGTTCGACATTAATCAGTCTAGCAAAGGGGAAAAATCGACTACGTGAAAATGAACCCGATTGACAAGCCGAGTGAGTCGAGTCGGTTTTGTTGTTCGATTAATATTGCCGAATCGAATATCTGCGTAGCAAGCCTTTAATTAGTCGCTATTATACAAGTTCAAACGATAAAAATACATACAATTCAAAGATTAATTATCAATTGAGCGGCGTTTCAATATTGGACTTTTATTTAAATACACTTGATTACGAATCCACTTTGAGCATGAAATTATTTTGAGCAGATATCAAAGTTATTGTTTTCAAGGTGCAACTTAATTTGTTAAATTTAAAATAATTTTGCATATAAATTATAATTAAATAGTGATAGTATTGTCATGCAGTTAACCATAGTTTTATTAGATAAAATATTTACTAACTATTAATTTAAATTCGCACTAAGCATTATGCCATGATTTACTTGCAGTTAACGACCCACTGCAAGCGTGATACATCCTTTATGGATTGGCAATCTCATAACTTATTATTAAAAAGAAATAATAATATATTATAAAAATGGTTCCTTTGTATTTTCACTTTTTTCGGAGCGTATAAACCCGTATACGTTTGTATGAAATATGCGTATACGTAATACAAAAGTTTGAATTTGAAGCCAAGATTTTTTACGTCTATGCGTTCCCAAAATATGTGCCCATAGACAGAATATGATATTGCTTTGCTGTTGTGTAAAAGTTAAAGATTCTCCTTATAATTGCCGAGGACATTATTTATTCAGTTTCTAAACAAATACGATAGTAAAGTAAAGCTAAATATACACTACGGAACAAATGTCGTAAATCGTTATGGCGATCTTGCTTTATTGCTTCAGAAAACAGTTATGTACGGCTGATGAAACTCCACTTCCCTTGGACAAGTATATTATTTATTTATCAGTTTTCAGAGGTGCTATGTATTAAACTGCCAGTAAATATACCAGTGTCTCAATTACTAGTATATTAGATTTACATTCCTATTTCATTTGAAAAATAACTAACCAAAATGTCACACCAGGTTGAGTGATGCTTAAATACTTTCTTTTTAGCTCAAGAGTAGCCGAGTTACTTATGATATAAAATATTTTAACGGGTCTTATTTGCTACCCGACGTTTCGATCGAATTGCATCGACCGTAGTCACAAAAAAAATGTGTTATGTGTACAAATCGCGATGGATGAAAACTCGAAAATGTACTTAGGTCCTTAACATATGAGTGAAATTTAAATAAATATGTCATTAAAAGGCCCCAATAAAGTTAACTATATTAAAAAAGTTACCTTAATTTTATATTAGAAACTCATTGCTGATACGGTACATTCGGTGAGCAGTAACTTTTTGTAGGGCAACGTTTCTAAGTGCTAGGCAACATGCAGTGCCATGTCTTATGTACTAGGTATATTATAATTATATGCTATATATTGAACAAATAATAGTTGGGAAAAGCTTGAGAATTATATAATTTGCTTATATTTGTTGCTCTACATTAAGTAGAATAAAGCTATTAGAACTTATAACATTACTTTTTAAGTTACATTGATGTAATATAGTTTCGAATTTTACTGCGATACAAAATTATAGTTAAAAAGTGACAGTTATAACTGTCTAATAAAAATTGTAATTTATGTTAAACGTGACAAAAATATAATAAAAAGTGTAAATGTTTAAAATATATTCACAAATGTATAAGACAATGTAAGATGAAACCGAATTGTTTTTAAATTAAAGTATTTATTGAATGTACATGTTTTGTTATTTATTCCTACCCGCGACTGAACTAGCGCCATCTATTACGGGTGAAGAGAACTACACATTGCGGCAAAAACATTCTATACCTACATTGGAGAATTCAGATTATTATAATACAGAAGGGGACGGACGAGGGTCAAACATGACTATTTGACCCTCGTCCGTCATAAGAAGTTTTAGGTTCGCCTTTAAGATGAACACCATACGAGAATCGGTCGCTGTTTTGACGTGTAAGACTACAAAAAACAAACAGTATCACAGTATGCTTATTTTTGAGATTCCACCGAACTGTATCAATATTGAGCATAATATATCCTATGGATACTCTTCAGATACTATGTTTAAGTAGAGCAACACACATAAGTAACGCCTGTGAATTTTTACTGAGCATTATGCAAGTAGACATTGCGGCTAACAAATAGGCAGGCTGTATGTCATATGGAAAATGCGAGCAAGCTGCGACTTTAAATTTAAAATCAGTAATCAGTAAGCATTATAAATGTAGCGGTGAAACGGAGATTTCATTCACTATAGTAGGGCCGCTGAATTATTACCGATTTGACACATGACAAATTGACAATACTAGTGAAGTGACTGAACTAGTAACATTAATATCATTTTGGAACAGTTTGTTTTTAAATATTCTAGTATAGAGTGTAATTAAATAAAATCAAAACCAATAATAGTTAAAGTCACAAGTTCTTCATTAGGTGGAGTATCCTTGATGAAATAAAATAAATATCCATATTCCCTATTCCTTTATTCCATCAATATTCCTTGAAATAAAAATCATACCTATTCCAATGAATTCGGACCGAATACTATTAAGCACATCACTATGAAAACTAGACGCACGAATCCGCACGATGTGACATTGTACAAGCGCGCCAAAGAACAAAAAGTAAATGTTTTCACATTATTTACAAACTATTTTAAGTTTTGAAATAGTGTTTATTGGAAAATTACTTAATTCTGATATTTTGAGATAAAGTTTTATATTAAAGAGGTATTCTAAATCATTCGGCAAATGTGTCGCTCGTGCAAGGTTATATCGATTAATTTAAAGAATAATCTGTCAAATGCCGTACTATAGTAACCAGTTGTTACCTATATTTTTATTAATACTGCTAGCACTAGCAATACTGATAATATTTAAAATGGGAGCTACTTCAAAAGTAAATAAATTGTCACGTAGCCAACTCAAGTTTTATAGTTTTGTAAAATAAAATATCTACATTAAACTCAAACTTGATATTCTAGCTTTTTCGTACCGCTATCTACTGCCGATAATCAAGATGATACTAAGATATTTTCAAACAATTTTATATGCGAACGAACAGTAGCTATTTAATCTTACGAATTGCTCTACAAAATGGCGTAATGTAAAATTAGTTAGCAGAATTATAGTCACACAGTTAGACTAATCGAAACACCGGTAGGTACAGTATCAAATTCAGAAATACAAGATTGAAAATCAAATTCAAACTTGATCACTGAAATGAAACCAATAACTTAGTTAGTAGTTCATCAAACTTTCAGCAGTTTTCTTGTACAGTATCAGTATTGAAACTATTGGAGCGGATATGATTTGCGAAACTTACATTTCGTTGAGAGGTGTGTCGCCTATAGTTAATGTTCACCATCAATTTTAGTTTTGATGGATTTTCCCGGTTCAGCCGATCAGTATTATATTAAGGGGTAGATATAAAATGTTTTTCATTATCAATTAAGTGGCTAGAACTGTTTCAGTCTTTCTCAGGTTAAAGTTTGTCTAAGATATACAGTGGTGTTTATATTATGGGCTGTTACCTATACCTAAATATTGTTAAATATGAAACACATACATTACGTAAGTACCTTTTTCATTTAGTTATTGGAACTTCCAATAGGGAAGCTTGTAGGTACTTGACTAGTTTTAGTTGTGTTTGAATCGATTTCATTCAGGCACTCACAACATCGTTTCCTACAGGTAAGTACTTATTGGGTTTTAATCCAGAGTAATTTGATAAATCTGATTAGCGTCCCTAGAGGTAGGTTAGGTAAAACTGTAGCAAATTGAACTACAGTATTGTGAAGCGCATAGGTATATTATTACTAGCTGACTCGGCCAACGTTGTTTTGCCATATATAATTTTTTAATGTTAGATTCTCAGACTTACTATGTGCTCACAAAATTTCATGAAAATCGATCAAGCCGTTTTGGAGGAGTACGGGTACGAACATTGTGACACGAGAATTTTATATTGTTATAATGTGAAGTCACATATTAGAAAATATATATGTTTTCAGCATACAACCTTTGTACAGCATAATTTTTGGATACACTAGTAGAAGCGGCCATGCGGCTCGGTGAATTTGAAATGCTTGCCAAACACCGTTGGTCTCATTCCTACCTACCTCATTGTTTAGGTAGCTATATTACATGGAACTTGAAAGTCACACCAATCTATTAATTCCCCCTTTATATAATTTTATGAGGAAATTTCGTAATTATGAACAAAAATAAAATTTTCTTACTTCAAATATGAAGTAAGCAGGTACCTTAGGTCGCAATGTTTCTTTAGATACGTTATAGATAGGTACTAAAGGTACTTAGGAAGTTATAAAATTATGCAGTGGCATCGAATAAGTTTCTCGAAAGTTCTACTAATTTCTTTATGGATACCATCGCACAACAGTAACATCCAAAGGCTACCATAGTAGCGAAAAAAAATCATGAAATGCCTCAAATTGCAACACGCAGTAGACACATCACCAAACTTTTTTTAGAAAAACTGAAGTATCGAAGGGCGGTCCCAAGATACATCATATTTAAACAGAAATCAAATAAAGACATCAATTTTTTATCACGAAATTCTCATAAATTGTCACACCGACGACAACGATAAATAAAATAAATGCACAATTTTCTAATAAAATAAACATTGTCGGACCACCCTTGTATAATGCGTTAAAATTCCATTTATATTCACAAACAGTCATGGCAGACGAAATCAAGCGAATAACTTTATAATTGTGCATTAAAATAAAAAAGGGGTTAGCAGGAAACCGGATATTGCCTTCCGTGGCGACCCTACGCTCCCGCCGAGTGTTTTTATAAGTCGCTAAGTTGGTAGCATTTTGTAAGATCCTGCTAGAATAAGAATTAGGTGTGTTGGACTATGGGCATTTCGTCTTGTTGTAAAACTGATGTTTCCTCTCTGCTCGTAGTGAATCTGATCAGGTGTGGCTGAGGATTTTAGCGTTAATCAAGTAAGTTTAAGATGTTATTGGATTCCATTTGAAAATTAATTTTCAACCGAAGTTGACATCTCTGCTTAATTACCTAAGTACCTACATTTATTAGTCTAGTTTTGCGTCGGTAGAAAACTATTGTAATATGGATTTCTATTTGTGGACAGAATTTTTGACGAAAGAGCTTCGTCACTTAAGTGCATGTAGTTTAGTAAATACTGAAATGCAATGTAGTGATTTGGGACTGTTATTCAAGGTAAGGTAGATTTAAAATTAACTTAATCAAGACAGAATAGATTTTAAGTATAAAACTGAAATCATATCTATTTCAAATCCGATTGATTTGCAATGATTGAGAAATTTAGAATAACGAGTGAGTTCTGTGTTAACCATAGAGTTAGGTAATCGAATTACCGAACATATGTGTGTTACACAACCGTAGACAATATGGAAAGTGGCGGGAAATTGCGCGGGGACAATTTCGGCGAGATCTGCGCGCAGGCATCGACTCGAGTCGGGTACTGGCTGGAGAAAAACAAAACATGATTTATTTTTTCTTTTTGGTTCCAATTTTAAAGAAAGCTTACATCCGAGTCGACTATTATATTATTTTTATTTCAGTAAAGTGTTGTATGTAAAAATCGTTGAGTAGGGTATCTACGTCAACAATTTTCATCCATTTTCTGAGTTAAAACATTTTGGACGGCATTCATTTGTATTGATTGCTTTTCTGACTCGAAAGTGTAAATTAAGCTTTAAAACTCGAAGTGCCTTCCTCTTCAACAATTTGTTTTTATGTCAAAAAGCTGATCCTTGAATAAATATACTCTTCTAAGCACCCAAATAGCATAATAATATGAGTTCTTCAAAACAACAAAATTCTTGTTGTAAATGAAAAATATCTACGCGCTATGCATTTTGAGTGCAGAGGGATATACAGAGACACTACACTAGCTGCATATTGCTGGATACGCACAGACGATATTACGCTAGGTAGCGTCTCTGAGTCATCTTTGAAACATTCAACAGTGGCAGACTTCCCGTGGACATGTTCCGCGGGAAGTAGCATAATGTAACGTCGTGAGGACGGTGGCTAGTGTCTATTATGACAGGTTAATTTGGTGCATTGAGCAATGGTAAACTTTCAAGTCCCGTTTTCTGCATCTTAGGTTGTTGGAAATTCCTAACACGATTAATTATTGTATTAATAACATAGTTATTCATTTGGCGATTGAAATGAGCATTTCTTCGTATTTTTTCTCATAGACCTCTACTTCTCCCTTTACGAGCTAGGGAATTATCATACTTTAAGTAATATTACTGATTCGTTACTTTTATTAGATAGTTATTAGAATACGGAAATACCGCGAGCACGCAGTTTACCTTTGAAACCTAACGTTTCGTCGCAGGTTGCACATAGACTGATTTCGTGTTTAAGATCATAATCGCTAATCGATCTAAAAATAAGCCGACAGCTTCCAAATATCAATAAAATCAAACGAACTTTTGGACAAATTTAAACCAGTTTCATGAGTATTACTGTCAGAAAGCAGTTATTTGTTGTCGGTACCGAATCTTGCGCATTAGACGTGAAGTTCAGTGGTTGCGCGTGCGCGCTCGCGCCGTGAAATTGTCACACTCTTACTTTCTCGATGCCACGATACGAGCGTCCTTCCTTTCGCTTTAATTACAACAAATCATCATTATTGTCAGGGTCTACGAACTGTTCGTATGTTACCCCTACGTGACAACACGCTTTTCCTATAAGAGAAAAATGTCACATAGTTTTATTAAGTTTGTAATGTGGGAAGCTTTTTGTCTCAAGCATTAGTATCTACTGTAACCTGGAAGCTTTTAGTCTTAAGTGAAAAGTGCATGAGTTTGATTCCAGTTGTCATTTTCAGCCAAAATCTGGTTACAATGTTGATATAGCTTAGGTTTTTGATGATATGAATAAAGTTACATACATTTTACAAATTTAATCATCTTAGAGAATTAGCAATAACATTTTTATCAGATAACTAAAATTGCAAGGCTTGTATCTTAGTTAACTAAGCCATACTTAGAGGTATATCAAAGATTCACTACAGATACTCGAACTTATTACAGATTACTATACAGAGCAGGATTCGAACCTATGACACGTATCACAACGGTAATATTGGCAAGGTGACCATAGTAACTATGGCACGAAACATGCAGCCAACATCATCACTTTTATTCAAATAGTACTCTATGAGAGTTACAAGTTAAGTGAGTTCACATAGGTTATTTAACTCCACAACACTATGTATTTAACTAAATAACTAGACGTAATAGTTCTATGTACTCTACAGTAAAACTAACTATTACCAGTTCTCAGAACTCGACAAGTACAGTCAATAGCAAATATAAGTATACAGTATACACTAAAGTCCAACAACTTAACAGAGTGCTTTGTATATAACGTTCCCAGTTGGCAGAGATATACCTAACTCAGGAATTAGAACACCAGTGACTCACAGATAACGGTGGCCTGGTCGATGCATGTCCTGAATGAATATACAGATTATAATAATCTTGACGAATAGTACCTACATAGAAAAGCTCTCTACTAAGTTGCCAGGCTATTCCACCTTTTTTATTTTTTTTTTTTACAGTAAATAGCTAATCTTTAATAACTTCCGAATAGTTTTGTAATTACTACTTATTGTTTGTTGACTAATAGCAATATTTAAATTGAAATATCATCCAAAATATAAAATCGAAAATGTGTTTAAGTGTGAATGTTTGAATTATCTTTGATCGTGACTGTATATAACAACTATGTAATTTTATATAAGCAGTAACATGGTGCAATGTATCATTTAATATACAAACAACTTTGATTTATAGTGCTGAAATAGGAATGTAATCCATTGAATTGGTATTCAAGTATTTTGTGTGCCTTTCAAAAATGTACTGTAGTTCGGCTTTGGAGGGAAAATAGAATTTTTAGTAACGTATTTAATTCCTTTTAGATTTTCAATTAATTGGACACTTTTTGTGCGAAAATCAATCCGTTTTCTGTTTTTATTTATTAATTTTTTTGCAAGTGTTTAGTTGAAATTCCTATTGCGAAAGAACAAATAACAATAAAAAGGACTTAATACCAAGAAAATTAAGGAAAGATCATTGTTTCTAAACTTTGTACTCAACGGGACTATCGAATACCGAGAGTGTCCGAGAGTTTGACAAATAACATGTTATGTAAGATTCAATTCAATTAATACGAGTGTATCCTTTATTACATAAACTTTTACAAGTACCTACTTATCAGTAAAAGTCATCATATTTTTTAATTACCATCGTTTTGGAAAATCCGTGTACCTCTTGAGATAAAATGCCCAGAAATTCACGACTTGCTCTTTTCAATTGCCATTAATATTTTATAATAAAGCTATATTAAAGATTGACTGTGTGCAACGCCGAGAAAAGTACTTATTTTTACTTATTAATAGGCTAATTAGTCATTATAAATATAAGAAATAAAAAAGCAACAAATAAGTTTGCAATTTGAATACTAATCACCAAAACATAACCTTACTTAATTAAGTAAAATTGCGGTAAGCATCGCGGTTTTACCACGTTTTAACGAATTCCCTAATAATAAGGATAAATATTTGGTTTTTGGCGATACAGCTATAAATAAATTAAATATAATATATTTAGGTTACCTAGGTGTTGCTGTTATTTTTTTCATTTTCCTCAAACTATTTGGAGGTTAAATTTCTTCAGGATAATTTTTATCCGTATTGGTCCTACTGTAAAATTTATTAGAAATTTTACGCGTAAAAGAATTAGTTATTTTATTTTGTAAAACTATGTGTCAATCGTTGTACAGTTCTTTGTTTTTGGCTCAAAATTGGCTGTGAATGAATGATGATGAAATGATACGGGACAGTTTTAAAGAAAATAGGGAAGACCTTGTTCAACATGAGTGAATAAAAAACTGTAAAAAAGTAAACATTGCTACATTTAGAAGATTTTTCTCTTCATTGGTAAGATTTTTGGTAGTCAATTTTAATAATAAGTATTTTATATTTCCTTGGAAAGCTCTTTCTTATGCATTTATTGAGCAAGTGTTCATTGTTATTCCGTTATGCGATAGGTATTCTAATTAATGAAGCTATTTTAATTAGAGTATTTTTTAACTTTTTTCGTAAAGTTGAAAATGTTAGTCCGCTATTTTGTATATATTATTATAGTCCAATGTCCAATGATTAGTTAGTATCCAAGTAATTATGTAAGTTTGTAGCCAATCGGGACATATTGGAAGCGTTCCAAGATTGATAGTGGGTCGATGGGCGGTTGGCAGAATCAATAAATATATCTTTATATGAGTTTAGTCACCTATCTAGAAATGTGGGCTTTTTACTTGACGAAATTTTGTAAGGTTTTAGCACTTTGGGTTATACATTAGGTAGTTTTACAGCAGGAGGATTTTTAATACATTTTAACTATTTCATGGGTAAACAATATTTATCAAAAAACTGTACAAAATAACTTCATTTAATGTTTTATTTTGTCCTGAAGGAAGCAGAACAAAACATTAAGTTCAATTCGAATTTATAAGTTGGCTATCGTTTTCACGTCAAAAATAATAAAATCGTTGTTGTCGCTAGTCGTTTGCTAAAAAACTTTACTTTAATCGAGTTGTCGATCGAGAAACATTTTACGTAGAGAAAATTAATCACTATCTTCTCTAACAAATAAATTCCTACATAACACACCAGGGGGCGCTGAACCACCTACTTTTCATACTGTCTGGAAAACTAGTCGGCTGTTGATTGTCGTGAGTTTCTTGAAGTTTCTTCTCACGAGCAACAGCTTTTCTGAAACGGTGGTAGATAAAAAATATTTTGACGATTTCAAATACTTGTTAAAGTTTATGAAATAAAGAATATTTGACTTTGACTTTGATTGTCGACAGCGGCATTAAATCGCTCCAGGAAATAAAACTGAAATACTATCAAAAACAATCAAGCAAGCGACCGAGAGGACTGAAAATCCAAATCCTTTGCTTAGCAATGGGACACAGAAGGATAAAAAATAACATTAAAAGCTTAACCACATGCATGTATATTTGATGTAATTTGTATAGCAATATGAAAGTCGGTACTATTGAGTGTTTGTACGTCATTATGTTCGTCTGTTGACGTCGCAAGCGCTACTATTTACACTCATTTTCCACTTTCATGATCTCCGAAACATGCGCGAGCATTTTAGTGTACAACTGAAGGACATACTGGAGAGAGGTGGGTCGTAGGCTTGTTTTTATATTTTAAGCGAATCAGCGGTCGGTTTGATCATGATACTTACATTAAAATTGAGATAAAAATGTTGAGAATAAAAAAGGAACGTTGGTTTATTTTGAGTTTTTATTAAGAGAGTTTGCAAGAAGCTTTCGGTTTTTAAGAGGAAATAAATATACTTGTCTATCCTTTAAACATTCAAAATACATACCAACTTCTGCATTTGCTTAGCTATTTACTTGGGATTTGAGAACTGTATAGCTCAACAGATATAAAAAACAAATATTTTTTTATGTTGAATCCCAGAACTTTCTTCTTCTTCTTGACTTATTTTTCCGATATCTCATACAGATACCATAACAGCCGTTTGAACACCAAAACCGACTTCAAAACAAATTAATTCAGAAGTAAAGCCACACTTTTCAAGCAGCCTCGCATCAGTATGTCGTGTCGGTGTACCGTACAAGTCAGTTGTCACAATCAAGATGTTATCCGGGGCGTGCACCCCACAAGTCGACAGTTTCACACTCGTCACCACTCACCGGCACTCACAGCCACTCGCAAGCACTCGCTGGCACTCACACACGATGACAATCGCAGATGTTATACACTCGTATCAGAAACATTACTCTATTTACTATTAGACTAGCTGTTAATGAGTTACAAAATTAAGAAGAAACACACGTACGCCCGACGATGTGTACCGCATTGTATGCACTTGTAATACTTGTATCACAAAGATTAGTCTATAGATCTGCTACGTGTCCAGCTGTTACTGGCTGTAAAATTTGGAATGAATGATGGAAAATACGTTTGCCTATTTAAATCGACTACCTAACTCTGAAACTATTGTCCAAGAACTTACTAGATAACTTTCTTTTCAGGGATTTCAGCTGCCGGCGAAATACCTACATTCATAGTTTGAAACATCAGCGACAGGTTTACTCAGTGGACGGTGGCCTGTTCAATACATTGTGACAGTTATTTTTACTACAAAACCGACTTTTAACTTTAGCTCCTGAAACAGGGAAACGATCAGTTAAGACTAAGTACATATATAAAATAGAGTTTTATTCATTAAATTTTAATCCATTACTTTCCCACTATTGCTAGACAAGGGTTTCCTCCCGAAATGAGTGAAGACTTGGCTATCACGATAACCCTCGGTAAAACTAGTCGTCAGACTTTCAAGCTTCTGACTACTAGTAACGAGTGTCAAAGATCTTTGGATATGACAGCCGGGACCCACAATTTTACATGCTTTCCGAAATACGGGGGAACTCGGTATGTAGGTACTTATGATATGGTCACCCACCCACTGAACTCGGCAAGGGTTAACTGAGCGATCGATACGTGCTGCTGACTCAAGGCGTAACCTCTTCCTCATCCCGGGAGGAGCCCCTTGCCTAGCAGTAGGAAAGAAAATAGAAAATAAATTAAATAAATAAGTGCTAAAATAATCAGTCTCAAACAAAAATATCAGTTTGATATAAATAAGCAGGTATTTCTAATTTTGGAGTTCATTGTTATAACAAGATTGAGTTTCCCCCTCCGTAAATACCCATTTAGTTCCTGCTTGTTATATAAGAAAATATATCAATATCGCACTATGTAGGTACGTTTTATATGGATTTTCCTTTTGAAAATCTGCTGATAAGCTGGACTTTAATGAGAAAATATGTATTTTTCATGTTTTAACACGTCTTTCAGTTTTGCCTGAATAAACTTTGTACTTTTACAACGTAAAGCTTGTGATATTTATAGATTAGGTACAAAAATATATATTTTTCTGTCAGCCAAATAACAGAATTATTGATATCACATAATGACGTGCGTGGCTTTCTCCTTTTTCGTTAGAACAAGTGATGATTGTTTGTTAAAAAAAGGTGTCTTGCCTCGGTGTTGCTTAGTTTTGATGAGAAAATCTGGAAAACTTGCTCTTTTTTACTGGTAATGTAGAATAACGGAATGATAAGTATTATACAGACACATACAGTTTCAATATATCAATTAATATTCATAAACTACGTCTTTTTTAAGCTTAATAGAGATATTATGTAGAGTGAAGTTTATTTATTAATTATCCAGTTACAACAACGTTTGCGTTGTAGTACGATAAAAAAAGACGTAAAGATACTGTATAATTAGTAAAAAAGCCTAATTAATCGTCCTCTGCTTAATTAATTATGGTACTTTATACTATATAACGAGAGGCCATCAGGTCATAAAAAATAACCTACATTGTAGAAGAAAAAAAAATATGGCCATATTAGTCAGTCACAAAAAGCATTAAGTAGGTGCGCAAGTTAATTAAATAAGTACGTCAAAACAACAAAAAATACAATAAATAAAGTTATAAATTAAAATAAACTAAACCGATGAGTATTAAAATGCACGCGTGTAAAACGCTTAATAAATAACATAAAAACAGGCTCGCTATGTAAAACTGTTTATAACTGACAATTTCCTCCTACCTACGAAAATTAACCGATCGCTACATCTGGGAAGATCCTATTAAAGCTCCGACTCTTCGGTCCATAAAGATGTAAACATTATGTTGTCTCCCTTTAACACGGTACCGCACGCACCGAGCGACAGAGACCAAACGAAAAGATGTATTCTCGCAACTAATCAAACGTGTCCACTGTCCGGCGCAAACGCATCCCACGCCGAAATTATCATTTAACACATCCAGTACATTTTACAAACTATTTTCTTCTAAATTTTAATTGTATGTTTTTTCTTTGTCTTAATTGAAACAGTTATAAATATTTAGTTGCCGAAAATTAACATATTTTTGCTAGTAATTTTGTTCAAATTGTGAAAATGGAGATAAATGCTCTCAATTATGAACTCTATTGCTAACAGTTCAAAGTTTTGAATCAAGTGATTCGTATCGTGTTTACTTATAACTTATTGAAGCGGTAACAATTAAGCTAGGTCTGTGTACAGTAACTTGAATGAATGTTGACGTTCTTTTCTAATGTAAGCGTGTTTATTCTGTGTAAAAGAGAGACGGGTATATGAATCGGTTGCGCTATAAGGCTCTTGGCGCTCTCAATCGCTGACTTAACAGGTTTTTGTCAGAGATAATAAACTGTTTATTTTATATTAATTTAATATGTTCTGAAAGCGTATCAGCATTGTCAAATAAATAATAAGAAACTTATTATTATGTAAAAATATAAAAATGAATATTATAATAATCCGTAGTTTTTAGGATTCTACTGACAAATTAATATTTATTAAGTGAATTAATGGCAAAAAAGGGGACATGGTTTGCAGTCTTTATAAAAATTGGAGAGAAAACTCATTTAATTAAAATATACAGTTCAGCAAAAATATTTGCGAATTGCTAAAAAAGCTTTAATTTTTTTACTTTTACCCACAGTACAAAAAAAACGATAGAGTCTTAAAAACCGTTACAAAACGAAACTAGACTACGCCCACAATCCATCAGACGAATCTAACGCAACACGGCAACACGATTGTAACAAGGAAAATGTTATCGACATCTGCATTTAGCGCAGGCCTGTGTAGAGGTGCGCTTGCGTCTCCAGTCGATCGTGCTCACTCGCCGGCGCAGTGGCTCGCCGCGGGAACATAACGATTTACGAACTTTTTCACATCATCGTGTGCCTTTGCCCAGACATTAAAAAAAAAATCGTGAAGTGTCAAAGTGCAAGTTAATTCGTTATTTACGAATGTGAAGTGACATGTTTGGATGATTTAACAAGAAATCTGTGCTTTTCATCTTCAAAAGTGTTTAAAAAAAAAACTTTCATATTGACGTTTTATAACGACATTATTGATTTAAAGATTGTTTATGGTGCGTATGTTCTATATTTGTTCGTCTCTATCAATATTTAAGTACTGCAATTTACTTATGTTACACTTATCTTGGTTTATTTTATGTTTTGTATTCATTTTCTTGTGATAAACGTGTAATTGCTAATGGAAAGGAGAATTTAATTAATTGTGAAACAAAAGTTTAAATAAAACAAATAATATTACTACGTTCTATTTATCTTTGAAACAGGTCTTATACAAGTTGAAAAGCGTTTGAAATATTATCAAAAATGTACTTAAATGAGTAATAAAACATGGCCGTGTTCTTTTTGTATTAACATTAACGCTGTAGGTAAGAAATAAAGGCTTTTAATACATTCGACCCGTTCACCTCTATTTGAATATGCAATGGGGAGATTATCAATGTCGGTTGAACAAACTTAAAAGAAAATAACACACACATAATTATTTAAACAGATTATATTCTGATTTAACGATGATTAAAGATAATACTATGAAATAACTAATTAAGAATATTAATGTTACTTAACTTAAATAGGTATACATGAGACATTGAAATTATAATATTACTAAATTATGTTTTTTTTTAACGTAATATATAAACTACGTAATAATAAAATTAATAATATAGCGAATGTATATCTTTAGGAATAATACAAATGATTAATATTCAAATATTTTGAGTTAATTATTTAAGGTAGACACTCCTACTAATAAAGTTACAAATTTTAATGCAAAGTCTATTATCAGAATGAAACAATGACAAAAAAAAGTTAAAGCTCTAGAAAAAACAAATAGCAAAACTAAAAATGATAAATATGGCGATTTTTTCGCTAATTAGAGCACTTGGCACTTTTTGAATAGAAACTTAATATTAACTTTACACTAAACAAGCAAAAAAAAGCAAATTTGTATGACAAGATGTAGATATGGATGTGGAATCAAGCAAGGAAAGTTTGTAATGATCATTATGTTTGTTATGTTTGATCATTAAGTTTGTTACTTGTGCGTTAACTTACAGCAATTTTTTAAACCTTCTTCATAACAATAAGTAGGTACATACTACTAAGAACATATTTACGGAAATTGAATAATTCTCTTAACAGGTCAACATCCCCTTTTTCATATGAGACAGTTAGACTCTACATTCTACAATCAGTTTGGACTGAAGTTAGTTTTCACGTATTTTCAGCGTAGAATCATATTTAACGTATTAAGAACTCTATCATTTTTACATCATTGTTTTGGCCTCATTTAGCGTGAAGAAACCACACATTAGAATTGGCAAAACATGTTTCGTCTCATCTGTATCAGCCGTGAACCATATACTTGAAATTCATGCCCTCTTACTATCCTATCCACAAACCTTTATAATCTCTACCTATTAAAACTATATGCCCTTGCTCTTTCATTACTGCAGTTCAGGCGTTAATGAAAATCTTTTTCTGATTCAAATAAAGACAAAAACTTCTGAAATAATTTTTGTTTTATCTGAAAAAAAATATAGCGCCGCTATTTTCAGTCAAGGTTTAATTACTTTTTCATGATTCCATAGAGTCCCAATTACGTATAAGGTTTTATTTTTTTACACTGAAATAAACGATATTAAAACTAGTTTCTGCTAATGATCTTTTACTAGCGAGTATATTCAATGATTTAGTATTTAAACTATCAGAACTCATTGTGATTTCTAAGAAAATATCTAGTAGTCAGTAACAGTTATTTTTCTTTCATTTCAACAATAAATTAGCAGTCTCTCATAATAATTCGCGAAATTTAAATCAGCGAAAACAAATTCGTAGTCTAAACTCTCGAATAATAAAATTAAAAATAAATGCATAAATAGACAATAAATTGTTCCAGTAGCGGCGTATCTACATAAAACAATAATAATTGTCTATGGTATTCATTAGATATGAAGTCTTAAATGATTTATGTGATGTTTATGTAGTGCGTAGGAGTAACGTTACCAAATGGGACAATTAGTTAACATTACCAATTTATTGAAATTGCCAAGTACTTGATAGATTGAAGTGATTACTATTGTAGAGTCGGCGTAGGGTCGTTTAATGTACAATGTGCTGTTTTAATTTAAATATTCAAGTAAAGTACTGCATTTTAGAAGTTTTGATATTTTTTTGTGTTCTTAAGTAGTGCTTCTTTAGCTTAATCCAAATAAATTGAATACAGTTTAATATAACGTAAAGTTACTTTTACTTTATGCGCTTAAAAAACTAGCTAGCTTATTCACTAATGTTGTCACAACGTCATAGCTTTTTGTATGGTTAGCAATGTAGGTACCTAGATAATCGTGTCAATAATATTATTATATTTTAATTAGACCACATAGGTAAAAATAAAAGAACGATAATGTAATAGATACTAAAAATATACGGAAAATTTTGGTTGATAAAGAAAAATACCTAGTTAACACGAGATTCGTAATACAGAGCTGTCAAATTATTCTAAAATTGTTTATTTCTGCAAAACACATGTGTCATATTATATAAAAAATACGAAAGTTAGTGTTTCAAGACATTTACAAAACCAAGGACATAATTTTTAACCCACGACATACAATGTATAATTTTCATAGCAAATAATCAATTCACATTGCGGGTATTCAAATTACTCAGTCATTGAGCGCAGTTCTTAGTTCGTATTAGATTTACTTACACTATGGCCACCAAACACAAAAAAATTATACAAGGACAGAAATACCTTATATACATGGGAAATAGGCAGAGACTAAAGATGGGTATTTGATACGAGCTCTACATAATTTTTTTTCCTATCTTCATGAAGCTTTTTCTCTCTAGTTCTACGACAAACATGAGATTTAGCAAAATTAATAAATAATAAGTACGATTTTGATTGCATAGAAGATTAAATTTTATTTAATCAATTATAAAACTAAATTTAGATACAAGTGAAACTTTAATATTATTACATTTCTCAGATTTTTAAAATATATGCAAATTTTAACGTTGCTTCTTTTTACAATGGAATCGAATATTGTATTTTTAATGTTTTTTTACTTAGACAGTTTGTTTTAAAAAAAACATTAAAAGAGTATTTTAAAAAAAATGTGGGATGTCTTATATAATCCCTTTAAAAATTACTCTAAAAAGGTATAACTTTAATTAAACTTTGCCCAGTTAATTGAGTGCATTATTTAAAGTTACGAATAATTTCTCGTTTGCTTCGATACTTACAAATCATTTTTGTGCTTCGGAACAAAGCGTAGTCTAACTTAGACATAGTCTCCTCTCGTTTACGCCAGTTAACCCTTTTTTGGACGACTTTTTCCCAGAAGGGTAATTTCTCTAACCCTAAAAGATCTCCTAGCCTGTTCAAAAAGAGCTATTTTAAATGTCAAAATTTATTTATCCTCCGCACTATCTAAGTCCTAAGTGTAACAACTATCACCATAAGATAAACTTTATTAAACAGGGAATTAACCTTTTTATATTAACTTATACAGCTACAGTACCATAATAATTAATATCATGCTTGTTAGAACCGAAGGTTTTAGGTAGAGGTGTATGAAATTATAAAAATAAGTTACGGTTCCTCTATATTATGCACTAATTGCGTAAAACCTTTAGTAGATAGAAGTCCGGCGCGATATGATTTTCCATCGTTTATAAACGTTGCAAGGTAAAACGCATTACATTTTTTTCTACTCGTATTTAGACAGCAGACTCACCTTGTTACTATTTTAAGTGATTTTCACACCTTTTAAAGAGTAAAAAGCTAATGGAATTCCTCTTAAAATACCGCAGTAAAAACAGCTTTGATTGAATTATAATCTATCTCTAGGAAATTGTAGAAATCGGAACAAGCGGCGTTTTCTGCCCATACCTATAGGAAAAAGCATGATTTTTTTATGCACTGAATCTTAAAGTACATACTGATAATCATACATACATACATACATGTGTTTTGTAAGATGTAACAAACATACAAATCTTAAACACTAGCTAAAATATCACTCAAAACCTTCTATAAACACAAATATTAGTTGCAAAGTACAAATATTAGTTCCAAAGTACAAATCGATTCTTCGACTCGGCAAACATCAACTTATCGATTGCACTTTCAATTGTTATACACGACACTCAATTTTATTACACCGAGCATATCCGGGCGTCTCGCTTAGTATCTGAATAGCGGATGTTATTTTTATGTGAAGTGTACTTAAGCAAAACATGAGTATGTTTTAATTATCAACTGTTTAGATTCACTTGCTGTGGACACCGGTGATCGGTTAGTTTTCATTATGATATCATATTAATGGAACTCTCTAAATGTTTCGAATATAATAGGTAGTTTTGAGAAAGGGATTTGATTTTATTTTTAAACGTACTTTGAAACGTCGGCTTGTAATAAATATATCAAACTGAATGGTTTGTTAGCTTTCGAATCTATACTAATCTATACTAATATTATAAAGCTGAAGAGTTTGTTTGTTTGTTTGTTTGATTGTTTGTTTGTTTGTTTGAACGCGCTAATCTCAGGAACTACTGGTCCGATTTGAAAAATTATTTCACTGTTAGATAGCCCATTTATCGAGGAAGGCTATAGGCTATATATCATCACGCTACGACCAATAGGAGCAGAGTACTAGAGAAAAATGTTACAAAAACGGGGATAATTATGATTCTCTTATGTGACGCAAGCGAAGTTGCGCGCGTCAGCTAGTAAATTATAAATGTAAGTTTTGGACAAAAGTTCGGGTACTTTAACTTACTTCTCTGAGAAAAAATTGGCCGCGCATGTGTGTTGTTGGTCTTGTATGATATGTTAAAATTGGGCGCCACGGTTGCAATGTAACTTGAATTAAATACTTCTGTAATCTAAAGTCTCTATTAACTGCAAGTTCGGCGCAGTGGTTCACTTGGACAGCTATAAGTATGTTCTGAGCCTGGTTGTGAATTATCTATATAAGTATGTATTTAGACGTATGTTTACCAGTTATTTGGCTACATGATCTGCTTAGTTTTAAATCAAATGACCGTGTGTAAGTTGTTCAATAAAATTAAAATTATAATATCGATTTTTGTACATAAGACTTCCATGAAGTACCTACTTGATAAATTTTCATCAAGTCGATTTCCAACAATGTGCCTTTTGCCAATGTACGTCAACCTGACGCACAGAAAGCCTTAAGCGTAACATTGACGCACACTAAGAATATAATTATAAAATACTTAATTTAATAAAGAATAAAGAAAAAGCATAATTTTAAACTCGTTTTATACCTAGAACGGTAATTTTAAATGTTAAAAAGAGTTTGCTTTAGAAATAAGCGCGACGATCAATTACAATTCTCATAGACAACTTGTAATCTACAAAGGATCTTTTTAAAAAAACACTGGCAATAAATGTCTTTCTCGATTGACATACCAGGCTCATTATTTTATAGCAACTCCAAATTGTTATAATTGGCCCATTATTTTGCATCTATGCACCTTTATGTACGAGCTATTAATGCTATTATACCATCTATACTATAATGTTAATATCATCTAACATTTTAAAAGAAGCACCTGTATGTAAAATTTTCCGATATCGATAAAGTCCATCTCTAATTAATATAACATGGAGTTTTTTAAACAAGTTTTCTGTATTTTTATACCCTTTTTCCCCGCACTATGTAAGTCTCGTATTCTTGTTACACTTTTTCTAGCTATTATTTTCAACGTGTTTGCTGTTTTTTTGTGCCGCCTTGTAGATACATAGTGTTGTGTCAAGCCGTCTACAAAGATTACCATCTACGTCGAGTGCGGTGACACCACTGTGATTATCGATAAGTTCGGTAGCGAGATTTTTATCGATACGGTGATCGAAACTGGCCTGACGTCGAGTGATGTCAAAACATTTTATGATGTTAAGGATTAGAAAGTATTAAAATTGACATTTGGTGAAATTAATGGTTCTGGCTATTAATTTTAGAAATGTATGGAACTATGTTTCTTTATTATGCTTTTAAGCTTTAATCAGTCGGCAATACAGTTAACGCAATAAAAAAAATACCCCATACCGCCTCACTGCTAGGCAAGGGCCTCACTGAAAGTCTCTAGGACTTAGGTCCACCACGCTGGCCAAGTGCAGTTAATGACTTAGTGCAGTTTACCTTTAGTTTTTCTTCTATCTCTTAAATTCTGAATCAAGGATTTTACTGTAATGTATTGTTCAAAATTAATTTAAAAAATGCCTGCCTACCTGCTACTTTTTAACTGACTTAAATAGAAGGATTTCCTCAATTCATTATTTTAATTTAATTAATACCTAATGTATGGATAAAATTAGCGTTTGAAAGCCGTTGACAACGTGGTTAATTAAAATAATAGTCTCAATATTTAACCGCTAACCACTAATCTCAGCAGGATCGTGACGTCAATATGACTCGCGTTCTCACTCGTGTGGTTCACATCATGTGACTATTTACTATGAATGAATGTACCTTCGTTAATTTTGCAGTTTGTTTTTGGTATTATTTTTGACTGTTTATAAAAAAGTTACTAAAATTAGCATTAGTTTGTGTTACGCAATAGTCCATGATAGAGGCCTCCCAAATACTTAAATTGCTTATAAATTTGCTATTGAAAAACTGCCGACGCGAAAAAACTAAAACAAGAGTTAAATTCCAGTTAGTTAAGCAACTTTATTGAGGCATTAAAATCTGATCAATTATACGAGAAATACATGAACTGGAAATACAATTTTAAATAAGTATATTCCTCTAAAATATCATAGTTTCTAGTTCTTCCATAATATAAAATAATGATAAACAGTAAAACATATTAATTGCGTTGCATCAACGTGCACGCACATTACCTACAAGATTTTACTACGAGCTAGTGACGTCACAGTGCAGTTAAATAAGATTTATAGCGATGTCTTTAATGATTCGTCCGACGGTTTTCCTCTTCGTGTCCTTTGTACATGAAAAAATGATTTCTGTATTAAATTATGATACAAATCGCAGAGATATCAACGAATTTAACAGTACCGTAGAATACTTTAGGAAAATTTGGGGTTAATAAGAATAGAAATAAGTAAATAGCTCGTATAAAAAGTTCCATCTTCCGATTCTCGGTACTAAATATCGCTATGAATAATATTGTAGCATTTAAAATTGTGTAATTGATCTTAAATATGGCCATTTCCTTCCATTCAGGAGTAACCCCGTCTATCGGTAGTACAGAAATACTATCGTACTAATAATATAAAGGCGAAAGTTTGGATGTCAGGGTATTTGTTACTTAATCTCGCCAAAATTGCTTATCGGTTTGACTTGGCTTTTTATCGTAATCCGAATGATCTAGAACTTTAATCAATAAATATATAAGGATTAAATTCTATTTTAAACAACCGAAACTACTATAGAAAGTTGAAATTAGGTATGGAGATTTCTTAAGAAGTGTGGAGGAGCACTAACAGAGGATTTTGGAAATTCTCTCCGAAGGGGGTTAAATTCAACAGGCGGACAAAGCCGTAGATGGAAAGTTAGTCATTTATAGTCATCTAATCTTTATAGTTACTTAGTGTCGACCTTGGAATTACGATAAAACTTTATTTCTCTACCAGTGGACTGTCAATGTCAAAAATTCTCGCACCTATTGACTTATTAGACTTTTTACCAATAAATGTGCTTTATGTCCAGTTTAGCTAATTTATGTTTCGTTGCTTTCAGATGAATTTCGATAGATCTTTAAGTGAAAAAGACACGACGCGTTTTTGTTAGATAGCTTGTGTTTACTCAGTTTCAAAAGAAAAATAAACATTCCTGCTACAGAAGGAATTTCAAGAAAACTTTACTTATCTGAAAAAATACATAAATATGCAAACTAAAGATGCAGATTTCAGTGACTTTTCGCCGCGTCTCTTCAGTTATTGCAAGTCAAAGTTCAAAAACATTAATTGAATTCCTAACTATTGTAGTATAACTAAAAAGGACTGACACTCATAAAAATACCTAAGGAATTCTAACAAGCGTGTGTTATGCGATCATAGAAATATTTCCACAACATTACATCGTGAACTGGGAAATTATATGAATGAACCAATAGACAATATGTAGAACATTATTGTCTATGGCCAGCTCATGTTTATGGTAAATGATTTTGGCGAGTGTTGTTGTTTGACCTTTAGTATTTCGTTTTATTTTCCATCCGGTTTATATTAAAATGTAGGAATGATTTTTGTCTCAGAATTACTAGTTAATACAATTTTGATTTTAGCTTTGCTTAACGCAAATAAATGTAGAGTTATAATCATAGATGTTCTCCCAACAGTTTGTTGTACCTAAATATAACTTGTTGTTGCGAGATTACCAAAGTAGGTAGTTGGTACACAAGTTTGTAAAAACAGGAAAGCGTACGCAAGTAGAGTACTTTATATTAATGAGATGCTACCAACTCACATTTGATTTAAAAACCTAATCCGACAGACAATTAAAAATATAATAAACACGACGAGATAATACTATTGACAACGATCTATTTTGAAGATGTCAAATCATTAAAGAACACCAAAAAAAAATAGGAAGAACCACAACAATTGAATGTCAAACGAAAAAAAAAAACAATTTATAAAACGAACATTATTTTCAAAACGAATTAGTGGCGCGCGGTGTACCGTAGTGCGCAGGCGCGGCGACGCGTCGCAGTGCCGCCAACATTGACAGCTGTCAATCAGGTCCAAGATGGCGGCGGGCCGGTTCTGTTGGTACAAACGCGGGTCGCTATCTCCGTCAAATCTGACGCAGGGCTCTCATAAGATTAGAAAATGTTTTTGTACAACAGACTGCCTGGTGACCCCCTTTGATCGGCTCAAGCTTACACTTGAAATGCCACACCGTGGTAATTGATTTCATTAACACGAGTTAATTTGCTTTTTGTTCGACTACCCGCTGATCTTTGTGATAAGTCTAACGAAGTCTTTAAACTATCACGACTCACTGGGGATTGGTAGAGTCGATTCCTAACATTCCTTCACACAAGCTTTCTTTAGTTTTGTTGTGGTGGAATTAAATTGAGGATAAGTGTAGCAAATTATTGGATATTTACTCCTTACAAAATGCCAATATGTCAAATACGGAGAAGATTGTTTTTAAAAGCTCAAGATGTAAAGACAGGTTGATCTTTTATAAATTTTAATTCAGAATAACACGGAAAGTCTACAACAAACATGTAACTGAACTAGGCAGTCAATTGTGCATTTTTTTTTTCCTTTCCATCTTATTATCACCATGCTAACCTCCGGTACATTGAAACCTAACTTTAAACCATAGGTAGAATCTCTATCCTCATTAACAAAACACATTTTTGTTCCAGATATGCCACAACCACTAGTGATGTGACGTACATAATGTGCGAACGCGTCACATTGACGCACGCGCGGACTTTGAAACAATAGTGAAGTGCAATAGATTGTAATCGATCGTTTTGTGTCGAATCGATTCCGAATGAACACCCTGATGCTAACGACCGGCGGTGCGGTGGACGAACAACCCTGTGTTGACGGCAATATGGCGTACTCTTCTTATAAGTAAGTCAATCACTTATTTACTTGATTCACTTGGATACATAAGGAATTACGCTCTAGTTTTCTAAACCAGATATAATTATATCCACACCCGATTGCCATATTTTCACCTTTTATTCTTTTTTTTAATGACAACTCCGGCAATAAGATTTTCTCTTATGTCGCGGGTTTTTTACACATGTACAAACAACGAACACAAAGTACAACTAGACGCAAATTAACTATTTGTGATTCGCACAAATAATTGTTCCGAATCGAACCCACGACCTTTCGACGCAACGGTAGCGGGGTGGCGATTAACCATATATAATCTTTCATAGCTATACTAGTGTCCGTAAATCTGTAATTTTTCACTGTCAAACTCAGTACCACCGGTTTCTTATTGAGTATATCTTGACAGAAAAAAGCTACTAGCTCCACCTTCACTACTAGTTTAAATAAACATTGAATTATCTAACCTCTGCCCCGTAGACCACACGCATAAATGATAAATTGAAGAAAGTTAAATCATAACCGTCTCACTCATTAAACACGATTTGCAAAAAGCAACCCAACTAGCTGATCTTTGACATCCAATTACTAAACATAAATCAGTCAAACTGCTTCTTTGTTCAAATAAATAATAATTTAAAAGGTATGAGCAAATTCTCACGTGCATTTAGCGCGTATACTTACACCGTTATGTTACTCTTTAGTATTTCAATAACAAAAAGCTGTAATATTCAAGTAGTCTCCCACACCATACAATACCATCGAGCGAGCCTTACAAATGACGTTAGCTGCAAGTGAAACAGGCAAATTACCGCACTTTTTATTACCGACATAATGAAATTATCTTCATGAAATAAGTAAAAAGCCGTCATAACCATAACTTGAAAGGTATTGACAGCGTCCCGTAGTGTGGGATGAAGCCATTTATCCAAAAACTGCACCGGGGATCTCTCGACCAATCGCAGCCAGAATTCAGATGACAAGATTACTTATACTTGGAAATCGACACAAGTTTTCGATGCATCATTAACAGCATTACTCGAATTAATTATACAGTTTTTTTTTGTTCGTATGGAAAGCAATTTCTAGATATACGAGCACGCGGACGCGTACACATTCAACGTTTCTGACAATAAAGCGATTGTGTAACACTTTGTAAAGTACCCTACGACATTTTATTTTTTACGCAGACCAAGGCGAGGCTTTATTTGCGGTTTGGCTGTAAATTCATATTTACGGCCAGTTGTATAAACTCTTGCCTCGAATGGATTCAAAATAATGTGAGTATAGATCACGAGAATCATTATTATCTTGGTACGGCCGAGAGGGATCAGTCGCGTGCATTAATTTTATTTCATAACCTATAAAGTAAATACAGCAATTACCGAACGCAAAAAGCCGTTGACCAATGAATTCGTCAGGCGGTTACAGTCCTCAATCGGGCACCTTTCATTTAAAAAAAGAACCATACGCCATTTCATGTCAATTTTTGAATTATTCATCGTGCGAATGCGCGAGCGCATCGATTGATGCAAACAAAAAGCGCGCGCTCGCTAATCTTCGCCCTTTTTCGCCGAGCTTCGGGCTTCCTCGGGCCCAGTGTTGCCAACCAACGCATTTATTATTCAACTAGTTTTTGCAGTCACGCTGCGCAAGGACATAACTGAGAATGCATTTATTTGATAAATGATATTTTTTTCTAAAACCCCAAAAGTTACGTTTTTTTTACTAATTTCTCGGTGTCAATATTGGGTGAGCTCTTTTGTTAATAATGCGCTTCATTCAAGTCCATTCAATCAAAAGAGAAAACATAATGCTGTGTCATATAATCCGATCCGTTCTCATAACAATGTTCCGAGAATCCGATCAGAAGTTTAATTTTATACTTCTCATATTGATTTGACAAGATTAAGTATTGAGTCAATGTTTTTTGTATCGTCACATTCTAACTAGTTGACATGAAGAATACCTTTAACAGATAACATCTAGCTCGCAGATATTCCTTAATGATTAATAGTCGTGCATATTTCATATAAAGTGATAATTTCTTGTTAAACAAAGTAATAACTCATAAATAATTGATTGCATTCTAAATTCGTTATCATCGGCCGTCAAGCCAATTACAAGTAACATTGCGATGCTTTGAGTGCAGAAAAAATATAGTATTCGAATTTCCGAGCGTTCATCCCCCGCGCCCGCACGTCCGCCGCGCCTCGACGCCGCGTCTCGACTGTACGTGATTGGTTTATTAATTAGGCGAATCATCGTCGGGTTCCATTTTTAAAAATAGGCGGGATTCTTACTGTGCGACTTTTCTTTTTAATTTTGGCCGGCGTTGAACGCAATTAGAGCTGGCTGAATGACTTTTTGTCATAATCACCGCGCGGCGATAAAAGTTAGTTTTAAAGACTGTTTAATATAATTAATTCGGCAATCTGGTTGCCATTTTCATACTATGATGCTAATTAAAATTTTATTGGTGTCGTTATATGGTATAGTGCGTTTGATTTATGAAGTGCTTTTCGGTTATGAGGCTGCCTTATTTTTTGAATATGAGTCGATGACATCATTGAATATTGAACAGTCATGCGTATGAAATAAAGGTAACATATTTCATTGGGGTCATAATTCAATCGGTGAGTCAAAACATTGTGAGCTGAAAGTTTCATATTTATTTTTAAGGACCGATTAAAGAGATCCGAAATCGATCGCGAGACAGAGGTCAGTAGAAAAATAACATAAAAAGCGTTGTCGCGTCCGTCCAAGCTATGTCTCCCGAATACCGTTAGGATGCCTTCGAAACTTAAAACGGCGAAAAAAAAACTGAAAACTATTCCAATTGCCAGTATTCGGAATCCGTTTTGTCTGCTATCGCGTTTTAACGTTATTTAGACTAAGGATATTTGTGATATGTGCTTTTTGCACTTTATAATTGAAGCTGCTTTCCTTGATTTTGGTTCTCTGGTTTCCATTATGGCATTTTATGCGTCGATTCGCGAATGATTTCGACAGCTAGAATAATCATTTTTTCAAAAGTGAAATCATTTAATTGGTATCCCTATCTTAGCATCTATTAAATAATTAAGCGTATAAATAGCTATCAAACTCAGTCGCATTTATCGCCACGTCCCATAGGAATAGGTAGAGCTATTGAACGTCTCATATTATTATGTACTAAGATCTCTACATTCTGTATTTGTTTCTTCCGCATTCATAAAACACGACATATCTACATGAACACATTTAAGTAGGTTTTCTTCAACTGTTCACCTCTCAGCAGTAAAAACAAAAACACTGAAAATCAAAAAAGAAAAAAGCAATTATATAATAGTCAAATTTGAAGTACACCATATCCCATGGTTATTTCAAAACGTTAAAAATGACATTACTGTTTAGTACCGATCTTGGTAAAATCTTATCTTAACTAATTCTTTCTTTTGTGTTGAAGTAAAGCGAAGAAACGTATTTTTTCAGACACCCAACATTTTCAGTAACAAAAATTGATAAAACGCGCATTAAGAACGAAAAAACATGATTCAAACTACACAATATTCAAAAACTAAAAAGCAAAATAGCAACCAAACTTAAAAATTACATAGTCAATATTCAAATGGCAATATCCATACAGAAATCATTTAAATGTTTGACGTCACATACTCTCGTAATATGAGGTGAACAATTTTATTGGAAATGATTCGTTGAACTGTCACGACTTGCACCACGTGGTTGCGATCGCCATTGTTATACGTCACCACTTATGCAATATGTTATGCAGTTTTAAACTATGATGAATTACTAAAGCATTGGAATTGACTATTTAAATATACGAGTTAAGCTTTGAGTGTGATAAGAATCCATAATTTGTAATTATAATTGTCCAAAGATTGATTGTTTTATTTTGCGCGTAACTGGATAAATCGTTGCTGTGTTAGAAATGTTGAAGCAATAGTTGAGTGGTCTAGAAATAGTTTGGATTTTAGTTGCTTAATTAAGTTAGACAGATATAGCAGTTACCGTGATAACTTAACAGTCAGATTATTACATTCCACAGACGTTGCGTAACTTATAAGTTAATCAGACCAGTCAGACATTCGGCTTATAACTGGCTCCATAGCTTACCGAATCACTAACCAGCAAGTCCAGTTGAAATAAATCCAAAAGTGGCATCACAGCGTCCACAAAACAAAACTCAGTACAAAATACTTATAGCTGTAAGTTTGGTATCGAGCGGAAAGCCGAACATATCTCGCAGTCGGACAACTCGCCAGCTCGGCTGACCGCCGCTACTAAGTAAGACGGGGACATAAATTCTTCAAAGGGCTAAACAAAAATAAAAAAATACTCAAAAACCCCTTTAACAGAGCTACCGAACTATAATTTATGGGAGTTGGCCCGCGACTGCCATCGCACGAAAAAAATACAAAACGCAAGAAGCAGAGAGGCAAAACGGTGAAATTTGGAATAATTTTGCGATAGCATCGGCCACGCCGGTATCTTTCAATTTCTTTATACGTTTGCAAATTTGTGTTTTTGTTTTGTCGCAACGTGGAGTTATGGGCGGACAGGGATCGCGCACGGCCATGTCGCGCTACATTAGTTAAGTTTATTCTGTGCTATCCTTGTTCATCCACCTGCCACCGGCTGCCCTACGCGAATTGCGCTTACGCTCACTTTCTTTTTGCACTCGACCACTTACTACTTGAGTTTCGGTCTGAGTTAATACTCACTGAATAGTTACAGTCTAAGTATACTCCAGGTTCAAGGATTCTCTAGTCACGTTTCTTGATTAATAGCGGTGTTACAATGTCGGGCAATTACTTCATGTTAAATATGTATTTATAATTACAAATATTTACGATGTAATGCTGCATACATTTGCATCGTGTTGATAACGTACCTAACGTCTGTTAGTATAAAAGCAAGGAAGGAAAATGATCGTAATATAAGTCACTTTCTCTACCTATAACTTTGCCTGTTCCTAACAACATCATTTGCTCTGTTCGTCCAAATAAATAATGTGTGTACAGCGCCACTACAGTTCACAACACACAGATTCTTTTCCAATATATATATTTATAGTTCTATAATTCCGTCAAACATACTATACTTGTGACGTCACATGCAGGTATGTCGCAGCATTTTTGACATTTCACAGCGAGTACTTAGCTAATTTTAATAAGCGATTTTATAGCCCCTAGGCACAGAATAATAAGTACTCCCTAGGTAAAAGAGTTCATTAAAATTTCTTATGTTTTTAAGAGTATTTAGTTCCTAACTTCCTAGGTGAATTAAGTTAACGGAGGTCTTCGTCCCAGTACGACCGGATATATTTAATAATGTTAGATGGAACTACATTCACTCGTCTGATCATTGTCTAATCCGATTACACGATCTCATTTTATGATGTATTCGATTGTAGTAATCAATGCTACTTACGGGTGATATTCTGTACTATTTGGCTGCATAATTTTCTAACTAGAATTGTATTTCCTTGATGAAAGGATTCTTCTACATTTCTTTATTGTATAGTTAATGCCGCAATATTTTGACTTTGGAGGGAGACGGTTAGTATTTCGATCAGTTTTTGTTGTCTCAACCCGTATTTTTTTAATAGGCAGTATCTTAAGTCTAACTAAAGTCTATAATCTAAGTTTGATGAGCAAGAAATACATCAGGTAGATCTAGTTATATAGATATATGAGGCATAAATAACAGTGAGGTCTATCTTTATAACATTTAAATAAAAAGTAATACTTACTTAATTTCATTAGAAACCATTACCTCTCAACAAAGCTAAATCAAGTGAACTTTCAAACATCTATCGAAATGAAGCTCCATACCCAATTAGGCTTTAATAAACTACCTTACCACAATCGAAAATATACTCTATAACTTACATCTTAAGGTTCAAAGTTATAAAAGTGGTTGTGAGACTAAACCTTGGCAAAGCTATGTCATAGTACATCACGACGTATCAATAATGATTTGTCAAAATAGCTCCGTGGCCTCGTTTGCGATCATTGTGCTTTGATTTTAGGGTCCCGTAGATTAAATTCTAGTTATATAGAACCTTATGGCTTCTTGACGATCAAAATATGAATTTTGGATTAAATTTTTCGATGAGTTTGTGGTATATGTCAATGAAAGTTATTGTAAGTGTGACTCGAATGTGAACTTCGAATAATACAGTATTGTCTTCTGGAAAAACTGAGAGTTAAAGTTAAGTTAATTTGGTTTTCCAATGCATTATAGCCTAGGCTTTTCATTTTATGAAAAGTCTAGACTTTTCTACCGACTCAGGGCTTTAAAAGAATTCATATTTATTAGTTACGAAGCCCATGCTGAAAAATTTTTTTGTGCGTTAAACGCGACAAAGCAAGGGAACCCTTTGCTAAAATATATGATTCAAAACTTATCTAAATGCCACAAAATATTGGGAAAATTAATTTAATACAAAATGTAGGCCTCATTAGGACACACTGTTGACGTGTACATTTGCATTTTTTACACCTGACAGACAATGCATGGGGTTTATATTGTATATCGCTAGACAATTGACTGGATATCACATGGGATGTCACACTAAAAGCCTGGGGGTGTCCTCTGACTAATGCCCAGGTAAATCCAGAAACAATAGCAATTATTAGTTTGTTTGTTTGTTGATTACGATTGTTATTCTAATTAACACCAGATAATTACAATATTTCCGTTTTACCTTAGATATTGTTTCGACATTTTTGGGTTTTTCTTATTTCGAAAAACCCGCTTGTATTGTTTTAATATTAATTAAATGTTATTCCATCTTCGGTTTCAAGTTGTGTTAATAAATTGATAAAAATAAATGATATTATTATTTTTAATGTAGGGATTCCCTTGAAAATCTAATTAGAAAAATAGTGCTTTAATACGCAGTTGGTAATATTTTAATAACCCTCCACTAGTTAAGATCTTGGGTATTGGTACGGTTCACATTTTTTGATTATAAGTTAAATCGAAGTGATTTGGGTAGCACACCTCATAGATTGAAAATTTTACATAAGTCGTAATATTCATTTTGAATGTAAAATGTTTCGACTTTTTTAATGTAACGTTTAGGTACAACGATTAAATCCGGGAGAAGTTTCGTTACAGATGAAAACTTATAAAACTGACTTAGATTTTCTCTTGCTTCGTAACAGTCGTAATTAAACCACACAACTTCTATATGCTTTTTCAATCATTTAAATTTGGGTCTACGGAACCATATTAGTCTTTATCGTGCGACATAAATTTAGAAGATCATTATAACCGGTCTGTTCGCTAGCAAAGTGTGACAGAAAGTAAAACAGTAGTTATTTAATTATCTGTGGTCGGCACGTGCATGATGTCGCTCCAGGCAACGCCTCTAGTCTATGGCTGGGTTAATAAATTATACTTGTAGCGTTTTGAGGGTTGAATTCCTCAGACTGAGTTTTTAAGGCAATCAAATGGCTATATTTAATGGAGCTGAGGCGACCATTTAAGAGTCAAAATAAAGTATCTTAAAGTTGTAATTACTACTACTACTACAAGTAGAGATAAGTTAGTGATGATGATTAACATCAATTGATTAAGTGACCAGACTATAAAATGGATACTAATGTTTTTCGTTTCCTGACAGTTTTAGGTATTTCCTATTATAATGCTGCCCTGAAGGCAAAATATTTAAGCCTAAACCGCTACTGAAAAAAGTCTCTACAGAGATTAATTTGATGATATAAATAGAAAAATTCAACGTTTTGTTTCAGTCGCGAATCAAACTCGCGATCTCGTGATAAATCATCTGCAATATACTTAAAATGAAGTACTAATGTAAAGTACCTACTTGTGTACACTTACAAATGTCAGTAAGTTGACGGTGGCCTAGCACGTGCACTGTCTGTTATCACTTATCAGTTGCACGCACTGTGGCTAAATAATACTGACGTTTATAAGTGCAGCGAACATACGCCAAGATTTCTGATGTCAGATGTTCTGTTTTCTGATGAATTTCTTAGGATTGACTTGAGACATTCATTAGTAAAGATTAATTTTATTATTACGGATAATAAAATTAATCGTGTAAGTGTTAAAACGATAGATACTTATATAGTATCTATCGTTTTAACACGGCCTCATTTTATCGAGCTTTTAAACAGAAAAAGGGAAAATATTAGGTTGTTCGGTAGGTAATTTCGTTCTTTTGTGGAAATGAAAATGTATTAAATTCAAGCTCGAAACTGTACCCCAACAAACGAAATGATTTTCCAAACAACCTAATTTTTAATATATTTTTTTTGTGTCTTAATTACAAATGAAATAGTTTGATACAGAAGCAATAATTTCTCATTAAAAATAAAAAATATTTTTCCTTTTAGTTCTATGATCTAAAAATCACCCAGACGATCGACTCTAGCACGTAGTAAGTATATTTGTCTTCTACGTCGCAATATTACATCTTATCGTATACACTTTCAAATAAACTTTTCCATTAGAAATAACGCCCGTGTTACTTGTGATATATTATATATTTTCTTCAACTGCTTCCATGAACCAGATCCGTGTACGACTGCTGATCACAAGATCTTAAGCAAAGAGCTATTAAAATTACCAATTTCTGATAAAATATTCCGAAGTTGCAGTTGCCCTGTAGTAATAGGATTGCCTTTCATTGCCTTATACTGGACTATCACTGAAAACGGTAAAACGTAGGTGTAGAAACCTTTCGCACTATCTATTGCTTACTGCGTAATTTAGACCGCCTTAGCTACAAGTTGGTAAAGTCTTAGCTAAGTAGAGATTCCTGGCATGCACGATTTATATAGTTATGAACTAGTAGTTCCAAAATAAATTCACCGTCAGCTATATAGACCTATGTCTATGCTGCTGACATGGTCATACAGTCTGGGTGCCTGACGATCTATATACTATTTTTTTTCCTTTGGTAAGGTGTAAATTTTTCATTAAGGGTTACTAAGTTGTAATACTATAGTAGCTGCTAGTTCAATATGATAAGCTTCACCATGAGGTAAAGTTGCAGTCTCTTCACAATTTAATCGTAACACCATAACAATCCCACAGTTTTAGTATATGATAATAATGCATGTTTCCCCGAACAGCGTGTTGTGGTGCGAGCTCTCAGTATCGTCGTGTTTACACAGCGGACTATGTGCGACAATGAGCTGTTGCCACTTGCACGCACATTGTAAACTAAATCGGTATTTTTCACTCTCATCGGCGGGAATTCCTTGTGAACATCTTTATTATAATAACACATTTATATCCGGGAGATAAAGGTATAAGTTTTAAGTAAAAACTATGTCCAAAATCACTGTAACTCTACTTCAAAGTATATAACTGGAATTGCGGCTGAACTTTTTGGCAGAGTAGGTACAGCCTATCTTTGTGGTATTGCTTTGAATATTCACGTATGAGTTTAAACGAATATGAAGGAGAATAAACAAGTATCAAGCAATAAATATTTCTTTAGCGCCACCACCACAAAGTTGGTATAAGTTTTGGTATTCTGTCATTCGTTTTGTTCATCAAATCTTTCGGAGCAGGTTGTAATTCTTATTTGTATTTGAAAGTCAGAAATGCAGAGTAAAGGTGCTATTTAACTCTTATTACTAACTGACATTTGGTTTGGTTATTAGTAAATTAGTTTCTAAACGTAACTTGTGTTGAAAAATGAACTGAAATCTTCATGAAGATGAATTCAGTGACTGCTACCGATTGGCAAGGAAAATATGCGCAAAAAAAGTTTTAGCAGACAATTGTAAATAAGGTTACTTTTTTAAGAGGGTGTGTATTAATAAGTCATATTTTCTGTCCAAAATTTCAACTGCCACAAGTTAGAAAATGACTAAATAGACTTTATTTTCCGGGAAAATCAATATAAAATTAATTAATATATATTATATTTTCGCGCGTGACATGCGTCTAGTTTATAAACAATGGGGGGTTTTGGGTATGTCATCGGTATTTATTGCGGTTTTCCTATAACATGGTGTAATCGTAATAAAATGTTTTTGACCGGTTTCGTATAGAAAGCAGGTACTAGGCAAATATGGATACAGTTTAAATTGCCGGCCGCTTTGTGAGTTATGTCCTTCGATTTGACCAGTTTCATTGATACTAACCAACATTAATAATAAATATATCATGTCCATATCACTTGTTCCAACTCTGTAGAAAAATATTGTGATGTAAGGGTTCTTTAAAACAGTTCTTGAAGATATGCAAAGTCCCCAATTCACACTTGGCGAGCCTGACGGACTCAAAGCCTAACTCCTTACTTATCCCGTGAGGAGATCCTTACCCAGTATTATCACGTTTAATTTTCCTTAATAGAGGTATTTATGCAAAATAAATAATTGTGAGCCATTTTAAAATATTCTCCTCCTGTCTCAATGTAAAAGAATAATAATACACCATATTGTTATATAAGTTTTTATTTTAAAGAAAATATAGGTCCGTTTAAATATACATTGGAAACTTACAGACAGTTTCCGATATGAGATATAAATACTGATATGAAATTATATTATTATATAACTTTATAGAATTTACACGCTATTAAACACTAACTGGCGTTAACTATAAAATAAGTCTAACTTTCATATAAACTCAACTATATATCATTTCTATTAAGATTGACTATATCCTCATATGATAAGCATTTCAGTATTTAAAGAGAAACTGCCTTTAACATAAGATTCCAATTTAATACCGTTCCACGTTAGAAGAGTCTGAATAATTATATTAAACTCATTACTGTCCCACTGCTGGGCAAGGGTCTCTTCCCGAACGAAGGAGGGATTAAGCCTTGCATACACCACGCTGACCCAAGAATCTCTCTATTTTTTTATTACTATATTACTATTATTTGCACTAATCTCTGTCTACCCCTTATGGAAAAAAGCCGTGATTCCATTAATGTACATAGGTAATTATGGGTACATAAGCCGACATCATTTCCAGGAAAATATGATTATGTTTTATATGTTTTTCATCATCAAATTTAAAATGATTTTACATTCCCGTTTTCCTATTCTAAAATCGCATAAACATAGTTTTGTAAGTAGTTCTACCCGCGCCACGTCAACAGTGTTGTCAAACAGTGTACACACACTAAAACAAACAAACATATCAGTGCAACTCGCTGATACGTTATCAGAGAGATCTCAGCGTTATCACGGATGCAACGGACCGAGCCGCGCGCGATCAAATGCGAACTGCGAACTATTATTGTATGTATATTGTGCCGAAACAACTGCAGTCTTATAGTTAAAGGTATATAGTTGCATTAATATCCAGGCTTGTTTTCTTTAGGGTAGGTAGATATCGATACTAATATTATGAAGCTGAAGAGTTTGTTTGTTTGTTTGAACCCGCTAATCTCAAAAACTATTGGTCCGATTTGAAAAATTCTTATATCATCTATATATCATCACGCTACGACCAATAGGAACAGAACAGCAGTAAATAATGTTACAAAAACGGGGAAAATTTTGACCCATTCTCTCTTATGTCACGCAAGCGAAGTTGCGCGGGTCAGCTACTTAGGGAATATAAGACTTTTCTTTGCAGAGCCTCCTGTTCTCGGGTAGATTGTAGAGACTACAGTCTACAGTTCTTTCTAAGCTAAGGGAAGCTTCAATAATTGTAACTGCAATCATAAACGTCAACATCAGTCCAAAAATATTTTATTTCGATTTTGGAGCCTAACTTGTGTAGGTTGCTATTTAGTTTGTATATTTCAGTTGTTACTGTTTCATATGGTTTAAACAGTATATTCTGTTATATACTGCTGTTACTTTAGTATAAGTACCAGTCTCACCTACAGGTATTATAACCATACATAAATTGGTTGTGGAAGTCAGATAGGCAGTCACACCATTTAAAATACTAGTTTTCAGTTGCATCCAGTGATACTGAAAGTCGACTCCAACATAGTTGGAAGAAATGTAAAGCTTGTTGATGAGTTTATTTTAGTATTAAGAATCCATTTATTAATTCATTAAATATGGAAATCTAAACCTGAATCTATGTATAGAATTGAATAATTGTTGCTACGTCCAAATTATATAATTGTAATACTGAACAATTTAAACGAGTTACAGATTAATTAATTTAAATACAATTTAATTTAAAGAGTTGCGAATTTATTTTGGTACATTCTAGTAACCTTTTGACTTTTGAAGTCATGTCTACGACACGTGAATGGGAAATTAGCAAATGGATATTATTCTGATTTTCTTTATTTAATTACGATTGTTATACTACGCTTAGGCAGAGTTGTATAAACTGACGACGATTATTTCGTATTATAAGATGTTGGTCAGGCAGTCTATTGCCATTTACCTTATCCAGATTACATCTGAAAATACTTTTCTTAATTATATCAAAAAACAGCTTTCCGCTCGCAGCTTTGCCCGCGTGGAATTGAACCTTCTTCGAGGTGGAATTTCCACTCTTAGTGCTCCTCTACACTTCCTAAGGAATCTTCATACCAAATTTCAACTTTCTACGCTCAGTAGTTTCTGCTATGCGTTGTCTATCAGTCACTCAGTAACGGAAGAGTTTTATGATGTACATAGATATTATGTTTATAGATAAAGGTCTAATAACAGTGCTTTATTAGGGACTCAAACACAGTACCTCGTCATCAGCTCAGCCAAATTCATCAAAGGACAGACTGAGTTAAATCCTTCTTCCGCTTACACAGTTCTTGATTTTCATAAGGTGTTGGTTTTCCTTCCAAACGCTTACCTTTGCACGTATGACATGTACCCAGTACAGTGACCAATGAATCATGTACTGCAATGACACCGAGTAATTGTGACTCATAATACAAAAGCCGAATTTCTGCTTAACTTATATGTGAGGCGGGGTTTCTTTGTGTGAATTGAGAAACTGATGTAAGAAGAAGTATTTCCTACTTGCATTAACGAATTGGATAGTTAACTTATAACGTTGCTTTTCCTGAAATGTTTTATTTCTCCAATAAATCAAAATTATCAACTTTAAAATAAATAAATTATTAATTTAATAAATTAACGTTGCTAGGCAAGGGTTTTCTCCCGGAATGAGGGAGAGGTTAGACCTTAAGCTCACCGCGCTGGTCAAGTGGGAGTTGGCTATCAACTTATACTACGAAATTAATATTTTTAAAGAAAATAACAAATATTTTTCTTAAATTAAATCATTTAGTATCAAATAATACGTCCGTGAAGACTCACTACACAAACTAATACCATGTATTTCATAATTGAGAGCAGACTCAGGAAAAAACCTTCAGAGTCATACATGAAACGTAAGCACTTGAGAGTTCAAGCAAATCCTTACACATCAAAAACGATTGAATTGAGAGAAGAATCGTTGTCGCGAGCAGTTTTCATCGATATCTCAGCGCTAGCCTGATCGCTGACGGACCGTTTTGTCAACAATGGCTATTGTCTTCCACGATGTTTTCAAATAATATATGGACATCACCCTTCCTAAGTGTAGCGAAATTTCAAGATCGACAGGGCGCTTATGACGCTGTTTTGTAGCAAACTACGTGAGAAACGTACGAAAGACTTTTCTACACCATTTTTTGTACTAAAACTTTTCCTAATTCCAAAAACTATAAGTTTCTTCAACCTATTAAGATCAAAGATTGTAGTTGCAGTTGGTAGTGTATGCGTCTGCTGACCTCGGAGTTCCAGGTTTGATTCACGGGTGAAGCAAAGTGGTATTAGTCTTTTCTTAATTATATTACAATATTGCTCTATGTCTGAAGTTTGGTGACGTGCCCGATATTAATACTTGAATACAGCTTTCAAAGGTATTAAAACTATCTAAACTGCACTTGATCAGCGTGGTGGAGTCAGGCTTCACATGAAAAGAAACAATTCCTTTAGATTTTAGAATGAGCAGCTAGCATACATAACCGTTGCTTGAAATGAGAACCAAACTTGGTACCTGAGTAGGTAATACGTTACTTGCGTAGAACATCACGATTTGTTACTATTGGAGAAGGTAGAGACTATAATCTTTTAATATATAAAATTTCCATATCACAATGTTAGTTACAATACTCCTCCGCAAAGTCTGGACCGATTCTCATCAAATTTTGTGAGCATATTGATTAGGTCTGAGAATCGGTCTACATCTATTTTTCATATCTACCCCTAAGTGGCACTATTTTTTTTATTTGTATGGCAAAACAACGTGTCAGCTAGAAATTTATAAAAAAAAGTATATAATAGAAAATGTGTTAAGGTTATTCATAGCCTTATTTATACGTACAAACAAAAGTAAGCTGTTATTTGTACATTGTACATTTGGTATTTCCAAAGAATTGTGTAAAAAACGTGTAAGTAATTATTCTTTGCAAAACGTTTCTTCAGTTAAAAACTAACATTTCATATAAAATAATTTTGACGTCAATCATATAAAAAACTTTGACTTTTGACAGTCTTGTAAGGTAACTCTTTTTTAGTAGAAAAAAACACATATTTGAATATGTTATTACGCAGTTAATAATTATTATGAAATTTACTAGATAAATATGTTAATTTTATGAAATATTCGTAGGTATAATTAACAGTATATATTTAAGAATTTAAATATGTTATGTGTAGATACTAATATTTTATTCAAAATGTGTACGATTGTGATTATAGGCTTAATAAAAATATAGATTATTATATTACATTTACTGTCTAAAAAAACCTTACTATGGATTTTAATTAAACGCAATATTTAGGTAGATACGTAGATATTTAAAATTAGTAACCATGACGAAGAAAAAGTCTGTGCTAATTTAATTATAACAATTCTTATTTAAGATCTGGGTAGTAAATATAAATAAATTTATTACTAAAATATCTTCAGACTACTCTTAGTAATATGAATAGAAAATCTGGTTTACGGAAAGCAAATAAGAAAGAAAAATACATATTATTATTACTGTTTAATGTTAATATCATAATTATGTTATTCAAATATAATAAATATGAGGTAAAAATAGACCCAACAACATGACGTCATTAGGAACAAACTTCAAGAATATTTGCAATAGTTTGGATTATGGATGGATTTAATTTATTTAATTCGCCAAGATAACTGTAGCTGTGGATATATTGTATATATATGTACAATTAAAAAAAAACCATTAATGTCGCACTGCTGGGCAAGGGTCCCCTCCCGTAATAAGGGAGGGTTTAAGCTTTGAGTCCACCACGCTGGCCAAGTGCAGATTGAGGACTTAGCATACCTACCTCGAGAACTATTTCTAAATAACTCTTTAACTAACTAATATGTATATGATACTATAACATAACACACAATATGATAATAATCTTTTAATATTGCACACATTATCAATAAATGAATCAACAGAGATGACCCCGGGTTTTAGATTCCTAAACGCATTACGTATCAAGAATCCATCACAATAGTAGAGAAAAACATGTCATGTTATTTCTTATTCTTCGCATTTGTTTAGTATAAACGGTATGCGACGTTTCTAAAGAAGATACTATTGTGTCAACCGGTGCATTATTTATACTAATACTGTAAATAACTTCTATAAATGTGTTAAAAAACAATAGAAATTGTGTACAGTTATTGTATTAGCGTTTTTGTTTGAAATGTGGATGATCCAATAGTATCACTATTAATGGCGATAAACATTTGTTTTATGTAAACATTTATATATGTGATCCAACATCATTTACTTATTGTTCAGTTGTTAGTAGTTTTGGAGATTTAATTGTGATTGTGAATAGTAACGAGGTAGACGAATATTGAACACGTTTTATTTGATGGATAATAAAATATGAGTTTTGTTAGTTGGTGTAACAGTTTAATATTACGTTTGCAAGTATGGATTAATTTGGTGGCTGATTTTGTTACTTTGGTACGTACTTTACATAAATTACTTTTATAGTTTTATTATAATAGTGTCGCATACATACATTAGTGTAGATATTTAACAGTATTTTACAATAATTTTCCTTAAATATAATAGTTTTAGGTTATACTAATATTTGTCAATTATTTTCATAAATTAAAATAGTTTAGAATCAGACTGTTTTTTTTAAATCTCAATTACACGTGTGTTGTTCACATGTACATCGACACGTGTCATACAGGTACGATTTGACACATGTCACATAACACATGCACATTATTTGACATACAGTTGTGATGTTAGTTTGACAATTAAATGTAATATTTACGGCTAACTTATGTAAGTCTTGAGTAGTTTGAAATAACCGTTATACTGTAAAACGTACAGTTATTTTAGTTATTATTTAATTTTAATAGGTCTTGGCTATTAGTTGAGTATGTTCTACGGTATTTGTGCAAATTTGTTTTATTTAACAGTGGGAATTTAATTAAACTTTTTATACTTAAGTCCTTATTACTCAATAATATAAATGGTTTTGTTTGCGTATTTAACAAAATATTTAAGGTTTTTAGTAAATTAGTTTATTTTTAGTAATATTATAGAAAATGCTTAATCGATTTTGAAAAGTATTTTATTAGTATTGTTGATAGTAGGAAATAGTTCATGATCATGAGGCTAAAACTCCGTTTTTTATAACTTTTTTATATAAATCTACTTAACATTTTAACTGATTATTCAAAATTATATTGATATATATTCTTTCAATCCGACATTAAAGAAGGCAAGCCAATAATTAACTGCCAATAAAAACGCTTTCTGGAAATTTCTTAAATAAAAAACCCAACAGCAGTTTTTAAATCAATACCGTGACTTCTTAATCTTCATTATAATAATTAATTATTAGTGGTTGACCAAATACCACAGAAAACCTTTCCGTCCAGGAAATTTATATATTATTATACTTTTACCTTAAAACACTTACAGGAACTAACACGTATTGTAGGTTACCTAAGTAAATATAACTCCACTTTCCCATTGCTGCGATGGTACCTACGGGACCTACCTACTTTATGGGAAAAAGGCAAGATTGTATGTATGTATGATGCAATGGTTTCCTCCCGGAATAAGACAGGGCCTTGAATCTACCACGGTAACCATACACTTAGATTTGTTTCAACTCTTAGGTATGCAATATTTCCTTACGAAGTTTCCTTGTTCATTAAAGTAAATGGGAAATATTTCTAACTAGCAGACGTACGATGTTTCATTTCTTACAACTACAAAACTTAAAAAACAATCGTCTACTTTTTAATAATAGTGACATATATTTATTTGATCCCAAGTCTTTAAATTCTTAAAATCGGTTTTAGACCGCGAAAACCTATAAGACTTCACATTTATTATATTAGCATTTTTAATAGTCATGCCTTGCCTGCCTTTTGAATCCTAGACCACTCGTGTAAGAGCCAAATGCTTATACTACTCAGCTATCACTACTAACCTCGAAGATATCTTGCTGCAATTTTTTCGTCCAATATTAAGTCAATGATTGTAAATTGGACAACTTGGTTGGCCAACTTAAGTCATCAATTGCATATTCGATTGGTCTCGAGATATATTGCCAAATGTGGAGGGTTTTTTTAATTGTCAATCGTTCCCAATATGGGAATACTTGAAGGTGTGGTAGCCATAGTAATGAGGTTGCGAATCTTACGTTTTTCTGGCTAAAAAGGCCACTTTTTGCTGTGTTTTGTACTCTATATTTTATCAAACGTATTTGAAGGTCGTAAGAGCAATTTTGTAGTGTATCGGTATAATCTTACTATTTGTTTTATAGAGTTTAAACATCTCTCTTAATGCTTTGCCCATTTGCCGAAACAGTAGTTTACTTAGCTATCGAGTTTCTGCTTGTGGAAAGACATTCCGGAACAAAAGGCCTCCTATGCATTAGATTTGGTTATAAACTATCTGTAAAAATTTCATCAAAATCAATTCAGTAGTTGTTGCGTAAAAGAGTAACAAACATATACACACCTCACCAACTTTCGCATTTATACAATAGCATAGTAGTATTCTAGTTTTGTGACACCTAGATGAACATAACCCCATCTATCGGTCGCAACCTTAAACTAGAGAAATTTCCAATTTACCAAAGAAAAACATGCACTTGGTTGTAGTCGTAAAACCGTATAACTGAATAACCGTATAACCGTATTAATGATGTATATGCATTATATCGAGAGTCTAAAGTGAAATCAGAGGAACAATGTGTGGTTCCCACACGGTGGCGCCCTCTAGCGGCGTTCTAAGAAACCACGGTGTCATGTACTGGCGCCGGCGCATGCTTTCCTTTAATTTTGGAATTACTCATTACTTTTATGTGTGTGTGTTTGTGTGTGTGTTGATGTTTTAAATCAAGTGATATTTGAGTTACGCATGTTTCTTCGAAGTTGTTGTGTGATAGTACTGTGTACGTTTTATTTCTCAGCTGAGTTTGCTATTTGAGCTGCTAAAGACTTGTTTGAATGGTTGATTCAGTATTTAGTGTAAGTAAACCTGAATTTAGTTTAAATACAAGGTGGATTTTCAATAAAATAGTCTAGTTAAAAAAATGATAATTGTAGTTCAATTTTTATGTATGCACGTAAAGTTAATAACACTGAAAAGTTAATGATTTGACTGATAACAGTGTTGCTATAATCCAATCATTTTATCACGCAACTGACAAAATCTAACGACAAGTTTTTCAGAATCGAAACCATAGACTAAAATTACTAGGTACCATAGAGTTAGCAACACGCACTAGACGAGACATGATCGGTGTCGATGGCCAAGTCCCTATCAGTTGGCGCCTCGGTTTACCAAGTTTCCAGTAATCGTTCGTTCACGGTAAACGATACCAAGTACCAACGACACTGGACAAACGACACCACTTGCGGATTTTACAAATTCCATACACTTCGATACTTTCAGCTTTAAGACTCTGTGGGGGTTCCGTAGACCATAGAGTCGGGTTACAGGATGTAGAGTTGTGTAGTCTTTGGACTCCCCGTGGAAGGTGTCGGTTTAGTTACGGTTTAAAATAAATGTAATAGTGTCGACTACTAGTCAAGTCAGCAACTCTTTATGAAATATCAGAAACATATTTCAGTTTGAAAATACGACATAGTGACGTCACATTTTCCTAGTTGCGTTAATTCGTTCTATTTCTTTTTTTATTTAATTACCAGACTGTTTTTCACCTTCGATATCCTTGTGTGATTTTCCTAGTACTATTCTACATTTTCGAGTAACGCTTTAATAGATGTTATTAAATTTAAAAAAATGTTTTTTTTCCTGGAATGAACATAAGACAAAATATTACCACGTACAAAATATTATTATAAAAACAAAAAAGTCTACGAGTAATCGAATGATTCTTTATAACACTAGAGTCTACAATTAAAATTCAGTTCTACAAATTCAGTCAGTTTATTTTAATCGTATAATTATCTGAACAGATATTTAAGACTGATGTTTCCTCCTCTTTTTACAAGAACAATAACATAATAAATAAAACTAAAAACGTAATCATCAAGATATTTTGTACCACATAAATAATAGATTTAAATAATTAAAAAACTAGGAACTTTTAATACAATATTTTTTGGTGTTTATTTATATTTCTGATGATAATTTTGATAAGTAAAGTAATTATTGTTCTCATAGCTTTTTGTTTTAATACGCAAAGGTCAGACGTATGTTAGACATTTAATAAATCGACCGATTTTGAGATAACAACATAAAATAATGAAAATGTTTAAACTATGTAAGGTTTTAAATAATAATAATATATTAAATTAGGTTTTGGGTATTTGGATGAGGGAAGATTTCCTTTGCTTGTTAAACGCCCCCAGAGGAAAGAGTTACCTTAAAATTGGAAAAAAATCTTGTTATCTAGTATTTTTCTATGTTCCAGCGTATTTCTAACAAACTACTTAAACAATAAAACGATGAGTAGATACAGACTTAAAAGTTTGCACAAAACCAGTTACTAGAGCAACTGAATAATAAGTATGGGTCTCTAATAAAAAAAACTTATTTTTCAAGAGTATTTTAAATCTTTATCAATTCTAAAATTATTCCACAATTTGAATACCTAACTTTTTTATAACAAAACTCGGTATCATCTGTAAAACAGCAAAACGGAGGTTGCGGAAACACAATTAGAATTTGGAATATAAGGAAAACTAAGTCATTTATATTACTGGCTGAATACAATTGAACAGTCTCTTGCAGTTACAGGCTGGCTGTCAAACGAATTGTTCGTGCCATAGAGTATATTAAATGTGTATTGACAAATAAAAAAATAATGTTTTACTGTGATTAAATTGTTAGGTGATATTTGCTTTTCTTTTTTTGTATGGATATAGGGTTCGACGAGGATTTTATGATGGTACTTCTTAGGTAAGATTTATTTGTTATAGTATTTAGTAATAGATTTAGTGTGTTTAGGTGTTACGGAAGTAGATACAAAAGTGCGCATCGAAGTATTAAAAGTACGAATAGTTTTTATGGACTGACATTTTAATATTGACGAGTGGACCGACCTTTTAGGTCGATTAGGAAACTTGTTATATTTAAGGCATTTTTTTTCACAAAACTAATTTATTTTTTATTTCCAGCATGATGGACTCCGGCGGGGCTGGCATAGCTGAATCACCACCGACTTACCACCGGAGCTACGAGCAATACGTGCAAGGAGCTGTGGAGAACAGCACCGACTTAGTGCAGGAACAAACAAGCCCAGAACTAGTTGTATGGTCAACTCTACCATATGGCATCGACTCCAGAGGATTATACGATTACAGGAACCCATATGAAGCGAGTAGGGACTACTCTAGTCAGCAGTACGCTAGAGCTCCCTTCACGACTAAAATGGGGCAAGCTAAGGCACTAAAAGAAGCCAGGATACGCAGGCCTATGAATGCCTTCATGGTCTGGGCCAAAGTTGAAAGGAAGAAGCTGGCTGACGAGAATCCGGATCTGCACAATGCCGATTTGAGTAAAATGCTAGGTAAGTGGACTTTTGCATTAAGTACGGTTAAAAAACCCGAGCATAACTGTCAGTTGTCTATATCTTTTTTTATTTTTGGAATATAGGTACCTATGTTCAAATTTTGTTGCGTGCCAGTTATTAATATTGTTTTTAATTCCGACTAGAGGTCTAATTTTAGCATGCACTGTTATGCATTTTAGGATTTCATTTAATTTACCTTATTGTTTAAAATGATGATTTTGTTTTCCTGTTTTTATCAAAATGATGCCTATTTTTGACTAAAATGATAATGAAATAAATAATTGGACGGGAAAGAGCGGAATATTTAATTATTTATCAGTTTGTTTCTATTATTGGAATGTACCTATTTGATAAAATAATATAAGTATTTTTCAATTACATAGAATCATAAATTATAGAGTAAATATTATTATGAAGTTAAATTTGTGTCTATGGACTCGTAAACAGAACTTAAAATATTTTACGTTGTTTTTTTAGGTAGCTCGTGTAAAACGAAAAAAACTATATTATTTATTAGAATTTTATTCTTGTACTTTTAATATATTCCGTCCATGAAACTATATTCTCTTGACATTATCTATGATTGATGTTAGTCTGTTTTTAATTATTAAATTTAATTTAAAAATATACATCAAATGCTTATTATTATTTAAATTGTTTTTGATATTTATATAAATAAAAATATAGTATTTTAACAAGAGTGTTGACGCGACTGTTAAAAAACATTAATCTCTGTTAAAATTATTGCGTAAATTTTACATGATAAAATCGTAAAAAGTAATAATCTCATTGTTTCCTAGTGGTCTTTAAAAGGGCTCTTAAGTTTACTTAATTATTTAGTAGTTCTATAAATAATCATAAATAATAATAATTAAAATACATATTTAAAATTGAACTTTGGTACTTAATATAATAAATTTATTGCATTATTTATACATTTTGACTGGTATTACAAAATATTATTGTGTTTGTATTATCAAGTAGGTCAAATAAAGTACAACAATTTAAATCAATCCGAAAAAAATTATCTCCCCAAAATATAGATATAAATATTTAGGTAAACATTTGTAATAAAGTAAAATTACATTTTACTTATTACTATTATACTGCTGCGCACGGGTCTCCTCTCATAATAAGAGAGGAGGTAGGCTTATATCTTATAATTTATTAAAACAAAATTCCCAACGAACATTCCATGTACAAATTACCATTGCCGCAGCCGGGTTCCGAACCTGTGAATGAGTCAGCACAAAATACCAATCTCGAAACTTGTACTACATTTGAAATTTAAATGTTCAAAATATATTACACTAGTTTACTGTGTCTAAGTGAAACACTACGTTCCGTAGAATACGAGGTTTGATTCCCAAGTTAGGAGGAATGCTTTCGGATTTTCTAAGCGGTAGTGTTTCTGTAAGTCACGGGGTTTGATTCCCGATTCGGGATGAATGATTTCGGTTTTGTTTTAAGTTATGAGACTTGTTAGTAATATGACAATAATTTTGCATAAATTAGACTGACATTTATGTAACTGAAAAGTAGCTTTTCTCAAGTACACAATATAAAGTAATTTGTTTTTGTGTTAGTTATATCGAAAACCTATTAAAAATATGGTTACAATTGTTATATTAAATTTTATCCACATTATAATATAATATACTAATTAAGTCAATTAAAGTGCTCAATAATTTCGCACTAATCCTTTAATTAAAAACCATACCTAAAAAGAGTCTAGATTAGGCTATCCACTAATTGTAACCTAGGAACGAGAGCGTTTTTTCCTGATTATAATTGGCAATTGACGATAACGCTTTACATCAATTAATTCAATATTAAAAGTGCTCACAATTACCTAATAAGCAAATTTAAATTGCTACTTAATAATAAAATTTGGATAACCACTTAGATATAGGTATAAAATCCTTACTGAAATAAAATAGGAAGGTATATATATTTAACCCTCTTTCAATTCAAAACTGCTAAACCGGCTTTGATAAAATTTGGTGGGATAGTAAAATTAAAATACATACACAGAGTGCAGAGACAAGGGTGTATGATATATACCTAAATTTCGCTATAAACAATATTACCATTTACGTAATGCCATTTACCGGGCTAGTTGCCAACCTTTGGACTACTAATAAGAACAATCTTACATAAATTAGAAAAATACGAATAGCATGTCCAACTTGGAAATCGAACCCAGGTCAATTGTCACCACTGCACCGATCGCGCACACACGAGCCAGACCTAGCTTTTTCAGTAGAACAATACTATACGGTCGGAGCTACAAGCATAAACTTGATACTTATACAATAAATAATGTTATTCCTATTTTAACGCTTGTTCGCTCTTAATCGGTTCAGACATAATGACTTAATTAAAATACTATACTGTACTTAAAAAACTGTTTAACCATATTAATGACATCTTTCTTATTACGAAGATGAGTAAGGTGTGTCCTCAGTAAGGGCGGGTAGCGGAGAGCACAGCGATTTTAAACCGCTCACTGAAATCTGGCATAAAGATCATGTTGATGTAAAACTGTTCGATGATAAGTATTAAAAATTTAAAGAAACGCTGGATAATTTTTCTATGCAAGAGACCTTTGCTTAGCAAGAACTTAACTGTGCTAATGACAAAACTTATTGTCATGACAACTAGATCAATTGGCTTACTGGTTTGTACTTCCTACGTTAATGTTTTTCATAGCTGTTATATTTACTTGCCATGGGTATTTCATATCATTTAGTGCGCTTCTCACACAAAAAATTACATAGCCTTATGCTTCTTATAAACGCTACTCGCTCCTCTTATCGCTTACATCCCCACCACATCCTCAGCCGAAGAATTCAATAAATTACATACAAAGATTGATTAGCAAACCAAAAAAGCGTGCATACAAACATACAAGAAATGTGGGAACATAAAAAATACATGGTAACTTGTAATATAGCTCCTTATTTGTCGTGTTGAATGGCGACATTGCGTTTCTACACGATACTTGGAACTCACTGATTAAGATATCACTTAGATTAGAGCTGTGTTTCTTTTGATTAAAAGAAGAATTCTAAGGTTAATCAAGGCTTGAATAGTCTTATTTGATTTCTTTTTTTTTACACACCCCCGCACTAACAATTGTTCAGTGTCGCGAGGAGTTTTACAAACATACAAACAATGTACACAAAGTACAGCCAGACCCGAAACAACAATTTGTGGATCGCACAAATATTTGTTTCGTGTGGGAATTGAACCCAGGACCTCTCTACGCACTAGTAACGGCGTGGCGGTCTTAACCACTGCCCCACGGAGGCCGTCAAATAATTATTTTTTCTTGTTTCGTGTATACCTGACAAAGAATTTCACTTTAAGAATAAATAACTTACGTACACGCATAGTTAAACTTCATTCGCAAATTAACGCCAAGTGCTAACTGCTAAATATTTGAAATACTCAAAGTAGTATAAGAGTTGACCTCAGCTAATATAACTTTCATTGCGAGATAACAGGAGTGGAGGACATGATCTACGCACGACACGTTGCGTAGCTCCAACATCGTACAGACAAACGAAAAAGTGATTTGAAACAAGGAAATTTTACCTTTAAGTTCTGTTTAAACACTTTAGTTTCGTAGCGTGTCCGACCAATCGAGGTCTTGGGTTTGAAAAAAGTACCACGGGACGGGAAAAGTACCAATGGATTTTTTTATCTTTATTCAATAAGGGCTTTTAACTCTACGAGCTTAAGTCAGCTCCATAACAACAAAAACAAAAAATCTACACAGTAACTGTTATCTTCTTAAAACTATGAAATATAAAATTATAAACACATTTAGCTTTTCTACTAGCTGGATCAACTAAAATATTGCTAAACATTCCTACGTACCAATGGATTTTACTGACATTTTTATCAGTAGCCCGGAGTTATAACGTGCCTAGTAAATGAGAATAGGCTCACCTTCTATTACATGGGACTAAAGGTTTTTATTGTAAAACGTAAGTGGGCATGTATTGCATACATCTCTGCCTAATTCTTGGGGTGTAACAGGCGTGATATTATGTATGTACAGAAAGAGGATTGGACTACGCTTCCACATCGCTGTGGTTTTTTCAATATATTTTCAGACAATATTCTTCCTCAATTCCATCACAGATTTGCGGTATATAACAATAATAATATTAATAAATAGAAGCGCTATTTATTATTATTAATCAAACACAATAATAATTAAATAATGAAACAATTCTATGTGCAGGAAAATATAGGAATGTTCTGTGATTGAGATGAGCTTATCAATGCTATCATAGCGATGTTTGATTTTAATATATTTTGTTATCATTATTATGTACAGGGTGTGCAGTACTTAGAGATAAATAGATTTTTTCGAGGCGCCCATAGCCAGTATCGCTCACCGGTCGGTAAACGATCTGTGGGTTAAGCTACCCTTGGAGCGGTCATTCCATAGATGGGTGACCACATAGTGGTGTTTGAACTGGACGTTTCCGTGCTTCGGATGGCACGTCAAAAGTCGGTCTCGTTGTTGTCAATTCAAATAACAGTTGGTAAGTCATGCCAGAGGCCTTTGGGCGGCTTGAAGAACTTTGACATCCTTAAAATTATTACAAATAATTCAGGACTACGAAAAAATATTATTGTTATTTAAATTATTTTCCTCATATACTTATTCATATTCAAATACTTATCATTTATTTAGTAAGCTTCGAACTGAGTATTGAAATAGTTATTAAATAATTCTATTACTATATTCATATTTCTGGGCTTCCTTAAATTATATTTTACTTAATATTGAAACGTATATTAACTATATTCCTTAGTGCCCATATAAGTAAATAATTCAATAGCAAAAATATCGGCATAGATGTATTAAATACACTATAATTTATTCTAAGTCGGCCCGATTTCATAACTTCTGAATAAGTATAGTTTAGCGTATCAGGTGAATTTCATCATTTGTTTTCTTTATCTGGCAGGTTATCTGACACTTATCCATGACCCATGAAACTGGACTACATCTTCTTACATATTATATACCCGTGTACATTTTTGACCTGAAACAATCGTCTAATTTATCATTTTAACAAACAAATTATTATCAAAAGTGTCGACAAGGTAATCAAACCCGCTACTTAAAGTTCAATAGTCTGTTATAATACATATGAGTTCATATTACATCCAAAATAGGTTAGAACGGTATTGTGTGGTTGAGTGTACGCCGTACGGGACCGTAGTTATGGCAAGTCATTACGAACCTATGTGGGTGGCAAGATGCTATCATTCTTAATGAAATAAAACGCTTAGAAAAAAATAATACTGCCTTGCCATGTACTTCTAAATACTTTGGGTTAACTATTAATGTTAATGCACAAACAAATTTACACTTTATCGTGGTTTGATAAGGTCGAAATTGCAGTAACATGTTTCGTCTTCCAAAAATCATAACTACGAAATTATTTTGGCAGTTCGATTAAATAAATTTGTCTCTTAATTTAATGTCAATAGAGTCTATATTTGTTTATTAAATGTTTATATGTGTGGTGATGAATTAGAGTTATTGTTTTATCGTACCGGGATAACCGAAATTAGGTCCGGATTCTCCCGTTTGATAAGAGTTGCCTTAAACGTCTGCTACCCGTCTGGGGAAACACGAGCGTGATGTTATATAATGTTACTATATTTATACATAAATATGGGTTATATACAGGATGTTCTATAGTACTAGGTATGTACTTAATTTTAGGCAATCTGTAATAACATGAAAAACTATACTGTTATCTGGGGGCACGGAAGTGCCCCCGCAAGTCGAGCAAAAAAAAAGCGGCACGGCCGTAACATCCTTTTCTCGAAGCAATTCGGGCTATTTTTAACACCCCTATAATTTCGTAGTGGATACAACAAGAAGCCTGGATTTTCAGCAACTAATCAGTCATTGTATAAACACGGTATATTTAAAATTTCAGTCAATTTGAACCAGTAGTTTAAGAATGACAACTTGTTAAAATTTTGAATTTTGTCACTCACTGATTCACTGACTCACTGACTCACCGATCATCAAAAGTCTAAGGTACTTCTAGCAGACTTAGAAGCTTAAAATTTTGAATACAAATAGGGTTTAGTGTCTTAATCATGGGAAAAATTCAATATTTTCTAATTTCGGTCAAGTTTTCTAAATACACTAACTGCAACAATAACTTTGTAATCCCATATAAATGTATAAGATTACAAGGTTACATTTGCAGTTAATGAATTAAATTATTATTTCTGTAGAAAATAAAATAACTAGGTGTAAATATGTATCTACTATATGAGACATAACGGGAGGGGGTATAGGGTGGGTAAGGGTGTTTAGCCCTTGAAACTGAACAACATTCCCATAGGAAAATATGTTGAATTATGAAAAAAATACGGCTTTCCATACAAATTGGACTTATGTTTGCTCTATTCGCTCTACAAAAAGAAGTGAGATGCCATCAAAAACATTCTGTAAAAACCTCAAGTCTCGCCGTAAAAAGTTGTGAGATCTATATAATACCAAGTCGATTAATCTATTTAGTCTCTACTTAAAGGACCTTCTGTCTTAAGTTATTACGTATGTTATTATCATGCCAATTTAAAAAAAAAACCTTTAAAACAAATAGATCGACTTGGTCATCGCAAGAAAACACAAATTCGCCATTAACATTTCAGGAGCATTAACTTCTCGTCGTGCTGTGTAGTGTGATACATACTAATAATCAAATCATGCGATGGCCAGGTCGGTCTATTTGTTTTAGAGGTTTTTTTTTTAAATTGGCATGATAATAACATACGTAATAACTTAAGACAGAAGGTCCTTTAAGTAGAGACTAAATAGATTAATCGACTTGGTATTATATAGATCTCACAACTTTTTACGGCGAGACTTGAGGTTTTTACAGAATGTTTTTGATGGCATTAGTTTTTACTCAAATTAAACAGATATAAGTTTTTGCAAAATTTAGTTTAATTTGTTTTTCTTTTTTAATTAGTTACACTAGACGCATTTTTGCTGGACAGGACATTTAGTGCCAGTTCTACAGTTCATAAATAAATCTGATCAGATAATCTGTATAAAACATTTTAGCTTATCAAAGGTACAGAAAACGTATTAACCTTCAAAATTCCGTCTGATAAGCTATCTGACAGATATTTCGAAGGGATGAAAATGTTAGTCTCCAAAACAATTAATTAATCCTATGTAGATTCAAAATGTATGGTTTCTTTAATCCCACATTAAATCAGGGCATAAATATTTGCGGTAAAAGATGCATTTAAATTCTAACATCACTCTATATAAATATTTATGTATGTTTCCAAACAAGATGACGACATCGGGAATTTGTCCCTTTGAGGTAGGAAATGAATAATATTAATTGCATATACATATAATATATTTAATATAATATTAATTATGTGTGGGAAATACCTACAATTAGTATTGTATTATAGGCTCGGGTTTGTGGTTTGTAAAGGTAGTGCATTTAATTAGGCCATACGATAACAGTATTGTCCGGGTTCGATTCCCTAAATGGGTATATTTCAAGGTTTGATTTGGATGTATGTTTATTTATACTTACATTCAATCAAGTTTCCCACAGGAGTACATGAGGGTATACAAATTTATTATGCCATTACTATCTATAATATTTTCAATAATAATACTGATATAGATGACTCATAAAGTTTCTCTAAGTAGCTCTTATAACTGTTGAGTTTAGGAGGTATACATTTATACATAATATATGTTCCCTCATTATCATGTGTAATTAGTTATACTAAAGTGCAATATTTCGACAAGGAGAAAGCTCAGTACTCTAAAGAAAACCATTTTTTTATTGACTTTACTGAAAAATAAATATTTTTAATGTCCAAAAACAACGATCTAATTTAAATGACAAAAGTTTTTGCAAAGTTTACTTTTCTGATCAGTTCCTAAATTGATAATCTTTTTTCGATGGTAACCCACGTTTAAGGAAATAATTATGAAACTATAACAGATTAATATTTAATCAACTGACGTGTATAACGCTTTGGAACATTCTATATAAGGATAATAATCACCTTATAACCTGTAACACACCCTCCTCTGACGTCACAGTCCCGTAGGCCAATCTCTCTTCATTATATTGAGGTCACTTATACAACACTATGACGTCACTGTGTGTGATTTACGTCAAAATACTACTTTATGGTATTATACTTTATAGCCTTGTGGTCTGTGGTCATAATTAAGAGTAGAGCTTTATGAGGACACTATATTTGGTCATAAGTAAGAATGGTTTAGACACGTCAGTGGTATGTTAGTCAATGACACTAATTAATTCTGGACTTAGTAAAATATGACCAGTGTTATGAAATAAGTATAAAAGAGAAGAATAGATGAAATAAGTATATTCGTAAACATTGTGATTTTTGAACTTTAAAATCGTCCTGTCTGTCTGTATGTCCGTATGTCATAGCCATTTGATTTCGAAACTATTAGGACAAAACAGTTGAAAATTAGTAGTTATATATATTCTATACTGAAAACATGAAGCAGCTTTTAGTCACACTCATACTATACTTAAAAATTAGTTCATACTGGACACATAAACAAAACCGATTGCCGCCACTTAAAAAAAATCACCTCAAAATGACACTTTATCAAAGAGGTTTCAGTCTTACAAAATACTGATACAATCTACCTTATCTACAGGCTGTTGACACCCAACAATGCCTCTTTAAAAAAAACAAATTTCAATAACATCAAACTTCCTGCACATTCAAATCATATCAGCACATTAGTCAGCGATGTTACTGACCATACAAATATGGCGACCATTTAATTAAGACTACTGAGTATGTATAGCTTGCTGCCTTAACACAAGGATGTCATTATCGCAGTGTGACTGGGCCGTAGATGGATAGCAATTTAGCCAATTAACGATCGCTGAAGGTCATGTTATTGAGTGAACGTGGTGTAATACCTGTAAGTGATGGGCGTGTGTGTTCTAACTGACATAGAACGAAGTATATAAAATAGTTATTTCTTAGGTGTTATTTATACAAAATTAAATTGATTTTGAAAATTCTGTAAAAGTTATCTAGTCATCCAAAGAACAGAAGACTTTTCTTGGCAAGGTTCAACAACCATATAAATTTAACCTAGAGACCAGTATTGTGCTTTTCAACAGTTAGTACTTTCAAAAAAAACAAACTTATGACAGTTATAATGAACTTAAAAATACTTCTTACGCAAAACGCTAGGGGAGCTGACTGCTTTTTCCTTTAAAATTTCTTATTAGCTTCTCGGTTGATTATTCAATCTGTCGAACATTTAGCTACAAAAGTTTGAAATCAAAAGCACCTTATTTTACTCGAAAATCGAATTCATGAATCCCAATTTAATTATCGATTTATGCTTGCCGGAATCAAACTTCATACCTCATAATAAGTAGTCTTAAACTCTACCAATTAAACCACAGAATCAATAAATTAATTAATCCTTTGACTACAGATATATGCGTATAAAATGTCACTCATTCTATATACTTCTTCCGCATACAACAAAGTAGACAACTCTATGTAACTCTAGTTATTTACTATTTAACTTCCATAATTGTGTGATGTCTCTATTAGAAACAGGTGCAATTATACCACTCCTTACATTAAATTACTATCATAGATATCCTTATTAAGAACTGTAATTAATGACACATTCTTATATAATTGTTATGTTGTGTTAAAAGTTATTTATCTTTTTGTATGAAAATCTTTTTTGTAAATTGAAAGGTTCTGTATGACAAGATGTATGGATGTGAATGAGGCGAGGGAAGTTTGTAAGGATCGTACTAAGTGACGTTCTTTTGGTCTCTGCCAATCTCTATGGGAAAATGGTGTGATTTTATGTTTGTATTGTAATTCAGCTATAGTGGTTTTGGTTTCTGAATTTAAGTTAATTAATGAGTGCTAGTCTAAGTGATTGTTTGTTTTATTCTTAAAGTCGAATCAAATTTAGATCTAAGACCATATCTCCGAGACAAAAATCCTCTATGTGAATCCAACTATAACCCTACCTATATACCAACAATATAAATTCAAGTTCGTAACAAACATACACACGTAAATACTCAAAGCTTTCTCATTTAAAATATGTAGTAGATTATTAGATACGAACTAAAAGAAGACTTTCTAAATCTAGATTAACAAACAGCTACTTACTTAGATTTTACAGCAAATATCAAACGTCAAATCAAAATATCTCAACATTTTCAAATAAAATCAGCCTGACACAAACATATTCAAACATTCAAATCAGTCGAAACATTTCATTGTATTATTGACAAACGATTAGCCAATTTAGGCTATAAATAGTAAAAGTGGCCAGAACAGCCTTGTAGCCGGTTCGAATCACGATTGAATCAATATCTAACAATTGTTGGATAATATTGACAATGTAGCTGAACCACGTGGGTTATCGCTGAATATATCATAATTGTTTTATCAATAGAGCAATGTAAAATATGATTTCAATAATTGATGCAGAAAATTATAGCGTTAAAAGGTTTTAATGTCTCATTAGAGTGTAAAATCTTGAAATTTTTTTTAAAACATTACTGTCCCACCGCAGGGCAAGGGTCTCTTCCCAAACGAGGAGAGTTGATTATGTTAAAATTAAGAGTTGCCGCCATAAAATCAAACTAACTAGTCGACACGCATGTATTGTATCGGTGACTTTTAATGACATAAGTCGTCGACCCGAATTTGAGTATCAATTCATATTGACATATATTTAAAGTACCTAATTTTTTTGTCAGCAACTTGAAAATCTACAACAGCTTTCTTTATTAACAAACTTAAAACAACACATAAAATTATACTCAGTTTCAAAACAGACTCTTTTTCGTCCATAAAATTCATATTTAATGTGCGCCACAGAACATCAAGATTAATATTACCATTAGCAACAACGCTCCGTATTAAGACAAATAAAAACTTGTCTCTGGCCCAAAATGGCGGCTGTGTCAGATAAAACCAAAAGCGTCACGTCGCAAGAGGAATTATCAACGATATGCCCTAATGTTTAATTATTAAGTGCACTTCATTTAGGAGTGAAAGGGGACTTACTAAAAATAGTTTGTTTTGAAAACGGTACAAACATTGTACTAAATTATTTTCGTAAGACTGCCTGGTTTGGTTAGAGTGTAGTTGCAGATCTTAAAGTCTTGGATTCGATTCCCTGATCAAATTGTAAAGTTTTTTTCTAATTCTGTTAGAATCTATTCGATTTCGTGTCTTAAAGTTTATTTTCGTCTCAATGCAGAGACAGTGTGGTGAAAAACTTGAAATAAAGTAGCTTAAACGATAGTCGTACGGTCTACTAACAAGACTACAAACTCAATCGTTATTCCGTAGCCATTCTACTAGACACTTAGGTACAGTATACAGTGTATGACAATAGAACTGAGAAAACAGCTTTAAAATTCTTTCATTTGACAACGGAATCATCAAAAAAGCAGTCCAATCTATATTCTAGGCCTAGAATCACAATCTGGTGTTCGTATCAAAAAGCCTAGACGTATTCATACCGACGTGGATTCTTCGAATGAACGTCCTCAACACACACGCGGAATAACACGAATCTCTTCTAGGAACCCCAAACAAAAGCACCGGCTTACATATTAACATTCTAACCATGTATACTATAATAATACAATTAATTCAGTTTGCCACATCTGATATTGAACGACAAACTTACATTTACAACTGTTGTCAACCTTATCACAATGTAATAAAGGCGATTTTTGTTAAAATAGAGTGTAATGTGTTAAATTAGTACAGCTATAAAGAAAATCTTAAAAGGTTCCATCGTTATGGGAGGTAGTCCACGGGGAAAATTGTATCTGCGCATGATTTCCTACACATTATTAATACTACTCGAGGCGCCCGTAGCTAGTTGCGCTCACCGGTTGGTAAACAATCTGTGGGTTAAGCAAACCTTGGCGCGGTCACTGTATTGATGGGTGACCGTATTTGAACTGGACGTCTCCGTGTTTCGGAGGGCACGTAAAAAATCGGTCCCAGCTGTTTTCAATTAAGATAACAGTCGTTAAGCCACGTCATAGGTCTTTCGGGCGGCTTAAACAACTTTGACACTAGGTTGACCATACGATTAGTAGCCATTAATGATAATTCACTTCATAATATACTCGTCGGATCAATTGTCATCTGAGAAATGGCCATTGTCCTACAGATGGTATAAAAAGTGGTGATATCTTCTTGACGTTAAAGTCTTGATACAAATTGCTTTGTGATACAATAACCAATATTTCGGTATGTCATTCAACGCTTAATTAAAATTTGAAATTAGTTTTTTGACATTTCAAACGAGTGTGTTTGAAATTGTTGCCTCTGCTGCTACATAAGGGTAGTTGTTTTAGATTCGATTCCGAAAACATATATATTAACCTTATCTTTCTTTTGAAACTAGATTGCCTACAATCTATCTATCATATTTTGTATGTTTGTAAACATACACAATAATAACCCGGGGCTTCCGATATTAATTAAAAGAAAAATACAGCATTTGTGGTGCCCAAATTTCTTGTGCTTTTAACTTCGTAATAAAATTATTATATAGTTCTATAAAATTATGAAAAGTTAAGTATCATTGATAAATCATCACTTATAACTCTGCTAAAAAATGAAACATACTCGAAAAAGATCCTAATCAATCTTTAAAATCGACTTACAAACTAAAACTTCCGACGTGAACCACACTTCGTCGAACTTTAGACACATTATTGGTACAATCACGTACAAGTATTCCAGAAATTAAGCCGTGACGTAGAACAGCTTGTCTCTATGTGTCTTTGAGCGGAAGAAGACTGGCAACACCTGAGCACTTGTGATGTAATGTGAGGTTTTATAGCTTTTATAGGTAGCAAATTGTATTGTTTTGGATGTAAAAGTGAAGAAACTGAAGGCTTTAACGTAGATAGCACCTTTTCGTGTTTTAGTTTGATCGGGAGATGAATGAATTATTTTAAACTTTTTTAAACAAAATACTAAATTCATTTATAGTTGGTGCAAAAATATGGTTGATTGCTTGTTGAAATAATTGAAAACTCATTGGAAACCCTTGCATGTTTTAAAAGAATTTAAAACCATTTTCTAATGGATACATAGTTCGAAACTCACACTTAGCTAGCTTGATGGATTTCTGTCATTCCGAAATGTTTTTTTTATAACTTTTTTCAAAGAACTTATTGATGCCTCAGCAAGCTTAGACTTAGAGGCCAGATGATAATTTCGACAGAGCAGTTAAAACAAGATTATCCAATACGTTTTTATAGTATTGCAATAAATAAAGTCCTTCACGTATTTATAAGTTAAAGCAATGATTTACCGAGGTTACGAGGAACATTCGCGACTAACAAAAATGGTGCGACGACCTTATTGGTACTCAGTGAGTTGAAATTTGCAAATGCATGCAACCTCCGTCCTACTTGTGATTAACTGTTTGGTGAAACTTAGCTGCGAACTATTTAATACTTAGGCTATTTAAAGCACAGAAATGGACTCTTATGTATATAAACCTAACTTTTAAGTTTTTTTTTTTAAATGGTTGGCGTAGAAAGTTTTTCCGTAGACTTTTGTTTGATTTGTTTAAAAACGTATAAATATGATAAATGATTTTTGAAGATTACTTCGTGTCTTATTTAGTGCTACTGCTAACTGAATCAAAATACCTTACAGCCGTCTTTTACAAATCTTTCAAATCAATTTACGTAACGAATGAGGGCTAAAAAGAGTCGTTCATACACCTAATTAAGTAATCACAAGAATTAAATGATAAATTAGAGTGCTAATTGGACTTGCATAAAATTTATGAAGTTATATAAGTTACTTATCATGCTATGTCACTCCATTAGCATAGGCAGAAGCCAAAAAACCCCTTACTATCCCATCAAACTTCTTTTGTTTCATGTCATAACCATAATGTATTTACATAGAGTTAAAAAAGCAGTTAAACAACATTCATCCAGCCATTTTTGCGGCCTAATTAATAAGTGATATCATTAAAAATAAGTACAATCGTGGAATTATTCAAATAGATACATGTAACTGGTATAACTAGGTCTCAATTAGTAGTATGTAATTACTAAAATAACTAGCTTCGCGCCATTGTACCCACGTAATGCATAATAGACTTGTTAAGTACAATATCGCTTGTTATTTGATTATTATGTTAGGTTTGGCCTTTATATTTGTAAAAGATCCTGCTTGTATACGAATCTGTTGGGTTCTAGTAGTTTGTGAAGATGTTGATAATTGTTATCACGTTCAACTATTGGATGGATTTCAAATAGATTGACATATGGGTGATATGGGTCGTTATGACAAAAGCGCGTAGCCAGTTGCGCTCACCGGTCGGTAAACGATCTGTGGGTTAAACGACCGTTGGCGCGGTCATTCCATAGATGGGTGATCGCTTAGTGGTATTTGAACAGGGCGTCTCCGTGCTTCGGAGAGCACGTAAAAAGTCGGTCCCGGTTGTTGTCAATTAAGATAACAGTCGTTAAACCACGTCAAAGGCCTTCGGGCGGCTTGAACAACTTTGTTTGAACTAGGTTGACCACTAACCATACGAGAAGAAGAAGAACAAAAGCGCGCGTGCAAATTCTATGAAATAAGCTTCTTTACAATAGGTTTAGGAGCATTTTGTGTTTAATTAATCTGAAATTTTAAGAAAACTGTGTATTTTTTACGAAACTGTTTAACATTTTCTAGTTTTTTTTGTTTGTCTCGTTAGTCATTGAAACCTTTACTTAGTATTTTCAAAGTTAAATATTGGGTATGTAATTTGTTGACGAGATTGTAGTGATAGCCTTATCGCTGATTAATAGTATTTGTAAATACTGTAACTGTAGTGAACGGGATTGTCCCCAACTATAGGTCAATAGACCTGGGACTGAACTGAGTTTAATATAATATCAATGTGTTAAGAGTTACTCAGTTATCACGTTACTTTAGAAATGTTGTATCCATAGTTTTTTTTTTCAATTAAGGCTCTACTTCTGGTTAGCAAGTATATTTTGAAAAATACTAGCCTATCAGGTATGATTAAGAGCTTGTGATGCGACTGGTAGTTTTTTTCGCAACCTTATCAATCGCAAGTCAGTAGCCACTCTTATGGGTATACCATATACAATCGCTTAAGCAACTTTACTGAAAAATGTGGTAAACAACAAAATAACAGATCAGTTTTATTAAAATTACTATACAATATTTAACCTGCATATATTTTAGTTTATAGCCGCGTCAGATATAAAGGTTAGAGGCATAATGCAGGTAATAGTATTAATTTGTTAGCACAGAAGGTGAAAGCTAAGTAGGCACGAGTTGTGAAACACGTGGGCAGATGTTAAAACTCTTGCAATGTTGATGAGTAAAGTTAAAACTATTGGTTCATTATAATGGCAAAATTATATCGTTATATTAACTATATTATAAGATGTGATAGAGATTTGTGGGAGTACGGTGCCATGATATTTGAAATTGAGAAAGGGATAAGTGTCTTTAAGAGTAAATACGAAAAGGGTTTTTTACAGTGGTTTAAAAAAACTAGTTTTTTTAGATATCTTCGCTATTACGATTTCATAGTGAAGTTAAAGATAACTAATTTCGTGTTACTGTGACTTCTACAAACAAACAAATAAAGGACAAAGGTTATTTTTTTACGCCATTGCTATTGCTTTTGTTTCGTCCTTTTCATATTAACACACGTCATATTACTCTTCTCATAAACGAAGTAAATCCTAGATAAATCGACCATTTCTATAACCACGTGCAACTTTACATTTCACGGCGTCTACCAAGAGCATTATAATCTACAATCATATACGATCATACTATTCGCACCGTGCCTTATCGTTCCAACTTAATGCAAATTCGAATATACGAAATTTAAAACCTCAAAGTACTGCGCACGCGCCGCGAACATGACTCACACACGCAATAGGGTCACGACACCCGGTATAGTTAACTATAGTGAGTATAGTTCGTGTTACTATATAAATGCCGCTTACCACGTTATGACTACGTTTCGTGTTACGGATTTGTTGGTTTTGATCGTTATTGTACCATTTTTTGTAAAGATATCTCAAAATGTTACTGAAGCTATTTATGCATCTAATTTTGAACTGTAGATTTGTGTAATTTAATTATTCTCGAGCTTAATTTTCTTTATTTTATAAAACGTTATATTTTTGGCTTAAGAAGTGGTGATTAACGTTGTAGTCTGAGTTTGAGACTGAGTTTTTTTGTCAGTTTGGAAAGGTCATAATTAAAAAAATATCAGGTCATAAGATTTTGGAACAAAAACAAATTATTACCTTTGTTAACTTCCTTTACTTATTAAATCATGAATAATCAAACCCAACTTAAACTGGATTTCAATCTTTTTCGCTATCCCAAAATCAACTAGCAAACAACTTAAAATAGTCTATAATTAAAACACAATTACATAAGGCATCACTGGCATGACAGTTAAAGTACCAAGACATGTCAATCACAGTATACGCCCACGCTTCACGTAGGTGACGTAGCATCGAGAAACGAATACATTATATTTAAAGTAGGCGAAGTATATGACGACAAATTGATATTACGAATTAATCGATCCTTAGTATAGATTTTATTTGATTTATGTTATTACTGTGGTAATTATTTTAAATTGTTAACTTAGTAATTTGATATTTGTATTAGAATGAAAATTCTACGACCAGTTTCATACTAGCTTTTTAACGCTAGTTGAGGGCGTGCAAAGTCCCCCTTGGCCAGAGTGGTGGACTCACGGCCTAATCCATCCCTTGTTTGGGAGCACCCCCTTGCCCAATAGTTGTACAGTTATGGGTAAAACAAATAATAGAAATTTACTTTTTTGTGCGTTTGTGTGGTTGGGGACCCTTCGGTCGAAAATGTTCAAAAATATGTAAGCCCTTAATTTTTTGCTGTTTTGTTAATATTATCAATGTCGTAATTACAAATGCCTCATTACTTGAAAACAGTCAATTTAAATTTTAAAGAAACTCGCAAGAACCATAAAGTTAAGTTTCCGTGTTCCAATACTCCATGTTAAAATTTTACCCAATTGACAGCTGTCATTGCTGGCTGAATGCGAAACGTTTCATTGACGTTTTTGTCTGTGGTTTAAAAATATATCGTTGTGTGGTCCTAAAGGATGCTCGAATGACAAATTTGTATGACATGCCTGTGGGTGGATGATAATGTGATTAACAGTTTTGTGCCCGTTTTGGACATTTGCCAAAATGACGCTTTAAGTGGATGGTTGTACTGTTATAATGATGTGTTTATGAAGTCAAGGAATAGTGTGTGACTGTATTCTGATGTTCATGATGTTCGTTTCGATTTAATTGTTACTTATATTGGTAGATTATAAAATTCTTCTGTAGTTTAAAGGTTTAGCTGCAACTGGATCAAGCCTGCCAATTTTTTATGGGATATTTTTCATTTCTTTACACTATATATGTACCTCTACATCTTGTATAGCAGACGTAAAATAAGCATGATATGCACCATGCCTGGTTTCCATTCCTTTCCGTAACCTCTCCCCAAATTCTTTACAAAAACTCTCTAAAAAGATCAAACACACATTTTAATAAAAAAATATCATGTCATGTTTACCCCTGTTTCCGTGTTAAACCTGTTCTGAAAAGGCCAAAACAATTCCACCATATTTTACACGCACATTTATTCTAAAATGTAAAGCGTTGACGTGTGGTGGGTGTTTGCAAAGGATTCTCTAGATAAATGGCGGCAGATCGAGTGGTCGTGACCTACTGCTTCGAGTGGCAACACTGCAGCAAGTAGGCTGTCGTATCTTGTTTGTTCTTATGTACCACTTTAAGTATCTAATTAGTGATTATTTTTATTGATTTGTTGATTTCTTTGTAAATATTTATGTAAGTGTTTATTAATTGGATTAAGGATGAGTCGGGTCGTAGGCAATTGACAAATATATATCATGCTATAATTAAAATGAAGTGTCGATTAGCTATCCATGGCCCAAATCACAAGATACTTAAGAGTTTTGATGATGTGATCATCATAACATTTGTGAAGTTATTTGAGATTGAAAACGATCGGCTTTATTCAAACGATTGTCGGCTAAAATCGACTTTGAAGATCGCGCACAAAGCGAACTTAAACGGTCAACCGACCACGGCGCGATTGATTTCGTCTGGACTTCGAAATAAAGTCTTTTGCTCCCAGGCGGTGTGTGGCCGGCACATGTAACATTCAGTAGACAATTGCAAGTTATTTGCTTAGTTTGTTCACAATGAAAACGACATGCATGTTAACGGCCTGCCTCACGTACCAGACGTGAGTCAAACGTTATAAAATCACCAATAACCAGACGAACCATAGCCGCACAATCGACAACTTATCGATTCATCGTTTGTCCTGCGTCGCGTGCCAAACCGATGCTATTCGCGCAGGCATACGATTAATTTATTTATTGAAATCAATACTAATATCTGCCAAGACAATGGCCCCAAATGAAAATGCGTACACTCATATGGCATGTCGGAATGCTAAACGAAGCGGCGTCATTTATTCAATACGCCATTTTGCATTCGATTTTGAGGTTATTAGATGCAATCGGAATGCGTGCGGCCATATTTGAATCGGTTCGACTATATTCGGGTGTGTTCGGCTCCCGTCGGCGTTTATGGTGACAATTGACGTATGTAATGGCAGTGTCATAGATTTCTGGGAAGATATGAGCCTAATTAAATTCATAGCGAAATTGTATTGAAAGGACACCGAAATGTAGCGCCGTATTAGGATAGTTTTATAGTTGTTTTAATGTAAGGTTTGTGTCATCGCTCTATGTATTTATAAACAGATATAATCGTTAGGCTAGATTGACTCATGAATTTTTTTATTACGCCGTTTAGATTTTAAATTATGGGCGTACGTGTAGGGCTGCGTACTTCTATATGTGTAGCGATGTCTTTATAAAGTGACGCTCATAATTATTTCATCAAAACAAATCCAAGTCATACCTAACTGATCCTTAAAAGGTATCGTGTTATTACAAATTCTAAAAGCTAAACTGGAAGAACTTTAGAATTATTAAGAACGGTGATGAAGTGGAACTTCCAAAATTGCCAGAAACAATAGATGATCACGTATTGTTAATGAACAGCCAAATTTCGACTTTGTACTGTGTGCTTTGATAGTACCTATTTTAGAGGTTTCAAACAGCTCAGAGCATATTCCACGTATATGTATGTTAATGCTTCTCCAGAACCTGCCTAGCCTTTTAGCTACCTAAATAATTTCAACGATGATTATTCAGAATATTGCTAAATTGTATCTTTACAAAAATTATATTTTAATCGCGAAAGTTTGGAAATTTGAATACATGTTTGTTACTCAATCACACCAAAACTACTGAACGACGAAAATTGGAACCTTTCGTTGAACCCCTCGTGCGCGAGTCCGACTCGCACTTTTCCGGTTTTTATCTTATATGTCAACCTCAGACGAAACCTTAAGACATCCGAATACCACTAAGCGGTTATCCATCCATAGAACTACCCCGCTAACGGGAGCTTTCAATGGGCGCCTCGACAATTAAATATTAATACAGTATTAATATTCGCGCGTTAGTCGTGTGTAGTGTACTACCTACAGCGTCGCCGCGCCTCGCACCTGAGTCACGTCCGCAACCAGACAGGATTTTCCTTCTGGTTTATGATTTCCTGGTAACTCCATAAATTTTATATCAAATTCAATAATTCAAATAAAAGAATAAATAACTAAAGTATAGGTTAGCGGGTACTATTTATCTAGATGAAAAAGAATAATGCTACGTATTACCAAAATTAAATATCTGTATCAAAGATGACACCGAAAGCTGCATGAGATTGCGGATCACTAATGTTAGAAGTTTGTATTCACCGAACCAATCGTACAAGGCTCTCTACTAAATTGTTAGACTGTACATTCTTCTTTAATTGATAGAAAACTAGAGTAAACGGTGTAAGCGCTTTGGGACATATAAAATTAGACAATGGTATATGTAGCTAGGAACATTTAGTGGGAAAAGGAAAACTGAAAAAAAAATCTTTAAGATCGATTTTCTGTGACATGTAAATTTTTGTTATATGGACCATAGGAAGAAAGCAGTTGATATCTCTAGTATGTTACTATTTTTCGACCTGTGTTGTCTGTCCATTTAGTTAGCAATTAGCATATATAAATATAATGAGTTTAGGTTTTATGATATGACGTGTGAATTGATAACTGCAATATATCAATTACCTTCATTGCACATTTTGTTAATTAGTTCGTCTAGTTACTAATTTCGCCATTATTCACAACAAGTTTTACTTAAAACGAATAAATCAAATCAATTCAGTATCGATCTGATTTCATTCTCAATGTAAACCCTCTGGAAAATTCGAATCGAGAATCGATATTAGCATTGTATATTCATCGATCATTGTGTAATTAATCGTCCGTAGAGCTGTAATTACAGTCAACAGCAAAACGCACTCGCCCTGATCATGTCGTTGCTTATCTTATACACCTCTACTTAATTACTAATTGCTTTGACTAGGAAATAATAAGGCTGCTTCCTTTTACGTCATCGGTTTCTAGACGGAGTTTTTTATGTCAAAGTTGCTGTTTGACATATTATTATGATGTTGGTATCACTGTGGAAAAAGGATTTTGAATTTCAAATGTTGTTTTATTTCGATTTTTTTAAATGTAGAGCGGGGTTGTTAAAGATGTTTTTTTGTTTTTTTTTACGGTTCGTTTCACAGCTTCTCATTTTGACAGTATTTTTCATGCAATGCTTGTTATTTTAGGAATCGATATGATAGTAAGTCCATAAGTTAAGAAACTATCATTGAACTTAACATTGTTTTTGGATTTACTTTCTTATATGACAGTATGTATGGATGTGAATGAAGCCAAGGAAGTTTGTGAGGATCGTACCAAGTACCTAAAGTGGAGTTTTATAGTTTCTTCCCCTTAGGAACAGTATAGTCTTATGTATGTAGTTTAAGTATTTTTCCACTCATACTAAAAGCTTTATAGTGTTGCCTTCATGTAAATTAGGTGATGTCATGAATGCAATTTTTCAAAGCCACTTCTTTGAAATAAATATGATGTGGGATCATCAATATTTATTTACACTAGTATTCAAATGTTGTTCAAGAATGTTATTGTATCGAATAAACCTTATTATATGAAGTCTATTGTACTCGGACAAGATAGTGATAAAATAAATTAGCGTCAACATTATTTTAAATTGTTTAACATTTATTTATACAAGTGATTTAGTGATACAATCATCATCAATTGATGTTTAAATCACGGATCTTGCTTGTATAAGAATCTATAAGGTTTAACTACTTTTGAATATGGACCTATGGGATACAATTTTGACGTGTTTGTGTCATTTTATATAGGAGTTAGGTTATCTGACAGTTACCTTTACCTAACAGTTATTCAGGGGTGAAGCGAAAGATTGGCAGTTTCATTGTTTGAATCTTTGATTTCTTACACAATCACTCCAAAACTTCTGAAATAATTTTGGTGATTTATGTACCTAATAACACATAAGTAGCTTACAAATTTGTAGCTTTAGCCGTAGTTTGGCCAACATGTATAATAAACCATAAAGTTTATTATAGCGGGCAAGAATTAGTATACAAATTCATATTTAATCACCAGAACGTTTAATCAAACCAAAAATCACACAACAAATGCTGTAACTCTATCAATTTGCACGTTATTATCAGCCCTGCAATTTTCAGAGCAGTCTCGGGGCATAAACAAGTCGATCCATATTCATAGAGTCTCGGACGTTCACAGCCGCTGTAGCTCGGACACCGCCTCTCCGTCGCTTTGTACTCGCCGCCCGCCGGCCGGCCAATCGCATCGCGCTGCGCCGACCAATGGCCGAGGTGCGTCTGCGCAAGAATTAAACCATTTAAACTGGGTATTGATAGGGCTGTTGCGTTTCGGCTGTTTTATTTCGTAGATATTATTTTAAAGAAAACTATAGTTTTTAAGTTAGTTTGTAAGGATGCCTATTTCTTTTGGGAGGCGTATTGTACTCGTACTCGAAGGTCTTATATATGAATGCAAGGGAATTTCGTAAGGATCGTACCAAGTAGCGTTCTTTCGTGTCTTACTACCTCTATAGGAGAAAGTGTATTATACCTAGTCGTAAAATTACTTTGAAGTTAATATACAGACATAATTTTAATATTTTCTTTGACAAAAATGCTTTCGAAAGACAGAGTGCATATGTTTTTGACGCTAACTGAACTTAATAAGTAGATTCGTTTTACCTCTTAAAACATTAATTAAAATTACAAACGGAAGGAAAATGCGGTTTTACATTTGTCCTTACCGTTCTGGGAATATACATGAATGTATGGCCACAACTTATCATACAATCAACTGAATACTAATTTTTCGAAGAAGTATTTGACACAGACTATTGCTTCGTCAAACGAATCGTATGGCGACAATGATTTCTTATTTAAATTTAAGATTACGTAGACAACGTATCCACTATATAGAGTAAGCATCTATATTTTATTAAACCAATAACATTAAGAGAAATATTTTTATACGCACACATCAGAGTTGAGAAAATCAATTAATAAATACTTAATTTTCAAGCTTAAAATCAATATTTACTGTCAAACTTGAGAACTGTATTTAAAACTAGTCGACAACTTATAGGAAACAACCCGAAACACTCGAGAGCAACCTTTCAACACTACAAATAAAGTAATTCGAAGGTTTTCCCTTGTCTCAGCCCTACATGAATCAGAGGCAGTTGGCGATACCATCGCGTTTTGTCTCCAAATGTCCAGCGAAACATCGATATCGCAATACTTTGACTTGCCCGACACTAATTGTGTCCCCTATCGATAAACAAAAAAACAACATTTAATGCAAATTAGATGCGTCGTTTTTTCAACAAATGTCCGTTGTTCGAAGTCGTGTTAATTATTTTATTTTCTTGTTGCTGTAGGTGATTTTATCTCAATTCCGAGGTTGTTTAGTAAGTTGATGAGTTGTCAAAAAACTTGCTTCCATGATGTGCTATTTCGTTATTTGTGCTGCATCTCTCTCTGATGTGTTTCGTGATATTTATCGATCACCTGTTTCTGATTTAATCAGTTACATTAACTAGTGGTTTTATTTGAGACACATCATCGATGTTGCTTTTTACTGAATCGATATTTCTTCCTGGAAGTACTCGGTGCTTTTAAATTAATTTTAGCAATGTGTTTGCTTTGTTAACGTTAATTTTAATGACTTATTCTTCAACTATTTCTAATGATATTTAACCCTATGGGAATATTTATTCAGAATGACAAGTCCCTTACTATTTTGAAGTAATTTAAATGCTTATATCAGTGATTTCACTTCTAAAATATTGATAAAACTTGTGTGAAATTATCTTTTGCTTAAAATGAATAATAATCAGAATTTCTTTCACTTTTTTCCTCATTTCAAGACATATATTTCGAAACATCCCATTTCCTTTCTTCTATACAGTTTAAACTTATTTCCAATATTAAACTTTGTGGTGTAAAACAAACGACTCCCCGTGACAGCGCGTAGGCCACCGAAACATTCCATTTCATAATGTAAATGTCTTACATTTCTACAGTCGCCTACATAATAATATATAGGTAGATAATATAATATATTCTTCCGTATATGGTAATATAGTGTACACTTCCCGCTACGTCATCGTGTTTGAATTGCAAATGTGTTCCGATTCAGTGTGATGCGTGGGTGGACTCACTGCTTGAGGATTTTTAATTAGTTTCTTTTTACGGGTCGTATGATTTTATTTAGCCACGAATTAACTGTCGTAGAAGCACAATGTTTGTTAAGATATACTTATTACTACAGGCCGCCAGCGACTTCCTCCGTTTGGAAACCCCTCCCTTGTAAATCCCGATCCCTCGGGAACTCTAGAATAAAAAGCCTAAGTTTTATTCTGGGTCTTCAGCTACCTATATCCCAATTTTATCGTAATCGGTTCAGTAGGATTATCGTGAAAGAGTAAGTAACATCCATACATACTCACAAACTTTCGCATTTATAATATTAGTAGGATATTAATCTAACACCTTAGTGAGACTGTTACTGGTAGAGAGCCTCGTATAGGGGTTTCGCGGTTGTCGTAGGTATACAAAATTTATATAGATCTTGTCACCTTTAGGCCTTGTGCAGGAGACGGTGGGCTATATAAATGTGTTATTTGAACAAGTACATAAAATTGATCATTATAATCTAAATTCATCGTACACGCCAAGGCTCTCTTTTTAGTTTTCGGAGTATAAATGTGCAAATGGTTTGACATCTGTCTTGATTTTATACATATTTTTACCATTAACTGGAAAGTTAGTAACTTTATCTTAAAGTTAATTGGTACCAACAATCTTTACTTATAATAATAAAAGAAATACGGACTTTTGTATGTCGCTCAAAGCTACTAGTCCAATTTTATTCAAAAGAAACATTTTGTTTCCCCTTGACGACACGCAAGTAGTCAGCTAAATAGGCTATAAAAAAGCTAAGTAACTTGTTCTGTCCACAAAAAACAACTGACTATAAGAAGTTAAGTAGCCAATGATAAACTAGTCTTATCAACTTATTAAAAATTCACATTAAAATGAAAAATAGGCTCATTTTTCATTAACATTTCGCGATTTTAATTATCAGTTTTGAAACCAATTATTAAAGGTATGAGCAACTGACATTACTTAGTTCGTCTAGAAACGTTTTTTTTTCTTTTTTATTGTATATGGCTGCAGGGTTCGTTCTTGTGGGCAGTTTCGTTGGAAAACGAGTTAATTGAGTGGTTAACTGACAGTTATGAGTCACTAGTAAAATGATGACGATTACTGGTTACTAAGTGAAGATATAAATTTTAATTTATCAATTTTATTATTTTGACCGAACCTAATTACCTGATAAATTAAATATGATAGATTAACATGAATACAGTATTTAACATAGAAAATACGGCATTTCAAATGATCTTTTATTCCTTTTCAAAGTAAAATACAGGAATTGAGAGTCTTTTTTGCTTTTTTTTTCTTATTTGCTTCTTAAGACAGTCCCCATATTACGAAAGACTACCAATGCACCAACCAGAGCAGTTACATTTTACGAACGAGCAATTTGCCAATAGCAATCAACGTTACGTACCAACGCAATAGGTATAACCACATATTTCATACCAATACACGTACACATAAATAATTCATACATTTTTGTACTTACCTAAACCATACATAGAGTCAATCAGAAACATAAATTATTTTTTAAAAGACGCCATTTTGGGCGACGACATTTCATAGTGCCATTGACACCGCGCGCTAATTTGACAGGGTTGCCAATGTGTTTCTTGTATTGCAAAGTTATTAATATAATCCACTATTACTGCTTTATAAAAACCATCATCTAGCCTAGCCTTTTTCCAACTATGTTGAAGTAGGCTTCCAGTCTCATCGCATGCAGCTGAAAACCAGTGTTTTACATGGAGCGACTGCCTATTGGACCACCACAACTTTTACAGAATTGCCTACACACATTTCTCAGAAATTACTGAACATAAAAGAGTAAAAAGTTATTCATTAAACAAACATTGTTGTTAGGCAGAGATTAATATACAGTTTCAGTTGACTTTCCTACAGCACAATCTTCAGCTGACAACAACAGGAAAACAAACTCAGTACCTATCTTTACAATATTCCTGACTAAAATTATATACACATACTTACATTATTTATACCCGAAAATGTATGAAATACTCGCGATTCCTTATTGACATATCTAATAGAGAGCGAGCCAATTGATTTATACCTGTTACCAAACTCACGACTTCTATTGACAATAATATAATCCAATATAAATTAGAAAATACCTCTTTTCAAGACATGGGAATCGATCCCTAGACCTCGTAATCAACAGTCGTATACACTCTCAACCGCTACAGCGTCATAACAAAAATTTCAACCAAATATTAATATGATAATCGTTGTATGTGATGCGTGGTTGTAAGAAAAAGTGTACCGTTACTGCGTGGGTGGGATGAATGGCGGACAACGATCAAGTTTTTATACGTGATCTATTGTTGCTATTTAATATTCAGTGTTATATTTATTGACAGGGCAATTATTTAGACGAATCTTTGCATCGATTACTGCCTACGGCTTTCAAAATTAATTAGTATAAGGAGGGAGTAAGCCGGTAAGCCGGTGTAAGCCGAAGCGCTTGGGTATAGTGACAGTAAGCCCTTTGTTATGATATTAGCCAAACTTCTGTATACGTTTTCTGGATTGCCTCTTTTATTTTGATAATAATCACTACGTATTATAAAACAAAGGTCTCACCACGCGTCTGTCTGTCGGCCTGCTCGCGTTTAACTCAACATTTACAAATATTTTTATAATAAGTAATTTTTGTAATATAAAGTACCCGTGTCGCGTCAGTCTCGCAATAAACTCGAATTTGAATAACGGATTTTTCATGCGGCTTCCATCAATAAGCAGACTAGGGGAAGGTTTCAGTGGTTTTTTAAAGGTTAACTCGGGCGTTGATTTAAATAATTACTTTGCAAGCAAATCTATAATAGATCTAAGACATTATTTTAGCCAAAATGTCAAGCAAACCAAAATAAAATGAGCAGGGCATCATTTTGATATTAATTAGTCATGCAATACGAAAGTTAAAAACTTCTTTAAGATCCTTGAAAAGTCACGTAGGTATTAGAATAGTAGAAAAGGTTGCTAGTGACGCATTATTTTCTACGTAAACCGATAATTTAGTCATAAAACAGGTTGTCGAGATGTTCATGATTTGATTTAGTAGTTTGCACGCAATCCTCCATTTTTTATAACCTTGCTACTTTGTTGCACACTATTTAATCGCATTATCATAAAATATGAATGAAATCGACGTACCAACGTTTCATTACAGTTTTCAGTAAGACAGTTTAATAAAGAGCCTTGGCATGCACAATTTAAGTTAAATATAACTCACAATTCTATGTTTTAGGTCGGGGAAAAAGTCTTTTCGCATTATAGTATGTATGAACTTGTTATAAAATCTTTTCTGTACACAAAAAAGCTCGATATTTCGGTACTTCACGAGGTATCTGAAAGAAACCTAATGAAACGTGTACTCATTTGTGATTCTTGAAACTAAAGAGATTTTATTACAAATTCATACATACTATAATGCAAAAAGACTTTTTCCCCGACCTAAAATTTTCCAAAAAAGTATTGTATCAAACTAGCTACAGATGTATAGCCCTGCGTTAGCTCTTGTCCTAAAAACCCTTTAAATGTTTAAAGAGAATAATCATGTTTTGTTTTTTTATGATAAAACGTGTTTCCCTTCTTTACAACTTAATTATAGTAATTTAATAATGTTTTTTTCTTTTACAGGTAAGTTAGTAATTACATCAGCTAATGAGACCGGTTGGTGAGTTTTTTGTTTGAAAATTATAATTATGGACTTTTCAGCTTAAAAAGTGTTGCTTCAATATTTTTTATTAATAAAATTAGAAAAAAAAATATAACCATTCAATAATATTGATTTTATTTCGACTTTTTTACAACATCGAGATTACCGTACGCTTTTCATTCGGCATCGTTTATAAAGTTAATCTTGGGAATAAGTGTCAGATAGCCTATCTGCTAAGAGAGTGACGGTAAATGTGCGAAAAAGCTGTCACAGTTTCATATGTTAAGATTTCCCATAGCTTGTCAAAAGTAAGGAAAATTATTCAATTTTATATTTATTAAGCTAAACACAACATAATTCTGCATTAAAACACTAACAAAAAGTCAATTATGAGCAGCTGATAAATTACCAACATTAAACATAATCTTAAAGATATCTCAGCTATCGTGTTGGGGTCAAAAACGTAACAACTACAAGGTCAAACCGTTTAACTTATTACCTTTTGATAATAAACCTCAGCGCTGATGACGTCACTGTTTCGTGATCTAAGATAGATGCGGTTGCTGCTCTTTTTATGACTGCAAGTTTGAAAATATAGTACATAGTAATAGATTTTTTGTATATTATTGTAGATTGTGAAGCTGGGAAATAAAGTAGATATAGAATAAACCGTAAGGTATTAATAATGTCAAATAGTGTTTCAATCCAATTCAGGCAGTCGCTCCTGAATCCATATTGTACAATTCATATTTATTAGTCTTTCGACGATAGCTTAGCAATTTGTATGTCGATTCTTATCAATTCCAAATATCGATCATATAATTACCAATGACTAAGTTACTATACACTACAGTTCCAACTGGTAGTAAATGATTAAAACCTTAATTATAGCAATCATAATGGCCACTATTTTAAACTAAATTATTTATTTTCTAAGGGAAATACAGAGATGAGAGCTCTACTCTTCAACAGCTCACTCTTCCGTGTCATTTCAAATCTGTAGATGATAACATTAGGCCGATTTCTTTAGTTAATTAAAACCGCAAATATTGGTAGGGTGCCAATACATTGTGTGCCCTGTGCCAGGTTTCCGTTTGAAAGCCCGCGCTGAATAACAACCTGAAGTGACTATGTCAAGCTTATAACACATCATCTTGTTATCGCTACTTGAGCACATACTACTTAAATAGCCCCTGAACGAAATGTTTTTAGGTTACAATACCTTCTTTACTCTTACAAAAATAAATTTATTTTTCAATAAAATAGATATAAAGAGAGAAAAGAAATAATAATAATGCATAGAAAGGTACATGTATTTATTTATTTTAAAAAATCTATTTTCTTTAGTCCCAAACAGTTTTACACCGGTTTTGTGAGCAATGCAGTCTCAACAGTCGCCCTGAGCATAACAATTATTTCATTCCGCTAAAATATCGAGAAGTTACAAGTAGTTCACTAAGGAGCCTATCCGTGTTAGCAAAAAACAAAAGAGTGATAAAGAAATCACACTTACTACATACTTTACAGTATTATTTATCTCATTAATAAAAATTGAGTAATGTTACAACCCGGATCCCGGATTCAACTGCGTAATAATCAATTCTAAAGCTTATGCAACGTCCATACATCTTTTAAACCCATTCATACAACTCATAAAACTCACCATCTATCAATGACGTCATACAATTAGTCCACACAATTAATACACAAGTCATACGTTTAACAAAAGCGCTGTCACTATGAAAAGGTCCACAAAGGAGGCGATTGTAGTACTACATACGTCATTTTGACACTAGCACGTCAGTTTGACGGTTGGCAACACTGACGCGAGCCCGTCATGGCGGATGACAGATCCGTCATGGGGTTTTTGTGTTAGGTATTTATCATCTTATTTAGTTGCGTAATAGGACTGTTAATGACCAATTAATAAAGAATTACTTAAACTTAAAACCCTGTTATAGACATTGAAGATTTGCAAGTGAAATAAAATTATGCCAAAATAAAGACATTGCTCATCTATTTTCCCGTCTCCGGTTATCAGTATTAACCGTATCCATGGCAACTACGAATCAGCTAAAGTCTCCGATGATAAATAGAACGATCATGATTAAAAATTTCGGAAGCAACGAGCTACTTTCTTAATAACAAACCCAATTCCTGCTCAATACCACTGTATCGAGTATTTTCTCGGTTTTTACAAATTAGGTTCGTTGCAAGAATAGTTTTAGCGGCGCTATTCAATCTTCCATACAAGCTTTCTATAGTTAGGTATCCGATAGTGGTAGATAATCGTCTCTCAATTTCATGTATAATACAACGAATTCCATTCTTCAATTCTTACAATAACTAATTTCAAACAGAATCAATTCAATTACTTCGTTCATGATGTCCTCACGCATTGACTCACTTTACTCAAAACATTTCGTTCAACACAACTTATTACATTAAATTTTCAATCTAATTGCAAATGAAATTAAGCACTAATTGCGTTACTATTATTTAGCACTTAACTCGTTTTAGATGGTCGCGTGAGCGCATGTGAGTTGTGGATCGCATACAAATTTTATTAAATGTATGAGTGAACTGCATATAGTTCAAAATAATAGGAACAAGAATAAAATATTCCTTTAACTACATAATTAAAGCACTATAAATCGGTACTTATTAGAAATTAACAGAAAGCATAATTTATTTATGTTCTGTTATTTCTGTGTGTACAATTTTATTATACATTTGAAAAAGGCGTGAAATTATGTATGCAACAGCTCTGTACTGTGGTCATACATAGTTCGGAGTATAGTAACGTACCCGTTATTCGGGAATAGGCTCGCCCCCCATTACATGGCTCTATTTCTTACACGTCTGCCTATACCTTAGGGTCACAGGCGTAATATTGTATTTGTATGTTACTACTTAATACAAACATACATACATAAAATAAATTAAGCCTATACCCATAAGGGTAGGCAGAGACCAAAGAAATTGCCTTATTTACTCAACAGAACTGACAAGTAAAAATAGTTTTCCGAAAATGAAAAACATATTATTCTCAAAGTATTACAATATTATGCTTCATGGTGTATAAAATATTAATAGCGTTAATAAATGTGATCGGCAACCTAATTTACCGATCATTTCATATTGCGTAATTAAACTAAATAATTTAAATAATTGCGCGCACGCATCATTACTGCCATTGGTCATACCAGTTGTAAAAACGATAAATATGTACTATGTACTAATATTATTTATATTAAAATTAACTGTTTGTAGGTCATTTTGTATCTACGGTTTCTAGAATACCTTTAGTGCTTATATGAAAATTTTTAAAGTTTATTATTGTGTAGGTATGTTTGTTACTCTTTTACGCAAAAACTGCTATATTGATTCCGCTGATATTATAGTACACATATACATAGTTAATAGCTTTTTATTATGATTTTTAAGAATTTCTAGCACATGGGTAGTTTATAGACTTTTTTTTATAAAAGAACATGTAAAAACTGTTGAGTGAATTTGTCCGGATTATCACCTAGGACACTTTCTAGATCATTTGTACTGAGTTTGGATGTAAATTGATCGATATGTATGTATTTTAGAGTATATAGGCGTATTTATTAGTTGACTAGTAACCATAGAACAAGGTCTGCTTAGTTTGGAATCAGGTGATCATGTATAAATTGCCTAAAGATAATATTAAGTTTAATACTTATTAAATTTCGTTATACCTAAGGAAGGAAAATTTGTCACATGACGTCAATTCTATTAAAATAACATACTCTTGTATGAAACGTCATTAATGCTTCCGTTGTCCTATTGAGCATGACGTACATACTTAACACAATTAGGAATTAATTTGTCCTGGAATATAATCTCTAAATCTGTCCATTAATCAGTCGCGCGATGCTCTACCACTATCAACAACCGGCTAGCTATCGAGAAATTTTGTATGAAAATCGTATCAGTGCCTCTAGTGGGCGTTTTAGGAACTATTTTTGCAGTCGATTTCAAATGTAATTCTTTATAGTCGTTTGTAGATTGTAGGGAATCGTGTTATTGTTATTTTGACTCTAAATTTAGATGCATCTAGTAGTGATACTCTGCTGATCATGAGCTCTTGCCTCTCAGGTTCAATTCCCGGGTCGGGCAAAGTGCTATTGGTTTTAGTTTATTAGGCTCGCCCCCTAAAACATGGGATTAACTTCGTTAGCGGCGAAACGTTCCTAAACGCTGCCAGAGCCTTCGGGCATAACAGGCGTGATATTATGTAAGCATAATACATACATACATGATATAATACAAGTTATAGTATGTATGTCCAGCCTTCCTACAGTTTCTCCTCCACTTCAATAATGCCTATATCTAATACTAAAAGCCAGATTATCTAACTAGTATACGAATAAACTGTAAATATCACGGTACGCAAGTTTCCGTAGCCGCGTCGGATCAGTTGATACGCTACGTATCGATACGATGTAGTTATCTTAATCCGACGTATAATTAATGTGATTACGACTTACGACCTTTTGCCAGTGGGGTGCGTCTACTACGTGGCTTGTACAACATAAGCGTCATGGAAACTAAACAGCTTAAGTTGATGGGATAATTATCATTTTGTAAATATTTTAAAACGTTTTAGTACATAATGAAATCTTTCATTAGATATTTGTCATTGATGATTATTTTCAAATTAAGCTTCAAAACTATGGTCCGTTATGAATAAAACAACAAAAACGATGTACTTATTTATAATTTTATGATATTATTACAAAACTTTAACAATTATTAAATTGTATTAAGAGGTATTTTTTTTTTTTTTTTTTTTTTTTTTAATAACCCATATCTGTCCCACTGCAGGGCAAGGGTCTCCTCCCAAACGAGGGGGAGGGGTTAGGCCTTGAGTCCACCACGCTGGCCAAGTGCGGGTTGGGGACTTTGCATGCCCTCAATAAATGTATTAAACAAATTTTAGGCATGCAAGGTTTCCTCACGATGTTTTCCTTCACCGTTAGAGCAAGTGATAATTATTTCTAATACACACATAACTTCGAAAAGTCATTGGTGTGTTGCCTCGGATTCGAACCTGCGACCACTTGCGTGGGAGGTGCCAACTTAAACCACTCGGCTATCACTGCTTACTTAAGAGGTATTTTACTCATAGTAAAATTCTCGCTATTTCCTTTTACGTAAAACTCCTATATTATTACAATTAAAACAAGGAAAGTTCCACTCATTAAGCTACCTATACCAATACATTATTATTTACTGTGACCAAAAAGGTTTTCCCTCACATCCTCATAGCAACAAATAACCAAGCACAATTTCATTCAATATCAAAAATGGCCGCTCATATTACATTCATTCATTCAGATCAGTCTAAACACGCGTCGGTTTGCAGTTCATGTTATACGTTACTTTTATAAACATACAGTTGATATTAAAATACGTCGTGAGAAGTCCTGCCCGAGCGCTCGGTCTCATGTTTTACAACTTTCAAATTGTTATATTATTATACGGAAGTTATAAATTAAAAGGTTGATTCAACACGACATGACAGTTCGTTTCAGGACATTTTGTGTAAGACTGAATGAGTTGAATGTCGCACGGTCTTTGCCACTTAGTAGATTGAAACTTTTTTTGCCACTAACTAGATTAGGCTGCTTCCATGGCGCTGTGGTTTAGGTCGCCACGCTGCTACCATTGCCTCGGGAGGTTGTGGACTCGATTCCCCCCATGGGAAAATTATTTGTGTGATCCACAAATAATTGTTTCGGGTCTGGTTGTTTGTTTACTTTGAGTCCGTTGTTTGTATGTTTGTAAAAGTCCCCGCGACACAAGAGTAATTTTTAGTGCGGGAGTCTTTATAAAAAGTTTTATATGGCTTCATTATGTCATTCCATTTTTCGAGTTACTTTTTAAAGGTTGAATGGTTTTTTTTGATAGGTTGAATAACGAAATCTAAGCTATTGTTTTGACGTGACTATTGAATTGCTGAAAAAATGGTTTTGGTTTGATTTGATCATCAATTTGAATAACTATTGTCTTAATTGCCGTCATCTCCACGATATTATTTCGGTAATGAGCCTTATAATAGATGACAGTAAGTACATTTTTAGTACGGAAATATTTGTACGATAAACAGATCTTTAGTCAGAGTAAAGAGAATTTGATTTTAGTTATACCTAACCAATAAAGCATAATATTGTCAGAAACTTTTTGGCTCGTGGCTTGCTACTTATATTAAAAATGCGAAGGTTTGTGAGGATGGATGTATGCGTGTTTGGTATTTCGTCACTCGAAGACGACTAGGCGGATTTTTGTAAAATTTGGTACACAGGTAGTTTACAGCCTGGATTAGCAAGTATTATACTTTTTACCTCGGAAAATCCTGTTACACAGCAAAAGTCGTAATCAGAAGTTACTATAATATAAGTAAATTATAATTTCTGAGTGTATCGCCTTGATTTAAAGGTGCACGTAATATTAAATACTAACTGTCTGCGTATGGTGATTGAAACCGTTTGATCGTACGAATGCCATCACGACCGTACCTTTTAACGATTTATAGAAGAACTCCGTGTTTGTGAACTCATTTGCACAAGTATATTATTAACTATATGTTGAATTTCTTTATTATTATTCCCTATTTAAATTAATTATATTTTATTTCCTTAAAATAATAATTTTATTCTACCGCTATATTAAATTTAAAGACAGAGAACTGTGGCTCGATTCTCTAAAACTATCGACTACCGACAACAGGCTAGTTATCAAGAAATTTTACACGAAATTCTGTTTAGCACCTCAGCTGGGCTCCGTAAAAACCATTTTGGCAGTACATTTTGAATGTGAAACTCTCGATATTCGACAATACCGAATTTCGCTACTGAAGTATAATATAGCTACTCATCTAAAGCTTCAAGGTATTCTTAGTTCGCACAAAACGCACGCTATGCGCGCAAAAAGCATGGTATCATTCTCCAGAGCGTATCAATATCAAGGACTCAAATTACAAAGAACCAACACAAGCATTCCAAACTCAAAAAATTAAAAAATAAAATGTATTCCATCGTCAAATCGAGACGAATCGCCGCAAACTCGAGAGGCAAAAGGCAATAAGTAAAAAATAAATAAAAAGAGCTCTGAATAAGGCCGGCCGCAAATGACCGACCGGACTGTGTTAAATTAACGTGCAGTATTTTGCTCAAAAACGGCGGCAGGCGTCATGTTTCACGCTGTTTATTGCGACCACATACGGCCAGGTATTCGATCCGGCAATACGACCTGCAGAAATGCTCATTTGACGGCCTTTTTTCTCGTTTATGATTTTTGCGATGTTGGAATATGAACATGTCATTCGATAATGATCTTTGATTAAACATTTTATGTATTTTGACGCTTATTATATTGTTATATGTATTTGTATCTCGTTTTACAGCAGTGTATAATGAAGTTATTATAGGTAAAGATAATACTTTCAATTATATTGTTTTTCAACATCTCTTCACAATAGTAAGGATAATATAAATAAATATAATTAAATCTATTGTACGCATGATGGAAAAATCAATTCAAAACGATCGAAAATATGTAAATATTTATTTGTAGATCAAAACAATTCAACTGTTTACCTCTATTATTTAAATGTGAAGGCAACTTATAATAGTATAACTATTAATTACAATCTTATGAAAAACAAGTATTATTTATTATATGTGTAATAATTATAACCAGCTTCTGTATGTTTGAGAATTATTCTCAATTAAGTAAAAAAAAAACGTTAAATTTACTTTTAACTTACAAATTATTATCACAATGGTTGACAATATCAAGTATCTAAATTCGATCACACCTCTCCACTCTGACACTCCAAAAGAGGTCTCTACCAAAGCAAAAAAACCATAACTCAAATTTCAATGTTACCAAACTTATCACACTATCCACCACTTCCAATTAACTTAATATCCTATGTACTCATCCAGTCGCACAAGTCAGTGCCAATATAATTCCGTATGTTTCCCAGCACACGGTGACCGGTCACCTTTCACTAGCGCACGGATTAGGTACGGGCCCCGAAGAAATTGCAATGAACTCGGCTCAGTTTACCTGTTTACCTTATGTGCCTTCACATACACAACCATTATTGTGTACTTAATTTACTTACATGCGGATATGAGTTTACTGTAAACCTTTGTTTTAGAATTAATTTTAGAAACAGTTATATAAGGTCGTTGACCTTGCAGATGTTGTTAAATAGTCGTAATAATAAATGACTAATTTGATGTCTCATTTTGACGTAAAATTGCTAATTTGCATTTATGTCGTTATGTTCTCACACCTCCAAAATGACTAAGTATAAAAAAGTTAAGTAGCGCCCCGCCTTTTCGCACATTAGTTCTAAATTTAAAGATTACACATCAATCATTTTTAGCCAACAATGTATCGGGTTCCGATTGGAAATGAGTTGCAATTTGTGAACGTGGAGCAAGAAGTGCGTAACTCACAATAAATCACTTGAGGTCCTCACGCAACAGTGTTGTGCTCGTAAAACACCTGAGACACATAAAATCCTCCCGCAGATAATTCGATCGCTTCCCCGAATGATCTGCGTTTTACTCGCTATCGATATTTTGACGTTAGTATATTTTATTACGACTTTATACCTGTGCATTTAACGCCTATATTTTTCAAATATTTTCACAAAAGAAAAATACACACTGAAAAAAGTGTTTATCAAAGAGTTTTAATGTTTAAAGCATTTTTTTTTTGTTTTTCTGCTTTACGGCTTTGAATGTGATCTAGCACTTTTGAGTATGGTTAAAGCATTTCTTTTTAAATCGCCAACCAATAAAAAGTAAAAAAAAAATTGGAAAAGGAACGTGTCAGAAAATGGCGTCACAAATTGCGTACATTTTACGAGAAAATAACGACCGAAACTTAAAAATTTCTCTGGACCATTACAAACACGTAAATTCACCTCTTACTTTTTCTCAAGCCATAAAGCAGATCTTCCTTGAACACCTACATACATCAACGGAATGATTTCAAGAAATGCCTTCAATTTGCGCTCGTGCAATAGCTTTCAAAACTAAGTTACGCTCACACACCCATCGTCGTAAACGCAAATCCAATGATTTACTTCAAACTTTTGCGTTCAAAAACATAAAAATCATACGTCATTAGATATGACGTCACTTTAAAATGTAACAGTTTCCGGACGAAAAATATTAGTCATGTACAATGTATTGTTAATTAAAGCTCATAATATTTTTTGTTTGCACAGCAGCACGATAATTTGGGCAGTTTAATAAATTCAACAATGGTTGAAATTTAATTTCCGACAATTTATTTTAGGAAAAGTGTATGCATATGAAAAATTAAAGAATGCCACGTCGTAGAGCAAATTACTTTTATTGGCATCTAGTTATTTTCCATTTTTGATACTACGGGGTTATATTTTTATAACCTATTTACTATAACAGATATTTTTCTTAGACCCACTCTTTACTTTAGAGATTATAAAAAAAAATTGATAGAGCCGTTTTTCCAAAAAAATATGTTATTTAACTGCTATATTACTACCCAAAATTGTATCATCACGCATTGTATGTTTGTTTATGTCAAATAAAACAATATTTTCTCTTCAAGTAGGTATATCTCAGTTTCCTCTACTCTGTATTTAAGTTAACGGTTATGTGGCGGCCATTTTATCACTCATTGACGTCATCAGTCCCTGGTGTTCCCCTTTAATAATAACTATTGATGATTACCAAGGAATTCTGACTTTATCGTATTTTTACCTACTGGCCACTAACATTATTTTAAAGTCTTTAAGAAAACATTGCATTAAAAAATGGAATTGTGTCATATTTAGCGTGTTTTTTTTTTCTTTTTAATTTCGAAGATATTTTTTGATTTAGAATGTTACAAAATAATAAATTTTATTTATGATTATGTAAAATCTATGCGTGTAATAATATTTATGCGTAATTTCATTTCATATGCTCGGTATGTGTAGTTACGAGTAGTTAAAGTAAGTATTTAATTTAAGTGGTTTTTAATTTTATTGGCCCGTAAATTGTTAAGTTTGTCGTAACTTTAGTACTAAGACTAATGATTATTATTGAAGTTACTACATAGAACTTGAAAAAATACTTCAGATAGTAGCTTATGTATCTCGATACTATTTTAACATATTAATATCGAGTGTTTGAATGCCAATTAAGACTTATCTAAGACATAAAATTTGACCGCTTAGGGAAAAAATCACATGAACATTATTAGCACTGATCCATATTTTAAGTAAAGCAATAAAATATACTTACGTATTAGTAATTTCTGACATAACTATTAATATAAAATGTTCTATTCTTGACAGTTACTTTTTAATGGATTTATGTTTGTCCTCAAAGACTGCAAAACCTCTCATTCCTAGGTCTTTACTTAAACTAACACTGGCTAGCGGTTACACTTGTATAACTAACACTCAGTAACAGTACATAAGAACATAAGTAAACTAAAGTGTCAGTCCGTTAGCTCTCAAAGATGGCTGACCCGATGACAGATCGATAATTAGTGTTAACTTATTACTAGCTGGTAAAGATATGTTGTGACTGTATGAAATAACGGAAAATACTAATATTGTATAGACATAAAATGAAGCAAATGAAAGTATTGTTAATATTTTTTTACTGTAGTTTTACGTGTAGTTACGGGGTTTAGTTATAAAGGCAAACTGAAACTTTTACTTACTGAAATAACTGAAAGTGGCGGATATATTGGTCGCTTTAATTTTTAAAGTGGTAGAGACAATGTTATGAGTGAAAAAATATATGTGTTTCAGTAAATATTTGATTTTCACAATATTATTATGTTTATGTTTGTTTGTTTGTTTGTCGTATGGTTAGTGGTCAACCTAGTGTCAAAGTTGTTCAAGCCGCCCGAAGGCCTTTGACGTGGCTTAACGACTGTTATCTTAGTAGACAACAACCGGGACCGACTTTTTACGTGCTCTCCGAAGCACGAAGACGCCCAGCTCAAATACTACTATGCGGTCACCCATCTATAGAATGGCCGCGCCAACGGTTGCTTAACCCACAGATCGTTTACCGACCGGTGAGCGCAACTGGCTATGATATGTTTATGATAAATATCTCCAAAAGCCTGGACGCATTTTTTTATCAGTACTATTATTTTTCGTTTTAATGAAACAGAGTTTAATTTAATGGAAGAATAAATAAATATATGAAAGACTTACTGAATACGTACCTATCCTTACTAAGTTACCAAAGAAATGTATCTTGAAATTTTCACTAACAAGAAAACTTATGTTTTCTTTCATTATATTTTAACGGTAGTTTCCAGACGAAGCTTACGGGATAACTAATATTTTAGTCTGTCCTTCTTACGGGCTTTCAGACTTGAACCACAGATAAACTTTACAATTTACGACTTTTCAAAAACATTTCCACGCTGTTTTTATTGCACGAACAGTTATTTTTGAACGTTCAAGTTGTAGGTACTAAATTGTTGAATATATTTTAAGAATCTATATTTGGTAACAATATTTTCATTATAAATTTTAATTACGGGCTAAAGGTATTACATAAAATTCATAATCAAAAAGGATTTCTTGTAAAATGTACTTCCTGCTTCAGTTCTAAAAAAAAATTAAAATAAAAAAGCAATGACCTATGAACCATGTATTCAAAATTCGAATAAAAACATAGTGATTTTGACATTCAGCCATTTAACCTCACACACACATACACAATCCTTACTACACTCACACCAACACACACGTCATTCACAAAACAATCAAGCATCAATTCACAGTCATCGAAAGTTCAACATCAAAAAGTCCAACGGAAACTTGTCACCGGTAAGAACAATGAAATCTCAAGGACGGCCTAGATGTCAGATAACAAATGGTAAACAAAGTGTGCACGTGGTCGACATAATTGCTGCGTTGGAAAACAAACAATGTGCCATTGTCTGGCTCGCCACTATACGCCACGGATTCCTATGGCCGCTCACTCGCTAGGAGAAATTATAATCGGGAGATTTTTTCCACTAGTGCGGTGCGGTTGTCGTTGTATTTGAAAAAGGAAAACTGTCATGGTGATAACTTTTTTTTTTTTTTTGTAAAGAAAAATAATTACTATTCTGAACTACTGAGGCATGTTTCTGTTTTCGAAAGTAAAAATGGTGTCTATTTGAATTGCTACCTTTTAAGTTAAAAAGGTATATTATTCTGCTTTATTTTTCAAGTAGACATGATACTTAAATAATACGTGATAATATGTATCAAAAATTAGTCAGAATTTCACTGGTCAGGTTAACAGACCCTTATACAAATCAAACCACAAAAATAGACTGCTTATTTAATATTTAAAACTAATTTCAAACGATAATAAATCATAACTTATCTAACACGATTCAAAAACCATTACATTCAGATAATCAGACCACACAGAGAATATCTAATATTTATACGATGCAAAAATATTCGCTTCACATTATCATAGAGTTACAAACGCCTACGCAGTTGCAGTAGTTCGACGTAGCGATATCGATATCGCGATATTCATAATAATATATCATTCGTAGCGAACTTTCATCAATCTATGAACTATCACGATTTTAAACACTGAACCCGTTTATATCGCACGTGCGGTTTATTCTGAATATATCATTAGAGGGTTAAACTGGTAATAAATTGGCTAACTTTCTATTACGTCTGTTGAAAATGCAGTGATAGGATTAAGTTCTGTCATTTTTGATGCCAAACATTAATTAATTGCTGTCAAAAAAGTCATTTAGTATGTTACTTATTAAGCATCTAAATAAATACGTTTATGTATTGACGTCAAAGTGAAACTTGCGACAGGATAAACTTGCTAGTTTCAGACCGCAGCGCCGGCGGCCAAAACCCAAGATAAGACAGAACAAGACGCAAAACATCTGTAACACAAACACATACATACACACATAAAATTACACCTTCTTCCTATAATGTAGGCAGAGACCAGAGAACGTCACTTGGTACGACCCTTACAAACTGCCTCTGCTTCATTCACATCCATAGATATTGTCATACAGGACCGCCGGTTACGAGTATTACGCACTTCATTAAAAAACAAAACGTAGTATAAAAAATTAAGTCAAAATCGAATTGATCGAAAATTCGTTCCCTAACTTTTTTCTAGAAACGTCAAACGTACGTCACTACTTTAATCACTAACATAACCTAACACAACATTATAATATGAAGAAAAATCACACCAAAATAAAAACCTCATTGTTCATCTCATTCCCAACGAAATTAACTAATAAAAAAGTAAACAAAAACTGTCTGTACGGGATTTGTATCGTGAGATCAGCTGATCATTTGGACCTCGAATGACCTATATTCCAAGTGACGTAGCCGACAACAATAGGGCATTGTTCTTTTATATTTGCACTAACACCAGGAGTTCTTCAAGGTAGTTCATTCACATCTAGCTTTCGTTCAAATAGTTCATTCATTTTCGACATTGTTCCCGGTCAGCTGTTCTCGAGATGAGTGAAATGTTACAATGAATATTAAATCTTATTGTTTTGTGATGTAATGTTGTTTCGTTTGATCAATGTCAAGTTTGTTTCGGTTTTGATGTACCAGTTATCTTTTAATACATATGACCTTTTTTTTCGTTTCTTAAGTTAGTATTTAAGGGCTCATATAAACAATAAACATTTAGTTAACAACCTCTATTCTTTAACGCCTTTACCATGATTAAATTTCCTCATTACCTCATTCGACATATTAATATATTCGAAGTTCAAATCAAAGAATTAATCGTGGTCATTCGGACAAATCAAATTGGAAACTTCCAAACTTCCCTCCAAATTCAAATACCGAACACCAAATCCACAGCTTATAAACTTAAAATAAAAATGAACCTGTCACTGGCACTCACGCATACAGCCTACTCGCGAGGAGGTCGAAACTCATCCATCCTAGAACGGTAGTGAACAAAAAAGTAGAATGAAATGATAAATAGTTATAGTTAATCCGCTCTTATCGCCTCTTGGCTACGACCCGTGCGGTCCAAAAATGAGAGATGGACCGCCTCTGTAAGATAACACTTCTTAGTAATGGGTTTCTCGACGGTAGAGTGGTTTAATATTAATAAAATACTACTAATATTATAAATGCCAAAGTTTTGTACGTATTTATAACATTTGTGACCCTTTATGCAAAAGTACTAAAAAGATTTTGAGGAGATTTAGTCTATAGATAGGGTACCTAGTTTACAACCTAAATTAACTATCTAATGTTTGTGACTCTTTTAAGCAAAAACTACTGCAAACATTTTGAAAATAAATAACAAGGAAGTTTACAACCTAAATTAACATACCGCTGATATTTGTGACACTTAAACACAAAACTACTGGATAAATTTTCATAAAATTTATAACCTAAGTTAAGTAATAGTACACATTTAAACTTCAAGATTTTATTCTGTGTGTACGAAATCGGGTTTGCAATATGCGTGTTTCTATTTTAAACAATTAATGGCGACACACATCCTCATGTTATCGCGTTATTCATTCATTAATGCAGGAGTATTATTAGGTGATGTGTTTATTTTTATATGTTTCAAGTAATATTAATTAGCATTGCGGGTTTGTACGTTGACTCATGTCTGATAACACTTGTTAATCAATGGATGTTGCAATTCATTCAATGAATTAACCGTTAGGATTTTAAGTGAATTTCAGTTTACTTAGAAATGTTTAGATACTTTTACTTTGCTGTTTTTTTAGTCCCGTTTCACTGTTTTTCAAAATGAGTATCTTTTGTGAACTACTATAATTTAATTTATTACTCAAAAACGATGTCTTGTATTATTAAAAATTATAGACTTTAGAGGTCAATGAACTACCGATCTTCCAATTTTATTTTATTTGTTAGGACGACCGACAGCACATAATCTTAAATATAGAAATAACATAACACACAGATGGCCAATTACAGCTTTAAAAAAACATCTAAGATTTAACATGAAAATCGGAAAACTTTTTCTTTATTACCATCCAAAGAGGTTGTATATTACTCGTAAAACAACCAGTGTTATTAACCTAATTCCATATTGCCATTATAAAAAAATATAAAGTGAACTATTCTACTCTATTCTCTGTGGTAATGACAAATGCTAGTAAGTGTTGTGTTAGCCCCACGATGTTTCGATATCGACTAATTGTATCGGTATGTGTGCTTTCTACTGCGCTAGGGATGACCTTCTATCGATATGAAAGCAAATGCTTATGAAATGTCGGTTAAGTTTTGTAAACTTGACAATGACTGTTGCTTAGTTTCATGAACTTATAGAAAATAGCCTTTTTGATATTTATAACCGTATTTGATATTAAAAGAAAGCTTATCTCTCTGTCGGAAAAACCTTATAAATGAATTAGTATGTTTATTAAGTTGTTTAGCTATTTAGAAAAACCTTTTATAGGAACAAACTTTTACATATTTACATGAGTTTAGACCTGCTTAGATTTTGACACATTTGACTCTATCATGACTAGTCAGAAAACAAAAAAAAACATCATAACAAGGTATCGATACAAATATAATCGACCAAACCCATCCTTATTATTTGTCGACGGTATCTCGGCCTCCCGCGTACATATCCATCACAGCAACATCCACCAGACGTTTAAGATAAACGCGCTACCTTATTAACTGTTTCGTACAGTCATTTGTTAGAGCCACGTGATTTGTTAGTCGAATATCTAATCGATTATGAGACTTGTTATGCGATTTTTTGAGTTCGACAAGCCTGTTGATTTGGCTGTCTTAGGCTTGTAGTGTTACTAAATTAATCAGTGGGTATTTTTTTAGATGATCTTTAGTATGATTAGTTGTGTGGAAATAGTTGTTGACTGGTACGTCTTTCAGTAGAATGATTATATTTATGTGATGTTGAAGCTAGTAATTGCAATTAATTGCAATGTGCACCAGGAAATCTATCTTTGATTCTAAGCTTCTTAAGATCCTATCTTACTAATATTGTAAATGCGAAAGTTAGTAAGTATGGATAGATGTATGTTTCACAAAGCAACTACAAGACACTTTTTAATGATATTTGGTACACTGATATCATATAACCTGGATTAATATATAGAATACTTTTTACCCCGGGAAATCATTTCACGCGGGCGAAATCACGGGTAAAAGCAAGTCTTCATACAAAATGCCATGAATATGAGTTCAGCAGTTTATTCGTAGAAACGTACATAATAGATTTTTTCATTTTGTTATCATATAATATGAAGTATCAAGCAAAAGTGTGCCGGAAATATATATTTTTAGGTGTGAATGAATGAATAGATAAATGAATGATTGAATTAATTTCAGACTAATAGTCAATAGGTACACGTGTGCACAACACGTACACATCAAAGGTCTTATAAACAAACTACAATAGATTTATTAGGGAATTACCGGGACACGCAACATTTTGGTCGTCAACTCACTGCCGATTGACCACAGTCGGCATTTGAATCACTATGAATAATAGTATATCGTAACTAACGAACTAGTTTGTCATATATGTACCTATTGTCACTTGTTTTTACCTATTACTATTCCGAAGCTGGACAAGGGTCTCCTCCCGTAATGAGGGAGGGGTTAGGCCTTGAGTCCACCACGCTGGCCAAGTGCGGTGCACTTCCTTTAAGAAGCATTTTATATTTAATTTACTTATTACTATGAATGCCATGTGTCTGTCTGCAAAATCTTCTAAATTGCTGAACAGATTTGATAGTATACTAGAATCAAGAATGTCTCTCATTAAAAACTAAAGCTAGGTAACTTCAGTCAGTGTTATTAAAAAAACAACTACAACGCTAGAAAAGCGCTCAAAGGGGCCTAAATCGGTAAGACACATGTAGACTATATACAATACTCGTTACCCGTTCTGAAATATGTGTTTTACTATAAAGTACTTACTTAGCAACAGATTAGAAATAAAAGTTATTTTTTTGATGAATCACTTATTGACTAACTGCATATGTGAAAACGAACTTTGACTATGACACTCGTATAAAAACAGGAATCGCTATTTGTTTCAAATATGATTCACATGGCCAGTGCGTCAAATATGCAATAAACGCATTCCAAAATCTCCAACTCGCAGTGGCTAGCGAGGTGGACTCAAGGCCTTACCCCCAGCAGCATAAGTGGTTATTTTTTATAATATTGTGTATTAACATTTAAAGAAAATTATGATTAAGAATTTCGTTCCTTTTTTTGAATCGATGTCGTTTTTTGTTGCCCTCATTACATAATTCAAATTCAATATGGCAACATTTTGTCACACAAATGTCATCAATTTTCACATAATAAAATCATCAATCGTAATTAATTTACTAAATTATAAATAAAGCCTACTAGTCTATGACGCAAGCATCTCAGTTTTCATAACATCGTAGTATTTAGTTGCAGCGGTCAGTTACCAACCAATGACAATATAGAGCGCGCCTTTTCCTACGTCAACGACAAACTGACCAATCACAGCGCGGGATTGTGCGTCAAGTGATGGGGAAAACTATTTGTCTATCGGACATATAATTACCTATAAAAGTAGGTACGTTTGATTGCTGAGTATGGCGTAAAATTACTGTTTACGACATTTGATAAGTAGTTTGTTGTAATAGCATATTGCTATTCCGTGTGTAGTAGTAAAATGTTTTTGAGGAGATTTTTTTAAACCCTTTACTGTCCCCTGTTGGGTAAGGGTTTCCCGAAAGAGGGTTTTTATACGTAAAAAAAAGTATATTGATTTAGTTTAGTTGATGTCATTTGAGTACTTTTAATGCCTCGCGACCAAATCATTACATTTTCGTTAAAGAAAATCATTGAGATATTTCCGGACGGTCTTTTTAATATACGTTTCGTAAGTCCTATAAGTTATACAGCATTTTGTCATTATCAATGAATTTTTGAAACTGTATATAATTGAAAAAGACAAAACACTTATCAGAGTTTACGCTACATTTATTAGTAAAACAGTCTAAGAAGATTCAGTATCATTAAATCAAAAATCACTCGTCCCAATTCGCCTTTCGATGTTCTAACTCCTACACGATCGGAGATCAATCAGTCATATCAAAATGTAAATCTTTATAAACGATATGAGACCTACAATATACGTACAATAAATCCATTAAAGAACAAGCCATGACTGTCACTTCTGCCGACCCCCGACGCGTATTATAAAACCTCTTTTGTTATGATGACGTATCGTATTTACGAATTAAAAACTCTTTTTGTTATGTTAATTGAGTAAAATGTTAATGAAATATGAAATTCGAAGAAGATCGGAATAATTTGACAAAAAAATATTTGTTTAGTCATTGTTTATTAAAAAATATGTTTGACAGATTTTGGGTGAACAAATTAGTCGAATCATTCAATCAATCTTTTGCTCACGTTTTACAAAAACGTCACAAAAGCACCGTAATATTGTTCAAATAGAAATAACATCGACGCGTAATTGCGTATTTTCGACTTTTCTTTGAAACCTTCATAAGACCGTTTCAGAAATTCTCTTACTCATAGAAAATTTTATTGTGGTTTGTCTCAAACCTCAAAAAATAATAGTTAAATTGTTAGCAAGTTCAATTGTAAATGGCTAGAAAAAAAATATTAGAATATATTTTATAGAATGAGGTCATTGGTCAAATATTAATTGGGAAATACGATATCAAATTAATTAGTGGATTTGAATTGTTATTTCCCGTTTCATAAAGTAATAAAGGAAATCTGTTCAGTGACGAACTTAGATGTTTAGGTTACTAGTCATTTAGGAAACTAAAAACTAACCAAGTTATCAATTGCGTCATAGTTGAACCTTTTGAGAAAAGGAGCTTTTGTTAATCAAGGCATTTTTTGAAGTTTCAAATGTAAAGTAAAGCTTTACTCTGATTCTATCATCAAATAGCAATACCTTCGATTGTTATTAAAATAATTAATTATTTATACGATTAATTAACGTCAAATTAGAAATCGAAATATAATTTCAAGCTAAGCTTAACTATTTATTTGTCTTTAAATGAACATAGAGTCCATACGTACCACGTTTGAACTCTTTCGAAGTAAACTAAATGTAAAAACGTATAGTTTACTTAAACGTGAAGAATGTATACTAATCTATACTAATATTATAAAGCGAGAAGAGTTTGTTTGTTTGAACGCACTAATCTCAGGTTTGAAAAAATATTTCATGTTAGATAGCCCATTTATTGAGGAAGGCTATAGGCTATATATCATCACGCTACGACTAAAAGGGGCTGAGTATCGGTAAAAAATGTTCTCTCATTCTCTCTTATGTGACACAAGCAAAGTAGCGCGGGTCAGCTAGTGTATGTATATTTATGTATTTGTAATAATAATATGTACAAAAAATACGTACATTTGGTATGCATTGGGCACAGGGTGCTCTGGTTACATTACTGTTTTACTTGCATTTAACTTGCGTGGGTACAGTCGGGAACAAATATACATAATTTAGTGTGAGCAGAGGTGTATGTGATTACTGTTTGCCCGCGTTTAGTATAAATATAGTTTTCTTATTAATACTGAGTAAGTTACCTCGCTGTCGAAAATATTTCAATAGAAATCGTACAGCACTTTGTCCGACATGGGAATCGAATCTGAAACTTCGGGATCAGTTGAAGGCACTACTGCAGCAGTTAGATAATATTTTTCATAATATTCCACTATTTATCAAATTGCACTTACTAATATTATATAAAGGTGTGTTGAATATAATTACAGACTCATACTAAGTGAATAATTATATAGTAGATTCATCATAATTTATACTTAATTTTGATTACAAATACAAAGATGCTGAATTGATTCTTATCAGTACGAAATACTAAAATAGCACTATAAATGATTAAATTTTAACTCCAAATTACGTAATCTACAAATACAAAAATAGGGTTTAAAAGTTCATCGTACACCCATAGTTCGATATCTGCTGAAAAGTAGAGAGAAATTAGTAAGAATATAGTAATTTTTTTTGTTAAAACATACATTTTTTTTTGTTTTTTTTTTTATACTTTTAAACTAAAAATTCTGATAATTATCTACAAGATTGTATTTATATGATTGGATATTAGTTTTATAGTATTTTTTTATACAAGTTATGCTTACAATTTATAATATTGTATGTGTGTAGTGCGCGAGTGTATCTCATAAGGCTGGCCGGGTGCAGCGGCGGTGGAAAAATCGTTAGCCTCGCGCATAACCGCAAGCGAGCGCGACTACACTGCACCGATGACAAAATAACCTTATATTTACTATAATATCTGAATATAAGAACTGAAATATTACTATAAAACAAAATTAGTAAATCATGAGCTTTAAAAAGTTTTACTAACTACTACTAAACTACATAATTAATATAATTATATTGATATTTTTTCACTAGCTATTTAAATTTTATATAAATTAAATAATAGCTTTATCCTGCTACCTATTAATATTATGGTGTGTGTCATTCTCAGATCAAATATCTGAAGGCACTCACAACAGTTAAACATACTTAAATAACGTTTCAAAAGAATAACAGGCTTACAGTAATTATTATTCTGATAATTTCGTCCCAAAATAAAAAGTATGTGTTAAAAATTCTTGCCTCCACTCTCCTTACTTTTAAACAAAAATATTATTTTACGCAAACTTGAAGTTATGTGTTTTGTTGTCCGTACAAAAGTAATAAAGTTGAGTGTATTCGCATAAAATCTTTATGTGATTCACTATGTACTTAATACGCCAATAAGTTTGTACATATATGTATGTATGTGCTGTACATAGCCAACTTTCAAAACTATCGTGTTCACATCGTACGGATATTGGACAGTTCAACTTTTTAAAATTTTAAGGTAGATTCTGACAATTCGGCCATAGCCTAGTCAGTTTAAAGTTTCCTATAACTGATAGAAATTCCTTTGACAAAGGATAGAAGTGATTTTTCATATAATTATTGTTGTATATTATGCTATTGATTGGATAGCGTAAGAATAGTAATTGTTTCGTGATTAAATCTATTTTGGATTTTATTTTCCGCGTATCAGCAAAAACTGCTAAGCTAATAATCCTTATCTATTTACATAAATAATAATGATTCATATGTTAGTGCATTAATAATTTATAACGTGATAATATCTAAAATTGCAAAAAACTTTTACGCAAATTCTGCATATTCCTATATTATTTATAAGTAAAATCCATTAGTTTTTGTTTCAGATATCATCTTAAATAACAAGGTTTCTAAGAAAAACTCTAATGATAATGATAAAATTGTATTTGCAAGATCTAAGAGATTTATAAATTGCTTCATTATACCATTTGTTTTATTTAAATGCAACTCTTTGAGCTAAGATAATGAATATCTTGCAAGTATCAAGAACAGTAATAATTACAAAACTGTACGGACTTTGGTTTTAAGACTTGATCCTACGCTATTCAGAGGTCAAATTATTTTTGGTGGAGTCAAATATACAACAAAACTAGAATTTGTGTAAGACAAAATGATGATGTTTAGCAATAACACTAAAGCAAAACACATTTTTTCAGAAAAAAAAAGTTTCTAAATACTACTCTATATTAGCAACCCGAATTTTTAAAACGTATATTAAACAAAACTCAAAATTAGAAAGATAAGATCTTGAAATTAAAGATTGCTAAAAAGTTTTAAAGGCAAGTTTTATTAAGTATAGGTTTTGCCGTAGACCAAACAAAATCCTTCCCTTATTTGTAAAACGTACAGCAAACAAAACTAAAAGTCAGAAAGGAAAGATCTTAAAATTAAAGATTCTTTAAAAGTTTTAAAGGCAAATAGTTTTATCAGGTTTTGCCTTACACCATACAAAATACTTCCCTAAAGTTCTATATTAAACAGTCTACAAATACAAGTAAATTTCAAACTGTAAACGTACATCCGGCGTACAGTAACATTGGTTACGTAAAGCAATAATTGTAACTGTTGTCGATCCTCGATTATACGCGGTGAAACCACGAATCATCGCGGCCGTGGGCGGGAGGCTACGATCACTGTACTTGCAGTACAATCGACCACTCAATGTGTTTGTAAATTATGTTTTCGTTAATACTTCCTGAGATATAATTCATATTATCACAATATATTATAATTTAAACATTTCACGGCGTCTTCTGTCTGCTTGTTTGCGATACACTGAAAGTTGACGGAAAGGATTTTCATGTAGTTTTACCAACAAGTGGAACGATTCCCGAGACTTCCTTAGATATAATTAGTATTATCACTATATATTATAATTTAAACATTTCACGGCGTCTTCTGTCTGCTTGTTTGTGATACACTCAAAGTTGACTGAAAGGATTTTCATGTGATTTCCACTAATAGATAGAGCAATTAACGAGGAAGATTTTAGTGTACGATTGGTTAAGGCTTCGTGTATACTTTAAACCCAGCCGTAGCACGTTTCTTATAGTTACTTTAGTGCCATTACAGTAGAGTTCGCGCCATTTATCTTTGTGTGCTTGAACACTGAAACAAAATTGTGAAATCGTGTTTTGTGCCCGTCACCAGCATGCCCTATTTATGCCTCTTCTAATTATGTTAAAGCCGTTTTTGAGGCTCGTTGCTATATTCAGATAACTATAACTCTACTTGTCTTTATAGCTTAACAAAAGCACTTATAACTATAATGATTTTAATGAAATGAAATTTCTATGGAAAAAGTATCAAAAAAGTAAGGTTATTATTTACTAAGTCTGTATATTTTATTAACTATATCATTGCTCATATTAACAATATGCTTAGTTTCTAAAATGGTGCAATATGTATGTAATCATTCGTCATGATTTAAGGAAAATGTCCTCAAAATATTATCCCTTCCTAATTAATCTAGTTCAAATGGTTTAAAATATTATTTATTATAGTGCTTAGCTCATATTATTGATTTTATTGCGACATAATTTCCAATAAAATTAATAGTAATAACGTGTATAATAATATTTTAGATCATGGTTATTTTAAATGCAAAGGACTATGGGCGGAATCGTCCCCACCCATCAACAAAAATGAAATGTAGCTCAATCGATATATCTTGGCAAGACGATATTTTTATACTATGGCGACATTGCCCAAATGCATGGGGTTCTCATAGTATCTTACGTTTAAACAAATATCTCGTTAACGTATTATTGACGACTAATTCCAAAATACATGCTCATTTATTTATTAATTAGTGCACAGCGGCGGACGCCGCATGCACATAAAGATAGCTGGGTACAAAATAACCCCCTCCCCCTGCTCTCCAACCCACGATTTTAGATCTGATCAGATTTTAATCTGCCAGCGCATCTGTTAGACAGCATTATAATTGACGAGTAAAAATAATTATTGGAATATGAAATCAATAACATGTATTAACCATATAATGGAAATGATATAAGTATATACATATGAGTGCCTCTGTGGCGCGGTCGGTAGTATATGCGACTGCGGTGCGAGAGGTCTCGGGTTCGAATCCTGGGTCGGGCCAAACAGTCTTTTCTGAGATTTTCTGTTAAGAATTTCCTAGAGATTGCTCGGAGTTAGGAAGTTGAGGTCGAAGACCTCCGTGCCTCGGAGAGCACTTAAAGCCGTCGGTCCTGCGCCTGACCTCTCACTGGTCGTGTCGGTTATCCGTCCCACCAAACTATGAGAGTGATGGAATAGAGAGTGTACCTGTGTATTGTGCACACACTTGGACACTATAAACAAAGTCCGGCACAGATGGCCAGTTTCAATGAAACTGACCGCCGTAGCCGTATATCGGCTAGGAGGACATTATTATACATATGAGTTAGTACCGTAATATAACAATAATGTTAAAATAACTTACAAATGTAAAATAAAAATATAAGTACGTTAAATAATAATTACAAATTGTTTTTTTTTTAATATATATTCCCACTGATTTATCAAAAACAAAGGATTTTAATTAAATAGGGGGCACTTTATGAACACGTTGGTATCAGTTCCATGTTTGTTGGTAGGTGGGGACGGAGCCCATACATTTTTGCCCATAGTCCTTTTGTAATACATTACAGATTGAAAGATTTTTAATTTCTACTGACCGAAGACTGAAACAATACTCAACTTTAGGTCACACTTAAGTCTCTATCGTCATTGTCACTCTGACGAGCATTGTAGAGAGAGAAGTTAGAGAAGTCATTTTGATGATTTATTACTTATAATTTGATATTTGGCCTTTAGCACATACTTTGTTTTGCTCCTTCTATATCTATCCAAACACATGTTCTGGGTTGCGATAACGCACTTTTCTTCTTATGCGACCATTGTTGCCTTCGTAACTTCCTACCCTTCCACTATAATTGATACATTCACAGTCTACATCCATAGAGGCTGACAGAGACAAACCTCTGCATCCGTCTATTGTAATTCATATCTTTTTAATAATTTCAAATTGGGAACTTCAAATCTTTTTTTTAATTTCTCGTGTCAAAAATCTTTTTTTCAAACAGCCTGTGTGACTGGCAGTACGAAGGTGGTACAAAAAACAGTTTAGCATATTCAATTTATCAAGAGGCGCGGCCGGCCGTCTGTCACGTTCAGGGCATGCGCGAGACAAATACGACCACTTTTGTACAACGTCATCAAGTCATTTCATTCACTTCCTGTGCTGTGTGTCTTATGTAAAAGATTTGAGTTAAATGTAGAGCGGAATTTGGTGGTAGAGTGGAACTTGAGCTTTGAAAAGCCTGTATCGTATGACTTGTATCCGGTAAGTTTTGAACTCCATGAAGACACATGAAAATACATATTATTATGTATATTGAGTTGGATCATACGCGAATTCATTCAATGCCTACTGAATTATTTTCCGGTCTACTGTTACAAATAATTAGATTTCTTTTTTTTTCTCTTTTTGAGATGTTGTTTACTAATGAATTTGACTTCCAAAATAATAATTACCAAGATTTTGCCCGAATTTAGCCTGATTTTAATTTACTCTACTTTCAAACAGGTTAAATTCAATAATTATAGCTAATGTCTGCTTCTACCAAAACACCAATTAATTAAGAAAAATGGTGATCTAGAATAGGTTCGCAACTTAATCAGTCCGTTTATGAAAAAAATCTTATAAAATAGTATTATATCATAATATCGCACCCTCAGTAATATAAAGGCACAATCCAAAATTATGGTAAACTGAGATTTGAAATCTTACAAGAAGCAGTAAGAGCGGGCGACGGGCGGAGGGAGTGTGAGAGAGACACAACTATAGTTGCCGAGTCATTATTGTTCTTTTTCTCTCTCTGTCAGCGCTAACCGGTAGATAATTTGACTTTGTGCCCTTAGCATTTCAAATCTCAGTTTACCATAATTTTGGATTGTGCCTTTATATTACTGAGGGTGCGATATTATAATTGAATATAACCATCTTTCAAATCGATGAATGAACTCGATATTGCCTAAGAGTTGACGAGGCGTTATAATCTCTTTTACTTTAAGGTTAAAGGTCACAATACCGTGCATATATTACAACTACACACACACGACAAACAATGTGAATGAAATGAACCGGTACTTTTTGGTGCCAACTTTTTATACCGTCAGATGAAACTACGAGATAATTTATTAAAAATTTGAAGTATCATTCTAATTTTTGTATAATTAAACACTAATTATGCTGAATCCTGCAAAATACTTAAATTTGTCATTAAACTAGCTTCCAGTTTTCCATCTGTTTATATGTTTGCATCCAAATCTAAAAACAGTAGCCTAGGATTCTCAGCCTTCTGTTACCTTCATGCTAAAATGAAGGAATATCGGTCTAGTGTTTTTGCCGTAGGAGCGTAACATACAGGCAGACAGAGTTTCATTTTTATAATATCAGTTTAGTAAGACTGAGATTATAAATGTATAAATGTCATGTGAATGGTACTTAATGTTAAATACACTACAGAAAACAAAACATATCTCAGAATTAACCTACGAACTACCGCAGAAGACTATGAAATAATGAAATGAATAACTATTTCATAGTGAAAAACAAGTCCAAGCATTCTAATCAAATTATAAGCTAACACTATAAGTGTAAATACAACTACACCAGTCGATCACCGATAGTGTATGATAAATGATGCATGTCATACATCTCTGGCCACACAAACTTGTTCTAAAACACAGTTCATTCACACCGGGTAATAGATTACGTGTTATTTATTATGTGCGTGTTTTGATGGCACTTTTGGACTGGTTGGTAATAGGCTAGTTATTTTTGACGACTTTTTTGGTTAGCTTCTGTTTTCAAAGACTAGCTGACCCGCGCAACTTCGCTTGCGTCACATAAGAGAGATTTTTTTCCCCGTTTTTGTAACATTTTTTACTGGTACTCTGCTCCTATTGGTCGTAGTGTGATGATATATAGCTTATAGCCTTCCTCGATAAATGGGCTATCTAACACTGAAAGTCCGAATTTTTCAATTCGGACTAGTAGTTACTGAGATTAGCGCGTCCAAACAAACAAACTCTTCAGCTTTATAATATTAGTATAGATGTGAAAAAATCCTGTATGACAAGATGTATGGATGTGAATGAAGCAAAGAAAGTTTGTAGGGATATTAAGTGACGTTCTTTGGTCTCTCTCTACCTCTACGGGAAAAAGCCGTGATTTGAAATACGTATGATTTTTTTAATGATTCAGTTTAACACTCTACGCTAATATAGTTGGCACTAAATAGTGCCGGTTGGTTTTTAATTGGATTGAGTCAAAATGAGACTTGTATTAATTAGAGTCATAGTCAAATAACGGCTTACCTGATTATTCTAACATTATTCGATAAAATACATATAATGGTAAAAAGCCGTTATATTAACTTTTAAATTATAAACTTAGGTAAGAATATATTCTCAAGTCAGCTAAACATTTTTTATACTGAACCATGTTACACGTCATTTCTTACTCATAAATTATGAAAAAAGCAATTATAATTCACAAAATGCAAATATAACACCTAACGGGCCGTACCCGTGAGAAATTTATTCAAATTTCATCCGCTAGGGGCGCTAGTGTGTCGTGAGTGTGTTTTTCCTACAATACGACGTCCTTCGGTTCTCGGTTCTCGGTTGATTTCACACATATTGTAGGGTACGTCACACTTGAATATACAGGAAGATAGTGTAATGTATATTTACATTATTATTTCAATATTTAATGGATTTAATGGCGGCTGTAGATCTGCTTTCCCGTGGGTACTTTCTCCATCAATTTAATAGGTTATGATTATTTTGTTTTCTTCTTTCTCTGCTTACCTCTGTGGGAAGAAGGCTGAATGTTACTTATGTATGTATTTTATTGGATCATATTTCGTCACTAGAATTTTCCGCTTTGTCCGCGTGCCATGCATCCTATGTGTTAATCCAGGTTGCAACCTATATGTCTACGAAATGTCATCAAAATCCGTTCAGTAATTTCGGCGTCTGAAGGTCTCTTTACCCGGTTTTTTTTCAAATATTATCTAAAATATATAGAATTCATCCTGTATCTGCCGGTGACAGCACCAGGGTGTGGTCGTGATGAGCCGTGTCGGCTGCGACCTTCGAATGTACCACGTTACGTCAATACTCGTCTCTTGTCACTACACGTCAAAATATACGACCGAGCAGTGATTAACACTAAAGTTTATAATATACTAGCTAACCCGCGCAACTTCGCTTGCGTCAGAAGAGATAATGGGTCAAAATTTTCCCCGTTTTTGTAACATTTTTTACTGGTACTCTGCTCCTATTGGCCGAAGCGTGATGATATATAGCCTATAGCCTCGATAAATGGACTATCTAACACTGAAATATTTTTTTAAATCGGAATAGTAGTTCCTGAGATTAGCGCGTTCAAACAAACAAACTCTTCAGCTTTATAATATTAGTATAGATTAGTATAGATAATGTTTATGATAAGCTAGAATGTAGCGCAATGTTGCAGTGCTTGAGGATATACTTTTAATCACAAAAAACTAAATATCGAGTCCTGGAATGAGCTATGCAAAAGAATTTTATGGCAGAAAAGCACTCAAGAGAAAAGCGGAGTTCAAGCACGTATATATTTAGATAGAAATTAGCTCATAGTTGCAGTCTAGACAACATTGAACCTTTAAGTACCTAAATAAGTGTGAGTTTATTGACCCTGTGGCTCTTTTGTAAACAAGAAGTACGGTGTGATAAAGCCAATTAAGTCACTGCAACCTTTTTCACACTATTTCTACAATAGCCCAGAATTCTTTAAAATTCTGTAGTCTTCCTATTCCTCAGAGGTTAAAAGCATATAACAAACAAATAATAAGTTAAAATTTTCAATCAATCCAGGTTATCACAGTACATTGCGCCATGCACACGGTTTCCGCATCCATTCCGATCTCAGAACCATCAATCAATGATCTTTGAACAGAATAGTAATCTTGATAATATTGCTCAATCGCATTGCTATGTCAATATGGATGGTAGCATTTCATTGAGGCGATTCAAAAATAATAGCCGTTTCCAAATATTATTAAAGACTTGTTATTTTTCAAAATGTATTTGATAATGAAGTTAGTTTCAATTATATTAGCCGTGTCTCGTTGATAAATAGATTTTAAACAGTCGATAAGACGTCACTTGAATCCTTTAGTTATCTATTTCCTTTGTATCATAATATCCATCGCTAGACAAGGTTTTTCTTGTCATTTATTATGATGATCAAGTTAAGAACCTAACTTTAACACCATTTTAAAACGTTAGTCACGTTATTGTATCATACAGTAGTTAGCGCAATTTTGTATAATCTGTACTGTCGAGTATCGAGAGTTTAACATTTAAAATGTACTAACATTTTTCGATGACAAGTCGGTTGGCGGTAGTCGATATTAGTAGAGAATCGAGCTACAGGCTACATAGCTTTATGTCTTAACAATAAACTTATCAAAGAAGTCTTTGCAAAATCCAAGACAACATTCACTTGTTTTAAAACTCTCCAAATTGTACATAGCCGAGTGAACCCGAGCCGGGCCGAGTTCGACCGAAGGCGGGTCACGGGTGGGCGCGTACGCTAATTGCGCGCGCCGCGACCCGTGACGACAGTTACTTGACGGGAGCGGCCGTGTGATAACCTCTGCGATGCGTATTGGTATCAACATTCATGTATACCGTTTTTAAATCACTGTTTCTATATTAAAGAAAGGTTTTGAGTCTATAGTCAAAGTTCTAAGCAAAGAACCTTTACGAAATCGCTTGAGAAGAAAAGATAGGACTATATTTTGTCAATTAAGATCCTTAAATATTGTAGAAAATATTTTTACAGCACAGATAACGAATACAAAAGTTTCATGACACGGTATTCAGCTTGATCTAAATCCATTCATACTGCTACGAAGAAGAAAGTTATCAAATAGGTAAACGTCTAAAGAAAAGTGATGTCTTAACTTTTTGTTTACAAACAAGAATGTTCCAGACATGGTCTGATTGTCAACTTAACCTCTTCATCTTAAAACTACGCAATTTTAAGGCCAATTGACATTCCCTAGAGAAATTTCAAAGATTTATAAACTAAAGAAAACTTAAATTAAAACGAACAAACTCCACAGTACTTTATTACATGGGATTCCTTTTTCATTACTGAGATTAAAATACTGACTGCGACTGAGACTGCTAACCACGAGATCTAACCAGTTTCTAATTTATATCAGAATATTTCTCGAGGAGTTTATAAACGTGCCAGGTATATAGCTATAGGCTCGCCCCCTATTCCATGGAACTAATATTGTAAACTGCAAAACGTATGTGTATTTCATACACCTCTATGATCATTTACGTGTATAACAGTCGTAATGTTATGATATGTAAAAGAATGACTGAACAAACTCCACAGCTTGAAAGAATAATCTAGCAAAACGCGTAAAACGGTACAGGAAGGCGTCAATTAATGTCATGCAATAGAAACAATGTTGTAGTAGAACTACAAATCATTGCGATTGTCTTCACGCCGTGATGCTGTGACTCACGTTCATTCACAAAAACCTCGAGATTCATGAGTTTGTTACAAATAGGTTTTTACCATTCGATTAATAGGATGAAAGAGAAGAAGAAAGATTATTGAAAACTAAAGGACATTTAATGAGAGTATTTCCAGTTATATGCTAAAAGAACTTTCTAGAATTTATATTGTTTACTATAGTCGAACAACTTAGTAGAGAGGCTGGATGTACATATGTATGTATGTGTAGCCGTCTATGTGTTGGGGCTGTCGGAGGTATGCATAATTCTTAGTTAAGAGCATCAGCTATTTAAGGCTAAGGGGTAGCGTAGGCTTATGTAGCTGACGGTAGCCTATTTGATACAGATACTTTATTATAAAAATAAATTGAATTATTAATTATAAACTGGCTATTCTATGAAAGTATAAAACCTACTCTAATAATTGTTGGTAGAAGAACTTTAGACCGTATTTTTTCATTGAACGAGGTGAGTATGCGTGGTTTAGCGACAATATTTGTTCTAACTTAAAAGTTTTCTTCCAAAATTCACTGTTGACATGTCAAAGCTTCAAGTGAACATGTGATACGGTCGAAGGCCCGGCTAATGCACATTTAATTTCCGACAACACGCCTCACTTGCTTTATTAAATGGTGGTAATACTTACTGTAGACTGAAGAGGGGTGATTGAGTTTGAGAATGAGCACTGATTTTTGGGAGTTTTTTTGGTAATTTGAGATAAATATACGTGAAATAAGACTATGAGTAATTGTGACTCTGTTATGAATCGCTGTTGACTATGATCTATGAAAAGCTAAAGAGTAGCTTCAATTTTCTATAAAATAAAAGATACATTTTCTTCATAAATGATAGGGCTCTAATGATACTCTAAGGTTATAAACGTATCAATATCAGCTCAACAGCAGTATACATATCATGCAACTAATCCCTTACATCCATTAATTAGATATTAAACGTCTAATGGCGAAACAAAATGGCCTCTTTACGCTTCGTCACCTCGCGCGATCCGTTCGGATACATGTCCAAATAACAAAGAGGTGTAACGAGGCCGGACGGCGGCAGTTAACCGGCAAAATTCAAATTTCTATCAGAACAACCGTCGAGAGGAACGAGCAATATCCGTTCCATTTTCGCAACTTGCATCCGAAATGGGAGGCGTTGGTGCGTTTCCGAACTGAGGATATACGGTTTAAATTGTACTGTTTGACCTCTTCTAACTGGCTGGTTTTATTGATACTTTCTATTAAAAGCTGTTAATTTATCACCTCAGTATTCAGAAGTCCTCTCTTATTATAACCATTTGGCAAATAATTATCATGGTATTTTCCAATCTCAAACTTTTTCTCAACTTATAGAACTGAAACACTGTAATAACTTAAAGCATCATTTAATGCAATAATTGTGTTGAAAGGTAATCAGTTTGTTCTAAAATGATTAGAAATAGCAAGGAAACAATTTATAAAACATAAGCAAAACGATTTTTTTTTACACTTTTGATAATAAATAAGTTAAACCTAAGTTTTCTTTCCTAACTCACCTTCAAGGCTTATTTCATCTTATACCAAAATGTATATTTGCATATTTTCATAAGGTATTTTTTCTTTACAGGTAAGCTGACTCATTATTACACACGACTGCAACAAAGTAAGACAGTTCAAATACCTAATTACTTCGATGTAACATGTAATTCACGGGTCACCGACTCCACCGAGAGACAGCCACATAAAAATCTGATTTATATACTTTGTAAAAACTTGAATATGTAAGAAAGAACATATAATATCGTGCTACCTTATAAAATATGAAGGCGTTAATAACACCAATTAATCTTGTCAGTATCAACTGAAAAACTGAAAACCGACATCAATTAATTCTGTGGTGGTTAAAGTGATCACCACTACCAGTGCGTCGAGAAATCGTAGGTTCGATTCCCACACGGAACAAATATTTACGCGATCCAGATATAGTTGTCTTCTGGTTGTCTTTTGAGTCCGTTGTTTGTATGTTTGTAAAAGTCCCCGCAACACAAGAGGGAATCTTAGTGTGAGAGTTGTCTTTTAATAGGAAAAGAGAAAAAAAAAGAGTCGACGTTAATTAGTTCGTTAACTTTTCTCTAACTGCAAAGCTTTGAAATGTCGCCGTTATTAAACAAAAATACAGTAAATATTCGCCATTACAATAATTTAATTTAATTAATCTAATTACGTGTAATGTATTCGCGATTGTTAAACAGTTACAAAAGCTTGGAAACAGTGCAGGTGACCTCGAACCGTGCAGCTATAAAATGTACGAATGTATGCAGGCCACGAAAATCATCCCGATAAAGAAGCGTTCACGTAGTTCAGTAGTTTTGTAGACCTACGTTTTATAAGTTTATGAACTTATATGTATGTTGATCTAACATCGAATTTGTGTAGTCGAAAACCCCGTTTTTAACTGTTTTCGACTATGTGCAATGTGCATGTTGAAAAATGAGATTCTTCAAAAAATAAAGTTTTTTTGAAGAATCTGAGATTCTTCAAAAAATAAAGTTTTTTTGAAGAATCTCATTTTTCACTTAAGCGTGATAAGAATGGATGTAGGTAAAAAAGATAACGATGTCATAAATAAATTCGCATTTATCCCACCAATCCTTTAACGTAAGCCTGTTAAGAATGAATTTGAGTAAAAAAATATGATATCGTGACGGAAAGCGTATATCCAGCTCAATTTTCCTTAATAATCAGTTGTTTTAGCAACCGGTAACTAATAAAATATGGATTATTATATCTAATTTTAGAGCTTTTTCACATATTCGTCTTTTGCTAGATTTAAAATAACTAGTTTCATGAAAAACTACGTCTAAACCAGCATCCATTTGAACAGAACCTAACACCGCTCACTGCGAGATGGCAGATAGCAGTCTCCAATGGCGTACACAATTAATACAGTACTTATCTCGGTAATTAACGATTGCAGAACGACCTAGAATCTTTAATGAGGCTGAGGCAAGATCCGTCCGGCCTCTCGGCTCGCTTGCATCAGTAGGACTCGCATCGCTTGCTGCCCATTCAACGGGAAACAACTCATTTTCATAAGATTCCTCTCGGGCGGGCATTTATGACCTGAACTCTGACAGATGACGTTTGACATCTTGTGACGTCATAGCCAATGAAAGTGACGGCTGTCCTACGATTTTAACCAGATTTTCATGACGTCATATTTTTATTACAAGCCCGTACTGACTTATGACGTTACAACTAGTGGATATTGATGGCTGGTTTCAGCACATTCGAATTAGTAGTGTGCTTTTTGTTTGGTTTTTTATTCATTTTATCAGTTGGTTAGGTTAAAATAAATAATGAAAAGGCTCTGTAACGCTTTTCCAGTTAGCATATACTTTTGTTTTACTTAAATAAAACTTAAACCAGCCTGAAACTGATAAAATATAATGTGAAACATGTGCGTCAGTTTACGTCATAACTAACTCAAATATAAAATTAAATACTCCTTGATGATTGCCTGAAATTCAAAAATACTTAAGCTACTGCAATATTTTATCTTTAATATACAAACATCTCGCATTTATAATAGAATATTTATTACATAAACTACAAATAAAAAAAATACAATTTCAAAATTCAATTGCCTTGAAAATTAACGTATACAATTAAACAGTTTATGATTAATGTTCGGTCGTTCCATACAAGCACATATACAAGCACCGCCTACTAACATTTCACAACAAGACGAATACGATTTCTTCATTCATGAAATAACGTACATTGTATGTGTTGATACCATCTCAGAAACTGCGTATTCATGTGGAGTTTAATCGTCCGTTTTATTCGTTGGATTTGTTTTATACAATTTTGTATAAAGAGATAAAGGGCTGTTTTCATTGGCAGAGGGGGAAAAATTTTACAAGTTAGTAAGACTTACAATACCCTTTCTATGTCTTGTTCTTTCCTTTCTATGATATTGATTTGCATAGGCTTTTAGACAGTTTTAAATAAGCTTGTTTTAAAGAATATTATAGTCCTTGCGTGTATTACATTTTAAAGAATTACTTTTATGAACATATTCTTTTCATGCTGGATTTGTAGAAACTCTCTAACTTTTATAAGACAAAGTCAAACTTTATAATTTCAATCTATTATAATTTTAATTACTCGGCGAATTTATAATTTAACAAATATTTTTCCCAAACATCGAGTTAACCTCAAAATTAACGATCGGTGTCTTTCGCCATAAATGATTAGCTTATTATACGAGAATTATAACTAAATATATTTAAAATTTAAATTACTATATTTATAACTGAAACAAAAATAATAGAGTTAAAACCAGGAGCTATGAGGAAAAATGGAAAATTACGAATAACTTGGCTAGTTTTTTTATAGTGCCCTTCGTTGACGTCGTAATTATAACAGGCAATCATGCAACATTAATTTATGTAGGTTTTTTCAATGTTAGTCATAGATTTAGTAATTATTGCGACGTTGATGTGTAATGATTGATCAGTTGCTCTATGGTAGGGTATACTACCAAGGTCTATGCATTGAGACAGAGGCTTAAAACTAATGCGTAAATTGTTATTTAAAAAAATTACAAACAAGTATTAAATCAAGCTTTTTTTGTTATCGCGTAAGGGTAGGCAGAAACTAAAGAACGCCACTTGGAACAATCCTTACAAACATCCCTTCCTTCATTCACTTTTGATTGATATAGAGTTTTGGTTTAGGGTGTAATCACGGTATTGTGTAAAACAAAATAATTGTTTTAGGCAGGCTTTGGCCCCAACCTTTGTTATTGTATTTTAGGAATGTTTGCAAACATATTTCAGCCTTAACATAGGAGGCCGGGGTATTTTAAGTTAGTTTTTCCTGTGATTCGTTAGACTAAGATTTTAGTAACAATAAGGCTTTCAGTATTCCACAATCATATAGTCGACTACAACTCCACAGTTTGTCTATCATAAAAAGTGACTACTTCTCTTCCACAGCTTACCTATCATAATCGACTAAAACTCGATTCTAAGTGTAAAATTAATCGTTTTATTCATATGTCAACGTGACCCTCGCATGCCATTCACCAAGTTCCATATGACACGCAATAATCGCATGTTGCAATACGTTTCGACATACGCAGTTTTTCTTTTTTCGTGGGAATATCTTTTCACCTCTTTGCTAACACAATGAACTTAATGTGTAGAAAACTGCAAGGTTACTACTGCGCTTGGTATAGATTTTATTACAACGGGTTAAGGGTTAAATTGCAATGATATTTTGGGAGTTACTTGGTGCTGTAGTTTTGTGATAATAAAGCGAAAATGCTTGTTTATGTGTCTGTTAAAATTGTTATGTTGAAAAAATAAGGTATTGTGGTTCCTAGTGTTTATCAAAATCATGAAAATCTGTAATCCTTGCATTAGTAAACTAGCAGATTGCATGGCCTCTGCCAACTCCTATAAGAAGGAGGCGTGATTATGATATATGATGATATTATATGTTATGTATGTACATATCTTATAAACTAGCAGATTATTTGTCCTTCAGTCATTAGCAAACACAAGGTTACAATAAACTGAAAAATCATTTATTTTCATAGAAAGACTCTAAACTGCAATGAGCATATATGGCTAAGTTATTATCTATACTAATATTATAAAGCTGAAGAGTTTGTTTGTTTGTTTGTTTGTTTGTTTGTTTGTTTGTTTGAACGCGCTAATCTCGGGAACTACTGGTCCGATTTGAAAAATTCTTTCAGTGTTAGATAGCCCATTTATCGAGGAAGGCTATAGGCTATATATCATCACGCTACGACCAATAAGAGCAGAGTTACAGTGAAAAATGTTACAAAAACGGGGAAAAGTATGATTATCTTAAGTGACGCAAGCGAAGTTGCGCGGGTCGGCTAGTTTCTTATATTAGTTGTAAAACTCATCAAATATATCAAAGCATTATAAGGAATATATCAGCTGATGTTCGTGCGAGTCAAGCGGAAGTCGCGTCACGTGTACGCACCGCCTTACTTTGTATGCGCGGCGTGTGTGCGCGCACCTTTATATTACGCGTACCTAGAATTCGGTTTACGAATTACAAAGAAGGATTTATAGAAAAAAAATATAGGAATTTTATAACGGAACTTTGTAAAAAAAGTATTCATTCATTCCTTTTTGTATAACAGCAATGCAATTTAGGTTTTCTATCATCGGTTAATTTTATTCAGGGAATTATGATTATTTCTGTTTAAAACCGTTGAAATAATTTCTGGGTACACTTGTAGATGAATTAATTGCCAAAATTCATAGCGCCAAATCAAATCCATTTCGGTTTCGGAAGCCGTGAAAGTTGAACAGTAAGATAGCAAGTAATATTAGATAAACCTTACTAACGCAAGAACTCAGTATTTTATGTATTAGTTGCTAATGATGATGTTACGGAAATACAACACTATATTATATTCAATGAACATCTTCCTCTTATCGTATGGTTAGTGGTCAACCTAGTGTCAAAGTTGTTCAAGCCGCCCGAAGGCCTTTGACGTAGCTTAACATCAAAAACCTAATTATATCTGTCATTCTTATACAATCCTAAATACACAAAATTTGTCACATATTGTGCCCAATCGTGTCTGCCATACTTTAGGATCTAAAATAGTTATGAAATTGCAACGATCTTAATTGGTGCAAGGCCAGACAACGGGGGCATATTTCGGGAGCCACCCGCCAGTCAAGGATAGTGTCGCAACATTGCCACAACATTGCTACAACTGTGGCGCAAACGTATTAATTGCCACATTGTGATACAGGCTGATGTTTTATTGGAGATGTTAGAAATTTGATGTAATTTGTAGATTTAGTACATTTTGAGGGCTTTTGGTAATTGAAATTTTGTGTCGTAAATATTGTTGTCTAAGTAGAAGTGAAAAAAGTGAGTGAAAAGAAATATCTAACTGACGAAACTAAAAATTGCGATTAATTCAATGTTAACTATCTTTCCTCTTACCCAGTTAGAAACTGTTTATTATAAGTAAGATATTTTATAATAAAATGAAACTTTAATTAAAACTATCTAAATGTGGAGCGCTGTAACGACCATAATTTATTATATTAAAAACATACTCAGCTAATACATCAAGCAAGTTGCTTAAAAAAGCAGTAATTGTAGAATAAATACGCAATTTCAGTGATATTTTCACTGCAATATCCATAAATTTACCAACACAGCCTGTGTATATGAACAGTTAATGTCGGACCGTGCGAAAATCTGATAAAAACGTTTGTATGTACGTATAAAGAATATTTTTTCCGAGACAATAGCCGTTAGAGCGACCATATGTACCGACCGTTTTTTTTCTTAATTACACCCAGTAATTTACCTTTCTAAAGTTGAGGTCAACACTGTAATCCGATTAGTTAAGTTTTTAATTTTATATTTTTCGAAATTCAAGTTTAGCAACAACCTGTAGCTTGTTAAGACGGTTGCAGACTTTGATTTATTTTTCTTTTTTTAGACTAATTAGAGATATCGTGTAAGTTTCGTGCGAAAAAGTAATCAAATTATATTTTTCATGAGTGTTGTAATATATTGGGCATTGTTTGGAGAGAGCGCTTTTGATGACGATAATTATTTTAGGTGTTACAACTTTGCCATATTTTTTTAATTATAACCCACAAGTTATTATAAATCACCTTTTTCTTTAATATTTCTAGATAAAAACTTTCCATATGTGCTGAAAAGCAGGAAAAAGTTTGATATAGGCAGTATAATAGAATAAGTATTTCTGTACGATGATTTTTGAAATCCGCTGAATACTGAAAAAGATAAACTGTTTGATTCAGTATAAATTCATATACACTTTAAACGTGCCTGAAAAAGCATAAATTAGCAAATTTCGAACATATTATACACCAAAACTCATTTAGACTATGAACCCGTTTAACATTCACGAATTCACTTCAAACGTTAAAAAAATCGTCACAATATTGACGTCAAACGAACACATGTTTTAAAAGACAGACTTTATACCACAGACATTAACTCCAGCTAAAATTGCCGTGAGAACATAGAGTCAACGACCCTCTGGTCAGAAACTCATTACTAAATTAACCTATCTTAACAAAAATTAAGCGTTTTGTTTCGCAACTTATCATGCCCAATCTCAATTAAGGTGAGCTCACACATTTATAAATCGCCAACACATGACAATGAAACTAGTATACAAGAAAATATTCGCACGACGATTGCAAGGAGTTGCGTAAAAAGTTGCATATTGCGACAGAAGGGCAATGTATTGTACACGTTGCTTTATGAGAAGTCCTTTGTCTAGTTCATTATAAATTTGTTTTTACTTTGGTTCAAATTCTAGTAACCCTTGGCCGAGTTGCGTGTAACAATTGGGAATGGAAAATTGTAGTGGCGCTGTAAAAACTACAGTATGACTAACGTTATTGTGATTTAATTCACTGTTATTGGTTTGTTCGGAATATGGTCGCACTTTTTTCAGTTCGTGTATTACGTCTTTGTTTGATTTGCTCGCTTAGAAACTATTGATATGTATATTGTGTATTATATGGTTAAGTTTTCCGTTCTGAAAGAACTCAATTCAAGCAATGACTTTGGCGTTTTGAAAGACGCATATACCCGCGACAAGATCAAAATTATCCGACAAATAAAGCTTAGAAAAATCGAGCTGTAGTTATAAACATAATCGTTGCCATGACAACGATTAACACTTTCAAACCAAGGAACACATAATCACACAAGAGTCCGAATTTGGTATAAGGCAATAGGCTCACTCCTATAACATGGGACTAAGAAATTAAATTCCTAAACCGTCGGGTATAATAAGGGCTATGGTGTATGTACGTTAATATTTTCATAATTTTCCTTAACTTTTCAACAATTTAATTTTTAAAGTACTCCACCAATAAAGAAGATATCGATACATATGCATGTGCGCATGCGCATGAGCGCGGGGTCGATTCAATGAATATAGTTAAACATCGGGGGCATTGAGCAAGCGACCCCGCCACCCGACACCGATCTCCACGCACTACATTACTTATATACCTACTAATTAAATATATACACGTTTTATTTGAAAAAACTTAACACTTATACATTTACGGGAAAGTAATAGGCTAGATTGAGTTTTCAACCTGATTTTCTGCAGCGCGATTTTTAAGACGGATGATATTTACGTGAAAATAATATAGGCTACAGTTTTCAACCTAATTTTCTGAAACGCGATTTTCTACTAATATCGACTATCGACTACCGGCTGGCTATCGACAAATTTTGTATGAAAAACTGCTCAGTGCCTTTAATGTTGAATTACATGAAATACATTTAAAATGTCAAACTCTCCATACTCGAGATTACTACAAGCCTAATCCCTATATCTTGTCAAAAGGGGACCCGTGCCTAAGTATTGGAAAAGCAGCGGCTTAACTTTACCATTGTGTACATCTTTTCGTTCTTAGTGCTACACTATCCGCATGTTTCCATAAGTAGAGCCTTGAGCAACAAACAGGAATTATGCTGTTGTGCGGTTCTTTCCAAAACCGAGCAACCAATAATAGTACCATCTAATAGCTCATTATTTATTACTAAGTCGTAAACATTAATAAAATATTTAGTTAAAGATTACGTCCTTAATCTACGTTATTCTAGACACAATGACGTCACAACTCAGTAATATTCCAATAAATTCTTATTGCGCCATTTTCAGTCACGGAAAGATACGTTCTATAAATAAGTTATCGTTGACTTAGCCGTTTAATTATATAATTTATTATGCAAAGTAGTAACAAACACACGTCACGATAAATAACGTGTGTAGGCACGTCAATCAGTTTTATTATCTGTGCTCACGTCATCACACGTCAGGTGAAGACGACAAACAAATATTATATTGTATACCTTTTTCTGTTTATTTCGTCTATATAGATTCTAGTTAAAGCCCTTTAGTTTATCGAAACTTCTTCAAACATTATAAAAGTCAAAGTCAAAGTCAAGTCAAAGTCAAATATTCTTTATTTCATAAACTTTAACAAGTATTTGAAATTGTCAAAATATTTTTTATCTACCACCGTTTCGGAAAAGCTGTTGCTCGTGAGAAGAAACGGCAAGAAACTCACGGCTTGCTCTATAAATACGAAATCTAGTGGAAATGTATAAAAACAATAAAAAACCAAATCGACGAAAAGCCTACTGAACGGAATTTGAAGGCAAGCCAGATTAACACACCGAATAACATATTTTTTCTCCGGCGAAATCTTTCTTCGGGTACAAAAACAGGAGCAGATACTAGTATCCTATACTATTAAGATACTACAGATTTTTAACAAAATGTAGGAAATTGTTGCCCAAAAAAAAGCAAGAAATAACAGCGTGGCGACCTAAAGTTGCACAATAACAGCAGAAATTGGGAATAGCAAGGATTTTTGAGTTCTTCCAAAAGTTGCACGGTATAAGCTAAATATTCCTTCTTCCTTGTACTTTTATTCATTCCTATAACAGTAATATAATAGAAGCTTTAATAAACACCCAACTCTCTGAGCTACAATCATCTGAAGTGGGTCGTAAATCAACATTTCCATCCGACTCAACTACCGTTCCACCGCAATACGTAACACTCGCTTAGTTTCACCTCTTATATTGTACACTTCTATAAATATTATATCTTGTGGCTAGAAACGTATTCTGTAACCTTTTATTATATTTTGCTTTTTACTATACGGAAATATGATTTTATTCGTCCCTTTTCAAATGCACATGACAAAGGATAACTGCAGAAGGTTTATGTGTAAGCTAAAGCTATAAGTAACTTTCTTATTCATAAACTGTAAAGTGCTTGCTTGTGTTAGAACTTTATTTCGCATTTTATGCAGCTTCAAATGTCTTCATGGGCGTTTACAGAATGGCAATCGAAATTAATCCAACGCAATTAACCCAGAAAAATATTATTTTATGTTCTGTGCAAATAAACAACCATTTTAATTTCAAACAGTATCTAAACTTTTTGAAAATCCACTTTCATCTTAGCAACTTTCCAAAAAGCCGTTATCAAAATAGTACAATCGCAACTCAGAACTAAACAACTGACCAAACCAAACATTTCAAATTCAACACTCGCCAGATAATTTCAGTCCGAACCCTAAACCTGCCATACAGACCGTAACATCAAATACGTAATTCTGAACAGAATCCATCAAACTCGGCTCCGCCTCTAACAGTGTTGGCACTCATTTGTACGTATAGTCTACAGTCGTAAGCAAAAATATGTACATCATCAGTCTAGCTTTTCTTTCAACTATAGTGTCGGCTGCTTCGTCCAGCTGAATACCAGTATCTTACATGGAGCGACTACCTATCGGATCTCGACAACCCTGTTACCTGGGTTATAACACGATATCCGTCGGTAAGACTGGTTGACAGACTTTTAAGCTTCTGACTACTAGTAACGACTGTCAAAAATCTTCTAAAATGACAGCCGGGACCACATTTTTATCAATAACAATAGTAGTTTGTCTACTGTTCATTAACTTCAAAGCTATTTTGCTATCGCTTTGCGTTTATTCTCAAGTAACAGCAACGATTAAATTGACATTTATATAAAAAATACGATACAATATGTGACGGTGTGTACATATTTTTGCTGGTGAGTGTAGTGGCGTTTCTCCGATGTTCTTTCACCTTTGCTCCAGTTGTCAGGGCAGCCACCCGCGACGGAACGCACCATCGCTCGCCGTACTACTGAATATGTGGAATATCACGCCTTGGAGCCGAGATAGACGACTACAGAAATAAATCTTAGCATCAGTTACTGTTTAAAATGCAAACTTTTTCACCATGTTTCAAGATATTATGGACGTTTTTCTGACATCCTACATTTGACACGTTTTACACATTTTTCGAACATATATTGTAATTTGTTGTACAACATTCGTTACCAGAATTTAAGTACAATGCCATAATTGAAATATCTTTTTCGAATCCCAGTCGAATAACCGTCTTGAAGAAAATCACCGAGCATTATATCTATTCGTATTTTCTCTGGTTGTCTCGTGTCCTCTGCAATGTTAGTAAAACTCTTGTAAATAGAATTAAATGCCAACAATCCCTTAAACACGTATTCACAACTTTAACCCACATCTTTCTGTTTATAGCGGCAATGCCACTTTTTAATATCATATACGTTTCTACGTCTACATCTTATTTTTCTTAAGAACTCTTCTTTCCATGTCAGATGTAACGCTGATAGTAATCAAATCGCAGTGTTGCCATCATCAGCAATTGTATGAACCGTTACGAACTAAACGCGGTAGCCATTAACGCACCCAGTCGCCGGGCCAGCGTGAGAATATGATAATTCTGATAATTACGCCCAGGGCAAAGTGTAGGGCGGCTGACACGGAAGAGTACAAGAAAATGTAGTGTATTTGTAAGTGGGAAGGAAATTAATTTGCGGACAGCTGATAAACTTACTTATGATAGCGGTTTTAATGCAATAGTTAAGTAAATATGTAGCCGAACACTATCTTTTATTTAAGATACAGGATTGATCCTTCAGATTTCAGGAAAAAAAAACGTACGTTCTTAGCTTAAACTCAGATGGCTGTGACCGTTTACCAAAGTTATTTCAAAGAAATCAGCATACTCACCTAACATACTAACATTGCAAATGCGGAATTTGTAAAAATAGACGCATGTTTATGAGTTTTTCATGCAAAAAATACTGAACAGATTTTGAAGAGACACATAGTTTATTACCTGGACTAACATTGACACAATTTTTACCCCAATAAATCTTTTTACTCTAAGAAAACTAGGCAGATGCCATCATAAAACTGTAGAGCCAAATCCTCAACCGTGATCCACATGTAATGTAGGTGACATACACAAGATACGTGGGATCCATTGTCTCCCACTTTCACGAACGGCTTAATTGCGCTGACGCGGTTTCATCAAATTAATTGTAATATAACTGTGCCTCAACTTGGTCAATCAGATGCTTTGAGATCATGCTTCAAGTTTATTATTTAGATAAGATGTGCCGTTAATTTAGAGAATTTGTTGGTACTGCTTTTCACACGTTGGGTCGTAGGTTGATAAATGAAGTCTTGAATTGCTTTGACAAAAGAGCTAGTGATGAATTATTCTCGTTAGTACCTAGGCTAGAATCTTTTTGGATCGGCTTTCCTTTTATTTCATCGCGTGTCATTTATATAAATCCTGGTTTAAACTACTATGTCTTTAGCGGTTGTTTCAAGTAAGGTGGTAGTTAATTCTCTATTCCTTATTGAGCTATATGTTTATTAAAAGATGTTTAAATGATTTTAACATTCTCGCGCTATACATGTCCAGATTTTAAAACAGTTTTTACTTGATTTCAAAGTTTACTCCTAAATTAGAAGATAGTCAAACATGTTTAATAACATAACCGTTGCTATGATTTCATCCTGGTAGAGATAGTTTCCTCAAATAAAATGTTCTAAAAGAAAACATTAGACGTCGGATAGAAAACTAACAAACACTTGTCTATTAGTTGTTCAAACATAGCCAAAGAGTATACAACAAACATAATATTATGATAATCTAACATTTAAACATTTATATTTACTAAACAACGGACAAACAACGCGATATCATCGCACTGTACGTTTTACAAGCGTTTTTTATTAATTACATCTATTCATTAGGCATAACCACCCATCTCGCTTTACAAAAACCTAAAAACCAACCTTATTTTTAGTTGAATAAAGTCCAAAATCGGATATATTCGTAAATTATGAATGACCATCAATGAATCCATATATCCCCGCCCAGATTTTCACGATTTTCTACCTTATTTTTTAAGTGGTATGTTTCAAAATGGTTTGTGTTGTGTTGGTCAAGGGGCGATAGGCAAATAAAATTAGTGTAATAGCGTTAAATGGTTGATATGTTGGTTATGTTAATGAGACAAGGTATTAATTGTTCGTTGTTATTATTTTTTGTGTTAACGCCTTGTGCGAGACTGTTTTAATTGATGTAGCTTGATACGCTTGTAAATTTCTAAGGATATTATGTCAACATTTATTATTTACAGCTCAAGGGAATAACATTTCAAATAAATCAACATATTGTTTCTATAATATGAAATAGATTGGAGAGTATATTAACTTCCGCATGCCATTCCTATAACCCCATTATTTTTGGAGAAAAGTTGATATTAACGCGTTTGAAGAAGTGATTTCACTATGTAAAAAGCACAAGATGCTATAATTTAAAACTCTCTTTGTTGTTGCACTTGGCAGATAGATTTATTATGATCAATGCTAAAGTTGAATGTATCCTTTTTCGAGAATACAATTCTTAATTATTTGAACTATAGCCGTGATAATCGATGTTTAAAGCTCAATAAATCACAAATTAAAATAGACTAGACCTACCCTCTTATTCGTAAACACACTCTAAACCTATTTTAGTTAAAAAGCTACTATAATATATTTCTTTCTCTATTTCATTTCGCTAAGGAGTGAAAGAAACGAAACACTATTTAAATAGCAATACTTAGTTTCCCATACACCCCACATATCAAGAACAAATAAAACAACCAATAAATCAGATGACTTAACAAACAATTAGCAAACTACCGATTCATAGCCGCTAGTTTTTTTCAAGCCGTCAGAGATTTACACGGGCGGCTACCCTTGCGACTGTGCGATGTAATTATGGCTATAAAACATAATTTTTATAGTTAACTAGTGCAATATGCATGAGGTTCGTGTTCCCATGACGGCTAACTGTATACAGTGATTGAGATTATTTATATGTATGGTTTTTCGCGTTTTAATTGCACGGTCAGTGGACTTTGACCTGCCGAGATTAGCTTGGAAAACATTGTATGTTATTATGTATGTAGTTTACGATAGAAAAACTAGGAAGCTTTGTTATCAACTGTAGTTTTGAAGAAGTATTTCATTACATTAAGAATAATAATTAATAGTATTTGGTAGTTATAATAAGTGTAGAATCGCGGAAAAATAAAGAAAATTTAATAAAATACAGAGTAATAATATTTTATTCAGTTAAAGGATTCTAGTTTCCGCGTATTTCCTTTAATATAAAACATCATGTTCAATTATTCATAGATGCTTTGAAATTACTATAAACTAATTCAGACTATTCATCCGTGAAATGGTGTACTCATCCTTTGTAAAAACATACCAGAGCTCTACTTGGAATAAAAACAGAGACTTACCTAGACTAGTTTCAAGAGGGTTAAGATTTTTGGATGTATTTAAGTGTACTCCTATAACAGTACTCATTACCCTGTACTTTATAATGCACTCGTACCTAATACTTCCTTTTCTCAATGTTGAGGGGGATTATACTTATAAACTTACCCCCGGCTATGAGTACATTTAACGGTAGTTTATCTATTCAATGGCGTTTTTGCCGCTAAATGTACCTCAGAAACCGGGGCTAGTGATTCTAGGAGCCATTTTTTTGGCAATATAAACCTTTGATAGTTATCAAACAGCCTACAATCTTACTTCTACAATTAAAAGAACTCTAGTTATATTAATAGGTTTCATGAGAAACGGCCATCTTTCCTAACATATCTAATTAAACCGCCATTAAAACAATTACTAAGGCAAGATTACCTCCCAATAGTTGACAAAGGGCTTAATTATGTACGAAGGAGTTTCAAGTAGAGGTTAGCTAGGCTTGTGACCCGGCGATGCGTTAACTTCCGTGTCCCGGCCGCTTGTTCACACGACACTGTACTTGCTACGCAGTTCAAGGTGAGAGAAAGATGGGTTTTCACTTTTGTAGCCATATGTTTTGGGATCTAAACCTTTTTTGTTTTTGATGTAGGTATTTTTTTGCTGTGGTCGATATTTAAGACCTAAATTGGTGGGTAAAAGTCTTTTTATTCTTCGATACTTAAACAGAGTTTGACACCTGAAAATATTATTTATTTCTAGCAACGAATGCTTATTGTATCTGAGTGCAATACTTTGATAAAAAGTTTTTACCACTATATACAGAAACTTTTACTAGAAGCAAATCTAGTAGCTAGTACTTATTCGTATACTGAATTCGTTCATTTTTACTAAAGTATATTGATTGAGGCTTATTTTCCTACAGTAAGAAACAAGCTACACATAATTAATAAAAGCTAACAGCATTTTATCCATAAACGTAAAACGTAAGCAAACGTCCCATAACTCTTTGTAAAATATAATTTTAGTTTTAACAATAATAACATAGCAACGATCATCCATTCTTTGCAAATGGCATCATCAAATATTCGCGAGCACATCACGTTCACAATAAAATTTCTATATAAAAACTTAACCGTACTGTTACACGTCTCAGTGGCTATGTGTTATACCTAGAAGAGAATTATTTTTCGTAAGAGTTGCGCGCGCGGCGACCCGCGACGATGACTTCCTGCTGGGTGCTATGACCCCAAAGAAATGGTCTGTAGCCGGCGAACTTTGCCTTTTTATACAGTTTTTTTATTTTTAAATTTTGTTATACTTAATTGTTGGCACAGGAAATTGATTTGGTAGGCTCAGGACAATGTTTCACGGTGGGTGCCTTTTGGTGATGATTGTCGAAATACGGGGTTAGAATACGACCTTTTTTGTGAATTTTAAGTGTGGAGTTGTTCGAATTTGAAACACGGTTTTTTAATAAAACCTCCTTGTCTAATTAAGTATTCAGAGATTTTTTGCATGTTGCCAGGTCGTAAAATTAGTCGACCTGACTCGCTACATTATCTTTTCACAAGAATATTATTAATTATCTTTAGCTTTTAATTTTGAAGTCGGTTGAATATGACAATAGTACTTTTACAAAATAAAGACAAACAAATTACAATTGCCATAAAATATAAAATTTTCCATCAACATTATAACTTTGATACCATCTACGTACTTCAAAGGAGATGAACTCACGTAAAGCCTACAATCAACATAACTAACATTGTAATAGTAGAAAGTTGACCTGCAAATCATTTTCCCATACTTCCCCTACTTAACTCGAAAGCATGAATCGATTAACCGATCCGTCATAATCGTATCGATTTTTTCTCGATAATTGGCCGCCGAGCAGCTTCCGTGTGTTCGTTTTTTATCGATTATGAAATAATTGATTCTAATAACGATAGTTCGTTGAATCGATTAACCGTGGGTCAGCGGTGATTTAATAGGGTTAATTATCTCGTGTTTGTTCATCAGTTCATGGGTAAATAGTTCTAATATATTTTCTTTTCAGCCTGCCTTTATTAAAAAATGACAATTAACATTCTTATGCGTGGCCTTTAGACAATATTAAAAGAAAAATGTTCCGTTGTCTTCATTATAGTCTCGATTTCAAAATTCTGCACGTTTTTTTCTAATTGATATTATATTCTCATGAACAGTTTGTTAGACTATTTTATCTTAGAAGCGTGTGTTAGAACTCTGTCTAGCCCGCAATAAGTGAACCGTGAATGATATACGCTTCCGTTTTTTTACTTTGAACTAATTTACTACAAACATCCGTCAAAAGTTTGGTCGGTACTCCTTTAATTTAGTCTTGTATTCTTCACGATCGACTGCAAACAAAATTAAGATATACGACTTCCACAATTCATAGTGATTCAGATTATTCAGCAAAATAAATGACTCGGCTATATATTTACCCTTTAACACTGTGTGTAAACGTGCTCATTATAAAGCGATAAATAAAATTATCGCCCTTTCATGACACGCCGGTGAATGCGTGACATCTGCTCACGTTACACTTATTTAAAAACACATAAATATTCCCCGTTTATCGTGTTAAGTTTATTTCATATAAACTTTTTGATCATAAAAGTTTATAGTCGTAGCGTACATTAGGCATAATAACAGCAATCAATGTCTCCATTTATTATTTTAAAAAACATTGTCACACGTTTGCGCCAACTCGTAATTTCATATTTCGAACACCCACATCGCACCAAAAGTCCCTGCCCTCTTCGCCACACGTATAATTAGGAGAAATGATCACGGACTTTATGCACGACAGGCGTCGAAAGGGCAGGACCGCTCCGTGCAAATATATGAGCGATTTTTCTTATACCACACTAATAAATGTGCTCATAAAATTGTGGACCGTATTTAATAATAACGTCCCTTAATAGAATGGTCTTTATTATAAAATATCGTCATGAAATATTTTCGCATTTGAGCCATGAATGAATCAGAATTCATTCACTCCGTTGTAATCATTTTAATAGTATAGAATTGTAACTTAATATTGGTATTCAATTATTCTTAGAAATGTCGACCACACGCAATCGAACACGAAATCGAACGATTTATCGATTTAAAACAAAACGGTTCCAAATTTGAAACCGGCGCGTTCTCCTCTCTAATTCTCTTTCCCCGCCTATAATTGACACCGACGCGCCATTCTCTGTCCTTGTCTTACTTGATGTGTTTCGATATTGGCATCTTTTTCGGTCGTCGATGTCACGTGCGGCTGTCAGTGCAGTGACTATTTTGACAATTATGTCATTTGGCCGTCACGGGCGTGTCATTTGGGCGACGAACGATTGTGGCCCCTGTAATTTTGTTTGGAATTGTGGAATTTTTAGGGTCGTTGACTTTGTGCTTATAATATGATGTATGGGAACATCTGGGACTGTGAGAATTAAGGGATGGGCGGTTTGATGAATTGAAAGGCTGTAGGTACATTACAGGACAAGATTCACACTACTCATAGCTTCATCTCTAAAGAAACAGAGTGTCTAAATAAGACCTAATTATTGTTATTCTGAGGCTTGCTATATACATTCGGTATGGCTTTAATCGGCCTAGCCGGGCAGCAAAACCGAATATGTGTAGATGAATTAGGCACAAGCCGAACAAGTAAGTCGAGTCGGTTTTGTTGTTCGATAAATATACAATATACCATAGCAAGCCTTAGCAATAGTAGAATTGACCGACGAATTCTTAAATTCCTGCAAAACACTACTCTTTTATAAATTGAAAAGCAATTACGTTGAGTAAGACTGCTGTATCTTCAGATCTAGGGAGTATTTACACCTGTTTCAGTTGGTCATTGTATCGAGCCAAACAAGGCTTGAACTCATCAAGGCCTTAAACAGGGTACAAAGACAAGCTCCTTGATATAACGTTTTGTTATTTTCAGGTCTATTTTAAACACGTTTAAGAATGTTCATGTTGAAATTCTGTTAAAAGTACATTTAGATACTGTTAAAAATACGTTGTTTAAATTACTTTTTTAACTTAAAAAAAAAATCTTTTAGGAAATATGTTATACTGCATTGACTATAGTATTGCAACTTGCATCTATATTCTTTTTTAGTACATACATAACATAGTACGAAAATTCTACTCTTTTGAAGTCCATTGGCAGATTCTGTTAAATTCTTAAGGCTTAATAATGCTTAATATCTTTGTGTGACTTTGAACAAGTTAGACATAATTATGTATGTTTCATCTCTGACAGACAAAACGTAAACTACCATATTTTACTGCAAAATGATCACGTCAAAAGCTTGATTTTCTTTTCATTCATATTATAATTATATAGTAGCATAGTATTTGGTAATTTTCACTTACAAAAATAATTTCTAAAATTAAAATTAAAAAATAGTTTCTAAAGTTCTTGATAGATAGTCCTCATATATATGGCAGTAGAATTGTTGTTTTTAAAACATAAACAAAAACAAAACAATTCAAGCATCAAACAATTTGATGCAAACAATTTCTCTGCGAGTAAAGTGTAGTAGAAAATTCAGTATCATGCATCGTGACCACACCTGTGTCCACAATGAATTATGTATGGGACTCTATCTATATGTGTGGAGGACCGATAGAGACGAATTTTTAATGTAGAGCCTTCGGAGGATGATTGAAAGGGATTGAGTTTGATGGATTTTGAGTTAGAGGTATGCTGTAGTTGTGGTTAGAAATAGGTATAGTTTTTGTATGAGCAAAGCTCAACATTTGTCCAGTTTACTGTAAATTGTGTATGTCGTTTTTTTTTCGTATTTATATGAAATCGCTTTCAATCGGACTATATCAAACAAAAGATATTCGTATAACATTATGCAATTACATTATTATTTTTAAGACAGTTACAATTCAAACGTTTAAATTCTAAATGCGATTTTTCAATGAAATTCGACCACTGTGACTTGTTCTTACTGAAGATTTCTTCGCGTTTAAGTTTAAATTATAAAGGCGTGATAGTTTAAAGACTAACAAAATAATTTATTCTTATTTGTCTTTTTATATTACACCGAAATACTTATAACAAATACATATAGACCACGTGTGACACAGTAAAACGTCTATTAGCGCCTAACTCTATCAGTTTAACGTAGAGTCGCTACCGTTAGCGCGGCGAGGCGCATGCTAATGTGCGCGTGCGACGCGCGCCGCCGGCTTTGTGTCGCCGACAACGTGTAGAGACTCTACCAGACTCTTTGTACTGACTGAGGGTTATGATTGTATGTGACTACGAGGACAAACAATACAACGACCAAAGCTTTAGTATTTATATGTAGAGTTTGAGATTGAGTGGTACCTAGAACTTGGAATTTTGTGATTCTTAGAACGCCTTCTACCGCTCTAGTAAGTCAATAGAACTAGTATTAATTTTTAACGGCTCTAATAGATATTAATATTTTATATAGTGAAAAAAATGGGGGAGGCCTTTGCCCAGCAGTGGGACAGTGCGGGCTTACAAAAAAAAAATAATAATAAAAACGCTACATTATGAAAGTTCTAATAATGAAAATGTTCTTATCCTTCTACTACAGTAAACAATCAATGTCTACCATTTCATTTATTACGCTACTCTACAGACAACAATAGGTTTATAATACCAATTATAATATAATCAACGTGGAAGGCTCTACAACACGATATGAAAAGGCTCGACTAGTAATTGTTGACAGTTGCTTGGAAAGCGTGTTGCATATACGATAGAGTCTTTTGTCGGGTAGAGCGACGCGACGCTCGCTACCGGCTTTGTGTCGCCGACAGCCAGACATCGTCGCCGGTCTCTACCATGACTGTACATACACGATATACATATTATACTATATTAATCATAATACAATGATAGGTCCTCCGTGGCGCAGTGGTTTAGGTCGCCACGCCGACACCACTGCAACGGGAGGTCGTGGGTTCGATTCCCACACGGAGCAATTATTTGTGCGATCCACAAATAATTGTTTCGGGTCTGGTTGTGCTTTGTGTCCGTTGTTTGTATGTTTGTAAAAGTCCCCGCGACACAAGAGCAATTCTTAGTGCGGGAGTTGTCTTTTAAAAAAAAAGTACGAAAAAAAAAAAAAAGTATGTAAAGGTCTCCGTTTGTAACATTTATTCTATGATAGAGTTTGAGACTTAGTTACAGTACATACACAAAAAACAGTGATTGGTTAAATAGTAATACATAAAATTTATTAAGAGTACAGTTTTAAAATTAAGTTAGAAATATATATGAATAACATTTTTATATAATAATAACATTTGAAATAAGATAAAGTCTATTTTTAGTTCAAACCACACAACCGCATTGCTACGTAGAAAAGAATTTCGGCGTTCAAATAAAAGACATCGACGCGTTTCACATTTTAGGGTGTTTTTTATTCAGTGAATTGTAGAACTTTGTTTTATGATGTCCTTTTAATCAACCGCTGTAGATACACATTTTTAGTGCTAAATAGTAAAATTAGATGAATAAAACTAAACATTTTTGCTTACCGACCATGTAATAAAAGACTACATTCTTAATATTTCGTGTAATTCAATAATTTCAAGCACCAAAATTCATCTTTTCTGGTCAAAAATCAACATTTCAACTCTCTTTTCAACATCTAAACAGCTGACTAGAACTAAAAAGGATATCCAACTCTATCAAAACACATGTAGCGCTAGTTATTAGTGAATAAGTACTCTATCCACGTGACGCGACATCCGTGCAGCCGCGCGATTCGGCGAACAGCGGCGGCGCGGGCGGCCGCACTCGCCCGCGCCGCGTCACTCATAATAACTAATAACGTAACTGACGTTAACGCAAACTGTACTGCCGCAATGTGGAGTATTTCCATTGTTTAATTTAGAATTAGAGCAATATTTTCGTCATATTAGTCTTTCAAGGTAATCGCAGTACAGCTATCGCAACTTTTCTGCAATAAATCATCTTCATTTCTGTTTAAATCATATTAATTTCTTCATCCGTTTTTTCACACTTCATTTGATAATATGCGCGTTTGATATTTTAAAGTCTTCTTCGTAAAGATTAAAAATGAATTTCTGTTTTGTTGTTATGTAACTTGTTTTTTTTACTACTTAAACGTGATATAACCACTTTTGAATAAGTATCAGGTAACCTATTAGATGTAATTGACAGTCCTTATCCGTGTTATAACGACTTACTAACAAACTGTGAAGCTGGTTCTAAAACAGCAATCCTCAATAAAACAAAAAAATTAAAATTACATCTTTATCAAATTATTGTAACCATGTTTATCTACTATTCATTAGTAAAATTATAACGTCAAATAAAATCTAAAACAATCCCGTGCCGTGTAACAGTGGAGCCGCACGTCGGCGCGTGCTGGCGACGTGACCGCGCGGCACACGCGTCGCGAATACCCGCGCGGTAATGAGCACGTGCACTGTGCCACCGCCCTTACTTAACCTTCAATACTACGTGCTCTTACGTGCCCATACTGGCTGGAAACTTTTTCAAAATAGCTACTATAAACGATTATTTGCAATATATTTTTCTTAATTTGCGAAGGTACAACTATAACGAAAGTTTAACTATAAACGATTGTTTGCAATATTTTTTCTTTAGTTTGTACAAACATACTAACTAATAACTTTTAAATTTAAACCAATACCTGTGAGAAATGCGAAAACTGGTCTGTCTATCTATTTGTTACACTTTTAGAGCTATACTGCTGAACTCATTTTAATGAAAACAGACGATTGTGTCAGGACTTGTTGTGCCAGACTTTTTCCAAACTCAAAATCGCTAGCTGTTTACTAAAAAGAGTTTAAACTTTCTAAACGAACAGTGTGGCCTATGACGTATAGTATTTTTTTTCATTGCGTTTTTCAAAGTGCGCCATACAAATAAACAAATTCACGAAATCCTCGCCCTCTTTTAACAAATATCATCATCTTTATTTATGACTTTAATAAGTATTAATCGAAGCTAACCAACCTCCTCGATTACAGGAGAGATTACTCTAATTCTACCATTATTACTCATTATCCCCTCATAATATTGATTCTCTTGACAACTTTGTAGTATACATTTAGAACAAGGTCCTCTCAATCACCGCCGTTTAATAACTGGCTGGATAATTTCAAATTAACTGCAAATCAAGTTATTTTGTCATTATAAGCCTAATAAATATTTCAAGGAGATTCTTGGCTAATTGTTATGTGGTTCCCAGAATCGGGCTTGCCTAGGTCTCAAATTGCAGAAACAAGGTAATTTACGTGACAGAAGATTGACAAAATACTACTTTAAGGTACGTATGAGATGGCAAAAGCAAGCTAATTTTCCTGACAATAAAAATACAAAATACTATTTTAGAGACGAAAGGTTTTACATATGGGTGTTTAACATCGTCTCGAAAATGCTGTAAAATATATAATGCTGAAATATTTAGTATGCAAGTACATAGTTTATATCATATAGAACATCTTCTTTACCTCGGAAAATCGTTCCATGCGGAAAAAGTCGCTGGCAGAAATTGCCTTAAAATTATAACCCTGCACCTGCATTAAATTAACGAAAGTTTTGGTCATCCAAAAGCCATACTGACTTAACTAATTAATTATTACTACTAGTACGTTAACTCTCAAGGTGTTTAATCAAAAATACGCCTTAAATCAGTGAAAACTATAATTTAAATACACATAATGTCAGCTCTACAATACCAATGTTTGATCGCCTATGTTACATGATATTTCAATGTCACCTTACGTACTAATATGGAAACGTGTGCGACGACACTAAACAATGGCCGCAGCCGAAACTACGGAGGTTTACTACGAAACAAGCGACTCTACATAATATTGACTATCAGTTACGCAGAAATTAACTTACAATACAAACATGCTTGTAGCTACTTGTACTGAATATGTAGAGTTCGTTTGATCTTTCCATTTTTCTACTATATTTTAGACTGTATTAGTGATTCATGCATTATTTGGTTAATTAATGCTGTCTGTCTATAAAAATAACAATTTCTTATTTTTTTGCTCATTATCTCACGTTAAATGGAGTGCCTCAACATGTCTTTAAAAAAATGCTGTAAAGGGGACAAATTTTCCTTAAGGATCAGTCAAAATTACATAATTATTCTGATATAATAACTATAAACTATCTTTTAATATGACAGTCAGTTTTCCATTCTAATAACAAGCGTTTTGGCAAATAATCACATAAAAATCGTAGAAAAACTAAACTAGATAATTTAGCGACATTTTATTGGACAGCAGAACTTAATGATCCAAAAAAAACATGACAGCCGTTGTCAATGTTTTCAATAACGATCGTTTCGCACCATTGCTCCCAAACTGAACGGAAACTAACCCAATAGAACGTCAGTCTAACAATCACTTCATTTTATGCCTTTTCTTGTAATCGAAAAAAACAACTGTGTCTCGGCACGCGCGGGATCGTAGCGTACGCGCACCGCATCTTAACACGACAGAGGGAGACAACACTATAGCGTTTCAACAAGTGCGAGCGAGACAGCTATATGATTAATGAGCACGACCCGTAACCGAGAAATGCAGTCAAATTAGGAGAAATAAATATCGAGTTGATGTTTAAAAATAAAGGTATTAATGTGAAGATGAGTTTAAGTGGTAATGACGGGTCCTTGTTAGTGTACTGTTGTCATGTGAGAGACTGTTATTAATAGTCTTGTCTTTATTTTTGTAGTACCAATTTTCTTTGTTTCGTAATTTTTGCTAAATATCCTTTCTATTCTTAAAATATGTATCATCTTTAATAAATAGGATAGGGATTTTCTCAATATTGAGCACTAGTGAGAGACTAGAGAATATTAGAAATAGTGCATGTTTTTCATAAACGTACCTTTCCCTAATGAAATCTTTTTATATGACGTATTATTTTGATGAATGAACTCAGATAGTTAGAACACAGATAGTACATAACCTGGATTACTACATAGGATTTAAGGACTTTTTATCCCGGAAAACGTTTTCACGCGGATGAGCTCACGACAAGTTCGTATATAAATATAATAAAATACATTTAACTTATTACTGTCCCACAGCTGGGCAAGGGTCTCCTCCCGTAATGGGGTAGAAGTTAGGCCTTAAGTCCACCACGCTGGCCAAGTGCGAGTTGAGAGAAGAATTAGTATTCTTTTAAAAATCATGAAACTCATCTTGCACTTAACAACAACGTATATAACACATTCTTCTTCTTCTTAGCGTGTCGATGGCAAACAAATTATAATATTAATTTAAAATAGTGTATAACACTTTCTGTCTTGCTATACACTGCCAGCCCAGTATTCAGCTACGTGTATAGCGTTTTCTGTACAGCTCATAAGGTCCTGGTATGAGCAAGAGTCAGGGCACTCCGGGCATGACAACACATTATATAAAGCATAATATCAGCAGTTATATCATTTAGTATTCTTTGCTCTAAACAGGAAATAATAAATACCTTATATTTCTTATGCATATCGTTACGGTAGTGATAGAGATCGCCGCTAATTTGCACGTTACAATTAAATTAACTCATCATCTGTTATTCTTATTAACGTTTACATGTTTATAACGTGCTTATATTAAGGACTATATTAGACGAGATACTATCCTGACACGTATTAAAACATTTTGACAAGATCTATGGATGTGAAAGACGCAGGGGAAATTTGTATGGATCTTACCTAGTGGCGGTCTTTGTTCTATGCCTATCTCTTATCGAAAGTGTTTTTATTAAAACAGAATAATTAAACTTTAGCATCTCAATATTATTTATTTTCTATTAGTTTGGCCCGGAGTTTGGTAATGTGCTCGGTATATGGCAATAGGCTCGCCCTCTATTATGGGACATCTACATGGGACTAACATTGTGTATGGCAAAACGTGGGTGTATGAAACACCTCTACCTAAATCTTCGGGTACTTATAGCAGCCGTGACGTTATGTCCAGAAAAAAATAACATAGAAGCAAGGAAGCCTTAAATACTTAAATGATCATATTTAAAGTAACAAAAAGGTTTTATAGGAAAACTTATGAGTAATAAATATTCCTTCAACTTAGGGCAGTAATAAACATAACAAAGTATCCAGAACCCTTACTTACTGTACAATTAACATCCTCCTGCTAAATCTTAACCGCTAGTTAAAGAACATTTACTTGAAACATAAGTATTGAAGAAACTTTTTCCAATATACAGGAGAAGAGTTTTTTTTTATATACAATTCCCGCACTAAGAGTTGCGCTTGTGTCGCAGGGACTTTCACAAACATACAAACAACGGATACAAAGTACAACCAGACCCGAATCTATTGAGTATCGCACAAATACATAATTTCTCTGTGTGGGAATCAAACCCGACGCAATGGCAGCGGTGCGGGCGTGATGATCTAAAACACTGCACCACGGAGGACTACTATTTTTGACATTACAATCTTTGGTATAGTTATATAAATGAGTACTTCCATTCATATACAGAAAAACCCGCGACTCCGCCCGTTTGTTACGCTTTGACAGTAAAACTACTGGACCGATTTGGTAGAATTTTAGTTCGCTATTTATGACTGTACTGTACATAGACATGTTCTCGGACGAACTTTCTGGAAGAAGCCAATAACTTACAACCGACTTCGAAAAAGGAGGTTCTTGTACAACATTCTTGAAGAATGTTTGTACATTTTGCAAGTTTTTGCGTGTATTTTCATTGCTTTTCCATGCTGTCGTAACATAAAATGGTTTATAAAGCGGGAGGCGTCGACGCACTGAGACGTAGCTGCCAGTATAGGCCTGGTAGACTTGGCACGGGCTTGGGGCACAATGCTACGCCACAGGCACACGTTTATTGCGAGATACTAAAGTTTATTACGTACTGAACATATGCATCGGTGTTTGGTGTGAACCGAGGGATAAACTGAAGCGTGGAACATCGTAGTAAGAAGCTAGGTTAAGCTACCATTTTGCAGACACTATTTGGGTTGTTGTAGAAATATTGATTGGTATATTTTCCCCTGAGATCTTTGTCTTATGCAATTTTTCCGGTCACTCTGTTTTATTTATCTTCGTAGCTTTACAGCATCGGGCATGCAAGCAAGTGTTGATTAGCGTCACTAAAGTATCTTTAGGTAAAATTAACTTCCAAATTAACTCTGCATTTATTTTCTCTTTGCTATAACTTTATAGTCAACAAAGCAAAACCATCAACACGTCATATTATTGCTATATCTTAAGCACTGGTACATAAAAACAGCCCCGCTACATCTCTTAACTTGTACCAAACACACCGTTTCGTTTCCGCCAACATAGCTGAGCCGAATAAGCGTCGGTTTATGCATTTCGGCAGCTTTGCCGTTTTATTTCGCGGCGTTTCGTGGAACTTGAGAAAAAATGTCCGCACGGACGCGGCGAAGGCAGCCTTTTAGCTTCTGTTCAATGATAACGTACGAAATAGCTGTCGTGAACAGAAATATGGACGTTTTTGAAGTTCTAAACTCAAGAATGTTTGTAGTGTTCGTTATTGTCTGTTGTTAAGCTTTTTGTGATGGATTTTGATGGTAGGTAAGGACTAGAAGTGTTGCAATGTTGTTGATGTTCCGTAATTTGAAAAATAATTTAGTGGATTGTTATGGTTATGATTAACGCTCCTTAATAAGGAACATAAGTCACGCATTTAAACATATTCATATGTAAAGTGTAACACCTTTTTCAGACCTACTTACAACCAGATTCAATCGTAATTGTATTCCCAAACATAAAAGTAATCATGCCGTCTCTTCACAATATACTCGTATTCCTTGTTCGACGTCCATGATTTAAATTCAGCCAATAATTTCAACATGACCCCGCATCGCGATCCGAAATAAAAGCCTACATACGCACAGGCAATAAAACGAACAGCCACTGTCCACGGTAAGACTTTAAAAAAAAAACGACAAAATTGACCACGCACTCGGAATCGAAATGCAAAAAAAAATATTTTGATAGAACGGGACGGAAATATACAAGTTGTACTTAAAAGAAAGGGATGGAAGATATAAATTTAGAATGCATCGCATGCTCTTGGACATCCGTCGGCGCAAAAAATCGATGCTGCCATCTATCGGTAGTTTGTGACACTACAACGGGTTCAATGTTTGATTGAGGGCAAAGTTTTAGGTCGCGGATTATTTGACAGGCCGCGTTTGAATATAAATTGAGTACAAAAATAGTAATTTATATTTCTGTAGACGTGACAGGAACTCACGTGCCGGCCGTTTATTATAAAAGGTGCTTTTTCACTGATTAACGGGTTTGGTAGGCATTTTATAGCCATTCTGAAATTACTATCAATAACTTTTTTAAAACTTTAGCATCGATGTATATTCTTTTGAAGATTATAGTCTTTGATTTCGACATTGCAGTTGAGTTTGTAGTCCCATCTACAAGACAAATAGAAAACGAAAATTTATTGTCTACTCCTAGAACATTTGTCATTTCAACCAAAATGTATTCACTAGAACTGCATTTCAATAATCTTTCTGATATTGGATAATATACACGAGGAGGTTTTGTGTCATGTATAAACAAATAATTTATAGTTAGAACAAAAACATCTAATACATAAAAAACAGCAACTTGTCATAATTAATTTCGATCTCCTCAAAATTCCTCGCACAACATGATCGGAATATAAAATAAATCATTAATTAAATGTATCATTAGTCTAATAATGATAATGATGATTTAATGAATGAGGCTGCGCAGGAGAGGACGGGACCACCGCGTCACAACACGGATGATCGATTGACACGCCTCAGTGTTATCATAATTTATACATTTTATTTTTTCAACATGGCAACACAGCTTCTGGGTGTTGGGTAATTTACCGTTAAATTCTTTGGTTTCGTAATTATTGGGCCGGGGTTGGCTTGCGTTGATTTTAGATATTTTTTCCTTCAAAATGGGTCTTTATTTTATATAGAGATTATCCTACTTTATGACAATTTCATTTTTTTCTATTGTACCTATAACTAAAGAGGCACCTATGCTGGAAACGGGTTTTCTCCCATTAAAAGAGATGGATAGAACCTTAAATCCTCCACTAAATACAGACTAAGTGGGGGGGTTATTTATAAAAAATCATGGTGAATATATGTTTTAACCATAATTTTATAATTAAACCTTATAATGATGTGTGAAAATCAGTAAATTAAGGAAGTAAATTAAAATCATTTGCACATTAAAACTAAGCCCACCTGCCAAGTAGTATTACCTAACGTTATAATTGTCGGGAAATGATTATTGTTACGATATACATCATTAAAATAAATCCACTTCACAGTTTTATATAATTTTGTTACGTAACACACTAACATTCATTTTAATAACCAGCTTTCACTGCACAAACGGAAGCTTAAAACCTTCTAAAATACTTGCTCTATAGCTACTATTACTATTTTAATGTACAAACTATTAATTAAATGTCAAATTGAAAAAGTGAGAGAAGCGTCTTTGATTTTTACTTAACATCCTGATCCTAGCCTTTCTTCCAACTATGTTGAAATCGGCCTTCAGTCTTGCCGTATGTAGCTGAATACCAGTATTTTACATGGAGCGTTTGCCTATCGGACCTCCACAGCCTAGTAACCTAGGTTATAAAATTAATCATTTGCAAACTTAAAGCAAGGAAAAATCATAACGACCGTCACCTATATAAGTATCAAATAATTCAAAAAAAATATTTTATACATTTTTGATACCTTTATCTACTGGTTAGTCTATCTATAACCGCCACTTATTCTACCTGTGTGGTTCAAAATAAATTGCAATCCCAAAAACGCTTTTGAACAGAGAGATATAAGTCAAAAATACAAAAAATGTCGCATTTCTATGTGACAGATAGGTGTCATTCAAGGTAATCACTGGAACCTTCCCTCACCGTTGGGGTTAATGACCCCTCATTTGTAAGCTTCAACTGATAGTCCTGGGTGGTTTCTACGAAGGTACGAATGGCATCAAGATTTCAAAGTTTCGTATTAGTTTACTTTATGTTGATTGATATGGATTTTGATAAAATTCTTATAATGAATGACAATTTTGCCCAAAAAATATTTTGGATAGAAATTTAATGGTACGGCTATTAAACTTTTGTTATACTAACCTTTGTAGGTTTTTTTAGGGACATGGTTACCCAACAATTATGCCGCCTGATAATTCTTTAAACAGTTTTACAAAAATTATTTTAAAGAAATGCAGAATGCAACTGGTTTGACTCAGTCGCTAACTATCTGAAAAGAACGCGTGCGTAGGATTTAGGCAGTTACTGTTTAGGGTTAGACGTACTAATTCACCAAAATTACAACCAATTCACAAGCACTGAAACAACTGCCTCTGCGGCGCTGTTAGTAATGTATACGACTGCCTAACACTGGTCGGTCAGTGCTTTTTATCTGTATTTTTGAATAGGCTTCCTATTAAATGGGACACACCTTAAAGTACCCGGTAACTGGCAATAGGCCTTACCTGCCTACACCTTAGAGTAAAACAAGCGTGATATTATGTATGTAGAAATGGACACTTACATAGAGAAACATGTGTGTCAAACTACTCTTAATACTAATATGAATGAAAAACATGTGTAAAAATATCACTGAGGTCATATTAAGCGAGTAGCATCACCTATCTTCCTCGTCTATCCATTACTGACAAACATTCCAGCTCTCAGCTTACGTGCTATCGATAAAAGTCAATTGACACGGGCGCTTCCGTTCAGCCACGCGCCTTTATCGACGCCACTCAATTACAACACTAGCGATAACGCCCGGCTTCGGTTACACGACACCGGTGGTCCTATGAACTAATTGTTTTTGTATGGGATTTATGTTCTTAATGTGAGAGAGTAATATGGCGGATATATTTTTAAGGTGTCAGTTTGGTAAAAATATTATTATTAACTAGCTGATCCGCGCAACTTCGCTTGCGTGACATAAAAGAGAATGGGTCAAAATTTTTCCCGTTTTTGTAACATTTTTTTTGCTACTCTGCTCCTATTGGTCTTAGCGTGATGATATATAGCCTATAGCCTTCCTCGATAAATGGACTATCTAACACTGAAATAATTTTTCAAATCGGTCCAGTAGTTCCTGAGATTAGCGCGTTCAAACAAACAAACAAACAAACTCTTCAGCTTTATAATATTAGTATAGATAAGTAAGTTATTAGGTAGATTGGGTCATAAATTTTTCGTTCCTCAAGTTGAGTATGACTGTAGTAATTATCTTTAATTAATATATTAATAAAAATAATAAATTTAACCTATTAATGACCCAGTGCTGGGCAAGGCTCTCCTCCCGTAATTAGGGAGGGGTTAGACCTTGAGTCCACCACGCTGGCCAATACGGGTTGGGGACAATGTACCTATATATGCCCAAAGAATTGAAATTGTAACCTTGGTCAAAGTCCTTCATAAATTATAATTTCACAAATCAATAACCTCATCGAAACTATTGTTCCAATTTTTATTATTTTATAAAAAATAAGTAAATAAATAATAAATTAAATAGTCATACCGCTTGTTACGTTACATCGACATCAATACGAATACATAAGGTGAAACAAACATGAAGTCATTGACCCCAAGCAAAATGTTCGTTCAAAGATTTATTGACTGTTTCAAATGTGAAATGTTTTTCCAATAACCAAGGAAAAACCATAAATCTAGGCAGTTTCTACGTGAGAATGTAATCGTTTTTGAGTTTGTTTATTACTATTTTATTGAGAAAAAATGAAGTTATAAATCTTATGCCCGTTGAATGAACGTGAAAACCTTTTCTATTATAAAAACAACATTTAACTAAACTTCTAAGAAACTATCTAAAGAATGTTATAACAATGACTGACAATGTTTTCTGATTGTCATATTGGGTCCTAAAATTGAAATTTCTATTTTAACACTAAAAATACGTGGCACAGTGGTTAAGGTCGCCACGCCGCTACCATTGCGTCGGGACGTCGTGGGTTCGATTCTCATACGGAACAATTATTTGTGCGATCTACAAATAATTATTTCGGGTCTGGTTATACTTTGTGTCCGTTGCTTGTATGTTCGTAAAAGTCCCCGCTGCACAAGAGGCATACTGAAAAAAGGCTACCTTTTTAAGTTTTATACAATAACAAAACTAAAGCAAAACAATAAATATACAATCCCCAGTTTTCTTTAAGAGGTCAAAACACTGTTACAAGTCTAACTCTAAACTAAAGTACTACATAAATATCTAGATGTTGAAGCCTCCTTCAGAATTTGTCCAAGTATTTACCCAGGTGTCGAACCGGCGAACCTCCCGGTCATTACCGAAGCAAGTAACATTTCTAAAAGCTTTATTAGGCGTTGCAACCCATTGAAATATTTCACGAAGAGTAGTGAGGTGACATTTAAGAATCCGGTAGTCGATTCCTTATCGGTATTTAGACAAATCGATAGTTCCAACAATACATGTGAATGATTGTTCCAAAAGATCTGATTCCATTGCGTAGGATGGCAGGTGTGTTAAAAATGTTCGTCTCAAATAATAGGTAGCTAAACACGTTTTAACATTAGTAGTTGTATAGGTATTGTTTTGATTAATTGAACGTCTTTCGACGGAAATATATCTTCTTTTATTAATGAGATTAGATTTGTTATTGCTAATTTTAACCTTTGTTTATACGAATAAGTTCAAACAAGTTTATTAATACCTGGAGAGATTAATATCGTCATATTTAACGGAGTTTATGAATGTTAAAAAAGAATAATGAACTCTATAATTTAAATAGTCATTGAACTAAAAAATATGCACGCAAATTATTCACAAGGGCGCCAAAAGGCGAGTCAAGTACACTACATTTCAATACGAATACAACAATATTCCCGGTCTTTAACACACAAAAACTACGCAAAGAAATAAATAAAACGCCACACCCATTTTAGTGACAAGTGCTCTTAATCTCCGAGATAGTTTCATCATTAATTATCGATATAAAAACATCGATAAGTTGCTCGACTAATGGAGTAAGACGCCGCACTACAGGAAGCCTTTTGCCGTCATTTGTCAAAATGACATTTGACATCAGTCAAGCAGGCAGATGAGACTGGAGAGGGGCTGTCAAATTGTTGAACTATACATACAAGTGTAGTGATTATTGGAATTGTATTCTAGATTTTTTTTGGTACTCCATTGAAATGTATTACACAAAATTGGTGTCCGTGAGTGAGACACTTATTGTTAGATTTTAATTCTAGCTTTTTGTTAAATGCGATAATCGAATTAAGATGAATTCAGTCCCTATCTAGACCCTAAAGTAATTCCATCAACAACAAAACATGCGAGATTTTGGTTGATTTTATTCAGAAAGCAAGCAAAGCAATTGTTTTTCGAATAAAGTTATTGGATGATGGAAATTGGTCCCTAATTTTATACATAAATTGTTTTCTTTATTTTGATTTAAAGTCCAAAGATTTGGGTCAAACAATCCTTATTGTAATCACAACAATAGTCAATTGAATAATACAATTAATATAGGTTATTGAATAAGTATCATATCGCCACTTAATTGCGGGTCAACAACAGCTATAGGTCATTTATATAAAATAAAAACAAACTAATAGCGAAGTGTAGAATATCAAACGTCTTTAAAAATGTTTAACTTAGCTATATTCAAAATCATCTATCAATTTATAATCAAATATATTTTCTCCGTAATTCCATTAAATAAATAAAAAGTCACACACAAATTCTCGATTGATAAATGTGTATTTTTTATATCGACACGGCGCATCACTAAGAGTGAAGTTGTTTGTTTTGCCGGTAGCAAGCAGTGTCGCTTTGATAAATATCCTTAAAGATTGTTCGGACTCCTCGATAATTTCACTCCGAACCTCACACTTTAAACCACACACGAGAATAAACTCTATAACGAACAAAATAGAGTATGAAATCTTTTGATTGTATCCCAGCTCTTGGTCAAAGATATATGAAGTTATTTATGATACCCTCATAGTACGTGTTTTATAGTTAGTTGATAAAACACTATCGTGATTATTTAGCTTGACTCTGTGACTGGCTGAATCTATTTTGTTTATTTAACATGCCACTAATATTATTCTTGGATGTTATCTACATATTTGTAAAGTAATACTCATAAACATCGAGTATAATGTTACAGCTGTCTTACTTTGATTCATATCTTGGAAATAGCAAATATTTTAACTGATATTAGGCATGCGTCGGAACAAAATATGTATTTTATACGACACATTCCAAGCTCATGTGCCATAAAATATTCGCAAAAAAATCTCAAGAGCTTGTACATGACCGCTCAATAGAAAAACTGTGACAAGTTTTCACGCTAAACTCATAAACCTCGACGACTTACACGACGGATAAAAAGTATCGTAAATAATATCGTAATATCACCACGACAACTCTTGGCACGTCAATTTTCTCCGCTCGGTAAAAACGTGTACAACATTGTATGCAGTCAGACACAATCGGCTCATTTTCATTTTTTTATTTCCAGGTAAAAAGTGGCGCTCGCTCACACCGCAAGACAGGCGGCCGTTCGTCGAGGAAGCGGAGCGTCTGCGCGTGATTCACATGACCGAGCACCCGAACTACAAGTACCGGCCGCGGCGACGGAAGCAGAACAAGACGCGGCCCAACCAGCCCAGCACGCCGGCCAGCGCGCCGCCCGCCGCCTCCGCCGCGCTCGGCTCGCCCTACGCCGCCGGCACCGACTCGCCCGACCAGCGCTTCTCGCACAACCCCGGCGCCGGCTTCTCGCCCTACAGGACCTCGCCTCTCGCCTCCGACTTCCAGACCAACCAGCAATTCAACGGACACGTGCAGACTCCTGAATCTTCCCCCGCGAGATCTCCTGAACCTCAAGGCAGGAGGAGCGCGCCCGCCGAGGCGCCTCTCCCCACACCTGACGCATCGCCAGTTGAAAATGAAAAGGAAAACTTCCAATATGAAGAGAGGAGGCGTGCGATTAACGCATCCTCGATGTCTGATTCCTACTCTCCCTACAAAACTTATAGAACGCCGGGTTCCTTCTCGCCAGCACCCGTAGCCGCCATGGGTATGGCTAACGGCATGTACGTGATGTGCACTCAGAGGACGTTGACCGAACAGCCACCACTCGTCACTGGGACGTTCTTCCCACCGGTCGCTACTTCGCAGGATCAGCAAGCTTTAGGCACGTCTACGCCTAGAGTTTCATCAGCTCCCAGCGGTCCCATGCCGGCAGAATACAGCATTCAATATCATCCATACGAACAATACGAACAGATGTATAAAACTGAGGACTCGTACGTGTCCCACTATCCTGAACAACCAAAAACTGAGTACGACACCGGCGGCACTTACTTCTCTGAGGAGCCACCGTCCAATCAGCAGCAGGAAGGAGAACAGAACTTTATGAACCCTCGTCCAGAGATCAGGACGGGTTCGCCTGAGTCGGACGTGGACGCTAGGGAGTTTGACAAATACTTGGACTATGGAACTGAAGGCCAGATGGAGCAGCATCAGCAGCAGTACAGATACGAGCAGCAGCAGGGCTACGCTCGGCCTCCGTATTGCGGGGAGCAGCCTCCGGGGCCCGAGTACTGCTCGGAGAGGATGTACCCGTCGCCGTACGCGTCGGTGATCGCCGGGGCTCCTCCGGCGGCGTATCCTCCCAGCACTCCGGGCTCCGACGTGAGACCCGAGGACGAGTTCAGCGTGATACTGGCGGGAGTGCGACAGACTTGTTACAGCAATTGACTAGATAGGACTGATATGGGATAGTAAATGGACTCTTCCTAAAATGTAGCCCAAAGAGTTGATTTTCTTTCAAATGTAAAATGTCTTTGACTTGTACTATGTGGATATAGAGTGATATTATAAGAAAATTCTACTTAAAGCATTGTATAGAAATATAGCATTTTGCATTTTTGAAAATTGTTTACCGTGCCGTTGAAGCAATGTATAATATTGTGGTTCAGTTTGTTTATATTGTGTAGTTCGCCGACATGGCGGACTTTTATAATTTGTGTAAAACTTTTCAATTATTTATTGCATAAACTGTGAATAAAAAGGAAAGTAATGTATTTTAAGTGAATTTATACGATTTGTAGGGAAATATAATAATTTTAATTAAATAAAACCAATCTCCTTGTCTGATGTTCGAAAATTACCTGTGCCTTGTAGGATATTAATAAATTATACGAAGTTAAATGTAGCGGCAGCAATTTGTGACTGTTCATGTTGAAATTGTTAAAAATGTAAAAAAATATATAAAAAAATGCTGTTTATGTTTAATCCGAATTGGTGCTATGTGAAGAGGTCCTAAAATATTTTTGTACGTCCAAATCCGTATACCATAGAGGTAGCGAATAATACGATTCCTATGTAAAAGATTATTTATTTGTAACTATTTTTGTATATTTCGTAGATAACACTAAAACGAGCGTTGAATTAAATGAAATGTAGTTCTTCCAATAAGTCTGTAGATATATATTAAGTCGTATTTTTATATTGTTTAGTTAATACAATTTATACAACTACTGTTTCTGTATAAAATGTAAGAATATTTTAATAAAGAAATATCTCATAGATTATAATTATACTAAAACTATAACTAGTTAAATTGTTTCTAGTTTACGGCTGCAATTCTTTAGTTGTTTAGAAATGAAACACTCGCACTGCGACACTAAGTTCTTCCTAATTGTAAGAAAATTTATAAGGAACAATAAAATTTTATTCATATTCAGTTTTGTCATTTATTTTAAACCTTCCATTACTAATAAAGTCTTCACAAGATGATCTTTTATAAATACCAATTACGAGAATAAAAATCGTATCTCGAAAATCTGGAATAAAAGTAATTTCTTCAAAAGATTTATATTAAATGTCAAAATATACATCTTCGAAGTCCAACACGAAAAAGCAGTCAATCACTTTACATTTGAATTAAAATCGTATTTATTTTACATGCGGCCGATAGTGATCTGCACAAATTAATGACACATTTAATGATACATTACCACACGTACTAAACACTCGAATGTTCCGCCTACAAGCGAACCTGTATAAGTCCAAATAAAATTAAAATTACTAAATAATTTGCGCGGGCAGGGGTGTGCTGCCCTCGGGCGGCCGTGTCTGTAATTACAGCGCGGCTCTCGCATTCACGCCCCTGCCGCGAACCATGGCCATTGATGTATTGACGTTTGCAAGAAAATAACGATATACGTACGAAATAAACATTTTTAGGGTGTGCGATACCGCAATGATTACGAAGAATCCCTCCCTGGGTGGGTTATGTAATCATTCAATGACTACTCACTGAGTTTTTGATAAGAATCAGGAAGACTGAAATTATAACGTTATTATTGAAGAGTCGTTTGTGGCATTTATACGAAACAAGATATATTATTATGTGGACCGGTATTTTATCTCTGAAACATTAATTTAGTTTGTCGCATAGCATTCAAATGACTTAAGAGTTTACAGAAGATTTAATGCAGCTATAACTCAATACTTTCTACTTCTGTTACGTTTCGCTCTTGCCAGGGCGATCGTAGTAATCATGCAGTCAAGTGGTGGCTGTTTTTATGGGTACTTGGTAAAATACTTTACAGTTGTTCTTATCCTAAATTATATGGAATAAACCCTATAAAGCAGTTATTTTATAAAGCGTTTGATGATTATATTATTTATTGTAAATTTCGAATCTATTTGAACAATATCTTTGAATATCGGTAAAAAAGTCATCCTAAGAAAATAATACTAACATAGCATAAGACAATAAACATCCCAAAAAATACTAAAATTAAGTGAAGCAAATATTTGTTTTTAGTAAAAAAATCAGTAAAAAAATCACAATTTCATATTTTATATCACATAAATCAAGAAAACGTAAATTTCGCGTGTTATGACAGTCGTGTGACGAGGGTGTGTTGTGCCGCTGTTATAATAAGTAATAATTACGTTTTTATTCCAACTCTTATGTTTTAATCCGCGGAGACATCTTGTGTAGATCACGTTTATTTTATTTGTTTTCGTATTTATTTATTTTATCGCTTGTAGTTTGGAAGTTAATAAAATTGAGAAAACACTGAATAATAGTCGGTGCGTTAATCGAGTTGAATTATTTTTGAGAACATTTTTGTAGTACGTGGCATTTTTTTTTAAAAAGGCACTTTCCCAAGACGGAGGAGACATAAACAAACTCTAAATTTACACCATTTTGAATAAGTACCTAAATAATAGTTAAAATACCTTTATTTACTCTCATAATTAATATCCTTGCTACAACGAAATATAATGAACAAACAGTCGATGTCCATATTTATTAATTGTCCAGCAATCTTAGCTACATTGTTGCGAATTCGAATAGGCGGCAATTACAAGCCATCTCTCCTCTACTGCAGCGCCTCTAGCGGATGTCAAAAGAACTTATTTTGATTTATGTCCATATGTGATACATTACAAAGTTAGACATATTAATATTTCTATGAAACATCAACTTAGATCAAAAATGTCTATGCAACTGCTGATTGCGACAACTCGGGTTCGATTCCGGGGTCGCACAAAGTGCTTATTTTTTCCACTTTCAATTAGAATTATTCTCAAAAGCAGCCAGCAATTTCATAACGTCCAGTATATTATGGCAAAAGGCTCCCCACAATTACAAAGAACTGTAAAATTGACAATAACTAAACGTGAGCTATTACGTAGACACATAAAAAATAAACCTAAGCACAACTAACAAGCAAGGCAACAAAAATTACTCAACATCATTTACAATACCCAAACAATATTGATACTAGTGTCTCAAGGCACAGCTAATTATCTCAAGCTGGTGTCCGTTCTAATCATCGCTCCTTAAAGAAACAATACAGGCACAACACTTAGTCTATTAGAACTAAGCTCATTAGAGTATAGTGAGGCCGACACGTGGCATTTGCGCTAAAATTGAATGAACATAAAAACCTAATGGCGGATCGAGAGCCTATAAATATGGACTGACCGTCGTTAAGGTGGAAATGTAGTGGAAGATACACTGGGATATCTGTTTTCTGTAGCGCGTTTGAAACAATCAAAACAATGGAACCATCGAGTATCGAGTGTTTGACATTCAAAATCTACGACAAAAATTGTTACTACGACATCCACTAGAGGCGCTGATCACATTTTTATGCAACATTTTTCTAGTAAAAATCGGGCTACTGCTATAGTTTGTTTTAACAACAACCTTAGTTAAGTGCTCTGCTCAAAAAATACTGTCACCTTCCCTGTTAGACAACTGAGATGGATTACACCAAGAGACTAATGGAGCAAACTTCTAACTGTACATTTATATGGATTTTAATTTATTAACTAATTTTATAACAATTAATGAGACGAATCAGCGACTCTACTACCATATAGTGAGTAGTTTCGATTTCCCCCTATAATAAGCATTTATATGATTCGTAGATCAGATACTTGAATCACTATTGAACGAACTCTATCCTTACATTTAAATATCTTGAAAATCTTCAGCGACATCATATTCAACTTTTTTCTCCTATTTTGTTGTCACCGCTAAATACACAATTGAAAAACAATCGTCATCAGTATATAATTGTATCGCGTATCGTGCAGTGCAGCGCAGTGCGCGGAGGACGGCAGCGGCGCGGCGCAGCAAAGGGAGATGCGCCTTTGAAGATAGCGCCGATACATTTATTAGCCCGCTGGTTTGCATACCGACCGCCTATCACCCTCCAATGGATGCGTATAAGGTTCCCTTCCCGATTGAATTATTCTGAATCGTAAGTTTCGCTAGTTGAAATGGATTTTTGTGGTGCTAAAGTTTAATTGGTTGGGTTTTCTATTGGTTAAGTTCTAATGCTAGGGTATTGGATTGAAATCTTTGCTTTTTTCAACTTCAGAAATGGACCAAGAGTCATTGAAAATTAGACTAAATCCGAGACCAGTTTGTAGAAAATAAGACAGATTTTCAATTAAACCATGACACGAAATGATGTTAGAGAACACTTTAACTAAAGTGTCATTAGGACAGATAAAAGGGAATCAGTAGACAATCTGTCAGTTAAGTAACCTTGGCAAGTTTAATAAGGACTGTTCAAAATTGGTAGCTTAAAGTTTAGCGACTCTTTTTTACGAGAAGCGTTATAAAAGTCCTTACCCTGTGTGACGGCAAAGACCTTCGAATTGCAACAACTTAAAAAGATAAAGTTAAAGCTAGAGATTTGAGCTTTTTGATAGTCAGGCCTGATAATTGGGGATGTTAAATGTCATGTGAATCCCATCCACTTTTCATAGACAGATAAAGGCTGGCTTTATCGTTGACAGAATAAGTCTGAAAGTCACAAATCTCATTCATCGGCAAGGGTAAGATTTCCCAAGTGCGATCACTAATTAAAGTCTTTCCAAATATCAAAATTCAGAATTAAATTCACAAACCTGTAGTAAGTAAGTACAGCATCATCTTATCGGTATCGCTCGATCTCTTTTTATTTGGTTTGCCGTGTGTTTAGAAACAAAGGTGCGAGTTGTTCCGTGCACAATGGATCATTAACACGATGTTTTGCTTTCAATCGAAACTGGGTAAAAAGGACATGTTGTGATAGGACGCACGTGGCCCACTGCGCGCCCGTTGATAACAATCTGTATTTATTTACCTTATTATTGTAGTATTTTGTGTTTATTAGTAGTCGATCTACCCCCGGTTTCTGAGGCATTTAGCGGTAGTTAATCTAAACAATAGCGTTCAAACTCATATAAAAAAACGCTATTGAATAAATTAACTACCGCTAATTGTAGTCAGAAACCAGGGGTAATTGATGAATTCTAGGCAAATATATCTCTCGTCGACCAGTCACGGTCCAGTCGTAAAGCTACAGAATGACCTGTACAGGAAAACAAAATGCCGCTTTTCTAACAACGCCTTTTCCAAAAGCATGCGTGCTACAATGTCTGTGATAGTTAAATTACATACCTTTGTATCAGTGAAGATAGCAGCCGTATTGTTTTTATTCAGCTGTAGTCCATTCTTCTCACTCATGAAACAGACTACTTTTCAAACTTGCACCTGAAAAATTCATTTAAGACAAATTTCAACCAGCATTGTAAAAATGCAGGAATTTATGTTCAGTACCACCGGAATGCTGTTTTGTTTTATAGTCTACTCTTTGTGCTCACGTTAAAGATTAGTAAAAAATCATACTTATAAAATACAGTAACCTCAATACGCTTTGATCTTTACACTATCCAACTAGAAAATAAGGTATTCTTAACATTCAAAAGACTGTTTCACCAACGCCAAATTCATATATAGCCTTAAAAACAGCAATAATTGTATCTAACAACTAATTCTAGACAAAAATCTCAACTCAATTTTGATGAAATAACATGTTCCATAGACCATAAGTGAAGTTAGTCTATGGGTAGGCGCGAGTTTTGCTATGTCATGGCGACATCCTGTCAAGCGTTGTATTCTGTCCGTCACTCACCGTGATTTACATAGACGCTCAGCTTTTTGTCTGATACATTTTATTTTATACTTTATTGGATGGATAACTGACGGGTTGTGGTGTAATATTAATAGCTTTTGAATATAATAATATTAGATTTTGTTGACGTAGATTGTAACGACTGATTATCTTAAGGCTCCATATTGTCCTAAATGAGTGGTTTGAATTGAATTTCTTTGTCTTTTGCGTGATACAATAATCAGTTAAAAAATAATTGTAAAAGAAGAATGTAGAAAATCAAAAGGAAAAGGCATAGTAGGTAGTTATGCGGTACTGACAAAATCATTTATTTACATTTTTTAACCACTTGCAAAAATAATAACTTATCATTATAACAGCGCGTTTCTTGCTAAATCTGAGTGGTTACCTTCTCAGCATTAGTGTTCAGTAAAAAACTCATAAATTAATAATAATAACACTTACCTTTCTACAAAAAACCAGCGACGCTGACGCCTGTCACTCACAGGAACACGCATTTAATATTCATAAATCGACATGTCGCGTCATACTCATAAATAAATTAGAAATTCATAAAAAAAATCCCGTCGGACCACCCTTAGCTTTACATGTTGAATTCATACTCTCATCACGAATCATTCCTATCGGCATAAACATTTGAAAAAGAAAATAAAACCTTATTGCTGGCAAATAGGACTCAACTTTTTAAATTCGAATCTAACAAGACATTGCCAGTTTAAAAATAAATTCTCTATGAAATAAAAAAGAAATATTTTTACTTTTTTTATAGGTTTGTGTGCCACGAGCTAAGGTACAGTAACTTAACGGCCAGACATTTCCTATCGATTTGCATCGAGATATTGTTCGGAAGTGACTGATCATTTTTTGTTTTTTATAACATCGTTAGGTTTAGTTATTGGCCATTGATACTTTTTTGTAATTGTTTTTATGGTATTCTATATTTATGATCAATTGAAATAGGGATAAAAGGAAAGTAAAGGAGAGTTTGTAAATGTTCTGATTATACCAGAGTTTACCATTTTTGTGCATCTACTGTTACTTTCTATTCATATAAATTTAAATGCTTTGAAATGTACACGACACTCAAAATATTTTGCAAGTAAGCTTATTGGAATGTTGAACCTTACATCGTCATATAATTTTCTACAGTCGTTTTCAATTACAGGAACGCTAAACTGATTAAATTGAGCTATTAATGTCCCACTGCTGGGCAATGGTCTCCTTCCGAAAAGAGGAAGGAGTTAGGTCCTGAGTCCACTACGCTGGTGTCTTTGCATTACTTTAAGAACTGTTTTAAAGAATTCTCACTCAGGCAAGGTTGCATAAACTGATTGAATCTTTTATAAAATGTTCTGAGATATAAAGTTAACTGCGTAAATAAACAACTCCCGTATCAAAACAAACCGAACATAATCCTTTTAAGCTTACACATTACTTAAAATATTCTTCTCCAATTAACTTAGCTATCACTATGCATGCATGCGTGCGCATGGCATGCACTACCGTTGTGTTGTAGGCTTTTAGCTAAAAATGCCTCAGATCCGGGGCATCCCTCCTATGTTAATGGGCACTCGAAGATTCCTGTGCGTACGGCAAACGCTAATTTAAACTGGATGCTGCACTGTACAGGGGAACGACATTGTGGAATGAGATTTAATTTACGCATGTGATTTTTTGAAGGATTAAATTGGTGTTATACAACTGTAGGAGTGTACCCTAGGTCTTGGGTTAAATTGTAATCCAGAGAATCTGCTCTGGTTTTTGTGGAAAATCTTTTTAAGCAAATGGTTGATGACTATTATTTTGTGTTTTCTGGTATAATAGACATTTTTTTCTATGCCATATTAAATCTTTAGAGCCCCTACTCTTCTTGTTCAAGTTATGAAGAACGAGATCCATTTATTCTTGGGTACATCGTACCCTTGGAAAACACAACTACAGCCATCATTTTTTATCAATAAAAAAACAAAATCGTCCTATTTAATAAACACATTTCAAACAAATCTACAAAATTATACGGACAAACAGCTTCGACATTCACCGTCGAAGCCAGCAAGCCAGTATCTCCACAGCGTATACCCGTCAATATTTTATTTATCGCCGCCCTGTATCGCAGATATCTGTTCAGCGATAGCGCGACGGCCAGGCTGCCAGGTAAATGAGGGAGAGACACCTCGCCTGCCCCCTACCGCCCTGGTGATTTACAGCCCACTGCAAGCCCACGGCTGGATTAAAGTATTCATTATCTAAGTGCTAGCTTGTTTTTGAGTTTGTGACGTTAGATTGGACTTTAAATAATTTTTAGTGGGATAAATAAGAACACTAAGAACAATATTTTTCCGACCTAAAATTCGAACTTAAATTTGTTATTGCTAGTCATGATATGTTAAAATAACAAACATTGTTCACAGTATTTATGATGCCATCAATTTAGTTCTATAACAAAGGTTCAAAATATGTGTCCTCGAATAAATCGTTACCTAGGTACTAAGTATTGTCTAGTATATTGCTGTGCATGAGAAATAAAAAAACGTGTATTGTAGCATCTGACGTGTATCGTGAGTTGAAACTACTAAGAATTTTCAAAATAAATCATTCAAATTAAAACAATATTCGACTACCTAGTTCCAAAATTCCAATTAAGGTAAAGTGCCCTATTACGGAGGGTTTTCGCAACATTTGAAACTAAGAAACAAAAATAAGCATTTGTAAGTGTGTTTATAGGTGCCAAACTATTTTATTGTCAAAATTGGTATCTATATTTTGTAATGCTGTTGAGTCTATGTCTTTTTTCACGATAATTCTTATTTTAAAAAAATATTTAAATAGCAGTGTCGAATTTCCCTAATACGGAGGTATGATTTCGGTGAGAGCCTATTACGGCGGTAGACGGTTCCTAACACGGAGGGTCAGAATTTTTTGTCATTGTAGTGTCGTACATACTACATACATACGTATAATCACGTCTGTTATACCCCGAAGGGTTTAGGCAGAGGTGCAGCATATTCAGCACCCACATTTCGCGAATTATATTATTTAAGTCCCATGTAACAGGGGGCGAGCCTATTGCCATTTTCGGGTACCGTGCCAGACTCCGGGCTCCTTCTAAGAATTTCTAGAAATATCTACTCATTCTCAAAAACACCTTGCTCGACCCGGTGATCGAGCCTGGGACGTCATGCGCCGCGTGCAACACTCGTTGCCACTACGAGTCCGAAAGTCCGATACAAATAAATATTTATTTCCGACGGGTTCCGTAGGAATATAAGCATGAATAAGAAGTAATTAGCGTATTTTAACACGCGCCTGTATAGCGTTTACTGATTTTAAAGAAATAAAAATACTAATTTACATGCATTTTTAAGTTTTTATCGCTTTTGCTTTTCTCAAAAGTACATGCATATCAAATAACATTCCCAGAAAAAACTTTTTAGTTATTTACAGAACCCTAAAACTTGAAATTGTATGTTCTATGAATGAAGCCGTAATAGGAGATCATAGAACCTATTACAGAGTTACCTAGAAATAACTACCACCGTAATACGAAAACTACTCTTGTTTTAATAATCCTAATTCTGACCCATAAAAATATCGATAAACAAAAGATTGTAAATGCTTAATCAAACGCTGACTGTTTTTTAGCTCAGATTTGTAAAACTCAAGTCTACACTTATACAATATAATGATTTGTAATCAATTAAAATACACCTTCCTAATTTGGCCACTTCTAAGAAACCAACATTTTGTTCTTAACAGTTTTCGTATAAAACTAGATTTCTAATTAAGAACACGTACCGCAGAATATGGTTTCTAATGTATGAGATAAATAATTATTTCAATTAAACTTAGAACTAATGAAATAAGTTAATAAATTGAAAGTTATAAGCAATTAAACATGAGCAGTGTTTTTCCTATTTCGGAGTTATACCACCGTATTAGGATCAACCTATAAAATTCGTACCCTTTTACGGCGGTATTTTATTTTTGATTTTTTGGGCATAAAATGAGTTACAAATATGAAACAAGTTATTTAAATACTTAGTGCATTAGTAGGAAAATGATATAAACAACACATAAGCAAACTTGAAAGGGTTATTAATACGAAAAACTTAGTTTATAAATATTAGCGTACTTAGTTTTGTTGTCGCGCGTTTGTATGAAAACACCTGTCACATCGATGACGTTACACAAACTGATTGATTTTGTTGTGTTGTCTTTGTGCAAAACTGGCGAATTTCAGTTATGTCATGAAGTAGTAGATTTAGTATAAGTAGATAACATTTTTATGTTCTTAAACTGAGTAAAATAGGAATAAAACTCGAAAATAGATATACCACCGTAATAGGAGCCGATTTTGACTACCTCCGTAATAGGGCACTTTACCTTAATTGCTGCCTTTGGTGCATCAAAGTAACTGGAATTTTCTCCCAACTTTCTTACTGGTAGTTTCCGAGATCATGTACTAATACAAATAGACATTTCAGTTTTTAAACATTTAAACTAAAGTCCAAGATTTCAATTAGCTAAATCGCACTAAAATCTTCTTCTCTCCATTCTCCATCAATCGTTTGCACCAATATATTCACGTACTCGCGATAACTTAGCGCTTGCAGTCGTATGTAAATAAGCAGAGATCTATGCCCGCGCGCCGCCGCAGATTTATTGCGTAATTGACTTCCGCCGGAAAAACGCCATCTTGTTTGACGAGACACACTTTTATATTGCCTAAGTGTTGGGATGTCTTGATTTTAAGTATTGTTGGATAATCTATCTTAATTTGACGAAGACTAAGTCAGTACTATTTATATACCACTAGCTGACCCGCGCAACTTCGCTTGCGTCACATTAGAGAATGGGCGAAATTTTTCCCGGTTTTTGTAACATTTTTTACTGGTACTCTGCTCCTTTTGGTCGTGACGTGATGATATATAGCCTGCCTTCCTCGATAAATGGGCTATCTAACACTGAAATAATTTTTCAAATCGGAACAGTAGTTCCTGAGATCAGCGCGTTCAAACAAACAAACTCTTCAGCTTTATAATATTAGTTATAGATTTAAAACGAATAATTACTAGTGAAAATAGAAAATGTTAAATTGAAAAGAGAAGGGATTGTATTAATCCTGTAATTGCAAGGCACATTTTTCAACATTTCAGCATATTTTGTGCACCAAGTCAAGGACTTTGACATGATTTCACAATCACCTAAAAAAATGAGCACATCAAACAAGACAATCTCGTACATAAGTCAACAGTCACCTTTTCCAGAAATTTTTTTCGTTAACCCGCTTGAGCCGCTTTCAAAAACGTAACTACAGTAGCAACAGTAATCTATCGCCACCGAAAAAAACATTACAATTTTATTGAACAAAAAGTCGTAAGTCGGTAAAACAAACAAAAGTTGTGCAAGCAGAGGCCACATAGTCTGTCGAAGGAGCCTGTCGCTGTCGCCGGCTCCGCTTTGTGGCGACACCCGCCGACTATACATACGACAGTATTATGTATTGCGTATTTATAGTAGCTGCCCATTGTGCTTTATGTGCCTGAGCTGGCTATGTAAAGCGCGTAATTTGTTCGGTGCACGGCCACCGTGGATGGTGATTAAATGTTTTATGTTCCAGGATATTATCTGTGGTTCATATTTGTGACGTCTGTTAAGGCATTGATTTCTGAAAGTAGCTTAATACAGTGCATAACCCTCTATTCCGAACTAACAGAGTCCCCTCATGTAACGTTTTATCTCCCATTTTATCCGCATATGTAGATGTATTTTATGTAGATTCAAACGAAAGAAAATGGGTCTCTCACCTTCTCCAAGCTGAATTTCAATAAAATTTAAAGCGTAACAAACGGATAGACGTATTTCGCATTTATTTCATAATGGTTATATTAATAAACAAAATTTTTACAACAATAAATATCCCCTGGTTTTTAAGACATCGTTTTCGTCTGACGTAGCAAAAGTGCTTCACAATATGGCCTGATATTATAAACTAAAAACGGAAGAAAATTTCAATATCCTGACGATTTACAGTGACAGGAGGATTCTTTAGTTTCCTACCCATCCTATAAATCTGTACTTACACAATTTATCGTAATCTCAAAAGCCGACATCAAGCATCTGTTAAGTGCACCAGTCACAACTTAGAAACAAACAAAACGATTTCCTTTAAAAATGTAAGAACTGCGGTAATTTCCAAATAACCCTTACAACTTTATCTTGTATCACAAAACGTATAATTTTAGTTAAATTACGATGTTTAAACAATGCATAGTATATCTTCAAGTGATTTAACAACTTGAGACAGAAATGAATGGGGTTGATCACCGAAGTAATTTTCGTTTCTGGACGACCAAAGTTTGTGCATAACTTGAAACAACAACTATGGAATTCGATTTATAAGACTATTGAATTGATTATCAAACGTTTAATGCACATCTAGCTATTTCTAACGTCTATCCTAATACATTAAAATTACCTATTTTAACAGAACTCACTCATTAATTCTGAAAGATATTTCAGCATGAAATTCTAAAAGCTTATTCTTTATACTCTAAAAAGTTTCCTGCTCTACCAAGCATTTCACATCACAATTTCTTGGTTTCATTTTTATTTTTTTTACGTTAGTCTAGCCCAACAGCTGTAAACATAGATTTGTTTCATATACTTAACACACAGTATTGACCAAAATAGTTGTTTACATCGATAATGTTGTACAGAAAAAACGCCTGTATATTTTGCTATATATCCAGTTCTAAGCCTGACATCAAGCCTCATCCCACCAAGGTTCTAACACAATAAATACATACCCAAGTACTTACACGAACTACATAAAGCCTACACTCTATCAAGAGCTAAATACATTATACACGGAGCGACCATCAGATTACATCCACAATCGCCATCAACGATACAGATCTCAATGAGATTGACGCTTTTAATCAAATCACAATTAATTAAGGGCACACAATGCCTTTACAACGACAAACAGTTAAATGATGTACAGTGTAGTGTGTTTATTGATTAGACTGTGTGTTGGCTGATAGAGAAGTGTAGTGCTACACTATTGTGAAAAAAGTTGAGCATAGTTTACGGTAAAGTTTAGTACTAATTTTGAACTTAAATTTGTTTTTTTTTTAGCTGCTTTATTTATATTTAAACTTTTTACATTGGTGTTATTTGATTTAAGAGTGATGATTATTGTTTTGAACGTTTCTTGCAATTCTAATTTATAACACGAAGCTTTTTATGGTAGAATATTTCATATTTTGGTGGTGATTGGTTCGGTTTTCTAAATAGCTGAGAAATACATAGAATTACGGAAATAACCTAAAATAAAGTTTTTATTAGAATAAAGCAACCAGTCAGTTTATATTACCACTGCGAAAGTAAAAAAGCAACTACATTTTGTACCTATAAAAAGTAAATTAAGTGTAAAATATCGTTCTGTTATTTTATCAAAATCTTTATTTTAGTAATAACACAGGGGGAATAACATTACAAATTAGACTTGTTCAGTTGTAACACAAATTATATTTTCATTAATCAAGACATATTTAGTGCCAAAAGACATAAAAAATAATATTAATTATTATAATTGATTAGATGTTTTGTTCTTATCCTTTTATTTATTAATTTTATATCTTCGTAACCGTGCTATGTTTATGTAATATTTGACATATTACGGTGCAATTTATTATATCCAAATATGACGTATTTTTATGACCGATTAAAATAAAGAAGTTTAAATATTTACTCGACTAAATAGCGATTTCACGACGAAGATGTTAATTAAATTAATTGGTTAGATTAAGTGATACATGTATATCTAAAGTCGGTAAAAATGTGCAGTTATTGCGCTTATTAAGGTTACTGACAGTTACCTAGTTGTAGAACCCCTATCTGGGAGTACTATAATACTCTTTGAAGGGATGTTAAGTCATCCAGGAAGAAAAGATTTAGGACAAGACATTAAGGTATTGGAAACAGTCTTTAACCCAGTAGTGGGACATTAATACACTAAATATTAATGTAACAACTATCAAATATCAGCAAATCATGAACGATGTACGTATCGGCTAATCACGGTCAGTATCGGCTATCGGCTTTCGCATAAAGATTCAGCGGATAGCCGTTGCGATAGCCGCGGTATCTCAGATGATAGCCGAGATAAATGGAAGCGCGCGCAGCCGAAATACGACGGAGAATTGAACAAAAAGGTGCGCGGGCGCAAGATGGCGTTATGTCAAATGTTGCCAGGTTGTTTTTTGCAAGCCTTTTTGTAGGATCGTGTTTTATAACATTCTTAGCATTAGGAGGGTAATTAATACTTGATAAATCTTTTGGTTTGTATTATGGAAAACTTGTGAAGAGGACGATTCACGAACGATCACGTTGATATAATCAAGTAATCCACCTATCTATTGTACTTGAGTTTATTTTGACCACTTTTATGCAAAATGATCCTACTTCTACGCTAAAACAAAGCAATACGAATAAGAAAATAAAACTAAAATAATCGACACTCAGGAGTACTCAGGAGTAACGACCAAAGCGCGGAGCAAGACGTCATTACAAGGAACGATGTAAATTCTGGACTCACCGCTCAAAAGTTATGTATGGTTCATCAGTTCATCGATGGATAGATAATGAAAAAAATAATTAATGTAATCCTTAACAAAACTAGATTATACAACAAAATGGCGTAAGTAAAATAAAAAATCAAACGCGGAAATCGACACTTCACATAATATTCTTGCCTCCCTCTCGTACTCTGTGATCCCGGCGGTGTCCTTAAAGGCTAGTGTGACACTGTTATTTAGTATCGGGCCCGGTAGCACACGGCTGTCGGACAAACACAGGAGTAAAACGCGGACAGCCGCCGCACCGTCCACCCAGATGAAAACGTTTGGCGTCTGATACAATCGTGAAATACTTCTCATAGAAATTGTATTATAAATGCGAAAGTTTGAATGTTTGTATGTATCGTACTTAATCGCGTCATAATTCCTTTTTTTTCTATTTCAAAGACAACTTTTTTTTAAGACGACAACTTCCGCGCTATGAATTGCTCTTGTGTCGCGGGGACTTTTACAAACATACAAACAACGGACACAAAGTACAACCAGACCCGAAACAATTGTTTGTGAATCGCACAAATAATAATTGCTTCGTGCGGGAATCGAAACCACGGCAGTCAAACTATTGATTTGGATTAAGTTTGTTAAATTGATATTTAAGAGATAAAGAACTTTAGATCCCGGGAAATCTTTCCACACCGACGATATCGCAGGAAGAAACTATAAGAGTTTTTATATGATACTTAGGTATAGTTTATACCTTGGATTAGTACATAAGATACTTTTAATCTCGAATTTATTTTGCGTAGGCAAAATCGAGGGCTTATAGGCGTAAATTAAGTTTGATGTATGCACTTGTTTGAGTGACTTTAAGACCACTCCATCGATATCCTATGTGTATAATCATCATCATCACATCAATTTCTAAAGTAATCCTAAATAGCTATTCATTCTTCAGTTAAAGCCTCTATATTAATCTATATAAAGCGTCTTTTTAGCCAGTAAAAGAAGAAGATTCTATGTTTCACTTTTTATATCTTTTTCAAGTATGCTTCTGTCAATCTAAAAGTTGTTGTAGCAAAAAAAGATAAAGTCAATCCATCGAAAATTTTGACAGTGCACATAAAATACCGCCAAAAATATTTCACACGCTGCAAAAAAATCTCTTTAACTTCCTCATGAAATCACTGAGTAGTTCATAAAGTACACCTTTTATTACTACAACTCATTGAAGAATTCTTAAAACGGACTATTGTTTTTATTTCTTTTAATTTCTTTACAAATTGCACCCCAAAACGTTCCACTTCGGCTATCGACTACAATTTTATTGCGGCTCTTATATTTTTAGCGCAAAACTTCCTTACAAATCATTTCCAAAACATTTTAAACCTTATTTCGTTTAGGCAAGGTTTGTTTTGCTCTGCAGAGACAATTGGTAAGACTTTTAAAGCCTGAACGGCTTACAAATTAAGGACTCTAATGGGGTATTTAAAAAAATGTTTAATTGCAATACGAAAGAATAGTGTGGATTTATTTCAATTGTTTGTTTAAATTATTTTAGAATTGATTCAGTTTAGACTAGATACTTATTAATTGGAACTTGAAAAACAAATCTTTTTTGACTTTATCTTCTTGACAAATGATTAATTTCAAGAATTAATCAAATTTACTAATACCGAAGTACTAAGATATTAATTAGTCAGGTAAAGTAGATAAACATAGCCAGCATGATGGTCCTAAGACCTCACCCTTCCCTCATTTCGGAAATAGACTTTTGCACAGCAGTGGGACACTAATGGTTTTATTTTAAGTTAAAACAACAATACTTTTTGCTTAATTACTGAAACGTCTGTAAGCCTACTCCTTCAATATTGTAAGTACTACTTTATATAATTATTTGTTTTCAATATTGAAATATGTAAGTGATGCGGACGTCTCGTAGTTCTTCGTGAGAGAGCTGTGTCGTGGAATGTTCTGTATGGGCTATTAGCTGACTAATAGTAGATACACTATTAATGCTATATACGACCTTCCATTACTTTACAGTTTACATGTAATGTTAATGTACTTTAAAAGATGAAGATCACGATGATTTTGTTGCAAGTGCGCTGTTTTGATAACCAGAAATTAACTGATTTGTAGTACCTACATGCATGCAAAAGTACTAAAACAAAGTATCAGAATGAAGCGTAATTAATATATTGCATCATTCCTGTGTAGTTATGTTTTCTCCACAGTCTTTTTTACACACTTCCCACTGCTTGCAAGATAGCCACTACCATATGATATTCACGAGAGAGAGGAATCCGGAAGTGTGTTTGTCCTCATTTCACTTCAAAATGGCTGAACCAATTTTCATAAAATTCAGCAAGGTGATGTTACTATACCTCTGAGAATAAGCTATAAAGCAAGCAAGCTTAACAAAGCAGCATCGCAAATACAATTCTTAATTATAAAATTTTCGTTCAAAATTAAATTTAAAGACACTCACAATTTGCTAAAGAAAGCAGCATTGCTTATTAATGCTTAAAGCATTCTTAAAAACAACAGTACAATTCAACAATAAAATTTTCGTAAAAAAGATCATTTAAACAAAGTAAATGCGCATCAGGTCAAGTCTCAACGTCGCGCCGTGATCACTGATCGGTGATCGCTCGGCCAGCGCGGAACAAACCGCTGATCACATCGCAATACTTATTTGTTCCCAACAACGGGCGCGGGACCAACTGATTGCGCCTATCTAACGTTCCTCCTCATTACTACATTTAATACGTATTTGTATGGAAAATCAGTGTTTTAGATTACTCGTTAATGACAAATTTGTGGGAGAATATAGTAATAAGATTTCATAAGACCTTAGTAGGCGTTTGACTGTAAATCATATCTTACAAAAATTATAAATACGAAAGTTTAGATGTTTGTTTCATCGTGTCAAAAAGATTAAACGAATATTTGTACATATGAGTAGTCTATAACCTGGATTATTACATGGAACACTTTAATCATCTACATCTTTTCACGCGGACGGAGTCGTGAGCAGAAACTCCAAATAAATCAACATATATATTGTTTTTTTTATAATAATACAGACCAATGTACTTCACATAATAGTATTTTGATTTGAATCAAATTAATCAAAACAAATACTTTTATTTCAATTCGATTAAATCACTTGTTATATTAAAGAAATCATTATAATTTAAATGTCAAACTTCCAATTAATTAAGTTACTAGTTCTGAAGGTAGACCCATCAAGAAACTCAAAACCACTATTCAATCAACCGTAACTGAAAAACCACTAATTAAACTAAAGTATAAAATAAACACAGCTATTTAAATTCCATATATCCATAACCAAATAGAGTTAGGTCAAAGGATATCCTTTAGCACGGTACAAATCACGAAATAGTTGGAATTACACTCGGGGCCAGTCGGCATTGCTCGGCAACGCTCGGCACTCGCCGTCGTGAGCACCCGGTAATTAGCAATACTACTAATTAAAGTCTATTTGCTAGACGGTGGCACGGGTTTAATCTTAGTTTTGTTTGATTTTAACTGGAGTTTAGTTTGATTAAAGAAATTGACTATAAGATCTCTCAAACAGCTACAGACTAATTTATTAATAAAATTGTTACATACAACATGTATTCGGTATTTTTGAGATCTATCAGTGGCTACATTTCTTTTGTAACCTAAACTGTCCCATTGTTAGGCTAAGGTCTCCCGAAAACTATGTAATGCACGGGTCTCTTCCAGAAATGGGGAATGGCCAAGCTCTACGTCTGAAAAACGATTGTAAGAGAAAATTAAAATTAAGAATGGATGTCGACGTAATATGCGATTGCTACTTAAGTTATTCTTTATCAAGCAATAATATCAATTAATCACAAATAGGACAAGCTTCAGGTATCTTACTCATTTAACTTCCCAATACATGTTAATCTAAACTTTTAATAAGTATCATGATTACCAAAGGTAAATTAAGAAACTTACGTCCTACAGTCGCTTATGTACAATGTATGTATATCCAAATCGGTTTAGTTGTTTAGGCATTACTCTGCATTTATAATATCAAGTATTATACTAAAGCCTTTATTAATTAAACAAACTAATGTCTGTATCATAGCGTCCACCTCGGCCGCACGTGGTAATGTCGCGCGGCGCACTTCGACACCGCATACAACACAGCTGTATATCATACAAGCCTAATATGGACTAACATACAGACTATACTAGTCTATAGTTGTATAGTACATAGTCTATAGATCTATAGTCCAACGACTTAGTAGGAAGCCTTGTATGCAAGGTTCGCGGTTGGCGGAGGTACTAAGAATTCAGCATTTAGAACATTTTCGGGCCAATTTAATTTAACAAATTTTTACTCCGCCGAATTTGCATTGCTAGTTTTATTTTTCTCTCTAATTTTTGCTATCCAAAGATTGCTTAAGAAATAGTTTTAAAGGAGTAAGAACCACTATAGTTATGTGCTTTTTCAGATTAAAAGCAAATACAAAAATGGTTATCATTTCACAAAATTTCATCATCTAATCTGCATACAAACATAGGAGCAATACATATAAATAGCAGAAAGGGCTCTTTTCTAATATTGTCCAAAACATTAACCAATAGATACAGTAACAAAGCAAACAAAGCATTTTAAACCTTTCCTAGCCTACTATAAGGTTTAAATTGCAGTAAAAGGTAGGTATAAAGTTAGGGGTTAGATAAAATGTTCCGTATAAGGCATTCAAATGCACTAAGAACTGTAATGTTGGTATAAGTGTATAAAGTAGTGTATCGCACGGGCGCAGTCGAAATAAACGGTGAAACTAATAATACCTTCGCTTTGATTAAGTTATATACTGAAGTAATAATGTCCACATCATTGGTTTATCGCAGATGATTTAGTACCGCGAATCTCTACTACTATCGACTATCGACAACCAGGTAGCTATCGAAAAATGTTATATGACAATCGGTTCAACGCCTCTGGCGGGCGTCGTAGAACTATTTTTGCAGTCCATTTTTAATGTCTAACTCTCGATACTCGAAAGTACCGACTGTAAAAATCGCGCTACAGGCTTAAGATAAACAAATGTTTATATCAAGACATCTTAGTTCGTGGCTTATTGCGGAAGTGACGATTCGCATTTTTTTAGTAGATGTTAAAGCCCAAGATAATTAGCCTAATATTGCCTAAATAAGTACTGGATATTACAAGGCACCATCTTAACAACTTTAAGAAATTTGCCAGTACTCGTAACCGGCGATGCTGTATGAAATATGTATGGATGTACATGAGGCAAGGGAAGGTGCGGTTTTTATGTCTCTGGGAAAGATGTGATATTATGTATGCATGTGTTTATGCGAATAACACATTTTGACCATTAGCAAAAGTGATCGATTAATAAAACATTTTTTATGAAACGTTAACACCGTCAGGAGGTCTTGTACTTCCCAAGTTTCATATAACTAGGACTCGTCTGCAAGTTTTCTTGCTCAGAGAATTTAATCCATTACTTCACTTTACGCAGTTACAGTAAAATACCGATAGCTCTAATAGATGATGGTGGATATCTACAGATTCCTACATTTCCTACTAATTATACGGCTATAGAATGTACAGTGTTATTTCTGTTCCATGTCAAAGGAAGTCTGATTGTATTGACACTTCTCAGCAGAAAATTAGACGATAAATCTCTACTACATTGCATTATTTTAACATACCGAACTCGACATGTTTGTTTTCAGATGCCATTTTTAAATAATTGTTTGTTAAGTATTGGTTTAGGCGCTTTTTATCTCAGATAAGTTCCAATATTCTAAAAATAATTTATCTACTTGATATCAGTCACTTGTCCGTCCCACGCAAATACTACGGACCTTATTATAACTAACCTCATTTCCTGCCATGACCTATGCGTCAACTGGCAGTCAACAAATAAAAAAGTAAAAACCCATTTACGTTTAAAGAGTTCCATATTCAAATCGTGGCGCGATTAGCGTCCAAGATGGCGACGCGGCCGATTTTCGTCCAGCGATTCAAAATTCAATTTCCTGTTTTAGTTATCGCACCTCAGTGATCTAAGTTTGACAAATAAGTTCATTTTGACGAGTCGCTCGGTGACGGAGCAGGCGATTTATCATTTTAAATGATCGTATCCAGTAGCAGCCATATTGGAAATCCGATAAAATTTCGAGTATCACGAGTGTCACCGTTTCTTTTTGTTGCACTTAAAATTATTCAGTTTAAAATTGGTTCTTTATACAGTGCCATGATATCTTTACAGCTCCTCCTCGGATTGACATTATCAATCTTTGTCAAAATAATATGTCAAGTGGACATAAAACTACTTCACTTCGAGCCAGTTGATTTTTTTGTAGCCTTGGTGGTTGTCTTCTCTATAATTTGGACGGTGAATGTTTCTATAAAACCTCTTTGCCCTCTTCACAGGTCTTTAAAGTAATGGCTGCATATTTCTACTGCCTATAAACCACCTAGTTTAAACCACTTATAATTTTAAAGGCAGCCGTTATTGTTTTAAACCGCAATAGGTCATTTAAAAATCTACATAATAGGTATAACGCGTCGAGTTACGGCGCACTAACTTAAAGTAAAAGCTTTTAAGTGACATTAAGAAAAGCGTCAGAAGCTCGGACGTTCAACAAGTCATTTCCCTTCGCCGAACCAACAAAAGCGAGCCACCGCTCCCCAACTATTACCGTCATGGGGTTACTTAAAATTCAAATAAAGCGAAAAAGCCGCCTTTACTTGGTCGGGCCGCGTCGAAATAGCGAAATAATTGCGACGTGGGCTCTTAAATCTGTGTGCGCGTCATTTGTTTATTAAGGGTCCGAGCCGCGCGGCCTTTTAGCATAAATACTGTGGCAGGAGTCGACAGCCGACCGCGCCTACATAAACTGAGAAAACAGACTAAACTAACTTTATGCGAGATACAAGTGGTTCTACGTTGTCGGAAGCGCGCCCAAATAAACTGCTTCACTGCTCTGCGTAACGTTGTTCGTTACAATTGACATCAGTTGTTCAATGAGTGTCCAGCTTGTAATTATCCATTGTTTCGAATAGAATTGCTGTTGGTTTGTTAACACGTTCGCTGAAGTAAGCCCGATCAAGATGCTTTTAATTAAGTTTCGATGTAAAAAATACTTAATTTATTGCTCTACCAAACACATTCAAGTTTTTGCAATTAGCTAGATATTTTAACGATTAGTTAACCCCAGTTTCCTACAACTTATTGGAGAACATCCAAAGACTTAAGCTGCTATCGAGTGTATCTTACTCATATAAGTAATTGGTTTAACAACCCTTTCCGATTCCCGAAACAAAATAAAACGCACTAACCAACCGTCATCCTTATGTTAATTTCAAAACAAAACAATTTATCAATAAAGGAAAATCTGAAAACAAAAAGAAAAATTGTTCGCAAGGAGCCAGCGGTACTAGGCTGACATATGCGTAGAGTAGTGGCCGGTGCGGCGCGGCGGCGCTGTCATCGCATGCGCGCGCACACATAAATCGAACGACGACATTCTTTGCGGCCACCGCCGCCGCCGACTGCGCCCCTGGTACTTTAGCGACGGGAAGGAGTTTGAAATTGTTACATTATGGGGGCGCTTCATAAAGGCAAGCTAAAGAAGCTTATCGGTCATCTTTATAAAATCATATTATTAGTTGTATGTAAAATTATTTATTTACCGAAGGGTATCGTGTACCCAGGGTTCAGGGTTCAGTTCAGGGTTCTGGAGTTTTGATATCGAGCTGCATCAGGTGAGACTGGAAGTCGACTCCAACATAGTTGGAAGAAAAGCTAGGCTGATATATGTACATATGTATATGTAAAGTTTGGCTACAAGGATATCGACAAAATTAAATGTGGTTTTTAATGGTTTGCCATTTCATTCTTTACGCACTTCGATGGATCACCAAAATGCAAAGGTTAACTTTTTTACAGATATATAGCTTTTTCAGAGCAGGAGTGTGCATGAATATTGACAATAGCAAGTAGTCATATAGTTAAGTTTAATGGGAAATATAAATTCAATATTCATCGTCTAAATCTATTTCGAAACCATCTTATTAAAAGGAATTCTGAGCTTGGTAATATCAGCTGTACTTTTAAGCCTATTCGCTAAACCTGCACCTTTTACTCGACCGTCACGATATGAACAGTAAATCGTGTAATAAATTTATATCCGTTTAACATTAGCCAAATGAATGGTTCACTAATAATAAGTAATATAAATCAGTTTGAGCGCAGGTTGCAGAAACAATCAAATTTTATGTGCATCACTGTATGATGCGCAGGCACCCACGCTTCGCCCACGGTCACTATGGTAACCATCAACGACGGTATTTCTTAAATTCATTCTTAAATTCATTTCAATTTAATTTTAGGTTCTACATTCATTATGCCTTTGGTTTCTAGATATCAGCCTCTCTTGATAAATCAGCCATTCAGCCTAATCGACATAGGGCAAAATAGTGATTTTATCAAAGCCCGATGCAGACACCGATTTCAAGTAGTATAAATAAATGTATTGCGTATTTTAAAATACCATACTTGCTGGCGGGTTCCGGTACTTCGAATTTACTTAGGATAATAGAGTTCTTAAAATTTTGCTAATTATGATGATTTTTTTTACTATTTGCATAAAAAGAACATAGGACAGGAACAAGGCACATACACTTAGGCGTATTGTTATGTATTTAAAAACTAATTTGATCGTTTTAACAGGAAAAATAACTTTAAATGTGAGTAGGTACTAAGCTGTATTTTCATATACTTACTGAAAATTCTGTGATTATCGCTCGGAGATTTGTGTCTGTCTCTCTGCTCTTTTTTAATAATTTGATCCCACCACAAAGCGACTATATTTCTTTCACACAATTTGTAAACATTATCTCACAATCCTACAAAACAGAAGCGCCCTACACGAACAGGCACGATTTTTCCGACCAATCAATTCACCGATCGCCAGTACTATGAAACAATCGTAGTTATTAAATATCTACCGCGGTTTCGCAAGATATGACCTTACCTTACTAAATGAATTAGAAATATGGATGACTAATAAATTATAAGCAATACAGTTGCCTTGTAGTTGCATCTTTTGATTTAAATGATTTAACGCAAGTGTAATAAAACAAGTTAGTTAGTATGATATAGCTTCTATTTGTATTTTCGTCCATGTGGAAAGTTTCCCGGGGTAAAAAGTATCCTGTGTGTTAATCCAGGTTATAAATTATCCGAGTACTTATTAAATTTCGTCAAAATCCGTTCTGTAGTTTTTGCCCTGAAAGAGTAACAAATATGCATATGTACGTACATCCATCTTCACAAACTTCCGCGTTTATAATATTGGTACCAATTATTTTGGTGGTACATTATTACCTATATACGTTCTTATAAAATATAGTCTATCATTTCCTATACTTATGTAGATTTGGTTTCTCAAGATGCTTTTCCTTCATCATTATAGCAAATGGTTTCGTCCGCGCACACTCCATCCCCTATATCAGCGTTTAAGGGTTGATGGTCATTGTGAAAAAGTAACCTAAGTATACCTGACCATGAGTCTTAAAATATCTACATAATAATTATTTCTCAAAATCATGAAACTGTGAAACCTGTAAACGATTCAAACGGATTCCAGTCTCATCCCGAATTTGAATGGAATCCATAGTTAGTCCTATATTGTGCCCGTATGATGAATTCCTGTGGTTAGTGGTTATTAACAGTATTCTTTCCGGCCCAGAAACTTTTGAAAAATCTTCTCAACATTTCGCAAGTATCTAACTCGCAAATGTAGAGACAAATTTTGAATTGACTACATTGAACATATTAGTAGATTATTTTAACACGAGCTCTATACTTCTGACAACTAAAACGTTGCCTTCATCGAACCATACAGCACGTGCCAAATTATTCCAACCAATAAAAACGCGAAATACCAGCTACTTATCATAAATACAATGTTTATCAAATAACACATCAATCACAGAATGATCAATCAACAAAAAGTTGAAAGTTCATCAACCCCCTGCGTGGACGAGAACCACACACGGCGAAGCGTGAGGGTTGGAATCTACGCTATGATCGTACAGCGCCATCTCGCGGTGGGGCGGGGCACATCACGAACGTGACGTCATCGCCGCCGGCGCGCGCTGATTGAGCGATGAACTTTGCCGAGCGTCGATCATTTCGTATATTATTATTACAGTTTATGCCAAAGGATTATCCATTCAGATTTTTGTAGACAGGATGTTGTGATTTATTGCTGTATCGTGTATCAATGAGATATTGAGATAAATTGAGTTCGATGTTGTAGAGTGATTGTTATGAGTGAGGCTACCAACGAAGGGATTGTTTCTGCTGACTGTCTTTTATATTTTTTTTACACTTATTCTATTTAGCCAGCCAGCTTTTTACGTCCAAGTAACACTATTAAATGGTCCCGGAGCAGGAAATGGAAGAGCACATATTAAACCATCCGCAGGATATAAACGCTAAGCCAGCCTAAATACAATAACACGTGGTAACTGCGTATTTGGACTAGCCTAAACTCTGTAAAAACATTCCAATTAATGATACTTAGTTATAATAAGACTTCTCATTTATTTTATTTAGCAGTAAAGCTACAAACAACTTGAAAACTTAATTAAATGGTCCATAACCCCATCCCCCTGTACGCAAGGAGGCCGTTACACCATCGTCCGCAAGCACTTATTAATAACGAAGAAAGCTGCACCGAATCTTTTGATCGGCAAACAATGGGAGTGCACGGATACCCGCTCCACTCTAAAGTAAATATTATTTATTATAATATTATGTTATAACAAAATATACGGAAAGATTTCAACAAGCAACGGAACGGTCGCCGTGTTTTTACTTTTGCGGATACAGGTGTTGCAGAGACACTGATTTTTTAAGTTTTTGGTTTAAAGAATGTGTCAATTTCATCAAATCTATCTGAAAGTGAAATATTGCTTGAGACGCAAATGAGTAATGTGGTAATTTCGCCACTGACTTCGCACCGAATGTCGTGGGTTCGATTCCATGACCAAATATTGTAGTAAGATGTGAATCCCGGAGCCTCGATTGGTATCATTACTATTGAATCATTTTACGTTAGAAAAGGAAAGGAACAGTTAAAAATTATAAACTAAACTGCATATCATATAAAAAATGCGGGTTTAGATGTGTAATGTTTCTCTACGGCTTACTAAAACAAACATCATTGTAGAAGATAAATACAAAGTAAGAACTAAGACGATAATCCTCTACGTGCACTAAGCTCGTCGGTTTATTTATAAAAATACCTCTTCAATGCCTTATTGAATAATCGACGAGCGAAAGATCAACCTGATATGGCCTCTCCCAACGCAAATTAATATTTCGCATGGGGCGGCGAATTAATATAATTAGCCGTAATTATTATTCAGTTTTATGGGTTGTTTTATGCAGATTACTTTATGTATGGGAAAATGATTCCTTTTATTTGAAATTCATTTTGTAATACCCGTACACATATGAAATGCACAAATAACCCTTAGTGGTGAATAAACTTAGTCTCGAATTTCCTAAATTAAACTGATAGGTAAGCAATTTAAAATTAGTATTAATAAAAAAAATCTCTTGTTGAATCATTGGTTTTCATTTAAACCTACCGCAATACATCGCCATCTATATGTTATCAGTAGAACTAAAAACTATTGTTAGAAAACGTTCCGTTATAGCAAAGTCGATGAATAATCAGAAATGTTTATAGATCATTAAATAAACATTTTATTACTTGAACACAAACAGTACATAAACATAAGGAAGGCAAAGAATTCTAATTAAAACAAGCTTATCGAAGTAAAGGCAATTATATCACACGTATTAATATCGTTGTCATGTAACGAAACGGTATCCTTATGTCAACGCAAACAAAACTATGTCAAAATTATTTCTAAATTTCGTGTAAAAACAACAACAAAATCACACAACAATTTATGTGCAGCAATCCATGTGCTCCCATTATTTTTGTATTCAATAAAGATACATCGTGATGGCAGAGAAGTAAGTTATTTTGATTATTTACGTTTTTGCTAAAACCATGTCAACATTCTATGGTTATCATGAAATTAGTTTAGTTGTGCAAAAATGCGTTGTTTTGATGATAAATTGATATCGAGAATTCTTTGTTGACGCGTAGTTAAGTTGGTTTGACGAGATTATTGATGAAGAAGGTCATAGTACGAGTTAATTGAAAGACCTAGTTACTTCCTATTAGTTGGTATGTGCAGACGAATTACATAGTAACTGTGTAATGTCAACCATATAACTGTATCAACCGAATCATATCAGTCCTAACTAGATACGGTGACAGGTTAAATAACAATTTTATAAAGATTTATGATTATATTAGTCTGTTTTGCTGTTATTTGGTTAGATGAAACATTGGCAAAGATATTGAACCTCTTTTTGTCCTTGCTTGTCATTTCTTCACAAATCAATAGACTAATAATAACAATAGAGTATCTTGTTTCTTTTCAATACCATTCAACATTCATGCTTGTTAAATCATTAACTACCCATTGTAATAATGTTCTCATAGTTTGTAAACTGTACAGGTACTATGCCTTGAATTAGTTTTAAAATTTAAATTATAAGATCAACTTTTATGTAACCTAACTCCTTGCATATTTAGAGAAGTCTAATCATTTAAGATGCCAAGTTCTTTTTGGAACAACACAAACACATGATAAAGTATGTAACTGTTTTTATTTCAATAAGTCACATTAACTACAAACAAAAAAACTTAACAACAAAATCATTATTAAAGACAAAGACACTTTTTGTTATCATAAGAATACATAATGTAAATTAAAAACTAAACAATGTTTTTATTTTATATGCATCAAGGAGTTTCTAACACAGCATAATATATTCTTAAAAAAAATAAAGCTAGCTTTGTTAATATTATGTAAGGTTAATTAAAACAAACAATTTGAGTAAGACAATGTATTTTGTAACAGATCAACTGATTCAAGTCCCAGTGAGGAGGCGTCTACTCCGAGACAAGATGACAGAAACTCGGGCAACTGGTGGGACTCCTGGATATCATCAGCCAAAACCAAGGTCAGTATGGACATCACAAACAAAATATAGGTTTTCCCTTACCTCTCAAGGTTTTAGACCCTTACAAATTAATACAACAATAGTTTATTAGATAAAAAAATGTTGGTCTCATAATTACTGCTATATCAAATCAATTATCTTTTCATGTATAACTTTAACATCATCAACATAAACATACATACATACATAATATCACTCCTGTTACACCCAAAGGTTTAGGCAGGACCATAAAATACATCCATGTTTCGCCATTAGCTATGTTAGTCTCAAGTAATTGAAGGCGAACCTATTGGCATGCCATTGCCGAACTCCAAGCTACTATCAAAAAATCTATTGGAACAAAGTACACAAGCAATTAACTAACTAACTTAACTAAAATTATTTCAGGAAAACAAAAACAGTATTTATGAATAAAAGATATTTGTGAATAAAAGAAATAAAAACTATAATCTACAAATGGTCCTAAATGAAAACCAGTTCCATAACCATTTAGATGTTAAGCACTATAAGTAATCATGTATTTATATTTCTAGAACTAAAAATAAACTATCACAACTTACTATAGATTAGGATTATATTTGTTTTCAAACAACATAGTTTTTCACCTTGAATGAATCATAACTAGTTAGTTATCTGTAGCTATTAAGATAACAACAAAAAGCTTTAACAAAAGGTATGATATTTTGCAAGTTTTATTTGAACAATCAGAGACCTGTATAAACTTACTAGCTGACCGGCGCAGCTTCGCTTGCGTCACATAAGAGAGAATGGGTCATAATTTTCCCCGTTTTTGTAACATTTTTCGTTGCTATTCCGCTTCTAATAGTCGTAGCGTGATGTTATACAGCCTATAGCCTTCCTCGATAAATAGGTTATCCAACAGTAAAATAATTTTTCAAGTCACACCAGTAGTTCCTGAGATTACCGCGCTCAAACAAACAAACAAACTCTTCAGCTTTATAATATTAGTATAGATTATATAGTATAGTATAGATCTATATCTTTGTTAAATCAAGATCTCTCACCGGTTGTGTTGGTACAGCCATCCGGGCTATGAAAGTAAGGGAATAGAGATTGTACCTGTGTATTGTACACACACTTGGACACTATAAACAAAGTCTTGCACTGGCTGGTTTTAATGAAACTGGTCTCTGTAGCCAGATATCGGCCAGGAAGATTTTATATTTGTAAACACTGTTACGTCAGAAAAATACTACAATGATACAGCAGCAATGAAATGCAAGTTAGTATATTTACTTTCTCAAGCTTTCTCTTCTATACAATACATAGTTTTATTAAAGCACATAACATTTTACATTGGACCTGCATTAAGTAAAGCCATTGCTACAAATCATCTAAAAACACAATTTAACTATTGTTGTAAATTCAAAATTAAATCATTAACTTAACTTTTACAAAGGCTAGGTATGTGCATAGTTTCCCTTGCTTACTTTAACAAAGGCAAGTTTAAAAAAAATACTCCTGTCTAAACTACAGTAGCTAGTTGGCGGGATTTATTTCACAGATATACTGCATGCGTTTAGCGACAATATAATCATGACTTATCTACAGTTACTTAACCGGTAGGTAGTAAATACTCCGTATCTAATCATGACGCGAACAACACTTTTATGCATTAATGAACTGCACTGTACATTTTAAAATCAATTTATTTTGAATACAGTTGTAAGTATGTAGTTTGTTTTGTATTTTTCTCTAAATTTTTGTGTCCTGCTCTTCTAAAGGGCTGTAACGAACTTGATAAAATTTTGCAAGCCTAAAATAAGTTGATCAACGTATTAATCTATAATTAACATTAACAATCACTAGTGTCAGTTTCACGAGTTATAGATAAGTGTCGGATAGCCCATCTGATGGATAAAACAGGTAACACCAAAAAATTATAAAAAAGTCTGTCCAATAAATAATTACTTACAACTTGAACTCTAACCAAATAGATATTGTATATTTTTATATCTTGATTCAGCAACCCACTGCTGGGCAAAAAGCTCTAGCTAGAAATCACTCAAAGCCTATCAATTTCGTAAACTATCTCATAGAGTACCTTCAATCAATATTGTATTACCCGTACGCATATTATTTAGTATGATACGTTGCTAGTGCTATTTATTAGCTGGCATGACTCCAGGTCAGTTATGTGGCGACGGGTTCAGGGACGAACGGTTAAATCCGTGATCGATCACTGCTTGCATCACTCATACTAAAGTACAGAAGGATTATAGTACCTACTTATCTGTCTTGATATTTGTTTTTATAAAAAGTAGTGCGGTTCACTTTCAAATCGAAATACATACCTGTGTTATATTCTGTGTGTGACATTAAATATAGTTTCCTAATATTAAAATATTTTTAAGAATCGGTCCCCTAAAGAAACATTACCTTTTAATATGTATTTGTTTTTAAAATTTTACGTGCACCGTTGCCAAATAAAGACCTTCATTTTATTCTTTTTAAGTTCCTATGGAGGATTACACTCCTGATAATGGATACTATCTAACGACTGTAGGTCTAATTCACATTAACAATGAATGTTAGGAAAATATTAGTAAAATAACCATACATAAATATATAGATTGAGCTACAATTTATCTTCCAATTAACAAAAACGATCAGGAAATCAGCTACAAGAAGTCAGCAAACGAAAACGCTACCCGGAAAAGTTTTTAGCATATCAAAACACGTTTCACAATGAGTCAAACTTAGCTGCTTGCTAGTTCAGGCGAACAGCTTGTGTTAACAAAAGAAATCCTTATGAAATTAAATCGCCGCGTCCAAGGCCTCGCTCGCACTCGAAGACTACACTGCTTATGCGTGATGTGCTTCTGTAAAAAATGTATTGGATCGAGTTAGGAAGTTGATTGTTTTGTGTTTGTTATTTATTTTGTACCTTATGAGTCTTATAGTAAAACGAATGTCTTGTGAAAAGTTAAGAATAGGGTGTGTGTCTTTGAACCGTTCAGATTAAAATGTTGCTTTCATTTTAAATTCTAACCCATTCCAGTTCTAAAATCTCCTCTAAAGATTTTTTTTTTAAAGACAACTCCCGCACTAAGAATTGCTCTTGTGTCGCGGGGACTTTTACAAACATACAAACAACGGACACAAAGCACTACCAGACCCGAAACAATTATTTGTGGATCGCACAAATAATTGCTTCGTGTGGGAATAGAACCCACGACCTCCCGTTGCAGAGGTATCCGTGTGGCGACCTAAACCACTGCGCCACGGAGGCAGTCAACTTCGTCGATTAGAAGTAACTGTTCTATAAAAAAAAAATATTTAGCCTTGTTCTAGTTTTTAAAAGCATACAGGTGTAGGACTAATAGGTATCTTCCACATAAATGGAATAATAAAGGTATCTTGATTAGTCCCGCGAAAAGAGGAGCTCGAGGCTTAGTTAATAACAGCCGCGCCAAGCTACCCTTGCCGAGGTTCTTCTGTGGATGGGTGACCATTTTATTCATATCGAGTTTCTTCGGGTTTCGGAAGGCACGTTTAATTGTGTGTCCCAGCTGTCATTTCCGAAGATCGACTTTGACAGTCGTTAAAAGTAGTCAGAAGCTTGAAAGTCTGACAACCAGTCTTACCGAAGGATATCGTGTTACATCCCAGGTAACTGGGTTGTGGAGGTCAGATAGGCAGTCGCTCCATGTAAAACACTGGTATTCAGCTGCATCCGGTGAGACTGGAAGCCGACTCCAACAAAGGCTAAGCTGATATAATTAGTCCTGCAAAAGAACACGGTCACATATCACACCAGCTAACGGTTAATTATTTATTCTACTATTCAGTGAACTGTAAAGAAGTATTTACTGTACTCCGGTCAACGACATCACTGAAATCTGATTCACTAGTGTTCAAACAAACTGACTGTAATCACTTCTGCTAATATTTACTACAACATTCTAGAATGTACCTTAACTTTTCTCACATAAGGTTCATTTTATAGTAGGATAGATGCCGCCCGCGTCTTCGTCCGCGTAGAAACCCTTCCCGTGTAAATCATGATCCCTCGGAAACTCCGGGATAAAAAGTAGCATATATGTTATTCTGGGTCTTCAGATACCTACATACCAAATTTCATCGAAATGGGTTCAGTAGTATTTGCGTAAAAGAGTAACAAACATCCATACATACTTACATTTTCACAAACTTTCGCGTTTATAATATTAGTGGTATACCTAGTAGGATGTTTCTTAACACTCCTCAATTATTATTTTGTAAATATCTTCATATACAGACACACATTTTCACTGTTTTATCATATATAGATAACGCTGTTTCATTATATGCAGGAAGATAATGTTTGCAAATAAAAATATATGTATTTTTAAACTGCATATTATAAAAAAAATGCCGGCGGTAAAACAAGTCTTTGGAGCGTTAAATGCGTTTTAGATTAGGTATAATATCATAATGTACTTATGTTATGTTGTAGGTATAAATATGAGTGAAAGTTGTAATTATTTTATACTAGTTTTGTTATTATTTTTTTATAAATTTAGAAAGGGAAAGCTGGAAATATGTTTAATACTGTACTTAGAATTATTTGTGTCCTGGTTAACTTAGAAATTTAGTTTTTCTTACTAAGGATGTGTTGGCTTGATGTGTTTTAATGTTGAAGATAGAATAGATAGAATAGAATACATCGATTTATCAAATTTTATCCAAGTTGGTTCAGCAGTTTTGACAGAAAATAATGACAATCACATAGACAGACAGTCACATACAAAAGAAAAACGTATTGAAAGCCTATTTTGTTGCTTGTAATGTTGAAAAACGGGTATCTATCGAATAACCATTTTTCCAAATCGGTTCAGCCGTACACGAACGAAGGACAAACAAACGGTCAGATACATTGTCTTATTCATTCAAATGGTATGGATAGGAAAAATGCCTAAGTTAAAATATAAAATTATTTACGCTCCTCGTTCTCACGTTATAAAATAACATTAAAATATATAAATAAAGTTGTAATAGCTACTAGATTATTGTATCGTTATCGTAAACTATGAAACGCAAAGGTCAGTAATCAAACACGCACTGTTACCGAACGATTTGCATCTCGCCTTGAGATTGAAAACAAGTTTTTAAATGTTTACATAGATGATGTTTTACAGATTTTTAATGTTACAAATAATAATTTACTAAATAATTGTTTAAAATACGGATTAAAACACAACTATTAAAGCAGACTACCTCCGTGGCGCAGTGGTTTAGAGATCCATGCCGCTACCATTGCGTCGGGACGTCATGGGTTCGATTCCCACACGGTATAATAATATATGTACGATCAACAAATAATTGCTTCGGGTCTAGTTGTACTGTGTGTCCGTTTGTTTGTTTGTTTGTAAGAAACATTCTAACCTTTAATTTTCAATCGCGTTTAAGACCCGTTACATTATAATATTATGTTTGTAAGAGACCGAGCACAAGAGTAAGTGCGGGAGTTGTCTTTTAAAGAATTAAAAACATGTAATAAAAAATAAGTAGAAATAAAAATATTAACATAAATTTTAATCTTGTAATACTCGCTTGTTAGATATGCATTTACTTCAATCGTAGACAGTTGTTCAAATACTTGCAAAGAGGTCATGTTTTACATATTTACCAATTCTAGTTCTAACTGGTGCGAGTAAAGTATAAATGTTATGCAGTTACATTGATGTCACAAATAAATGATCATGATTTAATACTGCTATATGAAAACCACGTCTGTTCTTTAAAAGAATACTAGCTGATCCGGCAAACGTTGCTTTGCCATATAAAAAAAAATGTCACTTAGGTGTATGAAAAATAGATGTTGGCCGATTCTCAGACCTAGTCAATATGCTCACAAAATTTCATGAGAATCGGTCAAGCCGTTTCGGAGGAGTATGCCAACGAAAACTGTGACGCGAGAATTTTATATAAAAGGATATACAAGAAAATGTAGAGAAACTACCTCGTTTTATAACGTAATCGTTATACAAGAAGTTGTTACTATTAATCGAAATACAAAATATTATGAGAATAAACTAGCAAATATTTATTTCTATAAGTTTATAGTGTAATCCTATTTTCCCGATTTGATTGATGTCAACAGAACTTTTAACCGGCACAATGATCGCGAATCTCTAAACGATCAAGCAGAGTCGGGTACAAACACTAGTCTATTACAAAAATATCACCACTAAATTATGTAAATATCTTAGATTCTCAACATTATTATATAATCTATATAGGCCAGAGTTGTAAACATTGTTATCTATGTATGTATATGTTGTATTTTAAGATAAAAATATTGATAGAGATTACTCTCACACTTATCTCTGTTACTTAGATACGTTTTTATTGTTTTTGTCTGAAAACTTTGCTTGGCCTACTTGTGTTTATATGTTACTAGAGGCCGCCCGCGACTTTGTCCGTGTGAAAACCCTTCCCGTGTAAATCCCGATCCCTCGGGAACACCGGGATAAAAAGTCTAGCCTATTTGTTATTCTGGGTCTTCAGCTACCTACATACCAAATTTCATCGTAATCGATTCAGAAGTATTTGCGTGAAAGAGTAACAAAGATCCATACATACTCACAAACTTCTGCGTTTATAATATTAGTATGATAGTTTAGTAGTATCATAAATAGACAGATAGTATATGAAATATATTTGTTTGGCAAGTTTGGCAATTTTGCGTCTGGTCAAAACAAATGCTAATCCACTTAACACCATATCTACACTCTATACACGTATGCTAAAAATACACTGATATATGAAAATAATATTTAAACCTATAACTTTCACTTTGAATATGAAAGAAGACTTTTAATATTCTGTAATTGTTTATTATTTGAAATAGGTTGGTAACCAAAACAGCTCTCTTTAAATAGGGCCTGCAAGAAATTATTAAGGTTTCCTTGATTTCAATATTTGTGTGGGTTACAAAATGTATCGAGAAAAAATCTAAGAAATATGTATGTAATTCAACATTTTAATAATAATATTGAAATGTTAGACCTGGCTAAAACTGTAATGAAACTTTTTAATTTCAAATTTTTAATTAAGCTTAACTTAAAGATTATAATATGATAAATATAAAGAAAGCTAAGGTCAAAAGTAACGTCACAATTATTGAGAGATGTGTATGTCTGTGTGTTGCAGTCAGCGGAGGTGTACACGATGGTGAAGAAGGACCTGGACGAGATCGGCACCGCCGTCAAGAGCGAGGCGAGCCACGTGTTCAGCACCACCTCCACTGTCATCGGCAAGACGTTCAAGGTAAACCCATGGCTCTAAGTTATAGACATTATTTATTGATAATTATAGATAACTGTTTAATTACCATTCTGTAGAATTTTCTTTTTTTTTGTATTTGTCGGATGAATAAGTGCTAAACGAAGTTCAAGTCTTTAATAAAGTCCGTAATGAAAATAAATTTTATTTTTCCGCAGCTGGATGTTCCAGAGTCACCAGCAAATGTGATGAAAAAGAGTCTTAGTACTTTTATAGGTAAGTTTAATTTGTTAACCTACACCCCTTCCTACCTTGTCTTCATTCCCATCGCACTGTCTTTTATTGAAAGCCTTAACCCTCTTTCATTAAAAGCGAATGTTGGTACATCTTTGGCTATCATTTGTGTTTCTTGTTTGCAGGTCAAGTGAGCACAGTGTTGAACCCAGAGCCGGATGATGAGGACGACACAGAGGTGATTCTGTCGTCAGGGGATACCACCATGCTGTCTACGTATAAAGTAAGAACTAGCTCATTTTGTAAGAATAATAGGTATAGATAAACGCTACACTTTTATATTATTGTTGGAACTTTTATATGTTGAGCTTATTGACAGTTTTATAAGTATGCTTAACTAATGGATGAAAAATTAAAAACTGGATTTGTAGACATTATCTCCTAACTATGGTTCTCTTATATGAAAAAAGACTTTATCTTGCTTAAGAAAAGATATTAGAATCTTTCGAAATGTTATGTCTCCATCTCCTTTACGGGGTTAGTACTATTTTTAGACAGTAAATTTAAAATGTTTTCGACGACCCTATTCTGCATTAATTTTACCAAACACTACAAGACCGGGAATATTTCAAAACACAGGTCTAAATACTTTAAGATCATTACATAGTGCTCAATAGTGATCATCATGTGCGTAGTATCAAAAGGATATTAATTTATTTATTAGGTGAATATTTAATTATATATTATTTACAGGAACATTAAACTAAAATATAGGTATTATTTGTCTATTGTAGAAGGAGCTAGAAGCCCTGCAGCGTGTGGACGCGACATTCATCGTGCCCGCGTACAGCGCGGAGTTCGAGGCGTGGCGCGCCAGCCTGGAGAGCACGGAGGCCGGCCTCATCAGCCCCGCGGCGGCCGGCCGGCGGCTCGACGCCAGCCCGCTGCTGCGCTCCCAGTACGACAAGCTTGTACCTGATGCTGTGTCGCATGATGACTTCTGGGAGAGGTCAGTACTTGCTCTAATATGAGGTTAAAGATCATACAAGATTATCATTATGAGTATAAAGTCACATTGTGGTTAGAAAGGAGATGAAGTGACAAGGATTGAGAAAGAGATGTAATGTAAATTGGCGAATAAAATTTACTGTGCAATAAATATGTTATGTAATGTAAATGGAAACGCCGGGAGGGGGTTCCTTCGAATGGAAGGCAATAAACTTATCCTACGCCTGATCTTTTGCCAGTCTTATCGCTACCGACACCAAAAGGCATACTTCTGATAGAATTGAATTCAAGTAGGAAAAAGTTGTATTCGAGCTTATATCAAAACTGCCAGTGGAACTTTTTTAATTGTTTTAGTATCAGTCAGAAGTTACCTAGTTAGTTTTAAATGGTTGTAAATCCCTAGCGAGTATAAAGTTATAAACAATATTTAGTCAGGAGTATCAAAACTTGCTAATATTCTGTATCAAAACTTGTTCACAGGTATCTATTCCGCGTGGCGTTGCTACAAGACCGGCTGGCGGCGGCGGCCCGCAAGCAGCCCCTGGAGGAGCCCACACAGGACCCCGTGCTCGCTCACCTGCCCATGCAGACACCTGTACCAACACCTATTGAACAGTACGTACTATTGCTAATATCAAAAGTATTTAATGCTATTTTCACGTTTTTTAACGCTTATTTTGTATGATGAGCAAACGAAAAAAAAATTTTTCTACGAGTTTTGTGAATCTACAGTTATTTTTGTTTATTTTAGTTTCGATGGTGTAACTAGATGGCGTTAGTGGCAAAACCATAAAAGATTATGAAGATGACTAAATAAATTAAATTCACTTAATTCACTGAAAGAACTCTATTGAATAAAGATATACATTTTACTGGAGCCAGGATTGGAACTCACGAAAATTTTTAATTCTCTACTTTATTCACGAAATTAAATATTCTTCAATCTTTATGAAACCCTGAAACTTTTAACAACTATCTTTGTAATCGTTCCAGGAGTCCCAAGAAGGTGTTATCAGGCTTGGACACGGAGGAGCTGGAGAAGCCGTACGTAGCGCCGGATATAGACAACGCGGTTTGGGACGACGGTAAGTGACCACACAGAACATTGTGCCGCACACTAAACGTATACGACGAACAACTTCTTACTTTTCTAATAAATGTGACGTAAGCTCGAGTTAGTTCATTTTTAATATTAATACAAGCGGACCCGACAGACGTTGTCCTGCCTACACGTCAAAAAAGCATTGTCCAGCGGACAAAATTGTGAATCTAAACCATTCTCAGATCCCCTTGAACACACACAAAAAATTTCATCAAAATCGGTTCAGTCGTTTAAGAGAAGTTCAGCGACATACACACTTACAGAAGAATTATATATATAAAGATTGCATGGGGACTTGTTTCAACATGGTTGCCAAACAATTACGTAATAATAAATATTATTGATGCAACCTAAATTTTAAACACAAGATGGCCATCATAAGGCTCTTCAATAATAGTTTAGCTGCGGCTTGCGACAACGGTCTCTGTCTAACAAGAAATCCTCACTAATATTCGTTCGTAGACTTTAAACAAAGACGAGACAACGAGATAGTAGTATTGAGAGAAAAGAAAAAAGGTTTAATTTGTTATCTTATTGTCAGTAAAATTGTAACGATATTCCGAGCTTATGCCACTTTTATTACCAAAACAGCTTCTTTTTGTGTGATATTTGAGCTTTCATTCTTAATATAATTATTTTCCATTTAAAATGCTATTTTAAATGCTTTTAAACTATCAAAAACTGCTCTCCATTTTATCCATGTATCGGAAATAGCCAAGATATTCAACTTTCTTTCGTGTTATTTTAACATTTTATTTCTATAAAAAATCAATCAAATATTACACTGCTCATTTTTATTGTGCACACGAATAAAACTCATATCGTCGTATACGCTTAGGCTTTTTAAAAGTATCGATATTATATCAATCGATATTCTATATTCTTATAACGTACTTAAATCGATACTTACGAATAAGTGCCTTTTTATCAAAATCCATATTTTTTCTTAGATTCAGATGTAATGTATTTCAATTATTTTCACATGTATTTGTATCGATATAATAATAACTCGATATAAAAATAACATCGATGCATGAAATCGATTTGGAAATAATAATACTAATTTAGTTGTTGTATTGTCTAACCATAATCCGGTATCGATTTAAATTAATCGATATATCGGATTTTAAATCGATATTGATCTGCTATCATAGATTGTATTGTTCAAACTCATGTAATGTTTATTTTTCTTTAATAAAACTTACTTTTGAAATAGTTGTTTTAGTATTCCCAAGTATTTTTAGATTATCCTTTTTAATTTTTTTATACGTAAATGTTTATAAATAATCTTTTCTTCGAAGTTAATTTTTTTTTTTTTTCTATTGTTCAATGAACCGCAAGTTTAGAAAGTTAATTTTGCATCAATATTTGAAAACCTTTGCGTATATTTTTCATAAAGGGCTCAATGCAATTAACTGTGTAAAAATGTCAATATGAAATTTTATAAAATATTCAGTCTTTTTGTGTAGAGCCCTTTCTTAGAGCAAACTTAATTCAGATTGACTATATATCAAAACTCTGTACAGAAGACTTCGCCAACGACTTGGAACTCACAGAAGAACAACAAACACTACTTCTAGAAGAATACGAGAGGGAGATCGCCACAAAGAAGATGACGAAGCAGACCTCCTCTCGGGACCTAACCAACAACAACACAGACAAAACCACTAGCACAGACATTAAAAAAAAGAACGCACAAACCAGAGACAAGATGAACAATAAGAAAAAAAATGGCCGCTCACCTAAAAAGGCGGTAAAATCTGACGTTTGTGGCAACGATTTAGTTGAAGATTATTTCGCAGATAAAGAAGTGAAAGATGATGCTAGTGCTAATTCAGATGAGAGTTGGGAGAAAGAGTTTGAAATAGACGATGTTGAACAGAAAGCATGAGATAATCCGGCCATTTTGTTTTAAGCATAAATATAGTTACGTTTGGATACATTGTGCGGGGCGGCCGCCATCTTTGAAAGTCGCACTAAGTAATATTTAGTTTTTGTTACCGCACTATAACAGTATCACAATGGATTTAATTCGAATTAACGAGTAGATATTTCAATATTTGTCGCTGTACCGCACAATGTAACGTATAGCCAGCCGCACTTATAAGCTTTGCAAAGACAGCCTTATACGAACTATAGAAAATCATATATTGCATATTTAAATGGTTAATTTTACCACTTTATTACTTGGAAACATAATATTTTAATAGAATAACAGCAAAACAAAATATAGTTTTCATAAATTTCTTAGAGTTGAGTTATTTTTTTCGTAAAAATAGCATACGTTTGAAGCTTTAAAAGCTTGCATATGCAAGATAGTATCCACCTTTATGGAGGTGTGCTATACGAATAAAAACGGGCTGTCAAAACTATAACCGTATTGAAATTCATGCCATGTTTAAAATACGTTATATCAAGTGTATATTGTTGAAATAATATGCAAGATATCAGATGATTGCAGTCGTCAGTCTAAAAGAGAATACTTTGAGCAAATGCTAGAAAAGTTACATCGTTTCGATAGTATTGTTTGACTTGCATGCTTGCATACATAACATCACGACTGTTATATCTGAAGATGTTGACAGAAGTGTATGAAATGCACTATAAGTAAAGTACTTTTCGTCATTAACACACGTTACCAAACTCCGGGCTTCTATTGAGAAATGTTACAATGTAAATTAGAAACCACCAATAGCACTTTTTCCGACGCAGGAATCAAACCCAGAACCTCACAATTAGAGGATACACTACCGCCCAGGCCATAGAGGCAGTTACTTGCATGCCTCACGCCCTCTTTTAAGTGCGAATAACAATGTTAATGACGAAAAATGGATGTATTTCATACACCTCTGCCTACACACGTCTGTATAACAAGCGTTATATCATGTTTGTATTGTATATCTTGCATTTGACAAAGTGTTCTTGCATATGCAAGATGGACAAACGATTGCAATCAAATATACGGCTTACAAAACTAGTGTGAAAGGACTGAACATGAGTAAAATAAATATAATATAAACTATATTTTTAAGTATTGTACACATACTTCAATGTAGATACGTGTCTATGGATTTCTTTCTTCATTCATAGACAAAGGAAACTATTATTCACCCTATTTATTTTTTTAAATATGTAATTTTTTTTTTTCTTTTTTTTGTTGAGATTTCATAAGCAGTTTGCATAATATTTTTAACTTTATCTATTTCCCACTTCTCTACATATGTGTATATATGTATTTTTTTTTATTACAAATTAACTAAATAGTGATAACGCTTTCTTTTTTGTTAATTACTTACCATTTTGAAATAGTATAGATCAGGACCAAATAGTATAGCAATAATAACATATTATAGTATATAGACAGTTTTTGTTTATAAATAATCATATAGACAAGTATCTACATTGTATTATGTATCGAAAGCAATTAGTGTAAGTGCACATTACTTGGGTTTAACTATAAATTGATCCTACCTTCTCCTTTTGCATTTATATGAGGTCTTAAGTACTGTCGGTTAGCGCTGAATAACGGTTAAATTATAACTTCTACGTTTTTAGGCGAAATTTTGAATGTTATCTGACACTTATTCACAAGCTATAAACTGGCCCTTAAAAGGGGGGTTTTTACTATATATTGCAGTTTAATACTTTTCTAAAGTCATATACGTCATATGTGAAATAATGATCACATGTTATAACAGTGAAGGAAAACATCGTGAGGAAAATATGCCTGAGAGTGTTTTGAACAGTTCTTGAAGGTGTGCAGTCTCCATCATTTGGCAGATGTGGTGGACTTCATAAACCACGTATAAACTTTTGCCCAATAGTGGGATTAAATAAGGATAGTAAAAACTTAAACAGTTGGCCAGCGTCCAATCGACAGTACATAACGCCCCTATTATGATAACATTTTCAAAAAATATTTTATATTTTCTTTTAAAATGTGATGTGTTCGTACCTTTTAACTAACATGGGTTTCTGTTCAACAGTTTTTGTTAACCATTCCATAAGTACTGAGACTCGCCAACAATAGTTAGTTAAAAAGCCATATTTATTATAGTATTATATTAGTTTAAATCGCCTTATTGAAACGAAACCGAAAATGTATTGGTATAGATTTTATAATGTATTTATTTAAGGCGTGAAATTGCGTTTAGCGGTCGCCCGCGAGGGGCACAAGTGTTTGTGCACACGGACAGTTTCCGTGGGACCGTCGCGGGGACCGGATTATTCAGCAGTTCAAGGCGCTTTCGGAGGCCGCGAGTGCCCCGGCGCGGGCCTCCATAGTATGAGTGCCCGCGCGGCTTCCCCCTTCTGTGTGGGGCCGCACAAGCGTCCGCTTTTCGCAATTTCAGGCCTAACACTGTTGTCGGCGAGTTTATAGTACAATACTGCCTTAAAAAATGCTTATAATTCTCGCAAGTGGTACAATAATGTTTGAAGTGTGATATCCCACTAAATAGGACTCGGAAATAGCTGTAAGTAGATAATAGTGATAATTTTGTGCGCTGGTAACATCTGTCCCTACAGACAAGTGTTGCAAATAAAAATATATTGTTATAAAGTTATGTATTTTTATGTAATTGTCAATTGATTGCTGACATAAATTGATTAACGTGATTGCGTTCGATTTAATTGTAATATGTTTTATTAAATTTTGTATAGCTGTATTATTGTATTGTAGATAAAATTACTATTTTATTTTTAAACATGTTTAGATGTTTCTATTAGATTTTTAAATTGTAATGGCCGCTAGAATAAACTTTTTAATATTGAAAGTTAATGTTTCAAATATTTATGTATGCAAATTATTTTTGATGGCAACACTTAATTTTAACTGTCACTACTGTCAAATTGTGTAGGGATGTGCAAGCATTTCCTATGGTCGCATGAAAACGTACTTTAAATGTTTGGTTGGATAAATATTAAATTAAGTGCAATAAAGTTATCTTAAACTGTAACTCGACATTTATTTTAAATATATTTAGGTTATAAACTCTAATGAGTTGACACTAGGTATCGTTATGTTTGTGTAAATTATGATTATTATGAATATGAATAAAAGTTATTAAAAATCGATACATTTTGTTTTACTACAAACTCCTCTGTTACCATTTACTTATAGGAACACAAAGCATAAAATCAATTTGCATTGGAACTTCAGTTAAGCAAGCAGGACTAATAAGTGTTCATTATGTCACAACTAAATTAATTCCTAAACTCATTTTACACTGAATTACTACCCTAGTACTAGTTATTACTAACCAGAAATACAATTTTATATATAATTCTTCATATTCGTTGGGTAAATATATAGGCTCACGTACATACATACGCAAAACATAAACAATGCTCTTATTGCCTACACACAGCCACGTATAATATTCGTTTAAAGTTTAAAAGGATCAGCATAAACTCTGCGAAATAGTGACAACTCTTCCCGTTATATAAACATTCTTAAAATTGAAAAGGGGTGACAAAAACACTTGTATCATATTAGTCGCTATAATCTTTACGTTTGGGCGTGAGCACGGGCGGCGGCGGCTGTCCCTGCTGGTGCGGGTAGTAGATGGCGTCCGGCGGCCGCTGGATGGAGCCCGGCCCGTCGCCCGAGTGCGGGTACGGGTGGTGAGGCACCGCGCCCATCCATTGCGGGTACCAGTATAGACCCTGGGGAACAAAAGGTTCAGGTAATGGCGATGCTACAACACTGCGTTGTATCGCATGGCTTAAACGACGTGATACTTCGAAGTAAACAAGCGTCGCAATGTCGACGCATGTTGTGGCCTTAAGGTATATTAGATTATGTAGATGTAGTTATATCTATACAGAACTAAAACTATCTCTTATGATCTTAGTTCGAGTAGCTCTAGGAATAGTTAGTGAATTAGATTTATATTTTTTGCAACTCTCACACTAAGAATTGCTCTTATGTCGCGGGGACTTTCACAAACAACAGGCACAAAGTACAACCAGACCCGAAACAACTATTTTTGGATCCTACAAATAATTCTCCCTTGTGAGAATCGAACCCATTACCTCCCGATGCTATGGTAGCGGCGTGGAAACTTCTAGTATTTTAAGCGAAGCAGTTTATGATGGAAACATACAGCCCATCATCAGCTATACACATCCGTCAACATTTTAAAGAAATTAAAGGTAAGATCACTATCTAATAAAATTTCACCTACTTCATTATTTTAACTAGTTTTAACACAACGCACCTTATTCCCAGATCCCTGGCAAGTGAAGCGGTACTCGTTGACTGTGAGCGGGTCCAGGTAGCTGATACCGGCGATGGAGCCGTAGTTCGGCGGGAACATGTACCAGCAACCGTCCAGGGCATCTGTAAATCAATTAAATCACTATATACCACTTTTTTTTTTTGAACAACTCTGTAAAATGGAACAAAAAATTAGTTCTGAAGGAGACTTTTAGATAATAAAATTACAGTGGTCATCTATTGTAATTATTCTAAAGTCTGGTCTACATAGTCTGACAACTTAGTAGAGTACTTTGTTATCGATTTATCTAGGTTATTAGGTATATTGATACTGCTCAGTGATTTCCATAATAAAGTAGAAGTATCAAACTATCTACCGCGAGCTGCAAAATGTGTTCTAAAATCTAAATTTTAAAACAAATTATTTGACAGCCGCGAACCTTGTACAAGGCCCTCTTGTAAGTTGTTGGAGTATAGTACCAAAGTTAGTCAAAGTACTTTTAGTGGAACTTTTGCGTCGCAATGAAAATTGAGTTTCACAATGATCAAGTGGTACTTACAAGTGATATTGTTATCATCGCCATTGTTATTGTTGGGGTCTGTGGTGATGATGAACGCTTCAGTCGTTTGCTCGATGAACGGAGGTACTGGTGATAGACCATTGCCAGGGTCACCAGGGATTATAAATGGACCTGGAATTTACACGATATTAGTATTACTTGATGTTGAATCTAAATTCATACTTGAGATTGGCTTTAATAGGCTGAGGATGATAGATACGGCTTTTTCAATTTTGCACAGCTGTTGGGCAGCCATTACTATCGCTCTTCCCGCAGGGTCTTTTACCTGTTGAGGACTTTGTGTTACCGTAAAGATACGCTTTAAATAACTTTTAGGCATGCAAGGTTTCATCACGATAATGGTTGAAGATGTCAAAAAATTACAGCACTGCGATCGGGCTCTGAATTCTTTAGCTAGGGGCCAAATTTTGTTTATAAGTTGTTAGCAATCCAAGATTTTAGCTACTATGATGGCTTACCTCCATAAAAGTTGGTATAGTTCCACTCACACACGTGATGATCACAAGTCAACGGGGAATATTTCTCCTTGGTGTAATATGTTTGACCATTTGGCAAGAACTAGCAACAAACATTTACAAACCACATTAAAAAAAATTATATTGATCAAAATAACAACGATAAACTTTTGCATTCAAGACTTTACTTATATCAAGTAACGTCTTGAATGCAAAACTAGTAGCTATATTTTTTTAAAGAAACTAAAATCCCATCCTGTTATGTATGTCACCTGTGATTTTTTGAAGAGACCTTTCAAAATTTGAATATTTTTATCTTGGGAAGAGTACTAATGCTACCTAATTAATGTTGACACCAACATTCCATGACCACGGATTCAATTTCTATTTCTTATCACAAAACTTTGTACATCAATAAATTGCTTTTCCAGAACTTATAGCCGTTTTCAAACATACCAGCAAGTAGTCATGATGTCGATATCTGACGCCCTGTATATTGAAGTCAAATATGAAAGATCCAGAAGTGATGATGCAGGAGGCGGCAGTGAGCGGCGGCAGCTTGTACATCTCCGTGCCACACTTCACTATCGCCTTCGGAAGAGTGGACACGTCGCGAAGATGCTGCAGATTCTTCTTGAAAGGAAACCTGGATGATGATGAATGTAAGTCATACAATTTTTGTGTATTTTTTTATGTAGAAGTAAGTTAAGTACTTTTTAAATCCAAATTAAGCTTTGGACCATTCATACTCCACAATGCCTTGTGTATTATACAAAACATCGTTGAATTGGGTCCAATGCGAGGAGTCTGCTTATTTAAACTAGGGAAAAGTTCAAGTAGTCAATTCTGATTACTTGACAGCTACCAAATCTTTGAGTGAAATAATTGCCTGTACCAATACTGAGGTTATTGATTACCCAAATAATGGTCTGCGCCTGCTTTTAGTACCAGTTTTAGGTTTTTAGTTACCAGTACTTTAGAACCAATTCTTTCTAACGATATATTACAACATCTAAATTACATTATGTCTCTAGCTCTGGGAAACAGCAAACTTACTTACCTAAATATACAAATCCCAACGTTACACTCCAACCCATGTATAAAGTTCTCTGTAGAGAACACAACATTAGGGTCTTCTTCCAGGAAGTATCTCTTGTCGTCCATGAAGTGCACGAAGCCGAGGAAGTGGAACGCTCTGCCTTTACAGTAAGGAGCTGGACCTCTTCCCATGTTGTATATGTCACTGTACAGCTCTGATATGAAGATGTATACGTTCTTGCCGCAGTAGAACTCTGTAAGAAACCTTTGATATTTACTCAAGGGCTACAGTCCAGTTGAAAAGGTACTCTACGTGCTCTAGTGGTTAAGTTGGTCGCCACGCCACTGCTATTGTTAGGAGGTGAATATTTCGATTCCCAAGCGGTATTGTCCGCTTGTTATTGTTTGGACAACATTAGTGTCAAATTATTCAATCAGAGGGCATTAGAAGCACGAAGACGCTAAACTATGAAGTGTCCGCGCCAAATGTGATCTTTAATCAACCGTAAAATGTACATTCAACTCCAGAAGTCACATATTCGATATCTTTCAAAATCCTTTTTTTTAAACATTTGACATTGACTGGAACGCTTGATTCTACATATTTTTGTTTAGATACTTATTAAAATTATGTAATAAAGAGATTTGGAAAATATGAAGCTGTTAAACGAGATTTGGATCTGACTAACAACGACAACGACTAAAAAGCAGTTTTCATCACTGGCGGAAAAGAATTGAAAAATTGTTTGTCGTTAGAGACAGGTAGGCTGTAAAAGTTTAACGATCATCCAACAGATATAATAGATGAACTTCGGTATAGTTGATACTTTACCTTGACTCATATAAAACTCTGAAGGTACCGCGCCGCCGGACACTGAGTTGTAAGTGGCGATTCTCTCAGTCTTTATAGCGTTGTGGTTGTCGTACATCGTCAACATGTTGTCGATCGTGTCGTCTAACGCTATCAATAATACCTGTCAAATAGACAAAAAAGATTCAGTCAGCCAACCCTTGTTCCTAACTATACTTGAAGTTTCCGAGTTTAGCGATGTAGGGATCGAACCTGGGACTTAGAATCAGTCGAACGAATCAAACCTCCATGTAACTAGAAAATGTGAGAAAATGCACCCAGTAAATTCATTTTACCCAGTTTCAATAAGGTAGTACAAACATATTTGAAAGGAGAATGCTCAAAATGTATGGGAAAGAAACCCAGGCCGTACACAAACGGTGTGTAACTCAGAATTTTAGTGATACTGAGTGATTCAATTCCAGATATTCGCCTCTATCAAATTCGATGGCTAAATACTATTTTTTGCTATTATCTACTATTTAAAAGGTGAATTTAAAAAATAAATATTTTTCAAACGTTCATCACAATGATTATTTTTTGAATAATATAATTGTATAAGTAAGTAAATATCTAATACTTATATATAATTAATTTTAATGGAACTGTGATTTTAAAAAAATAATTAACAATAAAATAATTATATTCTATCACTACATAGTACAAAACAAAGTAAAAGTAAAAGTAATAGCAATATAATATGTTTAGCCATTGAATTTGATAGAGGTAAATATCTGGAATTAATTACACAGTATCACTCATTTCTCCCATTGCTCCCATGCTGGATTGAGAGCGAAAAAAAAACATAAAGGTGCCAGCTGCATTTCTTCCCGTGCATACTGCAAAAGTCAGTAGAGGGATGGAAGGGTTTGGTGCTTCATAGGCTATAGGCTAGCAATCTACCACCATGACAACACTTTTCTACCTTATAATAGCCCTGCAATTGTCTGCCAACCCGCATTAGACCAGTGTGGTGGACTAAGACCTGATCCCCCTCTTTGTTAAGAGGGGAGGCTCGTGCCCCTCGGTGGGGACATATATGACCTGGTGATGATGACTGATTTTTCAAAAATATATTTTTTAATATTTTTAATTTGTAACTCAGTTACATACCTATATTAAAAATGTGTGACTCAAAAAAGATTAAACATTTATATAGGTAACTTATTTAAAAAATATAAAAATATATTGAAAACCCCTACTGAAAAGTTATAGCAAAATAGTATGTTCAGCCATCGAATTTGATAGAGGTAAACATTGGGAATTCAATTACACAGTATAACTAATTTTTTGAGTTACATAACTTTTGTGTACAGCCTGGGTTTTTTTTGAGCATTCTCCTTTGTGTTAAATGTACATATTAGAATCAAACGATGAAATTTTGTTTAAAGCGCAAGGGTTTTAATCCTCAAAATTCAATCTTAAACTATAATACAATACATAGGCCGGAAAAGACACAGCATTTGGAGCTGTGCCCACTCCATTAGAGATAGCAAAGGAAAAAGCAAACGTATCCTAAATATACATCCCTTGCAAACATTAAGTTAAACTGTGTGATGCGTGGGAGAGAAGGGATCTAATAAAATATATCGTTCTAGCCTACAGCTGACGTTACATCCATGGAACAACACACGTTCATAATATAGCAATATATCAGTTAGTTTATTCCATCAAACTTATTTATTTATTGATTTATTTAAACTTAATATACAAATTTGTATAAAGGCGGACTTAATGCCAGGGGCATTTTCTGCCAGTCTTCCTTAGGGTTGCATGCAGAGATTATTACGAAGGTGTTTAAAAGAGGAAGGAAAGTGAGTTAAGAAAGAGTGTACAAATAAATAATAAGATAAATGAGCGATATGAGTGTAAATACATAAACATAAATAATATGTACATAAACATAATAAATATTACTTATGATATATAAAAATAAATATAGATACTATAAAATATGAGATATATACAATAATAAATAAATATAAATATACGCTAAGATAATTGTGACGATTCAGCAACTTTGTTCAACAAAAGATCCCGTACTTTGTTCTTGAACGTAAGACGGTTAGTGGACATCCTGATTTCAAGAGGGAGCGCATTCCATAACAGAACTGACTGGACAGGGAAAGAAGAGTTAATAAACCCAGTAGTGTGGGATGGACAGAGAAGAGTGAGATTGCTTGAAGAGCGGAGATTACGGTTGTGGTTATCACACAAGTATTGAAAGTAGGGAGTTAGGTAGGCTGGGGGAGAAGAAGAAGTGAGGAAAGAGAAGAGTGTCGTGAGAGCGCGTAAATTACGGCGCTCACGGATTGGTAGCCACCTAAGTTGAGAGCGATAAGTAGATATATGATCATACTTGCGAAGATTGAATATAAATCGAATGCAGTTGTTAAGAAGACGGTCGAGTTTGTTGAGGAGATCTGCATTCAAGTCAAAGTAACACACGTCACCATAGTCGATGAGAGGGAAAATTAAAGTCTGTACAAGCATCGCTTTCGTCCTACATGGCAGCATGTTCTTGAGGCGATATAGAGCCCGCAATGTGCTAGTGACTCTGCGACAAACATTGGCTATTTGGGATTTCCAGCTTAAAGTTGAGTCAATGTATAATCCTAAATCTCGCACAGCAGACGTAGTTTCAATAGTCGAGCCATTAAAAACTATAGGTGGAACGTGAACGTGACCAAGCCTGCTGATGTTACGGTGACTGCCTACCAGTATAGCCTGACATTTGGTAGGGTTAACGGCTAAGCCGAACTTCTCGGACCAGGACTTGATATGTTCGAGGTCGCCGTTCACGACATCAACCGCTGTGGATATGGAGTCCACAGTTCCTTGCGAATAAAGCTGCAAGTCATCAGCGTACAGATGATACGCTCCTTGAAGATTTTGGGTAACCAGATTAATAAAGAAAGAAAACAATAAGGGAGAAAGAATACCGCCTTGCGGGACGCCAGAATCAAGTTCACGCCAGCTCGATGAGGATTCACCGAAGTGAACTGATTGCTGGCGTCCTTGAAGATATGAGGAAAACCATTTTATTGCACCGGAAGATATATTCAGATGGGAAAGGATAGAGAGGAGGGATCTGTAAAAGCTATTTCATTTTGTTAATTAAGTGCAATTGCGATCCTGGTTTTTTAGTATCAACTATCTCGATATATATTTTAACGATTTCCACACTTATAAAACAAAAAAAAGTTTAAGAAATTATTGTTCAAATTCGGTAATGTCTCTAAACTTGTCAATCATCTCTAAAACTCCATTCATTTCTTGAGGGACATAACGTATCGTAACCATCGTGAAGTGATAAGAATGGAGCAATGTCGATAATCTTGGCAAATCAGTGTTCATACTTACTTTTAATTCTTTTATATGCATGTGTGTGAATCTCGCTAAATGATCCGTTGCTATGTGGACGTGTTCATTTATTATGTACTGCGAAAAAAATAGATTACATTACTTTGATAATCATACGTTTAGTTACTTAAGTCCAACTTTAATTGCGTTTTCAACAAATATTGACGTTAGACTGCTGAAAGTTGCAAAATCACGACGAGAAAAGAAAACTTCGTGACCAAATAATCAATTTGTGAAATGGAAAAAACGAATCTTTACCCCGACTTTATCCAAATAATAACTTGATTAACTTAATACTAATATCTTTAATCTTATGAATTATAATTTAAACCTCGAATTATTGGCACCATTTCAGGTTACGTCAGTAGATAATATAAATGTCCTGTATTTGTATTTTTACATGTCCAATATTGGTTTGAAAGTAAAGATTTTTCAAAGCGGTACCTATTCTCTACGTGACTTTGTAGGTTATCGCAAGTGGCTCGCGTCCAACTTTTTTAATAAGCACATAAATGGGTTAAACCTTCAAGCTTCCAATACAAGGTTTTGTTAAGAAAACTTTGTGTTCTAACTTTCAGTCGGCATCTTATAAACAGTATATCAGCAAAATGGCGTTCGTGATCGCACAAGATATGGAAATTTCTGTTTAAGAGTTGCTGCTATTGCTGCATTATTTTAAATTGTCTGCTAGGTTACTATTTTTAACATAAGCACAAAGTCATATGAATGCCGGAGTTAGTTAGAACACTTTCTGAAAAGGCCTTAAGAATAAAAGTTAAAATTACACAAAATAAATATTGATTCAGATTAACAGAATTAACGTAGGTACGTAATACATAATACCACGCCTTTTATGCCCGAAGCTTAAACAGAGATGTATGAAATACACCCGCGTTTTGCCATCTACCATAGTTTCCTATGTAACAGGGTAAAATTTTCCTTAAAAAACTAATTTCTAAAGGAAACATTCGGAAGACATTAATTATAGTTACCTGGTCCGGCGCTCGTTTGATCTTCATCATCTCGATCTGGTAATGCGCGAGGTAGTCCAGCTTGTCTGTGGGGTCGTGGCCGTAGATCTCGTACGCGTCGATCACCATCGCCAGCGTTAAGTTCTCACCCGGCTCCATGCAGCATGGGTGGTTGCGGATGATGTATCCATCCTGCGAGAGTTTTTAAAACTAAAGTCTTCGCTCTGAAGGTACTGTTTTAGATAGTTGTATCATTTCAACTGACATGTGAATGTTTTTCACCTGAACGTTTGCTATCAAGTTATTTGTCCGTCTGAATGTGTGTACGAGTAACGAGTTTGCTTTGTAGATTTAAATCCATGTAGACGTCTTCTACTCTTATTGTTTAGTTGACATGAATGTTGTATTTTTGTTTTATAAATATCAGAGCTTTCCGTTTTTAATAAGAATCAATTTGCAATTTTCAGCTGCCTTAATTCGAAAACTTGTGTTAATAGTAGATTCATATCAGTAGTGCAATTAATAGGATTTGAACCTACTACTACTACTTTGTATCGTAAGCTTCGATCACAAATTAATAGCCGTTGTGCTGCCCCTAGCAACATTGATAATAACGTTTATGAAGGTATCCCAATAAAATATTGTTTTAAACGAAATTAATAACTTATTTGATGGAAAAATCTGGTCTAGTACATGATTGATTGAATAACTTACGGTGTTCCCAAGCCAGCATGTTACAACTAAAGTAAAGAGCCACACAACACATTGGCAGGCCATACCGTCGACTGCCGAACTGCGATGCAGTCGCTCTCAATTAACTAACAAATTATATTAATTGCCAATCACCACTTTATTCCCATTGCAGTTACGTTTTATTGACCATTCGAAGAGAAATAAAATAAATCCGTTGATTGATTTGTTAAATGCCTTATGTCAAACTTAATTTTTATTTGAATTAAAACTATATGTTATAGTTCAGTATATAAATATTATTGGAATCCGAGATAGGGCCCTGATAATAATATATGATGCAAGGTACCTCCCATTATCAATCATTTATTTCATAAACTTATCATAAAAGATTGACCGTGATTTTGTTGCTAGCTCTTCTCATAAGGCTCTACCCCCTTTCCGAGCTAGTGGTAGATTCAGTCATCGTAAGGACTATAATAAGTATCAATATTTAACCTAAATTAACGGTATGATTTTGATTATCTAACTTTTAAAGAAAATATGTCATATATTTCCTTTAAAAGTTTTAGAAAATTTGTGTTAGAAACGAAGATAAATTGCGCTGGTTAGTTTACTACAAGGCCTACAATCCATTCATCATTAGATATAGCAATATGTATTAGGTATATAACTACGCTAGAGTAAAGACTACATAATATATATTACTTGTACTGGCTGGCTTCCAAACTTGTTAATGAAAAAACTGTACTATTTATAGACTTTGGAACATTTTTCTGCTATTAATATCGTATAAATGATATAAATGAGAAATGTAATGCTACAATAAAAAAAAACAATCCAATAATAAAGACATCGCGTTATCCAAAACATTGTTCCCAATCTATATCAGTATGGAGTACAGGTGTAAATCTGTAAACTCGTTGTTTAAACAGAAATTAACATTGTGTCCCGTGAGAGAATCGCATGTAGTCGATGTATCGATCGTCTCACCGCGCATCACCCCCGCGCCGAGGGATGAACCCACCCCGACCCACTGAACCACTCGCCGTGCCGAACAACCATTGTATCCGACAAAAACTCACTCAAAAATGATAAAAACCAACAAAAATCAACCGTGAAACATCAAAAAATTATTAATTAAACATCTAAAGTGTCTCTCGTGAATATAGCACAAAGTTTTCCCTGAAAACAATGACTAAAATCACGTAAAACCTCGGATAAAAATGGCTGCTTAAAATATCGCAGGCACGTTAAAACAATAATGTAATAACCATTTAACATAGTGTAGTGTAAAGAAGTCTTCCAAAATAGTGTTAAAGTTTAATCAATTATAAATTAATGTGAATTTAGAACGTAAAATATTAATGTTATTATTGAAAATCAATGTCGTCGCGTTGATGTCAATTTTAAGCTAAATTTAATTGAGTTTATTTACCAAGGAGTATTTATACAAAAATAATTGACAATAAAAAAAAAGTCAAAGGCGTATACAGCCAGTAAGAAAAAAGTTTTGTGTGAAGGAGGTGGTATAAGGAATTCAAGATGATTAATCTGGGTCGTTTCAAGTTGCCTCCATTGAAGAATGTGTTGGACGTCACAATGCAGACGGTGCGTCAACAGATCCCTGAGAAGCCTGGCCCTCCTCCACGGCCCCCTCAGAACGTGCGGTTCGCTAACTTAGGTAAGTAATAAGCACAAAAGGTCACCAGGTAAAATCAATATTAGCTGAGGAAGTTTCACCTCCTTTTTCAAAGTTGCAGGATGTTATCTAACAGTGCTATTACGAATTTAACGTCCAAAATTTACTATCCTTTTTATTAGAATCCTTCAAACGTAAAACTAATTCTTTTTCATATCTAAATTGTACAATTTCGAAGCTTAATATAATGTTGAATGTTATTTTAGATAACATGGGTGAGAGCTGCGAGCTGTCGACTATGAACGAGACTACATCACCAACATATCAGTCTACGAATCCTACCAATCCGTTCTTGAGCGGTGCCCTGCAAGCCGAAGATTCGTTCACCAGCTATCAGAACACCTATCCTCAGCAAGATGGACAGGCACCAAGGTAATTAACATTAATTCACTCTAAAAAACATTAATTACTGCTAAATATTACTAAAGGGTATTTGAAAGTAAGCTGTTTCTGTATTTTGCGTGTGTTTCAGAACCCAAAGTATGCAAAGCGTTGATTTCTACGCATCATCCGAAGAAGGAGGCTTCGAAGAGGGCGGTGGAAAACCAGGCACGAAAATCAACGAGTTCCAGGCAGCTTGGAACGTTACTAATGCTATTCAGGTACATATAAATTGATCATTTCGAGATCAAATTGATCATTGTTGCGTATGTGATTTTGACTAAAACTGTTGTATCGTTTTCAGGGTATGTTCGTCGTATCCCTGCCGTTTGCTGTGCTTCAAGGCGGCTACTGGGCCATCGCAGCTATGATCGGCATCGCACACATCTGCTGCTACACCGGTAAGATCCTCGTTGAATGCCTCTACGAAGACGACCCAGTGTCAGGACAACGCGTCAGGGTCCGCGACTCTTACGTCAGCATCGCCAAAGAATGCTTCGGAAGAAAATATGGCGCTAGAATTGTCAACATCGCGCAAATTATTGAACTGCTTATGACTTGCATTCTCTATGTAGTTGTTTGTGGTGATCTCATGATCGGAACATTCCCTGATGGCGCCATCGACGGTCGTTCTTGGATGATGTTAATAGGAATATTCCTCCTTCCTCTAGCCTTCTTGAAGTCCCTCACAAGCGTCAGTGTACTATCTTTCTGGTGCACTATGAGCCACTTGATCATTAACGCTATTGTTATTGGATATTGTATCCTCAACATCGGAGATTGGGGCTGGGGTCAAGTCAAATGGAGCTTGGACTTCGAGAACTTCCCAATAAGCTTGGGCGTCATCGTCTTCTCATACACTTCGCAGATCTTCTTGCCTACTCTAGAAGGCAACATGGAAGATCGATCAAAGTTCGAATGGATGCTAGACTGGTCTCATATCGCAGCTGCCGCGTTTAAATCTATTTTTGGATATTTGTGCTTCTTGACTTTCCAAAACGACACTCAGCAGGTGATCACGAATAATCTTCGTTCAGCTGGTTTTAAAGGGCTTGTCAACTTTTTCCTGGTTATCAAGGCGGTACTGAGCTACCCTTTGCCTTATTACGCGGCCTGTGACTTACTCGAACGTGCTCTATTTAGAGGCAAGCCTAAGACATTGTTTCCTGTGATTTATGCTCTCGATGGAGAGCTGAAAGTGTGGGGACTCGCCTGGAGACTGGGAGTAATAATGTTCACCATTTTGATGGCGATCTTTATTCCTCACTTCGCGATTCTGATGGGCTTTATCGGCAGCTTCACTGGAACCATGTTGAGTTTCATCTGGCCCGCGTACTTCCATCTTAAATTGAAGGGTAACCAGTTGGAGAGCACAAGGATTGCTTATGATTACTTCATCATCGGTCTCGGCGTACTGTTCGGTGTGATAGGCATGTATGACTCCGGCTCGGCTCTCATCAAGGCCTTCAAGATCGGTCTGCCGTTCTAAACTGTCGTAAGACAATCATTGTTGAACTATTTTTAGACTTATGCATACATCGTAAATTATATTTTGTCGCTAAGACGCGGCTTAATGTTGACGCACTCATAGACCGATGTATTATAAGTTTTGTATCTTAGGTCAGTTAGTTCATGGGCAAATAGGTTTTTGACTAACTTAGATAATGATCTACTGTGTTTAGCAGACCTTACTTTCTTGTTGTGACGATGAAGTACATACGACCTTCTGCCTTCGCACGTTCGTTTCACTCCAGATTTTTATGTATATAGTTATAATTGAAACTAGCTATACAAATATAAAGAGTACTGTTAATCCAAAGTCTTCCAGACAAATTATAAACTATGTTTTTGAAGTATATAACAACGAAGTCTTCCAATAATAATGATGCTAATATATTATGAGCAAGTTAATTTGCTTGTAAACGTATAAATATCAAAAACATATTTGGATAATATTTACATTAATCTTAGGTATTGTATTGTAGTTGAAATGATAATAATTGAAATTTCAGTAAGTTTTGAATTAATCTAATTTTAAATGAAACTAATCTGTTACTTGTTTATATCTCTTTACTTTACAAGCATGATATTGAAATATTTTTATTATGTTGTAAGCGTACAAATATACATATTTACAATTTATTTTATCTATAAGAATAATACTGGTAAAGTATACTATGTTAAGACTTATTTCACCACTGGTAAGGAATGCAAATAGGATGGTATTTTTAAAATGTCAACAAATATAATTAATCTGCGTCTCATAGACAGCATAAACGGAAATTGTAATATATATTGAAAAAGTGTCTCAGTAACCGGGCAACAGTATTATTAATTTTGTCTGGTCTAGGATTTTAAAACGGTTCCTAAGTTTTTACATATAAAAACAAATATTATGCAGTACAAATTATACACTACTACCCGTGTGGGTAAGCAGAGGAAAATTAAGACAGTAAATGTAATTTAACTCACAACCAAGCTAACTATATAATAACTCGCCATTAATAAATGTGCCATGACAATAAATAACGTCTCTTTCTAAAATAAGGTTAGATAAAATGAAAACGTTTCACGAAAACTTTTACTTATACATAACTAACATAACGCCTGTTATACCCAAAGATATAGGCAGAGGTGTGAACTGACATACATAAAATCACGCCTTCTTCCTACAAGTATGGGCAGAGACCATAGAACTATTACATATAAAACCGATTACAATATTTATTATGTTATCTGTAAATACAAACATAAAATTTTATTTTTATCCATGTCTATTCTTTTTCTTGTATCTTCTTTTTTATTTTATTTATACAAGTACAATAAAGAGTATTTCATTCATTCATTCATTCAAAATCATGCCTTCATCCCGTAGGGCTGGGCATAGACTAAAGAACTTTTACATATAAAACTGGTTATAGGATTTATTTAATTTATTTAGGGTTAGTTAGTCTTGCCAGTGGTGAAAAAAGTTGCGATAATATTATAAAAAGATATCCAGAAGTCTTCCATTTCTAAATATAATTGTTGTTGATTATATTAATAGAGTATTGTACTAAATTATACATGTTGATTAGAATAGTTAGTTACGTTGTGGAGATGTGATTATTGTGATAACCACAATTTTGTCAATATAACTATTTAGGTATACAGATGTTTAAATAAACTATAATATACTATGATAACTATAAATGAAATATATATCAATAACATATTATTATTATTTTAATTTGTTACAACAGAAAGTGATGATTATTTCCAAATACCATTTAAAATAAATATGTCAAGTAATTAACAGAAAAAACAGTTAAATTTAAATTTCAAATTCCCAAAGTTTGTGGTTTGCAAACCTATGTACTATAATTCATATATAAATATCAACAATATTGAAATACAGTTTATTAATAATCCAATATTTGAAATTAATCTATTCAATATATATAATCGTTTTCGACTCCAATTTTAAAGCCAAAATGTTATTAATGACAATAAACTTATATTATACTTACCAATAATAATTGATACTTGATATTATATACCAAAAATTATATATACTATAATATATACAATTATATATTAAGCGATCTGTATATCTAGATTTAGAAATTGGGCTTCCAAAGTTTCGGCGATAAGGTCTATAAAAGCTTTCCTTCGACGCCTCGTTTAATTTCAAGTAACCACGCTTGTATCCTTAAAAATATTAGAATTGTATCCAAGTGCAATAATGTTGTATAAATATACTTAATAATATGTATTGTGATGAAATGAACAATTCTAGGTGTGTATTTTAAATAATATAAAATGTTATTCGATGTGTGTTTTTTAATTATTTTATTACCTTTTGTGATAACACTAAAAACTAGTAATAAGTAGGCGCAATATTGACGTAACATTTCAGGCCCAAAGACTAGGTTCTTGAAGTACTCCCAAAGTAACATATTATTATTAGATTTTGTCTTAATTTTTTCTGTGCAGAAATTTGATGCAATATTTTTTTTATCCAGTAGGTATGTGTGTCTCGTATATCGAGGTTGACACTAAACAAAAAGTGGGTCTAGAGTAGCTCCTTGCGGGACTTCTGTTATAAAATTGGTACTAGTTCAAATGATACTTAAACTTAAGTACGAAATTAGTTAACGTTTAACCCTGAAGTCCTAAAATAATTTGTATTGCTAAAAGCACAATCATTCCAAATAAAAAGTAATCCTGGGGCCAAAGCTTAATGAAATTCAGAGCAAAATTCTATAAAATTGCACAATAAATTAATAACTTCTACCCTTTAAATATGGCGGTGAAAGTACTAAAGGCAAGGTCAGAGTGACGATAAGGTTTCATTTTAAATTGGCAATTAATTAAATGGTTGGCGCGCTCGCTCTCGCCGGCCGCCATGCTTGCAAAATGGTCGCGCGCATTCACGCATGCGTGTTGCTGGCAATATGTCTCATCTGTATACAGATAGCGGTAAGTTTAATTAAAATATACAAATAACTATTATTCATATTTATTAGACAATGCATTTTTAATAGCTAAAAGGTACGAATACAGGACTGCATTTTGAAATACCGACTTACTCATGGTTAGATATTGACTACAAAATTAAAAACAACGTTCATATTTTTTCCTCATAACGCGTGGAACATGTTGCAAAAACTGATGACCGTATTCAATCTAGTTTTCACGAAAGGCGAGTTCGTTAAGTACCTAAGTATAACCAAACATCATTTGTAATTGAAAATGGTGCTAAATTAGCAAACCCAAAAAAAAACAATATTTTACTAATATTTAAGCACTTAAAGCCAAATTCGTGCCCCAGAATGCAGTCTACAAAATCGTATAGTACCACCTCTTTAATATATTGGTGTAAAAACTGATAATAATAAGCTATTAAATGGCATAGCTCCCATACAACATCCGCAACCACCCGTGCTGCCTGGAGCCGGGCGAGAACCTGACGCTGGCCATGATCATCGACGCGTTCGAGATCTACGGCCACGACCCCACCGACAAGCTCGACAACCTGTGGCTCTACCAGCACGAGATGCTCAGGGTCAAAACTGCCGACGACCAGGTACGAACACCATTAAGTTAATAATGTCTTCATAACAGTGGGCCCTACTCTAGTTCGTGGAAAAGAATGAAATTCATTGCTTATGGACTTATTTTATTCGTAGGTACATGCTCAAAGACAATTTTCGATTAAGCATAGTTATATTACATCTTATTATTGTATAATAGTTCAAATGAATAGAATTGTGGTATTTTTTCTATCTAAACTTTGTTTTGTTAGAAAAGGACACTATAGCAAGGGCGCGGGGTCTACGCCGTAGCAAAAGTCTACGCCGTAGACCTACGTACCTACAAAACATCCCCACATTTTAAATGATGTTCAATTTTCCGACAGTAATCTTTATCTACGTTATTACCAGTAGATCCATGACTAGATAACCTAGGGTATAGTAGTAGGCATTAGTAATTTTAGTAAACTTTAATTGCAGTTATTTATTTCGTTTTTTTAGTACTTAATAAACGAAAGAGTGCACATAGCGACTGATCATTTGGGACGTTTCATAAGACTGCACGTTCAAGAACTAAAAGTAAGTTACATTTTAGATACGTAGAGAGCTTTTTTATAAATTAATTAAGTACTTGATTATTACTATTATATAAGTTTTACTGTATATCGGGACTACAGAATCCCGGATATTTGGAAGACGTGCATGGGGCCAAAGCCAACACGTAGAGACCCTTTACGACTGCTTTAATATTTCAAAAATGTATGGTGTCACAAACCGGTGATTACTATTACTATTACTTAATTGATATTGTATTCTAACATGCTTAGGTGTTATTAATTACGTTGGACGACGTGATTGACAATATGTTGACGATGTACGAGAACCACAACGCAATAGCGGCTGAACGTAAAGCGACGTATACCGGGGGACCAGTGCCTATGGAGTTTTATCTTAGTCAAGGTAAGTGGACGCCATTAAATCCTCTTCAGAACCTTTATGCAGTAAGAATATAGTAACTTTGATATCATTTCTTAATAGATTCTTGCTTATAATATATATATTCGCTTAGCCTTTGTTCCAAACTATGTTGGAGTCGGCTTCCAGTCTCACCGGATGCAGCTGAGTACCAGTGTTTTACATGGAGCGACTGCCTATCTGACCTCCACAACCCAGTTACATGGGATAACACGATACCCTTCGGTAAGACTGGTTGTCAGACTTTCAAGCTTCTGACTACTGTTAACGACTGTCAAAGATCTTCGAAAATGACAGCCGGGACCCACAATTTAACGTGCCTTCCGAAACACGGAGGAACTCGATATGTATAAGATGGTCACCCATCCACGTAACAACCTCGGTAAGCGTAACTTAACCTCAGTGATCGATCCGTGCGGCTGTTGTAAACTAAGCCACGAGCTCCTCCTTCTTCTTCCCCAGATTCTTGCTTATAATGATAAGCGATATAGTTACCTATATCTTTTAAAACTCAGTCTTATCACCAACCCACCTAAATACCTCTAAGAAATAATAATCATATCCCTTTGACCCATCTATTATTTTTATGACAACTGTCGAATCATTAGCTATAGGTACATCATTATATTTTAGAAAATTCACTAAAAGTGATCCGTCTGGATCTTCCGTGTCTTGCTATTCTTATCACAGCTTCACCTACTTGTTTAGCAACACTAAGACAACCGCCTGGCGCAGTGGTTAAGGTTATCACCACACCAACACCAATGTGTCGAAAGGTCGTGGATTCGATTTCTACACGGAACTAATATTTGTGCGATCCACAAATAGTTCTCAAGCTTAACTAGCTTCAAAAATCAATATTCTAATTATATTTTTTCTCTTCAGAGTACTACTGCGGCAAGAACGTGTACATCTTCGTATCAGAGCTGTACAGTGACATATACAACATGGGTAAGGGCGTGGCGCCGTACTGCAAGGACCGCTCGTTCGTCTTCCTCGGCTTCCTGCACTTCCACGACGAACACAAGTATTACCTGCTCGATGACCCCAGCATATCCTTCCCGACTGACAACTATCTACATGGACTGGAGTGCCATATCGGGATTTGTGTTTTTAGGTGCGTTTTTATATAATTTTCTAGTGTTTTTGATAGGTTTAACTTTGTTAGGAGTGGATAGTTAGGATGGTAAGGTTATGTTTACTGTCGAAACAATTAGAGGCTCAGAGAAGAAATTTCGTAATGAGTGTTAAAAATCTGTAATCATTTTCATATAGCAATAAATTGTTTATTAGGCAAAACAAAATATGGAGAATTTTCTTTAGGAATAGAAAGCCGAAAATAAAGTAGGAGGGAAATAATCTGAATTCGATGCTGATTAAATGAATGGATTAACAGACAGAACAGGGACTACTTGCAACGTTGCGGGATTCTTCTTATCTACTAAATACCAGCCTTACAAAAGCTTTATCTTTAAGGTTTCCCTTCAAGAAGATCCTGCAAAGAACTCGAGACGTCACAACTCTCCCCAAGGCGATAGTGAAGTGTGGCACGGAGATGTACAAGCTGCCGCCGCTCACTGCCGCCTCCTGCATCATCACCTCTGGATCCTTCATACTAGACTTCAACATACAGGGCGTTAGATATCGACACTATGACTATTTGCTGGTACGACATACTTGCAAGATTATACCTTCGTCAGTTGCTTTTATTTATAAGACGATACTAATTTCGACTGCCTCCTTGTTGATGCAACAAGGCATCTTCATCTACATGCTTTGCTCTAGTTTTTGTGAGAAAATTAGTGGATAAGATGGTGCGTTTACAAGACAGAGTTTTACCCTGAAGACGGCCGGGACCCACAATATTACCTTAGCTTATTAAACCTAAGCTTAAGACATTAGTGATTTTACTAAATAAGTCGCAAGAAGACTAGATTGTAATATCAATAATGATGTCTTATAATACTGTGTAATAATGTTAGTTTATTATCTTATAGACGATGCCCAATGGTAACACATATTATACAAAGGAGAGTCGGTCGCCGCTCATCTGTGATCATCACGTGTGTGAGTGGAACTACACCAACCATTATGGAGGTAAGCTTAGGCTGCAGAAAGTTGTTTGAATAGCAATAAAAATATTATAAATCTTTCGCAAGGATGACGAGGCAGCTCCCCAAGAGAGATCTTTCAGATGCAACGGGGAAATGAGTTCCTTACGACTCAAGTTTAAATGTGTATTGGTATCTTCTAGAACGACTAAAGCTTTACGAACCTAGTCAGTTTGTTTTGAAACTGTTAGCGTAGAAGAGGTAGCAAAATAGGTGCCATCGTAATTTTAGCTGAATTTCAATGACGCATGTTATTTTAATGTTGCCAGGTCCCTTCCTCATCCCTGGTGACCCTGGGTCAGGCATAGATCCAGTGCCGCCATACATCGAGCCCACGCCTAAACCGGACGAGGGAGAAGACGACAACATTACTGTGCCTTGTAAGACATACCAGATATTTTAACTTTAAAGAAGTTTGATATTAGCAGTGCTAGAAAATACCGGCGACATAGCAAAAATTACGCTTATTGAGACCTAAAACAAACGTATACCATATTAACATCAATGTAGAATGGTTCTTATAAAATCAGTCCACTCAATAAAAATATGTTCCTTTTTTTTGAGTCAATAAAAGAGGAGTATTAAAAAAATAGGAACATCGTTTTCATGGCTCCGCTAAAAAGCAGAGTATTAGCCGTTCCCCTCTGTTTTACTTGCAAATATCACCGAACTAATTAAATGATTGTATATCAGATATTCTGGACGGGTGTCTGTTCATGTACCCGCCGAATTACGGCTCCATCGCCGGCAAGAGTTACCTCGACACTATCGACATGCACGACGACAGGTTCACTTGCAACGCAGCCGGAGGGAATAAGGTAAGGCCTCTAATGAATAATTTAGAGTAGTAACAAAGTAACAAAACGTGACCATTATCATAAATCTTTAGAAAGTTACACATTTTTAATGTTATCTCAAAAACCACTCGTCAGCTCCGCTCAATGGTATTTTAACCATGAGTAGGTTATACAACCCTTGGCGCGGATATCCTGTGGATGGGTAACCGCTTAGTAATGTTAGCTAGTTAGCTGAGCGTCTCCGTACTTCAGAAGGCATGCCAAAGGTCGGTCCCGGTTGTTGACCACTAAGTATACGATAAATAATGTCTATCGCCATCATGTCTCCAGGGTCTATACTGGTACCCACAATGGATGAGCGCAGTGCCTCGCAACACTTTCTCGATGAGTGACGAAAAGGACGCATTCGAGCCGCCCGGCGACTTCTACCCGCACCAGTCTGGCTACGACGCTGACGAACAGGACTTCGACTAATATAACCTTTTTACATACATCTGTGATGTTTTATTTCATTGTTCTGACGGCCTCCGTGGCGCAGTGGTTAAGGAGGTCGTCACGACACTACATAGCGTCCGAGTTCGAGGGTTTGATCTCACACGGAAGAATTATTTGTGCGATCCACAAAGTTGTTTCGGGTCTGGTTGTATTTTGTGTCAGATGTTAGTATGTTTGTAAACGTGCCCGAGACACAGTGGTCTTTAGAAACAAAAACAGCAACATTGTTTCTCCCTACCACCATTATTTTTCTTACCAGTCAGTGCCGGATTAGCTGTTACGCAAATTAAGAGACTGCATTGGGCATCAAGTCTAGGAGGCACTACACTAGCGCAAGCAACACAAAAAAATGATAGAACGAGCCTTAAAAAACCAAATTCATTTTCCGATGCATAAGCGTATTATGTTAAGGACATCAAGTTGTCTTAATGCGGCACTTCTTTTAGCAGTGCCGGATCACATTTTAGCCTCTTCAGAAATTAAAATAACACACAGGTTTTGGACAAATCGGTTGGTTATATATTTTTTTATGAATTCAAAATTGGATTACATATTGAGAGTAGTTTTATGATTCAAAACACTACTATTACAATTATAACGGTTTTACTACCTCTGGTTAAGTGTCGGTTAGCTTAACAAAAACTTTGGTAGATCTCATACATACATACATGAAATCACGCCTCCTTCTTATAGGGGTAGGCAGAAACCAGAGAAAGCCATTTAGTACGATCCTTACAAATATCTCCACACATTAACTACCACTTTAACTGGCAGATAGACTAATCGACACTTATCCGAAAGTCGTGGTACTTGCCCTTATGATCAAGGGTTATGCTATTCTTAAAACGATTTCATTATTTTTAATGGTTACATTTTTCACTATTGGTTACGATATTTTTTGGTTAAATGTTTAACACTAGAATTACATTATTTCGGCCGAATATAGCAGCAGTTTTTCAAATAAGCAAGACTTATGTATCATGCTGTCTTTGTCACTTTGACGTGAATCGGAGCGACAGAAATACATCTATCACTTATCATTTTATTAATGTTTCTGCATTCGGCCGTTCATGTATAAAAAGGTTACTCTAACATTTATTCACTATTATTTAAAATAATTGAGTGATTTATAAATTTTGTCTAACCCGACGTTTCGACCTTTCAACCTCATGGTCGCCGGGAGACAATGATAGTAACGTTTTTTTAAATGACACAGTTGTTATATCTACTGATCTACCCTACTTTAATTAAAAGTACACATATCTTATCGTATCTTTAAGACTTAAATCTAAATTTATTTTATAAACATAGAAAATATATAGTACTAGCTGTCCCGCGTGTAAATAGATTTTTGTTTTTAAATTTCTCCAAATTTCCCTAACATTTACCGTCCCTGTAATTTGACAAATATTTTAAAACCGAAATGAGCCAAATTGGTTTAGCCATTCTTAGCAATGCTAATTAACATCAATTCATTCTTATATCTAAGAAGATACGATCATGACACATATATAGTACAGTGTCAAGTTTCAGATCGTACTGAATCAGCATAAACACTAACTCCTAATCCAGTAAATATTTCAGAAAAAACTACAGACAGAAGTGTTATAAAAATAATACAATAATTGTACATAAAAATATAATAACTTATCAACATTAATAGAGTAGGTCACTATTTGGCCAAACAATCACTTGCCTGGCATACACAATAGTAATATAAAATATAGACAAAAATAAAGACTCCTTATAACATCAAGATCATTTACCTGAACAAGTATGGAACTTGGCTAACTAAAGGATGATCAGCGCGGATGGAAATATGCAATTCCCTCCGCTCTTGCAAAGATCATACATACCCCTCCAAAAATTTTAACTCAGCATCGCTATCACGGGGCACGATGTAGAAAGCTGGTGTGCCTGCCTTCAGCAAGTAATATTTCGCCACTATCAACTCCCCAAGAGTCATGTTAGGGTCAGACCTATGAGGCATCCTGTCAAACCCTTCATAGTAAACAACGATAGTATCACAATTATATTTCCTCTCTTCATCCCACGGCGCTGGGAACAGCTGCTCCAACTGTTTCATTAGTGTAACATTTTCGGGACAGTTGCGAATAAAATCTGTCATTTGATACTCCGGGTATAATATCAGTACTGGGAATTTTAGGACTCCATCCTCCATATGTACTATGGCATCCTGAGTTCCTGGCAGACATGGCTCTAAGTTACCCAATAGAAGTTCATCATCATCTTCAACTCCCATAACTCTGATTCCTCTTTCTTTAATAGCTGTTAGCACCAATTCTCTCTGCTCTATAGCCTTTGCAATATCCCTTTGTTTCTTCCGTTCATCTCTTTCTTTGAGCTGCTTTTTCTGTTTAGCGCTTTTAAGAAGTTCTGCTGCTTCCGTGTCTTTTTGATCAGCTTCCAAGATTTTTTCGCAATGCTCAATACAAGTGTCATATTTGGTTATCTCAAAGGCTGCTTTGGCTGCGCGCAGACGAGCTTTGGTGTGGTTTGGATTAAAGCTCAAGGCTTTCTCGCTGTCATGGAGAGCTGATCGGTAGTTCTTTAAAAACCACTGTGAGGCTGCTCTGTTGTTGTACAGACTTGCGTTAATTTCTGCATTATCGCATTTTTGCTTAATGCCCTCTGTGTATCTGTAGACAATTAAATAAATATTCAGTTTTCTGACATGTAAAATAGATGTTATAAAAGAAAGAAATTAAAAATATTGTAACTTAATAATTTTCATTGCCTTTATCTATTTTAAAAAGATACATACCCCAATATAGCTAATCTGTAGTTCTTATGCTTGAAATTGAAGTTGCCATCCTCCTTATAATTGGTGGCTAGTTCCACCGGTGTGTTTTCCTCTGGGTCGTACTTCAACTTGGCCAGCCCTTCAGCCAGTGGAGACATCTCATCCCCACCCTCCGGAGTTGACTTCATGAAGAATGGATGCTTGTCCATCTCCTCCTGTGTTTTGACAAATATTATAGTAAACAAATTATATACATGTTGCTTTATGCATTTCCGACATTTGTTCTCTAATCGCCTTGAATCATCTAAAAATATGAAGATATTCGCCAAGCATTAATGAGTAGAGTCACCCTTCATTAAAATGTTAAAGTCTCATGATACTGACAAACAAAATTTGTACCCGCAGTACTCATAACTAACAGTCCTGTATGACAAAATGTATGGAAGAATGAAGCAAAGGAATTTTGTAAAGATTATGTGGTCTCTGCCTATGGAAAATATGCGCGATTTTATACATACAGAGTGTTCCAAAACTGTATATAATAAAATATTTTTCATGTTTAAAATTGTTTGTAATAATTACAACACATGGTCAAAAATAAAACGCAAATACGCTTTTTTTTATTACACCAATCAGTTTCCCACTGCTGGACTAAAGCTTATCGTCTTTGAACAGAAGCACCTTACATTTTTTAGCGCCTCGCTTTTATATTTTTATTTATAATTTTTTTTTTCCATTGAGACGAATATCAGTCCAATCATGTGGTGTAAACACTTCCTTTAACAGTAGACAATAATATACGCACTAGCCTTTTTTTATGAAATAAAACATAATAAGTAAATAAAGTTAATTACCTCCCAGCGATCTTCTGGCCATCCTTCAGAGTATTTCTTCTTTTCCAAACTATCAATAAAGTCTTCAAGTTCTTCATCAAGTTTCTGACAGAGTGCAACTCTCTCCTCTTCCGTCATAGGCTGTTTAGCCGCCTTTGGTGCTTCTTCAGCCATTGTTAACTTGATAAAATGTCTATTCACAACACTTTAACCACATTTCATTCACAAAAATGATGTATAATCAGTTCAATCGGCGATTCAGTGTCTATTATAACCTCAATTTTTTAAAACATGAGTGACAAGATAATTTCAGTATTGCTAGTATAAGCCCGAGGACTGTCTGCCGTGCACTGTGCAGGGCGGTGCAGGTTCAATAAACTTTATTGATTAAATTGCACTAGTACGCGGCTGCGCAAGAGCCAGATTGGGACAAAAAGAAAACAATGCACATGCACATCGATAATCAAATTTTATTACAGAGCTACATAAACAAGATACACATTATTAACTTTTTTTATGTGGTTTTGAACTACCTAGTAGAAAAAATAATTTGTTAAGCAGAACCGTACAATTTTATCATAAAATGGTAAAATAAAATATTATCGTAGCACTCCTCGATGCCATTGTTGGATAAATTCGCATTTGCGGCATTCACGTCTTTCAAAGTATTCAGGAAAATGAGCTTTCTCAAGAGGGTGCCAATAATCAAGAATCCAATCTGGAGTTGTTACCAGTCGTTCAGCTGCAACGCCACCAGCTATTCCATACGATCTGGCGACTAAACAGAAATATCACTTTAGTTTAATTTTTTTAAATGATGTCCGTGTAATTGTAACAAAGGTGGTCACCACATACATCGTTATTACAAATCGCGGATATCGTGAGTTCGGTAAAGATTAACTTTATTAATGATCCACAAAAAGTTGACACAAGTTTGTAGACATCCTTGCAAGATAGATATAGGTAGGTACATAGATAGATCTTAATGCGAGATTTCCGTCTAACAGAGTCGTATATCGATTGTGTATATATATTATGTAGGTATCTAATGCGATTGTGTACATAGGTACCTACTACTATAATAAGTCTAGTGCTACTTATTATTTTGAGACAGCTACAAAAAATACTAACATTTTGCTGATGGTAGTGGATTTTGCTTCATAAAAACTTCATCTTGGCCTAACCATAGTAAGCGTCTTTGTTCCTTGGGATCGCACACACATTTATTCTTGTCAAATTCAGCTCTCAAAATGACTTGATGGTAGCGAACTACGAACCTGAAATACATTGAATACCTATGTACTTAATTTTATTGAAAGAGAGGCAGACATATCACAATTAAAATGACAACCCAGCAGGATGTTAGGCAACCGACAAGATTCATGGCCTTAGCTCACGAGGGTCGAGAGGTCAAGCCAAGGTACTGGAGCAAAAGCTATATCTACTCTGCTATGCTCCTCGAGGTCAGATAGGGGTAAGAAAGTCATGAATAGTCGCAAAAATATACGAGATTCTACCTTGCAACATAATAAGATTCAATAGTTCTCAAAGCAGTTTTATAAAGAGTGCACACTTTCTGGGCATGAGTGCGTAGTTCAGGAGCGTATGCCATTGTAGTAATTGAAGTTAAAAGTACCTATATTGAATAATATTAAAAACTAATTTTACTATAAATTATTTAAAGTTTGATGACATTAGATAATGATAAAATATTTTTCTGGAACATAAATGACAACAAGTGGCCAATATTATTTTAATATAACAGATTATAGGTAATATCAATATTTTTTTAACAATCAGTCGGAAAATTAGCCTTGCAACCCTCCAGTTTGGCATTAACACTAGCTGTCAAAATCAAAGTAGAAATATGACAAATGTCAATGTTGTCATTAATGTCACAAAAGCTTGCATTTATTTTTACTCCTCTGGAATCTGGATTTACTTGTATAAATTCCAAGTTTCCTGAATACTCAGTCGCTCCAGATGGTGAATTATGATGAAATATATCATAACCACCACGTAGAGTATAATTTGTGATACTTATTATTTGAGGATATTGTATAATTATTAGACGTGAGTTTCTGACCGGTGTTTGTTTCGAATGGTAATAAACCACCGCCGAGATGTCTGACGCTTGGGAAGAGATACAGGCTGTTAAGAGCAAGAGGAATAGTTTACGGGAGAAGTTAGAAAAACGTAAAAAAGAGCGCCAAAATATATTGAGTTCGAATTTGTCTAGTGGCGAAAGGTCAGAGGGGTCGCCTGGCAGCGGCAAAGAGCGTTCCAGTCCAGCTACACTGAAAAATGAAGGTAAACCTAATAATTTATTATAAATTTGTAGTTAAAACTGTACCTAACTTCTAAAAAGTAATTTACTCAAGAACTCCTCATTATTTTTTTAGGTGGTACAGATAAGCCTAAACCAGTGGTACCCTTAGTATCCTTAGAGGTTCGCCTGCTACAAGTTCTGTCAGACATGCAGCTACAACTGCCAGCCACGGCCAGTGCACTCCTGCCAGGACTTGGTGACGTGGATGCTAGGATTGTAGCCAGCTTGCTACAGAAGTTTGCTACACAGAAGCTTATAACGTAAGATATTGAGCATAGATTAAAGCTTAAACATTTCTCTTGAATCACTCTACCTATTTAAAAAACTACATCAAATCCATTGTGTAGTTATAAAGATCTAAGCATACATACAGACATAGAGACAGACACAGTAAGTGTTTTTGCTTTATGTAGTGATTAATATTGTGGTAAAAGCTTTATATTGTTTTACCTAGATATCCAAACATCTTAAAATAATGGAAAACAAAGTCCCTCACTACAGTAATATTGTCTGTTTGCTTACAATGAACCAAAAAAATTCTAAACAATATCTTTATGAGTCCTATCTCTTCATTGCAAATTCCTTTTATAAAATGTTCATAGTATTGGCAAATTATAACATAAGTATATTTCTGTACCTGTTGTAGTATAAAGGAGAGGACAGAAAGCACAACAGATGCAAGCATAGAGGTGGTGAATGCAGAGTCAGTAAGACTGGGAGCTGTGCTTGCAGCTCTGATGGAAGAACAGGCCTCTGGAGACAAGACTACACAGAAGAGGAAAGGTATTATATCTTATTTTTATATGACAGTACTGTTTCTATTTACCAGCTTTTCAATTTAAAACTGTGGACAATTTGCACTCAATTTTGTTGATGCTCGTAGTGATTACTGCATGCAATTTGTAATAAAACTATTGTTAAAACCATTGGTATATTTAAAATTGTTGTCAGGAGTTTCTTGCCAGTTTTTCTTCATTGGCCCTCAAATCAAAACTGGCAGTAAAGTCACTTTCTGTATCATTGACTATCACAAGTGCTATTTGACCTTAATTATTTTTTTTTTATTTTGAAGTGTGGTTTTAGATAGCCAGTAGTGTATTCCTATGTCTAATTGATAATTCATATGATCAGTGCATTTGCATAATGTCTTTTGCATCGATTGCAGGTGAAAACACAGCAGAAGAGAGTAGCAATCCTAAAGTATCAAAAGTGGCTGTTGATGAGAAAAAAGCAGCTAAAAATGACACTGATCTTATGGTAAGGAAGCTTTTTTTAACCTATTTCTATGTCCCCAAAGGCACATGTATGTAGCAAAGGCCACTCTCTTGAATTAAAGGAAGCATATAAATGTATATTGATGTAATCTTTGTCATGAAGTCTGACAAGAATGTCAAACATGAAAGCAAAAATTGCTTCAGCATAGATAATAGCATAGGTGATGTAATTTTCAAGAATAAACACAAAAGTAATTCTATTTATTTTTTATCTAGAGGTAAATATTCTATGTACTCTACAACTGTATAGTTTGGTTAATAAATATTAATTGTCAACAGTCACTGTTAGCGATGCCGTCGAGCAGAGAGAAGGCGGTGAAGCGAGTGGGAGAAGAGATCATGGATCTGCTCAGTAAACCTACTGCTAAGGAGAAATCACTGGCTGACAAGTTTAAGAGTCAAGGAGGTAATAATATCAACACTAGATATATGTTTACTTACTCTTTCAATGGTTATTATCGTGTTAACTGCAAATAATTAGGTACATAAGTATCGTACTTTGGCACATGTGAATTCTTTGGTGTCTACCCGGCCCTATGGGCACAATGCGTCATTTTGTGAATGTTTTCCAAAATCTACAAAAATCCACTTTAAACGTAGAATAAAACATGTTTCCTTTCTCTACGTCAAAATATCTTAAATATTTGAGCAGTTTCACAATTTAGAATAGTCTTTAAACACCCTGATAAACACCTTAATAACTCCGAATTCCATATAAAAGTATACTACAATACGTAATTTGTTCCCCAGGTGCTCAAGTGATGGAGTTCTGTCCGCACGGCACGCGCGCAGAGTGCGTGCGAGCTCACAACGCGCACAGCCCCGAGCGCGGGCCCGCGCCGCACGCCTGCAAGAAGCTGCACTTCAAGAAGATCATACAGAGCCACACCGACGAGTCGCTCGGGGACTGCTCCTTCCTTAATACGTGCTTCCATATGGATAGTTGCAAGTGAGTACAGACTAAACGACAGAGTGTAAAGTATTTTGTACCTAATCTGCTAGTTTATATAGCTCTAATTTGTTTGGAAAGATAAATGGATCGTGCTATGCTGCGTGCAAAACTTGCGTACACGGTAGCTTTATGAATTTCAAATTGCTTTTTAGTTTAGTTCATTAGATTAGTTATGCTATATGCCACAGTTCTTCCATAAGCTGTAATTATGACACATTGTTAAGTGAAAATTGCACAATCCCATTTAATAATGGGCTATTTATGTAAAGTATTTCGTTTAAATATTATTTTGTTAATGTCTCCACAGGTACGTACACTACGAGGTAGACAACACGGACCCTAACGCAAATACGGCTAAACCTCCAGAAACCACGCCAAAAGGAACCCATAATGGTAAGTAAAAATTATTAGAAAGTGTTTTGTTCAACCATTTCTCAATTTTGGATACTAAAATTGACACATTTGTATTTCCTAGGTACGAGTGTGGTAGCGAAACCGGACGGGGTATTGACCCTAACACCGCCTCAATGGATACAGTGCGATCTTAGATATCTTGACATGACGTTCTTAGGTAAGAAACATTTATATGCATGCAATCTATTCTCCTTCTTTTCTCATTTAACTTTTATAAGAGACATCTCGACTATCACGGCAAAGCTTCTCATATCGTTAAACTATATGTTGGATACCCTAATATGTAGAAGATTTTTTTTATTAAGAGTATTTATGAAAGCCACAGACTCTGTGGTACCCAATGGAAGACATGGACGCTCGAGAGCAAGACGGAGAGACGACATTCGCCTGACCTTGGGACCACACTGGACCAGAGTCGCAGAAGACAGAGCTCAATGGAAAGTGCTGGAGGAGGCCTATGCCAAAAGGCACACCGAACTGCGGGACATCATATAACTATTTCGAAATTTACTGTTTAGATTTTAAGTACCTACCACTTTTCGGAAATAAATAGGCTTTATTATTATATTTATGAAAGCAAAAAACAATATTTTGTTTCCATTTTACATTTGACATTCCAAGACATCCATATTATTATTATATTCGCTTAACCCAGGATAATAAACTACGATGTTATTATAGGTAAATTCGCGGTGATAATGGCGGACCCTCCGTGGGACATCCACATGGAGCTGCCATACGGCACCATGTCAGACGATGAGATGAGATGTCTCGGCGTGCCACAGCTGCAGGATAGCGGTCTTATATTCCTGTGGGTTACTGGCAGGTATGTTAACTACAACATACAACATAACAGTAAAATATCAACGTGTACCTTATTTATAAGAACTCAACTAAACCTTTGGTTCGTAAATCTTTTGGATAAAGTAAAAATGGGCTTAGTTATTGGAAAAAGAAGGTCTGTGGTCTTAAACCGGTAGTCTATGTTTAATCCCAGGTATTAACTAACTCCATGCTGAATTTTAACAAAATTAGTTCAGAGATTTTATAGCAAAGATTATAAAAGACAGACTTACATGTATTAGCAATAAATGTCTTACTTGTACAATAATCATGAGTTCACAAATAACAACAATAAATTAGAAGAAATGCCATCAAATAAAATATCCTGTATATTCTTTCTACTCAGAGCGATGGAGTTAGGTCGTGAGTGTCTCAAGCTATGGGGCTACGAGCGCGTGGACGAGCTGATCTGGGTGAAGACCAACCAGCTGCAGCGTATCATACGAACTGGCAGGACGGGGCACTGGCTCAACCATGGCAAGGAACATTGTTTGGTATGTATGGTGTATACTTAGTACATAGGTTAACTACCACATAGTAAATGCGATGTCTGGGCAGCAGTTTATAGTTCAAATACCGGTCCGTTTTTGTCTGCCTTTGTTTGTCTACAGTACATATTTTCAATTTCTTACTGTTTGTTGCCTTAAAGACCATGCACTTGCAACTTTTTATCTTATCCAGACATTGGAATTCAAAACCTAATAGCAGCCATTCTTTGTGATTGCACAGCGTGTACTTTTTGACTTGATTCGAACTTCGATGTATATTATTACTGTAAAAGCCCGAACGGTGGTAAATCCTAAGATTTTCCGGTATAACCTAAGATTTACTCCTCCTACTGGGTGGTTAAAAAAAAAATAACCAACTCTAACCTAACCTACCCATGTCGCTGTGCCCAAAACTCCTTCTTTATAACTATGTCACAGAATATAATTATACCGTGAAATAGTTATAAACATAGATATGAAGGATGATTTTTTTATATACCGTAACATAGTTTTAAACTCCGGCTTGTTCGGACTTTTACCATTGAGAGTTGGTAAATCTTAGGTTTTACCGGAAAATCTTAGGATTTGCCACAGTTCGGGCTTTTACAGTAACATATACACTCTTTACCCTCTCATTCAATATTATATAGTTAATCAGTCAGTTGAATATAATCAGTTAGTCACAGTCAGTGTCATCGTTCGAACAGTTTGCCAAACTGTGTTGGTTATAAGTATGTTATTAATTTTGCAGGTGGGTATGAAAGGCAACCCGGAGAACTTGAACCGCGGCCTGGACTGTGACGTCATCGTGGCCGAAGTGCGCGCCACCTCGCACAAACCTGACGAAATATACGGCATTATCGGTGAGATACCTTTCATAAACTATGTAAATAAATAAATATATCACTTTTTATGCTTTTATCCTGGTTGTGGATAAAACTGATAATAAAATGCCGTTCCCGTTTGTGTATTCAATGCTAGAACGTGACTATTATTATAATTACAGAACGGCTAAGCCCAGGGACGAGAAAAATAGAATTGTTCGGACGACCACACAATGTACAACCAAACTGGTAAGCGAATAACAATTTACTTCTCTTTCTCTTTACATTAACGATTATTATACCATAACTCCTTCTGGATCTAGATCGAATTGTCTTTGTATCGGGTCTGGTCAAAGTGTTTTAATTGTGTTTATCTTCTAGAAAAAATTAAAAGTAGTCCAGATGAAGACAGAGTATCAGAGTCCTATTATATGGGTCAAATGTATTTTCCAGGATAACTCTAGGCAACCAAGTGGACGGCGTGCGCCTGGTGGACCCCGACCTGATCTGTGCCTTCAAGAAGCGCTACCCGGACGGCAACTGCATGGCGCCGCCCGCCGCCGAGCCGCTCGCCTAGCGCGACCTCATGTGGCGCCTCCCCACCGACTCGCTCGCCATCCGCACTCACTACAGCTGCCAGTAGAATGGAGGCCTTTGGACCTGCTTCAAAAGACCATATTGTAGTCTTCTCTCCGGTGTGAAGTGGGTGTTCTCTTGCAATTTGGACTAAAGTGAAGCTTATGTGTTACGACCTTTAACAAATCTACACAAGAGTTGTCGACTTGGTGACGGGTTCCGATAACTTCATCCTGGCGAATTGGCTATCTTTGAACTAAAGTCAAGATGCGTCGTCGACTCGATGACTTCATGTCAACGAATAATATGCTTTTGAAGTAAAGCCCTCGACTTTGGTGTGTAGTCTCCATACTTGAAGTCCTTTGCCAACCGACATGGTTTTTAAGAGTTAATTGAACACCCTCTGAACATCGCAAGTAGAGTATCGGGGACAGTGACTTCGAAGTGAAGTGAAACTGCATAGTGAATACTCTAACTAATATTGTGAGTGATAGACGTTTGTTACGACAAGACACTAATTAATAAACCTAAATAAGTTCTTTATAAGGCCGGACACACTAATATTGTAAGTGATAATTTAAGTTATATGCATTGGCATATCATTATTGCTATTGTTGATTAATCATAAGAAATGTATACAGTATCTATACTCTTGTTTTCAAGCAGTAAATCTATGTTCCTTGTATAAGAGTTGCTACATACAGAGATGTTCTGTAAATATCGACAAAGCCGCGTGTAATCCAATACGTGTAGACGATGTGATGATCGGGAAAAATGCCGCTCGACATCGTAGCGCCTGAATGAAAACTGGTTGGTGATGATCGGAGCCGAAGGAACTACTCGATCGCAACAAGTGCAATAATTGCTTCGAGTCGGTTTTGTTGTTCAATAAATACTGCCGGCCCGAATACGTGTGAAGCAAAAGCAACATAGTAAACCTCGTTAAATATTAATGAAATCGTTAATAAACTCTTAAATAATATAATCTTTGAAGTTATTAGTTCTGTTAAAAATCAAATCCTATCTATAGAACAATTGAATGTGAAATATTTTTCTATAAATGTACTACTGTGCAGTATTTCTGCGTTGCCTCATATTAAAATAGTATGTGAACGTAATAGTAGGAATAATTCTGTAAATATGTAAATACGATTGAAAATAAAACACTTTTGTATACAACATACTTTTATTTCTCCCTTACAACTTGGCTAGAATATCTGTGGACCACACGATGCGAATCATCATTGAAACAAACGAGAAAAGTATGGGAACAGGAATCTTATACGTTGTATGTTGAATACGTTCTAGGTTGATGCATTCTGTGAAATTTGATGATTAGCTTAACCCTTAAACATGAAAAGACTAAGCAATGCAAATTCTGGTTTTGGTTCTGGAATTTAAAAAAATATTGACTGAGTCTACTGACTAGATTGAGATTATGAGACTACAAATTATGACATTAAAGGCCAGTCTGATTGTGAATCCTAGTTTCCTTCGAATTGCTTTTTTTTATAAAGCAGACAGGTTAAATCTCAGCTCCCGTAATATCTTTCAGGATAATAAAAGCCATCACATTAAAGTATGTCCACAGACATTTCAGCGGATTCATTATAAAACACGGATAATTTGTCGAACGCTCACTAACACACACGCAGCACGTTCGAGTCAGTAGAAACTAGAAGCCTGACTATTCCTCCTTCCTTTAGGCGACATCGGACGCGGCGGGTTGAAGAAACTCCTGGCTGTCGTGTTTGGCTTGTCTTTGCTATTGCTGCAATATATGACATTATTTTATGAAAGTGTACTCATGTTTATAGATCAACTTTATCCCGGTTGATTGAACTGTTGACTGAATTCTTACCCAAACCAAGATTTGAATCCAAAGCCTTTGCGCGGCAAGTGTATGTGCCATACAGACATTTTTATAATACTAGGTAACCATTAAGTTTTTATTTGCGATCTTACCTGACTTGCCCTTGGTTTTGAGATAAGTTAGATTTGTTTGCATTATTTGTTCTAGAAGTGATGTTTTTGATGCTAGGCTTCTTAGCCGCCAAACTGTGAATGAAATAACATAGGTGCTTAATGATGGACAAGTATTGTTGCAGTCAAACATTATACTTGATGGAGCCTTAATAAAGAGATTTCATCATTTATATTTACCTGGTCTTTGTGGTGTCGTGGAACCCACTCTTGTCAGGTGTTGTCAAGGTGTCGCGTAATCGTCTTTGAAACTGAAAAAAAAATAACAAAACGGGTTCAGTTAAGTTTCTCTGCATAGGTATACCCTCGTAAAAAGTACCTAATATAAATCAGTATAAACTATTATTTTAGTTTTTACCTTAATGCTGTTCAGCATATCACCCTGGGTGGCGAGCGGCCGCTCGTCGGACCTCACGCTGGGAGCCCTGCGCGGCGCGGGCGCATCGCGGTTGGCTCCCAGAGAGGCCGCGCCCAGGGAACCATCGCGACACGTCGCCACTGCTGTCCACAACACAACACTGATTAAGCCTGTCCACTTATACAGTAAGACTACTTCTCTTTTCCCAGATAAGCTCAAAATTTTAAGCCCAAGATTGAAATGAAAATATTTGAAGGAATAAATTACCCCTTAGAGAAAGTTACCCTAGATACGACCCAATCTCCCCTTCATAGCAAAATGTACAACAAGCAAAATGAGCACGGCACTTAAAATGTACAAATCGCATAATGTGCAAATAGCAAAAAGAGCAAATCGCATAATGTACAATACGCATAATGTGCAATACTTAAAATGAACACTATACGCAAAACGAGCAAAAAGCAAAACGTACATAGTCGCCTTCGTTCACACTAACCACTAACTGCCGTTTCTTAGTTTGGGGTTTGTTGGATTCATAGAGCATTGTAATAAAACAACTTCACATTCAATATAAGTTTATTTATATATTAATAAAGGGAACTTAATGAGGCGTGGTATGAAATCCTTGAATCATCACCAAATAACAAAGCAATGAGGACTTGCGCAACAACTAATTCTGTTGAAATTATATTATTTATTTAAACTTTAAAGAAAACAAACTAAAATGCAAGTCTTGTATAATAATATATCATCTGTAGAAGAAATTGTTTAACGGAAATACTTTTAATATGCAAACTGTTTAGTATTTTTTTATACTTTTTATCAAAGACGATGTCTGCTTTTCTCCTATTTTTCATTGCCGGCACAAATATGCTTTTTTTTAATTTATTATCACTAAACATAGCTTCTTTTTTTAATTTATAAATGAAAAACATTAAACTTATCTTTTTCGGAATTTTGGCATTCAAACGCCTGTGCCAACCTTCAACAGGATTAGTTGTTCGGTGTCGTTGGTTGGCGCAGCTTAGAATCTTTGGGTTAAACTTGGGATACCACGTCCGTTCGAAGTAGAGTCTAAAGGCTCTCATTGCGTTGGTATTTGGCGATGATTCAAGGATTTCATACCACGCCTCAGGAATTATTATTATTTATTTTATATATGTATATAGAACAAACCCCGCTGATTTTAGGATACTAACGATCAAAGAAAAAAATCTCCACGAGTCGGTCTTGTAAACATGCCCTAACAGTATTATGTACATTTTGCTTTTTGCTCGTTTTGCGTATAGTGTTCATTTTAAGTATTGCACATTATGCGTATTGTACATTATGCGATTTGCTCTTTTTGCTATTTGCACATTATGCGATTTGTACATTTTAAGTGTCGTGCTCATTTTGCTTGTTGTACATTTTGCTATGAAGGGCCAATCTCTACTGAGAATTCTAATCTACATTGATCTTCATGGAAGAACGAGCATACAAAACCATTTATTTCAATATTATCAAAAATAGTGTTCAATGACTTAACTTAGATTGATCAATCCCACATGACAGAATCTATAGATCAATTTATTAAGCTAATTAATATTATTGGGTAATTATCAATATTTTACTATCCATTGATAATACATTGATGATTTTAAGTAATAAAAATACAAGTATAAAAACAAAACATTTTATTTGTTCTACATCTAAATCACATTGGCTTTGATATAAATATATCCAGCTTCAATTAAAAGTACTGAGTAATAAATAATAGAACTGCCAAGTCCAAACATGGTCTATATAAATTAACTATACATTCTTAGTACATTATTTATATGAGAAAATTTACATCTTTTATATAGTAAAAATATATTTATGACACAATGTTGATATACATGTTCCAAAACCCTCTTTCCCTCTAAAATATTTTTTTTAATGATAGTGTTGCCACTTGAAAATGACAGCATTATGAAGATATATTTTCATATCACTTCTTTGACTCCATCTATATGTTCCAAGCAGATTACAAAGGGAAGTTTATTTAATTTTGAGCATTGCACTATCTATAGACTCAACTAAGCAGTGTAGAAGCTGTAAACTTAAGTAATGAGGTATTAGCTATTCAAAATGGTAACTATTTCTTAGACTGCAATTTATTAATGACTACATTTAATTCTTCGTTCTGTTTTTCACCCTCCAATTCTTTAACATTGTGCTTGCTCAATTGTTTTCTTAATGTTGCTGGTCCTGCGAACACGGCCGGAGTCGTCTTAGTCTTAGGTAAGTACACCTCAAAGTTCTTGAAATATTTGAGAATGTTTTGTACATCTTCTTCCCTCAGTTTGTACTCAAAAGCTATCTTAGCAGCCGTCACTTCTTCCGGATTCGATTGATGAGCAGTTATGAAGTCTGTAGCATCTCTTAACGTAGTTCTCCCGACTGGAAGTGTGTCAGGTTCTTTAAAACCAAAATCATACACGGGAGGCATAGTGCGGTCTAAAGGTAACGGTCTTGTTTTACTCTGTGTTTGTTTCTCCCGCGTAATGTCATCCTCCGGCCTCCCCGTAGAGGTTACATAAACTTCTTTCAGCCTATTATCTAGTCCTGGATCCTTTTTATCTAATTTTTCATCTAGATCAGGATCTGATTCAATCGCTCTCTTCAAATCTTCGAGATTATCGGGGTATCTAGGCGCTGGTGTCGGCTTTTCCTTGGATATCACGCGATGTGCGCGGTTCTCGATATTGAAAGACTTTATAGGTCTCAAAGCTTTCGTAGCTAAAGCACCCATCTTAAGTGGCTATAGCACAATAATCCAGTAATTGTTTAGGTAAAACTCACGTAAATAACATTGTTTTTATAAGAAAAATACACTATTGCATCATAGGTTATATTTTACTGACAACTGACACTGACAGTTCTCAAAATTCGCGATTTAAAAAAGTTCAACATTGCCAGTGTATGAAATTAAAAATAATAAAAACTGAAGTAGGTAAAGTATTGAAGGATGCTATTATGCCAGAAAAGATAAGTTAAAGGATAAATCTCTGCAGATTGTGTTGCGAAAAACGTTTGTCATTACGGAATTAGTAATATGTAAGATAGGAGTAAACTGTCCTACTGTACTACGACCTAATAAAAAGGTTAAAAGAACGTTACATTTTAATCTTGACAAGACATCCTTTAACGCCGACTTTGATGCATCTTTAACCAAAAATTTTTCCGTAGGCGAAGGCGTATTTGTAGCCCTTGTTTGTTCAGTTGACATTCTAGACGGTGGGCTAGGACTACGTCCTAACCGCCTTCGAGGCAAGGGTTGAGGTGCAGGTCGTGGAGCTTAGAACAAGCAAAGCACCATATTTAATCATAAATTACGACCGCAAAATTATTTTTCAAAGAAATTACTCACTTGTGTTATAACTTGACGTGTTATAACTTGTTGGAGTAATATTTGAATTACCCTTGAATGAGCCCAAGTAACTTTGAGCACGTGTTTGTGGTGTCACTGTGAGGCTCGAATTAAGGTATTTTTCCCTTTCTGTATTATAGATACTGCTACGCATCAAATAATTCTGCAATAATAAGTTTATTCATTAATTATTACAAAATAATTGTTTTCGAAATAAACAATTTAAAAAATATGGACTATCGTGTACTTACTCTAGCATCATTGAGGGTTTTTATTATGGGGGCCTGACTTGTTCGAAAAGTGGTTATAGGAGTATTTCCCGCACGATAGGACGTCGTCTCCGCCGCCTTGGATAAAAAAGTCTAAGGATAAATTATTTTTAAATCCGACTGCTTAAAATACAATCATACATATGGAAATCTACCGACAGGTTTTCCGTGTTCTCGAGCCGTAAACGCAGATGAACGCGTTGTTGAATTCCTGGAGGTTGGCCGCCCGGCTTTAGGATCTCCAGCACCACTGGTCCTCTGTGGTGGCGTTGGAGTGCTGTTAACATTGAAATGTTCCCAGGTGGGAATATTTACGAAATGTGGTATGTCAGTATGTTTTCAAATGATATAAAACTACAATTACCATAACATTTTCTTACCCTCTATAAGGAGTACTTTGACTATTACTTAAACTCTTAAGTTTCATGCGCCAGTCGCGCTCCTTCTCGGCCGCCTTATTAAGAGCTACCGAAAAAAAGATTTTTGCTATTACAGTTTAACTTAGAACTAAAAAATAAGTTGAAATAGTACATTAATTTACAAACCAAGTCTAATAAACCGCATAACTTATTTGAATTACATTTGTCTGGAGCAACGCTTGCACAACGCACCGCTAGCATAAACAAACCATCGTTTAATTTTCTAAAACATGGCTGACAACAGAAGTATTTTTTCCAACACGACTTTTTATTTTTTTCGCAATACAGATCACGCTCATTACATTCTTCGTTGCTAGTTTTCAAAACACATCCTTTTAATTGTTTCATGGGTCCAATCGGCTGTATTGTCAAATCACATGATCCTAAACATACTTCTTTCTCGGCTTCGTATTCAGTATCCCAATCTTGTCTATCTTCAACCGATTTATCTAGGCGTAAAAGGAGATATTTGTGATTGAAAATACTCAAATGTCATGCCATATTTAAAATAACACTGTTTTAGTTTATCATTGAATTTACGGTGCGTTGTGGAAGCATTAGCTGCAAGGAAACTTACAATAATAAACAGTGTTATTTTAAATATTTGCGAAACGAATACTTTAAAAATTCAGTTCTGAATAGATTATCACTAAGAGCACCAAAATAATAGTTATTTAACAATAACACTGTTTGGGTTAAGACTACATTAGTGTAGATACAAACCTTCTTTGATTCTTGAATTTTGCGGCCTAGAAGGAGTTGACAAATCATTCATCCGAACACTTTGTTTCTGTAATGGCGGAGGGGGTGACGGTGTCTTCTGAAACACAACTGGCCGCTGCTTCGTTGTCTTCTCAGCAATCGAGTAAATACCAAACTCGTGGTACGGCAACTTGTCAGTATCCTGATATTTGTGTTTCCTGTCACAAGCTTTATTAATTTTAGTTTGCATTTACTTAGATTTCATCCATTTATTATTTAATAATCTATACAAATTAATAAAAGGCCTCATATAGCCGTTTACCTATAAATATTGCCTTGTTTGATGAGCCACGGCTCCAGCTGCTCCAGCCAGCCCTGTCATTTATTAAAAGAGAGAAGAGATTATACACAACTATTCCTAGTCGACATAAAATAAATTAAAACGTAAGAGTAGCGTTTACCTGCTGATGTCCAATCACGGAACCAGGTCTACATATCCTCATCCAGCCAATAGCTTCATGAGAAGTCATTTTATAATGCTTGATCAAGTAACAGCCGATCAGCGAGCCCGTGCGGCCTAAGCCTGCCTGAACAATTTCATTTTTATAAAGCGATCATTAATGTAAAAAGTATAATCCCAACCAATATAGTAACTTGGCAACCTTGCAATGAACAGCTATCGAGGATGTGGCCTCTTCACTGATCTGGAGGAATTTAAACAATATGTGGCGCGGTGGACAGGATCCGTCGGGAAAAAATAAGTCGTAATGAACAATTCCCACATTATTGAACCTGTTGAAAGATAATCAATTTATGAATAACTTTGATTTATCTTATAATAGAAAACAACTAGGTGCAATACTTACGAAAATTGAAGTAATGACAAATTTGATTACAAAATATATTTGCAAAGTACTTACACGTTTCCATCGTACAATCTTTTATTCAGTCGTATTACTATTCTGACATCGTTTTCCAAGAAATAATCGATGTACATTTCAGGCGGATGGTACAAAGACACGCTATAGTCTACTGGACCTATAAATGCTAGAAATTTTCCTGAAAAATATGTCTACTAGTTTTACATCACATGTTTTAAGACAATCTTTAAAAATTGGAAATTATTTCGTTGGTTTTTTTTACTTTCTTACCTGGAACTATCCAATTCAAATCGCCCCCTTGGATTTTATCTAATTTTTCGTATTCTTCATAGTTGAAATCTTGAAAATTAAAGAATCCTAACTCTCGAGCTTTTTTTATAGCATGCAAGCAGTCTATTAGCGATATCGTATAAGCTGAATCACCTTGGGTTGCATCTTGGAAGGGCCTGGTGGGTAAATTTCATTTTAACATAATTTCGATTTTAGGAACTAAGGTATCGACGATATTTCGCATCTTGAAATGAGAATGAGTAGCTAATAGTTAGCTGCCTCCTGGTGGCACCAGCGCCACACCATAAGCGAGCAACTAGCTGCAGGGTGAAGGGATAAAGAGAACAAAAATTTGTGGCTGGATAAAATTACTTTGAACATAGATGAGAATAAGATGTCAAATAGTGACTTGTCTTTATCAACAGAATATTATTATTATTATGTAAACTATACCTGTAGTTTTGTCCGTGAGCCAATAAAGGTTTCAAAGCATCTCTTGGCGTTAAACTCAAATATAACACACCGTAACATCCTAATAGGAACGCCGAGTTTGCTTTCTTCTTAGGATCAATTGACGTGTAATGCACAATTGTTTGCTTATTTAAATAAAGGTTTATTTTTTCATTCAATATTCTACAATAACGGTACACGCAACCAAGATTTAAGGGACCAAAATCTGAATAATAATTTTCGTACACTAAATCATTATCTATACAGAAATAATGTGTATCTGCAGTGTTTTTAAGAGACTTCCCTTGTCTTACTGTGGCAAAATATAATACATTTTTGATATATTCAGCCATAAACATAACATCGGGACAGCGATTCATCATTGCAATAACAATGGTACGTTATTTATCTGATAGCCCATCTTCAATAAAATATTATAAAAGTCCTTTACAACTATAATATACAGTCTTTTTAATAAGACACTAAAACACTACGATTTTACAATACAAACACATTTTTCTAAATAAAAATTACAAAAAATACATCATATAAAATTCAAATGACACTGTAGCTGACACTCTTTTGTTTTAAACTTACCACGGTTTTTATCATGGTGGGTTATTTTTGCAAGTTGCCAGTAAATTTTGCTTGTTTTTTATAGGAATAAATGTATAGTAATATTAGCACTTCTCGTTTCTATAATGTATGGGTAGGCAGAAGGCAAAGAACATCACCTCATATAAACTTTTGTCTTTTACATTTTTGATCTTATGTGACGTGCCCGCCAGTTTCACAGTTGAGGTTTTTGAAGAAATCAGCGGTAAGATTTTTATTTGCACTTTCTACCACAAACTAAACAATGCAATTTTCAACAACCCTAAAATAATAATCTGATTTTTGGCCATTACTCGCTATTCGTAAGAAATATCCATGAACCACCAGATCTAAGTGAAATATAATATAGAGTCTAAACGCAAAAACTACGTAGACCGTCTTGGCGATATGTAGGTATTTAAGGAGCCTGGTAGGCAGGTCGGATCCAGTCGATAGTCCTGCTTGTGGTCTCCCAGTTTTATTATTGTTTCTGTTATCTGTTTAATTTATTGATTATTACGAGTATGCAATAACATTTCTAAGTTCCTAAAATTAAAATTCTTCAACCTATTTATGTCTATTACTATCGTATGATTTTTAGTCGATTTCAACTTGACTATACAATTTTATAACTGTCAATACAATCATAGTTAAAAAATGTTTTTGACAGCTCTAGTCTTTTTCCGGTACGCAAGGTAAATTGTCAAACGTTCTGTGCTGGTTTTCTCTGAATCTTGAAATATTTTTGTGATCTTTTGCTAAATAATGACTGGAGTTAGTCACAAATTATGTCGAAGTCTTGCTCAATCCGTTTTATTTGGTATTTCAGGTCGACGAATCATAAAAAACCATGGCTGATGTAGAGGTGTAAGTACTTGTGTTTTTATTCAGTTTCTTCATATTACTTATCTTATTCTATTGAATATGATCATTATTGTGACAAACCTTAATTAATTGTAGAGTAAAGAACAATTTTAATTAAATTTCGCGTTGTAAACATGTTGTCAACATAACCTCGAAAACAACTTCGAAAGTTGCTTTTCACGCCATAGTTATCTCAATTTATCCCAATATACTGTCTATTTATTGATCTCAATGTTTACGGCTGTCATTAAACGTTTATAATAGTAGCATAATTACAAACAGTTCATGTAAACAATCACTTATAATAAAAGTTTTCACGTCTAACCTAAGATTGTTATTTTAGCGATGTTGCCGCTAACCCCGTGCTGAGCGGAGGAGCGATGGACGTGAACACAGCCCTGCAAGAGGTGCTGAAGACCGCCCTCATCCACGGAGGTCTGGTCCATGGTCTCCATGAGGCTGCCAAGGTCCTCGACAAGTAAGTAACCGTTTTACACTCTTATATAGATTATCTAATTTAAATAATGCTCCTCAACACGTTTTTAACTTACTTTTTGATTATGATAAATTACTGAAAACAAAGAATAAAAGCTGTTTTGCATGTGGTAATAACATGTTTTAGTTAATAATATGGGAGTTATTTTTAAATTTATAAACTTTAGAATTACTATACTGTGGCATTGGAACTACAACCAATATTCACTGAGTGTGGGGCTGTTCTAGTCTCATGCTCTGTGGAAATATCATGCACAGTGCACAGCTGTGTGTGATACACTCTGATGCCAATATAGACGCACATACATAGTACCACACTGCTTGATACTCAACATTGTGGCCTCCCAATTGTGCCACATTCATATTAAAAAACTATATGCAATTTGAAACAACTTGGCAGATAATTATGAATAATTTAAATCAATATATTATCAGCCAATACTTACCCAAAACTTTCAATTTATGAACTGCTTTGTTATATGTTTGTTCTGCTTTTTCAGAATGCAGTTATTTTAAAATTACTAGTCCTAAGTGTCTTTCTCTTACAAATCTTGTCTATCTGCCTAGAGTTTAAAATGGTCATTTTGTTAGTGTGTTATTAAAGGAAACAGATCTGTATGTATTAATTATTGTGTTTATTGTTAATCAGGAGGCAGGCAGTCCTTTGCGTGCTGGCTGAGAACTGCGACGAGGCTGCTTACAAGAAGCTTGTACAGGCTCTCTGCAACGAACACCAGATCCCACTTGTCAAGGTAATTAACCAATATCTTTCGTTATTATGCTTACCCTCTTATTCATATAAATATATGAAGTTATGAAAGGTAAAGTGTTTTGTTTCTTTCACTCCTTAGCGAAATGAAAAAGAGAAAATATATTATATTATAGTAGCTTTTTAACTAAAATAGGTTTATTGTGTGTTTATGAATAAGAGGGTAACTTTCTTGTTACACTGACGTTGGTGTCTCTATAAGTACATATATTTGATGTTTTATGAAACACTGCACAGCGTCACATGTACGTATTTTTTTTTCTAATATGCCACCAATGGTCAGCTCGACCAACATCAGTGTAGTAGGAAAGTATGCGTTACACGATCGCTCCGCACGAGCGGGCCCGGCCACCACATGCCGGTCCCGCACATTACGAGCGTAAATTAAAACGTCTGCCCCTATGGTGACTCTCAACCTGACGAGTCAACTTTCCTAGCAACCGGACATTTTATTATTAACTTCTAAGCATAGATGATGGATTTTTATCTGTTTGTCTATGACTTGTGTGTGAATTTCATAGCCCTTTTACCTCCAGAGGAAGGACCAATGGAAATGGTTATCCACCTTCGAGATTTTGTGTTAGTGGTCCTATGGTTCACTTTTTCATTTAATTAGTTTTTTTTTGTCTTACCCCTGCTATGAGAGTAATAGTATTTGGGGTACATTTCGTATACACCCTAGTCTTCTAATATTCTTACTTAGGTTGCAGTATTAATGTGTGTTAACTGTTTGTAGGTCGACAACAACAAGAAACTCGGTGAATGGGCCGGTCTCTGCAAAATCGACAAAGACGGCAAAGCCAGGAAGATCGTCGGCTGCTCATGCGTCGTAATCAAGGTAAGCATCTAATTTACATTGACTTAAAACAGTTTCAATTGTGATGTCAGACATTTTTATTATCTGACACAAATGATGACATCATATTTATTTAACTTAAAAGAAAGTTATTTTTGCGCTCAGCACGAACACTGACAATATTCTTCGTTGGCAGTGACGAAATAACGGCGCTAAATTAAAACGAGTGACCCTATGGTGTCGTGCCAATATGCACAGGCAACTTTCCTATCACTCACACAAATATACTTTAATATTAACATACATTGTCTTTACTTGTTTAAAGTATTCTCTCTATAAAATCTTGCGGTAAAGAGAATTCTAGAGAACTCTCAGATATCCTACCTAACAAGTAAATATATGAAAAAAATCTGCCAGCTTTCCTCTTGATAAGCTAAATGCTACTCATGGAGAAGTGAAACTGGCCAGTATATATTTTATCACCAAATGTATAATGTTACTATTTAGCAAATATTATGTTTCTGTTTGCTAATGTTGTTGTGTACTTGTTACAGGACTTCGGTGAGGAGACGCCCGCGCTAGACGTGCTCAAAGACTACCTAAAGTCTTCAAGCTAATTTTCTAGTGTATAAATAAGTTTAAACAATTAAAAAATCACAAAAAAATTACTTGACATCTTTCAATTACTTCCATAAGCCTTAACTAAGAAAAAGTTAATAAAAATACAAATTAATATTAAAAATAAGTTTATTGAGAATTAATAAATTAAAGTACACATAATTAGGACATAATTTAAATATAACGTAAACACAATATCTTCTTGACACACTAAAAAGCTATAAATGTATTTAAGATAACTTTTACATGCACACTTTAGCAAACTGGTCACATAGTTCCTTGTGCTTCGGCCATTGCTGCACTTGACATTCTCTGCAAAGGAATCAATCATTAATAATATATTAAAATAAATAGGCTTTGATGCTTTCAACTTCTAATAACACATGAGAAGCTGAAAGCAGTTAAAAACACTACGCATCTTATAGAGAGTAGGCAGCAGAGTAATTGTACACGCTGATCCCTATAAACTTGTTTTATAAATTTCCCAATATTAAAAGAACTTTTTAAATCGGACTAGCAGTTTCCGAGATATACCTACGCAAACAAACCACGACAACTCGACATATGGCAGGCGATTAACCTAATCAAAACAGAATGCCTACCTTCCACAGTACCACTCGCTCTTACACCTAGAGCACTTCTTAGTGGCTTTATCTCCACACTTGGCGCACTTAGCACCTCCACTGTCCATAGCCAGAGCAGCATCACTAGTATACGACTCCAGGAGCCGCTTGGCCATCACACGAGACTCTTCTGAACCGTCCATGTGGAATGATTCCAGTTGCGCTTTAGCGATCGCCTTGGTACGCTTGTGGACTTTTTTGAGATAGGCGTCTTTGATCTGCAAATTCATTTCTTGTGTTGAGTTCCTTCTTTAAAATAATCATAGCTAACTAAATATTTCGGTTTAGGTATTAACAGAATGTTAACAACAAATTATAAAACAAGATAAATCGTGCATGCCAAGGCTCTACTAAGTTGTCGGACTACAAGTATTCTCATTTTTTGTCAATTTTGTAGCGACGCTGACGTACGCGGCAGACTGTTCTATGTAATAAGCAATAAGTGGTACGCTTTAACGACCGGTTTAGAGCTGGTGGAAGCCTTACTAACCTGTGGCACCAGTTCGATGAGCGTGCACCCAGGGTTTTTAGTGCCATTAGTACGGTTATGAAGACTGGAGTAGTCCCCTACCGCAAGACGACACAGGAACACCTTCAGATCGCCCAGCGGCGGGATCTGGTCCAGCATCACGTCTGTCATCTTTGCTTGCAGCTAGAAAGTTCACAATACTAATTCATTCTATAAAAAACCGATCATTTACTCTAGGTATACTAGTTTTTCAGAGCACGAATGTCGCTAATAGTAAACAAATAAGTAGGTAAGCAAGTAAGGGGGATAAAATGAACTTTGTAAACATACAATTATATAGACTGCAATTGTTAGCGTTGTGGCTACCAAAACATTCGTGGCGGTAATAAATCAACCTATGCCAAAGTAGCTTGACTATCAACGCTTAACGATTAAGCTACAAAGTAAATAAATAAGTAAGATTATACTGACCCTACAGAAAGCAGTTCGTCGGCACTCGTCGATAGTGTAGTAGTGTGCAAGACGCGGCTCAAGCAACAGCTGTCGAAGACACAGCCACAGCTGCGCCTCGCTGCGGTGCATCTGCGCTAACTCCTCTGATGTTGGCTTGTTCCAACGACCAACTAGGGCATAGAAAACACGTTAGTTGATAAGGAAGGAAAATAATGTGAAGATGTGATATTTTTGCATTCTGACTGCTTTTCCCCTCTCCATATATATTTGAAAATGAGATATCCCTATTATCTAGGGACCGGTGATGGTTTAGGTTTTAGAGTGAATTTTTCAATGTGCATTTAATATTAAGCACCGCTACGACACCGCTATCAACGTAGTGTCCTTCAAGCCTTCAAAAGTTCCTCAAATTGAATCGACAGAAAAGCCCTAGTAGCTTGAAAGTAGTCACGTAACATACTTGAAGACTAAGCTACCTACAATACTCTGAGCTTTAAATCTTACAATTAAAAGTGGTTAGTTCTCCATTCTCATCCCTCCTCTGCCACGGTTCGTGTAGAAGCAGGTGGGTGAGCAGTGAGGGCACGTCGTGGGTCTTGTACAAGTTTGTCGCTATAGATGCCGCAGCGCCACCTACCTCCATGTGTTCGGCTATGTAACTGAGAAAGAATAATAAATATTTATAAATTATATTTTTATTGCATTTGCAAAGTAAATGTTTTAAAATTTAAATTTAAATATTTTAAAATAGTCTTTCTTACTAACTCTCTTATGTACTGTATAAAACTCAAATGTAGCATTGTACTATGTAACATTATAATAAGTTTGGAGCCAATAAATAAATTTATTATTATTATTATTTAAAGCAGTAAGTAGGTATATGACAGTAGGTATAAATTATGACAGTATTTATATGAATATTCATTGTGGATTATCTCTTGGTTACAGATATTAGCAAACTCCTCGTAAGTAACTTATATTCGAATCTAGTAAGAACCATGCCTATATTGAGGTAGAGTGTAATAAAAAAATGCTGTACTCACCGTACAATGGAGATGCATCTCATACCGATATCAAATTGAAGATCACGTTTCTGTCGCTCCAGCTCTTCCAGGATCGTCTCACATTCCATTTCTTTTATTGTTATTGGTCTCAAATAGTCGTTACTGTACAACAAAATATTTAATTATCGAAAGGTATCTTCTCCCTCATAAAAATATTATATCTATCTATTATATACTTATATTCATTTTATTAAATGCTGAGGGGGTATTGAATGTTTTATTATTGTCATTATGATCCTCAATGTTAGCAGCCTGCAATCGTCCAGTATATGTAAGAACGTAAGTGAGTAGGTAAGAATGGTATTATATTAAATATAAATATGACTCATACATACTTGATGAGTGCTAGTAACACAGTCAGCTGATCGGCAACGTAGTTCAGTAGGTCCACCACCACATCGCTGATGCAATGAGCACCGTCTTCGTGGAACAGCACAGTCTCTAACATACCTACGGCAGCCGCCTCGTGGTATAACTGATGAAAAGAGACTACTCGTGAATCTTCAGAGAATAAGTAAGTAGGTAGGTACTTGACAGATAAAGTGATCCAAGAATAACGCCATCTACCGATGTGCGGCAGAACTAAAAAGTTACATGACAAATCCTGAATCGCGCAAGTGAACTTAACACAGTATGAATAATTTGCTAGTGGTTTAATTTAATTCTTATTGTTCCGAAGAACATAAGACACTCTACAAATAATGATATACGACTCACCACCATGTAAATACCAAAAGTATTTTCAGGTGCCGGCTCCAACTTGATTATCTGCGGGTAGATTTTTGTACGCCATACTTGAATGCATATTGCTTCGTATATCAACACTGGCAGCTGTTGAATAAGTAAAATAAATTCTAGATATTGATAATGAGTCTTATAAAAACAAAATAGTTATTGTAGCATTGTCTACCTTTCCGCTAGAAATAAGTGTTTCCTTGGTGAGTTCTTCTTGCATAGACGATGCTTCTAAAACAGCCTGCTGATTCAACTTCTGCAAACGAATATGCCAATCTACCCATCTAGAATTAATAACAGCTCTTTTTAGCTTAAATGTTACGTTACGTATAAAAACTTGCATGATGTTTATATTGGCAATTTTTATTCATTACTTACGCTTGGTTCCCGATGGCATCTATACGTGATGGCTCCATACTCTCCACAAACATATCTAACTCTCCTATCTCAAGAGCACTAAGCTGCGGATCTTTTTCAACCATTTTTAAATAAAATTAAATGCTTTGAGAAGAACTCGCAACAAATTAATGACTTGTAGCTATGACAACGTTATTTCAATATTTTTTGTATTTTAGCGCTACCGGAAGTAGGTAAGAAGTTAAAATACTAATAAGTATTTAAAAGTTTAAAAACCTGTTCTTCCTAATTTACTACCTAGTTTAATATTGAAGATTTTAGATGAGCTGGAATTGATCTTTATATCACCAGGAATAAGAATTAAATATCAAATGTTTCATTAGGTGATAAATCTACTAACGCGTTACATGTTTTATATTGATGGGCAGAGAATATTTATTTCATATATACCTGTAATACGTATTTTGGAAAACAAAATATTGATATTCTTATACTGAAAATACTTAACTTAAATACTTTTTATCCGAAATAGACCGAGCAAAACCGCTTACATTCATAATGTTGCCATGTATAAAAATGCATAAAATGGCGACTGGCGGAAGTCTGTATTTTCTGTCTTTCTTTTGATAATTTGACACACGTGCCGCGTGGAGTTTTACCCCGCAGGTTATTGAAAATATATATTTTTATTGGATATTTAGTGTTAATATTGTTCCTAATTTCACGAGGAACCTAAATACAGTGTCAGTAATATGAAATAATTAGTGAATTTTGTGAATAGTGCTAAAAACTGGATGGGTACAATGGTGACATGCCGCCGCACTGATGATTCTTGTTTTTTATGCCCATGTCCCTTTTATGTCTATAAATTTAGAATCATTATACATTATTATGATTAACAATCAAAGATTCAGTGGATTCTATGACCATTTGATATATTATTTTAAGTTTGTGTCGCGCGACCTAACCTCTTCATCAGACAACAGTGTGGTTCGGCATGACAAAATAATCTAACGACTACCGTAAAACCATTTGGCAACTATTTTATTACATTCATTCACACAGTTGAGTGTCCTGTAACGATATAACAACTAAATAATGGTTTTCTGAACGATATGGAGAAACTAAACAAGAATATTTTTGGTGATCAACAACTTGTACAGTGCCTAGTTTTTACACCTATTCACAAATTATCAACAACGATAGTCTTTATTCTAGAGAATAACACCTTAAAACTATCGAAAATATGGGTCTTTCCTCATGGTGTTGTCGTTGTTGGCAACTATTTCATAAATATTGATGATAACCTTCATATTTCCTAACAAGCGTGTTTGATATTCCAGCACGATGGTTGCGACTACAGAGAAGAAGGCTGCGGCCGAGAAGAAGCCCGCGAAGGGTAAGGAGGACAGCAAGAAGCTGCCCGCTGTCCCCGAGTCAGTGCTCAAGCACCGCAAGAGGAGGGAAGCTCTCCGCACTCGTCGCCTCCAGGTATCACAACATAACCTCGCTTTAACAAAGAACAACTTGTCTTCAAATTACCCATGTTCTAAAAATATTGTGTCAGAGTTTGGGCTGAATAATTGTTTTTGGATTCAATTATGTTTGCTTGTTATCATTTTTCCCATGTTTTCTGAGTGATGATTCTCAACATAAAGGCATAGTTCATCTGAGTATAATGCTGTTAAGTTATGTTACTGATGTAAACAATATATTCTCCACCATGCAAAGTTACTCAACCAAGACTAACTCACATGTTATTCTGCTAGGTCACCCTCAAGAGGCGTTCAGCTGCCGTAAAGAAGAGGAAGGAAATCTTCAAGAGGGCCGAACAGTATGTTAAGGAATACCGCATCAGGGAGCGAGATGAGATCAGGCTAGCCAGACAAGTAAGTTACACTCAATTAATGTTATTTTCAGGAAATATCTTGGTCAGAAATGGGTCTTCTACTTGATTGTGCATCTATGAGCAAAAATTTTTGTGTACAAGGGTTTTATGCATTCAACATCAAGAACCGTAGAGCAACTTTTTACGCTGTCTGTGAACTATAGGACCTCTGGCAGATGGTGTTAAGTTAATGGTAGAGTAGATTCTGCAGCACCTGCAAAAACATTATAAACTGTGGATGTTATACATAATCAGTTTCTGTTATCTACTTACACTAGCAGAAGCTTACTTGACACTGACTTTTTTTCATTATCATAATGGGACAGTTACAAACTTTTTATATATTGTTGTTAATGTTATTTTGGTGTATTAAAGTTTGTTTGTTCACTTCTAGGCTCGCAACCGCGGCAACTACTACGTTCCCGGCGAGGCTAAGCTTGCGTTCGTGATCCGTATCCGTGGTATCAACCAGGTTTCACCCAAGGTCCGCAAAGTCCTGCAACTGTTCAGGTTGCGTCAGATCAACAACGGCGTGTTCGTGCGTCTGAACAAGGCTACCGTCAACATGCTGCGTATTGCTGAGCCCTACATCGCGTGGGGATACCCCAACCTCAAGAGCGTTAGGGAGGTCAGTACTCGCTTTACTATTGTTTATTTATAATTATTTTCCAGAATTTTCAGTAAACAGCAATCATAAAAGTTAATTATCTTTAGTTTGACACACATTTTTTTTGTGTTCTAAGTGCAAATGCTTATCTAAGGTATCATAGTTGATCTGAAAGGTTTCGGCGTAACATCGAACATATTACTAATGTGTGAAAATAGATATGCATAATTATCTATTTTCACACATTAGTAATTTTATGTAACACATTAAAACAGCGGATGCTCTTATCTTTTAGAACCACGACAATAATTATGTCATAGTCATTTGTAGTCAGATGTCCAAAATACTTCGAGAAGGAAGTAGCAGACTGTAAAATACAATAGCAATAATGAATGTGTTTTTCATCTTAGCTGGTGTACAAGCGCGGTTTCGCCAAGGTGAACGGCCAGCGCGTGCCCCTCACCTCCAACACAATCGTCGAGCAGAAGCTCGGCAAACAGAACATCATCTGCGTTGAGGACCTCATCCACGAGATCTTCAGTGTAGGAGAGAAGTTCAAGGTAAATATTTGTAACTACCCTCATTTCACTAAGACTTCATCCTTTTTTTGGAGATTAGTTCTCCTGTTTATTGTCGATCTAAATGACTCTTTATCAGCTGTTCAACCAACTTCAAGAAAGGAGGAAAGGAAACAGTTTATTTTTCGTTAAGGTTATTTTGCTTTGCAGTAATTTTTGTAAGATTATTTATTATTTTGTTTCAAGTTATCATATTTTAATTGTAACACTTTGGCAAATACAATATTTTTACGTCTATATCTACTTAAATTAATTACATTATTCCTTACATTACTTAGAACAGGTCAAACTATATAAACTAATTTGATATTGTTTTGTGCAGTACGCCAGCAACTTCCTGTGGCCCTTCAAGCTGAACAACCCTACCGGAGGCTGGCGCAAGAAGACCATCCATTACGTCGACGGCGGAGACTTCGGCAACCGCGAGGACAAGATCAACGAGCTCCTCAGGAGAATGGTCTAATTAAAATATAGATTATAATTATAACTCCAGGCGTTTTCTTTCACTATTTCCTGCACAATTTTATGCTATTCTCCACTTTTGAAGTACATACATGCATACGTAATATCGTGGCTGTTACAGTTATACCCAAAGGTATTGGCAGTGTATGAAATACACTCGGGTTTCGCCATTATCAATTACAATGGCTCTAATCGCCCCAAAAATCACCTGATAATGCACCAGTTAAGTTAAACATTAAAGATTTCTATTACAATGTGATGAACAATTTTTTGAACTAATGAGAAATAGCAAAATGTTTATATATTAACTAATTTAATGATCACAGTTAAATTATCATAAAACTTATTTTTAAATACATTAAATTAAAATACCTGGCTTACATAATACAAAGCTTATAATCTAAATTTTTGTTCAGTCTAGCAAAATAAAAATACATTAGCAAAATCTAGCATAAAATGCATTACGAAGTTGTCTTAAATAGGTAGAGATCCAATAATTTTCCTTTCAAATTGTTCAATCAGTGGTAGCAGGTCATCTTCTGTTGATTGGGTCAGACTTTCTCTAACAGCCTTCTGCAAATTCTGGAACAAGTATTGCCCAATAAATACAAAATACCGCATCACAAACAGTCTATTCGTTTCGGCGCTATGATCACAAAGTCACACCAAAATCATAATACAAATGTTTTTTCTTGGGTAAAATAATGTAGCTAATTTTATTTTCATTTTGTCTGGGCATATATATATCCTATAGACCTGATGTCATAACGAAAGGTCTCCTTTAGCGGACGTACATAATATCATGCCTTTTTCCCATAGGGGTAGACAGACGCCAAAGACCACCACTAACAATTAAATAATAACTTCACTACTAACTAAAAAACCAAGAATATACTTACATCAACAGTAAGGTAAAATGAGTTACTGATGTACTCCTTCCCTGGTGAAAAGTCAGCAAACACATAATAAATAAGATCTGACAAAAAATTCCTGATGTCTGCTGCAATCTTCACATTGTGACTGGACACTTTCAGTGACGGGTTAGAAAAGCCATCATTGTGAATTTCTACTTGCACCTTCTCCTTACCAATTAGTAAAGTAAGACTAGATTTTGATTGTAAAAAGTCCTCAGAAGTGAATTGGTGCAGAAAGTAGCTCACTTTCTTTGAACGAAACTTCTTTTTTATATCATCACTATTTAATTTTTCTTGGTAATGTACAGGTAATCTTACATACATATGCCATTTTGGCGTCATAGGCCGTTCCTTTCGAATATCAGTAAACATTATCAAGTTCCCATACTGGTTTCTAGCTGCTTCTAGTATCTTTTCATCGAGAGGTTCTTTAGGTTCTCGCAAGAATACATTCTTGTTTGAATTAAAGTTGAACCTTATGAAGTGTTCAGAGTTCAGTACAACTGTTTTTCTGTACAGCAGTGTCCAGAGTTTTTGCTTAGTGTCCATTGCACCTGGTATGTTAGTCATTATCTTCAAATGTGCCTTCATTACAGTTGTGTTTATAGATTTAGATTTCAATGGAATCAAGAGTGTTGTTTTCTTTAATTGCTCGGTGACTTTAACAGTGGTTGTTTTAATAACTTTACCATGAGACGTCAAAGTCACATGGATCCTCAAATCACCAATGGAATTAGATAAAATCTCACCGAGTCTGTGTTCTTCTGTTGTGGTCAATTTAATGAGGAAATAAAACGATTCCTTATCAAAGTATTCTGAGAAATTGTTTGTTAATGTCACATTGTTATTCTCTGCGATTGCATCTTCATAGTTTTCATAAACTATGACTTTTTGTTGTATTATTTTGTCCATAATATCTTGTCTGTTAGCCAGTGATAGTGCAGTCACATAATGCTGCTCCTTATTTTGTTTCGTCACCAAGGACTTATTTTTAGCAATTTCATCTATAACTTTAGTGAAATACTCTGAATGGCTGAGCAGTTGTTCTGCAGCACAGTACTCCTCTGCGGATTGTGGTTTGACAAAAGATCTCTCATCATCTATAGAAAATGTGTATATTAAATTCATGAATGTCGTACAAATAACTTGATCTCCAAACTTGACGAAATCCTTTACATTTTTCACTATAAGTTGACTAAAAGTGATATCTTTGGATAGAATGTTTTCTGCTTTCCACATAGTGAGTCCATCGGTGTATAGAATTGAGTCTTCAAAAACCAAAAATTTGTGGATAGAGGTGTTTAAATGTGTGATTATAGGAGCTCCTAGATCTTTCATATTGAGTCTTATTAGTGTTCCCATTGTAAGCCCTATCACTATGTTCAGATCTCCTACACAACTGAAGTCTATACTAGATATCTCCGATGGACAAGTGTACAGCCTGAGTAGACTGACTTCATCTTCAAGCATTTTAGTACTGAATAGACCTCCATACACACTGAATTTATCGAAAGATATAACAACAAGACTGTAATCATGCCTCATATTCACTTCTGATGGAAATACTTTTTTGAGATATTCTATGTGATGTTCAGTAATTTTGTAAGCTTTCAAAATGATTGAGTCCCTTGACTGCTGAAGTGGTATGTCTTCATCACATAGTACTATAGCTGTTTTCTCCAAATTAAATTCTGAATTGATTTTGTTCACACTTATAAAGTATGCACCTAATTCATACTTGAGGCAAATTGTGTAGTTTTCACCATAAGGTGCACAAGCCAGCACTTTATCATCCCGAGGCTGAAAGCCGTATTTGAACCTCTTTTGAGGAGCAATCTTGAATTTCAACGACGATGTATGAATATTACCAGCATGATCCACACAAACTAAATAGTTGCTGGACGATATAAAGCTGTGCAGTTGAAACTCTGGGACAATAACTTTGGACGCACTCTCGAAATCAAGATTTTCATACACGAATATTTGAAATTTGTTCCAAAATGAAACTGTAGTGTTCGACGCATTATAAGCTACGTTTAAATTGGAAAGTACGGGTTCGTCACATTTAAAACATCTTCTAATTATTTCATCGTTGTCATAACTGACATCCATTGTAAATTGAAAACAGTAAAAGGAAGATATTACAGGGATTTTTTTATTTAACTTCAAATAGCAAGTGTTTTTCTTTCATGAAAATTTGATTGATTGGCTGCCGGGTCGGGTCGACTAGGTCCCTCTGACATTCATGACATTTAGTGTTACGTTCGGAAATGGTTTCTACCTTCTTAAAGAAACGTACCAACGTTATTTAACATTTCGGAAATAAATATATTATTACCTGTATCGTGAAAACTGTGCTATTAATATTTAATAAATATGTATTTTTTACGTATAACTAGACCAGATAAAACTATAGATGGAAAATTAGAAACTTCCACCCTGTAGAAATTTTATCTACGACTCTAACACCTATAAAAATGTAAAAAACTTACATGTGGACGGCGATGACTCTGATGTCGTCTTCTTTGTAAAAGTTTATCCTATCTAGGTAACTAGTGAAAGGAATAGTAAACCATTTTTTGGAAAATGAAGTTATCAAATGTTCGTTGGGATTCAACCGGTCTCCCTGGCGGTATACGTAAATTACGTAAGTTCTCTTTTTTCTTTTCGGTCAGCACAAGTTCCTTCCACCGCCGGGGCATCACTCGTTGTTTCTTTCATTAAACAGTTGAGGCAACTAAATCATTGCAATATTTTGCAACTATGCTTTCTCTATCACAAAAAAACTACACAGTGTGACTGTCAGTATACGTTTTTATTCGTAATGAGGATTCATATTTTATGTGAGGGTAAGGTAGGCATTTGTCATTGTAATAAAACAAAACATATAAACATCATTCTTTACTCCACGAAAACAAAATTTAATACAAATTGGTAATTTTAATATTTCATATTTTTAAGAAAATGACAAATCGATTTTATTAAAGTTAATTGATGGCAGTTTTTTAATGTTTGAGAACACAATTATAATTTACTTTTTTTGGGTTTTGAACAACATAATACAATTTGTAGTAAATAGCGTAACATAAATTATATTACATAATAATAAGCTACGCCATTTACGTTTCTCTGAAAGGCCAAATCTGAAAAGCAGTAATATAAATATATTGAATCTTTTTTCCAGTAAAACTCTTTTAATAATTGCAATATCGGTTTTGAACAAAGTAACGTCAGGAATAAAATGAAAGCAATATTATGTTCTGTTGTTTCAGTTTCATTTGACGTAGTTATATGTAGGGAATGCAGGGTGAACGATCTCTAAGCCCTAATCGTTGTAGCACATGGGTAAAATTTCAAATTATCAGTCAGTTAATTTCATTTAATAATTTTATGGACTATTTGACAAGGTTATAGTTATTTTATTCATTGCCTCCATAATATATATGGGTATCAAGTGCAAAAATAGTTACTGGTTTGTATGACCATTGAATATTAAAAAAGTCTGTAATTATTTAAAAAATAAATTGATATTTATCGGTTATGAATGGTTTATTTTGGCACATAAAAACTTGGTCGCCTTTGTTTATTACAGCTATTGTCATTTTCTGAAGGTATAAGTTTTCATTATTTTTAAATTTATTCGTAGACCGGCAACTTTATGTCGCTATTCTGATAGACTGATTGCATGACTAATAAGTTCCCTCATACATTCGATCTACAGTCCAACATCCATCTAGTTCTCACTCACGGTTGATCAAAACATCGCAATACAAGACCTACATGTCTACACGCGGAATGAAGACTATAGGACAAATGTGTAGAGAGAGCATTACAATTTGGAACAAAAAGTTGCCAGTCTACGTAAACTATTGATCTGTCTCTAACACTTTCTTTTCTATGTTATAACAACAATACATTACTTGTACTTGTGTCATTGACAGATATATGACTTCAAAAATGATGCTAACATATCACGAATTAAAATTAAAACTCAATAAAAAGTAAGTACTTAATAATAAAAGTTTGGAGTAAGAGATAGATGTACGAGTACTAGAATAACTTTAGAAAAAAACTAAATTTTAGGCAAGTGAATAGTAATTTCATAAGTATTATGTACAAGCCACAATAAATATATTAAATACTTAATTTTCGGGAACCCCCGAGCACGAGGTGATTCCCCAATTATAACTAATTGGCACACTTTCACATTGAGTCACTAGCAAAACTATATCTAATAATAATTATAAACTAAAGAGGTTTTTATTCTTTTAATTCTAAAACAGTATGAAAATTGACAGTTTTGAAATGATAAACACCTTTGTTCTATATTACTATTTACATTATTGATATGTGTCTTTATTGCGGTGGATGTGAAATATTTTATCTTTATTAAAAAATATTCGTCTTGAAGTTACAAAATCACTGGTTGAGCTGAAAATTATTTACTATAAATGCTTAAATTAATACTATGTGTTTATTATCTATGCTATATTTACAGGTCTCACAATCATGAGTATTATAATTGCACTTTATTTGTATGTCGGTCGCCTCTTACGAAGATCATCATAAAAATAAATACGCAATCTTCATACATTTATTCATACGCACATTTATGGCAGTTTTGTTTTAGATATTAACGTAATAGTTAATCTAATTGGTTGAGTGATCGGCACCATTGCCGTCGTAAAATTAAAAAGTTTAGTCCACAACAAGTATGTTCTCATTGCGTGTAGTAGCAAGAGGTTTGTTCTTGTTGCGCGTGGTTCGTTGCTGCACAGTCCGACGTGATCGTCGTCACTCTTTTGTTACTTCTTGATGTCAGGGTCCATTTTTGTTTTGTCCATCGATGATGACACCATACCACTTTGAGGATATAATTTGTCTAAGTGTTTGAGAGATTCGTTGAGGAAATTCTGGAACAAAGATACAGAATGGTCACACACTTGATTAATTGAATCTTCTTGTTCTCGAAAAAAAATAATTGCAAGAAAACAGTAAAAGTGCGCATCAATATCACTCAAAACTTTATTTTGACGACGTAATATTCAAACGTCAATCATTTGACACTAATGCGATACGACAATATCGAGCACTTAACCGCGATACAGTTCAAAACATCACCAAATAACACACCTTATTAATTATTAAATATCAGGTACAAACCTGTATAGCAGTAAGAGCAGCTACAATGGCGGGTCCTCCGAACCCGTGTGAGATGAGTGAGAAGTGCGTGAGATGGCGCTGTATCGCCGGCTCTAGTAAGTGAGGTGGCCGCGTGTTGCACAGCGGCGACCGGTCCTGGTTCAGCAGGTCCATTAGCTCTTTTATCACCTGAAATACAAATATTAGATTTGTAAAACACTCACTGGGTTACAAAGGGTCAATAAGAGGTGAGATTTAATAGTTGAACTAATTAAATGCCAAAAAAATTCAATTCGCAGCTGACAGTTTGTCAGGCGATAAAGTCGGCCTTTAAGAAAATATAAAATTTTTCATTGATTATACATTTCTATAAACTAAAACATTGGCAACACTAATTTAGTGGGTACTTAAAAAATACCTAATTTATTTTCAGTATTACGTCCTAAATTACATTTTAGTAATCAAAATCACGTCATGATAATGTGATCGGAATGGAGCAAAGGAACAAGAGATAATGATCAATAAGATGTAGAAAGTGTAAACAATGATTACCTGTTTGGTAGCCTGTAGCAGATCACGTCTGCGTCTCGCGTCGTGTTCCGCGTACTGCCTCGCCAGGTATTCCGCCAGCGCACGCGCCGGAAATTCCGTTTCACACACGTAACCAAAGTCACGCGCCAAATGTACTGCTTCCGCTGTTGACAAAAAAATAATTAATATAAACTAATTATTTCGATCGTTTGCCAAATATCCGGAGGTTAATTTAATGTAATTAGGCCATTTACTAATTTAATTAAGTATGTGGCAACAAAAACTTGCTAGACTAGGGACTTTAAAAAGTTAAAACGTCAAATGTCACAATGACAGATTGCGAAAAAGGCGGGAATTGAATGCGGAATATAAAACTCAGCATGGTGATTAAGTAAGTTCCTTTACGCACTGTCGAAGTCAATTTACACAAATTCATGGCGTATGTCGACAGTGCATAAATTTCTCTGAAATTAATTTATATTAGAGCCTCGTATACAAATCGTTCTCATCCGCATGTCAATAAATAATAGGGCACATAATAGTTGTACACGGTCTTGCCAATAATCACCTGACTAATCATAGTAATTCATTCAGTACATAAATCGGTTGGCAATAAATTATTGTTATAACGTGAAATTATTACGGTCGTGAACAAAGAGAATGATGTGTGAACACGTTTAAATAACTGTAGAATAACCCTGTTAACAAGGGGTCAAGGCGTTGATTAATAATTCTAGGAAAACTACTTTTTACTTTAAAAAAAAGCATCACAAGCAAAATTTGTCTTCACATAAATGCTTATACAAATATTTAAGAGGTCTATTTTTGAGGTACCTACTCTCCGAGACTACCTAAAAAAAAAAACATTTATACGCCCATCGTTTACGTTTTTAATATTTTACATTTTAATTAAACTCTTTAATACCATGATTTCAGAGTTTCTAGAGGCAGTCATGGAAATAATGCACAATATACCTACAAAGATAAAGAAAAATATTATTGCAGCAAAATATAACGTTAATAAATATTTACCTTCTACCAGCGACGTTAGTAGCGTAACGTTGGCAGCTTTCCGTCTCCCAGCCGGTAAGTTCAGGCCAATCTTCTCCAGCTTCTCGCGGAGTAACCTGCCGCCATTTTTACTTTTTGCTCTGAAAAAATAACCCACTTCAGATTTCTTGATGAAGAATAAATTGTGCAGTTAACGACGTCCGCAGTTTTAATTAGTAATAAGTGTTTCATTAGACACGGAGTAATTGAAGGAAATGGGTTTGCTTAGGTGCCCTTAGGCATAATAACTTAACAATAATTTTACATTCATAGTTAAGCATTAATTATAAATAAATAAAGCTAATAAAACGTTGTTTTTTAGTTCCGTAGTGCGTGACAGCAGGTCGCCATGTCAATCAATAGTGCTGCTACTGACCGCTAGATAGAGCTACCGATAACCTATCGATTACCGTCCGAATTGTAATTCTTGATTGACGCATAGAAAGTAGTTTGAAAATAACATCTTTGAACGATACAAATTACTTCACTTCCTACTGCTACGAAATAGGGCTGGTAATCGAATGATTTATAATAACAGTTTGTCGGTAAAAAACTTTGAATGTGTGTCGAACGTTTAATTTTTTAAAATGGCTACCAGTATTTAACAGACCGTAGGTATAAAAGCTCGTTAACTAAATTGTTTTCTATAATCGTCGATAGTAGTTTGTGAATAAAGTTCAAGAATGGGAGTTCTCGTTATAGAAATAATGATCAATCGAAAAAAGTATCGATTGATTGTGGTTTTTAAGTTTTTATTTTTTGACAGGCCGTTGACATTTTGAATAGAAATTGGAGGGAACTTGTTAAATAAAAGTTTAATTTACATACAAAGGCGTGTTGACGTTTACAAGTTGATAGTTAGACAACAAGTAAAGTGCTCTTGCGGTTTTTGTTGAATCAGCATTATTTGCATATTAAAATGTGTCATTGCGCTTAAGACCGGCAACTTAAAAATTTTATTTTGAACATTGTTGTCTGAAGACCTCTTTACTAAGGGACAGTTTCTATTCTACTCAGAAACTTTATAAGTTGAAGAATTCAGCTTTTTAATAATATATTATTCGAAATAAATGTACGCAACCTAAGTATTCTAAGCCGTAACTTCGTAATACTTACATAAAACTTTTTTTTAGGTTCCAGATAATTTAAAACGATTAGCTATACTAAGTCTCAACACAGGTGGCCGGACTATACTTTGCTAGCAAAGATGTAAAGAGAATAAAAAAAAGGCATTAATTTTCAACAAGAATATTAATTTATAAAAAAGAAACACCACTTTGTGTAACACTGCGCTCCTGGCACCACAGCTTCCGTAACCAAAAAAAAAATCATCAATCTCAGTAAAACGTTCGGTAGTCAAAAAAATTTAAACAATTTCTGTAAATGATGGAAAGGCCGTCAGACCGTGTTCAGATAGGCTTAATTTAGTATAACGACGTCTCGAGCGGGGCGCGCGATCGCGGTCAGGAATGCGATGAATTCCTTCGCCGAATTGTTATTAGTTTGTCTTAGCAACTTGTAAGATATGCCGCACTCCCTTTACATGAATACTTGAGATTTTTGCACTTCCTCATACACTATACAACCTGCTTTGCTATTTTCAGAGAACTTATTTTTCAACGGTACATTTGTCAAAGTAAAAATTGGTTATGATCTTGAACTTTTTTAGCTGTTAAATTAAAAATAAAAATCTTTCTTTCTTTAATCGAACATCGAACTTGTTTGGATTTTCGTATTTTCTGAAATGAATTGCACAGAGCCTGTCATTATTGTAATATTTTAAAATTGTTAATTGTTATAACTGGAAATTGATTATTTATAGGAAAGTTTGTGTGGTTTTAATAGAATTGATCTACCTTTGATCAAATTCTATACTTATAGCTTGCTTTAAGACATTTTTATCCTCGATCTGTACCAAGTTATAGGAATTCTGTGTTATTTTAGTGTACTTGTAGTTTTATTAAGATTCTGAGAATGTCTACATCTACTCTGTTAGTTTTATTAGTCTCATTAAATTTCAAAGTAATGTCAATTTCTTAGTAACATGTTAGTTTATTGAAATTCCTGAAAATATAAAATTATTGGCGTAATTGCTTAATTTCCCGAAAAATATGATGATGTCTTCTTAATATACTATTTATAGTAACTAGTTTTTAATTCAAAAAGCTTTGTATTTCTCGTTAGCAATATGTAGAGCTATGTAGAGTTGTAGAGGTTCGTGTTTATGATGAAGCGAACTTTTTATTTCACCTGATTGGATCAGCTTCGACGTATCAGCATCGTAAAATCATTAGACAGTATTTGATCAGACCGACAAATAAAAGCAAAATTTCTACAAAATATCAATTTAATTGGCCGTTAAAAAGCCGTAAGCTTTACCGATAGTGCCACCAATGATTTCTCATTTACACAATGGCTGAAGTGAAAATAATCATAATCGTAATTAGACAGCGCTCCGTTAGTCGAGTTTAATATTTTCACACGTTCGTTTAGTCAACTACAAAAGAATCGAGAATCATTCGTGAGGCTAACGAGCCAAACAATGAATTTGAATTTAGAATCAATGGAAAACTAAATCGAATGAATCGACAGATTGGAAAGAGAACTAATGGGCATCGAATATCGAGTATGTATCGAACACTCGAGTGTCCGATTAAAGAGATTATCAATCAAGTACATGTCTTTGATTCAAGTACGATAATTATGACGAAAAGATACCGTTGGCCGATTTCCCACATGGGTTGTTTGTTGCAGCCATCTCGCGGCTACACTGCGCCACTGCGGCCCTTTAGCGGCGTCATATCAAATTGACACACGTATTTACTGTTTGAGTAATCGATATTTTAGCTTTTACCGAAGAAATACCGATTGAATGTGACCGTGTACCGATGAATGCGAGATCGTTTCATCTCCAATTACCGCATCGAACGTATCGATATGAAATATAATAAAAATAGCTTTCGTATCGTAAAGCGGCGGATCCATTAATAATACGCGATTGATTAAATCAAAATGGCGTTCCTACTTACTACACAATGAGTTTTTTAAATTTCGAAATAATGGCGGCTGTACCATAGGTATGTTTTGACAGCATTTCTTTTGTGGAAAGACGCCTTGGATAAGATATTTTTACGAGTGATTAATTTCGTTAAGATTTTATTTTGAAATGGACACGGTTGAATGTCTACTGTTAGAAGATTCGTACATGCGTGAATTTTGCGACTGTGGCTAGATAGATTACGATGTCAATCAAGACATTTAAATATAACTATAATATATATATTATCTATAATGTCACAATACATAGTATACTATTTTTAAGCTCAAGTGAATGAAATTCTATTTATAAAAATAACGGCAATGTAAAACAGTAAACTAGTTCCCTCGTCTCCTGTATATTGAAGCGTGTAGTTTCGCTTAAATTTATTTAATACCTCTGTAATTACCATGTAAGGAGACACCGAACCGAGAATGTGAAATATTCGAGACAATGTCTACAGCCAGCTGCTGGTTTCCCGCTATTATTCGGTATTTTATAAAATATATTCTAAAGCCACAATGCACTTGCGTTTTGACAACGCAACCGTCGGCGTAATGGCGGTAATTATGGATGCCAAGATGCGGTGTTTATCGTGTTCCAAATTTAAAATTAATCACAAAATTGACCGGCGGTCTTGTATAATTTTATTGCGTGAAACGGAATGTTTACATTTTATTTTTTTTAGATTGCACTTTTTTGCCCGCGTGAAAGGCTTAGATAGGCATTTTAGTGTTTTTTCGACGTTGCCCTAATTTAATCCTAGCATTACGACTATCACGTACAAACTAGGATGTGCTTAAATGACCTCATAAGTTGGACAGATAGTCATTACGGCTTCCTTTTGTAGAATAATTGGATTTTTTATTAAATCATGACCGGACAGTTTTTTGCTGGATCTTACGAGCTTTTGGCAGACATTGTGTAGTGTTTGAATTTAGTTAAATTATTGCTTATTATGCGTAAGTTGGAAAGTCGAATGCTTTTTCTGAGAAAACTCTTTACGTAAGGCAAAAACTAGCCGCAAAGAGGTAGCTGTTTAGGTATATAATATAACGGTATACTTTGAACAAGATAACAATGAAAGATCTAGATGTAATACTCAGTATTTACATTCAATAAACATGTGAGGGAAAATGTTGTTTCGACCACATTTAAACCGCCAACAAAAAGTGCAATTTGCCGCGTGTTTACCTCGGGTTCCGTCATTCAAATGAGCTAGCTCCTTGATATTCAATTACATGGCCTTTTTACACTTTAAGAAGATTATGCGGGTAATTTGAAATAATTTAATTTATGGTGATGCTATCTTAGTTAATGACGGCACATTATAGACGATTCCTATGAAAATAATTAAGTCTTTATTTAAATATTTACAGTTTACTGGCAAGTTAATAAATAAATTGATTGATTCTCCCATACCGAGTAGTTTTCAGCTTTTACACCGAGATTTGTTGTTGGAAAAGTCTTCTCATTTATAAAATAATCTATGATTGTTTAAAAATATTATCCAACACACATGTCAGTAAAAAATGAAATGTTGTCTATAATTTATTATAGGTATAACCTTAACGTTTTAAAACGTATCAAACTTAAACAGTAAGTAGTGCGTACTTTAAAATGGTTCTAATAAACGCAAACCAACATTATCGGAACTTATAAGACAAACATGTGTTTAACCAAGCCACAGAACACTCAATGTTGCCACAACAAAAAATGTCTTAACCACACAACGGGACTACATACAAGAACTAACTCAAGAAGGTGGTCTTTCCTTGAAATTTTGAATTTATTTCATAAACGCCTGAATAAATGTCAGACATTTATGTGCATAAAGTAATTAATGTATGAATTAACTTGTAGATAGTCAAGCATGCAGTTGTTGATAGAATATTTTTTATTTGTTTATTATGATTATAATTTAACATTACATATGTCGTAACTTCGTGTGTCAATTTTAAGAAGTGTATAGAATGTTGTACGGCAAAGTTGATGACGGCCTCTTATAAAAGTCTTCGCAATGAACAATTATTGTTACTATTATATATTTTTAATATTCTATGGTAGTCTACTTCAACTTAGAGTAAAGAAATCGTTATTTTAACTTTAGTTATATCGCAATTTCCACTTGGAATTTCGTTTTTTTTTTAATAATAATCCTTTGATCTTTAAATATGAAATTCGAAAAAATGCGCCAAATAATATTACATATTTCTTTGTTTTTCCGTTTTACGGCTCTGCCTAGTCTCTGATCTTTTGAGAATGATATGTCAGTATCTTGGCGGCATAATTGTAAAATTACCCCAAAAATTCTTACCTTCGTAGCACACCGCCGAGCAGTGACGCATTAAGACACTCCGGCGGAGACAGTCTCCGCTGTACCTCCGCGACCGTGACCTTGTACTTGCTGGTGGAGGACAGGAGGGACAGCCTCCCGGGGACTGAGCAGAACACGTCGTTTGGTGCACACGAACCCGTCCCGCCTAGGCCGTCGCGTCCTTTCATTGCTAGAGAGAGAAAAATAGAAGAGTTAAGTATTAAATAATTATGACTAACTGTTTTTTACACAGATCTTGGAATATAAAGACCCAAGCCTGCACTTGGCCAGCGTGGTGGAGGCAAGGCTTAGCCCCTCCTTCACTCCGGGTCCCGTTGCCCAGCATTGCTGGGACAGTAACGGGTTAAATTATTTTATTTCATAAGACGCATTTAATATACTTTATGCTTTTCGTAGTGATTTCCCTTGCCTGCCTTTTACTGCCTATGTAAGATATTTATTTTAGTTTTTAAACGACCTTACATACGTTTTCAGTACTTAAGGAAAACCTCAATAAAGTCACAAAAATTGTGTAGTAATTATAAATCATTTACGAAATTCATCATGGTACTGTTGCTCATTTAAATTAAGCAAACCTATTTTAAGGAATTTTTAACAATCAAATCGGGAAATCTATGTTTAATTTATATTTTAGTTTAGTATTAATTTCTTATTGTCCCCATAACTTTCTCAATCACCATGTTTTTACGTCGCCATGGTACTAGGTCAAACCCCGTCAAACATAGTTAACGATGAACAAGTGCAATCTCGAGAGCAGTGGGTGGCAACATTCGCTTACGTATCGATTACATCCTGCGTTTAGATTTACAACAGGAAGTAACTTTATTATACATTCAATCATTTATTTATAATGGACATTTCATTCACTTTTACTGAGCTAGTTCTAAATTATGTTTTAAACGGCCTTCGGAAATATTTCGTATTTTTAAAACTGGTTAGTGGGTATATTTTTTAGCCATAGTATTTGGGTCGTTTCTGATTTTAGTTAAGGAAATTAATAGTATTACTAACTTCTTCGTCGGCTAGTAAAGGTTTCTGGGGCGGAGACTTCCAGTGCTAAACCAGGTTTAAATTATTTATGTGCCAAAATTCATCAAAATTAATTCAGTAGTTTTTGCGCAATAAGGTTAACAAACATACATCTACCCTAACAAATCGCATTTATAGTCTTAGCAGGACATGAAGGCACATATTAAAAATAACTACTCCAGCAGGCACATTTTATATTAAAATTGTAAATCAGTGCCGCTTTTACCGCACCACAGGTCTCTAAAAAATAACAGTCACACACAACGTGTAAAAATTAGAGTGATTTCAAAATAGCCGGCTTCGAATATCAACAATAGATGCTTAACAATCAGTGCCACGCCCCAAACATACGCACAGCATGATCTCCATTCACATTGTAATATTTCACTATGGCAACCCTAATACAATAAACATCACTATGTCATTAACTTGCAACACACTGGCTATTTAACACCCTTACTTTTTTATATAAAGGTGTTCGTAAATTACTGGCCAATTATGTTTTGGAGACTGCGTTCTTTAATATGAAAGAAATTTTATTAAAAAAAAAACATGTGTAACAATTCAACGTCTTTTTTTAGTGTACTTTTTCCTTAGAAAATAATTAAAATCCAGAATTACTTAAACGAAGTGCTTTCGAATCATGGTCTTAAGGACTCCGGTTCGATTTCCGTGTCAAGGCTGGGTCAGGCCCGGAATAGGCATAGGCTTGTTCTATTACATAGGACTAACATTGTAAATGCAAAACGCATTTTATACACCTCTGCCTACACCTTCGGTTATACAAGACGTTAAAAAAGAAAAATGTTTTTTTATGTGTTAGAAATTACGAGAGAACTTTTATATCTTACTTTAAGACTAAAACTACACACTTCTGTATCATACTTTCATCTTCAAACTAATATAAGACATCAATCTATTGACTTTTGATATTAGAAAACGTAAAAAAAGCAAGTAACAGTACTAACACAAACAACTGCATCTTAATGACAACTACATAAACCATAGAGAAACGAACAGTCATTTCCGAAATCGAAGCTACTATTCAAATATCGAATGATTGATCGATACTTTTATTTATTTGATATTGATTCATTCGTTCTTTGAATGAGAGAGGTTTTTTTTACAATCTACTTAGAAAAATCGATACACCTATCCGATAAGTGCTGTATGAACTCTAATTACAGTTTTATCTCCAACAGGTCATCTTGAAGTATAACAATAAAATACTTTGATAAGTTAATAATATGTACTTATTTTATGTCCGTGCGATTCAAATTACATGCGTACAGTCGGAGACTTAAAGCCTTTTTTACAATCGTTATTATTAATAAATTGTGGAGTTAGCGTTCGGAAGGTGTTTTGCAACTGATACTTATAACATCATTTATTATGCCGCAAGTAGGAATTAAGATGTTAAAATTAAGTACGCCACAAAGCTGTCTTAAAGTTGGTAGGTTGTCTGAGGAAAATTAAGTAGGTAGTACGTTAACCTTATTGTATGAAATATGAATAAAGACAACCTTTATGTTAAGTTTTTCGTAAACGCTAACGAAAGCAAATTAATACCTACTTAATGTTTTTTAATTAACGTAAATATTTCCGATATTTAATCGTTTAAGCTGCTGTCTGTACCGTGACTATTCCAGTATACTCTATCGATGAGCCAACAAAAACTAACATATCGTTTAACTATCCCGGCACTCCGTTAATTTCCATCAAATGTTCCATAATTATTTAAATTGGCCACACTATTAAAACGTTTCTTTTTTTTTCAAATTGACAGCTACTTTTTTTTGAGGCAACGGAGTCTAGATCGATTGTGCCACAGGCCACAAGAGAGCCAATCTTTTAGCTAATTTATTATACCACATGCCGCGAAAGTTGTTATAAATACATGTAAGTAGCGAGTCTATAAAGAAATGTAGTTTTTTTGTCTGTTAAATAATTGTTACTTACTTTTTAATAGTGGAAGGTCAGTCATGAACCCCGTTGTGTCGTCCATGCCGGCATTCTAGAAAGAGATGAAAGGAATTAAAAGAAAATTATTAGCCAGTGTTGTGCAGGTGGGTGGCTTATTTACGACATCACAGATTAATTAGATGGTCTATCTCTTGTTAAATTACGATAGGATTTTGCAAGGAAAATGATGCTCATTAAAAAACCTATTTTAAAATTAGGCTGCTCACAACGACCGAAAATTCTGGGTTCGAATTTCACACGAAATAAATATTTGTGTGGTTCGAAATTTTTTCGTTTTAGCAAAACTTGTGTCCGTTTTTGTATGTTTGTAAAAGTCAGTGCAAATGCACAAGATATTAAGTATTATAAAAAGAACTATAAGAAGATGAACTTTAATAAAACTTTGAATAAAATGAAGTCTGCAGCTAAAAATATGTATCGACAGTAAAAAATGGAGCTCCCAGACATTCCCCGTTGTCCATAAAACATTTTAATTTGGTATACTTATTAAATTCCTGAGCGCACATATTTCTTAGATATTGGATGTCTATCAAAATATCGATGGACGCGAGGGTGAAGTTTTAAATAAACGTAATTGGTATTTTAATATACTTCGGTACTCCATGAAGTCTTTGCGGAATGCCTTGTTATTTGTGAAATAAAAATATTTAAGAGTATGTTTTAGCTGGCAAGATGCACGCAAAAGCTTTCAAAAGATGTTGATTTTAAAACTTCCAGTGAATCTTTTTCTCATTTTCAAATGTTAGTAATTTGGTGATTTTAGGTATTTTATGAGAGCTGAAAGTATAACTAAATCTGAATCTATTGTTTTTACCCGTGTGACGGCATGATTTGACAAACTTTTCAGAAGTTCACAGACTGTTAGTTATGGACTATATTTAGAGACTCTACGTGGATGCGGCCTAATCATTTTTAAAGACGTAAAGAGTAGACACATCCTCCTATTTTATGGAGTTTTTCTGCTTAGGCTTACTATATGTTATGAAGGTTAGTTATATTGTTGTGCTGTGTTCTTACCGGCGTTTCTTCAGCTGAATGCAGTGCATGGTGCAGCGCGAGCTCGTGCTGCTCGCGAGCGCCGTAGTCCGCGCGACGCTCGCCGCCGCCGTAGCTGAACCCGCCGTGTGATAACTAACAATGAAAATAATATTTAAAGGCGTTGCACTGAGAGATACAAATAAAAAGTTTTCTTTCTCAGTCACATGATATTTCTGAGGAATCTCTACAATGAAAAAGGAGAGCAGATTAAAAAGTATAAAAAAATCTCAACCTATGTTGGGTAACTAAGTCCGTATAGTTTTGTGTACTACCCCAGACTAGATAAATCCTCTTACAAAATATCTCATTGTAAAGAATATTTCAAAAATATTTGTGAAACTTTTTCATAAATTGCCATTTAATCGCGTATAATGTCATCGAGTCTCCCGGCCAGACCGCGACGCATTGTATGCGAAGATGCCCGCTCTATAAAACCGGAACATTAAGACGGCTAATCTACTAAAGTGATCCCATCCCTACGGTTTCGTTCAATAACATATTGTTGGCTGAAATTATTGTTGCACGATACAAAAAAAAACATGGATCATATTTTTAAAATATGACATTTAAAAACGCGCTAAAGAAACTTTGACATTTGCTAAAATATAAATATTATTTGTTTTTGGTAAGAGTTAAACATCGTGCAGGCATAAAATGATATTCTAATGGCTATATAATTATTGTATTTCCTATTAGCCATTAAATATTTAATCTAAAATCAATATCTATTCGAATTCCTGCGGTCTAGAGATTTAAGCTAAATTACTGATAACAAATAACTTTGACTGCAAATAGTAATTTGTTGAACAACTCAAGTTACTAAATAAATCTTGTAGCGGGAAACAGATCGTATTTTTCATTAATTAATTTCAAATATATCATATTTGTTGTAACGGAAGTTATTTCTATCAATGAAGGTTGTAAAGTAGCTTTATATTTTGTGTTATTGATAAATCAAGATAAACTATTTATTTATGACAGATATGCTTGAATGGCAAGTTATTTTATCTGAAACTAGCTGACCCGCGCAACTTCGCTTGCGTAACAGAAGAGAGAATGTGTCAAAATTTTCCCCGTTTATGTAACATTTTTTACTGGTACTCTGCTCCTAGTGGTCGTAACGTGATTTTATATAGCCTATAGCCTTCCTCGATAAATGGGCTATCTAACACTGAAATATTTTTCAAATCAGACCAGTAGTTCCTGAGATTAGCGCGTTCAAACAAACAAACGAACTCTTCAGCTTTATAATATTAGTATTAGTATAGATAAGGATTCGAAAGCAGTACCTATTGCTATGTTTTTTTGGCCAATGTAGGATAGTTCCTAAACTTTAAGGAAACTCTGTTGGTTAGTGTAGGCAACATAGATATATCTCTATAAACATAGAGTTTTCTATGATGTCAGCTTTTAAATACGATTAGTTTTGTAGTCCTACGTAATGCATCAACTAGTTTTATTCAAATGTAGGTCTTCTTAAAGAGAGAGTTTCACAAATTACATATTTTTATAGCTTCTTATACCGTTTTGACAATTTAACAATAGCATTGATTGATAGATGTAATTTTTCATAGCTATTTTATACCTCAATAGGCGAAGTATCTTTATTGCCTTTCATAAAATATGATGTTTAACCTCTCAAGCGCCCGGCCACCGTGTCACGGTTGAATGTGCTACCCCCGTCAAGCGTCCCGCCACCGTGGTACGGCAAAACGATCTTACATTAAAAAAACGTAGAAATTAAATGCTAAAACTATGTTTATCCCTTTCAAACATATTTGACATTGAAGCTGATGAAACGAGACGACGATCTAATGCACACACTTGAATAAGTGGTTGATATAGGCCAGAGAGCACCTTAAACAACATCTGACCCAACGACATGTTCCTTTATGACCAATATTGTAAATACTTTTTTTAACTAATTTTAAATATTTGAGTATATTTTACAGTTGGATTTTAATGTCATTATTCATTAACTACACGATAAGACCTTCCGTCATATTATTTTTTATGCCTAAAAATATTTTTTAGACTTTCTTCAAACACATGCCTAAAGCACACAATATTCAGATTAAACCGACTATTGTACCACCACTATCAAATATTATTTGTGATTTATTTTTTTAATATATAGCAAATTTTATGTAGATTTCAAATATATAAGGTATGACTAGGGTGTTAGTATCAAAATATGACGGAATCGGCGCTTAAACGCCAACCGCCAATTCAATTTCGCGCGCCATTTTTGGCCTGGACGCTTAACGGTATATTTGAATTTTGACGTGGGGCGCTCGAGAGGTTAAAAAAAAAGTCACGCAATTGCCATAAACAATTTTTTTCTTTTTAAATAGTGGTTGGTAAAGTAAACATTGACAAAAAATATCGGCTTCCTTTTCTGCTACAAAACTGTCATATAGATTACCTAACTACTACCTTATTTACTTAATCAATTTACCAAAAATATTTATCTTAAATTCTTTTCCAGCAAAAGCTCTGTCTAACCGTAAAGGCAAACTAATAGACAGAAATATAGACATAACATACGTAACATGTATCGAAGGAAATTAATATGATAATAATTTCGAGGGTGGTAGCCTAGCAGGGGTAGCGGAGCGGGGATTCTTTCACGAGGGTGCATGGGGGATCGCGCATAGTCGCATACTTGCTTGTTGTCAAACTTGCATACTTTAGGTTAAATTGTCTAGAGTTTATTGAAAGATGATAGTTCAGGAAGCAAATCTGTCGTGTACATTTTATGGGAAATGGATTTTTAATGAACAAAACCATAAGTTTTTATGGGCAATGCATTTTCTCATTGGTTTTAAGGAAGGCGATGTGGTTTACGATATCTCATTTTAATCATATTTTTCTTTTGTACGAGTATACAGCTAAGAATTATTTTTCAAACGAATATTTAGGCGATTGAAAAAAGTTGGCCCTTAGTTTCATGCTAGCTCTTCTAATACGGCTCTATCCCCTTTCCGAACTAGTGGTAGATTCAGTAATTGTAAAGACTATCATAAGTGTCAATATTTGTCCTGAATGATCAGTATGATAGCGTATTCCAGGCATGTACCTATAAGTAGAATATGTGAGATAATAGGGAGCATAACAAAACTGACAACTTTTACTCTGCCCCCCAACGTCTAAAGTAGGAAAGGTTGTGATACAAAGGATCAACAGTGGTCGAAGTTTCAGCCGGCGCGGCGATTAGCTGGCACTTCTAAGATGAGATGAGATAAGGATAGTGTGTACGTACGTGGTGCGCATGTATAGCGTCGTGGTGGTCGCGGTGGTGGCGCAGGTGCGCGTGCGGCTCGTGGTGCGCGTGGTGGCGCGGCAGCAGCTGCTGCGGCGCGTAGTGCTGCGCGTACTCCGCGCCGCCGCCGCCCCCGCCGCCGTACTCCATGCCATGACTTTGCTGTACCAGGGAACATATGCTTAAATACAACATGATATGGGATACAACATTTTGTGTCTTCGCCCTGTATATAGAAGACTGGCGTAGCTATAATAAAAAGGGATGCGTTTCGAAAAATAAACGGTTTAAACAATCATTTGAGTAATAAATGGTGTTCATTTATAAGACCTAGAAGAAACAGTACCGGTCTAAGTTAAGTTGATCGCCATTCGGATTTAATTCAGTCTGTATCTTTTCAGTGGCTAGTTTTGAAAATGTATGTATTTACTTTTTTAATTCATTGCATTATCCTTCTTAGCTTCAGTTCCGGTTGTGTTTTGGTCAATTTCCATTTTTAGCAGTGTCCTTAGCTCTCGACTGTTTTCAAGCATCGCATGTATGCATATGCATGCGTGTATATTAATTACCTGTTGCTGGTGGTGCGGGCTGGCGGGGTGCGGCGCGGGCGCGAAGGGTGGCGGGAAGTACGGCGGCTGGAAGTCTGCCAGCGAGGGCTGCGCGCCGCCGCGGAACCCGCCGCCGCCCAGGCCCAGCCCGCCGCTGCCCAGCCGCTCCTAGGACAAGAAAATAACTCATTAATAATGTGTTTTAGGAAATAATTAAAAAGAAAATAGGACGAAAATTCGTAGATCTTCAGTTGTTTGGTGGAAAGCTTCTCGGAATCTTCAGTAGTGGAGGGCTTTTATTGGCTACAGTCAAATAGTGAACATTTCTAAAGAATGGAAATAGATAGTTATTTTCATCAATAATAGAGTTTTAGTTTCAGTATTTTACACTATTGGATTTACATTGTCCTAATGAAGAAGTCCGTGAAAGTGTGTTTTTTGACTGCTTAAAGTAAGAGTTTTAAGTCATCTTTATGACTTTTGAATGCAGTAACATTTTGTAATATTATAACATCCGATCTGAAAGATGAGAGCTCTACTTTACTTTCAGCTAGGATCGAATTATTTCATTTAAAGCGATTCTACAATGCTTTGGAACCATCTAGATTTATATATTGTTTTGGACTTACTTCCAGCTAATAATGTACGATTACTATTGGCATGTTTGTCGTGAATTATACCAATTATATTCTTTAATCTCTATAAGTACCTTACAACCAATTATAAAAAGCGGTCTCTATTACAAAGGTAGCCAAAGAAACCATCCATTGATAGTCTTGGAAAGTTGAAAGCAATCATCTTTGAGCGAATCAAACGAGAACAGTAATTAAACCTGTTAATTATCGTATCACACAATTTGAACTTAAATACTATATTGTATTGAGTCAATTGGACGCCATTTTTAAAATACATGTGTTTGTGCTTCAAAGGAACAAAAGTATTGGAAGGATCTTTGATTGGCATTTAAGTAGTCTTTTGATGTTAATTAGATTAGTTATAATTAATGATGTGTGATGATTTATCACTTGTATTAATGGTGAGGGAAAATATTGTGATGAACCATTGCAAGACTAAAATCTCTTTAACTCATTTTTTAAAGGCATGCGAAGTTCCGCATTTGGCCAATGTGGACTCAAGACCTAACAACTTCTTTGCTCGAGAGGAGTCGCTTGTCGAGAGTCGAGAGGAGTTGTTGGGACAGTTATGGGATAAAAAAATAGACCTGATGTGATTTTTTTGTTGCTTTAAAAGATAGAAGCGCTAATATCTTCCTCATGAATCACTCTACCTGTAGGTAAATGAAAATCTGTTGCATTTATTGAATTTATTTTGAAGAGATATGCGGAAAAAAAGTTCTTTTCAGTTTTAAGAGAGTAAGTAATAAGTATCTTATTGTATAGAATTAAGTACGATGGAGTATCATCTTAACGTTAATAATAATGTCAATGATCAAGTGTATTACAATAAAGGCATAGACAATGATGATCTTATATGATTACTTGACACACGCGATCTATGGATTAGCACATCACTATATGATGGATGCCGCACATAATAATAAAGTAAGCTCATTCAATGTTGTAATCAATTTGTCCTATCTAATGAGTTTAACAAAATGAGAATGTAATGACACATCAAATTTTTCATTTATAAATTGCTGGCTGCAAAATAATGTGCTTTTTTTTCAACAACCATAGATTGCATTTTTTTCTTGAGAACTAAGACCGTGTTCCTATTCAATCCTTTCTTTTACAATATGACCTACAATTTTAATTTGACTATTAATATAAACAAGCATTCTAAGCCTTCGTCGAATTACTTAATGACTTTAAAAACATGTATTCAATCTTGCCTGTATTCACTACTTAATTACGCTAACGACTAAACCGATCGACAACATCGGCCATTTTATTTTTACAGCCATAAAAAAAACTGTTGTTTAAAATTTCGAACAGAACATGCATACGAGCCGCATTTGAAAGATTGTCAAAAGTTCCAATCACTAGTGAAGTCCATTCGGTTTGAAATCGATATAATGTAGATCAATTACAAAACTTACGGTATTCGTATCGAGTTACGGCATTGGACACCTAATCGATTACTTTCGATCTAGTTTTTTATTTATTATCTATTTAATTTATGCACTTGTTAACGGATGTGGAGAAAACTTGTCTCATGTGATGACATAGGTGCTATGATACTTTGTTGATGTTGTAGTAGCAGCAAAGAAAAAATAAAAAAACAATGTTGGACAAACATTTTGTCGTATTTTTTGTGAACTTTAAAAACATGTTGTTGACTGTAAGTCTGTAAATTGATTATGGTCATTCAATTATTGGACACCGTGGCAAATCGTCTTTCATTGAAATTGCTATTTAATCAGAAGTGCTTGTTAAAAACTTCAAAATGTGACATCCGTTTTGTAAAATAAGTTATAGACATGCAAATAATATAATTGCAAGACACAGTGCTTTTAGCAGTTTTTATTCAACAATTATAGAGATAAAAATGCTGTTAATCGTTTTTAAATTTCAAACATTAAAGGAAATCAACATCTAAAATTCATGGCCTAACCCGTCCCTCATTAGGGGAGGAGACCCTTGTCCAGCAGTGGGACAGGAATGTCTCATCTTTCTTGAAGGTATGCAAAGTACACTAAAGGGCTAACCCCGCTCCCCGCCCCCACTACAGAAGAAGGTCTTTGCCCAGCAGTGGGGCAATAATGGGTTAAATTTATTTATTTAATGACGGTTTCAGAAAAAAGTCCTTAGTAAGTTGTTGTATAACTTGTACAACTGTCACTTGTAGTAATAACTTTGACGTTAGCTGTCATTGCTGACGCTACACACTTGCGCATGTCGCAACTGCTCCGAATTCACTTGATTTATGCGCGTGTACGCAATATACGTTGATTATTTTATAACTTCACATAAATACTCGACCAAAATATATCTAATTGAGTAAACTTTGTATTAATACACTGATTAGATGGAATTTATTGACTGAGATATAAGTCGCGTGGGCATATCAATTTTGTTCCGGAAATCAATAATATTTTTCATTTTTTTTTCTAAAAAAGACAACACCCGCACTAAGGTTGGCTCTTGTGTCGCGGGGACGTTTACAAACATACAAACAACGGACACAAAGTACAACCAGACCCGAAACAACTATTTGCGGATCGCACAAATAATTGTTCTGTGTGGGAATCGAACCCACGACCTCCCGACGGAATGATAACGGCGTGGTGATCTTAAACATTACGCAACGGAGGCAGTGAGTTTATATTAATACACTGATTAGATGGAATTTATTGACTGCGTTAAGCTGCGTGGGCTATTTAATTTTTGTTTCGGGAATCGAACCCGTTATACGTAGGCGTGACAACAATTAGCGAGCGCCACTTGTTTATACAACAATCTTGAGACATTTTCCCAAGTTATTTTCAACTGGATCTCCTCCCGTAATGAGGAAGGGGATAGGCCTTGAGTCCACCACGCTGTTCAGGTGCGGGTTGGGGACTATGCATGCCTTCAAAATATGTATTTTAAAAAAATAGGCATGCAAGATTTCATCACGATGTTTTCCTTCACTGTTGGAACAAATGATAATTATTTCTAATACACGAATACATAATATCACGTGCTTTTCTCATAGGGGTAGGCAGAGACCAGAATACACCACTAGGTACGATGCTAATGGTGTTCTAATACACACATAACTTAGAAAAGTCATCAACTTTGCCTAGCAGTAAATCAAACTACGGCCAAACGATACTCATCAAACCGATTGTGAAATCAAAGACAATCTTGATAAAACAAAAATAAATACGTTCTTAATATTGTCTATGGTATCTGGGAGGTGAAAGGCAAAGGTATTGTTTACTCAGGTCGTCGGGTCATCGCGTGTTCGGTGTTTGAGACATCGGCTTTTCGGCCATTATTTAGTAGCCGCTGATAGACACGGCTATAAAAACAGATTCGTGATTAATTGATAGATAGATGTAACTGTATTTTGTTTTAATATATAGAATGTTTTAGGTGACTGCCTTTGGCGCGGTCAGTAGTGTATTCGAGTGCTGGTCTCGGGTTCGATTCCCGGGTCGGGTAAAGTACAATTGGCTTTTTTAATTTGTTTAATATTTCTCAATAGTCCAGAGTTTGGTAACGTGCCCGGTATATGGCAATAGGCAATAAGGTAGGTATATTTTATACATCTCTGCTTACATCTTAGGGTATAGCAGGCATGATGTTATTATTTCGTATGTACCTATGTATAAAAATAAATAAATATCATCGAACAACTTACACACGGTCATTAGATTCCAAACTAAGCAGAGCTTGTACCATGGTAACCAAATAACTGATAGACATACATAAATACTTCTACATATTATGTATGTATGTTTATAGGTAAATGATGTGTAGTGACATGGATACTTCAATAAACTTGTATGATGTTTAAAGTTATTTATAATTCGTAACTAACATGAATATAACATAACTTTGTGTGATGATAATTTAGCAGCTGTCAGTGAGACCGGCCATGTTTACTTTACATAGTAAGTGAATGGTTAATGTATGTTTATAACACTACTAGCTGACCCGGCAAATGTTGTTTTGCCATATAAATAAAAAAAAATAGGGTCACTTAGGGGTATGAAAGATAGATGTAAGCCGATTCTCATAAGCACAAAAAATTTCATCAAAATCGGTCAAGCCGTTTCGGAGGAGTATGGCAACGAAAACTGTGACGCGAGAATTTTATATAACACTATGTAGCTAACAATCTTTCATGTAAATGTGCAACCTTTCATGTTCGTTGTATTTTTTTTTATTTCTCGTTTTTTGTAGTATAATATAGTTGCAGAATAAAAGTACCAATATTAACTAGGTGGGTAAGAGCTTGTTTTCCCAATACTGCACTAAAAAAATCACTAGTATAGTGCTTATTTCCTTCGAAAAATGTGTCGGATTTAGTTAAATAGTTCACAATAGGCGAATAAATAGATTCTATTTATATCGAATAGTTAGTTGTTTCCTTGGTGCCAATAAAGATCTCGACAAATGTTTAATTTTAAGTATAAATTCTATCTTAAAGACATTATTTTGGTACCCTACACACAGATCCTCTTATCTTGAAAATTATTTACAGAACCGATTGTAAAAAACTTTTTACGAATACCGTCAAAAAATGTCGCTAATCTTACAAAGTTTAAGACACTTTTGCCTTGACTTTTCATTTTTCAGATACAATCAAATAATTTATTTGCTCAAACTTTAATATGGTGTACGTGGTATGGTGTACCTACTTTGATTGATAATCCCAATATCCGTTCACCAAACGGTAGTTCACTCAAGCAGAAATAAGCAAAACTTAAGTTCAACTCCGTTTCCGTTCATACATCGATAAGTTACGAATCGAATACAGTTACATTATCGATCTCATCAATCAATATAGGAATGTATGTCTTTATCTGTACGATAATAAATCGAATCGTACGTCTCATTAACATACCGATGTATGTAATTATACTGTATATTGTTTTAAATTCTTTATACGTTGTTAGACGGTTGTGAAATGGGTCAAAAGGAAAAATAGCCTTACTTTTCCTTGGTCAGGTGGAACTCGGTGGAAGGGAATTGTTTCTATAGTATTATGATATGATACAGTATATTCAAGTGCTTTACTGTGGTGTATTCAATTCTATATTCGTATCCTTGCAGCTGTCTATCTATTATGCTTTTACGACTAAACTGTGGAACTGATTTTGATAAAATGTACCATGAAAGTAAATAGTTGAAGGCATTTGAAGGCGTAACCCATGGGCTATTGTTTTTAATCAATCTTCCAAGTTTTCCACGTCACATTAATTATCGCAAACCTATGATAAAATCAAATGCTGGCTGAAAGTTACAATAACTGAATCTATCACCAGTTTGACAAGGAGTATAGAGCCTTTGTGAAGACTTGGCAACAAACACTATGAAGTTCAAGAATATGTAGGTTCTGTGTTTTAGTTAAAAATAATTGGTAAATATTTAGATAAGACTTAAGTTCTCAATAAATCTGCTTTATAGAGTAGGTGAATACTTAGATAACACTTAAGGTCCTTAATAAATGGTATGTTATTATAGCATGGATATTGGATAGTTATAATTTGGTAAAAATAATAACCTGAGTAGGTAGAGAACTTACCCGTTAAGGAATTGTTTTTGTTTGTATTAAACTTTCTTTAGCATGTAAGAACAAACCTATTTAGTATTATTATTTCACTATATGATATATTAAAGTAAACACGTCATTTCAAAAAAAAATATTAATATTTAACGTTATTTAGATGGCAACAAGCGAAGACTGTTCATACAATAGTACTAATATTTTAAAGTGCAAAAAATATTCTGTATGTTATGCTTTTACTAATAAACTGATGAACAGATTTGGACGAAACTTGGTTATGAGATAGTTAATATGCGTTACGAGCTACTTTTTTTACTTTACACCAGATTAAAGGTATTTATGATAAAGTTTACTTTGTATGATACATGCTCACTGCTCAGAGTGAGCATGTATCATATGTTCACTCTACGAAGTATAAAAGAATTTACTCAATATGTTTGCTAAAACTGTATTGATAACGAATGACGTATTTGTTTTATCATAAAGATTAATTATGTATTAAAGAACACAATTTGCGCATTATCAATACCATTTTCGATAACAGAATGTAAATTTCGCTAATTATAAGTAAGTCTTCGGTAGTATAGTGGTCAGTATCCCCGCCTGTCACGCGGGAGACCGGGGTTCGATTCCCCGCCGGAGAGAATGTTTTTGTAAATTTTAATAATGTTTTTTAATCATTACCTGCACCTCGATCACACTGGATAAGTCCACGTACGCCAGCGCCACAACTTTTATAACACTTCACAATAAAAACTTTTCTTTTGTAAAAACTGTTTGACACTTTAACGTTTCTGAACGAATGCATGTAATTTTTTTTTAAAGAACATTTATTTTTTAATTTTGAGTTTTTAAATGGCACTAGAGATGGGATGTTTACGATGATGTTAGTCGAGTCGCGAGTCTTCACCGTGTGAATCGATTACGCGATTTTTTGCCAGCAGATGGCCCGTTTACACATTTGCGAAACCGCTAATTAATAAACTAATGAAATACATTCGCAAACAGATTTAAATCACGATTACTGTCGGATTAACGTTAATTATAAAATTAGACGATACGCAGCTAGAAACGATTAATTGTCGTACTAGTGAAGTGAAAGCGAATGTTTAAAAAAGCGATATGTAAATGTTCGAGTATCGATAATTACCGGTCCCTTAAAAGGCGGGCGATTCCGACTACAATCGGTTAGTGATTGCTTTTTAAATTGCTGCCTTGCGCGCCGGCTCGATGACCGAATGCCGACTACTGGATGGTTTTTTTATTTATTACAAAGTGGTGGATTTATATCGATAGAGATGACGCGCTATCCTATTAAGTTGAAACGAGATGCAATCAACATGTAATAGTACACCTTCGTAACTGTTTGTTAGAAAATTTAAACAACATAGTACAAGGTACTAGCTACTTGAATCATGTTTAGTACGTCACTATTTTATTACCGCGGTGTTTAAATTACGTTTGAAAACTAGGCCCCGTTCTAAAACTGATTTGAACACCTGGATAGGCAATTCAACGTCAGTCATTAAATTGTATCTAGATAAAAACTGTGACTAATGATATTTTAATGAAACATATTAATCAATCCGTCGGCGGCCATTGCGAAAGTAAAAACAAAAGATAAACAATGCCGCGCTGCCGATACAATGACTGTTACTAAACGATCAAAAACTATTACAGTTAATCTACTTCACAAGCGTGCTATTAATAATGAATTATTTTAATAACCACATATATTTTTTATTTAGTACAAGTAATTAATTTTAGTCAATAAAGTTTATCGACTAATTACCGATACGCGCTCGTGCCCATCACTAAATTTTAATATCGTTTGCGAATAAAATCGATTAAACCAATTCAGCACGGCGAGTAAAATAATTATTGTTAAATAGAGAAACTAGTAGTTGATGAATGTTTTTTAACGATACATAACGGTAAATACGTATAAATTGGCATTACGTTTTAGTTATACTAACTACGCTTACGATATTTTAATTAACCAAACGATGTAATTAATATAATGAGAATTGATTGAAAAATATTTTAAATCAATGGTATTATGAGTTTATATCACAATAATCGATTAATCGGAGTTTGTAGGTATCGGTAAAAATCGTAAAGCTGTGTTTACGATCGCGCGCGTCGCGTGCTCGGCACAGACTGCCGGAGGGCGGGCGTTCCGCCCTCGGGGTAACCATGTGTTCGCGACCTTACGATTGATATTCGATTTATGTGACCCTTTTTATTATTAAATTGTTACTATTGGCCACGTTACAGTCGAGTTGTGTTCGAGAAAGAAAAATATATAAAGTGAAGTGAAGAAAATAAGGTAAATATGAATCGCCGAATGTGTTGCTAAGCCCAAAGCTCAACTACGGCTCTACCAATTCGAGTTATTGTTATTGTAAAATTGTCCATGGGGACGGTTTTTATGGAGAAAAAAAACACACACAAAAATACGTGAGCACAGCTGCGCAGATCAGCTAATATATGAATAAATATGAAGAAAGAAAAATAGAACCTTAAATTACGCAAAAGTTAATCTCTATTTTAGTTATTTCCTTATAAATATGATCTAATAAATCTTAACGTAATCGTATATTCATTTAAGTAATATCCAGTCTAACTCTCTCTTTTTATCGACTAATGTAGTTAGGCAACAAAATATACAATTTTCTAAAAAATATTGATCAAGTATTCTAATTATGGAGTAAAAGTAAGTCTTTAAAACTAGAACATTTCGTAAATACCTAATCAAACAGGCCTGAGATAGTTTATACGACATTTTGTTTATGTAATTTGTAAAACTTTTTGGAATAGATTTTTATTGATCGTGTTGTCATGTTGGATAGCTAATTAGCTAAATGACAAAATAAACATTATTATTATTATGCTAAAGTTTCTTAAAGTTAATTTTATTTTATTAGTTTTTAGTTTCAGACACGCGCGGCACTTATAAGCTTAAAAAGTTCATTCCTTCAATCTCTAATGGCTTGTTCTTAAATTATTGTGTCCTCCTGGGGAAACATCTGTGTTGAATTTCATCAAATTCCTTCATCAATTTCGCTGTGAAATCATTACAAACTAAATGACTCACATTTCTATTATCAGAAAAGTACAGTATCTCGATAGTATTTCACGTGAAAACTGTGAAAACTCATAGTACCGTCCGCCCCACCCGAGGCGTCTAATTAGTAGGTAGGTACGAGTTCGCGATTGGTGATCACTCGAGTGTACCCAACTGTACACAACTGTACCCAACTGTACGGAACTGTGCGTATCTGCACCCGACTGTACCAACCTTATGTACTAATGTGTTTAAAACAATTTAAACCATATATTTCTGTTACACATAAAAAACTTAACTTGGTAACTAGTCATTACAAAGTGCTACAGCTATTGCTCTTTTATTGCTAATGCGTTGTTTGTTCTACTTCAGAGAATATTATGAAAAATATGAAATTTTTAAGCCAGTTGCGGTAAACGATCTGTGGGTTAAGCAAGCTTGGCGCGGTCATTCTATTGATGGGTGACCGCAGTTGAATTTGAGCTGGGCGTCTCCGTGCTTCGGAGGGCTCGTAAATGTCGGTCCCGGTTGTTGTCAATTAAGATAACAGTCGTTAAGCCACGTCAAAGGCCTTCGGGCGGCTTGAACAACTTTGACACTAGGTTGACCACTAACCATACGATAAGAAGTGTTAAAATTCATGTCACGATGTTTCACATGCTTGGTGTTGCCAGTAATATTCCACTTATGGCGTAGTTTACGATTATGATTATAAGTAAATATTGTTGGATTTTTTTGCTTAAAGAAGAGACTTGTTTTATATGCAGTTGATATTCTCTCGCGGCAAGAGTTAACTTTGTGGCGCGGAGTCTTTTAAAAACTTCAAATTAAGCATAAAGTCATATTACACCTGCAACTACTATTTTTGGTTTATTCACCTCAAACATGATTGACTACGTATTTACAGAAATATTTTTAGATTTTCGTATTTTCAGTAAGCAATAGGCAATTTATATTTGAAAACGAAAGCAAGCATAGTCGTTTCAGGCGTTTCTACGTTAGATGGAAAACGACTTCAAAATAAAAACGCAAGTTGTTTATCAAACGGTTTTCAAAGTGACTTTCGTCAATATCCGTTGTAGAGCCCTGCCTCGTGCCCTCGGGCGACTAACACAACTAACTTAATAAATTGACTGTTATAGAACATATATGAATGTGGAGGAAGACGACGTCATATTTTTAAAGCTTCTTACTAGTGTTTCTTTTTAACTCCAAATCAAAACTAAAAACAAAATCAATAACTGAATAATTTTTGATAATTAAAGATGTGAAAATATTACTTTTATTTTTTATTTTCAAATCCCTTAACTTATATTTAGGCCTTTAAGATTATTACTTTTACATGCCCTCCAAAAATCGGATAAATGACTGTCGCAATAATCTTCTTGTATTTACTGTCCGATGACTTTAACTGGCTGTCAGTGGCCGGCTATCACAACTTCCGAAATCTTTAACTTCGACTCTACTTGTTTTACATCGTTGTACCGATACAAAAGGTGAACATTTCAGAACTAAATATACCCATATAATAGACTCTCTTTTAAAATACGTATTTAAAAATAATAATGTAATTCCATTTAAATACAAACGTGCCAGGAAGGCACTCGTCACAATATGATCAATGCCCAATTAAATATAAGTACAATGTAACTATCCAACCTTTTCAAATATAAAAATGTATTGTAAAAAAGTAGTTTATGAATAAAGAACGCACGCCGATTGGCTATATCGCCTCAGGCTAGATGGCGGGGTGCCGAATGTTGCCAACCTCTCGGCCGGAAATATGAATTCTATTTGCCTAATGCCCCCTAATTCGAATTTTGTTCTCTTATGACTTTTTAAATAAAAAGTTTGTAATAAAAACAAAATAATGAGCGTTGCGATTGAAAAGAGCGAGCCTAGAGCGTTGTTTCTATTCATGAGAAAGATTTATACATTTTGTAAAAAAATCTGGAATAGTTCAGTATTTTTTACGAAATACTGGATATATGCGAATATGAATTGAAAGAATCTGTTGGGAAATGTGCAGTCTTGTAGATTTCATTCGCGTTTTTGAGTTTTTAGGCCGCACTGAGATTAATTTCTCTGTTTCTCGGTACTGGTGACTAATGTATGAAAGTAACAGGTGTCGCGGTACTATGATGTCGTCGCTTTGTAACGGTTAAGGAAAAAAAAACTAAGTTTTTCAATACATCATTTTGTTACTTAGATATTTCTTAGAATAGCTTGCAAAAACTACAATGTTCATGTCATTAATTCGCTAAAGTATAGAATATGAAATTACTTTTTGCCTCGTGGATGTACCAAATATACTTTTAATAAATCTAGATCATGAACATTGGACTTAATTAAACGAATTTCTTGAGAAATTAAAAAAAGAAACACGCCGGAAAAATGTGTTACATTATTCGTGTACTCAATGTTTTCAATGAAAAGCAAAACAGTCCGTTATTTCACAGATTATATTAATACTGTATGACCAAACCCGTCTAAAATTATGTAATTAAAATACCCCCGCCAAAAAGGGCACGGCATTATCAAAATAGCTTAGTAAATCAACGGCCGTGGAAATAAAATGCTTAACAAAATATTTTTCGGTTCACAAAAAAGGTCTTAATTACGAAATTTCGAAAAAGGAACGCTATAAAGAAAGTAAAAAGCGCGCGCATGCAACCGTTATGTTCTTGGAAGTGCGTGATTGATTCCCCGCGCCCGCCCATTGTGATCAGCTGTTTGTACGACGCCATTGCTGGACCAATGGCCGACCACGCTTAGATAGACTAACTACTTATTTTGTTTTGAAAAAGTACTTACTGTGATTACCTATGACACCAACGCTGTAGCATGATTTTAACAAAGCAGTTCTTTCTACGGAATAGCGAGCTTTTGACAGTTTAAAATTACTTGCCTAAAAAAGTTATTTTAGAATACGGACGAGCTTTCTTTCAAACAAAATTTGTCGATATGTCATTTTCATAGTTCATTGATAGTCGATTGTTATGAAAAATCGCCTCAGTTTCAATTTCGCTAGCAATTTGACAGCGATAAAATGACGTCGCAGTCATATTTTTCAGTTGTTTTTATTGAAAATCGTAACGTTTTAGTTTTATTAAGCTGCCCTCAGCTCCCCCGAGCTCCCGTTTGAGACAGGATCGACCACTCACAGTAAATTGCATGTCGATCCTAAACTAATTGGGATAACGTATGAAAGAAGATTTATGAAGCTCAATGTAGATTGCTTTCAAATTGCAACTAACTCTGCTGAAATTTATGTAGCTTTGAAACTGTAAGATTATGACAATGTGGAGAACTGGAGGTGTGTAATTTGAATAGTAGTTGGTAAGCTTGTACTAGATCTACATTTTATTCGATTACTGATGGTAAAATACAGCCCATAAGTACCTTTAACAATAAGTAGGCTTTCAAAATGCAACTAACTCTGCTGAAATTTATGTACTTTTGAAACTGTAGAGAAGTGGAGATATAGTTGTAGTAGTTTGAAAGCTTGCACTTAGATCTACGTTTGATTGTACGTACTTATAATTCATCGTTTTCCTTTATTGACACAAGCTAGGAGCTTTTTATTCTAAGAAATATCATTCCGATAAAACCATTATGTTGCATCCTGAAAATAATTATAATCCAAGAGAAGTATTGACTAAATAATCGTTTTCATTTTGCAACTGAAAATGCCCTATTTTCCTTTACTGAAAACGTGAAGACGCATCGCACATTGAAAAAAGCTTAAATTATTGTAAGATAACTTCGCCTTACGCCTTTCTTCCACTAAGACAAAAAGCGCGAAACTTTTTCACAGCTACCAGTGTCAAACCGTTCAGCCAATAAAAAAACAGTAATTTAATAACCCACATACAGATTATATTACAATTTACATGATGTCATCGTACCACATAAATCAAATATTAAATCAAAAATCTAATCAATGTCTACAATCTTATTGTGCACTATATTATATTCAAATCAAATCCTAACCTAAAACCACTGGTGTCCCAATCAAAGGTGTATGTGACAAAGTTGAAAATACACTTCAAAAACCACTCTATGACTCTTATTTTACAGGTAATACGGTTGATTTTTCTAAATCAGTTTAGTTTTCAACTGTATTTTTAATTTGGTCGGTGTGTTGAGTAATGTTGACAAGCAGGCTGATTTGGGAGCAACTTTCTATAAGTATAAACGAGTATGGCTTGTATATTGTATGTATGATACGTAACCACTGTCGAAATTTTGTGTGAGGTGTCACCACTTTGATACTAAAGATATATGAAGCACTGAAACGACAAATTGATATACTTTTTTATTATGTTAAAAAGTGTATAGCTGTTTACGTGATTTAAAAAAGTTGCAGCAGTCTTTCAGCTGTTATTTGAATTTATATTTTTTATAGACTTCTTTATCGGCCAGTAGTTTTTGTTTTTATATGTTTTAGAGCTGTTGTAAAGAGGTTGTTCTGTTCAGCGGTTCTGAGCTTAACGCGTTTTACATAATTCTGACTAATAAATATTATTGCGTATTAACTAATAATAACTTGCTAAATGAAGCAAAGGCCCTACTAATAGGATATCACGATCAATTATAATTATATCTTGAAGTTTATAACCGTACAACTTCAACGAAAATATTATTCAATTTCAGGCATTACGGTAATCGCCCACTGCCGAACATTCCTCTGTAATCAAGTTATCAATTAATCAAATCTTTATTTAAATATTTACGAACTTTACACAAAATATACTAATTAAAAAAAAATCTTATCACGCTTTCACGCATTCTAAGTTCAAACTGTAAACGGAAGTGACATGATTTACGTCATGACGTGTGTCAATTAAAAAGATAAAAAAAAACTTGTCACCATAGACAAAGGCACGATTAGATTCAGCCAGTGATTTATATGCCCTCATATTATATGGCCGTTATGCAATTTGTACTGTGAGAAATTAATGTCATATTTGGCAATTTATAGATGAACGGATATGTAATTGTGACAAATTAAATATACCGGTTTATGTAGAACGAAATGTTGTTTGTTTTTGAGTTCATTAGTAAGTGAGTAAGCCAAATTTAGATTTTATTACGTCTTGCTATAAAATTATAGTAAATAAATACATGTTTTATTGTAGAGTACTTGTAATAAATCTTTGGTTATATTTTCTGTTAAATATGAAAAAACAAACAATAAACAGATTAATAAATAGGAGTTTAAAACAAATAAAACAAGGCAGTGCTATAATCTAATTCAATTAGAAACCACCGAAAATAAGAATACTAAATTAAATACCATACCATACAATTAAAAAACGAATGCACTCGTTTAACCGGTCATTAGTTCCATAATTATTGCAATTATAAAAAAAACACTTAATAAACTAAACGACATTTCGAAATATGGCAACATTATACAAATGACCCATCGAATTATTGCCAAAATATTGCAATAATTGCCACTAGTGTTGTAAACAGGATATCTTAATGTCTAATTAAATCCTTGATGACTTTTAGAAAACAAACTCGACTGACTAGTGATGTGAAATCATTTATGCACCCAGTTTAATGACAGTTATTTATATATCCTCTTAAATGTCCTAATTTAAATGATAAGGCCGTGAACGACAGACAGCCTTCTGGCAGACATATTGGGTTTTAAGTGAGTAGTAAGTGTCGCGCTTTGCGTTTAGGACCTAAATCATTGAATGCGCTTGAGTGATGTATTGAACAATAATTTTTTTTATTATTTTTAAAGACAATTCCTCCTCTAAGTATTGAACCTACGACCTTCCGACGCAATGGTAGCGGCGTGGCGACCAAAACCACTGCGCTACGAGGCAGTCTACCCCTAATTTTGATCTTATTTTTGTCCTTTCTATGTAACTTTTAAATAAAACGATAATTTTAAAGGCATTATAGTCGGAAATTAAAAGTTTAATCAAACCAACGAATGACCTACAAAATGTTTAAACGTAATAATGAGATAAATTTGTAAATTGCGCTTAACTGTACAGTCGAAACCAAAAGGAATTATAATTTCATTATTTCCAAGCAAAATAATGACTTATAATGAATTCAAATGATCCTTCTTGAGTTCATAAACTTATTATACCTAGGTACTAATATTATAAATGTGAAAGTAACTTTGTTTGTTCGTTTGTCTGTTTCTTCTTCATGCCTAAACCACTGACCAGATTTGGATGAAATTTTGTACAAAGATAGTTTGATACCCGTAAAGTATTTCCGTATTTTTTCCGGTGAGAACTGGAATTTTGCAGGTAAGGACATATACCTAACTTATAGTCCACGCGGATGGAGTCGCGGGCATGAGAACTAGTCTTCCTACTAAAATTATAAATGCGAAATTTTGTGAGGATGTATGTATGTCTGTTTACTGTTGCACGACAAAACTACAATTTGTTACACTGGTAGCTTATAACCTTTTTAAACACATACTTTTGACCACCTATCTCTTTACGCGAACGAAGCCACGGCCAAGAGTTAGCTCCACAATATTATAAGAAAACAATTGTATGTATACTTTATACGTCTATAAAAAGACTGGTCCGTTTTGATTAATCGTGGTCGTAAAATAGTGTGTTCTTAATGAAATTAACCTATTGCATGGTGTGTATCTGGACAGCGTGTGGGCGATAAATAACTAATAGTGAGACAAACGTCGCGCGACTGTTGCGCAACATCGCACTTTTGCATTAGAATAGATCAGGGGTTCCCAACCTTTTCTTAGTCCGGGACCATTTTTATATTATTATTGTTAGCAGGGACCACTAAGGAAGTATATTAAAAATAAAGTGTAATAATCATCCTGAAAATTTTAAATTTTAAAATGCTTTGCGGACCATATTTGGGCTTCCACGGACCACTGGTTGGGAACCACTGGAATAGAGTGATTGAGTTTGGGTGTAAAAAGTAATGTGCGAAAATAATGTATGAAGGTGTACGGAGTATATTTTGGATGCGATAAGGTTTGTTTGTGATAAATTGCGGCTATGGTTGCGAAGGATAGATATTTGCGTAGATTTGCTGCTAATAATATGCATACATTTATAATAAGATCACGCCTGTCGTAAGGCCCTAGGTAACGCCGAAGGTGCAGGCAGGAGTATGTAAAATACATGGGTAAAATAAGTCCCATATCACGGGGTGAGCCTATTGTCATATACCTGGAACTTTAGAAAATAACAATAGCACTTTACTCCACCCGGGAATCGAGCAGTTGTACCTACTTATCGGCGAGACCATAGAAGCAGTCTAAGTCTTACCCATAAAACTATGTTGGGTATGCGACTGTACCCAAAAGCTAAAGCAGTAAAGTTGAAAGTTTATTAAGATTAAAAGATAGTTTATTTAAGAAACGAGTTCTTATAACAATAAAACTAACCGTATGTAATCTTTTATCACGCATTTATCAATAAATTGCGAACGAAAATAAAATGCTTACTTTTTTCTAACCTCAAAAGCGCGCCAAAGATCCCAATCGTTTGACAGATAGACGTTTGAGCGACGGCATTCATTCTACAGCCTATATTTATACTTCTTTACTTTATCTGTGGACTGGTCAAGCGAGAAAAAAACAATATGTAATGTTTTCTGAAGGAACTTAGGATGTTATTGTTATAGTAGCTAGTAGCTAATCGTAATGAAATTCTCTCATTATTGAGTCACTTGTAATACGACAAATTAGTTGAGAGTCTTGGCATGAACGAGGAAATTTAGATGGTAACTAATACTGAAGTTTTTGACCAAAATTCTCGTCTTATTCCAAACTAAGCAGGGCTTCTACTATGGTAGCCAAACAAAGATAAACATACTTATATTTATACTCCTTATTACATAGGTAGGTATTTATGCAGATAAATTGACAATCAGAAACAGATACTCGTGCTCATCACACCGATATTTGGTCCGGGTGGAATTCGAACCCACCATACATGGCGCTATGGTTATTCCGGTGAGGTGACCACGTTAACTACTGCGCCAAACGATTATTCGTGCGTCACAAGGCTCTCTACTAAGTTGTCGTGCTATAGGAAATGAGTTCATCGTCCATATAATGAAATATTTGCTTGTAATTTGTTAATGTACAGTGAATTATATTTCAAATAATTCAAGTAGTGTGGAATACAAATAAGCAGTTTTTTTAGTTCAGTAATCAATCATAGAACTCTTTTGATAACTACCTACTTGGTTTCTATAGAAAAATACAATCTTTTTGAGTCACAACCTTTTTAGTCACCGCATTTATATTTGCGATGCCAATAACTGGCCACTATCAATCCTAATAGAAGGTTTAAATGGATAAATGTTTGTCTATTTGTCACTCTTTTGAGCAAAAACTGCTTAAATAATTGATATAGGTTTCATTCATTCATTCAAAATGGTTGGCAGTCAACCTAGTGTCAAAGTTGTTTAAGACCACCAAAGGCCTTCTACATGGCTTTAACCACTGTTATCTAATTGCCAACAAGCCAAAATCACTTTTTATCCGTTCACTACATTTTTCGTGAAATAGTAACATCTTCACAAACTTTCGCATTTATAACATTAGCAGTATAAGATGTACGTCATTTTAGCATAGACAACAAAAAAAAGTTGTTTACAGACCATAAATACGAGTTTATCCAACCAAAAACAAGAAAGCAACTAATAAAGTCTTAACATCAATCAGAAACAGTCATTACGTTTATTTGCTCCGCTCATATATTCACATCTCACTTATATCAAAGTATCATTACTTATGAATTACAAAAAGTAATCACCGAAATATTCAATTATAATGTACCGACAACGGGTCTGGAAACTTGCGGTTTTCGACTTTTGCTTGTAAAAACTGAAAATAACGGTACTTCACTTGTTTGTACTAAAACTGCACTTGTATGAGCTAGATTTGCAATAAATATTGATGATTGAGGTATATTATGTGCATTTCGTAGATCCTTTTAAGAGATAGCGCCCTAAAGTATTCAAGTTTGTATTAGTCCGTAACTTTAACTGTAGTAAGTCAATAAGAACCGATTTGTAATACTGAATTCTAAAATGTAGTGAAAATATGTAGTAGAGACAGTGGCAATGATAACTTTATATTATAGCGTAAAATTAAACGTAAATCATAAGTTCTGACGTGTAGCCTCAAATTATTTTATATGTTATATAATCCTAGAGCGGCTAGAGTCAGTTTTATGGTTGGGTAAGGTATGTCGGATTACAGCTAGGTTGAACTGAAAACAAATATATACAAACAAGGGTCAAAATTGCACCTGATACGCTAACCAATAGATAATCAGAAGTGGCCAAACCTTTAGAGTTTAATATTAACAATTATTTTCGCGCCTACGCAAAAAGTTCCATTTTTTAAAACGACGAGATGCATCAACTTTTTTTTTTATGAACAAGTATAAGGTATCAAAAACAAACAGCCAGCACCTACCGCTCGTAGTTACAGAGTAGGGGCGTGCGTGCGTGGGCGTCTTACAACTGCGTACAATGTTCTATGGCCAGCTTTAGTAGAGCTTTGCTTACTGGCCGGTTGTAAAGATTCACGGTAGAGATGATTTAAAAACTTTTATTAAAAAAGACAACTCCCGCATTAAGAATTGCTCTTGTGGCGCGGAGACTTTTACCAACATACAAACAACGGACACAAAGTACAACCAGACCCGAAACAATTATTTGGGGTTCGCACAAATAATTGTTCCGTGTGGGAATCAAACGACACGTAGCAGCGTGGCAACCACTGCGCCACGGAGACAGTCGAAAGTAGTCGAAACAACATTAATATGGCAGTTTACAATTTGTAAACCGATTCATTTTTAATAAAGATTTATTCGTCTCTTTTTTAGTCTACGGAAAAATATTTTTCCTTGTTATTTTAAAAAAAAAGTTTCAATCGAAGATCAAGATACATATATCTTTTGGCAATAAATAAGTAACATTGGATTAAAAACGTTTCATTCTGCAAGAGTCTTGACATATGTATTTTATAGATGGTTGCAAGAAGTCTTTCCTCCGGGAATTGCGTTTTCTACTAAACATAAAAGTACCTACATCCTTAACGTTTTACCTTCTAAAAAGGCATTAAGGCGTTATCCTCGTCGGTATTAAACCCTGTCAATCAGAGAATGGCCCACCTAATTTGCAATTACTTTAGCTGATTATACCGATAATAAGTTTATAAAAACATTGAAATGTAGATGATGAATCTATAACGTTCCGATTAGTATAATGACATCATTAACGTCTAGACTAGACAGACAGTCTGGATCTAGATTTTTTGTCGACTAACCATTGTATATTGATACGTTTTTTATTAACATGTTGGGCTTAAGTTAGCTGCATGCAATTTGGCTGAAAAAATATATATTACGTTTTTTATCTGTGCTATAACAATTACGTTTTTTATAGGTTATCTATGGTGATGGTAACTTTATTTTTTTAATGTACTGTTGAGATCCATGATGCATAGATACATTGTTTAAAGTTTAGAATTAAAATTCCATCAAAATTAACTTTTTAATTTAGGAGAAACAGCAGTTTTCATAATGAAATCACGATAAAACAAAGTTATATTTAAAGTTGGACATATGAATCGCGTTTCGGCCACAAAGCTCATTGTATTCTGGTTTGTTGGCGGCAAAAACTGTACCGTCAACTGACGCTTGACACATTTACTTATTGGCCAGAGGTCGAAGAACCCACAATGCTACTATAAACAATATATCAAGTTGAGTTGGTAGGAATATGCGCGCTAATTGATCATACGAGTTTTTTTTTTTTTTAGAGACGTGACTATTTCGCGCCTAGTGGCTAGTGGCTTTGATGTTTTAATTGGAATTCGAATTTTGAACTTTGGAATTTTAGGCGATTCTCTGCAGTGTTAACTTTTAACTCTACGTATGGCTGAATGAGATTTTTCGTCGCAATAAAAAAATTGATCAATAAAAATTAACAATAGTAACTAGACCGTCCCATTGATTGCTTTCTAGACTAAGAAAGAGTCATGACTCTTTCAATCACAGTAGGAGTTAATCATAACAATAACTAATTGTAGAATATGATAAAATTCCCCAATGCTAAAATGAAACCTGCAGTGTGAAATTCAATGTTTTTAGCCAAATAATCATGATTTTTTTGAAATTCTATATGTTGTAAACCATTTTCATGATTAATAGAAAAGAGACAAACTGTCATTAATAACTTTAATATCTAACTAAACGCAAGCCTATAATTCACTAATAGTTCCCTACCCGCCTGTATAGTGGTAGCTCTATGACCTTTAGGTTGTGGTCATCACGTATTGGCCTACTTGTAGCGCAAGTAATCGTAAGTACAAGTTCGCACGGAAACTATTTGTGGTATCGGTTCTGCAAGGTGCATGTGGTACTGTATTATTGTTAAAATAGTACTAAAGAAGGGAGGGTCGACTCTTCCTTCTTACACAAGAGCAAGATAACTAAGTAATATCTACATAGTATGTACATCTCTTTTTCTTTTTAATTTCGTCTTCGCTTTAAATTGTATAAGTTAAATAAATGGATTAAAAAAAAACATTTTCACTACTTCCATAACCCTTGCTGCCCTGCTTGCCATTCTTCTCTTATCTTATCATAGGAATAAACAATTATTTGTGGATCGCACAAATAATTGTTCCATGTGGGGATTGAGCCCACGACCTCTCTAAACCACTGCACCACAGAGGCAGTCACTACTTCAAAACGTTGGGGGGCAAAGCAACATTTTAATCATAGTTCATTACTCGATGATGCGTTAAACAAAGTACCAAAAATATAAAACAGCTGAAGTCACAAATCAATCTTTCTCACGCCTAACAGTTAAGTACTTACAAGTGTCCCAGTCTTACTGGTGTGCACACTTTATTAGGCTGTTAGACTTTTGACCTGTGCTCAGTCAACTTTTTTTTTCCTAATGTCATTAACTGTAGTTGGTAGATGATTGCAGTGGTACCAACATAATCGAAGTTTTTTTTAAGCTGGTTTGCGATAGCACTGCCTGTTTTTTTCTGCATGATTAAACATAAAAATCCGACCATAGATTTGTAAGTTTGTTTGTTTGTAGTAAGTTTTGTTTGTGTAAAATCGTATTCTTGGGGGTAAATAAGAAAAGAACAGATATGTACTAGTAATTATCTGATGAAAGGAATTAAGCTAGTCCTAAATAAACAAAGTTTTATCAAAGCGCAGAGTCCAGCACAATTACCAAAATCTACAGAATTAGATCTTCAGAATGTTTTTTCTTACACACTTAATAAATTGACTGAAACAATGTTGCGAAACATTCATTCTACCTTATAAAATATTACCAAACATTGCTCTTGCAAAAAGAAACCTAATTAAACGGGGTCATAAACCTTACATTTAATATCAAAACTTTGACCTGCGGTTGTACAATAATAATGACATTTGCGTATAATCGTAATAAGTAATAAACAGCAACCTGCCTTGTGACCCACATTGAAGGAATGACGGTGACAAGTGCATGCGTGTTTATAACCTGTACGCGTTTCCGAACGTAGAGGCATAAAGCCGGGATCGCCACGAAGCTAATAAAAAAAATCTTTAACTTTTTTTGAGATTTTCGCGCCTTTTTGTAGCGTCTTCTGTCAAAAACCTAGACTAGTTACTAGACACTGACTACATTAATGTGTATTAAAATTTAATTTACTTCTGTAACAATTATTTGTCATCTTTTTAAGTTTTATGCTTACATATATATGTTTCGCTAACAATGATGTCCAATGTAATAGGAGGTGACCTTATTGCCACATACCCTACTGGGCAAGTAGAAAAGCTCCGGACTATGATTGAAAATAATTTTAAATCCGACAAGAATAGAAAAACCAATAGTATTTAGCTCGTCTCAGGAATCGAACCTTAGACCTCGTGGTCAGCTCAACAGTCGTATACACTATCTACCACAACGACTACGTTTTCGTTCGTTCGTTGGCGGAAAAGCTCTTTTCAATACAGTTCTACAGCCGGAAGTACATAATTCTCATATCATCATCCATGACAATTAGAAAGGATATACCTTAGCGCACTGTTACCGATTATTTCCACATTATAACCCCATTGTACTCGACTAACGGGTACTATTGTAGAATTAGACAAGTATTGTAAGAATTCCGCCATCTTATCGCAACATGATATCTTCACGACAAATTCTTTACGGTTTAGTATATTGGAGTATTCGTTCGGTATTTTAAGGCTATAGAATCTGTAATTTATCTGCTTGTTACGCTTTCACGGTTATGCTAGGTCGATTTTGGTAAAATTTCTCATGAAGATAGATGTTTAAAAAAATATATTTTATAGGAGAGATTTTTTTTTTCACGTCTAAGAGTCGTTTAGAACAATTCTTGAAGGTATGCAAAGTCCTCGACCCGCACTTGGCCGGCGTGATGGATTCAAGGCTTAACTCCTCCCTAATTACAAGAGGAGGCTCTTGTTCAGTGGGACCTTTATGGTTTAAGATTATTTTTTATTTTATTATAAGTCACCTTAAATTATGAAACAAATAGGTACTATCAATTTATTGTAAGCTTTCTATCATAAGTCCGTTTCATGATCATAATCAGATTCACTCCGGCACTAAGAATTTCTCTCGTGTCGCGGAGACTTTAACAAACAAAAGTACAATCAGCCCCGAAACAACTATGTGTGGATCGCACAAATATTTGTTTCCTGTCGGAATCGAACCCACGATCTCTCCACCGACCACTGACCACCTTAACCACTGCGCCACGGAGGCCGTTCGTTAAAATAACAATGTGTTGTGTATGTAGGTGTAGTAGCAGATCGGCCAGCTCTCGAGGTTAAGGGTCGGGATTCGATCTCCGCGCAAGTCTTGTATGATCTATAGATAAGTGTACTTGCTATTATGTTTTACACTGAGACATTGTAGTTTAAGTGAAATTTATAGTAAATTGTTTAGGGTTTTCTTATAATTTGTATATAGCCTTGAAAGTTTGTAGTGTTTTGATTTGATGAAAGAAAATAAGTTAGTGCGGCTGGCCTTGTTAGAGCTTTATTTTTGAATTTTATATTTACGTAGATTCTATGGTCCAGATGGGAGATGTGCCTGCTTATGAAGTCCCAGATTTAAAGCAATTTTCAAAACTAATATAGTATTATTCGTGATTATCTTCAAGTTGTTAATAAATTGCAAAAAAAAAGACAATAGCAATTTACACCCGGTGCAAATTTTTTTTCAACTCCTTCGGGTCCAACCGTAGCTGCGTAGTAGAGAAAAACCAACTAAAAACTATAAGTGTGTATACTACTTACGTCATTTCCATGTTCCTCATCCCCATTCATATTAAAATCTCCTTCATTATTATTCAGCATTTTAACATCAGTCTCACTCCGCAAATCAGCGCCATTTTTCAAAGAAAAGTTGCTACCATCCTCCAAAGGTAACACCTCATTCATATCACCATTAAGATGGCCGTTTGTCTTATAATCTATGTCATTGTCTAATTGTCTCATATGCTTATCTTCTTTACCAATTATCATATTTGATTGTACAATCTTATCAATATCATAATTATCATAACTCTTGCATTTCCGCTTCAAATTCTGCGGCGATTCCATTTTATCAATCACATTGTTATTATTCACAAATTTAATTTCCGAATCTTCACTTTTTTTATTAGTATCATAGTCAATCTGTATTTTTTTTCTTTTCACGCTGATATTCTCGTTAAATATATCGTCGACCGATAGATCTCTGTCGGTCATGTCGGGCAGGTTGATTCCGTTCATTTTCGTCATGGTTGCGAATGTTGGTCGTTTCTAATTGGTCACATTGTGCCGCACCGGGGGTTATCTCGTGCCATTGTCGGTTTAACAGCCGTAAATCATCGACAGATCATTATCTACCACAAGATGACCGCTATAAACCGACCACTCTCTCTGGACCTCTAATTTCAGCACGACAACTATACAAAAATCGATTTGTACAAGTTCTACATACGCTGGTAATATTGCATTGTTACAGTCCGCGTTGGGTAACTATCGTGAACTTTTACACGATCATTGTACCGACATTACATTTCGTATGAGAATTCTATTTTCTTAGATCGATGATTTTGAATTTATCTCCCTCTTCTGTATGCGTGCGTCTCGCTCTAACATCAAATAATGTTATTGTTTACTTGCCCCGTTATTATTGATGGTATAGGAAATTGCCCGACCAATATGTGATTACGTCTGATGGTATTCCCATGCGGTTGATAATAACTTTATTTTTAAAAAGGCATAACCCACTGTTGACACTGTCCACGAAGAAGAAAAAAAACAAAAAAAAACACTGGTTTGACACTTCCTATTCTTTATGCGAAATTTGAAAAATTCGATTATAGTATATGTAATCGCGTGTTATGTTCAGTGTGGGGTCGCGGGCCCACGTGAGCGGTGCGCGGTGGTGGAGGTGCGCGCGTCGCTCGAGGCTATCACATGGAGTGGTGCGCGCGCGCCGCCGCCTCCACCTCCCAGACGTGATAAAGACGGGGAGTGCCACAGAACATCGCAAATATGCAGATCAACTTACATTAACATTTAATAACAGCTAATCGAACTGTCGCCTTAATAACTTAATTGTTTCCTTATGTAAATATAACATTGATTGGTTATGCCGATCGTCCATATTTTTTTATGTTTAAATGTCGCATACTAAATGGTTTATTGATAAATTCATAATTTGTTTTTTAATATCATATTTTGAAGAAACTAAATGAAATGCTTTTATTCATAAAAATGCAATTAACAGCAAGACTAATGTCTGCGGAAATCTGCGATTACCTTCATCTTATAAAGATAAATTAATTACATAATTGTGTAATTAAGACGTTAATTAATCACAATATATCATTATATAACAGGAAAAGCGACGGCTGGGAGTCAAATTAAGAAAATATGTAAAATTTCGATAGTATCGAGCTTCATTCAATGTCATGTCAATTCTCGACTATTACAACTTTGACTTGCAATTTTCCATGTAAAAGTCTACATTTTAATTTAGTTAGCTTAGTTTTAGTTCAGTTTAGCTCTAAATTCAAGCTCTAAATTAAAGGCTTATAAAGTGTTTTGTTTCTTTCACTCCTTAGCGAAATGAAAAAGAGAAAACATATTATAGTAGTTGTTTAACTAAAATAGGTTTATAGTCTGTTTATGAATAAGGGGTTAGAAGTTACACAAATATTGCTTCTTAAGAACATATAGGCAACTTAGCAAAAATGATTTGAAAATATTTAGTAATAAAAAAAATATAACGATGATGATTATCATCGATTCATTTTTATCTAAAATACAAACGTATACTACATTCTCTCTCTTCCTCTCACTCGCACTTATTCGCGAATCTATAGCGTTGTCTCTTTCACATCCAGTTTGTAGTGACCAGTGACTTTCGTGTGTACGCATACACGTGTTCGTGAGCTTTTAAAAAGCTCCGTGTTTAAGAGGAAAATGAGCTTCGGAATTTTCAGGGTGTAAAGTACATGATACGTTTTTGGAGCGAGAATTAAACCGAACCTAATTGATTCTGGGATAAAAAAAGGTATTTTTGTACAGCTATTTGGGTGAAACATTGAATTCTTATAAAACAATGGAGTTTTCCGTAGATATGTTTTTGGATTTTTTTGGATGCCTAGTTTAGTCGAGTAAAATGTCTGAAAGAACGATCTTTAAAGTACTTTTCTTCAAAAATGCTCTAGTTACGTTGCATTGTCAATAAATGGTACGCTATAATTGCTCTACTGAAGATTTTTGTTCAAGACAGCGTAGAAGAACAGACATTACTAAGAAGACAGCAATAACCTAAAGCTAGCTATGTTCAAGCTTTTGAATAATATAATTCTACATTTTGAAAGCTATTTAACATACGTAGTCTTCAAAAATCTGAAAAATAATCTCTAAATTACTCTTAAAACCTTTGCCGACCTCTGTGGCGCCGTGGTCGCTACGCCACTGTCATTACGTTGGAAACTCAGGTTCGATTCTTACACGGAAAATTTATTTGTGCGATCCACAAATAGTTGTTTGTATACACAAATACCTAATAGTTTCGGTTCTGGTTGTAGTTTGTGTCCGTTGTTTGTACGTTTGTAAACGTCCCCGCGACACAAGAGCAATAGGTACTTAATGCGGGAGTTGTCTTTTGAAAAGAAAAAAAGTCGAACTTCTAATTTTACGAAGACAGAAAAGGTATTCTCTGAGTACTATAAAACCTTAAATAAGTACCTACAAGTATTTTCTTACCCCCGGTTTCTGAGGTACATTTAACATTAACGTTCTTTTTGTTTAAACGAGTTTAAACGCTATTGAATAGATAAACTACCACTAAATGTACTCAGAAACCGGGGGTAAGTGAAGTAAGTACAAGCGGTGCTTACAGAATTTTTTATATTTTTTTTTTCTTAAAAATTACAACTCCCGCACTAAGAATTGCTCTTGTGTCGCGGGGACTTTTACAAACATAAACGGACACAAAGCACAACCAGACCCGAAACAATTATTTGTGGATCGCACAAATAATTGTCCCGTGTGGGAATCGAACCCACGACCTCCCGTTGCAGTGGTAGTGGCGTAGCGACCTAAACCACTGCGCCACGGAGGCAGTCGCTGACTGCACAAGCGGCGCTTACTGCATTGTTTCATGTCATTAATATAAGATCCGTGATACGATCTACAGATACGACATGCTCGCTTTGTCCTCACTGCCTTACGCTTTCTCTTTAACAAGCGAGCTGATATCATATCATGTTTGTAATTTGTCCATCGTTAAGTTAGACCTTTTCTATCGTTATGGATGGTGCTGATATTGTATTTTAAAAGACCTTTCTAGATATATGTTGTTTGGTAAATACTTTTTGATTTTCTTAATTTGTTTTACGTAATTTGTATATTCCACCAACTAATCTTACCTATTTACTATAAGTATATTGATTGTCGTAAAAAAGTTCTTCGATCACGACCATTTTAAATGTTGTAAAATTGATTCAGTGTATATCATTATTCCTCTAACACTTATTAACAAAAGGAAACTTTTTTGGAATATGCTGAAAATTTCAAATGTTATTTTTACTATAAGTTTATTACGTTTAGTACAATTTCAGTACAAACCAGAGAGTTACAGAGAATTTTGTAACGACTTCAACGTGCATGCTTATTTACTAGGTATAAGATTACAAAATATAGCTTTGTTTTAATTTATTCTTTACTTTTCAAAAAATATACTACAACTTCATATATATACAGGGTGTCCCATAACTCAACGATAATCCGTGACAGGATGAAAGGCCAAGTCATACCGGTTCTAGGAAAAAAATAAAAAAATTCCATATCACTTAGTTCAGCAATAATAGACACTTTTCAAAAAAGTTGAAATTTCACACCCTTGGTCGCATTTTCAAGTCCTGTGATCACGAATGTCACAATTTCGCTGTGTTTTTTTGAATTTCGTGATCTTCATTAAATATGCTATTAATCGTAAAACAAATTAATGCACAAAACATTGTTAATTTAATAAAAAAAGTTAAGTTTTAGTGAGTCATGGTTCACAAAAATATCGTTAGTTAACTTTGACCCTTCATATTGAAAAAAAAATGTACTACACTACCCTTGGCAAGTTATTTCAAAAGTTGGCGCATTTAATCAAGATTTCAAAACTGTGCAACACTTGTCACTTTTCTTGCCATTAAAAATATTATTTTTATTTGAACGACGAGTATACTCGAAAATGGACGAACGCAGTGGTACAATTGTATGGCCTCCTCGTTCCCCCGATCTTAATCCAGTAGATATTTTTTACTGGGAATGTATAAAATAAAAAGTCTATTCAAAATCAATACAAAATCTATCAGAACTTCGCCAGAAAATTGACACAGCGTCAGAAGAAATAAATGCAAGGAATTTTGCTTGACTGGTGCAAAGATCTTTTGTACGCCGTTGCAGAGCCTGTATTCGTGCCAGAGGAAAGCAATTATTTTTAGTAAAGATGTAATTGAGTCAGTCCATAACCAATATTTAATGTAATAAACATAATAGGTAATGATAATAAAAAAAAAAGAATGAACGAACCATCGTTCTTATTAAATTATTCTCCTTAAACTAAAGTAATTCCGAATTGTTTTCCTCTGGCACGAATACAGGCTCTGCAACGCCTTACAAAAGACCTTTGCACCAGTCAAGCAAAATTCCTTGCATTTATTACCTCTGACGCTGTGTCAATTTTCTGGCGAAGTTCTGATAGATTTTGTATTGATTTCGAATAGAGTTTTTCTTTTACGCATTCCCAGTAAAAAATATCTACTGGATTTAGATCGCGGGAACGAGGACGCCATACAATTGTACCACTGCGTTCGTCCATTTTCGAGTATACTCGTCGTTCAAATAAAAATAATATTTTTAATGGCAAGAAAAGTGACAAGTGTTGCACAGTTTTGAAATCTTGATTAAATGCGCCAACTTTTGAAATAACTTGCCAAGGGTAGTGTAGTACATTTTTTTTTCAATATGAAGGGTCAAAGTTAACTAACGATATTTTTGTGAACCATGACTCACTAAAACTTAACTTTTTTTATTAAATTAACAATGTTTTGTGCATTAATTTGTTTTACGATTAATAGCATATTTAATGAAGATCACGAAATTCAAAAAAACACAGCGAAATTGTGACATTCGTGATCACAGGACTTGAAAATGCGACCAAGGGTGTGAAATTTCAACTTTTTTGAAAAGTGTCTATTATTGCTGAACTAAGTGATATGGAATTTTTTTATTTTTTTCCTAGAACCGGTATGACTTGGCCTTTCATCCTGTCACGGATTATCGTTGAGTTTTGGGACACCCTGTATAACTGTATTTCGTCACAATATTTTCTATCAAATAATTCAATGTTTTTGTTAGAATACAGCCGTCATAACATTCGTCATTGTGATCGGCCCACGCGCTATGATTAACACGCTCCTGTCAGATAGTGTGACTCTCTGAGAATATAAATTAATATTGTAAATAAACAGTTATGTGACATCTATTGACGTTGTGTTATTATACTTTTACGCAGGCTGGTTGAGATGTATTAATGGTTAATTAAATGTAAGAACTAATTTAATAAAATTGTGGCTGGCGTATGCTGACCGAAGATCAATGATAAACGATGAAAAGGATCTTCTGGAAATAGAGTCTTCTGCTTAGCAAAACAATTTCTCTCTAAAATAACGAATGGTTACGAAGTAATCATCATGAAAACAGAAATAGAGATAGAAACACAGAATAACTTTTTATTCGGGTTGTGTATGTAAAAAAATACTGGCGGGAACACTTCGTAGTGCTGCCATCTGTCGGAATTTCCATTAAGCGGCTTGCTATGCTATGGAAATTTCCGAATGTTAGTAATCAAAAACTGAATTATAAACGATTGAATAAAATGAAATCATGATTTTACTGTATCAAAGCAATGATTGAAGATGAAACCACTTGATCTCGCCTTGATTCGATTAACTTGTAACATCATCATTTTGACAGCAGTTTGACAGTTTTATAACAAGCTATTCCTTCATAGCCATGAAATCAGGGTCACTTTCGTGCAAAGTTGAGAGGGGCTCTTCACTATTGTGGAGTAGTGAGTGAGTGGGCGACCACGAGGTCACCAGTTCATCGCCGTGTCAACAAGACCTACACTTCACGTGTCAATGGCTCGCGCTCGGACAATAAGCTGTTGATTTGTAACGATAATTGCTTTTTATGATTACTCTACGATGATGTGCAGATTTTTTCGGTTTGTTGATCTGAATATTAGGGTCTAATTGATTTTTGTTCCGATACTATGTTTCATATGTACCATCAATAAATTAAACGTTCAAATGAAATAATTAATATTCGAAATGAATAATTTCGTTGTAATAAAAGCTGTTCAAAATTATTAAATTACACACACATGTTGAGACATCTAGCGGCGAGTAGATTAACTAAGTCCAACAGTAGAATGTGTAATGCTATTGTGGTTCTCCATAAATGCAAGAGATGGCGCTTCCTATAAACCGGTATAAAACCATGATTAGAAAACATTATGTGGTTATTACTACATTTAGTAATCTTTTTTTATGTTATTCCTTTTGTATTTTTTGTTTCGGGCACACTTTTTAACAGTACAGTAAAGATTTTTTTATGAAATATCGTAGTAGCGTAATCTGTTGTTGAAGAGCAGTAAACTGTAGTTGAACAAGACTTACCCAGGTGGCGTTACTATCGTTGGACACGGTTTGAAAAGTAGGAACACACCGAAAAGTCATTTTTACTAAATATCACAAAATTGGTCAACTTCTAAATGAAAACTTCTTCTCACAGCTTACCTAGAACAAAACAAAACACTTACTTAGTGATACAAATAACAGCAGTTCTTAGTTTTAACTTTATTGAAATATTTTTTTACGTCTGACACATTCCTTAAGTTAAAATCATTTTTTTACAGATTATTATCCTTAAACATCGTGATGCAACCTTGCATGCCTGAGAGTTCTTTAGAGCAGTTTTTGAAGGTATGTAAAGTCCCCAACCCGCATTTGGCCAGCGTGGCGGATTCAAAGCCTAACCTCTCCCTCATTACGGGAGGAGATCCTGGGACATTAATGGGTTAAATTTATTCTAATTTATTACTACTTTTCTTTGTTTTATCTTTTATAATTTTAAATAGCAATCTCGTTCATTGAAATAACTTAAAATGTATGTTAGTACAGTTTGTTTTTATAGAATATTTTATAATAACTATCTGCCTAGCGTCTTTAAAATGCGTCATTCAAATTACTATGCGATATAATATAAAATATTGAACTATCATCATATAAGGTAAACGTGTGGTGAGTATTGATTTATAGATAAGATGCTGTGACGGGATAATTGACGGCAATCTTCATCACGTCCGTCAATGCCGGCTTTACAGACCTTATACACGAGGTTACTACACAGTTGTGTGGTGTACAGACAAAAATATGGAATTTAAAGATTATTTAATAAATGTTACGTAGTTATGTAGTTTGTTTTATAACTACACATAGATAAAATTAGTTCTGAAACACTTTTAGGAAACTCAACTTTTTTTCTACACAGATAAAATTAGGTCTTTACTTTTTTGGAAAGTCAACTTGCTTTACTATAAATAATTTAAACGTATGGCAAATTTTAAATGTAACTAAGGTGAATATCAGAAATGAAATCCTTTAATAACGGCGAAGAAAAGTATTTTACAATGGTCCGATCTAACTTTTTCAATTTCAAGCAACAAATCAATGATTTTGCCAAATTTATTCTATTTAACATAAAATTTAATAATCTTGTATTATCACTAGTAGTACAATCGTTTCCTGAAAATACCACAGAGTACATAGGAGGAAGTAAATATCTCTACATTTTTCTAATGTTTAAATACCTGATCACCTCTCGTCATCTACGTCATAATATAATATTATAATGTATAAGTATCTTAACACGAACTTACTGGAGCAATATAATTTGGATCGGTGTATGATTGGACTCTATAATTTTATACAGATTTAGTTCCGATATAAAATACCTCCGTGTGCCGCGTCTACTCACTTAAATGCATTTAAACTGCTGTTTTAAGTTATGAACTTGGATTTATTTTTATTTATTGAAATGTAGGAGTAAGAAGCAATGCTTGGATAATAATAAAAATCATGTAGGTACTTATTTTTTAGGAAATATTGGATGATTTATATAAAGCATTGTTATCTTTGCTGATGATATTCGTAAATGTTAAGAAATGTTGTTTTTTATTATTCAATTGAAATAAATTTAAGTATTTAAATGTCCTAACCACCACCTCAACAAAAATCCATTTTATAATTTACACCTAAGATTAAATAGACTACATAAAAATAATGGCCGAGAGTTAATATTGACAGGTAATTTTAACTTGTACGCAATCATTAAGCACAGATTTGAAGTGAAGATTTCTAGGCAGAGTGCGGCGCGGCCCGTGCCATGCCCGAGGCGGCGCGCGCACCTCCAACATTTTTTACAACTTACAACACCAAAAAAAGAAAAAAATAAAAGCGGCGATTCAACTTTGTGCTCTATAGTCAAGTGATTAAGTCCACTTTTCGATAACAGATGTCGCTTTTTTAGAATTTCTTTTTTGTGAGCCACAGACATCAAGAATTTTATGCCTCATTGTAGAACATACTGAGTTATTATTATCTTTAGTATTTTTTGCGTGTTTCGGAAAGATTAATTAGTATATTTGCGGAATGTAGCTCGTGTTAGCACACAGAATAGATTTTAGATGTAATGTGATATTAAATACAATTATTGCAGACAGCTTGGTAAATGTACTAATGGCTGTCTACGTTTTTCCATAACGGATTTTGTTCTCTGAATTCTGTAATTGAATTTAAATTGTATCAGAGACCTACTTATTAAAGTAACAATCTAACTTTACGTCTTTCCGTTGTATCTGTGTAGTAGTTTATAAAATTAATGCTGTACGCATTGCTTTTTTATTTATTTAAAATTAAAAATTGATTATAATGTCAGTTTCGATGTAAAATTGAAGGCTGCTACAGGAAATTATTATTTTCTAAGCATCAGTCCTAAAATAACGTACGTGCAATCAATAAAGTTACAAATCTCTTGATATTACTATAATCAATTTGGTTACAATTTTAAATTAAAACCAATTTTTCGATGCACGTAAAACGGAAGTCAAAATTAACTGAAACTGAAGCACAAAAGGGCTTTAGTACAAGAATCGTGTTAATTAAAAACATACTCTATTCCTCTACAAATAGAGTTTGAATTTGTATAGAAAAGGCTTATTGAAAATGGTAGCCCGTTCCATTTCAACATTCCGAATGTTCTTTTTTAAATTCTGCTTCTTTTTAAATTACCAGTGTTTTGTGTTTTTATTTTCATTCGTTCATGTCAGTGTTAAAATGCTTTATGAAATGTTTTGATAGTGATTACTTTTATCAAGAGAATTATTGTGATAAAATTAGGAGGCATCACGTACAAATGTTTAGTACCTTTTTGTATATAATTAAGCAAATAAGCCTTATATGAGAGGCTGAATAATATTTCTATATGTTTAGGTTCCTCAGGAAACGATGTAGGAATATAAGACAATAGAATTGTGATAGAGTCCGCATGCCTGTGTGCATCTCAAGGAAATATTGCTTAAAAATGAGGTTCTGTGTCTTTTATTTAAAGTAACTGAATTGTTGACTAAGTAATTTTTGGAAACAAAATAAAATGTTAGTTCTTGCTCTTGTGGTATTTTAGAAATAACATTTTATCTTAATTATTATCCATTTAGATAAAAAAAGCTTCTAAAAATATAAAACATTTAACCCAACGTTAATCCCACAGATAATCTAAAAACAGATTAACAAATTCCACAACAGAATTTAAAGAGGTTGATTCAAAAAGTTTATATTGCGGGTCTGTTGTCGCGGCGGTTGCGGGGCGTGGCTGTTTGTGATCGATGTCTGTGCCTCGCACTGTACTGCGGGCTTGGCGCGAGATTGATTTGAAAATAGAACTCGCAACACTGACAGGAGTGACAGCTTGTTAGAATTTCTCTTAAAGCTTTTTTTTAAAGTGATTTTTCATACTGTTTATGGTTTAATAGTTGTTTAGCTTTAAAAAATCTATTTCTATTTTATTTTGCTGCTGTATGCGTTCAACAGCTGCATATCATAACAAAGATCTAAGTTTTGTTAAATATAATGCCAATAATCTAAGGCTGATCTATCATAGGTGACAGTCGCTTAGTATTATCAAGTTTTCCGTGAAAATGCGCAAAACTGTTCATTAAAATGCTACAGATGATTACATTAACATAATATTGTAGCAGTAAAAACAGAAACAGTGACAAAGAGCCTACGAAATGAGTTATTTTTTTATTTAATTTCAGAAAAGTTTCATTCAATCATTGTAAGATATCAAATTGTTTGGGTTAATTTTTTTCAGAAAGTAGTTCTGAATAAAAAACTTATTGTTAATATTGTGTTTTTAAGAGCGAGAGAGTGGTTTGTAAGTTATTGCTAATGATTTAAAGGAAGCCATATCTTAGCGTTTGTTTTTGTTAGTTAGTTCTGACGTTGATGTATGCGCTCGGAAACAATTAAAATTGATGTCAGTGTCCTTTTAAAACAAAGCCTTGTTTTGTACAAAATTTAACCCTTTTAAAAACATGGTAACGGATACATAGCAACTTCACTGAATTGGAGAAATCTCTAATTTTGTAAAGTCTAAAGTTTAGAAAATTGGCGGGATAGATGACAAACATAGAGTCCTGACGGTAGACAGTCTTTAGGAAGGAAACCAGGTATTGTTGCGATACAACAGAAACCAAAATTCTAGGCTAAAGATCTTTCTAAATACTTTGACTTTTAGATACCTACTACATACGTGGAGAAGCTGACAAAATAACCTTCAAAGATTTCCTTAAAATTCTCAGTCAGGCAAGCTGCTATTACACTCTACCGTTACAAAACTCCCTATCTTTACAAAACACTTTAAATCTGTATAAAACGTTCACCAAACACTTAAAAAAAGGCCTATCAGTAGCAGATATAAAAAGGTAATTAAACCTCGATATAAATGAGTTTCCTCCCATGCAGTTAGCGCTGCGGCCCGCGTTACGTGGCGCCGCCTCCGTTACGATAAACATCGAACACACCCGTGTTACGCGACACGGTCAACAGTCACGACCTCTTTAAAAGGTAGCTTTATTACTAAAGCTATCTTAAAGTAATGAACCTACTAAATAATAGCTTTATAAATAGTAGTTATATTAATAAAATAGTAGTTTTGTTACTAAAATAGTAGCTTTGTTACTAAAACAGTAGCTAATTTAGGACCTAAAAGTGTATTATGGGAGTTATGGGTTAACTCGATAGATAGAATTATGTACAAATGTTTTTTTGATTTTTTAATGTAATTTTATCTGAATATGTCACAGGCTTTTTGATTCTTAAAACTGGATCAGTAATTTAACTTAGAGCCTTTATTTTTTAATGTAAAAAATGGAGCCTTTTTTCAATCAGAAAAAATATAATGGTGTTGTATTTATTATAGTCCTAAAGGAGATCTTAATTAGTTATTTTACATGGCTTTTAATCTGATCTAAAGCTAGCAAAGTTAACTGTTCTGAAGTGCCCTAGAGTATTATAAAAACATTTCATATTACATTTTAGAAACATACCGTATTTAAAACTATCTCCTAGGCAACTCCAATTATCAACCTAATAAATCTTCAAAAAATTTCAATTTCCTAAAACCATCAATTAAGGGTATAATATAAAGAAGTCTTATAAACCGTGGCCGGGTACGTCATTACCGTGTTACGCGGGAGATGGACGCGTGCGCGAGTCACGACGCGACGCCATGAGCCGAGGTAATACACGAACAACTACTTGATTAACTCTTATACACAATTATTATTATTATGTGATGTATAGAGTTAAGCAGTTTTGGAAATTAGTATTGTTTGTGTAAGGAGTGTTTTTAGATTTATAGAAAGAATGAATGGTAGAAGAGTGTGGAGGTCTAAGGGTTTCAGCAGTGTCACACGAAAATGGGTAAATAATAAGATCTTGTTTAAGGTTCTGAAATTGGATTGTTTTTTTTTTGTAACGCTGCTTATCCATCGGAACGCAGTGAGACTGTAGAGCGAAGGAACGCAGATATATAAGTCAAAAGCATTGCACAAGACTTTCCTTAATTGCTTCAATCCAATCGGTTAATATTCTTCGTCTCTTCACACTAGAGCCTCGCTTCGCACCACGAGACACGCAGACCTAATCAAGCAAAAATGCTGGAACTTATATTATACGCCACTAGCTTTCCGCCCGCAGCTTTACCCGTGTGGAATTTATTTCCCTTCAGAGTGGATTTCCCAAAAAAAAACTCTTAGGTACGATTCAGACCAACCGGCTAGCGTCGGCCCGCATCGGAACGGAGCCGTACGTGTGCCGCGGCAGCCGAACGTGTGCCGCGGCAGCCGAACGCGTCCGCCGGAGCTGTACCGCTACTGCGGTATGCGTACGGCTGCCGCGGTAGCCGTACGCGTGCCGCGGCAGCCGACAGCGTCCGCTGGAATCCAATCATATGTTTGGACTAAAGAAATTAGTGTTTCTTCCGTATCCATTTTTGATTTTAATATGTTAACTGTCGCTTGAAGAACACAACTTCAATGATTCGCTAGTTGCTGCACCGTAATCTCCGTTCGTATTTCACGACGCACAGCTGACCGGCTCCGAACGGACCCGACGGCAGCCGATTGGATGCCGACGGCGCCGTTCGGAGCCGGTCGGTGCCGGTCGGAGCCGGTCGGGGCCGGTCGGAGCCGGTCGGGGCCGGTCGGCCGTCGCGACAGGTCGCGACGCGTCGCGGGATGCCGACGGAGATAGCTATGCGTAAGTTGCTTGCAAATATGAACTGTATTTACTGTTGATACAATTCAATGTTCTTTACCGCATTGTAAAATGCCGCCCGGCCCGGCCCGACGCGAGCCGGTTGGTCTGAATCGTACCTTAGTGCTCTCTCACCTACACTCTTCAAGGAACATACATGCCAAATATCAGTTGCCTGCTCGGTAGTTACGGCTGTGGGTTGTCTTTCAGTTAATTATTCAGTAGCGGAACAGTTTTATATAAATAAAAGATTGATCATTCCAGAAATCCAATGAAATATGACCAATGAGAAAGTATACAAAAAAGTAATATTTCAACTCTACAACCAAAAACAAACGTCACAAAAAACAGCCATTAACTTTTTAGCATTACTTTTTAAAAATAAGGACAAAACCTCTTTTATCCTAATCTACAAAACTAAATGAATAGAGCGGGACAGGTGCATACGAGTGAGAGAGAACACAATAGTCTATTAACATAATTGATGGTTGTAAATCCGTAGGTGTCATGTCTTCCGGTATTCGAATATTAAAAACTTAATGTGAGTTGTTCAGGCTTGCTACACACGTATTCGACTCGGCATTAACCAGGCGGTAAAATCGAATATAATTTTGTTTTAGGTAAGAAAAACATCAATAATAATATATATATCGTTGGATAACTCACACACAGTAAAGATTAGATTAGATTAGATTAGATTCTTAAAATTATTAGTAAATAATAAAACCAAAAACAGTTGTAAAAATGACTATAAAAAATTATTTAAAATATGTAATATTCTGCCGGCCAGTTTAAAACATAAGTACCTATTATTAACCAACCAACATGGCAATCAAGAGCATAACCTGTCGCTCGTGTCGCATACACACGGCACAAGAACCAAAACCAGTGGTAGATACAATGTGCCTAGAGTTAATAATTATTATGGTGATAGAACTTTATCGAAACGCATACCATATGTAATGAACAGTTTACCTGTGGACATCGCAACAGAAAGAAATAAAAATAAGTTTTCTAAAAAATTAAAAAAGTATCTATTTAGTAGTTTATAAATATCTATAAACATACATACAAATATACATGTATAAAACACAAGCTACTGAACCATATAATATTACTCTTATACATACAATATAAATACATTATAATACATAAACTTATAATATATAATCAAAGCTCTTATACAATATATACATATATGTACATCTTAAGTACTGCTATAATTAAATGAGACTCGACCGTGTCCACAGACAAACTGTTCAAACAGTTTTGTGGACCATAAGTATAAGTTTCATGTAAGAAACACTGTTTTAATAATAATAAATAAATAAATAAATAATAATAAGCTCAAAACAGATACTCGTGCTCATCACACAAATACTTGTTCCGGTTGGGATTCGAATCCACCACACTCGGCGCTACGGTGATTGTAGCGTAGTGACAACTATAATTGCCAATCGAGCAGTTAAAAGTTGATATCGCCGCGCCTGGAAGGAATCTGAATTATGACGATCGGACTCGAAGGAACTTTACTGATTGACGTAAGCCGTATCCTAGTGTAGTAGTTACGGGTCGGCTTTTTCGTTGCACAAATACTGCCGAATTGAATGATTGGTTGAACCAGAAGAATGACTCGATCGGCACAAGCTAAGCCAGGGCAGTAATTGCTCCGAGTCGGTCTTGTTGTTTGATAAATACTGCCGAATCGACCATGCCGACCCGAATATGTGTGTAGAAAGCCTTATAGGATGTAGGATTGTTTCCACTGCTGGCTATTAGCTGTCAACGGAAGAAGAAAAATTACAGATTTAGTACAATATGGTCCTTTTTAGTTAAGAATATTTTTGATTTACTTTTTCCTTAGTAAACATGAAGAAATTAAGCACAAAGCTCAATAAACTTACGGAGTTTCTGTTAGAACTATTTTCTTATTAGGTTATCGTTCCAGATAAATGTATTATTTTTTTATTATGTTACATTCCAAAGAAATGCACATGTATTTAAAGTCAAATGATCGTGGTTTTTTGTTATCTTGGAAAAGAAATTTCTGTTAAATAATAATAAAAATTAGAATATGTTTTCTACATTAGAAAAGACGAAAAGCTGTTCGTCTGACCTAGGAATCAAAATCGTGATTAGAGAACACCCGGACTATAAAAAATATTTTTCTGCCAACGACATAAAATCTATAAAATATTAATAGCTACGCTTAAATTACACCCAGGTATTATCTCTCGATATTCCTCAAGGCTCGCTTCACAATAATTATTTATTTTAATTACTAGAATGCGCGATGACAGACGTTTTCAGCTAATATATTCTGTGCCATAGTGAATGATGGGTAGGTGTGCCAACTTATTGTGTCGAATTATGGATGTTTGTTTTTTTTATCTGTCAAAGTACATAAATGGCTTTTTGGTCAGTTAAATTTTGTTTTTAAGAAAATTGGGTAATAATGGAATGAAAATTTTTGGATGTATAATTATATTAAAGCAATAGAAATTTGTAGGGATCTATTGATGTGTTCTGGTCTCTAGGACCTACTTCTATGGGATAAAGACGTGATTTTATGTATATTCAGTTTGTTGCCCTATTTCTAATCGCATTGCATTTGAATATGAGAACATCTGAACTTTTCTTCACGATACTATAGTCATTAATATATTTTTGTATACATATTTATACATTGTTTTAAATTAAAACTATTAAAGGCAATCACAAAAAAATCGGGTAGTCCACCAATTTACTACCTTCTCAATTCAAAATACTCTCTACAGTGTTGCCAAAGACAAAAGTATCCGCAAAAAAAGGTTTTATTTTAATTTCGATTCGATATTATTGGGGTATATTACAATGAAAGTGGCTCATTTGGATGGAAGGAACAATAAAGGTATTATTTATGGTACGTGATGGTCAGCACAGTGGTACAATGCGAGTTTGGACATTAGTGGCCTGCAATCATGTTCCTTTTAATAAATAGGTTGCTATATTTTTAAGATTTTTTGGTTTTGATTGATCAATTGTTCAGTTTGGGCGTACAGTCAGGAGCACATATATGTATATTTGACTGTTATTTCACGTTCCTCAATGTCAAACTTTCTGTATAATGTACATACACCTAAATAACAGTAGGTTTGTGAATTTTGAAAGCAATTAAAAATACGAAAAATCCAAATTGTAGTATATGCTTCCCTCTGTAGGGAATGCACACTAAAATATGGTCATACGTATTAGTTACAATTCACAGGACTTCGGTATTAATAGTATTAATTTTCATTCAATTCACTTTTAAGCAGAATTCATAGGTAACTAATTCAATTTGGAGTGTTCAAAATCATTGCAACAATATCGTGACCATATGATAAAAGTTCATATTAAATTACGACAATAGCCTTCAATTTCTTAACTGGTCGACTTTACCTGTCAATCGGTTACATAATTTTAAATAATCAATTGTTTCAAACGTTTATTTAATGATTTATTATCTACTAGCTGACCCGCGCAACTTCGCTTGCGTCATTGCGACATGAGAGAGAATGGGTCAATTTTCCCCGTTTTTGTAACATTTCTCGTTGCTACTCTGCTCCTATTGGTCGTAGCGTGATGATATATGGCCTATAGCCTTCCTCGATAAATAGGCTATCTAACAGTGAAAGAATTTTTCAAATCGGACCAGTAGTTCTTGAGATTAGCGCGTTCAAACAAACAAACAAACAAACTCTTCAGCTTTATAATATTAGTATAGAAGTATAGATAATAGCAATTTTTGACAGCCATTCATTCGTCCCCACCTTTTTAGTGTTGCCAGTTATGCAAAAATACCGGTTGTCAATGTTGCCATAACTATTTTGACATTTACTTAAAGTCAGGTTAGAAAGTTAAATAACTCATTTATTTATCGCTTTTGTATTCAAATTGCTAGTTTAATAATACATTTTACGCCTTCTGTGGATAAAATTATTATTTAGTGTGAGCATCTGAATATAATATTGCAATGTGTGTATGAAATATAAAGATAGGTTATGGGCTGATAATATGTGGTTGTCATTTTTATGACATTGAATATAATAAGTATTAACGTAGGTTCTTTGGACCCTTAAGGGTAAAAATCTAATTCAAATTCAAATCATTTTATTGCTTACTAAGTTATATACAGAAGGATCTTATATTAGGGTAGTGACAAACTTAGTAGCCTTTTTCAGGCATTGCAATTTTTTACAGGGTATGGTGAGGTAAGTTATTTAAATTTTATCATTATGTCTAGATTATAGCTTCGTGTAAGTCGTGTGTATGTATTATGTATGTATGTAGTAAAGTATTTCCTCACGTTACAAAGGCGATAAATTCACTCGACGTTTTCAAAATATTAGTATTTTTTTACTGGGAATTAATATTTTATCCACGGAGCATATTCTCAACATTGGAACTCACAGTTAGTGTCTGTTACCAGCCAGCTACAAAATATTTCGGCTGCGTGCTCACACGCAACGGATTCGAATTCAAAAAAAGGTTGTGTTGGAAATGTGAAACATTTAAATTGCACGTTATTGCTACTGTGCACGCGGCCCTCGCCCAAATACTCCAACGTTGTAATTATGAACACCGATTTGCTCATCTCGATCCGATGTTCCCGCAAATAAAAATCCTTAGCAGCCTAATTCGTGGGAGTCAACCCTTGCTTAGCGTGAGAAAGAAACAAAGGGATTACTGGAAAGTAGGTAATAACAACCGGTCAACATATTTCCATAATTGATTTAGAGTTTTATGAATTATTAGCTCAATGCTTGAAAATGCCGATTTCTAAATTAAAATGAGATAATTGTATCGCGGTACGGATGCGCCGCGCGCGCGCCCCGCTGAGAGGTCGCGCTTCACAAAACAACGCCGTCAACCCGACTGTCAGTACGAGAGACGCAGAATGAGAAATGTTACCAGCCAGAAAAAAACACCATAGAATATTCATTCATAAAAGCGAGCCATTCAGGTTTAGAAATTAGTTTATTTTAATTACCCGGTGAGTGTATTGTTGTATTAATTATTGGTGCGCCGGTCGCGGCCGCATCCCCGCATCCTCCCAGCGGCTGGACAATATATTTTATTGTCTTTCTGTACGGTTGTGATTTATACATCTAGTTAGTAAGTTATTTGAATTTTAATTTAGACGAGTTTTAATGGGGTACGCTTGAATGGATTCTAATTAGAGGAAAACAACCGAACGGCATCGCATGAATAATGTCGGGTATAAATTCCGGTTATGGCTTAGAAAAGCGACGGCCGCACTCGGCCTGACCTCTGTATTAACCACACAATAGCTCCGTATTTGCTATAATAAATGTGCTATTACAAAAAGTGGACTTTGAAAAATTACTAGCCTTTTAACTGAATGTTTTGTTGATATTTCATAGTTTAAAAGTGTTGTTATGATAAGCTAACAATCGAACGTGCCACTCTCGTATTACTGACGCTCTAGTTCATCACTCGTACACTGCCCGTACAATAAAGGAATGATTTTAACAACGTGCATTATAAAGGAGCACTAACAACAAGAATTACGATTATTGTCGGGCATTAAACATTAAAATAAAAGCATCGTGTTCACCTCGCGACATTACTTGAAACTTATTTCATTAATTGTTCCACCATTCATCGGTTGTAAATCAAAATATTGAAAAACAACAACACGTTCATTTGGTCGGTGCGGTACCTACACTATTAAAAAAATAAAGATTTTATCCTTGTTCTTATTGCCTATTAAAATATAATATCGGCAATGATTATTGAAATTCGAATTTTGAGATAGCCAATTAGTTGATTCGAACGAGTTCAAATAATGTTCGTTATAGATTATGTTCGCTCTGTGGGCGGGGTCCGAGTGACATGTCGTTAAATCTTTTTGACAATAACTATTATGGAATGTTATACAAGTATAATAATACCTGTTTCGGACGCTTTATTATTTTCGCTGTTAGCATAAATAATGAATTAATCGTTTTTGCTTTTAATAAAGAAGGTTTGCGACTGTTGGTAGAGCAGTTTATTCAAGACTACAGATAAAAAAGTTCGTGACGACTATTTCTTAAAAATAAATGTCTCTATAAATGTTGATAGTAAATCTAGCTGAATATCTATAATGAATATATATTAGGTAATTAATTAGAGTGCTCTATAATTACAATAAAAATAAAAATGCAAGCTTTTATTTTATCCAGTCAATATGTCAAGAAATCGGTTACATATTATTGAAAATCTGATTTATTATGTTAGAGTCGGCGATGCTTTAATATAGAGAATTAAAGTCTACAAAAAGCAACGTATTCGTGTGTGGCGTTCATCAAAAATGCTATTATTTTTATTTGGCACCAGACAATTGAAGTCCAAATACTGTTATTCAAAAGGAGACAGGCGAAGCAAAATTAATTTGTTAAAATTATATTCCGAACACTGGCTGTATGGACGAAGGACGTCGGCCATTTCGCTCCTGTTCTAAATTCAAAATTGGAAATTAATGGCGGATTTGACAGGAGCTTTATTGTGCAGCTAATTTAAATCTTATCAAGGTAGCGATGACAGCGCCTTAATGGGATCGCGAACATAAAAAATATAATGCCTTTCATTTCGTTTGAAGATTTCCTTTTGTATTTTAATTCCCTTTTGTTTATGTGTAAATTAATTTTGTAATTTAACAATAAGAGTAGATTAGGTATTCTTAATTGCGTAATCTGTTTACTTTCAGTGTAATTCGTTCCGTTAAATGAGTATTTTTCTTTACAATTATCTCCGCAAAGTGTATTAAGTAGCAATTTTTATTTCTAAAATAGTCTATAAAATACAGTAGCTAAATTAATATGGTCAATTTAGCGATTTCGTTGGAAATAAAGTAAGTACAAATTAAAGTGATTGTAAAAATGCTTAAACAAACCTATATTTCGCAATTTACAGCGTTAACAGGGAACTAGTCAGCAAGCTAAACTCCGGGAAAAGAGGAATAAATACTACTGTCTAGACATAGAGGCAGTCAAAAGCATAAACTAGAAATAATATTTTCTTCTAATTTTGCGATGACGAAATGTTTTTTTTACTGCTAAAATCACCGCTGTCCTTCGCGCGTTGATGTCTTTTCACTGAAAAATGTTCACTGACTCGTATAACGAATACATCGTAGGTATTTTAATCAAAAGATTATTGCCCATTATTTTTCTTAAGACACGAACAAATTTGTTGATTCTTTCACGGTACTTTATGGCAAGCGCTGTTTTCGCCAATAAGCGTGACTGATGACTAACAATTATAAAAATTTAAGCGATTACTATCCCACTGCTGGGCAAAGGTATCCCAGAATGATGGAAGGGTCAGGCCTTGAGTCCACCACGCTGGACAAGGACGGGTTGAGGACTGTGTAGACCAAGAACTGTTTTAAAGACATTTTAAGCATGCAAGGTTTTATTCATCACGATGTTTTGATACACATAGCTTCGTGGAGTCACCGGTGTGTTGCCTTGGGTCAGACTATCGATCAGTTTTTTCAGTCCTAAGAACTGCTCATTGATTCGAAAATAAAAATAAGGAAACCCTATCAATTCGTTTTCCTTTCATTGCTTAACAATTATTACATTTTTCATAAAATTATCACCAGGTACCTACTACCTGCTGAAGTATCAGTTCAACATTTTTGATAATTAGCGTAAAAATCAAAAGATTTGCCGCCATTCACCGCCGGTAAAAAATCTCTTTAATTTAAACGGATTTTCATGTGGCTTTCTCGAATAGATAGGCACTAGAAAGAGCCTTTCCTGCGGGAGGTTTTAGTGTATAGTTTGTTAATTATTTGTCTAGAAGTATTTCTTTAAGCGGCTAAACGTGTTACGCCTGAAGTAGTTGCTAGTATAAAATAAGTGTATTATAAGAAATCAAGTTAGTGAGAATTCCGTGGAATCGTTTAAAAGCCGCCGGATGAGTTACGACGGATGATAGTTTGTACAAATTAGCGGATGTCACACCTCTCAGCTTTCTAAGAATATATATAATTGAGTACTTCATACCAAGACATACAAAGCATCTATAGTTTACATATCTATACTTACTTTAAAAACCCCGAAGAACTTGTTTATAAGACAAGACATACAATGTACAAGAGTCTACAGAATAACTATTTATATTTACTTTTAAAAAGAGGGAGAGCTTGTTTGTCTAATTGAGCTTATATAAGGAAATACTTAACAACTTAGTAAAGACCTTTGCTTCAGAGAGAGCCTTGTATGCAAAGTTTGCGACTGACGGAGGTATATATATTTTCCAGAATTTGGAATATCAGAGACACGCAGATTTATGCAACTGAAGGGCCTGTTTGATACAGCAACTTTATTTTTAAGAAAATACAGAATTCAATTTATATTACACTTGCCATGGTTTTTTACTAAACAAAATCAAAAATATTTCAATATTAAGAAGTAAGGCTTTATTCGGCTTATTTTATGAAGGACTACAAACGTGTAAACTGTAAACCATAGAGCAAACAGCTCTCTTTTTGTTTTAAAGTATAAACTAATTTAATTATTTAGCGCGTTTATAATGAACGAGCCATTTTTATTTTTAATAAACTTATGATGAAATAAAATAATGACGCAACAAAACAAATGTGATAGCCCAGAAGCAAAATACTTGAGTCATCAATGAGTCAGTCTGGAATCCAACGTTTTTTTTTTCAAAATTCTCCTCACAATATGAACGTTAATTAATTTCCTGCATAATTGAATTTCCTGTGTTCCTAAAATACTTTTCTATAGGTGAATTTTGGCGTTTAGTGTTCCTGAAAACAATTCTTTAAGGGATATAATGTTCCCAACCAGCGCTGGCCAGCGTGGTGGCTTCTAAGTTTACCCGCTGTCATTCCGGGGGAAGACCCTAGCCCAGCAGTGGGACAGTAGAAAGTCGAGTGCACTCAAAATAAATGGCTTTTACAATGCGGCTAATTCTTTTCGTCGTATTTTGGTTAAGACACAAGGAAAGGATTTTTTTTCTCAGTCAAAGGAATAGTAAAAAAGTAAATTACACGTGAACCGAGCCGCGCGGGTCAGCTTGTTAATTTGTTATAAAACATGCATCTTAATGCTGGAGCTAAAGGCTGATCTTTATTAAAAATAACGTGTTAATTTGATACATAAGATATTATTAACTTAATTTTACTTTTGACCACATTTTTATAATAAAAAGTGTTTTGGACGTTTCACATTGAGTAGCTAATTTGTAAACTACAATTAAAAGCCTATTTCCGTATTTCATAAACATAAACGTTATTATTCAAAATATAAGCTTCTTGGGTAAATAAACTGGTTTTTAATAATAAATGTAAATAATATTCTAATGTACATAGCTTGTATTACTTAAATAAGTAGAGAAGACGTCTTAATGTGGGCAATAAGATTTATAGTAATTAGCGTGTTTTACGTACGTACAGAATAAAGACCATAAAAGAAACAGTGTAGTATTTTATTTCTAATCAAATAATAAATATAAATATCATTGCACAACTCACACCCCGTAATTTGAATTTCTAAACTAAGCAGAGCTTGTACTATGGTAACTAACTGATAAACATACTCATATACTTCGAAATACATAAATAGGTAAATTCACTACCAATCTAAGAACGGATACTAATACTCATCACATAAGTATTTGTCTAGGCAGAGACCAGAGAATTGGTACGATCCTCACAAACTTCTCTTGCCTCATTAATTATCGATATTTTTCGTAAATTGCTACAAATTATATTTTTATTGCAAATTAAGTTAGACTTTTAATCGCTAAAATGAAAATAATACTAACATAATTGTGAATCTAAAACTTTTAGTACCTAGTAATTATAACATTTTAATATATTTTGTTAATAATTATACATTTTGAACCGTATAATTAAATAAATAAACGTAAAAACAACGGTTTTTGAAGTATTTTTATAAAAGCGAACTAGTTTTTTAAAGATACAAAGGGCTGTCGTGTAATTTGTGTCGGCGACCGGCAATTATGAGGTTTAAAGTATAAGTTAGAGATACTGGCCGTTTAATTATATATGAAGAATGTTTTGTGCCAGCCCTACGCAAGTGTGTTTCAAAGATGTTTTGTTTCATAATAATAGTTTGTCGTTGATATAAATTATTTTTTTTAAAAGTTTTTTCGTAGATGTTTGTTGTTTTTTTAGTATTTGTGTTATTCTAGTTGGGTTTTGTAATTAGTGTTTTTTAATTTATGTGGTGTAAGAGGTATTTATGTACTTTATGTTAACGGATGTTGAAGTTCTTTTTTTATAATCAATGTGTTCTTTTTTATTTCTTAGCGATAATTATGAATTATACTTTTTTTGTTTGTATTTTTTCATTTTTTTCTTGTTTAAGTATCAAATCTATTTTTAAAATTATACACAGATTTTATTAAGCACTTCTATTATTAATCAAGTTTTTTTTCCGAAAAGTTTTAAACCATTATTTTTCTTTAAAAATAATCACAAACTACTAAACCGCAATATATAATCACCGTAATAATCACATATTAAAAAACATCTCTATTCAAAATATTTAGACAAAATCATAACCCTGAAACGCTCTACGCGCAGTAATACCGCTGCACTTTCAGTACCAGTACCTATACACGGGATTATATCAAACGGTATCCATAACTCGACATAGCTTTACCCAGGGAATAACAGCACGCCAGGGAACATACACAAGCATAAATAAGTCAGATACATCCATACCTCACGATGACACTGCATATATAGGTTCATGCCGTGGCGTCGCACGTATATCTATACTAAGGCAAACATATCACAGAACGCACTGTATGTCTCTCATATGATCATATCACAACAACGCAAGTTCTATCATATATCCGGAACTAACTCTAGTATCGCACTTCCCTTTGTACTGTGGTACATCGCTATCGATTCGGTGAGGCCCCGGGCGACGCGCGTAGATCACAGAATCACGCGTACGAAATGTAATAATAATCGACCATCCCGCGGGCTTATCTGTAAACGACTGCAGGCGAAAAGGTTTTCGCTGGGGGCGAAACGCCGTGCGTAGCTCGAGGCTCCGCCCCGGGGAGCGCCATTGGCCAAAATGCGGTAGCGAGCCTCCACAACGCCTCCCCATTGGCTCCCCGGTAGCCGCCGGTGGGGGTACCGTGTCGCATCCACAGACAATATTTTGACGTTTTTTTACCGGCGCGGTGGCATTTCTCGTCGCGGCGATTAATTGTAATTCTTTATGGCTATTGTAGGGTTAAGTGAGCAGTTATACGTGACGTTTGTGTTCCATGTTTGTATAGCTCGTTGTGAGTGGCTCGGCCGAGTGGCACATTTGCGCGGGCGCATGCGTTTTGTTACAGTTTTTGTCAGTATTTGTGTAGGCTCGTTGTGTCCGCGTTTGGTTCTCTTTTTTACAATTTTATTGTTGATTCTCAACACTTGTTTACATTTCGTTTGAAAGGTTGTCTGTTCGATTGTTCCCATGTTTACTTACTCGAAGGTAAAAATATTTTCAATAGATTTTGCAAACATTCGATACAGCTAAAAACTCTATTGTGAAGGAAACACTTGTAGTTTGATATCCTTTACAAAATAGTTCTATACTAAAAACTTTTAACTCTAAACATTCCTTCAATTTCGACGGCCTCCGTGACGAAGTGGTTAAGGTTGTCGCTACGCCACTACCATTGCGTCGGGAGGTCGTGGGTTCGATTACCACCCAGGACAATTATTTGTGCGATCCGTAAATTATTGTTTTTGGTCTGGTAGTATTTTGTGTTCGTTGTTTGTATGTTTGTAAAAGTCCCTGGAGCAATTGTTAATGCGGGAGTTGTTTTAAAATAAAAGAAGAATTACATATTATTTACATATTTTTTTGTAATTCTCTCGAGAACATTAAACAATACATGCATAGGCTCCCGTATTTTTCTCATAAAAATACAAAACAATACACATATATGCATTTATTATTATACAGGGTGTATTTCGGTACTCCCTTCATACATACATACAATGAACGCATCTGACTATGTTTATCTTAGAAAAGTGTGGGGGAAACGGATTTAGGGGTTTTCCTCAAGAGGGCGCGTACAAGGGTGCAAGGCTTCTAAGAATATATTGTTATTGAATGAATAATATCATAAAGAAATGTATTATAATAAGGATAATACTGCTGTTTTTAAAAGAATTTGAAAGAGAATTACTTATTTTGACTTTTTAGTGTTTGCTTGTATGACGCTGTAATTTTGAAAGTTTTGGTTTCTGTATTAAGATTTACTTATACAACTATAATAAAAACTGTATACCTTTTAGTTGTTCTGATTTCAGTTGATTTATATGATATCTTTTATGATATTTATTATGTGTTTATTAATTACAGTTGACTAGCTTCGGTCTTCGGGTTTGTTTGCATTTTCCCGATTTCTCGGAAATAAGTGTAGTACCCATAAGTTTGTCTGCATTGAGACCTTTTTCAAGGTTTAGTGTATTCTTGTGTTAATTTTCGGTTATAAACTATCATTATTCCAAAATTCCATTATAATCCATACACACATACATAACACGTTGACTGTAATACCTACTAGAAGGTGTAGGTGGAGGCAAGAATGAAATTCACTCACGTTTCGCCATTAATACTGTTTCAGCCTCAGTATATTGTAATATAATCATAAAACAATCAGTAATTTTGTTCGCAAGAGGAACAAACATACATACAAACTTTCACCTTTTTAATAGGTACCAATAAGACAGTGGAATTTCAGCAACACGTTCATGGCTTCAGTTTCAGTTATATTTTAATTTTATTCACGAAACGACGAATGAAAACGAATCAAATAGTGTATTTTTAACTTGCCGAAAAAAGAGCTTGTGGATTTCATTTGATGCCAGTTTTTCATTTATAGTGTTACTTATTCTTGTAAACCTCCTATTGCGCATTTTTGTTACAAGATAAGTTTCGTGTTACTAATTATTACCAATTTAAAATAGAAAGCTATTAAATAATGTATTTAGGAGTACGAGCTAGCTAGATTATAATAGCAATTCTACTTTTAAATATAAACTGCAATTTTGATTTTATCTAGTATTACTATTTTTTTTTATCCCGCTCTAATAATTGCTCTTGTGTCGCGGGGACCTTTACAAACATACAAACAACAGACACAAAGTACAACCAGACCCGAAACATCAATTTGTGGATCGCACAAATAATTGTTTCGTATGGTAATCGAACCCACGACCTCCCGACGAAATAGTAGCGGGGTGGTAGTCTAAACCACTGCGCCGGGGAGGCAGTCGAAATGTAAAGTTTTTGTCTAAGAATAAAACCACAGTTAGTGAATTTGTACATAAATTAAATTAAAATCGAGAACAGCCTTAACCAAAACGCGGAAGTATAAAATTACTAAAACAATACACATTTGCTGCGAACGCCTTTAGCGAAATAAAAAAATAAATGATCAAATGACAGCTGTCAAACCATTGTGTGGTCCAAAACTGTTGGCTTGTGGTGGCGACATTGTCAATTTTTCGGGCTTGCCATCGCGAATAATTGGAGATAATTAATTTCGTGTGGAAACGCGATGCAGTGTTTAATAACCTCCCTGAGGTGACGGACATTTGGTCGGCGCGCCACGAAATTTCCGAAAACTCTTATTATATCGAAAGTTTGAAACAGACCCGTTTTCTGTTACAAAGGGCATCGTTTGTTTGATTTGAATAGCTCATTATACTAATTATGTGTTTTCAAATAAGTTTAACGTAGCTTACACAGTCTCATACGTAGTAATTATATTTTGTAGTATTGTTAAAAAGGAAGAAAAACATTAACAGCTATCCCAAGAATTACTCTTTGTTTAAAACCTAAGTTATGGTTACAATGTTTATTACTGTTTAAAGGTAATTAGCTTATTCCAAAAAAGTTTACCCATTGGAATTAATTTTACTTGGAACACCTGAATGCTCAAATGCGCAGCGGGTTTAGCTCGCATTATTGTTTTATCTTTCGTTCATAGTTCAAAGGGGAGTAATCCAACGCATTTTCTATATATTAAAGAGCCTGAAATATACATGAAGACATACTATATCACGCCTATTATAGCGAAGGTTTAGAGTTGTATGAAATACATCCACGTCCCGCATTAGCAATTTTAATGTCATGTAATGGGCACGTTATCAAACCCCAGGCTTACTATTCAAGATATTATTATACTTATAGATTAGAAAAATGCAACAGGACTATACCCGACCCGGGAATCGTATCCGAGACCTCATGATCAACAGTTGCATTATTGAGTTCACCACAGAGGCAGTTACACAGAAGAATAGTAGTATTGTAGCCATTAGAGCTTGAATAAACGTTATTCAAGCCCGAATACCTCATACAACCGCGACTCTCGGTACAGAGGTAAAGCCTTAACGACATCCTTAACTGAACACCAAGCTTAGAAATCTATACTAATATTATAAAGGTGAAGAGTTTGTTTGTTTGTTTGAACGCGCTTATCTCAGGAACTACTGTTGCGAATTGGAGAATTATTATACTGTTGGATAGCTCATTTATCGAGGAAGGCTATAGGCTATATAACATCACGCTACGACCAATAGGCGCAGAGTAGCAATAAAAAATGTTACGAAAATGGGGAAAATTATGACCCATTCTCTATTATGTGACGCAAGCGAAGTTGCGCGGGTCAGCTAGTATCGTATAATAATAATAACCTACATAAATTAACTCAATCACGGTCAAAGTATAAGGTAGTGTAAAATTGCAGTGTTTAATTGTATACAAATATGGTGCGCGGAAGAAATATTAACTGTATATGGTGACTATTATTGAATATTGACACCATTATGAAATACAATGTATCATGTTTTATGGAGATTATATCTACTTTGTAGCGGTGTTGCAAGAGACTGCTAGCTGAAGTTCCACGGTTACAGAATATTGGACAACTTACAAACGATCATTTGATTCCAAACTAAGCAGAGTTTGTACTATGGTAACCAAATCTAACATATAAAATTCTCGCGTCACAGTTTTCGTTGTAACGCTCCTCCGAAACGGCTTGATGCTCACAAAATTTTATGAGAATCCGCCAACATCTATTTTACATACACCTAAGTGACACAATTTTTTTTTATATGGCAAAGCAACGTTCGCCGGGTCGGCTAGTAACTGATAAACATACTTATATACTTCTAAATACATATTTACAACTTATATACATAAATTAACAACAGATACATGCTCATCAACCAAATATTAGTCCTGAGTGGGATTCGAGCCCGCTATACGCGGCGCTCCGGTTAATGCGGCGAGGTAACTATGGTAACCACTGCGCCAATAGGATGTCTTGATGCGGCTCCAAGAGTGTCCGAGACTAAAGCTCGTTCTAGATTTCTGTCAGATAGCCCATCAGAAGGAATTGACAATAGTTTTCATACATTTACTGTCACTTTATTTAGCAGATAGGTTGACTAATACTCATTCATAAGAAACCTATGGGCTTAAATCTACTAATAATAATATATTCTAAACATAACCAGTTTATAAATATCGACCCAAAAATATCTACTTTGTATTCGCACTATTTCTGTATATTATAATATCTACTTGAATTTTATTGAAGATTTAAACATCAGGTAGATGCTGCTAAACATTTAATTTATACATCAAAATATTTGCACCAGCAAAATTGTGACTTTATCTTCAAATCTACAAACACATGTAGTCATAAACAATGCATACAATAAAAGGCTAAAAAACCACAACAAACTTCTGACAAAAAAATAGCCGAACATATTATCGGCTCATTAAAGTCTAATACGCCGCGGCGACCCGACCCACGGGTCATCAATTAAAAATTACAAAAATGACAGTTCCATATGATAAATTTTCATTTTTTGACTTATGCCGTTTTGTCTTACCGACCCATTAGTCGCGGTGACCCGTTAGATTTGAATTTTAGAATTACGTAACGGTCTCTTGGAAAGTTAAAAATTAGGTTTGAAATTAGATTTGTATTTTTTTTATTGGTCGCCATTTTTTATTTTTATTGTTGATTCGTTTTTGTTTTAATCAAAGTCATTATAGTGCTATTAGTGGTGAAACTTGCACAAATTGTTTTTGCTTTTTCTTCGATGATAATTTTTAATCATGGGTTCGTAATAGTGCTGATTTCCGATCATTAATTTCTTTGTCAAGTCGAAAATGCAACTTGTTATGCAAAAAAATATATTTAAGAGTGTGCCTAGAGCCATATTCTAGTTTAGATCGTAGCTCAACGTTAACCTTTAGCATTTATTCTGTAGCAAACTAACTACTAATCAAGGAAGTAATTCCTAGGGTCCAGTCTCATAAAACATACACAAAGTCCTCAACTACCAATAATTAAATAACATCCAAATCATAACGATCGCTCCAAATAAATCATAGACATTTTTTACTGACATTAAAAATTCGATTCCTTCGCTGATTAATCATAAACAATCTCGATCGGAATGTAGACTGGCAGTATTAAAGAAGAACTTAAAATAAAGAAAATAATCGTCTAAAAATTGTGTTATGAAGTAGGTATATAATTTGGTAAAAATGTGAAATATTTCATGTCGGTCGTGTGTAGTATACAATTACGCGGGAATTCGTTGAGGCACGCGAGCTCACCTCTATTATTCGACTATCGGGTGATTGTCTATTAGAACATCACTAATGTCATGTGATACACGCTCACTAATATACTCTAATTATTGTACGTGGATAGTGTGTTTTTGAAACCACAAAATTTTACTGTTTTTATGAGAAAGTCTCTACGTACGAAGTCAATTAATAAGTAATTATTATGAATGGGATTACGTATTTACCGAAATAATTTCAACAAAAATTCCAATTCAATTACAATAATTATGTATAAATAATAATAGTTAATGTTATAATTCAATTATTTCAACATGGAAAGTAGGAACTAATTAATGTTTTCAATGTCCTTAAAAACTAAATTTGTCAAAACTAGAAACACATTTTTCTACATCATTTATAGGAGCCTATACAATTTAAATAAGAACACAATTATAAATACACAATATGTTTTAGTTTTAGAATGTTTATGTGATCACTAGTTGACAAGCGCGACTTCGCTCGCGTGTAAGTCGGATAAAATATAATTAAAGTTGTTATAATTCTCTGGTCTCTGCCTACTCCAATAAGGCGGCAGGATTTTAAGACTGTAATAATGAAGAAATAAAACAATTATATAAAAATATAATTGCTAAAATAATGAAACTTATGTTCGACATCGGGTATTTCATCATGATCAAGTATCTCTATGCATAATTTTATCAAAATCGGTTAAGAGATTTAGTCTTAGACACGTAGCAGACAGACAAATCTGTCTGATTGAGCATTTTATAAAAATAGGTGTGAACAGTTTAAATTTTATGAAGACTTTTTTTTACAGTTTGGCTACAATCTTAATTGTAAGTTAAACCTAGGCAAGGAGACGAAGCGACGACGAGGTGGAGGTGTGTAGTAGATAAAGAGGTGTGTTGTCATGTTGACAGAAACAGGTGGTTGATAGTCTAACAATTTTCTGCTTCATCAAGAATAGACTTTGTCTGTAGGTGGGACTCTGTGGGACGGTAGAGTTTACAAGAAACAAAGTAACGTTTCTTAATATTTTTGTACTTAATATATGAGTAAAATATATCCTACCGATTCAAAGATTGATATAATTGTAGAGCCCGATAAAAAACAGAATTTTGATTACGATTTGTCGTAGCTCAGTTAGATTTCTTTAATGAGCTCAGGCTAAATATTGTCTTAACTCATATATCCACTTATATTACAGAAGATTTAAGCCCCTTAAATAAGTTTCAAAGCAAGCACAGAATTTCGCCAAAGATTGCATGGAAATAACAAATCAATGTTAAATCGTAAGGGCCAAGGGCTTAAAATTAATAATGAATAATAATGATGTCTAATCATTCTCACTGTGGGGTAAATCGCACGGAATGCTTCAACTACTAAAGAACCCTGCAAATGGTCTGTTAAACCTTATCACGTTGATGTTATCAGTTACTTATTATCATATAAAAACAGTAACATGAGTGAAACTACCCATAATTATGGCGGGACATCGTTGTTCGTGAAATTAGAGGCTGTTTTGAACTAGTCCGAGATGCTATCGGGATAATCAGCGTGCGAGAGATCTTTTACATATTTTTGAGTAACTGAGATAACTTTTGGTTTAGAAAATTGATGCAAGGGAGAGTGATGAAAGCTTTGTTGTCGAATAAAGTTCGTGGCAGTTAATGGTGGCCCAATGATCACTGGTCATAATTCTGCTACAATTGTAGGCAGGGGAAGAGTCCATACGCAAACTAGGCTGTGACTTATATTTGTTACTAGCTGACCCGCGCAACTTCGCTTGCGTCACATAAGAGAGAGAATGGGTGAAATTTTTCCCCGTTTTCGTAACATTTTTTACTCGTACTCTGCTCCTATTCGTCGTAGCGTGATGATATATAGCCTATAACCTTCCTCGATAAATGGGCTAACTAACACTGAAAGAATTTTTCAAATCGAACCCGTAGTTCCTGAGATTAGCGCGTTCAAACAAACAAACAAACTCTTCAGCTTTATAATATTAGTTAGTATTAGTTAGTATAGATAAAGTGGTTAAAAACAAAGAATTGCTAATGGGGTAATTGCAATGTCCCAAAAGTCTTCGATTTTTTTAAGCTTTATTGTCTATTTTACTCTCAGGTTGTAGTAGAAGACGAGTAGATAGAGATAGAGCACATCTTATAATGTATATGGTTAGGTATCAATTAACGTATAAGCTGGAAATTTTCTCAACATTTGCATATAATTATTTCCTACCTAAGGCAATTCCGCAATAAGAATCACTCTTCGCGGGGAATTTTACAAACATACAAACAACGGACACAAAGTAAAACCAGCCCCGGAACAACCATTTGTCGATCGCAATCGCACAAATAATAAAATTGTTCTGTGTGGGAATCGAACCCACGACCAGTGACCTTCCAACGCAATGGTAGCAGCAGCGTGGCGACCAGCACCAGGAAGGCAGTCAAACCATTGTCTATCCATACATATTCTTCTTAATTTCCATAGCCAAGTATGCAGATGGTACCACGTGGTGACGAGCGCAACCTATACTTATAGGAACATTAAAATGCCGATGTTTTTCTACAACATAATGAGCCGAGCTGTTTTTGTGTTAGATGATCTTCATTATCGTCACAGCATTTTTGATACATGTGTATTTTTGGGATAATATTTTTAAGTGATTTTTGTGTTGATAAGGTTTTTATTAAATTTTATTTTGTGTTAGTATGTTAAGTTTTTGAAGGTGTAACGATATTTGAGATTGAACATTGTATTTTGGTTTAATATATTTTGATTTTAAGATCATCTGCGTAGACAAATTATTATGAATGTTAAAAACATACACATACACAACATCACGCCTGTTTTACACGAAGGTGTTGGCAGAGCTGTATGAAACAATTTAAGTAAATATTTACCATGTCCCATTAGGCTAGAGTCTCTCACCAAAATGGTTAAGGACTAATTAAATTTAATAACCTTAAAAAAAATAATGATTTACGTCGTCTTATAATTAAAAGAGCTTTTCTCAAGAATTAAGTTATTATAATATAAAAGTTTCAAATATTTTAACAAATATGTTGCACTTTCAAAAACATTAAAGCTAAATTGCACCATCAAAAGTTTATCTCTTTGCGAGCGTGAGGTCCCAACAATCGCCATATTGTTTCCAAAATTACATCTATCAATCACAATTTACTTTTTAAAACGATATAAACGTTTTAAACAACAGTCTTTTAGTCGAGTACTACAAAAAGAATCGACTAACACGATACCAAATTATTATAATTCGACTAAAGGATCATCTCACTAATCTGATAATCGATTGACTTAACCTTTCATATTTTTGATTTGGAGAAAAAATATTGATGCACGAAACTGCGCTTTTGGTCTTTTTTCCTTAATAACATGTAAAAATGTAGATAATCATAGTGTTGTCTGATTGTTGGGTTTTTAGGTGTTTTTGTCCTTATGTCATAAAGCATGTAATCAAGAGGTTTTAAATACATTTAATTATTGGTAGGGAATGATTGGACAAAAAATGGCACACCTTAAGTGACGGTCTGTCCATATATCATTAGATTATTATGTTTGCTTGCCTGTCGTCTTCAGTAAAATTGTCATCGAGCTTTATTTGTCTTTTTTATTTACGAGTTGAATTGACAATGTGTTTCACATAATATGTGATTATTTCTATTCTGTAACTTTTACGTGTGATTGTTTTTAGAGTCTCTTGCGAGTCTTACGAGTTACCTGTGATATAATGATATGAAGTTATTTTATTCGTAGGACAATTTTGTAAGAAATACGACGATAAGTAACGATGTTAAAATATTTTTTTTATATCTACTAGTTTTTTCATTTCTTTATCTTAACCTGATCTATGGTTGCGTTACTGATTATCATTTTATAAATCTGTTATTATTGAAATTGTATTGTTAGACGTCAGTATTTCTATACAATCAGGACTTTCTCGCCCAAATTATCCAGATGATTTCTTTTAACAAGAGGGCATATAGCACAATTTAAATCCTATTTACAATTACGTACCATTAAAGATTTAAGCCGTCGGTATATTCGGCCCGGGACAATTTAGTCCCAACTCTAAGACAATATAATTTGACTGATTGATTGCCCACCATCCACCATCACGGCCATCCACGGCGCGCACGCAACACAGTTTAGATTTTACAACATTTCACGGTGATCGTTGTTTAATGTGATTTACTAAATGTTCGGGGAAAGTAAAACAAAGGAGGAATTTACACTACATAGGTATCTAGTTACTTAAATAAAAAAATATTACTTCAATAATAGTAAGTACATACATACATAATATCACGCCCACTCCCATAGGGGTAAAAAAACCAAAGAATGCCACTCGATCCTAACAAACTTCCCTTATATGATAAGTGAATTTCTAAAATCACCCTTACGTCGTATACGGCATACTCAGACGATTTAAGTAATTCTGAAAATCTGAATGTTATATCTATTCCTACAACACACATCAAGGTAAATGGCTGTGTGTGTTCGTAATAAATATGCATTTTGTGAATTATTTTCACATATTTCACTAAAATAAAAATGATTGACACTTTTCAGGCTAAAATTACAATCTAAATAAAAAAAATATGTTTACTACGAATTTACGAACAAGATATGAGTAAAGGTTTAAATCTACCGAATCTTAAATGTAAAGAATCACAGCTGTAATATTTATGTGTGGTATCTCAAAATTTCCGAAATCTCATTTATGTAAAATGGAGTCGTTAAGATATGGCTGCAATTTGGTGGTATCATGGTCGAAATATTGATGGATGGTAGCGCAGGTAGAGCACTCGGCTGTGCTCTACAACACTGATTTATTATACTATTTCTTTATTAACTACTTTACTTAATTGTAGTATATTTGAGAGGCGAACAATACGCTTTGAGTATTAAAAGAATCTATTAGAAGTTGACTGTAAAAATTGTGGTACAATATAAGAGGCGAAAATGCGCTTTGAGTATTAAAATAATATTTTGGGAGTGGCCAGCGTGATGTTGAAGTGTGTATTCTGTGGATCTATTTATGAGAAAACAAATAGTTGTTTTTGGTTTGGTTTGGTTGTATTTTTTATTCCTGAAGCTTAATTTTAGTCCTAGGCAGCCTTAGTGAAATTTAATAGGGATTACAGGCCAGTATTTAAATTGTTTGCACTATTTTGCATTATTTCCACAGACTATAAGAAATATACCACGTATAAGTGACAAAGTAAATTGTTATTAATATGTCTGTATTCGTAATATACTAATTTTATCAATTTTACTTCAAAAATACATTAAACGTCCTAAAAAATATCAATCGGTGGACGTCTAACAACAAAAAAAAACACTTTTCAAACCTCAAAATTTGATTCCTTTGCCCAAAAACATATTGTCGATGAAATTAAAAACTCGAGTACTAGGGAAGGGTGTTTGGTATTGCACATCGCGTGGTTTACCCTCAAATCGATTATGGTAATTCGATATATCGATGTACGAACAGGTGCATCGAAACATGAAGGAGATTGGATGTTTGGAGTTTAGTTAATCAATTCATGTTTAAATTTTATGCACGGAATGCAAATGGAGTGAAATTCAAATTGCTGGTGAATATGGCTATCGATGTTGGAATATTGTAATTTGATGTAATGTATGCGTGCTTTTGATGTTTCTGTATATATTAGGTATTAAATTAATTGTTTTTAGATTGTTCAGTTGTTGTTGTTTTCTTTACATGCTATTATTGGTCAGTATATAGGAGCGTAATAATTTTAACTGGAAATACTTTATGTCAACTATAATCTTATAATAGTATATTTTGTTACAAGTAAAATGAAAGAAACACATTGCAATTGTAAAGTTACTGATAGACATCGTTGACTAGTTATTAATATCCCAAAACGATTATCTTGGTATAAAAACCAAACAGATTTTTATCTCAAATTGATAATGACTATGTTTTAATCCGACAAAAAATAACAATCACTTCGTCCTATAATATTAAAACATCAAAAGGACTAAAATCGTTTTAAATTGTAAATCGAATGTGATTTCAAGCATCGATTCCCTCCGATTCGCCCCTTCGCATCGCTTGCGTGCCGAAAATCGCATCACGCAGATAAGTTTCGAAAGCGTTCCAAATTCAAATTGAACTGGCAGGTGGCGCGTGCTCTATGCATTTCGTTTGCATATTGGCGCGAAAATGTTACAATACGACCGCCATTTTTTACCCCGAAGCAAAAATATTTTGTAGAAAAATTAACAAAATATTTCCTGCGATTCTTTGTTATCAAACATCGATTCGTTTCGGGGAACGCTTGTTTTAGGAAAATAGTTAACGAAACAGAATTTTATGAAAAAAATAGAGCGATAGAGCTGACCATATCTACGAAAATAAAAACCGAAAACATTGATAAAAGAGTCGTAACTTAATAAAAAACAAAGATGACTGACCGCACAAGTACCTAGAACACTCGAAGCATAAAATTACATTAACTCACCTACCTTTTTACAATAACGAATACACGTGTCGGTAAATAACCGTAGTTACGGTATCACTAGTGTTGTACCCCTCAAGAACCGTCACAATACGCGCATGGCCACTCATACAGCCACGCGCCGCCCATTAGAGGCTGAATAAAAAACATTACACTATTGTTTGCCACGCGGCGTCACTCGATACGTCTTGTTTATTAAAACTGACGGATTATTGCATTAGCTTGTTAACCGTGGGTTTTATTTTGATGAAAAGATAACTAAATATCAGTATCCCCTTACATATAAGACGAAATCATTTTATGGGAAAATTATTTTATGAGAATTTTAAAATATGTTTTTTTTATTACTTTTATCAAAAAATATGATGTCCTTATACATATATAACTACAATATAAATATCGTTAATAAAAAAAACCGCTTTTATATTTTACGTATTTTAAAAATGTCAAATAAAACGCAGGGAAATTTTCCTTTAAAAAAACCGAAAACAATATAAAACTATAGGTATGAAAAGTTTTTTTAAATCTACATTTAAAATCTAACTGTATACAGAAGAAAAATATAAAAATAATTAAAATAAGCCACGATATAATATCTTTCCATCACTGTTCTCGGGTAACGTGCCCAGAATACTAGCAGAATATAAAAAAATGAATATTATTCTCGTATTTTTATTATAAAAACACATTAATGTATTACTGGCTGGGTTTGATTCAAACATGATAACACACTTGTCACCCATGTCTATGTCTTATCAATTAAGTACTACTTGCATGTATTATATTGTATACATAATACCACCCGAAGGTGTAAGCAAAGGTGTATGAAATACACCTACGTTTCGCCATTACCAATGCTAGTCCCATGAAATAGGGGGCGGGCTTTTATTGCAAACTAGTTATTGCTATTGAGAAATATTCTAACCAATACACATTTATAAAACTCTTCCGTTGCTGAGTGACTGATGGACAATGCACAGCCGAAACTACTGAGCGTAGAAAGTTGAAATTTATATATGTATGAAAATTCCTCAGAAATTTACAAAAAACCTCTCTTAGACTTCCTCTAAGCTTCCTACGGAATTTTCTCGAAAGCGGTAGTCGGTAGTCCATAGCCAGTTGCGCTCACCGGTCGGTAAGCAATCTGATGGTTAAGCTAACCTTGACGCGGTCGTTCCATAGATGGGTGACCGCGTAGTGGCATTTGAAATGGGCGTCTCCGTGCTTCGGAGGGCACGTAAATAGTCGGTCCCGGTTGTTGTCAATTAAGATAACAGTCGTTAAGCCACGTTAAAGGCCTTGAAAAACTTTGACACTAGGTTGACCACTAACCATACGATAAGAAGAAGGTAGTCGGTAGTCGCAAGACATTTTTCCCCTAGTGTATACGTTGCTACAACAACGTTATAATTACACGGTAAAATGCAGATGTATTTAATGGGTGCTAAATATTCTGAAATGGTATAATTTTGCTGTTTACATGCTCGATACGATAACTGATAAGAACTCTACCGTCGTCGTATAGTTTTTGTAGTATGGCAACAATATAATAATCCTTGTTTTTTACTGTTGTTGTCGTAAAATAGTGGTTAAGGTCGTGTTATTATAATGGAGTGATGAGAACTTTCACTACATGTATTTCACTCTACAAAAATAGTAATATGTATAAACGAAGAATTCACTCGTAGATTCAACCCTGTTGCCATTAGGTCTTAAGAATTTTACGTTTTTGTTAGCAGTTGACATCAACAGAGATAAAAATAACTGGTACTTAAACATTTAAACACATAAATAGTTTTTCAGCAAGCGTACGACAGTGTTCATATAAGATTTTTATCTTGCTCCTTTTCATCACCCACCAGTCCGAAGTCATCCTGAACCAGTGGTCAATTCAGTTAGTGTTTCTTTGGTAATCATAAGTTTAATTACAGTTGACACTTTAATAAACATAATCATTAGCTCGATTCTCTACCACTATCGACTACTGACAACCGGCTAGCTATCGTGCAATTTTGTCATTACGTCGGGAGGTCGTGGGTTCGAATACAACACGGGACAATGATTAAAATTTGTGCGTATACAAATAATTGTTTTGGGTCTGGTTTGTACTTTGTGTTCGTTGTTTGTATGTTTGTAATTCCCCGCGACACAAGAGCAATTCTTAGTGCGGAAGTTGCCTTTTTTTAAAGAAAGAAAAGGAAAGAAATAAGTGTCAAAATATCACCAAACTAAATAAAGGACTTAATTTTAAGGAGCTTCAAATTGTTTGTTCTTCAAAAGCATATTGACTTAATGAATCAGTAGTGGAACAGTAGGCACGGCTAACGAGTGGGTGAGCAGAGACAATGGTGTCACGCTGCGACGCGCGCGCATCCCGCTGTGCGCGACACCCGCGGCGATGACGTCACTGTGTGCGGGGATTGTGACGTCATTGTACACTGATTGGATGTGGCGGGGAAAGATTTGACGCTGTCAATGAGTGTTTGTGAGCGGTTTGGTGTTATTGGAATGTGGTTTTTGGTTATTAGATGCTTAGATACAATTTTGGTTAAACTCTTGTTAATAATTTAAGATCCTAGATTCTCATATTGTTTCAGTGAAGTGATTGTCATTTGTTCTACCTCATAGGAATAAATTTATATGATAGATAAAGAGATGAAGTCATGGGTTTCATATTTGATCGTTTTCGGATTCGAATCAGCTGATAACTACTGAGAATTACATAAAAATTTGAGACTTAGTAAATCGTACAAAAAATCTTTAGTTACAGTAATAATAATAGTTTATTCTCAAATATAGGTTTATAAAAGCAAAATATAGTTATTGACGTCTTACACACAACATTTAGAACAATTCCATCCAACCTCTTTATTACAACCAATCATTATTATTAACCCACAAATAAATCGTGTCTATGACACTAGGGACGTTCCCAATGCTCCAAATAGGCGCTTATACTCGATCCGTTGTCTATGGCCGGTCCTGTCATTACGTAGATTTGTGGGCTGCAGATAAAAAATACGGATAAGGTGATTATAGCCATAGTGTAATATTAGGGTTTGTGGTCCCCTTTTTTGTGTTTTTTTTGTCTATAGTTCAAGAGACTTTCTGGCGCAGGACAAATTGATTTGGGGTTGTTGAGATTGTAATTTTTATTATATTATAATATGCATGATTTAATGTGAAAATTCAACGGGACTCATACTGTTCGACCGCAGCTATTTTACCTCTTTAGTTGGAAGAATTTGAGCACCAGAATTGAATAAAGTCGGAAAAAATATTTACATCCAGGCTAAGAAATTGTACCCCTAAATTCCAAAGTACTTCTTGACAAAACTACATTTCGAGTGTAGCGTAAACTGAAATAAATCGTTTTATTCTTTTGAATCTATCATTTATCAATCAACGTTTAATCATGCGTTGATTTGGAATTTTATAAGACAATTTTGACATTAGTTTAAGCACGACATGATTGAATGAGATTTCTATAATGTCTGTTGTATTGCTTAGGCCAATACTATTGGTAGGAAGCGATAGCCAGACGTGCTCACCGATAGGTAAACGATCTGTGAGTTAAGCAACCGTTGACGCGGAAATTCTATAGATGGGTAACCGCATAATGGTAGGTATTTTAACAGGGCGTCTCCGTGCTTCGGAGGGCACGTATAAAGTCGGTCGGTAAGATAACAGTCGTTAAGCCATGTCAAAGGCCTTTCGGGCGGCTTGAACAACTCTGACTCTAGGTTGACCACTAACCATATGATAGATAGAGAGATATATAGATAGGAAGCGTTGTAAGCAGCAAAACCGCTATATTAGACGTGTTGTATGTTAATTAATATTGATAGCCAACATTCAAATAAATAGGAACTATTCTGCGAACGCTTCCAGGCGTTTCTTAATGAAGATATCTTGCTTACAAATAGAGTTATTTTAATCATTTCTTATGTAATTATTTATGTTCCGCTATGGTATTATTATTAAATGATCTTAGATTTTATTATGAATGTATCTAACTTGATAACCATTTGCTCAACCGGGAAATCGAACCCTTTACAAATGATCAACAGTTGTCTACTTTATCTTCACAACGGTAGTGACAATTATATGAAGCTCTACAATTGATGGGATGAAAACCACTATCTCTATCACACACTTAAAAAATCTATCTCTCCTTCTTAATTTACATGATAGCTTATATTTTTATGATATACAACGGCTCTTCATCATAATCATATACGACAAAGGTGACAAGTAGTGGCATAACTACAGAGTAGCAAATCGGTATAATACTACGATGGGACTTCAAAATCTGAATTTCGTAATTTTAAACAATATTAATGGCCGTAATGATTTTTTTATATTTTCGATACTGGTGACAAATATTTCTACACAATTCCAAAAAAAAAACAATTAAAGCACAAACAAAAGGCAAAACAATAAAAAAAAACTCAACCTAAAAAAAGGTTAAAGAAAAAAGGTGTGTTTCCATGAGTACAGCGAGAGGTGCGCAGGCGACTGCGGCGAGCGACTGACCGGTGAAATTGTGTATGGGAGGCATGGCCGGTCATTTATCGTGACAGCCCCGGGCATCGTACCTACTGCCCGCTAGTACGCTATTGCAGTGTAGGCACTCCATGAGGGAGAGGTTGCGAAGGTTTTTGTGGAAGATTTAAGTTGTAAAGGGCTTTTGTCTTTGATTGTAAATTTGGGAGATTATATATTTTAATGAAATGTGCTTGGAAAGTTTGCTTTGTATTTCAGTATATAGCGAAAAGTATCTAAGAATGTAATTTGAAATAATGTTTACAAGGTATAGAATTCATCGACAAAGGTGTGCCATTTGTCAGGCCACGGGACAACTAAGACAAAGTCAGTTACGGCTATGTTTTTGTTAAGTGTCATGAGTGAAAAATATAAATTCATAATGTAATTTATTTAGAAGTTTGTTAAAGTCTCACTGGATTTCATGACGTTTTGGCGCAATATTCGCTAGCCGCTACAATCCGGAGTAAAGTGTTTGTTCACCTAAATTCCAATATAATGTATTTTTCATTAGCCTGTCAGGCGTCTCATTGCTGAGCAAAAATATTATTTGAAATCATCACATCACCGGCCAGCTCCGACCAGTACTAAAAAGTTCAGGTCTGTTCGGGACTTCCGCTTCTGCAATGACCGCCCCCAGTTAATAGAACTTAAAAGCCCACATTGCAGGATTCATATTGCTAGATTAAAGAAATAATGTCTTAGCACCGTTTATAGTATGGTGACCCTACCTACAGCCATTACGATTCTTGGTACTAGGTGAATGTAAACTGTATCTGTGCTATTTACTTAAATATATAATCGATCCCGTATTGTGAAATTACTTGTACATTATGTACCAGTTAGTAGACCACCGAGGAACAGACCATGTCACAAAGGCAAAGGTTTAATGGTATTTTCAATAACCTATCGTTAGTAAGAAAAAAAGTGCCATATTTTCATTCCATTTCAACTTATTCTTAAAAGTACTTCAGTCGCTATCATGCGTTTCAAAGCTACAAAGGCAGCATGAAACTTAAGATTTAAAAAGTTGAGTAACATTTCTGCATGCGGCCGGTAAATATTTATGTAAAGTTTTTTATTGCACTATCCCCCGATTTCTGAGGTACATTTAGCGGTACTTTATCTATTCAATAGCGTTTAAACTCATTAAAAAAAACGCTATTCATTGAATAAACTACTATTTAATAGCGTTTTTTTTTGTATGAGTAAAACTACCGCCAAATGTACTCAGAACCCGGGGGTAAGAAGTGTTTCTATGTCATAGGGGCTTTACAAGCATACAAACAAAGGACACAAAGCACAATCAGACTACAACCAAATACAACATTGTTCGTTTCGGTATCGAACCCATGACTTCGCCATAAAGAATTAAACACTCTATAAACTTCAACAACAATGTATGGTATCAGCGATTAATTGATCAATAAATGACTTAATTCTATGCGTGGAACGGAAAGATGTGCTTACATTTAACGAGCCATGCGCCGCGTACAAAGACACCTATAATTTCAATTAATTTTATCATGAAAGAGACCATCTTATCGAGTGATCAGAACTACAAGGTTAGTATACAACAGGCTATGCTAACTTGGGACCACGGCTTAGCTCAGTTGGCAACTATTTGAAAGCCACTTTGCTGTACATTGTTTTCTCCCTTAGATTATAGTGATTAACACGATACGCAAAGCATCAATGTACTTAATAGTGACCATTAGTTATGTAAAATCTCTGCTGTATAACCTGCGTGCACCGAATCATCAAGCAAACCAAGGTAAAGCTGATACACATGCTTAATACTAGCAAGAAGAAGTACTAGTAGCACGTGTGTCGAAACACTGCCAGTAATAAGCATGCTCATTTTAATATTGTTCAAGTCAGTCGGATTTGAAAAATTATTTCGGTATTAGATAGCCCATTTATCGAGGAAGGTTTATATATCATCACGCTAAGATACGATACAATAGGAGCAGAGTAACAGTAAAAAATGTTACAAAAACGGGGAAAAATTTCACCCATTCTCTTTAATGTGACGCAAGCGAAGTTGCGCGTGTCAGCAAGTTGCCAATAAAAATTATTTAACATACATACATAAAATCACCCCATTTTTGTATGTTAGTTAGTTTATCCCTACAAATTTTACTTGGTCCATTCACTTCTAAACAAATCTATCGGATACGAACTACGCACAGCTGACCTTTTTGCAAGAAAAATATGATTTAATTTCGATCACAATCTATCATATCATGCGTCATTTATACAAGCACATGGTCTATAACACAATGTACATATATTATGTAATTATCAGACACAATGAATAACATGATCACTCAATTATCGGCTATAAATCAACTGTACACTAGTCACTCCCCGCGGCGTGGTCTGCACGATGTCATACGATAACACTAGCTGATAAATGATGACAAAGCTTTGCAGCTAGTATATTTTTTAATTAAGTTATTATGCAATTTAAGGTTCATTTATTTTAATTGCCCTTTTAGTATATACGACTGCTCCACGTTTCGTGTGGTTATTGTGTCTCCAGTTGACAACCGCGTGATAACACTGATAGCCACTATTCTGTACGTCGTTTACTTCTTACGTGTCTAATTTTTTTTTTATTAATTTGACTGCCCCCGTGGCGCTGATGTTTAGGTCGCCACGCCGCTACCATTACGTCGGGAGGTCGCGGGTTCGATTCCCACACGGAGCAATTATTTGTGCCATCCACAAATAATTGTTTCGGGTCTGGTTGAACTTTGTGTCCGTTGTTTGTAAAAGTCCCCGCGACACAAGAGCAACTCTTAGTGAGGGAGTTGCCATTATTGAAAAAAAAAGGGCTCGTTGGCAGGCAAGGGTCCCTATGTCCAAACATACTGTCATGACAAACTTCTGTAAATGACGAACTGTCAAATGATTGATTTTTATTGCTTAATCGAAGAATTCAAGACGTTATTTTGCCAGGTGAAGCTTGAACAGATGGCAATATAAACTATTTCAGACATTTATTTACTTTTGTTGATAACAGTAAAATAATAATCGTTAATGAAATTGTAAAAAAAATATTTGATAATGAAATCATTACGATTTCGTAGAATGAATGATGAGTAAAACAAGTAACATGTTTTAAATTTTTAATCTTTTATAATTAATCCAGATAATCATGACATAATCATACTAATATTATTAAATTGTAGAGTTTGTTTGTTTGGTTGAAAGTGCTGATCTCAGAAACTACTGTTGCGAATTGAAAAAATATTTTAATTTTGGATAGCCTTTTTTTGACTAATAGAAGCAGGGTACTAGTAAAAAATGTTAGAAAAACGGGAAAAATTATGACCTATATCTTTTATGTGACACAAGCGAAGTTGCACGGGTCAGCTAGTATGACATATAAAAGTACTAAAATTACCCTAATCATGCAACTCTATGATCACATTAAGCATGACTTATAAACCGATTGATCGCACTTTACAATGGAAACTAAAGTAATTGCATCTTGCTTCAAGGAACAATGCCGTCATTGATTCACAGAATCGTATCGTAAGATAAAGTTAGAGGAAAATTTTACAGACGGAGGTTTTTCCTTCTTCTTTCAAGAGAGGCTTTTTCTGTTTTAAATACACAAATCAGTAAAGAATGACTTATGTTTTTTAGGACTTTAAAAACAATTCTTTTGGAATACAACAAATCAAATTCTTGTAGCTACTCGATCTTGGATAGTTGATTGTAATTGTAAATCACCACTCTACTTAATACACTAACTATAAACTCTACTTAATACACTAACTATAAACTACTTAATGAATTTACCGTGACACTTGATCACAGTCAAATTGTCCTTTAATAAACCGATTTCGATATGAATTGTTATGCATAAATAGGATATAGGAAAGGGAGTAATGATAAAGGATAGTTAGATAGTGCTCATTTTTAGTAAGTTAACAGTGGATAAATAGGTAATTGAAAATGTGTGATCGATTGTGTCATCACATCTACAGAACTGCTGCGCATAGTGATACGCAAACATTATATAACGTAGATAGATAGCTATAAGTTTTAACTTTAGTAGTATAATCAGTAGTAAATCTAAGTTCATTAGAGGATTTTAAGCGTCCCTCCCACGATAGAGGCACGCAAGAGTGTAAGAAAATACTCGTACGCCTGAGGCAGGGGCTTAAAGTTACGATTTGAGAGTGAGTCGGAACTTTGACAGCGATCTATTACTTTTAAACAGTTTTACTTATGTCTCAGGTTTTATAGATCACATGTTTCGATACACATATCTCGATCACATATGCAACCTAAAGGCATTACATTCGCACGGGCGGAATATTTTAATTTTATCTATATTTATCAGTTAGTACGTATTACGTATATCTTCTTTATAATATTAATATAGATAGGTACTGATAATTAGGTAAGTAAACATATATTTTTTTAATAAAATGGAGTAAATAGGAAAGACAAACATTGAATAGTATATTGTCATAGTGTAATAATTGATTAAAGTATTATTTAATATGAATAAACGACTTGTATCAGTTTCCAAACAGTGCCAGTTTTTGTGAAGTACAGGCATAATACCACTTCATACCTCATCTTATAACATTAATCAAAAGCTTCACAAAAAAATAACCTTCGTTTCATAAAGTACATTTCATTCAACATAAAATTATACTTCGCATATTCATAACTGAAGGCATCACAATAATCCGTTGAACGCATGCGCTGCGTAGAGGAAGGAGAGGGGCGGCGCAGGGCAGTGTGGGGGGAGGAGGAGGGCAGCAGGCGGCGCGGGCGCAGCCGTGATGTCCGCGGGCTGCGCTCCGCTTGCGTTCTGCCACTTCGGTAACTGTATGCCACGGGTATTCTCATAGACTAACATACAGATGGTATTACTATAATACAATATTTATATACTAAGAAGAAAATACATTACTTCCCTCGATTAGGTAGTTGGAGAGCCTGATACACCTATGTATGTAAGGCAAAAGAAAGAGGCTATGTATATTTTTAAAAATCTTCCTAAATTTCTAAAATTTAGAAAGTAGTCTAATTCTTTGATTGCTACGTAGGCTAGTGCTACGTCTACGGTCTACGGTTCCGCTACGATGTGCTACGAGTTCTACAGTAATTAAATTCGATAGTGTGTCAACGCAAAAGTTGACATTTGACTTGCTCACTTATTACACCAGCTTATTGCTAGCTTAAGATATTAAGCTTTATATTGTATAGAATGCAAAGCATGCTAAAGATACTATGCTGCTAAAAACGTATGTTTTTATTGGTGTCCAATCTTACACAGCGCGGGGAGATGAGTTGTGACGTCACACACCAAAATGTGGATCTAGAGCACTTGTCTTTCGTCGCTGACAGCTTCGTAGCACACGTAGATATAACGTAGACCATATTTTGATAGTATTCTTCACATAAAACAACACCTTATTCTACCTCCTAACAGCCAACAAAAACGACCATAACTTCGCAACTAGCCAGTTATAAACGTCCATTAGACGCAAATAAATCTTGTCTGGTATATCTTTAATCTGTGGTCATAACTCGCTTTAGTAAGACAAACACCTTACTAGTTCAATCTGTACTTATAGTCTTTATTACAAGGGAATAAGATTGATAGTTGAGTGGCATTATTGTAGGCGTGATTTGAATGGCAGGTGCAAGATGGACTTATGTGTATGTCTTTATGTATTAGTTGTATATAAGTGGGTAGATGTAGAAAGTTGTAAGAAGCTGCGTGTTATGATATGTAAGTTTGTTTGGATTGAACTAGGTGGACTGAGGCAGTTGTGTCGTTATAACGACCCGTAGCAAGATGAAAAGGTCAGGTATGACAACTTTCAGGCATTTTTTGGCAGTTTGTCATTATATAAAAGTTTAATTTTTTAGAAAAAATACCTAAAATCTGTCGCAGTTTTCAAATTTTGGTAAAGTTTTCACACTTCTGGAGGACATATAAAGTCCTCAACACGCACTTGCCCAGCGTAGTCAACTTAATGTCTAATCCTCTTTCGTTAGAAATGAGATCTTTGCCCAGTAGAAGGACAATCACAGATTAAAAAAAGAAGTTAAGACGACAATCTGGAATCCAAATTAACAAAATCTACCTCGAGTCCTTTTATCCAGGAAGTTAAAAGTCTTAAGCCTATCATTATAAGGTAGGATACATAATCTTACCATTTATATATTTTATTTAAACGTGCATTTTGTTCAGTACTATATGAATAAAGTCCCATTTAATATCAACCGACAGGTGTCTTATTTCTGATGAATGAACTCTTTCGAAATCTAGACATATTTCATTGGGGGAAGTTCAAATACAAACATAGATTCTACTCTACTCACTTTGTGCGACCATAAGGTTAACCTTAGATGCTGTTTGTATGATACATCAACATCTGATAAATAGTTAGATTTCAATCAGCTTTTAAGTACTTTACTATAATATTACATAGAGGAAAGATTTGTATGGTAGTTGTTTGTTACTCTTTCACGCAGAAACTACCCAACGGATTCTCATGTTTGGTACACAGTTAGTTTATAACCTAGGTTATATACATAGGATACTTTTTACCCTGGAAAATGTATTCACGCAGACGAAGTCGCTTGCAGAAGCTAGTTCTTTATAAAACACTCCAAATACGGTTTTATTTACTCTTTATTACGCTGTAAAACGACCCAAGCAATAGCCAAAACATTTCAGCGGAAAAATTCTTAGTTATCATAATTGATAATTTACCTTGAAAGGGTAGATTAGTTACGCTACTGTTCTCGTACTCTTGCATTAACCTCTTGATAGAGTTATCTATCGTTAGCCTAGATATTTAACAATATAATGTTATTCCATTGTTCTAAAAGTTACAACTATGATTTATGTATGTCGGTTACATTAATCGAAAGGTCACGACATGAACGTTTATATTTTTATTTAGATACAAACCTCTTTTAAAATGTCTCTTATTAAAATCTCGGCTCCATTATTGAAATTTTTCCCATACTAACAAATGCAAAATAATCCCATTTTGGAGCTGCAAATGTATAAAAATACCATATCATATTGCGGTAAAAAGAATCTAATAATTATAGGTCTTCATTACTCCGTCCCCTCTTACAAATTTTGGTTGACCAAAAAACTAAACATTTGTTCATTCTATCGTAACAAAACGACAAATAATTTAGTTACAGCTACACGACAATTCATTGTACTATACCCCTATATTAGCTCTCTCTTATTTTAATATATGCACCCTTTTCACCCCAAAACTATATAAACAGTCGCTTAAAACACGACGTGATAAAGAACTCATTTACACGCTGTGTTAACCGCGAAATGGAACGTAAAAAGAACCTTTTTTACAAATTTATATTTACTATTTTACAATCACTAATTAAACGAAAATAACCTTTATTACTCAAGTCATAAGACGGTTGTGGTAATTCTTGTAGTGTAATATAAAAAGTGGTAATATCTATAAAACAAGACCAATTTGAACAAATGTCGCACGTTTGGGAAAAGTAATTGAGCTGTCAGATTTTGGAGGGAAAAACATTTGGTTCTGGTTTGTGACTTTTAATCTGTGGTCACTTTTCTACTCATTCATATCTACCGATCAACTTTACTCACTTTATTATATCATGAATACTGGCCATAAACGCAGGCACCTACTTAACGAAATTTAGAACAAAGTGAAATTATTTCTAAATAAAAGAAAAGAGTATTTCCGAATCAGCCAATGAAAAAAAACAATCAGACATTACTTCAAAATAAAAAACATACTGAGCAGGTGTTTCATACTTTAAAGAACTTTATTCTAAATATCTTGATAGGAATGATAAATGTTTAGAATATTAATTCAAAGTCAGTAATGAAGATATCGTTGTCGCACCCCACTCGAGGGGCCGAACTCATTTCGCGCCCAATTAGAGGTCGATTAAAAACAAATTTCTATTAGAATGCATTCGAATTTTAAATGTGTAGTGTTGTGGATGACGTGTACGGATAAAAAAATTAAATTGAATAAAATATTTTTGGCACAGGCAAATTAATCTTGTGCCATATTGTTTTGCTTATTCATTTAAAAAAATGAATGTATTTTTTAATATGATGTTCGACTTGTATTAATGGATTATTTCAGTTTAAATAACGTGTACTCATAAATATCCGATGAACCGAAACATTCATTGATATCGTTACATTCATTAATTGAAATAACATTTTCGGCTTACGTATCGTGACTTACGCCATTTTTAGTTTTATGCCTATTCTATAATTATAGTAGAGGCCGTCCGCGACTTCGTTCGCGTGGATTCCCTTCCCGTGTAAATCCCGAGCCCTCGGGAACTCCGGGATAGGATAGTCTATGTGTTATTCTGCGTCTTCAGCTACCTACATAACAAATTTCATCGTAATCGATTTAGTAGTATTTGCGTGAAAGAGTAACAAACATCCATACATACATACATACTCATAAACGTTCGAATTTACAATATTAGTATGATTTTTCCCAAAATTTTAGGTAATACCAATTTTGAAACCGCCTCTAAAACAATTCACTATTACAAAAATCTGTCAAAAAGCTAACCTCAAAAATAACCCTAAAATGCTCACGCACTCTATCACCCTGCAACCCTCCTCGTGCGTGGCTGCACTGCCATATTGAAAACTTGCCTTTGATGTGAGCAAACATGCGCCGGTGACGTCACACCGACCACTTTTGTCTCTTTATGAAGGGTTCGTGAATGGCTCGCTAGACCTGTTTGGATAAACCAAGATGATAACAAAAGTATGAGAAAATTAAAATTGTGAGATTTCACTTAAATCTGTTTAAAATCTTAAATTACATCTTTGTGAATATGTAATGCTTAAAGTTCAGTAAGTAAATTGTTTATAATGATATCACAAACAATTTGAAATAATATTACACGGTTAGTCGCGTTCTCGAAAATATCGATCTATTTAAATCTAGATTTCTAATCTCCATAAGAACAAAATTTTACAACGTAACACACAAAATTACTTTTTTTTAGGATAGGTACGTTCAATTTTCATAGCAGCAACTTACAATTCTGATTGTCATTAAAATCGGTTCAACTATCCCAATCTAGACGTAACAATAGTATAATATAGAATCGTAACTTATCTTTGGCATAAAACAAACAGCGCTAGCTTTTCTCCTTTTTCACTTCCTGACCATTTTACGAAGAAAACTAATTCAACAGTGAGTCTACGTCAAAACTCCATTTTTTTTCTGTCGTTGCCGCCTTGTCACTGCGAGATTCATAACGTTGGTATCAAAAAGAATATCTATTTGCTTTCGTTTCTTCTCACAAAGACCTAGATATTATTTAAAAGGCTCTGTAAAAGACTTACTGAATATTTTAGTACATTTCGATTACGAAGAATTACTTTTGTACGAAAGCTGAGTTAATAAAGGTTTACTGGTTTACAAAGAGCCTATTAGAATTGTATTATGTTCTGGACAGTTCCGAAAACGTACATGACCTTTATTTATTCCAATTTTATAGAGCACAAGATTTTGTCCGCGGCTTTGCCTACGTGAAAAGTAACAAACAAACATCTTTTCAACGATTCAAGAAAACTTTTCATTTATAAGTTTAGATTAATGGAGGTACCAGGGTATCATAAACACAAACAAGTTCACGCGCCCAAAACGCTAAACATTCCCTAACAATTGACATCAGATGATGGGCACAGATCGTGACGTCAGTTCACACATCCCTACCACGAAGTGAATCAACCGCTCATAATTATTCCCTAAGGCTAACAAAAAACCTCACGAATATGACGAAAAACTCTCACGATTGAAACAATCCTTACCGTTTAAGAATTTCACGAAACGCGAAATTAAAATTTGTTCGAAATGTGAAGTTGTATTTAGTGTATCCCTAAGGGTAGTCGTGGGTCTAGCTTCATGATGGCCTCGAGACAAAGTGCAGGGCTCAATTACGTGCGGTTGGTAGTAACTGCTCATCTCGTAATGTTGGTAGTGTGTCAGTAATTTGGCGGGAATGTTTTTGTTATATTGGTATTGCTAGAATCTAGATGGAGGTTGATTGTCTCTGAATAATAGGGTTTCCATTTTAGCGATGATTATTATTGTGATTATAAAAAAAATGAATTCGTTGGAACTCCAAGATACATATTTTATTCTTTTGATACCTACATAATTAGATATTAATTCTGCTAATAATTAGTTACGGTTGATCAAACTAATAAAATTAACTTTTTTAAATTATTTTAGTATTCAAACCATTCATAATTCAATTAATTAAATTGGATTTATGATTTTATTAATCACAGGACTTTGTCGGCACTTAAATAGAGCATAGAATTATAGCACATTTTACTGTGAAAGAAAAAAGGAAACTCTAATTATGGGTACATTAATCCATTAATGAGATTAATAAAGTATATTAGTTTCGATAGAGCACCTGCTGTTATGAAGCTAAGCGTATAACTGAACCATTAGGTACTTAGGAGGCTTCAGGAGACGCTGTAGGGTATCACACCACCTGTCTGTGAACACCTAGCGAGCACCTTCGTGGATAGATTTCCCGAGATAAAAAGTCCCTAGTTATCTCGGGAATCTAATTTTGTATATGCAGGTTATAAATTATCTGTGTACCAAGAAACATCGTCCAAAATGGGTCCAAAACAGCCGAATTGACGCTTTATTTATATGTCAATTTGGCTGTTTACCGTGTCGTGACGAGGAAAATTTTTACTTAGGGATGCATTGACAAAATGTCTTACGACATGTAACGGCGACATTTCAAGCAAAGCCGAACAATTTCACTTAAAACTACTGGGAACAACGCGCGATTTATTTCATAGCGAAGTGTAGCATGTCAAGTAAAATTTGGTATCGTCTTACCCGAAATTTAAACATTTGTCCCTTCTAGTGTATTCCTAGCTAAATACACCTTTATTTAATCATAGTGTGATATAAATAACAACAATTATCATCAACAAAATCTCTAAAAACAGATATTAAATCTGACCTCACAACGATCAATTTAAATATTAAATAATGGCTTATCAAAATCGTGACTGTAATATTGTGATATGTCATATAACAAACAATACTATGTTATTCTGATAACCTATTATTAGGACCTAACTACTTTACCTTAACACACTTACTAACACTTTTATTACTTAGGGCATAAAGTTCAAAATCGTTTGGCTTAAATGTAAAGTTACGTTGGTTTTCTAAACAAGGTATGATATTAGTTTATAGAGTGAATAATTGCTACTAAGTAAGGCATTATCGCAATTCCTTTGGCTTATAATTTTCTCATTAAAACATTGTTATTACGTACACTGTTGCATACAGATGGCGGATAATTTACATTCAACTATGGTATTAAAACGTAGAAACTAGATGCTATTACTTTTAAAATGGTAATTTCCATTATATTACTATATTCTGTGCTTCTACACCGTATTTGATAATGGATAGGTATGATTTATTTATACCTTCGTATGTTTTAAGTTATCTATGTATTGTGTAAGGTGAAACTACAATGTAATATTTTCTATCTAATTGTAATGAACGTTCTACATTAGGAATATAATCTCCTCAATCAAAAGACATTGAAGCTACATACTAGTGAAATCGTTAAAGTTAAATACCGGAAAATAAATGGAAAATTTGGTTGCGGGTTAATCTTTGAGGGCGACTTAATTAAATTCAAATGTTACACTCTCTATCTCTTTAATTGTAACTAGTGTAAAATTAAACAGCTGTTTTTTGCTATCGATTCGTCGAAGTTAGTGTCATAAGTATGTATATAATTTCTCTGCATCTAAGCTCTACACTCAGTTCATCCACCTTCTAGTGCGACTATGGAGCCCATAAAACTCTTTATAAACCGTCTGTTAAAGTTAGTAGCATTAACTATCTCCAAGTTCCAGTTTCATCCGAAAAAATAATAATAAATAAAGTCGCGATTACACTTGAAATTATAGAGAGGTAGATTATGAGCCAAATGTTTCAAATTTAAATCCACCTTTGAGATATTAGTTTTTACTGTAACATAGTTTTCATACACAAAATCAATGAAATAAGAAAATTCAATTTCCTCACGATATTTTTGTCAATGATCACTTCTAAAGAGCCCAATACTTTAAATGAACAAAATTGAATGATTACAATTGTCAATATAACGAAACCATTATAACTAACATCAATACAGAAAAGCAACATCAGCTGTGTCTAAACACAACACAATCGAGCTGTCTCTACTCTTATAAAAAATACTCGGAGCGGCCATGTCCCGCGGCAAACAGCTTGTGATGTGTTTTTATAAGAATAATAACTAAAACTGTGTGCAGATTGTTGCCAGTAATGTTATGTTACAGTTGCTTACACGATTATTCGGATGGCTTTTCAGTTGGAAGCTTCAGTAAAGTGTTACTTTAGTATACTTATTCTACAAGATGATTCTACGATAGAATATTTCAGTGGGTTCTCAAAACAGTTATGTGTTGTCTAGATGAAACGTAAATACATAGTTATAAATGTATGAGTTCTGGGATATATTATGTCCAAATTGAAGCTCTATGATGTTGACATTTTAAATGATTATACTCAGAAACGAAATACTCAAATATTTTTAACGATATCAAATAAAACTAGTAGGTGATGTCCTAAGCAGATATTTTGACAGAAGACAATTTTTGGATGTTCATAAAAGGCATTGTTCAGTTTTACATAGGTACAGGATTTCCTGACAGCAATAATAATTGTCGACAGCTGAAAGCTGATACTTGTAGGAAACTGCTCCTGAGGATCAATTTCTAGGAACCAAGGACGTGTGAACGTAGATCTATCTCTTAGACGGTGTCGTGTCATCGTTGAGTCACTTCGAGAATATGTACAGTGCTATCGTATAATTGTCAAGTTTGTGGCTTGTGGTATATTGTAGCCTTTGATGGTCATGTGGGTTATTGAGTCTAGGGATAATATATATTTTTCGTAACTGTATAATATAATGTCCGGATTTAATGGTGGAAATAAAGCTTAAAGTGATAATGTTAATAGATTTTCGTACATATTTAGATTAATCGGTACAGAGGTTGCGTTTGAGACAGTTTAACTTCTTCGCCAGTCCTTACTAATTTTACCGCCCAATAACTAAGGGACAAGCAATAAACACAACTAAACCATAACAAAGACCTTGGACTGGCTGGCCCCTAGTAATCTGTATGTATCACAAAAGAAAAAGTTTTATAAAAAAATATGAAAAACAAAAGTTATTTCGAAGATCCCGATTGTACGGGCATCGTGAACCGGTGCGATACAGTGCGGTGCGCTGCGCAAGCGCACAAATCGCGGCCGGCGGCGACGCGCGCAGCTGCCGCACTCCGGTAATGAACGCACCCTGTACACCGCTGACGGCTTAGATATAGACTATACAGGGTGCTGGCAAAATGCTTAGGTATATTTTTATCGACAAATGGTGTATATTATGTATGTATCTAGTTTTTATGGACATTTTCGTTTCCTTGATAATTATGATTCATTGTTTGCGTAATTTCTGAAAGTTTTTAGTTTTAAGTTACTAGCCAGTCAATTTGAAGTGTAAACCCTCCCTATCTTAAGTGGCACTTTTAAATATTTTCGTCATTACAATGTAGGTCCGATGAAGTAAAAGAAAGAGCATTCAATGAAATCGGTGCTTGAAATTAAAAGTGGTTTCAGTATTCAGTTGCTAAACTAAAATGTCACAAGGATTTCTGGTGTGTGGTGACTGAATTCAGTGGTTAGTGACTTACGATATACTTATATCTAAACAACACAATACTAGCCTAGATTTTCATGTTAAAATCTCATAAACATTACTCAAACAGTGTTAAAACTATAAAGATGTTCATAAAACACCATGTGTTTTTTCTCGGAGCGCATTACATATTCGTGCGCCATAATAAATGTATCCGCTTAATTATTATTTTGAAAATATCCGCGCCCCGGGCACACGCCCGGCACAATCATATTTCTTGTGAAAATAAAAGAGACGCGCACTTGCTCGGCCCGACTTGTAAATGGGACAAACTTGGATCACTTACTGACTGTTGTTTAGTGTTCACTCCAGTTATTTGGTGCATACGTGAAGTAGAGCAGTACTACTAGAAATTTTCATTGTAGGAAAATAGAATCATTTTTTCCATTGTGTTAGGGCATCTGCCTGCTGTAAATAAAATAAGTATCTGAACGAAAAAACTAGAAGAAGAAGCTTAGTTTCCAAGAAACCATTTGTTGTTGATTTCAATAAAAAAACTCAATAGGTGCTTAATAAAGATGTTATACATTGTTTTTATACCATGAAATTTTGGAAAGTTTATAAAATGCAGTTTCCTGAAAAATTGCAAACTACCATTCTTGAAATCACATTTTGGAGTTATACTTCATTCTTTATAATCCTCTTTATATCCAGACCATAACCAAAAAACCATTTTCCCAACCAGAAAATCAAAATCAACCAACCACGAATGCCAAACTACCCCTTACCCAGTGGTCATTTATTGCAAAACTAGAGGGTATTTTTTCCAAAATATTTTGCACACATGTACCAGGCGCGCAGTGAAGGGAGGAGATTATAGTTACTGTACTACAGTGCTACAGTACTGTGTGGTACAGCGGCAAGCGGCGGTGTCATGTCCGCCCGGAAGGGAAAGGGTTGAGCAACCCTTTGTCGAGATATAGGGGTGGGAATCTGTAGATGAGAACACGGGAGAGAATCATTTGTACTCGAGACTAATTTTACTTGACTTAAGATTTAAAGTTATGACCGATATCACATCGATGAAATGTCTTGTTAGACTAACCTATCGGACGATAAAAAAGTCGATTTTGTATTTTGTATGTATAGAATTAATACAGTATTATTATTGAAAAATTATAATTTCAGAATGGAGCCGCAATCAAAAAGTAAGTAATACATTTTTTTATTAAAATTAAGTACATAACTTAAACGAAACTTTCTTGAATAAAGACCTAAGACATATGCAAGTGAATATTTATCAAGGATTTTTTTTAAACTGTATATTCTATACAAACAGTCATACTTAAATTTGCAACTATATTCTATCACGTAACAAAAAGTACCTCAATCCTCTTTAAAACCATTGAACAGTGAACTCTTCTATGACAATGTCCCGTAGTTATTCATCTCTACACAATTTTATCTCACAAAATCCAGTTCTACCATTTGTTAGTTCTACATAACCCTATCGGTAGGTACGAGGGCATTGTTAGCGATCAATACAGGAGAGGCTGGCTTAAATAACAATCGTTCTGCCCACCCCTCTGCAACATCCACGAACAATCGTCTGCTTTAATTACGATGTACCAGGGCCACAGAATTCGATGGTGGTTTTTTACAATTTGTATTTGTTGTCACAGCATACTGATTAGTTTGGTAGGTATACCTAATATATGTGTAGGAGTTAAAATCTAGTATATTAATTTGTTTTTTATATGCTAAAATCTTACGTAAATTAAGTATTTCTAAATATTTTTTACTTATATCAGATAGAGTCTCATGTTATTATTGTCTTTTACGGAAAAAAAGCTCTTCGACCTAAAAAGTTATGGTTGTTTTGTGCAGAAAACGACTTTTCTGAATCAAGATTCTCTTGAGCACGATAGATTTAAGAAAAAGTATTTCAAAAAAGATGAATGTGTTATTTATCTATAACTAATTTGAACTTTTAAAATAGTTTTATAGATCAATTTATCAACCAGCGCAGTCGCAAGATTTTGCAAGATCAAAACTTTAAGATTGCCTCTTCGTCTCCGAACTCAAAAAATCCATTTTCTCAAAAGTCCCATTGAAAAAAAATCAATGTTATCGTCGTCAAGGGGCATGAAACGTCATTGCACCGCCTATTACGTACCCTCAGCGAGTCTCCTCAACCGAAGTAAAGTCCAAACGACCGCGAACGCACTTCGATGACGATGAACAACAAAACCAAGACTCATAGAACCCTAAGACAAAAAATAACGACCTTATGAGCTAAAGAATAGAGTCTAATTTCATTTGTAGTGGAGATCTTTGTAAGTTGGACGTCCCCTAAGGCGATTTTGCATGCCTCTTGCACATAGAAATGAAAACTCGATGTCTGAATAACTAAGTTGTTGTCAAATTGATTTTAGCAGTCTTTGTCCCGTGTAGTTGTTGAGTTTGTTACTTGCTAGAAAGTTTGGCAGGTAAGTCTGTTAGGTGTAATCAAACGTTATGTTAAACTATGGTATAAAGAGATAATAGCGTTAGGTTTTAGTCAAACTAATGTTCGTATAGTAGACTGGTGTCAACTTGCAAGCACACCTTTAAGGACCCATTTACTAAAACAGGTTCTTAAACCGTGCTTCCCCTCGAATAGAAACTTGGATTCAGCCACTTTTATGACAAGTAAAATTCGTTTTCATAATGTTATTGCGTGTAGCATTTTTTCAGCTACTGAATAGTTTTAAGGAAAGTCATGTTTCTATATATGTATTATTAAAAAAATACTTTTGAAACTTAACTACGATCAATGTGCATTTTATCGCAGTTTTTTATGACACATTAAAATTCCACTTATGGGCCATGGTCTTCTCACAGAATGAGTCCCTACGCTGGCCCATTTCATCCCTTCAAAAACTGTTGGAAAGAACTCTTAGACTCAAAGTTTCATCACGATGTTTTACTACACCGTTGGAGCAATGGATAATTATTTCTAATACACACATGACTTGGAAAAGTCATAGGTGTGTTTTCTTCGTATTAAACTCTGAACCTCTCTATCACTACTATCTCTAAGCTATTTAATAGTTTAAATCAAAATCAAATAAACATCAAACGTCATCAATCAGTATCGTCAACGAGGCACGTCAAAGCGTTTAGTCACGGCCGTGACCGCGAGGGGGCGCTATCAGATCAAAACCAACGATTACGAACATTTAAACATAACACTGTTAACTTATCTGAGATTACCATCTGATATGTTCCGGCTAATTTAGCTCACAGATGGCAGGTTTTTGAAGCTATTTTGGCAAGAGTATTTGCAAAGTTATTTTTAGGAACGCAATTTGGTATTTTAGTTGGGTAAAGTGACCCCATAATACGAGTGTATGTAGAGATAAGCTTATAATTTGAATTGATTTTATTTAAATCAATGAGTACGATGCTAAAGAAAAGGCCAGGAACAGCAGCAAATCAAAACAGTAAGTCACAGGCTAACTTTTAAAACTAACAATGATAAGAACAAGAAAAAAGTCCTTGCGAAGCATCTCATAAGCGAATAGAGATAGAAAACTACAAACTAGAGTTTATCTCATTACCTTTCTGACAACCATTTTATTCAAGGTTTAATCGTAAACTAATTATAAATAAAGTAACCTCATAGTTGTATTTCCTGTTCTTTAAAACAAAATCTACACAACTGCAGAACTCAAACAGTAAATAAATAAAAATAAATACTTAAAATATCGTAGTTCATCAGACAACCACAAATAAATCCAGTTCCCTTCACAAAACGAGAGCCGTGAGCGCTGTAAATTGCTATATCCGGTCGGCCGGTCCATTTCCGCCAATAAAGCCCACTTCCGGCGCGGCCAGGTGGCGCCACTATTTAGTTTGCTTCGTCACTTCCGTTCAAGGAATAAGGTTTTCAGATGGGAAATCTGATTTTGTAACAAACGCGTGGAAGTTTGTTATATTTTACTTAGTTATGTTTATGGTTATTTTATTTATGATTTTTGAAGGTTTATTAAAGCTTTAAAGTTTATTTGTGTCTATTATTTTGGTTTGTTTTATAAAAGAATAAAATATTATTAAAAAACTGTAAAAGAATTAACGGTAAATTGCTTTGAGCCTGTTCTATTCCTTCTTTTACGTAAAATCCGCTTTGATTTGTTACATGAAAACAATCATCATTTCAATGAATTTCATTTGTATGTACATAGATAGTTCACCAGCTAGTTATTATCTTCGCAAAAAAAATATATATTTCCTTTTACTAAAACACACAAACAGACATACAAATAACAACATGTCTTCATTATTACATACAATATTTTTAATATATCAGATTATTGAGTACTTACCTGCCATTGGTTAGAATCCAGAGTAAGAAATGTCATGTGAATCCCACGCACACATGTATCACGATATTTATTGTACAAACACTACACTCACACACTTATATGTTTTTTTGAGTATGAAGTTGACAAAACGTCTTCTGAAAACAACTTGCATCATCGTTACCTGAGTAATAAAATAATAAAAAGTATTTATTTCTCCACAAAGGTTGTACAATTTTTCACTTTTACAAATCAATATTAAGAAAATAAGAGAAACCTTTGAGGGACTTGGAGCCTGTACTAGGGTAGCCCTGTGTTACAGTACCTTTGAGTAAAAACAATAAAATATTTACACAGTTCTATCACCGGCTAGTGTCTAACAAAAATGTTCAAATGTAGGTAGTGAATAATTTTATTTACATAAATATGACAGCAATGATGTAATGTAGGTAGTTACTTTACTATAAAAAATAAAAGCATGTTTCCTCTATAATGAAATAAGGTATCTCTCGTGTTTTTTTTAAGTAGTTTCTTTTAGGCTTTATTTTACCTTTTAACTTAATCATACACACGAACTAGATACATTGACAATATACACGTTTTTATAATTTATCAAAATGACAACACCACATTTTCATGACCGTGATAAGTACATAGTTATAACCAACCTCAAAATGTACTTTAACGAAATAAAACTCCAAACACCCATTCCACATTACGTAGTCATAATACGAATAGTTAAAAGCGATAGTCTGTCTATTATGTTTCACTCCTAAACTACGCAACCGATCCTTTTGCGGTTTGGCGTTGATAGTCTTTCCTAAATAAAATTTGATACACAGATTTAGTTGAGTAGAGTAGAGTTTATGGCCTGTATTAACACTAAAGAGTTTTTAGCCCTGGAAATGTTTTCACTTAGACGAAGTCGGAAGCAGAATCTAGTATATTATAAGTCGAAAAACAAAAACATTCAGAGTGACATAACATAACATCTTTGTGGAAATCAGAACAAGCTGAACAAGATCAACCTTTTGAAAATAATCCTTCCGAGAAAGCCTTACCTGAAAAATATACTTGAAACATTACACGATACTTTTCAGTGAATACGTAGATGTCTTTGGGGGTCCCCCTATCTTGTTAGGGGGTGAGGTAGGGGTTCACTGCGCTAGTATTTGTGAAGTAAAGTTCGTAACAGCGGCCTTGTTAGCCACTGCGAGTATGTATGAATATTTCGGTTATTTAATTTTATATCTTGATGTTTTTGGGGATCTGTTTGTATTTAAAGATAGTTATTTAGTTTTGTTATGTATTTATCTGTTTTTTGCACCATTTCATTTTTTAGTATATAAGTATGTTTATCAGTTATTTGGTTACCATAATACAAGCTCTGCTTAGTTTGTGAGTGTGAGTTGTCCAACAATATTTATTTATTTATTTCGGCTCTATAATTTAGGTATAATATTAAAATTAATTCAGTTTGATAGTGACGCATATGAAAATGCGGTATATTCAGTAAAGTGTTTCGTAGTTTTATGGGCACGATTTAAAAATTAAACAGTATATTAGCTCAATTTTTGGGTTCAATAGCTAGGTAAAAAATACTTGTAACAAAAAATATGACAACAGAAGAACAAACCAATGTACTAGTAGCTCTAAATAACCACAAAACATTCACATGAAATATATACGTAAAAAAACATCCCGAAAAACCTCCCTTTATTCTCAAACTAATAAATTAATATAACAAACCGACTTTCTGAAAACAAAATGGAAACTTCCATAAACCATGTCCGCATAATTCTTTTTCCCGACAGTTTATACCGGGAAAGTTTTTAAGAAAAATAATTACAATTCAGCCCCTCCTGGCCCCTCTTTACCCTCCCTTTCACCGCTGAGGGAGGGTTTGTACCTCGGAATTTCTTAAATAATTATACTTATTTATTTTGAACAAACATTTCTGTAACAAGATTAAAGACAATGATTACCTTTTGGCTTTACTTATTATTTTTAGGGAATTATCCGCGTTTTAAGGTTTTTGATGTTTTTTACAGTATTTTTGACCACACGATTTTCCTCCTTCTGGGCAACTCTCCTGGACATGGGAGGTATTAGGCCTTCGCAACGCTAATCAAGTGCGAGTTGGGGACTACACATTCAAGCCGTCAAGAAACATTAATTGTCCTTCAAGATGTTTTCCTTCACAGTTAGTACAAGTGATAATTAGATATTTCTAGTACACACATAACTTATATCTATCCCAGTATCTATATTATAATCAATATCACGATCTCTATAGTAGTGATTAGCTACATGTAGAATATTTGAAAATTTTGTCAAAGATAAAGCTGGTACTTTATCTATCAGACAAACTATTCGACACTTATCCGAGAGTCACGAAACTTGTTTATAATCGAATTCACAGCCTGTAATTTTCAAAATTGTTGTCAATTATGTTTCGTAAAATAGTTTCCAAAAGATTAAAGTACAGGTATATATTTGTTTGATTGCGATTAATAGGCAGGTTTTTATTTATAACATATCGCAATGAAGACGTCGTTTATTTATAACCTAGATCTACTTTATCATACTCACTATTAAATTACAAAATAAATATGTACTTATTGTATCATGTGTTCGAACGCGCGAAGTAACGAACTGAATTTATGGCAATAAAGGTTAAATTTCATAGATATGCGTTTATTATTGTGACTGAAACCTGTAAAATGTACCTACATATTTATGTCACTTTTTTAATTTTAATTAATATCACTAATGGTTGATTTTAACACCTCTACATAGCTATTGGTTAGATATTTTTTTTTTCATCTATTATTTATCTAGCAAATAAACTATTTGACACTTATCCGTTAGTCATAAAAGTTACCCTAAAACTGAAACTAACAATATAAATTACATTTTAACACTATAAGAAATTCGCGTTTCGTGTAAATATTTCAATTCTCTCTCCTTTAAAACGTTTAACTGACAATTTGCGCGGGATAATGACTGCAAACCACTATAATTTGAGGGCTCTTCATTATTTTAACATCAAAACAACCTTATAAACAATCTAATAAAGTATTATCGACAATTTTCTGCTAAGTTTTAAACAGCAATGCCATTTAGCGCTTGTTCGTCGGAATTTTGGAATATATGTGCTTTAATTCACATGTGACCAACATTTACGCATAGAAGCAGGAAGAATGAAATATGTTTTAAGAAAATAACGGCTTTTAAACACATTTTAGGCTAAATTTTATCACATTTTATTGATTTGTTTATAAAAATTAAAGCATTACACCGCAAAAAATATATTTATAGAAGAAAGTGTCACGTATATTTCGATGTTTATAGAAAAGATCCGCATATTTTCGTTAACACAAACCTTATTATTATCAATTATTTGACTGCCAAAACCACGTGTTATTCACTCCCGTAATAAATAACAATGGAACTACAAAATTCCGAATTACGAAATAAAACAATTGTTTGTTTATCTATATAACAGATGGCGTGAGTGTCGCGAGAATGGCCGCGTTTCAGGGCGTCCCGCCTGAAACTAACGGAGCGTCGGGCTGAAACAAAATGCAATATAACTACCCACAGTATATTGTACGATAATATGATTTTATACAGAAATACACTGAAATATTGCGCTGAATTCGTAAATTGGCGTTGATTTTTACTCTTGTTTAAGCTGTTGGGAGTCTGAACATGCTTCGTGAGCATCGTACGTTATTACATTATTCGGTTTGTTTAATTGTAGACTGTTTCGTTCATAGTATAACAATGTTATATGCTTCTAAAGTTCTTTGTTCTTAACAATTTTTTTTTTTGACAACTCGCACTTTCGACCTTTGACTATATAGTGCTTACATACTTATAAAGATACATGTACTACCAAGCTCAGAACAGATAATCCTGTTCATCACACAAATATTTGGTGGTGTTCCCGGATAGCCAAAGATACTATCATTGATCATTTTACTAGTCTAAACCACACATCATGTAGGTAGTAGGTAATTGTAGTGTTAATTATATAACAAACTATGAATACATGGACTAATTATCTGTACATAGCTACGCTTGTTTACATATAAACACGTAGATCAACCCCTCGTCCCGTTAGTATCTAACTACCTACTGACATCGGAGCCGTTCGGCATTTTCCATTAACTACGGCCGTTTTCTTAGAAAGTCAGGAAATCGTTCAATAGTATTTTTCCTTTTACCCTCTTAGATAGTATTGGCAAGTTTTATGGCCTATTTCATGACTTATGAATAAGTTTCGGATAAATTAACTGAGAGATAAAGTGATTGCAAATTAATGAGATGTTTGACAGATATTACGGCCAGCGCGGTGGACTAACCCCTCCCTCGTTCGGGAGGAAACCCTTGCCCAGTAGTGGGACAGTAGCGGGTTAAAGAAAAACACCTGACAAGCATCCTATTCAGAAGCTGTGAAACCAGAGCTCTGGGTTTAAAATGTTCTTTTTAAAAATGGTGAAAGATTAAACAACACTATAACATTAAGTAGAACAACATTTAATTTACTTACTGACGGACTTGTACAGAATTGGCAAAGTCTGTTCTATCTGTACAGCCGTGAAAAGGGTATATAATGTGCCTTTATGTTAAGTATGTAGAAAGGTTTAGCAATCAATCGATAGCTCGCTTGTTGGCGACGGCCGCACAGAGTCTACAAGGAACTGTAACACAATACAAAATATACAATTATTTTCTAAATATACCAGCTTTATGCCTATATAATAATACCGTACATAAGAACCTTGTTTCTTCGTAATTAGGAAGAAATATTTTACATTATACAGCAGACGTGGAAAAATCGTTCCATTATTATGAAATACATACCTAACAAGAACACGAATCTAAGGAAACACCACTGTGTGGGTGGACGGGATATAAAAAGAACTGTAGGATTGTACCAAAAAAGTTTTTTTGTTAAACACACAAGGGATTTTTCTATATACATATATGGAAATAGGAACGGTTTTTCGAATGTGTGAGTACTTTGTTTGAAGAAAATTTCTTTGAATGTGCTTGTGTGAGACATAGAAATATTTCCCATCTTGGATTGTCGTTGTGTGTGTGTACAGGGTTGTTTTCCCTCGTGTTGGTGGAGGGTGTGTTTGCGTGTGTGCCGCCACGCCCCGAGCGATGCGCCCTCGGTCACGCCGACGGCGAGGACGCAGACAAACCAAGGCGTAACTGTATTTCTTACACTTTACATTTGCGAATATTTTGGACTGTGTTAATTTTGTAAATAAAACAAGTGACATGTGACTTAGATTTTAGATATCTATACTAATATTATAAAGCTGAAGAGTTTGTTTGTTTGTTTGAACGCGATAATCTCAGGAACTACATGTCCGATTTGAAAAATTATTTCTGTGTTAGATAGTCCATTTATCGAGAAAGGCTATAAGTTATATATCATCACGCTACGACCAATAGGAGCCGAGTAGCAATAAAAAATGTTACAAAAACGGGGAAAATGTTGACCCATTCTATCTTATGTGACGCAAGCGAAGTTGCGCGGGTCAGCTAGTACTGAATATAATTATTTATTTTTACGTAAGACAAATGATAAGATGGTTGAATACTTACAACTTCTGATGTAGCTTAGTAGAACTGCCGTTGAAATAATATCGAAGGCTAAAATTTTAACTTAAATTTATCTCTCTACGGGGCTAGTGGAGCCGCAGGCAAATGCAATTTTAGCTCGTGTGGTTTTACAATTAATGTGTAATTATTACTGTTGATACTAAAATACAAAGCACGCTTGAAATAATTGTATTTCTCTCCTCGACCACAATTGTAATATTCACTCCTTTCTTCATATTCTTACGAATGTATATTCATTCATACAAAACACAATTATGTTCACTTTAATTGTAGAAACAAAACTAAAACTTCAATATAAATTGCACAGATACTTATAAAAAAATAATAGCAACCGCTCTAGTTACGACCTTTTGTATGAGACGCGTCATCGTTTACAGTAGACATAGGGCGGGCTACTGTTCACAGCCTGCGGCCTTCCTGACCAATCACAGTGCTCCGAGCTATATCGCTCTCCCTTACCCACTCACCGAAACCCGCATCCGACTATCTCTGTTACTTCCCCCGGCGAAAATCCTAGCAATAAAGAATTTTCCTCCAATTAACAACTTTATTTACAGGCATAAAGGTTCAATTTTGCTCAAACACAATGCGCCGCTTCGGGCGTTCTGCATCCGTAATAATGTTTATTTGATATCGAGCGTCAGGCAGGCGACGATTTTCAAGTTCAGATTTACCTTTCAAGGGATTGTCGACCTTATTCTTTAAGCCGTTAAGCCTAAACGGTTGAAAAGTGGCAACGAATTGTATTTACGTGTGCAATGCTGGCATTTTCATTGTTACAATACTCGGGGGAATTGTGGAGGGCAAGAATAACGTGCTTTATTGTGACGAGTGAGAGATTGAAGCGGCTTGATGTTTGTGTGGAGATAGTACGTTTTGGAGTTGCGGAAGTTCTACGCCCAAGGCAAAAGCTATTTGCGATGACAATTTTGCGAGCGTCGGCGAACGAAATATGCCTTTTATTCGTACTAGAGTCGGGATTAAAGCTCTAAAACGGAATTGCTGTCAGAGGGAGCTTTGTTGAAATTTGTGAACTACACCTACCCGTGCAGGGCTGTAACATCTCTTTGTGCTATGTTTCAGCTGTGTTTAAATACGACTATTACCTGATTTTTTACCTACTTATTTAGAAAACATGTTCATGTGCTCTCTCTCTGTTGGTAATTTGAGCGGTACCGTAAAATGGGGTGATTAGATATCGTGGGGTGAATAGAGAAATGTCCGGCACTTTGATATTGCTTACTCTAATTTGTTACTAGCTTTATATAGAATATTTTTCTCTATGATTTATTACACAGCAACATTTTTTCTTTAGGCTTGGCACACACAAATTTATGTCAAGTTGAAATGTCATAGAAAAAAAAGCGGTTAAAGTTAAGGTGTGCAATCAAGCAATATTTGCTGTGTAGAACTTTTGGCTAAATAGCAAATTCTCGGTTAATATACCCTGTAAGTGTGTGTAATTGGATACATACATTACTTATCTTTAAGAAAAACAAAGGTAAGTTCGTATTTGATTATTTAATATTCTCATTTCTAGCAAATTCAAAATGTTAGCTTTTTTGATCTTATTTGAGGTGAATAGATACGGGAAGGAGGTTAATAGATACGCCTTTAGGGTCAATAGATACGCCATTGGAGGTGAATAGATACGGATGAGAGGTTAATAGATACGGGTGGGAGGTCAATAGAAACATGATTTTTAGGGTTGTCAATCGAGGCATGGTTTGTCAAAGCACGTACATATTTGTATAGGTACCTACTACCTAATAATTTTAAGTGCAACACACAGGTGTTGAACTTAAAATTATTAGGTGCATGGCTACAGAGCCATTAAATATTTTTATATTTTAAAATAGAATGGGATATTTTACCGATGATGATGATGATGATGATGATTATATTTTGCCGTAATAGCTGAAGTTAATTATTATTTAGATTTATATTGGTATTTATTCGTTAGTGTCGTGGCATAAGCTTGCGCTTGAGTTAGGATCGGACGCGCGGTCTCGGGTCGGGCAGTGTTATTGGGTTCATCCATCAGGCAATTCCCGGTAGCACCGCGGAGTCTGATAATATGCTCGCCCCCTATTACGTTGGGACATAAAAACACAGTTGGCGAAATGTGGATGTTTTTAACACCTCCATCTACCACCCTCGTTTTGGGAGTACAGGCATGATATTATGTTATGTTAATTATTTATATTTATTGTTTTTAAATATTTGATAATTATTTTGAATAGGTACGCGAGGGCTACATTGCGGTGCGCCCACCATGCCGAGAATTTACAAGCCAGATCCTCGTGGCAGGAAGTATAGAAGGTACCCCAAAGAACTAATAGAGCAGGCTGTCCGGGAGTACAAGGAAAGTAACGATTCCTTGAGTTGCATCGCGAAAAAATTTGATATGGACAAATCTGTCCTTCACAGACATAGCATTAAAAATATGAAATCACAAGGTGGCCAGACAGTCCTATCTAAAGAGACGGAATTGGAATTCATAAAATATATAAACATATGTGCTGAGTGGGGCTATCCTCTTGAACTATATGACTTGAGGTTATTAGTAAAAAACTATTTAGACAATTTAGGTGTTACAGAAAAAAGGTTTAAAGATAACATGCCTGGATTAGAATTTGCCCGAAGTTTTCTAAAGAGACACAGTGACAAAATAACACAAAGGGTATCGCAGAATATTAAAAGGAATCGGGCTGCTGTTTCAGCCGATGTAATAAAAGACTATTTCGAGCACTTAAAAATATCTATTAAAGACGTTCCGATCGAGAACATCGTCAATTACGACGAAACTAATTTAACGGATGATCCCGGCCGAAAAAAGATTATAGCTAAGAGGGGAACAAAATATCCTGAACGGGTGATGAATCACTCAAAGGCATCAGTATCCATTATGATGGCGTGTACAGCGGTAGGAGAAATTATACCCCCATATGTAGTTTATAAAGCTCAGAACTTATTTGATACGTGGACCAAGTCGGGTCCAAAAGGAGTACGCTATAATAGAAGTCAATCCGGCTGGTTTGATGCCAACATATTCCACGATTGGGTAACCACTATGATTTTTCCATTTTTTGAAAATAAACCAGGCAAAAAGTTACTAATAGGCGACAATCTATCATCCCACCTTTCAATAGAATTAATAAAAAAGTGTAAGGAAAAGGATATCCATTTCATTTTCTTACCTGCGAATTCTACTCACCTTACGCAACCACTCGATGTGGCCTTTTTTCGGCCTATGAAGATAGCGTGGCGAAAAATCATTTTCCAATGGAAGAAAACTGATGGCCGTAATCAATCTTCAATCCCAAAGGGTTGTTTTCCTAGATTACTGGGCAAATTAATGGACGATCTTAAAGAAAATGGTCCAGCTAATGTCATATCTGGCTTTAGGAAAACAGGGATAAATCCTTTGGACCCATCAGAAGTATTAAAAAAATTACCGGATTGGCAAGATCCATCTAAACCAGCCGAAGCTGTTGATACGACAGTATTAAATTTTTTGAAGGAAATGCGATATGGGACTATCAATATAGTAGAACCTAAAAGAAAGAAAAAACTTCAAATTCAGGCAGGGAAAAGTGTTTTATGTTCCAGTGATGAAGAATATATTGAGTCTGACCCAGAATACTTGCCTTGTTCTGTCTTGAGAGAAAACAATGAAAAGCAAAATAAAGAAGTAAACGATATGGTCACTAAAGGCAAGGGAAAAGGAAAAAAAACAAAAGTTAAAAATTACCCACCTGTACTTGAAGATCACCGTGTTCAGCGAGAAGCAAATAGTTCCTACATCAAAACCATCCCGACTATTGAACACACAATATCACTAGACGAAGCTATTCCAAGTTGTTCATTTAACATCAGCCGGTATGATATAAGAACATTGCCTTTAATTTTTGAAGATGACCTAAATGGTATAGGTCATGTTGAAACCATTGTACAAGATGAAAATGAATATCCCAATGAAAAGAAATCGAAAAAGGTTGAAATTATTTCCAATGTGAAAGTTAGTGATGCGGAATTGAAGAAAATACTGTCAAATAAAGATAAGTCAACCGTTTCAAAAAAATGCCCTTCGCGGCGGCCCAGTTACTACAGGTCTGATGATGACATCCTAAAAGATTTGATGGCTTTAGATTAGAGTCGATTGATAATTTACTTGATTTAATAGTTTTCATAATTATTATCCCATAATGATCACTTCGAACTTTCATTTGAGTACTTTCAGTAGGTATAATATTTTAACTTTTTCGTCTTCTTAAGTTTTTCAGTCATAGCATACTTACCACTGATTGCAGTTTATACAATCATTTTACCTTAATGTGAGTTTTATTAATAGGTAGGTATTCAGCTTAGGTTTATAAGTACTATTATTTTATGAGTATTTGTGATTCTTGATCTCATTCTTTACTAAATGTAAACCAAAAACTAATAGATAGTATTTTTAGAATTTAATAGTTTTATGTTATAACTAAAACATTATTTTATTTGTTATTTTTTTATAATCAAACCCTCATTTTACACAGGTGATTTCGCGATAGATATAATGTATCTATCGCGAAATCACCTGTGTAAAAATCACGCGATATCATCGCGATAGATATATATATTTAGCTGGGTTTGCCGTGTACTCTAGGAAAGTTGTGTGCAATATGTACAAATATTGTCTTAATAACACTGATTAAAAATAAAAGTTGATTTTGACAACCCTAGTGTTTTTTCTCTATTCACCCCCCTCCCGTATCTTTTGACCCCTGTTTCCAGGTAAATAGAAAACGCTTACTTTTTCTTAATTTACTAGTTATTGACACGTTTTAATTAATTTTCATCATAAATATTTAGTAAATTGCAACGTGACTCCTGATTTTACAATACTTCAATAATGATTCGCATATAAAATATTTAAGAAAATCGATGTAGAAGTTGAAAATTGTGTCTATCCACCCCATTTTACGGTAGTATATAAATGAATTTGAAATATCTATGTATTACGATTATAGTCAGGTAGAGTCATTATTGGATACCCTTACTCTGAAGGCTTATTGAATACTTAGGAACAAAAACCGAAAAGTGTCATACAAAAAGAACGTGTCACATTTCACGATATTCTTTCGTATTTTATAAGCGAGTGTTTTTTGCTTTGGGCATCAAGTGGTTCATAATCTGACACTGCTCATACGGGGCCGCCGGTTATTGCCGCCGCTTATAACGAATTGTTTAAAAACTGGATGCTTTGTAAATTAAGGAAGTCAAAAGCGGAAAATGCTATCCTTCCAAGGCATAATCCTACTTCTTACCTAATATTATATTATAAATAAAAGCGAAGATTTGGTTGTTTGTCAAAACTACTGAGCAGATTTTGATGTTCGGTACGAATATAGTTAATAACATAGGATACTTTTTACTGAGGGAAATCTTGTCACGCGGACGCAGTTACTTAACGATTAGAGATTAGTTTTTATAAAACCATATCGTCTTAACCGCGTGGACTTTAGTTTTCAGCTCCACTCCTGAAAGTCATATCGTGATTTCACATAGCCTTTAGCCTTCCTCAATAAATGGACTATTCAGCACAAAATTATTTTTTCATTTCGAGCTAGAGGACCTACTATGTTCGTGGAAACGAAGTTTCGTAAAGTATTGAAGGTGTTTCTGACTTTTCTCTATTTTATTTTGACACGGAGTAGGCAATATCGGTAGGAGCATGCCTTAGTTTATAGTACATTAGATCGACCGACATTTTATAATGGAAAGATTTGTGATCAGAAGCAAACGAAATTCTAACGAACAGACGATTTCGACTATATGTAGGACTCAGTAGTTTCTGATATTAACGTGTACCAACAAGCAAACTCTGGGGATCTATATGCCTTATTAAGTAATACATTACTATGAAAATTTATGAACAAAACCTACCAAAACTATTTTGCATGAAAACATCATAAATTATAACGCGCGATATCAAACGGCGATAAGTTCAATGTCAGTGAATGCTGATTCAAGGCTTGTTTATACTCATACCGATTATTCACTCGAAATACCGAATAATAGTGCTCTACGTTGTATAATATATGCCAAACGTATGGACAACTATTGTTTGATAAACTAATATTCTAATGCGAAAGTCTGAAAGTGATGTTTGTTACTCTTTTAAGCGAAAACTGCGTGTATGGATTTTGATATATTTAGGCCCACAGATAGTTTATTTTAACCTTTAGGGACCTAATAGATACATACATGCAGTGATAACATCACGTTTGTTGTATCACAAGGTACAGGCAAAAGTCTATATGAATATTAAATCCCCAACGGAGACCGGTAGAAAATGTCTTAAGCATATCGCCTATGTACTATTCTGTATATTAAGTTTCAATAAAAATTGTAATACAAATTATAAAAGTCTAATAGCACTTGGACCGACCCGGAAACGGTACCTGGGAATTCGTGATCACCAGTCGTATATACTACCACCCAGACTTCAGAGGTAGATCAAACTCTTATAGAAACTTGTTAAAACGCAAGAAAAAATATAAAAGTTAACATTTTGTAAAACCTTGATCAGTTATTAATACAGTCTCTTTGTACAAGTAAATAATGTATCGTAAAGCTAATTACAAAAGCATGTTTTCTTTTAATTCAAAGTAAATCAAAAGTAAAAACATAAATTGATTAAAATAACGACAAACGAAAGAAAACAAGCAGAAGAAGAAAAGAACGCAAATTAATAAACCTGTCACAATCAAAGCTGGAAATTTTAATATATTTATAACCCTTATTGTTGAAGAAATAAGGTTTATTTTTGCATATAAGTTATAAGTTATACAGATTCCTTCACCAATGTTTCGTTTCTATTAAGGATTCGTACAAATATTCTCTCCCCTAAAGAAAAAATATAATTTGCAATAACAAGTCCTCGGCCCTCGTTGAATACTTTGAGCACAAGATAAACAGTCAAGATATGATGTAGATGTATGTATATTGCAAAGTTTTAGATACTTTTTTCTCATTTTGATGAGCATTTTTAGGGGTGCTGAAAGTTTGTTAGCGTTGTACATAGGGGGTGTATTGTGTTTTTTATAGCTTTGAATTCAAGAGATTGGTTGGTGAATAGTAAGTTAATATGAGGTTTTCTACTAATGAAATTGTTTAGCTAATATAATTTGGAAACTAAGAAACATATATCGCATAATCACGCATGTACCTACCTACCTTCTATAAAATAGTTAGGTACTTACATAACAAAACATAGTTAAGCAAAACACAACTAGATATAAATATTACGGAATCGCCATATAATTCAATTTTAGATGCAAATATTTTAGGTAAAATGTACGAAAAAGCAGAATTTACAAATACAATTAAATTTCAACGCAACATCCATCACAACAAAATACGACCAAAAAAAGTACCTATACAAAATTGGCATTAGCCACTCAATTCGGTACGCCACTACACGACCGATGAAATTCGACGGTTGTTTTTCAAAATAGATACATTTTAAATACAACCTGCATCGATACCACGGAGATTTCAATTACACGCACCTTTTTGTAAATACTTACACCTACGAATATTGACATGGGAATATTTTGTACCAAATGTCAGGTGTTTAGTACACAATAGTTACGTTTATATATGAATTAGTGCGTAAATGTTTAAGCTTTTCTTTTGAGAATTTAGTTTTTTTGGAGTTGAAGACTGGATGTTCTGTTTAGTATTGGTTCGAGTTCGTACAAATATGGTGACAGGATTGATCACCCTATTTCTAGGTCCTGAGTTACCGAAACTAGTTTGTTATTTTCATTCAGGTTGCGCTGCACGCAGGCTCCTATCATGTTAATCACCCCAATTTTTAATAGAATTTTTACTCGCCTATATAGGAATGTTTCTAGAATAAACTCTCAGTCATGAAATTCGCTATCTTTGTTTTTAAAAAACGATACACCTATTTTACCATTATTTAGCAAGTCGACAATAACGTCCTTAAATAAAACCAATGTATAGAAACCTGTACTAATAAAAAATAACTAGATAAAGAAACGATCTATTTCAATGTCGAAAATAAATCTTAACTCCTTAATAAATCCTTTTCAAGGAATAATTCGAACTACACTCATAAAATAACAAAACTCAGGTAGCTTAAACCCCAGATAATTAATTTCATGCTCGATCAGTCGATTCTATTCATCGAACAGACTGAATAGCATATGATCATTAAAAAAAAAATATTGAGTGAATTTGCGCGGGAGTGTAATATGACAATATGGCGACTGTTTGTACGATGTTTTTTTGCAAAAAGTTTTGTTGTATCTTTTTGCAATGTTTTTCTTTGTGGTAGGTTAAGTGGTACATTGTGATGTTGAAACGCAAAAAGCGTGACGAATGAATACCGCCAACAACTTGGGCTCTACACTTTTGATTTACCCCTGCCTAAATTCAAAGTTGCTGTTAAGGAACATCTCGTTAGGAAAGCTTATTACAGAATTGATGAGTTTCTAAACGACAATAGCTCTTGGGATTAGTCGCTCGCTTGATTAGGATTCTTTGAAATTAGGGAACTTTGCTATAAATTGTATAAACTCAGTAGAAGTAGGTCTAAATATTGTAAAATATGGGCAATTAATGATGCAAATAGGTGATGTTACGTACAACTTGATTTTAATCATAAAACTGTCACTTTTTTCTTCTATAATGTTACAACCAATGTGCTCACTTGCTGCCCATATTCTTATTATCACATGCTAGTAGGTGCTCCCAACATACGGTATGATCAGAGACTAATTAATAACCTTGCTATATTCATTTTCCTTAATAATTGACGTTTAGTCTATATCGCTGATTGTTGGCAGCTCCTCGCAAGATCAATTATTGTATCAACCACATTGTAAAACTTTTGGCGATTGAAAAGAGTGGCCGTGAGTTTCTCGCTAGCTCTTCTCATAAGGCTCTACCCCCTTTCCGAGCTAGTGGTAGATTCAGTAATTGTAACGACTATCATAAGTGTCAATATTTGACCTAAATGAATAAATGATTTGATTTTGATTTTGATTTTTTTTTTCTACTCCAAAATTGAGTTGACAAGTTTGGTTTCAAAATGTAGATTTTTTTATTTGGTTTTGCTCTCTTTATCCATTTTATATATACTAAACGTACTTTCGGCGATAAGGTAAAAAACTAATTAGTTTACTGATTTACGCAATAAAAACTAAATTAGCTCTACAATGAATTCGTTTTTTCTAAAAATCAGCGTCCCATTGTAATAAAAAGGTAGACCGAACACCTAAATGATAAATTTCCATCTTTTTACACGAATTTTCGATTAATAAAGTGTACTTAAGTATAATCAACGAACAGTATTTAAAACTACAAAACAGAAGGCTGAAAACCGGCGGTACAAACGGCAGCGCAGGTTGCGCCGCCTCCCCGTTAAATTATTCAGCAGTCATTAGCCGTTCCTTTCCTACGCTGTACAGAGTGTACACATCATTGTTGGACGACCTCCTGTGTCGTATGACAGCCTGGTACTTGTGGACGGTAAACAGTTCGCTTGAGGACGTAAGCCGGGACATTTTGTTAATTTTCTTTTAAAATTAACAGTGGATTGGTGACAGCAAATGTATGAAAACAGCAGGAAATTTTCACCTGATGAGCTATTTGATAGATATTTAGAGGTAGTAAAACTAGCCCTTAGTTTTCACATAGGCCTACGCAGGAGCCTGGATTCTTAGCTGTTATTCAGCAGTCATTAGCCGTTCCTTTCCTCCGCTGTACAGAGTGTACACATCATTGTTGGACGACCTCCTGTGTCGTATGACAGCCTGGTACTTGTGGACTGTAAACAGTTTGCTTTGAGGACCTAAACCGGTATATTTTGTAAAATTTTCCTTTAAAATGAACGGTGGATTGGTGACAGCAAATGTATGAAAACAACAGTGAAAATTTCACTTGATGAGCTATTTGATAGATATTTAGAAGAAGTAAAACTAGCCCTTAGTTTTCACATAGGTCTACGCAGGAGCCTGGATTCTTAGCTGTTATTCAGCAGTCATTAGCCGTTCCTTTCCTACGCTGTACAGAGCGTACACATCATTGTTGGACGACCTCCTGTGTCGTATGACAGCGATGTGGTACTTGAGAATGTAAACAGTTTGCTTTGAGGACATGAAGCGGGACATTTTGTTAATTTTCCTTAGCAATTTAACAGTGGGAACACAGGTTTCATATCTTTTTTTTAACCCTTTACTGTCCCACTGCAGGGGCCTTGAGTCCACCACGCTGGCCAAGTACGGATTGGGGACTTTGCATGCCCTCTATAAATTTTAATGTATTTAACAAATTTTTAGCCTGTTTCATATAGGCCTACAGATTTAGTTAGAAGAATGATTTCAGCAGACATTGGCCATTTCTTTCCTACGCTGCACAATCTGAACACATCATTGTAGGGCCACCTCCTGAATCGTATGATAGACGTGGGCCGGGATATTAGGATAAAGTTTCATTTTTGTCACAGATTTAATAACATTCAAAGCCAGTGTTACAGCTTTTGAATATATCAGATAACTTATTTGCCCAATAAAATAATAATAACAACAATACTATGAAAATAAATCTACTTCCTATTGCTTATTCTTCCTATTTATAAGTTGTGAAACTGGACCTAAACATGCCGAACTCTACCTAGAGACAAATAAGACATTCTTACTAAATTCTATCAAGAAGTGTTCATTTTAAATCAAGATTCTAGAAGCTCAGTTAATACAATTACAAGCTGAACATAAATACAAATAAAGTACACAAGGAGGCTCGTGTCGCGCGTGCGTTAACATCGCCATAACGGCACAAAATGCCACAAATTGATTTGTGCGCCGCGCTCCGCAAGAGGTTATAATTTTCGCGCCACGCTGCGAACGCACGCTGGGCCAATGCTGCCAATATAACAAATACAGGCTTGTTTGCTTTACCGATAGATTCGACACTAAATCAATGGAATGTAATAAAGTAATTCGTTTTGCGAGCGGTGTAAACAGCATTCGTTTTAAACGTTCATTATTATTTTTTGTTGTTAACATTTAAAGAGTTTTGTTTTTATTTGGCGGTATCGGTTAATTCTTAATTAGTTTAGTAAGCTTCTTATTGACTAATTTAGAACTTTTTGTTTATAAAAATAAAACTAGATGACTAATTCCAACCACACCCTGTGTTACTTTTTATGTGAGTGACTCATAAAATCATTTGAATATTAATTTTAGTAGTAACCTCTAACTCTTTGCAGTATGTTCTTGTCATCTAAAAATATTACATTGTAATTAATATTAGATACAACACTTTGTACCCGTTGTTCTTAAGAGTTTGCCGTTCGCAAGTTTTTTTCATCTAATGAACAGATCTCGAAGAAAAATAAATATAACACAGAACGCTTTCCCGTAAAAACTGTTTTTTAATGGTTAAAACCACTGACAGTTTGATATGCTTTCAGGGAGTTGCTTCAAAGCTTTCTTCTAGCTTGGCTTGCTTTTGGCTTGATCAAAAATTATATGATTATTGACTAAGCAAAACAGTAACTGCGCTCTATTAAAAGAACTGCACTACAAAATATTAATTAATCATCCCTTAAACGTATGTAATCCTAATACAAATCCTTAAAAATAATACTACAATACACTCAAAGTCCGCAAATACAAAGATACATTATAAAATATAATTTAGAGCACTCAATTTAATTACCTACTTGTTACATAGCCGACATGAGTCGACCCTTTGTAGGGATCAAAAGCTCAAGCCGTGGTCCTGTTTGTGACGTCACTTTGTAAGCTTATGACCCTAACTCGAGTGCGTGTAGGCTTACAGTACTACCAACATTAAAGGTACGAAGGGTGTGCCAACGACAATTATTGGGATTTCGTATTTGAATTTCGTATGTGTTTTATTTTGTTTTTAATTTGTTAATTGCGTTCAGAAACATAGAAAGTTGCTTAAAGGATTTCGTTCATGATTAAAGGTAAAATTTTGTTACGTATTATTTTCTTCCTTAATTATGTTTATAGGGTTCTCTACTTCCACGTGTCAGTAGGTACGTGGCATTACTATATGTACAATATTATACTATTACAGAAAACTTACAACAAAAACTACAATTTCTTTTTCATATATTTTTTATGCCAAGTTCCTAAGGTGTATTACTGTTTAGGAACTTGGCATATTAATACAATTAACTTTATATCTAAAAAACATCTTTAACAGGTAATTATCGGAAGATTACATAAAAGTTATATCAATAACCATTCTTCATTTTAAATTAACTTTATGCATTAAATTACTTTGTAAATCAATGAGCAATAATAGAATACGGGAATTAACGCGAACACGCATTTTACCTTAAAATGCCTAACGTTTCGGCGCAGGTTGCACTTTAAGGTAAAAGGTTTTAAGGTTAGGCATTTTAAGGTAAAATGCGTGTTCGCGTTAATTCCCGTATTCTATTATACATTAAACATGCAACGCAAGAGTTTAAAAGTTATGACAATGAGCAATGTAAACGAATTTGACTATACATATAAGAAACATACACCTATATCGTGTAATTAACATAATAATAACACATAAAACAATACAAAAATAATTACCCAACTCAACAATAAACAATCAACTTACATCAGTGTTGCCAACATAACAAAACCGAAACATTTTACGCTCTGGCAACTAACATGGATCCGTCGGCTATTTGAGGCCATCGCCTGACAAATCTAGGTATATTTCCTCTCTGATATGTTAAAGTAGCCACATTATACCGCCGGCGGAGTCCTGCTGGGCCCTATGGCTGATATATACAGGCGAGACACGACAACACCTCGGTCAGTAAGGCTCTAAACATACGGTACGCTAGAAGCAACGCTTCAGGGTATTACATGTCTCGGATCATGATCATTAAATATTTTTTTTTAATAAAAATCTATGATTATAATAATTTTGTATTCATTTTAGTTTTAGTGAAAGGCATAAGTAGTTTTACGCGAAGATTATAACTTTCTTGACGACTGTTCTTTTAACTGGCCACAATTTTTTTCAAGTCCTTAAAAACCACTCACTACGGAACTATCTATAGGCTATTTTCTTATATATTAATAAACCTAATTAACTGACTCTTGCTTAAATTGTTTCCTTAAAATTTAAAGCCACACTACTGGTTCATGAGCAAGCAATCAAAATAAAAATAACTTAATTTTTGGAGCTACTGTTTTCCACCAATCTATGTAATAAATTAAGTACTTGCAAAAAAAGCTTTAACACCGAGAAAGCTAGTTTTCAACTTCTCTGATATGAGACACATTTTTTAAAAGTCCTTTGAACAACCAATTAAAATAGTCTTACTAACCAGTTCACTTGTTTTTTAACAACAGAACTATTGTCGTAGTATTTATCGTTGAAAGCGCTGTATAATAACAAGAGACAATATAATTGTTTCTGTTGAGTGCGTCTTGCGTGCTGACGGAGACATTATCGCAGGAATGTGTCCACTCACGCAACTATACCGATGTTGAACAACATGTGAAATGTTTACTACACATCTCAGTTAATTTTGTTTCAAGTAGTTACTCAATTTAGGAGTATTCTTTTATCAGTATTATTCTTTTGAAAACAAGCGATTGAGACTTTGAAATTAGTTTTTGTCGCGCCACAAGCCATTTTCAGCAAGAGGTTGGTACATGAACGATTTTTCGTAAGTTAATGTAAATTTTGAGTAGGTTTTTAATATCAAAATACTCACGAACTCGAGAGTAAATGTGATAGTTTGATTTTACTTTTAATTTTACAAAATTGGTATTATTCTGTTATTTATTATCAATATTTTACCATACATATAAATACACAAAATCATGTTATTTTCTTATCAGAGCGTACAGAAACAAAGAAACTATTATGTTACGAAAACAATTATAAATCTGGTTGTTTGTGCACAACACCTAAGACGGTCATGTTGATTATTCAATTACACGGCGCGAACACTCGTAAACCTGCAACTTTGTGTCTCATCTACTGACTGACTGAGAACATCAGTCACGAATGTCTACCACACCAGTACTCTTACTCTACTATAATATAATCAACAAAAGGGAATATTAGGTGAAATTTCGTTTGTTTTCTATCAAAAATCGTATGTTATATAAAAATTTGGTCGTAATTTTATTAATATGTTTGTTCCCTCTTTGACTACGTTGATAATGCTTTGGGATAGTAAAAGATCTATGATTAAACACACTTACATCCATACTTCCATACTAATATTATCAATGCGAAAGTAACTCTGTCTGTCTGTTTGTTACTCAATCTCGCCTAAACAACTGAACTAATTTGCACGAAATTGTGTATGGAGATATTTTGATACACGAGAAAGGACATAGGCTACTTTTTACACCAGGAAACTGACGAATTTCCATGGGAAAATTCAGGTGGCGGACGAAGTCGCGGGTATAAGCTAGTTTTTTATAAAACTTTGCCTGTCTGGACTGCTGTGTAGCTTGTCCTTATATTCTAGTTATATTATAAATACGAAAGTTGGTGAGGATGAATGTACATATTATGTAATAAGTATGCAAATATGCATGTTTGGTACTCCTTATACCTGTTAAATGGATTTTGATGATATTTGGTTTATAAATGGTTGAATAGGATTTTACTTCGGAAAATTATAACGCGAACGAAGTCCCAGGAAAGCTCTAGTAAATTAAACTAAATAAAAAATAGGACTGGCTAAGTAAATTGGTTAATTTCAGATCCAATTTCTTTGTTCAATTGTAACGATGTAAACGGTTTTCCAGGAAGGCACAAAAGGAAGGTTTTCTTGTGCCTTCCTGGAAAAGCCTGGGAAGTCTTGACCTTCAAGTACCCTGACAGATATTAGATACAGGACTTGACACTGACAATGATTGGTTTGCTTTCTCTTTGATATGAATGTTACTATGGCATTGTAAATGTTCCTAAAACTGTGCGGTAGAACGAGGTGACTTTGCAATACAGAGGCTACTTAGAAATTAGCAAATGATTACTTAAAAACGATAATTGCTTAAAAGACCTCGGGTACGAACCCTCGATCACATGCAGGGAAAGCTCATGCGTAAACCACTCGCCTATCTATGAGGACAATTGTACCATTTTAAAGAATAAAATTTAATTAATTGTGGAGTATACTACCAAGTATTGGATAATTGAAATCGTCGCATATTTTTTGTGTTATTTACTTATTACTGCTATAAAATTTACTTAATTTTTTCTAAGATCTGTCCGGTCTGCACATTTTGACAGCTGCTATTTTTTTAAACTAAGCGAACGTTTGTATTTATATGTTTTTATCAGTTGAACAGATTAAAATAGAATGTGACAAACAGTTATAACCTTGTTTCATTAATGAACATAATTAATTATAACTAGCGTTAATAGAAACATTTTTACAACAATAAATAAATCACTACAATTATTTTTTATCAGAATGCGTACTCAAACATGTGTATATGGCACGCTACCAACTCACGCTGAGCGAACGCCATCGACAAATAAATTGAATTCCCGCCATCACACTAACTGTGCCCGTATTATGCCATGACAACTAAATATACAGCCTGCACAGGTGTTTGCAGAAAAAATGCCGTCGTATCGTGAAATATTTTATAGGTTTTAATACTTGATATACTATTGAAATAACCTTTTTTTGCTTTCAGTAAGATCATATATGAACCCTCATATAACCCCCCCTCATTCCGGGAGCAGACCCTTGTCCAGCAGTGGGACATTAATGGGTTATATGTTTTTAACAAACATATAACCCATCCCACTCATCATACATTTATTGAGGGCAGGCAAAGTCCTAAGCAAAGCCCAACCCGCACTTGGCCAGCGTGGTGGACTCAAAGCCTAAACCCTCCTTCATTCCAGGGTCTGCATCCTTGCCCAGCAGTGGAACATTAATGGGTTAAATTTATTTAAGTTATTTAATGTTGTATGACAAAATAAATACTGCTCACTCAGTCATTTTAGTTTCACCTGTTTTGTAAACGATAAGTTAATCAAGTATTGAGTTCTAAAATAAATGATATAATATTTTGTTTATTGACATAAAAAGGATGTTACGTACGCGCCATTCTATCAGCACCTGTACGGCAAGCCAGTGTCTGCTCTGAAATAAATATATATCAAAGGTCTGACTGACATACTCATCTATCAACGCACGGTCCAAACTACTCTACGAATCGGGCTGAAATTTGACATGCAGGTAGATGATATGACATAGGCATCCGCTAAAAAAGAATTTTGATCAATTCCACCCCTAAGGGGATAAAAAAGGGAATGAAAGTTTGTATGAAAGTTCTGTCCTAAGTCACAGCTTTTTCCACACGGACGAAGTCGCGGGCAAAAGCTAGTTAAAAGCACGTAAAGACATCAAGTCGTTATCGATACAATGCCTACATAATACTGTATGGTTATGACGCCGATAAAATAAAAATTCAGGTAAATTACCCCTGTATTACAATAAATTGCGATTTATCGTAATACTACTTTGAACTTTACTATATTCATTTTTACACCTTTTTCTTTCAAACAGCGCTTTAAGCAGCTAAATTAAAAACCGCAGACCATAGCAGGCTAGTTACACTTGCCGGCCGCTAAACGATCTGTAGATTAAGAATTAGATGCGCTGTAATTATATCGATGGATGAGTATTTAGTAGTATTTGAACTAGGCGTCTCCATACTTCGGACAACAAGTCATGTCAAAGGTCTTTGGGCGGCTCATACAACTATGACACTAGGTTGACCACTAAGCACACGAATAAAAAAAACTAAAAACCAAAAACGAAAAATGTAAAAGAAAATATGTCCTTTAACTATTTAAAAGACAATCTATCGTAATTCCATAATATTTTCAACAGTATTCCGCACGATTACTTCGGATTAATATTTCATTGGCTTTCGTCTTCTCGCTTCTAGACATCACAGTTGACAGATGGCCGCCCGCAGGCGTCCGGCCGCCATTACCGTTCATATTTGGCACACACTACACTACGAGTGCCATTCATAAATCTGCAAGTATAACTAGCGTTGTTTGAAAGATTAATTAATGTTGATTGATGATAGATGTGGATGTTACTTGTAGACAAAAAATAACTTGGTTACAAACAATTTAGTAAAGAAGTTTGTCTTCTTAAACGTGCAAAATTAATACATTTTGAGAAATTACATTAATGTCGATAAATAATTTCGATGTCTAATTTATTTCTTTTTATAGACCCGATTTTTTCTAGAAAAAAATCTTTATCAGAGAAGCACAAAAAAAATCTCTAAACCTTCTAAAATCAATACACATACAAACTCCATACACCTACAATAATTACATACAAAATACATTTTGAATTTCCATCCACCGCTTTTTAAACCAAAGGACTGGCCGCAATTAATTTGCAAATGTAACCACTTATAATTTGGCAATAATACAGTGGGGTATTTCACTTGCCTGCTGGGGTGACACGGGGTGACACCCCACACTGGGGTGATCGCGGTGATTATACGCGTCCCAATATTGAACGCGTTATGCATAATAAGCGCAAGGTTTTTTTACGATATCGATGTGCAATACGGAAATTGATTTTAGTTCGAAGAATTGAGAATTTTGAAATTTATTGGTTGATTACTATAATTTATTATGATTATTGCTTATATCTTATGAGTGGATTTTAACATCTTCTCAGTTGTATTTAATTAATAATACCTTTTGGTTTTACAGATAACTAAACATTTGTATAAAACTATTTTAAAGTGATTCGTTCTGTTTCAAGGCTATATCAATAATTTAATAATTCAGTAGTAAAACTTAATGATCATAGGTAGCTTTTTCCGTTATAATAAGTGTCACATAAAACGTATGGCATCGCATTCGTAGGTAACTAGTATCGCGCAAATGTCTGCTATAATATTCATATATTTCATTAAAGCTTCTGCAAAAACAGCAGGTAGCATCAATAAATTGTGCTACAAATATTTTCGAACCATAAATCATTAAAGCAAAAACTAAATTATCATATACAATTCAACTCCTGATCATAAAAATCTCCATTTAAAATATTCTTGCTTCCATATCTCATAATGGCGACCCCAATTATTTATTGAAGACAGTGCAAATTGTCGATGGTGTACCTTTGTTTTAGAACAACACTACACAAAAGAGGTTTAATCACTGCATCGCTTTCGAATTTCGAACATGTGTTGCCATATGAATTTGTCACGAGTTGTTTTGTTTTTTAGCGTGAAGTTTGTTTGTCGATGGTCCGTGGCTGAATGTTAGTTATTGAGCGGAAAAAATTGTTTTTTTATAAGAAACTAATCAAAATTTAATGTAGAACAACTGTCGTATTTAGTTCCACGAGGACTGACCCTGATTATCGACATCTTTGTTTAAGGATACAGTCTAAATAATTATCTTTACTGATTGTAAGTCTCTACCACAATAATATTATATCAGAACTATAGCGTCCCGGACTTCTGAAAGGTGTACGTGAAGACTGGAGCCGAAGTCAAGGCCTTATATGCCTTTTACAGTTCCGGTTTTTTACAATAATTATTATTATTAATTATTAAGTTTAAGATAAAAAACGTAACTCGATAAGAAATTTCTCTTAACTGAAAGCAGCTAAACAGCCTATTGACTTTTCAAATTTTCCGACAAACTAAAAAAAAAGTTGAGCCTTTCTACCATTTTTTTCTAAATAACATTAAAAAAACTACCATAATCAACATATTTTTATAACCAGAAGCATTTAAACGAGCTCATCGACATGTCGCTTTAAAGTTGGAAGGTACCTACTAGTGGTCGGTAGCGGCCCGCGCTACGGGACGCCGCCGCCCGCCGCGCGGGTAACAAGCTTCATACGTGCGGTTATGTTGCCACCACTGCTAACATTATGTTGGTATTAACATGTTACAACTTTGAATGTTTTTTTTTTATGAGAAAAATGCCGTTAATGTGTGTTAAAGTTGGGCACTATTTACAGTAAGTTTGTAACAAACCGAAAAATATTAGGTTTGTTGTATGGGAGCTTAAATTTATTTTATTCTGTTTTGTTTAGTATTTGTTGTTATAGTGGCAACAGAAACACGTTATCTGTGAAGATTTCAACTGTCTAAATGTCACGGTTCGTGAGATAAAGCCTGGTGGCATACAGATGGACTGAGAAGTCTCAGTAGCAGGGTCCTGTTCTTATCCTTTGGAGACGGAACCCTAAAACAATCTAAATTGCTTTTTTTGTACGTGTCATAATCTGTACAGTATTGTGTTTTAATATAAGTTGTTGACTACCAAAGATTACAGATTATTTTTACAGCTATGATCCAAATAAGGGGAAGGATATCTCAATGGCTTACATTTACAAAATTACTTTAATTTCTTCATTGTAGATAATGGTGGCTTAGCCTAATAAGGAATCTCCTAAATCCACAATTCAGAATATCTATCATCCATCCAAAAAATAGCTGGGTAGGCTCTCGGTAGTTCGATTTAAGACCAGAACCAAAGCATTACAACTGTACAACGCACAAAAACAAGTACGAATATTTCAAATCAGTACAAAAAAGGGATAATCAACTTCCTTCTTAACTGTACAACACACGATCTTCAAAGCAAGCTGCTAAAACGAAATCATGCGACGTCCCCTCACAATGTACCATTAGGTAATGAAAGATCGCTATAATCCCCCATCCATAGAGCACTGCAGTTGTTTCGCAAATGTAAATAACCTCAGGCGAAACGGAACGCATTCTCGAAGGGGATACCAAATTCGAATTTTAGATTATTTTTTGTGGGCAAAAGGATTTAGCGAATAATGCCATGCTCTTTATTCATGCATTTAAAATGTATGTTTAATATGTAGATTAGTTCTATGAAAGTAATTTTGTAATAATGTAACTGAGAAATCAATTAATCATTGCTTGAGACAAAATATAGAGACTGAGAAAAAAGTGTAGGTACACGTCGATAAAGATGTCCAAAAACAATAAAACAGCACAAAAAACAAGTCAAATTATTGACGAGACTAAAGATATCCAAGACACTGACCATAGTGACACCGAAGAGGCCGCGTTACATATTTCTGATGCGCTTAGGTAATGTGACCGCGTTATGAGTAATAAAATAATACGACGAATTTAACACCATTAAATCCAGTCATCGATAACCACCCTTTCAACCAAAAAAACACTTCACTTTCTTAATGACCATAAAGAATATGCTAAATTAAAAAAAAACACGCACCTAACTATTAGTCGATTGTTTTTACCGATCTCCAGCTGAGCTGCAACCGTTTCCCGCCACGTATTTGAAAAAAGAATAGGTTTTTATTCTTAATTGGAACATATTCGGCGAACGCGTTAGAGCAGGGTTGCCAGGACTCGCCTTTGAAGGGGTCGCTTGCACAGCCCGAAGCTATTTGCTTTCGAGTGCGTATTGGAATAAGACAATCCCTCCATAATAACTTGGCTACAATGCCAGCTAGTTATATTATGAACTATTGTTGATATTCGGCTATATGATAGGGAACTAATACATAGAATTGTTACAAGAATAGGGTGACTGGCTTTTTTGAACTGTTACATGATATTTCTGACGCATAAAAAAGGTTTTATTATTTTTATATTCTGTGAAGTCCTTTATATATATTATGATAGATTTGAGATATGCTGCTTATCTGTGGATGGTGATATCTAAAGGTCATACAATCTGTAAGAAAAAAACAAATGGATTACCTATATATTCAACTCTCGATTGTTGAGAGGACGCCCGATAACGCTCTATTCAATGTACGATGATGACCCATAGATTAAATGCTTTCGCAGATTAGTCACTGAAAAAAACAAACCAATGAACATAAACAAAACATGCACTTTTTATGCATTACGAAATTATTCAACAATCATTGAACACCAATGAATATCTAAAAAATCCATAACTGTAGAATTCTAAATATTTTCCTTTTTGTCAGTTAGTCATAGTTAAGTTTTAGTATATTTATATCTACATAATATATAAATAAATACTGTCAACCTAGGTAACTTTGAATCATTTGGGTAACATTGACAGTGGGAATTTCAACTAGTTTCGATTATTTTTTCATATGAAACCAACACAATTGATAAAAGTTTGCAAAACTAAAATAAACCTTTATCATTTGTGATGGTTTCATATGATTAAAAAAATTAAAACTAGTTCATATTCCCACTGTCAATGTTACCCAAATAATTCAAAGTTACTCAAATTGATCTTAATATCACTGAAATAAAACAGAATACATTAAAAACAATTTTAAATCGTTTACCAGGAGTACATAACACAACATGTACTGCACGAGCACGCATCTCCATTTATGGCAATAATAGCCTACCTAGCCTACAATAGGCTAGGCCAGAAGCAAATCAGCTAGCAGGTACCAGGCCACCAGATATATGAAGGAGGTAGTGTAAACGCGGCGCGGGGCGCGGGAGACGCGCGGGCGGGGTGCGGCGATCCGTCAACGGCTCGCGGCGGTCACGACGACCGACGACCTAAGGATATACACACAATGAACACTAGAACGAACATTTTAAGCCATTCTTTTGTTTTAAAAAAGCAACACAACAAATTCCTAAATAGGGCCTCATAATGTACGACTGATCCGAAAGAGAATGGGCAGAGATGAAAGTATGCCAGTTTCTACGAGTTCAACAAACTTCTTACTTGCTTCAACTTACTTACTCTATCTACATTTCTATAGCTTTTGGACCCTAAACAACACAAGCAATAATTAATCGTGACGCAAAGTTAGGGTAGTCTAATATCTATTTACAATGAGGTGTCCAATAAATAGGTAGTTGGCTGTTGCTCATCAGCACGAAGAACTTTACAGGGGCCTACGGATATTGCTGATAATTTCAAATAGTCGTAATGTAGTAAACCTCACTTCGACACATATTACATGTTAAGAGAAAGAAAAAATAATCAAATCATATTAATCTTTCTGAGGCACATTTAGCGGTAGTTTATCTACTCAAACTGACATTACACGCTATTGATTAAACTAGCGCTAAATGTACCTCAGAAACCGGGGGTGAGTCAAACAAAAAATAATCATAATATTATTATATTCTGTACAGTAGAGTCGGTGTGAACGCATCCTCGGCGGGCGCGCGACTGCCCGCTCGCGTGCCAGTAATTGCCCAGCGTTCCTTTTTGAATAACTATCACGACTTTTTCGCTCCAAATACTCTTTTCTTTTACTCGTCGGTTGTTAAAGGTATTCCACGCATGCGGCCAGGCGGCCGTGTTGGGATATTTGAGGCATTTCGCGTGTATTGCCATGTTATGGGTGTTCCTTAGCCTCGTTCCCGGTTTAAGAGCTTTTTAACAGTCGAAACGTCCTTTAGAGTGAATTATTTCTGTTTCGGTACTTTCATTGTCTGGAGTTTTGGATGAGAATGGTTTTTCGGAACAGAAAGAGTGTCGTATTTTTTTGTTCAAATAAGACCAATTATCAGCAAATACCTCAATTCTTTTATAGTTTAGAGCACTGACTATTGACTAATGAAGTTATGACCATCATGAAAAAGTAGACCGACTCACTTAAATACTTTTCTAAAGCGGTTTACATTACAAGTATGCTTTATCAAATCCGCATTTTTTTACGTAGATAAAGCATTTGGCCATCAATTTTATTTTTTATAGATTATCTAAAGTAGAGCTCCAAAACTGGTAACGTATTCGAATTTGAAATTTTAACTTTTTAATACAATATTTAGAGTAAAGTTTTGAATCAAAGAGTTTGTATACCACTAAAGAAAATTAACTGATATTGTTATATTAAAGTGAAAGGATCTATTGTTATGTTATTATTATAAACAGAGCGAATCTTTGAGTTGTAAAGTTTAGTTAAACTGTTTAACTAGTGAAGTTTGAGAACCTTGGATATAATAGACTAGCTGACCCGTGCGGCTCCACTCGCGTGAATTTCGTACTGTTGCTTATTCGTTTGAGCACGCGAATTGCGAAGCACTCGATACACCTTCACATAAAAATGTTAACAACTCTTTTGTCATCTAATGGTTATTTACGAAAGGGACCCGAAGTGCACACAATGTGACACAGGATCAGGCAGGCCTGATTTCCTGTGGTTACCTTCTTTTCCTCTCTCGTCTGTATCCGTACCAGTTTACAGTGTAAAATATAATACCTTATTATAGACTGACCATTGCTTACCCGTCTGGATTCAGAATATTATTATAGGTACAGACAGACCTATCTGCGCCGGAGCTCTTCACACGCGAAATAATGTATACTTGCGATGATACGTCCGAAACCGCGTAACCCGTAATTATTTTTTAAAACTTACCACATAGTCTGTTTCATAGCTATCCAATTTATTTCCTTAATGCAGCCAATTAATTTGGTTATGTGTTACGAACTGCAACGCCATCTGTTAGTTGCGGCGAACAACGACAACAAACGAAAATACTTGGTTTGCCATCTAGGATATCCCGACCGCACCGGACCCACGTAAACCAACATTTTTGTGTAATATATCATACAACATTTATGTTTGAAAATCTTATAAATGTATAGCCCGTTTCAAAGGTATTATTTTTTACAATTAAGCCATCAAAATAAATTAATAAGGAAAACATGCTTTCTCGCAGACTATAACGCCATCTATTGGTTGGTGCGACAACAGGTATCGATACGGCCGGCGCCGCGTTCACCATGCGAATGTTGTGAAATGGATTGCAACGCCATCTATGGTCTCTATAGGGAAACGCAGGTTCAAACGATAAGTTTATTTTACATAAGTTTTCCTCTTTACGATTGCTACACTTTATAAGTGGGATTACCTACAGCTTTTCATCGCATAGATAAACTACGATGACCCGTGAAGTACTGCAGTGACGTTGATTATTGTTAATGCGGGCAAAACCCAAGTTATTTGATAAAAGTACTGTGAACGGTTTAGCCACTTCAATAATTAAAACGTTGTAATCTATACTAATATTATAAAGCTGAAGAGTTTGTTTGATTGTTTGTTTGTTTGAACGCGCTAATCTCAGGAACTACTGGTCCGATTTGAAAAATTCTTTCAGTGTTAGATAGTCCATTTATCGAGGAAGGCTATAGGCTATATAACATCACGCTACGGTCATTAGGAGCAGAGTAGCAATAAAAAATGTTACAAAAACGGGGAAAATTTTGACCCATTCTCTTATGTGACGCAAGCGAAGTTGCGCGGATCAGCTAGTTATTGAGATAAACATTTGTAACGTAACATTGTGGTGCTGGCGACTGACCGACCTTTAACGTATCGAAGTTATTTGAATATTGGAAATGAGCAATCGCTTTAGATATGAATGAATCGTGAGGAATCCCTGCCTGAGGGGACTTTGAATCTAAAATTACCTTAATTTCTAAATGTGAACTTAATCCCCTATAAGAGTTTCGTATGAATGAATTATAGGAATTAAATTTAAGTCAAAGTCAAATATTCTTTATTTCATAAACTTTAACAAGTATTTGAAATCGTCAAAATATTTTTTATCTACCACCGTTTCGGAAAAGCTGTTGCTCGTGAGAAGAAACGGCAAGAAACTCACGGCTTGCTCTTTTTAAATGTCAATATTTCCAAATTAATAACAATATATATAATTCCCAGAAGAGTCAAGGGTGAACCATCATTTTATCATTCCCCAGTCATCCGTGACACAAATAGTGACAACAACACACATCTTCAGCCAATTCGACGAAACCCACGTCAAACGATAAGACGGGTCAATTCTGACTCGAAAATACACACCAGTGATAAATTAGTAACAACATAGGTACAAGACGAAAATAAATATACATAATTCATTTTTTATCACACAAGTTTGTCCCTAACATGGATTATATTAACGATAGCTGACCCGCGCAACTTCGCTTGCGTCACATTAGAGAGAATGGGTCAAAATATTCACCGTTTTTTGTAACATTTTTCGTTGCTAATCCACTCCTATTGGTCGTAGGACTATCGAACTATCGACTAATAGGACTATCGAACACTGAAAGAATTTTTCAAATCGGACCAGTAGTTCCTGAGATTAGCGCATTCAAACAAACAAACAAACAAACAAACAAACTCTTCAGCTTTATAATATTAAGTATAGATGTATAATAATATCTAGACAAATTGTACGAAATTACAATTAACAATTAAACTTGGGTGTAGTCATAATATTATTATTTTATTAGTTAGCTAATTAGCCCTTAGGTAATAGGTTTCATTTTTATTTTACCTTATAATTAGTGATCGACCTAGTGTCAAAGTTGCTTAAGCCGCCCGAAATGCCATTGACTTAACCCAAGCCGCAATTGGCCAGCATGGTGAATACAAGGTCTAAGCCTTCCCCAATTACGGAGGGAGACCCTTGCCCAATAGTGGGACATCAATGTGACCAATTTGACTACCTCCGTGGCGCAGTGGTTTAGGTCGCCACGCCGATACCACTGCAACGGGAGGTCGTGGGTTCGATTCCCACATGGGACAATTATTTGTGCGATCCACAAATAATTGTTTCGGGTCTGGTTGTGCTTTGTGTCCGTTGTTTGTATGTTTGTAAAAGTCCCCGCGACACAAGAGCAAGTCTTAGTGCGGGAGTTGTCTTTTTTAAAATAAAAAAAAAAAAAAAAAAAATGTGTTTAGTTAGCATTGTATAAGATTTATAATTTCTTTATTTTTGGGTATTTCTTCGAAATTTTTTATGGCATACAAAAACGGCATACGGGTTATTCACTAAGTCGACACACAAGACTGGACACATGTGTGTCCAGTTGATGGAATTCAATATTAGTACTACTAATTATTTCCCCACGTGAGTAGTAAATTGGGAATGTGGAAGTAAATTGGGATAATATAAAAACGATTTTACCATAATTTGAGTTTCGTAGTACAAATAGCTGCTGTCTCTATGATGAGATAGATTAATTAGAGACATACTTAAACTACGCGCCAATAGTTACACTTACAACTTTTTTCACACAGTATATTATTCTCTTGCCGCCGATAGGGGGATTTGGAAGGGTAGGGGGGAGGCTTTTGCCCAGCAGTGGGACACTCAAACCGGCTAAGGAAAAAAAAGGAAAAAATGTTATGTTTTTTTTTCAATCTTTCATTATCTCCAAGGTAAATGTCATGAAAATCAGTTACGCGGTTTTACCGTAACAGCGTAACGGAATATTTACATATATGTACTTAAATAATGTTAACTAGATATATTAATTTTCTTTGCGTGTAAAATCAATGTCTGCATTAAAATACATTATACATACTGAAGTAATAATCTTTACTGTATAATGTGTATGTCTGTTTGTCCTTCTTTTACATCTAAACAGCTGTATCGATTTAAATAATCAACATGTTATCGATTACGTGAAGCACTATTTACCACTGGAACAAAATATATAAATAAATAAGTAAGGTAATTGTTGTGTGTTCACTGGTCATCACTGCCTGCCCCTATGGGAAAATGGCGTGATTTTATCAATGTAATAATTGTTATTTCTTACTCAATTATTCTTTCTCAAAGGAATTAAAAAAAAACATTTCTTGCCTTCACTAAAAACATACTTATTAAATATATCAAGTGCTGTCAAGTGCATATTTTTCTCTTAATTATGCCCTTTAATCTTTACTAAGCCATTATTAAAAATATTCTTGTATAACTTTCATAAATTAATCTAAAATATTACGATTTTAAAATTCACTTTGAACAACCACATCTCCCTTAAGATCAAAGCAAGCAATAAAATGTCGAATTCCTCCGTGTTTCGGAAGGCACGTTAAATTGTGAGTCCCGGCATTTTCGGTCGTATTTTCGAAGATCTCTGATAGTCGATAACAGTACCTCGATTCTCTACCACTATCGACTACCGAGAACCGGCTAGCTATCGAAATTTTGACATTTAGAATGTACTGCCAAAATGTTTCCTACGACACCCGTCAGAGGCGCTGATCAGATTTTCATACAAAATTTCTCGATGACCGGTCGGTTGTCGGTAGTCGATAGTAGTAGAGAATCGAGGTACAGTAGTAAGAAGCTTGAAAGTCTATTGTAGGTACAGTCTACTTGCGTCACCCCAAACGCTGAGTTACAATTATTGAAGCAATTTATCCCCTTGCATTTGCCGTAACGCGGGACTTTTGCAAACATACAAATAACAGACACAACGTACAACCAGACCCGAAACAATTGTGGTCCGCACAAACAATTGTTCCATGAAATCGAACCTACGACCCCCCGACGCAATGGTAGCGGCGCGGCGAGCACCTTAACCACTGCGCCATGGAGTATAGGACATGGGCTAAATCTTTACGTATTGTAGGTACAGTCTACTTGCGTCACCCCAAACGCTGAGTTACAATTATTGAAGCAATTTATCCCCCTGCGGTTGCCGTAACGAGATTTTGTTTATTTCTTCCATACACGGTTACCGCAGAAAGAGGAAATTTCTGAGTTAGTGTTTTTGAAGGACTGAGGACGATTGACAGAAAAAAATCTGCTTTAGGTAGATACTTCTTATGTGTTACTAAGCACAAAACTCAAGAACGACTCAACCTGATCTCCACAACCAGTCTTACCAAAATGGGTATCGTGTTATAACCCAGGTAACTGGGCTGTGGAGGTCAGATAGTCACTCCATGTAAAACACTGGTATTTAGCTGCATCCAGTGAGACTGGAAACCGACTCCAACATAGTGTGGAAAAAAGGCTAAGCTGATAGACGAAAAAATCGGGATTACGGGACACGGGACCACAGGCAAAATTCCGGGACAATCCCAGAAATCCCGGTCATCTGGCAACTGTAGACACGACAATACGCGAGCGGAGCTACGCGGCTCAGCTAGTATACAATATATAACAAACACAAACATGTTACGCATAAATGTGCTTATTTACCTTAAATTGAAACCATCGATAAATAAGTATTTGAAGAGTACATAGAAAGTTAATATAAAATCACTGTATTTAACGTTAAACTTGCAGTCTGTGTTACATCGCAGTGGCGACAACGTATTTTCCTGTATCGATAATTATTGATAAGGTAGGATTGATATTATTTTATTTAGTATTAATTTACCTTGTCCCACTCTCTCCTAGCCCGGTGGGACGGATGACTAAAATGACCAGTGAGAGGTCAGGCACATTATCGACGGGGTCACGAGCTCTCCGAGGCCTTAGGCCTTATCTTATTTACTGTTTAATAGATGTTTTACTCTCTCATGCCGAAATTGCCCAAATTGTTGTTTGTTTGTCTTATGGTAAGTGGTCAACCTAGTGTCAAAGTTGTTCAAGCCGCCCGAGAGGCCTTTGAACGACCGTTATATTGGTAGACAATAGCCGCGACCGACTTATTACGTGCCCTCCGAAGCACGGAGCCGAAGCACTAAATACAAGTATGCGGTCACCCATTTATGGAAGGCCGCCAAGGGTTACTTAACCCACAGATCGCGTACCGACCGGTGAGCGCAACTGGCGCCTTTTTGCCCAATAAATATAAGTAGAATTTTGTAGATATAACCTGGATTATCATAGAGGAAATTTTCACGCGGAAAAATCTATGAAGTCCTAACGACTTGTTGATTGCCTCGTTTGATTTACAAGTAAACTTATTTATACTGCCTTTGTAGTCTGGGCATACCAATACTGATCACGAGGTTTCATACACCTCTGCCTACAGCATCAGATATAATAGTCGAGATATTAAGTATATAATCCTTGTTACAGCGTGTGAAGCCATCATGCGTATATATTTGCTGCTAACATTGATAGCAATGGCCGTCCTGTTGCAAGTTGGAGCTGACGAGAGTGGCGGGAGTGAGCGTCGCACAAAATGTGTCAAGGACAGGGCAGGCAACTGCATAAGCCCCATGAAAGATTGTCCCGCAGGTCAATGCTTGGTTAACGGAATATGCTACCCTTGTCCCGGCCTCAAAAACAGAAACAAACGCAAACTATAAACAGTGAACAGTTCTGTAACATGTCATTGTAACTCATTTAAACAACACATAGAAGGTTTAACTAAACGCGTTAGGAAAATAATATATGTCATGAAATTGCTGAAAGAATGCTCATCTCTGCAAACAATTAAACTAATGTACATAGCTCTCTGTCAGTCAATCTTGTCATATTGCATAGGAGTCTGGGGTGGAGCAGCCAAATCATTCATGCTACCCCTAGAAAGGGCCCAGCGCGCTGTTTTGAAAGTAATGTATCATAAACCCTACCGATACCCCACCCATCATATTTACATCGAACCTGATAACCTAAGCGTGCGCAAATTATATGTATTCACATGTCAAACACACTTAAAGTTATTGTCAAGGCTCATAGGCTTCACGCCAAATAGTCGCACAAATAAAATACCACCCGTTCCCGTACACTCCTCTTTCGTACAAAAATTACCAAATTTTCTTCACACACATGTCTATAACAAACTGAAAACCAAATTCAACATTCATCATTTTGAAAGACCTAAAGCAAGAAAGGAACTTAAAGCCGACCTGCTACAAACATCGTACGATGACGCGGAAGATTTTCTAACTGTAATTAAATAGAGCACACGAACACGCACGCACACACACACGCACACACACACACAAAAATAATCCTTTTTTGTAATTTTATTAATCATAGTCATGAAAATTTTCATTATGGCAACCCTATTGGTACACGTTCACAAACATATTATTTTATTTCTTAAAATATAATATTCATCAACATTTTACCATCTATTACATGAAGTACTATTTACTGCAAAAAAATAATAATTGTTGTTCTCTGGTCTGCCTACCCCTATTGGAAAATGGCATGATTTTATGTATGTAGGTAATAATTGTTATTTTTGTACGAATTGTAAATAAAGGAATTAAAAACATTCCTGTCCCTTACTTAATAAATATCAAACATCCCAAGTTACATATTTTTCTTTTAATTACACCCTTATCTATATTATTACTTGGCCATCATTAAAAATATTCTTAAATATTTTTCATTAATTAATCTAAAGTATTACGATTTTATAATTCACTTTGAACAACCACATCTCTCTAAAGATCAAAGAAAGCATAAAATGTCGAAATAATATAAATGTTTAAAGCTTGATTCACGATTACAAGGTCTAACCGCTCCCTCATTCCGGGAGGAGACCCTCGTCTAGCAGTATCTTTTTGACACAACTCCCGCTCTAAGAATTGCTCTTGTGTCGCGGGGACTTTTGCAAACATACAAATAACAGACACAACGTACAACCAGACCCGAAACAATTGTGGTCCGCACAAACAATTGTTCCATGAAATCGAACCTACGACCCCCCGACGCAATGGTAGCGGCGCGGCGAGCACCTTAACCACTGCGCCATGGAGTATAGGACATGGGCTAAATCTTTACGTATTGTAGGTACAGTCTACTTGCGTCACCCCAAACGCTGAGTTACAATTATTGAAGCAATTTATCCCCCTGCGGTTGCCGTAACGAGATTTTGTTTATTTCTTCCATACACGGTTACCGCAGAAAGAGGAAATTTCTGAGTTAGTGTTTTTGAAGGACTGAGGACGATTGACAGAAAAAAATCTGCTTTAGGTAGATACTTCTTATGTGTTACTAAGCACAAAACTCAAGAACGACTCAACCTGATCTCCACAACCAGTCTTACCAAAATGGGTATCGTGTTATAACCCAGGTAACTGGGCTGTGGAGGTCAGATAGTCACTCCATGTAAAACACTGGTATTTAGCTGCATCCAGTGAGACTGGAAACCGACTCCAACATAGTGTGGAAAAAAGGCTAAGCTGATAGACGAAAAAATCGGGATTACGGGACACGGGACCACAGGCAAAATTCCGGGACAATCCCAGAAATCCCGGTCATCTGGCAACTGTAGACACGACAATACGCGAGCGGAGCTACGAGGCTCAGCTAGTATACAATTTATAACAAACACAAACATGTTACGCATAAATGTGCTTATTTACCTTAAATTGAAACCATCGATAAATAAGTATTTGAAGAGTACATAGAAAGTTAATATAAAATCACTGTATTTAACGTTAAACTTGCAGTCTGTGTTACATCGCAGTGGCGACAACGTATTTTCCTGTATCGATAATTATTGATAAGGTAGGATTGATATTATTTTATTTTAGTATTTATTAACCTTGTCCCACTCTCTCCTAGCCCGGTGGGACGGATGACTAAAATGACCAGTGAGAGGTCATGCACATTATCGACGGGGTCACGAGCTCTCCGAGGCCTTAGGCCTTATCTTATTTCCTGTTTAATAGATGTTTTACTCTCTCATGCCGAAATTGCCCAAATTGTTGTTTGTTTGTGGTATGGTTAGTGGTCAACGTAGTGTCAAAGTTGTTCAAGCCGCCCGAGAGGCCTTTGAACGACTGTTATCTTGGTAGACAATAGCCGCGACCGACTCATTACGTGCCCTCCGAAGCACGGAGCCGCCCAGCTCAAATACCAGTATGCGGTCACCCATTTATGAAAGGCCGCCAAGGGTTACTTAACCCACAGATCGCGTACCGACCGGTGAGCGCAACTGGCGCCTTTTTGCCCAATAAATATAAGTAGAATTTTGTAGATATAACCTGGATTGTCATAGAGGTTTTCACGCGGAAAAATCTATGAAGTCCTAACGACTTGTTGATTGCCTCGTTTGATTTACAAGTAAACTTATTTATACTGACTTTGTAGTCTGGGCATACCAATACTGATCACGAGGTTTCATACACCTCTGCCTACAGCATCAGATATAATAGTCGAGATATTAAGTATATATTTCTTGTTACAGCGTGTGAAGCCATCATGCGTATATATTTGCTGCTAACATTGATAGCAATGGCCGTCCTGTTGCAAGTTGGAGCTGACGAGAGTGGCGGGAGTGAGCGTCGCACAAAATGTGTCAAGGACAGGGCAGGCAACTGCATAAGCCCCATGAAAGATTGTCCCGCAGGTCAATGCTTGGTTAACGGAATATGCTACCCTTGTCCCGGCCTCAAAAACAGAAACAAACGCAAACTATAAACAGTGAACAGTTCTGTAACATGTGTTAGTAAACAAATGTACGTGTCAATTTACTGTAAACCAACGATATCTAAAGTAAAAATAAAACTCACCATAGTAGGCGACCCGCTGACATGTGTCTACGACCTTAAAAGAATAATAATAAGTTTTAATTATAACAATGTTTTTGTTTGATTTTATACTCGTTAATCCTAATAATTGAAAATGAAGTAGTTTTAAAAATACCAAATTCTAAACAAAATATCACATTAGCACAACGAAACAAACAGGAACATATGATACATCAATGAAGACAACGTTATGCGTCCTTCAGGATATCTCAAAAATATGTAATGGACACTCTAAACCAAGTCATTGGCCGGTTTCTATGAAATGGGCCGTCTTCTTCTTATGGTTAGTGGTCAACCTAGTGTCAGAGTCTTTCAAGCCGCCCGAAAGGCCTTTGACATGGCTTAACGACTGTTATCGTAATAGACAACAACCGGGACCGACTTTTTACGTGCCCTCCGATTTCCGAAGCACGGAGACGCCCAGCTCAAATACCACTATGCGGTCACCCATCTATAGAACGACCGCGCCAACGGTTGCTTCACCCACAGATCTTGTCAGACCGGTGAGCGCAACTGGCTATGAGCCGTAGCCGGTTACCAGGTAGGAAGACTTATTTAAATAAAAAGGCTGTTAAAGATGTTGATATTATAAAACTCATGTTCAGAATGTAGAATATCAGTGACCTGAAGACTTACGCAGCTGATGGTGGCTTATATGATACATCTAGTGTATTTTTTAAAAACACAACCATATCAATAATAATCTAGATCAGGGGTTCCCAACCTTTTCTTAGTCCGAGACCACTTTTATATTATTCTTGTTAGCAGGGACCACTATACATATAAGTATATTAAAAATAAAGTGTAATAATCATCTTGAAAATTAAAAAAAGTTAAATCATTCGCTGACCATATTTTGACTTCCACGGACCACTGGTTGGGAGCCACTGATCTACATAGATCGTCCATACCAAGGCTCTGCTAAGTCGGTGAAATCATAACTTTTGCGCATAAGAAACGCTAAGTTAATGGACTTTTACGCTTAAAAAATTAGTTTTCATACTCAAAAACTAAACAAAATCGGGGTAAAATCTAACCTCAGCTCACACCCACGTTCATAAACAGCAATTAAAACAAAAGCCTCTCATTTAGGCCCATTTCTCTGGCCAACCTCCAGGCAACGTGACGTCATAGCCCGAGGGCGTCGCACGCGCGGACTAATAACTATAACTAAACGACAATTATGGCCACACGATCTATCCCGAACATTCCCGACTGTTGCCGACCGTTAGCCGATGTTATCTATGACAATTAGCATAGCTGATGTAGTGCAAGAGGCCCATAGTCGCTTACCGGTCGGTAAACATCATCATCAGACTAACCCTTCCGTCCAACTACGTTAGAATCGATTTCTCTTACCAGGTGCAGCTGAATACCAGGATTTTACATGGAACGGCGGCCTATTAGACCTCCACAGCCCAGTTAAAACCCAGGTCACTGACCTAGGTACCCCTCGGTAAGTCTATTTGTAAGACATTCAAGCTTCTGACTCGAGCTCATCACACAAATATTTGTCCCGGGTGGGATACGAATCAGTTACAATCTGTGGGTTACGGTTACGGTCATTACATAATATATTAGGTCGGGGAAAAGTCTTTTCGCATTATAGTATGTATGAATATGAACTTGTAATAAAATCTCATTGGCTTCAAGAATCACAAATGAGTACACGGTTCATTAGGTTTCTTTCAGTGAGCTCGTGAGGTACCCAAATATCGAGCTTTTATGTGTAGAGAAAAGATTTTATTACAAGTTCATACATATTATAATTCGAAAAGACTTTTTCCCCGACCATATATGGGTGAGCAAAGTAGTATTTGAACTAATCGCCTCCGTGCTTCGCAAGGCACGTAACAAATCGGTCCTGGTTGTTGTCTTCGTTAAGTCATGACAAAGGCCTTTGAGCTGGTTGAACCACTTTGACACTAGGTTGAGCACTAACCATACGATAAAAGAAACTCAAGAACAACCTAAACGCGAGACTAAGAAATAAATGACACTGGCTTCGGTCAGCTATTTCATATCTATACTAATATTATAAAGCTGAAGAGATTGTTTGTTTGAACGCGCTAATGTCAGGAACTACTGGTCCGATTTGAAAAATTATTTCACTGTTAGATAGCCCATTTATCGAGGAAGACTATAGGCTATATATATCATCACGCTACGACTAATGGTAGCAGAATACCAGAAAAAAATGTTACAAAAACGTGGAAAAATTTTACCCATTCTCTTATGTGTTGCAAGCAAAGTTGCGCGGGTTAGCTAGTATTATATATTCAGCAAAAAAAAACAGAATAAAAAGTAAGTAGTATACACTTAAACTTTCCTCGGAAATAAATAATACGTTTAGTATATTTTCAGTTAATTGCGAAAAGGCAGACGCGTCGAGGGGACTTTATTTCATAATGATGTCATATTGTATTAATAACATAATATTTTTGGACACTGTAGTCGCAAATACATGAGGATATTCATATAACCTTCCTTATTGTATCATAATCTAATATATAAAATTCTCGCGTCACAGTTTTCGTTGCCATACTCCTCCGAAACGGCTTGACCGATTTTGATGATTTTTTTTTGTGTTTATCCGGTATCTATGAGAATCGGCCAACATCTATTTTTCATACGCCTAAGTGACATTATTTTTTTATTAATATGGCAAAACAACGTTTGCCGGGTCAGCTAGTATTATATATAAATACCTTTGAAATTAAATTTCTGTAACACATATTTATTACTGAAGTACCTATCAAATTCTTATCAACTTTGTGATTACTGGCACTTGGAACTAAACGCACGCGCAGGCCAGTTTCAGGCTATGAATAAGTATAATAATAATATAATACCTATCAGTTAAGCTACGCGATACTTGTTCAAAGATCGTGACACTTTTAGCCCATAATAGTAGTAGTATGTTCTAAAATCTGAATGTTGGATAAGTCAATCTGCCGCGAACCTTGCGTACCAGGCTCTCTACCGAGTTGTTATACTATAAGACCGTTTAAATCTCAGTCCGGTGCTATTACCGGTCGCCTTATCTTAGCGATGCAGGAAGACATCACTTAGTTCAGACATTATTACTAGGGATGTCTATGTAACCTAACCGAAACTATCGGATATCCGAGGTAAATTACTATCCGTATCCAATGTAAAGTTTCGGATAGCTTCGGATCAGTGCAGTCTAACCCTCTTATTCATAAAAATATATGAAGTTATGAAAGGCTTATAAAGTGTTTGGTTTCTTTCACTCCTTAGCGAAATGAAAAAGAGAAACATATCATAGTAGCTTTTTAACTAAAATAGGTTTGTAGTGTGTTTATAAATAAGAGGGTAAATCGATAATCGTGATGCTATGGAGCTTCGTGAACGTATCCGGAGTCGAATTCAAAGTCAACTCTAGAATATCCGAAGTAGAATACTATCCGTAACCGATATAAACACTTTGGTTATTTTCGAGTATGGGTAGTCTAAATTTACTATTTCAACTCTTTCAAGCATAAATATGAAGCTCAACCAAAATTAAAGGATATCTAAAATAAAACATTATTCATAACTGCAACAATAAATAATAATTTCGAATAAAGGGCAGAGTCTAGATTGATAATTCGTTTGTTATCTAACAATTTCTATAAACTATATCCGTAACTATTGACGATTGAACTATGACGAATAGGCTTTTTCGTGTTTTCCGTTATATTTTAAAAAAAAGCATGTTCGTCCTCGTATCCGAAACCAATATAATGTGATATTCGTATCTATATCCGAAACTTGATATTTATAACATCCCTACTTACTAGTACAGGTATCGAGACGTCTTATTTCCATGAGATCTACTATTGAAATGAAGGCTGTTGCTGGGCCTGCGTGTATTAACCACGATTTAACATAATGGATGAAAAAATTACAAGATTTATGTAAAAAATGGGGTGTTTTATTTCTGTTCGGATAATTTTTAAGACAACTTTCTGCACTTAGCTTTGCTTTTATATCGCGGGGAATGTTACAAACATACAAACAGCGGACACAAAGTACAATCAGATCAGGAACAATTATTTGTGGATCGCACCAAAAATTATTCCATGTGGGAATCGAATCTATGGTACCTCCAGACGCACTGGTAGTGGCGATAAGACCGCCTCAACCTATGCATCACGGAAAATAGTAGTATTTTTATAGTTTAGGAAATATATACATCTTTATATATATAATTCTTCTGTAAGTGTGTATGTCACTGAACTTCTCTTAAGCGGCTGGACCGATTTTAATCAAATTTTTTGTGTGTGTTCAAGGGGATCTGAGAATGGTTTAGATTCACAATTTTGTCCGCTGGACAATGGTTTTTTAATTAATTTTTAATTTATTAGTAACGTGTAGACAGGACAACGTCTGTCGGGTCCGCTAGTATTATATATATAAGTACAGGACCGTATAACGTTTAAATGAGAAAGTTTGTGAGGACATATTTTCTTACACTTTCAGGCTGAACAGACAACAGACTTTGATATAACTCTACAATAATATAAGTTAGACATTGACGCGACATCATGTGATGCTGATATTATTTATCTTAGTATGTCGTAACTGCAACAACATAGAAAATAAATACTTATCTTAATATCTTAAGCAAGCTTAAAAAGCAAATGTCATTGTAACTACTACAAAATTGCACCATTGTTATTATATAGAAAATTGTACTCCATATACCAAACAGATAATGACAGTCCATACCTTTCTCTTTTATAACACAATATCGCTACGTTCTTGCCACTTCGCTACAGGCCTTCTTACAAAGCAATACCATTATCCAATTGTACACTCAAAAGGCTTGGCTTCTAATTTAAAAATAACTTTCTTTTTCAGACACCTAATGTCATATCATTTTGACATATGTCGAAAATCCCGCCATTTTCCGATGAATATTTAAATAGGTACGAAATAAAAGAGTTTTTAATCCTTTGATTTATTGTAATCGTCGATAATCATGGTACATTATGATCGATTATAGAGTACACGACTGTATATCATTACTGCAACATAGAAATACACTGTAGACGCAAAATTGTGGTGCAAAATGCAACTTTTAATGCTCAAATTAAGTATGATAATTTTTTATTTATTTATTTATTTATTAGCAGGCATGCAGTTGTATACAACTGGTTAATTAAATTATTATTATTATTCTTACGTAATCACGATTTTCCTCGTATAAAGTAATTTCGTGTACTGGAAGAATATTTATAGACAAATCATTGAAGGACGACAAATATAAATTTATCCTTAACGAGGAAGTACAGACCTCACAAATATCTGTTGTTTTTAGGAAAGCATTCATAGAGACATAAGTTTTTTTTTTTAAACGTTTATTCATATTATACATCACATTATAAAATACATACAAAAATCGCCAAACTGACAACCAGTTTGTTGGCGATAATGGCGCTAGTGACAGCTTTATGTACCATAACGGTATATAGGTATACCATAGGTACTATGCTATAGATATAAAATGTATAGGTAATAAACCTAGTACTGTTCGTCGACTAGGGAAAATGTTAGCAAGTAGGTATCCCTCTCAGATTTTGATTAATATAATACACCATACCTAAGCTTGGTAGGGAAGGTAAATTATAAGGAAATTAAATAAGTTTTGCAATCCATACCAACGTGAAAACTCAAAAATTACTTTACCTAAGGTAGAAAGATCATATAACGATCATAATAACATACATATCGTTGCAGTTCAAGGCAGGTTAAAGAGGAAAAGGGGAGCTCCTAATATAAGACACTAGCTGACCTTCGCTTGCGTCAATTAAGAGAGAATGGGTCATATTTTTCCCCATTTTTGTAACATTTTTTATTGGTACTCTGCTCCTTTTGGTCGTAGCGTGATGTCATATAGCCTAAAGCCTTCCTCATATATCTCGGCTATCCAACGGTGATATTTTTTCAATTCGCACCTGTATTTCCTGAGATTAGTCCGTTCAAACAAACAAACAAACTCTTCAGCTTTATACTATAGTATAAAGTATAGATAAAATAAAAGCGCCACCTAAGCCCCTCGAACTGCAATGGCACAAAGATCATAAAGAATTTTTTTTTTGTTTCTCTCATCTACCTAGAGCACGACTACAGCCAAGTCAATGATTATGACCTATTACTAAAGACTAAGTTCTGAGTTCTGACAAAAGCATAGGTCAAACGACAATTTGCTTTACCGCGTAATTTCACTTGACAGCTTAATAGCACAGATTATACAATTTGCATAGATTATTACGTAAATTATCGATTGCGCTGGTAGCTATGCTATTCAACCTATTATTGTATGTTTGATCGAATACCTATGCCTCAGTTATAATTACTTACCGATACTTTTACGTTTAACATAATTATGGCTACATAAATTTCGCAATCAAAATTAAATGTTTGTTTACTACCTACAATCCTCGTACCGTAATTCTTTAACTATTTTCTATAGGAATTTATAAAATGTGCCTAATACTCTCTTAATGGTATGAAGTTATGCTCCACGCATAAGGAGGTTGGACATAAAACCTACGCATAATAATAATACATAAGTTTAAGTACGCCTAATAGCTATAACAACGGCCGTTAGAGAAAGTAGCCTCATTAAAATATTAAAATTATTATTACTCGCTCGTGGCGACGATTAAATCGATGACTCGCATTATATCAAAATACTTAGCTTCAAATACCATGTTCGCAACTCAACACATTATAAAAAAAAAGAAAAAAAGTAAGAATTTGGCGCCATGACACTCACTCACGATTCAAAGCTCGCCGCGGTGCCACAGCCGTTCAGAAACGCACTCAATAAATTACGACGCCTAATCACCCCTAATTGGGATGTGTCGTGACCCAACTTAACCTTAGGTCGACAAATAAGAACAAAATAATGCAAACATAATGATACGTGCTGGCTGAACGTTACAGCTTTTAATTTTCGAACGTTAAGCCCGACGTCCATGGACTGTAATTATCATCGTTTCCGAACTTAAGTATAAGGATAGAGATATTAATAGTCTGTGTGTGTGTTTGCTTTTTTATTTGATTTATATATTTTTACTAGCTGACCCGCGCAACTTCGCTTGCGTCACATAAGAGAGAATGGGTAAGAATTTTCCACGTTTTTGTAACACTTTTTACTGTTACTCTGCTCCTGTTGGTCGTAGCGTGATGATATAAAATATTCTTTATTTTTCGCGAAAAATATTCTCAAAATTATTTATATCTCATAATATAACGAAATCGCGCTAAGGCATATCCGCCATTAAAACAGTTGCCATGACAACGGAATTTTGTTAATTCAGTGTCATTATAACATTGAATATTCGCGACTTCGTTCGCCACCTGAATTTTCCCGGGAAATGCGTCATTTTCCCGAGGTAAAAAGTAGCCTATGTCCTTTCTCGGGTATCAAAATATCTCCATACCAAATTTCATGCAAATTGGTTCGGTAGTTTAGGCGTGATTGAGTAGCAGACAGACAGACAGACAGACAGACAGACAGACAGACAGACAGACAGACAGACAGACAGAGTTACTTTCGCATTTATAATATTAGTATGGATAGATTCGGTGAAATTAGTGGTTTGTTGTAGTTTTTTGTTATGCCGCTAATGGTTATAAATGTGTGACCGTAATAAAAATAATATTTAGGATGTTCTGATATTTAAGATTTAATGCGTGTGGCCTTTTGTAAAAAGAGCGGTCTGACCTCATGTCACGATTTCGAGTGATGTTAGCGCCTAATGCCTAAAGTCGGGGCCTAAACAAATATTTATTACATTCACTTTTGTTAGTTGTATAAAACATTGTAAGCCAAGGTGTTGTTTTTTCAGGTATTTTTGCGAACTTCGTGCACGCCTCGAGGCATTTGCAAGCTTTTTACTACTGATATGAGTAGTGTGTCAAAGGTCACATACAGTTGGTTTTACTGTTTATGTAGCTAATATTACATGATGGTTTGGGTACTTGAATTGTCGTTGTATTATCAACTAAAACATTATTTTTAATATTTAAATTGAATATAATACGTGTAGTGATAGAGTCTAAAGTGTAGAGTCAATTCAGGAGCAATTTTTAATAATTAATAAATAAAAATATAATTGGACAACTCACACACGATCATTTGATTCCAAACTAAGCAGAGCTTGTACTATGGTAACCAAATAAATACACATTCTTAATACATACTTATATAGATACATTAACATCCAAGCTCAGAACAGATACTCGTGCTCATCACACGAAGATTTGTCCCGGGTGGGATTCGAACCCACCACACGCGGCACTACGGTTGTTGCGGCAAGGTGATCGCTTAAACCACTGCGCCAAACGTGCAGTTAAATTAAATGATAGTGAATCAAAGGAGCATTTTTTTTGTAATATTTAAAATTTCTTTATGGTACTGCCTATAGTCCCATAGTCTATTTCTGCAAAGCAATGCCGTTGCACTACAATTTCAAAATCACATTCTTACTGCTCACAGAATAATTCGACCATAGAGCATCAAAGCTATCTATAAATCATTTAGCATATTTGACGGGTCTTTAATGGCGCGACTCGTCATTAATTGAGCCGCCACAGATAAGCAGATAAAACACGAACCCCTAGTTATGCATGTTATTTGCATATTATAACTGTAGGGTGACATATCCATACTAATATTATAAATGCGAAAGTAACTCTGTCTGTCTGTCTGCTACTCAATCACGGCTAAACTACTGAACCAATTTGCATGAAATTTGGTATGGAGATACTTTGATAGCCGAGAAAGGACATAGGCTATATATCATCACGCTATGATCAAAAGGAGCAGAGTACCATTAAAAAATGTTACAAAAATTTTCACCCATTTCTCTTATTGGACGCAAGCGAAGTTGCGCGGGTCAGCTAGTTTGAAATATACAGACTAGTTATAGAAGGTTAACTTTGTACAGCTTTTCGATTTACTTCGGTCACCTCGCCGCAATAACCGTATCGCCGCGTGTGGTGGGTTCGAGAATATTTGTGTGATGAGCACGAATATTTGTTCTGAGCCTGGATGTTAATTTATCTATATAAGTATGTATTGTCGTATATATGCATGTTTATCGGTTATTTGGTTACCATAGTACAAGCTCTGCTTAGTTTGGAATCAGATGACCGTGTGTGAGTTGTCCAAATATATTTATATATTTGTTTACTTCTATCCGTGCGTCATTTGTGTATGAGTTAATTCGGGTAATTGATACTGTAGTTTTGCGTGAAAGAGTAGCAAGCATACATTGTCATTTAAACAAAAGACTTTTGTATTTATGATAAACTTCGAGCTTGTAAGTAGAGAAGTTCCTATGTAATACTTATTTTTACGGACCATGTACAAAAATGAACTTCAGCCAGACATGAATTGAACTAGATTGCGTAGTACTCTATGGGAAAAAGGTGTGATTTTTATATAAATGTATGTATGTTGAATAAACAAGGCATTCTCGAATTAATATTGTCCTAGTTTTGTCCACATTTAGAACAATATTTCAAGCTGAAATAACTTAAACTACTGTCCTTAATCTGTGTAACAAACTCAACCTCAATCAAAAACAGTCTTCAATCCCATAGTAATAAAGTCGACAATCCTTTAACAATTTAGAACAATATTTTGTCAAATAACAATACAGTACCTTCAGTTGATAGTGGTTCCCTAGAGAGGTGCAAAGTACCGTTTATGCAGATTCCCTTAATGACGTCATTGATGACGATAGCGGTTTTTGGGGACCATAGATAAACCGATAAAATATTAGTTATGCACATTGTATTGCTAGGGGATTGTGTAAGTATATACTGTGGTAGAATTTACATAATTTTGGCGGGAATGAGGGTAGACCAAAAACTATATTTTATTTTTCCTTTTTTTATAGTCTGTTACCTTTTTCTGTTTGGAAATGCGAATATCAAGGTGTGATTATATATTATAGAAATGAATCAAATAAATTATATTCACTTACTAAGGATTAGGCATAATACATCAAAGAAAATTTCCGTATCCCATTATATAGTTTTTGAATTTTTCAAATTTCTTTGATAAATAACAAAGCTAGATTAATTCGAAATTAAATATCGGCAGATCACAACATTAATGTTTTAGATTACTATAGAGAAAATCATTAGCAAACCGACACCGAGATCAGAAAATCCAGTAAACGGTAATACCTTCCCACAATATTACCTAAACCGGTGTCAATTATATTAATTTGTCCCACGTAGGGTGGTAACAGGCTTACGACGAGCTACATTTGTCCACTCACGTCCCCAGAGGTTGGCAGTCTTGGGAACAAGGCTGAACGCGCGAACGCCTGATCAACCCTCGTTGAGAACAAAAATCAACAAGAATCTATGGTACGTGTTGTTCATTTTTGGAAGCGTAGAGTTTGTTAGTGTGGATGTGGTATTGAGAACACAATATAATCTATCACAATATATCTATCATATCTTATGTCCTTGTGTGCAGTATACTGTATAATATACATAAGTACGAGTATATGGTGAGTTTTCTGAGGGGCAAAAAGATACGCTAAGCAATCAAATTATATGTAGATTAAAAACATATGTTCCAGGCTCAATATTAACATCGACTTAGGATGTAGATCTAATTTGATTGAGATACTGTTTCAAAAGAGAGAATTCAAAATACTTTTATAAGTTCTCCCAATATTTTTTAAAAATTCTTCGCAGTACTTTACTACATAAATCGCACTATTAAGCATATTTTGGGTTTGAAAAGCTTAAGTAAAACAAAAATTTGTCATTTCTTATACACAATATTGCGTTAAAACCTAAAACAGTGATTTAAAAACTCAAGACCAAAAAAATTCCAAATACGCCATCGATCGCACTGAGCGCACTAAACTGCCACATCCAACCCCCGCGTGCTCTGTTCATCCTCTTCACACAAATGTCAAGTGTCACTCAATATTGTACCACTGTTGACGTATGGGATTACTGATCCTATACTCTATGGCTCCATTATTTATGAATATTTTGTATTTGTTTTTGAAGAATAGAGGCATTTTTCTGTAATGCAAGCTGCGTTGCTTGTTAATAAATGTTTGAGCTTATGATTTTAAGTTGCAGAATGCTGTGAAATTGAACAGTTTAATGTTGAAATTGAAATGCAGGAACGATCATTTATTGTTTACCGACTTCAAAAAAAGGAAGATTGCACTTGAACGCGTATTGCATGTATTGTCTGGGATTGTTTCTATAACATACTTGTGATTACAGTGATTAACTTAATCTCATAATGGTTATTTAAGTAGTGACAATGTAGGATAAATGTCTTACCACCCTGTGTTCCTCTTTTTCTTGTTTTTAGTGCTAAGTACATCTGTAGTACGACGTTATTAACAGAAGCAACACTGACAATTTGTCAAAGTGTCGAAACGATTTCTCGTTTAAAGTTATCTAACATTTGAAAATAAGTAGGTACCTAAGTCAAAATGTCGTAATAATAAAGTACGGCACTCGACAACATACATCAAGAACCACCACCCCACTTGTCAAAATTTAATATACAACCGAACTTATTAGGGTTAGCCCTTATTAGCTTACCGCCCTATCTTGATCCTCAGTGCGTGGGTTAATAAAGGGCGCATTACTGTGTAAACATGGCCACGTGGCCTCCTCGCGGCGGTCACGTGACCCTACCACAGACCTGATAGAGATCTTTCGCGCGCGAAATTATCTGTGACCGGGCGTTCGCGCGCTTTTTGATGTCAAAGTAAAAATACATTTGTTTTTGACATACCTTCGGTTTGAATTGCTGTGATTTTAAGCAGTAAACGCTGCCAGATGTAAGCCGTTTTCTACTTAGCTTCATCAGGGAAATCTTTAATTTTATCCTTTAAATTCATGCGACAGTGCAATTGCAGACTCCAAAAATGTTCAACTTTAATATGGAATTAAAGACAAGAATTATTTATCGAAGAAACAAGTATTATTTACATTCCTTCACCATGTTTTCTTCCCAAACTGTTGCCATTAATTAATACGCTATACTTATTCCAGCTGTCAAAATTTAACACGTAAGTCGGCATAAATAATTGCAGTAATCTGATTACTTCAAAATAAATATAAGCAATTAATTAAGTGATCATAAAAAAATAATTGCAGTAATACACGTTTACTAACTACGAGGCAATTATTACAATTAATATCATCATGTAATTACAAAAAAAACATTTAAAATATAGTCGTTATCGTGTTACGTTCATGATTGGTACATTTGACCGATTTTCAACAACGATATTTAGTATTCCGCTTCAGGCGCCATCTTGTCATATGTGATAAAATGTTATCCATAATGGCTTAGTAGTTAAATGTTTAATTACAGTTTTTAAACTATTAATCACTCCATAGATTGAGTTTTCATTCATAGGTCATTTGAAAGTATATAATATATCTCGGCGGAATTGCGTAAGTATATAGTTAATACGTCGCCCGAAGAAAGGGTATTAAATCAAGAATTTACGCATTTATACACCTACGCATATATTAATGATAAGGTAAAGCCGCACACCGTTATACTAACAATTATCTGTTATAAACAGCCCATAAACTTGCATCGCAGATAAAATATTAAGTATTCTGTTTAAGGCTTTAATGCCGGTGTTCAATCGAAATAATGTTAGTATGACATCTATGGAATATAAAAACACTCATTAAATTGTTTTACAGCCGGTTACTTAATACAGTTTGCGATGTATCACCTGTTCGTCTCATTTCCTTGTCGTAAACAAAATAGGAAAAGCGATTCCCGCCACGGCCATCTTGGATGAACTGTCAGTGTCAAGTGCGCGCGCATTGGACGCGGGCACCCGCTGCCGGAGGCGATTCATTTGAATAATATCCAAACCATTGCACCAGATATGGAGGATATCCTGAAATGGCAATCTTGCTGGTGTGACTGAACACACTTGAATTAGGATCATGTCATTCTTAGAAATATTTAAAGAACATTTTTTATGCGAAACTTGCGGTAGTTTCCTCATTCTATGTACATAGTACAGTACTTGATTTAATTGTCCTAATATACTGTAATTCCCGTAATTTCGCTGCAAGCAAACTTCATTTTCATTCGTACATAAATGATAAATTGAGACTATAATTAGAGCCGTAAGAAATATCAATAACAGCGGAGATATTAGACGTGATAATTCGAGTTTATATCAAAGGACCGTTGCGTGCACAGTTTATATAAACGAGTTTATAAGTGCAACGACCATAATTACTATTTACAATCAGATCAATTTTGTATTCATGCTTATCTTTATTATATCAACGTAACCATCATGTTATTAGAATATTTCCCGCTTATTCACTATGACTCATATAAATTAGATAAGTATACGTATCAAACTTTTATCCTGTATCATTAGTTAACTTGCGCCATAAAAGTGAACCTCGGGTCTTTATATTAAAGTATTCTTGAAGGATAAAATCATACTTAATACATATGTTAACACGTAAAGGATGAGCATAAAATTATGGGACATATCCCTCAAATAACAATAACGACTTAAAGACACGCACGTCCATCCATCGCGGCGGGCGAAAGCATAATGCGCAATAATAATTCTAAATTCAAAAGTGAAGAAGTTACGATGGCCGGTCGCGCACGGGCCGGTGTTGCCAGTTATATAATTAGAAAATGAAAGGGTGGCGCGCACGCAGCCCGCGGCGCGACCACTACTATCGCTCACCATCGAGCCTGCTCCCGCTAGTGTTGGGACATGCACGTATTATCGATTTACTCTAATCCCTCGTAATCGTTTTCTTGTTATGTCATAAGATATAGAAGATAGATAAGTTTTAGATAATTATAAGCCTTATTCTCGTTACTTTATCTACGAAGTCGGAAGACTAGATGAGTTCTAAAGCCGCCATAGATTTTCTTAGGATTTGCATATGAAACAAGTCAAAGAACTCTCAAACTATCTTATAAATACAGTCTTAAATAATTATGCTTACATTAAAACATTTTTAATGTGCATTTCCCGCATTCCTTCAAGTTTTAGTTACACATATCGTATCATTCGCATCGAAACTAAACTATATACGCTATAGCCAACACTATCACAAAAATATACTCCCCTCACCGGAGGGCAAATGGCAACATTCTTTATTTTCCAATATTAATAAGGAGCGTGCAGCATTACACCGTATTTCACATCGGGCAACATCATTATCTTGCGTCTCTTTCGCACACCATACAAATATATATGTGCGTACTCTTCTAATGTTCGAATTTTGTATAATGACGACCTTTTTGGTGCAAGATGGTAGATCAGGAGAGATTTATCTAAGTTCTATAACGACTTGAGATATACACGGACATTATAGGCCGAATATAATTGATACCTTTGCCCAATAACTCATTCAGCGAAAAATGTAATGAGGTTGATTATAGATATTAACTTATAAAAAATTTGCATACACAAAGTGAGGTATTAGTCGCATTTTTTGTACCCTGAATTGCGTTGAATAACAGTTGACGCATGTACATCAGTATAGTCATGTTTTTAATGAATTAATTGATCAGCTTTAGCAATAATCAAGAATTCATTATTATAGTAGACAATAGTAGACATACATAGATACATAATATTGCGTGATATTATCACGCCTGGTATAGGGTCGAAGGTGTAAGCAGAACGGTATACACCCACGTTTCGCCATATTTTCAATGTTCCAATGCAAATAAAATAAATTAGACTATAAACAGTAATTTTTCCGACTCGAGAATTGAACCCGAGACCTCATGATCAGCAGACGGATACACTACCGATTGCGCCACAGAAGCAGTTATTGTGGAAGGGCCTGTAGGATTCACAGTATTGTAGATCAATGCTGCGTTTTGTTCCAAGTGCCTTATAAGCGATTTCACCATCTTGTAAATAAGTATCGGTTAGCTTACCAGATAGAATTTTAACAATTGACACATTTGCTGTCTCTATATCAATCGGAAAGGTTATTCGATAATTATCTTAAAGTCGGAAAACTGCCACTAGGCCGTTAGTCTATCAACGATCATAGCTTTGACGCCAGCTGTGAAATAAAATGAACTCATATTTACTTTATTGAACATATAAGGAAGATATCTACTAGATAGATAGTCCAGATAGTTATTCATGATAGGTTTAAAGACATGTAATTAAGCTAGGCTATTTCCTACCACTATCTAGTATCGACAACCGAGTAGCGACCGAGAAATGTTGTATTAAAAACTTCAACACAAGCATTGTAAAAACAATGTTTTTTAAATCATTTTAAAAGTCAAACGCTCGGTACTCTGTAGTAGATACGCTATAGAGGGGTATCGTGTTATAACCCAGGTAATTTGGTTGTGGAGGTCAGATAGGCAGTCGCTCCATGTAAAACACTGGTATTCAACTGCATTAGGTGAGACTGGAAGCCGACTCCATCATAGTTGAAAGAAAGACTACGCTACTATAGATCGGTTTCACTGTAAACAAATGAGTGTAAGATAACCTATTTGCTGGATAAACGATAACAAACGTATGAACTGTCAAGATTCCGTTTGATAAACTATCTGATACTTACCCAGAAGATATTAATCCAGGACTTACAATTCTTTTGTCTTCTGCCAAACTGCTTGACTAGTTTGATAATGCCCGGTTTCTGAGTACATTTAGCGGTAGTTTATCTTTTCAATAGCGTTTTTTTATATTAGTTTAAACGCTATTGATAAGATAAACTACCGCTAAATGTACCTCAGAAACCGGGGGTAAGAAAAGCATTTGTTATAAAACAGTAAGTCTTGTATAACGTTACCACTTACCAGATGACGGTATATTTCGTTAACGAAGCACAAAACACACAGCCGCAGTTGTTATATCAGATATATGACTCGTAATATCACGAACACTACTGGACAAGAATATTCGGACACGAATGCAGTGTTTTAACACATTTCCTGAACATTTTTACCATTGTCACTCCGATAAACTTAGACCTCCTACCCTACAATTAATAAATAAATATCATATGTCAACTCACTCACGTTCATCTGTTTTCGAAATAAGCAGAGCTTGTAGTAAAGTTACCAACTATAATCTAACAATAAAATCTTTAAAAATATATCACTGATTAATTATATTCTGCAAAATAAAATACCACAATTCTATATTGCGTTTATCTTGTCCTCAACTGTATGTCAATAGTAATTGCAATGAGATCGCGTGGTTACAGCGGTGTAAATTCCTCATTATACGGTCGCAGGCGCCGACCTCGCGATCATCCATGTTGCCGCACTAAAACAATCTAACAGTGAACTTAGAATTACATAACAACGCACAACACACGCTGATTTATATACATGCTAATCGTAGAGGAAATACAGCTGAAAAATGGTTTGATAGAGTAAAAAATGGTGTTAGAAAACTTGATAAAGTTATCATTTAAGAATGGTTGTGATTAAGATAGCAGTCGTGAAGTCATATCATAGGCTTTCGCTCAGCTTGAACAGCTTTTATACTAGGTTGACCACTAACCATGCGATAAATCTATAGAGCTTATATTATAAATGCGAAAGTTTGGACGTTTGAAAAGACGTTTGCTGATCAATCCCACCAAAACAACGGAACAGATTTAAATGAGACTCGGCGTTTAGATACCCAAAGTAAAACATGATTATGATACTTCTTACCTCAAGAAATCATGCAGAGAAATTCGCGGGTAAAAACTAGCAAATAATCTTTTGCAAATAATAATGCATTTCGAATTTTCGATTCAAATCAGTTCATTTAGATGGTGAGAGCATAAGAGTGGTGTTCGGAGCGCAAATTGATCAATCCCGCGGTAGCCGCGTGAGGCGATTGCCTCAATTACCTCAATTACACACAAACAACCATTTATTTAGATGAATTAAACACTTTATTTGTACAGAAGCAGCTTTCGCAATTCATAAAACAGGGTATATCTAATTTGCACAAGAAAAATTGAAGGAAAGATTGTTCTTTGCTATTGTTATAGGTAACTATACTATAGAATAGTCGTTTTTCCATTTTTGTTTCATATATTTTTACAAACTTAGTTTAAGTATGTATTGTAGGTACCTAAATGCAAAGTTCCTAATCCGCACGTGGCCAACGTGGTTCACTCAAGCCGTAAGATGTCCAACTCCAGACTTACATATCTCATTCCCTTGCCCAGCGTTGAGACAGTAATGTGTTATTGAACGGATTTTAGGCATCTTATAATATTAGTAAAAGAGATTTTTATGGGAACATTCACTGCCAAAATGGCACTCTTTTTCAATTAAATATTCTGCTCTATAATATTGAACAACAATTCCCACATTATAATAATAATCTACATCCTATCAAGTCGTATTTTACCCTAGTTTTGAGAACACCCCTAGGTAAATAGCCTAAATGGTTCATATCTTATAATCTAGGCATAAAATGGCGTCATGTCGGGCCGATTGGTACAATTTTATTGTCAAACCGTTGTTATTAAGATGCCGATGAAATTCGAGGCATTACCGAGTGCCGCCGGAGGGAGTCACTAACTTAGTAGAAACACTGTCAAGTTAGAAACGTTTTAGGACTGTCCTGGGTATGTCAAAATAAGTAACACTTAGGTACATATTGGAACCGAAATGAAAACTTGAATCTACGAAATCAGTTTAAGTCGGGACTACCTGCATTACTAAAGGCAATTTTCTTGTATTTTATGTGTAAGTTACGTAATTTAGCCGATTTTCCAAAGGTTTTATTAATTTATTCGGAGATTAACTGTCAAATTTTCAAACTATATAATCTACTCTAAACTTTATCCAATATCAAAATTCCTTTGTAATTTATTCGTATAAACTTAATTTATTGAAGAGGAACCATTAGTTATTACTTAGTTAGCTTAATATTTACATTCATCGTCACATTATCTAACTAATTTCTACTAACAAACTTATCAACTAATGACTCTTCTTCTATCATTAAGAGCTATAAAATATTCTACTAAAAAAAGGATCTCATAAGCCAAAATTCATGGTCACTTTAGTGGACTACCTAAAACTTGCGTGTCGCATGAGACTGTCTCGGCTGTTTCCTATGGGAAACAACCTCCCTCCCCCGCCCCCCGCCTCGCGCCCTCCTCGCCCCCCTCGCCCCCTCGCCCCTCGGCCGAGCTGACGAATTGCAACCACCACCATGTAGGCATGCACCGATGGAATGTGATAATAAGTCCTAAATCCGACTGGATCTCACACCGAACTGTATCGTCGAATACTTTTCTTGTTTTTTATTTATCTCCCTGGACAAGATGTATGGATGTGAATGAGGCAAAATATTTTTTGTAGGGATTATAGCAAGTGACGTTCTTTGGTCTATCATGACTACCGGCTACCCACATGGAGAAAAAGCGTTAATTTATTTATTTATACATGTAATTTGTACGTATACATGTATTTTAATTATATGGAAGAGCTCTCTCTGAGATTGAGACGAGGATCTTTTGATTAAATGACCAGCTACCTATGACTAATGTTTATTTTAATGTGACAAGGATATCAAAGTATGAAAGATAATATATAGTTTGTAATTACAGGTTAAATGTCGTGGTCTTCCTCAACTTTGATAAGAACAATGCCAATTGCTTTTAGTTAAAAAAATATTATCAGCAAATAACAATATTTTACATTGAAAGAATCTTAAGAATCTCTCAATTCTGAAATTATTATTAAGTATATAAATTAAAATCTATTTCGTAAGTGTAACATTTTAGTTTCAGTTTATTTCGTTGTCGGTCTACAAAGCGGCCATTATAACTCGCAATTATGAGTTTTGGGGCTATCATTTGTGCAGCTAGTTGCGTCGTACTAATGTGCAGTTTAGTTCAGTCGTGACTCCGTTTCGCCACAACACACGATTCCAGGGGTTTTTGACGTGGATTTGATACGGGTGATGGCGCCAAACTTACAAGAAACCCTTTATATTTAACAGAAATAAGAATAAAGCTTAAGTGTATGTTTAGTGTGTTATGATTTCTGATTCGTGAATCTTTTGCCCTTAATTAGGTGTAAAAGGGCAAAGGGATAGCTTGGATTTTAGTTGTGGGAATATGGATGAGGATTATTGTATGGCTTAGTTAAATGAGAAATAAAAATAATTGCATTTTCTATAGGTTACAATGACTAATTTTTTTTAAAATTAAATTATAGGTACCAATTAATAAACAATGACTATTTTGCGTCTTTGTACTAGAACATTTAAGGTTAACATCAGAAGTAATTACATCATTACTTCAGTAACTATTTGTTAATGGTTAACAACAGGATTAACATTTATTTGCCGTAATTTTATAAATCAAATCGCTCCTTGAATACAAAAGGGCCACAAATCGAAATCTATAAATTTTACAGGAGAGCCAAAACAAATTTTTGAAACTGTTTTTTTATAATATTTCATATATTTATTTATTAAACATAAGATGTTAATATATCATTGGATGCGTATTTTTTAGCTCTATCTTTCTACAAAATAAACTTTGTAATAGCTGTTACCTATTAAGAGAAAAAAGCATATAAGTCCCTTTTGCATTCAAAATTTGAACCAATATTGTGAGAAATATGTCAAAAATTAAACACACTTTTACAAATAAAAATGGTTAATTGTACTTTTTTGGTAAAAAAACCGTATCAAAAAGTTTAAAAATAATTACTAAGTAAAACCATAACTGAATAGACCAGGAAAACATTGTATTAAACAATCTAAATTAAAAAATCTGAACTTTTTATTAAGTAAGTAAAATTATTGAGATCAACTTTGTGCGTAACTTTCATTATTTAGTAAAATTAAACATCAATCATCATCATCAATCAATGGGTAACGTGACGAGTAGACTGAGTGCAGCAGGAGTATTAAAGAAATAAGATAATAGAAAAGGTTTTTGAGTTTTATAAGCCTTTATATTTAGCATTCGTGGATTATTCCAAAGCTTTTGACAGCATTACTCATTCCGCCATAGAATCATCACTCCATCCAAGTCCTACTTAAAGATACTATGTAGAATCGAACCTTCATACATCAAACTCATCAAAGCAATAGACAACAATATCATTCCAAGCGTGAAACAGGGAGACCCGCTATCTCCCAAGTTATTTACCAGCACCCTCAGAGAAATTTTCAGGAGCCTGGCGGTGTTATGGCAATCAAAAGCATAGTTGTAAGTGGTAAACAGTTAACAAACCATTGTTTTGTAGATGACATAGTCCTCTTCTCTTTTTCGGCATCGGAACTCGAATCAATGCTCAAAGATCTGAGCACGGCAAACCTTCAGATTGGACTGAGTAAGAACCGTACAAAAACCCAGGTTATGACCAACAACACAAAACGTAGGGTCGAGGTAGACGGGCACGTCATGGACTATGTCGACGAGTACACTTGCTAGGGCCAGATAACCTCTTTTAACAACCGACGGGACAAAGAGTTGGACAAACGTGTCACAAGTGCCTGAAAGAGATCCTGGTCCAGGAAAGAGCTAATGAAGGGTAACCTTCCACTATCACTGAAGTGAAAGCTCGTCGACATGTTTATACCTACTACCCGTCCTTACCTACGCTGCCCAAACATGGTCCCTTACGGAAAACCAGAAAGAGCCAGAGAGCGATGGAGCATAGTATATTATGCATCAAAAGAACAGATCACGTCCGAAATTCTATACTGCGCTCCCAAACTCGCATAGCCGATGTAAGGGAGAAGACCGCTTGGCTGAAATGGAACTGAGCCGGCCACATTATCCATATGCATTCGGAAAGGTGGACCCGCATATCTACCAACTGGATGCCAGAAGATGGTCATAGCAGACGCGGGAGACTTAAATGGAGATGGCAGGATGACCTAGACGCATTTGAAAAGGACTGGTCGGATCTTGCCCCTGAAAGAGGAATTTGAAAGGAAAGGGTGCCTCTTTACTTTGCCTGCATCAAAATGTATTATTTTATTTTTAAAATTGTAACGAAAACTAAAATTATTATCATACCAAACGGTCATATTTCTGGCCTTCCCATTCTAGCACGCTAAAAATGATTATTTATTCCACAATAATTTAATGCAAAAGGGACGTATTTCAAAATATACCTACTGCTATATTACAAAATATAAATAACAAATACTAGTGTTTGAATGCAAAACGGTCGTTTTCAGAAATATGGCACTTTTGTATTACAAAATATGGTAACAAATACTATAGTTAGAATGCAAAAAGGACGTTTTCCAAAATATGGCAGTTTTGTATTGTAAAATATAATCACATTAACTTGAAATTTTGCACCCAACACAGACATATTTTGGATTGTGGCACTTTTTCATGCAACTGACGAGCATTTGCGTTGAATCTCCGGGCGTAACTCGCAAAGTGGCTGTTTTGCACTGACATTACCTGTCAAAGTGAGCTAATGCAAAAAGGGCAGTAAGTCAGTGCAGCCATAATATGAGCAAAAATGATGGGGGTTTTTTTTTTACTATAAAATATAGTCGGTTCAGGTGTCATTTTTGCAATAAAACGATTTTCAATTTTTTTTGAGTTGTGGCCCTTTTGCATTGAAGGAGCGAAATATGCAGCTTTTCGACTCTTATTCGAACGTCAAATTTACCCTTAAAATACTGTTAACAGCATTAAATACGTTATAGAATAGGATGACCTAAAAGCCTCAAACAACAACCTTCTTGTTTTTATCTTTTGATCTCTTTTCTATAAAGCAAAAGTTTTTCTTAACAAAAGACCTACTAAATCGACCTCCAACGTAAATATTTAGCATTTGTCTTAAGAACAAACAGCTTGCGCCTATAGTTCGTAAATAAAAACAAAACGTATTGCGTCATTCGACAATAAATGACTTAACTATAACCTCTGGTACATTGTGCATTCCACAACGAAATAGTAACATAACATCTTGATACAGCTTTCCAAAATGACTACATAAGTAATGACTAATATATAAATTATATACGCTATCTCTACGTATCTTAGATTATAATGACAGAGTTTAACTAAGGGGCTTCGAATATCGCCAGAGAGATCGTATCTTTCCTGACTCATAGTATAATGATAGGTCTCTGCTAACCTCCCCGCTATTTATTAGGCACACTCTGTATTCGGTAAATTTTATTCCAAAGACGATTCTCTGAATTTATAACTGATCATTTTGGCGGCAAACTATCCATTAGCGAATTAGTCTTGCGATAGATACGATTCCTAATTCGTATTTCTTGGTTTAACGATCAGTGACCTGTGAGCTTTTATAAAACTGAACTAGATCAAATTATAGGTTTATTTGAATTGATTGCTGATCCAATTCTTAGAGTTTTTATGTAATCTGAGAAATAGTTTAGTATGAAATTTAAATTCTTAGTTATTTTTATTAATGTAGCTATCAACAAATGGGAGTAACTAATCGCTATCAAATGACTAGTAGTGACATCTCGTGTGAAGTAGCATGTTATTGTAAAAAAATAGTGTTAAACATTAAGTACTAGATGGCATTACATTAGCAATTTTATTTTATTGTTGCTCATTAATTAATCATATGTTAATAAAATTGCATATTTTATCTGAATGTCTTTCATTTTCATCAAAATTCATAAGTATATAATTATTAAATTACTGTTTCATTTAACACAAGTTACACTGCCGGCTATTATATTTTGGCAACATTGTGAACTAAACGTCAAGCTTGACAAATCGGCGTTTTTGAAGAAATTCGCTTGTCATTCATCCAGTGTTTGAGAAATTATTTGAATCACAAAACAATAATGGCTCTGCTAGATTTTTGCCATTTAGATGAGAAGATTAACCTGAAGCCCGTCGATTCCCTCGCTTCCTTCCAAAATGACGTGCTTGGATACAGCCAGAACTTCGTAAACAGCGCTCAACTCGCGTCGCCTCCGTTTGCAAACGTAAGTAAAGGTTATAACGCTGTAAAACAATCTAAATACCACCAGAATTTGATTAATAATCGTGTTTTATTGAATTTCTAGCCCGTACAGACCCTGTCACAGTTCAATCAGAAGGATGAGACAGGCAAAGAGATCAAAATTCAGTTCGACCACGGAACCACCACTCTTGGCTTCCGTTACAAGGTAATTTAACTTATTACACTACTTTATACCCCTATTATTGTTAAAAGTCGTATTTATTATTATTCCATATGATATAAGACCTATTTACATTAATAACTTGCCTACATTGTAAATGTACCTGTTCTGTCACTTGTTTTCATAAAATCAAGTCATTGTTGAGGCATTTCAGAATTTGTTTGCTTGCTTCAGAACATGTTTGTCAGTGGATGGCAAATTATACTACACCTGCAAGTCATCTGTTGATATATTAACATAGTATCATATAATTTCTTAGTGTTTTGTATAAAGTAATATGTCATCTATACTAGTTTTAAAATCAATGTAACAGGTACTTAAGATATTAGATAACTTCTAGAAATATAAGTTATAGCAAACTACTTCAAAAAACATAATGTATAGTTTATTGATAACTTGTGTCCCTCAGGGTGGAGTCCTACTGGCAGTGGACTCTCGTGCCACCGGTGGTCAGTTCATCGGCTCACAGTCCATGAAGAAGATTGTGGAGATCAATGACTACTTGTTAGGTGAGTAGTAACAGCTCATTGCAATAAATTAAACTATGACTGTGCACTTTTGTGTAGAACTGCAAGTAAAAAATTGATTACTTTGAATTTTCATTTGAACTTTCTGATATCATACACATGTACATGCAAATAGACCATATGCATGCAACAATATAAGCATTTATGCCTAGAGCATGACCTGCAAATGTTTAAAAGGGGTCAATAGAAACCCCATTCTTGTTTTGTCCATTATGCATTGACCCTGTGTTACTAAAGGTAATTTGACAATAAACTCAGTTACCAAATTCTATTCAAAGCAAAAAAAATAGTCCATAATGATACAGCAACAATTATAACAGTGAAAAAAAACAAAAACTACTCTTGTCATATAACAACATAACTCTACATGGACCTGTCTTTAACAACTTTTTTCATCTCAGGTACTCTGGCCGGTGGTGCCGCCGACTGTGTGTACTGGGACCGTGTGCTCGCTAAACAGTGCCGACTGTACGAGCTGCGCAACCGCGAGCGTATCTCTGTAGCGGCTGCCAGCAAGCTCATGGCCAACATGGTCTATAACTACAAGGGCATGGGACTCAGTATGGGCATGATGCTCGCTGGTATTGATAAGAGAGTGAGTATACTTATTTATGGATTCTTTCATCATAAAAGCTGTTTATACTGCTATTTAATTAAAATCTGATCCCTATGTAATTACTATACTAATATAAATAAATACTGTATAAATCATACAATATGATGTATCACATCATTTCTATATAAATATTTGGTGCATCTGCCATCTATCATCTACGCACTCCTGACTATAATTTTCCCCCTTGGAATACTACTTTGTAAACTTGTCTCTTCCTTCTGAATTTGCTGTAGAAGAGTATTTTTCTCGCCAAACATTCATCAGAAACAACTTGTGTTAATAATTTGTCCGTGTTACAGGGAGCTCAACTGTACTACGTAGACAGCGAAGGCACGCGCACCCCCGGCAAGGTGTTCTCAGTAGGATCTGGTTCCGTATACGCTTTTGGTGTACTCGACAGTGGGTATAGCTGGGACCTTTCTGATCTTGAAGCACAAGGTAATCAATCTGTTTAAAATATTTTGAAATAGATTCTCTTCGTAGTCATTTTAAATAATCTGTTTAAAATTCTGGCTTTTTCTTATTTCAATAATATCTATCACCTGATATATCCTAAGTTTAGGTAGTATCTAAACCCAATGGAATATACTAACATTCATAAATGTTGCCAGCATTTTATATGTTAATACACAATACACCCTTTTCTATAAACAGTAGCCTAATCAAACAAAAACAACTCATCACTTAATAAAGAAATTACTACAAAACATGTTTAACTTTAGATCACCAATACCAGTGTCGTAACTCCACAATTCTCTCCACAGAGTTAGGTCGTCGTGCGATCTACCACGCGACCCACCGCGACGCGTACTCAGGCGGCATCATCCGCGTGTACCACATCAGCGACAAGGGCTGGGTCAACATCTCCAACGAGGACTGCTCCGAGCTCCACTACAAGTACCAAGCGGAGAAGGGCATCACTGACGCTTAGATTTACTGCCTTTAATAAATATTGTCATATTTTTAATTATATTGTTATTTTTTCAATACGATATTCTACAATATTCTCGCAAAAAGAACTGTACTGCTAAAACGTACATCTAAAATGCTGCCATCTTGAATTTTAAATGAATGCATTTGAATTTTAAATGAATGCATGAATTGAATTTTAAATGAATGCATTTGAAAACAACACTCATATGTATGATAAAATATTTTCTTTCAGCAAGTATTTTCATAGAAAACAAAATTCGACTGCCAAAAGGGGTCTATCGAAAGCTGGCAAGCTGTACACAAAGAAAAATTTTTATTTCCCTTGGACAAAAGACCACCATTGTAACAGCCATTTTCCTACGTACGTTACGTACACGAATGTATACGTTCGTACTTTTGCTTATAGATTACAAAATATAACCTAATAATTATCTGGCATTCTGTAAACGCTCATAATTTCACTCCAAGCGATTCCAAAACACACCGTTTCACAGAGGAATATCAAAATATCACAACATAAAAACAATTAATTACATTTAATACAGTTGAAACAAAAAGCCTCAGTTCAATACTAGATAGTTATATCACAACTCAATAGCTAGCTACTCTTAACACTAAACAACTACGTCTTCTTCTCATCTTTGTCTGTGGTCGTCGTGGTCGTGCTTGTAGTCGAGACTCCTTCTTTGATGATGATCTCCTCCGATACGTCTTCCATTTCCCAGTCTTTGAGCGGCAACTCTGATAGCTTGTAGAATTTACCGTGTTTGCCGATACCTGTGGAAAAATTGGATATTTTCTTTACTAATGGACATATACTTAATTTTTCTTTTGTAACATTTTTCAGCGTGCAATGCAAATCGCGAATGATCAGTTTTGCTTTGTGATAAGCAAAAAATCTATTCCTAATTATTTTGCACATTACAAAAGAATATCTAAAAACACTAGTTTGAACTTAAGACCCTGTTCTTGAAAATAAGTAAGGTCCCCAACCTGTAATTGGCCATAATGTTGGCCCAGCAGTGGGACAGTAACAGTTTAAAACTAATTATTTATTTATGAACTCAGATTATTGTCTTTGATCCCTGCCTACCATTGTACGTTACAAAAAACAACCTACAAGTTAGGGGGTGACTGTTACCAAGCAGTAGAACAGCAATAGGTTAAGAAAATGTATGAATTGTATAATAGTAAATACCTTTTTGGAACTTCTGAACCCCATCTTTAATATCTTCAATGGCGTTTCCGAGTAGACTGGTCATGACAGCCTCGTCTCTCATGCTCTCCTCACTGTTGGGGTTCAGCTGCGAGTTCACTGCCGCCAGCTTGTCCATCATTAGTGCGTTCTGAGGGAACTTTGACAAGGACTTCGCTAGTTTTATCGCTTCTCCTAGGGCTGAAATACAACGGAAATTTAATATTTAGTGCCAAAAAAGTCTAAATATTGTAACTGGTGGTCTTGTATGATGAGATGCATGAATGTGAATGAAGCAAAGAAAGTTTGTAAGGATCGACGTAAATGGCTTGCTTAAGTCTCTGCCAACCCCTATGAGAGAGGCATGACTTTATGTATGTAAAAAATGTCTAAGAGTATGAAAGCCAAATTTTGTATCAGCAGAAAATAACTATTAGTGCAGTAGTGCTAATGCTTTGTACTTTAACGTTGTCTTAGCCACAGAAATCTTTTTAAAATTTTAGCACTGTTACCTGTTCCTGTTGAAGTAAGTTTAGCTGCCAACCCGAACTGATTGGCCTCCACCCCCGTGATGAGGCGTCCTGTGATCACCAGATCTAATGCACGCGATAGTCCCACTAGTGAAGTGAGCTTACGGCCTCCGTATAACGACAGTGGCACACCTGCCGAAGAAATAAATGAAAGACTTATAAAGTGTTTTGTTTCTTTCACTCCTTAGCAAAATGAAAATGAGAAAACATATATTATTATAGTAGCATTTTAACTAAAATAGGTTTATAGTGTGTTTATGAATAAAAGGGTTAGTATGTGCTATTTAACTTTGCATGTCTACAAAACGAAACAGAAGGGGTAAAATGAGTAGATGTAGACAATGAATGTGGACGATATAGAAGTAACAATAGCAAGATTTGTTGTTTTGCTATCTACAATCCTTCACGTAAAGTTAACACAATGGTAGCAATAAGACGGCTAACACTTCCGATGATAGGGACATAAATAAAAACATTTAACCAATATAATAACTAGATATCGTATCGTCGCGAGTTCTTGGGTTCTACACTCATGTGAGAGCACTTAATCTATTGAAACAGTTAGTGGTAAAGGCTATATTTTTGTCGACATTTGCCGACGAAAGCGTCGTGAGCATGTTCTGATTTGTGGAGTATAGCCGACCGTGGGTCAAAGGGTTAACAAAATGGAAGTTAAATAATAATGGTACAAACCAAATCTCCTGCCGAGAAAGCCCATGACAGCTGTATCTTCTATAACTCGTAGATCACAAGAGAGAGCCAGCTCAAAACCTTCAGCCACTGCATATCCTGACACTGCAGCTATCGTGACCTTGTCGCACAGCGGTCGCCTAAGGAGACGCGCCTGGAAATATATTATTTATTTTATTTCTTTGATTAAAGCCCAACAAGAACTATTTAAGAAAACTCTTGTTTTATGAGTGTTTAAATTCACCATAGTATGAGTAAAAATCATAGTTATTAAAATCATATTATCTGATTATATTCATCATTAAATTTTATTATTATGTATAATATATGGTCTAGTGCTTTGCATTTTTCTTTACAATATAATTTATCATACACAATGCAAAAGTACCACTATGGTCCCAAAAGTGAAGATATTCAAATGAATACATAAACAAACTTACAGCAGCATCAGTCATTGTGCTATATCCCTTCTCTCCCATTTCGTCCATATCAAACCCAGAACAGAAAGTGCCTCCTTCCCCATAGAACACCAACACCTTGGCGTCTTTGTCTTTATCAAATTCATTTATAGCAGCTGCCATCTCTTGTAGTGTGGGGATGTCTAAACTGTTGCGAGTCACTTGACGATCTATGTTCAGTGTAGTGATTGCTCCAAATTTTTCAACTATGATATCTGTAGAACATTCATTAAGAATATGCTTAAAGTTTAATATTATTCATCAGTATATCATTTTTAAGAAATTACAAATATGTCTAACATATGCAATCCCTTGCACAAACAGATATTTTTCCATATTTTTAAGATAAGTTATGGTTAAATGGGAATATATATTTATGCTTCGCTGTCAAACCCTTTGCTTTAAAAAAATTATGGCTATAAATTATACTGCATACTAGTGATAATCTATATGAATCCTATTGCTTGTTCGTCTGTTCCCGAAATAAAAGGAGACAAACTACAGAGAAGGATACTACAAATAATTTGATGTTAAATATATTTGAATTATTATTAACAACAACAGGAAATAAAATATTGCTTTGCGCGCAATGCAGAATAAAATAAGTTGCGCCATAATTATTTCAACGTATCAGAGGTCAATTATAGCAATGTTTTTTTTGCACAATGGACGGGAGATTTCTCACACTGATTGTATATGAAGTAGAAGGTAATAGTGAAAAGTATTTTAAAGGTAACTAAAAAAGTAATAACCTTACTTTTAATTTTGATTTCTTCCTCTTTCTTTGGTTCTTTTTTAGCATCATTGGAAGCAAAACGAACGGCATTTCTATTAACCGATGGGTTGATGGCCGAAAACAATCTTCTTAATACAATTCTCATTGTACTTAATTTATGCGGCGGCGTAATCTAAAAATAACTTAAAAATCGCTGTGCCGTAGAATAACAACAAGAATCTATCGATTTGAATTCTGTCAATTTCAGTCCGGTCTGATTTCTGACAGTGACATAATCTTGACATTTTAATCTCTTTTGTAAAACGAAACTCATTTTATTGAACGGAAATGTATTTTTTGTGATTAAATCAACGATTAATTTGTATTTATTTACCATATTATATTTATTTTTGAAAATTAACGAAATATTGGGATACTACAAATGGCCTTAATTAAAATTTTCTTGGAATTTAGAAAGCAATCATCATACTTTGGACACGTCAACGGTAAATTTACCAACGGCGAGCAACACTGAAGTCCGCTGTCAAAAACACCAAAATCATTCTTGATTGAATTTTCTCGACAAATTCTCTTAGTACACGTGTACCACCGCTATATTGTTAATAGTTTCATCATTTGTATCTATTTGTGGTCAAACGAGCGTCGAGAAGCGTCCGCAGGCATTACAAGGGTTCCTTGTAACCTGACTTCTTAGTGGCCTAGTTGTTTGTGTTTACATTGTAAAATGTCTGAATTTCGGGACTGGTACAATAGTGTACCGTTTTTTACTAGATACTGGCTGACATTCACGATAGGGCTCAGTATTCTGGGCCGGTTTGGACTGGTTAGCCCTACTTACTTGTTTTTGGACTTCTATCCCTTCATAAACAAGTTTCAGGTGAGTGAGAGTATACCATCCATGAACTTAGTTTAGCGGCTTATTATTATTAAGGTACAAACAAACAAAAGCTTCAATAATTATGATTAATCTGTTGTAATTAACAAAGCAGCTTTATTTTGTTTGAACACTCATGCATTTTAGATGTTTATAAAAATACACAGGCAAGCATACTGCTGCTTGTGTACAAGGCAAAAATGATCATTTTTGAGACCTATATAATAAGTAATAACTGCAAATAATCTTGTTATGTTTCAATGTTGTATTGTTGATATTTATTGTTTGAAAATCTTCAGTTAATTTATCTCTGTACATAGGTGTTCTGAATTCAAAATTGTTTGTCTTTCTTTGAATCTGCTGTTTAGCATATAAAATAGGAAAACAATCATAAAAAATTTAGTAAATCTGTTGAAAAAAAATTAAAGGCTCTAACAAACTACTAACCTATTTGGTGAGGATTTTGATAGAAGTGTAGGCCTGTACTTCTTCCAACAATAATATTACATACATACATTAAATCACACCATTTTCCCATAGACTATTATAAACTCTCTTTATGTCATTAGGTTTAGAATGATTATAGCACAATGACTCATTCTTGTAATTCAAGTTATAATCAATTGGTGTCACAATAAAGTGAGTAAGCATTTTCTATATGCTTAATAAGTATGTCACAACACTTTGTATACATTGGTTAAAACCAAATATTTTAATTTAAAAAAAAAAATTGTATGAAAAAAAAAGTTCCTCTGTTGATTTGTTTATGGTCTTCAAATCTTACATCTTCACTTTATTTTAATTCTTTGTTTTTTTTTACAGATATGGAGACCATTGACAGCTCTCTTCTTCTACCCAATCAGTCCAGGCACGGGCTTCCACTTCCTCATCAACTGTTACTTCCTGTACAACTACTCTCAGAGGCTGGAGACGGGCATGTTTGCCGGCAAGCCCGCTGACTACTTCTATATGTTGCTGTTTAATTGGTTCTGCTGCGTCATCATTGGACTGCTAGTTGGATTGCCCGTATGTATATTCTATATAATAAATGTGATGGACTCAAGGACAGTATTGGGTAAAATAAGAAGGTATAACTTCAAATTATTCTTGACAGCCTGTCCAGTCTGAAATGTAGTGTATTACGCTGCTGGTCATGAGGCTATGACTCCCAAGTCAAACAAAGACCTTTTGGGCTTTTTTAATTTCTTTAATAACATTCCTAATAATTTTCTGCAATAAAATATTATTGGTTTTTTCTAATTTACATCAGATTTTTTATAGAACAGTAGCCCCAGAGTTTTGATGTGTGCCTGATGCTGTTTAGAAAGCTCACTCCTTTCACATGGGACTAAAATTATAAATGTTGAAACACTGACTTCTCTACCTACACCTTTGAGTATAACAGGCTTTGTATAATATCTTAAAAATTCTCAGACAACATAGCAAAGTATCAATTAAGATCTCAATAACAATTATATTTTTCCATACAGATTCTAATGGACCCCATGGTGCTGTCTGTGCTGTACGTGTGGTGCCAGTTGAATAAGGACGTGATCGTGTCGTTCTGGTTCGGCACGCGGTTCAAGGCGATGTACCTGCCCTGGGTACTGCTGGCCTTCAACCTGATCATCAGTGGAGGGTGGGTAGCCAGCACTATTCACTACTAAACTCTATTTGTAAAAAACCGACCAAGAGCAAGGAATTGCGCACGAGAATTTCCTGACCATCCATATTTACACTTATAAATGCCAATATCTGTTGCTATATGGCCCTTATAACATACTCACATCTATTTGTGGACCCCACAAATATTTGTTCCGTGCGGGAATTGAACCGAACGCACAAACTCCCACCCAACGAACTGGTAGTGACGTGGCCACCACCTTAACCACTGCTCCAGGGACGCCGTCAATTGTTATGTTATGTATATAATATTGTTTTAATTGCAGAGGAGTGATGGAACTGCTGGGTATCCTGATCGGTCACCTGGCGTTCTTCCTGCTGTTCAAGTACCCGCAGGAGTTCGGCGGCCCCGCGCTACTCACGCCGCCTGGCTTCTTGTAAGTTTACAAAACTGATTGATATAAATAATTCCAATAAAGTCGCCCAGTACGGGTTGATTTCGCGCACTTAGGGTTGCGTATCATTTAAAGAAACGAAAAAGAAAACACGTTTGTTGTAAGGGAGCCCCCATAAATATGAATTTTATTCTTTTTCTTCTTCTGGTTCATGAGGTATAGGCTCGTGACAGACAGCCGGTAAAGTGTTTGTTAAATAAAGTTCGCCTTTTACTCTTTGCGTATGGCATCATAAAAAAAGAGTGATACAGGACATTAAACTGTGTGTAGTACACACGTGCTGTGTTTGACTAAAAATCGTGACTTTCTTTACATATCAGTCGGTTTTTAATAGTCCTAATTATTATCGTTATTTTAATTTAATTTTAAGACTTTTGACTTTAATTAACTGCCATGTACTACACCTTTGGGTAAAACAGGCATTATATATTATGTACGTATTTTTAGGAAGCAACTGTTCCCTGACACGCGGTACGTGGGGGGTTTCGGCACGGCGCCTCAAGCGAGGGTGCCGACGCGGCCGGGCGGCACGGTGTTCGGCGGACATAACTGGGGCCGCGGACACACGCTCGGAGGCAACTGAACAAATAAACCCTAGTTTACACGTTTAATGTAAGATATCAACGACGGTCCCGGTTTTTACGACGTGATTGTGGTAACACTCTTTATAGTGTACATATTGAAATGTTTACTCACTGAAGGCTAGTTTCACATTCTATAAATAAGTGTCAGGTAACCTATATGACAGTAAATGTATGAAAACTGCTGCCAAACTTTTATCTGATCTAAAAAGTTATTTGATAGATATTTAGAGGATGTGAAACAGGTCCTTATAATAGTTCATTCTGTGAGAGACTTGTAGTACAGTGATTAACGCTAGTGTCTTCCTGAGTGCGATTCTTTTAACTGACTATAGGCACATGATATATGCAGCAGCGTCAGCAACATGAATAACGTGAAATATAACTAATTAAACTACATTATTTTGGCAGACAGTCGCCGATAAAATCTCGTCAACATTAATCGGCGACATTGGTGTGTTGATTTTTGCAACGCGTTAAAAAAGCGCAACATAATAATATGTTTTATTAAAAACTTTTCTGTGTGTCATGTGTGCTATAGTTTCGGAAGGAATTGTTAATAGAAGCTCAATCTTCAAACCTCTGTACCTGTTGTGGATAAATATTAAATAATAAATAATAAATGAATTATAAATAAGGTTTAAATAAAAGTATATTTGACTAATCCCTGTGGGACTTCTGTACTGCAATCACTACTTAAAATAAGGGACGCATAAATAAGAATATTTTACTATAAAGTTAATATAAATATCGATAATCTAAAAAAATATTTGTTTCAATATTGGTGTCTATGAGGCAGAGAAGCTGACACCGCCTTTTTTATCATATGGTTAGTGATCAATCTAGTGTCAAAGATATTCAAGTTACTCGAAGATTTCGGTAGCGGTCACCCATCTATTGAGTGACTCCACCAAGGGTTGCTTAACCCACAGATAGTTTACTAGGCAATAGGAGCCCTATTACCTCCTCATGAAGGTGTTAGCCCTCTCCCTGCCAAGTCGAAAAGACTATAGTCTAACTAGTATAATGCCCATTGGTGTATACAATATCACAAATAAAACCTAAAAGATGTCGATATTTTATGAGCTTTGTAGAGAAAACTTGTTGAATTGAATAGACTTTGTGCTCATTGAATAAGTTAGCACTCGAATGAGTTTGTATGTTTGTCTATGGGAGTGTTGTGAGTGAACTTGTTTTTTTAAAAAGGTTTGCCTGCCTTAATTTTGTTTATGAAAAAAGACAGTGGGTATTTTATAAACTTGATAACAATAAAATATTTCCCTGAAGTTTTCAATATTTGTTTGTTAAAAAAAAGTTTGGTCTTTTGCTTTTATATAATTAGTTAAGCAGCTTCCTAAATGCTTATTTTTTATTTAATCAACGAATTGGTTTACGAGTGTTAGGTTTGATTTGAAACGCGATTTTTGTAATGTTCCTTCTATAATGAATTGTCACAATAAAATATTACTCCACTAGAACCTTGCATTTATTTTAAAAGGTTTATAATATTATTCTATAAAAAATAAAAATGTCGAGTTGTGAGAGCATGGAAACACAAGATGTTTAAGTATTTTTTTGTTTTTGGTAAATGGTAAATGTATTTATAATTCAGCGTTTATATAAAGTTTGTCTATGAAAGTATAGCAGTAATATATTTATTTATCTAGTCTTTGTTACGAAGATGTTAACATCAGGAAACCTAAATATATTTCTATAACAAAACTGTTTTAACAACAATAAAATATCAAGCAATATTTTCTATTTTTATTTTATCAGCCTGTACATCCTGAATTAAGTTCTTTTCATAAGTTTTAGTATATTACTACTTTTTTAAAACCTGTGTCTGTACAACTGCTAGGTATGAGTCCTCCCAAACTAGGGAGGGCTTAGGCCTCGAGTCCTACACTACAGTAGTCCAGATGTGGTACTACAAGTACCGATACACATATTAATATTATAATATTAAATAGTATTGACTGTTTCAACCTTATTTTAGAATTAACATATAACATAACTTGAGATAACAGTATCAAGCCAGAATCTATCTGACTCATTTGAACAGGGAATGAAAAGATCCAAATATATAATATTGATAAATTAGTCAATAACAACAAAAAGAACTATACATATATTTTACTTGAAGCTCATTACAACAATATACTAAACAAATGAAACTCCTTGGTAAATTAACGCATTCACTATATTACACAACTATACATATGTTCAATGTTTCTCTTCCTTCTCTGCAGGGCCGTGTTCCTTCTCCCACAGGGCGATGAATTCCTTCTTGCGCTGTTCTCTGCGCTTGAAGTACTCGGGGAAGTGGGCCTTTTCTAATGGATGCCAGTAGTCGAGTACCCAGTCGGGAGGAGTGACTACACGCTCATGAGCGACACCACCCTCACTCAATGCGACTGAAAATAAATATTATAGGATCAATTGCTAGTTAATTGGCCCTTATAGTAAGATTACTGATGATAGGTCGTTATTGACAGCTTTGGTGTAAAAACTATATAATTTTGCAGGAGTTTGTTTGTAAATAGAATGTAACTGAATTTTTCTAGGTATATCATTTATCACATACTGAGGGGACTGAATCTTCTGGCAATTTATCGAAGCTTTTCAATAATCATTTGACAGAGAAGACGAAACAAGCTATTGTATTTTGGTTATTAGGCTACTGCCACAAGAAAATCTGAACGCTTAAAGGTATCTTTATGCCACTAATTAATTTCTAAATCAGCAATGCAAACATTGCTGCTCTTTTACTGATTTACATGTAAGGACCTACTTATAAAAAGGTATCAAAAGATAAAAATTGTACATCAATCTAACTTACATTTCCTAGGAATAGGATGCAGCTGCATGAAGAGTTCTTCCTCTCCGTCCTTGAGCATCTGAGTTGCCTTCCTCATGTCTGTCTCCTTGGCATTCTGGTTGAACCTCTCCCGGAGCAGCACAGCCTGGTAGCGGTATACATGGCTGAAATCATATTGATATAATTAGTAGTGTTTTATAAAATAAGTATGGAGGATACAGTATTTTGTAACCTGGTAAAAAGATGAGAGTAGTAGGAATTGAAACTCAAAATTTACTATGTCTTCATTCCAATAAATTGTCAATGCAGTGTTGAGCAGATAAAGTTTGCAAACCTTAAAACACTGTTATTGGAATTGTTTTAAGTGGATATAAGACCACATCTGGACTAAGACTACTTATGTTTCTAGTATTATTGACACTACCTACATTTCAAACTATCTCAAAATAGATGAAAACTCTGACTCCTATGTTTACTCTTAATGTAATATAAATGGTTCTTTACAAAATATGCTAAATTATGAATTTAATATTTCTTATATCTATAACACGAGAAACTTTTTGTACAATATATAGTTTCCTACTCAAATTGTTACTTCTACCTAAATGTTGAATGTCAAATAATACAACAATAACAAATGATTATAATAAACAATATGAAGTAATAAAATAACCTTGTAATATAAAACTTCAGAAATTAAAGAAATGAACACTGAAAGATATTATTCATTGCAGTTTTCGTAAATATCTGAAAAAGAAGGTAAAGTATTTGGTTATGTTCCTTGCAATTACGTAATGTGATAAATAATGGGAGAAAGACAAAAGAAGGCAATATAATTTTAATAGCAGACTTACCGTCTATCGTAGTACGCTTCTAAATTGCGTAAAGCCCTTTTATAAAGGCTGCAAACCTTTTGAGAATGAGTTCGAATCCCAAGGAAGGGGACACTCGCCATTTTTATTGTTTTGACTACACTGACAAATGTCAAGTGTCAAACTTAAAAACTAGTCCGGCGCTTTTTTTAAAGTCTATGGTCAGTAGGCAAAGGCATGCCGAGAGACCACCGCATGTTATTTTGGACCATGCTGTTTTCTTTAAGTCTATGGTTTTATCTTTATTTCCGTATCAGGTAAATCAAAAGATGATTAAACATTCAATTTACATTTAATAAAACATGTTTATTTGTGATACTTCACTGTATTTTAATGTACAAGTAATTGCAGTTGAATTTTGAATCAATACCGTAATGTTTTGGGCGCCAATTTTCAAAACACTAGAATACCCGACTGTAACATTTTCGTGAACTGACAGATCAATCCTATCAAATAATTGCTAATTTTGTAAATTTGGCTACAAAACCTTGAATAGCGAACGGAGTAGCTAAAGATTTGTTCACATCTGTTACAAGGCCGCCATGAACGCATGCAACGAACCAGCGCAGTAACGCATCCGCTGAACAATGTCACTTTGGTTCAATTATATATGTGATTTGGAGTGGACGACCGTGTCCGGTGGCGAAGGCTTTGTACAATCAAGCCATTAAAATAAACTACCCTGGTTTTATTGCAAAAGTTCCGATTTTAAAAACTTTATTAGCATTAAATAACTTTAAAATAGCATTAAATAAAGTAGCAGCATAGTTACAATCATACATTGTGAAGAATTTTGCATCTTACCCGAATCAACTACAATTTTATTTTATCAACCTCTTTTGGGTCGAAATAGGGGTGCCAAATGCCAATCATATGTACGAATCAACATCTATATTTATTTCAAAGAGTCGAACTTGATGTCACTGCCAAAACATGGTTATCTGATTAAATAAAACAAGTATTTGTGAGTTACATCGTTGATTACCAGGTTATTCCTGCAAATATGACATCATTATTTAATTGCTGTTTCACTGTTACGTTACATTCGTGCCGATTGCAGTTAATTACATTTTTTTTCTTTCTTGCTGATCAGTGAATCTGCCCTTAAAGTTCTCAATCAACCTCGACAAACATAGCTTAACGTGAAAGATTGATCCGAACGGTTGTTGTCACTTAGCCACGAACTCCATAACTTATAATAATATATTTTCTCTTCAATAACATAAAACGATTGTACAGACATTAACTTATCCTTTAAAAGTTGAGGTAAGTTCAGCTCCAATGCCTCTTAAAAACCACCCATCTATAGAATAGGTACTAAAGGTTAGGTTACTTAACATTTTAATCGATTATATTATCGACCGCTGAGCGTAAAACTTCATTCGGCACAACTACCAGAGATCACTGCTCTGGATGATAGTGTATATTACTGTTGACCACGAAGTCTCAGGTTCGATTCCCAGATCTGACTCTCTGACATTACATAGGACTTTATGGTTAATGGCGAAGTGCGGATGTATTTCACCTTCGTACAGACAGACGTGATATTATGTATAAAGCTCACACAATGCCTGCACATGCCATGCCATGCACAAGATGTGCCTTTTTCTAAATAACATTTAATTAATATTTTTATGAGAGGAAAACCTATAAACTGTAGTCGAAGGTTAATGTAATGTAAGTTAAAATAGATAGTCATGTGTTGTGTGCCATTTGATCCTGAGATATGGTACGTGCTGTGCATAGAAATGAATGATTAGATCCTGTTGATGTAAACGTATGACATGACCTGAACGCGTCATGATTTATATTGGCTTGTTACGAGACTCACCTAAGTACTTATACCTACTTAATGTTACAAAATTGTAAAGTTTGTTTGTTCAGTCTTACCGAAAGGTATTATAACCCAAGTAACTGGGTCGTGGAGGTCCGATAGGCAGTTACTCCATGTGTAGTTGCATCTGGTGAGACTGGAAGCCAACATAGTTGGAAGAAAGGCTATGTTTAACTAACTATACAAAATCAGTGGTTGACTAATGCCCGGTTTCTGAGTTCATTTAGCGGTAGTTTATCTATTCAATAGCGTTTTTTATACTTATGAGTTTAAACGCTATTGAATAGATAACCTACGGCTAAATGTACCTCAGTTACCGGGGATACGTTCATCTAAATCAGTGAGGATTTTAGAACCATTGTTGCATATTGTACAACTTAACTGATGCCAAGGAAAGAAAAAATGTGACGGTACATAAATATAAGTACATTATCTTGACGGCACATCTGCATATAAATGCAACACATTAAAGTTAATAGAGCCATGTCGCTACTGCACGCCCTCTCAACACACTGTCGCAATACAATGACATTGGTGGAGTTTTAATAAGTATTAAATAAATGAGAAAACATTTACATTAGTATAAAAGTGTACGTAGTTTTTCCAAAACAATTATTTTAAGTTTGTAAAGTTTTCTGCTACTTCAGAAATAGGTAAGTTTTTTAAGATAAAAAAAAAATACCATAATCCCACTAAGTGCAGCCTATTTGTACCTATCTACAATCAAAATATATTTTTTTAATATTTATACTTAACTTATTATTAAGTAACTATATTTAAAAAAGTACATTTATTTATTAAACTTATTAAGAAATAATTACAAACCATAGCGTACTAACGTAATACTTAACACCAAAGTACATTACCAGCTGCATTAAAATTCTATCAAAATGCAATCACGAAAAAATTGTACCGCGCGTTAATCGGGGTCAAAGAAAGTTAGGGAAACCGCGGCGGCGAGATGACCAATCGATGAGAACCGGTCGTGTAGCCCGGCCAATCAGAGAAATCGCGCCATCCTTTTGAAAATAGAACACTCTTCCTAGTCTATGATTCCAAAATAAGGTTTTATATCTAGAGTTGTTAATTTTAATTTTATTTTGTCGGTAAGATATTGCGTTGGTGTTTATTAGATTGGTGTGGTGTGGTAGTGAACAGCGAGTACATTGTTGTATCTATCTCAGTGTTGAACCGACACTCGGTGCGGTGGGTACGACTTACGACCATCGCACTTATTTCAAATATTATTAAATTAAATATTAACTTTGTGTTAACTTCAGTGAAACATCATTCGTCAAAGATAAGTGAAAAATCCTTTAGTGGAAATACTCGAAGATTCGCTCCTGTTGGAATTTCCTCCGCTATAACTTCTTAGGTAAATATTTATTTTTTATTATTCTTTATTGCTAGTAAACATTTACGTTGGAATTTTACTCAAACTTATATTTTTATTAATTTTATTGTGAATTTAGAAATAAAAAATGTGCCATACATAATTAAAGAGAGTACTAATGGGATCACAAAAAAACAAAACTAATTTAGGTTTTGGAATATTAGTATTTATACCGATTGCCTTAAAATTTTCAAAAAAAGAAAATAGTATAATTTATACTTCATTCTAAACGTTTTATAGAAAGTACCTACTTACCTACCTATTGTATAATCTTTATATCTTTTGATCGTTGTAGTGGGCTTACCTACGCCTATACGAGGCTATGGGGTCAAAAGTTTACATTAAAATAAGATTTCGTAATATTGAAACCTTGTTCATTAAAAACAACACAGACCTTCGCGAAATAAAACTATAAAATACGTAAAAGTAAATGACCAAGGTTTACCAGTTGAAAACGGGTCAATTACTGGGTAATTTTGTAAATTAATGGCTTCGGAAAAGGGCAAGGGCCATATTTTGGAGTCAACTTCCTACTTCCTGATATTCATCACTTTCTTGTGGTTTTTAATTAGAGATTTGTCATTTTGCGCTACAGGTTTTCTTGATATTTAATTTGAATAAAACGGCCTTACATTTTCGACAATTTCTACTTCTTTATTATAGTCAAAAAGGGTCTTATCTTGTACAAATAGTAAAGGTAGGGATGAAAAATCTTGTCATTAACATAATTGAAAATATAAAAAAATGTTCTTGTCCGAAATGTTTGACGATCTAAAACAAAATTTTCACGGACTGAAGTAACACTTATCCGTATACCATTTAATAGAGCGATCATTAAAAAAGCAGCACTAATTCGAGATAACTCATAATTATCAGTGCATAGCTGCACAAAAAAGCTCAAAAAGCATTACCGTTACTGATTGTTCAAATCTAGGTCTAGATTAATATTGTCGAAAGTGAAACCTCTCACTTACTGTTCACTTTCATTTGTGGGAGTTATTTTTTTAGATCATTATTATCGTTGTAGCCCAACCTGCCAGCCAGCGTGGTGGATTCAAGGCCTCCATTGTTCTGGAGGAGACCCTTGCTTAGCAGTGGGACAGTAATGGGTTAAAAAAAATCGTTATAGGCTAATGTATCAAAGTTTTTTTGAACAATATCAACAAATCTGCCTTGTCAAGTCTTTCTCGATGCTTTATTTTATAAACTTTTAACAAGTTTTCGAAATCGTCTTAATATTTTCAATCTAGTAGAAAAGCTGTTGCTCGGGAGACGAAACGGCAAGAAAAATTCTGTCCTAAGTCACAAAACACGCGGACGAAACGGCAAAGCTACATTAATATAGATCTTTGAGTTACCGAAAGTGGCACTCAAAGATATTGTATCCAATCGTTGGTATACAATCATAATTTTCGAGAATTCAATACCTCGATGAAAGTCCACCGGTCAAAGTCCAGTGAAATGGTAGCTTAATGCCAATTGAGATGTAGTCGTGGCTGCAAAAAATACGGTCGAGTAACCTTTGATATTTTGATGAATACAAATTTTCGTTGCTTCTATACTTACGTTTTCTTGAAATGAATTACCTTTATTGCTCCTTCACTTACTTATCTATAATATGTTTTCTTTGGATAATACGAAGATGTTGGAATGGAAAAAGCACATTTCTTGAGCCAGTTCTTAAAATTTATCGAGCAAATCCCTTTGTCAGACGGCGATAAAACGTCAACAAATGTAGTTTCGATCTAATTGTTCGAAAACTGCAATATCATCGTAGTTTTCATTTTACTATGATTGTTTAGTAGCCAAGTATAGCACATTATCATATCTGCTTTATATTTCCACTGTATGTTTACCTTTCAGATCTAAAAATACTTTTACACCTACAAAGTGTTTGTTAAAAGTCTATTTTCTATGGGCAATTTAGAAGTATTAGCATACCTGTGCCTAGTCATAGATTGTTATTGTGTTCTTAATTTAATATATCTTAGAGATTTGCCGTACAGATGAACATAATAGATAAACAGCGTGAATACGTCATTTTTGATACTTCACTCGATTTTATTACTGTGAGCGATAATCGGAAATTTTATTTTATTTTATTTTATTATTTGGAAATCTTAATATTGACAGTTAAGTAGAAATTCAGTTAGAAAAGTAGACATTGGACATGTAACAATTATTCATTTATTCATTGCAGTTATTTATAATTTTAATTCAGTTATAATGGATTACTTACAGAATTCACTGGGAGGGATAGGAGTTAGTTAATTAGAAAATTACTAATACTTTAATTAAATTATCACGAGCTGCGCAATCTCCTTCAGACAATCAGACCAAACTAATTGTTAATTTCGCAGAATTGAATTCTATTTAGAAATACAATATTTTCTGCAACATTTTCCTTTAAACAACAATCGCAATGCTTAGCAATTCGTCATTGAGCATTGGCTAACGAGACAGTGAAAATCTTTGGATGGAAACTATTGCACAAGTTGCATTAGCGTAATGGTGTTGATGTTGTGTGTCAACACAGCAATGTGCTCGGTGTATGGCGCCGTGAAGGACGGTACGCAAAATATTACGATGATGCCACTAATGGTGTGCCTCTATATTATATTTAAAAACTCCTTTACATTATTTACGTCGTAGGAGTTCGTGTAGGTAAACGTCTTTATTCGTAAACTTCGATTGAGAATGTAAGGATTTAAAGAAGTCCCTCAAAAAAACTGTCTTAACATAGAGACGACCACATTTCATGTCTTGCAAAAAGGTCATGTGCGTAGTACTTGCAACTGGCGGTCCTGTATAACAAGATGTATGAATGTGAATGAAGCAAAGGAATGGAATGTCAGGATGAAGTTTGTAGAATCGGACCAAGTGGCGTTCTCTGATCTCTGCCTACCGCTATGGCAAGACGGCGTGATTGTTTGTATGTGAGTATGTTTGTACATTTCATGGCGTCTACTTTAAGACCTTAAATGTTGAATATAATAGATATTAATAGTGTGTCAAAAACTGGCGAATTGTGCAAGTTGTTTACTGCTATTACTATAAAGTTGCTCAAATCTAATGTCGGTGCTCCACTGTCCTAAGTTTCACTTGTACCAGCTGACATCATATAAATAATTTAGAACCCAACTCTATGATGCAAGTGGCCCAATACGTAGGTACCTTGTGTTTAGTGTAACAGTCCCTGATTCAAATTTCGTCAGACGCACTTTCATACGATGAAGAAAACGATTTCCACTTGTACTTGTCTATGGTTGCAAAATAAAAAACAAATGAAGTAGGTAGTTGGATCATTGTATAAGTATTTATTTTGGTTTTACCTTGTTTTCTCGTAACCCTGACATTAAACATGTTTCAATTTAGTTTAAAATGTAGTCCAATTAATGACTCATATTCACGTGCAAATAAAATGGAATTTAAAGTTTATTTTTAAGATTTTATAGGCGCCTATTAAATTGCCTTTTTAACTTGTATTGACTGCCACAACTCTGTAGAGTTTCCAAAGCTTATAAAACACGAATGTAAAAGTTGTCTACTAAAAAGTAACATAGACATACAAATTGGACAAAAGAACCTCACCAAAGTTAGTCTTTTTGTTTTTCTTAAACATAGACTGTATAAGGGCGGCCATTGCAGTTGTTTTGGCGGGAAAAACTATTGAATCGCTCCGAAGTCGGTTACTTGGTTAACTTTTACGTAACTTGAGTCTCCGTTTCGCAAAAGCACATATTTACTACCTTCTATAATTATATGGCTACTTACTTACAACTTAGGTACAGGTGCTAGTAGTCCGTATTTATGATAAGTTCTCGAACTTACTACAAGCATTCCATGCAGGCAAGATTTCGATTGCGTTTAAATCTTTACTATACAATGCGAATAATATCCTAGCAGAGATTCATACAAACTTATGTAATTTGCGTTATTCGTAATAGAACGCTAATTTGTAAAGTAAATACTCCCAAAATAATAAACACCTTTAAGGCTGGTGTCAAATCACCATAGCTTGCGATAAACTAGCAAAGTATAACATAATACCTACCTAATTTATTAAAATACTTGTTGGCAAAAAAACATTAATAGGAATAGACGTAATTCTTTCCCGAAAAATTTATTTTGATCTATAGTGTCTATCAAACCCCTTTTCACCCCCAGTTAATTATAGGCCTTCTCTTACTTACTTACTAGAGTAGTATCAACTACATTATATTAACTACTAAAGGCCGCCCGCGACTTCGTCCGCTTGGAAAACCTTCCCGTGTAAATCCCGATCACTTGCAAACTCCGGGATAAAAAGTAGCCTATGTACCTATTATTCTGGGTCTTCAGCTACCTATATACCAAATTTCATCATAATCGGTTCGGTAGTATTTGAAAGAGTAACAAACATCCATACATACATACATTTTCACAAACTTTCGCATTTTATAATATTAGTAGGATAATTTAATTTTGTAGTACCTACTTTTGTAGTACATCTTCTCACGTAGGCACAATAAACAAGTAAAATCCACGCTAAACATTCGTGTGTGACCAATGCGTGTCAATACGGTTCATTTAGCCTGAGAATGACCCACTACAATAGACACCATGGCGTTTTGTCACAAATACCTTTGTCTAAATATTGTTAACAATAGTTTGCGTTGTTTATTATTGTAAAACTGTGTAGCGATATTTTTGTTAAAAATTAAGAGAATCTATGCGAAGGCAAAATTACGTTCATTTATTTCATTTACTAATTGATTTATTTTAAGCGCCGATTTGAACAGAAATCGGGGTGTTTGGCAAATAGTTGTTGAAGATAGAGACCAGTAGAATAGTTTGAGGACGCGGACGGTCTTTGCCCAATAATAAGACAAAGTACAGGCGTAGAGTAGGCACCTACCTTTAGGTCTGCTAGTTAATAAAGAAAAGCGCATTATGAAAATTAAGTATTTCAATAGTATTTTCTTAACGCTACAATACTTTCTTTTGGAAAATTGATCGAGGTAAAATTTGTTGTTATTTTTATTTGTAAAATACTTTTTGTAGTTCGCTTCTGCATGGTGCCCTTAATGTGAAAAGACTGTACTTAATTAAAAACTTCACGTGCGAAGTTCTCAGAGCAACTTGAACCCATTAAACAAGAAGCAAGTCATTTAAATGAACTTTCGTTTACCAAATCGGGCACAATAAAACCTACTTTCTAGGGAAATGCCACAGTACCATGTGAACTTAAATTTGTAAGACATTTTGCTCCTAAACTTATGTATTGTTAGAGTTAGGAGTGTTACACACCGTTGGACAGTATTTTTTAAAAGTTTTTTCGTAAGCGTTTATCATGATAAGAGACTGTTATTATACTTTTTCTGAAGATTTTAGAATAATTACTTGGATTTTTTTGTTCATGTCATAGTTTGGCTAACATTTTTTTCCGAAATTTTACAACATTGAGTTTGGTAGGTAGTTTTGGTAGGTCGCTGTTTTATACGTACGCGAGGAAGCTCGCCTCCCTGCTAAACGGCAAAACATATTCAGTTCTTCACTCTGAATGTATCATCCTAATAATATAGGTATAAGTACATTGTATCAGAATTTTACTGACCCGTCATACCGTCCCTATAAATTCCGAACAGCTATCTTTAAAACTGTGAACTCTACCTTAGCACGTCTAAAGAACGTTACTGGTATGTTTACGCACAGCGATGTTAGATATCTGCCTGCTTGGCGTGAATTACTGACAAATTCAAGCTTATAGCTACGACTACACGTCTTCCGGGGATTGTTACAGACGCGCGCCATGCCGAACTCCTTTTAAACCTTATTGTTATGTGTTTAAGGCTTGTTATTAAACGGCACACTTGATTAAAATGGGTACGCTTTACGGTTGAACTATGGTGAAATATGGGTACATGTTACTACATAGTTCGTTTTATCTAAAGCTTAAACGCATCTAAGCGAAGTAATAGTTATTAGGTAGTTAGGTACCCATAGACATTCTACTTCTCCGTTATATTTTTTTGGGTACAGTATGGTCAAAGACATATGCAGATCTATTTTTTTTTACTTCTTAAACCGATGACCGTTGCACACTTTGCCGCCTTTGTTCATATTTTTATTTAACAGCAAAATATACCTAGTATCTGCGCTGTTATAAAATTCTAGTTACAGTTTCCTTGTCTGGTTTGTAAAGTAGGTAAATTAAATGCCGTATTTACTACCATCGAGACCAACAAATTATCTGAAAAATGGTGCTCAAATCCGCATTGCTTGCTCGCATGATATCAAATATACCACGCTTGACAGAATAACTATCTTTTGTTAATGTGAAATACTCTACTTCTTTATTATTTCGTTGCACCAATTCACACAGCACTAACATTAAAATGGAAATTTGGTTTTCCATCCTGCATACAAAAATGCTTTTTGTCGACAACAATCAACAATAGACAAACATAGAATAATCATGCAACTTTTCCCACATTTTTTTTTAAATTGGAGCAGTGTCAAATAAAAAAAAGAACAGGCAATCGATCGATTAACATTTTAATGTTGTTACTTGTTTCGTTCGAAAACATAAAATTTATTACGAATACATGTTCTGTGATATCTGAGATTAATACATTTAATAGCAGCCTGAGTCACAACAACTGTCCTCATTCTGCTCTACTGGCCAAGACCAAGACAAGACTTTCACTGCGTGCTTGTATAAGATGCTGTTTTGAGACGAATCTTTTTTTTTTTTATTGATTGTTGCAAAAGTAATGATGTCACTTTTTGCCGCCATTATTACTTTATTGCTGTTCAATTTCGTGACTTTTTAAATTATGTCGTCAAACTTTTTTATGCATTTGAGTTTCAAAGAAGGTTTTCTTACGTATTTAATGTATTCATTAATTTCTCATTTGTCAACGTATGGCAATTTAATGGTGGAGTGAAATAACTTTTGCATTGTTGTATGCATTTGAACATTACACGGTAGCGGTTTAAAGTGTGACAAATGCAATAACCAGTTTCTTGAGTAATGTTAGAAAGACGAAAGTTTATGCATAATTTGCTATAAATAGATGCAGACAATCTAGACAATCTAGTCGTTACTATGCTGCCTACATTTTTTTATTGTAATGTCTAAATAATGAATAATTAACATGTAAGTGGATAATAGTTTCTTGCAAGAAAGTTGTTTGGCATCATGAGAGTTTCCGTAACTGTTCCACCAAGGTCTTTACGATTAACTTCCGAAAAAAAATACAGAGAAATCGTATAAACGAAAGGAAATAGCCAGCCGTAAAAAGCGCAAGGATCCAAAAAAAAATCTTTGCAGAACTACCTGAGTACCTAAAGCTGTAGAATTGATAACTCAATAAATGTACTTACCCTTTTTTCATCCATGAAAGATACAAATTTTCTTTTAATTATTTTATTGTAAAGGATATAATCTAACCATATGATCTTTTCTTTCATTCACGTAGCTTGGAGCAGTTCCAATATACGCAAAGTTTCGATGGCGCATGGCGGTCAGGCCTTTGGCGGTATTATTCCGTGATTATAACTAATACAATTGTATCGAAACGTATCAGGAACTGGTAAATAATGGAGGTTTAAACAAATAAATCTTGTTTATGATCGTTTTCAATGGAGTATAGTGCACATTGTATTTGATATAATTGGCTCCTTGTATGGATCAATAGGTTTGTGTTCTATGACAAAGGTCTTGAGCATCGAGTGGATTAGTCTCTGAATCATTAGGGGAATTTGAATGGAGGTCACGTAGGAACACGTGTGTGCTCTGTTTATTGGTACAAGACCATTTGACAGGTTTGTTTTGGATTATCTTCCGTTGGACGCAACGGAATGTTAAAAAGCATGTTAAAAAGCAATAATAGTGAGTAAGGATGGAAGGCTTTCTTCCATCCTTACAAACTCTTTTAAGCTTTATTTATATATATCTATATATATATAAATAGCTTATAAGCTATATAGCTTTATAAGCACTCGTCCTTGATGAAGTAGACCTGCCTCGTGTCATTTTTGTGATAAGGAAGAAAAAAAGCTTTAGTTTAGGTACACTTAAACCTAGTTTTCAATTTAAAGTGAATGTTCAAGTTTTTAAGACATTTTTAAATACGTAAGTTATGTAACTAAATAACCTTTAATACCGCAGAAAAAGAACAATAAATGTCACTTGCACATCCATGTAAAGTTATAAATCAAAAAGTTCAGTAACACTGACGCATTAAGTGCAATCATTGCCCTTTATTCATACAATAGGTAGCCCAAAAACAGGTATAATATCCTACGGGACGTCGCGATTCGGCACTAACGGTACACAGCCAGGTGCATCGACCCCGCAAGCTCCACTTTCCAAACGTAACAGCTTTTCGAAAAAAACATTTTCGTAACAAAACCTTCACGGTTAAATGTCAAAAAACCAAAGACAATTTATGAAAGCAAATAGAAACCAGCCAGTTGTTTGTGTTAGCTCTATTTTATTTTATTTTTATATGGCGCCTATTTATTTTTCTTTGATACGCACAATGGCTTTCACTTGCGTAGCGCGTAAGATAATAAAGCATTTCTTTAAATTGATCCAATACGTGAAATAAACCCACGTTACAGAAAACCTGAACAAAATATTAAATAACACCTTAAAATTTACAGCATAAACAAAACTATCAACTATTGTGACCGTAGAACAAACGACAATAAACATTGTTTGTGGTTACATTTGCAGGTCTTCTACCTTTAATTTGTAGGTGACGGTTTACGTAAGTAGTCCTTAAATGTACTGATTACGCTGTACATTTAAAACGTGACGCCATGTCTTTCTATGTGACCTTAGTCCCATAGCACATGCCAAGGTGTTCATTTAATGATAATAGTGGGTACCTTATAAATAGACTTTACATTTTATTGAGTCTGACCGGTATAATATAATGATTACAGTGCGGAAAACGACAAAAATAGCAGAACATTCGGAATGGACGTCGGTAGGATATTGGCTATTACTTTTACTGAAATGTTGACCAGGATTTATGTTTGATTAGTTAGAAATCCAGATCTCAGCCCACCTGAGTACATATAATACAAAAACTTAGTAGAGCCTTGCATGCAAAGCACAAAAAATAAAAAAATCAGGACATGCTTATGCAGCTTGCGGAAGCTTGTTTGATACAGATAGGTACTTTATTCTAGAAATACACAGGATTGTTAATTATAATCTAGATAAATCGTGCATGCAAAGGCTCTCGACTAAGTGGTCGGACTATAGTGACGTCATAACAATGTCACACGAGCTGCAACCAATGAAGTAATAAGCATAATTAGACACAATTAACACAGGGCACGCAGAAGACGAATAAAATTAGAATAAATTAGGAAGAATTGACACCTCATTTATGACTCATACTTTGACTTTACGAATAAAGGTTTGTTCGGTAATGTATGTCCAGCATTTAATGGTCAACAATTTTGTAGCAAAATTCGTCCATAGGGTCTAAAAGATCCTCATCGCTAGAAAAAATATTGAGCTATTTATTGCGTGTTTCAATCAAAATTTGAAGTTTAAGCTAACATGTTGGGCGCTTGCCACGGTCGAGATTTTGAATTTTCAAGCCTTCAAGAACTGTTAAAGAAATCTCTGAAATACGCAAACTTTTCGCACGATGTTTTCTTTCACCAGTAAGTGATTATATTATTAATCTCAAATGCCTAACACATACGCGATGATTTTAAAAAGGTCATAAGCGCCGATCACTTTGGATCTTGAATTCCCATTTCCCAGAGGTGAATATATTTACGATGTACGTATATTATAAGTAATTGTTAGTCCAACTAGAGCACCTATTAGTTATGATTTTACGTTAGAACTAATTACGAAAATGCGTTATTTTCGTTTAACATACATGGATGGGCGTGGTGCTGTTAGCTGGTAGCTCTAGTCAAATAATGACTTTTGTCATGTCTGATCGTAATTTATGAAGGAACTTTAATTATTGACGTAGATGAGCTTGACCAGTATGTTTATGTCCATAATATAGGTTTTTTTGAGCCTAGCCTTTCTTTCAAATTATTTCGGAGTCGGCTTCCAGTCTCACCGATTGCAGCTGAATTGCAAGCATTTTTTTCCAATTTTACATGGAGCGACTGCCTATCTGACCTCCACAACCCAGTTACCTGGGATATAACACGATACCCTTCGGTAAGACTGGTTGTCAGACTTTCAAGCTTTTAACTACTGTTAACGACTGTCAAAGTTAGTGTAGTGGAGAACTAAGAGACGGTTTTTGGAAATTCCATCCCGAAGGGTATGAAATGACACGCGGGCGGAAAGCTAGTAATATTAGGTCGGGGAAAAAGTCTTTTCACATTATAGTAAATATGAACTAGCAATAAAATCTTTTCTCTACGCAGAAAAGCTCGATATTTGGGTACCTCACGAGCTCACTAAAACCGTGTACTCATTTGTGATTCTTGAAGCCAAAGAGGTATTATTACAAGTTCATACATACTATAATGCGAAAAGACTTTTTCCCAAACCTAATATAATGAACCAACAGCCATGTTAAAATACCTGTAGTATAATCAAAAAGCATCTCTTGCAGTGTTGCACAGTTTAAAGTAACGATAGTATTGCGTTAAGTTTATGTAATGTGGTCTGAATGTAAAGTGCATGCTTGACACCCAAGTTATCTGTGTTGAAACTTGATACTTGAAATTGCCTCGTCCTATTACAAATATAGTTGGTATGAGTTTATTTTAATAGATGGATAAAATCACGCCTTTTGACCATAAGGGTAGGCAGAGTAAAGGATGTGTTGCTATGATTACTACAACTAAAACTACTTCATTCAGAAACATACTTACACTTTATCATACAGGACCGACGGTTATGAGTATTTCTAATTTTCTACTAGTTGTTAATATTTTTCTCAATGAAATCTATGAAGATATGAAAGGACTAAAGTGTATCAAGAATATTGTCCCTGCGTTCCATAAACTGCGGTTCGATTCCCCGGTCAAGTGCTGTGGAATTCGTGATTTTGTGCATGTACAATGATGTACATATTTTATTTACTTATGTAATTTCTGAAAAACTTTGCTAATATGAATCTGCAGTCAGTTCGAACAAACCCATAGCATACTTTGATTATTTCTTTCTGAACAGGCGTTAATTTATATTGGCACAGCTCTTTATTAAAAAAAAATATGTTTAATTATTGAGAAACAATCGACGGAGATGTCTAGATGACATGTAATGACAAAGTAATTGTAGAGTTAAGTGTCAATAAAAATACTTTTTATGACAAATCACTTTTAACAAAGACAACAATAAACACTAATAAATGCATTATAAATATTCACTATTTGTCACGCGCGGGAAAAATACAACAACTAGTAATAAAATTATTTATTAGACAGTTTATAACTTGCCATTGATTAAAACAATATATCTGACGCATCATTAATAAAATAGTAAACCTTTTGTTTATGGTCTTCAATTATTCAAAATATATTTTTCTAGTAAGAACCACAAAAGAAAATATATTTTGCGCCTCTAATTATGAAGCTATAAGTTCGAACCTACGCCAATGACTTTTCGAAGTTATTCGCAATTAAAATAACGATTACTTGCTTAACGGTGAAGGAAAACATCATGTGGAAACCTTACATAGGTACCTGAAACTTCAGTCCTTAGGTGAATATAAAGACCCCAAATCGAAATGGGTTTTCGTGGTGGCATAAAGGTCTAACTGCTCTCACAATTTGGGAGGAGATTTTCCCCAGTTTATTGTTTTGTAGTACAATTTTAATTGAAAAGTATTACGGAATCAATCACATTCTCCACGCTATGTTATAGTGAGTTACAAAAACCATAACGTGCAGAACACGAAGATCTGTACACGACAACGCATGTTTATATAACATGTTACGAACGATTATGTAAAATTATAGTAAACTTGTACACCCACTTCATTTCTTGCTTCCATTATTTTGAAGCAGGTTGTATGGAAACTGCCTCTGTAGTAGTCCATTCAATTTATTCAAAATTAACAGGAGTATAGTACAATGCTTAACTTACGTCTTGCAATTTAATTACATAGTTCATATAAAGTTAACCTGTACTAGGATATAATCTTGTGTATTAGGTATATCAGACTGGAGACCACGAGATCTTGAGTTCCATTCCCTAGTCGGACTAACTGCTTTTAGTCTTTTTCTTATTTATATTAGATTATTTTTAATATCAGTTTAGTAACGTGCCGGTATATGGCAATAGGCTAGCCTCTATTACATGGGACTAACATTGTTAATGGTGAAACGCGGGTGTATTTCGCAGATTTTGATTGTATTTATTTATCTAGGCACTGTATGTTATACCTACACCCTTATATACCTTTGCTTGCCTACAACTTCGGGTATAACATAGGTGATATTATGTAAGTAGATATGTATGTATAATAAACTTGTGTACCCAGTTCATGTCTCGTTTCCATTATTTTGAAGCAGGTTGTATGGAAATGCTAGTGATTTATGACCTGTTCTGAAGTATGGCTTAATCGTAGTTAGGTACTGTTTGCAAGAGGAGCCGTCTCACTTTAGGATCTATATAGAGTTATGCCGTTGGTCTTCTGCGGGTTTATTCATGTTTGCCGTAGAAAATAATATATTGTAAAGAATATGGAAGTTGTTGATAGAAATTGGTAAAGTATAGGCGGCACTGAGAGATGCCTCCGTGGCGCAGTGCAATATGTCGCCACGCCGATACCACTGCGTCGGGAGGTCGTGGGTTCGATTTCATAATTGTTTCAGGTCTGGTTGTACTTTGTGTCCGTTGCTTCTATGTTTGTACAAGTCCTCGCGACACAAGAGCAATTCTTAGTGCAGTTGTCTTTAAAAAAAGAGTAGATAACAAAAATATCATTTTTCATTAAACTTAGACATAATTATATTTGTAATGAAATAATGTATAGGTAAAGTTACTATGACGAAGTATAGATGCCACAGTAGACACTAAAGAAACTGTTATAAAGTTGTCTTCAACAATTAAACTTAACAACCGTATCAAAACGATAACAACAATAAAACTCTATTTACGAGATGGCACTTCATTAAACCTACTGTTTACGGTAAAGGGCAATACCCTATATAAACTACAGTAGTAACTGAAGGTAGGTTAGATATTCTGTGAATCACGAAGGGCCGCGTGTCGCAATATTTCGGGAGCTAACGGTGCCGAGCGGGTGCATCGACCGACCACTGCCAGTACGACTTGGCTTACGTTTACCGTGTGACGTGCCGACAACAGTGTACCAAGACTGTCCAAGGCTCTACCAAGAGTGACCAAGAAGGCCAAGTGATTGAAAATGTGACCGGTTAGGTAATGCGTGCATTTTGTCTATTCCTTTTCGCGCTACTTTTTGAATGTGGAATCGGAGGTTTGCGGTTGCCAGTTGTGTAAATGCTGATGTATTGTTTTCTTTTTTTATTTTAGGGCAGTATTTTTTTTTGGATTAATTAAAAAACGTGTTTTGGTATGCCATAAATATTTTTGAAAAGTAAGAAAGTACCTCACCTGTTTGTCAAAAATCCGTTTAGATTGTCATTAGTCTTAGTTATCTTAACTTAACTAGATATCTAAAATAATTCAATAAATTTATCTAAATTAGCAAGAATTTCATAAGGTTCTCACAAAAAACTCGGTACTTAAGTACCAACAGTTATTTGACCTGCTTTCGGGATTTCGTGCATTTAATTATATCGTGTATGTTTGTGTGATTGAAAAGGTTCGTTTCTAAAGTCGTTAACGTTAAAATAATCTTCCAATGTGTACTTAACTCATGTCATTGTGTACTATTATTATTAATATGGAGAATTCGTAAAAATGTTTATTTTCATAGCTGATTAATGAGACAACATGCACGTTAATTACGATATCCATATAAATGTAAATTGCAGAGATTTGATTCAGAAAAATTAGACGCATAAAGGTAGGAATAATTTTTCACGTTGTAGGTAACGAATTAGCTAATTTGCACACAGTAACATTTCTGGGATCCTAATTTTTTCTTCAGTGTAATTAAGGAGGTCTCTAGGTTGCGCAATAAATCCACTACCTTGCTATAATCATAATAATGAACTGTTCAAAACCAAAGGGGTGACATCTAAAAATAACTTAAACCTCAGACTACCAAGAATAAGTAAAAATAAACACCTAGATTTTTACTTAAAATTTACATTTTACATATAAAATACAATAGGTTTTAAAGAAATGGCAGGAAACCCTTATCCTGTGATCACGGCTAAGTACATTGCCATGTCTTAAGCCTATCACCCTATAGAGTAAAAACATGCAAAAATCAACCATAAATAGTTTTCTTTAGGGTATGAATTTCCTTGTGTAATGGTGGACAATGACGTTGGTCATGTGCCCGGTACGTTTGTGGACTCCAAATGGGTTTATTGATAATAACGATAGAACAGTCACTGGCATATCAAACAGTGCTTTGTATCTACATAGACTTTAGATAAAGACGAGAAAATGTGCTTGAGTTATTAGCCGGGAATTGGCTCTTTCACCTCACGGAAAAAAACTATTGAGGCATTATATGGATTGTTTACAAAAAATCTTGTAAAATTGTCTTGCTACTAAAAATAGTTATTTGATTTGTGGAAATTCAGTTAAGAATTTTACTGTCTTACCAATAAACGGGCTCTAATTTAGTTAAACAGTGTTTTGTCATTTTTGATATTTTTTTTACTGTTTATGAGTGAAAAACGACAAAACACTGTAGGTACCTACAAATAGTATTCTTAGCAGAATTTCCACGGATTAAATATCTATTATTTATTGAGTACAAAAGACGATAATAGAGATTTTGGGACGTTTTCGTAGCCTTGTTAAAGGTAAATAATATTCGGCTCACGAACAAGCAAATATAAGCCGTACTAAGGAACGCTATAAAAAAAAGGCATGTGGAATTTAGTGTTAACACATAAAAATATTCAAGATTAGAGATCGTTTTGATAAATTACACCATTGAATTCTGGTTCCCGCGTCCTACAGCTTCCGAAAAAGAAATCAAAAATAATCGAGAGTAAAATCAGCTGAGTTTTGACAGTTCTCACATTATGTGATACTTTACAACATCAATAAAATACGTTGTAATAGACTAAAGGGGAAAGTGCCAGTGAAAGTTTTGTTTTAGCGAACTAGTTTGAAGGTCAGCGATGACGAGTGCGAACGGAATAGAAATTAGAATAGTAGCCGTAAAAAGTGGAGCCATTTCGCGAACATATTTTACCATTTTGAATTTTTAGAGAGTGTTGCTTACCATAATCTAAAAAGACTCTTGTTTAATGTGCACTATGCACACAATAAAAAAAAGAATAAAAAAAGATTAAGTACATTCCATATTCGAAATGCGTAGAGCCGCAGAGCGTATCCGACTGAAAAAAATGGCGACTTTTTATTTATTTAAGTTTAAATTAATGATAGATATGCGAATGTAAGTTTCAAAAAAATGTTGATGCTTACAGTTTTTGTTGCATCGCGTCGTAATCCTTTTACTTTCACTTTTAGGCAAAAAAGCAAATTATCTTTCATATTAATTTAATGGCCATCAATCACTTAATTTTAGACACAAATTAGTTGAAGATGATTCTACAAAATACAAATTCATACTTAGTAGGTACTGTTCAGAGTTACATATAGAATAAATTATTCGATCTTAACTATGAAAAATATGACCAGAAATTACACTATGTTTCTAATGCATATTTCTAGACCTTAGTGCCAGCATTTTTACGTATCTTATATGCTCATAGAAGCCACAAGGCATACGTCAGTAAATGTGGTAGTAAAGCCAAGTAGGAGTGTCTTTACTATACCCCGCCAAAGTCCTAACTTAAACTACGATGAGTAAGCTCATAAAATTGCACCGTGTATTATGTCTAACTAGCGTAGAAGACTATAAGTCTGCAACTTTGAATTCTAAAGCATGCTTACAATTTATAGTTGTTATCTGTCTATAAGATACTCGTTAGAATACGCAACTCATAAAACCTTCTGATCGACTACAATATTAATCCGCGAAGCAATAACTTTCTTTAATCTACTCAAAAATGGTTAGGACAAGTGCAGTCAAAATAATGTCTATTCTGGCTGCCATCTTAGCTTTTAAGACTCTTTTATAGTCACAAATAGCACTAGTGGATTAAAGGCTAATTAATGGTTTAAGAAAAAAGCGGATGATTGAATTCATTTCTTTTCTTCATTATTCTTTTCTGCCTGGGACAAGCACAAACCAATAATCCTGGATCCACTGATAGTTAAAGATGTAACTACAACTCCGCAGGCATATTTAAGTACTTTGTAGAGATAGGATCCTAACGATTGTCATTTTGAAAGCCACCTATGACCGAGACCATTTGATTTAATTAATTTCCTTGAAATATCATCATTAATTATCTCAATTCACGCTTCAAGTTTCGCTCGAAAGCTTCCATCACGATTTGCATTCAACCGCCATACCGCATATTCTAGCGTTGATTAGTAATCAGAATGCACATATAACCAGGCTTGTGGTCCACTGTTCAAAGTGTTCGGACTGGTAACGAAGTCAAGTGCATGTTCAAACTATGTTATGTAAATATACACTTGTAGACGTTGTGTCTGGGGATTTGTCTTGACAACTGTGACGTAGAGATATCAATGTATAATTATATAACATACAAACCTTACGCTTTTAAAAAAAGTAATATTCCAATACCTGCATAAGTAGTTTGATGAAAATATAAATGTACCTATCTGCTAACTGTTTTTGGGTTGAGCCTAACATTTTTAAGGGTTAAACAACAAATGTAGGTGGTACTTCTGTATTCAGGAAAGACATATTGATCCAATACATAAAATTAGTGCGAACTATGTAGGTAATTCACTCGTCCAGTTGTCTTTATCCAAACTTTAGTGACAGAGTCGGACAAGCAGAAAAGGCCGGACCATCCTTGTCTCCGACGACAAGTCAGCTGACACAGCTAGCAAGTTTTACCACATATAGTAGACTATCTACCTGATACTAGCTAATAATAGCCAACTCATAGAGATAACAGACCAATACTTTTAAAAACTTAGAATAGGTGTTAGGAATTTTTGTTCTTTTTGCCTGTTGTGTATGTGGGTGGCACTGCGGTACAGACTGTCACTTTTCGAAAGAAAAACTTCGGTAGAGATACCGGCGCCTTAAGCCATACGGTTCATTGTTTTCTAATAGCGTTAGATAATGATATTTCACACGTGAACGCGCGGCACCTTGACCACAAAATGTTTGATTACTGAAAATCACGAATTAAATAATTTTAATCCTAAATAAGTCGGTTTCAGTAATCGATCGTACGAGAAGAACTTAATTACTCAATTAACAAACAATTAGTTTAATAAATGACTAGGTGCTTTTTTACACAGGTATTAACTCAATTACGTTTAATTTACTTGCAGTTTCATAAAATTCGGATATTAAACCTTAAAAGTGTAATTTTGTGTGTGCTCTTAACTTGATTAGTTAAGTGGTAATCAAATATTTACGGTTACCTACTTCATGATGTTTTAATAATCTGATATTAACATAAACCTACATAGATGTATTTGCGTGAGCATAATTTAATTATTACTTATGTGAAACGGCATTGAAGGTCTCGCTTGTTCTACTGGAAACTTATATATTTCAATTTCAATATTGGGTCCATAAATGTTACCTGTTAATAAATAATGGAAAATTAAACAAAGTTTTAAAATATTTAGCTTTTGATTAGTTGAAGTTATGTTGATAATGGATTTTCTACTTATTTGCCGGGAAGGTAACGCAGTTAAAAACAAAAGTTACGAAAATTCAAAGATAAACATTAAGCCCCTGACTGGCCCTGGCAGTGAGAGAGTTTGACTCTAGCCCACCTTTGCATTGAAACCGATAAAATGAAGCCTTCTCTTCTCTAACATAAAGCTCTCCTGTCCCCTAATTATAGTCATTTAAAAATAAAATCTTATTAATAAATGCATTTTTCTCAACAGCTAAAAATGGCAACCTCAGTGCTCCAGCCCGAAGATTGCCGCAGGGACCACGAGCCGAAGGACATCATTGACGCGCCGAGGCTGACCGATGATGACCGAGTGCAGATCCTCGAAGCCAAGGAGCGGGAGACGGGCGAACTGCCCCAGGAGCTGCGGGAGAAGGCCAGGAATGAGCTGAGAGAGGAACCGGCCTTGAGAGAACAGGCTCTGGCGCAAATGAGACACTTTATTGAAAAGCATCCTGCTATTAAGAAATGTCGGACAGGTGAGATACTGTTTTTGCTTTATAGCGGTTTTTTGTTTCCAGCTAATAATTCGTTTTTTTGTACACCAATGGACACGTATTTTACACTGCCATAGTAGGTCAAGCAGTAGATATCAGTATTTTGTTATTGAAAATTTTGGTACCCTGAGTCCATTTTCATTTTTATCCATGATGTGTGACCATACTGACCATACCAATAAACATTCAAACGCTATGCTATGTAAATACATGCATATTTAATGTATCGTGAAGGTGTTCGTTGCTTCACACCGAGCCCTGAGCCCTATAGTAGCATGAGTCGAATGCACAAGTACTTAATATGGTATTCTGGAGCATGTGCCAGTGTGCCAAATATCTTTGATTTATATTCCGTGTGAGCAAACTATTGTGTTTAGCAGTAATCCACATCGAGGTTTTTTCGTAGCCTAATACAAAATCCGGTGAGTGAGGCAAGAAATTGGTTTTAAAACCCAGACCACATAAAAAACGAAGGGGCCAGACACAAAACTAATAAGAAATCGACTCAATTTTTTATAAATTAATTATATTTTTTATTAAAACTGTTTCTCTTTCACAGATACTCCCTTTTTACTGCGCTTCCTTCGTACCAAGAAGTATTCCATACCACAAGCCTGTTCTATGTTGGAGCGCTACTTGACGATCCGACAAATGTACCCGCAATGGTTCCAAAAACTGGACCCCTTGGACCCCAAGATCGCTGCTGTCATTGATGCGGGCTACTTAGTCCCACTGCCAAAGCGAGATGCAGAAGGAAGACGGGTTGTGCTGTCTTGCATGGGTAAGGTTTTATTTTTGTACATAATTTTTTAAATAAATAAATTGGTAACATTATTATTGATATTGCGTAGTGAAGTTAGCTACTTTTCAAAGCGTCAAGCGCGATTTTTTAAATTGAATTTTGTAGATTCAATCTATTTACGAACTCTTTTTATGCCATTGCTTTTGATATTTTTATTTTTATTGTTAATTTGATTTGATGAATGCATTATTTATTTTATTTAATATTAGATTAAAACAATGTGTTACCTCGATTATTTAATTTCCTTTTTCTGAGTAAAAAGTCTGATTGACATATTTTTTATCAATGGTTTGTACTAGTCCAGGAGTCAGACTAGGCAACCCGTAAAATATTTTTGTAGATTCAATTTTTCCTCCATTATATTTTTTATTCTCTTTCTCGATCGAGTTACCACGCGGCGTTGAATGTTCAATATTATCTTTACAAACATAAATTACGTCGTTGAAGTTTGTTTTGCAGTTCAAATATCAAATCAGAAAAAATGAGTAAACCAACATACGTGTAAAGTTAAATAATACGTGAAGTAAATTAACGGCAAAAGACTGACCAACTATAAATAGTTTTATAGAGGAAGGAACATTTGTTTCAAGCCTTAATATCAGAATGGAAGTAATGAAGGAATGGTTGCAAAAATAATTGATGCTCCCCGTCTTCATATATCGCAAAACGTTGTTAGCTATCGTTATTAGCAAAATGAGCAGCTGTTAAGGGTATACATTTTACAACGCCGACTCAAGGTTGACCACAAGCCAGTTCCCACCCTAAGAATGTTAACGGCTACTCTTATACCATGGGGACTATGTTATAAGATTATTATTACATGAATTAGATATTTATTGTAGTTATATCTCTCATCAATATTCTTTCTTCAAGGTCGTTTCGATCCACACCTCTACGATAACTGCGTGATGGCACGAGTCCACTCCATGATCGTCGAGCTGCTGCTGGACGAGCCTCGCTCCCAACTCCTCGGGTACACTCATGTCAACGACGAGGCTGGTATGCAGATGCCTCATGTCAGTTTGTGGTCGCTCACTGATGTTCGAGTCATGCTTAACTGTATACAGGTGAGTATCAAAATCAATAAGAAAATGTAGATTATTGTAGGTTTTTGTTATTTGAAGTCGTAGAGTACTGCTTACGTTTTTGGACCGATTAGGAAATGACAATGGTCGAAGATATTTGTTTTTTGGAGATAGCCGTTGGCTTTATACACGTTAAGATTACCTTGTATCTAATGAAAAAGTAATTTACTTGTCAATATACTATGAGTGGACTTGCGTGATAAAATAGCCGCAGAAGATAATTTTCCCGATTAATATCGCTCGTGGCATCGGTTAATCACTTCTGATACAATTATGTAATTAAAGCGTAAGAGCATGACTGACATGAATTTCGAATTGCTGTGAAAATACTTGAAGCTTAGGGATGATTCGTTTTAGAGTATTATGCAGAGTTTGAAGAGCCTTCCGTTTGAATAAATATAAGTTTCAATCGTTTGATACGTGTCATTTCCATTTATAAACTTATTACTCTTCAGCTTTCTAATTTTTATAACTAATTGTAAGTTTAACTTATTTGCCGTTATTATTATTATTGTATATTTAACATCGATTTTAACTTTTCAGAACTCAACTCCTATGCGTCACAAGCGCACGCACTTCGTGAACATTCCACACTACGGCGTTAAGTTCTTCGAGTTTGCTGTGTCTTTGCTCAGTGATAAACTCAAGGATCGTGTTATGGTAAATTAACATTCATAAATTGTTTGAATAGCTAAATTTACATGTCATAAAGTGAACTTAGTTTCATTGTTATGGTAATCTTAGTGACCCTAAATTTACGAAAGTAAAAACATTGTTTATTCAAATTATATTATAAATTGTAACAATATGAGGAAATAATATTTCACATTGTAATATTTTGAATAATTCAGCAGACATTCATACCTTTTATTTTAACTTTTTATTGCATAAGCTGACTTTAATTAATGTGTCAAATTATGCAAATGAAATTTAGCACTTACTACTTTAAAAGACCTTGTCTATATTGCAATAACAATATTTCCTTTTTCACAGTTCCACCGGACCAGCGAAGATCTTACGAAACATGTGGATCCAGCCATTCTTCCTAAAGAATACGGAGGTACTGTTCCTCTCAGAGATATGATCGAAGAGCTCAAGAGGAATCTACTCAAGCAAAGAGAAGCGTTGATGGCTCTCGACGACATGTGTGTAGATTTACACGCTTTAGAGAAAAATGATTTAACTCAAGACATACATTCCACTGCGGGATCATTCAGAAAACTTGAACTGGATTAATTATTGTAGAAGAGATTTATTTTTAGGCTTAATTTGGACGTTTGAAACTATATTTTGGACTCTTCAGATGATTTTTTTTTATTGAGAATGTAATTGCGTATTAAATATGAATCGATTTAACATTTTTTGTATTGGTTGAGAAATAACGATGAGGAGTTCAGATTAAACTTTTAAAAATGAACATTGTTCTATAGTCTGAATATATGGCTTAGATGTATTACAACTATTTTTATGTTTTCAAATCTTGCTTTGCTTTCAGGTTAATAAATTAGTATTAGCTTTATGGTTAGTAAATTAATCATTTTGTGATGGCTATTTTAAATAAAAATATTATCGACTGTAAGTACTCCATAGCGTAAAGTTTTACGGATATGATACTGAAAGTAGATCTCAATGTTTCTGTTATTTTGTTAAGCATTTTCGTATGAAATGTGATTATTTGCTTTATAAATATGTAACTGGTTGGTAATAATATTTGTAATCTTACTAAGATTATATTTTTTATGGCAAATCACACTATAATTAATTCTTTAGACCTATGTTTTATTGTTTTTTTTAAATGTAGTAACTATTATAGAGAGCTTGTGGCAGCCGTCGGTGGTGTCACGTTACCATTCATAAGGAAGGTTCTGAAAATATTATCATTGCCGTGTGTTGCGATGTATTTAACAATTTATATTGCTTGTTTAATTAAGATAACTGCCAACATGACAAACTGACTGCTGCATGAAATTAAACACCTTTTGGAAAGGGCTATTTTTGTAACAGCGCTTCTGTTTTAGTTAATAGTAATCCATACATTTGGGTATATGTTAAAATAAGAAATAAAGTTGATTATAACTTGGCGTTTTTCTTTTTATTTCCACTTGCCTGAAATTATCACCCTCCTCTTAATAAAAATACTTGATCTCAAAAGCATTTTATGTCAAAATAATGTCCCTGATTTGATTCAGATCGTATTAGGTGATTCCAATAAAATACTTGTGAGAATTTATAATAAACAATACAGAAAAGAAATATTACATTTTGTCGTTACATTGGCTCTTTGACTAAACGCGGTACACGGTTCAACCATAAACAATGACCATAAGCAATAAGCAACCATAGACATTTTTCCACCATAGACTCTAGAACGACCTTGAATTGCGAAGCATTATGTTGCTAACTTCGCTGTAGTTTTTCCCGCAGTTTGGCGTCCACATAGATTGATAAAAAAATTATTAGAACGATTTTTCTATGTATTTAGATCAATAGGACAAGTATTAACCCTTATGAATTGTTTTCCAGTGACGTTTTAATGAAACGATTATGCTATAACAGTGAACACTTTGTTTGAGTTGTTAAATTGTGGTGGTTTTTGTAAACATCGGGACGTGAACGCAGGCCCACGTCTATGAATTCTTGTACGTATTCTAGCCATTATACTTATTAGTTACCTGTTTATGTGTAATCGAGATGTTAATTCGATGTATTTTGGTATAATTTGATGATAGTAAGGTGGATTAACCTCTTAGCGTTGTGTTGTTTGCTTGGTCGTAAAAAGTGGGTCTGCCATAATCTAGTAAATTTGATTGTTGTATACCACGAGCACAGCAACAGGATAGGGTAAATATCACGTTTGCAACAATATTTCTGTGAGAAATCGTATAAATATCATGTATTTCGGAAGTCATGTCATGTTTTTGGTCTCAAAACACTGTTTTGTTAATTGTTTTGAGTACGTAGTCCTTTATTTTTCGTGTACGTTCGTAATCAATAAAGATTCGCGTGATAACATGCCAGATTTATGTTAGGTCAAGAACAGACAATGCTGGAGAGATTAGGATGTTTGTATACAGTTCGAGAGTTTAGAACTCGAAATAATCGTAACAAACTTATAATAACGCAATCAATATGTCAGAACGAACATTCTTGTTACTTGAGAAAACATAAAACAAGCATTTTTGAAAATTATTCAGAGCATAGAGTTATTATGTTAGGCTAAGTTTTCATGAATAATACTTCTAGATGTTTCTAGAAATCCCTGAAATCCCTTGAAATGTTCATGTCAACAAGCTCACAGTTTGATTGGATTGGTCTACTTTTCAGTTGAAATTATGCACATAATAATCCTTTTGTGTATTGAGTAAGTAAGCTTGTTATAGGTTTGTTGTTTACTCATGTATTCAGTTGTTTATCATATGAGAATATGGTATGTATATGAATCTGTTTTACAGCATCATAGTTTGATATGAATATATGTTTGAGCTCTCAAAGGAGATTACATTAGTGTTTGTTTTGAATCTAGTATTAACAACTGCAATTTGGGCGGCCCTAAATGGCAAAGAAATATGTCTAATAAACTGTAACTGTTACATGGGACAAACATTGTCAAAATGACTAGGGACTCAGGTAGTTTTTACTTGTGTAGAATCAGACTATAAGTCAGATGATCCAACTTATTAATTTATTGGCATTGTAAAACTGTCAATGATGTTATCATTGATAATCTATTGTTCGAAACGTTAATTTCTGAGTGAAGTCTTGTAATCCTGTTTGACAAGCTATGTGGATATGTATGAAGCGTGGGAAGTTTGTAGAGATCGTAGGAAGTGTTATTCCTTAGTCTTTGCCTACTCCTATGGAAAAAAAAGATGTTTGTTTAATGTTTTTATGTATCTTCTAAGCAATCTAATAATCTTTAATGTTATACTACAATGCACATATTCTGTTAAGCACATTTTTGTTGCACATCCAGTTCAAATCTTGTTTAAAATATAAACCTACATCTATGTAGCATTTTTATAAATAGGATCCAGGAAAATAAGACCCACACCTGCCACAATATCTGGGTAGTAGATATGAGTGATTGAAAATGCTTTACAAACACAATCAGTTGTTATAAGTCAAGAATAGGGTCACTAGGTACTTATTTTGTTGCCAAGATTCCCACATATAATATCATAGTATTTTGATAGCCTGTTGTAGATGTATGTTTGACAGTCTTCATTTTTTATGTAGAGTACAAGCTATATGTATTGAAATTATAAGTAATAACCACTTGAGGTCTGGGGAGCCGGACCCTAAAGCATGTAAATAGCTGACTATGAACTCAAGTCACAATCCAAACATTTTCTAGTTCAGGCCCTAATGAACTAAATGTGGATCCTTCATGCAATATGATCAGAGTTACCTTAGAAAGTAGATTTAGTGTCTACTTTTTGCATTGTCTTCATATTTAGAAGCTTTTATCTGTAGATATATATAATTTGCTTACCTTAGGTCATCAATGTGATTTGGATATTGTGTCGTTAGTATATTTAGGTAATAATGAGGAAGCATTATAACACCAACGATATCTACTTGTACCGATAAGTTGTTATGTAAAAATTTTTAAACTAGTTTCTTTAAATATTTGCTGATAAAATTGATTAATTATTTAAGATTTGTATTTGCAGGGTCATGTTATATCATAATAACAAAATAACTTAGATAAGTTATAAATGGGTTTTTGTATTTGATATTACCTATTGAAGGCAAGTTTTGAGTAAGTCTTATAATATCTTGTTAAAAAGGAATACAATACTCTCAGGAATGTAGCTGCTGTGTGTGCATCAATACCTTTAATCAGTACTTGGATAATTTCTATGTTCCCAATCTGCACTAGATCTGTGTGGTAGACTTAAGTACCTATGTCAATATGGCATATACTCATGGCCAGAAATAGGACAGTAAAGGAGTTTCTTTTTTAAAAAAATATTATTAAATAACTGTTTAATGGTTTTTCCAGATTGGCAGCATGGCGGAAATAGTTTACCCGCAAGGCTGCCGGCCTATCACCGATGACCTAGGTCCAGATGAACTTGTCAGAAGATTAAAGGTAAGATACTTATATTACAATGTATATCTCATATTCATTTATTACAGGATTTCCTAATTTGTTTTGTTCTGTGATCCTCTTTGATGTCAAACTTTTACCAATTGATTTGTCAAATTTTACACTTTATAGGCAAAGTTACAAAAACAAACATATAATGGTCACTGACAGCTACTGTAGCTGACTACCAATTGTGAAGGACTAGACTGATACTGTACTCTTGTGTCAGATAGTATGATTTAATTTTCAGTGATTATCAAATTACAAATATTCCAAAACATTATAATCTTGTTATTCACTACAAGATAGTGTGGGGCTTTTTACATATTATATTGGTAATCAATCATCTTTACTTGTAATTAAATGTAATTTAAACTAGTTTAAAAATTGTAATTTGTAACTTTTTGAAACATACTACAATTTCCTGCACAGAAGGCTAGTATTCAACACACTGGCCGCTTTGGACAAATATTGGTCATAAGGACAATAATAACAAGTAATCTTTAAAAATAATGTCAAGATCAATCATCGCTTTTTGTTGTTCAGTTTAACATAGAACAAATAGTTAACGATCAAGTTAATTATGTAATTAACTAATGAATGCAATTGACACTTATTTAAACAGTTATTAGTGACACTGTTTTGTTTTAATTACTATTACTTTCTGCCTGCAACTTCGTGTAGGAAGACTTCCCGTGTTTTTAAAATTGTTAGATGATTTTATGCTCTAATTTTATGAGTTTTTTCTTTTATTTTAAGCCATAACCCTTACACAAAGGTTGAAGGTGTAAAAAACAAATTACACCTGTGTGGAAAATGTTGGAAAGGCTGGTAACCAACGGCTAGTTCAGCATTTCGTCCTACAATCGTTTCGTCCCATTATTACCATGATATTATTTATTACCATCCACTCATTTATTGTATGGTTACTGCTTAAACTACTGTCAAAGTTCTTCAAGCCGCCGAAGGGCCTTCGACATGTGTTTCAACTGTTACGTGTTATCTTAATCAACAAGAACCGAGACCGACTTTTTTTTGTGCCCTCCGATGAACGTGGACTCTTAGTCCAAATACTACTACGCGGTCACCCATCTATAAAATGTCCGACTGATCGTTTAGCGACTTCTGACCACAACTAGCTTTGAGCGCCTGCGTTACTTATACTCAGCAGCAAATAATAATGTTTGGTTATGAAGTTATGAAGTATGATCAATAATCCATATAGTGTCTATTTTTGACGAGTCGACTGAAGCTTGCATTTAGATTAGTTATCAGTCAGTGACTCTTTCTGCATTATGTATGAGTATGACAAAGTATGTCAAAGCTGCGTGTTTTTATTACATACCTACCAATTTGTATTTGAATATAAACTTTGCGGAATTTTTCAAATGTTTAACTTTAATTTCTTATGGCAAAAAAAAATATGTTAGTTGTATTACAAAACATGATTTTTTTATGATACTAACTTATACGCCCGGTATTGCTCGTACTGATTTTACTGATTCTCCTTGCTAATTATACTCCAATCGCTTGTTCGTTAGTTAGCAGTTGTAAAGGACCTCCTTTAACCACCGTTCGCTTCAGTTTGCGACTAAACGGCTGAACCGATACTGATAAGCAAACAATTTTTTTAGGTATTACGTATTATGGGCTTGATGTATGAATCATATTTCGTCAAATTGTAATGATACGCGCATTCTTACATTCGCACACTATGTGGTCTAGTAATCCTTTGATAACAAATACGTTATTATAACGTATTACTATAAAGTTTTGTGTATTAGAAATAATTATCACTTGTTTTAACGATGAAGGAAACTTTGTGATGCAACCTTGCATGCCTTAAATCTATTTAATACTTCAAGGCATGCAGTCCCCAACTCGCAGTTGGCCAGCGTGGTGGACTCAAAGCCTTACCCTTCTTTTGCAGAAGGCCCTTGCCCAGCAATGGGATGTAATTGGGTTCAACTAATCCTTTGTTAACAAAAACCTTGTCATAATCTACTAAGAATCGTATGGTTAGTGGTCACCCTAGTGTCAAAGTTGTTCAAGCCGCCCGAAGGCCTTCGACATTACTTAACGACTGTTATCTTAATCGACAACAACCGGGACCGACTTTTTACGTGCCCTCCGAAGAATGCGGTCACCCATCTATCGTATGACCGCGCCAGGGTTTGCTTAACCCAGAGATCGTTTAACCAGTGAACGCAACTGCTATGTATTTCTATAATGTGATGTGCTTGTAAGGTTTCTTCCTTTTATCTCAACGTTATATCACGTAAGCTTTCACGTACATTTATCACGGCGTTCACCGAGACGAATTTAAAGAGCTTTGCCCTGTCCTTTTGATATATTAAACCTATGATTCTCTCTCACTCTATCTACAAGACTTTTAGGGCATTATCTAGGGAATTACAAAGTGCCACTTTAAACCTTCGTCACGTAGATATGCCTTTCGGACGCTTTCATAAATATAATACGGGCTAAACGATTTTTATTTATTTTATTTTATCCCTTGCTTTGAGGTCAACCCATAGTGTTTGACCAATGAACGATTTATCAAGATTAAATTGACAATTCTATTCCCAAAATCAATTAAATTACAAAAGAAAAAAAATCTGTATAAACTGGCCATTGATGTTCATAGTTTAGATTTTTGTATAGTATAGACTGTAGATATATCTCCGACAACCGCGAACTTTGCATTCAAGGCTCCTAATTTGTTGGACTAGTGTCGAAATTGGTCATACCAACCGAAAGGCCTTTGACATGGCTTAATTACTGTTATCTTTGCGTGTATTTTTACGTGCTCCCCGAAGAACGGAGACGCTCAGCTCAAATACTGCTGAGGTCACCCATCTATAGATTGACCGCGGCAAAGACTGCTTAACCCACATCGTTTATCGTGAGCGCAACTGGTTATGAGTGCCTAAACGATATGAGCTTATCTTAATATATTTACCGTTCATAAAAGTTTAGACTTGTATAAATAATGCTTTAAAGATTGTTTATGGCTCTCCCACGCGGTCCCGTAATTGATTTGATTATAGTGTAATGTTCGTTGGTAGTAATGATATAGAATGAAAGCAAATATTACTGGGATCATTATTTTAATACTGCCAACCAACGCTTGCTATTATTAACTGTTGTTTTTTGCTAGAAAAAGTAGCTGGTGTTTACTTTGGTCTTGAAAAATGTCTTAATATGAAACTGCCTCTTTGGTCTATTAGACGGTAGTGTACGCGAGATCTGAATAGGTCTTGAGTTTGGTTTGGCCGAAGTGCTATTGGTATTTTCTAATTTGTATTAGAATGTATCTCATACCTAAGTAATCCCTCCATTTAATAATGTCTCCGGTATTTGGAAATAGCTCTTCACCTGCGGGTTAATCTCAGCCTACGCCTTCTGGTATAACAGGCTTGAAGATTTATAAATATCATAATGAAATCTCCAATATTCAGCGCCAAATATTTAAAACATTTCCATTCATGTTTGCCAAATCCGTTTGCTAGTAAAAGCTAGTTTTTCATAGCTTTATTTTTAATAAACATGTTGCGATGGATATGGAAATAAAAAACTGGCGAAACTTGCCCTAGTTTTATAGATTTTTCCCAGGGGCGTTGTACGGCGTAAAGCTGGTGTTTCGGTTTTAATAAATAATGCCTAGGCTCAAAACAAGGCTGGCTTAGGCGGCCGTAGGCCTGTACATTAGGGAGAGATATCTTATCTAACGATGGCACAGACAATGACGGAAGGTTTGGGAGGTCACGACCTCTGTTGGCCTAGAAAATTGATGTAATTTGGTTATTTTGGTTATCGGTGGCTATAGCGGTAGTGTATGCGATTGTAAGTGCTTCAGCTTCGTATAAGCAATGCAGCCTAGATTTTAGGTTGGAAATTTAGATGCTTTGAAGCGTATAAGAGTGAGACTTACCCTCTTATTCATAAAAACATGAAGTTATGAAAGGCTTATAAAATGTTTTGTTTCTTTCACTCCTTTGCGAAATAAAAAAGAGAAAACATATTATAGTAGTGTCATAACTAAAATAGGTTTATAGGTTGTTTATGCATAAGAGGCTTAGAAGTTTTTATGATGCCTTTGTAGACCCAGATGTGCAGTAGGTGGCTGCTAGCTGTCAAAAGAGTCTATACTCAGAATTTGATTCTTTTCTCACCGTTATTCCACGTATCGTTTAATTTGTAATATTCGTCTTCCATTTTTATGCTCTAAATAGAACTCATGTACCTCTTCATAAAGCTTGATGCAGATAATATGTCATTTACTTTGACCGTCTACATTGAGTGTTTTACAGCTACGAACAGTTAGAGCTTCCGTAGTTCTAACACAAAAAGCTCGTATTATATACAGAAAGAACTATCAAAGTAGTACACGGTAGTTATCGGTGTTCTATTGTGACTGAATCGATGTTGCGTCATAACTGAAGTGAACTGAACGACTCAATAAGTTGACGCGACTATCGAATGTAAAGTGTTGTTCAGAATGTACAGTGCTACGGACAGGTGTTGCTCACGTTGTCAACTTGCAAGCTCGCTTTGTCGTTTAAAAGTTCCGTTTGATAAGGATATTGTGTGTTAGTACAAATATGTGTTTAACTCATTAATGGTCGGCTTCTGAGGCTCAATTAGCGGTAGTTTGTCTATTCAAACTGTCATATTTATTAATTTATATTACTGCTTAAACGCTATTGAATAGATAAACTACCGCTAAATGTACCTCAGAAACCGGGGGTAAGTCGATGTTGCGTCACAACTGAAGTAAACTGAACGACTCAGTTGACGTGACTATCGAATGTCAAGTGTTGTTCAGAATGTACAGTGGTATGGACAGGTGTTGCTCACGTTGTCAACTTGCAAGCTCGCTTTGTCGTTAAAAGGTTCCGTTTGATAAGGATGTTTTATTTTGTTAGTACAATTATTTGTAGTACTGTCCCACTGCTGGGCAAATTTCTCCCGAATTGTGTTAGGTGTTAGGCTTTAAATGCCGCGCTGGACATGTGCGGGTTGGTGATTATAGGTACAAAATTATATTTAATTTTTCTCTAAAGTTATTGGAGAAGTCTACTACTACTTTTACTTGCAGTATTAAGCTTGTGATTCGTGTCATCGTTATAAAGTATAGTTATACTTGATATAAATTAACTGGTCCTTCTCCAAAGCCCTTGCAAAAATTAATTAAAAGAAAAACGTACATACATTATATGATTGTGTATTGCAATTACATGACAAGTTATTTGGATGGATGAAGTGTTAAGTACCTTATCTGAACATGCCACAAAACCACTACTTGCTTAACTACCTACTTTGCTTAACAATAACATAAAAATACTTAAATATTTAATTGTATTTGATTTTCCTCAAACAATTCATATTATTTTCCTAACGTGTTTCATATTACTTCAAAGTTATAAGACACTGACTTCTGCCTGTGACGCCTCTCGTTTTCTTACTTGGGGTAAAAAGTACCTTACGTGTTAGTCCAGGTTATCAACTATCTGTGTACCATATTTCATCAGAATCTTTTCAGTAACTGTTTCGGGATTGATTAACAAACATCCATAAAAACACATACATACTCACAAACTTTCGCATTTATATAAACTAATATTATAAAGCGGAAGAGTTTGTTTGTTTGTTTGAACGCGCTAATCTCAGGAACTACGGTTCCGATTTGAAAAATTCATTCAATGTTAGATAGGCCATTTATCGAGGAAAGCTATAGGCTATACACTATCACGCTACGACCAATAGGAGCAGAGTACCAGTAAACAATGTTACGAAAACGGGGAAATTCTCTCTTATATGACGCAAGCGAAGTTGCGCGGGTCAGCTAGTTTATAATATAAGTAAGATGAAACATTTATCATACAACTTGAAAGTACATGTATTTGAACTGGAACGTAAGTTTTATCACACAATAGAGTCGACCGGAAGGGTACCACGTATTCACACATCTGTGCCCAGCTCACAATACCACTAAGTACTGCTGCGAAAGATAAAACTACATCTGTTATGTTTTATAAGTATATAGGTGATACTAGGTATATAGGACTCTGGTACAGGCGTACTATATAGCTAGTGCTTGTATAGGTGGTTTACGAAAGCTTATATGGTTATTGGATGTTATTGGATTTAAGTTAGCACGATATTTGTCAACTATTACACAGTCTTAAGACGTTTGTTACTGCATCTGGATGTCATGTAGTCGATTTTCATACTAAACAAATATCTTGTGATTTGCAAGTACCTAGTTGTCTCGGGTCTGATTGTGCTTAACGTACATTATTGGTCCAGCAAGTCCCCAAAATACAGAAATTGAATGTTTTAAAACAAAATAAAGTCTCATAATTAAGACACTGATTCTAGATATTACAGTCCAAGGACACCGTGAAATGTAAAGGAGTGCAATGGAAAAGACAAGGGCAGGATTAGTAAAAAATAGCTTACTGAGTTTAGTCAACAGTGGATAAGAGTCGGCTAAATATATAGATAGTCCAAAGTATATAGGCTGTGTCTCGACAGCTTTATTCTATGGTAATACTGTTTCAAGTAAGAAAGCTACATACCCATGAGTCATGACCGCGGAACTTTGATGACCCTTTCTCATGCTTTTTGCGGTTTACAAACAGTTTTCTAAACATTTATGGTGAACATCGTGGTTTAGAATGCATATTTAACGTGAAGAAACTCTTACCCCAGAAAGAGACGTAATTTCAAGTGCTATGATTTTTTATGGGAATGAAAATTAGGTGAAGAATAGATGATTATGAGTTTTAAAAGTATTTTGGGAATCTAAAGGTTCTTAAAGCCTTGTTTTTGATATCGATTTCGTATATCTTTTACCTGCATAATCGGTACGGCCGAATTTCCATCGTACATCATTATTTATCAATACAAATTATCTATCTACAAAACTAAATAGCCCGCCCGGAATAAAATTATTGGAAACGACTTTACTAGGTTAGAGAATTTAACAAGTAGTTTAGTAGCAGTTTCCTCTGGCATTTTGTCGTTAATCCCACAAATATCTCCTAGAGAAATATAATAATCACAGCCAATAATATCGTTGAAGTTTGTCGCAGAGATTCTGCGGTAACCACGGGATAACTTTACCTAATACTAGGGGCCCGCCCCGGCTTAGCTCAGTTAAACATTTATTTTACAAAGTAAACTTAACAACTTTTACACCCACTTTTGAACCACCCTGTCTATTAAACAAAACAACATCAAAATCGGTTGCGTAGTTTTAAAGATAGAAGCATACATACATACAGACATAGAGACAGACACGGAAAGCGACTGCTTTATACTAGTAGTACCGAGTAAATTCACTTTATACATTTCTCGATAACTACGCATTATATTTAAACAAACTTATTAATAGAATATAAAAATAGATGCTATAAATAATACGAATACACATACCTATCTGATAAGAAGCCAAATGAAATAGGTCATTATTACAGCTACATAATTAAACTGCCAATTAAAAATGTAATGTTCGATCGAGTATAATGTACAGGTGTTTTATCACTCGCAAGGTGTTGGTGCGTGTTTCAATCGAGTTTTTATAGTAATTTCACCTTATCTGATGTTTAATATTATGTGACATTATTTTAAAGCGAAAAAGTTTACGATTAAAAGACTTTATTTAGGTATGTACTATCATAATAAACTATAAAGTGTATATTTTTTATGGGATAGCTATTGTTTAAGTTGCTTTAATTGTCGCTGGAAGCTAGTTGCACTTTCGGCCCCCTAAAAAATAAATTCTAGAGTCTACAGGTAATGGTGACTTTGTATAAGTTCCATATTTTTTAAACTTTCGTAATATATTTTACTTATAAAAGAAAATACGGGAATTAACATGAACACGCACATTTTCGTGTTATTTGATGATTATAAAGCAACGCTACTGCGCCAGTTGAGTGCAGCTTGGATGGAAAAGTCAACCAAAGGAAGATGTCAAAATCTTTGTAACCCTATCTTAAAAAAACGTTGACAAATAAATTAGCCTTTTATCTAAAAAACAACTAGCATTTTACTTCAAAAACAAATTAGCCTAATACATACTTATTGCAGATTATGTATCTTTCTATTACTGAAGGATTTCTTTTCCTTGGCCGGTAGCAGCATTTCTAATACATAATATGAGAAGACATAGTCATGAACCAAACTACATATTTTGACTGTTGAATAAATTGTGGAACACGTTAGAATGCTCCAAATAATTTCTATATTTTTTTTATAATGTTCGTATACAGCAAACACACGACAAATCCTAAGAGCGGCGAAATCTTTACAAAATCTCGTGCACAAAAAGAAGAGTTTCAGTTCCGCTCGATAGCCTTCTAAAATCAAGACGTCCGGATGGTGGCGTGCACCTGGCGATACAGATGGTTCGTGTATTATTTGTACACTTGACATTTACTGAGTTACCAGTCCGGCACAGGTGGTGGACGGAGGCACATGTCGGATTTGTACTGAGCGTTTTATTTATACTTGATTGTAGGAAAACTTCGTGTGTGGTTTGAAGGCTATGAGTAGACTAGTACTGGCTATGATTTGATTATAACGAGAAGATGTATAAAGTAGTTTTCGTTTAGTAAAAATTTTGTAGGATTTGCAGTAGTTCCACATTGCTGTGGGCTTTAATGGTTGTGAAAAATATAATATTACTTTTTCTTTTGAAGTCAATCATAATAATTGAGCCCAAGCCCAAATGTCTTCCTCCGGATTTTCTCATCTGATATTATTATTTCAGGTGGTAATAAAAAAATATAACAAACTTTTTCGTGTCCCCAAAAAGATTTTCTTTCTCGCCGCGCACAATACGGCCTCACTCATTGTTAAAAGGGAACTAAAATAGCATAAAAGACCAAACTAAAAATAAACATGGTTCCTCGTAAAGTGCCAAAATAAACAAGTTTATATTTTTAATCTGTTAAAGAATAACTGTAGGCATGCAGAATGAATTCATAATATATTTTTATAAAGTGCCGACCTAGTTATTTTTTTATTGTGTAACACTTGCCACTCGGCAGTTCATATATACTTGTTAACACGTGTTATTCCTATGAGGGTGACGCCTGACGAACATGTATGACGTGTATGTATGTGGGAGATGTATGAAAAGATCTTCATGACAATTATCCCCATTTGTAAAATAATTTTAAACTTTTTGCATGCTATATCAATCCGTTTTGCCTAAAAAGACGATCACGAAAATCTAGCGACTATTTCACCGTAACCTAGTTTCGTATAAATTGAATTAAGTCCTCTGGCTTGTTAATAAAAGGCTTATTTCTTTCCACGTGTTACGTAGAAGTATTTTGAAGAAAGAAGCTATCTGTATGTTATATTTCAAAAGTTGGCTGCCGTATAATAATATGTGACTCCTTATTTTGGCCAAGTAATCCTGTTCACCTACAAATTTGTCATTTTTAAAGATGATCCAAGTACTTCTAAATATTTTATAATTGAATCCTCGTGTCATTCATGTCATTTAATTCGGTACAATTTCGTCATTCCCTTGTCCTTATCCCACGCTGAGTGGGGTCGGCACACGCTTTCTTCCACTCATCTCTATCAGCCGTCAACTCTGTCGACCCCTTTCAAGTTCACGCCACCTTTAACACAAACCTTATTCCTACTTAAATATTATGCGAAAGTTTGTTAAAAATTGATGGCTGTTTGTTACTCTTTCGCGAAAAAACTACTAAACGGATTTTTAAGCAAACACACGTAGTTTATATTCTGGATTGATGCATAAAATACTTTTTACTTCGCGGTTTTTTCTCAATTTGGTACACATAAGATAGTTTATAGCCTGGATAAGGACATGGGATACTTTTACCACGGTATGGTTTTTTCGCGGATAGTCTATCAATATATTTTCGGTTTTCCTCTTATATGTTCAATATATGGATGATAAACCATATTTTTGCTGTTGTAAAAATCTAATGTCAACCCACTCAACCATGGGTGAGTGGCACCACTAATTAATTCATGGCGGCTCTTAGCTTCAGGCTTTAATAATAATATCACCTGTTACGTAGTACCGTGACCGCTACTTGCCTGACCTATTTTATGTATTACCCCGGGAAGAAACTAGTGCATCGATCAGTTACTCGCAAAATTTTGTTTCACGTTATCTGCAGGCTAAATGCCAAAACATATTATTCTATAAAATGAATTTATAATTTGCCTAGGCCATAGATTGCCATAAGTTCGTACGCTATTACATGTGACTAACATTGTTAATGACGAAACGAGAGTGTGATGCATGCACCTCTGTTTACACCTTCGGGTATAACAAGGGTGATGTTATGTATGTGTATATTTATAATTTTTGCTCTCGGTACACCATACGTAAGTGATGTATTTCATCATAATTTCGATATTTGCTATGTTGTGCAATAAGTGACGTAATTGTTTTCAAATTCTAGTTAAAACTGATAAAATGGCGTCTGTTTCGGATCTTTCAAATAATTTTACGAAGTCGTTCAATCGGCCTAGTCACGTGATTTAATAAATGCAAAACGGTTTTCACTGCAATTTTATGTATACGAGTATACATAGTTATATTATGCAGTAGTGGAAAAGATAATCAATGTGACTCTATTCTGTTTATTCTAATGATTAAATTGTCAGTTTCCAACCCTTACTTGGCCAGCGTGGTAGTCTAAGGCCTAACTTCTCTCTTTCATCACGGGAAACCCATACCCTACAGTAAGATAATTATTCAAAGAAAATAACACGAAACTACGATCAATTTGCTTCATCTTCTTCTAAGCAAATAGGTACTCCAGTAGGTCGGTATTCAAAACGATGCAGAGTAATAAATCAGATATCTGCCATACAAAATGTTCCTCTGGGCGGGGATCGAACGTTTCATTGCACGTTCGGAATTAGTGCACTAACCCTTCAAGGATTCTATCAATTGCCGTTGCGTAAGCGTATATTGTCCATCCTTATTTTGCACGGTCTTACTGCGTGAAAAGAAACGCATTATGAATTGATCAACACTTATGACTGGTTTATAAGCTACTGTTATGATTTATTTAATTTATGCAAGGATACTCTTACTGAATATTGTGAAACAAATTTACTTTTACTTTTGAATCATCCAAATATTTTTTACTAAGAAAGGTGTTCTCTCTTATAAGTATTGGCATTTGCAGCTGTTCAGAAGAGATATTGATCATAATCTACTCTATATTGTTAGTTCTTGATATTCAATTAAAATTGTTTAGTGTTCAAAACTAAATGAATTCAAGGATTATTTGATTAGTACTTTATTATTTTATTAGTTTCCTCTAATTACGATATAAATTATAGTGATATAGACGTGGTCATCTATACTAATATTATAAAGCTGAAGAGTTTGTTTGTTTGTTTGAACGCGCTAATCTCAGGAACTACTGGTCCGATTTGAAAAATTATTTCAGTGTTAGATAGTCCATTTATCGAGGAAGGCTATAGGCTATATTTCATCACGCTACGACCAATAGAAGCGGAGTAGCAACGAAAAATGTTACAAAAACGGGGAACATTTTGACCCATTCTCTCTTATGTGACGCAAGCGAAGATGCGCGGGTCAGCTAGTAAATTATAAAATTATGGCCTTATGGTCAGGTATAGTGTAGGAACCTGGCGAAGACGCTACAAATCAATATCTAATTTATAGTTATTATCGTTGGTGCATAAACTTATAAGGAAATGCAATAAGGTACTTTATTCTTAGAATTGAAGAAAACTACTAGGGACGTTCCTTTATACCTTTCCTACTAACTACATTTATTGAATTTCAAGGAAAGTAGTTAGTGTTATGAGAATCTATAGAAACACTATGATAGCTAGCTCATAATAGCTGACTTATACCACCTCAACAAACTTAGACCTGAGACGTACGTAGATTTTAATTTTTTCTATGGCCCAAACTTCCCCAATAAAATTAAGTCTATTTGTATCCTGCCTACATAGAACGAAAACCAACTTTATTACCAAAAAGCAGAACGGCATCTTAGACTGAAAATTTCCGGAGATTACGTCAGAATTGTCCTTATGTCAATGCTATGCTCGTGTACCCCATACCCGTGACATGCTATATATTATCTACAATTGCATATCATAATCGCTCTTCCCTCTTGCATGCCTAACATTTTTTTATACATTGATTGACGGTATGCTAAGTCTCCAACACGCACTTGGCTAGCGTGGTGAAATCAAGGCCTAACTCCTCCCACATTCAGAAGGAAACCTTTGTCCAGCAGTGGGACAGTTATGAGGTTAAAAAAAGGAACCCTTTTCACCAATTAAAACTCTAGATTCCCTTATGCCTAGGATTACCAGCTAAACAGGTAAGATTCGAAATAGTCGTTTTATCGCCACGTAACCTATAACCCTACAAGTGACCTGATGTTAAACAAGTTATCAGGCTCGTAACCACTTTCGTTGCGTTGCCATGGCGACCGCGATTTGTGGTCTGAGCCACGTTTACCAATCAAGGTGTATTTACGGATACCATCATACCGGTGCAAAGGTTAGATTATTGTAATATTGAAGGTAGAATTTTCCACAGCTATGTGTGTAGGTGTTTGGTTGGAATTCTACCCGACCCCTAAGTATTTGGAAATAAGCTATATGAATGGTGAATTCAATGATTTTAACTCATTCAATGTGTTCGTAGACCCTAATGAGGTTGGATACGATTTCGAAGATATCTTGTCAACATATTGCTTTTTGTACAACATAGCTTAAAGGCCTTTCGGGCGGTTTGACATAAGCTACTCGGTTGCTGCAAGCTAGGTTGACCACTAACGATAGATAAATAGCTTAAGTTATTAGGAATACGATAGATTTCTATTTGCGTACAATTCTTTACGCGAAAGTAGTGTTAGGAAAAATATTAGTACAGATACAAACGCAAATTGAATTGAACAATTGACCTAAAAGTTTATTCAAAACGCTATCTAGCTATGCTAGATATGCTAAGCTATGATGCAAACTTAATCTAACATAATGTTCCTGCAAATCTAGTTAGCTAAATAACTAAGCTAAACGAGTGAACTTAGATATTAGCACGGTAAGCTAGCATTCGGTATTAAAGTTAACTAGTTCATATCCCTGCCTCAAGTAGTTCGCATTCATTAGAGAGTGTCTACTACGCCGTGCGGTAATTCGATCGATGCATAGCCGTTAACACATACGCAAATTATCTACTGCTTAGAAAACGATTGTCAACTATAAATAGGAATGGTTGTCTGTTTGGATAACATTATGTTTTTGTTTGACTTGCTGTTCAATTGTTTTTTTTATCTTTGGAAAAAAAGTTTTTTATTGCAATAATTTAGCAGAGAGTCTTGTATGCAAGGTGGCTAAGGTATACAACATTCAGGATAACAGTCATTTACAAGCCTAAGCGGCTGACAGTCGTTAGTTTGTTACAGCTACTTTATTTTCAAAATGGACATAATTATTAATTGTAATCAATATAAATCGTGCATGCAGGCTTTCAACTAAGTTGTCAGACCATAGACATCTCTCCCACACCAGAAATCTCACTAAGATTTTTTTGATGACTTTGCTGCGCTGACCACGAAGACTTCGGAAGATTCAGTCTTCTTTAGATTGTCTTTTGAAGTCGAAAGTCATGTATGAAATGCAAATATTTGTATGCCATTTGACTATTGATAAAATAAACACAGGTCTTGTAACATCGCAAGTAAAACGTCTACGGCAAGGTTCTATAAATACCCGTAGTTTGTTCATTTGTCTGTAGACTGTGTAGACCCCTGCAGCGGCAATTCATTCAATTTACCAGCAATTTGCTGTTCTCTTCGCCATCTTTTTACTAAAGGAAATGCGTCCGTTAATGTAATGAGAATGCATGTTACCGGGATATAAGTTTAATTAAAATTGCCTTTGTACTTAAGGGTAAATTAATGTATGGAAATAAGATCCTTTTCACCTTGGCATAAAGGTTGTAGTTGTACATCAAGTTGGTTATGCTGTTAGCCTTTCGTAAGTGTGTGCAACCGGTTACGTTTTGTTTTGAGATGACTGGGAATTGCACCTAAATGTTGTATGTTTGTACTTGACAGTATGTGATATGCATATTTTCCTTTAATAAATAATTAACCGTGGCGTCTTCTTGGTTTTTGGGTGAGTTTTTATATTCTTCACCTATTAAAGCCTGTATACAATTGTGTTTAATTTTATCTTATAATTATATTGGTTTTTTAGGGTTTTAAGATTCAAAGATTATTTATTTAATCCATGCTATACTAGGGAAATATGCCTTCTTTACAAAAAACTGCTAACTTTGCATAGTTAAATAGTTCCTTGAGCAGACAAGTTAAAAGACTTCAAGCTATTTACGAGAATGAGTCAGGAAACTAAATATTTATCCTGTTGTAGGAACGAAAATACAAACACGGAGAATTGGAGAGTTATTACATACTTTTGCAAATCTTCCCAGTACATATGCTACTGAATAAATTTAATTTCGTCGCAACATCCTAGAATATGTCTATTTTATGATGATTTTAATTTTCTACTGCAAGTTATGATAGCCAGTATTTTATTGTTGTACTAAATATAGTGTGAGATAATTAGTTCCGCTCCGTGATAGTCACAATAAAATGTACACATTCGTGTACATTGTTATAACATTACTGTACGCTAGAAAATGGAGTTTCTAAAACATATGTTGACAAACCGGTGACAAACCATGCTGCTGTTTAGAACCGGTGAATAATCATTGATTTTCAACTTTTGTTCCATTATATTATTAATTCTTCATTTCTTAAACAAAATTAGCCCACAAACAATGATTGACATAGAAAAGTCATAAGTTTTGACTGCCTTTGTGGCCTGGACGCTTATATACGGCTGTTGATCATCAGGTCTTTTCTTATTTACAACCTTATATTTCGCTATATTAGCCCTGAGTTTGGCAAACGGCTCAACTTACATAGGACTGATATTGTGAATAACGAAACGTGTATTTCACAAACCTTTGCTTACACTTTTGGATATAACAAGCGTGATGTATGTATGTAGTTTTACCCATAACAACAGTTCGCTACGCTTATATACTCTGTTATATCCACAGACGTAACTAAAGTTTCTGACAGGTGACAACAACAGCGGTCAATGAACTCGTAAGTTTGACGTGCTCTACGCAAAGGACTTTTTGTAAACATTTACCTATCATACTCTTGACCCGAAGTCCGATCGATCTATCTATCATTCGGTACAAATAACTAACTATACAAGTAGTAATAACTTTGTGTTTTGTTTGTATTCACCACTACTTAACCTCTGGCTCTGTTTACATACAATATTTCAGCCCTTATTTTATCATATTACTAGCTGACCCGCGCAACTTCGCTTGCGTCCAATAAGAGAGAATGGGTGAAATATTCGTATGGATATGGATTATATGGTGGTTGAATTATTCACAACTGGAGTTCCACTGCTTCACGCGCATTCAAAGTTTCATCCCCTATTTCGTCAGATAGGGGGATGGGATTTCGGCAGATTTTTTGAGAGGAAAGTATTAACATAGCCTATGTCTGATCCTGGGTTCTTCAATTATCTCCATGCTAAATTGCACTTAAATCAGTCAAGCCATGAAAGCGTAACAGACATAAAGATAGACAGGCAGACTTTCGCATTTATAATATAAGTACGAGCATGGTTGACACGCACCAAATTACACAGTATATCATTTTCTCGGTACAATGAACGTGTTGATATAGTTTACCCAATTCGCCCACATTACGTTATTAGGTCACAGCGCACTCTAGGTTTAATCTACAGAGACGATAAATACTTGTATTGTCTAGTTGACACCTGGCCTACATCGCCGGTGTGATTACACGGCAAAATGTGACGCTCAATAAATATGTATGTACTCGCGAACATCGTTGTTATTAGGGATGAAAAATGCCACGTATCGATACATCGAATTATTAAAACACTAGTTTCTGCAAGCGACATCGTCCGAGTAGAAAGATTTCCCGGGTTAAAAAGTAATCCTGTGTGTAAATCCAGAATAAACGCTCAATTTCATCAAAATCTATTTATCATCATAAAATAATAACAAACATACCTACATACATCTTTTTTTTTCCCAAAAAAATCACATTTATACCATTAGTAGGATCGATGTTTTAACTTCTACATACCCGTTCAATAATAAAAGGTCCTTCCCCTTTTCTTATTGACATGTAAAGGGGCTAACTTTCATAAGTTTATGAACACCACTTACCATTCTTTCGATAAATTTGCAGTTTCAACATCGATACATCGTTTGCATCCCTAGTCGTTATCTAAATATGATTACGTCACTGTTTCCCTGTAGGGTTGGATTAAAGCGTGTCTGACATTTTATGTAAGACGAGAGACGTTGTCTTGTAAAAATACTGTGTATTTTCTTGATCATATTTCTCAGAATTGAGAAGGAATGCGTAGTACAAGTTTCTGATTAAAACAAAGACCATGAAAAAAGAGCCTAGATCAACATTTGTTTTAACGAAAACCTTTGAACTAAAAGAGCCTTTTAAAATATCTTGACACAATAGTAATAATAGTTTTCGTAAACCTAATGTTTTTTACAAGTATTTATTCTTCAATACTTAGCCCCGGTCTTATCGCTTCTGGTTAAGTATCGGTTAGCGCATTTGGTGGAGCAGTTGTTTTCATACATTTGCTGTCACTTTATCTACCGGTTTAATTATCCGTAACTTACCCGTAAGCGGTTAAACTAGCCCTACTTTCTGTAAAAGTTTTGCTATCATAAAAGTAGGTCGTTACAGCTCAAACTGTGAACACCTGTGAGGTGTAAATATTTTATTGACACATGAACAGTTACCGAATCAAAGGGTTTAACTTAAACACGTGGAACTACCGAAATGGCAGTTACTTTCTCTTTTGGTGCGTAACTCTTTGTAATCGTTCGTTTATTATTTAAACTGCGTGGAAGGTCACTGGGAATATGTAAGATTTGGTGATATAAATAACAGAATAAACCTACGTAAGTCATATAAGATTATGCTCAAAGCTGAAATATAGGTGTAGGATTTAATATAAGGATTTGAAGCCTAAAATAAACCACCTCCACTTGAATGTACTTTTAACTGTTCTTAATGCTACCTGCAAATTACTGATTTTAGATCTTTAATTGAGCAAAAGTCGCCTATTGGATGACATGATGATGATGTTTGATAGGGTTTTGTGGGATGTGGAATTCTGAATAATCTGTAGAAAACCCTATACAAGGGCAATGTCCATGAAATCTGCACGCCCTTCAAAAACTCCTTCAAAGGCTTTTGAAACGTTAACATTAGAAAATATTTTGATAAATAATTCCATAAAAAGTTGCAGAGGGGATGACAATTTCTATAGAATCTATCATAACAAATCCTGTTAATGGTAATTTAAAAAACCGTTACATTTTCAATACCTTCTTTCCCTAATACGTTGTTTGTTTGTTGCAGGTCCTAGCCCACACACTCCAAGGTCTCGGTCAAGATGAGGGCATGTACCAGCAGTACATTCCCCTCGCGCTGCACCTGGCCGACGACTTCTTCCTCACACACCCCTCCAGGGATGTCCAGCTGCTCATTGCGTGCTGCATCGCTGATGTGCTCAGGGTGTATGCCCCTGAAGCTCCTTACAAAGATCAGGAACAGGTAAGGGGACAAAGACATTGTATAGGACGCGCCGAATATCTTTCTGTGTGTGAATATAGCAGCAAGCTGCATAGTAAGCAGGAAAATAAGAGACTTTGGAAGAGTGAAGATGACGGGATGATTCTTAATACGTCTCAGGTTTCTGTGTTTTGCCTTCCTAGCCTAGCAACGACTTAATTCACGGATACAAAGTTGTTTAGCGCGTGCTTATATCAAAAAGGGTATTCTTTTATAAATGCTGCGAGTAGTATGAGTTGTATAAAGCTTAAAATTAGGGATAGCAAAATTTGACACATACAAGCACTTGGTCGCACGCACACACATCTATAGTATTCATTTGAATAAATTTGGTGCAAATTAGTAAGCTCATTGGGATAATATTGATTTGCACATATTTGTCATATATTACGATTGCGCTTTGCTCACATACACATTCGCATTGACGTGTTTAGGGAAATTCCCAAAGCGCCGATCTGAGGAGACAATCCAGACACGTCACTTTAAATCGCATTGAGCTTAATTGATTTTGACGGCCCGTATTACTTACCAATACACTTCCATCGGTGTTGTATTTGTATCGCACATTACTTGCCGAAGACTTTCCGATTTTATTTCAACAAAGTTTGCTCAAAATAAGGGGACCAATGTCCCACAACTTGATAATATGTATTCGGCGACATTTAAGCTAAACGGGTTATGGTTATTGTATTGGGGTAAACCTGTAAAAATAGTTGTAAGGATGAATAAATAAATAAATAAATAAATGAAGCTCGATGTATAAGGGACATCACACAACCATGTTCGTAGCAACATGCGGAACTTAGCATATCTTGGAACTCGAGCAATGTCGCCCGATGTCGCTAGCAACACGCTATGCACCATATCTGTCCCATAGAACATGGCTTACTTGACAGTATTTATTCAGAAAAACATCGGCTAAAAGTACTTCATATCTCATTATGAAGAAGTACACAATTTCGCCAAGTTATTAAAAGCTCTTGATGTTTATTGCACGTTTATGATGTAAACGTGGGACTCGTGAACTTGTGTAATCTGAGCTGGAGTGACGGCCATACTTGCCAAGTTTAATTGGTTGTCGCGAGTACGGCTCTCGCTGAACTTTGTACGAGCTTCTAAGGACTATGACTTGTGTTTAAGCGAAATAATTACGTTAGTTGCGTTTAGTGTGGATCATATTTCTTGTTGTTGTTACTTTGTTGATAAATGTGACTAAAGCAGACTAGAATATGCTGAATTTTGAAAATCGCTCATTCATATTACTATGTAACATAAGTATGTTTGCAAAATAAATAAATATATTTTTTTAAATGTCTTTTTGAGACCAACGAGAGAAAGCCCTCATGACTAAGTAGAGACCAAAGAACTATTTTCTTTTGTTACTCAGAATAATTTTTTAAGTTTCAGTTTGAAAGATACATACAAACATCGTTCCGATGCGTATTAAAAATCCACCTTACCCGTAGTTTTTGACAAGCATTATGAATTTAAAAAATATCTAGCTGGAAACTAAGTTTTAACAAACAATGTATTGTCAATAGTTTTTTTCAACCGACAAACTGCAGAACCCATTTCTTCTTGCACATTTTTAATTATTTATTTCTATTTCCCAGGTAAAAACAATATTCCTGTTCCTCATCAACCAGCTGCAAGGTCTCCGAGACCCCAAAGACCCGGCGTTCAAGCGCTACTTCTACCTGCTGGAGAACCTGGCGTACGTCAAGTCTTTCAACATGTGCTTCGAACTCGAAGACTGTCAGGAGATATTCTGTGCACTCTTCTCGCTTATGTTCAAGATTGTTAAGTGAGTATTTAGAACTGTTTTGTAGAGAATAGCGTAAAACAAGTGTGTTGTTTTCGTAGATAGTGGAGTGGAGAATCCATAAGATTTACGGCTGGATTCATAAGTTAAAGATAAATATTGCTTAGAGGGTATATTTCTCCGATTTTTTTATAAATCTTTTTATTCAATGTGCCTGTGAAAGTTAGTAGTGCTTTCTTTAGTCTGTTCGTGTACTTTTTTAATATTCCTTACAAGGTTTCAAGAAGAAGCATTTAAATTTTCTTCACCTCCTAGTCCAAAAAATAAAATGAAATGTATTAAATGTTGTACAAATCAACAGCAGGTAGTCCAGTCTTTTTTGCCCACGAAGAAAGTCATGAGTCTGATACGGTACCTACTTTAGCGTGAGCCTAAGTTCATCCGACGTTTTTATATTCTTTTACATAATCCTAGGTTTTTATATGATATCGTTGAAAACAGTGAAATTGTAGACATACGAGCTGGCTTCTTATTGTCTAGGGAATGTACAATAAAAACATAAACTACACAATGTATTGCGTAACAAATTCTATGTAATGTCTGCTATCGTGAAATGAACGAAAGCTGACATGTGTATTATTTATTTTTTCATATGGTTGTAGTTTTTTTTATCACGTCATGCTTGTTCTCTGAAGGGGTAGACAAAGGTGTATCAATACAGTCTAGTTTAATAGGTTAGTTGCCTACCAGTCAACTCAGCTACTCCTTATGAAATGTCAAAAACATTTTTTTGTATAGAAACGACATAGTGACGTCACTATGTCGTATTTTCATTGGCATCAACATCAAATAAGTGCCAAATATGATGTATAAGTAAAAATGCATTATTATGCATGAAAGAAAGTAACATAGCATAAGCAATTAGGATGACGGACTCACAAAAAATTGCCATGGATAAAAAAAGCAATTAGGACCTTTTACGAGTACAAGTTTGATAGTTTTCTGTTGACCCTGTCAACTGGCCTATTTATGAAACAGTCTTACATTATTCTTGGGCTTTCTGAAACCTATAGCTTCTGAACTGTTTCAGTAAGTTAATATACCACGAATCGAGCTTCAAATATTCCGCAGTCGCAAAACTGTTTGAATAACCGAGTTCTGATTTTTGATGTTTCATATTGGATCTCGGATTTACATTTTACATATTGATATTCGTATTTTTTGTACAGCGCTTTATTCGTTAATATTCCAATCCGACAGATTCTATAACAACATGTTTCGCAGAATTCCGCACGCTCCTGAAATATATTTGATACTAGGTAATATTTGATTAAAATGAAATCTGAATACGTTTTATTTGCTTTTGTGCGTTGTATGTTCGGAGAAGGAATATGACGTTAGTAGATGCGAATGACGTATTTTACTAAAGTGTTTTACTGAAGCTGTTTCATGTAAAATTAGCCCTTCTTTCCTTTTCTTCCAGCCTTTCTTTCATGTGAAATTCCTTCAAGTTTTCTGGGTCTGATACAATTGGTCGTGTAATGATGACATCCATGAAACAGTGGTTATGGTTGTGCATCTTATATTCCCATAGAGCTATTGGCGCGGCGATTGTACGATTATCTCTTGAAACTAATGTTTTTGTCATCCATCTAATTGTTTCGGGTCAGTTACACTTTGAGTTTGTTGTTTGTATATGTCCTAAGGCTACATAATTTCTTATTGCAAGACGCTTGCAACAAGGACTCAAGACCTTACCTCTCCCTCGTTCGAGAGAAGACCCTTGCCTTAGACTTGCAAGCGTCTTTATCAACATCAAAAAAGCATAATTTAAGATTCAAAAGCAATATCAAGACCATTTCATGATAATAGTATTCCTAAAATTACGGTGGTATTAAATAGTTTTCTTTCTTTTCAGTACGGAGCACTCAACAAAAGTGAAATGCTTCATGCTGGACGTGCTGTGCCCACTGATCACGGAGTCGGACGTGGTCTCCAACGAGCTGCTGAACGTGATCCTCATGAACCTGGTGGAGCCCAACAAGCGAGACCACAAGCACGCCTACTCGCTCGCCAAGGAACTCATCGTTAAGACTAGCGAGACACTCGAAACTTATATACAGAATGTGAGTACCAATCAATCGACGATATTTTATATATATATAATTCTTCTGTTAGTGTGTATGTCACTGAACTTCTCTTAAACGACTGGACCGATTTGGATGAAATTTTTTGTGTGTGTTCAAGGGGATCTGAGAATGGTTTACATTCAAAATTTTGTCCGCTGGACAATGTTTTTTTAATTTATTAGACAGGACAACGTCTGTCGGGTCCGCTAGTAATTATATAAAACTCTTCTGTTACTGAATGAAGTTAAAATTGGGTATGAAGATTCCTTATGAAGTATAAAGGAGCACAGCTAAAAATAATTTTTGGAAATTCCATCAAGCCGTAATTCCATCCACAATGGCTTTCAATTGCTATTATTGTCACCTACAATCTTATCTTTTTAGTTTTTCTTTTTTTAAAGAATGTCATGTCGTATTTTTTTCTTTTTTAATTTTACGAAGTATTTATTTTTAATGAATAACCGAATATGTTGCATGTCTGAACTCACTAATATATTCATATGATTATATTTTCTTCCACAGTTCTTCAATCACGTATTGATCCTCGGCAAAGAAGAAGGCAAAGGCCTCATCATATACACCAAAGTATACGAACTGATCTACGAGCTATACCAGTGCTGCCCCACGATCCTACTACAGACACTGCCACAGTTAGAGTGCAAACTCAAGTCAGCGCAGTTCCAAGAACGACTCAGTGGAGTCGCACTCCTCGCCAGAATGTTCTCCGAACCAGGCTCAGAGCTCGCCAAGCAATACCCGACCTTATGGCGAGCTTTCCTCGGCCGTTTCAACGACATTTCAGTACCTATCAGAATCAAGTGCGTGCAATATTGCATGCACTTCCTAGTACACCATCCGGATTTGAGAAAAGACATAACAGAGACATTAAAACTAAGGCAACACGACGCTCACGAACAGGTCCGTTATGAAGTAGTGATGGCTATCATAGCGACTGCACAGAGAGACTTCCAGGCCGTCGCCGAGTCTGAAGACCTCCTACACTTTGTAAGAGAAAGAACATTAGATAAGAAATTCAAAATCCGAAAAGAGGCTATGTCCGGTCTAGCGTTAATTTACAAGAAGTTTTTAACAGAGGAGAGCGTACCACCGGCTACTGAGAAAGCGGTGCAATGGATCAAGGATAAAATCCTTCACGGATATTACATGACGGCGTTAGAAGATAGATTGTTAGTTGAAAGACTGTTGAACACATCGCTGGTACCGTACACATTGCCGGCGGCGATTCGTATGAAGAAACTGTTCTATTTAATGTCGAATGTTGACGATAATGCTACGAAAGCGTTTATAGAATTACAGAAACATCAGTTAGTAGTACGCCGTACGGTTGCTGAATGGATCGAGTTGCATAGGAAACCTCCCACGCCGGCCGTTCAAAAGGAAATGATCGCTAAAGTGCTACACATAAGTTCTAAATTCCTGCCCGAGTCGGTGAAGTCTCAGGAGTTCTTGAACAAATTCTCCCAACATATGAAGCAGGCACCTGAACTGTTGCAAGGAATGGAGACTATTTTGAACCCTAATGTTAGCTGTGAAGTTTGTGTTCGTACTACTGTGAGTATACCCTTCATGTAACTATACCTGTGTTAAATCTGTACTCATCCTTGATCATTATATAGTATCGCTAATCTTTAGAATCCTAATTACCTAAATCCTGTTAAGCACTGTTGACAATCAATGTTGATTTAATTGGGCCTACATTCTGAGTAACCTGCTGGTTTTTTACAATTAGTATTTCCTTTATCCATATATCACGTTTCTTCGTGTGATAAACGATTTTTAACAAGTATTAAAAGCGAGAGTTAAAAGATCTCTTTTAATTCATCTAACAGCAACATAAAACCGTCATCGATATATCGGGACTAGATAAATGTAAATACAATTTTTTGTGCTTAATATTAAAAACAACCGTATATTTCCAGTCAAGCGTCCTAAAGAAGCTGGGTCAGCCGGTGATGACAAACTTGTACTACAACACGGTGAAGATGTTGCTGGAGCGAGTGAGCTCGGTGATGATCGACCGAGAGTCACTCATCATACTGGTGGGATACGTGGAAGGCGCGGTCAAAGGCACCGACCCGAGCATCGCTGAGGAGTGTGGTATGTATTTATTACTTGTAAACTTTTGTTACTTCTTTGTACTTGTAAACCACACTACGTAATACGAATAATCATATTATTCGTATTACATAGTCTTATTAAGTAGGAATTTATTTAGATTTGTTTGATGTTTCGCTATAGGTTACAAGCTAAGCTTCAGCTGATCGTTTTTGTGTCAAAATAAATAACCAAACGCAGGCAGACAATTTCCTAAATAATACTAGTCTAAACATCACTGACGAAGTGTACAACATGTACTCTATATGGGACGTCAAATGACTAGTGTTTAGGCGTGGTACTCGTTATGTATTTTATTTATTTATTTATTTATTGTACTTTTACAATTTACCTTAATCTAGTAACTAGTTTATACTCGCCAAACTTATTAGTTTAACGGCGAGAATGCGCTCTTATTGACTAACATGACATACTTAACTAAACAAACAATAATCAGGGAATTTAAAAGAAAATAATAATTATCAACAACAAAACTAAAAATTAAATTAACATTTAAGCAAACAAAATTATAGAAACACAAAATAATGCTCCTTATAATGTAAGTAGGTAGTTAGGAACTTTATATAATATGTATTATGTATGTATCTACTTATTATATGTATGTTAACACTTCGTCAGTGATGTTTAGACTAGTATTATTTAGGAAATTGTCTGCCTGCGTTTGGTTATTTATTTTGACACAAAAACGATCAGCTGAAGCTTAGCTTGTAACCTATAGCGAAACATCAAACAAATCTAAATAAATTCCTACTTAATAAGACTATTCTTTTTGAGCCAGAGATCAATTACCTCAACATGCTCTGGGCAAGTTATCCTTTCTGATAGATAACAGCCCCTTTTACACAAACTATCGCGCATGAAACAACAATCGTTTTCGAAAAGCGCGCTGCTTTATATAATCCGCGTAATCCTGCACGCTCCTAAGAACGTGCGATAGAATGTGTGTGTAAAGGCGGCTAATTTCTTAAACATATTAGTAGAAACTGGTAAAAACCGCCAGAGATCACACACAATACATTCTGTTTTTGTCCATGACGGCTAATAAATGAATATTTACTTGTGTCACAGGTATCGAGGTTGCGAAGGCGGCGGAGCGCGGGCTGAAGCTGCTGGTGATGCTGTCGTTCGTGTTCCCCGCGCACTTCCTGCACGAGGACGTGCTGGGCCGCCTCACGTCGCTGCTGGAGCTGGACGACGACGGCGTGGCGCCGCACGTGCTGGCCGCGCTCACCTTCCTGGGGAAGTACCGCCCGCTCAGTACGTACACACTACCATTATCTATACTTCTATACTAATATTATAAAGCTGAAGAGTTTGTTTGTTTGAACGCGCTAATTTCAGGAACTACTGCTCCGATTTGAAAAATTCTTTCATAGTTAGATAGTTCATTTGTCGAGGAAGGCCACAGCTATGATATATCATCACGCTACGACCAATAGGAGCAGAGTAGCAGTAAAAAATGTTACAAAAACGGGAAAATTTTGACCCGTTCTCTCTTATGTGACGCAAGCGAAGTTGCGCGAGTCAGCTAATAAACTATAGAGTTAGCTTGAAAGTAATTCATTTCTAACTTAACTTATATATAATATATAACTTAATAATATATAAGGCGATGTGGAAATCGTTATTTTTGAGAGTATTACATAAAATCCGGGCTACACTATTTGTCCACTACCATACATACTGTCACTGGTTGAGTGGAAAATAACTTCATTTCAGTGACGATAGCTCGTAAAGACAAATTGTACGTTGTCCTGAAAATTAATGCATTGGATAGCTTTCGACGCCGATTCTAAAACATATTAATTAGTTTTTCCTGTGTTGTAATCAAATTATTTTGTTTACAGGTGAAGCATGTCCCGCACTGTTCCCGAAATTAATAACGCTATGTAAAGCATACGCAGAAGTTGGCACACCCAAACAAGCGAAGAACGCTGTCAGGTAAATAACAATAAAATTTGTGTGCGAACATTTTGTTAGTCATCATAATAGCGATCGCGACAGGCTTTGTGACGAGTCTGGCCCATTAATGGAATACTTTCATAGCTTTTAAAAGTGACGAAAAGGAGCAGAAAAATGCGATTTTGTTAAGAAGTTCGTTAGTGACTCATTTAATTTTCTTAACAATAGTTTAATTTACAAGAGTATTTCATTCGGTATCATATTAAAAACGAATGCAGTATACTTACGTACACTTGTTGGTCGGTCGCAGGTGCCTGTTCGTGAACGTGCCGGAGCAGCGCACGCAGATCTTCACGGACATCCTGGACACGCTGAAGGCCACGCTGAGCCCGCACTCCGAGCACTACCGCACCGCCATCGTCACGCTGGGCCACATCGCGCACAACCTGCCCGACAACTTCCCCGTGCACATCAAGAACATCGTCTCACGGAAGGTACGACAACATTATAACTATGTTTTGTATACTATTGTAGCTTGTAGTATCAAATTTACCTGTAACCTACGTGATCAAAAATCACTATCCGATTCTGGAGAAAGCCGACGCGGTTAAGATTTTAAAACAAAGGTCTATCTGTGTCTCTCATGTCACGTTTGTAGCATATGTAAAAAAACGGATTAGCTGTTGTCCATGTTTTTGTACGCGTCGATTTCAAAACTATTGCACAAAGTGAATGGTGAGGAGTTTTAAATTGCGATCCTGCACAGAAGCACGGTCAAAATAATATCGAAATACCGTTTAAATGATAATTAAAACTAAATAAATATTTATAAATCCAAGGCTATATATGGGACATGTGTATTGCGTCTTACATCGGCGTCGTTTGAACTAGTACAACATTGCCAGTCAATTCGTGTCGTGGGATATTTGCTTCTTAGTGGCTGGTTTAAAACAACGCTTAGTTAGTAATAGTAATTCAACAATCAAATGAGTATTTATGTCTCAATACTTATCACAATATTCTCTACTACAGATAGTAAAAGAGCTACTAGTCCGCGAGGGTGGCGGCGGCACACAGTCGCCCGACGAGGCGTGGTGCGACGAGGAGGAGCTGCCCGAGGAGACGCGCTGCAAGCTGGAGGGACTCAAGTGTATGGCGCGCTGGCTGCTGGGGCTCAAGAAGGACGAGCTGTCCGCGCAGAAGACCTTCCGCATGCTTAACGCGTTCATTGTGCATAAGGGAGACTTGTTACAGGTGAGCTATGGCTTTAAATGACTTTCGTGAGCTGATAACAAGTATAATATTGAATCGTGTATGTAATGTTTAGGCGTAGTGAATATTTATTTATTGATTTATTTTGGTTTACCAACAATTGTTTACAGTTTACATTTGAATAAAGTAGAGGGTGTAATTATTTTGCAAAAATAATGAACTAAACAACAGATTTTCTGCAGATGATGAGATGGTCTGGTTTTTCTCCGGATATGTAGAGAATCGAAATTTCCAATGAAGTTGTTTGACGATATAAGAATTGGTCCTTAAGGAAACACTCTTTTAAGTGTGTACTCTGTTAAATGTGAAAAGGGGTGATAAACGTGCGAATAGATATATAGTTCTTGCGGCTTTCGACTCAGATTTCTTGATCTAAGGCCAAAATACAGTTTATGAAACTTATTATCGTACCTCTCTCTCTACGTTTATTTCATTATTACAATGTTGTATTTCTGTTGTAGCAAAACCGCCTATCAAAAGCCGAGATGGCCCACTTACGACTGGCTGCGGGCGCGGCGATGCTCAAGATATGCGAGCAGAAAGGAGTCGGCGATCAGTTCACAGCCGAACAGTTCTACAACTTATCACATCTTATGATCGTATGTATTACGTCAATGTTACATTATATGTTGATTTTTGTTTCATGAATCATTGATTGATAGATACGTAGTATTATAAATGGCGCAAGGGGTCAGTTTGGCCTCCGTGACGATAGTATTGTAAATGGTTTAAGGATTTGACGGCCTTCGTGGTGCAGTGGTTAAGGTAGTACCCACTACCAGTGCGTTGGGAGGTCCTTGGTTCGACTACCACACGGAACAATGATTTGCGCGATTCACAAATATGTAGTTGTTTCGGGGAAAAAAAACAAATTTCCCCATGATAAGCAATCTGATACTTATTAAGTGGTGAAACCAACAAATAGTTGATGTTTGATTGACAAGATGTTTAAGATCTCTGCGATATAGCATTGTATACTATTTTGTAAGATTATTAATATGTTGTTTTGTTATAGGACGAAGTACCACAAGTCAGAGAAGCTTTCGCAACGAAATTACACAAAGGATTGTCAAAGGTATGTTGAATTTTATTGGATTTTACAGGCATTTTGATTTTATACTTTTTGTCGCACAATGTTTCGATCAAACTGACAGTTTAGTCGCGTTTTGAGTTCATCTTCCAAGGCTCGAGTCAAGCCCTTTTTCCGTCATACGTATTCTCGACCGCGCGCGGATCTATCACGCAGGACAAAGATTCCTTTTGATGCTGCAGTGTCGTGCATGTCGCCAATATCGCTATTATGTGCGTACTACGACCATACGAGCGGCCTGTGTTATAGTAATAATAATACTGTAGGCAGAAGAACACCGTCCGCATAGCATGCACGCAGGCGGCATACCCGCACCCAATCTGCATTCCGCGCGCGTGATGCCTGCTTGAGAGATGGGTTACAGGATGCGGGTAACCTGCATGCGGACGATTATATGTTCGACAGGGAAAAAGGTCTCTTAGTTAGCTCCCCAGCTTCTATTAAAGGAAGATATAATAATGAACTAACTGTGTGTGTGTGTGTATGTGTGTGTGCAGGGCATCCCCAACAAGTGCCTGCCGCTGGACTTCATGGGCATGTACGCGCTGGCGGGTCGCGAGCCCGAGCGCAGGGTGCGCTCGCAGGTGCGCCAGTACATGCTGGCCGACGTGGTGCGGCGCCGGGAGTATGTGCGGAACATCACCGTCGGCACCAAGGGTACGCACCACTATCTACATCTTACCTCTCCCCTTCTCCACTGGTGGGCTTAAGCCTCCCTCTGACGATCTTGTGCTAAAATCTAGTTTTTACCGGCGTCTGAAGGACCATAAGGAGAAACAAATGAGGGTACTATACAACAGATCAGCAGTGCTCGAATTGTCAGCCGGCTATTAGCTGGCACCACTACCGACTTTTGACATTGAATTATTTTAAAACTTCAAGTAACACCAATGATATGTTTTTCCGCCACACATAGCCAATCGACCTGGATAAACTAGCATGAATGTAAATTAACGTGTTACATAATTACCATCAGTTCTAGTTAATTTTCCCTATTATATTAAACAAATATAAGTATTTGTATTTGACTTAAATAGTTTAATGATAAAATTAATTAATTTATTGTACGTGTGTAGTGGAGCGAGCAGTGAGCCAGTTGCCGCACATCCTGCCAGACTACATGCTGGTGTTCGCGGTGCCCATCCTCACGCACGACCCCGCCTTCACCGCCTACGACAACGTGCAACAACTCAAGGTACACACTTTATTTAACCCACTACTGTAATACCAGTAATTTGCTCCTTTGGTGCAGTGGTAGTAAATCCGACTGCTAATCAGAAGTTTCAGGCTTGAATCTTGGTTCACGCAATATTTTATTTCGAGAGATTCTTAGTGATAATCCAGTGCATAAACTTTGAGATCCTATACCTCTGGGCCGTAAAAATAAGCTGCTTACAAGATATGATAAATATTATTATTATAATAATATATAAACGTCTAATAGTTCATTTGTGATTCCATTATTTTGGTGTCGTTGCAAAAAAGGCATAGACAAACCTGTCTTAATAAGATGAATATTATTTATGTTTGTTTTGCAGGTGGTAAAGAACTGCCTGTGGTTCATCCTGGAACCGCTGATCACCCGCAACGACTTCTACTGCTACGGGTTCTACAAGAGCCTGGTGGAGCGCATGAAACTGCACAAGGACGCGCTCAATGAAACCGATGATGCTGTTAATTATGTAAGTACACAATAGATATAATACGGTCCTATTTATATGGTCAGTTTAACTCGCTTTCTCAGTAACGAGACGACTGTTCAGAGCGACTGATGAATCTTTAATATTCGTATTCTATCATACACGATGTTTTTTATTCTAATGATGAGCTGTACTAATAATTCGTACACTGGTCTCCGGTAATAACGCGAATGTTCTAAATTATGTGGTGTAACGGGTCCAGACTGTGTATTTACAAATAGTTTGGAGTCGATTTAGCGTTATTTTTCACGAAATCAGAGCATTGGTTTTGGCATAAAATCTATCAGCAATTTTTAAGTTCATCATGATGATTTTACCAGATCCCTGCATAATATGCAAGCATTCTAATCAATATACTTTCGTTACAGAAACTGTGGGCCGTGTGCGACCTGGCCATGTCGGTGATCTGGGCGCGCTCGGCCAGCTTCGAGCTGCGCGACTTCCCGTCGGACGCGCGCATCCCCACCATGTACTTCGCGCCGCAGTCCGAGTACTTCGCCAACACCAGGGTCTTCCTGCCGCCAGAGCTACAGGTATGTACATACATACTTTATTTTTTCATATTTTTGTCCAAATGTCCCTCACAAAGGTTAGGTGCCTAGTACCTAGAACTGACGGTCCTGTTTGACAAGATTTATAGATGTGAATGAAGTAAAAGAAGTTTCTTAGGATCGTAGCGAGTGGCGTTTTTAGACTGTACTTAACCTTATGGGAAAATGGCATCATAACTTAACGACTGTCGATTGATAATAATCGGCACCGAAATTTTACGTGCCTTTCGAAGCACGCACGCAGACGCTCAGTTCAAACACGATTAAGCGGTCACCTATCAATAGAATATCTTCGCCAAGGGTTGCTTAACTCACAGATGGTTTGCCGACCGGTGAACCCACTGACTTATATAAATTTAACCCATTACTGTCCCACTGCTGGGCAAGGGTCTCCTCCCGTAATGAGGGAGGGGTTAGGCCTTAAGTCCACCACGCTGGCCAAGTGCGGGTTGGGGACTTTGCATGCCCTCAATAAATGTATTAAACAAATTTTAGGCATGCAAGGTTTCCTCACGATGTTTTCCTTCACCCTTGGAGCATGTGATAATTATTTCTAATACACACATAACTTCGAAAAGTCATTGGTGTGTTGCCTCGGATTCGAACCTGCGACCACTGGCGTGGGAGGTGTCAACTTATACCACTGACTTATCACCTCCTTTAACGTGCCTCCGTTAACACTTCTATTAAACTTATCCTTTATTTGCAGTACCAGCCTAAGAGGCAAGCCACGGCAGAAGCGGTCCCGCGAGGCAAGAAGCGTCCTCGACCTATACCTGACAGAGAAAATACTAATGATGTTGAGGTAAGCACATATTTGAGTACTAATTAAAACGAGACAATGGGACAATACTTATTGAAGTTCTAAACCTTCTACAAAATGTTCCCTAGCAATACTAAATATATATTGTTTTACTAGCTTGCTACACCCTCTTTTTATTTCGCTAAGGGGTTTATTTCTAACTGACTTCAAAAGAAAGGAAAGTGTTTTAAATTTAACGAGTTTTTTTTAAAGAATAAAGTTCCTTTTCCCAGTAATAAACGATCATATGTCATTAAATCGCTCCTGTGGTTATCATGCGAAAGGACAAGCAAATACGATATTACATTGTTTTTTACTTCGACATTGGTTCTTCGCTAGGTATTGTCCTACTGTTTTGTCTGGTATTATGTACAGAAGCTCGATAAAGTAATACTATAGATAGAATCTATAATATCTATTGCTAACATACCTAACACCACTTTAGTTAAAGTTTATTATCTAGTATCGTATATATATTTATCTCATAGGATCATTTCAGGAATATTATTTGGATTTCACATTAAAATTTACCCATATAATTGATCTATCAATTGGAAAAATCGCCTTAATATCTGTTCAGTTGAGTCTGATGTGTCTACTTGTCGCTATCACACAAACAAACGCGGCGAGTGGACTAAGTATTTCGATTACTTAACTGATATAAAAAAATGTTTAGTAATTTATTTATAACATTCTTAATATTTTTTTAAAGAATTGATTTTGGTAAATGGCTTTATTTTCTTGCACATAAATGTGACGATTTGAGTACATACGATACCAGGTAGTGTAACTTTTATTAGTCGTAATTTAAAGCTATAGTATGTATTGTGTATTGAACTGTAACGAAATTTTCCAAGCTGACTGTCGGACGTTCTGGAAGTATTGACGCTAAGGTAAACACAGTAGAGAGTACTTTGGTTTTATGGGTATGTCGTAGTTCTATTATATTATGTTGTATTGTAGTTTACTATGTCGTTAGATTATGGCCACATTTGAAGGGTGACATTGTCTACTTAGCCCTTTTTGTACACAACGCAATGTATATCTTTGATAAAAATAAAATTAGGCAATTGATGTCCCACTGCTGGGCTACGAATGTATAAAAAATATCACTCTTTTATGTCCCACTTTTGGGCAAGGGTCTCCTCCCGTAATGAGGGACGGGTTAGACCTTAAGTTCACCACGCTGACCAAGTATGGAATTTTCTTAAGTTCTCTGATTCGCAACGATTTTCGTTTCTATGCGACATTGTTAGTATAGATATCTCGTTGACATTTGTGTATAGGTAATAATGGGTATATACCTCTTTGAGTTCGGAGATTTATGTTGCGTAGTGTACGCATGGCCTTATACTGAGTGTGTGACGGAAATAAGCCATCAGATCTTAGTCAAGACTGACTTAGGATAGTTATTGCTTCATGAAATATTAGGTCGGGGAAAAAGTCTTTTCGCATTATAGTATGTATGAACTTGTAATAAAATCTTTTCTCTACACAAAAAAGCTCGATATTTGGGTACCTCACGAGCTCACTGAAAGAAACCTAATTCTTGAAGCCAAAGAGATTTTATTATAAGTTTATATATGCTATAATGCGAAAAGACTTTTTCCCCAACCTAATATATGACGACGCGCACATTTTCACATTGACATAATTATTTATGTAATAAAAGTCAGTTTTAACTAAGATTTGAATTCAGCCAAAGAATTAATTTAATTCAGAATTAAAATGTATTTTCGTTAATTAATGGTTCTGACATCGTCCTTCCAGTGCGGCCTCGGCTTGTTATGTGTTTATGTAAATCTATTCTCTTAATCTATTTACTAATTAGTTATAAGCTTTTTCTATATTATTTTACTATTTATTTGTATATACAAAATTAGTATTAACTTACTCAATGCTTTAATACGATCAGTATTGTGTTAATTATTTTGTATATTTAGATAAACATTTATTAGACTACCCATTTTCAATACTTATTTTTCATTAATTTTCAACTGTGGCATCTTTACTTTGTCATGTCAACTTTATTAGCTAAATAGTAATTTTCACTGGTATACGAATAATTTAACATAAGTCATACTTATGAAAGCACTGTTTTTGTTTATACTTGGGCCATTTCAAACGTGCGAACTACGTCATGCTGTATTATCGGGCTCTCTCTCACACCAAAACACTGTCCTATTTCTGTCATTCTTTTAATTATGACATAGTTTGCTAGTATGTAACGATCAGAGTATAATTTTAAATATACTTGTAATTCAATAATGTATTGTTAAAGTTACCACGACAAAGATGTCACAGTTGACTGTATATCAAAGCGCATGAACTGTATATAATGTGTACGATTTACTCTTCAGCCGTCAGAAGCGTCGGACACACAGATCCAGTTGCCGGGGCTCGAGAACCCGCCCGAGACCGACGTGGACGAGCCGCAAGCGAAGCGTACAGTCAGCGACTGAGAGTCGGCCCCGGACACTATGCGCCGCGTACAGTGTCCACAAACAACACTAGATAATCCACACGAGTGAATGCATTTGTACTACAAATTATACCTGTAAGACAACAAGTCTTGAATAAAACGTATGCCTATAAGACGTCGTATTAGTTCGGTGATGTGACGACAGTGGATATAAAAGGACATTGTGACATTTGTACAGTAAGTTTTTACGTATACGGTGATGCGGGTACGTGCGTTGTCGTATACGCTTAAACTTTTATTTGTATGACACTGAACTGTGTCTTGTTTTTAAGACGAAACGTCTTTAGGCTTCATTTTCTCCTACGCTGGTTACGTATTACATAGAACAATTTACCGCGAATGTAAGCGTCGGTGTTATATACAACATCATGTATATTCTTACGTTAGACCGATGTTAGTGTAGAAGTAAATGAAGCCTTACAGTGATGTTTAGAGCTCTTGTTCCCGAGAGCTTTTTTGAGAATTACGTGTCGTCGGACGCAGTATATTTTAAGTAAATTTCAGATATGTGTATATTGCTGTCAGTGTATTTTTATGTAGGGAATACGGTCTCAAAGACCTTTTGTATTTGTAATAATGATTGACTTATTTGCTGTCTTCTTTTGGGAGTTATGAAGCTTGTTGCAAGTAAAACAGATAAATTTAAGTATCGGGTGTTTGAAATACATTTTGTGGGTTAAGTAATAGATATACCGTCGTATTAGGCCGAACGCAAACCAGTGGAGGCACGGCAAAAAAACTGAGAATAAATCAATTTAAAATTGAACCTTAACTCATATAACATACGGATTAAAAAAGCATGTCTAAGATCGATTATGCTGTCATGTTTTAAATCAGATGTCATAGCAGTTAAGGTTCATGTTAAATAGATTTTTTGTTCTCAATGTCTTTGCTGTGCCTCCTCTAGTTTGCGTTGGGCCTTGCTGTTACATATTATACGTCTAAATACAAAATAATGATCATATAAATGTTTTAAAACTGGTCAAATTTTAATAAATGTTACGTAGTGCTTCAATAGAAAGAATTAAAGACTAAGAGTAAGATTTTCAACCCCAGATGACTATCACGTATTTCAGTTGACAACTATTTGAAAGCCACTATGCTGTACACTGTTTTCTCCATCAGAATATACTGATTAACACGTTACATCAGAACAGCAATGTATTGAATAGTGCCCATCTATTTGACGTACACTAGTAAGTTGTCAACTGAGATACGTGGTAAGCTCGCAGTTTACGCTTTTTAACGTTTATTTGCAACAAATTTCATGACTTTGTATCCCCGACTCTTTTTATAACGAAAAGCAATATCCTTTCTTCCAATCTCGCAAGGTTTTACTCTTGTTAGGTAGCGAACGCGGAACTGACAATGATAGCATTTGCAGCACTCAATACACATATCGCAAACAATCTAGTGAATCAAGCGTCTCTTTAAACTAAAAATCACCTTAGAATTGTCATTATTTGAAGACCTGTTACGCATTGTCGACTAGACATTTTATATGCCAAGCAACTTGAACTATTTATTTCTTTCCATCATGAACGGTTAGTCCAATATAAAGTAATTGCAGGGCTATCGCTGTTCAACCACCCGATTGAAATAACTGCAACCGAGAGTCAAAAGCCCTGGGTATGGAGTTTTTTTTTAAACACCTACTTGTTCAAGTTGTTAACCGACACCTCTACTTCGCGATTCCGCGACGTAAACGCGCATAATGAGTTTATCAGTACGCATTTCGGTTAAGTATTTAACGCACTATCGATTGGCTGTAGAATGTCGACACTGCGTAATAGATCTAAACATCGTTTTTGTAATAAACAAGGAGGTGATATCCCAAACTGTTATCAATTTTGAAGCTTTTTGAACACGAACCGACCAAGCAATTGTTTTCAACGGCTATTAATAAGATATTTTTGGGAACAATTTTCTCTTCACCTATATCTTTTCATGATCTTTGACAATGCACATACATAGACTGCGTTTGTGTACTGCTAATTGTGAAGTAATGAACTTCTAAACCTTATACTGCCAATATTCTTCCTCTATGTTGTGACATTACGTATCACGATTCTCGACTGAATGGAGACAATATCATGGTTAGAACATCATATTTCTATTTGTCAATATTATGTTATAACTAAAAGGGATGTCTGATGAGAAATTCAAACAGGATACCTTTCTATTTTGGGTTTCGGTCTTTCGTACATTAGAAGTGAATGTAGCTTATAAGATATTTCACCAAAAAATGCGACGCTGCACGCGCACTTTTAAAGAGTGATTCAAAGATTCACAAAGCGTCGCTCTTCATACTGGACATACCCATATTATATCGAACTAATTTCGCTTCAACGAAGCTTTAGAATTAATAAAATACAGCGTTTCGTTTTCATTTAATTAAAGCCGAGTCTCAATAATTAAAAAAATAATGTTCTAATTCCGATATTTCTCCATTAACCTTTATTCTCAAAGAAAGACATGTAAATAAATACACAATATATATTCTGAACTACATTGTAAAGTTCTCCCAAATAATGTCTGTGTAACACATTACAAGCGATTGTGTTTAGTTTTTAATTTTTAAATTATGTTTCTACTCTCTCTCTACATTTGATTGAGGTACTAAGATTTCTTTTTATTTAATTATGATCAAAGGATGATTTTCTTTTTTTTTGTCGAAAAAATAGGTTTTATATACCTGTTTCTTAAACTTTATTTGTTTGCCAAACTTGTACCTCATTTGTTAGCGAGTGAAGCGAAAACTTTGTGGCGTATCTATAAATTCTACAAAACTATGTCTATTTTATCATACGAATAAACGTGACAATATTTGACCCATATACAAAAATGTGTAATTAATGTTTCGTTCATAAATTTTAAACTCTCGCGTTGCATGTTTAATGTATAATAGAATACGGGAATTCACGCGAACACGCATTTTACCTTAAAATGCCTAACGTTTCGGCGCAGGTTGCACTCGCCGTGGTCCCAGGCTGACTAAAATGCGTGTTCGCGTTAATTCCCGTATTCTATTATACATTAATGTTTCGTTTTCTATTAGCTATTTTTCATGCTATCTTATTTGATGTAACGTGAGACAAAACTGCAAAGTTTTATAACTAGCTAATACATAAAAGAATTGTAGTTTTGTCATAAAAGTCTTTATGGACAAACGTTGTCGTCAATTCACAAACAATCGAAAAATCTTTTTAATTAAATGACTTGCTCATCAACATTATTTGGACTTTAAAAATCGTGTGTTGCTATATCATAAAATTGTGTATCGTATACAAAACGATGACAGATAGAATTAATTGTGAAATGTAAAACTTCCGACATTTCTAAGTATCTATGTATAAAATAACTATATAATTGTCGTTACACATAATACATTATGGTAATAAAGTTTTGCATTGTCGTAAAAACAATATAATTTATTACTTTTTTGTGTTTTGCAATTTCTTGTTTGAAATTATAAATATGTATAGATAGGTACTTAGGAGTGTAAGCCATGGTCTAAGCTGGTGTTTGTATTGTTTTATCTCGTAACTGTCCCACTGTTGGGCAAGGTTCTCTTCCCGTGTGAGGGAATTAAATATGATGATAAAATGTTTCGTTGATTTTATATTATCATTGAGTTAGATTTCTCCTGATTACAAATATGTACTGTCTTACTAATAAACGTCTTGTAAGCTTTGATTGGTTGTACAGTGTTTTGTCACTTAATCTTATTTGAAACTGTATATGAGTGATAAAGACAAAACAATATATAACAGAGCTAACACGATAATTAGTAAGATAGGTGGTCTTTGTAATACACAGAAATTTGAACGATCACATTGCGATATTTTCAAATATTGATGTTATAATATCCATGTTTAATTTCACATTATTATAAATAAACATCAATAAGTTCAATCAAAGAGAGTGCTATCTTTATTGACTAAATAATAAAATGTATGTAACACTGCTTACGACCTGGCCTTTTATAAACTTGACTATACAAACGATGGCCTTTGAAACACGATGTTTGACTCAAACATCCATGGAAGTGAAAAAATCGATCTAAGTATAGAGATAATGAGTCTGTATTATAGATTTTAAATGATAAGTTTTATTGATATCTTAATGTTTGTTTTATCGTTGTTTTTAGTTATAATTTCAGTTCGGCTGGTCGATGAGTTTTTTTTCCTCTTTTTTATTTTACTATTGTATAGTTGCGACCTCTCTCGAGGACGACGCGAATGTTGACTGCAATTATTTGTAACGTTGGACATATTCGGTTAGTCTGTGGTCATCGCAGCGGTTAATTTTAAGGTTATAATGTGTGTTGTCGATATTTTCGCACCCGTTTCTGAGATATCACCATTGACGTTTTCAACATTTTATAAAAAACACAACTACCCGCTCTATTCCCAATTTTTGTAACGATTTTTGTCTCAAGTCTATGGCGTATCTCAGAGATTGGTATATTTTTTAAATTAAGTATTCGTCAACTAAAATAATTTAATTTCTCGTGATATTATTCTAAATATCAATGTAGTTTTGTATCGGGGATCGAACCCTGTAGTTCACAAGCACTTTGTTTCAACAAGTCGACATCACTGAGGTCACAGTTTCTTTAAATACAAATACTGTTTGATCTGACGATGGATACGTTTAACATTTATATATATTTATTGTAAGGTAATAACACCTGCTTTTTTTCATTATTCATTAGTCAGTACTATAGGGTTCTCCCTTCCCGCTCCGATGCCCAAAACATTCGTTCAAGATCAGCATTAAGTAATAACTTTTTTATTGATAAAAATTTATTTAAGGTGTACCAAAAAAATGATAAAAGATTAGCGACCCAGCGTTCGCTCCACTGTCGCAGTGATTCTCTGTAGTTATGTATTAAAATAAATAATAAACACATTTTTTGGTCGTTTTGAATTTATTTTCACTGTTCATAATCCTTTCCGTGATTAACATAAGACAATAATTTAGAACAATCTCGTTCTATCACATAAATATATTATATCTCGTTCTGGTATAACCCCAGCTTGTCTAAATAAAATTTCTTAATCTCGTGTTCTTTCAAAGTCTGCATAGACAAGGGATTTTAGTATAGACTATCTGCAATATTTATAATTCTTCTGATTTGACAAACTTTGCCAATCGCATTGACTGATGATGAACTTTGATGTTAGTCAACAACATTTCATCCCCTATAAATTATACAGGCCCTTAAAATGATTTTAGATTATAGTATCAAAATCCCTGTTATAATCTCTCTTATTAATAATAAATAATATAAATATATGAGATTGAGCATCACATTTAAGGCAACTTAATAAAGTTATACGCAATAATACTTTTGATGATGTAAAACTATAAGTTTGTACTCCAGACCAATAAATAATTTATTATACATATTCATAAGTTGTTATTGGTCCTTAATATAACATAGCTGTCTTTTATGGTATATTCCCGGTGTCCACCCCCTGCTTGTCCACCCCGGGTGGACAGAGACACAAATCTTTTAAAAAGTTCTCGGTGTCCACCCCTGGGGGACAGTGAGAATTAATTTTAAATTATTCCCGCTGGCCACCCCGGGTGGACAAAGACACGAGTTTCATATTACTACTCTCGATGTTCACCGCCGGTGGACAAAGCCACTGCTTAAATAAACATTCTCAATGTCTACGCTTGCTGGAATTGGGTGTAAATAATTATTACAAAATTAATTAAGTAGGTATATAGTTTAATCATATTATCAACATCTCTAGGGTAAATAGAAGTAGGTACACTATCTATTGTGTGTTTTCCCATATAATGTTGATTGACCCTAAGTTGCGGCACTTATTACTATATACTCGTGTCTTCAGCGGGAATAATTTAAAGTTAATTCTCACTGTCCCCCAGGGGTGGACACCGAGAACTTTTTAAAAGATTTGTGTCTCTGTCCACCCGGGGTGGACAAGCAGGGGGTGGACACCGGGAATATACCTCTTTTATAACTTGAAGTGCATTTTATATGTGTTTGTTTTTCTATATAAAGTCACGTTTTGAGGTATAAATATTAAATACAAGTTTTAATAAGTGTGATGGGTGATTAAAATACATTCTTGGTACAGTTAAATATTGTAGTATAAACTATTAAATGATATTGGAACTTAGAAAGACTAGTATAAGTAAATAATCCAACCACCAATCTTCATAATTTTACATTTTCCTTATCGTGCCTTGGACACTATAAAAAAAAACCCACTCCGATGGTCGGTTTTTATAAAATTGGCCGCTGTAGCCGTACAGCTAGGAAGACATTATTATTAAAATTATTTGATAACATTTTTTATAAATTTCGTATAAATATATTTCTTGTGCTTGGTCCCGCCAAATAGACAATTTAATCAAGCTTAAAAATAGGAAGGTATTTATTCTTTATTATACGTTTATTTAGTTATCTCCAATAACCTACCGTCAGTTTAGTTACAAGGAAAACCACATTTCAGCAATAATATTACTCAACCGCTGAACTGTAGGCAAGTCTGAGGATAGGTTATTGAAAACGACAGTAACTCAAGGTTGAAACATAAACCAAGAAAAAGAAAATAAATAAAACTTTGGAATAGTTAAGTACGTAAATAAAGTACTTTTACAACCAGTTTCAGTGCTCTTAGATAACTATAAGATAACTGTGAAATCTAAACAATTGTTTAAATACGAACGCCTCCTTGGCGCAGTGGTGTAGGTCGCCACGCCGCTACCATTGCGTCGGGAAATTGTGGGTTCGATTCCCACACGGAACACGATCCACAAATAATTGTTTCGGGTCTGGTTGTTCTTTGTGTCCGTTGTTTGTATGATTGTAAAAGTCCCCGCGACACATGAGCAATATTAGTACGGGCGTTGTCTTCTATAATTATTATAACATAATATTTACTGTCACTTTATCCACTGGATACGCTATCAAATAAGTACTTATCCATAAATTGCGAGAATAGCACTGAAACTTAGAAATCTTCACATTGGGAATGTCACATTCAAAATATCATACAAAAGTAGGTTCATTCTTTCTCCAATATCTTTGTATTTCATCTAAGCTCTTTCCTTTAGTCTCCGGGACCCATAGTACTGTGTAAACGACCCCGAACAGAGTGACTGCGGCGAAACTATAGAATACTACGTATGGACCGAATTGATTCGCTACTGGTGTGTAGAATAGAACTGTCATTGAGCTGCAGAAGAATGAGAATGCCATTGATGCGCCTGCCATACGAGCTCGGACCTGTGGACAATATGAATAATTAAGTAAGTCTTCAATATGTAGTTTATTCTCGTAAAATAAATATATACCCATTTTTGTCTCAAACCAGGGTACTGGTATTCACCGCAATGATTTAAAGCGGTTAGAGACATTGCATCTCTTGAAAGAACTGATCCAAAGAACTCAGAGGCATGGTAGGTTTAATCGTGTTTTCTTTTACCGTTTGAATTAATGATAACTATCCATACGCTAATAACATTTTATCTGCTTTAGATAATAAAAGCTTTGATTTGTAAGCTTGTGACTTCGACGAAACGGACCTAAGAAATACAATCGGACCCAAAACTGTAATTTTATGGATCACAATTATTTACTGGGTTAATTAAAAATTCATGACCTACTTAGAATCACCTTAACCCGTTAACGGCCATGATTGATAATGAAATCGTCTCTAAAGTATGATAGAGCACTATAAGCCATAAAAATTAGTTACCTGATAGGTGAACACCTCAGCCATGATGACCATAGGCACGGGTGCCAGTCCGGCGCCATACGCCAGTATACAGACGCAGACAGCGGCGACGGGCAGCCAGCTCACCACGCCCGTGCCGAGCAGGAAGCAAGTGGCCAGTGTCGTCATACAAAGAGACACTACTAGCGAACTGCATGCTAGTGGGATCTGAAAAAGAATAAGTAATACGGTATTTTACTACTAGTCTAATCTATATCTATACTAATCTATACTAATATTATAAAGCTGAAGAGTTTGTTTGTTTGATTGTTTGTTTGTTTGTTTGTTTGTTTGTTTGAACGCGCTAATCTCAGGAACTACTGGTCCGATTTGAAAAATTCTTTCAGTGTTAGATGTCCCATTTATTGAGGAAGGTTATAGGCTATATATCACCACGCTACGACTAATAGGAGCAGAGTACCAGTACAAAATGTTACAAAAACGGGGAAAATTTTGACCCATTCGGCTCTTATGTGACGCAAGCAAAGATGCGCGAGTCAGCTAGTCAATCATATTTATTGCCATTTATATTTATTTATATGTAGGTATAGTTTACAAACATTAATATCAAAGCACGACTTGCATCGTCTAGACTCGGTTGTTCACGGCTCTACGTGCTTTCAAAACTTTCATAAATCTCCGTTATCCGTCCTAAAAAATCGCATGACGTCAGAAAAACGCATAAATACCAGTTCCATATGGAAATCTGTTCAAAAAATTGAAGGATCAAATGCACTAGCTATGCGCAACTTCAATCTACTACAATAATTTAACTGTATAATATACACAAGGCGACATATGTTTGTTTATTTCAACGGTTAGCGTGAGACAAAAGTCCGTGGACTTTAGTGTCATTGTATTATTGTTGATACTTCTCCGTAATGTTGTAATACAATGTTATATGTTTATATTATGTTACGGTCACTGAAATATTACTTATAGGTGTTTCATCTCGTTATCATACTTATAAAACACCAAAATTGCGCGAAGATACCTTTGACAAAGCGAAATATAAATATGTAACTTAATAGTGAATCTATTTTTTTTTCTGTAACTTGTATAGAAGTCACCAACGAGGTCTATCGCGAGTGAGTCGTTTGTGGGATCGCCGACATATTTATCGCTCTCTCCCTCCTATCATAGTTCATTAAACTGTCACACGTGATCTACGAACGACTTTTATACTTTTATACTGACACGCGAGTTAGCCAGTCCCTTTGCACGCTCTAGCCAAAGTTGTGCTTTAAAGGCTCTCCGTAATTAAATTTATGGTGATTAAAGATACTGTAGTGTATTAAAATGAAAGTTATTAAATATTTATTAATTGTATTCATCATTTTGTGCAACGATGAGATAGAAAGCTTAAAACTAAAACAAGTGTTAATATTAAGCCGGCATAATATTCGGTTGTCTTTCACAAAAGCTGATAGGTATTCTAAATATACGTCGAAAAAATGGATGGAAGGAAACGGAGAATCAGGATACTTGACGCAAAAAGGAGCTGAATTAGAACGTAATTTGGGTGAATATTTCTCACAGTGGTTTAAAAGTGTACGATTTCTACAAGAAGAATGTCCTAACAATAAATCTATTCACATCTTCGCTAACTCATTCAATCGGACTATCGCAACGGCCCAAGCTTTTATACAAACCGCTTTCAAAGGTTGTAATGTCACAGTTCATCACAAACGAATTGATAAAGACGAAATGGACCCCATTTTCAGTCCCGTGGTTCATAGCAATATAACAAATGCTAACAGGGACATGGTATATAAAGAAATAAACCGGAAAATAAACGGCCAGAAACTCAAAGCAGCGCTATTGGAATTAAACAAGTTATTGGATATCAGAAACTCGCAAATCTGTAAAACTAAATCGATCTGTGACTTGTCTGATTTGAGTCAAAGTAATATTACTTATTCCGTTGGCAGTTGGCTCTCACTGGGAGGAACATACCTCGACAGTCTGTTCATAATGGATTCTTTTATAATGAACTATTACGAGGGACTTCCCTTACAGGATGTTGCGTGGGGTCTTTTAGACACGCCAGAAAAATGGGAAATTCTCACTGAAATCATGCGACAAGACCAGAATATAAGATTTACAACAGTAGCTGATGATCTTGCTGCACCGATGTTAGCTTATTTAACGAAGACATTTTTCAATTACAATGATTCGATAAAATTCATGTTATTGGTCGGACACGATTGTAATCAGAATATTGTGTTGCGATCAATGCGTTTTAAACCGATTCGATTGCCAAATCAGTACGAGGCTTACCCTATTGGCGGGAAAATCGTTTTTCAAAGGTGGACAGATAACAAAAATGATTATTTAAAAGTAGAATACGTTTATCCTTCTTGGACGCAGATAAGAAATGTAACTAAATTCTCTTTGGACGACCCTCCTGAGAGAGTAGTGTTGCATTTAGAATGGTGTGATTATAATGGCACTGGACTATGTCCGTGGAACCAGTTTGTTAAAAAAATGTTGTTGCTAACACAATAATTGTTTATTTATTATAAATTAATGCTATTTTTAATTATTATTGTCAGAGACTCATTAACTAACAATATTTAAGATAACGTTATTATCAACAACTAGCGGGTTCGCCCCGACTTCTAGTCTGCGGTTTCCTTGCACACACTCAATCTTTGTCCTTATGGTAACACACAGTATACCTACTACGTACGTTTTACAATGTTTTTAATGATCGTGCGAAAAAGTCGTTCCCAAAAATGAATTATTGCCAAAACTATACAAACACAAAAATCTTGCTCTCTCTTTCTTTATAATTAGTTTAGTTAAGGACACATACCTATATATTTTTCTTAAGTTATCTTAATAAATAGAACAAATATCACCAAATAGTGTTTCCTTACCTTTCTCCCAAACTTTTCAATCGACACAGTTGTGAAGAATGATCCGGCCAGTTGCAGAGAGCCGACGAAGAGCGCCAGAGTGTTAGGGCTCCACTGAGTGCCGGCGCGCTCGAACACATCGGCCGCGTAGTTCATGAGGGCGAAGCACCCCGATAGTGTCTGCATCGCCATGAGGACTAGTGTCATCCGAAGCGCCGAAAACGTGACGCGGTCGCGAACTGCAAACGTCAAAAAATGTTATCATCCATATCCATACTAATATTATAAATGCGAAAGTAACTCTGTCTGTCTGTTACTCAATCACACCTAAACTACTGAACCAATTTGCATAAAATTTGGTATGGAGATATTTCGATACCCGAGAAAGGACATAGGCTTCTTTTTACCCCGGGAAAATTACGCATAATGGGAAAATTAAGGTGGCGGACGAAGTCGCGGATAAAAGCTAGTTGGCTATAAATCATAATATATTCAATCATAAACTGATTAATTTATATTTAGTTTCTGCTCACGACTGCGTCCCACGAGAAAAGGTATCCCGGGTTAAAAAGTATCCTATCTGTCTGTGATACATAATCTAAGTAGAACTACTTATTATTCTGTGGTAGAACTAACTATTACAAACTACCTGATTGCAAAGTTTTCTCAATATCCCTTTAGTAGTTTTGGTGTGAAAGGGTTAGAAACATAACATGAGACCTTTAGAAGCTGAAAACCGAATAATTCAGGTTAATTTTGAACGTTTTTGAATCATAATACATTTAATGTGATTGTCTCGTATGGAATGCGATCACGCCATATTGCATTCCTACATAATTATTAGGCACCTATTTCGCGCTTGAATATGTATGTAATTTTATTTATTGTAAACGTTAACAAAGATATTTTGATTATTTATGGACATTGTTACGTCCCTAAGTATATTTGATGTCTCTGGTTTAACAGAAAAAATATTGAGAAACTTTATTAGGTAGGTGTTCCAAAATCCAAAAATCATTGAACCAAACTGGCACCAAGATAAACGAGAAGTAAAAAGACTTCTTCAAAGTAACATAGGTACCCGTCCCGGTTACTTGTCCGATATTTAATTGGCAAATTGATCAGTGCCCCTAGCGGCTCCCAGCCCCTATTTTTTGTCAGTATTTTTAAATGTCAAATAATTTTGCAATTGTGATTTAATAGAAATCATATATAACATTATCAAATAAGGAGAAAAGCGTGAGTTAGCACGTGTTTACAACTATACACCATAAATTAAATAATATAATATTTTGAGCGCCTGAAATAAAATTCGTTTAACTAGTTGTTAAGGCGCGTTAAACGCGTTAAGAAATTCTTTTCGCAACATCAAGATTTTTTTGAACCTAACACACGATGATGCGCACGATTAAAAGGATGCTAAAACATCATTTGTTAAATTTATTACTGATTCAATACGATTGACGATAAAGCTTATCTTCTTCTTATCGTATGATCAGTGGTCAACCTAGTGTCAAAGTTGTTCAAGCCGCCCGAAGCCCTTTGACATGGCTTAACGACTGTTACCTTAGTAAATAACAGCCGGGACCGACTTTTTACGTGCCCTCCGAAGTACGGAGACGCCCAGTTCAAATACCACTATGCGGTCACCCATCTATGGAATGACCGCGCCAACGGTTGCTTAACTCCACAGATCGTTTACCGACCGCTGAGCACAACTGGCTACGGGCGCCTCGATAAAGCTTATGAATGGATATATCTTGTATCAATCTATTGCACCATTGGTCATCGTAAATTTATAATACCTATTTTATTATTCTTTCTCCCACCGATCGATCACTATAACAACTTAAAATAAAGTATCTAGTCTTACTTTACCCACAGTGAGAAGAGACACGTGAGGCGCTTCGTCGTATCTTCGCTGTTCACTCTTTAACTTGTGCACTTCTTCGACTATTATCTTGTGGTCCTTGTGCAGGCCACGCAGCCATGATATCGTCTTGGCTGCTTTCTGAAACAAACAATTAAAACAATATAAATGTCAATATAGCTTATTGAAAATGCTACACTAACGGTTGCGTTTTTCAGAGGTAGAGGGTCAGTAGAAGCTTTAGTTCAAGTTTGTGGGGTCGCCACCCTTGTCCTCCGGCAGCCATCTTGTAAAAAGGGGTCATACAGCAAAATATGTAAGCCTAAAAAATGTTACATTTCAATGTACTAATAGGCTCGCTTCCCACTACTATTATCTGGAAATAACATTGTTAATGGTGAAACGTAGGGGTTTTTCATACATCTAAGTCTACACCTTGAGGTATAAGAGTGGTGATATTATGTACATAATATATGTATAATATTGTATACGCAATGAGAATAAAATTACTGAACCAAGATTGACTTTGTGTAGGTATCAAAAACTTCTTTCTCAACCTTGAGACTTACTTATCATAATGTTTTTGTTAATGGGTTAATAAATATTGACCTAACAGTGAAATTAAATTGTTTTACAAAATTACACTGCTATTGTATGTTATCATAATTTAAAAATATAATCATTTCTTATCCAATTACATTCACTGAAAAGTAATACTTAGAGATTGTATAATTAAAATCAGTTGCAATATAAAAGTTCCAGTCCGTGCACAGAGGTCATTAACCTACCGTTATCCAGAGACAGCTGTAACTGTAGTCTAACAACTTAGAAGATAATCTTGTGTGCAAGGTTCGCGACTGACAGGTATACAACATTAAAAAATAATTCAGTAGCTCAATTCTTTACTACTAACGACAACGGACAACTGGCTAGCTATCTAGAAATTTTGCAGAAAAATTTGAACAGCGCCTCTAGCGGGCTTCGTAAGAACAATTTTGACAGTACATTTTAAATGTTAAACTTTCTATACTCGACACAGTACTGACTATAGATAGTCGCGCTATAGAATACTTTACTACTTTACACTTACTGTTCCTTTCAGTATATACACAGAAATATCTAAGAAGATTGTGCATACCAAGGCTCTCTACTAAGTTATAACTTCTAAACTTTCGCGTTGCATGATTAATATAATAGGATGCGTGAATTCTCTACTAAGTTATAAGAATAACTAACCTTCTCTTGTCCAATTTTCAGCAAATAATTCGGTGATTCAGGCATAAAGCAGAACAGGAGCACATGAACCCCAGATACAGCCAAATAGACTCCTTGGTTCACTTTGTATGAGACCAGCATGCCCACAGCGTAAACAAATATGACCCCAAGTTTGCAAACTGTCATGTTTAAAGACCCCAAAGCTCCTCTGAGGGTGTCTTCGGATATTTCCTTGACATAAACTGGTACGACCACGAAGCAACCTCCCGCTGCAAGTCCGGCGATGACTCGTGCTATAATGAGAGTCGATGGCATGATCGCTGCTAGTTTGATTGTCCAGGATATCTGGAAACAGGAAATTTACATTAGTATAAGGACTGGCTTCTTAAAAAAATTATCTTGTCTGGCTCAAAACATAGGTAGGTGTATTCATATTAGTATATTGGCCAGCGTGGTGAATTGAAGGTCTCATCCCGACCTCGTACGGGAGAAAATCTTCGCCTAGCAGTGGTTCTAATATAACTAAATTAACGACCTGGGAATATAACCTGAGACCTCATGATCAGCATTCTGATGTCCGCGCAGAAACGTTAATCTTCGAAAACAATAATATCTCAGTAGCTTAAACTTTTAAATCTATAATTTATATTGATATGATTAATGGATGTATATTATAATTTTAAATGAGATGCAGTTTCAAGGTTTCCTCTCGTAATTTGTAGCATGATAGTCGCATTTTAAACGAAAACCTTAATATTATAATTACATTAACATAAAACCTCTCTAATTTTGTTTCTTATTTGAGAACTGGCCGTGGTCGCAAACTGACTGTCTCAAATCGGTTTTTTTTAAACACAACTCCCGCACTAAGAACTGCTCATGTGTCGCGGGAACTTTTACAAACGTACAAACGACGGACGCAAAGCACAACCAGACCCGAAACAATTATTTGTGGATGGCACAAATAATAGTTCTGTGTGGGAATCGAACCCCCGACCTCCCGACGCAATGGTAACGGCGTAGTGACCACTGCGCCACGGAGGCAGACATGACTTCTTGACCGTCTTACCTTCTTATTCATAAACACACTATAAACCTATTTTAGTTAAAAAGCTACTATAATATGTTTCCTCATTTTCATTTAGTTAAGGAGTGAAAGAAACAAAACACTTTATAAGCCTTTCATAATTTCATATATTTTTATGAATAAGGGTCTTTTAAGAAAGGTGAACATTATAATTTCTTATCTCATGGTCCACGCGGACGAAGACACGGGTAAGAGCTTCTTTTCAATAGGTATTGGAATTATATTGCGTGCAAGAATGCGACCTTTACTATATAATTAAACAACACTCAGTCAATAATTCAAGCACGTTTATAACGTGTTTAATTTGTCGACTGTTAAGTAAAACAAATAAACTGTGTGGGTTTTGTTAAGACGTATATATGTGACGCAAATAGATGCAATAAAATTATGAATTAAGATTGAGTTCAGTAACTTTATAATCTGCGCTCTAATTTTGCCTGTAAAATACCTTGCGTTAAAGGTTTTTAACCCTAAAATAATCCCGTTCTATTATTTTCTATCGTATGGTTAGTGGTTATCCTATACTGGGGCCATTTCAAACGCGAGAACTAAGTCATGTCATTTTATCGGAGTCTCTCGCTCGCACTTACACATTGTCACATTCATTTCATTCTTTTCATTATGGGGAAGTTCGCACGTTTGTAATTGCCTGAATATTATAGTGTCAAAGTTGTTCAAGCCGCCAGAAAGGCCTTTGACATGGCTTAACGACTGTTACCTTAATTGACAACAACCGGTACCGGCTTTTAACGTGCTCTCCGAAGCATGGAGACGTTGTGCTCAGATACCACTATGCGGTCATCCATCTATGGTATGACCGCAACAACGGTTGCTTAACTTACAGATTGTTTACCGAACAGTGAGCGCTTTTCCGTTTAGTATTTAACTAGTTCAAAGTTTGTATTATAGGTAGTAGAAAAGATGTGGCAAAGACTAAGTTATACAACACATAGTAAAATATTAGGTCGGGGAAGAAGTCTTTTCGCATTATAGTATGTATGAATTTGTAATAAAATCTTTTCTCTACACAAAAAACCTCGATATTTGGGTATCTCACGAGCTCACAGAAAGAAACCTAATAAACCGTGTACTATCATTTGTGATTCTTGAAGCCAAAGAGATTTTATTACAAGTTCGTACATAGTATTATGCGAGAAGACCTTTTCCCCGACCTAATATTACGAATGTAGAAATTCGCCTATATTGTATGCATAGCGCATCGTATTGGAAACTTTCTCAACGCATACAAGCAACAAACACACTTTAAAATACTATTCGTTAAACAATTTCAGTTATTTGTGGCTAATTGCTACAAGTCTGTTTCAGTATGCGTGTTGCAATAAGTAGAATTTCAGTTAACTAATTGGATTTGTAACTAGCTAATGCTTGCGGCTCTAGTCGTGTTATTTCATAGCAGCTCATTTCCTTCAGTAGATTTCGAGGGAACCTTACTTCTTACTAATATTAAAAACGTGCAAGATGTTTGCCTGGACGTTTGTTACTCAATCACGCCAAAATTGCTGAATGGATTTTGATAAAATTTTGAAAGACAGTTTATGATCTTGAATAACACATAGGATTTTTGTCCCGAAAAATCTTGTAGGGCGGATTAAGATGCGTGCAGAAGCAAAGGATTTTTGTCCCGGGAAATGTTTTCGATGCCGAAGAAGCGGGCAGAAATACCTAGTAGATTAATAAAATAATATTTTTTCCAGGGATGTCTATTCAATTTTGACCTGTAATTTATTTTCTTCAGATCTAAAGTGAAGTTGTAATCAAAATAACAAAATACTTAGTGATAATATTATGGTGGCCTAGTTATTTAACAAATTAAGATCTCTTGTTATTCTAAGTGGGCGTCAAGGCAAACGAAGTCCATTTAAAATGAATTAGTTATAATTATCCCTGTTAACACATTTACTTGAGTACAATAATTAGTATAACAGTTAAGTACCATTAGAAGTTAATCTTCATTTTGTTTAAACTAGCTTTGCACCCACGGCATTTCCTGCGTGGCATTTAAATTATAAGTGAAATTTCCAAAATCCTCTCTTAGTGCTTCTTTACACTTTCTAAGGAGACTTTATATGAAATTTCAACTTTCTATGCTCAGTAGTTTCGGTTGTGCGTTGTCTATCAGTCAGTCAGTAAGTCAGTAACGAAAGAGTTTTATGTATTTTGATTGATTGGAATAAAAATCTACCCCAGATTCAGATAAAGGCAGAAGGCAGGCAACTATAAAACAAAAATCATTATTCATTAGAGTAATGTTGTTTTACAACAGTAATTTGTGATGCGTGAAATACATGGTTCCTCAAGCATAAAGATTGCTAGCTATTGAAACAACGATAATGGATACATCTTTCTACATGTACATAATTCGGACATCGTATAGGTAAAAGGTACGTTTAAGTGGCGCGTGGATTGCTAACATAAATCAATTTTAACGTATTTACTTTAAAATATTTTAGAAAACGGCATATCTTTTGAAAGCAAGAATAAAGATTTTATTGCATTGTGAAATGCGTCTTATACGTCAAAAACTTTGTGAAAATTAAACTGTGAAAAGGATGAAATAAGTCCGGTATATAATTGATTTAACTGTCACCTCCTAATCCAAATTGTCCTAATTTAAGATCGTATAATTGTAACCAGAATTCGCCTCTAGACGGTTATAGAATGCCGGTTTTGAGTATTTGACTCATTATGCTACTATGATTAAGGCGTTATGGCTTCTCTCTCTCTCTCTTGAAAGAGATAACAGTAATAAAGAAAAACACAAGCAATATCTTACGGATTCTCTCTCTTTGAAAGGGGCTATAACAATAACAAACACAAACAATACTCACACAAGACAACAAAGAAACTAAAATAACGCAGATCTTTCTTCCATATCTATCTGAAGCATAACTGAAGAACGGTATCCCGCAGATAGCCGCGAGTGGTAGTGCCGCGGCCATCCACGACACATCGTTGTCTGTCAGCGGGGCGCGCGCGGGCGTGGCCTGGGACTTGAGCAGCGGCCCCATGGGAGACAGCCAGCCGATCTGGATGCCATATGTGAATGTCGGTATTGTAGCTGGAAGGAAAAGGAAAATTACACATTTAATGAAATATATGTAGTAAATGTCTCTGTGGCGCGGTTCGGTAGTTTATTTGACTGCTGTTCGTATTGGGAGTCGGTTAACGGGTTCGATTCGCGGGTTGGGCTTTGGACGACCTCCGTGGCGCAGTGGTTAAGTTGGTCGCCAGGCCACTACCATTGCGTCAGGAGGTCTTGGGTCCGATTCCTATGCCACTTATTTATACGATCCACAAATAGTTGTTTCACACAACACAAGAGCAATTCATAGCGCGGGAGTTGTCTTAAACAAAATAATTTATATTAAGTACAATATTTCTCAATATCGGATATATGGCAATGGGCTCGACCCTATTATATGGGACTAATATAAGTATTGATGGCGAAGCAAACCGCTCCACAGAGATGTAGTTAGAATTAATTCAGTGTAGGAGAAAATAATGGCTAATAAACTATACAGTTCTATAACAGTTGAGAGTATATAGTTTCAGTTCATTAAACAATAAATATGAAGTTCTTAGTACAATTGACATTGAAAATGATAACGATTCAGCGTGGCTCAGTGAGTGATGTATCGTTTTATATTTATGTATGAGTAATACTATCTATCTATAAATGTGCACTGGTATGTAGCATACTGTAGGCATCATATCTAGCAGTACCTACTGTCACGAGCACGAGTATGACCGATATTTTTCAACGTATTTTTTTATCAAGAAACATAATTGAACTTAGTTTTGAGTTGTGTTTGATTGGAGTTAACCAATATAGAACTCAGCCAGGAGGGAAAGAATCCTTTTTCCCTGAATGATTGGAATAGTCCAGTGATTGTATATTAATTTATTTCGTTTATTCCCATCTGCCACCTCTGAGCTTGCCACCGGGGTGGTGGTTGGCACTAATAAGTGGCGTTATAATACAGAGGTTTATTCGCATTACTATATTTCTAGCCATGGATTCGTTAAATGCTGACATTAAACTGCCATAAGCATAGAATGTTCACTTAAATACATTTTCATTATAATCTACTAATTAATTAAGAAATTTTTTTCAAAACGTGAGTGTAATCATATTTATGCTCATGACTGTACTTACTTTAATGATGCAATTTATTTGACACATTACTTTGCCGCGGTAATTTTTACATTGATTAATGATGCACGAGTACTCTTCGTATAATAACATTATTTTACTTCGCTAATGATTTAAATATATTATATTGTCTCGTTAACGTTTAATGGTAGTTTTTTGTATTTTTATTTTATTATTATGCCACTCTAAAAGCAACAATAATAACTTTGAACCGTGCCTTTGCTTGCATGGCCGTTCTTAGAGAAAACAGTGGCAGTCTCGTCTTTCCCCGGGAATGCATTTATGTTTGTGCTACATGGGTACATAAATGCCCTAAATGGGGGAAACCATTAAGTCACAAAAGTGGCAGACAATAACAAGAGGTGTAAAGTAATTAAGTACAAATAACCAGCTTATCTGCTCTACACAGCTCTACCACGACGATGATAAACAGAACGACCCCCCACCAGCCATTTAGGGGTAGTTAGCTTCTGCTCTATGTTCTATTTAATATCATATGAGTTAATCTAGGTTATAAACTATATCTGCAGTCAAGTTAATCAAAAACTGTCTAGTAGTTTTGCTGTGATCGAGTAATAGACATTGAGTACATGCAAAGTTTCGAACTCGCACTTGGCCAGTGTAGTGGACTCAAGGCCTAACACCTCCATCACCCGGGAGGAGACACCAGTCTAGGTTTATATAAATAAAGTATAGTTATGACGTTTTTAACTGAGGAAGTATGAGGAAGTCGAGAGCAACACATACGTACAGATCTGAATGTTGCACGTCATCGTGTACGTTTCTGCTTAATGTTAATTCTCACTCATTGTTTAAATACGAACTCTATATTTGGCACACGTACTTCGGTACTTTATAATACATACGCGTCATTATTTCCTCTTTATAAAACACTAGTTTTCCGCCTGCGGCTTTGTCCTCGTGAAATTTCCAAAAATCCTTAGTGCTCCTATACATTTCCTAAAGAATCTTCATACCGCAACTTCGGCTGCGCGTTGTCCATCAGTCAGCCAGTCAGTAATGGAAGAGTTTTATATTAAGAATATTGACTGGTTTATACGGTCCCCGTTATTATTATTTTTTTAACCTTTTTCTTCGTTCTTTCTTCGGTATAGGGTGGCAAAAGTCCGATGAACCGTGGAGGGAAACTAGTTTCAATATTCAATACCTTAATTCACTAAAAGGAATCGTGCTTTTATTTGAAAGATTAAACGATCTGCTTTTTTGACTATCCAGTTGCATAAAAGGAGTTCTAGAATAGTGTCCAATGGATGTGTATTGTGGACACTTCTAGGCACTATAAACTAAGTTCTGCACAGTTGACTAGTTACAATGAATCTGGTCGCCGTAGTCGAATTACGGCTAGTTGGATTTTTCTTTTCTAATATAGATATCTCAGTAAAAGTCTTTCATGATTTCCAGGGTTAATAAAATTGATATTGCACACCACTTCTAAATAATGAGTATCCGAAAGTTTATCATGAGGAAATGTGATGTTTTAATACATAACATGCTGCCACTAAATCTATCGAACAGTTTATCCAACAGTTATCCGTTTGTTTGTTTGTTTGTTTGTCGTATGGTTCACTAACCGGCTGTTCACTAACCGGGCGGCTTGAACAACTTTGACACTAGGTTGACAGTGGTTGACCACTGTCAACCTAGTGTCAAAGTTGTTCAAGCCGCCCGAAAGGCCTTTGACATGGCTTAACGACTCTTATCTTAGTAGACGACAGCCGGGACCGACTTTTTACGTGCCCTCCGAAGCACGGAGACGCCCAGCTCAAATACCACTATGTGGTCACCCATCTATGGAATGACCGCACCAACGGTTGCTTAACCCACAGATCGTTTATCGACCGGTGAGCGCAACTGGCTATGGGCGCCTCACATTTATCCGTAACCTGTGAAACTCGCTCTTAATGTATACCCGCCGATTTATTTACAAATATGTCTACAATTGAGTAATTAGCATTGAAACACGTCAGAGGCGGGGACGTGACACTTATAACAAGTAAATACTATGCAAATACATACAAGCATACATACATACATACAAATATTTACTATACGTTCAATGACATCATCCTTGATTCATCAAGGACGTAACGAAGAAATAAGAATAATTAAATAAATTTAACCCATTAATGTCCCACTGCTGGGTAAGGGTCTCCTCCCGTAATGAGGGAGGGGTTAGGCCTTGAGTCCACCACGCTCGCTAAGAGCTGGTTGGGGACTTTGCATTACTTTAAGAACTGTGTAAAAGAACTCTCAGACATGCAAGGTTGCATCACGATGTTTTACTTAATCATTCGTACAAGTGAGAATTATTTCTAATTTCTAATACACACATAACTTCTAAAAGTCATTAGTGGGTTCGAACCATCGACGACTTGTGTAGGAGGTGCATTCTTAGACCACTCGGCTATCACTGTTTAGAAGAACAAAACTTTTTGTATGACATTGCCTCTGTGGTCTGAATACGACTGCCGAACACAAGGTTTGCGGTTCCCGGGCAAATTGGTACTGTAGGTTATAGCGTCGGTTACAACAACCTATCTGCAAGGATAGGCTTACTTTGTTTATCTTTATTATAATGTCTACACTTTCAGATCATCATATTCATAACACACGTAACTTTGAAAAGTCATATATTGGTTTGCTTCAGGTTCAAAGTTAACCTACTTGCGTAGGCTAATGCTTATTAAATACTTTCATCAAATACAAGCACAGCCACAAGAGTAAATAATATTATAAACATTGTATTTGTCACGTTTAGTTCAAAAAGTGCGTTAAGATAATACATGTCCTTATTAGTACTAGTCGTATAAGTAAAGGGCCTGACGAACACTTTCGCTTATGTAGAAATCGAAACTATGGGCTGGCAACTTAATAGAGAGTCTTGGCATGCACGATTTATTTAGATTTTATTTAATGATTGGGTATATTTATTAGGTTGGGGAAAAGTCTTTTCGCATTATAGTATGTGTGAACTCGTAATAAAATCTCTTTGGCTTCAAGAATCACAAATGAGTACATGGTTCATTAGGTTTCTTTCAGTGAGCTTGTGAGGTACCCAAATATCGAGCTTTTTTGTGTAGAGAAAAGATTTTATTACAAGTTTATACATACTATAATGCGAGAACACTTTCTCCCAGACCTAATATTTCTAAAATAAATAGCTGTATCAAACAAGCTACTGTCAGCTACATAGGCCTGCGGGTCACTGATGTTCTACATTCTGAATTTTCGTACCTCCATCAGTTTCGAACTATTTGTACAAGACTTTTAACGAAGTTGTTAGGCTTCAGGAGCTACAGGTACTAGTTTTTATTTGTACTTATTAACTAGTAAAATGCAATGGTATGTTTCGAAAATACTACTTTATCTGCGTAAAAAGTATCGATTATACTGGACTGTCTTAGAGGTTTAAGAGTAAGCAGTAAGGTCCGCGCGCCTGTTAAATTTATTTCAGCTGTTTTGCGTGAAAGTGTTGCATCCATTAAATCCCTTCAGAGGTATTTTGTGAGAGTATAGAATCCATTTAAACTGTCGCATTATAGGTAGGTAAGTAGAAGTAATACTTATTTAAGTACGAGTAGGAATGTTTTCAATTACGAAATTAAAGTTTATATATTTGTTAAGGGTCAAGAATATACAAAATATTGTTAAAAAAGGTATAGCTTTTTTCATTTAATTTCTTGCCAGCAAATAAATCATCATTTTTGAAAATTCTATTAGTAATTAGTGCTTGAAATAAAAAGGTGTAATTAGCAAACTCTAAGTTATTCTCTATGTGCAGAAACATAAAGGTACCTACTCTACATAACACTCATTAAAAGCCATTCTGAACAAGTACAATGTAAGCTTTATGCATTATTTTACTTTTAAACACATGTTACAAAGTCAAGAGTAAAGTAAATAAAACGATACATGATCTGACTCGACAACTGAACAAACATGTACATAAATACGTTTTTTTATTATAAACTCTATGTACCTACCTAACATGCAATGAGAAGATACTGGCCAAATAGATACTTTTTTAAATATTAAATTTTAAATATTATTATTACCTATAAGTGCAGTAAGTATTTGTCTTTTCGCACTACTTTCATTTTTCCGCCGGTCCATGTTGGCTCAATGATTCGTGATCCGAATGCACGAATAAAAAAAAAACAAAGTCACTTGTAGGTTAACTTTTGACAAAACAAATATGAAAACACCACTTTTATTCAACACACTGCATAAATGTATTACTGTTTTGTTGTTTTTATTTATATTTTAATTTAAAATCACGATTTTTATCGCAAATTTCTTGCGCTTGCGTTCACGCTGACGTCTGTCAAACAACTGCTATTATAACCTATAATCGTTCGTTCTAGGTAACTGTTATGCAAACGCAAAGTTATGTCATCATCGATGTTTTTCATAACTGAACCTTATCTGTTCTTGTTAGAGTTTAAATTCAAATGATAAAGAGTTTATCAACTGCAGAGTGTATTAGCTGCGGCGCCGACTGACCGAATTCGATGACCGTTGATTTAGAAGTTGCTTTACGAATTTATACTCTATTGTTAATGAAATAAAGACTATTATAAGTTTAATTTTATGTTCAATTTAGTTTGTGAACATGTGTGTACATAGATGTTTCCCGGCGGTTTCGTAGAAAGTGTGAATGAATCCGGGAGGCGTGTATGTGTTGACAATGAATTGTGTTACATAAATTAATATCTTTATTAGAATCGATGGGGATTTTTCCCGGTCGTTTTATTGAACTGAATTTGTTAGTATCCTGTTCTAGAATATTTTTCCTCTTGACCGTGGCGTCTGTCTGTCTATTGTTATTGCATAACTTTTAATTTACATTACACCATTACATTTTTGCAAAATTGATGCCGATAAATATGTTAACGAACTAAGAATTTGTAAAGAGAAGTAGAGAATCAAGTACTTAATCTGAGATGGTTACTGAATCATTTTAAACTATAATAAGACTTAATTCTTAAAAAGTACTGATAAAGAGACTAATTAAATAACAATGAGAAAAAGCAAACGACGGCTTATTACATTTTCTAAAAATCTCTGTGGCATGGTCGAGTGTATGCCGCGCAAGAGGTCTAGGTTCGAATCCTGGGTCGGACAAAAGTATCTGCTAAGATTATCTGTCAACAATTTCACAGAAATTGCCCGGAGTTAGGATATAAAGCCGTCGGAACAACTGCACTACGGCGGCCAGTTCGAATGAAACTGACCACCATAGCTTGGGCATTATTATATACATACTTTCCTTCTTTATAACAACTAGTACCTATTACCTTTTGTTATTCTACTATTTGTAATTCGTATGGTGTTTGTGTGTCCATATTGACTCAGCATTACATAGATAACAGGAGTCTTAAGATAAATGAGATGATTACTAGTCTCTTATCATTTTATTGTCTAATGCTGGGCAAATAGTATTAAACAGCTTATACGTACATTGCTATGAAACTATAAAGAGCACTAATAAAATAAATAAATGAATAATAAATTTTGCTACTTTGTAGCGTGTCGAGGTCTCGGGTTCGAAATCCGAATCGGAACAAAAGAAATATTTTCGCTGTCTGCTTGGCAAGGGTATCCTCCCCAATCTTCTTATCGTATGGTTTGTGGTCAACCAAGAAGTGTCAAAGTTGTTCAAGCCGCTCGAAGGCCTTAAACGTGGCTTAACGACTGTTATCTTTATTGACAATAACCGGGACCGACGTTTTACGTGCCCTTCGAAGCACGGAGACACCCAATTCAAATACCACCATGCGATCACCCATCTATTGAATGACTGCGCCAAGGTTTGCTTAACCCATAGATCGTTTACCGACTGGTGAACACAACTGGCATAGATCATAGAGTACGCTTACATGATGAAGGGTTTATACCTTATTTTAGAGTTGGTAAATTACACCACTATTACTCCTTGTATATGGCAGCCAGACCACAATTTAACTGTCATACTGGAATTTTCAAGATATTGATGAACAAAAGCTCTCTTCCGCATATTTGTCATGCAGGCTATAACCACTTTTTTCTGCAAGGTCAGCTGTGAAATATTTAAATCTACTGCACGTGTCTTGTATTGAGAAAGAATTACGAAACAAATAAATAAATATTTACGCCTCAAAATTCTTTATTAATACAATACTTCTATGGAAACTAAAAAACATGTAAACTGCGCGTCTCTTTGTACTCCAGGAATCACTAGAATAGCTGTTCCTATTTAAGTGAAACATTTGGGTGTCATTATAAGTTAAAGATTACGTAGTTATAAAGTAATATTTTTTTAAATTGCCTCAACTAAATACTCAGAAAACAACAAACCCAGCAGTTTGGAATAGAATAGAAAACATAATACAAAGATCAACAGTCGGAAACCAACATGTTCATAAACACACTTCTTTTTGTCGCGCAGTCGGGTAAAAAAGTTATGTTCGGGGATAAAATATTTCTAGACACTTATACAGAGAAACTTTGGGATGAAATGTGTTGAATGATACGTCTATTGTTATAAAATCTTGTCTATTGTCGAGCTAGATAAAGTATATAGGGGACGCCAATACACGCACGTAGTCACCAAATAATGTAGCCTTTATTAAACAAGCATGTATATATTAGTACATAATGATTGAACGAATCTGTTCTAAGAAACTAGTTCTGAAACTAATCCAAAAGAATCGAACGACAATATAAAGTTAATAAAAACTGTTAAGTTATATTCAGAGGTCTTATAAACGCAACGAAAAAGAAAATTCGTTGCAATTTCGTCCGTCTCTTTCCACAATTCCGTCCGTTATTAAATGTCAGTCAATCTAGGTATGTACAAGCAAATATAATAGGAAATTTTCATAAACAAACGTCTAAAATATTTGACGAATTTTTTTCTTAACCCTTGCAAACCCTAACAGCCAAGGACTCATTTGAAAGAAGACTGAACTTGGGGTCTATCACGTTTCTCAGTTGAAAACCATTTGAAAGCCACTGTGCTGTACATTGATACCTATCCACAATTACAGTGATGAACACGTTACATCAAAATAGCAATGTACTGAAATATAATATAATAGTGACTAGCCATTTGACGTATCTACACCAGTTGTCAACTGAGATACGTGATTCTGGTACTTTTCAAATTGGTACTAGGAAATGTTATTTGCCAGATTGCCTTACTACGTTGCCCAATCTAAAATATAAATAAATAAATAAAGACATAAAACAAATCAATATTGTAAGCCTATAAGCAATAAAAATAAATGCATTTACAAGTAACAAATGTAGTGGTACTGGTTTTTTATTAATATATTTATAAGATGTGGATGTTTATTCTGTGTGCGTTGCTATGGACTTTTGTTTTAATACCTGATAGCTTTGGCAAGATATGGGAATCTGTTGAAGGTAAGTCCGTTGAAACAATTAGGGCTGCGTTTTCTAGACGGCGCACTTTTGCAGTGTGAACGAGGTGCCCTGTAGAAGCTTATTATTATTTTTATTTTCGGATATATTAGGTCGGGGAAAAAGTCTTTTCGCATTATAATATGTATGAACTTGTAATAAAATCTCTTTGGCTTCAAGAATTACAAAAGAGTAACACGGTTAATTAGGTTTCTTTCAGTGAGCTCGTGAGGTACCCAAATATCGAGCTTTTTGTGTAGAGAAAAGATTTTATTACAAGTTCATACATACTATAATGCGAAAAGACTTTTCCCCCGCCTAGTATAATCGAACACTTATTTATGAGCTGTCAAACTTGTCCTATATATATCTTTGATACATTAGAGAATGCAGAAGCAGAATACCTTCCAATCCTCTCAAACAATCGTCGGTCGTTCGACAAACCGATACTCCGCATGAAGAACCAACACGCGATCATTACGGAGAGGCACAAGGCTCTCAGGATCCGGGGCGGGAACGTGACGGACACGAAGAACTACCCGTACATGGCCGCCATTATAATCAACGGCAAGATGTGGTGCGCCGGCACGCTTGTTGATGAGAACTGGGTCGTAACCGCAGCACACTGCTTGAATTAGTAAGAATATTTGTGTTATTTTTTATTTCTTAAAAAGACAATTCCCGCATTGCTCTTGTGCCGCGGGGAGTTTTACAAACATGGAAACAACGGACACAAAGTACAACCAAAATTTTTGGATAGCACATTAATTAATTGTTTCTTGTGCGAATCGAATGCCGAATGGTAGCCATCCCCCATAGTATTATGACTGTGAAAATATGTTTGTGAAGATCTCACGGGTAAACAGTTGAACCAATTTTAGACAAACATTATTTCACCATCCAAGCGTAAGAATTCGTAGTCACAACTAGTCATGAAGGTTAAATCTTAACTTTATTCAGAGCCAGCTTCCAGTAATAAATGAACCTTCCCGCAGCGTTCTCCACGTGTCTCCCATCAGGGGTTTGGGAGGGTATGTGAAGGTACGAGTGGGCAGTGCCCGGCCTCACGAGGGAGGGAAACTTGTCGACGTGGCCGGAGCCGTCAGACATCCCAAGTTTGAAGAGGAACCTGTTCCTCATGCTGATGTTGCACTACTTAAACTAGCTGAAAAATTGCGTAAGTCCTTAAAAGAGCATAAATCCTACTAATATTATAAATGCGAAAGTTTGTGAGTATGTATGGATGTTTAATACTCTTTCACGCAAATACTACTGAATCGATTAGGATGAAATTTAGTATGTAGGTAGCTGAAGACCCAGAATAAGGCTAAGGCTACTTTTTATCCCAAAGTTGCCGAGGGATCGGGATTTTCACGGGAAGGGTTTCCACGCGGAAAAAGTCGCGGGCGGCCTCTAATGGTTAGATAGATGTACATCTCACGAATTTCTTCTGAAAGTGGAGGTCTTTCATGAAGTTGCTTGCGTGATTAGGTTATTAAGTTTTTGACTGTGGTTTAAGCTGTTTTAAATTGGATATGAGGTTGATGAGTCTATTGAACTAACGCTGGTTGCACCAGTGAGTTCATCTAATCGTGTTTTTTTGTGTTCTCGTTACTTAAAAACTTGGCAGACGCAATTAATAGCGAACTATTTTGTCAAAGACTGTAATATTTAATATAAAAAAATTTGCAATTGAAGATTCTGTAATAAATATCAAGGCCTGAAGTTACGTGTTTTGTTCTTCAAAAATGATTTGTTTCAGCTTTGGACAGATACATCAATATTCTCAAGATCTACCGGGGCTCGGAGGAGCCGTTCGCTCAGAGCTTCGTCAGTGTTAGTGGATGGGGAGCAACAAGGGTAATTGTAGCCGTTGTAGCCAATGTACAGTCAGCTCCAAAAATCGCTGAACATGTTCAATCTTTCGAAACCCTATATTTGTAGTATTGCATATTTTCTATCGAGAAAACATCTGTCGCATGGTTAGTGGTCAACCTAGTGTCAAAGTTGTTCAAGCCTTTGACGTGGCTTAACGACTGTTATCTGAATACACAATAATCGGGACCAATTTTTTACGTACCCTCCGAAGCACGGAGACGCCCTTTTCAAATACCATTTTGCGGTCATCCATCAATGGAATGACCGCGCCAAGCTTGCTTAACCCACAGATCGTTTACTGACCGGTGAGCACAACTGGCTATACGCGCCTCGTATAATAAGTGGCTACTTCTCACAGGGTACAGACACTTCCTTTAGGGAGCATACTCCCGACCTGATGGTAGCCCGGCTGAAGGTGCGCTCGCAGGGCTACTGCAAGGACGCGTACCAGCTCGTCAACGGGTTCCAGTTCACTCCTGACTTCTTCTGCGCTTCTCTCAGGAATGGCACCAGAGATGCCTGCTTGGTAACTAGTTGAATATATTTTTAATTGTCTTCCAGTGCATTGTGTGATGTGTTCACTGCTCGGTCGGACCAAAATTGATTGCAATTTTCTATTGAGAAAATCTTAGTGATACCTTAGAGTATACGTTGAAGCCACAACACTCTGTAATTTATTTTTTTTGCTTTTGACGTAAAACGTACAAACAACGGACACAAAGTACAACCAGACCCGAAACAAAAATTGTTCCGTGTGGGAATCGAACCCACGACGCAATGGTAGCGGCGTTGCGACCTAAACCACTGCGCCACGGAGGCAGTCAAAATTCTAAATACTTTTCGCAGTTGTTTGTTTATTAATGAAACTGCGGTTAAATATTGGTTAGCACTTCTTGGGCCCTTCGCCCACGGTGACTTTTTGTAGCGATGCAAACGCTACAAAAAGTCAAAACACTTCTAACGCGTGCTAGTCGCCTTTGCAACGAGCTACAGTAGCGATGCAACCGCGATTGAATCGCGTTTGCATTGCGACTGAATCTGGGCCCGTGGGTGTGCCCTCGACACAGCTAGCGACCACTTTGCGTCTGTATCAATGCGAAGCGCGAAAGCATCGCGTTTGCATCGCTACATAAAGTCGCCGTGGGCTAGGGGCCTTACGTGTAATCGTGGTATGTTGCTGTCAGTTCGACGCAGGCGCTCCGGCCGTACAACGGAACGCACTGATGGGCATCATGAGCTTCGGACCTGATCACTGCGGCCACGAGTTCCAACCAGCCGTGTTCATTAAAGCGTTTTATTTTAGGTAAGGAAAATCTAAACAATCTTTTCACCAAATTTTCGGGTGCTCAAAAACCCAGAAGCCGCGGATTACTTTATTATTTCCCCTTTTTTCACATAATTTTGCAAACATTCTTGGAGAAGAGTAGGTATAATCTCAAATTAAAGAGTTAATTAGATCCACTATGCTGGCCAATTATTAACACTGAAAGAATTTTTCAAATCGTAGTAGTAGTTCCTGAGATTAGCGCGTTCAAACAAACAAACAAACAAACTCTTCAGCTTTCTAATATTAGTATAAATTAACTGCTTCTGTGGCGCGGTCGGTAGTATCGAATCCTGGATCGGGCCAAAAGGTCTTTTCTGAGATTTTCTGTTAAGAATTTCTTAGAGATAGCCCGGAGTTGGGAAGTTGAGGCAACTCAACTTCGTCGTGTCGGTTATCCGTCCCACCAGACTATGAGAGTGAAGGAATAGAGAGTGTACCTATGTATTGTGCACACACTTGGACACTATAAACAAAGTCCTGCACAGATTTTTTGGCCAGTTTCAATGTAACTGACCGCCTTAGCCGTATATCGGCTAGGAGGACATTAAAGATTAGATTATAATTTCAACAAGGAATATGTCCGCAGAGACTTCGTTAGGACAACGATAGCGGCGTACAAGACGACTAAAGAGTTGATGAGTGCCATTGAGGAGGCGGACCCGGAGCTCGAGCCAGCCATCCGCGAACCGGTAGTGCCTGATGAAAACGACCTCATCCCGTGATACACAATCCATAAACAGCGGGATACTGAAACATTAATAAATTTTAAATCAAGTATAATTAAAATAAATCATTGGACAACTCACACGCGGTCATTTGATTCCAAACTAAGCAGAGCTTGTACAATGGTAACCCAATAACTGAAGAATATGAGTATGTTTATACTTGTAACTTATATTATGCAAGCATACCCACTAAACCACCACGTGTGCCCTCGCTTCCGCTTGGCGGTGAGCAGCGGGATAACTGCCGAAGCATGAACCACAAGCCGCATGCCTCGCGGTCCCTCACCACGGGTGATCTCAACTCTCTCTATCTCGAAATTTATCCACGTTTCGCCATTATATATATAGAAAGAGGAATATTACCTTATACTGGGCACGTTACCGAACTACGGGCTACTATTGAATATTATAATATTGTAAATATAAGTTTAAAAATAATGTTATGCTTTATATGTATGTGTGTCGTACAATTTAAGAATATTGTGGATGTCTGTAATTGGCATTTGCTACTCCCTTGTTTTAACTGCAGAAATTATTGTTCTTGTTGACGTTTATTCTGTTAACATGCCTTATAAATAAATAAATAATAATCATGTAAATGTATCGCAACTCCGCCCGGCCAGGGAATTTAATCCTCATGCTGTAGAAGCCAGGATATAAAGGAAGGGTGGAATAGAATGAAACAACACAAACAGGCAAGTACAATAACATTCAGTCATGCTTGTCATCTGGTCGAGTGACTTGCTCGTATCGTAGCGCTGCTGCCTTCACGGCCTTGTCCTCGTCTGTCTTCAGGTTCAACGGCGCCACCGTCAGCTCAGGGTCGGCGTCTCTCATCGCCTCGATCAGCTCCTTTGTCGTTTTATACGAAGATATCGTACTTTTGACAAAGTCTCTGTAACAAAAACATTAAGCTACAGTACATCATCAGCCTGGCCTTTTTTCCATCTACATATGTTGGGGTCGGCTTCCAATTTCACCGGATGCAGCAGAGTACTAGTCTTTTTCATGGAGCGATTGCCTATTACTAACCGAGTTACCTTTTTTTGCGTCAGGAACATGCATTACAGCATGTCCCGCTCCAGGGGGAGGCGAGGGTCTGTCCGGCTCTCCCGCCGGCTAGGCGGTTCGGATTTAAATTTGGGCATACCTTCTAAAAATAGGCAAGGGGGGGGCGTTTATCGTCCCGACGCCTACACACGCGTCTTGCGCGGGATGGGAGGGGAGCCGCCACCTCTTTTACGGAAATGGCTTCTACTCGCAGACCGACAATTTTCTCACCGGCCAACCGGTGAGGAGGATTCTGGAGATGTCACCACGTATAGTCGACGAGGAGAACTCATCCTTGACGTGTACGCTCGCCCAAGCGCGCCGCGCGACCCCGCGCGCGTCTCCTGGCGGCCTCGTTACTGATTTTAATCATTCGGAAACTCATCTCCTGTATGTAGTACTTGACATGGTCACTCTCATCGATGTGACTCAGGTTGATGATGGGCTTTGCGTCAACCGGCGTCATAGTACTGACTTGGTTTGGGTCGTTTTGGTTGTTCATTCCTTTTATTATACCATTTCATGTTGAAATGAGAATTTCAATTTTGCGAAATTGCCTCGACAGTAGCGAGGCCGGGGCTGGGGCTCTCTAGGCGCCGCTTCCTCGCCGCCAGGACGTGTTGGCGATGCACTGCCTTCCGCGCCTCCACTTCTTGGAGCGCTGGCAGGAACCTTCCGCTTCGAGCCTTCTCGCTCCATGTATACAGTTACGCGAGGCCCGAAGGCTTTCGTGTCCAGGTCCCACACGGCGCCACGAGGCCACTACTGAATATCGACTATGAAAATTTGTCATGGTAACATACATACACGGCATCAGGATTGTTATTCCCGATGATGTAGACAGGGGGGTCTGAAATACACTCACGTCCATTAACATTGTAAGCCTCTTTGTTATATTTATATTAGGGGACACGCGAGCGGGTTACGATTAAGAAATAATCTAATATAAAATTTTAATGGACCAAAACAGGTTGTCCGCCCTGGGGATCGAACCCGAGACCTCATGAGCAGCAGTCATGTGTACTACCGTCCAGACCACAAAAGCAGTCGTACGTGTAAACAAAATAAGGATTTCCTTAAAATACAATGTCATATAACCGAGCGTTATCAGTTGATGACGCCATTATATCCTTATTATTCTCTCTCCCTCTACTCGTCAAACCCTGTGCATTCGTCATCGCGTCTGGTTACGTTTTAGTTTTGCGTCGAGCGATAACGCAAAACGCACCCACAGTATTGAAACAACAAGTTTATGGTATCGGCACCCTATGGAACCGACTCATAACAACGTGTTTTATTTTTCCTTTGATTTTATTTATCAGTCTGTCCGTTCTTCCACAGCTAACTAACTACTGTAAAAACATAAAGATAAATTTTGACAAACCGCTTAGATATATTTTGTCCACCTCAAATGGACTTATGTTATATGACCCGCGCAACTTCGCTTGCGTCACTTAAGAGAATGGGTCAAAATTTTCCCCGTTTTTGTAACATTTTTCGTTCCTACTCCGCTCCTAATGACCGTAGCGTGATGTTATATAGCCTATAACCTTCCTCGATAAATGGGCTATCTAACACTGAAAGATTTTTTAAAATCGGACCAGTAGTTCCTGAGATTAGCGCGTTCAAACAAACAAACAAACAAACAAACAAACAAACAAACAAACTCTTCAGCTTTATTATATTAGTATAGATTTTTCGCATTCTGTAAAACCTTGCATATAACATTGCTTTTTTCTTAAAGAGATGCAAAATATCGTAGCCAATATATACTTATTCTTAAAATCACGCCTTTTTCCTATAGGAGTAGGCATAGACCAAAGAACGCCTTTGTAACAATGCCTTCAAACTTCTTACATTGAATATTTTTTTCTGGTACTCTGCTCCTATTGGTCGTAGCGTGATGATATATAGCCTATAGCCTTCCTCGATAAATGGGCTATCTAACACTGAAATATTTTTTCAAATCGGACCAGTAGTTCCTGAGATTAGCGCGTTCAAACAAACAAGCTCTTCAGCTTTATAATATTAGTATAGATTACCGGAAATAGAAGGCCTTGATGAACACGGCTGGTTGGAACTCATGGCCGCAACGTTCAGGCCCGAAGCTCATGATGCCCACTAAACTGTTCTGTTGTACCGCGGGGGCGCCTGCGTCGAACTAAAAGCAATTTCACGAGGTTACGTGTTATGCTAACTTTACGAAATATTAGGTCGGGAATAAAGTGTTTTCGCATTATGGTATGTATGAACTTGTAATAAAATTTCTTTGGCTTCAAGAATCACAAATGAGTACACGGTTTATCAGGTATCTTTCAGTGAGCTCGTGAGGTACACAAATATCGAGCTTTTTTGTGTAAAGAAAAGATTTTATTAATACATACTATAATGCGAAAAGACTTTTTCCCAGACTTAATATTATCAGTTTGTTTTATTATAGACAACTTAGGAGAGAACGATGGCATTGCACCATCCATCGTTATTATAATTATTGGTTCTAAGTATTTCCTAAATACACATAAATATAGGCTTTACTACACATGCCACTGTCAGAGGCATAAGGGTCACAGATGCAAACCGTGAATCTTGCATACAAGACTCTCTACTGATATTTTTTTTAAATACAGCTCCCGCATTAAGAATTGCTCTTGTGTCGCGGGGACTTTTACAAACATACAAACAACGGACTCGAACCCACGACCTCCTAACGCAATGGTATCGACGTGTCGAAACCACTGCACCACGGAGGCAGCCGAAAACTCTTCAGCAATAATACAACTGAAAAAAAAGCAGGTTGTTACCAAGCAAGCGTCTCTGGTTCCGTTTCTGAGTGAGGCACAAAAGAAGTCGTCGGTGAACTGGAACCCGTTGACAAGCTGATACGCGTCCACGCAGTAGTGTTGAGAGCGAACCTTTAAGCGACCAAACCTCATGTCCGGAGTGTGTTCCCTGAACGCCGTGTCTGAACCCTGGGCATGCAACGTAAGATATAGAGTAATTTTCCTCTTCGAAAGTAATAAAATTACATTCAAAATTGTTTTTTTTACGAATTACTGATAGTTTTATGAAGAAACAGTTTTAACCTTTTTTTGGACTCAAGGAATAAGCCCTCTCTCATTACGGGAGGAGATCCTTGCTCAGCAATGGGACATTTATGAGTTAAATTTATTACTTATTGATAGTTTGATGAAGAAACAGCAACTACTTCTTTAGATATGTATGTATTACATACGTACCTATGGAATTTTTTGTCAACAACCTGACGTTAGTACGTTTAGGTCGCTAGTACATTAGAATACTATACTTTAGTTTTGAAGAAAAATGTTGAAAAGTAAAATATGTTACCCTGCTAGCTCCCCATCCTGCGACCACGACGAAGCTCTGTGCGTAAGGCTCCTTAGTCCCTTGGTAAATCTTGATCAGGTCGATAAACTTGCCGAATGCTACAACACAATGCTGCTTCTGTACATTTATTCTTACGAGTTCCAACATCATTACCATTAGACACAGACACATGCTAATTATCAAAATTAGTTAACATTCTTGATTGAAGAATGAATTGAAAATATTTGAATATATGATTTAGATTGTGGCTCAGTTGGTATTGTAATCGAGGGTGATCATGAGCACGAGCAAATGTTTTCATATGAAACCAACACAATTAATAAAGGTTTATTTTAGTTTTGCAAACTTTTATCAATTGTGTTGGTTTCATATGAAGTTACCCAAATTGACCTTAGTTATAAACGACAGTGTACTATACTTACGCACATTCTCAGCTAGCTTCAACAGCGCTACGTCGGCGTGAGGTACGGGTTCCTCCTCAAACTTGGGGTGCCTCACCACGCCGGCCACGTCGATCAGCAGCCCGCCCTCGTGAGGGAAGGCACTGCCTACTCGCACCTTCACGAAATGCCCCACTGATCTCAGCGGAGACACGTGAAGTACACTACAGTAAACGTGCAAGATTAGTACTATTCATTAACCCTCTTATTCATAAAAATATATGAAGTTATGATTATAAAGTGTTTTGTTTCTTTCACTCCTTAGCGAAATGAAAAAGAGAAAACATATTATAGCAGCTTTATAACTAAATAGGTTGATAGTGTATTTATGAATAAGAGGGTAAGAGTTAATCATTTTAAAAGAGATATATTATAGTGATAGCCGACTGGTCTAAGCACCTCCCACGCAAGTGGCCAATGGCTCGAGGCAAAACACCATTGACTTTTCAGTTATAAATTTTCAAGGAAAGTCGGGATGTCTTGTCTACCTGAAAGTTCTTTAACACAGTTCTTGAAGAAATGCAAAGTCCTCACCCCTCACTTGGCCAGCGCGGTGGACTCAAGGCATGGTCCCACCCTCATTACGGGAGGAGATCCTTGCCCAGCAGTAGGACAGTAATAGGGTAAAATGTATATAATTTAAGATAACTATTAGCCTTATATAATATGCTCGGTCACTGATTCAAGCCCTTATTTATGCGGAGCGTTTAAGACGCATGATCTTTTCTCACCCTTCCTTTGTTTCACGCACGATATATTGGTACACGACTGTATAAACACAGCTATTCTCAGTAATATATTAAAGTATAGAAATTTTCGCGTTATAATAATTATTTTGCAACTATACTGTTACTATATAGTAACATACATTTTTAATAATGTACCCGACATTCAGATTGCCGTGATTTTATTAGTAGGCACTAGGAATTCCATACTTAGGATGTCAGAGGGCTTTTACAGCATTGAAGTTGAGTTTCGGCGCAGGTTACACTCGCCGTGGTCGCAAGCCAACTTACCTGCGAGCCTAAGCTGCGTCAAAACGTTAGGGATTCCAAAGTAAATGCATGTTTAGGTTAAGTCCCCTACCCTATTATGTATTATAGTCGGGCCATTTCTAACGTGCGAACCAAGTCATGTCGTTTTATCGGACTCTCTAGTTCGCACTTACACACTGCCACATTCATTTCATTCTTTTGATTATGACGTAGTTCGCACGTTTGTAACGGCCTAATTATAGTATTAAACATGCAACGCGAAGGTTTAAAAGTAATGAGTTTGCTTCTACCATGACTTCTGCAGACATTAAGACGAACAATGATGGAACACTTTGATAAAAGAACTAACTTACTAATTCAGGCAGTGAGCGGCAGTGATGACCCAGTTCTCGTCGACGAGCGCGCCGGCACACCACACCTTACCATTCACGATAATGGCAGCCACGTACGGGAAGTTCTTAGTGTCTGTCACGTTCCCGCCTTTAGTCTTTATCTTATGTTTAACAATGTACGTAGGATATCGGTCCAAGCTTCGAAGAACGCTCTTGTGACCATGACGTCTACCATCAGGGGTCTCCGGCTTAGGAACAGTTGAAGCAACTACCGGTTCCTCCTTCCCAGGACTTTCCAACCGAAAGTCTATTCGAGGCTCCATAACGTTCGATGCTTTGATAATGAAATCTATTTTTTGTGACTGGTTTGGACTTGAACCAAGTAAGTGGAAGTCTAGAAATAAATATTTTATCATTTAAATTATAAAAAATTAGAGAACTTCCGCAATAAGAATTGCTGTTGTGACTTTTACAAACTACTATTTGTGGGTCTCAAATCACAAATAATAATTGTTCCGAGTGGGAATCGAACCCATGACCTCCCGACGCAAGGGTAGCGGCGTGAAATTCCGCTCCGAAGGAAGGGGGTGAAATTATACGCGGGCAAAGTCACGGACGGAATGCTCGTAATCGATAAGATTAAGAACGCAACGCCGTGTGATGATTTATCAATTAGAATCGTCAAGTAATACGTAGTGCCAGCAGTTCTTTATTACCAACTAGCTGACCCGCGCAACTCCGCTGGCGTCACACAAGAGAGAATGGGTCAAAATTTTTCCTCGTTTTTGTAACATTTTTTACTGTAACTCTGCTCCTTTTGGTCGTAGCGTAAAACTGAAAGAATTTTTCAAATCGGACGGTTCCTGAGAATAGCGCGTTCAAATAAACAAACAAACAAACTCTTCAGCTTTATAATATTAGTATAGATTACTTGAACCACAAACCCCTTTTTTGCTCATTTCACTTACCGAGAGCAGAGATGTCACTTTCGACAGTTTCATTTACTATGTTCTTGTCCAGCATGTCGCTCTTTGGCATATTTTGTTGCGGCATATTATGTTGTGGCATATTCTGTTGTGGCATATTAAGTTGTGGCATATTTTGTTGTGGCATGTTTTGTTGCGGCATATTATATTGTGGCATATTTTGTTGAGGCATATTATATTGTGGCATATTTTGTTGTGGCATGTTCTGTTGTGGCATGTCAAGATTTGGTATGTCCACATTTGGCATGTCATCTCTTTCTATCACAAGACCTGGCATATCGTGTTCCATGCTATGAGATTGAATGTGATTGCCTGACCCGCTGCTAGATTCATCACTGTCCGAATAATCTGAACTTTTTGAAGCCAAACTAACTGATAATAACGATATGAAAAGAATACGTTTTTTCATTTTTTATTTCTTATATTTGTAAAGGACTAAAACTACATTTATTTCTATGCTTATTTTAGTCCAACTGTTTTTTTATGGCATATAGTTGTTACTTTATTGAATATTTTATTGCTCCTTTGATTGTATTGTGAAAATAAGTGTTTTACAATTTACCATGCAGGAGGTGCTAAAATGATTTACTTTTAAAACCAACACCTATGGCAGTTCGAAGTCTTGGAGGTATTCAAGATTATTTAATTATTTTTACTATTTATTTAGGTATTTCTTAAGTGTAGACTTATGGTGTATTTATCAATTCTAAAGGTCATGGCCCATTTAGTGTGAAAACTATACCTACGGCGTACAGAAATGAAATATGGCGGGTATCAAAGACAAATGATTGTACTTTTCAATGGTAACTGGCGCATTATTGTGGCTGATGGGGATCATAAAATAATAATAATAAAAAATTGTAATCTACTGTAATTGAAAACTTAACTTATAACTTGTGGTTTTAGGGGAGAGAAAATAAAATACATGTTTTTTTTTAATGTTTATTCAGCTTCATCAATATCTATTACATTGTCCAAGAAAGCAGCAGGTGTATCAATATTTTCTTGATGTCTGGCCCAGGATAAAAAGTATACTACGCTTGCAATATGGGCACAACTTCCTATAGTGCGGCGGCCGTGAATACATGAACAGTAGTATCCCTCGATACTCTCTCGACCATGTCGTGTTGGATTCACCAAAACATAAGTATAATATTGTTTACTCCTGACATGTCGAGACTGACCGTAGCAAACTCGTTGTTTGCTTTTAAATGATGAGTGTGATGATCATATTTTTATTTAACAAAACAATGGCAAAGTAAGTCTGTTTGTTTCATTTTCAAGTTTAAACCACTGAACCGATTTTGATTAAATTGCAGTGTAGAGATATACATATTAGATTTGGGGACTGACATAGTACCTATACTTTTAATCCTAATGACATGTTTCCATGGGATAAAATAATTTACCGACGGGCGAAACCGTTTGTGCAGCTAATTATTTTCCAATTTTTAGGGGTCTTCTGAACGATCTCTCCATGGAATATTTTTTTTATTTTTACATATAATGAAAAGTGGGTTATACCTGCAGTATTTACCACCATTTCCGTTTATGTACAAAAACATTTTTGAACCGGGTCGGATTATGGGCCATGACCTTTATGTACATGAGTACGTATTTCTAAGTATTTAAGTATGTTTATCAGTTACCAGTCTTACCGATGGGTATCGTGTTATCCAGGTCAGTCACTCCAAGAAAATATTGCTATTCAGCTGTATCCGGAGAGACTGGAAGCCGACTCCAACATAGTTGAAAGAAAGGCTAGACTGAAATATCGAATGACGGTGTGTGAGTTGTCCTGTGATCTTTCTTTATTACGAACCGTAGAAAGTAATAATTCTTCAGAATAAGTCTAAAGTTTTCACCTGACATGGTTCTTCTTCTTATCGTATGGTTAGTGGTCAACCTAGTGTCAAAGTTGTTAAAGCCGCCCGAAGGCTTTTGAAGTGACTTAACGACTGTTATCTGAGTAGACAACAACCGGGACCGACTTTTTACGTGTCCTCCGAAACACGGAGACGCCCAGCTCAATACCACTATGCGGTCACCCATCTATAGAATGACCGCGCTAACAGTTGCTTAACCCACAGATCGTTTACCGACCGGTGAGCGCAACTGCCATGGTGATGATGTTGATGATGATGATGATGTAATAAAATAAAAAACAGAAGATGTTTGTTATAAATTATTATTTTTAAAGTCATCGAGACATCTTATTTCTAATAATACCAGTGTACTAAACAATAATAATTCGTCAGTAATATCACAATCGGTTGAGAGGCACTTCACAACATTTCTGCGCACAACATTAGGCTTTATCTTTAAACAAATAAGATTGAAAATTGTTCCGCAGAAATATTCTTGAGGAAACTTGTCGGGTGTTATGAGATTCTATATGAATACGTCGTTTCGGTATTTCATATAGTAATTATATAATTATAACAATTTAAATTTTACTCATGGCCTTTTATTCTCGACAATGGAAAAACTAGCCCTAAAGTTTCATTTAGTTCATTCAAATAGTTGCCAAATTCTATGCACAGTTACAATCACATATTATCTGTATTATTAAAACTTGTCCGAAACATTAAAAAGAAACTAATTTTAGTATATAATTTTGTTCTATTTATCAGTTTTACAACTAATGAACGAGTCTCGGATAGCTTCCCATAGAATTTTGTCAGTTATTATACTCTGTCACTTTATGTATCGGGTACGAAATCTGACACTTATTCTTCCCAAGAAACTGGCCGTTAAATGTCCTTTCATTTATATATAATTTGTTCTTCATTCACTATCAAACAAACGCAAGTATTTCTAGCAAAGTAACATATTTTTATCTAAAAATATTTTTTTGTTTTGTCACCTTAGATCTTACAAAAACTGAAGTATACCTCTTTCAGCACCAACTTTTCAGCACTTTATTATATAGTTTTAGTTAAACCATAGATGCTATAAAAATTGTTGTTGAAAGATGAATACTCCAAAAAACAACCCGGCAAGTTTCGTAAAATAAACATCAAAATTACAATCGACTAATTTCTTTCCCCATTTCCATGTCGTCTTTCCTCTTCTCTTTCTTTCTGCTGTCGGACAGAAGAGCGTATATTTCTTCTACTGTCTTGTCTTTTGTTTCTGGGACCCACATGACAGTGTAGAAGGTCCCTAGGAAGCAGACGAAGGAAAACATGATGAAGACCCAATGGATCCCTAGGAGTTTGAGGAGAGGATCGTAGGCTTTCGTTTGGAGGAAGTCGCTGAGAGCGTCGACTGAACTTACGAATGATGTCACCATGCCGCGATGCTGAAAGAAGAAAGAATATTGTTAGTTCATGTTGTCTGATTGCAAACTGCTCCTATGGTTGGAACGGTAGTGTATGCTACGAGGTTTCCGATTCGAAAATTCTACAAATTACAGATTCGGTATCAAATTACAGTATACGCTACTTAAAATCTCACAAATGTTTTTATTTCTAGTGTTGATGCATTTTATAAAACTTTGCTTAAACCTTCGGGTAGTTCAGTGATGTTAACTATGTATGTAAACTAAGTTCAAAACAAGCAATTTTCGCCCACTATCAACATCAGAAAATAATCAGCACCCCTAGCGTGATATTAAGAAACTAATTTATGTAATCGGTAAATCCAAACCAGTTATTTCTTTTAACAAACTGGTTTCATCTCGAAGAGGAAAAACGATGAGACTTTCCTTAATACATAAAATTTAACTGTTTTATTAACACCTGGGTTTTTCACTTATTAGTTCTTAACTAAGTACAGGAAATTGTTTACATGTATACGTATTGCAAGTGATATTGAACACTATAAAAGCGATGTAAAAAAGAAGTCTTTGCGTGTTCGGTCCCCGGGTCGGGCTAACTTCTAATGAGATTTTCAATTGATATTACAAAATTTTTAATTGTAGCCCCGTGTCTAGAAATATGTTCGATATATGGTTTGCATTGCACTGGACTAACATGGCAAATCGTGGATGTATTCATACATTCTCTATCTACTGTTTTGGTACTATGTACAGTAACATCCTACAGCACTCTCTACAAACAAATATTTCTCACCTGGAAACTGAAGAGCTCAGAGGTAATAACGTAAGGTACAGGCTGATACCCTGCAGCATCAGAGAAGATGCACAGGCACATGGCGAGGACCGGCAGCCAGCCCGGCAGCCATATGTTCATAGACGTGATGTAGAACCATCCGCCTAGAGCCAGCATTGATAGACCTGTCGCGAATGATGTACCAGCTAGCAGCCACTGGAAGGAAAGGGAGAAAATGTAGCAGGAATTTAAAATAATTAGAAGATTTTTAATGTGATGCGGTTATAGTGTGGCATAAATTTTAGTTTTTGATTCCAGTGGTTGTGGGTTAGAACCAAAAGCTGCAATCAATGAATTTAAGAAATGATGATATCTATATATACATTACACATCGATATATAAAAAAATCGCTTAATGTGTTGATAAGGGTAAAACTGGAGAACAGGACGATCGGCTTACTTTTAATATGTGTGCATAAATATAAAAAGTAAGCCAAATTGGTCGTCCTGAGTCGTCGTCGTACATACATTCAATAAAAAAATCGCCAAATGAGCTGGAAACCAATTGACCTAACTTTTAACACGCGGAAGAAAATATTGAAAAAGAAAAACTAAAAAGTTGTAAGAAAGTAGTAAAAACTAATATCAATTTATTAAGCCCTCGAGTCGCACTTAGCCAGCACGCTGTACTTGAAGGTATAAGACAACTCGGTAGCGGGACACTAACAGCAATTTATATTCGAATAGTCAAAGACGTTTCTTACCTTTCTTCCAGTCTTCTCCACAATACAGCTAGCAACAACAGATCCCAGCATCTGTATGACTCCCACCACGATGGTCTGCTTGTTGGGGCTGAGCTTCAGGTTGATGGACTGCGAGGCCTGCTCGAAGATGGAGCCCGCGTACATCAGCACCACCAGGTACCCACATGTCTCTTGAGATAACATCACGTTGAGCGAGATGCGGAACGCTTTGAATGTCGTCTTGTCTTGTACTGCAAAGAAAATATGTTTTGTATAATTTGGAAATAATTATCAAGTGAATTATAAATGAAATCATATCTCTTTATAGCAGTGTAGCCGAGTGGTATAAGTTGATAACTCCCACGCAAGTGGTCGCAGGTTCGAATCCGAGGCAACACACCAATGACTTTTCGAAGTTATGTGTGTATTAGAAATAATTATCACATGCTCATGGTGAAGGAAAACATCGTGAGGAAACCTTGCAGGCCTAAAAAATTGTTTAATACGTTTATTGAGGACATGCAAAGTCCCCATTCCGCACTTGGCCAGCGTGGTGGACGCGAGGCCTAACTTTTCACTACACTTTTTATTATGGGAAATCTTTTAGCGAATTCCTAAAGTTAGAAAGGTTCTACTAATAAAATGACGTCTAAATTTGGAATTTCAATATTATCCTTATTCGATCTGTGCAACATGATTTTAAGAATGACGTGTTTGCAAAACAACATAATAAAAATACACTGGTGATTAATTTCGAGGAACTAAACAAATTAATTATGTATTACAATTTTACAAGCATAGTTGTTATAATAATACCTATATTTTATTGGAAGTTATGAGAACAATTTTGTACATGAATTGTTTGTATTTTTAATTGGCCAATTTAGTAAGAATTTGTAGCGAATAATAGCTTTGTTGGGGAAGTCCTATGTAATTGTATAACAATAACATACTACTAATAAATACTTATTACTATAATTATGATGGAATAAGTATACCTAGCTTATTAAAAAATAGTTTCGTTTTGTTTAGTTAAATGAACTATAATGTGTGATTTGAGCTTTAGTACGTTTTACTTCTACATTCGCTGCTATTAACGGGAGTTCGAGATTAAAAATGTACTGCAAAGTTAGTTTCTACGGCCCTCGCTTGAGGCGCCAGCGAAACTTATTTTTTGGGCCCATGAACGATTTTCTTAATAGTTATAACTTCTTGATAATTAGCTGGTTGTCAATAGCCATTGATGATAGAGAATAGAATTACAGATGTTTGAATCCCGTCTCGATTCAAGAGAAGAGTTTTTGTTTAGCAATTGATACCATTCTTGTGCCACTTATTTTCTTTTCTGCCATAAATCAAGCCAAATATTCATCTGTAAGTAGCTGTAAAACTAATTTATGACTCCAATTAACAAAATGCACAAATAAGCCGTATTTTTTGCAACCAACCAGTTTGAAGAATAAAACGCAAATTATACATGGCAGCCGGTTTTTGATGCGTTTTTATTTTTTTCGATTCAAATTCAGAACCAATGACGCGGGTCCCGATGACGATATAATGCTATGACGATATTTGGACTGTTTGTAAATATATTTGACGTAAAAGTTTGTTTATATGAGAATTAATTTCTTTTCGTCTCCGTTAATAAGATTTAGAACATCATGGGAGACATTTTTTTCCGGTTTAGCTGACTTTTGCGTATAAGCTTAGATATTAAAAATGCAAATCTGTTCAATTTATAATCTAGAATTAGGTACTTTTTCGCAACCAACATTTTATTATTATTACTTGGGTTTTGTGGTTTTTATTGTTTAAGTAGTATATGTATAACTTACTTGTAGATATCTAAAAAACAAATCATCATCTAGCTTAGTACAGACCTACCTACTGCATTTAAAAGGTAACGATTAAAGTCTAAAAAAGCAATGAAACTTTGATAAAATTCTAAGAAACATCGGCATTCTAAGTCGCAGACAACAGTTTTACAGATATAATTATTGTAAAAAAAGCAAGTCAAAATCGTCGTTTGAAAACACGTGCATTTTAGATGAATAATAAAAAATACGATCCACCGCAACACATGTCCTGGCCACTCATAACTAATAGGATTTTCCACAAGATGACGAATATTAAAAATATACAGTTTTAAACTTTTTAACACCTATTTTTTGTTTGAACGTAGCCTTGTATACACGTGTCTGTCTGTTTTTGTAGCAGAACATTGCGAATTAGACAAGTACGAGAGGTCCCTGACTTTTGAAGTGATGACTGAATACAACTTTTGATAACTGATGTCGAAAATTCTACAATTGACAGGATGTATAGATCACAAATAAAAAATAATAATTTAACAGTGCGAAGTAAGGAAGTTTTTAATTATAATATTAAACCGGTGACGGGGTTAACAGTTAGGCCTTTTATAGAAAATTACTTCTAAAAAATGCCTTTCAATTCAAGTTCAAGTGATCAAGGCTCGAATCGAGTCATTAATTTTATAAAAATCTCTTAAGAGGTTTTCGACTGGCGTAATTGACAGACAGGCAAACAAACTTACGCATTTATAATATTAAATTTGAACATTAATGCTTTTTTACATGTATTTTACTATGATAATTATTCTCCATTTATCGTAAAAGTTATGATTTGGGAAACGTTTGAAATATTTACGTTTCTATACCAGGAAGTAAAGAAAGTTTTGTCACAAAATAATCCAGTATTTTATGAGTACAAATCTTCGTATTTCTTAAGTAAATACAGGTAAAGCGTTGCAAATCCAGTCGGACGACAACGAGTCGCGGGTCCCGTTTTATTCTTATTTAAATGACTCCACATGAAATATTATACGCCGCGGGAGATACAATGTACACTACACAGACTGCGCAAGTCATTTTAACTTAAGGCTGCTCTCCATTTTGATAAAGTATTTTTAGATTTGTATTTACTGTATATTTTTTAAATAAATATTATTTGACAACCCACACACGGTCATTTGATTCCAATACTATGGTTACCAAATAACTGATAAACATAGGTACTTATATACTTTTAAATATATACTTATTTAGATAAATTGACAACCAGGCTTAGAACAAATCGTGCTCATCACACAAAGATTTATCCCGGGTGGGATTCGAACCCACCACACGCGGCGCTACGGTTATTGCGGCAATTTGACCGCTTAATAAACCACTGCGCCAAACGAGTAGTTAAAGTTAGTTAGTTAGTTATAGAAATGACTAGCTTTTGGCTAACAATTTCGTCCTCGTAAAAAGTTTTTTAGTAGTAAGAAAAATGCTTTCCATTCATTATCCAGGTTGATTAGCACGTGTAGGTATCTGTTTTCAGTCTAGTTGTTAATTTTTTCTATAGGAATATGTATTTAGAAGTTAAAAGTATGTTTGTCAGGTTTTGGTTACCATAGCACAAGCTCTAGTTTGGAATCAAATGGCCTTGGGTGAATTCTCCAATCATATTTTATTTTTTTGATGCAAAGCCTATACTCGCACTTGGCGAGGTGGACTCAAGGCCTAACCCCTCGTTCGGGAGACCCTTGCCAAGCATTGGAACTGTCATTAGTTAAAAAAATAAATAGTGATATAATGCTGGTACATTCTCGCATGCCACCCCTAAAGGCAGGTACTGAGTAAATACAGGCCGTTCGGTGAGAGCAATTCTTGGAAGTGCAAAGCCGCCCGACGGCTTGACACGTCACCTTGTAACTATAATTAAAACTGTGTGGGTCTACCCGCTTAATGAACAGGGCCTATTTCGAGCCTACTAGTACTATTCTAGTTAGTTTATGTTGGTGATTACCAGCGAGTATGGTGGTTGTATTTATGCTCAAGTTTTATCTTAAAGAAAGGTATTTTACAGAGATATCCGGTAGTATTTATTTGAAGCAAGACCATAAAGTACTGTTTTATGAATAAAATTGTAAAAACGCGAAGGAAAGGCCGTCTAAACTATGACTAGAAAAAAGCAAAGAACATATTTACTACCCTATAGATGCTTATAATAATGATGAAAACGAAAGTAAAGATGTTTAGATGGATAATTGTAACTTTATCACGCTAAAACGACTTTTCGAATTTCGGTGAAATGTGAGACACAGATGAGTTTACAATCTGGATTAACACATATAATACTTTTCACGCGTGCGAAGTCACAGGCGGTTGGTCATCCATGAAATCCACGCAGTAGTGAGAATTAATTCTTACCTATGCTCTTCCACGTGGCTTTCTTCATACTCCTGGCTTGTTCTTCTTCTCTCTCCATCTGCTGTATGGCTTCCTCCAGGTCTTTGTCATCGGTCGTGGTGTTTCGAAGCCACGCTAGAGCTGCCCTTGCCTCCTGTAAACACCAATTAAGTTTATTCATTGATTACATTACTTTTGAAGATAGTAGCTAGATTTCTTATACTCGGTACAATTGATTAGCTAATTGAATATTGCCTAAAAACATAGAAATTGCTAGGAGAGGCTGGCCAGCTAGGTATATCTATCGGTTAAAGCAATTCCGTATTGATCGTGTCATAAAATCTTTTGGTGGATATTAGGCCGCTATGGATGAATATTAAAGTGTAATAAACAAAATGTATTCGTATGAACTGAGAACTGGCTTTGCAGAAGGAGGTGAAAGTTGATAAAAATGTGCCCTTTTGAATAATTGTAGACACTCGCAAAGACTGCAATCTTGTAGTCACAAAGAAATTATTACATCCATGGCACATGACAAGTATGTTTCAATTCTTAACAGTTATTCGTTTCCCAAACACAAAATGTAATTTAAGAGAGGTATAAACGTCTAACCTTACGATGATCTTGCAGATAAAAAAGTACGAAGAACCACAAAAAATATGTTACATGCGCGCATCGGTATAGAATGTTGCAAAGGTCATAACATGGTCTGAATGAGTGATCATTTTAACACAAACGCTAAGTAATTATACGAACAAAGTGTAATGTATGAAAAGAGTCAAGATTAAAGTTCATTGTTTCTTTACTTTTTTGATAAAAAATCTTTCTTCTGGCTGTAAATTTAAGATGCATTTAGTAGTATATAAGTATGTTTATCACTTATTTAGTTTCCATAGTACTAGCTTTGCTCAGTTTGGAATAAGATGACTGTGTGTGAGTGGTCCAATGATGTTTATTTATCATTTTAAAGGATACTAAAGTACTTAGTACAAAACATTTGAATTCTAAAATGGAGACTCTAAGTTATTAAAATTGTATAGTGGTGTTATAAATGGTTTTTAAGGTTGGTTAACACCCGGCGCTCCTTGTCTGCAAGTGATTTAGGGATGCCGAGAAGTACTGATGCATGCGAAGGCATAGTAAGGCATTTAATTATATGTATTTTAACCGCAAAGATATATTTCACTCAAGGTGGCTGCGTTAACAAGCAGGTATACGGATTATGTGTCAAAAGAACCGGTACATGTCTGCTCGCTTGGCATTTCCTGGGCCGGGGAAATTACCGGAAAATATAATACACGAAGTCCTTAAAGTTATTATTTACACCTTATTGATAATGACTTGTGTTTTATGCTGTTTAATTCATTAAATATTCATAGAGTGTATTCATGTAGTGTTTGGTGAAAGGACCAAGAGCGTAGAGGTAATTATAATATTTCAATGCTTTCTTTAGAGCTTTTATAGTTTGCCTTTCTAGGTAAAGCTTACGATATATATCTTTTAACCGTTTTTTTCGCCGTCATAATAACTCCTTTCAAGCATTTCATCAGATAATATAAGAATGGTAAAAATAGTACAAAATTCTTACCTGAATTTTCCCCTGTTTGACCAAGAACACAGGCGTCTCGGGCATGGCCATGAACGCTAATAGGAACACTACAGGGACAGCGGTGCAGATCCAGAGTACTGTGGTAAAGGACAGCACGTCTCCGGCCACGTAGACCACCAGGTAGCCGAGGTTCTGAGACAGGATGAACAGGGAGCCAAGAGCACCGCGGATGTTGTCTGAGGCTATCTGTTGAAAAGAAGAAGCTTGAAAAATCTTGGTAATATTGATGGTTGGTCGCTTTGTTATTCAGGGATATACAGCATTAATCATATTATTAGATCGTCATCTCATCTATACTTATATTATAAAGCTGAAGAGTTTGTTTGTTTGAACGCGCTAACCTCAGTAACTACTGTTTCGAAATGAAAAATTATTTTTGTGTTGAATAGACAATTTATCGAGGAAGGCTTTAGGCTATATAACATCACGTTACGGCTATAAGGAACGGAGTAGCAACAAAAAATGTTACAAAAACAGGGAAAATTATGACCCATTCTCTCTTATATGTGACGCAAGCGAAGTTGCGCGGGTCAGCTATAATTAATAGAGAGCCTTATATGCAGGGTTTGCGGCTAACGGAGGTATACTAAATTTAGAAGTTAGTACATCAATGATGCAGGCTTATAGTACAGTCGTCTTGAGTGCCTCTAGCTAGTTGAGTTAACCGTTGGGTAAACAATCAGGGAGTTAAGTCATTTATGCGCAACCATTTCGTAGATGGGCCGTTTTGTGGTATTTGAGCTGAGTGTCACCGTGCTTCAGAGGGCTTGTAAAATCTTGGTCCTGGTTGTTGTCTATTACGACAATAGTCGTTAAGCCACGTAAATAAGCAAGACTTGAACAATTTTTACTTTTTGACCCTGGTTTGACCTCTAGATTCGTGTCATTCTATTAATTTATCACTTAATCAAGCCATCATGGAATGCATACAAAATTTATTTAGAGTTTCTATACCTAAAACAATTGGGGTACAATCAGTTATTTTGGGTGATGATGGTACCCCATTCATGAGCTGAATGCAACGGAATCACGGACTCGTGGGCAGGTTTATATCAGATCGGTGTAGTCACACATGGAACGAATATGAACAAATAGGGCGAATGTGGACAAACGGGACGATTGTAGATAAACGGGGCTGTTCAGTAACAAAGTTACTTTTAAAACACCGACCAAGTGTGAATCGAATATGTTTGCCAAGGGTTATCTCATAACAAATAATCACGTTTGTTGCATGGAGACCCCCTTAAATAAAAATATTAGTTTGATTTTCTGGTTTTACTTGTTAACGGCAACAAAACGACATTATCTGTAAAAATGTTGAGTTACTTAGCTATCACGGCTTGTGACAAAGAGGCAGACGGACAGTGAAAATTTAATAATAGGGTCCTGTATGAAGAGTTTTTTTAACTGAATGTCGAATCCTAAAAATAACATACAGTGACATTTTGTGAATGAGTACATTTTTCATTGTCTCTACGGGATGATGATTGTATTGTTTGTATGTTTGTTAGTCGTAATGAATGACGTAGATTTACGATTTCCCCTTTACCTCTAACAATGCGTGTTTACGTATTGTAGTGTCATTTGTGGTTCCTGTAAGTAATAATTAATTTTCGCGAATGTAAAAATGTATATAGTTTGTGGCTAATTAATATATTTTGTTAACCCCTCGGTAAGAAGACGCTTGCCCAGCAATAGGACGCTAATGGGTTAAAGAAATAAGTTATGAATAAATATTAGTTAGGTTTTCTGGTGGAGTTTTGACAGAGATCCTGAATTTTAATTTTCATACTTTTGCTGTCACTTTACTTAGATAGGTTATAGGACTTAGCCATAAGCTGTAAATCTTGCCTTTACTGTTTATAAGTCATAATCTTACCTCTTTCAAGTAGAGTGGTATGACGACATAGCAGCCTGCGCACGCGAGTCCGGCCACAGCTCTTGAAGCAATCAGCGCCCAGGGTCGGAGAGATATGAGAGTGATGGTCCAACTGAGCTGAAAGAGGAATGCTTTGTTTAAAATGTGATGACACGTAGTACGATTTTCTACTTTTGGATACTTTTGTTTTGTCGTCGTGTCGAGTATTCTCTTTTGAGAATATTATTCACTAGACCTTGCTCACTTGATTGGAGTATAGTTACTAGACTGGCTTTTTTATCTTTAAATGTTTTTATCTATAAAATTTACACGAAGACCGACTGCCGGGTATAGCCAAATCTTTGTTCCTGCCTTTGTTTTAAACTTAGGAGACAAAAGGATGAATTATCTTTACTTTAGGGCCGCACAAGAATACCTTTAATTATTCTTGTTCGGCCCTAAAGTAAAGAGCGCCCATTTTAGTAATAAAACTCTTACACAACATTGATTTTTATTGACTTTTACAATAATTAGTCGCTTTATGGGTAAAACTCTACGAACTTGTTTTCCCATCGTAAAATAAGGAGAATCTCAATGTTAAAGTCATTGCTGTAGCTATAACCGAGCTTGGGAAGTCCAGACAATCATTTTTCAGATTAATTTCATGATGCGGTTTTAATCATGATTCGTGTTTTTTTGCCTTATTCGTTGACTAGACGTATTTTTTATGAAATTCTAAGTAACAGCTCGGTTTTTTAATATCTAGGAAAACGGGCAATTGATGAATTTTATTGTTTTTTTTAACACAACTATAAAACTTAGTTGTAGTAGTATTTTGTTTGGAAATTGGATATGTGAAATCCTTATTAACCAGCATTCAGTTGTGTTAATTCACCTTTAAGTTATTGAAACTTTCAGCTAATCTAAAGAGTCACTTTTCGATGAAATTACTATGTAATCATTGCTTTCAATTTGTATTTTTTTATACTAATTTCGTACTGTACCTACGTTCATAAAAAAATCATATCGTACTACAAAAAAGTTCTATCATCAAATCATAAAACTTCTATCGTTCTATCATCAACTAAGAAAAAATATTCACGAAAATTTCTTCTCTCGATACAATTTATACTGATTGTGTACATAACCTAAAAATGTGGAGATTGATCATTGATCCAGTAATTGATCTGCTCTCGTAACAAACAATAACTGCTGTGCGCAGGCGCGGTGCAGTACAAGTGGTTACAACCGCTTACGTTAATAGAAGTGATTAGCTCTACTATTGGATTTGTTGTTGTTTAAATACTTTGTTGTCATCTGGATAAGTACCGTTTATGTGACCCTTTTTAGGACTTTACAATAATATTTTATTCAATACTGTGTTAATGGTAGTACCGTTAGTACAACAAAGTACCGTTAAGCTTATCGCGTAGAAAATTTATATCTTTTACATTTTTTTGGCATTTTATTCAATAGATAGTTCATTAGACAGATAGGCTGTTAAACTGTCTTTACATCTGTAATGTTATTATGGTCGGTTTTCTATCCGACTGGTGATCATGGGGTTTGATTCCCTGGTCGAGCGTATATGGCAATAGGCTCGCCCCCTAACCCCCTATTGCATGGACATAACGTCATGATAGACTAAATGTTAATGGCAAAACATTGGTATATTTCATACACCTTTACCTACACCTTCGGCTATAACGCTTTATATTATGAATACATTTATCTACTCACAACAAGCATCAACCCAGTCAGCAGCGTAGTGAACTTCCTTCCAAGTCTATCAGCCAGGTCGCCGACCATGAACCCGCAGAAGATGGGCGGCATGAAGGTTATAGCTGCCATCCAGGATATGGTCTCATCTGTGATGGGCTCCGGAGCTGGCCCGTCTGGAGACTGCAGGATAGGCGTCATGGGAGACTGCCAGCCCATCAGCATGCCGAAGTTTAGGGCTGGGATGGTGACTGCAACAAGAAAAAACTGATTTAAAATGTGCTAATAGTTAATGAGTGATTCTGGTCTATTTGACGGTGTGTTGGTCTAACTTGTGTACTTTGTGGGTATTGTATCAGTTTCATGTTGAGCTAATTCTTTAGAATAAACTTATAATAGTGCGCAACAGAGCCCGTTATAATTTTTAGGGTTCCGTATCCAAAGGGTGAAACGGGACCCTATTACTAAGCCTACGCTGTCTGTCTGCCTGTCTCCAGGCTGTATCGCATAAACCGTGATAGCTAGAAAGCTGAAATTTCCAAAAACGATGTCATATGTCCGGTTTTTTTTAATCAATTATTATTATCTGACACTTATTCATAACCTGTGAAACAGGCACTTAGTTTTTTGGATATTGCCAAAAGTAGAGTTTAATTTTATCTCTCCTTAGTTTTTAACCGTGATTCTATCTTTTACACCGCAACATGGTCTGCAAAATATCTCATGTAAAATTTTGACAGTGTTTTATCACATTCAACCAATTTCGAAACTATATATGAGTGAAAAGACTAAATACTTTATACACTAATCAGAGCTAACAACGTTTATTATTAAGTCTATTATTGACATAAACTCTCAGTAGCTGTAAAAAGCAGTTTATTGTACGCAATAACCATCTGTTCTGCCAATTAGGTAATTAAACTTATAAAATATGAATGTCGAGCCGTCCTTTTCAGGAAAATGTAACAATAAAACTAAACAGAGAACAGATGATAAACATTACAAATATTCTGTTTGCAGTCTTTATTATACGGATTCTCGTAATTAAACATTTTTATGTTGAATCGAGTGCAAAAAATAAGATAGTTTTGCTACATTTTAATTTGTGGGGAAAACCCCGGGCCACAGGATACAGTGGTTTATCTTGAGGTTTTGAATGAGGTTTTAAAGTGGGATAAAACTGACTTTGAGCTATGTCAGCCTTACCTCAGTCTATGTGCCTGGTAAAGGAAAACGTAACAAGTTGAATTTGAAAGTCTCTTGACATAAAGAACACAATGTCGGTATAGCTTATTGAATTTTAATTTTAAATATTGCAAATACATGATGAGTTCTTCAAAACAATTCTTAAAAGTATTCAAAGTCTAAATTTCTTTGGTGACTTATGGGCTTCTGAAAAGCCACTACCCCCTTGTGAAAAGGAATCCGTACCCGCAGCCGTGGTAGAGTTAGGGTTTATGACAATCGAAGTCGATTTGAGATTCAGTTTAACAACCTGTAGAGAGCCTTGCATGCAAGGTTCTATAAGCACCTGGAGGTATTTGATATTGTTGCTTTATTTTGTAGTCAGTTTATTATTTATAATGTCAACAAATTGTCTATGCTAAAACTCTACCAAGTTGTCGGACTTATGAGAATCGAAACGACCTGAGGTAGTAAAACAGTGTTTATATAAGTTGTATATTATTATGTTTCAATAGTATTTGTTTATTTGTTTGTTATTTGTTTCTGCCGTTGGGGCAGAAAGGTTCTGGAGTGGCGACCACGAACCGGGAAACGTAGTGTTGGCAGGCCCCCCACAAGATGGACCGACGACCTGGTAAGGGTTGCCGGAGTCCGATGGATGAGGGCGGCCCAGGACCGGTCCTATTGGCGCTCGATGGGGGAGGCCTTTGTCCAGCAGTGGACGATTCCCGGCTGAGATGATGATGATGATGATGAATAGTATTTACGTTACAAAATGTTGAAATTTCACACAGTCACAGTTAAGGCAGTGCAGTGAGGTCATGTCATAAGTCACCTGTGTCAACAAACTCGTAATCTTAGTTTATAACATGCGTTAGAAGCACGTGGTTTGTTACGTAACAAAAACATTAATAACGTGAGAATATAACTAAGTTTAGTATTGTTTGATGATTGTTTCCTGTCATGGTTTGAGCGGCCATTGTGTAGAAAAATTTGGTACTAGGCTTTTATTTCGCTTTAAGTTGTATCTTAGCCTTTAGGGTGCCTGGAAAACTTGGTACTTGTTTTTGTTTTTAAAAAAGACAACTCTCGCACTAAGAATTGCTTTTGTGTCGCGGCGACTTTAACAAACATACAAACAACGGACACAAAGTACAACCAGACCCGAAACAAGTAAGTATTTATGGATCGCACAAATAATTATTGTCCCGTGTGGGAATCGATTAATCGAAACCACGACCTCCCGACGCAATGGTAGCGGCGTTGCAACCTAAACCACTGCGCCGCGGAGGCAGTCAAAGTTACTGATGCAAAATCGTATTCAAATCCTTAACATTACTCACGGCCCATGTATAAGGCCCCTAAAGACCACCAGGAAAGACTTTAATCAGGTTTGAGCCAGTTTTGAAGGATATCCAAACAATTGTCCTTTTACATTAAACACTTACCATTAAAGAACCTTGGTAATTTGTTTTTACTATTACTAGTTAGCCTTTTTATTGTACTATATAATTTTCCTTCAAAACTCGATATATTTTTTTCCTTTTGTATATTATCACGCATTTTATTCCGATGGCATATGAAATACACGTACCTTGTTTCGTTGTTCATACATAAACGAAATCAATCTATTGCCAATACAGGGTACCGCGAACTCCGGGCTACTATTAAGAATATCTTTTTCATGGGACTAAAACTATATACAGCGAAACAAAAATGTGTAGTAATTCTTGCTGCTTGCCTCTACCATTTTTATAGCAAGCGACATTTTAAATAAAAAATACACATTCCACATAGATATCTAAGCGTTAAATATTTTCCGTTATCATTTTGAGAGCAGCAATTTAGGAGATGATTACTCACTTATCAACATAGTTACGAGTGATGTAGTAAAACAATCAACTCCTGTGAATCTCTATACAAATGTTAGCGTACATTATCATAATTTACGACAACATCCGAGACATAACGTCTACTACACACAAGTAACTATGCGATTAGCGTAAGGTTGCGTACACATTTTAACTATAGCGTGTTTTCGTTTGTTTTTTTATAAGCTCCTATGTTTTAAAACTCTTTTTCCTTCTTCTCTTTTTCCTTATTAAAGCTCATGAGATTAATGGATGACTTTCAAGTTATAAACTGAGGACTGAGTACGCCTTTTACATAAGTGTAGACAGAGGTGATTAAATATACATTTCGCGATTAACAATGCCCTCTGTAATAAGAGATGGGTCTAATGTCAAATATTCCAATCTATACTAATATTATAAAATTGTAGTTCGTCTTGGTTCGTTTGGTCGAACGCGCTAATCTCAGAAGCTACCTACTGGTGCGAATTGAAACATTATTTTACTGTTCGACAGCAACCAAAGTTGCGCGGGTCAGCTAGTTTAAATTAGAAAAGCTCATAAGCACTTTTTCCGATCTGGGAATCAAACCTCAAACCGCCTGCTCAGAAGCCGTATACACTATCGGCGACCATAGAAGTCTATATCCAGTCATTTGTCTTTAGCTGCATTATTTAGTTCGAACATAATGTAATTTACATATCCACATGTAACCTATTTAATTAATAATCGTGTCCAGTATTTTCCTTAATATTATACGGAACTACTCTACGCGTGCCGACTCTGTCTTCACTAATTAATGATGACCTTGCATTTGGTTCATGTTTTACACACGACGTGATAAAGTACTTTGTTATATAATTACTTTAAATCAACTCATAATGAATATATAGTTTATTGTATTTGTGGAGTGAAGAAAGTCAATTTCGTTACTTTTATATGATGTGCTTTTTCAGGACAGAAAGAAGTGGTATTGTGTGACAAATGTGACAATATTAAATTTGAAAACTTATACTATTTTAGACAAAACCTTGAACCCAAATGAAGCGCCTTCTAAAAATATAACAAAAATGAACAATGTCTAGTGATAAATCAAGTAGCGCTTGTTCTAATCAAGTGTCTGTGTGTCGGCAAGATAAGAGATGATCTTGTGACTCTCTTGTTAAGGTTGGGGCTTCGTGAGAAACGACCAGCGAGATTAATTGAGTGTTTCTAAAAGGGCACATTTCAGTTTTTAAAGACTAGTCTTGTGTTCTTTTCGAAATTGAATTGATTTGTATGGTGTATTGGAAAGAAATGCGAATTTCGGCGTAAAGTAAAATGAATGCGACAAAGTGAAAAAGTTTTGGTTTTGCAAGCAACTTTACACGGTTGCTTAAAATAAAGACATTTTTGAAATAGGTACAATAGTAAGAAACCTTTCCTTATTCTGTATTACTCGATTTTGTATTGACTCAGCTGTACAGTAGTAGGTATAATAGCCGTCCACCTTATATCTTGAAAAGATAACATGAATATATATGATGAAAACATTTGCCTCTAACTTTTGCCTGTAACTAAAATTGCGAAAACATAAAAAATAATTACTATGAAATATTTACCAAAGTACAGTGTAATTCGCATTCGTTTTAAATAGCACTATCAGTTACAAGCCAACGTCACAAAACTACATTTGAACTGATTACCAGATAAACCGTGACCCACGTGAAATCCGCCCCAAAATTACTCATTTAAGACATATAATAAAACTACATTTTGACGGCGACTTCTTCCTGGGAAAGATTTAACAGAGAACAAAATAACATATTTTGTTTATTATCAAATATACCATATAAAATACATACATATTACATACCATATCATATTATACCAGCTTATAAATTCTGCCAAATTCGTTTCTTCATTTTATAAATCCAATAGATAAAAGAATTAAATTACTTTTTATTTTCGTTAAAATCAAAGTAATTACACATATTTTAATTTAATAACCGAGTGACTTTATCTCATAGAAAATATCGTTGAATCGCAATTTTACTAACAAGCAATTTACAGTAGTAGCCGGCAAATTAAGCTACGTATCAACGCATCTAAAAATAGCTGGTCAATTGATAAAAAACTAATAAATGTTAACGACTGTTTCGACTATAACTACACGTTACTGTATTCAGCTATCGAAAGTACAATCGAAACTAGAGGTGATTTTGGAAAAGTACTTCGTAAATGGCAGCTATAGTACATTGACCCCTTTTCTATTCTTTCATAGGTAAAGTTACTTCAAAATATTTCAAAATGTGACCTAATTTAAAACTCGTCTTATCACATCACGTTATCAAACATAAAACAAAATTTCATGTATTGTCTGCGTTGAAAAATAAACTTTATGACGCTTGTATTCAAGTTTGTATATTTCCGATAAGTTGTATTTTTCCAACTGTGACAGCCATTCCAAAATCCCAAGCATGAGTATGTAACTACTACCTGAAAGTCTACCTGTCACCTTTAAAAAGACTAACCCCCGGTTTCTGAGGTACATTTAACGTTTAACGTTACAATACCGTTTTCTTATATAAGTTTAAACGCTATTTAATAGATAAACTACCGCTGTACTCAGAAACTGGGGGTAAATATAAATACTCTAGTAGTTTCTTAGATTACCTCTTCATTCATCCTTACTCATTTCCTTCAGTAACTTGTAGCTGTCTTACCAAAATTCGATACGTATTACATTTCTATGGGTTTTATAGTTTTATATGTCTATTTTCCGCCAGTTAAAAACTCATACTAGCTTTCTCTCAACACTACACTAGTCTCAACCAAAGATTTAAACAGATCAAAGATTTCACTAACATAAGCGTTAGTTTGGCAATCGCATACAATATTCGTATCACGTGTATTGTGTGTGCACGTAGCAACATGTTTGATATGCTGGTCCAGCCCCGGATGGACGCCTCTGACAAACTTATTGTGATTAGATCCAAGTAGTTTATGTATTATTTCGGCTAATAGCAACGAAATAAATCTTGAAAAACGTTTAGGAATATTCCCGTTAGTTCTGCAATGTATTGATATGTTTGTATGTGGAAAGGGTGAAAGGTGTAGAGTTCTAGACAGCAATGTATAAAAATACATCCACATTTTGCCATTTACAATGTCTTCCCTATGCAATAGAAAACGAGCCTATTGCTTTACCGAGCGGATCACCGAACTCCAGGCTACTATTGTTAAATATTCTAATATAAATAAGAAAATACTTATTGTATTTTGGCCGATTTGAGAACTGAACCCGAGACTTCATGATCAGATGCCGTATACATTAAGTACTGCCCAGACAGAGGCAAGCAGCAGAAAGATCATTAAAGTTTGCATTTATAAGTAGAGCTCTTTTCACACGAGTAGATAGTTTTATAAAGGAAAATACGAGTATATTAGGTATACCAATTTGTAAAAGTAAGTTGGTGTCCTTGTAATTGATATTTGCCGTTTCTTTAAGGTAAGATAGTTCAAGCCAAAAAGTAAGTTGTTTCAATAAGTATTTCCTAAGCCCATGCCTCTACAGGCTTTTCGAATTTTCGTAGTCTGTCACTGGATGTGTTTACTCGTGCAATTTAGACAAATACCATGATGATATTTTTTTACTTTTAAAATATTTTTCAATACTATTTGTGTGCATTCTCAACTCCTTCCCTGAACTCTATTTAGAACTGCTCTATTTTGTAGACCAAAGTATAAGACGAAAGGTTAAAAGGCACAAGCAAAGTTCAATGAAGAAACTGGTCATAAAATCCTTTATGGTAATTCTTAATTTAGCCAGAAGACTTATTATTATGACGTCATTCATGGAACTATTATAATAATTATTATTTATAATAGCTGCGTTTACCACTTGACAGATTAATAGTCTATCATAATAGTTCATAGTGTTTTGTACAATAGAGATTTTATTTAATGAGTCCTGCGGTTGTGAAGTTTTATGTGATGTATTTGCTACTTATAGGAAATGTATTTATTATTGTTGTTAAAACGGTTAAATTTCTATAAAGTCTTAAGTCTTACATCGACCTTTTTTTTTTTACGTGGCTAATGCATTAAGCATACACCTGCACTCTGGGTGGAGTGCAGGATTATGTGGAAGTCTTACATCGACCTATTAATTGAAGACTATCTCTTTGATCTGGGTGGTAGTGTATAAAAATGTTTATAACGAAGTTACGGGTTCAAATTCCGGTCGACCAAAGTAAGAATAAGTTTGGTAACTGGCCCGGTATATGGCAATTTCAGAATAATAGTCATAATTATTATAATGTCAGATATACTAGTATTATTTTAGATGCGAGTTTGTGAGTGTGTATGAATGTTTGTTACTCTTTCACGCAAATACTACTTAACCCATTACTTTATTTATTCCAAAGTTCCTGAGGGATCGGGATCGGGATTTATACGAGAAGGGTATTCACGTGGACGAAATCGCGGGCGGCCTCTAGTAAAACATGAACAAAAAAGATAATTTACCCGTCTAAATCAAATTCGACATCCCGCGATCGTGAGTCATGAAACATTATCGGTAAAAATATGCAGTATAATTGGAACTATACAAGCTGTGTCTTAATTAACACTATATACATGGTTTTTCCAAGTGGAAAGTAATTACAGTACAAAGTAATTCTAGCCTGTAATAAGTAGTGTAGTTTTGAACTTGTTTTACCTCCATCACTGTGAGCATAAGAGAACCCGTTTAGCTTTCGAGATGACGCTGGTGACTCACGCAGGTATCTCAGTAGACAACAATTTGAAAGCAACTACACTGTACATTGTTTTCTTCCTAAGATCATTGTGATTAATATGTCTCTTCAAAGCGGCAATCAACTGAATAGTGACCATGAATTTGAGGTAAACTAGCTGTCAACTGAGATACGTGGTAAGACCACAGGTCCAAGGATTTTATTGGTTACTTTGTTGATTATAAGGTTGGTGTGTTTTTGTTTTTATGTTATGAAGGGTTAATAACATAATTGGTGGTGTTGATGATGATTTTTTAAGATTTTTGATACTTTTTCTTAACTTTGATGTTATACGTATGTAGGTATCTTAAATGCAAGTCTACCGGTCTGTAAATTATGCCTTTATTGTTAAACAGTTAAACTACAATTTGGTGAAATTGAATGTGGAGATAGTTCTTTGACATCCAGGGATAAAACAGGCTACGCTATTTATTTGTTCAAATAAACTCTTTAGCAACATATAATATGGGACGAAACTTGGAGTAAGTGCAAAGCTGCGCAAATTAGCTAGTATTCTTATAAATTACTAGTTGTTTAATTACGTCTGCTTTGCTTATTTTATAATCAATATAAGTTTCAAACTATCCTGTTCCAATTGCATCAAAATCCTTTTAGTAATTTATGCGTGTAAAAGCAATATAATTAGCGTACATAATCCTACATCTTCACAAACATTTTCATTAGGAAAAACTATTACTAGGAATTTTAATAATTGTCATAAATACTGTGAATCGCGGATCATCTAGTTTTTGTTAGTAAAAAAAGGTACAAGGGCCATGTGTGTTGTGATAGCCAAAAGTAAATGGCAGTACTATATTTATAAACACCAACTAAATTAAAATAAAACGTGTTCCCTTTAAATGGAGATGATTGTATCGCATGTGTTTGATATCGTGTTCGTTTGTACGAGAGATAACCATCAGACACAGGGTTATCAATGGGACCACTGACGATAACCTTGCACTGAATGGGTTCTCTCCACTCAGATTTATTACTATTTATTTAAGAGTGGCTTGGATTTTAAAGAACTCAAAATCAAAGCCAGAAGCTACATTTTCAGCACTTCCCTATTAGTATTAAGCCACGTCAAAGGCCTTCGGGCGGCTTGAACAACTTTGACACTAGGTTGACCACTAACCATACGATAAATAGATAGATCGGTTAGCTATATCTATCAAGTATATAACACTGTTCTTTTCATACATTTGTAAGAATTTTATGTATCTGATAGGTTATTCGGCATCAATCCGTAAACCGTGAATCCGAGCTTAAGTAAAATCATTTACGGTACAGGAAAACACATCGTGATGAAACTTTGTATCCATCTATCTATCTAATCAGCCCGTATCCACCTACTGTTGAGTAAAAGGCCTTCCCATCAGTACGCCACTTTATACGGTCCTGCGCTTGTCTCATCCATTTCGGCCCTACACATTCAACAATTAAACTTTGTATACTGAAAGTTATTACAACTTTTGAAGTCCTCAACTAGGGTCAACGCGTTTCATTGAAGTCCCTAACTCCTCATACTCTATAGATAATTCTGAGAGGAAAGGTTTGTTTGAAACTGTGACAGTTTCTTTGTTTAAGATTTGTATGTATTTTAACGCAAATATAAAAGTAAAATGATAATTTTATTGTTGTTGTTTTAATTTTTAATTATTATTTGTCAGTTTTCTGGTAATTTCTACAGTTAATACAACTTTATCTTGATTTGTATAAGTCAAATGTCAAAGACGTTTCTACATTACGTTAGTTTAATTAATATGTTGTAATAATGTGCATAATATTATGTTGTTTTGTTGCAATATGTATATAATATATATGTATAATCATAAGAATAATTGGATTTCCCTTTTCAAACTTTCTTAAATACCTTTTTATTTTACCTTATTTGTCACTTGGAGGTTTAAGTTTCTTAGGATTTTATAATTAAAACAATTAACGAGTTACTACTTTACTGTACCTAATATTTTTTGACATTATGGACAATAATAATTGTATTTCAACCAATTTACGGAAAACCAAAGTCAAATATTCATTTAAATGTAATTGTTTTTGTTAAAAACCGCATGAAAATCAGTCGTGCAGTTTTTAAGACAATTGTTAACAGACCTACAAACACCACATTTGCATATACAGTAATTTGAACTTTTCTGTAAGCATAACCATTTTCAATATTGTAAAATTTTTTATAATGTAAAATCAACCTTTTATTTTTGCGGTGGGAAAACTCCCTTTGGTTACCAGATTTTCCTGGCGGGAAATCTAGGGTTAAGTAACGTAAAGTAAGTTTTACGGAATCACACGATTCCTATCAAACCCCGTTAGCAGACCACCTGGTACTTGGATGGAAGGGCACTTGGACCTAAAAAGCCTCTCCAGTGAAAGACAACCTCTAAGAACAAGAACTTTTTGTATTTTTTGTAACCCATTATTGTCCCATTCCAGGGTAAGGGTCATCTCCCAAACGACGGGGAGGGGTTAGGCCTTGAGTCCACTATCCTGGGCGAGTGCGGATTGGGGACTTTTGCATGCCTTCAATAAATGTATTAAACAAATTTTAGGCATGCAAGGTTTCTACACGATGTTTTCCTTCACCGTTAGAGCATGTGATTATTATTTCTAATACACACATCTTCGAAAAGTCATTGGTGTGTTGCCTCGGGTTCGATACCTTATTTTCTTTAAAATAAAGTAATTATTGTGTTCAGTTAACACGGTCCCTTAAAAACGTGGAGAGGTCATGAACATGAGTAATTGCACAGAAATTGAACATGAAATAGAGCAATTAACTATTAGTCACACAACATTTACTATAAACACTGCGTGCGAGACAATTACGCACACGTGAGCGACTGTAGTTAGATTTAAAGATGACACACGTCATTCGGAAATAGGGTTGGTGAACTTGGTGAGTTTTAGAAATTTTACGACTTTTTCTGTGTTTTCAAATAAGTAATGGTAACAAGTTGTTAGGTTATCTCTAAAGTATTTATGTGGCTTTAACTAAATTGATTGTCATTTTAAAAGATCTTTGATAGATGCTAGCCGTAGTCAGAAGCTTAAAAGTCTGACGGCCAGTTTTACCGAGTGGTATCATAATATTATAACTGGATTGTGGAGGTCAGAAAGGCAGTTGCTCCGGGTCTAATACTGGTAGTAAGCTGCATCCAGTGAGACTGCAAGCAAACTCTAACATAGTTGGAAGAAAGGCTAGGTAGATTGATTAACCTTAGCTATAATATACAAAACAGAAAAATACCTGTTAATAAATATGGCTGGCAAAAGCTAAAAAAAAAACGATCGTCATCACAGAAAATCTTTACTAAAGTCTAAAACCTTACACCATAAGGCTTGTGTTGGTACGTGTTAAGGTAATATCATTGGAGTAAGTTATGAAGTGGGAAACCAAACAAACCAAACAAGTGGGAATTAACAATTTAGATGTCCATTAATGGTGTTTGACAGCCCTAGAAGTGACAATAGTGGTTGTTACTTGTTGACTTGGGTATTGGTATTTGTAAACACAATAACATTGTACGTAAAAGGATGTTATTTAATAAATAACTGAGAAAGTAACACTTCTCTGTATTATGAGCTATTTGGACTGACGTAAAAACACACCCACTTTTTGGTATAAGACTTCAATCCAAGCATGATCATTTTAACTATTCAGTTTTACAAGTTATTGTGGCTCATAAGAATATTTCTATTTACTCCAGGATCTAAGAAAGAACAAAAAGAGTCCATTTTGTATCCACGTGGAATACTTGCTAATAAGAAGGACGTTGTTTTAAAGACATCAAAAAAAGACATGGTTCTGCCAATCGTCTGCAGATTGGCAGAACAAATATCCTTTTAGTATCCTTCAAGTAGTCGTTTTTGGAAGTATTATATGAACGAAAATTTGTACTAAAGTTTTATTTTGCTATTATAGATGTACTTTCAGTTAACTCATCATGATTTCCATGTTCTTTTAACCACTTACCCATAGTGGCCATGAGGAACTGGTTGAGGATGCCTCCATCCCGCAGCCTGGCGACCCACCGCACTGGCAGAGCGCCGAACATGTTCACACGCGCCTCGCGCTCGCCTCGACCTTGTTTGAACAAGCGTATCAGTGACGCATGGTATGTCCCAGGAGTCTGAAAAGATATTTTGTATATTAATTATAATGTAGGTAAAATTGTTGGATGATATTGTTAAATGTAGTTATGCATGAGTGAGGTAGATTGAAAAGTTAGATTTCTAAAACGAAATTGTTTGGCAATTGAATATGGTGTTACAATACTCTACATTATTTTAAGAACATTATACTTAAATAAACTAAGTATAGCAACAACCTCATCACGACGCAACAAGATTTTTGTTTGTTTGTCAAATTATGTACGAAATCGAGTCTTCTTTGTAACTTCCTATTAGAGAATATGAAAATACGAAATTGAAGAAGTCACAAATATTTTGCTTCTTTTTAAGTTAAAGTAGGTGTGCGCTTAAAGTGCGCCAAGGCACCCAAGATAAGTAAAATTACTGCATGATCGTGTAGTAAATAATAAAATTCAGCCACCTATGTAGTAGGAATTCAGTTTCATAAAACGTAAACTGGAAAATACTATAATCTAGCTCAAACATTTAATTATTTGGGAGTGTAACGACTGATAATCGTGTCACAAACAAGGACAGACGAATTTTTTAATTTCTCGTTTCCGCTTCGTCTATTGTACTCATTTATTTTTATTGTACTTTTTATTTACGGACGCGTAATGAGGAGTATGCCGTTGTTAAGTTTATTTGAGTCATAAAAATAGTTATTGCTTTATGTTTTTCATATTCTGGTGATGATAAATACTGAAGTTATCACATAATAATATACTTAAGTTGTAAAATAAAAATGCTTATAGGTATGTATAGTATTTTAAACAGGTTTAACAATATGTTCATATATTTCATATGTTCATTCATTTAACTTAATTGACGTTTAGTCTATATCGCTGATTGTTGGCAGCTCCTCGCATGATCAATTATTGTATCAACCACATTGTAAAACTTTTGGCGATTGAAAAGAGTGGCCGTGAGTTTCTCGCTAGCTCTTCTCATAAGGCTCTACCCCCTTTCCGAGCTAGTGGTAGATTCAGTAATTGTAACGACTATCATAAGTGTCAATATTTGACCTAAATGAATAAATGATTTGATTTTGATTTTGATTTTGAAATAGACTTAACAAGTAATGAAATATATCTATTTATTTCATGGAAAATAGGACCGTGGTACGACAAATAGCTGTCTACTAAGCGCTCAATTCGATTTATCTTTACATTATAACCTGCGTCAAATTCTCGTTTTTTTTTTTAAAAAACTTGTTCTAACAATAATCAAAAACAAAAAACCGTTGTAACAGTAAAAAAATCTAACCTATTCTACTTTCATTTCCCGCCTAATCAGAACTCATAAAACACGCCACAGATTAAACATGTCCAAGGAAACAAGACATACAGCCAACATAACTCCTTGCTAAGCTTATCAAGGCTATCACGCCACTCACTTCACAAAGGAGGTAGGATTTTGATATTGTAATAAATCTTTATGTGCAAACATGGCCACTAGTTTTAAGGCCGTGCATTTCCGACATGACTTCAAGGTTTCAACAAACAAATATGCCGTAATATGTACAAAAATGCGACAAAATCGTCTTAAGTAGTATTAACAACACGTATTTCTGAATAATTTTCTACATAAAACAATAATAAATTAAACGCATTAATGTCCCGCTACTGGGCAAGAGTCTTCTCCCGGAATGAGGGAGGGGTTAGGCCTAGAGTCCACCACGTTGGCCAAGTGCGGGTTGGAGACTTTGCATACTTTCAAAAACTATTCTTAACAACTCTCAGGGATGTAAGGTTGCATCACGATGTCATGATGTAAAAAAATACTAAATTTAATTTTTTTTATGTTCGATTTTCGTAGAGATCCATTTTCTTAAGAATATTATTCCAGGATTTAAATATTGTCAGTAGCAATGACTGGATAAGCATGGTAAAAATGTCTGCAGTAGTTAATCGGTCTTAATCTGATAATGTGTATTGTGTAATGCCTTTTTAACCGTGATTTTATGATCATATGATCTTTGCATATGCAAAGTACTCTATAAAATAGTTCTATATTATAATCTTAGTACTTTTATTGTGATTAGAATGACCGTGGAGGGAAGAGTGACGTCTTTGTTACGGACCTTCGATTGCCTTGAGCGGGTTAAGGCCCCGATAGTAGGTAAACATCGTATACACATACATCTATACCAATATTATAAAGCTGAAGAGTTTGTTTGTATGTTTGAACGCGCTAACCTCAGGAACTACTGGTCCCATTTGAAAAAATATTTCAGTGTTAGATAGCCCATTTATCGAGAAAGGCTATATATATCATCACGCTACGACCAATAGGAGCAGAGTAACAGTAAAAAATGTTACAAAAACGGGGAAAATTAAGACCCATTCTCTCTTACGGGTATGAGACGCAAGCGAAGTTGTGCGGGTCAGCTATCTATTTGCCGATATTCTATATTTGCTTAATTTGAATTTTGTTTAAATTTATAATTATTACTATTGTAATAAAGAACATTTTTCCTCAATTTGTCCTTGATTTTTCTTAGAAATTGTCTAAGAACGTATTTTGAGATATCGGACTTCGCACTTATAAAAATCGTGGGTTCAAAGTTCAATCAGATTTTAAATCAATATCTATAAACATTCAAAACAACTCTTAAAAAATGGTTCTTCTATTAAGAGCTAGGAGCGTTGATTAATATATCAATGGCTACTCGATATTAGAAAGTTGTTACCGCTAAAGTCCTAACAGAACTTGTCCTATAACAACAATGAACAAATGTCACATTGTAGTCTTATTGTTTAGTGGTCAAAGCTGTTTAAGGCGCCCGAAAGGCTTTTGACATGGCTAAACGACTGTTATCTTAATTAACAACAGTCGGGACGGACTTTTTACGTGTCCTACGAAGCACGAGGACGCTCAGTTCAAATACCACTATGCCGACCGTTGGCGCGGTCATTTTTTAGATGGGTGACCCTTTCTACGAAATGACCGCGACAGCGGTAGCTTAACCCACAGATCGTTTACCGACCGGTGAGCACAACTGGATAGAGCGTCTCAATATTGCAATAGATCAAAATCTTTCCACATTATCATTCTACAGGCATCATACCAGTTTGAACCACGTGTCTCATCTCCCGAGATAGGCAGATTGTGATGATCTTTGCCCCGGTTAAGCCATTAAGCTGTCGTTGCGATTATCACGCGCGACTGTGTGCGGTTCTGCGTGAAATATGAGACATGAACACGTCACCTTCGATTTACTGATAAGTTCATTATAATACTTGGTAACGAAGATTTTAGTTAAGTACTAGTTACTAAGGAAATATAAAAGCAATAGCCTTTTGAAATTCGGCTGCTGCGGTTCATTGAAACGGTACAGGACTTTGTTGAGTTCATAATTCACTCATTGGTCTAGTGAGTTTATTTGAACTAATTCATTCGGATACACTCTGTTACTGTGAGAGCTAAGGCTTTAGACAAAAAGTCTACAACCCCAGCTTCCCCGCAATGCACAGTGAATTTATTAAGAGAAAAATGAGTAACCCCCGGTTTCTGAGGTATATTAGATAGCGTTTTTTTATAAGACTTAATGCTATTGAATAGATAAACTATCGCTAAATGTACTCAGAAACTGGGGGTTAGAAATGTTACGAAATTGAACCTGCGTCCACGTAATCGGCACTCGGATTTATACCAACTGCGCCACAGAATCAGTAAGAAAAATATTGAACTATAATCATTGAATATAATCAAACTGGAGCATAATGTCGTCATGTGAATTGGTCAGCGAACGTGCGCACACGCCTACAACACAAACATATGCGATGATTAATAGTTTAACACGTAATTATCTCATTATTGTACTGTGTATAACTTTAGGTATGGTTATGATTAATTGGACCAGGAAGTGGGAAGTTAGAGCGATATTAAAATATTCAATAGCGATAATATTTAACAATCGTTTGGTAAACTATGTGTGAGATAGATCGAACTTCGAAGTTTCCTTTAATAAGGGTAATAAAATACCTGGTTGAAAAATGATTTGGGAAGTCTATACGACTAATAATCAAGAGATCTAAGGCTTGATTTCTGGATCAAGTGCTATTGGGCTTTGATACTTTTTACTAGATTTAGAATATTCTGAATTCTAGTCTGGAGTTTGGTAACGTGCCCGATACATAGGCTCGTTCGTTATTTTTGGGACTAACAACTACTAACCCCCGGTTTCTAAGTAAATTTAACGGTAGTTTATCTATTTAATAGCGTTTTTTCTATGTGAGTTTTGACACTATTGAATAGATAAACTACCTCTAAATGTACCTCAGAAACCGGGCTAAATGTTTTTTTTTGTAGGACACAGGAAAAAAATTACCTATGGAAATCTTTGGACACGGTCAAAGTCGCGGACGGAAGCTGGTTAAATAAGTCTCAAATACTCATAGAAACACTATCTTATACATATTTTTCTTCTTTTTCATCGTATAGTTAGCGGTCAACCTAGTGTCAAAGTTGTTCAAGCCGCCCGAAGGCCTTTGACGTGGCTTAACGACTGTTATCTTAGTAGATACCAACCGGAACCGACTTTTTACGTGCCTTCCGAAGCACGGGGATGCCCAGTTCAAATACCACTATGCGATCACCCATCTATGAAATGACCGCGCCAAGAGTTGCTTAACCCACAGATCTTTTACCGACCGGTGAGCGCAACTGGCTTCATATTATGATCACTATACATACTAGTGCAGTAGTGCAATAAATTGCATAACTGCTAGTGGCTACATCAGTGCCAATTGTCTTGTGATGACGTATTTAACACAATTTATCTAGATATGAAGTTGCATAATAGATAATTTAACAAGAAATCTATTGGAATTCTGATAATTTTTCCGCCAGTTATTTGCCGTTGTGTTATACTGTGTAAAATGCAGACATTTTTTATGTGCTTTAGTTGGATATATTGATAGCATTAGAGCTTGAAACTATGATAGTCGAGTGATATACCTAGTATTCGACTTACTCGTAAATGGTTGAGGGTTCAAACCCTCGACAGAACACAATGATTTCGAACATAAGTGTTAGAAATAATGATCCTTCGTTTTAATAGAAACAAAAAACTACCTGATAACGAAGACAAAACCTTGTATTCCTAAGAGAAGTTTAAAACAGTTCTTTAAAGGGATTCTGATGATAAAACTCCCAATTAAGATCTTGATCATAATCAGCGTGTTCGACTCAAGACCCAACCTTTCTCTCATTTTGGGAGGAGATTTAAGGAATCTTTGCCCAATTGTGTTTTATGTCACTCTTTGCTTATTTTAAATGACAATAAAACATAACTACTGTTATTTACTTTATATAAGTTTATTATGTTTAAGAATTAGATTACTAGTGTTAAACGTTTGTTTAGACATTCTATCTTTACTGTTATGTGCATGACTTACTCAATAATATGAGTGTTTCTATATACAAATAATAAACCACGTTGTGGTATGACGTAGGCTAACTATGTGTCTATCATACTGATAGTATAAATTATCGGTCCACCTTAGCCTTGCCCGGATTAAAAAGTTATTTAAAATTTTAATTAAATCACTCTATCTATTAAAAGATCTACATAAAAATTGTGAAATGTTTTAAAGATCTAAGCATACATAGGGACAGTCAACGGAAAGTTTGGATGAAAGTTTATCTATACTAATATTATAAAGCTGAAGAGTTTGTTTGTTAGTTTGAACGCGCTAATCTCAGGAACTACTGGTCCGATTTGAAAAATTATTTCAGTGTTAGATAGACCATTTATTAAGGAAGGCTCATCGCTACGGCCATTAGAAGCGGAGTAGCAACGAAAAATGTTACAAAAACGGGGAAAATTATGACCCATTCTCTCTTATGTGATGCAAGCGAAGTTGCGCGGTTCAGCTAGTTACTCATACACGCCAAAATTACTGTACAGACTTTGATAAAATTTCGTGCACAGATTTACTAGTTATGTGAATTCATTTTACGTGTAGGTATGGAGTTGCGGTCAGAAGCTAAAAACCTATAAAATATAATTAACCTATCAAAATTCATACAATTTACATTAAGTATATGGCTATCAAAACATACAATTACTTGTAAGAATGAGGAAAATATAAGTCATTACTTATTATTGTTACAGCAAAATAAATAATAACTGCTTTTTACCTTCCCTGTAGAGCCCAATGCGTATTCTTAGTAAGAAATAACAAGAAAATATGCTACCATCAATAAAAACTAACTTACTTATAAACATACATACATACATACATATTACCACACCGAAGGAGTAGGCAGAGGTGTATGAAATACACCCACGTCTCGCCATCAAGGAGCTACTCTATTACCATATACCAGGCACCTTACCACACTCCAAGCTATCATTGAGAAATATTCTTATATAAATTAGAAGAGACCAAAAGCACTTTGTCCGACCCGGGATTTAAATCCGAGACCTCATGATCAACAGTCGGATACACTACCGACCGCGCCATTGGAGCAGTCTATAACTAAACTATTCCGTTATAATGATTTACACAATTATACCCTATTGGTATTAATGACTACGTGACATGAAAATGATAACATAATTGATATATTCTAATGCAAATGACTGATATTGTATAAATAAAACATAGACATACTAGTCAACTCCAGCGACTTCACCTGCGTACAGAGTCTCTCTCCACTCTCAGTCGCTAATTGGTGCATTTTTGAAAAAAAAAAATATGTTGAATATGTTTGGTCCCAGGACTTTTACTATCGTCATAATAAATTAAACTCATCACTGTCCCACTGCTGGGTAAAGAAGCCCCGGAATAAAAAAGGTCCTTTCCGTCTACATACTATCTTTTATCAAAATCGGTTCAGTGTTTACCTCGTAAATATGTAAGAGAAAAGACGGTCAGACTGTACTGTTTATAATACAGTGTGCGGTAAGGATTTACATCGTAATAGTTTAAATCTAAGAAAATTAAATTAATTAGTTACTATAAATCATAATAATAATGAACAGTGAGTTTATTTATTAACTTCCGTTTGCGACAGCTTCCACGTGGAATTATTTATTTATTTAAATTTAAAATGTTACCTGCGTCACTAGAACTAGAATACATTAATAATCTGCATTACATATTGAAAAAGGCCTAAGGTTCCGTTTCCACAAACCTGAGTGGAAAGGACCAAATATTAACCAATCTGTACACGAAAAGTCCACTCCGCGGCAACAATGTCACTGGTCGATTCATGATCCACTTCAGCCTGCTTTCCCGCCCTTTTTTTTGTGGAAGCACACACTTTTGTTTGCGTCAGGAAGATGCATTACTGCATGTCCTGCTCTAGGGAGGAAGCGGGTTTCTGCAGGGCTCTCCCACCGGCTTATCTTATCTTAGGGTTGGGGGTGCCAGTTAATGCCTGGCTGACACTTCGACCTTGTGTCACCTGAATCCTTTGTATCACCCCCTCCTTTGCTACTCTAGACGTTGGGAGGCAGAGCAAAACTTAACAGGCTACAGGCTGCTTTCGCTGAGGCTTTCTGGCTTTAAATTTTGGCATACCGACTAAAACAGTCCAGTCCGAGCCGGGTGGAAGCACTTCCTAAACAGCAAAAGATCTAGAAAGACTTTCATCATTGCAGGGGCGTGCTAGAGTTCTAGTGGAGTAGACGTGAGTTTGAGCGATTTGTAGAATATTTCACCGTAAAGACAGTAAAAACTATCCACGAAGAATGTAACTCTTATAGGAAACTTCTACAACTTTTTCGAGGCACTTAGGCTTAAATGAATGACAATAACAGTCTTGAATGAAAAACTAGCGCCCGATAGAGACCTGGTTTGAAATGGAAATAATTGGATTTGTCATTTCAGATTTGAGTTGAGAATTCGGGAGTATAAATCGAACCAGTTCGAGTCAAACAAGACCTGACTTAGAATTAGGTTTTATCGGAAATACGCTAGCAGATTTTTGTAGTTTGTCGATTATGATCATTTTATTTATTTAAACTTAACAGTTACAGTACAAATCATAGCTCTGTTATATGATCATGACATTGTAAATGCCGTTAGGCAGCTCAATTGACTGTCTGTCTCCTAGTTTTCTAATATCTAAAACGCCTGCTTGCTCAGATACTAAATACTAATAAAAATGCTTACTCCTATCACAGAGTCTCGCCTCTTGTCCATTTAAAAGAATTAATACACAACGTTTTTTATTACACGTCTATTTTTAGCCTTTCAAATTGATCACCGATTGAATGCAATTTAATGAATGATTCTTTGATTTATTTGAACGTAGACTGTTTTTTACACCTTTGAAATTGTTTTCGAAATCAATTTCAAGGTTTTTGGGCTGTTCGCAGTTTGGTAATTAGTAGGCCGTGGATAATTGAAGATTGAAAAACAATGTTTAGTTTTCAATTATTGGTAACTGGTTTCTGGCAGTCTGAATTCCTTTAGCTCAAAGAAATTGCTGTAATATTGGTCACTTCTCTAGACCAGTAGCGTCACAATATTTCCCGATATTTTCAGTCTAAGATTCAACATCCTGCTATTAAGGTTACTCTAATTTTATTTATCCAAAGTACAAGTGTGTGTTTTAGACGAGTATCCGAGGATAGTAAATATAGGCAACAATGACTATCTAGAATTACTTATTTTGCCCAAAAAATATCGTTTTTTGTTCAAAAATGAATGACACCGGCTTATCAATTCGGAAATAAAGTTCAATCTTACAACGGTGACTCATGCACATAGGTATCGAAAGTTCGTAATACGACTTTACTCAATATAAACTAAAGTCTCAACATGTAACTTGTTACGCAGTAACTGCATTCTACTGGATAGCTGCTTTAGATAACTAAATGAATGCGTCATTTACCGCTAATGTCGTAAAATACGGCTGCACTAAGTAAAGCTTTCACTTTTACTTTAAGTATACTGTAAGCTATATAATAGTTATATTACAATCAATAAACTTTAGAAAAGGAGCAATTATTATCCAAAGGATAGGAACACACATTTAGATTCCATTTTTTTAGCGATAATTTTTTTATGCTTTTCAGAAAATGTATCAACATTTTAGTAGCTAGTAACACAAACGGGCCTTTATCCATTTTTTCAAATCCCTTGTATTCATTTGTTTCCTACTAAATGTTATTGAGAAAATATGGAAAACATTATCTGGACTATCTTTACTAAGTTTTTCACATATAGTCATTTATTAAGACCATTCATAAGGCAGCAATTCTAATCAACTTTATACAATTGATGGTTTTCCAAAGACGCACTTCTTCGACATAAGATGTGCCATTAACCACAAAACTACAGAGCGTTTAAAAACCCATTTATAATAAATACGGTACAGGAAACCATAAGAACAATATCACGTCATATTGTCATTACATAGGTACCTACTGCACCTTCAATAGTAATATTTTTCCTTGTTGAATTGTTTATTTAAGAAACGCCCTCTTTTTCCCGTAGATGTCAGTAGAGGTACGAAATAAACCCATAAACCTAGTTTTCTACTTTCCTACCCATGCTTACATTGTTAGTGTTATGAAAAAATAAGGGGAGTAAAGTTATTGACTAAGTCTGGGAAATCTTTTCACTAATATCATGCGAACGAAATCGCGGACAGATATAGTTAATGTCTGTTGTTAATATATTTCTATAGCCTGACTGCAATTAAGAATATACACAGGAATTAAAATCATATCTTGTCAAACTTTACTCAAACATAGGCATCAACAAATAAATCAATCATTAAAACAAATCGTACTTGCTTTATTCGAAAGAATCATAATAAAATATCAATAACTCATTTGCGACATCGAAAGACATTTAGGCGCCAAGACGAACCACAGATAACGAATAAAGAATAAAATGTCATGCGTTGTTAGCGGCCAGTTCGTTCCGGATAGTTCTGACGTTTCCACTATAATCCGGTCCAGTTTTATTAAATGGCAATAATTTTAAATCAAAACGTGAGCTTGTGGTCTAGTCGTTGTAGTTTTAATCTCAATACCTGGAAGTCATGAATTGGAATTAAATGTATATTTATTTTATGTAAATTAAAATAAAGCGGTCATAGCAAGTTGCACCCACTGTTTAGTTAACAATACGCGACTTGAGCAATCTCTTGGTTTGATTGTAGGGGGCTAGTTGCTTAGAGATTGTAAAGCCTAAGCTTTTCCTCGTTTTGAAGGACGTTGATACCTAATATTTTCGTTCTAAATTAAGATAACATTATGAGAAACGTTTCGGGCAAATAACTTTGTCGGATAAAAATCAGTAGCGCGATTCTTTACAATCGGTATCGAGAGTTTGACATTTAAAATTAGTTCCTACGACGACCACAACAGGCGCTGATTAAACTTTGATACAAAACTTTCTCGATAGCTACCCCGTTATCGATAGTCGATAGTAATAGAGAATTGCGCTAACGAAGAAAACTTTTAACAATTCGAATATTTATTATTTTTGTTAGTCTTACTCAGATTATCTTGCCGTTTAAAATAAATATAAAAGTACAGTTGAGCACCAAGTATGGTAATAACACGTACAGTACAAGTGGACATCTAACTAATGACTGCCGAGTCCGACATTCATTTCCGCAGGCAACGTTCAAATGTCTTAGAAAATTACCCGTTTTAATAGAAATTCTTTTGCACTATGTGAAATGGTGATACGAGGTGATAAATAATTTGTACTTGCAATTAGTTTTAGTTATTTAAACAGTATTTCTATAAGGAATTAAACTGTGGATTATTGAGCTTTTTATGGTTCCTTAAGGAGTAAAAACGGGACTCTGCCACTGATTTATATAAACGCATTAAACATTTGTATTGCAGTTACTGGTTTACGACTATACAACATTTTATTAATCACACTATCGCTATTCAACCGAAAGTTTGGACATTTGTGTAAAGGTTTGTTACTGAATTACGCCCAAACTACAGAACGAATTTCTATAAAACTTGGTACACCGATTGTTTATAACTTCTTATCTCGAGAATTTTTTTGACGCTGACGAAGTCGCGGACAGAAGTTTGTAGACATATAATTCATGTATTATTTCTCTATTACAAGGCTAAGAAGCTATCAAATTACAAGTACATTTGAGAACAATAGGCTTTTGGTGCCTCTGCTTAACCCACATGGCCTACGCGTAGTGTTTGCTAATATCTTCAAGGATAGTTAGTCATCACTCATCGCTCTCTATTCGCGATTAGTATTGAATAATGACGACTGTGTTGTGACGTCAATTGTGTCATTTTTGGGTCCTTACGATGTCATTGTTATTAGCGATTTTTTGATTAATGGTTTAGATTAAGTTGTTTTATCTATTTAAGAATAAATAGGGAGTTGATATCATTTTGTTAGGGTTGACATTTGCTAGAATTATTATCTAACTCGTCTGTATTTACAATCAAGGCGTACCTGCTAATCATGACTTATTCAAAAATTTAATAAAAACTTGCCTTCTTGGTAGTTTTTATTAAATTTGTGAATATTTTTAAACATTAGCCTTAAGTTTTGGTTTTAAAGTTAAGTAAGTTATTTAAACCTTAGTTTAAGGTCGTTTCCGGTGTATTATAAATGACAATAGGTTCGCTTTTTTTCATACGACTAATTAGGTAAGACGGCTTAAAACCATATCATTAAAAAATGGTCAAAATAATTGGTGCCTACTGCCTACTTCTCTGGATGCAGAGTTTATAGTAAGGAAAATAATTAAATCATTAGTTATATTAAAAACATCTTGTTCTCACACAAATATTAAAATTACCATAACTAATTTTAACACGAAAATTATTCGTCACAGAATAAAACATTCTAATTTATGTCATGTAACAAATTGAATGATTTGTTTGGAATTATTAACGAAGGTTTGACGTCAAACGGACTGTAAGACAATACGGAATGCAATAGAAACATAATTTTACTGATACTTTTGTGGTGATACTTAGAAAATTTTGAATAGGGTGACATTAATTACGGTTTTTCAAAAATGTACCACACAGTTTTTAAATTTCTTCAAGGATTTTCTTTATAATTTATTAATCATTATCCATTGCGAAAATGCGTTTTTAAATTAAAGAAGAGTATATTTTTACATGGTCGACTATAAGAATTGGTATAAATAATAAAAAATAACTAGATTAAATCTCTGCGAATGTGCTTAAGTACTATAATATAAATAATTGCAATTAACATTATGAGAATTTTAGGCAAGTACTTACTTAGATCGGAAGAGCTATCTTTCTGATAGCACACGTAGTCTTATGCAACGCTCTTTAAGGTTGTTAAACTGCAGTTGACTGGGAAATCAAGCCTCCGTTTACTATTAAGAAAAAAGTACTAACTACCAGTTACTCGTAACAATGCTTTCTGTAAGGAGTTGGCGATTTGTCTGATGATCCATTTACAGTCGTGTTGTCAAATATATGTGCTCTATTTACAATTATGCTACAGTTTTTCCCGGAATAGAATTGAAGGTCTACTTAGTTTGAAGGAAATCCAGTGATAGAGGCACCTTCAAATAATTTGGGATATTTTTTTTCCTGTTGATAGGAAATGCGTAGAATTACTTTTAACATTTAGCCCTTATCTAAAACATACAATTGAAAATATATTAATTTTAAATGTCTCAAAGAGTGCATATTTCAATTATTCAATTAATTTTGTAATTATTCAATTAATTTTGTAATTATTCAATTAATTTTGTAATAATACAGTTAGTAGCAGTAGTTTATAGTAATAAGTATTTACCTACTTATAAGTATGCAAGTTTGTTTATCAGTAGTCAGGTTACCATAGCACAAGCTCTGCTTAGTTTTTAATCACTGTCTGTCAGTAATCCAATAATATTTATTTATTTACTAAATGTTCAATAGTTCAATAAGACTCTAAAACATTGACAATAAAATTGATAGATTGATCAATCTTTAATTCCGAAGGGATGCGTATACGGGCTCTTAGTTCTAGTTAATGATTTACGCAATATGTTGACAATCGTAAGTAGAGTCGATTGATGGCTGACCTATATGGTGTAATGAGAGGACATCATGGTCGATGGTAAGACCCGCATCTGTTAAACTACTCATAGTTAATGATGAAAGGAATTTTCGAGTTAAGATCGCTAAACTAATAAATAGAAAAAAAAGGCGGAAATTGCGAGATAATTCAGATAAAATGAGAATATACAAAAAAAAATATGTATTATATATAAGTTTTGAATATGGCAAATTTTGTTTGTAAAGTGTAGGTAGAGTTTTAAGAAGCTGCATTTAGCAACCATCTTTCTACAATGATGGGTAAAGTTGTTATGAAACTATAGTCGATAGTTTATTTACTTCAAGCCTTGCTATTTAATAAACTTTAATTTGACAATTACCTATATTTTAGTTAAAATAAAACACACTTATTTCTCAATGTGGGACTCATGACCATGCCGACATTATTAATTCATGCCACTCGACCATGGTGACCGATATTGGGTAAATTCTCTATTTGTATTTATGTAAGAGAAATAAAAGGTTTGTACCTATTTCTCTTGATCTCGTAATACCAAAGATCCCACGAATCTCACGATCTGTTCAATGGCTGTCGTCGTAACTGCTCAAAATTAATCATTTAAGTCACGAAAAGGTACAAACTACTAGGAACTTCATACCCTAATAAAAAAACATTCTTTTGTGGCCCTGTTTATTTTGGTTTTGTATTCAAACAAACAAGTTTAATATCCCATGGGGACTTATAATAGAATACGAGAAAAAACTTATAGTATCACCTGCTTGCGAGTTTAAAGAGCCAGTAATGCAAATACAAAATGGCGTCACATTTTTTTTATAATTTCAAATTGTGTCATTGTGTTTTTAGGGCCTCGCAGCTATTTGCGCTTACCAGTCGGTAAACGATTAATGGGTTAAGCTGTGTTTGCGCGGACTTTGTATAGATGGGTGGCCGTTTAAATGTGTTTAAACTAAGCTTCTTCATGCGTCGGAGCGCACATAAAGACAATTAAAATAACAGTCATGTCTTCAGGCGGCTTGAATAACTTTGACACTAGGTTGAACACTAACTACGATATTGCTATGATAATTACTTATCATATATAATTATAATTAATTCTATTATAATTTAAGTAATTTATTGATCTTGTAAGATTATCCTTTTCTTATTTTATAAATAAATATTTCTAAGTAATTTCACTTTCGCGTTTCTAAACTGTAAACAGTTACGTCAATTTCTAAGAAACCATAAACAAGTTGCGTCTTGCACAACTTTTTTGCGGCCACTTCGCGGGCCGGACTGCGGAACATAGAAATATTCCATGTTCTTTGATTCTAATTGATAGATAACCTTTGAGGTCAACTGTATCTTATACATAACTGTACATACAGTTATGAATAGTTAAAAAAATTTGCTTATGTTTTGATTTCATCTAAATTAATTAATTCTTTGATAGAAAAATAGGGAAAGAACCCAAACATTTACTATAAAAAATCAAGTTAAAAAAAGTTACCACCTCAAAATAATTGTATTTTTGTCAATTAAATAATTCACATTAATTTATTGCATGTTTAAACTGATGATTTAAATACATTAAGATGTGAAATTAACTATAAAATAGAAATATAATATTTATTTTTTATATTTATGTATATAGTTATGACAGTTATTACTTTCGCACTTAGGAATATTTTTTTGTTCATCAGACCAAAGATTATCGCGTTTATAAACTCTTCGGTTAAAAAAAACGGAATATAGCAAAGAGATCGGATAGACGGTACATAAATATGGGGTGATAAAGGCAGCTGCGTTCTCTTTTCAATTAACAAAGTGTCTGCCGGCTGTGAGCTTGACTTACACCTGTTCTAATTTGAAATTATATTGTTGTTTTGAAAGCCATGGATAATAAAGTTTGTTTTTTAATGGTAATAGCTTCTGTTGATTAAGTCTTATTATTGAGAAAACGTTTACTTTCTGAATTGTACACATACAAATGGGTAAGTCGTAGTTGGTGGTATATCATTTGGTGTCTTTATTATAGTAAGTTTATGATGATGTTAATTAAATGTTCGATTATGAATCCCCACACACATTTACCTGCAGATTTAAAAATAAACAAATTATATGAATGCATAAAATCATGTAGCAATTGATTTTAGCCCGAATTTATTTAATGAATTAAAGATGGGTCGTGCGTTAAATGAGACTGTCGTGTTGTTACAATATGAGAACAGAATAAAATTAAAGGCACATGTAACCGCATAAAAATTAGTTCGGCATAAAGCTAGCATTAATTAATTATTCTCCGAAGAGATAGTTGCGATCGTTGTTTTATAATGACTCGAATGCGAAGTAGAACAAGCATACACTTACGATTTCACTGAGGGTTCACTAAAGTTCCGCTTGTCAACACATTTACACTTTAAAATTGATTAATTTAAATTAAAAATTAATTTTACACTTTTAAAGCGATTAAGTACACTACAAAACACTTTTTATTAATTTAAGTACAGCAAATACTTTTTAAGTATTTTTAAATTTAGATTTTATAAAAAACACAATTTTAAATAGTTGATCACTTTTTTTTAAATATGATTTATTTTTAAATATTTAAGTACAAAACTGATTCTAATTTTTAAATTTAAAAAGTTAAGTTTTCACTGCCCGATGCTGGCCGGTTGGGTGGCGCAGAATGCGTGCGGTTGCGACGGACATTCTACGCGCACTAACTTATAGAGCGCGCCAAGTCGCTTTTATCGGAAGCTAAATAAACAAATAAAAAAATACTACAGTGACACATGCAATAAAAGCTCGCGAGATGATTAAATTCTTAGAAGTTTACCTTAAGTAAAGCCTGTTTCACAGACAGTTAATATTTCATTTATTTCAGGTGTTTTAATATTTGGAATGAAGTAATTTTATAAACGTATTTTTTTCCTTTCTTGTTCGAAACACACTTCTTAGGGAAAACCTTGGATATTTTGGTACTTTGACTTACTTATTCAAATAGTTCTTGAGTGTGACAAAAAGTCTATAATTTGCATTTTGTCGAAGGATAACAAGCAATTAAACAAAAGGGAGTTAGAGGTAGAGTAGTAGAGTTATCCCACATCGTCATCTTGTTTTGGTGCGTCCCAATCTAAGATCCAGAGTTACACACTCGAATGTTGTGATTTTTCATGGCAAAAGTAGCTTTACAAAACCCATAAAAAATCAATGCAGTATCAAAATAAGTCATAAGAAAACGACCAAAATAATAAGTAGCTTAAATCAGTCGTACTAGGGAAAATCCAACTTAGGTACAATTAAGTAGGCATCTACTTTTATTATTAACAATTTAGTAAACACCTAAAGGCACCCGTATCAAAACGTGCGTTCCTACGTCAAGCAATTCTATAGAAATGGCAGTGACAGACAAACAGACGTAACAATGATCTGACAAACTCCTGTATTTCCCTAATAACCTGTAAAAGCCGCGTAATTAGTCACATTTTGTGGTATTTATCTGATTATTTCAGCCGTCAGAAGTGTATTTTGTCTTGGACTATGAAATATGATTCAATGGAGTGAGGCATTGGTGGGCTATTTTAACTAAAGGAAAACGATTAATATACTTAGTTCGTTGGTCAAAAATAACTTAAGAAATACAGCTGTGCTTACACGTATCTCTGGTAGTCTGGTAGTATGAGAGAGGTTTATTTTATGCAAGGGTTTACTGCGCGGGCGGTCTAGCGTTCAGTGTCTCGAGTTCTTATGAACGCAGAATTTGACTGCAAAATTTCTGTGTCCCTCTACTAAGCCTCGCTCTTAGATTTCCAGTCCCCTCGGTCGTTAGTTGCGGCTGGCATTTTATATAGACACGCGTCCGTAATATAATATATCTACATAATTATTGGGTACGGTCAATCTTATTGAATTAAGTGCGCTACACATATATTTTACACCCATTTTTATTACCACAGAGGCACACAATTTTAACGATCAGTATTTTTCCAATAATGAATCAATTTAAATTCCGTAGCTGTTGGCGTAAACAAATATTTGTTTAAAACATGTAATATTGGGACGAGAACATAAGTTTTATATTGTTTTCCCATTGCTGTTAGAATATTTAATGAACTGGTTATTTGAATAAAATTTAGCTCTACTTTTATGTTGACAAATCATGACGTCATAGAGAAATAACATGCGTTGCCGCTTTCCTGCCTACCGACCATACTAATTGCTGCGGTCTGTGCCTCGGGTAGCCAGATCCAAGCTGATAATTCCTGGACGTTTCTGGGGCCACGAACGGAATCAGAGTCTGGTCCTAGACGAAACTAAGTAGGAATTACAAAAAAAAACGTCTAAGTATCGTAACTAAAAGTAATATTTTTTTATTTCGGGACAGCAAAGTAAAATAACAGGACAACACGTAAAATTCCGGGACAATCTCGGAAATCCCGGCCATCCGGCAGCCCTATCTGTGCCTCGGAGAGAACGTATCACGTGAAGCCATCAGACCTGTGCCTGACCTCTCACTGGTCGTATCGGTTATTCTTCCCGTCGGCTATGAGAGTGAGAAAATAGAGTGCACTGAGTACTGTGCACAGTTTGCACACATTTGAATACGACTTATAAACAAGCACGTTTGGCTGGTTTTAATTAAACTGGCCGCCGTAGTCAAATATCAGGAAGAAATAAATAACTTGCTTTTCTTATTTCATTTCCATTATATTAATTTATTCAACGATTACCAGGGCTCTATTAATATCATCTCTAAAAGACAAACAAAGTGTATTACAGATTCAGACATGTAGGTAATTTCGAAAGGCGGTGTCTGTACGGTCATTTCCCAGTCATTTCCTAAGCGTGTTATGTGTTTTACTCTCTCTGAGTACAATAACTCGGTTAAAACAACAGTCTTTTCAGTTTACTTTTTTGGAAAAACGCATCAAAATAGGCCTATATCTACAAAATGGACGGCCTCCGTGGCGCAGTGGTTAAGGTTCACCTCGCTACTACCAGTCCATCGAGAAGTCGTGGGTTCGATTACTACACCGATCACATATTTGTGCGATCCACAAATTGTTGTTTCCGGACTGGTTGTACATTGTGTCCGCTGTTTGTATGTTTGTAAAAAGTCGCCACTACACAAGAGCTATTAAGTCTTAAAAAAAAAAGAAAAACACAAAAATAAAAGTCATAAGAAACAGCTTTCTATTAAACAAAACTTGGTTATAAGATTACCCACAACAAACAAAGTGTAACTCTTTATTAGTCTTTGTAATTAATTAGCTGGAAAAGAAGCTTATATTTACGACAATCATAGTTGTGTATATGAATCAGTATTTATTTGTTCAGACCTGTTCAGTACGATCTGATAAACGTGCACACCACGGGCTGTGAGAGTGATCTGTATCGTTTGATGTCACTAGGACGTTTGTTTGTACGTGATCTTATTAGTTTGTTTACTTTTTTTTGGTGGGATATGTTACAGCTGTAGCCAGTATTATCTACTCGCTACAATGTATTAGACGACTTTGAACTGTCAAGTAAAGAAACTTTTCGATCTTACATCTATACTAATATAATAAAGCTGAAGATATTGTTTGTTTGTTTGAACGCGCTAATCTCAGGAACTACTATTCCGATTTGAAAAATTCTTTCAGTATTAGACAGTCCATTTATCGAGGAAGGCAATAGGCTATACATATATCATCACGCTACAACTAATAGGAGCAGAGTAGCAAAAAACATTTTTCAACAACGGGGAAAATTTTGATCCGTTCTCCCTTATGTGACGCAAGCGAAGTTGCGCGGGTCAGCTAGTATATTATAAATGCGAAAGTTGGTGAGGACGTACATATGTGTTCGTTACTGCACTCAACCTTCTGAAGAGATTTATCTGTTTGGTGGAAAATAGTTAAAACCTGGATGAACACATAATAAGGATACTTTTATCCCTGAAAATATCATTTGCAGGGATATACGTACGCAGGCGAAGTTGCAGACAGAAGTTTGTACCTTTTTTTAATTCATTTATTTTTAGTGTGGTTGCTCTTTTTGTTGCTAGAGTTCTAGCAAGTCCTTCTCCATACCCAAAACCAGCAGATCAAGCCTCCCAAAGCAAAGAGCTGGATCCGCCATTCGTTATTTTGTCGTATTGAATAGTCTGTTGTGAGTAGGTATAGTGAATACATTCTAGATAAATAATATACACCGTAGTAATGCAAGTGTTATAAATGACTATGAGGTGCAGCGCAGACGGCACACTTTTTGTGTGCGATCGAGTCTGCAGAATATCATGATAGACATTTAAAAAGAAAAATGTGGGATGAAGTGTGCTGTATTGTTTATTCCGCTCCTGTTTGGACATGTATGAGTCTAAAGAAAAAACAAAATACGGTAAGTTTAAGTTTTTAATAGACTTTACCACATTAGTACACAGACTCGATCGCACAAAAAGTGTGCCGTCTGCGCTGCACCTGAGAAAGTCTAAGGGTCGACTCTCTGACTTCTTACCTAAAAGTAGGTATCAATGTATGTTGTAGTAAATTTAATAATTCTAAATGAGGTACCCAAGTAATGAATAATAATTTAAGGTACTTAAGTACTATTAGCGTAGCATTCTGAACTTTGCCGTTTATTCTGCGTCACATATAAATTTATATACCTTCTCACGGCTCTAATATTGAACTGTGTTTCCCTAATACCTCATATCGCAACCATTTAAGCCTTACCTTGACGTTAGTCGTAAATATGCGAAAACATGGATGACTAAGAATCGAATTGAATTGATGTAGACAATGGCATATTAATGTTTTCCGCCTTTTGAATCAGGACACAGTGACATGGGCGTGTTTTTGTAAATTTAGTGCGTTGACTTTTGAGAGCGTTGCTGTTAGCCTACTTTTAACTCGCAAGTGGGAAATAAATTGGTATCTTTTGTTTAATATAGAATTTTTATTCTAAAAGTTATTTGTTGGGTACCTAATTTGCCTGAGTAAGTATCTATTCTCTCTATCAATCGTAATAATTATCGACCCACAGCTGCGTTGACGTATCGCTAAAAACCTAATCACCCACAAAACTCTTTGCCCGACTCAAAAATCGAAGCTGAATCCCATTAGCACTCGGTATAGTAGTAGGTACCTACTTTTACAATTTAATTTATCAGAAAATTTTCACTGCTCCTTCGGGGAAAAGTAGCTTCTTACTTATTAGATAAATAGAGTAAAAGAGTTTTAGAGAAAATAATGCCCATAATTTGGTAATAAGTTACTCAGTCTACCCACCCCACTTCTGCTGTTGCTGCGAATTACTTTTACCTAGCGAATAATTTTACTGTCTTAGCGATTAATTCTATCCTTTTAACTATAACTAGTTGATATCAATGGAGATAACCGATTTCAAATAAAAAAGAGTCTTAAGGTAGCATTCGGTTCTTAGCGACCGCGACGCGCGACCGCCACCCGCGACCATGGTCGCCTGTCGCGAGGCGACCCTAGCTTTCGGATTTCAGCGACGGCGACATCGTCACTCTTCCCGCAGTTTTAACGGGTGACGGTTGTGTTCTAGTGCAGTACGATATGTCGGACAATTATTCCGCAGCTAGGAAAAAAGTTATTCAGCAGCTATTGGAGGATGAAGAAGATGATGATATTCTTATTATGCTATTATCTATGCCTCCAGAAAAAAGAATGAGGATTGATTCAATCTTCACATCACGAGAAGAAGAGGGTTGCTTTCAAATATCTACTCATAAAACAACATTTGAATTATAAAGAAGAAAAGTTCAGAAAATATTGTAGGTTAAATCATAAGCAGTTTTTAATAACTAATTCTATTAACTTCTCGTCCTCGTTCGGTGAAAATGCCACCATTTTGATGTGCTTCTCGCCTGCGTCGCGTGACTGCACTGCCTCCGATGCGACCGAGTCGCTGTCGCCACGCTGCTCTCTAGCCACGCCCACCGGTCGCGCGTCGCGGTCGCTAGATTTGTTTAGTACTCCATATAAATCCATACTAAGCAGTGGGTCGCGCGACCCGGTCGCGGTCGCGGGTCGCGGTCGCGCGTCGCGGTCGCTAAGAACCGAATGCTACCTTTAGTATTCCTCCGAGTGTATAGGTGGAGAGGAAAAAGGTAAAGTTATTATTACCTACATAGCCAAACGGGGGCTGAATAAATAATACCTAACTTCCTATTTTATTTCCTCGAATAACCTTCGACAACAATGCTACGAATTATGACTGCAACTAAAAGCTCATGATTCCCAATCTTCAGTTGAGAAGTCTTGCTGCAAAGATATTTCGCTACCAAACTGGTGCCCAAGCATTCAAGCATAAAAGAACGCTGTTAAAATTTAAATTAATAATTAACATGAAGCAAGAAAATCCTGAACCATATAAAACTATTATATTTTCTTTTCCCACCTAGCTCAAAAACCACGAACTCAATTCAGAAAAGTTTAACTGTTGACAAGATTGACATTGATCTGACATTCCATTTGACATTGACACTAGAACCTGACGTGTTACTGTTTATGATAAGCCGAGATTTGTTTTAGTTACAAACTTATCGATTTACATTACAAATACACGTATTCATCTTTAAAAAATAACAAACAAAAGTTGTGAAGTGCATTAAAAATGTTGAAAGCTGTAATTCTCATCGGTGGGCCTCAAAAAGGTAATTATTTATTACTGCGTCGACGTCACCGGTTTATGTAAAGATTTATATACAAAATACAACAAATACATAACATTATATAGTTCAGTTGTATGTAGCATACTTCTAAGTTATATTCATAAAGATTATTTCCAGCAAAGAGGTTGTAATTCAGCTTTTAAAGTAGCCTAAGGTCCATGGAGGTTATATCAACAATAGCCTTTTGCTATCTCTTTATTTTTGCAACATTTATGTTTGTTTAGCGATAATGCACTCGTTCAATAACTGTGATCGGTTAATTCTAGCTCCTATTATATTATACATGAGTTTAACTGCTGCAAATGCTAGAATTTGTTGTATTGTATTTGTAGTTTACATTTCCTGTGTTGTAAGATAATATCTAGGGCCAATCAGACTACTTCCTTTCGATCTGTTTTCATATAATTTGGTTTAGATTGCAGTAATAATATTTTTTTTAATATAGTTTTGTAAGAACCACTGTTTAAACTAAACGGTGGATTTAAACAAGTGTTCTACAGATTTTAAAACTTTATTTATACTTATATTAAGGACCCTGTTCATATTTGGGTTATTTATATTGAAACTGAGCACGGCAAATATTTGTACTTCCCATAAATAACCACAGAAATTGGTGTGTGTTTTATGATCTACGAATCAATGCATTCATAAAACTGTTATCTTTCCAGGAACCCGCTTCCGCCCGCTATCTCTAGACACACCAAAGCCATTGTTCCCTATTGCCGGTCTACCTCTAATACAACACCACATAGAGGCATGTGCCAAACTGGAAGCATGCAAGGAGATCCTCATCATTGGGTCCTACACCACTAATCATATGCAGCAGTTTGTTACCGATATGGCTAAGGAATATCATGTTATTATAAGGTAAACTACACATCATCACACCTGTTATATGTAAAAGTGTATGCAAAGGTGTATTAAATACACTCATCCATTCGAATACATTGTAACATGGAGTGAGCTTATTGCAATAGGCAGCTTACCAAACTACAGATTACTGTCAAGTGTCAAAACTGTACCTCGATTCTCTACTACTATCAACTACCGAAAATTTGTATGAAAATCTGATCAGCGCCTCTGAAGGGTGTGGTAGAAACTATTTTGGCAGTACATTCTAAATGTGAAACTGTCGATACTCGACAGTACAGATTATACAGAATTGCGCTACTGTATTATTGATCTTTGTCTTCCTTATAGAAATGTATGTACTCAGATTATTTTGCATATTATGATTTGGTATAGGTATAAGTAAGTGACAAAGAAAGCCTATTATTTATTTAAGGATTTAAATAGCACTAGGTGAGTCCGTCAAAACTGAATCTTCAGAATGGTTAATATAATAATTTGATGGGGATGTTTTCGTTTTTCTAGTACTTATATCTGAAAATAATAATTGTTGTAGTCAAGCCACTCAATTGATAAAGAATTGCTCTACAATGTATTCTGTTATCTGGCACTTATGTATTGTTGTATCTACATCAGAATTGTAACATATTAAACAAATTAATGCATTATGTTGTAGTACTAAGTAATAAAGTTATCTATACTGTATTTGTTTTCTGTATTATCAATTTGAGGGAGTTCCCTTTCCATACATTAGTTGTTTTTAAATCTTTCAGTAACGGTTAAAACTAAAGCTGACATTGTCATGTTAATGCTTTCATTTTTAATTATTTTCAAAATTATGCAGGTCATATAATTATCGTATATATTTAATATCACTTATCGTTATATAAAAATGTGTATGCAGAGGCAATTTAAAATCCATCAGCATTTCGCCATCTACAATGTTAGTCCCATGTAAAAGGGGCATGCATGTGGAAGGGGGGGGGGGGGTAAAATGTTTCATATGTTATTATCAAAAGGAATAAAGTTTTAAAAAAGTTGTATCATTTGACTTACACATTACATATTGCAGGTACCTTCAAGAATTCACTCCACTCGGTACTGGTGGTGGTCTATACCACTTCAGAGATCAGGTCCGAGCTGGCAATCCTTCTGCATTCTTTCTTCTGAATGGAGATGTTTGTGCTGACTTCCCACTCAAAGATCTGTGGCAGTTCCATGATGAGAGACCTAATGCATTGGTATGTTTATATTTGTGTTCTATTTGCATATTAAATACTTGATATACTAGGTACTAGTTATCAAATACAGGGAATTGTAGTATTAAGCTCTGTTCTGTCTTAAAAATGATTCAAAGTTATGTGACTAAGACACTTAACTGATTTTGATAACAGATATCCCTGAAGCCCAACCTTCTGTCTTAAAAATCTTGCAGCTTTTTAAGAAAATTTTGAATAGACATCTTGTACCTACGCATAATGAGAAATATACACATATTATATAGCATGTTGCCAGTCATTTTGAGACTATAAAATTATTTTCTTGTGACCTTCATCTATCTACAAAGACTTTTACTTCAAGCAGCTTATATGTCGTGTAAAATTTGTCTGATATCAATAACTTACTCGATAGGTTACAATAATGGGTACAGAAGCGACCCGCCAGCAGTCAGTGCACTACGGCTGCATGGTGCGGGAAGGTGCCACCAAGTCCGTCACTCACTACGTGGAGAAGCCTAACAGTTATGTATCGACGCTCATCAACTGCGGCGTGTACGTGTGCTCGCTGCAAGTGTTCCATACCATGGCGGACGCTTTTCAGAAGAAACAGGATGGATTTTATAGGTATGTATAGAAAGGTTTAATCTATCTATCGTATGGTTAGTAGTCAACCTGGTGTCAAAGTTGTTCAAGCCGCCCGAAGGACCTTTGACATGGCTTAACGACTGTTATCTCAATTGACAACAACTGGGACCGACTTTTTACGTGCCCGGAGACGCTCAATTCAAATACTATGCGGTGACCTATCTATAGAATGACCGCGCCAACGGTTGCTTAACCCACAGATTGTTTATCGACCGGTGAGCACAACTGGCTATGAGCGTCTCAAAAATAACTATGTAGTATATTGATTCTGACCTATCCTGAGGAAGTTTCGACTGAAGCAGAGCTCGTAGCAGTAGCAGACTGCTAATCTACCATTGACACTGACTCAGAGTGGACCTTCCAACATTGTGATTGGTCGATTCGTGGTCCGTATTGCCAAGCTCCGGTATACTTCAATATAAACATCTTTATAAGAGTAACACTCACGCCAGTATCTTTGTGTATATTTTGATTCAGGTATGTTGTACACCAAATATATAATATGTTTTATATTATTGAAGTTACTTGGGGTGTCCCTTAGAGTAACACAATCTTCTACAGTCTACACTATCGAGTAGCGAGCATTTGATATTTTATTTATATCAACTTTATATTTCAGTGGTAATGGCAACGGCACTCCACATCCCGGCTACATGTCATGGGAGCAAGATGTACTAGCTCCGCTCGCTGGAACCAACAAACTTTACGCTATGCAGGTATACAAATATGGTTACAAAGTCCCCTATTACATAAATACCATCTATACTAATATTATGAATGCAGAAGTTTCGATGTTGAAATTCCCATCACGCCAACGGAAGTTGATAAAATTTTAGTAATTTGTTACGCAGATATAATCATGAATTTTAGTAATCTGTTTATAATCTGGATCATAAATTTAACCCATTCATGTCCCACTCATGGGCAAAGGTCTCCTCCCGTAATGAGAGAGGGGTTAGGCCTTGAATCTACCACGCTGGCCAAGTGCGGGTTGGGGTCTTTGCTTCAGGAACTGTTCTTAAGAACTCTCTCTCCTAACTCTCTAACTTAAGTATTATTTTTTTAGGTGACAAACTGGTGGTCTCAAGTAAAAACAGCTGGTTCAGCGATATACGCGAACCGTCACTATCTGGAACTGCACAGAGAGCGAGCGACGGACCAGCCTCCGTGCACCATACTGCCTGACGTGTTCCTGCACCCTACTGCCATAGTGGAGCCCACCGCCGTCGTGAGTTATATACACTTATATACGACCAGTGATGACGTCACCACATACTAGTGTACAGAGAGCGACGGACCAGCCTCCGTGCACCATACTGCCTGACGTGTTCCTGCACCCTACTGCCATAGTGGAGCCCACCGCCGTCGTGAGTTATATACACTTATATACGACCAGTGATGACGTCACCACATACTAGTGTACAGAGAGCGACGGACCAGCCTCCGTGCACCATACTGCCTGACGTGTTCCTGCACCCTACTGCCATAGTGGAGCCCACCGCCGTCGTGAGTTATATACACTTATATACGACCAGTGATGACGTCACCACATACTAGTGTACAGAGAGCGACGGACCAGCCTCCGTGCACCATACTGCCTGACGTGTTCCTGCACCCTACTGCCATAGTGGAGCCCACCGCCGTCGTGAGTTCCTTTGTATATTCTTACCTTGACTTGACTAAGGTCCAGTTTCACCATGTCAAATATCTTATCAGATGCTATTTTAACAGTTGTTTTTTTTACATTTACAGCCTGTATAATGTGACAGACATTATACAGGGTGTGAAATGTTTAATGCCTCTTTAATTTTGGAAGAGACTGTGGGATGATTACATGTTGCCATTCTACCTGATATCTTGAAATTTCTGAAAATGTTTTTAAAGCATTAGCATTTGCCAACTGTTTTATAATTATTTCGAAGAAGTTTCGAATTGGTTAATCTGAAACAAAAGAGTACCTATGCTATAACAAATGATTGTAAAGTTTTTACATCGATTTTGAAACGTCGTTTTTGTTCCCAGATCGGTCCAAACGTGTCGATCGGAGCGGGCGTGACTATCAAGGCTGGAGTGAGAATCAAGGAGTCGATAGTACTAAACAACGCTACTATCAATGAACATGCTCTAGTTATGCATGCTGTCGGTAAGACTTAACTTAAGTAGTTATTATTTATGCATATTACGCTTTGTTTTGTAGACGGTATTGAATGCGCTTGCTAGTCTTGGGTTTGATTCCGGGGTCAGGTTGTGCTATTACGTTTTTTTAATTTACATGAAAATATTACTTAACATTAGCCCGGAGTTAGTTTTTGTACTCAATAGACAGCAATAGACTCGCTTTTTATAACATAGTACCAACATTTTAATAGCGAAACGTGGGTAAATAATAATCTATAATCGAACACCTCTGCCAACACCTTCGGGTATAACAGTCGTGAAGCCCTGATACCTTTTATTTCTTGATAATATATGTATATAATTACTATTTCTTTCCTATAGTTGGTCAAGAAGCGTCCGTAGGTGAATGGTCTCGCGTAGAAGGTACGCCATCAGACCCGGACCCAAACAAGCCGTTCGCGAAGATGGACAACACACCACTCTTTAATACTGATGGAAGACTTAACCCGTCTATCACTATCCTAGGTATGTTTGATCTTATTAACCGACTTGACAAAAAGAAGGTTGTCAGTTTGACCTATGTGTAATGTGATATTGTTGAAATACTGTTTGATGATATATTTATGTTAAAGTAGTTGATGTTGAACATAGTTCAATGCAATTTCTATAAAATATTGTTTGATGATAAATACTCTTTCAGAATGATGTGCCATATATGATAAAAAACTCTGAGCACCTATATTAATGTGTAAAAATCGCGTAGTACGCTGCGTCTAGAACAAGAAAGCTTTAATTCAAGACTTTATATCATTCATCATATCGTAAAGACGACGAGTCCAAATTGACTCCAACATTTTGGCAATGGCTACGCAAAATTATGGTTAAAAAATTAAATTTTTGGTTGTCGTTTTATAACATGTATTATTATTCTTAATTATTTTGTCTACAGGTGCTGGCGTAATCGTTCCCGCAGAAACAATACTTCTCAACTCAATAGTGTTGCCACACAAACATCTAACAAGGAGTTTCAAACACGAGATCATTTTATAGTCTAGCAACACTGACTGAGTTTACAAGAGTTTTATGAGAAAACCTAAGAATTTATATTTTAAATATACTTTTTATTTAGATATATAAATAATTATATTATTATAGGAATTATGGATTATTATTGCAGTTAAGACTTATACCAAACTTCATTTATATTATAGTTTTAAAAAGATAGCATTGAACCATAGACCATGTTTAAGGTCGTAATAGAAATCATGTTTCTTTTGTTAAGAACGATTTTTTTGCATTACATTTTGAAATATTGTAACTATTGTAAATCATCTCAAAGACATATTTTTACAGAATTTTAATATATTATGTAATTATTTCTTAGTATTTACTGTTTTTAACTAAAAAGTGCACAAACTCCAGTGATCCACCATTTTGATACAACGTACAAAATAAACGTTCGATTTTCAAATAGCAATTTTTATTTTTATACGGCATTTTTATAAGATAATAATAATTAGCAGCCAGGATAAATGGCGGGCAATTATCGAATTAAAAATAGTTAGTTTGATGGATTGTTATATTTTAATTGGCTGTATTTTATCTGTTTGTCCTTAAAAATGTAAATGCTTTAGAACTTTCTAGCAGCTAGAGCGACAATCTTTATTATACGTAATAATTTGTTCGAAATATCTACAAATGTAATTTATTGACGTATCAAAACAGAGAGGCCCTTCTCACATTCAACGGAAAATAATATTCAATGTTTTGTATGATTCATATTGTAACTTAATAGGGTAGTTGCCTACAAGTGAAATCAGCTACTCTTTATGAAATGTCAAAAACACATTTTAGTATAGAACTACGACGTAGTGACGTCACTTTATCATATTTTCGTTGGTATCAAATGAGTGTCTAATAAAATGTTTCAGTCGAATAATTACAATTTCAACATTATTTACGAAAAAAGCTACATAGGCTGAGTCATTTTGGATGAACCTTATACGAGTACGAGTTTAATTTTCGTTAACTCAGTCAACTACCTAATTCACGTCAATGTTATAAATTCTCTGACATGTATGTTAACTCAACAATCAACATTATAACAGAAGAATAAAAGTAAGAACTTAAAATAAAGTAGCAAACATTTATTTCAATTTAAGGGGCCATATTATGTTTTGAAAATACTTATGTTACCTAGCTGTTTTATGTTATTGTGTCGGGCTTACAAAATACGAAATAAATTTTAATTAAGTATAATATACAGGGTGTCCCAAAACTCAACGATAATCCAAGACAGGAGGAAAGGCCAAGTCATACCGGCTATAGGAAAAATAAAAAAAAAATTCCATGTCACTTAGTTCAGCAATAATAGACACTTTTCAAAAAAGTTGAAAATCCACACCCTTGGTCGCATTTTCAAGTCTTGTGATCACCAATGTCACAATTTCGCTGTGTTTTTTGAATTTCGTGATCTTAATTAAATATGCTATTAATCGTATAACAAATTAATGCACAAAACATTGTTAATTTAATAAAAAAAGTTAAGTTTTAGTGAGTCATCTTTCTCAAAAATATCGTTAGTCAACTTTGACGCTTCATACTGAAAAAAAAATGTACTACACTACCCTTGGCAAGTTATTTCAAAAGTTGGCGCATTTAATCAAGATTTCAAAATAGTATAACACTTGCCACTTTTCTTGCCATTAAAAATGTTATTTTTATTTGAACGAAGAGTATCCTCGCAAATGGATCGGACGCAGTGGTACAATTTTATGACATCCTCGTTCCCCCGATTTAAATCTAGTAGATATTTTTTACTGGGAATACATAAAAGAAAAAGTCTATTCAAAATCAATACAAAATTTATCAGAACTTCGCCAGAAAATTGACACAGCGTCAGAAGAAATAAATGCAAGGAATTTTGCTTGACTGGTGAAAAAATCTTTTGTACGTCGTTGCAGAGCCTGTATTCGTGCCAGAGGAAAGCAATTATTTTTAGTAAAGATGTAATTGAGTCAGTCCATAACAAATATTTAATGTAATAAACATAATAGGTTATAATAATTAAAAAAAAACAATGAACGAACCATCGATCTTATTTAATTATTCTCCTTAAACTAAAGTAATTCCGAATTGTTTTCCTCTAGCATGAATTCAGGCTCTGCAACGCCTTACAAAAGACCTTTGCACCGGTCAATCAAAATTCCTTGCATTTATTTCCTCTGACGCTGTGTCAATTTTCTGGCTAAGTTATGATAGATTTTGTATTGATTTTGAATAGACTTTTTCTTTTATGCATTCCCAGTAAAAAATATCTACTGGATTTAGATCGGGAGAACAAGGAAGCCATAAAATTGTACCACTGCGTCCGATCCATTTGCGAGGATACTCTTCGTTCAAATAAAAATATCATTTTTAATGGCAAGAAAAGTGGCAAGTGTTATACTATTTTGAAATCTTGATTAAATGCGCCAACTTTTGAAATAACTTGCCAAGGGTAGTGTAGTACATTTTTTTTCAGTATGAAGCGTCAAAGTTGACTAACGATATTTTTGAGAAAGATGACTCACTAAAACTTAACTTTTTTTATTAAATTAACAATGTTTTGTGCTTTAATTTGTTATACGATTAATAGCATATTTAATTAAGATCACGAAATTCAAAAAAACACAGCGAAATTGTGACATTGGTGATCACAAGACTTGAAAATGCGACCAAGGGTGTGGATTTTCAACTTTTTTGAAAAGTGTCTATTATTGATATGGAATTTTTTTCTTATTTTTCCTATAGCCGGTATGACTTGGCCTTTCATCCTGTCTCGGATAATCGTTGAGTTTTGGGACACCCTGTATATCTTTTATTCAGTCACTTTTAAGCCCTATATTATATCTTACAAAAAATCATTTAATAATTTGATTGGAGAAGTTTCCACTACATCCATAGTTATGGAATTAAAATATACATCGTGCCGCTCCAATGGCATATTTCCTTCAACGTATGGGTAAGGTTAGGGCTTAATAAACATGTAACAAACTAAAAAATAACATTGCTGGCTTGATGTTAATCTTAAGGGAAAACAGAAGGGAATACGAAGATTCCTTATCCTTATCCAGTCACCAATAACAATCCTTAACAGAAAGTTTCCCAATATAAAATGAATGTTATCACAAAAAATGCGTAAGTAATACCGATTGAAAAGTGGTGTTTATCAACAATTAGTTGTTTGACCTGCTAAACGGTATCGCGACGGAAACGCACCTCATATGACTGTCGCTAATTAAACAAAAACAAGTGTTGTGTTCAAGGCTTGAGTATTTCAAATATGACGGTATTAAAACTGCAGCAGCACCTATATTATGCAACTGTTTAAGAATAGTTAAGATCTTCTAGCTTGCCTGTTCCTGAAAAACAAATTCGATCTTTTTCGTGTCGAATAACGTGCGAGCGAAAGACTCTGATAAAATGACATGACTGGTTCGCAACGTTTGAAATGGCCCGACGTATCATATTGTACTTTTATGAAAAAAAGTTCTCGTGACTAAGATAATAGACGTGATATACATAATAGACATGATTATAAATAAATATTAACTTAGTTTAACTTAATCTTTGGTTACGGAATCAATTACCAAAGATAAACGGTAACCTTACTTCTTACTATAGTTTACCAGGTAACTAAGATATTCTGTACCTATAACCTACTTAATTGCCTAAAAATAGTAATAGTTACCTTTTAATTGAGCTAAAATAGGCATAATTATGCGTAACGATAACTTAATTAACTCAAATAGAACAAGGTTTCCTTTGCTATTTATATTTTTATTCTCAGACATTTCTAGGCTCTACTAATAGACAGGTAACACTGTTCAGGGATGTCTCTACCTATTCAGCGCGGCTTAGTGCTGATCATGATCTTGGGTTTTATACCCGGGTCGGCAATGTTGGACTTTTCTAATTCATATTATAATATTTCTTAATAACGTGGCAATTGTTAGTTTCCCCCTTAAAACAAAGTACAACCAGACCCGAAACAACTATTTATGGATCGCACAAATAAGTGTTTAGTGTGGGAATCGAACCCACGACCTCTCGACGCAATGGTATCATCGTGGTGACCTTAACCACTGCGTCATGGAGGCAGACAATGGCAAAACGTTGGGCAAATTGTATGAAATACATGCCCAAAATTTGCCGACTACCTTTTGTATAACGGGCGTTATGTGTTGGTACTTATTTCTAAAAGCATAGTTTACTAGCTGACCCGCGCAACTTCGCTTGGGTCCAATAAGAGAGAATGAGTGAATTTTTTCCCCGTTTTTGTAACATTAATTACTGGTACTCTGCTCCTTTTGGTCGTAGCGTGATGATATATAGCCTATGTCCTTTCTCGGGTATCAAAATATCTCCATACCAAATTTCATGCGAATTGGTTCAGTAGTTTAGGCGTGATTGAGTAGCAGACAGACAGACAGAGTTACTTTCGCATTTATAATATTAGTATGGATAGTATGGAGTATGGATTTAACAATGCCGGGAGACAGTGAAAAGTAACAATATGTCATATTTTTAGCAATTTTTCCATTACGTGTTAGTAGAAATGGACAAAGGTATTGTGTAGATGTGGTAACAATGTAGTTAGAAATAGGATTATGACTATGTTTAGATTTTGGGTTCCCTTATCCAATAGGTTGATGGACAAAAATACGCGACTACTACAGCGGCCAGTTAGATTGAAATTATCTAACTGCGTAGGACTTTGTTTATAGTGTTCGAGTGTGTGCACGAAATACAGGTACATTCTCATAGCCTGGAGGGACATAAGACTATGTACTGCAACTTGTGAAGACCAGGCAACCACTGAGAATTTCTAGCAGAAAAACTTCAGGTACTTACACGAGAAATTTGCGTAAAAGTCATCAGAATTTTGGTACCAAAAATCTAGTTTTTACTATACTATTAAGTCGTCAATTTATCGAGAATTAAGCTAAGTTACTTAGCTCAAAATTAGCTACCTCAGAAAACTGCTAAATTTAGCGTACAAAATGAGGTAACAACAAAAACTTGACAACTGGCAATCGGTTCTATCGTGGTGCATAATTGGCCCTACATAGTCGCATTCAACATTCAGTTTACAATCTTACCCTTAATTTTTCTTTTATTTTTCACGGGAAGAAAATCATACGGAATCCAGAAACAATATTCGTAAATATCTTTTGTGTGTTTCGTTATTCATTTGACTTTTCTTTCGTACATACAGTAGTATTGAAACCATTCAGCAATTATCACGGTGTTCAGGCACATTTGTCACATACTTAGTAAAACAATTGTTAGAAGAAAATAACCAGAACTGTCTCGTTTTGAATAATGCATAGACAATTCTAGATTAAGTTGATTGACCTTTTGACGTTAACATTTAGTTAGTTACCTACTGTTAGGTTGTGTAGTACCTACCTATATCCCACAGGACAAGTTACTTATGAGTCCCACTGCTAGGCCTTTTCTAAAATGTCTCTCTATCGTGCCCTATCCTGATGGGCTCACGAATTACGCTAGATCTCACCATGTGAGCTGTGGTTGGCCTCCACAGTGATGGCTTCCATACTTAGTTGATGAAATTGTTGTGGTCACACGCATGCTATTTGTATTGTAATAAGTGTTCACATCTTGTAGCCCGAAGAACTTCAGGTTCGATTTCCATAAGGAGCGATGATTATTTGTAGTATTCTCAATAAAACAAATGAAAAACATAGATATTGATTTAGAATAATCCATGATTTCTCAATTACAATTTTAGCACAAAAGTGTAAACATGTCCTGTTTTGGGACTAAAAATACCCAGATCATTCATTAGTCCAACACGACGAAAGCGTCACGAGAACGTGACGACAACGTAATAGCCATTTACACCACACGTGAAAGCCACGCGTGAGAAATGTATGGTGCACGTGAAAATTTCAAATCTGTCAAATTAATGCCTGCACGCGATGTATGATGACGTCACACACACATACGTCATCAGTGGGCCTAGACAAATAGCAAACGTTACGTGTTTATTCTATTCTACCAAGTTTTTTTCAACAGAAAATTGGTGGTCAGAATTAGCTAATTCTGATGAACAAGCGTTCGATAGTAGGTACTAATCACCTATTTTATGCAACGAATGATCGTATAGATGTGGCTATATTGTAAAGCCAGAATTAGTTATCATTTAACATTCATATAATATCACGCCTATTATACCCGATCGTTTAAGCAGAGGTGTATGAAAAACACCCACGATTCGATATTAACAATGTTATTCCATGTAATAGGGGGCGAGCCTGTCATTTACCGGGCCCGTTACCAAATGTTACGGGAATGGAACCTGGGACCTTATGGATAGCAGTCGGTTACACTACTGACCGCACCATTGAGGTATAGTTAATATTTGAATTTTTTTTTTATTCTTTAAAATCCATTCAATTTATTGTTAAAATGTTTCTAAGTTAATTCAAGAATATAAATTTGGATCAAACTTGAAGCTAACTTAGCCACATTGTAACCTCTTTTCGAACTAATTCGACTCTTTAGATATTCAGTATCAGTTACCACTTTAACTTGGAATTAGATACATTTCGTTCGTAATATGATAATGAAGACAGCCGGTCTTGAATTAGGAATAATCATTTATTTTCATTTCGGTCTATTTTAACGTTTAACTAAAACTCTCATCAACAGTTGCACCGATAAGAATGAATTTCGGTACACAAATAAACTAAATCTTGAAGTTCACAGCAGTAAAATTCAGAAGCCATTTCCTACTGATTATGTATAAAGAAGTATAGCTACTAGCAGGTCAGTCAGAAGCTTGCAAGTCTGACAACCAGTCTTACCAAGAGGTACCGTGCTATATCCCAGGTAACTTGGTTATGGAGGTCCGATAGGCAGTCGCTCCATGTGAAATAGATACTAGTATTCAGCTACATCCGGTGAGACTGGAAACCGACTCCAACATAGTTGGAAGAAAGGATAGGCTGACGATGATGTATAAAGAAATATATCAAGAGGCATGAAACGAATTGTTTTAATCTGTTACAAATTAATTTGTGAACAAAGGCATACATTTGACTCGCGCAATCATGTGACTTACGGCTTATTTGTGTTTTTTGTTATTGATTTCAAATATTTAATTTATTAAAATATATGAAACGGAAGCGTTACAAGCACTTGGCCAGCGTAGTGGTAGACAGCCTTACCCCTCCTTTATCCCGGGAGGAGTCCCTTGACCATCTGTGGGAAATTATGGCGACAGTTTAAAAAATCTGCAGGACTCTCGAAATTTTAGTTAAATTTTTTTAGAGCTTGCCCTCTGTAAAGTTACTTTTTGAAACAGTTTTTCTTTAAAAATTTATCTGTATCCGGTAATAGGTAATTACTTCATGCGTAGTAATAAAGAGTTTCTTGTTAAATAAAAAAAGGTATTTCTAAAAACATTTAAAGCTTTAGAATTCGCTACAGAAGAAAAAAGATGCGCGTGCAGACATCAGAAAAAAGTTAACGTGCAAAAAGATTTGAACTATGCCTACCTACTTAATATTTTTTGCTTATTTTTTCTTTAATGCTCTATTAGGCCTAACTTAGCTCGTCGTCTAAAAAAAAACACAGAAGACAAATTCAAAAGTGTCAAGCTAAAGAAATGCGCGCGAAAAAAATTGTATGACAATAAACATGGCCGAAAAAAAACACGGAAGCAAGACAATCAATCTTTTAGTTCTTTTTATCCGTATGTCATAAATGTCAGAAAAAATATTCCCATGATCAATTTAATGCTTAGAATTTTTATATAATACTGTTTAAACGTGGAAATTAATTAAATTTTATACAATAAAAACTTAATTTTAAATTCATCGTGCAAGGTCGACGCGTGACGTTTGATGTTCGAAATTTGAACTTTGAAGACTACCTGATGTTTAGTTCTTTTTTTTATAACGAAGACGAGCTTCTGGCTGATTGAAATTTAAATTAGTAACGTCACACTGCCAGATATTTAGAAAAAAATACGTATGCACCAGGTCATCCACCAATATTGTAGTTTTCTGTTTTTTTTATAAGCAGTTCAAGTAATAGTTTTCAGACTGATCTAAATTAATGATAAATATTATTATGCCCTCAAGTTTTGGTTAGCATGCTCACCCTATGAAAACATCAATATACCTAGGTCACAAAAATATATAAGATAAAAGATAACAATATAAAAGTGTGACGAAAGTACATAAATTGTTAAGTTCGTGGTTTACCCAATAACTTTATGTAGGGACTTTAAGTTGTATAACATGTTTTTAACAAATAAATTCTCATAGATACAAGATTTTTTTTTAATCTAAGGTATACTAAGAATATAAAAAAATATTTCGTAAATAGCAGGTAAACGTAAATCAAAAATTTCAGTTTACTACCTGCCAAGTACTAACAAGAAAAGCACATTTTTTACACAATTAATAAAAATATGACAAACCATTTACCATAATTATGTATCTGTGTGCATATTAAATAATGTTTGCAAATTGTATCGGATTCTTGTTTAAAGAGTCGCATTGTAAATAAGCGATTTTGTTGTTGGAAGCGAATGCGCGCCAGTTCGCTTGTAACCATTGACGTGTCTGGCTGACTCTGGCTGTATAGAAGTATAACAGTGACATAAAAAAGTGTGTTGAAAAAAAAATGAATCTTTTAATCAGAAATCTATCATGGACGAACGGAACGCGGATAAATCAATATCTTTTTGCTACTTTAAGTGAGTATTTATTTGATTTTTGTATTTAATTTAGTGTTTTGTACCCGCTATTTTTGAAAATGTAAAAAAATGGTAAGTTTTTATTTAAATTAAAATATTTCAGTGATATCAAAGGAGTGACTTAAAGTTTAGTTGGCTTTGTAAAAATTTAAAATAAATTAAAAAAAACTATAGTTTAAAAATGAAAAACCGTGTGCGGTTACCGGATTCTAAGTAAATATAAAATATTTACTATTGTTAAATAATATATTGAATAAATACTGTGGCTAATACAAATATTTAGAAAACAAAGTATTCTTACACGCAAATTTTTCAGACAATATTAGGTCTCATTACTTTGCAAATTGACCGATTAACGTATCTAAATAACATAAATATTTGGTTAGTTTCACATCAAATACTTTTAAGAAGGTAGTTTTAAAATTAAAAATACTTTCAATACTGATATTAACACTTACTTCTTTAAAATACTTTGATAATAGTCCTTACCATATTGGATAATGCCAGGTTTAAGGCATAACCTGTGCTTCTATTTGGGGGGAGACCCTTACCTACGAGTGGGCTAGTAATGGGTCTAAAAATGAGATACAAAAATTTAAATATGTAAATAAACCAAACAACTCCAAGTAGCAATTAAATATTTTAAAAATTTAAACATCTTAATACTAGGTATTCTAACGGTATACCAGAAAGCGTCTAACATCTAAAAAAATAGAATATTAAAAAAAATATCATTCATTCTGATCTCGGATTGTACACTTGACTCTTAAAATAAAGTTATTTACATAAAACACATGTATTAATATGTATAAATGCATAGAACCAACCAAGCATGTGACTGTGATAAAATATATTAAAAGTTTTGACATATTATGTGTATTAAAAGTGCGTGTGTTAACTTTATTTTACTATTTGTGTGTTTACGTCAAAATTATGATAGGTATATTCGGCTTTCCAAAATTTGTTTAGATAAACCCCGTGACTTCATCCGTGTGAGAGGTTTTCCTTGGGTAAAAAGTATCCTCTTTGTTAATCCAGGTTATGAACTATCTGTGTACCAAACCCCATCAAAATTCGTGCAGTAGTTTTGCGTAAAAGAGTAGCAAACATACACAAATAAATAACATCCAACCCCACAAACTTTCGCACATATATTGTAGGGAGTAAAAGAAAGGTTCGTAAGATTATAAACCCGCTATGATATCTGCACCCAAAGAATACAGATAAAATCACCTGTTTTCTATGTCATTGTAATTATTAACGTGAAATATTCAACTGCCCGTTTGTTATAAATTTATAATTGACATTAGTATCTAAATATGTAATTTAGGATAAAACGAGTATTTCTGATTACATTTATTGGGTAATTTTCCGTATAATATATAATGTATCCTCGTTTTTGTACCTATTTCAATTAGTTACCTAATTTCAGACATTAACGTGATAAAATATGTCATTTGCCGCATATACTTTACTTTACTTTTCAGTACTATATCAATTTCGACATCTGAGTAGTTATAGAAATTATGTTCATGAGAAACTGCTCATAGTGTATCCTAAAAAAGTAAATATATAGCGTATTCTGAAAGAACTATTATATTTTGAAACTAGCTGACCCGCGCAACTTCGCTTGCGTCCAATAAGAGAGAATGGGTGAAATTTTTCCCCGTTTTTGTAACATTAATTACTGGTACTCTGCTCCTTTTGGTCGTAGCGTGATGATATATATATAGCCTATGTCCTTTCTCGGGTATCAAAATATCTCCATATCAAATTTCATGCAAATTGGTTCAGTAGTTTAGGCGTGATTGAGTAGCAGACAGACAGAGTTACTTTCGCATTTATAATATTAGTATGGATAGTTATGGATGCCATACGCCTATTACCTACCTACTACCAATGTATAAAACGTTTATTTCAACACCTTTTTTTGTTTATGACTCCTGCCACAAACATACGTAGGTAATATGTAAATTAAATATTAAATTTGATTTATTACATTTTCACTTTCCTTTAGAATTAATCATTATCAGCCATTAATCGTGGTCTAGCTTGTTATTTCGTATATTTTGCAGTGTCCAAAAAGTTATATACAAAGACAATATTTAAAAAAAAATGAAGTATATACCTATAAGCCAAATATATACTCTACTTACTCTAAAAGAAAACATAGGTAGTACTACGTATTACCCAAAAATAGTCTTAATTCGTGAGAAAAAGTCAGTTTTTACTTAAAAAAATGAGTACCTCTTATAACTATGACAGTGCAACGATATGTTTTCATTGAAAACTTTTCAAACAGTTTTTTTTCTTTTTTCAGAACATTCTCACGACAATGACCGTCAATTTTATTTTTGGAACACGCTAGACAATTTTTTTAATTTATGTATTCTCGATGTGCCAGTATTATGCAGAAATTCTAGTCTTGAGCATTTGATTGACATCTATAATTAGTTCAAATTAGTTCTATGTTTGAAACTAATGATTTCTAAACTGCGTTGAATACTGATGAATGCATTTTAAACCTTTTTGTCTAAATTTATACCGAGACAAATTGAGCTATGAAAGATAGAAAAATACGATACACTGATTTTTTTTTAGAGAAATTAAAAGAATGATAATAATGGATTGGAAATTCACAATTCAAGAAAAATAAATTAAAATTAGGAATGACATTGTACCAATATATATGTTTGTAGGGTAGAAAAAAATTACACAACGAGGAATTCAATAAAATAATTAAGCAAAGTGATATCCTAATTTACACTTGCGTAGAATGTCATTATAGGTTTAACCTACATTTTCCTAAAAAACCATTTCATTCACACTTTTCGCGCCAATTATCGTAAAACGGTACAGTCCAGTATCATGACAATGACAATCAAAATTATCAAAATCCGGTTTTATTTAACGGTACTGTTTCAAAAAAGGAATGTATGTGTTACTGTAAAAGCCCGAACTGTGGCAAATCCTAAGATTTTCCGGTAAAACCTAAGATTTACCAACTCTCAATGGTAAAAGTCCGAACAAGCCAGAGTTTAAAAACTATGTTACGATATATAAAAAAATCCTCCTTCATAACTTTGTTTATAACTATTTCACAGTATAATTATATACTGTGACATAGTTATAAAGAAGGAGTTTTGGGCAAAGCGACATGGGTAGGTTAGGTTAGAAGGCTAAGGTGGGAGCGAGCGAAGCGAAGCTCCCACCTTAGCCTTCGTGGTTATTTTTTTTTAACCACCCAGAAGGAGGAGCCCCGCGAAGCGGGGCTCCGGCGACATCTCGACATCATCAAGTGAATATAGGTAAATGTTCGAAATAAAAGAATTGTTCGGACTTTTACCATTGCGAGTTGGTAAATCTTAGGTTATACCGGAAAATCTTAGGATTTACCACCGTTCGGGCTTTTACAGTAACATATGCACTGCTCGGATGACGGCTTGCAAGCATCTCGTTCGATTTGAATTCAAAACACGGATACTTCTAGATATTTCGTATTTTATCTGTGTAATAGACATGAATGAGATTATATCTGTATGTTTCTATTGCATTTTCAAATAAATATTTTATGAAATAGGAGAATTCTGATGGTTTAATTTGGGCAATATTCAGTGTAGACTTACTATCAGCAATATAAATCGTTTACAATTTGACATATCACTATAAGTCAAATATTATTACAAAAAGTGTTGTAGCCACTACTCCAGCAAAATTTCGAAGTATTAAATTAGCCGATTTTTTCAATTTAAAATAAACTTTTAAGAAAATCATTTGACTTCAAATCCTCAGTGGGTTGTTTATCCAACAACAACACTAAATTTCCATCATAATAATTGAGATATAAAAATCTGTCCTTAAATAAAAATAGTACAAGCGGATCTGACGCTAAGTTTTTACATCACCAAAACTCGTTTATAAAAAGGGATGTAATTTCAAAACATTGAGAGACAGGTTTTAATTAATTGTTGTTATTTAGTTTTACAGTTGTCAATGCAAGGACGCATTGCAATAACGATACGCTAAACGCATACTTAGTGATAACTGTTACGAAACTTTTGTTTACTTTGTGCAATTTGCGCATGTTTTGAGTTCAAATTCCGGTATTAAGTTCTTCTTTTTATCGTATGGTTAGTAGTCAATCTAGTATCAAAGTTGATCAAGCCGTCCGATGGCTTTTGAGGCTCGACTGTTATCTTAATTGACAACAACCAAGACCGACTTTTTACGTGCCCTCCGAAACACGGAAACGCCCAATTCAAATACCACTACACTATCTGAAAAGGTCTCAAATGCATCTGTTTTTATAATTTCTAGGCATGCACTTTGACTTTTGAACTTTGGCCGACAAAACATTAGTACTTATGTATTTGTTTATCATTAACAACCAGTTTTAACAGATTCACTTGGAAAAATATATTATTTTCATTTTATATGTTTCAAATTAAGTGCAAAAGTAGCCACATTGTGACCTAAGCCGTCGTATTAGTTTTGTGTAGTGAACTTTATAGGTAGGTACCATCTACGATCAGCATTGAAAATATGTGTACAAAATCACATTTCCAAGGACCATCAAAAAAACAATACGCTGCTACATTTTTAAATCATTTGTATCAATTAAAATAGTGATATTAGAGCTGTATATTAACTTCCAAGTAATTATTTATAATTTAGTAGTAATTGCTTATTGTTTGTAAATTTACAGCAATAATTAAGTTGATATTTTTATACAAAACAGTACGATTGAAAATGTGTCAATGTTTATTTAATTTGTGTTTGCATACTTCTAACGCTGTCACAACATAGTAACATGGCGAAAGAAATTTATAATCTGTTCAGAAGTGGGTCTCATCCAGTAAATAATAAAAAAAATAATGATATTGTCATAGCCAGTTGTTGCAAAATATTTCAAATATAATTTAAAACAGCAGGCAATTAAGTAAAGAACTAAACAATGATGCCAATGAACTTTAAGTCAAATTGATTGTTATAAGAATGTGCTAATTGTACGGCTAATTACTTACGCACTTCAGGATATACGTACAATGCATATATGTATGTCTTTACTAATGACATATTCATCGTGTAAACATACTAGAATTATGGTGTAGGCAGAATGCCTGAAATACATCTATGCATCGCCATTTATAATATTAGTCCTAATTTATAGGGGGCAAGCCTATCACTGTATACGAAGTACGTTTATCAAACTCAGGAGTGCTATAATCACGTATCGCAAGTGACAGCTATTGTACGTCGATGGTACGATTCAGTAGGTACATTGCTGCTTTGACATAACGTGTTAATCACTATAATCTAATAAATAAAATAATGTACAGCATAGTGGTTTTCAAATCGTTGTCAACTGAGATACGTGATAGCCCCTCAGTCCATCTAGAGCACCCGTTCGAATAGCACGTGTCAAATACATATATTGATGGGTGCCCTTCGTGGACTAGGCTAGGTACCTTTTTCGGATTCGGATTCGGAGAGCACGTAATGCCGTCGGTCCTGCGCCTCTCTGGTCATGTCGGTTTAGCCGTTCCACCAGACTATGAGAGTAAAGGAAGAGAGAGTGTGTCTGTGTATTATGCAAACTTGGCCACTATAAACAAAGTCCTGCACAGTTAGCTGGTTTTAATGAAACTGGCCGCCGTAGCCGAAATCGGCCAGGACGACATCACATTCCAAAGGGTGCTCTAGATAGACTACCTAGTTGTCAACGATGATGTACAATAGCCATTTAACGTCATTTGAAATTGGTTAAAATATTTGATATGAGGCGTAAAATTCAGACATTTAAGTCATCATTCATAGAACTAGTTCCATTTCCGTATTTTTGTTATAAGATTATTCTCATTTATTCAAACATTGTTATAATTTTATTGTCCTCATTATGCTGTTATGTATATTATTTAAATTTTGTATTAACAATGGAATATTTACATATACATACCTATTCGTACCGATTTACATTAAGATGTTGCTTAAATTGTATCTCAGATATCTTTTTTTTAATCTCTTTCTGAAAACTATTTTTTAAATTCGAAGTTTGATAACTGAGAAAAGAGATGCAGTATGAAATAAAAAATAAGGATAAAAAGTTTAAGTTGAGAATAATATGCAAATATTTTTTTTCTTGTGTATAAAAATGTCTGACATGTTAAAGTTTGTACGTATCCCAAAATTAACCAAAGTTAGGATGAAAAGGTGTATGGCTTTTTTTAAGCTGTATTACCACAAATCTACTGAACGGATTTTGAGTGTAAAATACACCCATAGTTTATTTTGGTTTTACATTATTATTTACTTTTACCCCAGAAAGTGCTAGAAAGTAGTCGTAAATGATTTGTTTGCAAAAATTTTCTTTCAAGAGATTATTTATTTTATTGTTGAAAAAAAAAATCATTCATATAACCGACACAATTATTCACGTAAATTATATTCAGTGAAACGTCATAAAATCGCATTTTCCGTAGATTTTCATGCCAGTAACAGCAAACTGATTCTCTGAACGAATTCTGCTCGCACATTCTTTTCCATAACAATGTCTACTATAAACATCAGAATTCGTAGAACTATTGTACGCGGGTTGTGCATCAATCGCATCATGTTTTTGAAGAAACTTTGATTGTCAAGCCTTCTTTCCCTTCTGGAGAGTCATAGTAAAATAAAACGAATCTCCTCTGCCTATTTTAACCCAAAACTTACACCTTTTGTATTTAGGAAAATGTAGCTTCCCCGGTGACACCAGACTGACCTCTGAAATTGTTCTATCTACCAGTGAAGACCACATGAAAATCTGTTTAGTAGATTTTGAGTTTATCGGAAACTGACACGGGACTTGATTTCGTATTATGTAGTGATCGTCAATAGCAAGTTAGAATCGGTTACTTCTTTACAATATAAATATTGTGCGTATGACGAAAACGTACTAATTATATGTAAATAAACAATTTTTTTTCGGGAAAACCTCATAAAAATAGATTTCACGATGTTTTTCTTCAACGTATGCAAATTTTCATAAAAACTATATTTTCACTTCAACTGTCAAACATAAGCTTACACGGTCAATACTTTGACGTAACATATTTAATTTGCGTTAAAAAAACTTAAATAACAATGCAAAATAATGTTTCGCTTGTCTTTGAATTTGACAAAACATGGCGAAGAAATGCCATGACCAACTCGATTTACGGTTTTTATTCATAAGGAGTGTTTTCAAATTAAGTTTGACATGTTTTTCATAGATATTAGGTAATAATTAGCTAGTTGAACGAAGTGCCGGTGATGGCACGAGTCAGTTTACATTGCAGTGAATGAATACGAATATTACATGAAACAAATAATTTAAGATTTTATTTTATGTATCAATGAAGCAAAGGAAGTTTGTAAGGATCGTACCAAGTGGTCTTCTCTGGTCTTTGCCTACCCTTATGAGAAGACGTGATTTTATCTATTAAATATTAATACTTATAGGAAAAGAAGTGCTAGGGAAAACGGGATTTCATTCATAATTTTTAATGTTATGATATTTCATAAATTGTGACAAAAGTTAGATCGAATGTCTTTAAATGGAATTCAGCAACCCTTGATGTGGTTTTTCCATATAGTTGGTGGCTGAGTGGTATTTGAACTGAGCATCTTCATGCTTTCGGGCGTCATGTAAAATGGTCCCGGTTCTTGCTAATTACTAATAAAAACTGGAAAATGTATACAAACTTAGGTATAAATAACTAAATGAATAAATAATGTAGGTAAGATATTTTTTCATTTCGAGGCTAATTAGGAAATTAAAGAAATAATAAATGATGTTTTTAAAGGCAGTAAAAACCTCTGATCTTTTAAAGTTGCTCACTCATATTTTGACATGAATGAATGGATTAAATTAATTAGGGTCTGTCAAATGTTATTTATTTAAATTTTACCCTAAATTTTAATGTTTACAACAACTTTTTGTAAGTTACGTAGTAAGTACATCAGGCCCTTGCTTACAAATTGATTTAGTATATAAAAATATATAAAAAATATTGCCGACGAATTGAAAGCCCTTACTTATTTATTTATTTTAAACTTTATATACAGAGCTGTATAAAGGTGGACCTAATGCCAGGGGAATTTTTTGCCAGTCTAACTTGGGGTGATGCAGAGATTGTTGTGAAGGTGGTTAATAGAGGAAGGAGTTGAGAAAGGGTGTACAAATAAATAATAATAGATGTAGACAATATGAGTGTAAATAAATAATTTATCTTTTTGAAGTCGGTTTAAATAGACTGACATTAATAACAAGATAATTAAAGTGTAGAATACATACATAGATAGCATCACGCATATTGTCATTCCCGAAGGTGTAAACAGAGGTGTATAAAATAATTACACCCACGATTCGCCATTTACAATTTTAGCCCCTTAGTCAAGCCTATTGCCGAAAGATACAATAAAATTATAGAATCTTTACTTCACTCACCCTCGGTTTCTGAGGTACATTTAGCGGTAGTTTATCTTTTCAATAGCGTTTAATCTCATATAAAAAAACGCTATTGAATAGATAAACTATCGCTAAATGCACTGAGAAACCGGGGGTCAACCCGTAAAGCGACAGTTACAAGTGTAAACTAATTGGGAACGACTGTGATACTAATTTACCTAAAAACAAAAAACATACCGATACTAAATTCTAGATTTTAAAAGTATTTTAATCTATTCACCTACATAACTGAATGATTATGCATTTTTCATTCCGATTTAAATCTTAAATTGCCATATTTGTTTAAAAATTCATTCAAAAAATCTTTTTAATTTTTCAATGAACGAAATACCCTCAATTATAGATCTAGGTCGCCTAAACAGGTTGTAAATGAGTAAGTCATGGCGCCGAATTTCTTCGTCTGCTTTTTACGTTTTTGTTAAATAAAATTTATAACTTAATCGGTGAAAGTAGTTTGGTAGTACGGCGAGAGATTTTTATGACAAATTCCACAAATTCTTTGTGGTGTATCATGTTCGTGCATTGATATAGATACGGGGTCAATAACCTCGGTGATAATTTCACCATCTTCTCTTTTTGAAGGTGTGGTTCGTACAAAGGTCCTTTACTTCCTTATAAGTTTGTTGTTTACAAACATCAAATTCAATCTATTTTAGAAAATTATTAGTTTCGCGAAGATGCTCGTTCCGGCTCAGTTTCAACACGACACCGATATTGTTGTAACGTTTGTACTTTAGCTCGTAATGATATAAAGGGACATAGAATGGAAACTAATGATTATAAACTATAAGAAGATAATTTAACCAATACACATAATTGGCAGTAAGACCCAATCCCACGTCAGAATTAAAATAAGTGTCCTAATTAAGTATTGCAGACGTAAAATAAGTAATTATAATATCGACCGAAAATTCTTAACAAATTATATGAAATATGAACAAATTAGCGACCTAAAATTAACATAACACCTGCATCGATTGTTCAAACATATGAATTTCATTGAACCTTATGTTTTGTGTACTCTCGTATGTGTGTGTGCATATTTAATTAGTTTATAATATTCTAGTTGATAATAATATGTGTAATGATGTGTCATCAATGTGTGTTTTGTTATTTTATTATGGCTAAGTATCGACTATAGAATACACGTAATTATATTATGTTAATATATTTTATGGAGGCGCCCATAGCCAGTTGCGCTCACCGGTCGGTAAACGATCTGTGGGTTAAGCAACCCTTGGGGCGGTCATTCCATAGATGGGTGACCGCATAGTGGTATTTGAGCTGGGCGTCTCCGTGCTTCGGAGGGCACGTAAAAAGACGGTCCCGGTTATTGTCTGCTAAGATAACAGTCGTTAAGCCATGTTAAAGGCCTTTCGGGCGGCTTGAACAACTTTGACACTAGGTTGACCACTAACCATACGACAAACAAACAAACATATATTTTATCTTCCGATATTCGACGACAATATCAAAACTAGCCAACTGCGCTGAAGTTACATAATATGTAACTTCAGCGCTTCAGTTGGCTATTATGTCTTAACACCTTGTACTCATTTGCCCTTCTAAAAATTTACCCTGAACCTTTTAATGTACAGTCTCAATGCACTCTTAAATTTATTAAAAAGTGCTCATATACTACGCAGACATTTTAAAATGATAAAACGATAATGTCGCCAATATTTAGGACTCCGGTTCTCCACATACAACCGGTTTACAACCGTCTCTGGGATTCCCACTCGAATTCAGGTCAAATGCCTTACTGCATCAAAATGTACCAATTATTTACGTTTCAAATTAACATATTTTCCTTTAATATTATCGTATCTTATTTAATAAGAGACCTTTATCCAATATTAGTTATTTGCGTCACTAACGATGATTATGTTGCATCGTGTTTAAGTGTGGATATTTAAATTGTTTTATTTTGTTGATGCGTAGGGACAATATCTAATTGTGAGGTTGCTTTTCTGAACCTACGCAGAAGGTTTTTATATAATATCTGGTAATTTTGGACCCACTTTACATACAAGTGGGTCCAAAATTATGGTAAAACTAATATATATTTTAAAAGTTTAGTGACTTCAACCTGTAAGCATATGGATGTCTAGTCTGTCTTTGCAAGACATTATTACAAAAAACGTGCGGCGGAGAAAGGGTTAAGTTATACACAAAACTCATAATTTATAAATTTCAATTAATTTAAAATAAATCAAACACACATCGAGTCACGTAATAGAAAGGTTTAACATAAATTCATGGTTGCGCAAAACGGAACTAGAAAGCAAAGGTTCCCGTCGACCGTGGAAGCTAAAAAAACTTTTTTAAGTGTCGAAAAAGTATGCAAAAGTACATTGTCAAAGTAAAAATAGTGATCACCTTCTCAATTTCCGCAATTTCAGAGCACCTTTTATGGCAACTTTCTGAGTCACAAATTGTAATGTTAAGTGTGTTTTTACACTTCCTTAAAGGTTTAATCAGACGCGAAAATTAACAAGTTTTCGGTATATTGTGGTTGTACAGTTAAGTATGCAAAGTTAATATGGATCATTTGTCTCGATCGTGCTATTGACCTTTAGATTAAAATCTCAAGTTAAGGTTAAGATGGTCGCCACACCACTACCATTGCGTCGGGAGGTCGTGGGTTCGATTCCCACACGGGACAATTATTTGTGCGGTCCACAAATAGTTATTACGGGTCAGGTTGTATATGGTGTCCATTGTTTGTATGTTTGTAAAAATCCCCGCGACACAAGAACAAGTCTTATTGCGGGAGTAGTATTATAAAAATAAAAAAAGCTTTAAGGTTTATTTGGCGCCATCTATTGAAGACAAAATTAAACTACGAGATGATCGTTGTCAATATTGTAATTGATCGCGTGTTGACCATTTTCGACCTTATTCGTGCATTCAAGTGATTTTGCATTAACAAATTACGTGTATAATTCACTCATTTTTACTGCTCTGCTCACAATAGAGATGGTCATTTAATATTTAATAGCTGGTTGCACGAAAGGTTTAATGTCAAAAATAAGGTTAATTTCAGATAATATTGGTCAGGACACAATGACAGTAAGTAGTAAATTATTTTGATTAATAAATCGTCATCCCGTATTTTATGAAAATGCTATTGTGATTGTACTTATTAGATAAACAAGCAAGCAGCAATCTAAAAAAATAAACCTTGTTAGTTATATGGCTATAGTTAATTCAATTACCAAGAGCAATCCGTAGTTTCGTACACCCTTCTCTCCTCTTCTATAGACTAAAACTGGGTTAGTACATAGATACGACATGCGTTCCCTACATGACAACCGAGCGAGATCTTTCAGTATCGTCAAAAATATGTTTCAAGTTAAAGTTTATGTTGATGAAAATATCCACAAAATATGTACAAATATCATAATTATGTTATTTCTTTTTAAATAACATAGCATTTTAGCATTTATATGAACAACAATTTTAATACGTGAATATAGTAGCTAATACATGCGGTTTAGTGTAAATAATAGTAAACGCATAAATTCTACAAAGTTCATCAAAGATACGTAAACAAAGAGGGGAGGGGAGGGGGGTAGTCACGACGATTGAGAGCTGTATACAAGTATACAACCTTGCGCGACCTTCTGACATCAATTCAATTCTGGTTTATATGAATAACATTATGCACACAGTGTAGCCGGTGAAGAAACTTGCTTTTGTACGCTTTTTGACAGAATCAATCAAGTCGTAAGATTATAAGTAAAGGAAATCTGCAATATTTTCTATCTTGGCTAGGACTTGAACTAATATTAGTATGAACTTAGTCGAACTTGAAATCGTTAAACTATGATTGGTTACTTTTAATTTATTTTTGAACAATTAAAATGCCAAAACACTAATTAGCTGTTTTCGTAACCCCATCTAATCTAGCTTATTGTATGGGACTTTATATGTAATTAAGAGTTTTGAAAGCGCATCAATACTCACATTTGTATCTTAGCTCTTATTTGGCTTATATTGTCTAAGTTTAAATAAAGATTATATAAAATACTAGCTGACCCGCGCAACTTCGCTTGCGTCACATAAGAGAGAATGGGTCAGAATTTTCCACGTTTTTGTAATACTTTTTACTGTTACTCTGCTCCTATTGGTCGTAGTGTGATGATACAAAGTATGCTTTTTTTTCACGAAATATATTCTCGAAATTATTTACATCTATTAATATATAATTAAAACAGTTGCCATGACAACGGAATTTTGTTAATTCAATGTCATTATAATATTGATTATTCGGGACTTCGTTCGCCTTGGTTTTCCCGGGAAATGCGTCATTTTCCCGGGATAAAAAGTAGCCTATGTCCTTTCTCGAGTATCAAAATATCTCCATACCAAATTTCATGCAAATTGGTTCAGTAGTTCAGGCGTGATTGAGTAGCAGACAGACAGACAGACAGAGTTACTTTCGCATTTATAATATTAGTATGGATCATGCCCCTTTTTGTGACAGTTGACTATAGGTATACTTTTGTGCACTACTACGAATTCAGTATCTTTAAAGTATATTTTAGCTTACTGTACAAACCTCCTCTATGTTGTTTATTTATCTTAATCGCACGCCACGGATTAACTGTCTTTGTATTTATATTGTCGATTAGTTTCATTCGATTTGATTCTGTCTGCCAGCGTTACGTTTCATGGGAATATGCACTACCTACCGTCAATATGCTTACAATGAGTGCGTTCTTAGAAAGGTAATTAATTAGTATTAGCCAATTATGTGGGAGTCATTTTTTATTCACTTTTTGAGGATGATAGCTACGACTACGACGTTTTTGTTGATGAATGAATGTGTACGGAAGAGAAGAAGTTTTTTGAGTTTGTAGCATGCTTTTTGGTGATATATCTGTATGGGAGCTAGGATAATGTGTGTATTAATCCATTTATTGTTAATTAAATATACGGGCTAAACTGTGACTATACAGTGTTTTTGCTTTTTTTATAAGTTACCTATATTTTTTTCTTACGATATAAGTTTTGTTTATTCTCAATTTCATACTAGATCAACACAGTTTTCATGGCTAAACTGATCTACATAAAATGTTTGCTGTAGTAAGTTGTAGGCTTTTGACGGGCTGAAATATGGGCCGAAACACTGGACGATTGCGGAGCCGCTCAATTTACAAATGAAAAATCCAGCCAGATATAAAATGCTAATGAATATAACTTTTTCTCCTTGTCCACAGTAACAATACCACTGCTAAGTTTCGGCATGGTACAAGGATGGCTGTCTCCCATGATCTCCATCCTGCAGTCCTCCGAGGGTCCGGCGCCGGAGCCGTACACCAGCTCCGACATATCCTGGACGGCATCAGTCACTTATATCACTGCTATCATCTTCGGAGCGCCCATGGGCTGGCTCACTGACAGATATGGAAGGAAGGTCATGACTATTGTGACTACCGTGTCTCTCATTGTAAGTACTTAAGGTTTTCTATTTTGTATTTTCAAGCTTGTGTGTACTTAGCTTTGCTATTATTTTTTCTTTAGGCCTGTTTTTGCGGTAAGGTGCGGGGGTGTATCGGAATAGATACAATGTTTAAAATGTTAATAACTTATGCTTAAGGCATAGTTATGTAGTAAGTTACCAAACTAGATAGAAACAAAAGATACTGATTGAGATCATTTGCATAATTCTGGAATCGAATCTTTGTCGTAATTGAAATCGCATACTCAGCCCCTTGGTCACAGAGACAGTATTCTCTTTCTATTGATTGTTTTCTGAAGGCTTTGGAGGAAAATTTCACTCGTATTTTCACCATACATTTGTAGTAGTCAGTTGCTCGCGATGACCAAAGGACCGTTTGGTTAAGCAATCTTTGGCGAATATTTCCATGGACGAGTGCATTAAATATAACGTTTAAAGTTGTTAGCGCTTGTTTTCAATTTGAAACAAACAAACAGCAACAGCACTTTGACCAATTTCAAAATGTCGGTAAAACCATATTTTTAATATGTTTTAGACTTTGGTCCATTCGAGAATATAATATCCACTAATTGATACGCATCTTAACAAAATCATAGTTTTTCGTTCCGCTCAGTTATTTTGCTAAAAATACAAAAGATGTGGTTTTTTTGCTGTTGTTTTTGATAACTTTTCGTTATAGTTATGTAATCCTCGAATTATATATTTTGTTTATATTCAATGAATAGTTTAGTACACGTGCATAATAATATAACTTTAACTCGTATTTCTATAAAGTAATCAGAGAATACAAAAAGCAGTAAATTAAAAAAATATTGGTATAAGTCAATACTACGAATCTGGTTTTAAAAATATTATATAAATGCTATTTTTTGAAGATGACTTAATTTGAAAAGAAGTTTAACAAAACTTACAATATACCTTTTTAATTAAAAACCCAAAACCCTAAGGTGCTCAAAATCACAAAAAAAATATAACGTCGGAGATAAACATAAAAAAACCAGTATTGATCAAAAACATTTGCGGTTTCCGAAAAAAGTTTCATATCAATTTAAATTTTGATTTCCAAAATTATATACTTGGTCATGTTGTTTTGTTTTTGTAATAAATATGACCACAATACGATTAAATCATTGAGTTGTTCCGATATGTTCATCCGTTTTCAAAAATTGGCATAATTGTTTGGGAGGAAAATATTCCGTCAATGAATGAAAATTGTCACGTCAAAAAAAATTGACATCTAAAAGAAAAAGCTATTTTTATCGTCTTCATTTATATAGCCTGACTCTTTTTTCTACCCTTAAGTATGGTTTATAATGAAATTGTGAGAAAGTAACAATTCGTGAGTTTATCATAATAATTACGGTGATGGTCGATGGAATAAACCAAAATGGTTTGCAAAAACCTTCCAACACTGGCACTAATTACTATTAAATGCTATTTTTCTAAATTTTTTTAAGGGTTTTTTGATAACAGTCAAAATTATTATTTTCTGAGGATCTTCAAAGATGTATTTCAATGTCTGACTTAATGTTTCTTAAATTCTCATATATGAAAGACATCTTATTCTATAATATTTAATTTGTGAGGTCATTACCATCGTAACAATAACTAATAACATACACAAATATCGCAATACTTAACTAAATTAGGTGCTAAACAAACTGAAATGGTCACAAATCGATGCGTGACAATATTTGTTTAGATGACGTTGTATGAGTCAAATGTATTACGTTTTAGGTGATAAATAATGATGTAATACCTACTGCTATAAGCAGTATTTTTTTTAAGTTCTTACCTAAATCAAATTTGACAAGACAAAAACAGTGTTAATTTTGAGAATTTGGGTTTAAATGCAGTTTTAGTCATTTGAAGATTGTTTTTACTTATCTTGGATAAAGAAACTTTTTCAAGGTCTTTTAAAAGATTTTCGAGAATATCCGAGTTATTTTGAAAGAATTATTTTTGCGAAGAATGTTATCTCTGAAGAAAAAACTAAAAAATCTGCAATTTTTTTCGTACAGCTTATTGCGAAATTGTTTACGCTTATGATAGTCGTTCCAATTGCTGAATCTAGCATTAGCAAGAAAAGGGGAAAGAACCTTATGAAAAAAGCTAGACAAAAACTAGAAAATCATTTATCTTAAAAGTGCACGTGAAGTCCATTACAGAAATACACAAAACTATTCACTAAGAGATTCATGTTGACACATCATATTTTCGCGTTACAAGAACAATACATGTAAATGAATTCTCAATAGGAAGTGTTTCATACAAATCGGAACTAATTCGGTACTGCCTTGAAACGTCCGATGGCTATCTTCTTAGATTGTCAACTCGTGACCATATAGACGCATGACAATTTTTATTTGACGTTAAAAATCATGTGACTTGGACTCTTCGACTATTTTTAAATGTTTTTTTTTAGATTGGCTTTCGGACTTTTACTTATTTGCTTTAGAGTCAAAAGTTTGTACATTATCTGACGTCAATTTCTGTGTAAGAAGAAAAATGATTATGTTTGCACAATTGCCGTTGCTTAAAGATAAGTTCAAAAAGTGTGTACCTACTTAACACAAAAGCAAATATACAATTCAAAAAGTTAAGATTCGTAATTAAATTTTTCGTAAAATATATAATTGAAAAAGTTTAGAATTCTTTAGATTGAGATTTTAGATTCTATAGAATGTTCTCATATTAGTTGGGTTTGGTAACAGGAATATTATAATCTACCTTTTATACCAACATGCGCACGCGCTCACAAGTTAAAAGTTTAATCAACCAGAAAAATAACTAAGAATGTTTCGTGCCTGGTACCACCTTATCATATAATTAGAAGATTTAAAATCGCTACATAAAATAATCATAAACACAGCGATATATGCGCAATAAGACGGAGCTTATAAAAAGCTGCTTTTTTTGTTACTACAGTTTTTCCTTAAATGCAAATCGAATTAGCGCCACGATACAAAAAATGCATAATGAGAACACAGTTTGTAAACATGTAGTAAAAATATGGTTTTGATGGAGCTAAGAAGCTACATTTTGCTTGTTTTTTTGTCTACTATTGATTGTCTATGTTCTACGTTTATTATTTGTGGTCAAAGCTAAGGGTCGGCTCACATCGAGACACTTTTAAGGAGCAATATAAAAATATAACTTTATTTAAGAAAGAAGGTCAATTTTGAAAAGTCAAAATATTGTTTATACGTATAATAAAATTTGATACGTGCGACATAAACAAATATCACTGGACAACTCATACACGGTCATCTGCTTTCAAACTAAGCAGAGCTTGCATTGTGGTTACCAGACAACTCATAAACATACTTATGTACAGAAAACCCGCTTGTCTGTTCTTCTAGTTCTTACCCTCGTCTCGTCTTGCGTATATGTTTTGATTTTCTTTGGCCCATATAATTTTGGTTTTAATTTTGCACTGCCAATGATATTCTTGTCAGCCAGTAGTCTTCTGCACATTTACACATACACTTTTCTTGTGTACAATTTTAAATGCAGGACACGCTATTCATTTTTATAACATTCATTTAAGTCCGTATAGCTTAGTATATAAGTTACTTTAATCCAGATTATACTCCTAGTCATCATTGCTATCTAAAGGTACTTAGCAAATGATGTCAGATATCATTTGTAACTATCCCGATATACTCCAATGGAGTATAGAAGCAAGCATGATAAAAAATATAAAAATACATTCAATATTGTTTATTTTTAGTACGTATATAATAATTTGTAGGTAAAATTACAAAAGTAATAAGTAAATATCTAATTTTAACACACGGTTTTCCTGTAAACAAAAAAAACTGACAATTGAGGTAAAATAAATAAAATAATTAGGTTTTCTTACGACGACGTTTTAATGTTATAAAAACATATTTAAATTACTTTAATTATCAAATTACGTGACATTATTTTTAATAAACGTTCTAAAATAACAAATTTATTTACGTTCTTAAACGTAGTTAAGTATTTTTTGTTCAGTTAAAGACCCACATTTTTAGGTAAATGACTGAAAGATCTCAGGCTTCTCAGGTACAAGAGTTTTCTCACAATGTTTTCCTGGATTGCAGGTAAAACGAATCAAAGCGTAATCTTTTGTCGTAGTAATTTTAACAATCACAGCTCTTTCAGTGATGGATCTATATTTACAAGTTTGGTGCAATCTCGATGGTCCAGGTTTTTAAAGTATCGCAATATGCTTAAGCCCCTTGTAAAACAGAAAATAAAGACCTGTGAAGGAATTACCCTATACTAAAGTACTGTTAAAACGAGCAGTGCATTTGTATAAATAAATTTCAGCTGTTTTTCTAAATACCGTCGCGGAAAATAGTACTATTCCTACACAAAAAACGGCCAAAGTACTAAAAGTAAAAGTATTGTCTTCCTACGGAAAACCGATTGTCTATTTAAATGAATTCTTCTCGTTTGGGCCGGATAATAGCGGCTTTCAACTTTACAACTCAACCGTGAAACGTAGGGTGAAAAACTCGAGATTATTGAACCCCAAGTTCCTTCCTAAGTTATTTCTATTGTGTTATTTCCTTCTTCCAACTGGGTGACGGGTTTTTGCCCGTTTGTAGAACATCTGTAATCCTGTTGTTTGGTTTTTGTTTGAAGTGTTCGAGTGTAATGAACCGATTAGTTTTATTACGAGGTCACATTCTTTAGGTCTGATTGTTTATTTATATAATGTACAATTATAGTTTAGTTTCTTCTATATCTTGACATTATTATATAGTCATTTTATAAATACACGGAGTAATTTCGCAAATCGACCTTAAAATGGCACAGGTATAGAAAAAAGATCTGCCATGGTCGAAGTGTCAGCGGGTTACGGACACGCTTTCTCCTTAAAGACCAGTTTAAATAAAGCTTAACCGTTTCACTTCTAGGAAAGGGGCTCCTTCCAGAATTTGGAAGAGTTTAGATGTTTAGTCCACCACTCTGACGAAATGAGGACTTAGCGTGTCTTCAAGAAATAAGTTTAAAAATTTTTAGGCTTGCAAGGTTTCCTTACGTTTTCATTGACCGTCAAAACTAATGATAATTGTTTGTAATACACCTAACTTCGGAAACTTATTATTTTGTTGCCTTCGGTCCCAACTATCAAAAACCAATCGGCTATCGCTGCTATTTAGTACATAACTTCAAAGAGTTATTGCCGCGCTACTTAAAATACTATCACTTGCAAGAGAAATTTACTTAGACCACTCGATTATCACTACACTATAAGTGCTTCACTTCAATTGCCGTGCTACATCGAAAACGACCAATTGCAAGAGTGTTTTAATCAGACCACTCGGCTACTACTACACTAAGATACCCATTCTATTTCTTCTTCACCAGATCTACTGGCAGATCAAGCTGCTATGTCTGGAGCCGTGGGCGCTGATCCTGGCGCGCGCCGTCGCCGGTATACCCTGCTCGTCTTGCTACATCGTACTGCCTATATACCTGAAGGAAATCAGCGATATCGACCTTAGAGGAGCATTGGGCTCCTTGTTAATTCTTAACAGGTGAGCTTTTTTATACCATGATTTTTTGTATATTATATTGGCGATTTAAGGCTTTTGAAGTTGTTTGTTGTTGTTAGGAATCACCAGGTTTATTATTGATAGAAATGTTTGGGTACGAGTGCTGATCACAACGAATTAATTAAGAATTTCGTTAGCGAATAGGTCTTCTTAAGTTAGTGAGTTTACCTAAGTTTGAATAACTATATTTAATATCTGTTTACCTACCTAAGGGTTGTCTTTCGATTCTTTTGCAGGGTCGCTAGCTTTGATTTTATTAAAATCATCAACACAATTTATCGATTCGAAATTTTGACCGAGTCATAATTATTAATTCGAGGTTCAGTGAACGTTTAATTGACATTAATACAAGAAATTAATTTTGTAGAATTTTTCAAACCTAAAGATTCTTTACAACGGTTAAATAATAGTTACTATTCCAGTATTTCCACTGCAGTAGAACAATAATAATCATGGTAATTATTACCTCAATGACTCATATTAATCAAAGATTATATCAACTATATTTCTATACAACAACAGGTTTGTAAGACCTATTTATTAGTTAAAGCCTTGACACCAGTACGGAAGATACGAGATTACATAATACTGGTTTTGATCGTAAATTATAGTTGCGATGATATTGTAAACATCGATATACATTAGATTATTGATAGTTATGAATAGAGCAACGAACACGAATCTATGATAATTTACTGCATGCTGATAATTTCAGCATGGCTGTGTGTAGACATGTAGAAAAGCCCACACATTTTATAAAAAGCAAGACAGTGCAAAATTCACTTCAAATCATCAAACAAGATATAGAATAGTAAGTATAAGGTGCTCTCACGTCATGAGTGCCGGGGTTATTTCAAACGCAGATCTATAAATAAATGAATTCTTAGCTCAATTTCCTACAGTTGGTACTACCAAGTATCGGCTGCGCTGATTATAAGGTTATAAATTTTATCATACATATCATATCATAATTTTATCATATTATACTTACAAAATTTGTTGAAGCTAACCATTTGTAGATAGTCAATAGAGGTAGAAAATCGCGCTACTGATCAATTTAGAATGTTACAACGTAGTGCGTTGCTCTTATGTGTATTTACCTGAAAGAACTGAAGCTGTTTTGTTGTTTACTTTGTTGATGCATATTACTAAAATTCATTAAAATTAATGCTATTAATATTTGTTTGTATAATTCAACTACCGGTTACAAATAAAATTGAGTCATCTTTGAATAATTGTTTATTTATAGGACTGAAGAGCCCTCATAGCTAGTTGCGTTCACCAGTCCGTAAACGATCAATAGAAGCAACTTTAGCGTGGTCATTCTATAGATTGGTGGCCGCATATTGGTATTAAAGGTGACCGTATCCGTGCTCCTAAAAGCATGTGAAAAGTCGTTTCCGGTTTTTATTATTTAAAATAGCAGTCGTAAACCCATGTCTAAGGCCTTCGAGCGGCTTCATTTTACGTGCTTGCATTGTTTTTCGTGCCCCCTTAAGCAAATGCTTAATTTGCTTGTTATTATTCAATATATAAAGAGTGTGAAAGAACATCTAAACTACATGACGTCGTTTTTGATCTTGTTCTATCTAGTTTACTCACCAAATTGTAGAACAAAAATTAATAAAATGGTGTTTTCATAATAAAAGAAAATAATAAGCCTGATATTCTCGTAACGCTCATATTTCAAAAGCTTATGCTACTAAGGTTTTAAAGTCAACAGCGACACTGAGCTCATAATTTACTATACTATTTTATCTATTAACAAAATTCAGTCTCCCGCTTGGTTTCGTTAGCGTTGAGACTTAGTAAATAGCTTGGATTTTTAGTTAGAAAAACTTAATATTGCCATCGTAACTTTCATTGTATGCAGGAAAAGAACCTTTTTGGAGTCTAGTGCTTAAATTATATCTGAATATTATTTCTACCTTAATTCTATGGAAATAGGTTTGAAGTTTGTTTGTAGAGCTCGTAGTAAGTGTCATTCATTGGTCTATGCCTACCCCTTAAAGGTAAAATGCGAGATTTTGTTTATAATATATGTATGTACTTATGTATAGTTCAAAAGTTTTACGGTAGAAGTGTTACAGACCGACGGACAGAGTATCGCATTTATAATGTTAGTATACGTTAACAATATATTATGCACAAATGCAATATAACTGGATTCACTTCTTGTTTTATTTTTATGTTATCTTTTTGGGAATGGCCCACGAAACAGGTCGTTTTATAACCTGATTTTATAATCATGTGACTCAATGTAAAAGTGCCTTCCTCTAATCTTTTATTTTAATCGTAATAATGTACATTAGTAGAAATGGTTCAGGTAAGCCGGTTTAGCTTATATATCAGCCTCCCACGTAAACGGCCGAGACACTTCAGGCTTCCATTCACGATTAATCAAATTTTTAGAGAATTGTGTGTTTCCGATATAATTGTAACTTTCTTATTTTTACAATAAAGGGCAACATTGCGATGAAACTTAATAAATTCCTTTATACAAACACGGTCCTCAACCAGCACTTCAACACCCTAGTGGAGATCTAAGGTATAGACCTGTGGCAAAGTTGGAATTATATGTTAAACATAAAGATTAAGATCTTTGCACACGCATATAAGGAGGTTTATCAATTATTTGCTTACCATATTACAAGCTATACTTGATTTGGAATCAGATGACCGTGTGCAAATTATCCAAATATGCATACTTATCGTAAAACAACGGTGTACTATACTATGAATATTTTGTATATAATGTAGGTGTATATTTATACATGGCTGTAGTCGTCTTGGTTGCCAGACAGCTAGTTAATTACGTAATAATGTCATTACTACGTGCATAGGTCGCTAAGTTCTTGATACAGAGATCAGGCTAAAGCCAAAAGCATTGTGGTTTTATTCTTCTTTCATAGTTAAGGAACTATCTTTGAATTTTTAAGAGTTCTCTTACTAAATGACTAATAATTTGTACGTAGGGCAGGTATTTATTTGCCGTAGTAATATTTTAGGGAGGACTATAATAATATTATAGTATTTTGACAAACTGACGCTACCATGTACGATTTCGAGCCTGCGTTAATATAGAACTTCGTGTTTCAGCGAACTAAATAGTAATCTCCCTATATCTACCATCAAATAGATGTACTTATCATTAAATTGTTTAATAAGATTTAAAGAGTAGTCTTAAGTTTTTATAAGTTGTGTCAATAGACCTAAAATAATACGAGCAGAGCTTGTTCTCTGTCCGTTATTGTATAATTTCCTAAGATGTTATCGCTGTAGGAAGTTGTTGATCTATTCATAGTTAAGTTATTTACTTCACGTTCTTATCGTAATCTAAAACACATCTAGACATCTTCGAGAAATGCCTGGACTGTTTTAGCATGCTATTTGTATTAAAGAAAACATCACTTGATCTACAAGTTTACAGTATTTATTTTATACATGATACATTATACATGTATTCTATGTGATTCTTCACATAGAATACATGTGATTTTTACGTCCCATAGAGTTCTTGCCTTAAAGGTCAGTTCAGTGGTTTTTGACTTAGAGCCCAATAGTCATATAATAGATTTCGATTCTTCTTCCTATAGCGTTGGGAGAAAGTTTTTCTTTGATAAATAACATTTAAGCATCTTGGGTTTAAGTCCCGCGCACGGGCAATAAGTTGTTCCTGAATATTTTTTGCCCAGAGTTTTTTTTATTTTTTACTTGCCCAGATTTATAAAGATGAAGTAGACCTCCGCGCCACAGAGAATATCATCGTTCAGTATAATAGATTTTAATAAAAATACCTAGTTTCTATACAACATACATAGCCTAGATCGTCTTGTTTACTTATAAATAAACCCATTTGTATCTCCAAGAAAAATGTGCCTAAGTACTATGTTAAGTAAGGTCAGTACATTACCATAGGGACTGGCGATAAAAGACAAATGTACACTAAGTACAGGTAGAATGCACAACAATTACTTATTATTCAAAGTGCGATGTATATGAGTGCTGTGGTCAAGACTGTTCGTTGCTACCGTGGGTTAGTCATGTGACCTTTGGATGCTAGTTGAAGATTGTGACGTCACTTTGTTGCACTTTTAGATATGCATAGGCTTCAACTAGTGTAGTCACTTACCTGCACATTTAGATATTTGTGGGTAATCTTTAACCTGTGTATTCTAAGTTAGACTGTATAGGATAGCCAGTGACATCGTCAGCTTTGACAGATTTCCCTCTTTGAAAAATATTCTTCGAAAGTAGTTTTCTAAGAGCGCACCAGCGTTCTTTTGGTCTTATGCATACCTGTAAAAAGATAATACATAAACAATAATGAACAGCTATAATATTGATTTGGTCTCAAGAACTAAAATATAAGGTTTAAGAGAGTACCCAAGGTTCTAGTGTAGTCGTACTACCAGACCCAAAACATTGATCAAACACGATTTTTTTTTACTTAGTAATCTACAATCACTCTCCCATGAAACTTAACTAGCGAATCTAGCGATAGTTACTTAAGTAACGATCTTAAACTAAACAGGGGGTAGAAAAAAGCAAAAACCTGACCAATATAATTTACATTTTTCAGAAACATAGGATATCTATTGAGCTACATTTGTGCTGATCTACTAAGCGTGAAGACGATGCTGTGGCTCGGTCTGCTGGTGCCTACCGTGGTGTTCTTCATGTTCCTGGCCATGCCTGAGACCCCTGAGTACTTGGTGAAGCAGGGGAAAGTTGATGTGAGTAGACTGTTTAAGTTTGTAAGTTCTGTAAGATATATGTGACTAGCTGACCCGCGCAACTTCGCTTGCGACACATAAGGGAGAATGGGTCAACATTTTTCCCTTCTTGTTACATTTTTTACTGGTACTCTTATAGCCTTCCTCGATAAATGGACTATCTAACACTGAAAGAATTTTACAAATCGGACCAATAGTTCCTGAGATTGCGCGAACAAACAAACAAACTCTTCAGCTTTATAATATTAGTATAGAAAAATTCTGTTGAAAGGGATGTAAGAATGTTTTGTGTTGTAGTATGTGTTTCTGTATCCCGAAGTGCGGGGAATGTGGTCGACATTTATCGGTAAATGTTGTATGGACTTATATCTAACAATATATTGGTAAAGCTAATTCATTAAATACTTGTTGTAGGAAATGTTCACCGAATGGTAATTTACTGTCATACTTTTGTTCTAAATTATACAATCACTTTGAAATCTAGTTAACGTTCTGATTTATCCATATAGTTGTTCAACCAATCCACGGTTGAACAACTAATCTTTTGGATGAGCAATTTGCATATTTTACATAATATTACCAACATTTATAAGCTACGACGACTAATAACTGAAACAATTACAAAAAAACAGCAAAAACTCACGATTGAAAATTATTTTTTCTAAGAAAACGCACACATCATCAATGCTTATAACTACTTAGTATATTTTTTCGTGTTTACAATATAGGCTGTGAGTTCTTCAATAATCATTTATCACGGGTGTTTTGTACTTCATTCATTAGTATTCTGTCAAAAGCCTTGACTCACTAATTATTCAGCGTAATGACGTCAAATGTCAGTCAACGACTTGAGGGCATTGTCAAAATATTGTGCGTATGGTTATGAAGCCTTATGGAGGTACACGTGCGTTAGACTGCCTATCCACCGGAGCGGAGTGAGTCTGCGAAAACGTTGAGACCAATAGGATTAAACCATTGAAGAGGAGAGGAGATTTGGTGCAATTCTATTGGTTAATATTTCTCCGTTTGTTAGCACTACAGCCTCGCTCCTCTTCGGTGGACAAGCAACCTAACAACGGTATTTATAAACGCCATGAAGTCTAGAATAAATAACTGTTATTTTAGTATTTTACTCCGTTTCTTTACGATAAGAAAAAGTGCCGCAGAAAAGAGTGCCAGAAACCAAACTATGTATAATTCGAAGGGTGGGGGTAGGTACCGAAACCTTTATGGTAGTAAAGGCTATGTTGGCGGCAGGGTAGCCGACAGATTACAGCTTGGTATGAGTACCGCACCGGTTGCAGGAATAGTCAGTAGTAGTTATTGTGTACTGTTTTTAACGACTGAAATTATACAAATGTTTAAATCAAATGTAAGTTTCTGCGACCAAAAAAAAGATGATACAAGAATGTGTGTAAGAACTTTAGTAACATCTCATGTGACCCGGAAGTCGAATCTAATATCTCACGATCAGCATTAACGGCCATTGAACTACGCAGTTTTTAATTAATGCAATTTAAAATCCAGTTCTAAGTAATTAAAAGAATGCCATAATAAAATGAATAACAGCGAGATCTCCATCAAGGTTGAAACAGTTAGAAAAGCGATTTTTATGTAAAATATATGTTTTTAAAGCTTCCTGATCGGAACTGCGCATCTGTTTTATAGTATTATTTATTTCCTGATCCCTTTATGTTAAGTGTACAATATCATTAGTGGTCAATTGAGTCTTAAGATTGCGTTGAAGATTTCAATATGTTTTTTTTTATTATTGCTATTAAACTTTGGAGGCTTGGTAATAATGGTTGTAGGTGGTATTTTTATTATTTTGTGGTTTATCTTTATAGTAAATATATTATTCGAGAACTTTGATTTTTATTGTAGATTCTTGATTTTATATACATTGTGTATTTATTTTTTGTTTCTATCCAATTTTTTTTTAAAACACGAAAGTAAATTTTGAAATGTCACCTATGCCTATTTGTTTATCGTGAGCTACTTATTTAATTTAAAAGTTAAAAGTAAAGTTTAGGGCTGTTAAATAAGCATATTTTCTTGCGATTATAGTAAATAGCCATTGTCGAACACAAATCTGCATGGTATTTTGTTAACATAAGGTGTAATTTGTTAACGTAGGTGTAAATTGTAATTTGTTAACATAAGGCATATGAGAGTTTTGCCACAATATAAATAGCAGGCGTTTTGACAAATATACTTGCGAGTTACTATTCATTTGGTACCGTCGTATCGTTTTCATATCGAAAGCTTAACATTTATAATCACGCAGCGCTTATCAGTTTTTCTTATATACTTAATAATTTATTGATAACTTTTTAATAGTAGGTAGCCGTAAAACTTCATCAGAAATATGACGAGTTCAATGTGTTTTGCGACTATAGCCTGTGTAAAATAAGTAGTAACTAAAATATGTTGTAAAAATGCGATTTAAACACTAATTTCTCATCCAATATTCCCATAAAGGTCACTCACTCACCGTTTAATTAAAAGTCATTGTAGCTTGTAACATCTTAAGCCAAGTAGACAAGCTAATGAATAATTCATGTAAGTGATCGAGCGAAGATCAAACATGTCAACTGTATGCGTGTCATGATTGAACGATGTGAGAGTTCAATGATTGTTTACAACTAACTATAATAAATATGAGATCATTTTTGTACGACTAGGTTCGGGCCTAATTCCTGAATGGGGAAGGGATTAGGCCTAGAGTTCAGTTAAAGACTTTGCATCTCTTTACGAGCTGTTAAAAGGCAAAAACCATTGGTGTGTTGTCTTAGACTTGAACACTCGAAAACTTGTATGGGAGAAATTGGATGGAGATTTGAATGGTTTTGGATGGATTGGAGGATGTATGCCTGTTGTTACAACAGTGTTGTCGCTACTTTACTTCTATAATGGTAAAGGAAAGTGTCTTCATAAAACCTTGCATTCTTCTAAAAGTTCTTTGAAACGTTTTGAAGAGACTTGGGGAGGAGTAAGACATTGACATTGTGTATTCGAAGTCAAACCGCTCTTTTATTACTTATACAGACATACTATATACCTAACAAGGACTTTCTTCTAAAAGCCTTACTTGCATTTTCCAGGAAGCGAAGACAGTGCTGGCATGGCTGAGGGGAGTGAGTCCAGTAGACCGTGCTATAGAACAGGAGGTGGAAGCTATCGTGAGGGTGGAGAAGCAGACGCAGGCCGACTCTAAATCAGTGTGGAAAATTATACGTGAGTTGACTGTCGTATGAATGTTTGCTGGACTTATGTTTGTACTTGTTAAATTTATTGTTTTTTGAGTGGTCTATTATGTACATTACAATAATATAAACCTTTTCTGTTTCACTGCAGAACAAGGACTTTTTCCAGGAATTAGTCAGGCTGTATCACGTTAATATTTATATTAGAACCAGAGCCTCCAGAATTACACTGTGTAGGCACAATATTTTTCTTCTTTGGTTTAGCAAGTGCCTTTCTTAGAATTTACTTCATAATTTAGTTTTTCTTCTTTCGAAGAAGAAGATAAGAAGACTTACTTATTATTGTTAATTAATAGCAAACAGGAGAACAGACAAAAGACTATAAAAAACCTTTCCAAATTGACAGAACTATAAACAGAACTACATGCTTAATTAAATTCACCTTCTTTTCCTTTCCAGTACAAGACAGACCGACCTTCAAAGCCTTCATCATTACCCTCGTGATCAAGATAACGCAGCAGTTCGACGGGTACCTCATAGTGCTGATCTACGCTGGCTTCGTGTTCGAGCGCGCGTCCGAGTCCATCAGCCTGAAGCTCAGCCCCAACAAGCAGGTTATCATGATCGGAGTGGTCCAGCTGGTGGGCAGCATCCTCGCTACTTGTATCGTGGAGAAGACTGGAAGAAAAGTAAGACTCTTTTTTCTTATAGATTTTGAGAAGAAAGGGTAAATCATAGATAGAATCTAGAGTGTAATCTCTTAAATTTTTGTGGTCGTCACTGACTGATGTTTAGAGATTATAATTTGTGAATTTATTATATTGTGGTGTTAGGGACTGGTGAGACTAGCTGTTGAGAAATCTGGTTTTGTTTTCTAAATTCCGTTTTCCTAGCAAAACAGATATGATTATAAGTAACTGCTTGATAACTGTTTCTGTTGCCTATGCTCCTAGTTCAGTACATTTAGACAGCTTAGATAGAAAGGAATACAAATCTCGATGTGAAAATGCAAAATTTTATTTCAAGTGCATACTGTATTAAAACTTAAGCAATATTAAATCTTTTCAAGATCAACTTTACTGACATATGTAAAACATCGCAACTTTTTCCAGCTTCTCCTAGTATCAACATCGTTCGCCCTGGGCGTGGGCATGCTGGTGCTGTCCGCGTGGTTCTACGTGACGTCATCAGGCATCTGGCTGCCGGGCTGGCTGCCGGTCCTCGCCATGTGTCTGTGCATCTTCGCTGATGCCGCCGGCTTCCAACCCATCTCGTATATCATTATCACGGATTTATTTACTTTCCAAGTAAGTTGATGTAGAATTAAAGTTCTGCGTATTGTTATTATTTTTTCGTAGCATGGTTTTATAAAAATATATATTTTTTGTCATTAACGATATTTTTTTCTGGGTTTTCTATTGAAGCATGTTTTTAGTTTTTGAAGCTATTAGTTATTTTACTGTATTGGGTATGTCGAGTAAAGCGATATTAATTGTATGCCATGAAGTTATATTGCTTTTCAGAAGAGAGCATAAATTCCACTTTGTAATTACGTTGACCTGCCATACGATTTTAAGAAATCAACGTTCTTTGTTTATGATTATTGTCTCAAGCAATGTAGACAATTTTTATTTAGATTCCTCATATTATTATGCATAGAAAAATGTGTCTAAATATCTACAATTTAAAATGTTAAGTTTTTATGTTAGTTATGTAATTTTTCTACAATAATTATTTTCCTACTCCCCAGCTCCGCGGCACAGTATCAGCATTCGCCAACGTCTGCGCTAAAATGAGCAACTTCGTCCAAACCAAATGGTTCACGATACTCTGCGACCTCATCGGTATTCACTGGACCTTTTTATTCTTCGCTATCGTCTGCTTCATCGCCTGCTTCTACACCGTGGTCTACTTCCCGGAGACCAGGCAGAAGACCATTGAAGAGATCTACTCTAAGCTCTCCGGGAAGACCAAGCAGACGAGTGAGAATAGAACTGAACCAGTTCCTTAGGTAAGATGTTAGTCAATGCCATTTAATGCCGTCCAGTAAGATGTTTTTTGTGAAGAGTACGCCGTATATAAGAGTATGTTGCCAAGAATGAACTGTTCTCAAAATTTGGCCTATTTATTTCAAAATGATACTGAATAAAATGATTACGGACTTTGGGAAAATACAGGTTATCTTAAAACTAATAATTATAATGTTGATTCTACAAATTGGTTACATAAATACAAAAAAGATATTGTTATTGTCAGAAAACTGCAAAACGTCGATCGTATTATTTTCGCTTCCTCATACTTTCTTTAGAAAATAAATTAAACTGTCCAAAAAATATAATAATACGCCATTACTCTTATAAACAAGCGGCAAAACGACCATTTTAGTTGTTATAAAGACACTCAGTGTCATTAGTGTCAGTGCTTGTGTATATCGAAATGTTAATATTATTTTAGTATTTACTCTACTTTAAGATTGTGTCGTGACACTTTTGCTCTTTTATACCAACCCCTAAGTAGGAACTAAAGAACCCCCTACCACGTTTGAGCCAGAGATACTAGGGGTCAAATGGTTTACAACATATTTTTCAGCAACATGTCGAGCTAAGTCGGGTGATTTAACATAGCGTAGCATGTCGAGTGAAATCCGGCAACGTCGAACAAGCGATATAGTAGTAGATACATTTGACCCTAGGGGCTGGTGAATTTTATAAGGGAATGTTTAAGGGCTGTTGGTGAAATCTAAGTGCCTTATAGTGTTAAACGCTTTTTGAAAATGCATTTTGAAACAGGGTTCAAATGTGTGTTATGTGAGTGTCTGAGAGTGTGAATTATATTAAGTTGAAAGTCTTTGTGTATTAATAATAATTGTGTATTTAAATAATGTGTCGTGTGTGTGTATGTGTACAAAACGGCTTTACATAAAAGTTGACTATTATATTAAACGCTTGTTTTATCATGTTAATAAAATTAAAATAATAGTATACAAAGACCAATTTTCATTTACTCTGAATAAGTATCGATTATCTTATCAAGCAGTTAAACGTTGATTCCGTACGCTTGCTGTTACTATGTGTAAGATCGGCTATGTGACACTTATTTGGAAGCCGTAAGTCGTAAACCGTAAGCCTGTGTACCGTAAGCCTTAACACACGTTAAATATAATGTTCAACTTTTTTGTAAAATACCGTATTTGTTAACATGTATTTTGAGTCAGTTTACTCATAATGTTATTTTATTCTGAGTGTCAATACTTGAGATTGATCTCAAGATTATTATTATTATGTATTTTATTATAAATATTTGAATTATAATTACTTTTTTGCAGTGCTAAAAGCACAATTTTTTTGGACCATAAATTTTAATGCTTTGTACAAAGTTAATCGTATATTCTGACATGAAATTATATTTTTTTTGTTAATTAGTATTTTGGCAGCTATATGCAACATAATATTATTGCTTTTAATAGCCAAATGTTAATAATTCTGAATGATAATGAACAATATGAAGTGGTCTATTCAATTACAATTTAAATCTATATCAGACAATAATGAATATGAAAACAGTTATTTTAAATAATAATTGTTTTTAAATTGTAAATAATAATTATATATATTTTATCTTAGAATGTTCGTGATGTGCCTTTAAGTCTAACGTTAGTTCTTAAATACGCCACTTGTCAGTGGCGCTAGTGTGTCAATATTAAAATTATTATTTATTAAATTAAATACAAAATATTTCATTTAAATTATCGTATTAAGAGAAATTCAACTGTAAATTGATTTATAAGAGTTTATTTCTTAATGCAATAAGGACTTCACCTTGTAAAATTTGGAACTTTTTGAACAATGTATTTGAAATAATATGGTGATATTTCAATAAAAGTACTATTTTCGTTATATTTTGAACATAATTTAAGCACTTGAATACACTTAACCTCGATTTTACTTTTGAATAAGTATTGCTTAGTTTATCAGGCGGTATTTTGGCAGTGGTTTTTATAAAATTGCTGTTATTTTATCTATCGGATAGGCAATCTAATACTTACAATCCAACACCAATGAAAAGGCACGATTTTGGTTTTAGCTAGGTATTATATGATACTTTAGGATTGAATTTAAAAAATGGTTTCTTTGGGATTCCTCAAAAAGTGTGTTTTAGTTCTTAAATAAATTTATTGCAATATTAACATATTATTTCAAACTAAGCAAACGTATTGAACAAAACATGTTTCAAAAGTTCGAAAGTAATATTTAGTTTCATCAACTTTTGCTAGATGGCGCTACACGTAGGTTTAAAATAAGTCTGACCGTCTCCTTCCGGAGCGTCGTGATAATGCGTTTAGATAACGCATAATTATAATTAATAATGTAAATATGTGATAATGATAATAATTAATGATAATATATTGTAATATAACAAGACTTGTTGATATTAAAACAGTTATGACGTCGAAATTGAATCTTTTATTCGAAATTTAACCCTTTTAATGACATTGTTTATATTACACTTATATAGATTAATCATTTTATGAATCACTTACATTTTTTTTTTGTTTTAATATACCTATAGTTTTGTCAAATGTAGACTAAACCTTTATTTTTTAAGATTTCTAGTGCCTTTTTTAAAGTAACGTATTTGTATCGAAGAATGAGCAATGAACGATGGCAAACAAAGGATCGCGTCATCGAATGAATATTTATGCTTCTCACTTATAGATAAATTAAGCAGCATACATTTTTTTTAAATAACACCTCACGCAATTCGAATTATTTTTTCTTGACACAGCAGACCGAAGCAAAAGGAATCTGTGGATCACACAAATATTTGTGTCATGTGGAATCAAATCCATTAAGAAGGAATTACAACCATGAAGCCGAAATGTAACCACTTGCTACTATCCTTACAAACTTATTTTTTTCTATTCCTATCTCAACTTATTTTCCTTCATACACCTTACTCTGTTTCAATAAAGCCATTAGGTACTAAAGCCGTCATACACACAGCTTCCAGAAACGTTAAAATAAACCTAACGAATCACAAAGCTTTGTGTGACTAATGTTATAATTAATATTACCTAAAACACAATAATTTACAAAATTAAATTATTATAAACGTGCTCGGAGTTTATAATGGACATCATTTGTTTGTTCTGATTCAAACCTTGGAAAAGAAAGCTCTATATTTAGTTGTTTGCAAAATGGGAATTCTTATTTTGTGTAGTGCTCAAATAGGTGTTTAAGGTGCAGCGCAGACGACAGACTATCCGTGACGCGGTATATGCAGTAGCGCACATGCGTGCGTGCGTTAGTGCAAGTAGTTGCGTAAGTTCTACTTTCACAGACTTAAAAGTGCGTCACGGATAGCCTGGCGTCTGCGCTGCACCTTTTTTTTTATCGTCGGGGAAACCAATCGGGGTCGCTGTAAAGGGTCGACCCACCGGCTAGGTCCCCGCCGCACTGGGACTGCGCAAACGGGGTATGTGGTCCGCCGTAGAGCCCACTAAAAACCTGACGAGTGTCCAACCGCTTCCGCAAAGACGTGCGCCGGGATAACCACTATAAGCTAGTACCGCAAGACGCACGCCATGCGCGGCTCGCCTCCCTGCAGGGGGGCCCTACCTTGGGTGATGCTGCCTGGGATCTGCGGTTCATGTGCCGACTCAGTAGTGCGTTTGTCTATCTCTATAGACTATCGACAACCGGCTAGCTATTGAGAAATTTTGTATGATAATCAGCGCATTATTTTATATATTATATATGTTACTGTAAAAGCCCGAACTGTGGTAAATCCTAAGATTTTCCGGTAAAACCTAAGATTTACCAACTCTCAATGGTAAAAGTCCGAACAAGCCAGAATTAAAAAACTTTGTTACGATATACAAAAAAATCCTCCTTCATAACTATGTTTATAACTATTTCACGGTATAATTATATACTGTGACATAGTTATAAAGAAGGAGTTTTGGGCAAAGCGACATGGGTAGGTTAGGTTAGAAGGCTAAGGTGGGAGCGAGCGAAGCGAAGCTCCCACCTTAGCCTTCGTGGTTATTTTTTTTTAACCACCCAGAAGGAGGAGCCCCGCGAAGCGGGGCTCCGGCGACATCTCGATATCATCAAGTGAATATAGGTAAAAGTTCGAAATAAAAGAATTGTTCGGACTTTTACCATTGCGAGTTGGTAAATCTTAGGTTATACCGGAAAATCTTAGGATTTACCACCGTTCGGGCTTTTACAGTAACATATATATTACATTTTAAATGTCAAACTTTCGATACTACATTACCACTTGTAGAGACTCGCGCTTCAGGTTTAAAGTTTAGTAGCCTTTACCCGCGGCTCCGTCCGCGTGGGCTAGAAATATTATGTATATTGGTACATATTATCCGCATAATTCTCGTTTCCGTGACATTTCGGTTTAACACCTATCTTGTATCCTTTGCCGGGCTTCGAACTATCTTAGTACAAAGTTTCATCCATATTGGTTCAGTGGATTAGCATGATGAAGAGACAAACAGTTCTTTCGCGTTTCAAATATGAATGGTAGGGTTACTTTTTTGATTTTCAGATTTAATCGCTGTCGTAAATAAGTAAAATGCGAGAAGATACCTTCGTAGGATTAGAGATGAACATAAAATAGTGAATACAGTTGCAAGCTGTTTATGAAACTCCTCGGGAACTAGTTTTACATAATACATTGTTTTCCACTTTAAGGCAGTAAGGTTACTGACCTTAATGCGCTGAACAGATTCACAATTATCTCCATGGCACTCTATGGTGTAGTGGCTAAGGGATACAGCTGCAGCAGCTGCGACTAGTTCAAGCGGGTCATAGGTTCAATTCCCACACGGAACAAAAAAAATTTGACTCAAAAAATATTGTTTCAGTATAGGTGTTTGTGTGCGTTGTTTGTATGTTTGTTAAAACCCATAAATACTCGCAATAGAGTATCGCTCAGTTAGCCTTGTGACCACGGTCGATACAATTCGATCGAAACGTCGGGTAAGCGAATAAGGTATCCTAACCTTTAACTTTCAATCGCGTTAAAGAACTCCTGCTTAATATTTTTCGCAATTTAGTAGTTATTACTAACAACTAACTACGCAAAAGTTATCATTTTAAACAATAGCATAATCCTCCTTCGCGCTGTCGGGCAATAATGCATAAAAGGTTTAAATGTAAATATTGGAAAACCAACCACGAGCGAGCCACAGTCGGCTTGGAAATATATTATAATGATGTTTGTGTGTTATGAGAAAACTCCATTAGTTCCTACAGGGCTGTGAAAGCGTTCAGTAATACAATGTTTAACGTCACTATTGTTTTAAATCATTATGGATTTCCATTGACCTTTTCATATTTATTTTATCACTAGCTATGCGCCCGGATCAGTAGTTCCATTCTCTACTACTATCGATTATCGACAACCGACTAGCTATCAAAAAAATTTACAAGAAAATCTGTTTAGCACCTCTACCGGGCTCCGTAAGAACTATTTCGGCAGTACATTTTAAATGTCAAACTCTCGATACTCGACAATACCGAATGTAGACAATTGCGCCACAGTCTCTTTGTTTTTACCGGAGTTTAATATAAGAAATACCAAGCCAGATTTAGTCAAAAACGATACTGTAGTTTTGAGGCTAACGAGAGATACTAATTAGTGCAGTAGCACGATTCTCTGCAATCTTAACCATCGGGTATCAAGAGTTTGACATTTAAAATGTACTGCCAAAATAGTTCCTACGACGCCCCCGATTGTCATACAACATTTTTCGATAGTTAGCCGGATGTCGGTAGTCGATAGTAGCAGAGAATCGCGGCACTGATTGGCTAACTAACGGACCGCCAAGCTTCGTTCTGAAGTTTTGGATTCAATCGAGACTCAAACCGTGATGCCTAGAGCTTCGTGTTTAAAAGTCAAATCATATCAATATAACACAACAAACTGATCACTTTTTGACAAGAAATGTATTATTCATGTTAAAATTAGCTTGGAAAAGGCATACTCTGAGAAAATATATCAATTAAAATGCTAAACAGCGTGCCTCGAGGTACGTAGATTCAATTATTTCGTTCAGTTATCGCATTCCGGTGAGGAAGAACGATCGATAGGTTACCTTACCCTATATTTATAAACCAAGTCGAACAATGCATAAACGTACAGATTTTCTCTCGTGTTTAAAAAAAATACAATTTGAACTTGTATAGTTAGGAGTAGAGCTAACTAGGCGTTTCAATTTAAAAGAAAATCCTGTATATTTTTTAAATTATAACTAATCTAGTCTCCTCTTATGTTACTGTTAGCTTATTATGTTCTTCAAGCATGAAAGTTTGTAAATATGTTTCGGTGTTTCTACTCTTTCAGGTGAAAAGTAAATTAATTTTGTTGTTATTTTGTATAATATTATACAATAACATATTTAACAACATTATAAAACTCCAAATGCCATTTCCAAATATTCTAACATAATTTCACGAATACTAAACACACGAGTGAAATAACAAAACTTTAAATTAAATACAAATTGTGTGAATGAACACTGCAATTAATTTGAAAACTAAAACATTGGATTAGTCGTGGAGATATAATGTAAAATATAATTTTCGCTTCTAGAGAAGAATTTTACCTCCAAATTACATTAGTTTAAAGTTTTAGGAAAACTGCACACATAGTGACTAAACTAGGCGATTCCATCTACTACAAAATAAAATAAGATAAAGTACAATTGTTTTTTAACTGCATAGTTTTTTGCCAATCCGGTGTCAAAGTTATTCTAAGCGTTAGACTTGTCATAACAATAGTAACTGTCATCTTTATTGACAACTGCCGGGACTGAACCCCGGGGTACGACGCCGCTCTGATCCAATACCAGTAAGCCACGACAAAAACCAATCTATGAAATATAATTGCTTGAAACAGATAGATTCTTTAAAGAACCGACAGCGCGACTGGCTATAAGCTGATTTTGACTTTTTACATGGTTGATAAACGCCTGCGACTGCAACGAACAAATTATATCGTGTGTAGAGTGCCTAATACATCGTGTTAAATCAGCAATTGATATATTCAGTGGTCCTCTTTTATACAATGAATAGTGAATTTTAACTTTAAACTGAATACTGTATTTTCATTGGATACCTCATTCGGTTTTAGTTTAATGTTTTTTAGTTCATTATCAGTTTTATATCTTTATATTTAGTTGGTATTAATAATACTAATTACTCGATAGTTATGCAAAGTAAAAAAAATCCATTTTACTGTTCCACTGCTAGGATAGGGTCTCCTCCCCAACTATTTAAAAAAAAAATATAATACTCGAGCATGCATGCAACTATACCTAAGAGTTAAGTTCTTAAGAGCCAAAGTAAACAACAATTATTTTTAATACATACTTATTGCATAAATTTGAGGTGCGTAGTTCTCGTAACCGGCGGTCCTGTATAACAAGATGTATGGATGTGAATGAAGCAAGGAAAGTTTGTAAGGATCACCAACCAAGTGGCTTTCTTTAGTCTCTGCCTACCACTTGGTTAAACCTTACATTATGTTTGTTTGTATGTATGTACATTATTTCGAAAATCATCCTGGTAACGTTATTAATTTATTTATTTATTTAGGGAAAAGCAAACAGTTACACACTTACATTGTTATGAAGTAATACAAATGGTACTTCTTATTTGTGAAACCCACAACGTTTTTCACGTATTATACATTATTGTAATTTGGACTAGGTATATGTGTATCTGTGTGTAATGTTCCTCAAATGCGACATTTATCGGCGACGTGTAAAGGAATTTCGGTCTATTTTCTACGTGCTTGCTGCCCGTGGTATCGGAAATATTTCACACTGTTACTTATAAAGGGGAGGATAGACTTAACATTTACTTTCATGACTTTGTCTGTTCAAACATGTTTTGTCAACAAAACTAGCTTTTAGCTATCGGCAAAAAGCATCAACAGATTCTATGTACATCCTACATAGAATCTGTTGATGCTTTTAATTTCACTATTTTGTTTTAGAGATCGGAATATTTAAAGAAAATGTTTTTTTCCGTTTTTAATCTGTAACAATCACTACAACGGTTATAACGCTCTTTTTAGGTACATCTAGCGATTTGAAGATGTTTTACTTAAGATTTTTACAGAAAGGAGCATTTCTTGAACATTATTTACATGTAGAACGATCGAGACGGACTGATGACAAATGAACCCAACTCTATTCCTTGTACGACAAAATAAAAACAATAAATACGAATGTTTCAAGTAAACACACAAATATATCACTACCTTTATAACTGATCTGAAGGTCAAAGGAACTATTACTCAAATACTAGTGACATTATATTAAGAACTTAAGATTGATAGGACGTGGGTTCAATTCCCGCCCTTTGTAATACGAAAACAGTGAGTCATCGTTGACATTGGGCGATTCTGAACTTCTATCGAGTAAGTATCAAAACCTTTTAATGGAAAATTAGTGCCCGCGACTCCGCCCGTGTTATTTTATTGTTGGAAACAGCAGTCATCATCTGACTAACCTTTCTTCCAGCTATGTTGGAGTCGTCCTCCAGTCTTACCAGTTGCAGCTAGATACCAGTATTTTATGGATGGCCATGGAGCGACTGCCTATCGGACCTCCACAACCCAGTTACCTGGGCTGTAATACGATACCCTTCGGTAAGACTGGTTGCCAGACTTCAGACTAGTTAACGATTGTCAAAGATCTTTAAAATTGACAGCTGGGACTCAAAATTTAACGTGACTACCGAAACACGGAGAAACTCATATGTATAATTTGGTCACCCATCCACATATCAACTTCGGCAAGCATAGCTTAACCTGATAGATCGACTCGTGCGGCTCTTACTGTTACTTCTTCTAACTATAATGTACATCTTAACTTATAATGTACAGTAATTAATTCTCAATCATGAATAGAATCACTCATCTATTGACAAGTATTGAAGTATACAAGAGCAAGAAACTGTAATTATAACAGAACACGACTTTGCTTTATTATGATTAATTACGCCGCCATCTTGAACGATCTGTGAGTTATGAGTTGAGTTATTGACAACTCCCAATAGATTATCGATGTTTATTATTGTTTGCCAAAATTCGTATATTAATTTAGGCGATATTAAAACTTATGCGATGCATGATTTTGGCTTAAACATTTCTAATATTACTTTAGAATATGATTATATTCGCGACAATTATTTTACAATTCGGCCCAGGTTACACTGGCCATCGTTGCGAGCTGATGGTGTCAGCGATGATAGGGCTCTCTATGCGTGGTGAACATGCGTACTCACACTCGACTTCAAAGAAAGGAAGGAGGTTTTCAATTTGTCTGTATCATTACTTGTTCTGTTACATCGCAACTTCTTATTTTGATCGTGATTTTATATAAATTGATCGTGGAGATTTCTAAGCAGAATTGACTGTAAAGGTTGGACAAGTTACTGAAATACATAGACTCACAAGAAGCAAGTAGTTTTTCTGGGTGAATAATATCGATATCAAGTAACGGCGTCGTTTTGGAATTTAATCACACACGCAATGAGAATAATTTAAACCCATCATCTAAATCAAATTTTCTAGTTTTATTTTTACCATTTCTGACACAAATTAAATTTCTACTATCAAACTAAAATAAAATGACAAACACCAGGAAGCTTTGAACCAACATAAGACAATAAGCATTTATACCCAAAGTAAATCCTTAAGACCTTATACCCTTGACCTTTCCTAAACACAACCATTGAAGCTTGACCCATAATAATTTATGCGGGTAGCCATTAGTGAGCAATTTAGCAAGCGGCGCGCGGGGGGAGGGGTCTCGTTGAAGTGGTCGGTAAGTGCTACGGCCGATTGCTAATTCTATTGCGGCACACTCTGTTGCCCTCATGTTTCCCTGGTATATTTGCTATTGATTAGGTTATGTGCTATTAAGGACTAATGGTCTTGATTTTGGTACTGAATTTGAATATACATACAATTCTTTCAGTTACTGCCTAAATATCGAAATGCTTGATCTCAAGGTGCTAGGTTCGATTTCTAGATTTTATTAAATTTTCTTTAGTGGTAATAAATAGACCTAATTCTAAAGGATAGTTATGACACAGAAATAATCGATGGAATGTATAGTTTTTAATAATAGGTACATACAGTTTGAGCATTTCTAAGAGCAAAATAAATTTGTTAAAAGACCCTTTTTTTTATTTTTTTGTAAATTCATCCTTCAATTAAACTATCTGAATCTTACACGTAACCTATGATAGTTTAGAGATTATATTGAAATAAAATATCCAATTCATACTAGTTCTAAAACCTATCGTTATTTCAAACTGAATTATTCTGCAACTGTGAAGTGCTGGCGAGTGGTGTGACGTCACTATGCCAGCTAACGTTAAGTTTGAACAGCGAACGAGCTCGTAATCGAATCCCAATGTTTTCATACGTCTAACTCGTCATGTCAAACTAAAAACTGAAAAAAACTAGTGCTCCATGAATGTGTATGGAACAAAGAAGAATCTTAAACTAATCTGAAATTAATCTGACTGCCTCCGTGGCGCAGTGGTTTAGGTCGCCACGCCGATATCATTGCGTCGGGAGGTCGTGGGTTCGATTCCCACACGGATGTTTTCGGGCCTGGTTGTACTTTGTTTCCGTTGTTTGTATGTTTGTAAAAAGTCCCCGCGAGACAATAGCAATTCATAATGCGTAAGTTGTCTTTAAAAAAAACAGTATTGTAGAAACGTGATTCAAACATATCCTCTGATTTTCTTAGACATTTTGCAAACTGAATACTAGTAAGATATAAATATAATTACTAGCTTGCTCAAACAATGGTAACAATCAGATACACTTGCCACTATCTCGGCTACTGACGAGTACAGCCTTTGTCTTCGCTCAAATTAATTGTTCCGGCCACGCTCTTTTGTTTTATTCATAATGACTATGACGAAGGTACGGCTCAAATTCAGTTTTGACGATGTGAAATGCGTTTGTAGTTTGATAAAAAAACTTTCCGGTTACAATAATCTCTTTCCAGGATATTAATTATTTATTTATTTATCTTCAGTTTCATAAAAAAAAACAATTAAGAAGAATATGACACAAAATTCTTCCTATTTGAAAGTCTTCTTCTTCTTATCGTATGGTTAGTGGTCAACCTAGTGTCAAAGTTGTTCAAGCCGCCCAAGAGGCCTTTGACGAGGCCTTTGGCCTTTCGGGCGGCTTGAACAACCATACGACGATTGAAAAAGTAATTAAGAGTTACTTGAAAGAAAATCCTCCTTTTTTAAATTACCCGCCGTGTAGTACTGCACCGCGTAGCACGTCCGCGCGTAGCAGTGCAACGCGTAGCACAGCCCCTCCTTACGGAGGAGCATCTACGTAGCACTTGCCTTACCACTTGGCTACGTCCTTCGGTTATTGCCGTGCGAATAAAGCAATGCAAAATGTTAAAAGAGTTCAGGCATGGGAAACAGCGTAGGATGGCTAGTGACATTACTAAATTAACTACTATTTATCAAGCAATAACTTAATTTAAACGAAAATATGTACAAGTTATTCTGAACATTCTCTTAAATCCTGACAAAGTTATTCTAAATGACTCGTGTAATTTCTGAGTTAAATTCGCTAGGATTATTACAAGGGGATTACTTCAGTTTCTGTTGGACAAACCCCACGCGTATTATATATGAAAGCGATTTCTGTCTGTCTGTTACATTTTACATTTATAGTTTGGTATAACAACAAGTATAGTAACATGTTTTATTCAGAAAAGACCTATTTAGATTCGCTCTTCCCTATAAACAGTATTTTTTGGGAAAGGTTTTATCTAAGGCTATTTTTTTTAATAACTCCCGCACTACGAATTGTTCTTGTGTCTTCAATTATTTGTGGGTCGCAAAAATATTTATTTCGTGTGGAAATCGAATTCACAACCTGCCGATGCATTGGTAGCGACCATTTTAACCATTTCCTTACCGTTTTTTATTCCATAGCTCATTTTACAAAGATTTGCAGACAAATTCGCGGGATAAAGTAACTTCACAATTTACCTGGCTTTTCTATTGTAGCAGGACCTTGGGTGTATAAATAGAAATAGGGTGAAATGTGTGTCCAATGTTAATACAAAAGGGAATGGAATTATAATTTTATTTAACTTTATAGTTTAGTTTTAGTACTGAAATAGTCAAGTTAATTACAGCTTATATGTATTTTTTAAAAGACCGACTCTATAGCGTAGAGTTGTTGTGTATGCGTCTGTGGCTCATGATTCAAAGGTTCGATTTCCAAATTGATCAATATGCTTGGGTTTTACGGATTTTTATCAAAAAGTTTCAATAGCAACCTGAAGATTGTAATACGTAGGACTAAGATTGTAAGTACCTTTGCGTATATAAGCTATGATTAAATCGCCTAAAAATCTAATATTTTTTGTTAAGAAGAATCTCCTAATTATGGTAATAAATATTAATTATCTCATAAAAATGCGACTGTTATTTAAAACACTTCTGCCTATAACTTCGGATACAGTAAGCGAAGTAATAAAAAAAAACATCTTTGAGCTCAAAATTCCAACACCAAAATGTGTAAATAATAAAAAAGCCAAGTAAAGTATTAAATGAAGTTATTTTCGTACGATAAATAAGGTTGAAAGTTCTTTTTGCATTTATATGGTTGAGGGCAATGGACTGAAGCGGTCTGTACACAGATATTATTTGTTTTCATCATATTTATCGATATTGAAAGCTTGCTGAATGGTCAGCAAATACGGTACTCATTTGTAAATATGATACTGTATGAGTCGGGCTAAATAATCATTTTTATAGTTGGCTAGTGTTAATGCCGTTTTTTTGGCTAGGAAAACGTTTTTGTTAAGGCAAGCAATATTTTCAAAGTCCGTACTAAATCTTCTAGTCCGTAATTCCCTGCTAATAAAATCATAAATATTGAACCGGTTTAGGTAAAATTTTCTGCACATATAGTTTAAGATATTAGAAAGGACAGAAGAAAGCGTTTATACTGGAAATCGCACAGAAACGGGGCTACATGCAGGTAACATACACAAATAGCTATATGATATCACATATTTATAACAAAGAGTAATTGGTTGAGCCAACCCAAAAAACCGTCTTATCTTTGAACTTACTACATACGAGAGACTTAATAAATCAACCAATAATTAATGCAGCAATTATAAAAATGTCGACCTCATTAAATAATAACATTATCATAAAACATAATACCTATTAAAAATAAACAAAGAAGTACTTCACAATACTAACTCACGAACAATTAACAAGAAGAATTTAATACGCCTCCATCACTGACCAATTTTGTTCGGAAACTTTTCCTCAAAATTTTTATATTTTGCCTAATTATTTCTTTAAAACTGGAACACTGGCCCATTATGGAGGCATAAACAATACTTTTTGAACATGGCCACTCGTTTTAGCAAGCCGAGTTTAGAAAAAAAGTGTGATTAAAAACTCCGGCTGTATCCTTGTTTTGGACATGGATGTAAGATTATTAAATGTGCTATAGATTTTTCTATATTTTTTTATACTATACTGCCCTATTGTCGGACAAAGATGTCTCCCAAACCTCTCTTCTCGTTTCAATTGCAATAGGTATATTTTTTTAGACTTAAAGTTTTAGTCAAAACACGTAGGTTTCATGCTATACTAAAGACACGAGACTTCGTGTTACCGCGTGTCGGTACCATAGCAGAGCATTTATTACCGCTTATACTATAAAAGTAAGTACCTGCCTGTATCTTAGTTACAATAAAAAAATATTTAGGAATAATTGTTGAAGTATTTATAAACTGAATTGTCATACAATAGTTAAATCAAACAATTGCTAAGTAAAATAAATCAACAATAATACCAAGCAATGCTTAATTCCCTTTTATGTTTTTAAAAAATGTTGGCAGATGTGTTTTGAACACAAAACGTTATTAAAATTAACAAGGTCATATTTAATATCTCTTCCATTTATTCAAAGTTCAACGTTCTAAGGATTTCGTTAACGCTGTGAAAATTTAATTTGTACTCTTTTGAGAGGTGACGTGAGAGATTTAACACGACGGTGACGCGGCGACGCGACGCCGTCACGACACGTAAGCTATAGTCCATGTATTTGAATTATACATCCATACTAATATTATAAATGCGAAAGTAACTCTGTCTGTCTGTCTGTCTGTCTGTCTGTCTGCTACTCAATCACGCCTAAACTACTGAACCAATTTGCATGAAATTTGGTATGGAGATATTTTGATACCCGAGAAAGGACATAGGCTACTTTTTACCCCGGGAAAATGACGCATTTCCCGGGAAAATTTAGGTGGTGAACGAAGTCGCGAATAATCAATATTATAATGACATTAAATTAACAAAATTCCGTTGTTATGGCAACTGTTTTAATGGCTGATATGCCTTAGCGCGACTTCGTTATATTATGAGACTAGACTACTTTATACTTTGTAAAAACATGTGTTTCAATAAGATTTTTTTCATTGATTCCGTGGCGCAATAGTTAAGTTCACCAAACCGCTACCATTGCATTTACTACCGACAACCTGGCTAGCTAGCTACCGAATAATGTTGTATAACAATCAGTTCAACGCCTCTAGCGGGCGTTGTAGAAACTATTTTGACAGTATATTTTAATTTCATCATTCATTTTAATATCAAACTCTCGATACTCGATGGTTCCGGTTGTAGAGAATCGTGCTATTGTTGTAAAGTACTGCGCAAACTTTCAAGCTACCTTATTTTGAAAAAGCTAAACGATCACCTTCTATATCGGCACGGTACACACTGGCTTGCAAGCAATATTGCAAGAGAATTAGCATACATACAAGATTCCAACGACGACTGGAACGTATCGCACTAGCGTGGGATGTGCTTGTCTGAAACATAATCCGGTACGAATTTCAGTGTATTGTCAATACGGGTTTGTTACTTGCATTGTTTGGTTAATCTTTTGTTAATTGTCCGACTAATATTATAAATGCGAAAGTTTGTATGTATGGATGTTTGTTACTGTTTCACGCAAATACTACTGAATCGATTGCGATTAAATTTGGTACGATGAAAGCTGAAGACCAAGAATAAATTTTTATCCCGGAGTTTTCAAGGGATCGGGATTTACACGGGAAGAGATTCCACGCGGACGAAGTCACGGGCAGCCTCTAGTGTGTATATTAATTGAGAATAAGTGTGTTATTGTAACACACTATTGAGCACAAGTGATGGTGAGGTCTCCGGACAACCGCAAGGCCTCAGGATTTTATCTATCACCCAAGCAAAATTTGTCAAAAGCGGTTCAGCAATTTACGTACTAGAAGAACAAAAAAGTCTGAATTTGTGAAATTTATAAGGATCGCACTAAGTGGCGATCTTTGGTCTCTGCCTACTTAACAAGGCGTGGTATTATGTATATGAGAACAGATTTTGCAGTGTTTTTTTTTTTTCAGTTAAACCTTAGTAATGCATAATTCCATCATCACCATGCAATAAATAATACAATAACGAAAAAAATAAGCGTTATCATCTAGCCACTTCCACGCTCTAAACTGTAAGATAATTAAATCAAAAGTGTCTCTAAAAGTACTAAAAATGATAATATTTCATCAAAGCAAAGAAAGTAAAATAAAAATAAGATTAATATTCAATCTCACTCAACTTAAGTTTAATTACAAAAACATTGATTCATTACAACGAATTAGAATTAGGGTTGTCGAAACCTTACTTTATTTTTTATAAGTAGTAAAGATTGAAAGATTAGTATTCTTTTCTTTATAAGGTCAAAACTGTAAAACGGTTTTTGATAAGTTTTTGGTGTAGGTACAGTAGAGTAATTTGTATTAAATTCAAGATATTTTTGCTTCGGAAAATCTTTGGATGTAGACAATATCACGGGAAGAATATATTTAAAGGGTTAGGTTAGCGTTACATATATTTTCCCTTAATAGAAGAGGAGAGATTTTTTGATTTCCACGCTCACAATATTCACTTAAAAAACTCGTTTTTTGTTTCTAAAAGATACAAAGAAAGACTTTTATTCAGCATTCAAAACTGAAATGACACTGTAGACTTTAACCGTTAAATTAATTAAATTTTACTGTAGATAGAAAATTAGTCCATTGGTGTAATAAACAGGAACTATACAAAAGGATCTATAAAATTTCAAAGAGGATATTATAAACGGTTGTCTTTATTGAACGGGTAACAAATGACATGGAAGGAGTTTAAGCGTCCGTCATAAAGTCCAGCCAATAAAATAGTAATGAGGCCGCGTCCCTGTATTAAAACACCCTATATTCAGTCAACCGTGTGACGTTTCAAGATGATGACACGTTTTTTACAAAGAAATACATATATACATAACTTAATGCTTGTTTAACCAGGAGGGGTAAACTGAGATATATGATTTATATATGTTCATTTCGCCATTAACAATGTTAGGCCCATGTAGCAGGGGGCGAGCCTATTGCCATATTGAGAAAAATATTATAAAAAAACAATAAAAATGATCTCCCCGAGAATCGAACCGCGCCACAGCAAAAACATCAAAACAATGTGTCGCGTTTAGACTTACCCCCGGTCTCTGGACCTGATTAGCACCGAATGCATAGCCGATGTATAGTTGTACTTGGCTTTTTACGTATTTAAGTGTTGACTTGTAACGTTAGTATGCCATATTTTATGGCAATAACAAATCACTAAGAACAGTTAAATTAGACCTAAATAAAAAAAATATTAATAAATTCTCTATCTAAAGAAGTATAATTTCACTTCAGCACAGAACTTATTCAAGCATTTAGAATAACCGTGGGAGCACATTATTATAACACACAACGTACTAGAACGCAAAAAAATATATTTTATTCATTTAGTATTTTCTCAAACGTGATGACCCTAATCTGTATAAAAGGCGTTGAACTTTCAAAACGTTACTTTATGATTTTATTTTCTTTTGATATAAAAGGTCGGAGATTTGTTACCACAGATACAATTGTTACTAGAAGAGATAAATAACGATGTTTGTACTACGCTCTGTGTTCTGTGGAACATAATTTGCAGAAAAGTCATTAATCGCATACGCTGTACTGTACTTGCACTTACAGTAAAAAGCTTTTGCTACAAATATAAAAAAGTATCAGAGGAAAATGACTATATTTTCAAAAGTCACGTAGCGTTAGTTAAAGAACGCCAAGTTTTAATTATTTACACCTCATTGAGTGAAGTACTAGTATTATACTCAGTATTGTTATCTCTTCTAGAATAACATATATCAGCATCTGAACATTACAAGAAAATATTTCTCCTTATTGATATACGTGTAATACATGACAATTAGTTAGTATTGATAAAGAAAATTACCTTACTCACTTTATACTAGAATTGTATTTTTTTCTATAAACATATTCCAGTTAATGTTCTCGAGTTTTATAGATTAAATTGATAAGTTCTACATTTATAACACGCAATTATTTACCTATTAGTAAAAAAAGGTAATGAATACTATATTATATATGTATAATTATCAGAGAAGTAAACACCACTAAACCACCAAAAATAATCTACACTAATATTATAAAATATAATATAATACAGGTTATGTCGGCCTTATAATGTAATTCAGAGTATTGTAATGCAAGCCTATTTCCATCTACCGGACACTTAACTAAACTCCAGACTACTATTGAGAAATATTCTTAAATAAATTAGAAAATATCAATAACACATTGCCCGACTCAGTAATAAAACCTGACACCTCATGATCAACAGTCGCATACGCAACCGACCGCGCCATAGAGGCAGTTTCTAGATACAACTTGTGCCGAAACATCAAGAAACACAGCCATTATTTATAACATTTCGCTTTTAAATTTATAAATGAAATAAGAACAATGGACACTAGCCTTAATATTTATAAAGCAACGAATTACTGCCCTGCCACTGAATACTGTTCAACGATATTGTATTACATAAAACAATTGTATACAACGACTATGAAATAAAAAGTAACGAGATATAGAAAAAGTATATTTCGTTGGTATTTCCTTAGTTATTTTGTTGATGATATTCCGGTCATAGTAAAAAACAGAAGATAGAGAATTAAGGGTAATATACAATGATACTGAAGGAAATTGTCTGATGTCGTCCCGGCCGATATTTGGCTGCGGCCAGTTTCATTGAAACCAGCCAACTGTGCAGGACTGTGTAACTACTGGGCAAGGCTCCCTCCCGTAATGAGGGAGGGTTTTGGCCTTGAGTCTACCACGCTGGCCAAGTGCGCCAGTGTATAGAAAATATATACATAAGTATATAAAATGTTGTATACTTATATAGAGGTATTATATGTTAACACTAAACCTATACGAGTCGACTCGTAAAATGAACGTTAATTTTTATGAAGCTGTTTTTATTCGACACTTGGAAAAGTAGGTTATATGTTTCGTTTAACTTACCTACCCTTAGGCTGAGAGTAGATCTAAGTCAAGACTCGACAGAATATTGTTTACAAAACATCAGCAGTAGCGCGATTCTCTACAGGCGGTTCTGTCGAGTATCCAAAGTTTGACATTTTAAATGTACTGCCAAAATAGTTCTTGCGACGTCCGCCAGCGGCGCTGATCAAATTTTCACACAAATTTCTTGATAGCTAACCGGTTGTCGCTGGTCGGTAGTGGTAAAGAATCGAGCTACCGGCGTACATTTTAAACATACATTTTATAACAAATATCCCATAGACAAAATGGCAAATTAATCGTTGAAAAGACAGGCGTAATTGAAACAAATACTTAACACAGATAGTTTATACACGAGATACTTTTACGTCGAAAATCTTTTCACTCGGACAAAATATAAAGCTCAATATATCACTATGTTTCTCCAGGAAGGGATAAAAAGTGATTGTATATAACGTAATCAGCTAATATCTTGTGAATATAGAAACCGCTCGTACAGTAAATAAGAAAAACAAGTATTGTACATTACATTCTAAAATAATTGTAAAGTTTCGATTCTGCTTTGTATCCGCGAATATGTATGTGGCGTTAAAGTTTCAGGCGACAAAATAATTAATTATTGGAGCTAACGTTGGCCATACGCAACCCATTAATATTAAGTTATCTGTGTTATAAGTAATATGAGCTTCTTATACAATATACATATTTTATTCCTTTCATACATCCTCATTTGAAGTTATTCGGGGTCTACGCAATATGTGCCGTGATAAAACAAATAAGTCTTTATGATTTTGGTCGGGAGTCGTATCTATGGGACTGTTAATATCTATTGTGTGTCGCCTTACACCAATAATCGGGCTGCGTGTGGTACGATCGGATCCACTCTAGACACATATTTTGGTGACTAGGTAATATTAATATTTTTTAATGTACTGACTAGTTTTTTTTTTTTCCAAGACAACTCCCGCACTAAGAATTGCTCTTGTGTCGCGGGGACTTTTACAAACATACAAACAACGGACACAAAGCACAACCAGACCCGAAACAATTATTTGTGAATCGCACAAATAATTGCTCCGTGTGGGAATCGAACCCACGACCTCCCGATGCAGTGGTGTCGGCGTGGTGACCTAAACCACTGCGCCACGGAGGCAGTCTAATTTTTTTATTAAGTTATGTATTTGTGATGTTTCTTAACGTGTAACAAAAAAATAAATGGTGTTACCCAGATTTGTAATTAGTTTCGATATAAAGTATGTATTAGAAGTATAATAAGTATGTTTATCAATTATTTGATAACCAAAGTACAAGCTCTGCTTAGTTTGAAATAAAATAACCGTGTGTAAGTTAAGATGTACGCAGTCAGCTTGCATAAAATTTATCATTTAATCTTTGAAGACTGCCATCTGAGCACAAAGGTCCGAGCGCTCGTGTATACGACTGCTGATAAGATGTATCATGGGTTCGATCCCCGGGTTGGGCAAATTCCTATTGCTCTTTTCTAATTTAACATTGAATATTAAGAGTTTTACAATTATATTTACATGAATTTTCCTCAAGCTTTTTACAAAAATTTGAGGAAAAAAGTTGTCGTTAAGTATAACGTAAGGTTTTTTATGTGAGAATAGCCAGACGTAGCTAATGAATCATTAAGCTAATGGCCATTAACGTTCATAGTCAGTGAACACTAATATCGATTAGTATTGTCACCTACATTGTCCAACTTACCTCGCTAATTTATTAGCGATCTTTGGCAAATTTTATTGCGCTTCGGGTTCTTTTTGTGCTCTTCTATTCTTATTAATGCAAAAGTATACGTGTGTTGTCTGTTATTGACAATCTCACAAATCATTAAATATATTTACATGATAATAGAAGACCATGACATAGGAATAGTGCGAAGAATAGATATAATTCTAAACGAATAAAATTGGAGATATTTTTTTTTAAAAGAACTCTCGGGTCACCACGGGTGGTATAAAAAAATGAAAATTCTGTTTTTACAAGTTTCGTAAAGGCATTTGTTAAAAATCCAAATTAACTCTAAATAAATTCATCCAAGATCTGTCTGGTCCACTGCCAACACAATATGTCGTACAGAACAATATTTTTTTGTATGATTCTGCCATTACTAATCGTTTGTAAAATTTGTTTATATTTTTCTCCAAGCAAAATAACCTAACGACGGAAAAATCAGCCCCTAGGCTTCAAATTGGAATTTCCTTTTTGTTCTTACTCAAACACTCATTAACTAATTGGAAATAATGTATACTCATTAAAAGCGTAACACAATGAAACGAAAATAAAAGTCGCAGCCGCACGTAACGCGAACCCGTCGGTGTTGCCATAATTATTATTTAATTGGGCCGGGGTTGCCAGCCTTGTAATATAATTATACGTCGGGTATCAAACGTAACGCGATATGTTCCGAATACTTACTATTTTTGAGATGTGTTAGCTTTTGTTTTGTTTTAAGGCTTTTGTATGGTTTGTAAGTTAGTCAGTTTATTGTGTTTTATTTCTTTCGTATACTAAGGGACAATTTTACTATAACTCGGCCGTTACAAAAGTGCGAACTACGCCATAATCAATACAATCATAGGAATTTGGCAATGTGTAAGTGCGAGTGAGAGACTGCGATAAAATGACATGACTAAGTTCGCTCGTTTGAAATGGGCCAAGTATAGGATTATCGAAAATGTATGTCAAACATTTGTTAGTGGATAGTACCGATAATAGCTATTGGTCAGCGTGCAGTCAAAGTTTTTCAAGCCACTCGCCTTCGACATGACTCAAAAGCTGTTATCTTAACCGGGACTAACTTATAAAGCGATTCCTTTTAAGCACGGCACTCACTCACCTCGATATGCATTAAGCAAGCGGTAGCCTAACTATTACCAATGGGAGAGCGTAACTCTACTTAAGGTAGTAAACGTTTATGCTTTGATTTCGAAATATGCCTGAAGTAATTATAGTTTTCAAATATTTTAATCGGAATGCATATTATTGTTTTTCAGCTGTAGGTATAGCTGGGTAAATCTGTTTAAGAGACTTAAGTGATTGTTAGCTACTAGTAGTCTTACGCCTGCGCCACAAAATAATTAAATACAATTTAACGAATTCCATATTTCCCTACAACTATTATTAACAAAAAAAATTGTCAGTATGTCACTCTTTTGTGTTTGAAATTTAATAAGGCAGTAATCAATTATAAGCAACCATCATATTTGAAAATCAACCCCTGAATTTCAACTGGAACGTGAGAGAACCCGCGTGTTTCATTTAGTAAGTTCATAAAACTTCCCACCTAAAGACAATAATGTATAAAGTTATGGTTTCAGTCACAATTATATTTTACTGTTGCCACTTTTATAACGTATTTAAGCTTGCCAGACGGGAACAAACTGAACGACACGGTAATTGGCATGAAACTAGTGATGCCACGCTGTCGATAAAAAATTTCAATGAAAGTATTTCGTGAAAGTGCGTACTTTTTCAGAAAATTGTTGAACTTTCAAATATACATTGTTTTTTTTCAATGGAGCATTTAAAAGTTAATACTGATGGGTACCAATAAAGGTTAATATTTGCATCTTCGAACCATGTAAAATAAAATGTATACGTAACTAATGTAATGCTTTTTATCGAACTGAAAAGTTTTGTGAGATTCAATTTGTTTGTAACAAGTTTCGAAATCTCAAACCGATAACAAAAAAAATGCACTTATTTTGTAAATAGTTAGGAATGTGTTGATGTATGATTGTAACATACACAAGCTACTCCCAGATTTCTTAAATTTAGGTTTATCTTTTTACACAGCCTAGTGATACTATAAGAAAGCTTTATTCCTACTAAGCTAGTAATTCTTATGCTAAAAATACCTACCTGTAGCTCGATTCTCTACTACTATCGACTCTCGACAACCGACCTGTCATCGAGAAATTTTGTATGAAAATCTGATCAGCGCCTCTGACGGGCGTCGTAGGAAATGTTTTGGCAGTACATTCTATATGTCAAAATTTCGATAGCTAGCCGGTTGTCGGTAGTCGATAGTGGTAGAGAATCGAGGCACTGGAATATCTCAAAAAATTACAAGTTAAGTCGCAGTAAGAAAGCAGTGTCTCATATTTTTATTATTCTGAACTTTCACTTATAAAAGTACGTAGACTATTATATTAGGGTTGGTATTCTTAACTTATGTTGACCCCACTTATTTCACCTATCTTAGCACTCGAGTGCTTTCTAGAGGACTTGAGCTAACTTTAGCCGATTGTTGACCAAAAGTTGCTGGGGATTCAAGTGTTTTTATATTGTTGCTAATATTGTGGTATTTTTGGATAAGTAAAATATATTTTGGATTATATTTTTGGTAAGAGTGTGTTGTGTCTAACTGTTAACCTTTGCTTCAATATTTACTAAGTTGAATTATTAAGTTGAATTTTAGTCTCACAGTATTTTTCTTCTAAGTACATTTTTAAAACAACTTTAGAAAACTATTATTATTTACTCGCTTCGTTGTTCATAGTGGAAATATCAGCCTTTGCCACGAGCTCCAGAACACAATCTATCACTTTGTAACTCTTTGTCTAAATGGATTCAGCCGTTTCGACGTGAAAAGAGAACCCATTCTCTTATTCATTGCATTGAAGGCCAATTTCACGGTTTATGGATGAACGTAGAACAACGTTTCTGATAAATAAAGTATATAAGTAATACTACTCTAGGATTACCAAAATTCCGCCTAATAGGCTATCCGAACCTTTTTCAGAAGAACAGAAACCGGCAATAAATATCGATAGCTCGATTGCGTAGTCCCATCACTATAAACCACTAACAGTCCATTAAACACAAACGTAACATGGCGTCCACGATGAACAAATTAAAACTCTCCTTTGTACAAATAAATTATATAATTATAATCACCTTCAAGTATTTCCTTGTTTATTTATGGGTTCGTTTACAAGTGGTCTCATTATGAGTTAATAACTTGTAAATATTGTTAAGTTTAATTAAGGCCTTTATTGTTAAGTGAATTGTTCGAAATCGGTATTTTTTTTTTCGTTTGTTGATTTATTTATGCTCAAATTGACAGGCTGTTGGCTAAGGTTTGTTTAGCTGTTTTACTGACCGCTCTTTTTGTCTAGTTGAATATAGCAAAAGAAAGGACTTCTAGGCCGGTCGTTGGTACGTCTTTGTTATCTACACAAGGAGTGTGGGTAACAGAAACTAGCCTAGGTTTTTTGTGATAAACAGTGTTACCTAAAAATCTGTTTAGAATTTGGAAGTAAAATTAAGTACATATGACTGTGTGTTTCTGTAGTATTCTGGTTACTTTACTAGAACTCTGCGTAGTTGAGTATATAATGAGTGTGTGATCTTTCAGAAGCTCGGTTCTCTACTACTATCAACTACCGACAACCGGCTAGCTATCGAGAATTTTTTTACACGAAAATCTGTCAGCGCCTCTAGCGGGCGTCGTAGGAACCATTTTGGCAGCACATATAAATGTCAAACTTTCAATACTCGACAGTACCGACAATACGATACCGTAGAGAATCTTCTGAGCGTCGATGTTAATTGATTGATTCTACATAGTTTGGAACCCGATGAATGTGTGTGAGTTTTCCAAAAATGTTTATTCATTTATTTAGAACAAAGACAGTGATATTATTATCTTAGGTACACATGGTAATAAGCCTTAACTCGTTCACGTGAACAAGTCCCTGGCAACAGACGTTTCATAGCCGACGTGTAATTAATATGTCAACGATATGTTCGTAACACGGTGACAACACAGTATTAACGTATTGTACCGTTGATAGATTAATCGTAGGGACTGTAAACTACTTCTGACAAACATATTTACTTGTTAACCAGCGTGGAGCCCTAGTAGATACTATCTTTTACTCTCTATCAGCCCTTTAAGGTTACATTTTTGGAGAGTGTAGTTTATATTTTTTTCAGAGTCTTCAACTGCTTTTGTGTTGAATTCATCGAAATTGGAATAACAGTTGCCGTATAAGCGTAAGAGATAGAAAGATCTTCGCATTTATATAAGATTAGTACAGATTAGTAAAAAGATCTCGACAGTCATAAATCTCGATGCAAGCCATTTAAAGGATATAAAGCTGTGTTTGTACAAAACGTATTGTATGATTGGAGAAATTCCACCAAATGGAATATAAGACAGGTGCCAATCATGTCGGTGGAGATTCGGCCCACGCAACGCCTAGGTCATCTCGGATGGGTGATGAACAGCGTCATCCTTAAAATAAGCTGCCAGCTCCATATGCGTGAACCAGTTATTTTCTATATATACATTGTTATATGTATAATAATGAATTATTGTATTTGACTGCCTCCGTGGCGCAGTGGTTTAGGTCGCCACGCAGCTACCAGTCGGGGGCTTGATTCCCACACGGAACAATTATTTGTGCGATCCACAGTTTGGTTTTACTTTGTGTCCGTTGTTTGTATGTTTGTAAAAGTCCCCGCGATACAAGAGCAATTCTTAATGCGGGAGTTGTTTTTTTAAAAAAGAAGATGATTGTATCTAGTATAATATATCTAATTGCGCAAGTCACGGAAGGGAAGGATGGAAGAATTACGACAGTCGTCTCAAGTTTAACGTATCGCCTTTTATCGTGCCCCTAGTTATTTATGTGACACTCGTAAATTGATGTTCACACTCACTGCGAGACAAAGCTTTGATCGATCGTAAACTACACGTACTCTTGATGAAAGAAAACTAAAGGAAGTATTTTGAAAACAAAACTCCGGCTGTTGAATTAGAGAGCTTTAGTTTTAATTAGAGCTGCTTGTCTTCAGTTGAATTTTGCAAGATCTTCCATATTGCTGTAAAAAGAAATAAAAAAAAAATCACATCTTTTTCCCATAGGGGTAGGCAATTACCACTTAGTACGATCCTTACAAACTTTCCTTGCCTCATTCGGATCCATAAATATGCCATAAATAAAAAAATATATCATTTTATGTTAGACTAAAAAAATGTTTTATAACTACTGGCCTTGAGTCCACAATAGCTAATCCATTGTGGGTTACTATGCATTCCTTTAAAACCCGTTTAAATGAACGCATATAATAAGCATGTACAACTAAGCCTTTTTTGATATTTGTAATACTTTATAACCTATTTTTCCAGGACACATTACTCACAAACTGTATATTCTTTTTTAAAACATACAAAATATAATTCTGTCACGTGCTCATTAAAAGTAAATGGCTGGAATATTTTTCAACGAATTCTTGTTATAATCCGGACAATTAAGTGCGTACAGGCTGCAACAAAGTATATTTTACACGATGTCGAAGTTAATTAAATAAATACCAGCGAAGTAAAACATTTTTGAAATTTTCCGATAAATGAAATTTACGGTATGTAGCTTAATTGTAACGAGCTTTTACATTCGGAGGCTACTTACCTGTATACCTGTACCTGTATACTTGTGCCTGTGTACCTGTACCTGTGTAGTGAACCTGTGTTGTGTAACTGTGTTGTGTAACTGTTATTATTTAATTGGTATTGAAATATTTATGCTTACGATTTGTCTCTGGAAAAATGGAATTGTCATACTTATGCCTATGGAAAAATGCTTATCAAACGAATGTGTTAAAGTTAAGCATTTTAACATTGTGCAGTAAATATAATAAAACTTATTTTTAATCGGTATTTGATTACGGTAGCCAATTTATTTTAAAACAAGCCTATCATTACGCCGGCTACAACAAAAAAATTAAACAGAGATATAGTGTATTACCACTTGTACTATTGTAATACCATAAGCATTATGATGTTTATAGTGTCAGTCCCATATATGTAATAGGGGCGAACCTATTGCTGCATACCGGACAAGATACCATACTCAACAGTTTGCGCGGCCCGAGAACCGAACCTGAAACCTTATTCACTAAACTATTACACAGAAGCAGTTAAACTTAAGGACACAGCTTCCCTTCTCTACAGATAGAGATAAATCACATGAATTCACACAACAATTACAAGGTGTTACAATTATATAACGGAGACAGGCTGTCGTGTGTCGCGACAACTGAGAGATGTAATTTAGCGTCATCGGATACCTGTTGATTGTCTCCAAGATATGTTCTCTGTATATAGTACTATAGTCTTGTAGTATCTAAAGTCAAATAGCGACTAACAATACATATTGTAGTCGCTATATATATTTTTGTGGGCTTGAATAGGCGGCTTTTTTTACTAAGCGATAGAAATATTTTTATTCTCATTGAAATTATACTATGAAAAATCAAAAGCTAAAATATACAATAAGAGTTCAAGTCAAAAACTTGAACACTAGATAAGAGTCAGTAATGTTGTTGTAATTTAGCATGCGACTATTTTTTGCAATCAATTTCACCCATGTCTGAAAGTCACCCTATTGTATCGTATCTAGGTATACTAATATTATAAAGCTGAAGAGTTTGTTTGTTTGTTTGTTTGTTTGAACGCGCTAATCTCAGGAACTACTGGTTCGATTTGAAAAATTATTCAGTGTTTGATAGCCCATTTATCGAGGAGAGCTATAGGCTATGTATCATCACGATACGATACGACTAATAGGAGCAGAGTACCAGTAAAAATTGTTACAAAAACGGGGGAAAAATCACCCATTCTCTCTTATGTGACGCAAACGAAGTTGCACGGGCCAGCTAGTCAATCATATTCAGAAAATCACCTTTCTATAAACCCAGTCATAGTTCAAAGTTAGACGGGTTAAAACTAATTAAATAGTTGATCAAACACTCCTTTTTAAGTCAAACAAATAAACTGAATAAAGATAAATCTCACTATGATAAGAAATACTCTCGAGAATATTTTAATTGAGAAAACTATTTTAATTACGCATTTGTTGACTGTTGACTGAGTTTATTAATCTCGAAACAAACAAATCTGATGTTTGACTTGTCAAACATTTCAAATAAATATGTGCAATATTAAATTCTGAAGTTACAAGTTTATTGTTGTATTTATCAATTAGTTAGATTATGATGAATATATGATGAATATTTTAAATAGGTTTTTAGTATTACAGATATTAAAGTCTTTTTAATGTCTCTCTACATACTTTATTATTGTATACATATTATTATATGATACTACTCCTGTAAAGTAAAGTGTAAATAGTGTTTATTAAAAATAAATGCTTTTTTTACAGTAATATATTTGGTACAGATGCATTTCGAATCACTATTAATAATAATATTTTTTCATTGCGGTTAAAAACGACATTTATTTCCCAATACATGCACTATAATAGCCAGTTAATAACCACTTCTAATTGCAATCTTAACTTTAGTGACACTAAGTCCAAAATCCTGTTTCAACTATACCGGTAAATCACATGAACGAAATTACGCCCTCGCTTGTTCAACATTCATTAATGAAGTATAGGTAACTGGGTATGCTTAAAAGGTCCCCATGGGGTAAAAACCGGGTGGGGTAATACCATATTGGGTAATAGACTTATCATGACGGACGAGATTAATGCTTTTACCCTATGAAGGCAAAAAGGGATTATTTTACCAACTTTAAAGTCATAGGATTGTATTTTCTGGAGTTATACATATATTATACAGTTGAATTTTGTTGTTAAATTATGGGGGAATTTACGACGTTCGTAACGCTGCTGGCTGGAAATTTTGGCATTAGTGAAACATAGTAAAAAATAACATATACTTCTGTTCCGATTGATATTCATATCCATGTTTATTCCAGAATACTACATTTATCTACATTTAATTATAATATCAATTATAAACATAAATTTGTGTTTGTCCGTCTTAATTTAACATCAAAAAGCTAAACCAATGCGGGTAAAATTCGGCAGGCAACTATTTTTCTGCTATATTTTCAGTTGCCGTCTGCAGCTTTTCACTTGCAAATGCATAGTTTGGATATAGGAAATCATTTCCCAGATATTTTCAAATAAGATTTCCGAACAAAATCTATTTGTATCCGCAATTTATTCAACGAATTATTACTAAGTACTTGAGCAACAAACGTCAAAAGACGTAGGACTGCGGCGTTAAGTGCGTCACTTCGTTGTCATAACTTATTCAGTTTTATTAGCTCGGAGTAGATCGCTGTGGGTGTTGACTTTTTACGAGAAATTGTATGATTCCTCTTGAAATAAGAGTCGTTAACCTTACTGGTTGATGGGGATTAAGCTACCTGTATAAGAAGTTTTGAATACGCTTTATTAAAAAATTGTGAAAATGCAACTACAAGTGAAAATGGCTTTAACATTTTGGTTGACAATTTATCTATATAAGTATATATTTAGAAGTATATTAGTATGTTTTTCAGTTATTTGGTTACCATAGTACAAACTCTGCTCAGTTATAATCAAAAGACCGTGTGTGAGTGGTCCAATAATATTTATTTGTTTATTTATTGTATCTGTCTATGGCATATTTAGGGCTAAACTGTTGTACCGATTATTACACTAAGTAAAGAGTTGTAGGTCCGAAAACATTAAAGGCTTTCTTCAAAACACTAATTTGTTATAGTTTTTCAATTAATAAATTGAACAATATCCATACTAATATTATAATTGAGAAAGTAACTCTGTCTGTCTGTCTGTCTGTTACTCAATCACGTCTAAACTACTGAATCAATTCGCGTGAAATTTGGTATGGAGATATTTTGATACCTAAGAAAGGACATAGGCTACTTTTTACCACGGGAAAATGACGCATTCCCATGGAAAAATTCAGGTGGCGGACGAAGTCGCGGGTAAAAGCTAGTTTTTAAATAAAACCAAAATAATAGAACAATGATTTAATACAAAACTTCCTTTATTAAATGGCCTTAGGAGAAGCTAAAATACAATAAACGTATTTTAACATTAATAAAACTCATATACACATGTCCGATGAATGGATTTCATAAGAAATATGTGAAAGGTCTGAACCCTAATGTTATAGATCCGGGATCCTTGTCGCTTGTCACTACGGATTTTATTTAATTTACATTATGAATATAGAAGTTTAGCCTTTTGGTACTAAATCGGATTTCTCGAAGATAAGGTTTTAAAAACTTTTACACTTGAATTGTTGTTATTGGTTGTTGTAGTTGGTTTTTAAAACATTTGGCTCTTACAAGGTCGAGGTTTCAAAATGTTTAACCCTGTGTAGCATTTCAACACACAGTCATATATTATGGTGCGTTGTAGAAGCAGTCATTACATAATTAATAACAGGGTTATTAGTAAAACACTATACAGGGCTATTTGTAAATTTCAGGACTAGACAACATCATAAGCAACAACTTATGTTCTATGAATCCCAAACGACTTGCATGGAAGGAGGGATAGGTTAACCAAAAACCGAACAAAATAAGCCAAAAAAGCCACTCCATCATAATATCGATAAATACAACACACTGGCGTATGGCTTTCCGATCAAATTGAATTATTCAGACAAACGATATTAAGCTCGTTGGTATTTTGTTAACGTAATTATGTGCTCGCTGTAATGTTGTTATATACATATAATACATACACAATCAATTCGATACATAAATGATACTGTCAATATGGATATGTGTTTGGAAATATTGATTTTGATAACACGTGTACCTAATTTTAAATTATGATGCATGAACATTTTGCTTATAGAAATTATATTCCCTATTCCTTATTATTTTAGTCTACCTTTTTGCAAAATGTCATCTAAATTGGCTTTGTTGTTAAGCATTACGAATAGGGAAAAAAATGCTATGTTATTACGTAAAATGACATAACTTCATCATGCATTTTAACTTGATGTGCTTGACGTTTCGGCTCATGGTAGCTTCGCTGTTTACGGACAGTTGTGGTCGCGGGCTATCTGGAATAAGAATTTTAGGTTAGAATCATGCAACGAAAAGTTTAAATTTAAAAGTAATAATATAGTTTCATACCACCCTAATTAACTATCTATAAAGTATTGCGAATATGCAATAGCTACTTATAACATAATTATTATACAACGTTTGGCATTTCCAAAGTACACAACAAACTCCAGAAAGCTAAGAATTTCCGACCAGAAAAACCTTATAAAACTTTGACTGCAGAATCAAACCAAAAACACCAAAACATTCTATCAAGTCACCACGGAAAGACAAATTGGAAACAACCTCCCAACACAATTAAAAATCAACTTTACGGCCCTTTACATACGACTCAATTTAGTACAACAAAATATCAACAACTTGAATCAAAACCCTGCAAGCAAAATTCAACCAAAACATACATTTAAATAAAGCTCAACTTCCTTAGTCAGTACTGCTCAAATTACTCCAAACTTGCTTTTCTAATATCAATCTAGTGTCAAGAACAATAAAGTCGAATTTCATTTATTATCTGTTGTCTGTTCTGAGCCTCAAACGATACTGGCGATGGCTACTAGCGTCAGTTTCAAAGCATCAAAGGCACGCCCGCATGACACGGCTATGCTTTATCAACTATCTCGAGGGACCGCAGTTCATTCAGTGTAATTGAAACATTTGTACAGATTTCATTGAAACTGTGACTTCAGTCTTTTTATAGCTTGTTTAAGTTAACAGGGGTTTTAAGGAAAATTCAAGGAAGAGAAGTGTTGACGATCATAAAACGTGACTGTTTCTTATCCTCCATTTATTAGTATGGAAACAGTTGGTATCGTAAAACTTATAAGAGCAGTTTTCTAGACCAGATCTACTCTACTAATGTCCTTCTGCTGCGCAATGGATCTGAGCCAGAGCGAATAAGATATTTCATATTCCTTTTAGGTTTTTCTTAAGAATGTTCATTGTTCAGGTCATGCAAAGTTTTTTTAACTATGTTTTTCTTGATTGTTAGAACAAAATTAAATGATAATTATTTGTTATTCACCTCGAAAATTTGTGTTCATCTGGTTGGTGTGTTGAATAAAGTTCCTATCTTTTGACTAACCTATATCATAATACCTACCAATCGGTTATCATTCGAGTATCTAATTGTCGATTGCGCTTCTAGCTATCGTAAAAACATTTTATTGCTAGAATTGCCTAGTATGACTTAATAAACTTGCATCAAGACATTATCCTCAATTTTCCTTAACCAATCTCTTTTATTTTTCTCTCTCTTTCTCTCTTATATCTCCTTGTATCCCTAAAGTGTTTTTTAATAGTCATTTTACATCTGACCATTAGCCACCTGTCGCATACCAATAACTCAATACTATATTACACTTATTACATAATCGGAACCTGAGACTCGTAAAGTTGAAACATTTTATTGAAATTTATCGCCGGCCGGGACGATAGAATAAAAATTGATTTAATTTACGAGCGAGCTTCTCTGTAGTTTATGGTTATGATATTGTTTCTATAAAAATGTTGGAAAGTTTGACTGCCTATAAAATTATATAACTTATAAGCATATCAATACCAACACACCCAAGTTAACCTGCTCCAGCAAAATATACGGCAGAATACTATGCGTGTAGTTGGTAAACATGTATTCCGTACCTATCTATAGCTCTGTGTTACACCTACGCAGAAGCGCGATTCTCTACAGTCGGAACTATCATCTATCAAGGTTTAAACATTTAAACTGCAAATATAGTTCCTACGACGCCCGCTAGGGGCGCTGATCAGATTTTAAAAAAGTTGACAGCTAGCCGGTTGTGCTGTTCAGATTTTCATAAAATTGATATGGCCGAATGTCGATAGTGGTAGGATATTGAATCTGTGTTAAAACTGCGGTAATTCTTGCATATTGGAAAGGCAGTCTAGTCTTCTAATATAACCTGAACATATTTGATTCATCGTATAGCTAATAAATCTTGTATCAAAATTAATCAAGTCACCTGAAAGCTTTACTTCCAAGATGATCAGGAATAAAACATGTAATTATGTTTCCATACACATAATACCAATAAACAAGAACAACAAAACAATCCGCAATTTGTAAATGCAATCAGAAAAACGATAAATCAATTTGAATGTCAACTTGCCAAACTCGTATCGAATCGTGATTATTTCAAATTCTGAAGGTTTAACTTTGAAACGATACCTACCCTTTATTTGAACAACCTTCTAAGATTTCGATTCGATTGATACAATTATAAACATTTCTGGTGGCCTACTATCGTCCTTCGAATCGAAGGAACACGGAAACTCTTTCATATCAATATGGGCCTCTACTGTTCTACAGTAGAGGCCATAAAATACTAGATAGATAATATAGATACTAAGATAGTCGTAATCTATCTAGTATTTTATTTGTTTTCAATTGATCCCTATTAATCTTACGGAAAATTACTATATCAAACCGTCTTTATTAATGATGCCTCTGTGGCGCGGTCGGTAGTATATGCGACTGCGGTGCGAGAGGTCTCGGGTTCGAATCCTGGGTCGGGCCAAAAAGTCTTTTCTGAGATTTTCTGTTAAGAATTTCTTAGAGATTGCCCGGAGTTAGGAAGTTGAGGTCGAAGACCTCCGTGCCTCGGAGAGCACGTAAAGCCGTCGGTCCTGCGCCTGACCTCTCACTGGTCGTATCGGTTATCCGTCCCACCAAACTATGAGAGTGATGGAATAGAGAGTGTACCTGTGTATTGTGCACACACTTGGACACTATAAACAAAGTCCTGCACAGATGGCCAGTTTCAATGAAACTGACCGCCGTAGCCGTATATCGGCTAGGAGGACATTATAAGTAAAAAACAAATTAAAAGTTATTATTTTCATTATGGAGGCAAATAAAGTCATTTGCCTCCATAATGAAAAATAATAATTTTGACGAGCAAGTTACTTAAAGTAACTGTATTTGCATTATATCTTTAAAATGGTTCAAAAAAATTATGAAAATTGAAGTTGTCTTACCTCACATTTTTATATAACCGTTTGAGTATTTTTTTGGAACGCATGGATTTGAAGGAAAACGCTCGTGAACTTTCATCGAATATTCGTTTTTGGTTCACAGTAGACCTCCTGATACTTTGATGACGTCCGCCGTTGTTTGAGTTAAGAGTGAAAGAGAGAGGTCATGTTTGGTGAGGATTTGAGGATCAGATCATTACTGAATTAATTAGTAAAAGGAATTGTCTGACTGATTGGTAGTTGAATTGCAAACAATTGTAATCTTTTGTAGTCAATGACTTCGTGTGCCTTTGATATTCTTCTTTATAATTTTACTTTTGTTATTTTATTTTATTAATTACAATTGAATTTTAGCTAACTATTGGTTGTCATATTATTGCATTTGGTGGTTAGAACATTATAGGTACGCAACTGAAAAGTATTTTTTTTTTCTTATTAAAATAGCTGTAGTCGAATAGTGTGTGCTATTTGCTTAGCTTAAATTTGACTCCGAGTATAATTAGATTAATTATCACACGGGAGGCACTGATAGTTTGGTTCTGTTCCGTTTATTTAGCAATAGCGATGAGTAGTTAAATTATTGAGTTCTTTATTATATAAATTTAGTATCATGTGCACTATTAATTGTCGATTATACTCGTAGTAATATCCTATACATTTTATCGATTTCGATTTTACAATTCTAGTTGTTTTCAGCCTACATAGAAGATTCAAAGTGTCCCATATCTTTTAATTTAAATATAAGGAAGTAGTAATAAATTACGAGTAAGTAATTAAACAAGATTAAGAACGATTAGACGATCGTGACGTATTCACTGACCTTTTCCTTAAGGCTTTGTTTAAAGCCGGTGAATTCACGCGATTTGTAAAGGGAGAATTCCACCCTTACAACTGAGGAGAAATCAACCTTCTTGTTTTGTTTTAAAGACAATTCCTGTACGACTGACCCGCGGTTTCTGAGTATATTTAGCGGTAGTTTATCTATTCAATTGCGTTTTTTTTTGTATGAGTTTTAACGCTATTGAATAGATAAACTGTCGCTAAATGTACCTCAGAAACCGGGGGTAAATGATTTTGTGTTACGGGAACTTTCCTATAGTTCGCTAGTGATTATTTAAGAATTCTATTTATACTTCTTATTCATATTATAATTGCGAAAGTATTGATTTTTGGTTTGTATCTCTCTCTTCCAGAATAATAAAAAAGAAAGAGAGATGTTTTTTAGTAGTATCGTCGCCCCAATTTGAAAATTATGATACTTTTCAGTTACCAACGATATCGATAAGTTGTTTGAATTTTTTTATCCATCAATAAGAGCTTCCGAGAATGTGAATTGGTTTTTTATCCATTGTTCGTATTGTTTAATTCTCGGAAATCGGGTTTATTATTTATGAAATTTGGCTTCTTAGTAATTATGAATGACAGTTTAGTAGGCTTTTAGTTTGCGGTAAGGTTACATTTTCAACATAGAATGAATTAGTCTAATATTAATTATACTAGGAATACACAAGACTATGTGTCGGGCTGAATTTTTTGTTTATCTATCTAAATTAAACGTAAAATTTGGGTTAATAAAAATCAGTTTCAGGGGTTCATTTTTTAAGCAAGTACATTTTTTACAGGTCTCCAAATATCTCCATGTAAAATTTTACCAGAAACAGTTACATGGTTAAGCCGAGAAAACGAAACAGACGTATTTTTATGAATAAGTTTAAGTTTGTAACAAAACGGCCATTTCAAATGTATGCGATTGATAGACAATTGTTCTGACTGTATTTAGTGCTCTTTAATTGTATATTTGTAAAAGTCTCCTCCTTACAACAGGAGCGCAATTTCTATTACGTATTATAAACAAACAAAATTTTACATTGAATATTATAAAGAAACATAAAAACAAAAGCTCTTACTCGCCGTCTACAGTAATCTACGGCAATAAATTATACAAGTTGAACCGCAAAAATGAAATACATAAGAAAATGTCCTCTGTAATGGATACTTAGATATCTAGGCTTACTTTTATCCCGGGTGTCGCGTTCCAGAGATGTTTTCAACAAAAAACAGGCAAATACGAGTCGAACTCGCGCAGGTAGGGTTCCCTGTATCAATGAAAAACGCCAAAAAATATGTTTGTTGTATAGGAGCAGTTGAATATTTATTTTTCCGCTTTTAGTAATTATTGTTATACGCTGTCGCTGCGTGTAATAAACTGGTAACTAATCAGATGTCGTGAGACTGAACACCGACTCCAACACAGTTGGAAGAAAATCTAGCTTAAAGAAACTATTTTGTTGCTAAAGCGACAACACAAATATATCACTGTCTAACTATCACGATTCATAAAATACGGCCTAGTGACAAAACGGTGAAGTTTTAGTAATAGTGTCCCTTTTCACCTCTTGGTATGGAACCCTAAAACACGCATTTCTTCTAGCCAGCAGCGGTTTTTCAACCCAAAAAGCTGTTTTTTACGACTTTGGAATGTGTTTGTAGTGATTCAGTGAAGTTTCGAGTGTATGCTGCATGATTTGTGTTCATATAAATTCTTAGTAATGTCCCGACTCCAATATAGTTGGGAGAAAGGCTAGGCTGATGTGTATAATGTACCTTCAAGAAGGTTTCAAGAAATATTCTTGAGAATAATGTTTTATGTCAACGATACTACCAAAGTTTAAAAGGCTAAAGACCCAGGATTCTAGTATCGCATATTATAGACAAGGTAATAACTAACAAGCAATAATTGTTCTGTGATAAAATTCTTTTGAAACTTATGGAGGATTTTTCGAAGCTAGATTTAATATCTATTCGTAAATCTTATTTCTACGAACTCAATAAACTCAGCTCCCGTTACTGACTGCTATGTTATCGTTTAGGTAAAATGAAAGCATCCTACCGACCTATATACCAATACCTGTACTTTATTTTTCTTGAAAATATAACTGCGATTATGAGAAACTTTATACGGTCTCATTTTCCCTAATAAAACTCCTTAATGTTTTGACCAAAGCTTGTTTTGGTCAATCAACTCCGAACTATTAGCCACATAACCTACTTTTCAAATCGTGACCAAAAACATTCAACCCTAGCACTTCATATTGACGAATCAGTATTTTATAGCGACCATTATACTACAGGCCTGTACGAAAACTCTCTCACTTTGACTAATGTTTCTTTTTCCACTGAAAAGATTGATGGTATGTCGCTACTCTATGGGAAAGACTCACGCAACTTATTGCAGGCTCACCAAAATATAAAGACCTTTGGTCTCGTTAAATTTTAAACTAACAACAGGTCAAGTTAAAATGGTGTTTTAGATAGATCTGGTGATCTGTCATGCCAGGTAAGTGAAAGGATTTGAGAGGTCTTGCTATAGTGGTCGGTTAGATGGCCTTGATGTCCATCAAGGAATGGTTTTAGTAATAGTAATGTAGGGAAATGTGGTGTATTAAAAATTAATAAGTTGTTATTTTAAGGGGCGTTGACTCCACTGATGGCTGACGTTATAATAATGGTAATCGGTGTTTTTTGTTTACTTTGTTGTTATAGAGTATATTTATTATAGGAGTTTTTGTATTCATATATATAGGTGCGTAGAAGTAAAGTAGTTTTTTCTAAAAACAGCTTTAAAGGGTTAAACCTATTATTTTAACGTTTGTTCCTTGTTTCAGAGATCAAGTAGGGTTTAATTCTGTTAAATAGTAGTTCGATAGATAGTTTATTTTGTGTCGGTAGGAATCTAAATGTCTGGTAATGTGTCATATTTGTGTTTATGTACAAATCTATACTAGACGATATTCATACTTACGATCAAACCCAAGACTTCGTGATCTGCATACACTGAGATTCCATCCAAAGTGGCAGCCACTCTTTCATGTATTGCTTCAAAAAATAATGACATATTTAAAAAATTAAAGTTCACATTTAAAATAATACATTTGAAACCTTAACCGTTCAACCTTATCTGCAAAAGAAGCAAGTTCAGTGCAATGTCTCGATCGCACCTGAGCCACGTAATACACTCCTTTGCTCTTGATAGATCACAGAGAAGATAAAGACTTACAGATTGGAAATCGCGCTCATTTTGTACTTAAACCAGTATATCGTATAACTTTTAGAATAGTACTTGTTTGAAAGTATAGCCAAAGACTGCAGCGAGGAATTGAAAACGAGAGACTAAGAGAAAAATTGCGGGTTTTGGAAATTAAGCACTCTTGGTGTCCTTTGGTTCCATCACATAGATCTCTTGTCTTCTGCAGCACTCCTTTTCTTCTATGTTTGTGTTTATGGCAAAAGCACAGAGGCCCATAGTCAATTGAAGCGTGATATACACAGCGCTTATATTCCTGACGCTAAAATGGTTAGCCGAGTAAATCATTGAAAGGCTCACAGGTTGGTAGCTCGTCTACCGCGTCTTCATCGCCACTCTGCTCCTTATTATCTGCTCTGTGACGAAACAGGACAAAGCTTTCAATGAAAAGTCGGCTTGAATGCGCCTTTTGTTTCAGCAAGCCGCTTTAATTATGTCTCACAATACCTGCAAAAGTGACTCGTTACGAAACATCTGTTGGTATTTAAAGAATATTGCCTTCAGACGTTTTTCTTTTAAAAAGAGTTTTGTCGAATTGTTTGATGTGAAAACTTTTATTCCAATATTATAAATAGTTACCCAGTATTTTTATTTGGGACCCTTTGATTTTTTGCGTCTGTACCGGCTTTCGTACCATCTTACAGAATTCGTGACAGATTTTTTTTATCTAAAAACTAACGGTCCCACTGTTGGGCACGCGTTCTTTTCCTAGCCCGTTTCGCAGTAGGCCTCGAGTCCACTACGCTAACTTATTCAGGGTTAAAATGTATATTTTTTTAGGATATAATATTCCTCAAAATAATTCCCAACCAAGCCATATTTTGGATTAATTACTTCAATCAGTCTATTCTTCTTACGGAAGTCTATTTATAATAAAACAACTAAAACAAAACTATTTCCTACATCACCTTCCAACAAATAATGTTCCCCAGAACTGCACAAACGTAAACAAAAGGTACAAGAATTAATAATTGTTTACGAAGAACTCGGAGATATTATTTGTCTGTTAACTTTATTTGCACTGGTATCATTAACAGGAGCCAGGAAGCTGGCAACATTGTTTGACTTAGTTCTGTAATTAAGCTTGCTTTATTATAAAAATTGTGATGTTAACAGATTGTTCTTGCTGTTTTTTCTTGCTCCTTTTAACTCGTCAGAACGTGTTTATTACTGTTTTACTGAAGCATTGTCATTTTGATTTTTTTTAATCATTATCATTATGAGCCTGTATCGTCCCACTGCTGGGGAAAGACCTCGGTCCCCATAGTTTTCCACTGTAACCTATCTCTGGCAGTTTTTGTAGTTTCATTAATTGCTTTTTGATAATGTGTGCCCATTTTCTCATCTATCGATATTTTCGCGTCCAGTACTTATAAAGTAGTGTCAAGTGATATTTTATTTGTAGAATGTTAAGTTATTTTGATATTTGTTTTTCATATGGTTTTGTAGCTTCTTCAAGTTAACCTAATACTGTGCAGTTTTATTAAAAGCTTGCAGGCTTTAACATCATAATCCGTAAGTCGACGTGCTATTACATACTATTCTGGTAAGCAATAGTATTCTTAACCTATTTAGAAAAGGAAGTTCTCTGTTTGACCCGTGTATGTATGTAAGTTAGCCTGCGATTATTTCTTTACTTTTAAGTAAATATTAATTTTTGTAGAGGTAATTGCTATTCCGTTCTGTAACTGTGGATGTATTTCTGGAGCATGATGTAATAGCTCTAATATATGAAACAAGATGCTTTCTAACCAAATTGAACTCCAGTAGATATATGCTTATTCTCTTCAAACATTTTGTGTTCGAGATCAGAATGTCGGAGTCAGTTAGGACACGTCTCCGGCTTAAAGCAAAGCCGATGAAGCGTGTTGAGAACACGTCAAGACGGTACTTTTACATATTTTACCGATTTTAACGGTATCAGCGGTAAGCCGGTAATGAATGGGGATTTACTTAATAATGTCTTTGAAGTCAAAGGTTAACGACCTTTTTCGATAAGAAAATTTGCGGCAGTGATTGTAAATCGATTTTGGAAAATTCATAACCGGCTTATATTCTTTTACAACTTTGCAATGTTCATTTCAGTCCCTTACTTTTTTGTTTCAGTATGTAATAAGTATGCAGTGTTATTTATATTCTAAGTTAAAGTAATTTTTTATTTTTAAGAACCCTCCTCATGTCATAGTTATAACAAACAAGACATACTCAAAAACCTGAAGGAACCACCCGATCAGCACAAGCCGATCGAGTGCAGTAATTGCTTCTAGTCGGTTTTGTTGTTCGATAAATACTGTCGAACCAAACGTGCCGACGTGTATATGTGTGTAGCAAGCCTGATAATAAATACTAGTAAGTATAAAAGTAAGGAATTGGGCCGGTCACATCTGCCGCATGTCGGATGATCGCTGGGCAAAGACAACCACTGAATGGGTCCCAGTTGACAGAAAACGACAACGCGGTAGGCCCAGAAAGAGATGGCGAGATGAGTTGGACTCTCATACTAAAGATTGGCACCAAATAGCTTTAGACAGAGATAGATGGAAAGAGGGAAGGGAGGCCTTTGCCCTGCAGTGGGACAATATGGGCTGATAATAATAATAATAAAGTATAAAAGTAAAATAGAGCTTATAAAAGTAATAGGTAAAGTTCAACAATATGTCAATAAACTGTAAAATCTATTAAATAAAGACTTGAAGAGTCTAAAGTATCTATCAATAGTCTCTAATGAAGTAGTTCAACTTCTTATTTTTAATATCAATACGGTTCCTCGAACTCGGTTTAGATTGTGGTTTAAGTGAGTTTGCAAGCGAAACGATGTTTTATATGTATTTTATGGGTAAGCAAAAATCTAATGTATACTTTTGACTTTACTTTCTATACTAACGCATGCTTACACGTCAGCCAAATCAAAAAACTAAATTGGTGGTTAAATTCTATAAATATTTTTTTCATTTAAATTCTATTAAGTAATTATATTTTCTTTTCGCTGTATGAAACTTTTATAATCATTCAGTCAACAAGCAACACTAGTATATAACAAACCAATATGTAGTATGTAATGCACTAGTATGTAACTTAAAAAGAAAACATCAATATATATTCTCATAAACTACATACTTGCTATATCGAGTGTATATGTTACTGTAAAAGCCCGAACTGTGGTAAATCCTAAGATTTTCCGGTAAAACCTAAGATTTACCAACTCTCAATGGTATAAGTCCGAACAAGCCAGAGTTTAAAAACTATTTTACGATATATAAAAAAATCCTCCTTCATAACTATGTTTATAACTATTTCACGGTATAATTATATACTGTGACATAGTTATAAAGAAGGAGTTTTTGGCATAGCGACATGGGTAGGTTAGGTTAGAAGGCTTCGCTTCGCTCGCTCCCACCTTAGCCTTCGTGGTTATTTTTTTTTTACCACCCAGAAGGAGGAGCCCCGCGAAGCGGGGCTCCGGCGACATCTCGATATCATCAAGTGAATATAGGTAAAAGTTCGAAATAAAATAATTGTTCGGACTTTTACCATTGCGAGTTGGTAAATCTTAGGTTATACCGGAAAATCTTAGGATATACCACCGTTCGGGCTTTTACAGTAACATATATATAATATCGAGAAGAAAAAATCGCGCTACAAGTCGTCTTAGAAAAATGCATTCATGACTCACGGAAAAATTCCGCTCCGCCCATCTTCGCTTACGCACAACCGCACCTTATTTCCAATAAGTGGTCATAAATAAGCAATATAATTTCGTCTCAATGAAGCCCATCGGAGTCCAACCGAGATATAACCTAATCAAAATCATATAAAATTATATTGGAAGCAATGACTTCGGTAAACAACTTAACTTGGAAGTGTAATTGAAGTATTTTCGTAGAGTTCAGTGACCTGTGGCTATTTCGTATAAAATTAGATCGTTTGAAATAATGTTAGAAACCAAAATTAAGTATTTATACGGTTTGTCTAGTTTTTACCCGAGTATTTTCGACAGGAAGTATCCTTTGTGACAATGGTGTTAAAATTCATCAGAATTTAGGATCAAACAGTTTTTGCGCTTTTATATTTATTTAGCTTGTCCCATTACTGGACAAAGGCTTTGGAGCATTTATTATATCATTTATGATATAAGAAAATATGGCACTTTCATTGATTGAATGCCATTTTTTTTGGTATTAGCGTATTTCTACTGTTAATTTAATAACTCCTAATGGCTAGTTATCATCACATCAAATATTTCCAAAAACCTCGTTGGACTTTCAGAATAGGCGCAGGTTTTGCCTACGCATTAGCAAATTAGTTTTCAGTTTTGGCAATTACGAAAATGAGAGCCACTATTGGGAATGTTCCAACGCAAATTGAAAAACCATTATGTTTGTGGTACCCGATGGTCTTTACAGTCTCATAGGTATTTTTTACTCTCAATTTCTAAGTAATTTTTTCACTAAATCAAGGATGGGTATCATGCAAATGTCATAGAAAAAAATGGTTTAACGCTTTAGTCGTAAAAGCGTACCAAACAGACTAACTTTCGTACTTCACATTTTTTATTAACAATTTTTATACTATTTAGCAAAAGCAGTGATTTCCGAGTGGTCGCACGTGGTCGACGCGACGGTTTGAACCCAAGGCAACACCAGCACCACACCAATGACTTCTTAAAGTGTTGTGTGTTTAAAAAACAATTATTATCACTTGCATTAACGAAAACATCGTGATGAAACCTTGCTTCCCAAAATTGGTTCAATTCATTTCTTGAGGGTTTGCAAAGTCCCCAACCCGCACTTGGCCAGCGTGGTGGACTCAAAGCCTAACCCCTCTGTATTTCGGAAGGAGACACTAGCCAAGAGGTGGGACGGTAGAAAAATATAATGAATTGAATACCAAACACAAGAGTATACATACAAGAAGAGAATACAAGAAAACAATCGTGATCAGCTGATTCACTATCGCCGTCTGCATTCTTAAAGTAGTTCTTTGGCAATTTCTATTCGAAGAAATTTCAACCACTTATTTTCAAAGATGGTATTGAATTCGACACCATAATTGGCAAACCGTTCGATTTGCAGCTAAGTAGTAGGTCGTGTCGGTCGTCGGTCCGACCGATGTCGGGTGTCTTGCTAATTGGAGTTGCGCTATAGCAACGGAAATTAATTGTCACTCGTATCGAAGGAAATTGACTGTATGACTTATTTTTATATTACAATTTTTAGTTCGTAGTACTTTCTTGTTGAGAGCGGTGAAATCTATTATGATACGATTAATTAATTAATTTATTAAACTTTTTATGTTTATTACACAATTGCAGTAGAATGTTTAGAGCATATGTAAAGAAAACATGTAAGTAGTAGAGGCCAAATCAAATGCAACATGCAAATGATTTCTTAAAATTATGTGTGTATCGATTATAATTGCTGAGTTTAGGAGGACTGGTTGAAAAAGATATTCAATCTCATAATAGTGTTACTTATGTTTCGAATGTACTTTAGGTACCCATTTCTTAACATGCCCATTACTGTAGTCCATGAAAAGTTTGCAAGAATGGACATATTAATGAAAAAGCGGGAAATTTACACTTATAATTTAATTTCACTGCAAAAATGACGCCATTTTAAAAACACTCTGTAATTCGTTAAATAAAACACCAAAAATTCCAATGTATCATTTATTTTGCAACTATCATAATCACATAAATAGTTTGAATCGTCAAAACATCGAACGAACGAATACAAAGTAACCTACAAACATGGATATTATAAACACAACAGTTTGTACAAAGTTCTTTATGCACTTCGGAATAGTTCGGACAATTTCGGGTGTACTCGGAAATACGGACTCGTGTCCCAAACTTATATAGAGCGAATCAGAACAATATTGCTGAATTTAAGAGTCATTACGCACTTTAGATTAGTCGCGGACAATATTTTCTATGCTACTGTAAAATGTTATTTCAATTTATTTTAGAATGAACTGGATATCCCAGAGATTTACTTGATTGCAATTATTTTTGTTTTTGGTTCTTTCAAAATATGTTCTAATGTAACGTTAGTTAACCGACATTGCCATAGCATTTCCCATTAGGTCAATTCGACAAAAACTGTAGGTGTTGTTTATCCTGTTTATATCCTCTTTTACTGTTAATACAAATACAATAACAATATAATACTACTAAGCTCTGTAAGGTTAATTAAGTTAAGTTATCCAAATACCTAGGGCCTATTTTTAAATTTCCCGTTTCTCGGTTTCAATTGGCTGCCAATGTTTGTAGAAATGTTTGCGTTAGTTAATGTACTCGCACACTTCTACATAATAATATATGTACATTGGCGGCCTTTCGAATCCGAAACCGGGAAATTTAAGAAATAGGCCTTATTAGGACATTAACCTTTTTTTGAGTTAGTTAACCATTTTAAATAACTTCTTGCAAGTATATTATTGAATACGTCAGTCGCTAATGCGTAATGGCTCTTAGAGTAAGAGGATAGTTGGAGCTCATCTTCCCAATATCTGATCTGACATCGTTATCGGACGCTAGTTACTGGCTCGTTAAAATATTTCAGTGTATTTCTCTATGAAAATTCATTTGTTTTTGACAGTATCTACGAATTCCAATTGTGGTGACTTTAGTGTTGTAGTTTCAATTTGAAATGGGCTTAAGTGACATACGGTTTGTTTGTCGTTAAGCCTTTTTGTTACGAAAGATGCCACGTAATTGTATTCTTAGGCGCTGTCTCCACGGGCGAGAGAATCGCGACGAGTCCGCCCTTGTATCGTCGGACAATCTCCACGAACGAGCGATAATTCCGCCGCGTATCGTCGCGACTCGTAGCCCGCGTTTTCCTTGTTTAAAAAGCTTCTCGAAACAAGAGGCAACATTGAAAACAAATGACGCTGCATTTGACAGCGCGCTTGCTGCGCGCTCGTCGCGATCGCGCGGCGGACTCGCTGCTTGTCGCGGCCGACTAGCGACGATGTATTGACGTTTCGCACGCTCGTTGACACTCGTCGTATCGCGGCGATATTATCGCCGTGTGGAGACGGTTCCATAGAGAGTGTATAGAAATACATGGCACGACGATAATATCGCCGCGATTCTCTCGCCCGTGGAGACAGCGCCTTAAACAGTTATTCAACTTTATTCGACATACATCCAATTTACATTAACATGCATTGAACAAATACACAAAATACCTACACATAGTTTTCAAAAGGCATTATCCCAAGTTTCCGAACATTTCCGAAGTTTCTCGAAGCTTCCCGAAGAGCATAAAGAACTTAGTTGTACATAATTCTATGTAGTTTTACAAGAAGTTCAGACTTTAAGATAATGTATACATGACAATGAAATACTGACGACTGATGGTAATACCGAGGTTTTGCTATTTGCAGGTAAAATTGCTGCAGTTATAGTGTAGAAATTAGCAGTATAACCAGATTTTTTTAAATTAAATTTAGCCACGTCAGAGGCCTCTCGGGCGGCTTGAACAACTTTGACACTTGAACAGGTTGGCCACTAACCATACGACAAACAAACATTGAATTATAAGGAAAGGTTATTTGTAAATATTTAGTACTGATAGGTAAGGTGTCACACAATTTAATTTTGGTCATTCATTTTGTATTTTGCTTGTCGTATTTGCAAAGCATTTTATGCTGTCCACTTTTTCAACATTATTTACTATATTTTTGGTGTCTCTTTAGCGAGACTGTTTGCTCTGTATTTACCCTTATCAAAACAAGGTTTTTTATGGTCGTATATCAAAGAGCTTATTTCGTCACAAATGCAATAAAGATGACACGATTAGCAAACTACTACTTATCAGTAGATAAATTACACTGCTTTTTGTGGATGTATAAAATAATATTGACCATAATTATTCATAAGTAACACAATATTTATCTACAAAAATGCTCAACGTAATATGATATTTCTTTACATTTTTTTAGGTGTAAAAATGTCGTCACTCTGTTTATATTATTTTACACTGTGACTTGAAGCCCGGAGGCAGGTGTCTAATATCCATTACTCGAGTAACAAGTTGTCTATATTTACCTAGCATGGTGTGCCTGCTCTTTAAAACTAGGCTTGAAACGCGGTTTTGCGTGCATTTTTGTACAGTTTGTGATTTTTGGTTTGGATTTGGTACTATATTGGGTCAGATATACGATAGACGAATGCGTTTTCCTTTAAATAAATGCTATATGTACATAGACTGGGTAATTTGCTTTGTAGTTTGACTGAAAAGTTTTATATGATTGACATAAAATTATTTAGTCTTAAACCGAAATTTTTGCCCATTCCTTAACTAGTTAAGTAAGTAGTAGGTTATATTTTGTCAAGTAAGTAGATCTCAAGTTTTCAGTCGGACTGAAAACCCGAAAAGATATATGCAAACACCTTGTTTACAATTTAAAAGCTTCAAACTGCGGTACTATAATGCTAGGCGAGTACTTCCCATTAAGTATAAATTGTTTTCACATACATATATACATCAATCTACGACTTGCTCCAACCGCGGATGGGGCTTGCTACAACCAAAGAAGGCTTTTGAAACTTTTCTTGCAGCGGTGTATTTTCATACAACGAAATGCTGTTATAATTTTTACTCAGTATTTTCATCAGTCGTCAGTAATGAGATAGAAATGTCACTAAGATTAAATGGATTTCAACATTTACATGTATCAGTGATTTTGTGCATTCCTTACATCGTACCCCTCTAAGAACAATACATATTAATAAAAATACATTTAGTCAGTGTTTCTGAAATTATATTCAAATGACTTTATTCAAAACTATCATATGGATTTTGCGTTGTATTCATTTAATTATTCGCATTTCGATACTTTAGTTCCTTCGTACTCAAGGCTAAGCAAATCTCCGATACTCAGCGATTTTAGAAACTATTGAAGTTTGTACATTCGTCCCACGACTGTATCTATATGGCGGTAGACGCTCGAAGACTAAAATCGTAGAGTATCAGAGACTTGCATAGCTTTAGGTACGAAGGCAATGAATGAAATGACAGTTTTAAAAACATTTTTATCTGTAAATACAAATTTTAAAGCGGTTATTATACCGTGCTGGACGCCAGTACTGTTTGTAGTTTTTTACTTAAGCCGTCCCTAGACGATCAAGACTATTGCACAGTATTGTTTAGCGTTTTAAATGTGCAAAATTTTTGTCAGTTTCGATACAAGATTACATGCGGTTTTAATGTGCTAACTTATTGTGCAATATTATTGCAGATCTAGGAATGGCCTTAGACTGTAAAATCTTGATATACGAAGATGAAAAGATTTACACACTGTCAACGCATACCCGTGTATTTTACAAGATTTTATTATAAACATAAGCCGCAACGGGATAGCTACAATGTCATAATAAGCTAGATAAAATACCATAAGTTAAAAAAACATTTGACCAATGATAGTCCTTATGTCGAGGGGTAATAAGAGTCATAGTTGTGTAAATGCACAATCACATATCACAACAAGAAACGTGTTTGCACGCGTTGTCCTATTTATAGGTACTTTTAAAGCTCGATCTCCCGTTCTGGGAACGTTGGGATTTGCGCAAAATTCTGCAAAAATAATTTACCTTTTTTTTGAGTAAAAATAATCCTCAAATTAAACGAGAGAAGATTTTTTATGTAAGTGAAAATAGCACATAAAAAAATAAGGCTTACGGGAAAAACAAGTATATTATGAATTGTTAATAATTAAAATTCATTAAAAATTATAAGTTCCTTAATTTAACTTAACACCTGTAAACTATTTTGTTTTGGTTTATTTTTAAGAAACAAATAGTGCAATTTACAAAAACCTATCAAGAAATTTCTATGCCGCCGTAAGTAGTGTTTAACTTCTGTTAACCTAAGCAGTAAAACATTATAAAGCACATAAACATAAAATAAATAATACTGTATAAAATTTTACTACTAATAAAGACGGAAGCCATGTGACCAAACTGGGTCACATAGAAACGTCAGCGAAAAATCTTAATCATAAAATAATTAACGTAAACCCAAAGTAAAATATGAAACAGGGAGCGAAATTAAGTTGTCTTGAAAACCAGTACGAATTTAATTAGACGCAAAAACTCCGCAAAGATATTATTTATAATTCTCGGATGCCGTTTTTCAAGTTCTTTTAATTAAGACTAGCCGCGCTGAAGAGGTCTGTTTGAGGTCGTGTGAGGAAACTGAGAGCTGTTTTGCTAAGAAAATGTTATGTGAAATATGTTTTACGAATTTCTGTTTAAAATTTTAAGATCTCACTGGATAAGTAAATTAATATCAAATTTTCCATTCTTTTATTTGCCAAATAAAAATTTGAAATACTGATGATGACTTGCGCAAGAAAATCGATGTTAGGCATTCACAAATTATATTTGGTTACGGGTCCCGATACCCACAGCACAGTTTACCCGCGCGTGTTAGCGTGTAGACATCGATGTATTCACGGAGTTAGCGTCGTTTGTAGTAATATTCATACGTTATATGAGAAATAAATTATATTTATTTAATTGTATAAATGCCTTATTCATTTGTTAATCGTGTTGTATTTCTCGTTCTTATGGATTGAACGCGTGGGTTGCTGAAAAATTAAACCTTCAGTGTATTCAACAGAATTTTGCACAAATCCCAAATCCATTTGTTTCCTATCTAAATACTTAGACTCTCTCGATAGAACATGTATTATTAATGAAAATGACAGGTTATAACAAGTTCCAAGTACTTACAAATAGGTCTATAATTATGAATCTAAATTATAAAGACTAGTTGCCTTGAGGACATTTTATTTTGTTCTACAAAAATATTAGAAGACATTGTTTTGTGCCAATGAAATATGGACGAACGATTTTGAGGTTGGTAATAAAAATATAAATAAATATTTTTGGACAACCCCCACACGGCCATCTGATTCCAAACTAAGTAGAGCTTATACTATGGTAACCAGACAACTGATCAATATACTTATATACTTCTAAATTTATAAATACTAATACAGATAAATTTACAAACAGGCTCAGAACAAATAGTCATGCTGATCACACAAATATTTGTTCCAAGTCCACCTTCATACTAAGACTATAAGAAGTTTTTGAAATAAATAAACCGAATAAATATATACAATATATCCAACGATAACTAGAGCACTTTAACTTTCAATTTATGAACAATAAAATGTAAAAAAACTGGCCAAAATAATGGAATGAAAATATAAAAAAAAATTCTTCTATAAAAAATTGAAAGCCTGCATTTGATAAACACTGAAATCGTTTGTTGTTAAAACGAGACTCTCAAACAAACTCCGTGACTTGTGACCTTGTACAAGGATAAAGAAAAATATACCTACTTCAAATGAAAATGTCAGCAACAACAATATACGGAATTATATTTAGGTATAGCGCGAATAAAACATTTTGATACACGTGGTATAGAAACAATAATATCTTATGTTGTTAGGCAGTAGAGTCTAATTATAGAAGTTTCGGACCTTCTTGATACTTGAAACAAGTCAAATATAACCTTTACAAATCTAAGTCTGTACAAATTTCGTGGTATTTATTCAACTGTTAGTCAGAAATAAGTAATATTTAATATTTTTTGTTAGATGATTCTTTGACGAGCCCGCAGTTAGTCAACATGTTGACTTAAGGTCTAACCCCTTTTTCAATTCAGGAGTAGACCCGTGCCAAATTATTGGATATTTATAGGCTAAGTTGGTATGTCTTAGTAGATACTAAAGTACTTAGTAGATAACTAAATGATATTTTTTCGACCTCGTAAAACATTTTTTCGTAAAAAGAGCTGAGGATTCGTCACTATAATGAGTTGCGCGTATAAACGAGTACCTTGTGGTACAGACACTTAACTGTATCAAATTATGAGGAAACACTCATGAAAATGAAAACAAAGAGTTAAATTCCCCGAAACAACTTCCATCACAAACAATTTATGAAAATTAAAAACGTAATGAGTGAAATTACGGCATAATTTCCGATAAAACAGCAATTGAAAATGAAAATACAACTGAGCAGTGAGAGTCTATACTGATATTTGATTACAAAAGAAACGAAAATGCGATTTTTCTTATCGAAATGAATAGTCGTTGAAAAATGATTAGTTGTTTCAGATTTTAGAGAGTCTAAGGTCTGATTATTTTTTAAGACAAAGTGGTAAAATGTAGTGCCCAAGAATATGAGTTAGAGTGAGCATTCCGAGGACTATGTCGAGAACAGAATGAACTAAAGTAGCAAGACAAGAGGGGTTGATCCACCAACACGGGTTTATATTATTATCACATAATATATTATAACTAAGAAACAGAGGGAGAGATAACCTATCTCTTTTAAACAATGACTTTTATAGGATGGCAGTGGCAACTTATGACGTCATAGTCTACTATCGGTTATCGCATAGTCAATTCAAAGCGTTCATTCTTTTTATTATTGACGTTATTGAGGCAAGTAATTTTACTGTCATATAGAGTGAACGTATACCAATTGAAATAATAATAGTTAATGTTCAACAGCCTTCGTCGGAATTGACACAGTGGGAGGTAATTGGCGCTCTATTGTGTGTTATATTGATCACTGGTGGCCGCCCGCGACTTCGTTCATATGGGGGTTAGTTTTCCCGTTTCTACAACATTTGCAGTTGCTGCTCCGGTCCTACTAGTCATAGCGTGATGTTATATGTTATATGGCCTATAGCCTTCCTTAGCGTTCGAGTCAACAACCTCTTTAGCGTTATGCTGTACTAGAGGCTTCGCTCGCGTAAAAGTAAGAAAAAATAAAAAATGACTTTCATCCCCTATTTTCACCCCTCAGGAAATGATTTTCCAAAAACACTAAAAAGCTTACTAAAGCACGTGTTTATTTATTGCAAACGAAGATCTCAAAAGATGAGTTTCATGCTTCTAGCTACGGAAATGACGAACTTCCATACAAACTTTCATCCTCTATTTAACCCCCATAGGGGTGGATTACTGAAAACTCCCTTCTTAAGGGGTGACTAAATCGTAAAAGACCCCGTGTCCAAATTTCATATTTCTACCTTCTTTCGTTTAGGCTGTGCGATGATTTTATCCAGTCAATCAGTCAGACTCAGGACAAGTGATTATTATGTATAGCTAATAAATTTTTATAGATAGTGTTCATCGCAGAACAGCATAAAAGTAGGGTGAATTATCGGCTCTGTTTATTGGATACTTAATCATGTTGATGGATGACGAGGATAGGTTAATTCGTTTGTTTTGTCGATGGAACAAGCAAATTGAAAAGCCAATTGATAATGTTAGCGCGGTTTTCTACACACGATACCATAGTATTACTTTCAATTTAAATTAAACTTTACTTAAAAAACGTTAGCTCAATGCTTGATACTGGTATGCGCCCTTCCAGTAGATGTTTGCAGAAATTTATGATTGGGTTAAAAGAGTGACGAAAGATTAGGTAGGTAAGGTATATTCGAAACCAAATTTGGGATTTCAAATGGAATTAATTTTGGAAACCCGGAGAAGGAAGGAAAATCTTGTCCTAGGGTTAGGCAGAAATTTGACAAAAAGTATGTAATTTTTTGTAGTCAATTTATTGACAGATGAAACAAAGATCGAATGTATTATTAAATGTCCCTAGTCCACAATTTCATTGGCACAAAATAAACAAACAAAAAAATTTACATCCACCATTCAAAAGTCGTAGAAAGTTTCGTATAGAAAAATATAATTAGTATTCTAATAGTAATACGTTATACATACAACTTACATCTAAGTTAAGACAAGCGTATGACTTATGAATATAATACTGACTTAGTAGCCGCCGACTAGATGCTGTACAGAACACGTGCATTGTCCAAAAGCTTTAGAACTACGACGAAGAAGAGCTATAGTGTTTTTCAAAAACACTGTTGACGTTGTCATATACAAACTCTTTTCATTAAAATCTTTTTGTATCGAGGTGTTCGAAACATAATATTACGCATTTCTGTACCTCGATTCTCTACCACTATTGACTACCGACAACCGGCTAACTATCGAAATTTTGACATTTGGAATGTACTGCCAAAACATTTCTTACGACGTCCGTCAGAGGCGCTGATCAGATTTTCATACATTTCTCGATGACAGGTCGGTTGTCGGTAGTCGATAGTAATAGAGAATCGAGCTACTGAACACGTGCAATCCCCGAAAGCTTTAGAACTACGACGTGTAACAAATTCACATCGCTTTGAATCGGTATGCGATGCGTTTTGTTTTGGAAAAACTTGCTACCCTTCGAGTATGTATGACTTGCTTGGCTTATAATAAAATTTTGCAACTTTTGTAAAACGACTTGTCTTTACAGCTTATTAATGGACTATTTTTTATTTATTCTCGACGATCCGTCATTCACCATGTATTAAAGAAGAGTGAAGAAGAGCTATAGTGTCTTTCAAAAACACTGTTGACGTTGTCAAAAGCAAGCTCTTTTCATTAAAATCTTTTTGTATCGAGGTGTTTGAATCATAAATACGCATTACTGTACCTCGATTCTCTACCAATATCGACTACCGACAACCGGCTTGCTATCGAAATTTTGACATTTAGAATGTACTGCCAAAACATTTCCTACGATACCCGTCAGAGGCGCTGATCAGATTTTCATACATTTCTCGATGACAGGTCGGTTGTCGGTAGTCGATAGTAATAGAGAATCGAGCTACTGAACACGTGCAATCCCCGAAAGCTTTAGAACTACGACGTGTAACGAATGCAAATGCTTTGAATCGGTATGCGATGCGTTTTGTTTCGGAAAACTTGCTAAACTCTTGCAACATCTCTTAAATTTTCGACGTAGCAATCACAATGACTAGTAATTGTGGCGTATTAAAAGACTTTTTAATATCATAAATTTCGTGGCGATTATGTACTGTGCAATAACGCAAGAAAGTTATAAAAACCGTAAGTTTTTTGCTTGAAACTTTTACGCATTTCAAACGCGTATTTTACAAATCCTAGTAACAAGTTAGTCTTACTACACACATATTCGGGGCGGCATTAATCGGCCTACCTGGGCAACAAAACTGTATATGTGTAGATCAACCCGATCGGCACAAGCTGAACGAGTGAGTTGAGTCGGTTTTGTTGTTCAAGAAATATTGCCGTACCGAATATGTGTGTAGCAAGCCAGATAGTACTCAACATTTCTCCGCTAAATTACTACAAAGTCCAGTTATGGGAGTAGGGTCGGCGGCTTATTCTATAAACTGTCGGGATTTTAAATATGACTTCCCAATAGTTCTGTGATACCACTTATGTACTAAACACTCGAGAATTAGATATCATTTGTTCGATACAAATCTAGATACAATTTCAAATGATACACAATTTTCTTTCCTAATTATAGGAGCGGCCAGTTTATTCTAATTTCATTGAAACATCTTTAACTAAACCTTACTAAAAGTTTATAATATTGTAAAAATGACAATAGGTATAAAATTAAATGGCCCGGTATTTAAAAAAATTATACTTCAATAAAATCTATAATATTGATGTATAAACGAATACTAATAAAGTCACGTAAGATCGCAAGTACAGCTAGAAATCGTAGCCGTAGAAATTTGCAATAAATAAATAAAAATACAAAATATGGAGTGATAAAGACTTCAATCATTCCTACACCCACCAAGACAAACATTATTAACACTCTTTAACAAACTACAAATCTCAAATCTCACTCGAAGTCATTATCACTCAAGTCTCCAAGTCGCGTGGGCAGATGGCCGCTCCCAAACATGATCTATACTCGTGTTTTAAGTAATTAGCCTTAGTTAATCATTGTTAGTCATTCTTCATGAGGCTAGGTTACAAAGTACGCGTAAAAGAGCAATTTCATTAGCATTGGAAAGTAAGGTGGGACGAAGAAAAAAGACATGACTAGTCGAGCTCTTAAATGAATGAGCGCGATTTTAATTTGTTGCAATTTCTTACCGCTAATGATTTGTGAGACGGTTAACAAGAATAATCAATAATTAAATGCGTGGTTTTCTCAGTAGGAATAGCTTTATAACAAGCGATCTTTCAATAAAATTGACATTCAAAAGTGTCAATATTGACCATGATTTTTAAGAAAATGTTTTCAGCCAGGAAAGCTTTAAAAGATTTTAGTTAGAACATGAAAATGAATACATTTAAAAGTACACATCACAGAAAATTGTTCTTCGAGTTTCTGCAAGTAAATAAATAGCGACAATCAAATATTTATTTTATACTCAGACTATTAAAACTAATACCTAAAATGTAGATCGATACAACTTGTCACACCCACGACCACTTAATAAAATACATACATTGTAAACTGGCTATATCTCAAACATACTAAGTAATTACTTGTAACACGAGCTCAAGATAAATATAACAAGTATTCTAATGGAAAATTCTCATTATATTAACGATATTATTCATATTTGATACATTTACGATAAACCGAACAACATTTATTACGCTATCAAATTAAGAATGTAATTAGACAGGAATATTTTCGACAAGCATCAAATTAATTTGTACAGAGTCGCGTATTTTTTGTTCTTTCGTAATTTTTTTAGTCCCATATTCCGTAAAAATTCTTTCATAAGTTTTCCTCGTGTTTTGTTAGACGAAACCATTATGAACATTGTAATGTTTTGTTTCTATGAACATAGAGTCAGTTCAGTAGATTTCTTCTTCAATGTAATCGACTGACCGTTATAATAAATAAGTTACACACTTAAACGTTCTCCTAGGAATTACAAAGTCAAGCTGTAACCAACACTCAAGAAGGTTTTCGACGAAATGAAGGAAATCTCCGCAAAAATACTCTAAAGATATGAATTACAATGATATTCGCTAAACATTCAAAATTGTTAAATCTACTTACACTTAATTAAAGACTAGTAACAATAGTATTTTAGGAAAGGTTGTCATTACAAAATACATATAGCTTAGACACAGAACGGCATTTCAGAAATTGCCTTAACATTTGATTACAATTCTGAACATTAAACCACAACACATTCTATATGAAATAGAATGAAATCACACTAAACCTATCAGCAAAATACAAAATTGTTTTACATAACCTCAAAATTTCTAATGACATTTTTGGGGCATCATATTATTATTCAAAATGAACTAACAAGAAAAAATCTAAATTCTAATTCGAACAAAATGAACATTTGTGAATTTGGACAGCTGTACAACAAAGAATTTACTGAGCCATAATAAATGAAAGAATGGCATTATAGAACGAACAAAGACAGGCGAAAATATATCAAGTTCCGAAATAATGACGGAATCTTGTTAAAGGAATGAATGGATGGAATACAATAAATTTCAGCCTGATTTATACGAGTTTCTCGAATGAATACGAGACGACTACTTTACTTCTCGATTTTTGTTTATTTATAACGGTAATAAACCTTAGAGTAGACGTGAAACATGTGGAGGTGGAAACGATGCAAATAAAATTACTATTTGTATAGAAAAAACACTTATCCGAGATAAAATATTCACAGGTCTCTTTAAGGTCGTTCTCGTTCGTAATCATCTTAAGAGGAACAATTTTGGCTGTAATATTTTCCACAAAATAATTTTCCGTGATATTTTGACGTAAACGATTGAGGAAACGTCAGCCATTTTTTGTAGCACAATAAGGGATTTGTGAAAGTTAAATCGAATTATGTGCCGGCGATTCTTAGCTTGATCGAAAAATAACACTGACGTTGGAACAAAAACTTTGTCTTCATTCGAGAAACTTGTAATTTTATGAAACAAATCAGTGTCGAATGAATACTTATCAATAACATCGTATACTCAACAAAATTAACCTTAATATTTAACCAGTCAAACGTTATATTAGGAAAACTAAACGAAGATCTTGAAGTAAGGATCCTAGATAGAAAAAATACATCTTTTACGAAGAATTTCTCGTGCCTTTTAGAGTACGTGCAGGTTTTCGCATGACTTCGATTTAGAGATGTCGTTGATGCATATTTTCTGCAGCAACTCTCGTGCGATGCTCAATGATATATGAGTCCGAGAACTGGCTAGTTTCGACGGCTTTGCTTCCTATGACAAGGAAAAGAAATATAAACATTACTTTAGAAGCATATGAAATAAATTACTCTGACTTTTCGGCTGTGAAATAAACACTACTTTGACAATCTTAAGTGTATATTGCTAACATATTTTTTTAAATTAACTACTCACAACTTTTGACAGACTTAAAAATATCGAATCAGGAAATTCCACCACGTAACATATTATTAAGACAGATGATAAAATCTGTTTGCAAAATATTCTGAAGGAGTTCTAACTTCTAACGATTGCCATCCACCCTTAACTGTTAAAAGAACGAAGCTCTAAAAATGTATGGTCAAAATATGAGACAAAGGATCAAGAGAAAATACCTTTCATCGATGATAGGAAAAAAATAAAATTCCGACGTTTGATGCCAAAGTAGGGTCTAATATATAAGCTCTTTTATCTTTTACTTTGACAATAATTACGTACAACTTATATTTTGTCTTATAATGTCGTTTTTCGCCGTCAAGGTTGTCGTTTGCGATGTTTTATCGAGACAATGTTCTACATAAGTGTTTTTAATGTTGCGATTTGTGAGTGAGAGAGAATCATCTTGCTTTGTTAAGTAGCCATGTTATTTTTCTAGGCTAGGTTTATTAGAAAAGGACATATTTTTGGGATATTTACTTTGTTAGGCAACAGTCAATTCAACATGAACATCGATTAAAAAAGCCTAACATTGATTTTAGTCCTAGTACAGCCATATTTTTGGTACATATGACCTGTAACTGCATCGTTCTAGACAATGTATTGTATTATATTTTTTTCATGACATACCTGTTTTGTTTTCTTAGCCTGTTTCTTGTCTCTGCTCTCCTTCAGCCGGATCTGCTTGAGGATCCCCACGAGGAGTTCATCAACGTTGTGCTGGATACCTGATGATGTTTCTATGAACTTGCAGTCACGAGATGTCGCCAGTCCTTTGCCCTCTGTACGAAAAAAAGTAATTTAGTTTTAGCCGAATTTAAACCGTTTTACGAAAAAAAATTACATCAAAATTGCTTTAAAAAATACCAACACAATCAATTATTAAAAAAAACTTTCTTCTAGTCATTAAAAAAATATATTAGTTTTAAAATAGTTGCTTTTGATAACCATAACGAAAACGCATAGTTTAGCCTTACATTGAGGTAGAGATTTAGATCTGCAATTATTAGTCTGAAGCAGTCCAGAAATGACTGCGGCTTAGGGGACAGTTTGAATGTTCCTGATTTCATTACTAAAATTATAAGTACACAACAAAACAACTGACGTATAGCCTCAACATTCTCTACTCACCATTAGTAGACACCTGCCTAGCCCTCGCCAGGTCAGCTTTGTTCCCCACCAGCACCACGGTCCGTTCCACCGTGAACTGCTCCCTGGCCAGGTACGCGAGCAGTTCTGCAGCTCGACCGAACGAACTCTTGGCCACTACGGAGTACACCACCACGCAGGCATGAGGCTCGTAGGTCGACAGACAGTTTTCCACCTAGAGGAGACATTTTAGGTTACATTATTTTCAAAGTCAAAGTCAAAGACTTCGCCGACCTGTTTTTGTTTGTTTTTTTTGTTTTAAAAAGACAACTCCCGCACTAAGAATTGCTCTTGTGTCGCGGGGACTCTTACAAACATACAAACAACGGACACAAAGCACAACCAGACCCGAAGCAATTATTTGTGGATCGCACAAATAATTGCTCCGTGTGGGAATCGAACCCACGACCTCCCGTTGCAGTGGTATCGGCGTAGCGACCTAAACCACTGCGCCACGGAGGCAGTCACTAACCTACACTAAGAATTTGTATTATCACGTATTTCATGAATAAATGGACGCAAAATATAACACTGTGGTGCACCTGGTAACCCCTAAGCTACCACTTCATAATTTTATACAAAAACTTCTTTGATAAGGTAAGAAAATGCGGCATATTATTAGAATAATACCTACTAAATCTTAGTTACTGTAACTAATAAGGAAAAAAAATGTGTGTATTAAAACTAACACTCGTATTTTGGATATTATTGCCCTGATATGGTAAAATTCTTTCACTAATAAAAAGTACATTAGTTCCAACAGTCTACAATTTATCCAAAATTTTACACGAGCCTTATTCAGTAACTAGCTTCTGTTCCAATATTTTATTTTCAGTTAATAAATTGCGTAATAAAACTAACGCAAAGCCATTAAAACATCATCTATTTATAACAGCTCCCACGGTTCACAGATTAGCTAGTTTACATCTGGGGGCACGGAAGTGCCCCCGCAAGTCGAGCAAAAAAAAGCGGCACGGCCGTACCATCCTTTTCTCGAAGCAATTCGGGCTATTTTGGACCCCTCTTTAATGACGTTGTGGATAAAACAAGAAGCCTGAATTTCAGCAACTAATTATTTATTGTATAAACACGGTATATTCAAAATTTCAGTCAATTTGAACCAGTAGTTTAAGAATGACAACTTGTTAAAATTTTGAATTTTGTCACTCACTGATTCACTGACTCACTGACTCACTGACTCACCGATCATCAAAAGTCTAAGGTACTTCTAGCAGACTTAGAAGCTTCAAATTTAGAATACAAATAGGGTTTAGTGTCTTAATCATGGGAAAAATACAATATTTTCTAATTTCGGTCCAGTTTTCTAAATACACCAACTGCAACATTAACTTTGTAATCCCATATAAATGTATAAGATTACAAGATTACATTTGCAGTTAAGAATAATTACTACTGTAGAAAATAATAAATAATAGGTGTAGATAGGTACATACTATACGAGGCATAACGGGAGGGGATATAGGGTGGGTAAGGGTGTTTAGCCCATGAAAATGAAAAACATTCCCATAGGAAAATATGTTGAATTATAAGAAAAAACGTCTTTCCATACAAATTGGACTTATGTTCGTTCTACAAAAAGAAGTGAGATGCCACCAAAAACATTCTGTAAAAACGTCAAGTCTCGCAGCTCAGTCTTTCTGGCGTAAAAAGTGGTGAGATCTATATAATACCAAGTCGATTAATCTATTTCGTCTCTACTTAAAGGACCTTCTGTCTTAAGTTATTACATAAGTTATTATCATGCCAATATTCAAAATATTTTACGTTTAAAACAAATAGATCGACTTGGTCATCGCATGAAAACACAAATTCGCCATAAAAATTTCAGGAGCATTAACTTCTCGTCGTGCTGTGTAGTGTAATACATACAAATCATGCGATGGCCAGGGCGGTCTATTTGTTTTAAACGTAAAATATTTTTAATATTGGCATGATAATAACTTATGTAATAACTTAAGACAGAAGGTCCTTTAAGTAGAGACGAAATAGATTAATCGACTTGGTATTATATAGATCTCACCACTTTTTACGCCAGAAAGACTGAGCTGCGAGACTTGACGTTTTTACAGAATGTTTTTGGTGGCATTTAACTTATTCAAAAATACATCAGAGTTTTGCGTCCGAGCCCAATATTAGATTTTCCTATTGCCGTAACGAGTTCGTTTCGTTTTAATATTCTGGCTTATTCCCTAAACGACATAATGCGTTTCAAATTGGTTTTCCTTCAATATTTCTGTCGAGGTTTTGAGTTGTAACTTAGGATTGTTTTGAAACCGACTTTTTTGAATTATTACCTCCTTATGAGTTGTCATATTCTTAATTAAATTACAATGATTTGTAAAGTGTGTGCGGAGCGCAATATTCTACATGTTAAGTACCGTAAATATCATATCCGTGTAGATATTAAAATTGCTTGAAAAAATAGTTCCCTCAAGATACGCTTGGAGCGCTGATCAGTTTAAATACAAAATACCTCAATTTTTTTTTTATTTCCGCACTAAGCATTTCTCTTCCGTCGCGGTGACTTCTAAAAACATACAAACAACGGACACAAAGTACAACCAGACCCGAAACAATAATTTGTGGATCGCACAAATAAGTGTTCTGAGTGGGAACTGAACCCGACCTATGGTATCGGCGTGGCAACCTAAACCCACTGACCTACGTAGGCAGTCATAACTACTATGGTTCTCGGATAAATCGAAAGGTAATAATGGTCGTAGAAAACCGCCCCTAGATCTGGTCTATACTTTAAACTTAACTATATCTTACCATAGCTGTTTCGTGATCTTGTAACTAATACCAATTACCAATATTCAATTTACCTCAAGATTTAACAATGGCAGACAGTCTGGTACCTACATCATTGTGTGTAATACGATAATCTGTTGAAGATTTCAGAGTCAATGGCCGCTCGGTCAAAGCAAGCTTTTGTTATGAGAAGTTCGTGAAAACGTAGACATACGTAAGTTGATTAATAATGAGTACGTATTGTATTACATATCGCTCTTATTTATATTCAGCTGTTTAACTTAATTTAAAGCTTTTTAATGGCCGAATAGGAAAAGTATTAGGTGGGGCGAAAACATCTTTTCGCATTATAGTATGTATGAACTTGTAACAAAATCTTTTCTCTACACAAAAAAGCTCGATATTTGGGTAAGTACCTCACGAGCTCACTGAAAGAAACCTAAGGAACCGTGTACTCATTTTTGATTCTTGAAGCCCAAGTTTTTTTTTCCCCGACATAATATTAAGATTTTTTTGCTATGAATTTTTTTTATACCATACCGACGGCAAACAATAAGGTCCGGCTGATGGTAAACAGTTACCGTAACCTAGGGAACCATGCAACACCATAGGCATTAAATGTGCCACTTTAAAACCTATTTACTCCCTTCTTGATCACCTTTATACTGTTTAGTAATTACAAGCATGCTAGTTCATGAGATTAAGGACTAAGCCTTTTGACATTAAAATACTACATCACAAATTTACACGAAAATTGAAATAAAAGTAGGAAATTTCAGATAGCAATTCGTGTGTCAGTTGAAAATCGAACCTAAGACCCAAAAAAGGAGACAGAATAGAAAAATATACTCAAGAAATAAAACCTCAATAATTTGGTAGTCATATGACATGACTTACCAACATACCAAAAAAATAAAATCACCATATTTGTTAGCATCAGCTTGCTTAACTTACCGACATTTCTGTACTCGGATGATCAATGAATATCAGCTCAGATTCTTCTCCATCAAGAAGAACCGACACACTCTTCTCACCGAACTCGTCATCTGAAACAACACTGGCATATAAGTGTCGAGAATAACTACAAGTGTTATATGAAAGTGCTATAGTGGCTTGATTTGGAATACTCGGTACTATTCAATTGTTTTAGTATCGAGAGTGACAGTTAAAATGTACTTTGAAAAATAGTTTCTTCGGAATACGCTAGAGGCGTTGATCAGGGTTTCATACAAGAATTTTCGATAGCTACTCAATATGCCACCTGCCATATCCCGTATCTCAGTTGACAACTAGTGTACGTCAAATTGATGGACACTATTCAGTACATTGCTGCTTTGAAGTTACGTGTTAAACACTATAATCTAAGAAAGAAAACAATGTACGGCGTAATGGCTTTCAAATAGTTGTTAAGTTAAATTCGTGGTAGCCCCCCTGATAGTAATAAGAAATCATCTTTAACATTATGAAATCATTTATTTTTTATCAACTTCAAATCTATACTAATATTATAAAGCTGAAAAGTTTGTTTGTTTGTTTGAACGCGCTAATCTCGGGAACTACTGGTCCGATTTGAAAAATCTTTCAGTGTTAGATAGCCCATTTATTGAGGAAGGCTATAGGCTATATATCATCACGCTACGACCAATAGGAGCAGAGTACCAGTGAAAAATGTTACAAAAACGGGGAAAATTATGATTATCTTATGTGACGCAAGCGAAGTTGCGCGGGTCGGCTAGTCAGCTATAAAGACGCTATCAAAATTAAATGTATGGAAACTAGCGCCTGTAGCGTATTCCTAAGGAACTATATTTTAAAGTAAATTTTAAATGTGAAGCTCTCAATACTAAATCGATGCCATACTACCGAATGTAGAAAATCGCGCTAAAGGACTAGTGCTCAGTTATACCTATGTACTGAGTGAATGAGTTTAGTGAGGGACTATATGATTCGAGCACAATTTAGATTATCAGTGATCTAGTTGAGAGGATATCTTAATGACTGAATCGGGATTTTAATTATTCAAATAATGAAAGTGTTGAATAATGAATATTATTTGAATGAAATGTTTTTAATAGAGCACATTTATTTAAAAACCTATTGCGTGGATGCCTACGTCTTTTAATAGTCAGCAAGGTCTTATTAAGTCTGGTTTTAAAACTATTAATACAGCAAATATTATAAGATCATGACAATAATTTGCGTTGGTTGCGGTTGTACCTATTTATTTGGTGTCAAAACTGAAGCCGCCCGAACGTCTTTGTCTTAACGACTGTTATCATAATATTAGAGAGTACCCAGAACCAATTGTTCACACCGCTTAACTACCACTCATCGGCCACCCATCGATTAAATGTCCGCATCAAAAACTGCTTAACCTTTCGTTTACAAAGCCTGTGAAAGAATCTGTCTACGAGCGTAATTTTGTTATATCATTACTTATTAAAACTTTCTCCAAATAATAACTTTTCTTCCTAATTAAAAAGTTTAATTACAATAATTTCATCGTAGGTGTTACGTTTTATAATTGGTTTTATGTAACATTATATCAGTAAGCGCTGTTAGAAATTATCGGTAGTACAAGAATGTTATGGCTTCGTTATGGCTTTTCACACTAGCTTAGCGTTAACGCAGCGTTAGAACAGGAAAGGTATTTTGGTGATACTGGCAAGTGAACTAGATACACAGCTTAACCTCTCTATTATTACTGCAAATTAATAAGTTTCTAATTAATTACGTAATGTATAGCATGTAAATGAAAATAACTTGCTCTAATGAGTAGTGGAATTGTACGGCTAAATGGACGAAACCGACCGAAATAACGGGAAACCCCAATTCAACATTTAAGCCGCCATCCCCCTGAAGACATATAGATTTGACAATCATTGAAAACTATTCATTTATCATTTGTGGCATATTAAACTTTACGAACAAAATATATGTATGATTTTTTGTAGAAATCAAAATCAGATGAGAGAAATTCGAACATAGATTTTTTCAAATATCAGGAAATAAATAACGATGTTTTTTAAAGAGAAATGCCGTCAATTTAGTGTGAAACAGCTTTTACAATTGACTCATACAATCGTTAAAGAACTGAATACCTTTTAAAAGCGAATGCAGTAAGGTTTCCTCGGATTTACCTTAATTGAACCCTCGTTCAAAGAATTTTATTCATCACGCCTACAGCCTATTATGGGACGTGCAGAGGTGTAACACCCACGTTACGTTAGCTATTTCGAGGTGTATGTTCATTCAATTTTCTCATAGTTTACGGAGATATTTTTACTGGGCACTTGACAAAAATAATTTTTCAATGGAATGAAACCGAAACGCGTTTTTATTGTAGAAAAGTGGCGCTAAAAAGCGTACTTGGACAATTTAAAGATCAAGAAATGTTTCCTTTATTGTCAACAACCGAGATTGACGTTTATATACGCCCTCCAAACGATGGCTACGTTCAACTGTGATATCGCTAGGCGGTCACCCATCTATGAAATATCCTCGCCTAAGGCGGTTTAACCCTGAAACTTTTACAAGTCTGAATATAAAAAACCTTCGGATAACGTAATCCTATGACCAAGTATTGTATAAAAGTATTTTCCTAGGAAAACGAGTATTAATCGGGTTAGCCTGGTGGTAGAACGCTTGCATTATTAAACTAAGTTTTATGATAAAACCTGTTTTATAAACAGAAAGGATAAACTAGAATTTATAGGCGAGATTATTTCAGCACTTTTAAGCTTTTTGACCATTATTATATGGTTGTTTTTGAATTTAAATCTGTGGTCACGCCGCTATTATTGCGTCGGGAGGTCGTGGGTTCGATTCCCACACGAAAATTATTTGTGCGATCCACAAGTATTTGTTTCAAGTCTGTTTGTACTTTTTATCCGTTGTTTATATTATTATGTTTGTTAAAGTCCCCGCGACACAAGAGCGTTTCTTAGTCTTTTTACAAGAAACAAATGAAAATAAATGTGCTCAGTTTGGTAAAGTGGATGTTATTATAATAAATTATGATACTATATTTGGATATGGATGAATGATATCACAGGGGCAGGTAATTAATTGAGAATGTTATGTAGGTATAGTAAAACTATTCCCGATGTGAAAGAATTTAAAATATTCTGTAATATTTATTACCAATGTAGACGAAAAGTCTAGTAGTAGTCTTTTTCATTAATATAATCGTATTTTATAAATGCCTACTAAAAAGTAAAATAAACACATCTATATTTTATATTTATGGTTCCTATTTTTGAAAAGCAGAACTAAGAGGAGCCATTAATTTTTATTATCTAACAAATATTATCTACGTTTTATAAAAAAGCATTAAGTATATCGCACTGAAAGAAAATAGTACACATAGTCATCTTATTATTTCAAAAAGGAAGAAATTACAGCAACGTCTTGAAAAGTTATGTAGTTTATAAAAAGCAGAAGAAGAAATAAAGCGCGCAAGTATAAACAATTCGCAACTAATTTTAATTTACATATTTAAAACAGACAATTAACTACTTGGAACCATTTGTATGAAAAAACCGTCACACTAAAAGCAGATTTTTAATATTATTTTAAATTAAAAATTGCCAGAAAGGTAAGCAATAACCAATCGTCTATTTAAAAGCATTTTAGAAAAGCTTATAATTTTTACATTTTATTGAAACAGTACAATCATTAAGCGTTTAATATTCATTAAAAAAAAGACAAACTAATCACATTCATGTATTATTTTTAAGCAATATATTTAATTTTTAATCGCCGCAAACTTAAAAAAAAAATACGCGAACCTCAAACGAAATTGAAATAGGAAGCGTTCTATTTCACAACACAGAGTCACAAACATTTAGACAAGGTGATTTGTGTTAAAAGTATAGAAGTGACACACGTATTACCCCTTTCTGAGGCACATTTAGCGATAGTTTATCTATTCGATAGCGTTGAAACTCATATAAAAATGATAGTTTGAATAGATAAACTACTGATAAATGTGCTTCAGGAATGAGGCATTAAAGGTGACATAACTTACCACGTTTAGCTTCATCATAGAAAGCATCAAAAAGAAGGTTTGTTATTTACAGAAGAGCTAGCAGCCACACATGTGCTTATACTAAGTAGCTAGATGAAGACGAGAGCGGAATTTCGTAACACAGTAGATTTTGTTCTACGTTTTAAGAAGAAAGTATGCATAAGAATTAAGGAATTTTTAAAATAAAAGCAGCAGGAAACAAAAGCTTTATTATTTTTTAAATTTTGCTTTAAAAAAATTCTATGACAGTATTTTTTATGAATAGTAAAGTAAGTAAATGCTATTGAACTGAATTAATGACGACGAAGAAGACGTTTAAACTAAGAAAATGTTTATTAATTTTTGGTCAAAATATATTATTAGCTTCACTAAAATATGGAAAAGCAAAAATCTTTGCATAATTTAGTCTAAGCTCAAAATTCTGTATCTTTTGTGAAAGTGACATATCTGTAAACAACTCGGAACAATACAGATGTTTGAAACAGTTGGTATTGTGAAGATTTGTATTGAAACGTAACACATTATGGCAATACGTTTTATAAACCAAGTTGATCAAAGAAAGTTGAAAGATAATTTTGGATTATGTACACAATAAAATACAATTCAAAAACGTCGTATGTTGTTTTTTATTTGGTTGCTTTTTATAGCCTTTTTCTATTTGCCAATGGTAATTTAGAATAGGAACATATTGTAACACAAGTGCAAAAACGACGTAAGTGGTCTTATATGGATTGCAACTTGTAACTTTTTTCTATTGAACTTGCGAAAATGCCCATTTTTGCACCATAGATATTGTGATATTATTATTGTGAAAAAAGGACTTAAGTGACTTAATATAGTTATAAAATGCCTTCCAATCTCATGATTTTTTGTTCTAAAGATATGAGGTTTAAAGTAAGTTACATCATTTTTGAAATTGCTTCGACTTTCTACAAAACTTTTCCGGCATGCTTTATTACAAGTAAAGTCTAATATACAGCAAATTTAATTACGCATGTCACTAATTAAACATAATTAAAATTTTGTCGACGCGTAATTTTCTATAACATCAAAGTATCAATCCTTTTCAGGATACTTATTAGAATTTAGCCTCATTGAGTAATTAATGAGTTGGAAGGATCAGTGTTTTTAATTACACAAAAACGAATTCAATTGAAAGAACGTCGTTCTCTGAAAAATGGCTTAATTTGGCTTCTAATTTTCGCTAGAGACTACCCGAATGAAATTTTCATTTGCTTTTCTTAGAAAAGTAATTATTTTTCACATAAAAGTACCTGTGACTATGTTTTGTGAAGCTAAAAGATTTGATATCTTGCATTACCCTTGAAATTCTTTGATTATTTATGCATGTAGATGTAAAAGATGTTTCAAATGAGACTGCATTAATATTGTAAAATGTTAAAAGGATTTTTTTACTTTATTCAAAAGATTTAGAGACGTGTAATTACATTATGAATGGATTTTAGAGGTCTAAAACCTTTTTCGCTTGTATTTCTAACAAATAATTCAAATCAGTGTAGTGCTTTCATCAGAGACCGAAAAAGGTCAAGTAATGTCAGCTTTATAATATTCTATCGACACTGTTTGCTCTTGTATTACTTCTTTAAAGGTAAGAACGTTAATGAACCGATTTTTATGCTACTGTTTGTTATTTAATTAAGTATAAAATGGCTTTACATTGGTTATGACGCTAATTTTAATCGAGTTTCATTTATTTAGGGACACAAACAGTTACACACTTAACAACAAATATTTACAGTTTTTTTTAAGTTTTACCGAAATGTTTTCCAGTTAACGGTAAAAACACTTTACCTCTACAAAAACACCTCTTTAAAACGCAATTTTATGCTTCAAATCAATACAAATAATTCAAGAAATATTTCCACTACATTAATAGTCTCAAGTCAATCGTAGCACGGAGAATTTCATTTATTAGTTGCTCAGAATAGATCAATATTAAGAACAAGTCGTCTATCTCGAAGCTTCGGCTATTTGTTCAAATATTTCACTGCTAATACCTTCGTAATTAAAGCGATAGAATTCGCAACTATCTTAATAATGAAGAAACATTTAGTTGTCTTTAAAACAACTGTCTGAAACTTACTGAGTTATTTGTCGTATTTACGGCTTTTGACATATTAAGGACTGTACTTTTAAAAGACATCGACGGTATTACGATTATTATCTACAGTCGGTACTATCTAGTATCGAAAGTTTGACATTTAAAATGTACTGTGAATATAGTTCCTACAACGGCTGCTAGAGGCGCTGAACAGGTTTCCATACAAAAGTTATCGATAGTTACCCGGTTTTAGATAATCGATAGTGGTAGATAATTGCGCTATACGAGGGGCAATTATGTACCACTGCTGCATTTTTAACATTTGTTCTAATTTTGTCACTATGTCGTAAAATTTTTATTTTTGTATGAAAATCTGATCAGCGCCCCTAGTAGATTTGACGAGAACTATTTTCTATAAGTAATTTGAAATGTCAAACGCTCACTAGTCGATAGTACCGATGATAAAAAAAACTGATTTTAAACGTGCCTTCCGAAGCAGGGAGTCTCTGAGCTCAGATGCTACTAAACGAACACCCATCCATGGAATTTCCGCGCCAAGAGCTGTTGTAAAAAGAATGCAACAAAAAACAACTGCACTTAAATTAAATTGCAGCCATATTAAAAAGCTGTACATAAACAAGATATTTCAATATTATACTAAAATTGAAACATGAAAGTGTTTCAGTAATCCGCTCTCATCCCGCACTAACCAAAGCTTAACATTTCAGCCCTCTACATTAATATTTAATATATTTTCTCTTTATATAAAATATTTACATTCATAATGTATGTTTTAGAATCTGTCTCACCTAAAAGTATCAAACAGCTTTACGATTATTAACGGTACTGTACGATATTTCGAGAACCAAATAGTTTTCTTAAAATTATGCCTAAATAATTATATAAAACATTGTTCATCATCTCTATTGTATTTTATAAGAGCAATTTTTTGACGAAAAATTTGGATTGTCTTACTATGAAAACGATACGATAAAGTTACGAATTTTTTTTTATGAATAAATACAAACTAGTAGATAAGCTATTTGATACTTATTTGGAGGTGATAAAACAGGTAACAGTTTTGTCGATTAGAAAGTTGAAAACAGTTCTGCATGTTGGTTTGAATAAATTTTCGTTTTGCTTGTCATCCCACAGCGATTTTTTTTTATTCTAGAATCTTTCATATTTTACCGGTAGGTACATTTCACCTAAGAACATTATATAAGTGTATTCTCTTGTCATTCTTTTACGTATTCACCGATTTAGGCAACTTTTGTCAAAGTGATACATTATAAACCGGGCAATGACTTAGACTAGATTTTTTTCCGCCAGCGGAACCGCAGCTACAATTTCGCATACCAAAAAAATAGCATTAGATCATCGAAATTATATCCACTCAATTAGAATTATGAAGGTAAATTAGTACATAATATATTCCATCGTTATATCCAATAAGTTAATAACTCATATCATGTGGTTACCTATCGTTAGTTTACACGCCAATAAACTGCTAAATGCGGCTGAATTGTGCTCCATCGTCGAACAAGTCAACACTGCTGTTTGCATGGGATTCATCAATTAATATTTAGTTAAACCGTACTTAATCGTACATGTACTTACGTATGTACGCAGTTACAAATTGTGTGCCTATAGAAAAGTCTATCTCGATAAGCATTTTACTGTGGTCCTTTAATTTGATACAGAACCTTAGCACGATTAATCTAGATTATTGTTAATATTTCTGTGTTTGAAACTACTTCTCGATTGCGATCAAACGGTTCAATCGTTTTGAACAAAATTTGGCAAACGACTAGATTATATCGTAAGGAAACATTCCAACAGAAGCAAACTTGGGTTTCAAATATTAAATTCATAAAGTTCTGAAAGCAATAAAATTGCTACGAAAGACTAAAAAAATATAGTATAAAGAACAGGTTTGTAAGTTTGTTCCCAAATAACTGATTTGGGCAACAATAAAAAACAATTTACGGCAAGTTTTATACATTCTCCAGTATTTTTACATGTTATACTTTTTATTACTATAGTTCGTTTACAATCAATAACAAAAAAAAACCTTTAGGACCCTATTATTTAGCCAATGATCTATGTCTATAAATATCTACATACTACTTATATGAGTAAGTGTCCATTTTACGTACTTTTTTATGCTTGTTTTCATGGCTGAACCAGTTGATTTTGATAAAATTTTGCATTATAATAAGTAAAAATCCGAAAGCAAACAAATACATCTTTCTAAAATAGAAAATGAACCTATGAACACGCTATTGACAATATAATGACGTCATACCTTCAAACTGACAAATTAATATTACCAAACTCTCAAACAGTATCCCACTATTATTACTATTGATGTCTTCAGAAACTTCCTTCAATGCCAACTACTATGTCAAACATTCAAAGCTACATAGTATAATTTGAGTTGAAACACGAAACAATTATTTAGTAACCGCTCCGATAATTGAGAGGACTTAGTAATTACTGTAAGACAATACTAACCTCCGGTTTTTGAGGTACATTTAGCGGTAGTTTATCTATTCAATAACGTTTTTTTTGTATGAGTTTTAACGCTATTGAATAGATAAACTACCGCTAAATGTACCTAAGAGACGGTATGTGGTTAGTTTTAGATTTCTTTCGGTAGCTTAAGATATAAATAACTTTAGTAAAATAGGTAGACTGGAAAAAACAAAAAAAATTGCGATAGTATCGAATTTTGTAGTCTGAATGTCAAATATTCAATGCATTTTGCTGAACGATTATGAATATAATATTAGAAATATAGTATAAAGAAGCGTCATGAATTGTTATTGGGGTAGTATCGAATTCCTGTCTGAACGATTATGAAAAATGTTTGATAGAATTTGATGGTTACTGTAAAATTGTTCTGTTATAACATACATTTCTAAAAACATTTGTATTATATGTAAAACTCTCGATCAATTTATTTGAAGTAAGTAAAATATAAACGAAAAATTACAAAATGCATTTTATAACTATTGATGTTTTGTAAACATACAAATCTTATCAAACTTGCATTTGAATCGCTCCTATAAAAATCTTCTTTAAGCTTATTAACTCATAATAATCGTAATACAAACTACGTAATCTCAAAAAAGAATAGACAATACAAGAGATTTTCTGAAAAGTTTTATCCACAAACAAATAAAACCTTTTCGCGCGATGAGTTTCCTCCGAAGCTAAAAAATCTTGTTTTTCATCTTAATTCGGTGTGAAAAAAAAGATTTACTTTGTATAAAAGCTTCTAAACACCCGAATAGAGTAACAAACTCGTTTTATCTTGGCTTTTATCAACTATAAGTGTTCGAAAGTGCTTCCCCATTAGGCTGTTTACCGGTGAAAAATTTATGACCTTTGCCTGCTACGTTTTTAGGTTAAGTGTCAAAATGACAGTTGAGAAATATTATTTTGAGGTTATGTCATTAAGTTAAGTTGTTGTCCATTTTCTTTTAGTTTTTATAGTGTTGGACATTGTTTTAGGTTACCTACTTTAGTACTAGTAAAGTGTTTATTGAGCGTATTGATTGTTTGTCTCGAAATGTAACTAGTTACTTGAAAAGATTTTAATATATAGAAGTTTAAATCAAAATACATGCCGTCTGGTAGGTGACAACAAAAACGTTTTGACATTTTGGTATAAAAAAATTCAACATACATTTTCATCGGCCATTTTATTTTCACAAAAGACCCATCATAGTTTTATAACAAAGAACATACGTAGTTTTAGGCAGATTTGAGCCCTGCATACAAGCAGCAATATTGGCAAGCGCGACTAAAAAGCTGTCACTATTCCAAAAACACAATAGCGCAGGTCAAACGCATGACAATAAAACGAATAATAAGATACCCTATACATCGTCGCTATAACTTTTTTAAATAGATAACACGATACAAAACAATTTGTAAATAATATTGTCGAAAATATAAAAAACTAATAAACCTCAGATTTCAAAGGTGAAATTAGTGACCAGTAGAAGTTCTTTTATCTGCCAATATGTAACAATAATTTCAAAACGTTATATTAGTATGTAAGTCCCCAACGCGCACTTGGCCAGCGTGGTAGACTCAAGGCCTAACCCTTCCCTCGTTTGGGAGGAGACCTTTGCCCAGCAGTGGGGCAGTAATGGGTTAAAAAAAATAGTATGTTAAAGATATATATTGTGCTAGTAAATCCAAAGAATAAGTAATTATTATGATCAGCAGAAATCACTTTTTATTCACAGGGTCTTGTATGATCAATTAATAAATATTGGGCGTCTACAACAATTTTCTAAATAAAACCGAAATGTCAAACGTTCAAAACAAAAGTGACACCAGTATTGAAAGTTCATAATCCCGTAACATTATTTTCCCGCCAATATTTGACAGTACTATCAAATTCCAACATGGCGCCAACAACGGAATGCCAATACCCTGAAGGTTGGCTATCAATTTAATTAATATTATAATCTTGCGTTTTAATATCAGCCAGTTCGCTGCGGATTAGATTAGAAAACTTTCGGTTTGAATATTCAACGTTTTATACATATTTTGTTTAATAATAATGCAGTCTTATAAATATGTTAAAGTTCAGTTATTATTATCCAAAATAAAAAATATGTGGTTTATTATACACTAGCTTCTACACAGGTATAATATACTGTTTAAAAAAAAATCTCAGGAAAAAGTACTATTTTGTATAAATACAGGTCTTATACTATCTGTGTACCAAATTTCATTAAAATCCGGTTAGTAGTTTTTACGTCAAGAAGTAACAAACACACATATCCATCCTCATTAACGTAAGCATTTGATTTAATATACATTATCACGCCTTATTCCCATGGGAGACTTCATACATTGTTAATTATTTAAACACATAAATTGTATGAAACGGAAATTAAGTATTGTTTGGCTATTTGTGGCTGATTGCCAAAAGTGTCTGAAATCCTCTACTGCTCTATCCATTTATCACCAGAATGCTGTATCGTAAAGATGAGTCTTTTGCCAATATCGTGTACTCTTTTACGAGGCTTTGATTTCAGGCCACCCCTAGAATACGACCCTGATCAATAATTTGCTCAAAGTAGCGGATATAATAACGATGTTGACGTTCATTTTAGGTATTTATTGAGCAATAATTTTATTTAAGGTTTGTATCTAAACTGTAAAATTATAATTATACATATAGTAAAATTTAGCGTCAACACAAGTTCGAACTTTTTTTATTTATTGAAAGCAACCCTATTGCAAGATATGTAGCTATAAGATCTAAAGGTGGCTTTAGACTGACTTAAGTGCCTAACATACAACCTATCACTGCACTACCGAGTTAAGTACATTTTTTTTTATTAAAGTACCAAGTAATTCCCACCAATCTACATCCTCCCTAACACAGAACACCACGTAAAACAAGTTTCCATAATCCATAGTAAAACCGTCTACCGGATATGACATGCGCGTCATAGGCCTCGCACCGGATCCGACGTGCTATTGACAGCTCGGAACCCGACCAGTGACGTCACCGACCAGCCTACACCGACAACGTGTTGTTTGTTATTTATCGCAAAATATGACGTCATGTTAATAGGCTCATTTGAATAGAGAATAAATTGTTAGCGGGGCCTTTCTGCTGCTGAAAACTGGCAACCAAGAAAGGGTGAACATGACTCAAAATATCTACAATTTAGTACAGATTTTTTGAGATTTCGCTACGAGAAACACTTTCCGGTAAATCATCCTTGGCAATATAATAAGAAACCAACTTTTGAATAGTCTTTCTCTAAATATAATCTATCGTCCAGTCACATAAAAAAATGAATATTAATTGGTTCAGCAGTTAAGTCCTAGAAAGATATCGCGATTGCTAGAATTGATTTAGATTGCTAATGATTGTAGTTAGGGATTGAACACAGTTTTTAACGTATGTGTAAATATAATATTTTATTAAAGTCCAAATACGGTACTTTCAAAATCCGCCCAAAAATATTTTAACTTAATAAATAATTCCTACAAAAGGATGCATTAAAAAAATGGTTAGTCATCGTTTAGTTAACCACATACGGCACAATAATAACCGAAACGATATACCCTAATATATAGCTTCCAAAAGTCTATGAATTCATAACCTCAAAATGTAATCCAATCTCCTTTACGGAAAGTTATTGATTGTGTAGTTTGAGAAGGTTTCCCCCTATTAATCTAACAGCAAGCAATTTTATTCGTTATTCTATACAAGTTAAGGTTCATTTTCTGAATGACAAGCACTGTGGGATGACGAGACAAAAAATATATCATTTTATTCTTCAGAAAGACCTTCATCGTGTGAAAAATATATCAATGAGATAAGAGTCATGTATGCAGTACAGTAACTTAAGACATTTGTCATAATAATCCTCTTATACTAGAAAATAATGTTCGAATTAACCTTTCTTTTGTAAAATATGTTTTAAATCTTTTATTTACAATACAATTTATAATTTCTTTATTTTAAAATATAGTATTACTAAATAGTTTTTTCAGTAGCATGCTTAAAGATGCACATGCTTTGAAAGGAGGTAGCATGCTTATTTTAAGCTTATGCATTTCAGCATGCATGTCATCTAAGTCAATCGGAAGTAAAATTAATTTCAGAATTTTCTTTTTTTTATTTCTTGGAAATTGTGTTATTAAGGTGTGCAATGGGCCTGATTCACCATTTAATGAAAATATCTACGAAATAAATAAAAACAAATGTATAAAAGGAAACTGTCGATATTTCGTTAAATTAAATAATTAACGCTTTGTAGTGAAACAGGCCATAAAATACAAAAAAAAAATGTGCAAGGAAGTCCAATAACAAAAAGGTCTGTAATTTAGCCGAAAAAAAAATAAAACCGAAAGGTCTTCATAACTTTGTGGAGACGAAAAATTTGAATAAGGAAACCATAACAAAGAGTACACAAACAGGTTCTTATAAAAAAGAAAAAAGTTTTCGGGAGTAAATAAAGGCGGGAAGTTGTGTTTGTGACGTCACAGTTGTGTAGTAAACTTACCCAGGCTTGCGTCGTAAGTGTTCATGTACTCTGACGTCATAAATTGTGAGACAAGGGCTGTTTTGCCAACGCCCGCGTCGCCGAGCAAAACCACCCTGTATTTTGGTATCTGCAATGGAAAGTGACATATTAGAAGGTTTTGTTCAGGTTGGTTATCTGAAAAAAGTGAGGTTGCTGGAGAAAATAAAGTGATTTACGCTTTCTTTAGTACTTTTCTCGAGCTTGGAATAGTTCCATTTATTTTATGGCTGATATAAGTTTCTTACGTGAATGTTTATAGGTTTAACGATAGCATAATTATTGTTTTTAAATTCTCGCGACTAGTAGTCTAGACGCGGGTCTTATACGCGATTGACCACGGTCGTTGTAATGCGATCGAAACGTCGGGCAGCAAATAAGGTATCCTAACCTTTAAATTTTCAATCGCGTATAAGACCCGTTGCATTATAATATTATGAGCATAATTATTTTCTTAGTCTTAGGACCTTATTTTACAATGATAAGATTTTTCATAGATCTACATCTATATCATCTAAAGCTCATATTATCCGTTTTAGGGTTTCTTTAAATACAGTTGGCACCTTCTTACACTAAGTAATGCCTTTCACTGACACACGGAACAATCATTTGTGCGATCCACAAATAATTGTTGCGGGTCTGGTTGTACTTTGAGTCCATTGTTTGCATGTTTGTAAAAGTCCCCGCGGTACAAGAACAATTCTTTGTGCGGGAGTTTTCTTTAAAAAAAAAGGAAAACATCCCATATATCACACGTCATTCTTTCATCACGCTGTTTCAAATTTATCTTCTTCATCACGTCTTTTATGTTCAAAGGTAAGGACGGTATTATATAAAATACACCCTAATTTAACCATATTTTATATTAGTCCTAAGTAATATAGAACGACCGCATTGCAATCAACTGGACACCACTTTAAATAAGTATATTATATACCAATCAATAATCATAATTAAAATCGCCATTTGACATCAAAACTACACGCCAGTCTCAATTAATCATGAACACAAACAACACAGGTATTCATCGGTCCATTTTGATAATTATCAGCGCGATACTCTCGTTACACACTCTGAATCAATTACGTTAATTTGACGTATGGATTGAGCTTCGGACTTAATGAGAGGCGTGGACAGAGATTGACAACTTTATTGCTAAATAAAATAATTTTTACCTATTACTGTCCCACTACTAAGAAAAGGTCTCTTCCCGGAATGAGAAATAAGTTAAGCCTTAAGTCCACTATGTGTGCACGGTCTTGTCGGGCACTATAAGTATTAAAATAACTTTAATTTTTTTATTGGCTTTGTTGGCAAGGTGTAGCCTGTTTATCAATTTGGGAAAGAAATTTTCGAAATTAGGAAAAAATCAATAGTTTTTATACTATCACGACTTGTACACGTAATATTATAATGCAACGGCTCTTAAATTCGATCGAAATTTAAATTGGTCACAGTAACCACTGCAATGGCTGATGCAATCCGATTAAAACGTTGCGTCGGATAAACAAATGAGGCTTCGCAACCTTTAATCTTCGATCGCGTTTAAGCCCTGCATTATAACGTTAAACGCAATAGTTTTTTACCCTATGCCACATTTTAGAATTGCTTATCAATAATAACAGCATTTTAGAAAATAAATTCCATTAGTAATTAAATGTAGTGATTCAATGATTTCTCTAAACAAATCGCGTGTGTCACGTGGAAAATGTTTGTCATCCCTGACAAAAGCAAATGGTATGCTAATTGGTCACGCAAGCGAACCTCTATGTCATTTAGTAGTTATTTACTGTGATTTGAATATTAAAGAGCTTTAGTTTAGATTTTACATGTTTTGATTGAAGGGATTTGTAGCAAAACATTTATTTTTAAAAATAAATTAAATCTATCTAAAGATCTGAAACTGGTTTAAGAGTAGAACCAGAATAAAACGGCGATGTTAGTAAAAGTTAAAATAATTGATATGTTATTTTTATGTTAATAGGACGATTTGACATGGATTAATTAACCAAAGTACGAGTTTATACCATGATGGAAACTGAAACACTACATAATTATGGATTAACTATATGATGGGAAGAATCAGGTTATGCACCATAGGTATGGTGCATTCATACCCACAAGATATCCGACAAATCGTCGAGTTAATATTGTGAATATTCTAATCGACAATAGAGAAATAGCACTTTACCACAACCCAATCTCAAGTGAGCCTACTTGAGAACTGACCCCGAGACCTTACAATCAACAGCCGTTTATACATACTACTGCTCGGACCACAAAAACGATAAACATATTGTTATGCATGTTTAGAGCCGTTTAATTACAGTCGGTACTTTCCCTTATATTATAACATAACTGTCGACCTGTTAACGCTTCGATCATCATTAATCCGGGTGTCGAGCGAGGATTACACCACTAAATGGCTAGCAGATCTTATCAGGGCTTGACTTAGCGGCCATTTTGTTGTACAGGCACGACATAATAGGAATAATGTAGTCAATTCTTGTTTAATTGTGGTTTTTACTGGTAAAACGTAGAATACATGACATATTTTTTCGTTGGTGTGTATTTAATTAAAATACTCTTAGTTACGCTAGATAAGTGTTGAAAAATATAAGATTACGCGTCGCCTCTACTGATAAATGTTAAGCCTCCTATTAGTTATCTCACCCTAACTTTTCTCCCAAATAAGTTGGAGTAGGCTAGACCGAATGCTACTAGTATTTATAGTATTTTACATACAGCGACTTATGTTAGCTGTGTTTGAAAACGACAATCACAACCTTCATAAAACAATATCCCAAAAAAACTAAATTAGTTAATAATAATATTAGTAAAGGCTAAAACATTTAAACGTATCAAAGCTATGAGACTCAAGTAATGTGCTACGAATGCTACGACCGTGACTACAAACGAAGTATGCTACGATAATGCTACGAGCGTAGCAGCACGCGAAGTATGCTACGAACTACGCGCACGTCACATTGCTTTGAGATTGAATTAATTCTATACAATTTAGCTTTCTATTTTAAGTTTAATAAATCAACATAGAGTCTAAAAACTTTTCTAATAAATTAACACATAAACCAAGACCCTAATTTGAATCAAACACATTTCTATTAAGATTTAACCCACGTCACGATTCGTACCGAAAGCGGGCCTAAAACAATAAATCAGTACAGAACTTTGAACGAACACGATTAATTTTAAATGACCTATTAGTGACCAGGACTCGGGAGGCTTCCCTTGAATCCTTTGTGACCTCTCCCTCTTTGGAGGTTGTTAAATTTTTACATATTTAAGTCCCTGAAGGGAAAAAATGGTCATTTTTCTTCAATATAAATTTAAATTAACCTCTCGGCGGTGAATAAAATTTGATGGATAGAAACAACAGCTTAAGATGTGAATTTTCTTTGTGTGCGGTATTTATTAGATTTGTGTGATGTTCAATTTATTGTGTTATGTCGAGGCGGTACATTTGATGTCGTTACGTGGAGATTGTGTAAACGCTCGTATCTTGATATTTGGGTAGGTATACAATATTATGCTTTATCAAAACTGTACTGTTTTAAAAAGCCTTATTATATGTATTTCGTCGAACATTTCATACCATAAATTTTTTTTCACGTATACTTTCGATTGTATTTATCACAAAGAGTGCAGCTTTAAATTTATAGCTTTTTTATCCGAGCTAGTGGTACCCAAAAAATATAATTATCATTTTAGGCATGTCATATTCGAGAATGTTACCAAAGATTTCTATCCATCATCTATATGCTATTCATTGTCTATCTATCTATCTTTATATATAAAAATGAATTGCTGTACGTTAGTCTCGCTAAAACTTGTGAACGACTAAAACGATTTGGCTAATTTTGGTCTTGAATTGTTTGTGGAAGTCCAGAGAAGGTGTAAAAGGTGAATCAATTTAAAAATGCGCCGTTTAGCCGTGCTGCGCGGGTCAGCTAGTTAGAGATATTTACGACAAACTGGCGAATTCAAACTATAATTTACTGAATAGTACCTATAACTTGCAACCCATAAATCAGCTGGCCTGTTTGTTTACTCAATAAATCTTACCGGATCGAGTTCATCTTCATCAGGCGTGTCGAGGCTGGCAGAGTCCACGGGCCGGTATCCTGAACAGCAGGAACCATCGAACGGTGACCTGTCCGACGCTCTGAGGACAAGGAAATATATTGTTTAGTATTATATTATCTATTCTACATACATAAATAACATCACTATTATACCCAAAAGTGCCGGCAATGGTGAATGCATCTACGTTTCACGATTTATAATGTAAGATCTATAAAATAGAAGGCGAGTCTGTTGCCTTAGTACGCTTATTTTTAAGGACTAAAGACTTGTGAGAGGGAACTATGGTACCGACCACAATGATGATGAATTAAGTATTAATTAAATTAACTGACTTAAAAATGAAGAGGGATGTTTTTAATTATTTGCCTATTCAATAGTTGTACATTTTTTTGTAATTAATGTCCTCCTTATTTCTGATTCCAAAAATGAAGAATAGAGTTTTATAAATATATTTTATAACCAAAACTCTACAATATCAAAACAAAGGGAAAACAAAAAACAGTTTAACATTGTTCTATTTTGATGTTTTTGTAGTGTGAACCTCGTAAAGGCAGCCAAGTGGCCAAACATTCATCTGTCAGTTACAGCTGTTGTGTTAACCGTAAAGCCTCCTTTTCTCTACCTATCATAATATCTATGTTTATACACCATAATATACTTAGCCTCAATTTTACCAGCTCTAAATAAGTATTGGTTAGTTTATCAGCTAGGTTATTTTCATTTTTGTATATTCCACATCATTTATTAGATAGGTTATCCGACACTTACCCATAACTCATGAAATTGAATTATATAATTGTTATTGTAATGTTTAATTAATGTTGTCTTGGCGATATTTGGTCACACTGAGCAAAGGCATTTTCTTTTCACAATTTTAACGTTTAACTTTCATCTCCAAAAAAATACCATCACACACCTTTACGTAAATTTAGGGTATCTCTACACAGAAGACATCAGCGTCGCCTTTTACTAAAATTAAGTAACCGACGTCAAAACAAATAAATTTTATGACACGCATTTATATTAAATAGCAAATGAAAGTTTTCTTTTAGGAATTGTCTTCAAAAGTAATTTAACACAATCCACAACTTCCTTTTACCCTGTCATGAAAATACGGGATAACTATGACAAAACGGTAAAGAAACATTATCGAAGTAATATAAGTTTGTTTATTACAGAAGTCTAGCCAGTAACAGCTTTAAGTCTAGACGAGACGAATAATTACAAACAAGGGAAGTTTAGAAATTCCCGCAGGACGCCCGGGATGGTGCAGCCAAACATTATTTTTTATTTTTATTGAAAAATCTTTGTCATCGGATTTCTTAGAACTTTGTAGCTGAAAGTTTTAAATTACTAGTCTTTTATTTTTTATAATCATGCTACATTAAACCTCGGTAACATATTATATATAATAAAGATAAAATAAGTATGTGTTTTTGCTAGAGTAACTATAAAACTACGAATTTGATTTTGATGAAAATTGATTGTGTGACATATTTATTTCCTGGCAATTACATTTACAACCTTTTGAGATACTTATCTTATTATGATCTCTTTTAACCTTAGTAAACATTCAAAACACCTCTGGAGATATTGTTTTAACAGATTTCAGATTTATTTACTTACTGAAGGATATAAAATCTGAGCAGTACGAAAAGGTAGACTATTTCAGTGGAATAAATAAGTAAAAGCATTTTTATATCATGAAAGTAAATCTGTAGTCTGTAGTCTGATCAAGGGTGTTTAAAATTACTGGGACATTAATATTTTCAAGCGCGAAAAGTGGGTGTTCTTTTATAGATCTCTGCCTTCATCTTCATCAGTATGAAAGACTATCCAACTATCGAAAATAATGCTAAGTACCAGCGTTATAAGAGGTCATTGACACTATACGTCTTCAAGATACAGAGAAAAACACCGGTATTAAGGTTACCTCTTATTCTGGGACAAAGCCTTCGACTAAAATAGATCTCACCCAGATTTATAACCAGATCTAAATAAGACGTTACCTCATTTTTTATAATAGGTGAACTACGAAAATGTGGTCTAAGCGTTGTCTTAAACAGCCTGAGGCCCTGAATCTTAGGTTACAGGGTCTATTCCACGCGGGAAAGCGTTCTTTAAGACTTTTAATAAGGTTTTCTTTATCTTAGATAATATAAGTGAGACACCGGAACTACGATACAATTATAACATACTAGTATATGTAACTGCATACCTGATACAAGGTTTAAGCAAGGTTCATGATGTTTTCATCAAGTAATCATCGTGTCTTATGCACTGATCTTCAAAAAGCCTGGATGGTTGTGATCTAACGACGTCCTATTTAAGATGTTTAACCCTACAATATATATGTACCTATATACACCAGGTACATATAAAAGCATTAATCTGAAAAGTACAAACATAAATGTCTCGGCGTGTTATTTATTCGCGTGCGTATTTGTGCTAAGTGAATTGCTATTGTTTGGCCCACGGCGGACGCATTAATCTTATTTACCTTCAGTTCAAATGTACATTAATACTTGTTTCTATTCAATTTATGCTTTTCGTATATATTTTTGGGTTAATTTCGATAGAATTTGTGAATTATGTTACGTGGAAATTACTAACTGGTCAAACTAATGTTGAAATAATTGATGTATTTCTGTTGTGACTGATTCAATTTGTAACTAAATAATTTGTGTTTTTTGGGTACGGTTTTTCACGCATTTGTTCTCCGTACTCACTCATAGTTTTATTTGACCGAGCCGTGAGTTTTCCTCGATTGTAGGTTGTATTAGTGTGTTCAAAGGCTAAAGCATCAGCAATCAAATTGTTAAAAAGGTGGAATTTGACTCAGGTAACTAATAATAGTAGTATGGTTCATAACGATTGTCTAATGCGTTGGTCTATAAAATTAGCGACCTCAATCAAAATTAAATCAAGAATGATGAAAGACCATAATATATTTACTATTGAGCAGTTCTAACGTACCTAATCTTAACAAACACTTATAAGAAAAAAAGTTTATTAATGTTTCTTTGAAATATATCTTAAGTATGTCCATAAAATCTTATTTGTTCTTCATATGTACACTGTCCCATTCTCTCCTCTAACTTTGAAAGAATGTCTGATATTGAATAAAAAAGGTTGTTCCTAAACAAATGCATATTTACGTCCCGTAGGTCGAAGTTGTTCTACATTGAATATTAAAAAGTTATTGAAGATCAAGGAAAGAATCTTTTGACCGCAAAAGTTTTATATCTTTTTTGACATAGTGTGAATTTAATATTTATCGTTTGATCCCTACATTATTCTTAGGAAAGCTAGTGTGTTAAAGACCTGCAGTACAATTCCTTTTGTGCTATCATAGGTATGTTATAACTTTCGTGTCAAAATTCTCGCACATAAAGTATCCTTGAAAAAAAAAACGTAGTTTTAGCGAGACAAGCTGAGGCTGGTGGTAATTTTTTCATTTAATATTTGTCAATAGTTACTGAATAAACATATCAACAGGCATATTCATTCATTATATATTATATTATACCTGTTGAGTCACCTTCAAATAAATAAATTATGCACGTCGAAACATTATTAAAACTTATGGTAGGTATATGATACCTACCATAAGTTTTGCGACGGCACATACCATATTCACAAGTTAACTGCAAAACAACTTTATAGTAACAAATAATAAAAATGTAATGTATGCCTGCATATAATACTCGTAGGTACTTTGTCTGTGTGTATTTGTTTTATTACAAGACATAAAGACACGTTTTACCCAAGGCTACTAAAGACTAAAATAAGAACATCGAATCGATATTTTTTTCGCCACACCCTTGATTATTTAGGCATAGCGTTCGAAACCTATTTATAACTTAGGCAGTGTTAATATCTCTTTAAAATTCTGGACAAATTTTTAAGACCAAGTAAAACCGAAAAAAAGTAATGATACTAATTGTGTTTTCATGAATAAGTAACCTACATATTTCTCATAAATCCTCGCTTATTGTATCCAAAGATTCACTTGATTATATTTTATGATCATATTTTCTATTTATCCTACAAGACTCACTGCACAAGTCTACTATTGTACAGTTTATCAAGTATCCTGATAAGTGACAATAACATGGACTAACAAATAATTTGATTTGATTCGAAGTTGAGCCTGTCAACCGCAACCGCAAGACCAAAAGAATAAGATGTTAAAAGTTACAGAAATTTGACCATAACTAAGATGGAGTACCTCAACATATTCCAAATCAATCAATAAAGATAACTTACTACAAACAGCAACTGAACAAAACTTTGACTATCACGGAAATCGGCAACAAACTCTACCAACTCATTTACGATAATATATTACGCGATAAAACTATTTTGATTTTCGTTTGATTTATTTTTTGGTGTTATAACAAAGGGTGCTCTTGGCCGTACTCCAAGGCGCCTTCAGCCAAATATTGAGGATAGAGGCTTGAGAATAAACCTTGACCCGTTAGAGCTTGTAGGAAACAATAAGCATGATTTATTGTGCTGTGTGTATCGGAAGGCAATTGGCTTTTAGAGAAAGAATCTTGGCACTTAATACACTTGTAATATAAAACTACTCTTTATTTGATTATCTCTACGGTCTGAGCAGCAAATACGACTATGCTATGTCTACTCCGACGCGTAGGAACTATACGTTCCCAAATTTTATTCAGACTTCTATCGTCGTAATTTCCTTTGATAAATCTACGTGACGCGTCAAAAATTTGCTTAGTATACGATAAGGGTATTAACACACGAGACTTTATAGATGTATTCGCAAACTTGTTTGTGCAATATTATGCATACAAAAATCTTGTATTAATTGTGTTACTATTTTCTATTTTTAAAACAGTTTTCACACTCGCGTGGCGCTTCCTTGAATTCTGGAAGGAGACGGTAATCTAGGAGCAGTGGAACATTATACAATATTATTAAAACAAGAATTAACGCGCAAAAATAATAAACATAAAATCAGAACATCAAGCAATTCGAGAAAAAAATAGGTGAAAATCTTTAGGCGCAGATTACGTTCATTTGCAGTGCCACTTTCAGCCAGCAGTGGTTTCATGATGCCTGAAAGTGTAATTGTCCTAACCGAATAAAATGATTACTTTATGCACTTAGATATCCACTCTTGTTAAATTACCAATGCTAATAGTATGAGCTAGTACCCAACTAGCACACAAGCTGCTTATACAGTCGTTATACAGCCTGATAGTTGCATAAGAGTCGTTCAAATGCTGTACAATTCTCTATAAGTTGTATACTAGCTATTTTAAAAACCCTTTAACAGCTAGGCGGGACAGTAGCCGTTTAGTAGGAAACTAATGACTTATAGTGATATATGAGCATGTAATTGCATCGCTAGACAGCCTAGGGAAGTATAACTGAGTTAATGGAATCTTCTATAACACCGTTAACTGTATAAGGGGACTTTAGGAGATAAAGGAGTTTAAACGGAGTTATGCGTTGCGCTTATAGCGCTCAAGAGCGTAAATAAGCTTTTTGTAATGCCTTAGGTTCTATAACAGATTTTTTTAGGGCTAGTGTATTACTCATCTATAAAAGAGTTGCGTAGGTCTTTAATAGCGCCTTGAGCGTTATATCAGATATTTATATGGCTTCTGTACGGCAAATAGATGTTTAAGGTATCATTCGAAACATTTTTACAGCCATGGGGATTACAGAATTATGTTAAGCACCTAAAGCGCTATAACCGAGTAATATACCTTTATACTAAAGCTTAAAATTATTATCATAATATATTTACATAAATAAAATTTTATATAATTACATAAAATAAAAAAAATAAATAAAATAAATAAAATAAAAAAATAAATAAAATAAATAAAATAAATAAAATAAATAAAATAAATAAAATAAATAAAATAAATAAAATAAATAAAATAAATAAAATAAATAAAATAAATAAAATAAATAAAATAAATAAAATAAATAAAATAAATAAAATAAATAAAATAAATAAAATAAATAAAATAAATAAAATAAATAAAATAAATAAAATAAATAAAATAAATAAAATAAATAAAATAAATAAAATAAATAAAATAAATAAAATAAATAAAATAAATAAAATAAATAAAATAAATAAAATAAATAAAATAAATAAAATAAATAAAATAAATAAAATAAATAAAATAAATAAAATAAATAAAATAAATAAAATAAATAAAATAAATAAAATAAATAAAATAAATAAAATAAATAAAATAAATAAAATAAATAAAATAAATAAAATAAATAAAATAAATAAAATAAATAAAATAAATAAAATAAATGAATCAAACTATTTTAATATTCAACGACTGACCCCTAAAAGTACGAGTAAAATGCTGGTGTGCGACCAAAACAATTATATTGAAGCACTCCTATGCCACAACTGCAGAACCTTGAGGTCTACAACAGCAAACACTAGAGCCTTTGTACAGCTTAAGGCGCTAGAGCAGATGTAACCAACTCTGAGAGATGCTTGATCGAGACGCCATTACAGCATTTGGTAAACATATTTTTTGAGGTTATTACGATCTTTTGAAGATCATATAAATCTATAGCCTGGTAACGTTAACATGATTAAAATCATTTTTTATTACCTATAACCCTAATTAAACTATCTGTAACCCTCAAAGTCTTATTTATGTTCAAAATACAATTTCCAAATCCACATATCTATATAATTTTGCATTTAAAACTGAATATTTTGAGGGCGCATGAAAATATTGACGATAATATACATATATATTGACAGCAAACTGGCACTCGCACTTTCATATCACGTACACAAAGAAATAAAAGCGATAGACTACTTGTTATTTTCATAATCCAATCCGTAAAAATAAAATGTCTCCTCATTTGTCACTGATGATTCATTTTAATACAATATATTTAGTTTACACCATAATAAACCGACCATATTACTAATTTAGAGCGTTAGCATTTATAACCGTTACACAGTAGCGCTAAAATAAGGTAAAGGTGGTATAATCGCGCTGCAAGAGCTTTTTCGAACGCTCGTGGCGCTAACCACCTCTGTACAACAGCTGGTAAGCGCCACGAAGCTGCGAAAAAGCTCTTGTAGCGCGATTATACCACCTTCATCTTATTTTAGCGCTCCTGTATTACTACTATACTACGTACTATTATAATTACTATTTACGACCACTGTAGATCCAATGTCGAGCTATAAGCTGGACAGTATGGGCCTATTTGACGCTACAAGAGATCTGTAGCCGCTTATAGAACCACTATACTTCTTACTAAGGAGCCTAAGGCGTTATAAAAATCCTTTAACCGGCCATTGTGCAGCTTGTTATAGCGCTTGTGTGCTAGTTGGGTAAGCCTTACCTAGCGTAAACCGTTCACAAACTAGGGCGGTTCATTTACCTTTCAAATCTTTTGTCGCGAATGCTAATAGGTGATGATCGATCGTTTGGCTTGTCACCCTTTATGGAAATTAGTGGAGTCACTAAAACGGCCAAATTTAGGGCCAGGGCATTGACCTCAGTGACTTTGATATGTGGCTTTCATGTGAAAATTTAGTGGGAAATTAATTGGACGTATGTCGGTTTTGTGGCACGGTATTGTAATGGAAATTGCTTGTAATGAGGCATTTAAAGCATGTTTTTACCTATTTAGTAGAATGAGCTACAATAATTCGGATTTATGCTTTCGTTTCTTTAACATTGTTAAGTCATGATTAACGTGGAAATTGATTTTTGGTTTCTTGTTTCTTTAAGTAAATTCTGTATTGGAACATATTTATTTGTGTAATCTTTAATTAAACTACGGTGTATTTATTTCGAAATAATGTAGCCAAAACGACCTTTATAAAATAAAATTTTGTTTGATTTAAAACAGTAGTATGTGACGTTGTATTCGCTATTCATGACTATACCAACATTCGTTTAAATTATTTTATATGTATTTCCTTTAATATAGTCAATAATTCCAGGAACCTTGAAACCAGCGTGTTTTAATCTCAATAGTGAATAGTTCATTAATTACAATTATCAGAGACAGTTACACCATAAATCATGAAGACAGCTTCACGTCGCTTCTCTTAGTTGATTACTTAAAACCTCTTTCTTAAGGTGAAACTCATTCTTTTATAGAAGTTGCAAAGTAATTAAAATAGTGGAGTAAAACACTGACCAGTTTTCGGAACTTATTACCTACTAGCTGACCCGCGCAATTTCGCTTGCGTCACATAAGAGAGAATAGGCGAAATTTTTCTCCGTTTTTGTAACATTTTATACTGGTACTCTGCTCCTTTCAGTCGAAGCGTGATGGTATATAGCCTATAGCCTTCCTCGATAAATGGGCTTTCTAACACTGAAGAAATATTTTTTTTTTCTAAAAAATTTTTCAAATCGGACCAGTAGTTCTTGAGATTAGCGCGTTCAAACAAACAAACTCTTCAGCTTTATAATATTAGTATAGATTAGCTAGCCATACTTCGGCAAACGGATTTTTTTTAATAGAAGCCTAAGATTTCGTATCTTCAACTAATTTCATGCACAAATATACCAAAGTCGGTTCAGTTTAAGCACTGAAAGGGAAACAATACCCTGTAAAATCTTTCTGTGGTCGAAGCTAGTGATACATACACAAAAGTATTTAATCCTTGTCAAAGAAACTCGATAGCAAAAAAAGTAATAAGAAAGATGATTAACGTTTTTAATCCTAGCTAAGCCATGCATCTGTATCGGTCTATGGTGGCTAATGAGAAATGTCAGGCATTGCAATGATGTTCCTTTGAACCCGGTATTTTATCACATCGAGTAAGATCAAACGAGCTATTACGATGTGGTTTGTAACTGATGGTCTAATCGAAGATATTAATAGTTAATTACTTTTTATATGACTGTTTGATTTTGTTAGTTTATTTTTGAAATGTTACTTCTTTTGGCGATTGTACGGATTTAAAAGAACGAATACAAAATAAAGTTAAATTGGGTATTGCTTGATGCTTATAATAGCTGACGGGCTCGGCATCATTGGTCGGCTGCCGGGCATTGCCGGGCTGCACTGCTCGGGCAGACATTGGTTGAGTACAAAATTCCATTCTGTTATGAGACGCACAAAGCCAGTTGCACTCACCTCCTCACGATCAGTAAATTATAATTCTCTGGGGGTAAGTAATGTATATCGCAGTCACCCCATAGATGGGTGGTGTTTCAACTGAACGTCTCTATGTTTCGGAGGGCAAGTAAAATGTCGGTCCTGGTTTTTGTAAACGAAGAACAGAGTCGTTAAGCCATATCAAAGGGGTGCCGGGTGACTTGAACAACTTTGACACTAGATTGCCTACATACCATAGGTATTATAAAAAAAAGTACAGTCGAATTGAGAACCTCCTCTTTTTTAAATCGGTTAAAAAAGGTTTTATTTACGCTCTCTATGTTTTTTTTTGTAGCTAGTGAGCCGTGTAAGCGCAACAAACAGACTTTCTTTATGTTTTACATTTAAAGATTCTGCGAGTTCTTTACACATACCAAAATATTTTTACAGTATCGTAGTCCCTCAGCTGTGCGTAACAAAGTGTTCGACGAAAACTTGGACTTAAAACTTTCCTCGTAGTTTGTGAGAAGTTACGATTTAACAGGTCGACTTCCAGACTTTTATTGTTATGGAACATCGAACCGGGTGCGAACAGTTCGCGGATTTTCGTGTTTAATGCTAGTATTTTGTTAAGGAAATTTATAAATTAACTGCATTCACAGGTTGGTTAGTGATTTATTGTTGAGTTAGGGAGTAGTATTTCACACTATTTTAAGTTAGTAGTTTATAAGTGAATTGAAAAACTGAGTAACTAAACGTTTCCAGGTCAGTTATCCGCTTAGACTCTACCATTCGAACCGGTTGTAAATTCAGTATTGTATAATAGCAGTGATAGCCGAGTGGTATAAGTTGACACCTCCTACGCAAGTGGTCGCAGGTTCGAACCCGAGGCAACACACCAATGACTTTTCGAAGTTATGTGTGTATTAGAAATAATTGTCACGTGCTCCAACGGTGAAGGAAAACATCGTGAGGAAACCTTGCATGCCTAAAAATTTGTTTAATACATTTATTGAGGGCATGCAAAGTCCCCAACCCGCACTTGGCCAGCGTGGTGGACTCAAGGCCCAACCCCTCCCTCATTACGGGAGGAGACCCTTGCCCAGCAGTGGGACAGTAATGGGTTAAATTTATTTATTTATTTTTATAAAAACTATTTCGTTGAATTAATTGCAGGTACTTTTTTATATACCTAACCTAACTGTCATCATAGATATTTTTTTGTCTTTTTATTAAAATGTCTACACTGTTACTAAGTCTCTGTTCTTATTAAAAAAGTTTTGTGTTTATTTCAAACACTGTCAACGTTCCTCGAATCTAATATAACTGTCAAGTTCATTCTCAACTTTTATAAAGATCAATAAAACTTAGAAGTTTTGTAAGACGTTATCTGTTAAATTATAATTTTTAAATCTGATGACACGTTTAAAGTAGCTTTGAGTTTCTTACCCGTTCTTGTAACTCTTTGGTTTTTTTAATGCTGACAATTATTGTTAGCTTTAATCTCGGAAGCCATTAAATTATACGTTTAATTTATGAGAATAACATAATTTTGATTCTAAATTCAAACAAAAATAATATGTTTAATAAAAAACAAAAAAATTTAAAAGGCAGTATAGTATAGGAAGTATTTTGTTGTAAACCTCGCTCGTGGTCGCGTGAAAAACCAACGCTTAGACACTATCTCTAATCACTACAATACTTTGCTTCTTCTTCTTGTCGTATGGTTAGTGGTCAACCTAGTGTCAAAGTTATTCAAGCCGCCTGAAGACCTTTGACGTGACTTAACGAATGTTATCTTAATAGACAACCGGGATCGACTTCTGACGTGCCCTCCGAAGCATGGAGACGCACAGTTCAAATACCACTATGCGGTCACCCATCCATGGAATGACCGCGTCAAGCGTTGCTTAACTCACAAATCGTTTACCGATCGGTGAGCGCAACTGGCTACAAGCGGCTGCAATATATGTTATAAAAAAACAAGTAAAATATTGCCATTCACTAAGTTTTAAGTATACAAGTTTGTAAGGCTTGTTTTTTATTGGAGCAAGTTCGATCGATGTCCGGAGCAGTGTACCGCGAAACGAACGTGTTATTTGTGGGCTTGTCGCTAGATAGAGGTTTGGTCACGAGTCAAGCGAGACTACCGGTAAATCTGGCTCTCTTTTTCTGCTGGATTTATTGTAGTTCTTGTGTTAATATAGATTGTAATGTCTGTCATGTTGGCAGATGACAGATCTCTACATTGACCTCACATAGTGGTACATAATGGCAAAAAATAAAGAAATACTGTAAAACAACACCACTATGTCGATACCACTATGTCGGGAGGTCGTGGGTTCGATTCCCGCACGGGACAATTACTTGTGCGATCCACAAATAATTGTTTCGGGTCTGGTTGTGCTTTGTGTCCGTTGTTTGTATGTTTGTAAAAGTCCCCGCGACACAAGAGCAATTCTTAGTGCGGGAGTTGTCTTTTTTAGAAAAAAAAAAAAAAAGATATTTTTGACACAGTTAAGACATTGCTATATACCGAACACGTTACGACCATTTAAATAATAATACCTTTTCAAATAACTTACTCGACCCGGAAATCAAACCCAATAGCCCAGTACATACCACAAAAGCTGTAAACCATCATATCGCCAATGATAACACATAAAACATTGAAATAAATCAGTTTTTTTATGAGAAATCTACAAATTACCACTGAATTTTGTTTACAGGTTTTCTCGTTACGGTGTGAACATCACAAATAATCTTAAACATTTAAAATACAGCAATTTAACTTAACACGGAAGTCTAACCTTAACGTGGCGTCGTTTCGCTCCTCGCATCGGTTTTCCGGACGAGTCCATATCAATATCGCGCTTCAACAATTCCAATTATTATGTAGGTATACACCGAATACGTATTATATTAGACCAGCGTATCATCGTTTTAGCATTGTTTAACATACATACATAAAATCACGCCTTATCCCTGTAAGGGAGAACAGAAAACAAAATGCTACATCCACTACTAACTGCTTTTGCTCCATCTACATTTATTTCATACTGGCTGACCCGCGCAACTTCGCTTGCGTCACATAAGAGGGAACGGGTCATAATTTTCCCCGTTTTTGTAACATTTTTTACTGTCACTCTGCTCCTATTGATCGTAGCTTAATGATATATAGCCTATAGCCTTTCCGATAAATGGGCTATCTAACACTGAAATAAGTTTTCGAATCGGACCAGTAGTTCCTGAGATTAGCGCGCTCAAACAAGCTTTATAATATTAGTATAAATTTAAACGTTTACATGTTCACCATTCAGCAAACTGATAAGTACCTTCTTTGAGGAATTAGGAAAACGCCTCATGATCTGCTGCCCTACGGCAGTCATAACGTGTCATTTAACTGTGATGATATGAGAGTTCACCGACTGCAAACTGCAGACTACAGACCGCGTACTGCCAACCGCGTACTGCAAACCGCAGACTGCGCCATGCTTCACATTAACATACTTGTCGCTCGATAAGTGCAGTTTTTGCCGGAACAGAATATCACACACATATATCAATACTATAATTTATAGCGACATATATTATGTAAATCAAGCACAGTTATACCATCATTACCACTTAAAATAAATTACATTTTCTATACGCTATTTTATACTCCATTCACGTCCGCAAAACAAACTAACCCACCCAGTAATAAAAGGAAATAGTGATTGAATCGCTTATACACACTGAACTGAAAGAACCACTAAAGTCTAAATGAAAGCCACTTTACCCACTAACAAGTTTAAATTGCCTCTCTGAAGCCATTAAGGCGGTAAATTCACGGATTGCAATAGGTAAAAAAATACGAAATAAGAGTTTCCAGAACTATATGAAGACGTGGGAAGGATGTTAAATAGTTGTTGTAATAAGTTGGAAGTATTCGTAGGATTGTATGCTCTCCTACTTGGTACTTTGAGGTCATACTTGTTCGTGTTTCGGTACCTCGATTCTCTACCACTATCGACTACCGACAACCGAACTGTCATCGAGAAATTTTGTATGAAAATCTGATCAGCACCTCTGACGGGCGTCGTAGGAAACATTTGGCAGTACATTCTAAATGTCAAATATCGATAGCTAGCCGGTTGTCGGTAGTCGATAGTGGTAGAGAATCGAGCTACCGAAACAACTATTTATATCAATATCAATACTAAAGAGTTTTTAAAAATGTCAAAAAAAAAACGTCAGCTTCAATATTAAAAGAAATTCGCTATAAAACATAAGCGTGGCATCAATTTCTTCCATCATGACTGAAGCACCACTTGTGAATACTTCACTTGCTTATAACGAGTCGCTCGGGTGAACGCTCAATAAATCTGAATTTCTTGTAAACAATCGAGTTTCGGTATAAGGCTGCGTTTCCACTGAAGATGGTAAAAGAGTGATGAGTAGGAAGTAAATAAAAAAGGCACCATTGCCATTTACCAATTTTGTGAGAAAAACTGATCAGCACTCGTAGCGCGGTAGGAACGAATTTTTAATTATCTGTTAAATTATCAGTTCTTGATATTCAATAGTAAGAGTGTAAAAAATCGCGCTGTTAGACATAATAATAATTGCGTTTTTCACGGTTTTGCTTTACTATTATTTAGGGTTGTTATTTATTGCAGTAGCACTGATTTGCACAGCCCCGTTAGCGCACAAATTTACATCCCCTAATTCAGCTCCTTAGTGATTGATTTATGAAAAAGAGACTGAATTAAACACCGGGTCTCCAATCGCTTTTGAAGTTTAGCATGAAGGTACCACGCTAAAGTGCCGCAGTACCAATTTTTTGCATTTTATATAAGTCTGATTGCAACAGGCAATAATTCGTGTAAATCATCAGGCTTTAGTCAACAAAGTAAAGCACTAACTCTCAGTATAACTTGAATAATGAACGGTGAACGAACGACCGGTGTAAGCAATTACTGAGTGAGCGACTGAATGATTCAGTTCACGGGAAGACAAACTGTCATATTTTTCTCAGTAGTATAATCTAATTGCAACAAGCAATAATTCGTGTAAATCAGGCTTTAGTCAATAAAGTAAAGCACTAACTCTCAGTATAACTTGAATAATGAACGGTGAACGAACGACCGGTGTAAGCAATTACTGAGTGAGCGACTGAATGAGTCACTTCACGGGAACGCGGTGCGGTTTATTGTCTAAGTTCGTGGTATGAGGTGTTGCATTGAGTTCTCAAGCTTGTTAGGGATCAATAGTTAAGGCGAATCGGCAGTGTTTTAGGAATTTGGTTGTTAGTTAAAGGCGGTTTCAGGTAATGGTAAATTAATTTGCTTTATACGGAACTATTGCTAACCCCTGGTTTCTGAGTACATTTAGCGGTAGTTTATCTATTCAATAGCGTTTTTATGAGTTACAACGCTATTGAATAAACGTAATGTAAGCGTCATTAGTTATATAGTTTTCTGACTCTTTCATTCAATTTTGAAACTGTTTAGGAGTGAAAAAGACAGCATTGTATAAAATGCTACATTTATTATATTAATATTGGAAATTAACAATTTTAAAATCATCGCTAACTCTGACCGGTATTGCAATCGAATAACAAACGAGATGTTCATTTAAAAAATGCATTTTTAACTATTACTTGATATTGGAAATAAAGAAATAAAAACTGAAATAAGAAGAATCAGAATAAGAATTGAAGAAGAAAAATAATTGGAAATAAAGAAGAATCTTAATCAGATCTTGGTCCTAGACAAATTGAAAAAGGCTTAAACCTTTTTTTTTTCTTAGACGTTAAAAAAAGATTTAAGCAACACCTTTTTCCAATATACGTCATATACATTCAACTTACACTTTCCTTTCAAGTTAAATAAAATTTGTTTACTTATTAGGGTGAACAGCATTTGTCCTTTGCCCGTCATTATGTCTATTGTTGTCTTCCACTACGTAATCAAGTCGAACAGTAAGTAGGTCACAGGGTTGTCACTCAATAGGTTTTAATATAATTTTACTGACATTTGAAGTAAGTAAAAGTCTTTGGCTCGGTTCTCGGAGAAAGCAAAAGACATACTTCATGAAATGTAAATCTATACTAATCTATATTAATATTATAAAGCTGAAGAGTTTGTTTGTTTGTTTGAACGCGTTAATCTCAAGAACTACTGGTCCGATTTGAAAAAATATTTTAGTGTTACATAGCCCATTTATCGAGGAAGGCTATAAGCAATCATCACGCTAAGACCAATAGGAGCAGAGTACTAGTAAAAAATGTTACAAAAACGGGGAAAATTATGACCGATTATCTCTTATGTGACTGACATTGGAAGTAAAAAAAGTATTTGGTTCGGTTCTCGGACAAGGAAAAGTCATCATGTAATGTAAATATGCTATATTTTTCAACATCATAAAATCTATGAAGTTTCCTGTATCAAATCAGTGTACTATATAAAAAATGGAGAAATTTTACAAAATTTTTGATTTTACGTTTGCACTACAACAAAATTCAAATTAACTTTATATCCGCTAAAATTCAGCTTACTTGAATTGTTTTAAAAAGTCTGCCCGTGGTTTTTGTGGAAATAATTATACCATGCTGCTAAATTCTATCCAAAATAATCAATATGTAGGTAGGTAGTATCTAATGGACATTACAAGGCAGACTCAATTTAAGTCTAAAAAGACGACGCTATTTAAATTTCAAATCCTACTCACAATCACTTTAATCTATATCCATCTCATTCCTATAACCGTATTTAGAAAAGGATAACATTAGCATAATCTCATAACATTTAAGCCTATAATATCATTCAACAGATAATTTCGTATACGTTGTCAAAATCTAACGGCGTAATAAAAGCCTAAGGCCATCTTAACTTGGCTCTGTTTCACAACAGTTAGCATTAACAAGACCCGATCTTATCATGATAATGGAAGTAACTATTTGCTTCATAACCTTTATCGTGTGTAGCTGGCCTTAGCAGGACCGCGTTAAGATCTTAATGCGTAATGGTATGGGTAACAGTATCGTGTTTTTACATTTAAAATGAAACTGCAAAAATAGTTCTTACGGCGTACGCTAGAGGCGCTGATCAGAATCAAAATTTCTCGATTCGCTAGCCGGTTGTCTATATTCTATAGTGGTAGAAAATAGCGCATATATACATATATAATGAGTCATGTGTATAGATTTGCGCCGTTTTTAGACAGACGGACGTACCGACGGACACATGGGGTGCGAACACGAGCTTTAGTAATTCGATTTGCAGAATTAAAGAACGGTAGAGCATAGAGTGGGTACATGGTCATGCCTGTTATAGGTAAGTTAATTTGGCGTTGAAAAGAACTTCGTGGTTACGAAACTGAAGGGACATAAGGAAACACAGAGCGTGGACGTCTCCTGTACATTAATTTAAAGTGTTCGTTAAAAAACTTATGACCAGTATAAGACTGTAATCTGTTTATATTTCCCATAATAGTATTAACTTCATCACCAAATATTAATCAAACATAAGCTGGGACATTACAAACCAACCCAAATTAAACACAAGAGCCGAAGGCGTGAACCGCGTAGAACACAATAGGCTTCAAATCACACAATACGTTAGGCAGATTCCCAATATCATTATCATATTAACGACACATTACCATAAGGGCTAACTGCCTTTGTGGTCTTGACGGTAACGTTTGAGACCGCTGATGACAACTGTACCTCGATTCTCTACCACTATCGACTACCGACAACCGGCTAGCTATCGAAATTTTGACATTTAGAATGTACTGCCAAAATGTTTCCTACGACACCCGTCAGAGGCGCTGATCAGATTTTCATACAAAATTTCTCGATGACAGTTCGGTTGTCGGTAGTCGATAGTAGTAGAGAATCGAGGCACTGCTTGTCAAGGTCTCGGGTTGTATTCCCGTGTGGAGTAAAGTACGGTTCTTTTCAAATTTATTATCTTTTTATTTTGATTCTTGAAGACAACGTCTGCTTAGATGCACGATTTATATTAGATTTTTTTTTTATAGTAGTCCGGAGTTTGGTAACGTGCGTCTGAGTTTGGCAACATTTCTGGTAAATTGTAAAAGGGTCCTTCTCTATTACATGGTACTAGAATTATAAATCGCAAAACTAAAACTTGGACATTTCATACTTTATACACCTCTGTCTTCACCTTCGGGAATAAAAGGGGTGATGTTATGCAACATAATAGTGATTCAAATGAATTATTTGAATTACACTGTTATTACAATGTAATACTGGTCAAATGGCTTGTTGTGGTCACACACTGTACATGGTCAACTCTGGTCGATCACTTGTGGTTGCGGCGTGACATTGACAGAGAGATTGGAAGGGGCTATTAGCTGTGTATAGGGATATTCCATTTAATAAAATATTAAAGACAAATCCTCTCAATTATAAATCACTAGAGGACCGGCTCCGCTTGCGTAAAAGTAAGGAAAAGTAAAACTTAGCTTTAAATACTATTTTAATCCGATAGGGAATGATTGTCCAAAAACAATAAAACGCGTGTTTTTTATAGAAAATCCTACAAGCGAATTTTTATACTTCTAGCTTCAAAAATGAACAAACTGCTATAAAAACTTTCATCACCTATTTTACCCCCTTAGTGGTGGATTACTAAAAACAAAGGATTTGGTGATATTTGGGCACATGCCCAAAACATTATGCTATAGCATGTATGAAATTAATTTATTTAATAATAAATAATATTTTGGTTACCTACAATTTTTTACACTGTTATAAGCAAAACAGAATAGAGTGTAACAATCACTTACTGGTAAACTCTTCATAAACACAAAACATTGTAGTAACAACAAAAAATAATAGAATAATAAAAAAATAATAATAAATATTATACAACACCCCTCTTTTTGCATCGGGGGTTGAAAACAAGTGCAAATAATAACTATTTCATATACATATAGTCCCCGTGAGAGTTTTGTCAAAGCTTTGAAAGCGTGTTTTAATTATACTAAATGAATAAGATAAAGTACACTTAACTACTACGAACTACATTCTGTTATTGTGAGTTTTGTTTTAGAACGTATATTTGGTATACTAGCTTCTGGCCGCGACTTCTTCTGCGTGAAATAATTATCTAGGGAAGGATGTATCCCATGTGATAAAATCTTAACGCCTAGGGGAAAAAGTGTCCCGTGTGATAAACTCTTAACGCTATTTCTCCAAAGTTTATTGAGTAGATTTGGCGTTAAACACAGTCGTAAACCTCTTTAAGTGCGTCTTTTGGAATAAACTTTCGTATTTGTAATCATAGTAGGAATTATCTTGAATAACAATATTAGCAAAAGTTATCACACCACAATATATGTAGGTAGGTACAGATTGAAAATAAGATTTTCAATTCGTCGCGTTATTTTTAACGTATTTACAGATTGAGTAATATTTCTTTTTTTTTAATATTTATTACAATCAGTCTCCTTTGTCGGCCATTCAGAAGTATGTTGGTTGGTGCAACTGCGGACTTTTTTTTTAAGTCATCAAAAAAAGCTTTCAACCAGCACGATGGACTTAATACTAACGTGCTTTGGACCTGAAAGTCGAAAACAAATTATTGTAATTTGAGTTGAAACAAATAATTTTCGTTTGTGGATTCAAGTGTCAGCCCTGAGCCGGCCACGCGACTGGGTAATCAGTCACAAATCTCTTTTAATCTGATTAACCGAGAACTGACCGTATTCTTTACTTGTGAATGCTTGTGAATAATGAACCGTCTGCATTGTGAGTGTTGGGTTCAATGTTACAGATTTATTTTTGGATGAATCAGGCCTCTTGGGTCGAAAGCAAGACGACAATATATAGGTTTAGGTAGCGGCTCCGCTCGCATAATAACTTGCTTTGTTAAAGCCTAGGTGATAAGGTAGTTGGCCCGCGCGGCTCACCTTGCTTTATAAAAGAACCTTTATGAGTTAATCTATTAATAATTCTTACATACAACGATTTTAAAGCAAAATTTCACTTTACTGGCACAAAAAATACAGAATTGAGAACCTTCCCTTATTCTGAAATTCGTTAAAATGGCGCTGAATTTTCAGCTTAAACTGAATATGCGTCTAACCATAACGTGAGAGTGATAAGAAGAAGAATAAGACAGACTTTCACAAAAGTGATGTAAAATACTTTGAAAATGGATGCTAGACAATCGCTAGGAAGGCATAAATAACTTAAACATAAAATATTAGTAAACTAACTGAAAGAAAAGTCCATTGTCTTAGACAAACTGTAATAGAATCTCTTTGGCTTCAAGAATCACAAATGAGTACACGGTACATTAGGTTTCTTTCAGTGAGCTCGTAGATACCAAATATCGAGCTTTTTTGTGTAGAGAAAAGAATTTATTGCAAGTTCATACATACTATAATGCGAAAAGACTTTTTCCCCGACCTAATACAAATAGCACTTGTTTCAATACCTGTAATTGTATGCACATTATTAGCACATAGTAACTCGGTCTCGTACCGTCCAAGTGCTCAATTAGCGAGAGGATGCCACTAATTACTGCTCTGTCTATTGTACTTAATTAGAGCGAGAGGCAAGAGCTTTGTTCTAAATGACAACTGACTTCGTGAGTGGATAGGTTAAGAGGCATGTGAAAAGGTTACTTTATTTGAAAATTTAAGCTATATTTTGCAGATATTTTTAGAAGAAAAGTTCATGTGCTTCTTCTTTCAACGATTCATTAAAACATTAGCTTCTGTCAGAAATTGCATATTCTAAAACTGCCATTATCAAAGAGGAAACCTATAAGATAATTACCTGACAAAAATAATATAAATATCAATTGAAAACCACTATCTATGCGGTCACCCATATATGGAATGACCGCGCTGAGGTTTGCTTAACCCAAAGATAGATTACCGACTGATGAACCCAACTAGCTAATTAATTCAATGTTAATTTTGTTGGGTTGGTTGGGTTAATTTTGTTTCAGACAAAAAAGAATTATTGTTCATCTCTCACCTGCTATTAGTAGAATTCACAGAAGTATTGGACCGACTCCGGCGGTTGCAGATAGAGTCGCCGCAGTTGACGACGCCGCCCTTGGTGGTGATGCTGAAGGTCCTCAGCCGGTACAGGTCGTCGGAGACTCGAGGGTTGTACGGCTTCTCGGGGAGCGAGCAGACACGCGGCCGAGAGTGTTCCACCACTGAAAGTAAGGTAACAGGTTAATTGATGGAAAGGTTAAGGTATTCTTAATATCCCGATAAACAAAAACTGATTGTAGTGAAAGTCACTATGTGAACAAAAAAACGGATGTAAAATGACGGAAAATATTGTCGACAAGATGAATTTTGACGGGTATCTCCTGCAAAGAAATGAAACTGCGTTATTTTATTTTATTTTTATTTTTATTTATTTTATTACTATTTAAGGACAACAGACTAACTAAGCTAGTCCCAAACACGTTTATAAACGCAGGATACAACCCGACCCAAAACTACTAGGTATTTGTGGATGAGCCACATTTGTTCTTTATGGGAATTGAACTCACGACCATCGCGCATGAAAAATTCACACAAAATCTATAAAACAGTGCGATGTTGATTTTAAAGTAACACATAAACAATTTTCAGTTCAACTTTCATCAAACTTTGTACCACACACGTAATAAACTAATCCCAAACACATCTTCAAACGAAACCGCAAATAGGATTAACAAGATACTCAAGAAATATTCACTATCACTAACACGAATGAGTTTAAACTAACGACTCGAATACACTTGCCGTAAAACGAGATTAAGGCTGGAATTCCATCTGAGATGGGCGAGGTAGCTGTATGCGGGGATGCGTAGCGAGGCTGTAAAACGTACTGAGTATTTTTAGTTCTGAACAGTGAACAAATAATATATATGCAAGTATGGGTAATTAAACCGAAGACAATGTTTAAAACGTCCTAATACTATTCTTACTCAAGCTACCGATACGGTATCAAAGAGTCATCAACCAGTCGCCAACATGTTGCTAACGAGTTGCCAACCAGTATCAGTTCAGTCGACATTATATATTCTAAAGCGCGTTGAGCTGGCAACGTCTTGCCTGCTAGTTGCGTACTCGTTGTTTTATTGTACCTTTAGAGAGGCAATTGGTTCGGTATCAGTCAATAGGCGAATAACGAATACGTCGTTCGCCGTCTTTTTCATTGCAAGTAACCAGTTTAAAATATTATCATTATATAAATCCTTACGCATCTCTGATAAATGTAGCCTCGACGTCTTTTTTATGACGTATTCCTATTTAATACCAACAATCTAATACCACTGCGTCCACTGGTTAAGTTATCCACAGGTTGAGTTAATTATCACAGTTAATTGCTATTCCGAACGAATACCAAAACATAACTCTAAGTACCTACAGTCACAGAAAACATTTATTTTGCTTTTTCATCAACTGTTTTGGTATTTTGATCAGATTACAAATTGTAGGATAAGTTTGAGTGGTATTCGTTCGGAATAGAAATTCAATGGGATAATTAACTAATACCAGTGGTATTAGTTTTTTGGTATTAAATAGGAATAGGTATTTTTTATGATCTCTATCAAGTCCCGTTGTTTCATTTCGTTTCACACATAGTTATACATTTTATTATTTAACCACTTTTATCATGTGCGTAGCCTTACCTTCAAAACCAGTGTATAAGATTAGTTAATTAAATTAGCACAAGTTGACGTTTACATTACAAGACGATACCTGGCGCAAACAAACTTTTCAATTTATTTCACATACAAGTTTGAATATTGAGTATACAAGTTTGTAACTAAACGGCGTGTACGCGGTTTTCAAGGTTTTGTTATATAAAACTTTGAATACATATCGAGACTTTATTTAGGACCTAGATTGTACAGTATTTCACCTCGTATTTTTATTTTCACGATAGCACTATATACATACAACATAATATTTTTTATTGGTTCTTTGCTCTTATTGGTCGTAGCGTGATGATTTATAACTTATAGCCTTCCTCAATAAATAGACTATCTAACACTGAAAGAAATTTTCAAGTCGGGCCAGTAGTTCCTGAGATTAGCGTGTTCAAACAAACAATCAAACTCTTCAGCTATATAATATTAGTATAGACGTGTAAGCAGAGTCGTATGAAATGCCACAGAGACAGTCACTCCTACTCATATTTTGAATGCTCTACATTTCGAAAGAGTCAAAACAACTTTTGGTCATTTACAAAGTGTGAGGCGTACTCCATGGATTAAATTCATTAAATTCGTATCCTCAATGATTTGCATTGGAGTTAAATGCCTGAATCAGATTATTACTGTTCTCATTTATGTGGTAAAAAATAATTAGTGCTTATGTATTTTGTACTTGAACATACTCAAACACGAAGAAGCCTTATTAGCAGAGCCTCAAAACCTTTAAATGTCAAGTCAACGCTTGACATTCAGCTGCAATTTGTTGAGTTTGAAACATATTGTATCATGTATAGTCTAACAACTTAGTAGAGAGACTTGTGTGCAAGGTGCGCGGGTGGAGGAGGTATACCAAATAGTATAAGAAGGTCATTCACCCGCAAATTCGCGCAGCGTTACGCTTTTAGTGTTTCGAAGATTCTTTGAAAATATAAAAAAAATTAAAAGCTATTGTAACTTGCAAGAAGGACAAACAAACAAAACACATTTTCGCATATATAATAAATAGTAATAGTGAGTGTGTATACTGTATATGTTACCTAGTTTAATAAGATTATCAAGCTCATCAACCTAGCCTTTCTTCCATCTATGTTGGAGTCGGCTTCCAGCCTCACAGGATGCGGCTGAATACCATAATTTAAATAGAGCAACTGCCTATCGGACCTCCACAACCCAGCTACCTGGGTTTATAACACGATACTCTTCGCTAAGACTGGTGGTCAGGCTTTCAAGTTTCTGACTACTGATAACGACTGCCATAGTTTACCACAATTTAACGTGCCTCCTAAAACACGAAGGAACTCGAGTGTTTAATATGGTCACCCATCCACGGAACGACCTTGGCTAGCGTAGCTTAACTTAACTTAAGCTGTTGTCTCCTATCCATGAGTTTCTCATTATCACAATTTAGCTTTTCGTTAAATGTAGCACAGCCTATATATGTATACTAGCGGACCCGACAGACGTTGTCCTGTCTACACGTCTTTAATTTGAAAATTTTAAACTTTTTTTACTAATCTAAACCATTCTCAGATCCCCTTGAACACACACAAAAAAATTCATCAAAATCGGTCCAGTCGTTTAAGAGCAGTTCAGTGACATACACACTTACAGAAGAATTATATATATAAAGATATGAATATACATCAATAAAGATCAAATATCGGTACATATGTACTTAGATTCATAACGTGCTTATGTCGTAGTTACCTGTATAATACTGTACCTGGTAATGAAGCGAATGGACATGTGAATAGCCGGCTTCGACACGTGAAAGGGCTAACGTGTTATATTCACGTAATTCTAGACGGCTGATTGACTCTATGATCCTATGTACCTGTCTATTCAAACAACTTACTATTTTATTTATTACTAGCTGACTGGCGCTGCTTCGCTTGCGTCGTAAAAGAGAGAATAAGTCATAATTTTTCCCGTTTTTGAAACATTTTTTTACTGGTGCTCTGCTCCTATTTGTGCGTGATATTATATAGCCTACATAAGATTGATTCCTTAATTGTTTTTTTTTTCAATTCGCAACAGTAGTTCCTGAGATTAGCGCGTTCAAACAAACAAACAAACTCTACAATTTTATAATATTAGTATACTAATAAGACAAAAATTGTGAATCTTATCTATATAATGCTAATATTGTCAGCGAAAACAACAAGGATGGCGCGGCTTCACAGACGCAAAAGGTTTAGCCAAGAACGTGCAACGAAGAACCAACATACTCTATTTGATGCTTTGCGTGATAAACGGCTACCCATCTATAGGAATGTCGCGCGAATAGTTGCTTAACTCGCTAATTGTTTACCGATCATATGATCAAGAAAGTTTCTTACCTGCTTCCTACTCAATCACTCCAAAACTATTGAATGAATTTTGATGTAATTCGGTACAAAACAAATATACATAGCTAATAAGCTAGCCAACGGAGTAACAAGAAAAAGGTAAAGTATAAGTAAACACATGTTAACTATAAAAAATATACTATTTTCATAAGTACTTATTCTATAAATAAATAACAAAAGGAATAAGTAACAAAATATTATTTTGTATAAGAAGCTGTCTAAGTGCTCATTAGAGGTTAAAATAACTATTATTATGATTCGTATCATATTACTTTGTTTGGTCTAAGCCTACTTGATGTTAACAATAACATATGAATAACAGATCAGATTTCAAGTATATTTTCTTCGGGAATATTCCATGGAAAACTATGGGGATATGTAGGGGATAACTACATACAGCGACATCTCATGGTACGAGCGCAGAACCACCAACTCGCATGACGTCACAAATCCTGAATCGCGCTATCAGAGTTTGCACTGCAATTGAATATATATATATTCAATTGCAGTGCAAACTCTGATAGCGCAACATTTAACATTGCATGATTAACATTGATAACACAATTAACATTGCATGATTAGTTTTATAGAGGTACATAATATATGAATGAATTATAATGTATTGGCTACAGCAAAATATAATATTGTTTAACATCATTACTGTAACTAATTTACTTGCTGTGACCTGATACCCATAACACAAGTTAGATCTTACCATGGGTATCAGTGTTCCAATTGCTTTGTGTTTAAAGTTTGCCCAATTGTTTTTGATTTGTTAAAAGTTGTACGTTTTTGTGAAATAAATATATTATTATTATTATGTATGTCTTTTGTATATCTCGGGACTATGGAGTCCCGGACATTTGGAAGGCATGCGTGGGGCCGAAGCCAACACGCAGAGGCCCTTTTTAGACAGCTTTAATCTATCAATAATGTGTGGTGTCACAATCCGGTGATTATCCCTGTTTACACTATAAAATGCACCCAAGGACAATCACCGGACTGTGCGGAACTATGGCAAAACTAATGGGAAAAAACTACTTGGGCTATGGGGATGGGGTGCTGATGGACTGGGAAACTATGTATCTACGGGGACTATGGCGCCTGCCTATAACAATGTAAAACACGTATGAATGGCAGGCGGAGACTCGCCAACTCACAAACTGGGCCCCCCAAACTAGTCGCTCAGAATGCAACAAGGGGGCAACAGGGACGTGAGCGGCTGAAGGACGGAGAGGCCTCGCTGGACGTTAAACTCAGATCACTTGCTCCCTGAGGGTCCAGCATCACTGGCCCACTAGCCACTTACGCTCAGCATCCGTCCTTCGAACAGAGTGGGAGCTCTGCTCTCGCGACTCCACTCTGGACGGCCAATGAAGGCAAGCCAGAGGCGGGGGACCGCTTCCTCGTCAGTTTTCACTCCGACCAGCCAACTGAGGCAAGCCGGAGATGAGGAAGGGTGACTTCCCCCTGGAGCACTCAGGTACCGCGGGGTCGCTACTCCCCGTCACCTCGCCTCAAGGTGCCCTGCGGGCTTATTATTATTATTATTATTATTATTATATACAAGTTCCCGACTAAAACGGTCGGGCAGCCTGAGGATTCTCTTTTTGTGTTGGAGCAACACAACACGTTCCTCAACAGATCTATTATGGGGATTCTCTATCACTATCGACTACCGACAACCGATGACAGGTGTCATCGAGAAATTTTGTATGAAAATCTGATCAGCGCCTCTGACGGGCGTCGTAGGAACTATTTTGGCAGTACATTCTAAATGTCAAACTTTTGATACTCGACAGTACCGACTGTACAGAATCGCGCTACTAGAAGGGAAATCTTAGCATTTAGGCCATCCTATTTCTAATACCAGACAACTGATAAACATACTTGTGTATCAAACTAATTTTGAGGGCCTCCATGCCGCGGGTTGTGGGTTCGATTATCACACAGAACAAAAATATGTTTGTGATCCACAGATAGCTGTTTCCAGTCTGGTTGTCATTGGTATCCGCTGTTTGTATGTTTGTTAAATTCCCCACGACACAGAAGCAATTCTTGTTGAGGGAGTCTTTAAGAAAGAAACAATATATATCATACTTCTTAGTCTTAATGGCAAAGACTACGGCGCAATTTTTAATTTGGCAGACCTACCTGAATTAACTAATCATCTACATCTTTCACAGATAGTTTCACATCAATACCTGAATAAAAAATTGTTGACTACTGTGCAAAAAAAATGTATAATATACCAGAATTTTACAGTTCGGATAGTCCCATTAATTGCTCTGAGTTTCTTACTCAGAGCAATTAATGAATGTAGTCAACAATTTTGAAGCCACTATGCTGTACATTGCTTACTTCTTTAGATGATAGTGATTAACATTACGTCAAAACAGTAATGTACTGAATAGTGACCATTAAATTTGACGTACACTAGTTTTCAACTAAGATAAGTGCTAGGTCCGATGTACCTCAGCGGGGCGGTACCGACTTCCAGTGAGCAGTTAGTAACCGCTCTAAAACCTTAAAGTCACAGGTAAACATTTGTAGCGAAAACAAACACATTTGTGGAACTGCGAACATTCTGTTTATGTAAGCTAAGCTTAAGGGTCTAATGTATGTTTCAGCTACAAGTCAATATTAACTTACAACTTTTCAAATTCGTACTTAATATTTTAAGGACGGCCCCCAAACTAGGTGGTCAAACGACTTGTTTAAATGTGTAGGCCTTATAGCACAGTGTATAGTAGTATATAACATTATACCTATTGTATTCGAAATTGTAACTGGGAATTTTGATCCCATCGATCCCATACAAACCTGGATCTAACAAATACAAACTTATTTAAAAAAATATTTAATTTAGTTTAAATGTTCAAAGGTTAAGCTCGTACATACATTTGGGTGATTCATATTTAATAACATAAATTATTATCTTAAAAAAATAATGACTTAAGTTTGTTATGACATAGGTATGGATAGAGTATTGATTGCTCGGGTCACTTTCATAATAATTATATTGACCTCTCACAAGATAACAAATGTTTTTAAGACTTGGTTATTTCCCAGATGCCGATCAAATTGTAAATCTAAAACATTTCACAAAGTTTTGCTTCTGTATTCGTTTTCACTAAACTAAGTAACAAAAATTGCTTTTCGATAGGTATATAAAATTCACAAGTTATATCTAAATAATTAACTAAAACTAAACTAAACTGAAACTAAACTTAATTAACTAAAACTGTCACTTGCTTCCCTTCCTTCTTTTGCTCTTTTAAATACGAAACAAAGACATTTCTTCAGAGCCATGATGAAATAATCCACTTAAAGCGTTGATCACGTCCATAAAGTTCGTCATTATTTAGATCGTGTCCATACACACGTCTATCTCCTCGGCTGTCGATCAAACGTCCCATTTCCAAACTTTGACCATATACCGTATTGACAATGTAGAAAAAAACACGATTCTTCCGTAAAACTGGCTCTAAATGGAACCTAGCAACTCTGTCTTGTGATGCTTCAGTATTTGGCTTATAAGATAAATGAGTATCACTATCAAGGTGATACAGTTTGAAGGAAAGGCTATTGTTTGATAACACAGGCATTATCTTCCAACTAACTTTTTTAGTTTCCTTGTCGTACGCATCACCCCACACGACGCCCTCACCGTCTACCTTCAAAGCTTGGAAGTACCCTTTATTTATTATAGTGACTGTTTCATCGTTTAATATTAGTTGGAAAGGTGCTGGAAAGTGCATTATGACGAAGTGCTTCGCTCCACTGTTCCACAGTTCGTACGCGAACCTCATTATCTTTCTGCTCCCATCAGAACTGTGTTGTGTCAAGAATATGCGAACAAGAGGCTGTAACCATACTCCACTGCCAATAGTCATGTTTACTGCGGCCTCATACATGTTGTTGTTTACTAAGTCGTATATTTGAGATAGAGTGTACCTTTCAGTTAATATTTCGGTATCCATTCCTTCGTTCCAATAAGATTCGTCAAGGTCCATTTCGCAGAAACAGGCGTTTGCTAAAAAACAAAATTTAACTAAATTATGTTTCACAGGAAAATAAAAAACAGTCAGAGCACTTAAGAAACTGTGGGACGATTTCCAACCACTATCAACAAAATTAGTAAAGAGGCCTGATCGGAGCAGGAAATTCCCGTTTTTACGAACTACTGTGTTTAAGAAATTAGCATTAAATTTGCGTTAGGATCAACTGTACAGAATGTAGGAAACCCGGCTACTTCAGCTCGTCTCGGGCCTCTCGTATCCAAGACACCCAAGGCAGGTAAATTAGCTTAAATATAAAAAGGCCTTGCCGTAGTGGGTAGAGAAAAAATATAAAAGCACAAGTCAAAAAACTTCAACGATAGTAAAAAACTATTTTCTTTCAAAAAGACAGCTCCCGCAATAAAAATTGCTCTTGTGTCGCGGGAACTTTTACAACAGGCACAATGTACAACCGGACCCGAACCAATTATTTGTGAATCACAAAAAAAATTGATCCGTGTGGGAATCGAACCCGACGCAATGGTAAAAAACTTAAGAGATTGATTGCGGGAACACCAATCTGCTCTCGCAACATGTGGCTATATTCACTCACACAAAGTTGTTTGGCGTGTGCTATAAAGATAACACCCTTACCAGTCATAGCTGACGCCAGGAGCCCATAAATGATGATCACAAACATTTTCGGTGTGCACTTCACAAGTATCAAGTTAACAATACACTCATTTGCTAATGATACGACCTTTATATCGCTAAGAAACAGATACCCTTTGAACTGGGTAATGAAAAATATCAGTTGGTTTTCCTGGGATATTTCAAATTGATTACACTTTTGGCGCAAAAAATATGTATAAGATTGAGTCTGACAACTTGGTACAGAACATTGGAATACACAATTTATCTACACTATATATTAATATTATAAAGCTGAAGAGTTTGTTTGTTTGTTTGAACGCGCTAATCTCAGGAACTACTGGTCCGATTTGAAAAATTCTTACAGTGTTAGATAGCCCATTTATCGAAGAAGGCTATAGGCTATATATCATCACGCTACAACTAATAGGAGCCGAGTAGCAGTAAAAAATGTTACAAAAACGGGGAGAATTGTGACCCATTCTCTCTTATGGGACGCAAGTGAAGTTGCGCGAGTCAGCTATCTTATATATAAAATTCTCGTCACAATGTTCGTTCTTGTACTCCTTTGTAACGGCGCGGCGGGGTAACATATTGAGTAGATCTGAGAATCGGCCAACATCAAATTTATGTTTATTCAGCTTATCTTGTCAGTTATTATTTCAACATTGTAAAAACGATTCGAATAAATAAAATACAGTAAGACACTCTTATTTTCAAAATATTTTTTAAATGACATCTCTCGCACTTAGAATTTCTCTTGTGTTGCTAGGACTTTTACAAACATACAAACAACGGACACAAAGAAAAATCAGACCCGAAACAACTATCTGGGATCGCACTAATAATTGTTCCGTGTGGGAATCAAACCTACGACCTCCTGACGCAACGGTAGCGGCGTGGCGACCCAAACCACTGTGCCACAGAAGCAGTCAAACTGATTGGAAAACTTTGGTTTCGTAGTATTACAATGCTTAACAATTTTAAAGGGCACTCAATCAAATTTGAAGTACGACTACAAAGTTCTGAGGCCACTTTAAATGTCTAAACATTTGTTTGAAGGCTCGATTAGAAAACAATTTAAGTTGTTTGACACGTAAACTTGTTGAACTTGATTGTACTCAACGAAAGGTTTAAAATTGACATCAAATTCTTTTCTATATAGCATCACAGTTGTTCTCGAAGGTGTAGACTGGTGTTTATGAATACATGGCCATTTGCGCCGCAGAAACAAAGAGATTATAAATAAGATATAAATAAAAAAATATCAGCGATATGTACATGTACGTGCGTGTAACTCTTGAACTACTAAACTAAATTGAGTAATTATTTTTCATATGTTTGTAACTGTAAGGACAAGGCTATAGGATCGATGGGATCAAAATTATCACGGAAATGGGATCAACGGGATAAAATTGCACTATACACATATAATAATAATATTGGTAGAAATAATTACAACAAAATGCAGTATATTACTGTATAAGTATAGATTTAAGTACGTTTATAGTGAGTATGTTTTCTTGCAACAGATGTTTGGCTTGATTGGTATATTCTATAATACCAAATGTGGTAAAGTACATTTTTAAGCCATTGTACCTTCGACGATAAGAAAATGTGGATAAACACTTTACTTCCCACATCAAAGCAACCGCTAACAAAAACAAAACCTACTCTATAGATAACACCTCCCTACGGATAAAAATGAATTATTAATAAGCATGAATCAATGCGTACCCACGTCACCCGCTATCTACGTCACACGATAACCCTCAATCAAGGCCAACAGATTATCTCCACTCACCTGGCAACTCCAGGAAGTTTGACGTTCGCCGCTGGCGTCCTCTCATCGTGTTCTGAAAGTTCAGCGGCCCGATGTCTTCAACAGAATCACAGTTTGACATTGTAGACTCCCTCGAGCCTCGTCTACTCGCCAAGTACGCCAGCCCACCCTTCATCGAACCTCTACGCATCGGAGAACATGGTCTGCTCACACTCGTGGACCGAGTCACCGGTGTGTCATCCGTCATGTCCGTCAAATCCGAAGTCGACTTTCTACAGACCTTCGAAGAGGTCGTCGTCGCCTCATCGTCCGCATCGTGCAAGATCGCCGATGGAGTTCCCAGCATCGCTTCTGTGGAATCATCAGTATGACTGGATACTATGCTCGGGGATGTCACGAGACGTGGTGAGCTTACTGTGGAAGTGGAACCGTAGAGTTTCCTCGTGCGATTGGGGGACACATAGCCAGGGTTCGTGTGAATGTGCACGGGGGGTGGCTTTGGCGACCTGGACTTCTCCCGCCGGCTGTGCTTCAGTGAGGTCGTGTAGTGCAGGCCGTGGGCTCGGTCAAAACAAGGGCTGGAGCGTCCTGACGGTGACTTTTGTGGGAAATTGAAGTGCCTTGGACTCATTGGACTCCGGTGTCCGTGAGCAATGGGAGATTTTGGTGGTTGGTTGTGTTTGTCATAGCTGCAGCCCGACTGCGGTGTGTAGTAACCTGACGAAGAGGTGCTGGAAGTAATTGAAGGACTTTTTTGAGGGAAGATAAAGTGACGAGGACTTTTAGGAGTGTGCGGTTTTGGGGAGACTGGTGGGTAACCTCCTGGACTGTTCACTGCCATCGTGATCACTCGACACTACCACTATATCACCATTTCACTTCACACCTGCAACAATGGAAAAGTTCTAGTTAGTCATCGCAATATGAAATTGCAATTATTATTACACAGACCGCACGTGGATTCTCGACAAAGATAAAAATAATATAGTATCTAATTTCGTTTTATTATTATCTGTCTGATGATGCATTGGGAATTGGCAGCCCTCTTTACCATTGACACTGCCCCTAAGCGTAAATACAAAAACAATCGTATTGATATCAAATAATTTGTGATTTAATTATTATTTTATTTGAACTTCGTCTATATGAAAAAGGAATAATGTCGATAATTGATAGGTTTGTTAATTATTATTAACTAAGGTTTTTATTCGCCTTTGCCTAAATCTTCACATACAGCGTGATGTTATAAATAAAGGTTTTTTCTAGGGTTTACAACATTTTAGGGTTTTTTTTATCGCCGGGAAGCTTAATTACAAAAAATAACTTTGACATTTCGCTATTAATGTATTGAAAAATCAGCTTCAAATTCACGCTTTAATCCTCATAATAAAACTGCACTACATGATATTCGTTTCAGCTGTTCAAGATGAAAGTGGGCCACAAGTAGGCAGTATTTGAGATCAAACGACCGCCGTTTAAACTTAGCCTTCAAGGAAATGACGTCACAAGTCATAACCACGATAAGATAAAACTTAGACGAGAAAGAAAACTTGTTGAAATGAATGTAAAATGAGAAATGGATTTTTTAAGATTGCATTATGATTTGTAAGTAGCTGATGCGAAGTTTGTAACTTTTAAGGACAGCTTTATTTGTTTCAAGATGGTTAGAAAATGCGACTTTAAGATATTTTATGATTTATTTTATTTATTACTGTGTTATTGGCGAAATTAGGCAAAGAACCACATTGCTACGAAACCACACAAGAAACGTTATTTTTGTTTCCTTATTTTTGAACCCGTGACTGTCCTACAGCTGAGCAGTCTTCAAACGAGATTTGAAGACGTGTTGTGACTGGGTATTCAATTAATTAACTGTTTAAGAACATTCTAATTTAGCAAAGTTATTAACTAGGGGAATGGCAGATATATATATATATATATATATATATATATATATATATATATATATATATATATATATATATATATATATGTAGTTCCATAATAAGATAAATATTACTTTTATCTCGTGCTTTTTTGTTGACAAGAAAATGTTTTTGTTGTTTTTTTGTTGTTGAAAAGAAGTGTTTAGTAGAAAATAATATGTTTTAGGTATATGGGAGACCATATACTTAAAACATATTATTTTCTATTTAACACACACACACACACGCTTAACACAGTATTATTTTCTATTTGAAAAAATATTGTTTTTTTTAAATTACAGGCTGTAAATAAAACAGAAAAGTTTTAACATTAACTTGTTAAATATATATTTAGGGTGATAGACCTCTGCGCAAGGTATAAAACCATCAAAATACACTCTGCTTCATCCATATCATTCCATACATAAAAATAAAACAAAATTTAAGAGACCCTCAAACTTTATTGAAGGTTGCAAAAGCTGTATAAAGGTCAAGGATAACGAAACACCCTGTATAAACAACAGAATCTGTAGCCGCGCGATAAGAAGCACTGTTTATTATATTTCGCACAGAACATATATTTCTGATGAATTTTGTACCACCCTGTATTATGTTTTATCTGTTTAACGATTGATTCTATGGCCATTGTTTATTTGTGCCGAATTTTAAAAAAAAGTAAGGTGTGGATCGAACTAGTAGCTGTTTTGAGTCTGGTTGTACTTTGTGTCCGTTGTTTGTATGTTTGTAAAAGTCCTCGCGACACAAGAGCGTGTGAGCGTGGCAACTCTTAGTGCGGGAGTAGCCTTTTAAAATAATTTAATTGGTGCAGCAAAATTCTTGAGCATATTCAGGATGACAGAAACTACAAAATATTATTACACTTTACAAATCGCGGGAGTTTGAAATCGTTAATGGCAGAAACTAGTTGCTCTGACCAGTTGGTCCACCAGTCTTGAAATTAGCCGTATTTAGCGCAGTACCAAGGATCGTATCCTCGGCCCCAAGGCAGCAAGCCAAGTAGTAATTATGAAAGTTTATATGGATTCCCAACAAGCGAGTCGGTTTAAGTTGTGAAAGTAACTACATGAGCTCTCAGGAATAAACACCAAGTTTGTTGGCAAACATCAATGTATAGAGTTCGTATTAGTTTAGTTGTCTTGCTTATTGAAAATTGCTTGAAGTGGCTTTCTGGGTGACATATTACTATTGTATGAGGTGACTCTCGTGACTTGCGCTCAGTTTCGTATACTATTTATAACCGTTCAGGGGAAGATTATAACAATTTTATGTACTTATGTTTGATTCCAGGTTTAATTATAAATCAAACTTCGTAATTATTCCTTTTGAAAATATAAAAAATCGACTTCCGTAGAACAGTTATAGTATTTTCGAGTCTCAAAATACAGCTAGTATTTTTCTAGGAGAGTTGACGTGAGCCTGACGGCTTATTGAAAAAACAAGAGTGTTTTTTGAGGTTTTTTTGTGCCCATGTAACTTAGTGCCCAGGATGTAGCATATAGCATGTAGCATATACGTAAAAAAGAGACAATACTTTACTGTAAATCACTTACTCTTGAAATAAAATACGTTTTTTCTCCTACTCAGGGGCCGAAACAGGTCAGTAAAGTCAGTAAAAGTCAGTATTTTTAGACCTGGTCAGTAAAAGTCAGTATTTTCGAAAATCGGTCAGTATAGTCAGTATTTTTCCAAACTCAAACATTTTTTTTTGGTTTTCCTTTGCTGTTGGCCAATCTTACATTCTCGATTTGCCCAGTAATCATATCAGAGGGCTGCTTTGGATGCTCGATATTATGTGGATGATCTACGTAATATATGTATATGTTACTGTAAAAGCCCGAACTGTGGTAAATCCTAAGATTTTCCGGTAAAACCTAAGATTTTCCGGTAAAACCTAAGATTTACCAACTCTCAATGGTAAAAGTCCGAACAAGCCAGAGTTTAAAAACTGTTACGATATATAAAAAATCCTCCTTCATAACTATGTTTATAACTATTTCACGGTATAATTATATACTGTGACATAGTTATAAAGAAGGAGTTTTGGGCAAAGCGACATGGGTAGGTTAGGTTAGAAACCCACCTTAGTCTTCGTGATTATTATTTTATAACCACACAGAAGGAGCTCCGGCGACATCTCGATATCATCAAGTGAATATAGGTAAAAGTTCGAAATAAAAGAATTGTTCGAACTTTTACCATTGCGAGTTGGTAAATCTTAGGTTATACCGGAAAATCTTAGGATTTACCACCTTTCGGGCTTTTACAGTAACATATACATGAATTGAAGCATCACATGACTTCAATAGAATAGCAAATTAAAATTTACTATTTTTTTTTAATCAATATTTTTGAAGTGAAAACTATTTAGCGCAGTTGCGCACTGTTTTTGAATTTTTTAAAAACATCTAAACTCGCGTCAGCAGGACAGTGACCTGTACCTTGATTCTCTATCACTATCGACTACCGACAACCGGCTAGCTATCGAAATTTTGACATTAAGCATGTACTGCCAAAAAAGTTTTAACGACACCCATCACAGGCGCTGATCAGATTTTCATACAAAATTTCTAGATGACAGGTCGGTTGTCGGCAGTCGATAATAATAGAGATTGAGCAACTGATCGAAAATTCGTAAGACCTGATTGAAAATTCGTAAGACCTGATTGAAAATTCGTAAGACCTGATTGAAAATTCGTAAGACCTGATTGAAAATTCGTAAGACCTGATTGAAAATTCGTAAGACCTGATTGAAAATTCGTTATACCTAATCGAAAATTCTTAAGACCTGATTGAAAATTCGTTATACCTAATCGAAAATTCTTAAGACCTGATTGAAAATTCGTTATACCTAATCGAAAATTCTTAAGACCTGATTGAAAACTTTATTAACAATAGAAAAAGCTTTTTAACACAATAAAAAGGCGGTGCTGGTTGACTATGGGGATGGTGGAGACCAATAACCGAAAATAAGCTTTATAACCGACATAAAATACAGTCAAAATCCTTTTTTGACTTTTCAATTTGATTGTATTTTTTTTATTTCACACCATTCACCCTAAAAACAGTTTAGAAATGGTCTGTATTTGGTCAGTATTTTTGAAATTTTGGTCAGTAAAATCAGTATTTTCGACCTCGGAACTTGTTTCGGCCCCTGCCTACTTCATCAATATTATCGGTATAATTAACATTACAATATTTATCAATCAGCTATTCCCTAAAGTTTTTCAAATCTTTTAAGCTTGTAATTTGAGTAAATCGCAATCAGCTATTAACTAAGGTTTTTCAATCCTTTGTAATACATCTGTAAATTGTTTTACATAGCAAAATTCGTGGGTAAAATCAGTTATATTAGTCTGTAGCGTGTCGCAAGAACTCGCGTCACAAGTGAACGAGTGAATAGGGGCGGATTACTTTGATCTGCGTGATTGCATTGAGTCGAGCGCTCAAACGAATTAGACATGTTATGAAGCCATCCGGGAATAAAAACGTGGCCTTTTTATTCAGTTATTCTTATTGTTATGGTAGATGCTTTACGATGATTTTGTTTTGGGGATGTTTTTTCTTTATTTCTATTGTGTTTAAAATATGGCTTTTGACAGTATAATGACTTTAACATTATAACGGAACCAAATTGAAGGCCGATCCCAGTGAGTGCAAAATTTTGTCGTAGGCACTAAAGTCTACTTTGATTAAGATTTACAATGGTGAATGCGGTTCTCGAAAAATCTAAAATCCAAGACATACTTATAGAAGAAATATTGTTGTACATAATAATGCTTTTAGAACAAACACAAGTTTGTAATATCGACATTATAGGCAATTTAGTCGATGTCATAGTAGGATCAAAAACATAATTATTAACAACCCCTATTAAACTGAGTCCATACCACTCAGTTATTTATAATGGCTCCGACACAAAGATAAAAATTTAAAGGACCAATTTTATTTTAGCTCGTAACGCTGAATTGCGAAACGTTTTATTTTTAAACGCTTTTATTTAACCCACACGTGCCCATTCATTCATTCAGCCGTAACGAAACGGAATCGAATACATAAAATTACCTTCTTTTTGATTGAACCAAAAATTGTTCGCAGGGACTGGCTGTATTTGTATTGTCAAAGCCAAAAAGTGAAAAAAAAAGTTTACGCGTCACTGACGTTATGAAAACAAGATGGCATAATGTCAAAGTTGGAAAAGGCGCGAAAAGTGATACGTATTGTCAAAACTTTGTTGCAAAAAGGCTTTACGTGGAGAGTTAAAAAAGGGCTTTGAGCGTATGACGTCAGTGTTTGCTAACGCTTCGACGCGTGAATAAATTGGCACCCACATAACGTGGCGCGTTCGTAAGTCAGGATTAACAATTTTCCTTTGACTCGTTTGATTTTTCTTTGTAAATGAATAATGTCATATTTTTCCCTTGTTCAGATAAACAAAGGAAGAAGTCGTTTCACAATGGAGTAATTTCATTCTGCAAATTATCTTTTAAGTGAAATTTCTTAACACTTAAATCAGTTAACCCAAAGTCCCGGCATTCATCATATAAAATTCATCAATATTATCCACTGTTTAGAATTCATCAGCAATTCTCACACAAATCGAATAATTGTCATGAATAAGGCTTAACTATTTTTCGAAAAAAAGTGAACTAAATACGTAGTGCAATCTGAAACAGGACGACACGTGTATTGTCACCCGAGCTAATGGTTTACTTTCGAAACTAACACATGTGGAGAATTGCACCTAGGTACCGGAGAGTTTAGCTAACCTTGTTGCTTATTCCTAGAACAACAAAACCGTAGAAATATATGTTTTTAAACTCTCGCGACTTGTACACATAATAGTATAATGTAACAGGTCTTATAGTCAGCCCGTGACCATGTAATTCGATCGAAACGTCGGGTAAACAAATAAGGTATCCTAACCTTTAATTTTCAATCGCGTTCAAGTTTAATAATATTACCTAGAAATGTATTTAAAGAAAAACTAGAAAAGTACTAAACAAAACTTATAAGAATGCCATCTTTTATTTTCCACTTGTTAAACCACCGCCGGTGATTAACGATTAGTCAGAAAGAAGACTTAAAAAAATAAGTTCCATCGCTATTAGATGATTCCGATAACAAAACCTTGGAATAAAAATGCGAAGAACAAACGTTACTGGGAAGTAAGCAATTCTAACATTTAATATAAATCAATAAAATCCACAAACTGTTTTTGATTTCAATCAAAAATGTATGAAATTTTTTTTTTTTTATTAGTTTTGTATTAAAACTGTCAACAAAATTTTTGAAAAGGCAAAAGTACATGGCAGTTTTTTCATAAATAAATAATAAATTTACCACCCGATATGTTATATGTGGTATATTATATTGTAAATATTGTACTACAATATTTACAATATAATATACAACATTGTAAAATCTCAAGGATTTGCTAAAGGTCGATCGATCAGACAAGCTTCCTTACTCCTTAATCGTTGACCTTGGCTTACATACTCGTAGCAATCCCAACCTTTAGCCGACATCCTATTTGCCATGTTAAGTCTAGTGGGATTCAAATGTTATAGCTTTATATGTGTATTTATAACTAGCTTTTCTCTCAGTTTCCATTACGATTTCAGAAATAAGGATAAGCCTTGCAATTAAAGTACGACTATTTTATTATTTGTTTATTACTAGCTGACCCGCGCAATTTCGCTTGCGTCCAATAAGAGAGAATGGGTGAAATTTTTCCCTGTTTTTGTAACATTAATTACTGGTACTCTGCTTCTTTTGGTCGTAGCGTGATGATATATAGCCTGTGTCCTTTCTCTGGTATCAAAATATCTCCATACCAAATTTCATGCAAATTTTGCTGAAATTTGGTGATTGCGTAGCAGACAGACAGACAGAATTACTTTCGCATTTATAATATTAAGTATGTATTTTTTTATTATCGTCCGTCAACCTAATAGATGACAATAACTAATTGTGTGTATATCACCGTCTGCCGCATAAGCGTGTAGCTACTAATCAAAATTGTGCACACCTCTGTCAACCATGAAACTCTCTCTACTAAATTGATGGACAAAAAAAATTTAATTGAAAGACACAAAGATGATACAATTTTAAATTGCTCTATCAAAGACAAACGCGACTGCCTGCTTGCACTCTTTTTTAGCGAATTAATTATTCTCTGATAATTTTGGGCTAAAATCATATTCGTAATACCGAAAATTATATGAAGCTCCCAATATAGACGGTAGTACAAACCATAACAATTTAATCAATATAATGTTTGGTTTAGTATTAATATACCATTATTATGTTATGAGTAAAGCTATAAATGTTCCTTTATGGGCAATCAGTTATTTGATTATCAGGTATTGGATGTACGGGCTTGGTGAGATGCGAAGGACGGACATTTTACCATACCTTACCTTGAATTAAAGTTGTACAAAACTAATATTTCTATTATACCACCAAAATATTAGATAAATACTGATTGCTGATAAAAGTATACTCAACTATCATTTTGTATGGCGTAATTTTTCTCGTTGATGGTATTAAATTTCACACCAAATAGATAATCAGCAACTAAAATCATGTAATTCTATATGAAATGAAAATGTTAAAAAGAACCATTCACACAAAATCATTATTTCATAACTAAATCAAAATATAACAATACCTAAAAAACGTATCAATAGCTCAAAATCAATATAAAAGTAAACTCCCAAAAAAACAACAACATGTATCTATACTATCTATACTAATATTATAAAGCTGAAGAGTTTGTTTGTTTGATTGTTTGTTTGTTTGTTTGAACGCGCTAATCTCGGGAACTACTGATCCGATTTGAAAAATTCTTTCAGTGTTAGATAGCCCATTTATCGAGGAAGGCTATAGGCTATATATCATCACGCTACGATCAATAGGAGCAGAGTACCAGTGAAAAATGTTACAAAAACGGGGAAAACTATGATTATCTTATGTGACGCAAGCGAAGTTGCGCGGGTCAGCTAGTAATATATAACACACACACACACACACTAACAAAAACATCAACAACGACACATCACTACACGCACAGTACTCATGTGGTCTGTTTGCGTTCCTCTCCACTATAAAAGCGCCGCTGAAAGCGACTGAACGGGTCAGGGATATTGCCATATACAGCATGTGTCTTTCTCAAGTTGTTTCATCTTTCAAGTGTTATTTATTAAAGTAGCTATCCGCAAAGTGGCTTTCTGAAGCGATCGGTAAACCATATCGTATCTGTCGAATAAATATTTGTGTGTTTGATAAGTTTTCTAAAACAAGTCCACGATGCCTGCTAAATATCATAATCCGTTGTGTATCTACATAATCTAAACCCAAGACAAGATACAAATCAAGGGCTTGAAGTCATTGTTTTAAAAACCTGTTATCTATGAGTAATGGAGTATGTCTGATACATAATTTCCGATCCGTAAAGCATAATTCAATTCAATTCAATTTATTCAAAATTGAATAAAAATAATACAGATACCTACATCGAATCTAGTCTTTCAACAAAATGAAAAGAAATAGCATTAAGTTGTTTGTTTGTTTGTCGTATGGTTAGTGGTCAACCTAGTGTCAAAGTTGTTCAAGCCGCCCGAAGGGCCTTTGACATGGCTTAACGAATGTTATCTTAGTAGACAACAGCCGGGACCGACTTTTTACGTGCCCTCCGAAGCACGAAGACGCCCAGCTCAAATACCACTATGCGGTCACACATCTATGGAATGACCGCGCCAACGGTTGCTTAACCCACAGATCGTTTACCGACCGGTGAGCGCAACTGGCTATGGGCATTAAGTGAGTAGTTGTTTACTCGTGCACACGGTCATTTGATTCCAAGCTAGGTAGTCAAACACAAATAATTCTAATTGTTCTATCCTAGGTGGTCCTCGAACGCAATGCAACGAAGCATTTTACCTACCCCACTGGTATGCAAAAGTCTTCTCCTGAATTGTGGGAGGATTTAGGCCTTAACACATGGTATTTGAGACTTTTCATGCCATACCATGATGAAAATACACAAAAACTTTGAAAAGTCATTGTTATATTGCCTTCGATTACGTCGACCAATTACGAAGAACACACAAACTCATACCACTCGGCTATCACTGCAATGAAGATTGCGGTATAATTTTGATCACTACACTGAAATTGCAAAGCAAATCTTTTACCAAAACTTTACCTATGTGAATAGTAATTTCAGTCCATACTTACATCAGCATTGGTCGATGTTTGCATTCTGTAGTTCATAACTGGAAATGTTTCGTATTTCCTAGTACAGCACAAGTTAGATAGGATTCGGTGGGAATTCACAACCGAATATTGTACGTGTTTAACTGCTAACATGTACGTGGAAACGATATGTACTCGGACTGCACTTTGTATTGTAAAAACTTTTGCCTTTTAACCTGTAGAGGTGTAGATTAGAAGATATTTGAACTAAAAGCTATTATATCACTGACAAAAAACTTAATTTCTTTATAACTTAGAAAACCATGTTTTGAAGATGTTCAAAAACGGTTCTTGAAACCACCAACTGTTTTGCACCAAGCCCGTGTAATGGACTAAAGGCCTACTAAGCTCTCCCTTTTTCCGGGATTTCTTCACCACCAGCAGGGCAGTAACGAGTTACTTTCTAAGAACATGTTCGTGAGTAATCAATATATTTTAACTAGTTAGTGGATTAATCAAAAGAACAGATGATACTGACCTTTACTTCGAACAGGGCAGTTCTAATGTACCTAGTCATCACCTTCAACTTTTAGCCATTAATGTTGCCACAATTGAATATCATAACTGAACATTCTCCCTAAAAACCGACAAGTTAATCAAACATGGTCTGAGTTCGCATAATACGCGCCCACTCGCTTTCGTTAATAGATCAATACGTCGGTGTCGTCGTTCACTTGACACCCACGATGCCACGTCTTCCTACACAGCCTCTCAGATGACGTTAGAATGGCTACAGTGGGATGCTAATTCTACTGAAGAAAGATATTCTGCATTATTAGAATACTAGCGGATAGGCCCGGCTTCGTTCAGGTATAGCACAATAAGCCATAGGAGTTTTTATCCTATCGATTCCATACAAACCTTGTCCCGACAGTTATAAACATATATGTATATATACATAAATTAATTGCTGTTCGTTAGTCTCGTTAAAACTCGTAAACGGCTGGACCGATTGGATGGAAGCGGAGCTGCGCGAGTCAGCAAGTAGTAAATAAAAAACCCAACTACAAGATACTTAATTCGAAGTAATTTTATACAATATAGCAAAACATTGTTTGTCTGTTAGCCAGTATTAAATAATAGCATGGCATAATGATGATGCTACGTAGTACTCGTCATCGGGAAGATGTATGGATTTGAATGAAGTAAAGGAACTTTGTGAGAATCGTACTAAGTGGCGTTCTTTGGTCTTTGCTTATCCCTATGGGAAGAAGGCTTGATTTTATGTACTTACTCGTATGTATGTATTGCGAAAGTTGAAAGTATCATTAATTTTATAAACACCAATACGGTGATGGAGTAAATGTCAATTCAAAATATCAATTTGTAGGCTATTTTTAAACTCCCCAAAACAGCATCCCCTCAACCCATACGAAAATAACTCATGTGTTTCACCATGAAACATCAATCGATCAATCGCAAGATTTACTCCGTACACTATCACTCTTCCGTGATTTATTTGTTTAAAAACATCCACCGAGCGACATTTTGTAATAGAAAGACGTTGAACAGGAGTCAGAGGAATTCAGGTCGCTTGAATTATGTCAAGGTATGTGCCACAGGTGTTGGGAACTAGTGGATTAAGAACTGAGAGATTGGATGCTGTGTCGTGACAAGTTTGGATTGCGTAGTGGCAAGGACTTACTGACTGTTATGGCTTTAAGGTTATAGTTACTGTTGGTCAATTAATTGCTCTACAGGTATTTAAAATATGCTATAATTTTCTTGTATACAAAGTATTATATTCGCTAATCCGTATAATAAATTACCTGCGTGCTCAGAAAAATTATATTGTTAGTTACGGTGTCTACTTAATACAAAATGTATTTTTTTTTGTCGGGGGGATAAATTCTTTCGGATGCCCAAACTTTCCTTGGGGAGAAATGTTGGGTTATGTAGTGTATTTTCACAAAAAGAACTACCCCGGTGGCTGACCATTAGATGCGTGAGCGGAAAGGCTCCTGAAAAAGTGCACAAAATATATCTTAAATTTCATCGCCCATTGCCTTGTCTAAATGCTACCTGCATTATAGAATATCTGTTGCGTAGCTGTAAACATATTTTACTATAAACTTAAAAGTACATAAATTAATTACGTACAGTATCATATTAAGTACTATTAATTACAACATGGTTGTATCATAAAAGGTAGCATCCCTAGGGGCCGTCCGTCACCGCGGCGCTCACGACGGACGGACGTTTACAGCCAATCTCACTGATTTATACCTAGGGCTGTAAATCATCTGATTATTCACGATTTATGTGGGAAACTATCGTTGTTAATGATTTTAAAAGGTGTTTATTTCTTTTCACGTGTAGAGAAGTGATTATGGTTAGCTGTTTAATATGTTTAGTATAAATAATGTAAAACAAATTTAACCAATTAATGTCCCACTGCTTAGACCTCGAGTCCACCACGCTGCCCAATTGCGGGTTGGAGACTTTGCTTACCTTCAAGAACTATAGATATAACTTAATTGTATAGTGACAGTATATGTAAAAATACAAATTAAATTTATTGTATTCTCAGAGAATGTGGTACAAAGGTGGCTAACAAAATAAGAAATAATCACATATTTTGTCATTAAGCTCACATGCAAATATTCAGCATAAATAAATTTAAAACTAAATATAATATATTCTAACCATTTTCGAAATTATTTTGATCACAGAAACTATCGTTCAACATTATTCCTCGCATTGAGGCAATCACTAAATTAATTAACATTATGGGATAAGGGACAAATGTCTTACAACATATGTCGGCAACATATCAAGTGAAGTAATATGACATCGCGCAACTTACGTCCGTAGCGACGAGCGAAGCAAAACATTCACGTTTGACGTTTTTTCTTAGAAAGACATTACACAGAGCAAAGGTGTTCATGGTATCTATGTCGCTTGTATGTATATACAGGGTGTCCCAAAACTCAACGATAATCCGAGACAGGATGAAAGGCCAAGTCATACCGGTTCTAGGAAAAATTAAAAAAAAATTCCATGTCACTTAGTTCAGCAATAATAGACACTTTTCGAAAAAGTTGAAATTCCACACCCTTGATCGCATTTTCAAGTCCTGTGATCACCAATGTCACAATTTCGCTGTGTTTTTTTGAATTTCGTGATCTTCATTAAATATGCTATTAATCGTAAAACAAGTTAATGCACAAAACATTGTTAATTTCATAAAAAAAGTAAAGTTTTAGTGAGTCATGGTTCACAAAAATATCGTTAGTTAACTTTGACGCTTCATATTGAACAAAAAATGTACTACACTACCCTTGGCAAGTTATTTCAAAAGTTGGCGCATTTAATCAAAATTTCAAAGTGGTGCAACACTTGCCACTTTTCTTGCCATTAAAAATGTTATTTTTATTTTAACGACGAGTATCCTCGAAAATGTATCGGACGCAGTGGTACAATTGTATGGCGTCCTCGTTCCCCCGATCTAAATCCAGTAGATATTTTTTACTGGGAATGCATAAAAGAAAAAGTCTATTCGAAATCAAAAGAAAATCTATCAAAACTTCGCCAGAATATTGACACAGCGTCAGAGGAAATAAATGCAAGGAATTTTGCTTGACTGGTGCAAAGGTCTTTTGTAAGGCGTTGCAGAGCCTGTATTCGTGCCTATTCACTTTGAAATTTTGATTAAATGCGCCAACTTTTGAAATAACTTGCCAAGGGTAGTGTAGTACATTTTTTGTTCAATATGAAGCGTCAAAGTTAACTAACGATATTTTTGTGAACCATGACTCACTAAAACTTTACTTTTTTTATGAAATTAACAATGTTTTGTGCATTAACTTGTTTTACGATTAATAGCATATTTAATGAAGATCACGAAATTCAAAAAAACACAGCGAAATTGTGACATTGGTGATCACAGGACTTGAAAATGCGATCAAGGGTGTGGAATTTCAACTTTTTCGAAAAGTGTCTATTATTGCTGAACTAAGTGACATGGAATTTTTTTTTAATTTTTCCTAGAACCGGTATGACTTGGCCTTTCATCCTGTCTCGGATTATCGTTGAGTTTTGGGACACCCTGTATATAAATACGACATAGTGACGTCACAATGTCGTATTTTTGTTGACATAAAATGTTTGCGTAGTTTTAATCATTTACAAATTTAAGTTCAACATTAATAACGATAAAAATTTTACATAGCATGAACATTTAAGATGCATCCTAGTATAAGTTTATCAATTTGCTGTTGATTGAGTAAAATACCCATTTTTTTACGGGGGCAAAAATGCCTTCGGATACCCATCTTTCTTGGGGGGATAAAGACTGGGTTATGTAGTGTAACCCCTAAAAAAACCCGCGAAAACCAATCATTTGATGCGTGGTTTAAGAGGAAATCTGGCACCTAAAATATGTGTATTTTAGGTGCCAGGTTTCCTTTCCACTGCGTGTAAAATACCCTATTTCGACTATCCTAAATCGAATGTGACACTGAACAGCAAAGACGGCCTAAGCCATAAATCCATATTTCTCCCTTCAATCCCTAAAGGGCGATCGCTTAAAACAGTCAAACAATATATTTATTGGTTATTTTTGACAAGTAATGTAGCAGGACAAGGGTTTGCTACCCTTTTTTCCTCCGGGACAGATGCTATGTAACCGGGTCGCTTCACAAATATACGAGGACTTTTGAACCCGGGATATTTATTTGATTTCACATTATTAGAATGGATTTTTGGTTGAGAAGGGACTTTTATGAATGAATGTGAGGAAAATAAATAATATTGAGTATTGGTTCGAATATCGATATATACGGAGTCAGATTTTGCCTTGAAATGGTGTTGTGTAGTTTTGGGAAGTTAATGAATCGCTAAGACTAGTTCATCATCATCATCATCAGATGATAATACCGCAAGACAAAATGAGCGTTTAGTAATTTGATGGTATTATTCAATAAACAAATAGGTAGGCAGTCATCGCTGTTCTGTACTCGTGAACAGGTTATTATTATATTATTTAAATCAATTCAAACATAAAAAAAGACAATGAAATTACTATATAATCTATTTTCAAAATAAATTTCATTGTATACTTATTGCCTAACATCATTTCTTAATTGTATCAATGTGTTATAACCTATCATTGTCATTTCGTGCAGTCTCAAAATCTTAAGTAAGCGATGGAGGTCAATCCTGTAATGGATCGATATATCCTCGACGCGTAAACAAGCTACTCGTAATGTTTGCACGGCCAGACTTGTTCATGTCTCTTGGAACACATTACCACGTCTGGCTTGTTTGTTTTCTACTGTGTTTGCCTGTGTTATGTAGCTAGGTTTATATATTACGTCACAGGCAATTTCTGCCAATTTATACTTCAATACTATGCAAAAGTTAATCTGTCTATGAGTGTGAGCCGGTAAGCCGATTTCGATGTAATTTTGCTCGAAGATAGTTTTAGACTTTACGTCAAGAAAAGGCCTAGTACTTTAAATGTTAGTTAAAGTTGAAGGAACCTAACACAACACGCCAATGACTTTTAATAGTGATGATATGTGTTTTAGAAATAATTATCACCTATCCTGAGATTCAAGAAAACAATCTTATTGAAACTATTTATGAGAATTTGTATGTGTTATTTGTGTGCCCATCAAAAATCATTCATACATATTATTATCTTGGATTTTGTATCTAGAAGTTAACACCCATACAAACTTTCACATTTATACTATAAGTATGTACAACAAAATGAATAAATTACAAACAGAATATTCCGTCTTCAACAAAAGTATTCTTTAAAGCATTTCAGCTAAGAAACTTAAACATTATGAAATAACTTCATTGTTTCAACAAGTAAAGTCAGTATTCATTTCACTTGTTTTACAAAGCGGTAGAACAAATTCTTAGCCAGCAGTTTACGTCTGTTCTCCCACTATTCTGTTCAAAGGTACATTCTGAGGTTTTGTGGTGGCGTTATTGCATTTCGCGATCGAAAAAAATACTATTACTTTTAGAATATACGATCAGCAATTTTGCGACTGAGTTTATGTTAGCACGCGTTTTTCGGTTGGCTGCGCCAAATTGTCTTGCTTAAATCGCACTTTATTTATAACTAGCTGACCCGCGCAACTTCGCTTACGTCACCGAAGAGAGAATGGGTCATAATTTTCCCAGTTTTTCTAACATTTGTTGCACTCCGCTCCTAATGGTCGTAGCGTAATGTTATATGGCCTATAGCTTTCCGCGATAGACGGACCATTTAACACTGAAAGAATTTTTCAAATCGGACCAGTAGTTCCTGAGATTAGCGCGTTCAAACAAACAAACAAACAATCAAACAAACAAACTCTTCAGCTTTATAATATTAGTATAGATATGTATGCCAAATGATAACTTTAGTTGCGAACAAAATCAGAAAAATATCAATTTCCTAGCCCTCATTTAAAATGTATATTGTTTCATACGCGTAACCTGTAGTACCTTTATCATAGTTTGCCCTTAGAGGACTAAGAGCTAACACATTTTTTTCTCAAGCGTAAAAACGCAAGTTACAATCTCTAATGCAACTGGCTTAGGTAAAGTGATATGAAATAAAATAAAAAACAGACAAAGGCCTTAATTTTTCCACAAAACCATTGACATTGTATTCCATTGAACAGAAACGTTTGTGATAATAGGCCTCGACTATAATAACAAGACGAGTGAATGCATGAATGAACGATTTGCTCACTCATTGAGCACTCACACGATCACTGAGCGTGTCAATGAATCACAGAATAAACAAATCATTCAAACAAACACACAATCATTTGTTAACCTAGTTTCTTTAGCTGTTGCATTGATTTAAATGGAAATCACAGTAGCGCGATTCTCTACTACTATCGACTACCGACAACCGGCTATTCAAAAATGTTGTGTGACAATCTGATCAGCGCCTCTAGCGGGTGTCGCTGAAACCATTTTGGCAGTACATTTTAAATGTCAAACTTTCGAATCTCCTAAGTACCGAATGTCCAGAATTGCGCTACAATACAGCGTAGCTAAATTAGTAGAAGTAGCGTATTCTGAGGTCTTTTTATGTCCTCGTCTCCGATTTTTGGGTACAGGACCGGTTACATAGAAACTAGTCAACTGTTCAGGAGTTTACTACAACATTTGTACGAAATACCTACGCTCTCTATTCAAGCACTATCATAACCCGCTGGGACGGTATCATATACGAATGGTAAGAGGTCAGGCGCAGGACAAATGTCTTTACTTGCTTTCTGGGGCACGGCCATCTCCCACTTGAACTCGTTGGGATAAAGCACTAAATTCTGAGACCTTAACTATCTCACTCTAGGCAATTACTGAGAATTTCGTCAAAGAAGCCCAAAATAACCACCCGAAAATCGCATTCCTTATATGGCAGTCGCGTACCTCACAGGGGTAGTCTATGTAAATAAAGATATTGAGTAACATAGACTGAGCACTTATTATAAACGCATAAAAAGCTAAACAATAAAAGCCAATCAATCTCTAACTTATAAACTTATAAAAATAAAAAGTTTATAATTCAAATGAATTTGCAGTAAATACAAAGTGGGGTGGTTTCTAGCTGACTGCTCTCGCTCTGCCCACTTTAATCTCGAAGGAACGGTGACCAAGAAGTGCAACTTAAGTTTTATTCAACAACTAAATATACTTAGAGAACTATTTTATTCCAGACTTTGGAATTGCTGTTTTAAACATTTTTTTTATTGAATTGCTAGCATTTGCATGTGAGTCTGCTTGTATAGATTTTATTTTAACGTTGTTTAAACCTTTGCTCAGACTAATGTCAAAGTTATTCGACCCGCTCAAAGTAATAAGACATGATTTGACATCTGTATTGTTTTAACCCATGACTGCCCCACTGCTGGGCAAGGGTCTCCTCCTAGAGTCAATCACGCTGGTCAAGCGAGGGTTGCAGACTTTTGCATGCTCCTAAAAAATGTTTAACGACTGTAATCTTTATTAATTTACGTAAAAAATGACTTTTAGAATGTCCTCCAAAGCAGAGAGGTGTTTAGTTCAAAAATCGCATTCGGTCACCCATCTCCGTAAGGTCCATTCTCAAGGGTGCTTAACTCCACTAATCGTAATCAAAATGGGTGGTATGCGCATCTGACAGTCTCGAGCCTAGATGTATTTTAAAACAATATAAATCCTGGTTCCTTTTATTTATTTAATTACTGGAATAAATATGAATTCGAATATTTCGAATGCTTGACATTTATTTGGTCCATTTTATTACAATATCGAGTAACTGCAATTGGGAATACGAGACAGTAAAAACACAATCTGAATGCTTGTGTACTTTTGTAATTAATATGGTTGAATGGTTATTTCAATAATAACATGTTGAAAAACATTTTATCTTGCGGTTCAAAGAAAATGAGTTGATAAGTTGAGGCGCCTGTAGCCAGTTGCGCTCACCGGTCGGTAAACGATCTGTGGGTTAAGCAACCCTTGGCGCGGTCACTCCATAGATGGGTGACCGCATAGTGGTATTTCAAGTGGGCGTTTCCGTGCTTCAGAGGGCACGTTAAAAGACGGTCCCGGTTGCTATCTGCTACGATAACAGTAGTTAAGCCATATCAAAGGTCTTCGGGCGGCTTGAACAACTTTGACACTAGGTTTACCACTAACCATACGACAAGGAGAAGAAGTTGATAAGTTCAACGGATTGGGGACAGCGGATCAGACAATTCGAGTTTGATTCAGAGTCCGTAGCATGTTCTACAAGAACTCTAATTCTAATCATTTTTGAAGAAAATTCTATATTCAGTAGACTACATCATTTTACACAAATATGCTATTATACTAAATTAAACTATGACTAATTAACAAAAAAGAAAATATATACAATTAATCCAAAAAAAATATTAAAAAGAATTCTACAGGGTGTAGTAGAATTCGTCCCCTATTTTTCCAAGTAATCTTAAATGTCAAATGTCTAGCTATTCGCGAGGGAATCGGGCTACTGACATACATACATCATCGACGATTTCAATTTCAAAACCTGAATCTATACTAATATTATAAAGCTGAAGAGTATGTTTGTTTGTTTGCCTGAACGCGCTAATCTCAGGAACTACTTGAAAAAATATTTTACTGTTGGATAGCCTATTTATTGAGGAAGGCTATATATAGGCTATATAACATCCCGCTATGACCATTAGGAGCGAAGTAGCAACGAAAATTGTTACGAAAACGGGGCAAACTATCACCCATTCTCTCTTATGTGACGCAAGCGAAGTTGCGCGGGTCAGCTAGTATACCACAAAGCCCAAAATGCGAGAAATTCACGTCGCTAGTTTGCTATACATATAGTGATACCACTTTGTCAAACACACTACATACATAATTTTACTTGCGACATCCATATTTCACTAATTATGCAGATGCTATCACATTTGGCTCGGTACCAATTAGGCCATACAAGCCGCTATTAAGAACTTCCTGTACTGATTGCCAGGAAACACTACTACTGACTTAAGCCTGGTCATATTTTACATCTAATCTGATTAATCTAGCTACAAGAACAGAGACAAATCGTGGTAAAAAACATGGAGAAGCCTTAGCCAACACGAAGCCAGTTCTTTTTCGCTCTGCTATACTTAGCCGCTAGTACCTGTCTTCAGCGGCCCGGGAGCTCTCAAAATTTAGATAAATATTTATAAAAAATATGTTAAACCGCCATAAGAATACCAAATTAACGATATCGACTATGTACTCGTAATTATACAAATCTAGAATTATAAGAAGATCCAAGTCATTTCGGAATCAACTCATTTTGATAGTTCCAAACTATATTTACGTTACTCGAATAAACCAAACGCTGTTACATTCTGGTGCCTCTATCTTTTTAGTAAAGCTCATAGCCAGCTCTCCTGTCGTGTAAATGATCAGTGGAATAGGGGATATTCAGCATCTTCGTGTTCCAAACGGCTCGTTAAATATCGTTTCAATTAAGATAACTGGCATAACTGCCGTTACACTAAAGCTTTTGGGGCGGCTTGAACAATTTGACACAAAAAACACGCATCACTTACACAGCCCATCATTACCTCTACCATACTTTTATGTTTTCGCTATAGGCAGACAAATTAGTGGACAGACATAATAATAATAAGAATTCTGACTCGTTTCAATAAAAAGTAGCCCTGTCAAATCGGCCACCGAACTTTAAAAATGATAGGGCCCACAATTTAGCGTACCTTGGCCCTCATCCACAGAACAACCTCGGCAAGCGTAGCTTAACTCGAAATTAACTGAAATCGATCCGCGTAGCTGTTTTTACTAAGCCACGACCTCCTCAACATAATGAATCAAAAATGAGTTTCTCACTTGGATATCATTATGAACGCATTTCGCTCGGTATTCGTTTGAACATGAAACTTTACCTCGTGCTATCAAAGTCATTAGAGTGAAAAGTTTATAACATGTACCGCCCTTTGTCGCTACCGTCAGCCATATTATTTTATACCCCGACTCTGCTCGCATTAAAACTTGTCGAAAGTTTGTGTACGTATTTTTCTGATTCGAGGTTAAATTTTAAATAGTTTTTTGTTGGATTACTATATAGTAGTTACGGATTATTTGTATTATTCTCTTAAGATTACTATAAATTATAATTTATAGAACGTAAAAACGTGAACGTTAAAAATACTCAATAGTATGATGAAACTGATTTGGCGTTGTGGACTCAAGGTAACCCCTTCATCATTCGATAGTAGACCAGTGCTAAACAGTCATTGGTTAAAAATAGTGCATTACTTAGACAGGCTCTTCAGAAATATACACAATCATATTTCTCTTAACTAATTGATGATTATTATTACATAAAAAAGTACAGAGCTAAATTTGAACGAAATGCTCTAAATTCGGAAAATTACCTTTCGCCCTAGAAAAAGTTAATACACACCTTAAAACACTCACAAAATAATGTATACAGCATAATAAGTAGAAACAGATTCTGGTCTGAGCCCACCGTGCCATTATTCACGTCGTTAACTTACCCGACACCTGGCGAGCAAACTTTTATTCGACAACCCTGATTTATACCTCTCGGCTACCTTATTGGAATTTTGTGCGGAACTTTTTTGATATTAACGGTACATTTTTAAACGGTAGCGCGAGTTCCAACATTAAGAATTCTGCTTGGAAATTTAGTTCCATTGGAATACGCTAGGGGCGCTGATTGTTTGTTTAATGACGTTCACCACAAAGGTTATAGATCAGCGCAAAGGTTAAATGTGGTCACTTAGTTCACCGCGCGGATTTTGGTTGGGTGTTTCAGTTTTAATTTTACTTTTTTTCCTTTTCATATTTTCGTCCAAAACGTAGTACATAGAACGAAGTCCTACCCTTTATCGGGAGAGGTAAGCAGACCAAAGCAGGCCAATAACTACGAGTTCTACTAACTTTCCTTGCTTCATTCACATTTATACATCTAGTCATAAAAAAACACGGGTTTAAGGAAACGTAAAACATGATAATATATTATGGTTTCCTAACCAGAACACAGAACTGCAGCACAATTCAGTCTTACAGTCGGCACTGTCGAGTATCGAGAGATTGACATTTAAAATGTACTACCAAATAGTTCCTACAGTGTCCGCTAGAGGCGCTGATCAGATTTTTGTGCTAAATTTATCGATAGCTAACCGGTTGTCAGTACTCAATTGAAACAGAGATTCGAGCTACTGGTCAGAATCAATAGCTCGATTCTGTACAGTTGTTACTTTCAGGTATCGAGAGTTTGACATTTAAAATGTACTGCCAAAATAGTTCTTACGGAACCCGATAGAGGCGCTGAACCGATTGTCATACAAAATTTGTCGATAGCTAGCCGGTTGTCGGTAGGCGATAGTGGCAGAGAATCGAGCTAATGTTCAGAAATCAGATGGATTGAATTGTGAAAACCGTGACTAATATGAAATACATAAAAAAAATGTTTTACCTTGTAATCTGAACAATAATTACCAAACAAAACTCATGCAGGTGTAACAAACAACCGTAAAATTACTTTTTCCCGAACAAATTGAATTCCAATGCGATAAAGGAGAGGTCAACGTCCTGTTTATTGGTCTTCATTCGGTTGAGGTTGAATTAATGAGTGAACTTTCGTTACAGGATGTGATCATTGTTTTATACAGGACGTTGCTTTGACTTTTCCACGAAAATATCTGAAATAGATCAGTACTTTTGAAGTGATTGTTTGTTGTTGTTGCTGAGTAAATTCATTGTAAGAGTAGAAAGGTATGAAGTAAAGAAAAATTATGTCCTTGATCTTATAAAACATACATTTACTATGTATATTTTAACGCGTACCTATGTCATGTATAGTAAAATAGACATTTTCTAAATACTCTCGATATTCGAACTAATCAAGTGGTATAATGTACTAAAATTGAGTTTTGCAACTTTTCTGCAGGATTTTACTCTCTTATTTACATTATATGGTCTGTTTCCACGCAAATATCACAGGCGTGCTTCATGTGTAGTATCAAAGGCCAAATTAACAACATTTTCGGCAAAAAAACTGAGCATTCTATACCAAAATTAATAAAAATTTGTTGCAAATGAGACCTTGCACAAAATTTCAAAAACCAACGTTTGCCGAATAAACTTATCTCGTCACATTAACATCCAAAAATATCCCTTTACTCAAACTCTTCTTGATCCGTACCTCGACTTTCATTTCTCGTTAGACTTGAACCTTACAATACACTCGGGAACAGCCTCAAGAAACATACTAATACAATATTTACATCCATTCATAACTAGCCATTATACTAACTCAATCTTTCGGAGGTTAATACATCGGCCATTCATAGCGAAATAATGAGCGGTCTTTTTCATATCGTATTATTAGAAAGGTCCTAATAGATTAAGAGTATCGTGGGTTAGCCATACTCGTGCGTTATAAGCTCTATTTTTTTGTTAGGAAGACCGAAGGCGAGTGTCGAATGAGTTACTTTTTGGATACTAGATACAGCGTGTATCATCCGCCAGCCGCTTACTAAGAAGTACCGAACACGGCTATTTAGTAAATTTTCAAAAAGCTGACATCTACATCCCGAATTCTAGCAGATGCTTTTGGTCTCGTTTCGACAGCAACCAAGCACGACTGTGTAGGAATGACAAAGCGTTAAATCACCAAGGTACAGCCGCGGAAATGCGCGCCCCTGTACGCGGTTAAACCACTAGGCTAGGCTCAAATTCAAGAGTCATTATTTTTGCTACTATCATTAGCCCCTTCGATTCTGTGACAAATCATTCAAAATCCTTAGGCCTTATGTAGACGGCGTATGTGTGAACACACAGACTCTCTCGTTGTTCTATACCACACAACTGTTGTTTCACATACACACGGCAAATTATCACTGGAATGTCACGGCAAAAAACCGTGTGTGTACTAGAGGCCCCATATGCGATCATCGCACAAGTGTGGACTTACCTTTTAGCTTTATTCAATTATACGTATAACTCTCATTACGTTCTCGCAAGAGTGGGTTCCGGATATTTTTGTTACATATTCTGAAGGATTTCTGATAAGAATGAGTGACAGGCATACGGGTATACATTGGATTAATATCTACTTATATAAATACCTATGGTATTTCTTTGAGAACGATTTAGTAACGGTATTCAAAATTAAGCTGTATAAATAGTACTAGATAAAATAAAATATGAATGAATGAATGAATGAAAAAAACCTCTTTATTGTACATAAAATCATGTAGAACAAAATAAAATCAAATAAAAGTACAACTAAAGTTTAACCAATAAAAATGTGCGACGTGCGTACTACAGTATTCTAAAACCATTTAAGAGATAAAATCTTCTCTTTTTAGAGAACTATCCACTGAATAAACTTAAATAAAGAATGCCACAGTTTAAAAACTTATGAACAATTCTTAGTCGTTTGGCGAAAAACCATTGTATGCATTTTGATATAATTCAGCAAATCCACCGATTATAACTCACACTACGGCACTACCCCGTATTTTACATAGTGCCCTGGGAAATCTATCCAGATAGACAAAATCGCAGGTGTATTTGTTAAAAAAATCCCCATTCGTTATCACTAAGTTGACACGTCAAACTCATAAAGCGGCCATGTTTATAGAGTACTTTAATTTGAGTGATAACGCGACGTCTACTTATCTGATAACGATATTGATTATTGCCTACGCAAGCTTTATTTTGGGCTTTTCCGTGAAACTTATTCATAAGGTTTATTATGAAGGGTGAGTAGGTGAGTGTATATTAATATTATGTTTTGTTCTTTTATACCTCGGGTATGTAAGGAACATGAGTTGTTGTTTTTAATACAAGCTGCAACTTGCACGCGTAAATATAAAAATATTTACCTTGCAACCCATTGGAGTAAAGGGAGATGAAAATTGTTGTGTCTAACGAAAATATCGCACTTAAGTAAGGCTTTGTAGAAACATGTGATAACTTTTAAAAATAATATGATACTATACATACAACATAGACTTAACTTTAACTTTTTTGTAGCCTAATCCATAAACTGAATTTACTCGTTTTTTAGTCAATACAAATATTATAGTGTATCAATTATTAATTATTTCTTTATACTCTAACTATGGTGTAAACGTTAACTGCAAATGTAATGTTAAAAGCATGTATTTAAACTATATCTTTACCTCAAACAAAACAGCGCAGGTAAAGACGTTTCACTTTAAGTGTTGAACGTAAACTACTTTACTTGTTTACAAAGGCACAACACGATGAAGTAAGTTAACTCCCGAATAAGGCCTGTGTTGAACTGAGCTTATAGTCAGCGTCTTTTATGCAAGACATGACTTTAGCTAGTATTTACTATCATTATTTATTTGAGAGCAGTGATAGCCGAGTGGTATAAGTTGACACCTCCTACGCAAGTGGTCGCAGGTTCGAACCCAAGGCAACACACCAAGGACTCTTCGAAGTTATGTGTGTATTAGAAATAATTGTCACGTGCTCCAACGGTGAAGAAAAACATCGTGAGGAAACCTTGCATGCCTAAAATTTGTTTAATACATTTATTGAGGGCATGCAAAGTCCCCAACCCGCACTTGGCCAGCGTGGTGGACTCAAGGCCTAAACCCTCCCTCATTACGGGAGGAGACCCTTGCCCAGCAGTGGGACAGTAATGGGTTAAATTTATTTATTTATATATTTTATATCATCACGCCCATGTTATCCGAAGGTATATGTAGAAGTATATGCCTAATACTTGCGTATTGCCTGTTACAATGTACATCACACGTAATACTGGGCAATACTGGGCATACAACCAAACCCGGGCTACTATTTAAAGTTAAAACAATTCAAGACCAATTGCAAAGATTCGACAGCACTTTACTTCCTCTTGGCATTGAACCCGGAACCCCAGAATTATTACGCATTATTACAGCATTCGGTTACGCTTTAATAAGCTCAGAATAAAACTCGGTTTTTTTATTTAGGTACTATCAATATACGTGTAAATAACCATACAAACTGCAAATACATTGTATGCGAGCAAAATATAATTAAACGACACTTAATCTGTTGCCAAGTGCATACAAGCCCTTAGTTCTTGCACACTTTTCTGAAGGCTGTAGCGTTTCCTTTTACGCCTTGAATAAGTTATTTCTAGTATTTACTCATAGAATTTTACACGTGGAAGGGTTTATACTGAACGTGGAAGTAATAATAGATCGAAGGAAGGCTTTGAACAATGTTTGTACGGGAAAAATAGAAGTTTAGGGAGATTTTATACTATTGGTACTATCAAACATTACGTAAATCAGAGTTTAACTTTAAGAAATTGTTTCTACGGAATACTCTAGGTGTGTTGTCTAGTTTTTCATAAATAACTACTTCATCCCATGGGTTCATTACCATTGCGTCGGGAGGTCGTGGGTTCGATTTTCACACAAAACAATTATTATCTGTGCGATAATAATTATCTATACTTAATATAATAAAGCTGAAGAGTTTGTTTGTTTGTTTGTTTGAACGCGCTAATCTCAGGAACTACTGGTCCGATTTGAAAAATTCTTTCAGTGTTAGATAGCCCATTTATCGAAGAAGGCTATAGGCTATATAACAACACGCTACGGTCATAAGGAGCGGAGTAGCAACGAAAAATGTTACAAAAACGGGAAAAATTTTGACCCATTCTCTTAGGTGACGCAAGCGAAGTTGCGCGGGTCAGCTAGTTGTAAATAAATGTTCCAGGCCTAGTTGTACTTTGTCTCTGTTGTTTGTATGTTTGTAAAAGTCCCCGCGACACAAGAGCTATTCTTAATGTGGTTGTCTTTTCAAATCTTCTTTTTCCTCTATGATCTCATCTAACCAGTTTCTATCTTTATATTATTATAATATTTATTCATATTCGATATATTATATCGTCCCCGTAGAGCGAAAAATCACTAACTAACACTTAAGTGATTTTGAGATACGAGGTGTTTTATGTCTTAAATGACAAAAAAAAAATAACTTTTTTCGGAGATTAGTTATCGATGCATGAAAGGTTTTGTTTTGAAGATATATTAATTAAGTATATGTTATATGTATTAAACCACGAAAATAGTATATAAATTATTAACTGTAAAGGATAATTTGTTTTACCCCAAGGTTTTCCTATTTATCTGTCACTTAGTTACTTTTCACATGTAGTTAGTTAGTTTTCGCATCAGCATTTAAATATTATACTAGTAACTAAAATCAGTTAGTTATTTTAGGAGTAAAACATATTTTACATAACTATGTCTAAATAAAATAGCCAACTAAATAGACTTTGCTTATTTATTAATTTATTGCCTAATTTAAAACTAGTGTCCTATCAGTTGAAAAGTATAAAAGTAAAACAACATTCTTAGGCAACATTTATTGAAAAAAAACTGTCTTTAAGTATACAAAACCTAATTAAAACATAATGAACAAGAACACGTTACAAAATCATCAATAGAACAGCATTAATGATGTAGCCACATCATTTTCCTCTTCTTCCTCGAGCTAAGTGACGTCAGGCTCACATAGCCTATCCAACACATCGTTACTAACAGGTAAAGATTCATACCAAGGATAAAGTTCGCTTAGTATGACACCTTTGACACAAAGATTTAACAAATCTTTCCTTGCAGGGGTGTATTTACCCTAGGGCTAGAAGGGCTATAGCCCGGGCCGGTTTCCTCTCTTGGGTCTGCATCTTGTCGGGGTGAGGGGACTTAGTAGAATTGAAAGGTTGGGGAAACAGTGATCGCGAGTAACAAAAAATTACTGCGCGTGTCCCTCTGTTTGCAGAGGACACAGGTGCGGGACAGGTGAGCCGTCAGTGGGAGGACGGGCTCAGTAGGCACTCACACTGCCCCGAGCTGACGAAGAGCCAGGCCGCTGCCGCCCTCGTCAACCGTCGGTTATCGTAAATCCGTCCATCCTTGACCGAGGGCCTTGCCTTAACCGGCGGGGTCGCGAGGAGACCACCTCTGTGAAAATCTCGAGTAACTCCAGCAGTGGCGCCCCCTTTAGGGGCCTTGCGTGGTCAGAGTTCATTCGCTTTGCGGGGACCCCCGCGCCAGAAAAACCAGACGCAAGCGGCCACTGGGGCACCTCCCGCCCTCCAGTAGTATAAGGGTCACCGGATTATGGGGCCTCTACCTCGGTGGAACGATACTTGCCACCACACTCGCGGGAACTGTTTGGATAATATGAATTTGAAAACGAACCCAAATGATGTAAGTGGGAGAGGCGAGAAGCTCAAACCCGAGGAGATCGGGGGCAAGAAGCCCAGCCGTATTGACTGCATAGCATAGTTGCGGAGGGTCGGAGCACGCCCAGTTTTAGCAAGTGTCAGACAATGACCCTAAGGACAAATTCACCATCCAGCTGGCGGACACCATCCTCACTCACCACTAGGCAGTGGTGGAGGTGGCCGACAAATCCGGTCACCTCAAGGGTGACCTTTATAAAGTCCCTCAAAGACGCTGCCAGGAACGTCAAACTGGCAGTGTCGGAGTCGAGCAGGCAGTATGCCACGAAGGAGAATTTGGCGCGTCAGGCCCAGAATTATCGCTTGCAAGAGGAGGTCGATCACATGTCACAGGCAACGGCATCAACCCCCGCGCCAGAAAAACCAGGGGCAGCGTCCTCAGCTGTACCTGCTAACGCATTCGCCACGCCACCGCCACCGCACCGCAGCTCACAGGTCTCCGGACCAAGGAGAAGCAGGGTAAACAGCCGCGTCTTACAGTGCAGTGGCTTCCAAACCGCCGTTCACTAAACCGACGGCTGCCAAAGAGTAGCAGTTCGTCGGGAAAAATAGCAAGGCGCCCAAGGCTACGGAAGCCGACAAAAAGGGCAAGAAAATCAAAATCAAATCATTTATTCATTTAGGTCAAATATTGACACTTATGATAGTCGTTACAATTACTGAATCTACCACTAGCTCGGAAAGGGGGTGGAGCCTTATGAGAAGAGCTAGCAAGAAACTCACGGCCACTCTTTTCAATCGCAGAAAGATTTACAATGTGGTTGATACAATAATTGATCATGCGAGGAGCTGCCAACAATCAGCGATATAGACTAAACGTCAATTAAGGAAAATGAATATAGTTAGGTTATTTATTTGTCTCTGATCATACCGTATGTTGGGAGCACCTACTAGCATGTGATAATAAGAATATGGGCAACAAGTGAGCACATTGGTTGTGAACAATATAAAAGAAAAAAAGTGACAGCTTTATGATTAACATCAAATTGTATGTAACATCACCTATTTGCATCATTAAGTGCCCATATTTTACAATAGTTAGACCTACTGCTACTGAGTTTATACAATTTATGGCAAAGTTCCCTAATTTCAAAGAATCCTAATCAAGCGAGCGACTATTCCCAAGAGCTATTGTCGTTTAGATACTCATCAATTCTGTAATAAAAGAAGGAGGAAGAAGAAGGCGCCCAATCTTCGGGCTCCAGCTGCAGCTGAAGGCGGCAAAAAGCGGTGCGACATATAGAGACATTATTAGGGACGCAAAGGACAAAATAAACCAAGCCGACAATGAAATAGTCCACTTCGGGGTTGCGGCTACGGGAGCTCGAATGTTGAGCTCCCAGGGGTCAGGGACCGGAAAAGCGGATGCCCTGGCCTCTAAATTGAGGAAAGTTATCGGGGAGGACACCTTCCGAGTGTCCAGGCCCACAAAGACCGCGGAACTGAGCATTACAGATCTGAACGACTCAGCCTGCCCAGAGGAGGTGAAGGTCGATTAAAGCCGATTTAATAAATAAAATTGATCAGGACAATGTAAAAAACTAATTTGTTAAAAATGAAAATAAAGTTTAGTTTTTTCATTCCTTGATGGGGCGGAAAGCTAGCGGAGCCCAGGGCGCGCCATCTTAAAATACGCCTCTGCGAATGACTGCAATAATGCGCGGGCGCGGCGAGGGTCCTAAGGTCAAAGGGCGTAATCTCACTAAGTAGCATCGTATCACGGGACATAGTTACCAACCTTTCATCTAGTAGTGTTTTTGCTGAGTGAAAAGTAGCCAAAACATTTTAATTATAATACTCTAATGTGTTATGTCATCTACAGTCAGGGAAAATATTAACCAGAACACTATAGTTAGTTGTCGTTTTTTCTTTTAAACGTCTGGTCTTAAATAACATAGCTCGAAAAATAATTAATGGGAGTTAGTTACTTTTCGCACAAAATATCACATACAATAAAATTACTAAGTCACTTTGATGAGTTTTCGCATTACTATTTTTTAAGACATGCCTATAGGGAGTAATGCGGAAAAAGTAGATAAGGAACTTTAATGCGTAAGTATCTTTTTCAACAAAGAAGAGAAAAAGTAATCAGGTGACTTAGTTACTTGTAACTCAACTGTCACAAATCAAATAATGTACTTAATTAAGTCTCGCGATTTACATTTTTCTAAATAATTACGTTATGAATACGAGAGTAAGACAGAAATATGGAGAAAAAATTACTGATTTTATTGGTATTTATAAGTCGATTTTGAACATTTTGTTACTTAATGACTTTTCGTTCTACGGGGACGATATATGTACACAAGTTCTCTTCTCATAAGTCCTATCTAGATTCAACTCCAAGAGCAACATACGTGCCAAGTCTAAGGTTCCTAGGCTTTATAGTTTTGAAGTTTGAATGCAAGTACTAGTAGACTGTGTAAAGGATGTGTCTTACAAACTTCAGTTACATATTAAAGTGCAATTGGGTACTAATAATGTAAATTGTGTTAATTATATGAATCAAAATCCAATCATTTATTCATTTAGGTCAAATATTGACACTTATGATAGTCGTAACAATTACTGAATCTACCACTAGCTCGGAAAGGGGGTAGAGCCTTATGAGAAGAGTTAGCAAGAAACGACGATGAAATGACCATCGGTTGTGCGTTTTCGTATTTTTTATGAATGTACCTTGGAACGAATATTAAAAGAAAAACTTGCGGCAAAGAAAGCGTAATAGGCAATGACCAATTTATTTCTTTTTATTTCAAAGCACTCTAAGCTTGGCTTTGCAACTGCTACCATACCAGACTAAAACCGTTTTTAACGTGTTCCCCAAAGCACGGAGACTCTTGGCACAATTTTGTTACTGTTGGGGCCACTCATTCATTTATGTAATAAATACTAAACAAACATTTTCCTCAGCCACATATCGTTTACCAACCCGTAAGCTGACATAGCTATAAAGTAAAGCTAAATTCCTACGTCTATACCAACCAGATAATTATATCTATTATACAAATATTCTCTGAAACTTATAAATATGGCGTTGAGCTAAACAACGTGAAACTAATTAACATAGTTGTAAACAGAGGCGGAAGTCGCTCAGGTGGAAATTAATTTACTTTGATCTACTGTTACCGCAACTTATGCTGTGGACTTGTGTCTGACTATCTCCTGTGTGGAGACTTTCATGTATTTAGATATTAATTTTAGTGAGAAGGAACACGGGTTGAGTAACTTTGTGTGTGTGAATATAGTCGCAAGCCACTGCGGGGAAGTAATATAATAAATACATTCAAGAGAAATTGAGAACTTCCCTTTTTAAAAGCTGTTAAAAGCAAGAGATTTTGGAGGAGAGTGTGCTTGAACGACGGCGCGGCGTTCATATTGTTTTCTTGCACTTCGCTGCGAAATTCCTAATTTTTATTATTTTAATTCTTTGCAATGGCTTGCGGCTATGTTCAGACACAAAATTTTTTTTGGTGTGAGTTATTCTTAGTTGTTTTTAGAAGGAAATTGAAGTAGCATTATATGCCTAGATAAGACCGAACACTATAAAGATAATGGTGGTAAATCATCACCATTTATTGCAATAAAAACGACCATAAAATTAATAAAATCGCAATGAATACAAGTAAAATATTCACCATTTTATCACAATAACATTGTTTTCGAAACAATCACAACGATCTCGTTGAATTGACTTTTGTGTGCAAAATTTCATTCAAATAAAACGTAATAAAAACAAGTTGTTTCATCGCATTCCCGTTGACGGACGCGGAATGAAAAATGATGAATGGGAAGATAAGATAGCGCAGTATTCTGTTAAAAAGTTCCGAGCTTTTTCGCAATGGTTTGCAACTCAAATTCCAACTTTTCAATGGCTGGAAAAAACTATTTTTTCGTAGAATTTTCACTGTTTCAATAGGCGATCGAAAAAGTGGAAAGTCCATTGATATTTTTGATGATTGAGGATCAAATAAGAGGGTCTGGATGGAAAATATCGTTTTCGAATTGAAGCGAATGAATTGGATGGATTCGAGTGTTTCCCGAAAATGTATAGACAATTTTTCTGAGATGGCTTCTTTTCATGTAGAATATTATGCACATTATTAATGACAACTAGATTCCAAATAAATATGATTTAGTTTGATAGTCGTCAGAAAACCTATAACATTTTTAAAGCTGGATGTTTTTCATGCATCATGCCTGTTGTACCTAAAGGTATAAGCAGATGTTTATTTGTGTGGTTATTGTAGTCGTGTATTTGCGACATTTCCAATTATTTATCGATTATTATAATAGCAGAAAGCCTGATAGCACTTTTTTTTTCTTTTTTTTTCTCTTGTGTCGCGGGGACTTTTACAAACATACAAACAACGGACACAAAGCACAACCAGACCCGAAACAATTATTTGTGGATCGCACAAATAATTGTCCCGTGTGGGAATCGAACCCACGACCTCCCGTTGCAGTGGTATCGGCGTGGCGACCTAAACCACTGCGCCACGGAGGCAGTCAGTCACGGAGGCACTTTACCTAAACTGAGACTTAAACCCGGAACTTTGAAGAAGTTACCAACAACAGACTAGAAAAGCAGTTACATTGATCATATATTATACTACCTAAAAAAGTACCTAAAAATCTGATAAGCATTCTATTAAAGAGAGCCACAATTCACTGGTCAACCCTTTGCGGTTAACAACAAGTAGAGCTGTGGGCTCTGGAAATTCAAACTATCTACGTTACATCAAAGCTGAATAGCGCGAATGAGTGGTACAGAGTGTAAACATCACAGGTATTCTCTGTATCTGTACATACATTAGTACTGTACTGAATTATTCTGTTTACAAGTAGGTTTTGACGGCTTTGATTCAATTTGTATGATAAATCCGTTGTAATAGGACTTTTAACACCTTAAGTGCCAGTTATTCAAACTAAAAAAACTACGTAAAAAAAATTATCTCCGTTTTCCCAGACGTAATAATAGGTCGGGGAAAAGTCTTTTCGCATTATAGAATGTATGAACTTGTAATAAAATCTTTTCTCTACACAAAAAAGCTCGATATTTGGGTACCTTACGAGCTCACTGTAAGAAACCTAATGAATCGTGTACTCATTTGTGATTCTTGAAACCAAAGAGATTTTATTACGAGTTCATACATACTATAATGCGAAAAGACTTTTTCCTCGACCTAATAGATAGACTCAAACGTGAATACGCATTTTACTTTAAAAGACCTGACGATTCGGCGCAGGTTGCAGTCGTCGTAGTCGCAGACTAATATTTAATAAACATGCAACCCAAAAGTTTAAAAGTTATGATAAACCCAGCGATCTGAAGTAGGTATAACATAGGAGGGCGATTTCTTGCCAATATAAAAAAAATATCAATGAGTAGCTATCAGGAAATTTCGTATGTAAAACCGATAAGCACTCATACTCATAGCATATCTTTACTATATTTATTAAAGCAAAAGTTTGTATAATACGTTTTCACAACAAGACGTAATTGAAGACCTGAAGTGAAACATCAGATTTTTTACTAACTCTTGAGTTTTTGAAATAGGAGATGAAACTTATAACGTGGGCGGAGCTACACGAGTCAGCTAATTACGTGGCGTATCTATTAACAATATAAGTAAATTAAAACTGTAAAGATGAAAGTAAATACTGTTAACGAATATAGCTGATGCACTTTTGTACCTATACTAGTTTTCCGCCCGCAGCTATGCCCGCGTTGAATTTTACGCGCTTCGGAGGAAAATACCAAAAACCTTTTCTTACCCCCGGTTTCTGAGTTACATGTAGCGGTAGTTTATCTATTCAATAGCGTTTTATCTCATATAGAAAAAACAGTTTGATTACATTAACTATCGCTAAATATGCCTCAGAAACTGGGCATTAGTGCTCCTCTACACTTTCTAAGGTATCTTCAAACCAAATTTCAGTTTTCTACTCTAAGTAGTTTTGGCTGTGCGTTGTCCATCAGTCAATCACTCAGTAACGGCAGAGTTTTATGTATTGTATTGTATTTTATAAGTGATCGACGGTTGCCAAAGCTACCTCTTTTTTTCGTTTTGATTGAATACGATCGATTGCGGTTACGAAACGAAAATCGCTTTTTCCTGCATCCACGTGAATGTGACGTTCCGAATGTCCATTCGATTTTCACGAGACTATTTTTAGAAGTAATCCGGAGTTCGTTACCTGCTTGATATTTGGCAATAGGCTCTCTACCTATTATCATGGCTAACATTGTAAATAGCGAAACGTGGGTGTATTACAAACGCGTCTGTCGAGACCTCCGACTATGCTTGGTGGATGTATTTACATACTATACAGCAATTGACTATTTTATTGATAATATAAAACTCAAAGGTGACTGATTGACGTAATGACCTATCAACGCACAGCCCAAACCACTGGACGGATCGGGCTGAAATTTTGCATTCAAGTAGGCATTCGCTAAGAAAAGATTCAATCTATCCCCAAAATATTTAGATCAATTCTACCCCCAAAGGGATAAAATAGGAGATGAAAAAAAATCTGTCTTAACTCACGAACCACGCAGCCTAAGTAGCGGTAAAGAACTAGAAAATATATACCTATATACTACAGAGCAATTGACATAATTTGATGAATAAAACTAATTTAGTTGAAAACGTAGAACTGTAAACGTAATAAGTCATTCTTATAAATTGTTCTCGTCTTACTCAGGTCGAGGCAGCAAGTAAAGGGTTGAAAGCCATTAGGGACTGTAAGGATACGTCCAAACTAGACGAACAATTCGTGATGTTCGACCTCAGAGGCAGCGAAACTATCGACCAGAGTAAATTGAACAATCCAACCGAGCGACTTATCAGCTTGATAGTGAAGTTAATAAAAAAAACAGCATTTTTTTCTGTTTTGCATGAATAGAAAAAAAAAAGTTGTCTTTTTTTGTTCCTAATAATTTATTTCTTTAAGTTAAGATTTGCCGAAGCAATAGATTATTCCTGGAAAGAACATGGAGTGTACACTTTTTTCAAAAGGTGAGATGACATAAGAAAATAATAAGAAAATACTCGTATTTGTCACTACAAGGCTATCCATTCAACATATAATATATTTGAATCCCATTTTTTTTTATAAACCGTAACTCAAAATCTCGATGGCACTTTTTTTACCTAACAGAACCTACGCCTTATACATCTCCACCCTAACAACCCTATTCATAGTTTACACAATACAACTGTAGCTCCGAATTATAATTATATTATTTAGCAATGGATCTTTGGGTCGAGTCTTCGGAATAACATCAAATACAACCCCCGGGGGCTGATTCAAGGGACGTACGATATAACTATGTACTGATATTCGTTAGGTAATCACATTAGCTGTTCAATGGAATTAATGGAACAATGTATTTGGATAATGTTTTGAGTAAATTGAGTATACGGTTGTGTGCGTTGATATTTGATTCTTTGGTCGAGTTAATACTCGATTGTAGTCATGTAGAAGTTAATCTCTTGAATTTTAAAGAAAATAGTTCTCGCGATATACGCTTATATGGTGCAGTTTTTCATACATTTGTCGACAGTCGGATTACTAGTAATTGTTTTGACGTAACTTTATGTCTAACTAGCTGACCCGGCAAATGTTGTTATGCCATATACATTGAAAAAGAAATAGTGTCACTTAGGGGTATGAAAAATAGATGTTGGCCGATTCTCAGACTTACTCAATATGCTCACAAAATTTCATGAGAATCGGTCAAGCCGTTTCGGAGGAGTATGGCAACGAAAACTGTGACGCGAGAATTTTATATATTAGATTCAGGCACAGTAACTTGAAAAATATATAAACTATTACTCACTATACGATAGATACACAAACAAGACAAAATAAAAAATAATTATTTATTTATTTAGACTAACAAATTATTTTATTTTTAAAACATATTTTCGCAATAAATCGGTTTACTTTCATCTCCCATAATCCGTATACATACATAACCCAACCAAAATAAGACCCTTCTCCTTGAAATCGTCAAACAAAAGATAAATATACAAAACAAAAGAACTTCATCTGAACTTAATTAGGAAGCTTGAGAAGTGCCTTAAAACCTGAGGTAAGACAACTCAGCAACTATAGCGCGATCGCTCTTAACCCTTCAAGAGGTTATTAATGAGCATTTGGAGGTTACAAGAGTACTCCGCCCTCTAGGGTCCTCTCTACAAGATGGTACCTCTGAGGTACTTTGAGGTCCTTGACTCGGCTTGCCGTATTTATCTTTTTTTTGAAGTAATGTCTTGAGTAAGTGTCCGTGCCTGGCTTTTGTTACGTTCTTTTGAAGTAGGTATCTCGTAGCGCTGTGTAAATCAGAATATACGTCTGTGGATGTCCGCTACATTTATTACGATTACGCCTGGTTCTGTTGAGTTAATAATGCCAAAGAAAATAGCATACGTTTCGCGTACACGAAGCATCAACCACACCTTTGCAAAACTATTCAATTTAGTACATTTTAAAGCAAGTTTCTGCCATTTCCAAATGCGTGTTCGCGTCAATTCCAATATTCTATTATACATTAAGTTTCCGCCGTCGGACTACTGTAGCTCGATTCTCTACTGCTATCGACTACCGACAACCGACCTGTCATCGAGAAATTTTGTATGAACATCTGATCAGCGCCTCTGACGGGTGTCGTAGGACATATTTTGGCAATACATTGTAAATGTCAAAATTTCGATAGCTAGTTTCGTTGTCGATAGTCGATAGTGGTAGAGAATCGAGGTACTGTTAACTGGTTAAAAACTTATACTTACAATATTGTTTTGTTTGCTACAATATATACTACTCATTACAATAATTGGCAACTAATAATAATGATTGCCCTAACGATTACACAAAATGTAATCATACGTTATTCGGACAAATGTTCTACATGCTAAAATCTACGGCCGAAATCTATTTGTTTTATTATCCCGAAGCGGTACGATTTATCCATTCTATTCTATAAATAAGCTCTCTCGCTGTTCCCTAAGTCCCTAGACAGTGCGGACGGTTGGAGAATATTTTTACAGATCAATACAGGACATAAAACAAGGTGGAATCTTCCCGAGGGATAGGTGAATATAACCAGGGTAGCTACTTACTGACAGTAATGGTCCTTGTAATCATAATGTACTACGATATCTGCGGCTTGTGGATCGTAGTTGGTCTCTAAATGTTTGGATGATGTTTTGTTGCTCAATCACGCAAGAACTACTGAACAGATTCTGATGAAATTTGGTAAACAGATAGTTTATACTTTGTATTATAACATAGGATTTTTGATCTCTGAAAACACTTCCACGCAGATTGTCGGACGAATATTGGGAGTTGTATGTTAGTAAAAATCTCCATGTTTTCTTAAGAAACTTACACGGCTACGCGTATAATAAAGCCTCATTGTGTTTCGTAAAGAATCTTATCAACAAATTGATGGATCGATGGATTTAATGACTTAGCATTTTGTATAAATAGGTCTCTATTGTCATGGCAACTAATAAAAATAAAATAGTAACACAATATGGCAAAGTTGATATAGTTCTTGAACGTGATGGACTCAAGTCCTGACCCTTTCCCTTGCTCAGAGAAAAGACTCTTGCCCAGCAGGGGGATATTAATAGGCTTAAAAACAGTGGAACCCAGAGTCCCATAACCCGGTTGGAGAAACGGAAATATTTTTAGATGTTTTTGTATGAGAATTCAGGGGCATCGGAGGGTCGATGGGTGTCCCTGAAAATAGCAATAGACTAACGTTCTACTTACATAAAATCAGGAACATAGAACATTTCTGTGTACAGCATTGATAGCGGAATGAGTAACACTGTATATTTTATTTCCTTACTTTATAAATTCAAGCTAAAAAACGGCCTTACTAAAATTCTACATCAGAAAGAAACAAAACAACGCACATCCAATCATTTCGTTATAGCTTCGACCAGTTACTATACAGATCCGATATAGCTAGATCTATACGGATTAACGCTTCCAAATTGAACGCACGTCGAATATTCCTGAATGCACCGGAATACACCGCACTGCTGGCGACTCACTGAAAATCCAGTAGTTGTTCGCCAGTCCTATGTAGACATACGCACTCATATACATGTAGAGCAATTCTCTACAGTCGGTACTGTGGAGTATCGAGAGTTTGACATTTAAAATATACTGCCAAAATAGTTTTTACGGAGCCCTGTAGAGGCGCTAAACAGATTTTCGTGTAAAATTTTTCGATAGCTAGCCGGTTGTAAGTAGTCGTTCGTTCGTTCGGTTTGTATTCAAAGACGAAAGCTGGATTGCGTTGAATAGAGTTGCGAAGCGTTTTAAGATGACCAGCTGATTATCTGAGCTGGAGAGGATTACTGTAGCGTGACTACGAACTTTTGATTCTCTTGCGTCGTATTTGTATCGTTTAGGATATAAAGCAATGTGAAAAAGTTCTGTTTTTAGCGGTAAACTGTAGAAAAAAACAACAATTTCGTAGCGAGATTGTTAATGGTCTGTAATCGATTCCGTAATCGACTGTCAGCCACAATAGAACTAGTAAATTGAATAATTCCTATTAAAAGTGTACAAAATAAATACAATAAAAAATATGTCCTAACGAATCTAGACTTGACTGTTCTCCGAGTCAGTATGTGCCAAAAAAATATAAAGCATTTCAAAATTTATTATAAAGAAATTGCCGCATCTATTTTCGCTCCAAACAATCGTCTCGGCTTCCAAGTTCCAGCTTCCAATTCTATTATATTCTGACAAATAGATCATTTTTATCCAATCTGAAAGCCAGAAAGCCGTAGAACGTTTCCCGCGTGCAATATTTCACGTATTAATTCAAATGGAAACATAATTTTACAGAAAGCCGACTACAAATCAGCGTCGTAGACAGAAATTGTTCGCAGACTTAAGAATCTATCAAAACGGATGTATGGAGATGAGTGTGAGTGAAATCCTTGAGTCAAATCTGCGAACAAGTTATTGAATAATTCTGTACATATTTTTTACTTTCTACTCGTAGATTCTCGTTTACGCGTAGATAAATATTATCCGTGATTTTTTTTTCCGTGATAAGTATATATTTTAGTAATTATATATATTATTATAAAATTCTAAACTTTAACATTCGGGACAAATTACATAGAAAGCATTAACTGGTCTATGCCGAATGAGTGCCAGATTTCTACTCTTGGATTCTACATTTATATTGGAAATTTTCTTTCTGCCCAATTTTTTTCTTCAAGTGCCACAGCTGTGTTACAGGAGCGATCATTTCAAAAAAACCTTCTGAGTCACACCAAGAGTAAATTTAAAAACATTTTGAAATAATGACAAAATGTCTCGCACACAATTTTATAGGTAACTGTGTGCCGTGTTCCCGTCTGATATAATACCTTTAGTTCCGAGCCGTTAACTCGAGCGTGTTGAAGTAAACCGAGCGCTTCTGAGCTGTCCAACATCTTGCCAGTTGTACGCAATTTATACACGCTTATATCGTATTTGTGAATTAAAAAGTTTCGTGATAATTTTTGACACTAGTGTGGTCTCTACTTTGCAGTTATTTAGTTTAATAGAATAAAACAGTGTCTGTGATCAGATATTTACAAATTAATCGTATAATTAATAAAAACATCCCGTGGCCCGATAATATAAATAAAAGTCTGTCCGTCAAACCACGTAACTGATTTATAAAAAAAAAGTACGGAGATAGTAGAAGAGCCTGCATCACACGAATTAAATAAAGGGTTTTGGAAAATCGTTCAATCATAAGCAGCTAAAATACAGGAAGAAATAAAGCATGCGAGCCGTAGCGTAAATCTCTGCAGTCGGTACTATCGAATATCGAGAGTTTGACATTTAAGATGAACTGCCAAAAAAGTTCTTGTGGAACCCGATAGGGGCGCTAAACAGACTTTCATGTAAATAGATAGCTAGCCGGTTGTCGGTAGCCTATAGCAGTAGAAAATCAAGCAACGGAGCTGTGTAAGTCAAATAGTCTAAAATATCAAATACTGTCAAATATATTCAAACATGAATTTATTGACAGACCGCTTAATTACTACTCTCACGTTAATAATAATAATAATAAATTATTTACGTACCTGTCACGTAATACTATGTTACACATACCTGTTACAAATATGCGTAACAGTTCCAACGAGTACATAGTAATTATTCCTACACCACAAAGTGCGGTTTGAATAATTTCCTTTTGAAACGTCTCCTACATTTTAATAGTTTCCCTTATTAGTATGGAAATTATACATAGTAACACAAGTTGTCATATTTTGTGTAGAAGCTTGGAAGCAAAAGTAGTGCTTTTACAAACACGTGGGCAGGCCAATATAGTTAGTTATGTATTTATACACACATGCATAATATAGGATATTATCCTTTTCAATATTTATTATTAGCAATGTCTTTGTTTTTATTAATGAAAGATATTTTTCTTAAATCACTACAGAATACCAATTTCCTAATATTATCGTCTATCGACAACTTAATAGGCATAAAAAATATAGGCATAATTGTATATTAAAAACTGATTAACACCCCCATGGGATTTCAAAAAGTATATGTTTGAACAAACATGCTACCCAACATTAAACCCCAAACTGTAGGTAGGCTTTTCTTTGGCCATTACCAATACTAGTGCCATGTTAAGGGGGGCAATCCTATTACCATATACGGGCACGCTTCCAACTTCGGCCTTCTATTGAAAATAATCTAAGTATAAGAAATTAGAAAGAACTGGAATTCGAACCCTAGACCTCGTGATCAGCAGTTGTATAATCTACCGCCCAGATAAAGTAAGTCTTTATAAGTCTTAGCAAAAATGTGTCTATACATTGTATTATTGTATTGTAAATCTGATTGACGCACAACTACAATAGAACCGATGACCTTGTATTACACATGGTTGAGTTCAACTCATTATTATTGTTTACGATCATTGGGCGTATAATTAGCAACTACACTAATTAACCGCCACTGACAGCTACGAATAGAACGTTATGCGTCTGATTGCTGTATTCATTTGTTTTAGGATTCCCTTTGTGTTTGAATATTAGTTACTTCAAAAGAATATAACGATAATTATTTACTAGCGCGTGTTTGTGAATGTTCGGCGACGAAACGAATATTGCGTGTCAATTTCTTTGCAATTACTGACTAAACCATCGTGGTGGAGTATGGCACAAGACAGACAGATTTGGAAGGAAAGAGGACAGGCCTTTGCCCAGCCGTAGGACACGTATAGGGATAATATTGTTTTTTGCAATATTTCAATATACCTAGTTATTTTAATAAAAGCTTGTCGCCGGTCGGTAAACTACCAGCAGACAAAGGACATTACGTAGATCGATAACAGTTTAGTGAAATTTGAGCTAAGCATCTCCGTACTTCGGCAGGCAAGTTGTTGTTATTTTAGGTATCTGTCAACTCAGATAACAATTGTTTACTCAGGGCATAAGTACTGAGGTAGATTGAACAACATCAACTGCTACTCTGGGATGATCACTAACCATACAATAAACAAATAATTTATAATATTTATACTCCGGTCAATTTAGACATTTGACCCACGACAAATTCAGGGGAAGCTGAAAATTCTTAAAATTGTTTAAATTATAATTATAAACATTGTCTTAAAAGTCCCAACCGATCCCATGTAAGGAAAAAATTTTAGCGGGGTAATAAGGTCCAAAAAATGAGTTTTTCGCGATTTTCTTGAAAACGGTAAGTTTTATCGCAAAATTACCCCAGACATAATTTGTAGATCAGGGAATTTCCTATAAAAAAGGTATCAATATTTTTTTCCCTAAAAGCCACCGCTTCTGAGATATAACGATGCAAAACCTCTGGAAAAGGATTATGTATTGAGAACCATTCCAAAAGTTTTCGTAAGTCTTTAGCATCTTTTTTTACTCGTGAATCACTTGCATCAACATGCTGCTCGGTCGTATCCATCCTAACATTAGCCAGATCTTCTAATTTTTCACAAACTGTATTCATTGCATGCATACTATAAACCCATTTACTTATGACACTCTGTTTTGTGCTTCTTCCTCGAGCAATACCTCCATCTGTCTTCATAGCTTTCATCATAGACTGCTCAATTACCATGTCCGTTGAAGTGCCACAGCTTAATTTGTCTGAACGTCTCACAGTGAAGAATCCTTCTGAAATTTTTTTATAGACTTCAGGATCTATGAAATTCTCTAATTGTAGCATATCCTGCAAGTATAGGTGTGCAGACTTAGCATACGGAAAATGTCCAGACGCGTGAAAGTAAGGAAGCATTTCTTTGACGCAGTTTAAATGAGCTTTCCAATCCCCCATACGTTCAGCTCTTAAAAACTCTTTAAGAATTGAAACCATATAAAAATATTGAATCCAAAGTTTCGCTGTTGGTCCTCGTTCCTCATAATCCTTAAGTTTTTGATTCAGTTTATTAAGTAAAGCTCCAAATATTTCATCATTTTCAATATCATTGTATGAAAAAATTTTATCTACTATATTTTCGATATTAATGATTAAATCAGCATCCATGATGTCATCGATTTCAACTTCTTTTAATATTATAATTGCTAAAGCAAGTTGAAGTAGTGTATGAGTGTATTATGACACTCGCAATTTTTTGCATCGTTATATCTCAGAAGCGGTGGCTTTTAGGGAAAAAATTATTGATACCTTTTTTATAGGAAATTCCCTGATCTACAAATTATGTCGGGGTAATTTTGCGATAAAACTTACCGTTTTCAAGAAAATCGCGAAAAAATCATTTTTTGGACCTTATTACCCCGCTAAAATTTTTTCCTTACATGGGATCGGTTGGGACTTTTAAGACAATGTTTATAATTATAATTTAAACAATTTTAGGAATTTTCAGCTTCCCCTGAATTTGTCGTGGGTTTACTGATTTTTTGGTCTAATTTGACCGGACTATTAATAAACTCTGTGTCAACAAGTCCAACATTTTCGTCACTCTACTCAAAGTCAACCAGTTCAAAAGTAAAGCGACATTTTAAAGCTCCAGACACAAATTACAAAGCGCCAAACAAAAAAGAATCGACGTCTCTTGTCATATTTCAAAAAGGCGGGCAGCTAAAATGTCGTTCTCGGGTTTCAACCAGTCGGAATGCAATATTCATATCCGTCAAATGTTAACAAGGTTTGCTTCGCGTCCGACTCATCCTGCACTATAAATGTATGAGGCGCGGTTTTATTAGTCGCATAAATCTAAGAAAGTGGCTTGCAATATGTCTGCTTGCATGCGAACGTCTGATAGGAATGTCAATATCGGTTTATTTTTGATAGTTCTTTTTGATTTTTGTTATCGCTTTATTTCCAAATCCGTCGTTTCTACCGTATTTTAAGTTGCTTTTCCAGCCAAATAATAACTATAATAATTACTTTTCTAACGTAATATTTCTATAGTTACAGCAAATACGTTTTTTGGATACACTTAAAAGGCGGTTTCTACTGAATATTCTTTAATGGTCAAAGATTACATATTATTAAAGAAATCTGAAAGTTTAATACTAGTTTTAAAGGAACGCGAACCCACTTCGTATTCATTCCCCGTAGTAGAATTTAGACCTTATCCATCACAAATTCCCGTAGAAGACTCGTGCCCTGCACTGGAAAATGAATGCTTTACTTTTTCTTTCGCCAGTTATCTTTCAGTACTTAACTTTAAACCATGTAAACTGCCTTGTAATTTTCCTTTTTTTATAATTTAACTAATGCAAAGGTAACATTACCGTGCTGCTTAAAACCTTGTAAGTGTTAACCTACATAATACTTTCCTTACCGTGGGTTTTTCTTTCAAAGTGTAAGTAGATGAGGTTATTATAACATTTTATACTTAGCTTGTATTACTTAGACTTTAATAAGTCTGGTGGAGAATATGAAATAAGTAAATAGAAATTATGGAAACAATGTTGTAGGCTTGGGTTCTGTGTAACTGGTAAGTAGGTATAGGAGGCAGCAATTTGTGGTCATAGAATCAGTATGAAAAGAACCTTTTTAAAAACCGTGTCGAAATATGAGTGCAAGATGTATGTATTTTAAGATACAAAAAAAAAAAAATAATAATAATAATTAATGGTTTTAATACCATTTCAAGAAAAATCCTAGTGGTGAGCTTCTTCACCTTACGATATTCTGAATTTGATAGTTTACGATATTGAGAATATCGTAAATATTCTGGATTTGATTGCTTAATCGGAAAGTAAAAAAAAAATCAATTTTTAGACACAGGAAAGAAAAAAAGAGAAGGATGCGGAGCATACATTAAAATTGAATACATGGCGATACATGAAGTCATTCGATATTATGCTGGCAGACAGACCTAGTAATTATAATCTTTTTTGACTATCTCAAACTGACTTTTCTAAATAAGCTTCGTCTTGTTTGTAAAACACCTTTGATGAGATAGATAAGTTTGTGTTACCAACAGTATACCCAACTATTACCTACTCGTATTATAATATTTCGTATCGATCTGTTTGTGTGATATAACACAAATTCTGAGAACAGTATAATCCTGTCAAACGTTCCGATGCTAAACATGGCGGGTTTGGCGACAAAATAAACCTAACTTGTTTATTTCTATCTCGTATTTGTTTAATTGAACAATAAATTCGGATATCAAATAATCTATGCTAATATTTGTGAAGGTAAATTTTGTAAAGGCTATATTTTGTAAATTTATTTAGTGTATTTGGTAATTGGCTGAAAAGTGAAGTAATTTTGTTGCTATATGATTTTAATCCGGGCTAATTGAGGTAATTGATTGTTAATAATAAAAAATATTCAATAAGTTCGGAGAATTTTCGTCGATCAGCAAAAACTGCACAAAACAAATATTTACGCGATAAACAAATAGTCGTTTCGGGTCTGTTGTATTTTGTCCGTTATTAAGGGAATAGTTAACCCATTACTTTCTCGCTACTGGGCTAATAAGCTAAGAAGGAGAGACCTTCTGGGTTGAGGAAGTTAATCCTTAAAATGGTGGATCCATTTGTGGGTGAATATGACTATGAATTCCTTTAAGAACTGTTTAAATAAATTAGGCATGCAAGGTTACATCAAGGCGTTTCCATTTTTAATTTTCTTTCTTCGACTGTGAGATCATTACTTTAATATAAATATAGCTTTGTCATTGGTGTGTTACCTTAAGTTTTAATCTTCAAACTCTATCATGGGTGGCGAATATTTAGACCATAGTAATAGATCAGAGGCCATAGACCTATCACTGCATGTGTGACGTTACGCTCTAAAATAAATTTTACCTTTTGCGCCTTGAGCAAAGTTTGCAGTTATATATCTACATATCTTTATATAAATAATTCTTCTGTAATTGTGTATGTCACTGAACTTCTCTTAAACGACTGGACCGATTTTGATGAAATTATTTGTGTGTGTTCAAGGGGATCTGAGAATGGTTTAGATTCACAATTTTGCCCGCTGGATAATGTTTTTTTAATTAATTTTTAATTTATTAGTAACGTGTAGACAGGACAACGTATGTCGGGTCCGCTAGTATGTACATATTTTTATGTATAAATACTTCGTCGTTACATTCTCCTCACACGGTATAGTTAGTGATATATTTGACATAGTTTGACGACACTTTACGGCTTTACGAGCCACTAAAATATGAACGTAAACTCACTGAGTCATTGCAACTGGCTGATAAGTGGCGGATAGGGAACACTTTTATTATATACGCTTTTGATGTAAGATAAAATAGTTTAATGTAAGCTTTATATCTTTATATATATAATTCTTCTGTAAGTGTGTATGTCACTGTCACTGAACTTCTCTTAAACGACTGGACCGATTTTGATGATTTTTTTTGTGTGTGTTCAAGGGCATCTGAGAATGGTTTAGATTATAAAAAAAAAAGTTTTAAATTTTCAAATTAAAGACGTGTAGACAGGACAACGTCTGTCGGGTCCGCTAGTAGCTACATAATATGTGCTAAATATCTGCATTTTATTTGGTGGTTAAATAACTGTTAAAATTTTTAGGTTAATTAGACGAGATAAATACTTACTGCTAATTAAAACACATTGGCAAAATTAACTCAATTATTTAATCTTTCGGTGTAATATGAGAAGAAAAAGTATAGAAATCTATACTAATATTATAATGCTGAAGAGTTTGTTTGTTTGTTTGAACGCGCTAATCTCAGGAACTACTGGTCTGATTTGAAAAATTCTTTCAGTGTTAGATATTCCATTTATCAAGGAAGGCTATAGACTATATATATAATTATCATCACGCTACAACCAATAGGAGCAGAGTAGCAATTTTTTTTTTACAAAAATGGGGAAAATTTTGACCCATTCTATCTTATGTGACGCAAACGAAATTGCGCGGGTCGGCTAGTACAAAATATATGTAATAAAATTAACTTTCGTTCGCAACCACAGCCAGTGTAATCTGCGTCGAAACTTCAGGCATTCAATGTAGATGTAAGTATGTTTATATAATAAACATATGTACACGTGAAAGATTGCATTTTATTGCGGTATTTTGACATAATAATATGTACTTCTATTGGGTTTAGGTATACATACAAATCAGTAACATTTGATTTTGCGTGACAAGATTTTAGTCTACTCCTTTACTCTCATAGCCCAGCAAACTCTTAACAGAAAAACTTAAACTCAAAAAGACTTTGGGGCCGATTCGAGATGTCTGCGTGGTACGTATACGCTACAAAGAAGCAGTCCATAAAAAAATATACAAATAAAGCAAAAATATTGTAAAGGGATTTGCCTGCCTCCGTGGCGCAGTGGTTTAGGCCACCACGCCGCTACCATTGCGTCGGGAGGTCGTGGGTTCGATTCCCGCACGTGATAATTATTTGTGCGATCCACAAATAATTGTTTCGGGTCTGGTTGTACTTTTTGTCCGTTGCTTGTATGTCTGTAAAAGTCCCCGCGACACAAGAGCAATTCTTAGTGAGGGAGTTGTGGTTAAATAAAAAAAAACAAAAGATTATACCTGCAAGGAAACAAGCAAGATAAAACCCATGAAAAATTCCAACAGCATCTTTACGACACAGTAACCTATATCAAATAACATCATTCACAAGTGATGTTCACATCTTGGCACATATCGGGAATATACATAAAATTAATAATGTCGTCTTACCCGATATCCGGATACGGAGGCCAATTTAAATGAAACCAGCCAACGATGCAGAGCTTTTGTTTATAGTGTTCAAATTTGTGCATAATAGGTACACTCTCTATTCCTTAACTCTCATAGCCCAGTAAATTTTGAACCGAAAAACTCAGAAAAGACTTTTAGGCTGACCCAGGATCCGAGATTTCTGCGTGGTACGTATAGTATACGTTACACAGAAGCAGTCTTTAAAAGATATAAGAATAAAACCCATGAAAAATTCCCACAAACAGCATCTTTACGACACACTAACCTATATCAAATAACATCATCACAGGTGATGTTCACATCTTGGCACATATCGGGAATATACATAAAATTCCAACACGATACCCTATCATTCAACTCTTGACAGTTTATTACACCTTCGGGCGGTACCCGGTATTTGTAACTAAACCTATTCGATTTACCAAATTGTTGTACATCTGACATACGTGACGTATTCGTGTGTATTTTTAGGGTTCGATAACCAAAGGGTAAAGGGTTTGAGGCGCCCGTAGCCAGTTGCGTTCACCGGTCGGTAAACGATCTGTGGGTTAAGCAAACCTTGGCGCGGTCATTCCATAGATGGGTGACCGCATAGTGGTATTTGAACAGTTCGTCTCCATGCTTCGGAGGGCACGTAAAAAGTCGGTCCCGCTTGTTGTCAATTCAGACGTTAAACCACGTCAAAGGCGGTTTGAACAACTTTGACACTAGGTTGACCACTAATCATACGACAAAACAAAACAAAACCAAAGGGTAAAACGGGACCCTATTGCTAAGCCTCCGCTGTCTGTCTGTCTGTCTCCAAGCAGTATCTCATTAACCGTGATAGCTAAAAAGCTGAAATTTTCACAAATGATATATTTCTGTTTCCGCTATAACAACATTCTTATATTCTTCCGCATTCTCGCCGTGAAACTAATAAGTTTCGCGAGTATAAACTAGTTAATATATTAAGGTTAATTGTAAAAGTACAATAAATAAATAAACAAAAACTAAAAATTAAAAAAAAATTGTCCCCATACAATACACGAGTTTTTTTTTGTATTTTTTTTTTGGTAGGGAACTCTTTGTATGCCTGTCCGACTCGCACATGGCCGGTTTTTTTTCCTTACAACGTATTCCTTAAAGGTCCTACTCGATAATATATGAAAGTAATTTTATTAGTCTACCTCTATTCCCGTAAAGGTCGTCAGTAATATGATAGGTAATGTAATTTTATAGAGTTTGATGTTTAATATCGACCCACGAACATTATGAAAACACGTAGAGGTACAAAGTACACGTATTATTTATAAGTAGCTAACTAGCCCGACATCATCCCGGGTATAGTATCTACAATTTTATCTTATGATTCCATTCCCGTGGATATTTCGATCCCATCGATCCCCTACAAACCTTGTTCGAAAAAGTCTTTTCGCATTATAGTATGTATGAACTTGTAATAAAATCTTTTCTCTACACAAAAAAGCTAGATATTTGGGTACCTCACGAGCTCACTGAAAGAAACCTAATAAACCGTGTACTCATTTGTGATTTTTAAAGCCAAAGAGATTTTATTACAAGTTCATACATACTATAATGCGAAAAGACTTTTTCCCCGACCTAATATTAAGAAAAAAATTTCGGTACTATCAGCTTAAACTTATTTTGCGGCGACTTTTAGACCCGACGCACATCACCGGCAGCGGCAAGGAAGAGGATCTTCGGCATAAGGGCGTTGCATGCAAAATGCAATAATGCCAAATAAACCTTTTCTTGCCGGTAATGAGCCTTAGGATGCTCCCACACAGCATTTATATAACGTTAGAAACTGACTTATAAAATTTGTTTAATTAAATTGTTTTATTATCGTGTTACACAATGTGGTATAACATTATATAACTGCTGTGTGGTGCTCCCACTTCCCCTTAGGCAATAAAATCATCTAAACAGCGGTCAGAATGTGACTTATGTGTCTACCAATAATCAACAATGACTTTATAACACCTTAATAATCATCTTAGCACACAATCACCCACTCAAATCAAAATAACAAGCTAATTCTAGTTCACCTAAGAATCGTTCATACAATACGGTGAACACGTCAATGGTACGTCATCGCCAATAAAACGCGTATATTTAGACATTCTATTCGTATTACCGTATGTTTATAGCAGCCATAATTAAGTTCACAGTTGATGCTGATTTTGAGGCTAGTACTATAAACAAATACGTGTGTAAAATCACGTCTAGTATCCAACGAGTAAAGAGAAGACTAAAGACAAGATATGATTGCTACAGACTTCTTTACTACGTATTATAAAACTAAAGGCCGCCCGCGACTTCGTCCGCGTGGCAACCCTTCCCGTGTATATCCCGATCCCTCGGAATGTCCGGGATAAAAAGTAGCCTATGTAAGAAAGTAATCGGTTCAGGTATTTGCGTGTAAGAGGAACAAACATCCATACATTCTCACAAACTTTCGCATTTATAATATTGAATGAGTTGAATTTGAATGAATTTAGAATTTTTGAACTTGAAGTTCCTCATTGCACCTTTATCTGTCGATTCGCGAAAGTCGACGAAGCAAATTTTAATGCAGTTTTCACCAATAGATTTCCGAGAAAGTTTCTGGTGTATGATTTGTCAAGGTTTTGTGTAAAACAAACTTTATAACCTGGGTCGGGCCGGGGCGCAACGGTATGATTACATTTTGTCACACGTGCCACCTTGTAAAACAAACAGATTTTATAAGACAAAGACTTTAGACCATCAATTAGTTCAATGCTAATTCTTGATATAATAACACATTGATTTCTTTTTAATTTAAACAAGACGATTACGGGAAGAAGCTATCTTCAAGAGAATTCCTGTACTTCTTAATTTTACTAACAATTTTAGGGAAAGTTTTTGGTTCTCAAACAGGCTGAAGAAAAGAAAATAATATTAACTAGACTTAATAATAATAGAAACAAAATATACTATTTATGACAAATGCGTTCAAAATCCCTATTTAAAATCTATATATATATAAGTATATCTATAAATATAAGTGCATCGTAATCTTGATCAAGATAGGTATAAAAATATTATTTTCTAAGATAGTTATAAAAGTGCAGTATTTTCTTGTTTACCAACTATAAACTGCAACTAGCCATAAAGCTTCATTACCATACAAACCATAAAAGTTTGATTAAATCTTAAAAGAAAATACAAGTTGGAAACTTTACAATTAATGCGTAATAACATTATTTTTCTCGACATTTAATATTAACGTTGGTTGCTGGACTTAACTGTAATACTGGTATTCAACTGCATCTGGACAAGAAGCCGGCTCCAACATAGTTGGAAGAAAGGCTAGACTTAACTTAATATTATGTTATACCTAGACTTTATTCCAACTATAATGGAGTCAGCTTCCAGACTCAGATGCAGCTGAACACCAGTATTTTACAAGGAGCGACTGCCTATCGGATTTCCACAACACAATTTCCTGGGCTATAAAACGATACCCCACGGTAAGACTGGTTGTCAGACTTTCAAGCTTCTGACGTTAGAACTGTCACAAATCTTTGAAAATAACAGCTGGGACCCTTAATTCAACGTATGTTCCGAAACACGGACGAACTCGAATATTTAAATGGTCACCCATCCATGGAACAACCTCGATAAGCGTAGCTTAGGCCCGGGCTCTGAACTTAATAATAATAAAATAATGGCCACAATATTATTTTTTACTCCTACACGCCATTAAAATAATAAACATAATTTGTAATCAAACGGTAATGAAATGAACGTCTTAAAAAACGTTTTAATAAACTTTTTTCTTTTATAATAAGAATGGTAATTGTATTCTTTAAAGGTTGAGTATTAAAAGGAAAATATAATTATTCTAACAAAAAACATTATAAGTTTAATAGAAAATACATCGGCACATTATCATATGCTGGTTACCGGTCTTTTTGCTTACAAACGTACTTGTTAAATAAAATTGTATGTAATTTCACGTTTAGCGCAGTGGTAAGAGTGCCCACTTCCGCCTGTGGCGGGTTCGAATCCCATCCGGGACAAATATTTGTGTGATAAGCACCGGAAATTGGTACTAGACCTGGTTGTAAATTTATCTATATAATCGTGTATTTATGAGTATATAAGTATGTTTATTAGTTGTCTGGTTACTACAGTACAAGCTCTGCTTAGTTTGGAAGCAGATGACCGTGTGTGAGGTGTCCAAACATATTTACTTTACATATTTCAGTTGTTTATATACCTTTTTCAAATCTGGACAATTATTATCAAGCGGTCCTATTTTATACAAATTTTATGATTTTCTCCATCCTTGCTAAATAATTATTATCTAGTCTACATAGTTATTTGAATATCAACCACAGTGAAAATCCTTTTGAGCATCTTTTTCACCTCAATCTTAATCACTCAATGTTAATCTGTATAAAATATTACAGCTAATTATAAAACTAATTGGCCTTGTGTAAAGGTGAACGTCTTGAACAAGATTAGCTTTGAATCAGTGATTATAGAGTAGAGTCTCAGTACTAACGAAAAATTGGAATAGGGAAGGGAAAAAATATCGATAATTTTTATATATCTATTAAAGTTTGTGTGGTATGATCATTTGATATTCATGGAATTATACGCTTTTGAATCGTTTATTTGTCTTATCGTTGTCGTTTATTACTGTAAGTGGGCTCAGATAACTGTCCTATAGAGGATTTAGTTTTTATTTTATGTTTCAGTTTAATTTAAAAAAAAATACAATAAAAGACGATTCTATACACTCAACATAATACAAAATTGCCGATGACAACTTACTAACAATCAATGACAATTTTGTTTCGCAATTTTAGATACCAATTGTTAAATCTATATGAACCAAAATAGATCATTCTTTCCTTTAAATGTTTATCACTGTCGAGAAAAAGTTTAAACAGGATCGATGGGATCAGAATTCCCATAGAAATGGAATCAACGGGATAAAATTGTACTACACTAACCCCCGGTTTCTGAGGCACATTTATCCATTCAATAACGTTTAAACCCATATAAAAACCGCTATTAAATAGATAAACTACCGATAAATGTACTCAGTATCGGGGGCCAGTCAGCTAGTTTAATATATTATCTTGTAAACGCATACATTTGTAGAAGGTCAATCAAAAAGTTGTCGTCTGTTGCGGTGAACCTCGTGTGTTTAACAGTCGTGCGGTTACTGTGTGGAGTTAATAACAGCTCTTCAGACCACGTGCTAAACTTACTTGGAGCTCCTGAAGCGAACAACCAAAAAATTGTCTAGACGTTGGAGACGTTTTGAGAACAGGTTTTCTAAAATAGACGTTAGATTTTAAGAATATAGTAAAATATTTGGGTTGTTCCGTATTCATTCTATGACGTCTCATCCCATTTCTTTACTCATCCCAAACTAATATTCCTTACTGAACCCACTACTTTGTTGTATTATATATAAATATAACGTGTTCTACTTTAAATAAAACAGGGTAAAGAAGATGGTAAAAAAAATGCAAGGATGTGTTTATTTCATCCACATTACTTCAAACATTCGCATCCACATTCGCGGATGTTAGAATAAAAACTCCGTAACCGCAACCGCATCCGCGGATTCGAATTATATTATTATTATAATGCGTTTTATAATTGATCTAAAAAATATCGATAAAAATAACCTTTCACCCCATCACTAGTAAGAATTCTCAAACAAAGGTGTCAAAATGTCTGTACCACTAGCGCTGCCCTTAAGACGCCTCACTCTGCCTTATTACAAGCTATTAAATATTAAAAGTAACAAAGAAAACCACTGACCGCTGGGTTTTCTCGAGGTACAATAATAGAATAAATATTTTAGTGAGCTGCATGATGGAATTACTGATAAGATTGTGGAGGAACTTAGGCTTGTACTGGCTATCTAGTTTGGTAGAGATTCAAAGGAAATAAAAAAATAAATGAAAAAAGAAAAAATAGGGTTATATGACAAGTTTTATAGAAACGATATTTGAATTTAAAATCGAACTTAACAAGAAAAGTAAACTGTTTAGTAATAGGTCGTTAAAATTTGTTCAAAAGTTAAATATTATGTTCATAACTTTCGCGTTGCATGTTTAATATATATCTGTATATTTAATAGAATACGGAAATTAACGCGAACACGCATTTTACTTTGGAATGTCTTTTTTCCTGTTACACTTTTCTTAAATTGACGATTAAGGAAAAACTAAATATTCACCTCTAAACCTCTCACCTCTATCTTGTTCCCATGGGCAGGCGGGGTAAGCACAATCCAGATATAGTTTTTACCAACACACAAAAAAGCCCACTTTAAACGTTTTGCATAGTATTGGGAAAACATCTTCAACATGGTTCAATTCATCATCCCAGTATACAATACTTTCAGTCAAAACAAAGATAATGTCTGAAAAACACATCATAACTTTACAATTGTTTACTATTAAAACAGTTTTATCGTTTTATCATACAGTTATTTTGACGAAGATGTACGAGACGATATAGACAAAGGTCGCGAGCGCAGCCAAAACATTCTAAATCTGTTATACAGAATGTTTAGTGTAAACAATTACGACGATGCTTAAGTGCTCGTTATGTAATTGTTTTCAGCAAAATAGTATGAATATCGTATTTGAAGCAAGCAGAGAATGTGCGTAAATCATTTGATAGGGAAAAGACACTCACAAAACCATTGTTATTTAAATTTATTTCGCAAATAAATAATACTATTAATAATTCATGAAAAAGATATGGATGTCCATGCGACGATAGATTAATGAAACTCCTTTAAAAAGTCAATGTCAAATCGCTAACACGCATTATCATGACTATTCCCTAGGAAGAGTTTCAGATTGCATGTAGCGCATATAAGAAAAGGCACATTGTACGCAACATAAGGCTATATTACTATTTCATAAAACCATCATGATAGTGATGATTGATGAAAACTTCGTATATTTTTAACTTATCAATATAGCAGCCTAAAATAGGTAGTTGATAATAAATTCATGTAACGACATCCCCTAGAGCCAATCAATACTGAATTCATAAGATCTTAAAAGTCTATCGGTGTACCAATCAAGACCCTTCTCTCGACCAATCTTTGGTATTCATACTGTAACCAAAATCAACGGTTGAATAAAGGTAGAAAATTTCCCAGAATTTGTATAATATTTTATTGACAGTCCCAAATAAACACGTTTTCATAAGCTTCAAACGCTTTGAAACGGGCTTATTGCGATTACAAAATACACGCGCTAAATGGATAAATTATTACGACTTACGTCATAATGACAGCTGTCAAAGTTGTCAAAACGTTTGACGTTCAGAAATTAATATCAGAATTTTTATGGCAAAGGCGTTATCGCGTTCAGCCTAGTCGATAAACTAGGGTGAAGGTTCGTTATCAAAGCCGAGGTTGAAGTTAGACCTTTGACTTAGCCTCAGTAAATGCTTGTGGCTTCGTAAGTTAGTAAATCTTAAGTTTATCTAGACAAACTTAACTGAAAACTTCTTCTGTGATCTTAGGACTAAAGCCGAATGTGGTAACATCAGCTCGTTGTATCAATGGAGTATTTACTCCTTGAAACTTTGACTAAATTTATTACTGTTGGAAACTATAGATTTAGAACTATAGTTCCTAAGAAAACTGTGCTGCCAAAGTATTTGAGGTTTTTCTTTAAAATTATACTAGTAATACCTTTTCTTTAAAATTTTGTAACAATTTAACGGTGAGTGATTTTTTTGTGCTCACTTAAAAAAAATAATTTCCGATCTTAGATTTTTAGGCGAAGAATTTCAGTGTTCTAGAATATAATATTTAGAAATAACATCTTAAATTTAACAATATTAAATCGTGGCTGTTTACGGTCTATGATTGTATTAAAAAACAAACTTTAGGTAAGTACCTAGGAATATCTTTTTCTTTCACATTTGGTTCAAGACAACATTTTATAGATTTCAGGTCTATTAAATTATACCTGTTAATATATTTAGCAATTAAGCATTAGCACTGAAATCTTAGGCTGGTGCGTATAAAATACTTCTCACAACGGATTACAATAGAAAAATCTCGTCTCTACTACAAAGTACAATTATTTTAGTCCCTTCTGTAAAAGGGCTGAAAGAAAAGGCATCCTAAAGGGATCGAGTCTGCTTATCTTTTAGGAAATGGACTTAACTGACATAAAGATATTCTAAAAGAAAAAAGAAGTAAAATGGCGCAACAGGACATGTCAGCTGTTTGAGTTCCCGCGCTTTTATTTAGAAATGGAAAATAGAATGCCGATTTTATTTAGAGGATGGAGGATTAAAAAAAGGTTTGTTAATTGTATTCGAATTAAGTTTAAATTTAGAAAATTGTGAGTGTTTTATCTTACATTTTACATTTTGTGCATTTTTTAATCTTAAAGTCCTATTGTCTTTTAGAAAAAAGTACGTTATCTTGCATTATCAATAAGCTCGAGCTTCATTTGGTAACTTAGAAATTGCTGGAATCACAACAGAAACGCCTTTGATGTTAAGAAAAATGTTACACCCATACTGACAACCAGTATTTGCAATTTCAAGCAATCAAAAATCTGGAATCTCCACTCAAAAATTCTGAAATTTATCTGTTTATTTATCAAACGTCAATCCTCTCAAATAGATCGAAGAGCATTCCTATTGATAGACAGACAGACAGACAGAGAACAGAGTGTTTTAACAAATACTCGCCATTCGCCAATTTTAACACTACGGAACTACCTCGCGATTTAGTATGTGTTTGTTTTCTTTGGCGTAAATATGAACGCACTAACATTATTATAAAATGAATATAAACTGTTTACGTAATATCAAAGCGAAAGATTATGAGAGGATAATATACAGATTCCACAGGTGTTTTACAGCTCAAACCTACATATATGCACGTATGAGTACAAATATATCTGCTTAGCCTTTCTTCCAATCTTTGTTGAAGTCGGCTTCCAGTCTCACCGTTGTTAACTAAGCCACGAGCTCCTCCGTACGAATATTACATAACTAGCTGACCGCGCAACTTCGCTTGCGTCACATAAGAGAGACAAAATTTTCCCCGTTTTTGTTACATTTTTCACTGGTACTCTGCTCCTATTGGTAGTAGCGTGATGATATATCTAAGCTATCTAACACTGAAAGAATTTTTCAAATCGAACCAGTAGTTCCTGAGAGTAGCGAGTTCAAACAAAAAACAATCAAACAAACGAACTTTTCAGCTTTATAATATTAGTATAGATTATGTAGGTATATTATATGTATGTATTGTATACTATAGGCAAAATTGTAAAAGCATTATCTGCAGACTCTGCAGTACATCAAATTAGTGCTGCCTTGTGGTACGATTGTTTGTGAATGGTGAAATATTGTAATCTCGGGTGGTCCGAATATTAGGTAGTTAATATGAAATCACGATAGCATAGAAAATGTGTAGTAGTAGGTATAAAATGCTGGATAGAACCAAGTCGGTCAAAGACCTTATATGTTATCGATTGGGCCCCCATAACAATCAACGATTGCCAATAGTTCAAAGATGTTCTTTTAGTTCGAAAGTTACTTCTTAGAAGAACATCATGATTCGGATTTCAGATTAAACTTTTCGATTGGAACCAATATATTTAGCCAAACCGGTAATGAAGTATATTATAGTAGGTGAGTATAGGCATACCACTAGAAAATATATTCCTTGTTCTCGTTTAAGAAAGTTTTAAGTCCCATGGGTTCCACAAGATAAATAATAGTATTTACAGGCTACAATTAAAATCTTTCTTCATTAAAAATTTTACGACTCTTACAGATCACTCTTTTTACACACACGCCTTTTTAAAATCACGTCTTGTCTCCCAATGGTGTCATTGGGAAGAATGCGTGATTTTATGTATGGCAGAGACCAGAGAACGCCACTTGGTACGATCCTTACAACTTCCCTTTAAACTCTAAAAGGTCATTACTCTCTTTACGTACATATATATAGAAAACGACGCCTTCTTCTCACAGGGGATCCATCCAGAACTTTCTTTGCTTCATTCACATCCATTTATCTCGTCATACAGGACTCTCTTTACCGACTAAAAACATTTTCCTTTCAATCGCCACCGATGCATCGTTGCAAGGATATCAGCAATATTGTAATCACTTATCCAATTGAGCATACACTCGCGTGTGCTATAACACGCGGTTATTTAACCACTCAAACTAATCGTATCCGCAGTCAGATCGACTGAAACTGCTGTCTATTTGCTTAGCTAGGCAGTTAAATTTGACTTTTGGGAGGATTGATGATTAACATGTAGTAGATAACATTCTTTATCAAAACAATGGAAAAAAGACAACTCCTGCACTAGTGTGGGAACTCTTCCAAACATACAAGCAACTGACTCTTAGTACAACTAGACCCTAAACAGCTATTCGTAAAAAACACGAATAGGAAAACGATTTCTTATAAAATACACAAAAATAAAATCTCCTCTCTTACCGTTAAGGGACCGTCCTTTACAGCCTTTACAAATAGTGGTATAGTTGGTAAAATGTAAAAGATCTTCATTGAAAGGCCTTTGGCATGTACAATGACTGTTATGATGAATCATCAACGACTGGACATAATGTCAACAACTAACACCGACTCCTAACTTGTTTGAGAACACTTCAAGAAAAACTTAATTAAATGGGTGCAATATTTAATTTCTACCATATACGTGAGGTTCGCACCTTCACATGGATTAAATACACAGTTTTAAGCATAATTCCGACCTAATTCTCGTTATTTTTACTTAAAATAATGCCAACTTAAGCAAAAGCAAAATGGCGGTGCCGCCTAAAATGAGTGAATAATAAATAAGCCTTTTCCCGTGTTGATCTACGTTTTTGTGTCAATTTTCTCACACTCCAAACATGATCATTTATTTATACGAATAAAAACTTGTGTAGGTTTATCGTTTGTTGAAAAACCTTGTATAAATACGCGAGAGTATGAACATGCTTTTTTTGGAGTACATCCAATAACTAAATGCCAATGTGGACACACTTTGAACATGATCATCGTTGATGCGGGCTTTTTACTATAACAGTGAAGGCAGAATTACACTAACTCGTATAAGATAACACATGAAAAACGTGCAATTTTTCCATAATAAATTAATTCAGGCAACTTATTAGTCCATTTTGTACCTAGTTCTTTCCTAATATTTAAATTCAAAAACAGGTAGTTCATTTTATAAAGTAATTTAAATGAAACAGACTTAAAAAATGCTTATTTAATGGCATAAAACTTTTAAAATTTCATATCTATTGTTTATTTTTCGAACGATTAATGAATACTTTCAGTTACCTGTAATAAAAGTAATACCTTTTCAGCATTTTCAATACACTTATTGTCTACTATTTCGCACACTATATCATATTAGTACTAAACCGCAATTCACAATTTAACGCAACATTTAAAACTTTGCACAAAGTAAATACTTTGAGTGAACGTGCTAACATAATTCACAAAACATGTCGTGCTCAAGTGAATGTGAATTATAAATGTTAGACGAGCAAAGTAATCGTAATATTTACTTTACAGATAAATTATAAACGAGACTGTAAGGTTTTATTATCATTATAATGTTTGAAAACCTTTTATTTTTCTGGGAATTATGTTTAATTATAGTCTTTTCTTGGGAGAAGGAATTATTCTTGCGTCGCGAGGGATTATGGAAGGAAATTGTGAATTTGAGTTATACTTTTTTTTAAACGCTATGTTTTTTTCATCATGATGATATGCTGTGATTAAGATGTGTATTATTACTATACGTGCATTGTATGAAAGTTCAGGGACAGGATTATTCAAAGAACATTATATATTTACCTGTGTACTACTGTGTTGAGAAGTTGTTTTATTTTTTGGTGTTAATCTACTATTTTCGTGCGTTTTATTGAAATATATATAAACAATATTCTTATTGATAAAACACAAACGGATGTGGAATGAATTATCTTTCTATTTCGTTTTTATTCCACTTCGTAAAGTTGGATCGTCTCCAATAAAATACGTTCATCGAGTCAATTAGTTAATCAAAAATTGACGTAAAGTAATTCTGTAGTTAATTTTCAATAAGGTACGAATGCACTCTACAGACAAACTATTACAGCCTCAACCTCACGACCGCGTCCCATTTTTTCAGAAACCTTCATTCAAAACGTCAGATAGTAGGAAATACTTCCCCCTATCAATAATATCGTTCACACAACGTTGACGCTGCAAATCTCCAGATTTAACATAAAACCAATCTGTCAGACGTTCAATAACGACGCTCTTAAGATACGAACATACTTGAAGAATATAGAACCGTGTTTTTCACTGACTTTCACGAATTTGAGTATGTGAATAAGGCATGTCAAAGAACATAAGAAAAAAGATTCGAGATGTTTGTTTCCAAAGTTAAATAAATAACTGTGTTAAAATTTTGTGTGTATCGTTATTTTGATTGTATAATCATTGCCTTGTTCAACATATTCTTGATCCACAAACGTATTTTTATTACGTTTTTGTCTTTCAAGAAGAAGGAAAAGTTATATCAAAAATAATTAACTTACAGATTTGTTTCCAGATTATCATTATCGAACAAGAAAAAACAAACAAAACCTATATACCATAGTCGACGTCAGTGTGAAAACCTCTCATCCTTTCAATTCATACGACCTTAGCTCACGTCAATATCATACGACAAATACAAACGATTACACGCACATTACCGAAATAAACACCATCTGAACACATTTCTTTTGAATATCACAGGAATTTCAGGTTTCAGGAATTACTTTCACGTAAATATTTGTGTTATAATAAGTAAGGGAGGATATAATGTAGGTTGTGTGTTTTGGCAAAAGGTTTCTGCTAATCTAAACATACTTAACTGTGTTGAGTGCTTTTATATCTATCGTAGGGGTCGTGTGTTTGTATATTTATGCTTATATGATAGGTTGGTTATGCAACTACGTGTTTGTAAATGGTAAAACCATGGTATAACATTGTTAAAAAAAAACGTGATGGCCGACGCTGCAGTATATCTTTTTTTTTAATTGCCTGCTTTCGATTCCGGATCTTCAAGTCGGTGAAATTGTAGTAGGGGAGAAAACGTTACAAAGAAAAGAAATTATAAGTCTTTCGTGTATATAAAATCACATAACCAACGTCCTCAACCTAGCCTTTCCTTCTAAATATGATTGAATTTGATTCCAGTATCACCGCATAAAACTGAAAACCAGTATTCTACATAGAGCAACTGCAACCTCCACAACCCAGTTACCTCGTTTTAACACGATACTCCTATAATATTAAATGAACAAACTTTTTAATTTAAAAATTACGCTTTATGCAAAACCATTTCCTCAAGAAGGAAACGATCACACATTGAGACGCAGATCCTAACCACTATTTACTTAAAATAAATATAAATAAATAAATATTATTGGACAACTCACACACGGTCATTTGATTCCAAACTAAGAAGAGCTTGTACTATATGGTAACCAAATAACTGATAAACATACTTATATACATCTTAAAACATACTTATATAGATACATTTACATCCAGACTCAGAACAGATACTCGTTCTCATCACACAAAGATTGGTCCCGGGTGGGATTCGAACCCACCACACGCGGCGCAAACCACTGCGCCAAACGTGCAGTTACTTTAATAACAAATGGCAATAAAAGCATTACAATTGTTGCATAGAGCGTGTTGTCAAGTACAAACTTAATGCATAGTTGCAATATACGATAAAGAGAAGTCACTCGCCGATAGCTTATCAGGCAGTCCATTAGCACACGAGTACTATAATCGAGACTGACGGCAAAGACATTAGAACAGCGTTTGTCATAATTCACCATTTTTTGTTATTTATAAAACCTAGGCTAACGCCCCCAACGAGTTCGGACTAAGGGTCAGAAGCGTGATTGAAAATTACAGTTTCCTTTTTTATTCCTAACGTCTGTCAAAGTCTTTAACGTGTGTCAAAGTTTAGCTAAATAGAAAGACATCGTAACCTTTAATTTTCCATTGTGCTAATTATGATTTGTATGACTAACGGTAGTATTAATAGTCATACTCAAACCAGGAGCCCGAAGCACCCTTAATTTTTTATTTGACATATTCTACAATTATCTTCACATTTCAGCTAATTCATAAAAAACCTGCAAAAATTCTACACTAATACCTTCCTCATAAACCATTCTATCTAATGATGAAAATAATTAAAAATCCGATCAGTAGTTTTTAGTTTATCACTACAAATCAGACAGACAAATTCATTTCCTTTGAAAACTACTTTGTTTCTAAATAATATAAATATGTGTGTGATAAGTCATCTAACGGAAAAGTTTTAAAGCTATGGTTAAACTAAAACGTTTCTAAACTTGACCACTAAAGTAAAACATAAGCTTTTTACTTAATGCACTTGCTTTTAGTAAAGTTTTTCAGCAGATGCGTCACAGTATAGTGCAACAGAGAATATTTATGTTCAGTCACGAACAAAAACATGTACTTTGTCATATTTTATATATTATTTTTATAATATATACAACACCGACTACTAATCATTATGTTCTGGGTTCGATTTCCGGGTCGGGCGAAGGGTTATTGGTATTTTTCTAATTTAAATTAGATTATTCTCAATAATAATACCGGGCACGTATACCATACTCCGGTCTGCTATTAAATAAATAATATTTATTTATTTATTTAATAGCAGACCGGAGTATGGTTACGTGCCCGGTACATGGCAATAGGCTGGCCCCCTATTTCATGGGACTAACATTGTTAATAACGAAAAGTGTATTTTTATACATCTCTGCCTACACTTTTGGGTATAATAGGCGTGATGTTGTGTATGGTTTACGTAGTAATCGGGACAGTTAATATAAATTTCTGTAACAAAAAAACGGAACAAAATAATTTGAATTTGCGACTCAACCATTTCTGTTAACTACTTGTGTATTAAAGAAATATAAATAAATATAAATAAATAAATCTTAAAGTGTACATAATTTAGTTAAATACTAATCAATTATAGTTGTAACCTTGGTTCTATAATATAATATTTGGCGATTTAGCCGTGAGTTATTTGCGTATGTAAAGCAATTTGAAAGAGTAGTTCAGATTTTGTTGCCAATAGTTTAACAACTTAGTAGAGCGCCTTGTATGCGAGGTTCGCGGCTGTTGTAGGTACGAAAATGCAAATTTTAAAACATCAGTGACCCACAGGCTTATGCACCTTACGGTGGGCTGTTTGAAACAGCTACTTTATATTTAAAAATTCAACGCATTGGTAGTTCTAATCTAGATAAATTGTGAATTTCAAGGTTGTTTACAAAGTTGCCGAACGTAACCTCGGTTTCTGAGGTATATTTAGCGATAGTTTATCTATTCAATAGCGTTAAAACTCATATAAAAAAACTCTATCGAATAGATAAACTACCGCTAAATGTACTCAGAAACCGGGGGTACGACCGGCAACTTTACGTGTACGAAATAACTCAAGAAGGTACAAAGAATGGCGGCTCTGTCAAAATATTTACTTTCAAACTATTACTATACACTACCGTACGTAGAATGAGTTTATTTGTTTATGTGTGTCTACGTTCTGATGTAATACATCTTGTAGTGCGATGTTTTGGGTGATAAAAACTTTTAGTTTTCTTGAGTATTTTTGCTTGAAGTTTGAAAAACAAGAGTGGAGTGCGTGGAGTAAATATATTCTACTGCTGCTAAATGCAAGAGTGAGTGAAGATGTATTGATGTTTGTTACTATTTGTAGGAAAGAACTACTAAATGGATTTTGATGATATTGGGCACATAAGTAGTTTATAACCTGGAGAAAGGTAGGATAGTTAATGTGGGAATAAACGTGAACCTTGTATTTTACATTCCTTTTTTCGGCGTAAAACAAACAGTGATTGCAAACAACATGCTTAATCATCCAGAAAATAAGGACAAAATGTGCAATATTACCCGCGTACCAAAACACCATGTCTTACGATCAAAAATGTCAAAAAAAAATTACATTTTTCACTCTACAATCCATCTCGCTTATCTACACCACTTTCTAAATCCACAAACAATATAAAACAAGCAGATTATACGCAGCAATATTTACTAAATAAGATTAATATGACACCTGTGGCAGAGCAGGTGTTCTTCCTTAATTTTACGAGATCTACCGCGTTTATCTCTCGAGGGAAACTTTACGTGTCGTGTGATGAAACCAGCTGATGTAAGCATATCAAATCACGGCTTGGTTCCTTAGGGATGGTTTAGAACCTTATGTGCTTGTAGATTTGTGTTTAAGACGTATTACTAACAAATACTATCAATACTTCGAAGCTGTAAAATTTTGAAGCTTTAGTACTGGCAGTATATAGGCTCCAAAACTTTGGCAACATATCAATGAATTTTCGAAGTTATGTGTGTACAATTTAGTAATTGTTTAATTAATAATTGTTACTGTGTTCAACAGTGGAGAGAAATCTTGTGAAATAGATAACTTCCCATACCTTAAATTCTAGAAACAGTTCTTGAAAGTCCCCTTTGTGTTGTGTTGAAGAGTCCCCTATCCATATCTAAGCTCTCAATACGACAAGACTCTTATTAACATGATTACATAGATATATACAATAATATACATACATAAAATCACGCCTTCTTCCCATAGGGTATTCAAAGACCAGAGAACGCCACTTGGTACGGTCTTTACAAAAAATCTATGACTATAATTGACAATTTTGGTTGGCGCAAAAACGACAGTAAACGACATATCATTTGCTATTTTATTTAATGTTATACTTTTTTATGGTTCGCAAAGAACATAAAAACGTTCTTTAATGCGTTTTACGATCTTTAGGAAGTTATTCTTGCCTAAAGTGTTACATTATAAAGATAGACAATTTAGAAATAAACGTTTTGCTAATAAAACAACTAAAGTTTTAGAAGCATTTAGTTATAGAAGATTGTGACAAAACAATTAAACCTAATTGTTATTAAATGGTATCGTAACCTAAACGTTTCATCACGTTTAAAACCGGTTCATATTATGTATCTACCTACAAATTGTGATAGTTTAAAATCATTCATAAAAATAAACCAACAACTATTTGTAAAAAAATAAAATACAGACAAAAAAAGTAGTCTATTTTTTATAACTTCTGACAACTATACATAAATATATTAATTGTTATGGTAACATTTAACTTTGACATTTTATCGTGAATTTGCTATGTACAGAGGTCACGGTCACTTAGAAACTGGGGCGGGATTCACTCCTGTAACCAACACTGAACTTGAAAAATATATACTACAATATATAATACATAACAACATAAATATACACGAGAATATAATATATAAGATATAATTTTACGGCTTACATTTATAATAATTAATTTAAAAAAATAAGCTCTAATTTTTAAAACCAGTTTTTATTTTCTTTGCTAAAAACGTTTTTGGCAAATTCTTAATTAAGTGTATCTTTCTATCTTTTAGAATTTAATGATTTTAATCTGTATAATAATATAAATAAACTATTTTATTAAGGTTTAATGTTAAGATCTCAATCTTGTTCATAAAATAATATTTAGGAATTATCAGATTAAAAGACAATAGAAAAAGATTTTTGGAAACAAAACGGTAAGAGACACAATAAAGATTTTCGGATTAAGAAACTCCACAAGAATTTTCACGTTTATAAACCACAAAACGTATAAAAAATTATCTGTCAATTCCCAATCTTACTTATTTTATTAAAAAGTCACATTGTTGTCAAAAGAAAACAAAATAAATCCTAACATTCAAATCGATCATTTCTTTACCAAACATTACTCCGATCGTCTTTCGTCGCCATCCGAAAATCAACAGGTCCCTTGCATTATTACAAGAAACGTACAAAACAGTACAAAAAATAACTCACCGATAAATGTATCCATAGAACAATTGTACTTTTACACAATAAACACGATTATTCACTCAGTAAAAATGATTAAATACACTGTAATGTTTTATAGAATCACGCGAGCGAGCGACGCGACCATACGCGGGCACGGTCCGCGGACTACTAAAGAAAATTCATGGAGAAATGGGGAATTATGATGAGAAATGTGGGAGAAAAGAGTCCTTTTCAGGTGGTTAGAGGCATTTATGGCCGATGTATGGTTTAGTCAATTTATATGGAGGTGTATGTTAGAATGTTATGTATGTGTTCGACAAATTTGTACGAGTTTTAGCGTTGATTTCAGGATGATGTGATTTCTGTAAAATTGTATTGTTTGTGTTGTGTGCTACGACTTGGGTCGTAATGTTTTAGTGTTATTAATGTTGAATTCTTGTTAATATAGAACGTAATTCCGGTTATATTAAGATGTAAAATATAATTTTATAATACCTACTAGTTTTTGGTAACTAATTTAAGTACTAGGTACTATGAATCTTCCACGAAAATAACACATACATATACGCTTGAGACGATGTGAATCCTCGCTATTCGCATACGTCGATGTACATAGCTTAGCGATTTCTGAGACAGTCTAGACAAGTAACATCTATAAATAGCTTATAACAAAAAGCTTAGATAAGAAATTTTATTTCACAATTTAAATGTGTATATCTTAACATTTACCAATCGGATTTCAACCATTATTTTTATTAAAATATCGTCATTCAAGGCCATCTAACACGACAACTTAAACTTAAAAAAAACAAAACACAGTCGAATTGAGAATCTCCTCCTTCTTTGAAGTCGGTTAAAAAAGGAAAATATTCACGACAAACGCAAGTAAAACTGCGTTACACAACTAGTAATGACTATAATCCGTCAGTTTGACGCCCGCGGTGTGGTTTGTAAGGGAGGATATTAATAATATTGTGAGTCTCGCGGCTGGCGACATGAGACGTTCTCAAGTTAGTTAAGTTAAACGCTTCCTAATAGAATATATCTACTTCCTTCTCGCGGTGTACTTTAGTTAGTGAAACTTGTGCTTTATTTTAGAACACTATAATATATTTCCTTATCACTATACTATAGTATTTGCCGTTGGAAATCCGATTTAAATAAATAAGAAGGTATTAAATGTTGCACAATTACTTAACATAAATAAATACAGCCTTCTATATTTTATAAAAAGGACAGTAATTTTGTAAGACTGAAAAATATATACTTTAATAATATGAAAATATACAAAAGAACATATTGCTTATATTTTAGCGTTGAAAATTATAATAACAATAATTGAAACTGGGGACTCTCTATTCCCAAGATAATATAAAAAATACGAACAATAATTGCCTTTCTTTCTCAAAACTCACGACCCTCCAAGAATAAGTCAATACAAATTGTTTCAAAAGCCACTATGAAACATTGACTTTGATTTTTAATCTACGCCATGGAAAGACGACTGGCTGCCAGTAATGAAACAAAGCTGCTTCCTTAGTAATAAGCAATAATGACAAAGTTTTCGTGGCTATAAAATCGGAGAGTAGGAAAACAATACTATTTGATGATATTCACAATTCTCGGGTTTTTTTTTCTTTACTTGCTAGATTAGATAAACATTTGTTTTGTAGATAGTTGAAGACCATACATTGGCCATTATTACCAAGTAACTGAACTGCACGTTTGGCGCAGTGGTTTACGTGGTCACTTGCCACGGCCATAATAACCGTGGCGCAGCGTACGATGTGTTTGAATCCCACCCGGGACAAATATTTGTGTGATGGACATGAGTATCTGTTCTAAGCCTGGTTGTTATTTCATCTATTTAACTATGTATTTAAAAGTACATAAATATGTTTATCAGTTATTCGGTTACCATAGTACAAGCTCTGCTTAGTTTGAAATGACTGTATGTGAGTTGTCCAATTAGATTTATTTACTTTTTTGTTAATAATTAAAGATTTATTTGCACACACAATAAAATAACGGATTTTAACGCTCATATAAGGTTTACGCTAACATAATATCTACCAAGGCGAAAATTAGATAATAATTTATGCCTGGTTTCTGAGGCACATTTATTTAGCGGTATTTTATCTATTCAAACTGTCATGTTTAGCTTAAACGCTATTGAAAAGATAAACTACCGCTAAATGTACCTCAGAAACCGAGGCTTAATGTTTTTCTTAACGAACCCTAAAACCTAGTTGTAATACAATCTGCCTAGAACGAAGCACAAAAGAATTCATCTTCAATTATGTACTCACTCAATTTGTAAAACGAAACATCCTGTACAATCAATTTTATTATTATTTTACATTCACTAGAATTCGTTCGATATTTTGCTTTAAGCGAGAATTTTACCTGTTATCAATGCTTTCCGTTTTGGAATATGTATGTATTTACATACTAATCTATTTCTTAAAAGACAACTCCCGCATTAAGAATTGCTCTTGTCGCGGGGACTTTAACAAACATACAAGCAACGGACACAAAGTACAACCAGACCCGAAACAATTATTTGTGGAATCGAACGGCGTGGCGACCTAAACCACTGCGCCACTGTATAGTCTGACTAAATACCAGGGACATTTTCTGCCAGTCTACCTTGGGATGATGCAGAGATTATTTCGAAGGCGTTATAAAGAGAAAATTCATACCTATTTCTTTGTTATGCTCGATAAGAAAATACTTCACAACGTATGAAAAGATTTAAGCGGAGGTACGAATGCAAGCAGAGCTTTCCACACAAGATGTATACAATATTTTATCACAAATCCTGTTCTTATCGCTACCTTTTCACTAGAGATATAAGAGATATCGAGGTGGTCCGCAAGAAAATAACGCGCCAATAGTATTACTCTAGGATAGAGGTCTTTAACCTGTAGTCTGCGAATCTCTAAGGGGCCACGAGCGTGTGTCAGGGGGTCCACAGTCTTGCCTTCTAAATGAGACATGAGATATTTACAAATATATAAACAGGCATACTCATTGATTCCCTATAGAACTATTTCCATGTGAGAATAGATACACGGCACTCGGGTTAACGATAACTTACTGAATCTTAACAGATTTAAAGATGTTTGTAAATCCTACTAAGATTATAAATGCGAAAGTTTGTGAGTATGTATGGATGTTTGTTACTCTTTCACGCAAATATTACTGAACCGATTATGATGAAATTTGGTATGTAGGTAGCTGATGACTCAGAATAACACATAGGCTATTTTATATTTCCGAAATTTCTGAAGGATCGGGATTAACACGGAATGGGCTTCCACGCGTACGAAGTCGCTGGTGGCAACTAGTATTAACTATTTACTTAATAGTTTATAAGAAGTAAAGTGTTTTTATTTTTATCTTTGGATTGCTTGACGTGTCAACACAGAATATACTCTCCGCTCCGTCTATTACTATCTCTCTAACCTAAGCGTGCTCTTCAAAATAACTCACGATTTAAATTAACTAGAAATTATAATTCGAGTGAACACAAATTATGCGTCTGCTTTGTATTAGCAGTATTAATAATTGTCAAAGATAAACATTGAGATGGAATTGAAAATACAAGTCGTTAAATTGAATAAACGTCTTATAATTTATTAAATACATAGACTTGCGTTATTATGTGTGTATTATTTTTATTGTTTAATTTACTTAGGAATCCAATCATAACTTGAGGTCGTTTTATTTCCAGGCAAATAGTCTTTAATAAGTTTAGAAAAAATCCGATAACTAAATGACTGCCTCCGTGGCGCAGTGGTTTAGGTCGCCACGCCGATACCACTGCAACGGGAGGTCGTGGGTTCGATTCCCACACGGAGCAATTATTTGTGCGATCCACAAATAATTGTTTCGGGTCTGGTTGTGCTTTGTGTCCGTTGTTTGTATGTTTGTAAAAGTCCCCGCGACACAAGAGCAATTCTTAGTGCGGGAGTTGTCTTTTAAAACAAGAAAAAAAAAACAAGAATTCTATCTACGATAACTTTGGTGATAAACTTACGTATCTACGCATTTGTCCGTAAGCAATCATTTTAACAAAGTTATACTCTTGCAACACCTACTAACTAAAATGGTTTCTATAAATAACTTCTAAAGAAAAAAAATCAAAGTGTGCAACTGTGCATTGCGCTGTACTTAGAATTCCTAGTACCTTGCTACGTGACCAGAGCGCGCGCTACGCCAGTGCTACGACAGATAGTACGTTATACTACGCCGCTCGTAGCTACGTGATTTCTGCTACGATTATGCTACGTTACTTAAGTACTTGCTACGATTATGTAGAAGAAATCTTTATTCAAGCAGATTCTTACTATTTTATATATTTTTTTGTATAGTGACAGCCTTATAATGTAAAACCATTGCATTGGTTTATTAAGAATCATTGAATTTTCGAATTTCTAACTATGCCTTTCTTCCTTGTATACCGGAGAATTCTTTAGAAAGAACGAAATCTATATTATTATAATACCACTATTTAGCTTACGTAATGGACTCGATGCATCATATTAACACGTAATTAAAAGTAACGCGATTTTCGGTAATCGGTACCAGTATAAAGTACTCTGTGGTCAATGCCTTCTACGTAGATAGTTTGACCTATTTTAAATAGACTTGAATACAAATATACTTGAATAATTAATAAGTTACAATAGAAATAGTGTTGATCCATATTTCACAGAAACATTTTGGATTGCTAATTGGTGCTTGAAATTCCCAGAAAATCTACCCCCTGTATGCATATATTTCCTAGTAAACTGCAATTTATCAATATCATAAAAACACTAACAAAATAAAGTCATACTTTACTTCAAAATACCTTCAATTCAGGTAGGTATTCATTAATTTGTACACCGAACAAGGCTCTTGAAAGCTCACCTTTGATTCAACGTTGAAATCTTTTGACGTGACACCGCCAGCACATTCCCCTATATTCACTAGCTGACCCGCGCAACCTCGCTTGCGTCACATAAGAGAGAATGGGTCATAATTTTTCCCGTTTTTGTAACATTTTTCGTTACTACTCCGCTCCTAATGGTCGTAGCGTGATGATATATGGCCTATAACCTTCCTCAATGAATGGGCTATCTAACTGTAAAAGAATTTTTCAAATCGGACCAGTAGTTGCTGAGATTAGCGCGTTCAAACAAACAAACAAACTCTTCAGCTTTATAATATTAGTAAGTATAGATTAACGATATTTCTAAAGATTTCGTGATATTCTTTGACAAATATTTTTGATGGTAATTAGTTTTATTATGATTTTGAGTTCTTACGTTTTAGATTCTGATGATAGAGCAATTAATTTGTGAATGGAAAAATTGTTTGGGAAATTATGGAGATTTTATTTAATCGAATTTTTGGCAGAACTTGGGTGAAATTAATAGTCTTTTCTATGTGAGATGTCGAATGTATGTTGTGATTTTCTTTCGCCTTTCTCTTACGGTAGGAGCTCCTGGCGCATACTATCCTTTTGTATTCTTATACTTGTATATTCGAAATACAAATTATTAAAGTGACAACGCATTGAAAGACGTACAGATCTTATTGGCAATGTCTTGAAAAAATGTCGGGTACATGCTACTGGCGGTCCTGTATGACGAGATGTAAAATTGTGAATGAGGCAAGAGAAGTTTTTAAAGATCATACCAAGTATGTTCTTTGGTCTATGTCAACCCCTATGGACAAAAAGGCGTGATTTTTATGTATGTATGTATTAAGGATAGTTTCATAACAACAGGTTCTATATAACTAACGGACTTAAGCAAAATGAAATGGGCACCACTACCTACTCGTACCATTGCATTGTTGATAAACTAAATTCAGATATACATACTAAATCAGTCATTAACATTTCCTTAGATAAACGATATTAAAACTTAGTCCACTAGTTCTAGTCTCAGATAGAAGTAAAGTACGTCTGATTAATTCATGAACTTGAATCAGGGCGCTTTCATAAACTTATCTGTTAACTGTTCAACTTAATACGAATCACTTATTCATACACTTTCAAGGAAACACATAACTTTATAGTACCACAGGAGTTATGGATTGTAGTTTATTTTATTCTTTTGTCTCTAGGCATTGATATTTTAGATTTTTTTGTGATTTAACTGTAGCCGAGTGGTCGTAAGTTTAGCTTTCCGCGCAATTTCAAATTTCAGGCCAGAGAAAGCAGAATTATTCTCCCTAAGTCTCTAAGATTTATAAAAAATCATTCGTCCTATGAAAATATTTACTAACCTATGTACATGCCTATTACAATTATACACTGCGTTTGCCAGCGGCGTCACTCGCGTTATACATCTTCTGAGCAACCTAGTACAACCAAGTACCTACCCTCTGTCTTCTCCAAAATATACTTAAGTAAAATAATGTCTATCATCACATTGAGATGCAAGAATAGGTGAAAGGAATCAGGTTGTCAGATAGCTGCAGTAGCTATCAGACATCCTGATTCCTTGGATGGCAGTCATCCATGTTTTATAATAAGAATATGTTAAAGATAGTTCACCTTTAACTGATTTATATTTATATTCATCTACGATAGCAATCTGTAAACTTTGATAGGAAATTGAAAACGGTCGAATTGATAATCAATATGTCATATATACCATATTTTTTTCTTTTGTGTTGTCTGTTTGTGTCTTCGAAAAAGTGAATATTTGTATAAGATTTCATAATAAAACAACGCGTTACTTTCATATTCATGTTATATTTCATTCACAATGTTCTTAATAATAACTTAAAACTAATTAATAGGACAATACATTAATTGTAATGTACTTAGAAAGGTGTAAAACTGTGAGTACAGTTATGAGCAAAAACTCATTACATTAAAATTACAGCCGGCGGCATAAATGTTCACAATATATTGTCTCTCCTTCGATGAAGTGGTTATATTATGGACTATAGCTTTTTACTATCTACTTATTTATGTGCTATCTTATGTATTACAGAAACAGTCATTAAATAAAACCGTTTTTACATACATCTGTAGACAGATATCGAAACTGAACAATGAAATATCTGAATTTATTCTGCTAATAAATAATTTGAACGTAAGCATAAATAAATTCATCGTTTAAAGCAACTGTATCACTATTGATGAATAGTTCTAAATATTAGGTCGAGGAAAAAGTCTTTTCGCATTATAGTATGTATGAACTTGTAATAAAATCTTTTCTCTACACAAAAAAGCTCGATATTTGGGTACCTCACGAGCTCACTGAAAGAAACCTAATGTGTGCTCATTTGTGATTCTTGAAGCCAAAGAGATTTTATTTATTACAAGTTCATACATACTATACAGCGAAAAGACTTTTTCCCCAACCAAATAATTGTATCAAAACACATAAAATCTCTCAGAAAATTTAAAAAGCAAGGCTGATAATTATTTTCTTCATTAAACCTTAAATTTCTATAATATTGTCACTTTCTATCCTATTTTAATCTAACAAGAGAGAATAGGACAACACATTGAAAAAAAAACATTGTAATTTCTCTACGGGTATTTTCTACACATTTATGCCGTTGACTGTACTCGCCATACAAAATCTAGCGCTAAAATGAATCTCTAATTTTAATGCCAATAGAATTTGTTTTATTTGTAAAAAAGTTTATCTTAATTTTGGTATATTTCACAATTTACATTATTACTATTAATTTTCTACGTTTTTTTGTGATTGATAACAAATTCTACTGACGGGGAACTGAAATATGGATGCTACTACACTTTCGATGACAGCTATCGGCGATTGGCATTCCTTGCTCTCGTATGTTCTACCATCAATTGATAGTAGAATGGGTAAATCATTATTTATATTGGTAGATAGTTTTACTACAAAAATTTATTACCAGCTATTTGAATGAGTAATTGTCTAAATGAATCAGGGCGACGCGACACTGCTCGCACACTTTTTAAAAAGAGCGATTTACTTCACGAAAAGATAGATATTGCGTCGTGACAATTTAGAATACGCCTTTCGGTGTAACGTAATGTTACCGGATTACTTTTTCCACTAAATGTGATATAGTTAGGAACCTTTAGCAGCATAATGCGGTATAATGTAGTTACACCGTAACTTGATATTTCCAACTGTAAAAATAGAACAGAAAAATCCGATGCTATATTATTTTATCTGACATTTTAATTTTACTACACGTTATGGTCTTTTCCTAGACCATTATAGTTTTAAGTATGTATCTTACATACATTTATCTAATTAGGAAATGTCGAGCATAGGAATAGCAGATGTAATGAATAATCGGCTTTAAGACTGTCTTTTTGTAATATTGTTAATGGCGAAACGTGGGAGTTTCATTCACTTCTAATATCTTCATACGTCTACATCAATCGGCATACTGGACGTTGTAATTGTAACAAATTAATAAGATTTTTAATTGATTTGCAGCTGATTACTCAGGTAATATCACATTATAGTCTAAGATCCCGCTATACATTGACCTTCACTCGCATTCGCAATATTTCTTGACATAATAATATATTTTATTTGAAAGCATAAACCTTTCATTTATTAACCAGCTCGGTAAATACTGATGTATAGCGGGATCCTATACTATTTAGGTTTTCAGGTCTATTGGATACCCATATTATGCATGTTACAGGCTTGATACACACATTCGCACAATTCGGTTCAAACATTCAGGTGCGGCGATGTCGAGTATAATTTTTTCGGAACACATATATTCGATTTTAGCGCCCGGCTTGGCCGTTTAATGCCGACCAAATATTATTATATTATTAAGTATATTTTTCATAAAAACAAATAAAACAAATAATTGCGCAAAATTATTACGAAAGCTGTAGCTGCGGCTATTCGGTTTTAATTGTGTTATCAAATATTCGACATTTAAATATTAGTCTTTTCAGCTTTAAATATTCATTTCATCTTTACTATCGCTCAAAGTAGTCATTTTAAACTTGCACTCGATATTTCACCTCACAACAAACGTACCATCAGATACATTGGTCTAATATTAATTTGTATTCCCCTAAGAACGTTCTAGGCTTGTATTTACTTCAATACAATATTGTACGACTCACAGTCACCTTATAATCACTTAAGTGTCAATTGTCACTACAGCCTGGTATAAAAGATTGTTTATATTATTTAAATAGCAAACGGCTATCACGTATTTCAGTTGACAACTATTTGGAAGCCTCCGTACATTGCTTTCTCTCTTAGAGTGTAGTGATAAACACATTACGTAAAAGCAGCAATGTACTGAATAGTGACCATCAAATTGACGTACACTAGTTGTCAACTGAGATACCTGATAAGCCCGCTAGATGCGTATTGTGTATCTCAGTTGACAACTATACTCGGGTCATTTCAAACGTGCGAACTAAGTCATGTCATTTCATCGGAGTCTCTCGCTCGCACTTACACATTGTCACATTCCTATGATTCTTTTGATTATGACGTAGTCCGTACGTTTGTAACGGCCTGAGTATAGTACACATCAATTTGATAGCCACTATGTAGTACATTGCTACTTTGACAGAACATATTACAGCCGTAATTTAAGAAGATGTAGAATACAATATGAACAATATTTTAATGTATGTTTCAGATATCTACCTTCAAGAGGCAACAGCGTTAAACATTAGTTAAGAGTGTCAACAAATGTATATATAACACAGTATATTTATCTAGAAAACAGGAGGAATATTAAGAGCACGTTATAAATCGGTCCCGGTTATTGTCAATTAAGGGCTTCCCGGAAAGAAGAGTAAAACGAACTTAAGTCCGGTTTGGTGCAAAAAATGGTCCCGTTCCGCTCGCGGTGGAAACCGGGCTTTATGTAGGAAGGTCTCAAATAACATTCATTAAGCCATGTCAAAGACCTTTAGGTGGCTTGAAGAAGTTTGACAATAGGTTGGTTACTAACCATATAGTATATGGAATTATACCTTCTTGAAGGCCTATACCTGACATTTTAAGCTGATAGTGACGTTGACACTAGAGTGATTTAATACAAGTCTCATACACCCGGTATGAGGCCCGGCTTGCGGCCCGGCCACGCTTCTTTGGCGTATTTCTTCTTGCGAGGCTCGTTCGATGAGCCCGCTTCCTCTGGCGCTGGAAAAACGAATAATGTAATAAAATAGGAGTTATTTTAAACTAACCCTCTTATTCATAAACATACTATAAACCTATTTTAGTTAAAAAAACTATTGTAATATGTTTTCTCTTTTTCATTTTGCTAAGGAGTGAAAGAAACAAAACACTTTATAAGCCTTTCATAGCTTCGTATATTTTTATGAATAAGAGGGTAAGTATGTAAGTTTTACAGGACATTAAATGCTTGAAGAAGTGTTTTGAAAAACTATCTATATCATGTCATCCACTGTATTTTTTTGTTTTCTTTACAACGATATGTGCACGCAAATGTTACGTGCACGTATATATACGTATATATACGGAATGCTGAGATATTTTATATTAATGAATATTTTGTGTTTTAGAATGTTTCCTCAAGATGCATATTTTTGTATAGTTTTTTTAATATGAATTAAGGCCGGTTTCAAAACTTGCCTAAGATTTATTACTTTAAAGATATATGATTTTTCCAAAAGAAAAAATATATTATAAAGAAGTTCAATGATTGACACAATTGCATATAAATAGTTTGATAAATTGCTTTACCTGTATGTGGCAAAGGTGGTTGAACATTAAGATGTGGCTCCGGTCCTTCAAGCTCTACGTCGGGCGCTGGATTTGGTAGTGATAGACCCAATCTGCAATATACATATATGCAATTATTGTAACACATAATAAAATAAAATATTTGTTTCATTCATTTTTCATTGTAGGAGTGTGGAGTCTTTATTTGGTTGATGAACTTAGCACCTATATGCTTTGGAAGGTACGACATTATAGCCCCATTTATTGTCAATTGAGAGCTCTAATATAATTTTGTTTGCATACCTGGCTCCAATTAGACTGAGATGAGAACTGGGCGCAGGTAGATCGGAATACAGGTTGCTACCTCTCGATATCTCTTGTAGTCTTAGTGAATGATGGTGATGACCTGAAACAAAATAGTAATGAATTAATCAGCAACTCATTTAAAACTATTAAATGGATTTGGATACAATTTCGCGTGCAAAATGGCATTTTTTTTTAACAGACAACTCCCGCAATAAGAATTGCTCTTGTGTCGCGGGGACTTTTACAAATATACAAACAACGGACACAAAGCACAACCAGACCCGAAACAATTATTTGGGGATCGCACAAATAATTGCTCCGTGTGGAAATCGAATCGACGACCTCCCGACGCAATAGTGTTGGCGTGGTGATCTAAACCACTGCGGCACGGAGGCAGTCAAATATATATAATAAAGCTATTACAGCCTTGGGTGATCATTAGACTATAACGAAGTAGTTGTAAGTATTGAGTAAGAGTCTATCAAATGGGGGAAAACGATCTCCTTGCGAGTTCGTGACTTTGGTAGTCACGAACTCGCAAGGAGATCGTTTTCCTTTCCTTCGTTAGGAGCTGTGTTTTTAGGTGCAAAATTATAAGTAAACTTACTGTCATCAGCACTTTGCAATTTAAGTTTCTTGGGCGCACTATTAGCATTCGGTACTATAGTACTCTTGACTAGGTTCCGGAACCTTCCGATAGTGGGGTCAATGTCCTCTGGGTTGATAATATCCACCTCTTCATTAAACGACACGTTACGTTTCTGCTTCTTTGCTACTCCACTCGGCATAGTAGCTGTGCGCTTTGAGCCTGTAGGAGGCTGAAATGGGGAAAAACACATTGTTTTCAAATAGTAGTTGAAGCAGTGGTTAGTGCTCATCCACGATGACTCGCGGGCGCGGTCACGAAATATCAAACACTAGCTGACCCGCGCAATTTCGCTTGCGTCACATAAGAGGGAATAGGTCAAAATTTTACCCGTTTTTGTAACATTTTTATGGTACTCTACTCCTATGGGTCGTAGCGTGATGATGTATAGGTTATAACCTTCCTCGATAAATGGGCTATCTAACAATGAAAGAATTTTTAATCGGACCAGTATTTCCTGAGATTAGCGCGTTCAAACAAACAAACAAACTCTTCAGCTTTATAATATTAGTATAGATATGGCGTTATACTGAAGTGTTCACGTACGAAACGTACGTGCGGTCTAAGTAACGGGCAGTGACTGTGACTAGTGACGGCTAGTGACTGTCGCGCGCGGCACGCTCGCGACTATAATAATATCAAACGCATGAGATATTCGTGTGTGCTCACGTCGAACTAGCGGTGGCGCGCGCGATTCACTCGCAACGTCAAGTAAGTTCAACCAGTTTGAACTTGTCGCTAGAAACAAACGCCTGGCGGCCAACGTGAACACAAAATCGCCACGTCCCCGTGCTCACGATCCTAGGTGAACAAGCACTTATATGCAACTTCTAAGTAAGTCCTGAAGGGTTTAATTTGAGAATCAAATAACTACTTACTTTCTAATGGCCCGTACTTCAATAGGCCTTGCTATTTAGGACTAACATTAGGTAATATAACCAAAATTAAATTGAAAAGTTTACTTCCTAGTAGCCTGTATTGTAATAGGCCCTTGTTATGTGGGACTAACAAAAGGTAAAAACCCAAAATGTGGGTGTATATGGGTCTCATATACCTCTTAGTTTCATACAAACCTAATCTAAATCTATTTTATTTCAATTACATTGAAATGTGATTAAATTAATAGTAATGATTTGTAAATTAAATTGTTTTACCTTCATAACATCACTGCCATCATCAGTAGAGATGCCCAACATGGAAATTCTTCTGTTATGAGCTGTGTTGAACTCTGTTAGATTCTAAAATTAAAAATAAAAGTAAATTAGAACAGATTTTTAAGATCTTATTGGTCTAATTTATCATTTGATAGGTTCACATGTATTACCACATTATACAAATATAAATATTAAAAGCATAACCATCTTTATGTCTATAATATGACTGTCCTACCCTTGAGCATACTATAACTCCTCCACTTAGCTTGGAACAAGGGTGACTTGGGATATAATGCTAGAAAATATAACTCCAAAGATTTTTTTCCTTATATTTATACTTTTACAACATAGAAATCATTTTGTATGCAGCAGTTGTATTTCTAGAAATAAAATAATACTTACATCTAATTCAGTTTGTGTTTCAGGCAAGCCTAATAAAGCTCCTTCTGTCTCTGTATTTGGCAAGTCCTCCATTATGCCTCTAGCATTGCCAGTGGGTCTCTCTCTACCAAACAAAATTGCAAACTTGTTAATTATTGTGAAAGTATTTCTATATTTTCGATTATTAGTTATATTTTTCAATAACTCATTTAACAATCCTTGAATCATTTATCAACTTCTAAGTGGGAGTCAAATAGAATAAAGTAAAAAAGGTAAGTCTGTATCACTAAGATCATATTATGATCTTGTCTACTAAATTTATGTTCAACTTACAAGTATCAATATTCACAAGAGTGAGAAAAATATTAATTTAAAATAAAGAAACATAAATTTTCGTTTTTGAATGGTTTACCTACACATTTCTAAACTAACCCATTCATTTATTACCTACTAGAACTTAATACCATAAATTAAACAATTACTTGTAATTTGTTACCTTATAATATAGTTTCTTGTGGAAGCTCCAAAGTGAAAAGTAGAGTCAATAGGAAGCTGTGTCGGTTTTTGTGACTCCAGACGCATTTGACCAATAAATGTTCCATGAGCTAAAATTGTAAAAAATATATTGGTCCTAATAAGAGAATTCTTGCATCAATAGGCTATTTTTGTGTTCATTTCGTAATTTTATATACTTACTGCTGCCTAGATCAACCAAAAAGGCCCTATTTAAATGCTTATGGTAAACAAACGCTGCGTGCACTCTTGAACAACTTGCATGGTCAATACAAAAGTCATTCATTTGAGGGTTACGGCCAAATAAATAGCACTTTTTCTCATCTATCATGAGTTTTTGAATCAATTTGTCGCCTTTCAACACATCCAAATGAAGCCCCGTTGGTGGTTTTCCAGCCCTAAAATAAATTAACATTTTATTACCGGCGATACAGTCACGGCAAATATGCGGATTTATCCGATCATACTGGACAAATAAGCATCTCTTACCAACTGGGCACTTCGTAGTGATTAGCCATTGCTAATAATACAGTTTTTATCAGAATTAGACAGGGTTATTTAGCATATCGAGTGATTATTTTCTCATAACACAGAACACACTACAAGACAACGTTCAACTGCTGTCAAAGTGACATTTGATTTATGGAAGTACTTTTTTTTGCTTATCCATTGCCTGTTCGTCTTCGTTATGGTGTGTCTATAATGAGCCAACAAATAGTGTTTATAGTAGGTACCAATTTAGACAAACATTAACAGCCGCAAACTCTAAGTATTCGTAGTTGAACGGTTAGCATCTATTTGGCCTGAAAGATTTGGACAGAGAAACACAACATCATTTTAATCCATGTTCGCTGAATAACTGCAAGTCCTCGTAAAACTCATAATGCAGTACGGTACGCTGAATATAGTCTACGGTCAAAGAATGAATGATATTGATTGTTGAATGAGTAAAATGTCAATTGTCAACAAGAATCTAATCACTGACATTAAATTTTATTTTCTATAAACATTACATTTTAATTCGTTATAAAACGTAACGGTAATGTGAGCTTTTATGAATGATTAGTGCACTAGATAAAATGGTTTCAAGTGAAGAAGAAACGGAAGTAAAAACCGGCGAAATATTACAATGGGATGTCGACATGGAAATTCAGTTATTCTATGCTATGGCCAACCACAAGCCGGTTGGTATAAACAAACATTTTCACATGGCCTGTATTTGGGAGAAGTTATCTAATTCTATAACTAAAGAAATATCCACGCAAGATATATGGAAACATTTGGGGAATCTCTACGATCTAACTCTATTAGAAGATACGGAGCCAATACCATTCCCCAATCACGAAGTACCGTTTAGTTTGCCTGAAAGTGAATTTGGATCACTCATGAAACAGAAATGTAAGGAGGCAATACTGGCTGATGATAGTGAAGGTAATATTTGGTTTTCTAAATTTGAAATTCGTATAATTTCCCTCCAAAATTTGGTCTGTACAGTGTACTCTACTGTCTGCATAATTTCGCAGAGCTACAATTTAACGCTTATAAAATCTTGCAATTTAGATGGGAGGAGTCCTTCACCTAAGCCTTCAACACCTAGAAGCAGTTCTAGGGGCACTGCATCTAAAGATAGTACACCTAAAGGTAGAATTTGTCTATTATCAATATAGTGAGCTCGGATAAGCCATACATCTGGAGTTACTAGATGTACCTAACAACTTATCTGGCCTCACAGTACTGTTTTTTTATTGGTGTTTTTGTTATGTATTTGTAGATGGTGTAGTTACAGAATAATCTAGTTTTTGGTATTTTATTTTTTGTTTTAACATCCACAGATTACACAGAATCTTTCATCACATTATTTGTCATTGAACATCTTTGTTAAGGTCTTACATACCTACTTCATACCTCCATACTAAAGGGAGTCAGGGACTCTTGTTAGAGGTCCAAAAAATATAACAAAACTTCATGGTTTCATTATTTATTTTGGGCAACTTTTACCATAGTTTTTGTCTCTCATAATCACAATTTTATTAAATAATTAATGTTGGTGGTTTAAATTTTTATTTTTGTTACTAGTTAATTTATTAACTGTTTTATTTATAAAACAATATAAATATGATTGAAGTGTGTTTAACATGTTAGTTACTTGACCAGGCGGCCGCAAGGACAGTGTGAGTGCACTCGCAACCAAGACACGTAAGGAGAGTGGCAGCTCTCATGCCTCTACTGACACACCAAGCATCAAATCTGAGAAAGATTATGGTGAGAATAATTATTATTATCAGCTCATATTGGCCCTCTCTTCATCTCTCCTCTCTTCTCTCATTGCAGGACCTCTCTGCCCTCTTTCCATCTGTCCTTGTCTTGAGCTATTTGAGACCAGTATTTAGTATAAGAGTCCAATTTATCTTTCTATCTCTGGAAATAATTTTAAATGTGTGTATGAACATTGAACACCTTTCTTTAAATTTTCTCAAGCAATGAAGAAAACTTTTTGAATACTTTTGTTTATAGTGAGGTGTTCAATAGCACACTTTTTTCCAAAATATCTGCTGCTCTTGAATATCTAAATACTTGTTTGTTGGAGTATGTGAACACATTAAGATGTCTGATGGAATTCCCTGGAAAGTTCAATAATTTTCAGCCTCCTTATATAAATTACAGCTATTTTTTCATACACAGATCGGCGACGGGATTCACGGGACTCGAACGCGTCTGGCCCTCGCGACAGTTCTAGCAGCAGAAAATCTACCTCGCAAAGGGATAAGGTTTCAAAGTCCAAAGTAACATCTGTTGCAGGTAAAAAGATTAAACTTTAATACAATCTGGATATCTAAAAGAGCAATGTTTACCTAAACAACAAGGCTTTTAATCCTATATTTTTGTAAATATATCATTAAATCCTTGGCTGATTTGTTTGTTATAAGTTCGAAAAACAAGATAAATCACACATCTTGACATTGATATTCCTGTACTTATCAATCAGTGTGTGGCATTAACTTTGGCCCATCTTCCTATTTATTTTTTGTATTTATTTATCTATTTATAAAATAAGATTTATTTGTATTTGCAGCCTGGGAATCGCCGCTAATCGACGAAGACGGTGGCTCGCGCCGCGGGCGCCGGCGAGCTAATACATCCACGCCGCCTGCGACAACGCCAGCCAAGCGCCGGCGCACCTGACATACATACACACACTCTTATCACCATTTCTTCTGACACTCACATCGCACCTGGTGGGGGCCACTCCACGCAGGGCGGGGCAGAAGACACTACCACGTCAATAAATTCTTCTCCGGTGAAACAAAGTAAATGGACTGAAGTTTATGGACAAAAGTGTTAGTTTAAGAGATTACTGTACTGATTGTGATTATTGTGGCTATTCTTGTAAGGAAATACATATTGTATGTGCGAAAATGTGATTTTATTTCCGAAAATGATCACCATTTTAAGATCAGCAAGTATAAATATTTAATGAAAACTAAATTTTGATACACACTATATTCGTTAAATGTTTGAACCTGTGGTAGTGCAGAAAGCACTGCACCTATAATAATCATTATCTGGGTATGTCAGCAGTTAAAAATTTCCTAGATGGGATTCGTGTTCGTTATGCTTTTTACAATAATGGTGTAGATACTTCTTAATTTGCAACTAAACGTAGTTTAAATTTATATTCTATGCACTGACAACTGTCAACAGAGCTGACACTTGACAGTTAAGTTTAGTGACAAACAAAGTCGCAAAACTACGAAATATTTACGAATAATATTTTTAAGTTTTAACTAACTATAAACATGGCGCTACCGACTGCACAACCCGCCGAAGTGCTTCGAGCATGGCAGAAAGACGATCTTTACGAAAAGCAACTAGCTGAGTCTTTATCAAAGTTGATGTCTTCACGATACGCTTCCAAGGCTACACCTTTATCCTCAGTGATATATAGATCCCTCACAACACTAAAGGATCTTCAAACATTAGGAGAAGAATACTCCGGAATAGTTCAAGTGGATGAAAGTTATCATAAACTACCGACGTATTGTAGTCGTCTAATTAGCATTCTATTATCAACATTTGGTGAAAATATTACAAGACAGATCATTCAGAGCGCCGAGAAGCAAGTAGAACGTAACGCAACATTGACTTCGGAAGCACAAAATGTAATTTTAGTAATATTGAAGACGTTAGGCAATATAATGCCGCAAATTCAAAATATTCATCGTGGGATCGCGTACATGAATGGTGGACCGATGCAGATCGGAAAAACGTTAACGGGCATAGACTATGTCCATGTTAGACCGGCTGCTGCGGCATACTACGCGCATTTGAGACTTCTTGGGGTAGTTACCTTATTACATGCATTTGTATCCTGTGGTCAAACTTTATACAGATCTAAAAAGCATTTAGAACAAATGAGAGAAACACCAAATGAAGTAGACAGTAATAAATCCTGTGTAGCTTGTTTAGAAGAAATTGTTCATCCCTGTGTGTTGCCTTGTGGTCATATATTTTGTTTAAATTGTTCATATGGGGCACTGGAAAGCTGTGCATTATGCCGGACACCTTTTACTAAAAATAGTGTTGTTCCTTTGATGAACTATTATCCAGAATAACAAATAATATGGCAAATAATTATCTATGCATAATACTTAAGAATATGAAACCCAAAGATCGGAATTTGTATTATATGTTTTGATTATATTTTGTATAGCACTGTAAATGTGCATATAAAAAAAGACTACATTAAAAAAAATTTATGGTAGGTATCTGTGATAAAAGAAACTGTTTAAATGCTGTTATTTTTGGTGATGGAAAGTGTTTAATAAAACTATAAATTTAAATAAAATCTTTTATTACATACAATATCAATAAATTAACATGTTAACAATTTTAGCAAAGAGAGTAGAAACTAGCAATTAAACTTTAATGGCAATTTTGTCCTGAAATAGGAACATTTGTACTGTGCCATAATCTTTATTTTAGTTGAGTAAATCATAAATTAAATACACATAAACCTGTACCTTAGTTTAAAATTTACAATAGAAAATGTTACCCAAGCTCTACTTGTTAAAATTAAATGAGATTACACAGAATACCAATTACAATTACATAGGTACATAATAATTATTAAAAAGTAATAGAGCATTAAATTCATATACATACTAATATTATAAATGTGAACCTTTTTACTTATTTGTCCTTAATTCACATCAAAACCGCTAAACAAATTTTAGTAAATTTTGTAGGGTGATAGATTCATCCTTAGCCCTGAGTAAGGACTTAAAAAGGCTACCTCTGCAGTATAGCAATGCAAGCATAAATGCTTAAATAATATATATTGTAAATTGTTATTTTGTCTTTTCTATTAAAATTATTTATTGGTTATAATATTTGTTACCAAATATCAAGGCCACAATTCTGTGGAATAACAATATGTAAGAAACAGCATAAAATTTGTACATAATTATTGCAAATTCGTAATTTTTAATACTTTTGTTGGCAAAGACAATTTGAGAGATGTTTTTTAAAAGAAAAAAGTTAACCATAAATATTGGAAAGATCCAATACACTCAATAGCAGTCATGGATTTAATATAAAAAAAGTGTACGTTACGCCAGCAAGAAAGTGTCACCTAGAGTGATATAAGTAAAACGTATAATTAGTGCGCAATCTGCTGTAAATGTGCGCCGCATAAAAAAATTGTGCGTGTTGTAGTTTTGAAAAAAAAACGTAAAAACGATTCCTGCTGGAGTAACGTTGTTCTAGCAAGAAAATTCTAGACGAATTATCGCAGAGATAAAATACATACATGGGCAGAGAGCTTATATTTGTGCAAGTATGTGCGCCATAAATATAATTTGTGCGTCTTCAGGTTTTCGAGATATTGCGTTTCTCGCTGCAGTAACGTTTTGCGAATTCGTGTATCTCTAAGACCATTTTATGTGCGCCTGTAGAATGAACATACACGAATAGCTCTTAATTAGTGCATATTTGTGACATAATTAGATGCCAGATAATATTTATAATTTTCAAGTAATCGCGCTTTATTGAAAACTTAAAAAAATATTGTAGCCCCTAAATGAGAAGACGTATAAGCTCGCTAAAAACTGTATTCGTTCCATCTTGTTGTTTATAATTACCATAAAAAGTTTCAAAACAGAACCTACAAGCGTTAATGAATAATATTACTAAAAGTCGAAACGACGGCATCATAACTTTGACGCCAACAAACAAGAAACTGGCTCAACCTAAGATGTGTAGATGTAAACCAAAAATTAGTGCATTTATCAAATAATATATAGTAAAAATATCCAGCTTCAACTGTTTCGTGTTAAGTAAATATTAATACCAAACCAAAACAGTTATTCAGCGCAGGTTATCCGACCAAATTCGAATGACTACAAAAAAGCGACGGATTCATACGTATCGATGACCTCCTTTATTAAACGTATTACACCTAAACTGTGTTCGTACAGTCACGCTCAAATGTTCGAGAAATTCAAGGTTTCAAGGTCGATGTTTGATTCCCGCGTGTTTTTTTCAAAACACTGAAAGAATCACTTCAGTAAAATAATTGAAAAAGAGAGCTATTATAATAGGCTTTTATTTAGAAAATTTGATCTGTGATTTGTTGCCATAATTACTTTAAGAATCATGATTATGATAATAAAAATAATATTTTTTTAAACCAACAAGCTCTTTGATTTCATATGATCAGAAAGTACATTTAATACCTAGATATACATATATTATATTTTTATTAGGTCATTGTAATAATAATTCCCAACGAACATTTGAGCGTGACTGTACGAACACAGTTTAGGTGTAATACGTTTAATAAAGGAGGTCATCGATACGTATGAATCCGTCGCTTTTTTGTAGTCATTCGAATTTGGTCGGATAACCTGCGCTGAATAACTGTTTTGGTTTGGTATTAATATTTACTTAACACGAAACAGTTGAAGCTGGATATTTTTACTATATATTATTTGATAAATGCACTAATTTTTGGTTTACATCTACACATCTTAGGTTGAGCCAGTTTCTTGTTTGTTGGCGTCAAAGTTATGATGCCGTCGTTTCGACTTTTAGTAATATTATTCATTAACGCTTGTAGGTTCTGTTTTGAAACTTTTTATGGTAATTATAAACAACAAGATGGAACGAATACAGTTTTTAGCGAGCTTATACGTCTTCTCATTTAGGGGCTACAATATTTTTTTAAGTTTTCAATAAAGCGCGATTACTTGAAAATTATAAATATTATCTGGCATCTAATTATGTCACAAATATGCACTAATTAAGAGCTATTCGTGTATGTTCATTCTACAGGCGCACATAAAATGGTCTTAGAGATACACGAATTCGCAAAACGTTACTGCAGCGAGAAACGCAATATCTCGAAAACCTGAAGACGCACAAATTATATTTATGGCGCACATACTTGCACAAATATAAGCTCTCTGCCCATGTATGTATTTTATCTCTGCGATAATTCGTCTAGAATTTTCTTGCTAGAACAACGTTACTCCAGCAGGAATCGTTTTTACGTTTTTTTTTCAAAACTACAACACGCACAATTTTTTTATGCGGCGCACATTTACAGCAGATTGCGCACTAATTATACGTTTTACTTATATCACTCTAGGTGACACTTTCTTGCTGGCGTAACGTACACATAAAAAAATGCCTATTCTATGAAAACTATTACAGTACTTTGTAGATGAATTATTATTGCTATAGCTTTTTTATTACATAGTAAGTCACAAACCAAGCCAAAATACTGTTTAATATAAAACAATTACTATAAACATTTAATGAGAATTTTATGTAACAATAATTAAATACATGAGAGACTTCAAACTTAAAAAATGCAGTTTTGTACTCTTGTGTTATTCAACACGCAATAGCTCAACGTCAAATATTAGGATTGAGTTCGGTGGGATTACTCCGGGGTGGCCTCTTGAGCCATAAGCAAAGTCTGGTGAACATGTTAGTGTAGCTCTTTCTCCTACTGACATCTGAAATTATAGTAAGAAAATTTAACTGACTAGTATTAAATTTAATAGTTATTATCAACTCATTCTTTATATACACAACAATACTTCAAGCAGAACATAGTTTTTGCTTATAAATAAAATGATGGGACAATGGAGGCTTCTTAAAAAACTTAATGAGATTTCTTAGAGCAGTGACAAATAGTCCTCATGACTTTATTAGAGGCTAAATTCTTTTGAATTTGCTTACCCTAGTTAATCCTTGGTCCCATCCCTTAATAACATCGCCTCTTCCTAACGTAAACTTAAACGGTTGACCTCTATCTCTAGATGAATCGAACTTTTTCCCATTTTGTAGTGTTCCTGTATAATGAACAACTACTGTTTGCCCAGGTTTAGGGTAAGTTGTGCCTAAAAATTAAAAATAATAAACGATAAAAACAACATAACAGGTTATGAAAGTTAATATTGTTCGCGGATATAATACACACCATCTCCAGGTGAAATCGTATCAACATCCACACCCATTATAGTTTATGTGGATTGAGGTATCGAAAACAATAAAAGGGACTATACTTTCTGAAATAAAAGGGACTTTTAAAATAAATACAACGACGGCAGAACGTCAGATTATTCTTTTATAATGTCAAGAACGAATGACAGAATGAAATTACATTTCTGGATCATTTTTACACAGATAATTTAACGAATATTTGAAACTTCTGCAAAACTTAAAACAGAAACTACTAGAATTTAAGTAAAATAATATTTTGTCTATGGTTATTTTAGTGACCAATCAGTGACCACAATTTTATAAACAACCAAAATGGCTATCGCTGTCACGAATTGACATAGAAAACAGTTGAAATTGAATTTTGCAGTGCTATCATTTAATTTTATAACTTTTTTAAACAGTTTTCTTGTAAATATTTGCGAATATTTGGACGTAATCTTTTAATTACAGTGTAACTTCGATACAAAGCTGAATAATAATACTCTTTTCATTTAGAATTGAAGGATTGTGTATGGTATGGATATGGAAATCGACAATGTTGAAAATTACAGCAGTCCATCGGAAGGTGGGAAGTTTTCTCACTTGAAATCATTTGTGACTGCAGCAAGAGAGTTTGAAGCATCTCATAGCGAATCTGCTGTGAATTTGATGACTAGATATTTAGGGGTAAGTCTTACAAATAGAACACACCAACCAGCCTTTTGTTTCATGGTTATATTTCTATATAATTCAACATTCAAGCTACATTTGTAAATATAGTGTTCAAATTAAGTATTATTATGGTTCTCCAGCTCATAGCATCATCATGCGACCTATCAATATTCTCACCTGGTCGTTCGGAGGTGTGTGCGTTCTTCAGCTCCCTGTGGCGTATCATGTGCGACGCTCGCGGTCCTCACTGGGCTGGCGTGGCGGTCCTGGCGCGGGCCGCTATAGAACCCAGTGCGAGACATGCCCTCACTCATACTTACAAGTTAGTAAACAATTTGTCACTTAGTTAATATAATGTTTTCCATCTATCTATTAACAATTTCTGTGTGAAATCCACTTTTTAATTTATCATGTACCTGTCATCTGCAAACATTAAATACAGCCAATGATGATGATGAAACTTAAGAAGGCTGTGAAATAAGGTTTCTCTACCACTCTATGTTAGAAAATAAACAATGGATGGTTCACAGTGTTCTTGAAAGATGCTTCTTTGTTCACAGGTTTATGCCAATACTGGCACGCTTGCTGACTGATTCAATATCAAATGACAAGAAAATTAAACTGCTCTCTGTTATGCAGGTCAGTGATATTTACTCTATAAATCTTTTAACAATTGAATGAATATTCCTTAACAAAACATGATCTAAGACTTTATTTATGTAATTTTCTCGGTTTCTTGCTCATTTTCTCTGTTAGAGAGAGGATAGGAGGTAAGAAAATATAATAAGTTAATAGTATTTTTTACCACAAAGGGTCAGCTCACACTTTCAAAGAGTGACTCAAAATATAGCTATTTTCTACATCTTCTTTAAAAATGCATGCACACAGTGTAGCCGATTCTTGGTGAAACTGACCCTAACATACTATACTACACATTACAGGAAATATCCTACGGCATTAAAATCAGCTGGCAAGAGTCCTACCTCTCCGGCCTTATGAAGCAACTAACTGAATGGATAACACAACCGATGGTGGAACCACAACATCGTACCATTGGCCACAAGTCACTTACGGTCCTTGTCAATGTGTGCTATGGAAACCTGCCTGCTATCTATGCTTTAATGAGGACTGTTGATACTAAGGAGTTTGTTATACATCTTATTAGCTTGAAGGTGAGTTTGTTACATATTATTTTGTTGAAGACTTCCTATGCAAAGTTGTATTAAAGCAGACTTATTGCTAAAGGTATATTTTAGCACACAACCTTAAGGTAGAGACAGGATAAATAGATGAATATAATAATGTAAGTTTGGAACAGCAATACAAATAAAAGCACCTGTTTTGAAATAGGGACTCCTAAGTATTTGTTTATGTATAAGTGACAGAAATGTGAGTGTTAAAAAATTTATGTAAATTATAACTACCAAAAATAACCAGTTAATATTCCATAAAATTCTACTATAGTGACATAAACATATACAAAGATGTGTTCTGAAATAGCTGCAGTAATATGTACTAATATAATTAAATGCTATTCATACCACATTTATGTAATGTTTTCCAGGATGGAGGCTATGGTGGTGTGGAAGTGTGCAGACTGTTGCTATGTCTGTCAGGAGCGACACGTGGCGCGGCGGCGACCAGACAACCCGATGTGCACAGCTATCTGTGCTGTACTATGAGGACTTTCAACAAAGCTGTCAGGTAAGAAGTAACACTAGTATCTGTGGTACTGAGTTGGGTGTATGGAGTGATAAACCTTTGCAAAATATAAAACAATGATTCCAGGGTAGCTTTGATATTTGTAATACTATTATAGCAGTTAAGCGACAAAAAGAATACTTAATAACATTTGTTATAAAAGTGTGGTAAAGACGGATTGTGGAAAAGGAGTAACAAGGGCCTGATGCCATTAATAGATGGAATTAGAAAGAGAGAGAGTAGAAAGTGTGCTTAACTTGACTTATTGTTTGTTTCCAGTGAAAGAGATTCAACGCAGCTACTTCATGCATACACATTCATCAATGACCTATGCAATGACAGCAATCTACGAAGCTTTGTGCTATCATATCCACACTTCTCAACAGCCCTCACTGAAGGGCTAAAGGTAATACATAAAACTTCCTACAACTGTACAAAAAAGAAAAAAATACTATGATTATTTTTATCACTTCTTCATGAGTTGTATTCACTACACAAACCTACCATTGCCGTGCTTGCTTCGCGATAATCTATGTGATAAAATGTAGTTAATCCAACTTGAGATAGTATTTCTTATTATAAGGCTTATATTATTTCAGGATGTAGAAGTGTTATGCAGAGTGACGCAAGATGATGGAGACGCAGACACTACGCCTGGCTGCCTGCAAAATGTGCTCAAGTTTCTCACTGTCCTAGTTACTTTAGGTATGAAATATATTCATGTTATACTAACCTTTCCTACCATCTTTCTATATACAATTTCATCTTCATTAATAACAATACCGGCTTAATACATATAGATCAACAATTTGAACTTGAAATTTTGTCTGCATTCTTATAATAGTTTCTGAAAGAGTATCAAACATTCATCAACCTTCACAAAACATTGTGCTTGAAATAATATACAACTTAAGCATTGTAGTGTCAAATAAACAACGAAAATTTTGGAGAGACATCACAAATATTTATTTATTTACTTGTAACAGAATATGCTCAACTTATTTATGTTCCAGATCTATACTCACTAAGGTGTCATCATAGTGCACTAGTGTGCTTGTGTATGAAGGCAAGCAGGACATGTCTGCCAGAGTCCTTGGAACTATTCGCCGCTATAGTATCGCAATACAGAGGTAATAATACATTTTGTAATAGTGATTAATATAAATTCACGTGGGAGTGTCATTATTTAGATTTCGACGTGGAATTCGTTGATATGTCCACAATTTTTCATTTATGTATTGTATGTCTGTAAAAGTCTCCACAACGCAGGAACAATTTAGTGCAGAAGTTGGATTTTCGTAATTGAAAGATAATGGTTTATTTTTCTGTCTGTATGTATTGTTATTCACAATTTCTCGAACTGTTTCTGCAGTTAACAATTGCTACATGTATGGTAGTAATATTAATTTTTATGTTTTACAGATGAAGGTATACTCCCTCAAGAGTTGATATCAGTGATCAGCGATGGACTGCCAGGTCTGCTGGTGCCACCAGCCTTAGAACCAGGGAAAGCTGGATTACAGTGGGTATGTAACAATACTTATATGGATGAGAAGTATTTCGTAATTAAATATTGTGAGGGAAAGATCTATTTACTATTTTTACCTAAACTTGTTTTAAGCCACATAAAATGTTGTTAAGTAAATATTAGTATAATGTTACTATGTTGTTTTTACAGTTGCAAGTAGTAGGTGCCCTTTGTGAATCAAGTGAGACACAGGAGCGAGTTCTACAGGAGGTTACGCCAGATGCTTTTGAAGATACGCTGTACAGTGTCCTGCAATATACGTCACAGGTAAAATATAGTTTAGCTTATAATCCTATTTTATTGTAAAGTTTGTTTCTGTTTCTTACTTACTTCTGCTTCGAAACTCAGACAAAGGCATATGGGTAAAATCTACATCTTCATAACATTTCGAGTTTAGTTTATAATCGTTGCAGGATCACAAAAGTGAATATTTATTTCTAATTGAAAATATTGTGAGGATATAAATTTGGTGCATACAAAATTGTTTTAGTATTTAATTTTCGTTATATATTTTCTTTATACCATGTAGTATATTGAAGTAAAACATCTCACGAAAATGTTATAGAAATTATAGGACCCATTTTTTTATTTTTCAGAACGGTACAGTAGGTGTGGAGGCGTCTCAACAAGCTGTAGTAGTGGGGTGTAAGACTGCGCTTACTTTGGCACCCCTCGACAGACAGTGGGAGGCTGCACTAGCTAGAATGCTGGCACATCATCAGGTTAACATATAAAATATAAAAGATCTGATGAAAAAGGATATAAAATAATTACCTATTAAGCGTAAAAACTTAGTTATTTATTTAATTGAAATTAATAGAAATTTGAAGAAAGATACATTTAAATTCAGATAGAAGTAGGGATATTATAGGTATTTGATAAATTCTTTGATGTATATACAGGTCAGAAAACTGCTGTGTGCGGGTCTAACAAGCAACAACGGTCCGCGACGTCGACAAATATTGCAACTCGTAAAACATCACTACTTTCCTTCAGATCAAATGAGTCAGGTATGTCTTTATAACATAAACTCTGCCTTTAACTCTGCCTCGCCCCATATGGTGCCTTTACTATTTGATCGATTTGAAAAAGAAATATGTCATATTGTGTTTGTATGTAATTCATTAATCAGTCAGTCAGTAACAGTCAGTCAACGTCTTTACTGTGCTTGTATAATTTTTTCTAAACGTTTCTCAAATTTGTAGAATATATTCATATTAAAGACTGGTGGTCCATGTACTTTTGATTCAGATTATTTTATACTAGCTGACCCGCGCAACTTCGCTTGCGTCACATAAGAGAAACATAATTTTCCCCGGTTTTGTAACATTTTTCACTGGTACTCTGCTCCTATTGGTCGTAGCGTGATGATATATAGCCTACAGCCTTCCTCGATAAATAGGCTATCTAACACTGAAAGAATTTTTCAAATCGGACCAGTAGTTCCTGAGATTAGCGCGTTCAAACAAACAAACAAACAAACTCTTCAGCTTTATAATATTAAGTATAGATTGATGATATGATCTGTTCGCAGGTGTTCGGCGAGTCTCTACAAGGTGTATCGGACAGTCAGTCGGCGCCGGTCCGCAGCGTGTCGTCGAGCTGCGCGGGCGCGTGCGGCGAGGCGGCGTGGGGCGGACACGCGGCGCCGGCGCAGGAGCGAGCCATCGATGTGCTGGTGGCGCGCCTGGGGGATGCGCTCAAGGGGGGGAAGGTAATGTACATAACTGTCTACGATGTTAACAGCTGGCATATGGTTTCTACCTGGGAGGATTGGCGATAAATGTGCTCTTGTCTAAATAAAAGATTTGAACTATTTTGTAAGCAATTTTATTAAAATGGTTTCAATACTATAGATCATCAGGATTATGCTGTCTCCACAAACTTTCATATTCACAATAACTGGAATGTTTTTACCTAAAGGTTTAGGTAGTTTAAACCTTAGTCAATTTTAAAATCCTTAATACGTGATCAGAACATAACATAATAAATTAACATTTCTATGTAGTAAAAGTAAATTTATATTTGATTGTTTTCAGATTTCTGACATCGCAACATCCAGTGTGATGGAACTATACGGCTACAAAATGACTTGTTTGGAACAAAGGCTGCACTCGCATTCTGTCGCTTTACAGGTAAATAACATTACCAAACCCAAGTATTACTACTTCACGAAAAAATAGTAAGTCATATACCTACTCATAGGTACAAAAAATTGTTCTTATAAAAAACTTATACCTTAGTAAGGTAATTTGTGTTTATGCATATTCATTACATTATCTCATTTATTATGTTAACGAATTATAGATACAGAACCAATAACTAAGCGTAATTTCACCATAAGACTTAAAGATACTACTAAATCGTGTTGTTATTTATCGTTTCGTTAAAAGCAAGATTGTACTTATTTTTCAATATCAAAATTAATGATAAACCATATTTATTTACACAGGGTGCAAGTGAACACATGGCATCGTTACAACATTCCCTAGCGATGCTTCAAGCCACCAACTCGTCGCAACAAGACGTATTGTACACCACACAAATGCAAAATGAAAGGTAATTATCACATTCACTGTATCTCTGAAATACCGAAACACAAATAAGTGCGAGAAATAATTTACTTACCTACTTTCTCTTGTGTTAGATATCACGACAATAAAAATAATTTTTAGTTGTTAATTATGTTTATTCGAATTTTACTGTTTCCTATTTTATCGTATTTAGTACAAATATTTCAGAAATTTTAACATTATTGACGAAAATTACGAAAAAATGTAAAATAATGGTCATTGTGTACGGTAACAAAAAATTACGAAATTGAAATCTTTTTTTGTTAAAGTTTTTTTACCATATTGATTAAAGAAAAATGTTTAATGGTGATATTGACAACCAGTTTAATTTGACCGTTAGTTACTTGATCACATCTATTGTAAGAGAGGTCAAGTTATAATTGATGGTCGATTACTCGATTACCTACTCGTATTTTGCGTAATGTTCATACAATAAACATGTTTTCGTTCAACAGTTCTAATCGCAAAAAAATATTACGTGAATGTAGGTCAAGCAATTTCTTATAATCGGCAATTTGAGCTAACATTGTATGAGCATCGGTGGTTCAGTGGTAGAATGCTCGCCTGCCACGCGGGCGGCCCGGGTTCGATTCCCGGCCGATGCAGATATCTTTTTGTGGTTGTTTTTGCTATGTTTTACATTATGTGAAATTCTTTTTTGTAATTTAGTGAAATTTCATGAAATTATTCGTCAATTTTTTTTTAAATTTGTTATTTCACATTATTTCTCTCTTTTGCTTGTCATAATTTTTTTCCAACAGAAATTATTGTTTTAAATTTAGTTTTGCAACTTACGGATAAATTATCATTATTAAAATTATTAAAAGTATATAAAATATGTCAGAATTTCACCTTAAAACCGGTACTTATTCAACAATAATAAAATAGTTTAACTTCGGGCAAAGAAATAGGTACCTACTCAATTTACAAAACTAAAATGGGAATATTTTTTGTGACCAAAATTAAAATACCAATAATTGTATTAATAATACAGGCATAAGAAAACAATAGAAGACCTGCACAAACAGCTAGAAGATGCAGAGAACACACTCCGAGGGTTTCGCGCTAAACTGGCGGCCGAGAAACTTGACAAGGAAAACCAGAAGGAACATTTACATAAAGAGTTTCGTGCACAGATCGCTGTAAGTATATAACGAGAAAATTCTAGTAAAATATATAGGGCCTTTACCCATTTAAACCCCCGGTTTCAGAATCCGGGGGTTAGTGGTTTTTAAAGGCATTTTTTGAACTTGTCTACTTTAAAACGATGTATAAATAACTGTGAGTATATAACAAAAAAATTGTGGTCAAATGTATCAGGGCTTTTACCTATTTAAGTAGTTACTTAAAGGTATTTTTTTAACTTCTCTACTTTGAAACGATGTGGTCAGTTTTATGCTACAAATAGCGGACTGGCCCGACCTCGTAAGGGTAAAATAGGAAAATATAGTACAATAGGTATTTTCTCGTTGATTTCATTCCCGTGGTAATTTTGAGGCCATCGATCTCAAACAAATCTTGTCCCAATAGTTACAAGAATATTAAAGAAAGAACTAATCGCGTAAATTCATATAGATTTATCTTAAAATAACGTGAATTCTTTTGGTACTCCTAAACCCTTAGATATCATTACACCAAAAACATGTAATGGTGACCTCACTTGCTGCTTTACTCTTCTCCGTTTTGATATTGGGTCATATTTCCGAAACCCTTGCATATTTTATTTTCATAATTAATTATGTTTTTTCATATTGACATATATTTTTTTTATATGATATATTGTTTTTTTTTTATATCATTGAACATACTGAAAATCTTTTTACAGAATATGGAAAGTGAATTTAAAGTCCGTGAGCGCGAAGCAGAGGAGCGTCTAAGGACAGCCGAGGCTGAGAACAAAGCTCTACAAAAGAAATTAGATCAACAGGTGAGACTTATATTATAACGGTTCTCAATAAGTTGCGAGATGTATGAATGTCATAGTTAAGTAAGTTTATAGGAATCGTAGTAGGGGTGGCTTTAGCAGGTTGATAGGTGCCTTCCCCCATACAATTTTAGCGTTATTTATATTTACTAGCTAGCCCCCATAGAAATAAAGCGTTGTTTGTGACAGACCTACAGGTTTTAAAATTTTAAACGCTGTGGTTGATTGAAAAAAAAAATATTTTGTGTTTCGTATTTTTAGTTTAATAAAAAGTTTAATAAGTGATTAATATCGCCATAATCGATTAAGTGATTAAACGAAAATTCGCCTGTCTGTCTGTTACCATTATAAGACTTACCCCCGGTTTCAGAGGTTCATCGGTAGTTTGTCTATTCAATATCGTTTTCTTTTAAATGATTTTTATATGGGTTTATACGCTATTGAATAGGAAAACTACCGCTAAATGTACTCAGAAATCGGGGGTAATTCTTAAAATGGTAACAGACAGACAGACGAATTTTCGTATTTATAAAATTAGTATGCATGTAGGCACTCAATACTGGAGTCATATCTCTTTTTAGTACTAGTTTTTAATATAAACATCCTATAACTTTACATTGTGTGATATTTTACGATTTGTTCGAATCGAAACCAAGTTATAGTGACATTTTATCACTACTGCGATAAAATTGTGTTGCGTGATTTATTTGATGTGTCCAATGATACACCTGAACCAAACGTGATAGTTTTTGTTATTTACCATTTGTAATGAGTTCTTCAATAAGAATTTTAAAAAATGTATGCGCTATATATCGCTCCACCGTGGCAAAGATATTTTTATTTTATTAAAGGGTTTCGGGTTCGAATCCCGGGTCGGGCCGAAATGTCGTTTCAAAGTTTTCTAAAAAAATAATCACAGTGTTCACAGTGTTAGGAAGTTGAGGTCATAGACCTCCGTGCTTCGGAGATTACGTAAAGCCGTTAGTCCTGCGCCTAACCTCACCCTGGTCGTGTCGGACTATGTGAGTAAGGGCGCGTTCCCACTATGTCGTAAAGATTAATTTATCAGTCGACGACTGTCGTCTCTAGCCGTCCCCACTGTCACGATCATCTGTCGTCACTGCAAAAAATGTCGTAGACGACAGTAAATCGTGTCGTTCTATATGTGAACACCTTCATTTAAACATATAAGCCACGGCACTTAAAACTACACGACTATCTGTCGTCACGACATAGTGGGAACGCGCCCTAAAGGAATCGAGAGTGTATCTGTGTGTTGTGCTCACACTAGGCCACTATGAACAAAGTCCTGCACGGTTGGCTGGTTTCATTAAACCTAGCCCCCGTAGCCAAAATCGGCCAGTACAACATTAATTGTATTTTTTTATGTATAGGCTAGTAAAAACAGTGAGCTGGCCGGTGTTCTGATAAAATTCGAGGAGCGAGTGAAGCAGCGGGATAAACGTCTGGAGGAAGCGAGCGCCAACGACGCGGCGCTCAAGAAAGAAATAGATCAGAGAGATACGGTATGTAGTCTTTTAAAAAAGTAATTAGTGTATATTGATTGTTTTTGTTGTTTTTAAATTGATAAGTGTGATGTAGAAGTACATTTTTTTATTGCTAATAGTTCTAGTTATGTGTGTAGAGAATATGTTTATAACGTGGTAAAAAAAAATTGTACATAATACCACTGTATTGGTAATTAAGTATTTGAATTTAATTTTACGAAAAACATTTTTAAAGTTAATGTGTAATTTGCTTTGAGAGTATTAACCTTTAACACTTTTTTCTATTGATATTAGTTTAGACCTAAGACAATTTAGGGAACCAGGTTTTAAATATGACATTTGTTCCCCAGACTATAAAACAACTAGAGAAGACAGTCTTAGAGCGCGAGAACCGTCTGTACCAGCTAACGACACAGCTAGAAGAAATGAAACGAGTGCAAGAAATGGTCGCCAAGCTGATGAGCAAGAGTGCTTCTGGCAACATACAGAGCTAACATACAAGGTAATACTAATACTAATTGTTATAAAACGCTGAAGAAATTGTTTGTTAATCTATTGCTTCATATTCGAAAATATTCGTGTGTTGAATGTCCATTTATCTATCTATATGGTATGCTAGCTATATTATTATAAGATCACGCTATGACTAATAGAAGTGTGGCAGTATTAAAAAATGTTCGGGAAGCGGGAAAATGAACGTCTACGCAGACGAACTCGCGGGCGGTCGATAGTTGGATTCGTAAAATATGTATCTACAATTCTCTTTCGTAATCAGCTTGTTTTGCATGTGCGTATATATTACGTATGTCCCTGATATTATGACTTATTAGTCCTAACGTTAAATAGTTATAATAACTGGCGCGGTCGATAGGGTACGCAAGTACCAAAGGTCTCTAGGTTCGAATCCTGGTTAGGGCCATAAAGTTATTCTTGAATTTTTTTCTTAAGTATTTCTTAAGGTTGGTCCGTGTACCCAATTTAAGGTCACAGATGTCCTTATCTCCGAGAGCCCCTACATTCAAGCTGGAAAAATTCTCATTTTCCAAATATAATAGTCTTATATTTTTAAAAACTCATGATTTATTTGATTATTTATTTACCCACAGAGCATGACCTACGGTGGGACCACACAGATCTCAGCAAGCGAGAGGAAACTAGATGTTATTTTTATAATGATATTTTCCACACGATCATAGATTTTAATATTATTTTACAAGTATTTTGTTCATATTGACATATGAATGGACTCCAATAAAAATTGATAATGATATTGTATAGTTATTATAGTGGCGGACTTAATAAAATTATGAATATGTATTATTGTGTTTCATTGTTCAAGCGACTGCATATTATCTACTTGATTACAAGTAAATTAAAGAATGTTGGTATCGGAAATCTATCGCTAAGGCCGTCTCGCTAATGTTATCGATATCGCCTCAGCAATATAACTGAATATAAAAATCCAAACCGCAGGAACATATTTGCAGAAATAAACTAGTTACAAGATTTTTTTAACCCATTACTGTCCCACCGCTGGGCAAGGGTCTCCCGTATCTTGGGAAGGGTTAAATTAAACCATAAGTCCACCACGCTGACCAAATTCCTGTGTTGAAGATTTACTGTAGTTATAATGATAACTTTTTATAGAAGCCTATGTTATATATAAATATCCACCTAGAGGGAGTACGATACAATTTCAACCCTATCGGTCGTTGAAAGCTATCGATAGTCGTGCACTCGTATAAGTATGGAAAAAGCAAAAATAATTTAGATATCATAGAAAATCACGTTCTCCAATCGTTGTTTTCGGTGCTTAGGCCTAAATAATGGAGACAATGAACTATTTCAATAATCTATAAACCCCTTTTTCCCTTCAAAAGTATTAATAAAGCACTCTGTGCCCCAGAGCGAAACTACACCCCTCAACTTCCACCCTAAGCATCTATAGAAATTTCCTCAATCACGATAATTTCCTTCCCTACAAGTTACAACGAAGTAGCGAAACAAACTGGCCAGTGTCAATAATAGCGAGTGTGACGTCACTTTCATTGTGACCTTGAACTAGTGAGTTTGGGACCGTTTATACTTCGTCGGGAGAAAATGTCGATTTATTTTTAGTTGAGCTTTTCACTGCTTGGAGGTAAAGTTTTGTTTGAATTAAGTAAATACATTTTGAATTATGTTAGGTATTTCTTTTTTTAATGTGTGGAATAATTTAGACCGTTCAGGAATGTTTAGACTTTATATACAGGGTGTAAATGACAGCTAACCGAAAACTTTACTGGTAAGTTTGTGACACTGTATGCGCGAAATTTACTCCAACGATATTTCCCGGAAATGATTGGTTCCCGAGTTAGTCATTTTAGAGCGTTCAATGTATAGTGAACAACGCGATGTATCTCCGCGCATGCCTACGAGATTTCTGGCGGCGGCGGCGCGCTGAGCGACGAGATGTCGCGACGCGTCGTAGGTACGTACCTACGCGTACCACCACGTCTATGCGCTCACTAGTGTGCAACGCTATCATTATACAACAATCTTATGTATCGTTTATGGTTTCGTAAGTAGGCCCGTATGTTACAATAGCTCATAGTAAAATTGTTAGTAGGTAGGTACCTACTTGGCTTACGTGAAATCAAACAATAATAGCAAAATGTATCCAATAATAAGAAAGTGCTAAAACAAATTGTTATCAATGTCTATCAACACGCAATTACTTGGTGTATGGCGAGAGTTTGAGTACCTTTGGATCCGGACGTACAGGTGCAGATCACGCCATGCACTTCCACGTGGTTCACCATACATAACACATCAACATTTCTTCCTATTTACGAACACAACTGCACTTCGAAAACAATAACAACAAAAATAATAACAATAAAAACACTAACAACTCAAAACCGGGACAATAACAAGTAATAATAAACAACAGTTCACACACGACACGACGAATAGGACATAACGAACGACACGGGTGAAGAGCTTCCGTCTTCCGCGAGCGAATTGCTCGAACTATTAATCAAAGAGAGCCGCCGGCGCGGGCGCCTCTCCTCTCACACGCGCCGCCCCTCGCCCGCGCCACCCGCTCCCTCCGCGCCGTCCGCGCGCGCGCCGCCGATTTGGTGACGAGCGACGAGTTAGGATCCCAGCGAGAGATTAGATTCAATAAAATATTGATGTGGCATTACTATTTTTACTTGTCACAGTTGTTACTCGTTGCATTGTAGTTTTATTCAAATACCAAATAACATTACAAACATTACTGATGTAAGTTTAAAATACTTTGATATTTATAACATAAAATCAGATTAAAGTAAATAAAATAAACACGAAACGTTTATTTAATTAAACCATAAAAATGTAGGTACATTACAATGATAACAATCAATATCCATTAATATTCTTATCAGAGAAACTAACTTATCATAATTCATAATCCCCGGAGAATTGCTTAGCATCCATTTTGCCGTATCCCATCTATGTAACATCCACGCGCGGTCGCGGCGTCACGCGTCAGTACGGCCATCTACTTTTCGAGTCGCACCGCGCTTGTATGAAGTATGAATGAGCGTGTAAATATCGAATAGAATTTTGCAAGAACAAATGGAACAAAGCGACAATACATGTTAAATTGTTTATTAGAGATTTTTATAGCGCTAAAGAATATCAATAGGATTTTTTGTCGTTCTGTATGTATTTGTACGTGTAATAATAAGATATCACACATTTTAAATCTTATGAATGTTTTTTTTATTGGAGAGCGGGATAATTATGTAATTTTCATTTTTAACATAGAACAAATACTAAGTAACGCTGCATACTAGTGAGTGTGAGGCTGACGGCTGTGTGTGTAATCGTGTCTGTGTGGCGCGCGTAGGTACGCGGCGTGACGTCGCCCGTCGCGGCCGGCCGCCGCCGGCGCGGTGTCGTTGGCCGAACAGCTGATAGCGAATTTATACGTTGTTTTAATCCATTGCTGTTTTTTGTGAAAAACAGTAATATGGCGGATTTTTTTTCATATTCATGTTGCATTGTGTAGTATTAACGAAATAATACCAAAAAAATTAAAAAAAAACGCATAAAAATTCGGAAAAATCAAGAAAAAACCGATGAAAATTTTCAGCGCCATAAGCACCAGAATCGTGTCTAGAATCATTTTTTTTTCGTTTTCGGTAGGCTGTCTTTTACACCCTGTATAATTATCTGTCACTTAACGAACATTTTCGAATTGAGAATCTCCTTTTTTGCAGTTTTATTCTAAATAATTATATCTATCCTTAGGAAGTGGGTTCGGATACACGACTTTTCTGGGGGAAAAGCCGGGCTATGTGGTGCTGATTAGGTAGGACCTACTGCCACTAGGCTAAGCCTGTGCCTATACTTATTTGGTAAAATACACTTTTTAGACAAGCTTTCGCACTACATAACAATTCATCTCGTGTCACACACTTCTTAAGTAAGCAAACAGCCGACAAGCAATTCCCAATAAGTAATCTAGTCGCCAAATAATAATTTCATGATCCAGTTTTTGGTGTGCCTAGGATTTGAACCTAAGAACTTTGCGCAGCACACAACTATATAACCACAGGTTACCAAATTACACCCATGGGTACGTACACAATGACGTCACATCCCTTAACCCTCGGAATCGATACATAATGTTTATTTACTCTAGGAATGGAAGGCAATGGCGGCACCCCGGCTTAAAAGCCTTTCTCAAATAAATGTATTGTATTTGTTTACTCACTGTTATGTTTGTTATTAGTGCGAAGTGTGTTTGGCGAAAGTTTGTGGTATTTTGGTAATTCATTTTGTAAGTAGGTACACTCGTAAATAGGTAATAGTTTTTGGAAGCTGGGATCTGTCGGGCTCTCCCGCCGGCTAGGCGTTCTGGCTTTAAATTTGGGCATACCAACTAAAAACCTGACGGTGTTCCTTCAACAGTCACTATAAAGTGGCCAGGACGCGGTACCTCCAATACAACACTGTTAAAAATACGAACACTGTTACATATGTGCATATTTTATTTTACAAATGTCTTTTATACACAGGATTAGGTGAACTAAAAAATAGGAATTAGTTTGGGAAACAAATGCTATTTTTTTAAATGATTCGCGCGTACCTATTGTATCCACACTAATTATTTCAAAATGAAGGTACCTACAATCTTTCTTAAAATATTGATGAGGAAGTACCTACTCAGATGTAAAATATTTCTTTAGCACTAGGTAACCTTAAGAAGTCTAACTTTTAGACCAAAATTCGTAGATTAAAGTCGGGAACCTATAGTTTCGTGAATATAATCGTGACAATAGACATTTTTCGAAGAAATGGTGCATACATTTTCATAATCTGAATGGTAACAACGAAGAGAGAAGACGAGACACAAACAATAAGTAAGTATTACATCATTCAATTTGTAAAATGTCAATCCTTCACAACTTTAGACAGTTCATCCCACATTTCCGTCTATCTGTACATTTTAATCAATACCCGTTGACCACTGACCACTGGCCGTTCCCTGAAACGTATTGAAACCCGAAAACTCCGACAAAGTCTGAATAGTCCTGAACATGGCCGAAACCAGACAGACATGCTCTTTTGTACCGTACAATTGTGAACAAAATGTCTTAACATTTTTTAAGATTTTTTCTTAAACCATTACTGGCCATTGCTGGCTTAGTGCAATGGACATAATTTATGACTTTAAGAAATCCGTTAAACAATTTTTGGGCGTGCAAGGTTTTGTCACGATGTTTTCTCTCACCGTTAGAGCAAGTGAGAATTATTTAGTATTAATTATTTTAAACACTTATCATTATTATTTGACCTACCCCGCGGCTCCTCACCATTTTTGTTTAGATGTAGGTAGATATGTATAGCTTACGAACTTTTCCGGGATATTATCTGCCACACCGCAAATTTTTACCCGGATTAGCCGGAAAGAAAGATAAAATACGTAATAAAAAAAACATCAATTAATCAATTAGTATAGGTTCTCCATTGTAAATCGTGTAAGTACCAATTTATAGCTTAAAAAAATAAAAGGTTGTCTTTTTGTTGTTTTGACACTAGGTTGAAAACTAACCACAAGACAGAAAGAATCAACATCGTTCGGCCATGAAGTTTAAGTTATATCTAAAACCGTATCACTTGTCCCCTCAGCAGTACTCATTCATTTGACAAGTGGTAGGCATCGGGGCGCAGGTCACATCTGGTTATTTGGAGCACCTGTGTCACGACGGCCTCCCGAAGGTCGCTCGGAATAACACAAGGTTGCGCGCTGTCACCCCTTTAACGCTTCAAGTTTGTTCAGTTGTTCACGCTATTTAAATATAGTTTTGTTTAGGTATATGATTATTCTATGTAGATTGTGATACACTGTTTTAAAACTGTATAATATGTACCTACATATATTATATCGATGTGTTTATTTGTAATTCGAATTAAATATATTATTTAGCAAACCATAAGATAAAGGGAAATATCGTAAGAAAATTTTGTTTGCCTGAGAGTTTTTAAGTGCTTAGTTCTTTAAGGATTGGATTGTCTCCGACATATTTTATAATATAACTTTGATTACAACAGGAAATTTGTACTTACCCTGTAATGAGTGCGCAGATATTTTCAATTTGTATAACTTTTGTTACGATTACTTTCGCACTAATAATAATCACGTGTCGACGACTTTAGAACACTTATTTTTCACTTTTTTCATCAATCACACAAATAACCGAAAAAGGATACAATCACACCTAAACCAATGTTATTAATAAACCTTATTTCTATAACAAAAAGAAAAATTTATTCATTTCAGAATCAAACTCACCACTGTTTATAAATGTATGGCGGCGTCTACTCTAACCTATAAATAGGTAATTATGGATTCAAAACTAAAATTTTTCAATTCTACCTTCATCCACTTTTATCTCAGTCGCTCGATTCTCTACCACTATCGACTACCGACAACCGGCTAGCAATCGAGAAATATTGCACGATTTGATCAGCGCCTCTAGAGGTCTCCGTAGGAACTATTTTGGCAGTACATTTTAAATGTCAAACTCTCTATACTCGACAGTACCGACTGTAGAGAATTGCGCTGCAGAGGCATGAATTCAATCACGAAACTGTTTTACCCGCGGCGATGATGAATGGCGTTCGTGTGTTAATGAAAAGCTAACTAGATTTCACCTCATTTATGTCTCACTGTGACGCTAGCTTTGCGGCTAACGTTTTGTGCCTGCTGTAGTGTTTAACTGTAGGTAATTAACTGATTATAGATTAAAATCTATCCTTTGTAGGTTTATTAATAGTTATTAGTGCTTAGGATCATAGTTTTCCTAGAATTTATCTTTAAAAACTGTGCAAACTTTGAACCGTGTACTCATTTGTGAATCTTGAAGCCAAAGAGATTTTATTACAAGTTCATACATACTATAATGCGAAAAATCTTTTTCCCCAACCTAATAAGATTAAGATTCGAAAGCAGTGAATCTACAGTAGGTAAATCTACTCTTCTTTTCTTCAATTAGGTTCATGTTCTTGGATGTAAGCTTGTAGAATTACAATGTATGTAGTGTACGTGCTCTGTACTGAAGAGTTTTTTTTGGTCTTAGGGTTCTCCATCCGTTTACGGGAGTGTTTTTAGTGACAGCACAACAGAACTCACCATTCCCAAACCCAGAAAGTACGGGTGCATGGATACGAAAGGAGTTTTAACTTTTAAACTCTCGCGTTGCATGTTTAATGTATAATAGAATACGGGACTTAACGTTAGACATTTTAAGATAAAATGCGTGTTCGCGTTAATTCCCGTATTCTATTATACTATTACCCGAAAGGAGTTGTTCCCTCGACAAAAAAAATAGCTTATCTCTATAGAACATGTCTTTCTTTTCTTGATAGTCATTACTTACTTAGTCCCTAAGTGCAATACTTACAGTCTACTTTTAGTGTGCGTATAGTATGTTGTGTACAGTGCGCTGTGAAAACGACTGGGAGTGCAGACAGCCGGAAATTGTCCCGCGATGCTTCTACACGTTGATGATGCTAGTTGCTGTAGTGTATATTGTGTTTGTGTGTTTTGTAATTACTTGGGATTTGGAATAGTAATTATTGTTTTGTTTGTTGTTTATCGGCACTCTGTAACTTTCTAGTTATTATTATTTTGTTTCTTAAATAAGCTTTGAAGCTCTATACTCAGGTACGTCATGTCATTTTATCGGAGTCTCTCACTCGCATTTACACATTGTCACATTCCTATGACTCTTTTGATTATGGCTTAGTCCGGCTATATAGACCTGCGTATAAGAAGTTATGAAAGAAAATATTTTGTGTGTCATCTTTCATGGTGCCAGTTTTATGGTTATCAATTAGAGTCCAATTTATTATCGTGTATGTTCTACTATAAGTTACTGTTGAGGTCTATAAACACACTTTTGGCTATTTTGTGTTTTGTCCCATGTTTTTTGCCACATACTGGGACGTTACAAATCTTCAGGTGACTGTTGAGAATATTGCTACAGAACTAAAAAAAACAAATAGCACTTTGCTCGACTCAGGAATCTTACCCTTCTCTCTTATCGATTACGATCAGATTACGCATAGTCTTATCAATGAGTAACACAATGCTTGAAAACCGAAAAGCGAATCCATATCATTCACTTTTTTATACAAACCAAGCAGCTTCCGTATACGCTAAATATCATCTTTGATCTACAACTATTATTTCAGGTATACAAAAATAAAACGCTCAATGATTTATGATATCTATTTATTGATTTCATAATACAATAGACAAGTCTCGATGAAATGAGTGAGTTCCTCAATAGTTAATAACAGTAAGTAAATAAAATTTGCAGTTATAACAGCAGACTTAGATGTAGATAGATTTAGCGGAGTATTAGTCAGATACATGACAGAACTTACAAATCCCGTCCTATTCATAAAAATATATGAAGTTATGAAAGGCTTATAAAGTGTTTTGTTTCTTTCACTCCTTAGCGAAACGAAAAAGTGAAAACATATTATAGTAGTTTTTTAACTAAAATAGGTTTATAGTGTGTTTGTGAGGGGGTTTCAGTTTCCTTAATTAAACAGCGTTTTGTAGCGAGACTTCTCTTGGGTATTCGTTTGGGTAGCGTTACAGAAAAAATAAATAGATAAATAAATGTTTATCCTATGTTGAATATGACAAGTCCGAGATTCAAAAGTAATCCATGTGTTTTAAACAATGGTAGAAATACTTTAAAAATGTTTTTATGTATAAAAAAATAAGAATTAAAAGGGAATTAGGTATATTTTGGAACGCTCCAGAAACATATATAATTCCTTACTTTCGTAGAAACGCTGAATAATAGAATAGAATTTACTAAAACATTTATTTCTTATAAAACAAGCAGAAATAAAATCCTTTTTCGAGCACTTGAACTGTACTCAAACTCATCGAACGTACTCACAGATGGTCGTTCACGATTCGTAGCATCGAGTATTTTCCTCAGACTTAATACCTGCAGTTTGTTCAACTACAATTTTTTACTTATATAAAAGTAAACGGGAACATTTTCCCTTTAAAAGTATCATTTTACTATAAAGAGGTAGCGTTTCCTCGCAAGATAAGGAATCAGAGCAGGAGGAAATTCAATTTTATCTCACCGAGAAATGAAAACTGAAAATATTATTTCAAAAATGTGTTCTCACAATGAACCGTGGAATATTGGAGTGGTGGGGAATTTTATACACCAGCAGAAAACATCAAACACAAAGAATTTATTTCGTAAAAAATACTAATGGAATAATAAAACTTACGGTGCATAACACGTTATACGAGTATAACAATGTTTTTTTAACATAATATAATTGTAAGTATACATTAGTTACTGTTATAGTGAGTACGCATCGCTATGGGGGTTAGGAGACAATTTATTTAGTATTTGGGCCTATTTTTAATGGATTTTAACATTCATTAACATGCCGCCGTATGACGTTATTACTACAAATTATAAGGGCAGTATAATATTACTTAAATAACCATTGGAAGACAATCTGAAAAAGCAGGTTAAAATGCTTAAACATAAGACCGATTTTTCTTTTCTCATTACAAATAAAGAATAATGGGCGTTTTTTCACAGATCATTTATAGATAACCTGTTTAAAACATTATAAAACGTCACTTGACGATAAAAAACCGCCCTCAAAAAAAGGAGGAGATTCTCAATTCGACTCTATTTTGTATTTTTTAACGGCCAGTTTCTTTATCAAACGTATATGGGTAAAATAAAAGTGATAGTCAAAATTGTTTCTTCATGGATTTACTGATAGTTTAATGAAGAAACAAATTCGTCTCTCCAAAAACGTCAAGTAAAAGTCTAGCTTTAGCGGCTACTATATACAATATATAAATAAATTGGCCGTAAGTTTTAAACATTCCACTAATGCTGGGGCTACATTAGCGAGCGAAGATTCGTATGGTGTTGGCGCGACAAAAACATCGTGTTTGGGTATGGGCGATGTTCTTGTCTACATTAAGGCGGGCGAAGATTCGTGTCGAGTTGACGCGATGCATCGTGCCTTGTGCTGTTCAGTTTGTTGTGCGGAGACGTGAGCGGTAAATTACGACGACACTGAATTGACGTAGATGTAGCCACCTAAGCGAATATTGGCGCGACAAATCCCTTTGATTCGCGCCAGTTTACCGACAGCTCCTCGATACTACATCGTCTTCGCCCGAATACTACGCGATAACACGATGAACCCGGCCACATTCATCGCGTTAACACAAATATTCGCCATAGCCCGCTAATGTAGCCCCAGCATAACATAATAATACTGAACGTCGGCCATATTTGTTCAACGAAATCACTGGCCTTTTGGAGCTGGCAGTTGGCACAGACTCAGTGTATTAGGAAAGCAGACTTCAAGTGGAAAATCGCCTATTTTCCACCGATTTACTCCGCGCCAGTCGAGTTTGGACGCTAGCTTGGACAAAACTGGACAGATTCATCTAGTGTTTGGAGATTTAAGCTTAGAGCAAATAGTGTTTTAAAATGACTAAGCTACAATTCTAAGGTCACTTTAAATTATTTTTTCTCTTCTTATATCTGGTGGTTATCTTTCTACAGTATGATAATGTGACAATTTTGCACATAGTTCGACACTTGTTTTTTTGTTTAATTTGAACGACTAGTCCTGTAAGAACGGAAGTTAGGTGAAATAAATGCTGATAAAAGTTACTCTCCTTTGCTGATTTTTCCATCAATATTTAACTTCACTCGAGAAAAAACATCAAATTTCTGAGATATTTGTCAAAAACTAGATGGTTTTCTCGAGTGACGAAGAAACATTTCGAAATATTGTCATTTTTGTCAAACTTACAAAGAATCAAAGATTATTGAAAACATATTGAATGAAGTAAATTCACGATGAAGGAGTAGGCAAGTGTGTTCATATACCCGACTGATACTCCACAATATAATTAATATTACAATATATTAAATAGCTAATAATACTTTTGATCTGATCAAATAACAGTAGAGCTAGCAAGTAAGGTACAATACTGGTAAATTGCTAAACGTAATACTTTGGCATCGATTTACAATCTGTAACGCGATTAACTACAGTAGGTACTATCGACAACCAACTATATCGACACTTTTTTGTATGAAACGGTGATCAGCGCCACTAGCGGGAGATGAGGAACTAATTTTGAAGTACATTTTAAATGTCAAATTACACTCGTTAGTATTGACTGTAGAAGATCGTACTACAGTCTTTCGAGTAGTTTCGAGCGTTTGACATTTAAAATGACTTGAGTAAAATAGTTCTTGTAAAATACGCTAGAGGCGCTGTTCCTCGGTAGTTATTCGATTGCCGATAGTCGTAGGAAATCGCTTCTCTATGTCAGTAGCAAGCATAAATTAAAGGGTTTTAGGTCTAAAGATTTAACAGTTTAATATGGTTTTTATACAGTACAGTGTGATGTAACTATACCTCTCTTTTTAAAACTAAACGAGTAAAAAAGACAAAAGACTTTTAAAAACTGGAGCACATTTTGTAGGAAATGGGAAGATGTTGATTCTGAAAACTTAACCTAATAAACATTGAATAGGAACATTGAATTAATATTATACTTAATGGCTTTTAAATACAGATTTTGTATTGCGAGGAAGTTTGTAAGGATTGCACCAAGTGGCGTTCTTTGGTCTACTGCTACAGTAACAACGCTTGATTTTATATTGTAAAACAAAATCTTCACTTTTTTATGAGTGATTCTTAAGTAAAAGTTAATAAGTATTTTCTAAAAGATCCATTGTGCGATGTTTTCTTAATTAATTGTGGAAGACTTGAGTTACATGACGTGACGTTGATATGAACATATTATGATGAATAATATTATATTAAATATTAATATTTTTCGATGAAATGCCAAACTGTGATGTTATTTGGCAGAAGATTATCGGAAAGAAATGGTTTTAGGCTTCCGTATATAAAACGGGAAGTTTATTACTAATTTGTCTTGGGAAACGTATTTTTAACTACTGGCAAGGTTTTTTAAACTAAACTTTAGTATTCACCCGTTAAGTAATTTAGTATTGGGGAAAGTAATCTTACATTATTGATAATGAACAAATATACCTTTATAAGGAAAGAGATATTTATGTTCTTGAAATAAATACTGAGTATTAGGGTCACATCACACTGCACTGTAATTCGAAATGTAACTATAAAACAGCGTTGTATTGAACTATTCTAATTAAAAACTGTATGATAAATGGATGAAAAAATAACTACCTATTAACAACACGCATGCCTTTAATAAAACAGCTTAAAAACTATTTATAAAGTTATAATATTGTAATCACAAAGCGATTGCACCATTGCCTTTTATACATTTGTATTGCTAAATACTAAACACTAAAATATTAGGGATTACCTTCAGATAGTAGGTGCGAAGGAAAATTAAATTTTGTGATAAAATTAAAGCTTAAATTTATAAGATTACTTCGAAAGACTTTTTTATCAGATTCTTTCTTGACAAGCTTTAATGTAACCTGTTTCATTTGATATATCATAGTTTCCATTTTTCTTTGTAAATCTGACATCTTCTTATTCAAATAATTTTGTTAGTTACAGCATAAAGTTCGGGGTCGATGGTTTTAAATTAAGCTAAATAATTAATTAGTAGTCTATCGATCGGACTAAATTAAGTTAAATAATTAGTAGTATTCAGCAATACAAATACCAGGTTGCTTAAAAACATAAACAATTACAGCGAGAACACCGATAAGGCAAAAATCACAATCTGTGCGTATTTTTATTTTGTGTTTCTCGAACGTGCTTGTGTATGCCGACCTTTATTTATACGTTCAAACAAATACATTTAAATGTAAATTATAACAGCTCACTTAAATATGTACATTTAAATTAAACACTTAAACTTTTCATTTAACGAAAGTAATTTAAACATAAAATATTTTTTTTTAAATGAAATATTTTTTGTCTGTAATACTATCTAAATCGGAAAAAATATAGTGAGAATTGTAATCGAATTGTTCGTATGAATCTAATGTACTTACAATAGTCACTTACACAATCGAGATTAAACGACGCTTTGGCACTTAGGTCTTTTCCATATTTTTTCATTTGAAACATTCTTTTTCGAGCATCCTTATTCATTCAACTTCGTAGAACCGTAAGGTCTTATTATAAATGGAAGGGATTTTTCGTTTAACGTTGAGACTCAACGTGGACTATTACTTTTTTGCTAATACACGCGATTTAATACCCAAGTATTAAATCGCGTGTGCGTATCCAAATACGCACCAAACGGCAGATTTTGCTTTGGTTTTTGTATTATTTAAAGTTTTAAAAATAAATAATAAGTTATTAATTAGAAAAATTATCAATTTAAAGCATATAAGTTACCTTGGTCGAATATAACCAGCCGAAAATATAGTTACATGCCATTAATCCACACCTCTTGCACGGATCACTTTAACCGACACTAGGCGCCTAGCAAGGTGCTAGAAGAGTTGACATATACTCGTAGGTACGCCGTTTGAATACGCGATAATTTATGGTCACGTCACAATATTTCGTGTTTTCTAATAATGAAATGTGGCAATATTTTTCGGCTGGCCATGTTCCACCCAGGTATCTTAGATATAAAGTTTTTCAAAGATTTGCAATGTTTGACAATAAGTGCGGTACCCATTTTTAAAACTGTTGAAGCTCATTTCATGATACGTATTACTTTCAAGTACTAGTCCGCGTTGAGCCTTTTACAATAAAACCTTACAGTAGAACACTACAGAATTCTTCATAATTTTAACGCCTCAAAAATCCTTTATTAATACAACAGTGCTTAATCGGAAGAGTGCTTACTTACAAAGGAGGTCTTCACTATCATTTATTGCTATTTTTAGTTACACTTTAATAAAACTTTATTTAATTTCAAACTTCACTAATAACTAACGCGCTAAATCTTACTAAGTTTTTCAAAATGTTCACTAATTAGTTTTTAAAACTTTTATTTCATTTTAATAAAATATTTTTAACGTACTATTGGTCTTTAATAAAATTTAATATTAAATACTATTAATATATTAAATGAAGTGACTAGAAACATGCAAAACTTTGATGAGAATGAGCAATTTTATACTTAAAGATCAAATGTTTGGATATTTTTTTTTATTAAACGAATGTATTTTCCAAAATGTATGGATACAGCCTTCTCATTCAAGCAACACAGTCACAATCTGTGATGTAGAATTAATCCATACATTTTGTTAAATACACGTAAAAGCGTATTATATTATCTAAATGGGAAATATTATAAATATCTGTACAATTATTTGTCATTTAGAAATTACACTTTACCATCATCGTATGCGATTAAAATTAATGATTTAAAAATATATAAATAAATAATATTTACATTGCGGGAGTTTGCAATGACTTAAGATGATTTATGTGACATCAAACAATCGTTTGACCACGGACTGTAACTTTAGAAAAGACTTACAAGCATTCATTCAGTGAAGGTTAAATACTTTACGATATAGTTTCTTCTTCAAAGAAGCGAATTGATAAATTCATCGGTTAAGTATTCGTATAAACTTTAACTATGTATCTTGTAAAACTTCGCGGACTTTATTTATGTGAGTTGAAACTACATAAATTAACCAACTAGTACTTTCGAGTTTTGTCAACATGCATTGCATGTAAATTTATTGAAATTCCGATACCCTCCAGACTCTCGTATAAATTTCAATAGTATTCGAATATTTACCGAATTTCAGCTTTTGCGTACAGCAAACGCTAAAGTTCGCATGATTTATAAAGTTATACAGTCCGTGGAGCAGTGATAGCCGAGTGGTATAAGTTGCAACCTCTCACGCAAGTGGTCGCAGGTTCGAACCCGAGGCAACACACCAATGACTTTTCGAAGTTATGTGTGTATTAGAAATAATTATCACATGCTCCAACGGTGAAGGAAAACATCGTGAGGAAACCTTGCATGCCTAAAATTTGTTTAATACATTTATTGAGGGCATGCAAAGTCCCCAACCCGCACTTGGCCAGCGTGGTGGACTCAAGGCCTAACCCCTCCCTCATTACGGGAGGAGACCCTTGCCCAGCAGTGGGACAGTAATGGGTTAAATTTATACAGTCCGTGGCTTAAACGATAATACAATATAAGTAATCTCTTATTACAATAGTTTTTCGTTGAACGAAAATTTTCAATTTCCACCGAGGCGAGGAGTCGGCCTCATTCATGAACATGAATCTATGACTTTAAGGTAACACTAGTTATAACAATTTTACTACTAGATCACAAACTCATTGACTAAAGAACTATTTATCAATTCCTTTATTTGTCACTAGATGAAACTCTGCGTGGTCTATTAACTAAAGCCTTACACACGCATACAAAATTTCGAAGGCAAATCGCGCGATTTGGCGATAGTATTCTAAAGTCCATGGTTCTAATCGCCGAATCGCGCGCAGTGCCCAAGTGGCCGTGTGCAGGCGTAGAAATGGCGAAGTCAGAATTGCGAATATCTTACATGCATTTGAAAGATTTCGTGGTAAATATTAAACGTGTTTTTTGAAGAAAATTAACAAGTATAGAATTCGAGTGGATATTAAATTGAAATATTAGAAATTTGTTCTGATAATAACAAGATATTTTTGTGAATTAACGATATGTGTTCGTGTAAATAGTTTTTTGCTGTAAATAACGATTTACTTAAATAATAATTGGTGTCATTATTTTCATAGTGTTTCAAAGTGTTCACTTTGAATGACGCATTGTATTAGGATAAATTACATAAGATATTTTTCTGTTTAAGTCGGCCATACTATTGCTAAATCGTACTTCTAAAAATCCGCAATTTACTACTCTTCTTTGAGTTTTGAGCAAAACCTGACACGTGTATGTATCACTATTCACATGAAAGGTTTTACAATTACCTAATTTATTGCAGCCACTCATGAATTATTGTTGATTGACCCATGTAGTAAAGACAGCAACCTTGTTACACACTTGCAGTGCACATTAACGCTTTGATAGCGATTGCAATCGCGGGTTATCGCGTACAAACGCGGATTATCGCGAACTTTAACGCTCAAGTCAGCGTGCATACAGCTGCGTATTTTTAAAATACGCTTAGCAATAGTAAGACCAAACATTATAATAATAAAAGCTTGTTATGTATATGAGTTTAAAACGTGTCGTTTGTGACGATGGCAGTTACGCATTGGATATGGCGTTCATTGTACTACGGGTTTACTTGCGTACCACTAAGTTCTCTCTTCAAGTGCTAACTTGTGTGTTTTAATTATTACCTGTGGACAGAGAATTGTTACGTTATTAATTGATTGTATATTTGGTAAAGGCCTGGCAGAAAGGACGCAAGGCGCGAAAATGTCTTCTTAAATTTATAGTTCAATACTATTTATGTAAGCAGTGTTATAACATATAATATATTATATTTTTTTAGGCTTAGGTATAGAAGACCTAACCCCTCTCTTGTTTGAGAAGAGACCTATGCCCTGCAAAGGGACAGTAAAAGGTTATTACGGGGTCTACTAAGTTGATTGATGGCAGCATGCCTTCGATTTCGAGACTATAATTTCTGGTATTTTACAGAATTCTGTCGAGGAGTCATGCAATTGAAAAGGATTGATTCAAGCGTTATATGACAAGATTCTGTTGGACAAACAGATTGACAAGTCTTTTTCATTCGAGACCCTTTTTTGGGAAAAGGAGAAACTCCGTCAACTACGAGAGGCATTTGGATACAATAAATAACATGCCATCAACAGGACATAGGTCTATAAATACGAGAATATTCAGCTAGTTTCGGAAGTTATAAAACTATATAATCACACGTATCATTATTTTGCTGATTTTTGCTTCAAAACTAGCTGAAAATCTTCGAATTTTCGCTTAACTATTTAGTTTAAGGTTATTATCTAAGGGTGTGTCACAAGGCAGTTCTGGCTCAAACAGTGTTTCAGGGAGTGCAGTTTGTTTTAGGACATTCAACAATTAGTTCAAACGCTAGGGTGTAGGTACCTCGAGTCGGAGGTACGCTCGGAGTTGTCCTCACTCTGTTTAGGAGAGCTGCGTCCAGACACATTTCTTTTATATATTTTAAACGATAAGACAGACCGTTCTTACACAACGACAAATTTTCTGATACCCAACGATTTTCTCCTTCAAACGACAGGTCAAAGTTGCAGCAACATGTATCTTGTGCGAACCTTTTTGGTACTGTGAATATTACTTGGAATCAATAATCATTCGGTATCGAAAATTTTATGTTATGTGTGGGCTTTACTTTATGTTAAACATAAGTTTACCTTCGTGAATACCAAACAGGTGACACAAAAAATAATAACATAACACTGTCATAATCCGCTCCTTCAAATCGCTTGATAGAACAAAAAGAAGAATATCAATCTACGCAATTAGAGGACCAAATAATAAACAAAGAAACAAATCGTAAGTTGGATAGATAGCTGAGCTAGCTGATAGTGACTATAACATCGAAAAGTACAGTATTATATTTTGTAATGACTGTGCTTGATACACACATATTCGGTTCGGCATGTTTTATCGAACAACAAAATCGACTCGAACCAATTACTGCACTTGTTCGGCTTGAGTCGATCGGGTAGTTCCTTTGGCGCCGATCGTCACAATTTAATCCGTAAGACGCGTATTTCAGGCATGTGTAGAAACAAAAAATCATCTAAAAGAACGCTCAAGAATCCAAAAGAATAACACAAATCTGTTTTGAAAATGGCACTTATCTTAATCCAATCACAATATATTTGAGACTATACAAGGATCTGGTAAGACTACAAGGACTATTGTGAATGCTGCAGCCAATAGCTCAAATATTCTGTCTGAAGCCGGCTCACTACGGCGGAGGATTAGCCACATCTTGCAACATATATGACCACGATCCATTGTGTGGAACCGCAAGGGCACTGACGTATACACAGACATTTAGTGTCCTAGATACCGCAGGCTGATGAGAGCGTGGTTATATTTTCACAAACTATAGTTTACGTGGAAAATATTCGATTGAAATTTATAGATGCTTAGATAGAAGAATTGAGTAAAATTAAATATGACGAAATAAATAAAAAATTTATTTAGGGCGTCAAGACTACCACACTATTTACGTCCAATCCCAATATTAGGGGCCATTCTTCAGCAAGATCTATCAAGATAGGAATTATAGAATGATGTTTGATTGACTAAATAGTCTTAAGTTTTCGATAAAAACTGATGTTGCATATTAACCAAACAAATAACTAAATAATAAGAAAAAACAATGACCTAGCGGTATCTAGCATTACGACAGATATTGATCTGTGTTCATGTGTACATTGTCGGCCACGTTATGACTTATGAAGCCTTACGACTTGTCGCATTGTGTGTTTAAGCTTTACGCTTGAATTACTTTGACGGTTTGTTTGTACGAAACTCTTAGTATTTGTCTTTGACTTAGTTATGATAAACTTGCTTTCAGTAGGCTTCGAATATTTTTCAAAAGAAGCTTTTGACTAAAGAATTTGCCCTGAAAATCGAAACCGTCGCAAAAAAATGGTAGGATAGCAACATTGGATTAAGTATTGCCGGTTTTTCATGAAATGACAGATATCCTGTAGTAATACCAGCTTATAGCAATAACAAACATAAACGTTGATTTTAAAAATCCTGAGAAGTATACACTATCTGAAAGAAAAAAGAAGACTTGGCGAGAAGAAAAAACCAGACCAACTCAGGCGAACCTTGTATGACAAAACTTATCTGCTTAAACAACCTCAAGGAAGACGCAGGAACAAAATCACATTTGAAGGATCACCTATAAATCATCAGTTAGTAGACCAGTTTCCTCACCAAGAGCACAACTCCTCGTCCCTCCACGTGTCTCAGTCAAGGTTCCCGCCGTTCCTCAGTCCCGCCTTGGTCTCCGGCGGCACTTGCTTGCGGAAGCAGTCGTCCAGGAACGCCGACATCGTCCGGTATAGGTGCCGCTTCACACCTTCCAGGCTGTGGCCTTCGTCTGGGTAGATCTAGTAGAGAACAAAAAGAGTTTTTTTTTGTAGTTAGATATTAAATTCCTTTTTAATACATCAAAATCTGATGCCTTTGTCGATTTGGGACAATATTTTGTCACAATGAGCCCTGAGTGCTCTCATACATGAGAGAACATAGTATTTTTGGTACAAATCGACTAGCGGTTCATGTCAAAGTTTAAGATAGCTACAAAGCACTGTGGAGAAATCACATCGAAACAACTCGGTGAAAATTAAAATCTTCAGGTTGGATGTCTTCAGTCTCTTCTCTCAGCCCAGGGTACCATCCAAGCCTTCTCAAAGAACCTCATTATTTAATCTATATATTATATAAAAATGAAACCCGTTTTCCTTGGTTACGGCATCACGCGTGAAAGGCTAGACCGATTTTACTAATTCTTTTTGTGTTGTATTTGTTATTATTAAAAGAGGGTTCTTACGGAAAAAAAAGTTAAGAAAATCTCTCAGAAATATTGAAAAATAGATATTTAATTTTGCATATTTTAGGCGGTACGAAGTTCGCCAGGTCAGCTTGTTTGTTAATAAAACAGACTACCAACCTGCTGCCTGAACATGCTGCCCTGGTCAGCGAGCGCTCTCGCCAGCGCCATGCTCTGCTGCACATGCACGTTGTTGTCAGCTGTCCCGTGCACGAGCAACAGCATCTTGTCATGCAAGGCCGCCGCCTTCTTCGTGACGTCAGCGTCGGCGTACCCGCGGTAGTTGCCCGTCGCGTTCGGGAAGCCCATGTAACGTTCCGCGTATGCAGACGCTGGGTATATAAAAAGGTATTTTAACTTTAATGCGTTTGTGTTTTTTTATTTCTATCCCTATTGTTTTCATATGGGTAACTTGTTAAAATCCAAGTAAGTCGGTTCTGGAGGTCAGATAGGCAGTCCCTCCATGTAAAGCTCTGATATTCAGCTGCATTCAAAGAGACTGGAAGCCGACTCCAACATAGTTTGGAAGAAAGGATAAGCCATGATGATTGTTTTTATAAGTGGATGTTGTTTTAACTAGTTTATATAGCTATAATCTTGAAAACTATGGCAGAAGCCTAGCCGGAATAGCGTTAATCCCATATCAGTGTAAAGAGTAATAAATATTGCACCGTTTTAAAAAGCTGCAGGATGATTGAAACATTCTTTATGATTGTCGTTATGGTATAAAACTGTATCGTACTAACCAGTACCATTCTCTAAGGGATTATGGTAAATTTCTAGTCTAAGGGTTGAAATTAACATAGATAATATAATTTTCGTTCCTTTTATTTTTGTTCAAAAGGATAGACTTGAAGTTTTGTAGATATTATAGGTATCGTTGCCTTTTCGGTCCTATCTTGGTAAATTCAGCTTGGATTCTAGACAAAGGTATATATTATTTTAGGTCTCTAGGAATTTTAATGGGTCTAATCGAAAATGCCTATTACAAATTTAGTGCTTATTCAGTTATTATTCCAACTGATCATAAATTCATAGGAATATTCTAATGAGATTATCTAAACTTCATTGCTCAAATATCTGAAATAAATAAAACAGTCTGACTACAGTTGTGTAATATTCATTAAATAAACATTAAGGATCCGCTTCGCTTTTGAATTAACGCGAATTTATTGTAATTAGAAACGGTACTTTCTTTGAATGAGAAAATATTTTCGTGGAAACTTGGGCATTCGCGAGTGTTTGAAAATTCGAGGTTCAGAACCGTATCGAGTTTTAACCGTATTTTTCCAGTTCGTTAAATTTGAAAAGAAACTCGAAACCTGTTTGTTTATGTTCTAGTTTTTAGAAAATGTAGTGTTCTAAAAAGAGGTGAAATGTTTTTTAAATCGCTGTTGAAAATGTGAATCGGTGAAATAGAGATCTTCTTCATACCTCTCTATTTAATTCCAATATTAATAAATTATTTACCTGCAATTTCAAGTTTTTAGCTAAGCTATCTTCCGTCAAATGTTTTATGTTATTCTAGTGGTACTATTGCAATGTTCACTATCCATTACTGACCGTAATACCGCCAGCGCACAATAGGCGTGAGCGCGATGCCGCAATGGAACACGTTCAGCGAGCTGGCGAGCGCCAGCGCGGCGAGGAACCCGCCGTGTGCCCGCCCCCACACTGCGACGCGACGAGCGTCTATGAAGTGGAGGGAGTCCCGAAGGTACCTGGTGGAAGAATAGAAGGGACAGTTGAAAAGATTTCCAATTAGTCATTAGCTCCTAGTAGGATGGTAGACATTCTGGTTATTACTCCATTTTGGGTAGCTATGTGGATCATGCACAGAAAAAAGAAAAGTAGCTCACTGTTTCTTCTGCAATTATGCTGCTAATTCAATCTTTTGATGTCATATTGCTATATGACCAGACTTAGAAATCAATCTAGTCGTTATACATCTACATTTCCTTCCAAATTCAATCTACTTTCTTGTCCCACGTATTAACTTGCATTAAGATATATAGATTCGTCCCTAATACAAAGACACACAATCTAAATTCCAATCTAAGACTGCATCGAATTGTTAGTCATCACTTACTCGGCAACTTCAAGCTGGTCAGCCAGCTCGACGGTGCCCAGTCGTCGATGTAGCGCATGGTGTGCTCCAAGGCCTCGTCCACCGGCGCCTCGAGCATCAACAGACGCGAGGATGGCTCCTGCACCAGCTGCTAGCGAGCCCCAGTCTAGTGACCATCGTTCTGTCACTAGCTGGGTACCAGGGGCACCATGACTGTTGGGAAGAAATAGATTTATACATATGTATATTTATTTTTCTCTCCACAATAGGTTTAACAATTGTAAGTAATGTAATTTGACTATTGTGGGAGGCTGGTTCCTAAACTAGGCTATGACGCCTGTATCACCTGGTCACCAGGTCTCGCCCTTAGACCGCAACAAAAAATAGGTATACAGTTAATGAAGAACCCACTATACAAGTGGTAAAAATACTTCTTGTTTATTCGTAATTTTGATAGGAAGATAGATAGTCCCATTTCCAGAAATTTTCAGTTACCTAACTGAAAATTTCTGGAAATGGGACTAAATTTTGTTCATGATGGCCACAAGTTAAGAAGCCGTTTGACTGTCTAGGAAGGTCTTCTTCTGTAACCTTAGAAAGAAATGAATCCAAACATCCTCCTGACCGTTGGCGTTGGAGTAAGGAGCAAACACTGTGAGATGACTTTCTTAAGGTCATCGGCCTCAGGTGGTGGTTTAAAAAAACAATCGGATATCTTTGCCCTAGTATGTAAATCTTTCATTTGATAATCAGATCAGCCGTTTGTGTTTACCATATTCCGCTGTATTACAGTCCAATACATAATTTCCAAAAGAGCAAACACGCCACATTCTATCAGAAAACCGTTTCATCTCGGCAAAACAACAAGTCATTGTTAAAATTAACATATCTCTCATATTCCCAAGATCGTTGAAGGCTTTACAAAATATTGTACAAGATCATCTCTAAGCAACCACAAAGTATAATACTGGTATTAACAAACATAACATCTTGCTTCAAATTGTAAATGAATTATGAGCTTTTGTTTCGTTATCCGTCTCCAGGGTGTGATAATCATACGTTATAATTTTAACTCGTGAAACGTAAAGGGAAGATAAATAGAAGTGGGATTTTAGATTAAGAACTGCTTTAATAAAACTGGTGAAATGTGGAGATTTTATAATGAGGATGTGTTGCGTAATTATATTTGGAAGGAAATTTCTGCCTGTCAATTTATTTGTGAGATTAGTTAGAATACTACGATGAGTCGTAAGGGCCTAGTCTTGGTTTCCAGATTGAACATGATATTATAGGAGTCAAAAGTTTGTTATTTATACATTTAAGGGAAAACTTATGGACTAATGACTAACAATTAAGATAACTATTTTAGTTTAAGATCGATCCATTAACGATAGATGACACATCAATTATCTTGCCACCTACATAATAATATTAAATGTTTATACTGTATTTATAAATATATTTCGTTAAATTCCAAAATTAATAACGCGTTTGCTTGCATTGGCGACAAAATATTAAACAAATCATATATCCATAGCAAACTTTCACATGCGCCTAATTTCATTCATGACGTAAGAAACAAATAGTTTTTATTAAGCTTCTAATATAAATCTGTTTTCGGTTCTTATTGGTTTCCCAACAATGAGCGTAATTATTCTAGGAGGCATTATACTCATTGTTAGAGAAGCAATATCGTTGGGACTAGACGAGCCATCTTATAAAAACTAACTATGTCTATATTTTACTTTTACGTAAGCAGGGAGGAATATTTCAGCAATTTTTCTTTTTCTAAATGTCGTTTGGGAAAAAAGATGTTAGTGTAGTTAGTTTAAGGTTTGAAGACGTTGAGGATTTGGAGGCTTGATTTTATTTTAGTTGGTATAACATGAAATGTGACATTTACTGGCAAACTGTTGTAACTATGGAGATGGAATGTAGTGATTTATTGTACGTACGTTATTCGTGGCGAAAGCAAATTGAGATCCTACAGGACTGTAACCGTTTTATACATGAAAGGTTTTCTATATTTGGCTGCGGTTCATTGAACACAATGCTAGTTACTCTCAAAGGTTGATTAACTATCGGAGACTAAAGCAATATGTGCACAGCTGCTGGACCGTTTAGACGCTATAAGTTATTTCCAAATTATTTTTGATTAAAGAAAGTTAAGCGATTCTACCGCATTTTCTTCATATAGTCTCTAACAGAAACATTCATTCAATTGATTTACGTATGGAGCTAAATTTCATATTAGTCCACAGGCACTCCTTCCAACATAATTATATTCTTAGTGCAGATCCAACACATTTTTTATCAATTTGTCACCCCTCACTTTACGTTTTACTCTTCGATACACCCTGTTTCTGCAGTTAATAGACCAGCTTCAGTACTTACACTTTAAGTACCAGTGGGTACTTAGTGACCTCGTCTTCTCTGAGGCCAGGTGGTAGTAATAACCTGACCCTCGCGGCATGCCCACTCGATAGCTGCACGGAGAATGTGCGAGGAGTTGGCAGTGCTATTGCTGCTAACCGCTCCTGTGAAAGAAAGATATTTATGAAAGAAAAATGATAGTGGTATAACGGAAAACTATTGGGTAGTTGACTGGGTTAACGAAAAATTATTAAACTTGTCCTCGTAAAAGGCTCATCTAAAATGCTCAGGTTATATATTCTTTTTTCGTAAATAAAGCCAGTTTTTCTTTTTCAGGGACGTGTAGGGTGCTTTTTGTGGGCTCAAAATATTCTCGTTCTAATTCATTTCAATGGCACTATACCGTGACTAACGAAAAGATCAAACATTGTTGATGACATAATATGTACCTATATTATCGTAAAAAGGATTTCCACAAAACCATTTTGTTTAGCGTCTTTTGTTCATACGCCATAAACAATTCTTCTCACTTATTGGGCCAAAATTTAACATCGTTTCATAACAACACAATAACAAGGATATCATCTTACATTCGTATTATATTCACAATTATAACGTCTCCATAGCGTTCATTGTGTACGTGTGACAGCGACGTTTATCATTTTATTGTTAACTTCAGAATGTAAGGCTTAATAACATATTAACAGTGCTGCTGAATTATTCAACGAACAGGTTTAATATGTTGCCGGCTGTTCAGGAATGTTACGTTGCTGAGCAATATTGTGCAGATTTGTGTGGGTAGATATCGAAAACTACGCAAATGTAGTCTTGACAATATAGAAAAGACAAACGGAATTAACGCGAACATGTATTTTACCTTAAAATGCGTAACGTTTTGGCGGCAACAAATTATTAATTAGGTATAGGTACTTAAAAAATTAAAAAACTCCACTTGGTTAGATTGGCCTCTGACCCTATTAATAGAATGTCTTAATAACGTCAATTTAAAAAGTAGCAATCTACCACAGCTTTACATGTCACAATTTCTGAAATTCGTAACACAATAAAAAAAGTTTCAAATTTTTGAAATCCGAAATCTACGATCTGATAACAGAGAAATCGACCATTACTCCTGTCGTATTTTTAGCAAGACCTTGACGTAAAGTAGTGATAAACTCGAGTAAACAAAAGTCTGTAAACATAGTTTTAGAACCCTAGGTCATGAACGCGAGACTTCATACGAACTAGGGATTAATTTTATTCATGAGATCCTTCAGGCATCAAGCGCCTTAACTTTAAAACATATTTTACAAAAGCTAGATACATGTTTACTCATACCAATTATTTTGTATATTGCTACTTGAAGTTGATACAATAGCGATAAAATCGGAAATATACCTATCTTATTTTTAAGAGATAATTATCGCATGCTAAATGATAGCATTTAGTTTGTCACCCGGGGACTTTTACAAGCATAAAAGCACCAGAAAAAAAAATCAAGCAGATCCGTCTCTAACGTATCACACTGTTTTGTGTATCAATCGAACCCAGTAACTCCTAACGCAATGGTGGTAGCGTGGTGGTCACTTTAACGATTGTGCCACGGGGGTATTCAACGGCAGAAAATCGTGCTTCGTAATCGGACTATAGTATTATCGAGTCCATTCCATTCGCAATTTTCATTTCTTGAGTCTTTCGCCTTGTTATAAATCAAGTATCTACATTTCTCAAATTACAGCGTCATTTCACTCTCATTTCAAACATCAATTTGAAAACATATAAAACTTTGTTCAGAGGATAATTTACAGTTTATTGTATAATTTTTATTTCCCTAACGTTCAAGTATACGGGCCATAAACTCGAGATTCGGACGGTAAAATGCGAATGGTCGCGAAATTAAAATGTATAAAGTTATTGTTATTTTTTAATGGGTGATTAACTGTTCAGTTTGTCTCGTTCTAATTATTGCTGTGTGAAAGGGGTCGGAGATTGATAGATCTATAGTAACTTGGATTGTGTATACTTAATACATATAAATATTTACTTTGTTTTTGAAAAACATTTCCTGCTCTATCATTTAGGTACAAAGAATGCGTTGAGTCGTGGAGAACTTTGTTATACAACCACCACCAATTCAACCGGATTTTGTATCAAATAGCAATCGAATCTACGACCTCTTGGCATAGAACTATACTCTTGTGACAACCACTTTCACTTCAACCACCGTAGATATTTAAATTATTTATAAAGATATTCTTGCTGCAGGTAAAACACTAGTTTAAAAGCAATATTCTAAAAATATTACTTTAATATTCCCTATAGTGCACTTTGTAAGTGAAACTTAGTGAGAGAATAGAGTACCCCTATCTAGTGGGTGTCGTGTTTCAGTATAAAGTTACGAGACATTGGAGAACAAGATGTAGAAGTTTGAAGTTCGCGACAATATTTTAGTATTTGACTTAACACTAGGTATATAGGGAAAGAAAATAGATGTAGTTTGTTTACTCATGAAAAACTTAGAATAGACAAGTTATACATTAAAAATCGATACACAGTACAAAAAAAATGTTAAGAAAAGTCGGGGAATACAAAAAAAAAATCCTTTAAAAAAATCAGGTATTCCAAAATACTACTCCATAACATAATCTAATTTTGTCCTACAATTTACCACTGAGTCCTGTTCTAGTGGTCACAAAAAATATGATATGTAGCAAACATGGCGACATCTTCAGTCTACTGAAAATACAGTAATTAATTACCCACCTGACGCCACTTTCTACCATATTTTGACATAAATATGTGAATACAGTCTAAATAATGGAAAATTAATATTTAAAACCAAATATCAAGATCTAGAGCAGTCTTCAAACTTACTTTGACAGCAGTGTTATTCTCCAAATGCGCTAACAACCTTGGGTCTGGCAGCGCAGTCTTGTGGAGGCTGAAGGTGGGGACCCCAGGACCGAGGCACTCCAGCACGAAGTACGCTGACGACGGACTGAAGTGCGCCTCGTGGTACAGACAGGGCAGGTTTTGAGGCAGGCCATCTGGGGATAGAGGAAATATGTGAGAAAACCATAGGAAGAAGAAAATGCTTTATAGTTGTTACGATACTTCTTCCTTAAAATAAGTTTTATTTAAATTACTGCCTTGTAATTTCGAATGGGCAGATATAAAGCGGTTTGTAGTCAACTTTTCTACGATGATGTCCACACAATATTCTTCGAAGATTTTACTACTGACTCTTTTCAGAACATTAGCTCCTTAGCGTAGTAAACAAACAATGTCTTGCAGCACGCGTTCTACTGTTAGTTATTTTCTGATCCTCTCCTCTTAAGCCGCAGGTTTGTGTTAATCGTTTCCAATAAGGGAAAAGGTAGTTGATTGAAATTGATGTTTAAAAAGTGACATATTATCTCTTTTCAAATCAAAAGTTGGTGTTAAAGTAAGTTGGTATCAAGGCCCATCGCCATCATTTTATTAAGTCAAAGGATTTACCAGGGTACTTCTTCTTCTTCTTCTTAGTGGGTGATGGCGACGTGGCCGGCAGTTCCTCGTCCCATTCTGTGTCCCACGTGCTGTCACCCGAAGACGCCAGGTTGCCGTAGTACTCCAGGTTTATTGATGGAGACGGCTGCGTAAAGCAGACGTTTATATTAAAGAGAATATTGTTTGTTTTGCATGTGTCTTGTAACTACTGCGTTAAGAATTAATTATCTGATGTATCTATCATGTTGTATCAGGTGCAAGGACACGACATTATATTTGGGGTACGATATAACTTTGATGGCGACCGATATAGTCTTTATCTAAGGCAGTCATCACGTTACCACGTTGTAAATATTATGCCAGAAGATCATGGATTCAATAGAGGCAAACAGTTTTTCCGAGAGGTGTAATTTCTTGTAGCCAGCAGTGGGATGATACAGGCTCGTAATTTGCTAGAGAACAGAAATTGAATTTGACCCCCTAGCACAGTAGCATTGGCATGGCGATTACCTGGACCTTTGTATCATACTTGATATACCTATTTCACTTGAACGAACTCTTGATAATAAAGTACGGCGCTTTTGTATACCAAATAGAAACATTCCCAGCAGTATTTTAAATTCAACAAAAAGTCTAGCCTTAATTCAAACAAACTTTTTTATGCACGGTCTAATTCTTTAAGACGTTAAACTAAAAGGTTTTTATTTACTTTGCTTTCAAGCCTAGTGTTTGTTTCTGTTAATGTTCAGAACAATGAAATGAAAACTAGCAACGAAAGATTTAAAGAACTTTAGAAAAGGAGTTGTCTTTTTTAATTTGGCTTGAACTGATTCTTTTAATCAAAATCTTGAAATGACGACAGTCTGCAACTAACTTATGAAGCGTTATTATTATTTTAATATTTAAATTTTGTACATATAGGTATTGTTAAACATATTATCCTAAAATAATAATAGTACACTGTAAAAATAATCAAGTTCTGTACAACTTTCCAAACGGTAAGGGAGGCGACAACTACTTATAAATCTAACACATCATTTTCAATCGTGCTTACTACTCATCAAGAACCAGACTTACTTACTAATATCCTTTGAGAAAAATGTATAATCCGAATAAATACAAAAGAACACGAACGAATAATCTTACTAACTAAATTCCATCAATATTATTTCATCGCGTTATCATCTTTTATATCTCAAACGATTCTGTTTGCCACGGTAAGTAATCTCCAATATTGGTATACAGTACGTATATTTTTACGATAATGCTTCAGGTATTTCTTGAATCGATCTTTTGGTAAACTGGCCTTGTAATATTTTCCTGTTTATGAAGTACTAGCTGACCCGCGCGGCTTCGCTCTCGTTCAAAGTTTCATCGTCTATGCCAGTCGTTAAAAGGTAAATTTTGAAAAGAAAGTAGCGTTTGTTTGGCAACGGATTTTTAGCTATCTCTTAAAAAAACATTAAAATCAATTCAGCGGTTTAATCGTGAAGACGGTATGAGCATTATATACTCTCACAATAATAATACTGCAATTGTGACCGTGGAGAAGGATTTCGTGGTCACGGATATAAAACCTAACCTACCTTCTGTTAATCCAGGTTATAAACCATCTATGTGTCAAAGTTCTCTCAATCTATTCAGTAGTTTCTGGTCGAAAGAGTAACAAACATTCATACATCCTCATAAACTTTTATATGTACAATAGTAGTAGGTAAAGATAGAGGAGGTTGTCGTAAAATATGAACAAAAGGTAGCTATTTATTTATCTGTGACGTAATTTAAGAAAGTTTACGAACGTGTTATGTTTGTCTATTGTAGGTTTTATTTATACGGAACATTATTTTGTGTTAAATAAGGTGAAATATATAAAAAAGGGAAGTAAAATATATTACTTACTCAAACGTATCGTATTGAAAGAAACTACCTGACTTTCCCGGTTTTATTTGCAGCATGTATAATTATTTTAAGAGGTAAATTACAGAAATAAAAGTAACGTACTATATTTAAATGTCTTTAACTATGTGCATGTCAAGTATTTTGAAAATTGGTTTAACTATTTTAAGAGTAATAAATAGACTATCATAGAAGTGATGAAGAAGTTTGAAGAAGATCGTACCAAGTGGCTTTCTTTGGTCTCTGCCTTATAGAAAAGTGTGATGTATGTACATATGTATGTAGATTGTCAAACTTTCACATATAAATACTAGAATGGATTTTCCAGGTTATAATCTATACTCCTGTTAATACCACACAAGTAATTTCATGCATCCCATTAAATTGTACAGTAAATACAAATTCCCAATAAATATTAAGAAATAGAGCTCATTACATTTGCAATAAAACACACGTGGTGTGAAATTATGAGGAGCATTCACCGTGGTCCAGACCAGCAGATGTTCGGCTACACCGCGCTGGCAGTCTGCCATGACACATCATAATCGAAGCATGTTAACTTATGTTCGTACGTATTAATGTAGATCTTTGTGTTAATGATTAGTTATTGGTAGTTGTATATTTAGTTGAAATGGGATTAGAATAACTGTCGGTATTGTAAATTAAATGATATAATAATATATTTAATTATTATATGTTTTGAATACCGTTGTTAATGGAAAATAAAACTTTACCCTTTTGAGTTGAGAGTAGTACATATATGTAACGAATTTAAAAAAATGATTTCGACGGTCTATCCTGCAACTATAACTACGACTGTGTAATGTGTGTAGTCGGTGGGCTAATTTAAACTTGTTTTAGAAATAAATCTTTTGTTTTTGTTATTTTTCCTTGGAATTTTTAAGTAATATCATTTATAGTGTTAATTTCAAGCACTCTGCATGTTCGTTAAATTATTATATTATGGACAAAATCTTCCAGTTGTGTATAACTAGTTATATATTATAACTTTACAAACCTGTGAGTTACAAGTGACGCAGTAAGGCAGTTTTTGCGGGGAGCCGGGACGAGGTGCCTCCGACGACACCCGGTACAGGTGCTGCTGGCCAGGCTTGCCTTCTGGGATGCCTAGGTAGTAGCTGCAACAAAGACAACATTAATAGCAGGGCGATGGGTAAAGAATAACTAGTATGTGTGAATTTTCCTTTCCACTCTTTATTGGTCTGTAGCAAGTTTACGCTAAGGTTTATTTGGTAACTGAGTTATGATTGTAAAGGGACATATTTTTTTTTCATTTTAACAATTTTGCGAGATTTTACTTTGTGTAAGACTTGAAATAAGGTTCAAAGTTCCAAATTTTACGTATACATAGATGTTTACAACGAAAATTTAAATTAAATTATTGATTTCGATAACTATGATAAAGTGCAGTCACGAACGTTATATGGATCGACTGCGCAATATGCATAACACTACCATTTTTTAAAATTAATATTTAAAACATTAAATCAGTATGTAAATACGATAAATATATCTCACATTACTTTGATAGACTGAGAGAGACATATGCCTATTTAAAACTGCATATTAAAATATAACGTACAGAACAAAACATGTTCTAAAAATAGTACACTAAAGATCATTGCACTTAGAATACATTGCTTGCGTTTCCTAAAGGCACTAAAAGCTATCAACCGCTGCAAGTAGAGTGCGAAGGCTTTTATTGCGATTGAATCTTGTAAGGAGGGCACCGGAGGGAGTATCACCAACATTGGCGCCAATGTAAATATACCCAAGATACTTGTGCAAATGTTTGCGTATTGGCAGGTAAAGGATTTGCTGGTTTAATGTGGTGGATGTGATTTGGTGTAGGTTGTTGGAAATATATTGTTGCGTATTCGGTTAATAACATTGTAATACGATCGAATAGAAAAGTCTGCATGGTTTTTTTAATTGTATTTTTTAGTGGATCGTGCTACATTGTAGAAGAATTGCGCAGGTAGAATTAGCTATCTTATGAGGCATTAGAAACTAGCTTTTTTTCTCATACACTTAGATCAACTTACTGATAATTTCATGTGTCGCTGATATTTATAAATTTTCTTCTTGATACTAAAAGATGATACTGTAAAAATTACTGTTGACAACCAACCAAATTCATGCCATCTAATTTCATTGTCAAATTGACATTGCTATTATTTTGATTGAAGTGTTAAGCGTTAGGTACAAATCATCTTTAGAAGATACTCACATATGTTGATTAGCATGATCCCAAGCCAGCAGCTCAACGACATCAAAACTGCCATGCGTGAGCGGCAGGGCCCGGGGCCCGTGGGCGTTGTGCTCCGTCCTTACGATGTGGCGGAACAGGCCCGCGGGCCCGTCGCGCACCGGAGCCAGGGTCACGAGAGCTCCCCCACCCGCGGACCAGAGCGGCGACGGCGCTGACTCCACCCAGCCGTCTACGCCTGATGATATTCTATATACCTGAGGAATATTACATTATAAGAATTTTCACGGTGGGTAACCGGCGGACCTGTACTGTCCTGACAAGGTATTTGGATGTGTATGAAGCATGGGAAGTTTGTAAGGACCGTATCAAGTTAGTTTTCTGGCCTCTGCCTACTCTTATGTAAAAAAGGTGTGATTTTATGTATGTATGTATGAATTCAGTTTTTAGCCTAATGGGCTATTTTTAGATGATTCTTTTCAAATTCGTCACTATAAGGGCATAGGCAGCCGAGTGGATTAAATCGACTACCTCCTACCTCCATAGTCGAACGACAAACATTACATTGCATAAATGTATAGGTACGGCAGAACGCGATTTTATACAGCTTTATGTATTTACCTTCGGATATAACAAAACTGAAATTATAAATTGATGAAAATCAAATATGTATCTTTTTAAAACAAAGAGACAATTATTTCACTGAATATCTCGAACTGTAAAATTTACACGCCTACAAAAGTAACTTACGGTCGCAATATTCGGCCTCGTATAAAATTTTATTAAGCATTTAAAATTGAAAATGTACGGAACAGACGAAGTTTCATTATTCCATCCATTAAAAGAAACGAGCGGAATATGAGCCGAAAAGGAAAATTATATCTCTTTGTTTTAACGCTTCGATAATTTTATACAGAACATGAAGAAACTATAGGTAGGTTATTTATTTAACATATCCTTTCATTATCCTTAAGTTAATCTTCTTTTATTGTGAAATAGTACATGAAGATTTATAGTTTGAAACTCTTCTTATGGCCTAATTAAGCACATGTTAGATTTTTTTTTAACTGCCTTGATCTTAATCAGAAGTGTATATAGCTCTAACTGTTTGCTCGATTCCGTGTTAGTAAAAATACTATACTTTCTCATTAGTAAAATTTCAATATAAACCTTTTCTTTAACCAAATAATATGTGTTTAAACAACATACTGGCAATAACAGCTCCATCGCTGAAAAACATAACTTTTTCTAGAATTCATTTCAAGCCTGAAAAAAGTTGAAGATAAAGGTTTGAGCCCACTCACCTCTTGACAGTACCACATAGGGCTCTTGCACACTGACACGACTGACAAGTTCTGCATCCTGGTGAGCCAGACGACACACACCTCTGTGAGAGACACCCATTGTGCGCTTGTGAAGTAGTAGTCACTGAAACAAATGCATTTATTTAAACCAAAGCAAATACATAAACGTAATTTGAGCTCTGATTAGTTATACAGTAAGCCACGTCAAAGGCCTTCTGGCGGTTTGAAAACTTCGACACATGTTTACGACTAACCATACGATATGAATGAGTTACTCAGTGTTTTGTCTTTTTCACTCATAAACAGTTTCTAAACTGATTGAAAGTGACAGTACAGGGTACATAGTAGTAAGATATGTAGTTACTACCGATACTACTGATAGTCAGTGGGCAGTCTCACATTGATGTCTGGTTCAGTTAATAATTCAATTGATCGCTAGCTACGTTCATGTTGTGATTTTTGTATAAGTTAAATCTATCTATATACATTTACCGTTGATCGCATCCGCGCAATCATTTTCATTTATCAGTATTCGGGTAACTGTTTTACAAAGTCCATTATTTAAGTGCTTTTATATTCTACCTACCTTAAAGTCACTTGGCTCTATCCATCGATAAAAATGAATGCATTTTATAACCTCAAATCTCCTTCAAGAAACTTTAATCAAAACCGCGCTATCAAACGAAACAAGCTAAACAAAATATTCAAATATTCTCATAATCGGTAAACAATCTATCGATTTCAGTACCTCGATTCTCTACCACTATCGACTACCGACAACCGGCTAGCTATCGAAATTTTGACATTTAGAATGTACTGCCAAAATGTTTCCTACGACACCCGTCAGAGGCGCTGATCAGATTTTCATACAAAATTTCTCGATGACAGTTCGGTTGTCGGTAGTCGATAGTAGTAGAGAATCGAGGCACTGTATAACGATTTTAATCGAGAAACTTTATTCAAATATTCTCGTATAATATCGAGTGGTTGTACTTTATGTGTTCTGGTTCATTTATCTCAGCCTGTTTATGGCTTACGGCGGCTTAAGCCGGGGGTCTTATTGCGCACGGCTGCAGTATTTTATACGGTAACTTGACGTTTCGGTTAGATTTTATACAGTTGGCTCTGTGAAGGTATTAAGTTAGATTTTTACTGACTTCATTTGTGTAGTAGTTTTCTATGGTAATGTTAGGACTTTATACTTAAGGAGATATTTTCAAATGAATGATTATCGTTTAAATCGGTTACGGTTACAGTTAATAGCATAATGCGAGTGTAGTTTATTAAAATTTCATGGTGATTTTATGGATCATATTATTATGGCTACTCTAAAACATAATAATGACAATAATATTGTAAAATGTTGTCCTTCAACCTGTATAGGTCGGATTTCGAAAGTAGATCTTTGATTTTTAAGGCACATTGAGATTATTTTGATGAATCAGATTATTCATTTATCAAGTTTTCCACACGATATCAATTCTTTTCCTTTAATGAAGTCAACTGACGACAATATTGTTCTTTCACTATAAGCATAATAGGTAAAACAATTTCAAAACACAATTAATGAACAAAACAAAATACATGGCAAAACTAATTTTATGAAACAGTGTGTTTCAAATTTAGTTGTGAACTAATACGAGTGTGAACATTTTCACGCACAACCAATCAGACTTGGTAAATCGTTTCCAGTTTTAATTGAATTGCACGATTTAAACTAAATATTGTACAATTTTCTAACTACTATATTGTTATTGGGAATTTGTGTTCTTTTCATTATTAGTTTTGATTTAACTTTAGATTGAATAAAAGTTGTTCTACAACGCAATTAGCCTAGTTAGAAATATTTATATGATTTTTTTTAGAAAGACAACTCGCGTACCAAGAATTGCTCTTGTGTCCATACAAGACAGGACACAAAGTACACATAGACCCGAAACAACTATTTGTGGATCGCACAAATATTTCTGAGTGGGAATTGAACCCACGACCTTCCGATGCACTGTCGTGGCAACCACCTCGACGAAACAACAGTTTAAGGATTATATCCCGTTATATTCTTTACGGTTTCATTTTTGTGTGTAATATTTGCGTAGACGTTCAACGCTAATATGAAGGTAAAATAAAAGTTTTGGACTGCTTAAACCAAATACATATTCAGTAGCCCCTATTTACTACTATGCTGGGCACCAGTTTCCTCCCATAACGAGGCAAGCCTTGAGTCCACAATATCGGCTAAGTGAAGGTTTGAGGACGAACGTATAGTACCTAATGTAGCAAAATAAAGGTGTATCCACTTACCCCTCTTCAAGTATAACTTTGGGCGGCGTGAGGTGCCTCGTGCGAATGTGTTTGGGATCTGCGATGTCAGCCACCGTGAGTGTCACCGTCGGGTTGTTCGTGCCGGGCTTCGGGTATCGGACGCTACGGATCTCTGGGTACGTCTGTGTACAAGGAAGAAGATTAATGAGTAGGTAATATTTCACAGTTGTTGCTATTTTTTTACTACGATAAAAAAACAAATGGTTTACGAATCTCTAAGTCCAATAACTACGCAACTTATTATATTGGGTTCTTCAAGAATGTAGGGATGCTGATTTCCTTTTTATTAAATTTAAGTTTTATGACACTTTCAATATTATTTTTTCCTCAGATTTTTATCACTATGGACATTCAGTGAAGTACGCTGCTGCATTTTCTTATTAACATCACGATAAAGAGGTATAAACATGGTATTGATGGTATACACAACATTTGTGTCAGTCCTAATATTCTCTACATATTTTAACTAAGTACACCACAGAATAAGTAGGGTCTTCATTACCTTGGCGGGGTCGTCAGTGTCAAGTGCTGCTCCATACCAGGGGTACTTCTGTTCGTGCACCAGACTGTCGTTGAAGGTGGCGTATAACACCATGTGACCGTCTGCTGACATCCACAGCGCTGTGCGGGAGTCCAGGATCTCTTCTGTAGACAAGAGTACAAATTGAAATAAGGCCAATCTTTCCTAGCAGTACCAATATATATTATCAAATAACATGAATAAAAATGTAATGGCTTTATGTTTTTCTATGGAGATCTAATTTCCTGAACTAATAAGTTCGTTTGAAAAATCCCTTCACCAAAGGTTGCTATGTATTGTGCAGATGTGTAAAAATTTTAAGACTAGTATTTTTAACTAAAGTTAAAGCTTCAGCAATTTGACCTCTGATATGAGACATACATTTATTGAAGAAGCTATCGAAGACGCCATTTCTTTAAGAAGACATAAGGCACGTTGTAAAGAGTAAACTTATTCCCATTTATTTTGCACTGTACACCTATGTATGCATAAAAAAGAAATAGTATATTTTATGTTCTATTTTGAAGCGCTCTGCGTATGTGACACAGTTATTAATCAGGGGCGTAGCAGTGACGTCACGCGGGTGCATCGTACTGTGACCTGCGTCAGTGCGTGCAGTGCGGTGCCAATATACGCCGTGGGTACAGGGTGCTTTATTTATATACGTTATCTAATACAGAGTTGTGCTAAATTTCTTTATGATTTTATCCATTTTTGTATGGTTTTGGTGGTCCGCTGTATTAAGATTGAACTGGGTTTAAATGAAGTCGAACTTTATAGTGACTTTGTGTTATTAATTATTACTGTACAAAAATGTCGTACCTCTTTTCCATTCAAGGTGATTTTAATATGTTGGTACTTATAAAGTCTTCCAACATAATTATGTACATTTTTTGTAAATCTGTACATTCAACACGACACCGAACTCTGAAGTAAAGAAAAGGAGATACAACGTTTTGTCTAAAGTAATGATCAAATATAACTGTTTCCAGATATGGTACACCAACGCGGCAACATTTCATAGGTAACAAACATGAGCATTTAACTCCTAATCTCTTAGTTGCCAGTATTCCTGCAATTTCATATTTACATACATTTAGCCTCACCCTGTATTATAACAAATCTAATAATACTCAACAGATGTGATGCAACGTGTCACCGCTGCGTCGCACTCACTCATTCATTTTAATTAATTATATTACCCTACATTTAGCTTGCGACTCAAACGATGATTTACTTGCTTCTGAACTATTACTGTAATATGTTTGAGAATCTTAATATTTTTAAACTATGTAATATTGCAATTAAAGTCCTAGCCGAGACGTCGAGAAATAGAAAAGGGTACCTTTCAATTAATTAATCGTATCTTGATTTACTTTTGGTCTCACTTAGGAGTGTGACCCCTGTATAGTGAATTATTATAATGTAATGGCCGTAAAGGGTCCTAAGCGCGATAGAAAATTAAAGAAGGGATACCTTGTTTGATTACCTGACATGTGTACATTGTGTACAAATCGTAAGAGTTTTATTCTATTTATATTGTTTGGAAAGCAAAAGGTCATAATTAAAATAGAAAAAACGGTACATATTATATTCTACGACAAACAGAAGCTCTAAACATTTGTATACACTGGAAAATTATCCGAAAATCACAACAATTCAACGCATGACCCGTTAGTTACATATACATACAGATATGCTCAATGGAAACAGCTCTACTTCTGAATAAAATCAAAACGATAACTACTTAATATAAATGAATATGGAACGGTTTAGTGTATAATGTATCATTTGTATGAGCAAATCAGCTCATAAATGACTTCCTTGTCACAACAGCAGATTATCTGATCCGGATATCCGTTTGTCGATTCACCCTCCCTCCTCGATTGGAACACGCTGTATACAATACTGACATTTTTCTTAGAATTGCGGAGAGATTGGTTTTCTTGTTATTTTTTTCTCGAAAACGGCTCAATCGTTTTTGGTAATTTGAAAGCTTTATGACGTAGGTCCTTGAAAGAAATGATTAAAACAGAATATAATATTATGTTTTTTTTTTATGTAAGATCAAAATGCAATAAGTAAAAATTATTGTGTATAATTTACATGGTAATCTTTCTTTGCGTTGTTGTTTCGTATTATGTAAACACATAAAACTTTGAGTTATTCCGGTCTGATCCCCCAAACCGATCCACTACCAATAATATTATTTTTTAATTCCTGTCTGATCTACTTTCAACTTTACCATTCCGGTCTGATCCCCTTCCTATATTTAATGGATAAGTACACTCAATAAAAAACAAATTTTATTCACTACTTTATAAAAAAAAGATTGTAAAGAGAAGTTCAAAGGTTTTTGGGATAAACGTTTGTTAGTCGATTACTGTTGGGTTATTTTAAGAGACGCTGATCAAAATCAGTTTAAAAAAAAGAGTGACCTGTGCCATTTTTGATTTTTTTGAGTCTCATACAAAAAGTTTTGGCAAAAATATTGTATTTATATATATTTTTAAGTGTATTACATTAAATATCTCAAAAACTTGACGTCCTATTTCTTTTTACTTCAGTATATAACTTAGGGTTTATAATCCTATCGATACACATTAGTTTCATCTATAGGTAAAAAGCCTTGTAAAGTATCGAATCAGTATTAACTACTCGAATCAGTTTTTATTTATAGAAATAAAAACTGATTCGAGTTACAATTATCGCAGATTTATATTGTTTGGTCTTTTGAAATAAAAGTACTACCTATATAACATTATAACAGTAATCACATTATCGCACAATGATCTTTTTTTAAAACATGGATTTGAAAAAAATTATATAATACAAAATAAAAGAATGTTAACACAAATCAAATAACAAACATCAAATTTCAATGATTCAATGATTAAATACTGCTATAAAATTATCACAGTAATCATATTCAGTGTAGAAATAAGACTAATACAGTCTCATTGATAACCGATTTCTCAGAACGACATTACGAACTTAACTCATCAATGATTGGTTACTTTGGAATCAATAGACAATACATTCACACACCAACTTACAGCCCAGCCAAAATTTGTTTAATACAATTATTGAGGGCATGCAACGTCCCCTAACCCGTACCTCGTTTCGGAGGAGACCCTTGCCCTGCAGTGGGACAGTAATGGGTAAAAAAAAAATAAAAAAAATCTAATAGAACCTGTATACATATTTTGTTATTGACTGTCCTAAAAATGTGATAATAGACAGTCAGAGTATCCGATCGGAATAAAATATTTTAATTTATTATAATTTTTAAATACGGGGGATCAGACCGGAATAGAAAATAATTTTAAAATACAACTGATCCCCTAGGGTATCAGTATTGGGGATCCGAACGGAATAACTCAAAACTTTTACATTCGATTTCGTATGTATTTGTCCGATACTTTGGGTTTACCAAACTCCTTGCTACTAATAGCAAATACCAGTAGCACTTTTCCGGACTCGAGAATGGAGTCTGAGACCTCCTAAACAATACTAGTTATATACACTATCTAACACTTTATATTCTCAACCATTTTATATCAACTATGTATCTTTCTTGTGTGTCTCTTTTACTAAATAAACTTTCTTCTTTCTTTCTTTCACTTTCTTGACTCAGGAGTGAACCCAGAACTTCGTGACCAGCAGTCGTATACAATACCGCCCAAGCCACAGAGGCAGCAGTTGAATAATGTTCCCACATTTTATCCATTAGGCAACTTTGTCAGTTTCTTAACCCAGAACATTTAAATATTCACTTGAAAGTAAAATTTATAATTTTCTTTACGGTTTAAAGTTTGTACTTGTTTTGGAAAAGAGATTATTTATGTAAATGCTCTCTTTAGATAAGAAGTTAGATGGTTTGGGAAACTTTCTTTGTGTATTTTTTGCGGAGTTTATGGAACATGTTGGTTTAACATATTTCTATGAATATAAGTAGGTACGCTGTTTTTTTGCGGTACAAAAATGCATTCTTTGGAAGTGAAGGAACAAGGTTTTTCTACAAAGATATTGAAATTATAGATATAACTATTTCTTACGAATGTTTTGACACGGAGTTTCACTAGGAAAAGTATCCTATTCCATATAGCACTCTTGATAAACTAAGAAAAAAATTGTAAAATATAGGTGAAACACGTTTCAAGCTATAAGATATTTATTTAGAGAATGAGCTGCAATTTTATTAAAATTTTGCTGGAAACTATCATACCTACTGAATTTCAAGCCAAGTTCGTCACACGTACGCCGACTTCTTTATGACTCAACTGTCTTCTCTAATTTTGATAACCACAATGAATACGAGGCCTGAAGAATTTTCACTGCTCGAGCAAATGAGTAATCCAAGTTAGACATTACAGAGCCAGTTTTACGACTGTTAAAGACACATGCACATTGCACAATACTTTAAAAGATTCTAGCCAAAATGTAAGACAGGCGTATATGCGTACAACTGGAACTCCTTCATCTTTTTTAATTTTGTGTTTTTATCTTCAAAATAAAGTGCACTAGACTATACATATGTATATGTAAACTAGCTGACCCGCGCAACTTCGCTTGCGTCACACAAGAGAGGTCATAATTTTCCCCGTTTTTGTAACATTTTTCGTCGTTTCTCAGCTCCTAATGGCCGTAGCGTAATTTTATATAGCCTAAAGCCTTCCTCAATAAATGGTCTATTCAACACAAAATAATAATTGTTAAATTTGAGCCAGTAGTTTCTGATATTAGTATGTTCAAACAAACAAACTTTCAGCTTTATAATATTGTAAGTATAGATTAGAACATCTGAAAATAAATGAAGGATAATATTATGTGAAAGTTTAAAGGTAACTTTTTGTGACGACATGACAATTGAAAATAACAGAAACGAAAAGAAGAAGTTCTTGGAAAATATCAATAACGATTTCACACATCTTTTTTGACTTCCTAGACTGATGATCTGACTGACGTATGAACAGTATACAAACACCCTAACACTTAACATTTTACGCCATTCAAAAATTCCCTTTTACTACCCAAGTATTTTGCTTTCATTATACAGAAAAATGCCATAAAGTAAAAAAACGTTGCTGTGTACGGTCTGCAAAAAGTGACGTCTCTGTGTTAATGCAAGGGAGAAGGTATAATGTTTAGCGCAGTGTTTTTTTCTCGCGATGTTATGTTTTCAGCTGAAATACAGGTAGGTGAAGGTGTGGGTGTAGCGATGGTATGAAAATGTTGGAGATTTTTTAAATATATTATGTATTTTTTATATTAAAAGAATGGCGTTTGGACAAAATTATAAACACAAAATATACTTACATAATATTATGATTAAAAAACACGCAACAAATACTTCTTACATGATAAAGGGTGCGGTTGGAATTTATGTAAACTGTTTTATAGACGATTAAATACTAAAAACTTTTATTCATAATATTAATTTTATCTAAGATACGGATTAAGTTCGGTATGAATACGATAAAAAAGTTAGGTTATCATGTATATTTTTTACGTAATATTTGTTATCTGTACATGAAGGTCACTTAAAGGTCAGTAGCACTGTTTACTCTGAGCAACCTCTTTCTCTATACAGGGTGTTGTATGTCGAATATTGTTTGTAAATGCATTAATTAAATCCCGCCAATGATATTTATAATCATGTATTATTAATATAATAGTTACTGTGAAGGTGTACCGTGTATTACATGTAAAATTGCTTCTATATTTTTATTTGTGATTGTGAATGAAAATTTAATAAATTTGGAACATATGTATGTATCAAAACAAACTTTGGCTATAAATCCTGCCACTACACTTAATAAAGATAATAATAATGAATGAACTCTCTACATTCCATTTTCTGTTTAAGGAAAAAAAACTTATAATATAGCATGTCTTTCAAGGGTGCCTAAGTTCGACCATCCTGTATAAAGTAATGTACTCCACCCCTCATAAAACATAGAATAACCAGCATTTATAAAAAAAACTTTCAACCATAAAAAATACATTTACAAGTGTTTGTTATAAGTTAAAGAGAGTAAAATTTTAAGGCCTTAGTACACTATTGTTGTTCGTATTCTTGCATAACATAATTTTACCAGCACGCATAATTTTCCTTGCTTCATGCACTTTTAGTAACCAGAAGCAAGAATTGGCTTACCTAACTGGTAAAACATCTGACTAACTGCTGTTGATAAGTTCGGCGAATTTAATTCTATTAGAATAGAATAGAAATTGGTGATTATCTTAAAATCATCTTCCTGATTGCAAAGTCTATACCATGCAATTATACACATTTTATAGTAGCATTTGCAAACGTGTGAATTACGTAATGGTTTTGTTTAAGGAGATAAGTGGGTACCCAGCTTTACTGTTCCAATGTCAAAGTGACTTTACCATGTACTCATAATAATCTACGGGAATAATAAACAGTGTAATTTGGCATTCTCGCAAATCGTCGATTAACAATTTATATGAAAAATGATTCAGTTTATAGCTAAATGTACTTAGTCACGGTACAAATTGATTTTTTGCATGCAGACAGGTCAAAAACCTTAAAACATAGTTTATAATCACACGAATGGTATAAGTATATTGGCAGAACAACCAAATTTTTTTAAATTACGCTGTGAAATTTAGAATTCAGAAGCAAGTTTGCCGTTACATTTATAAATGTGCAAAATTTCAGAATCCAGATGTGTAATAATATACGTGAGATCACTACATATTTAACTCTTATAATACGTGTGTAATATGTAGGTCTATGATGAGATTGTAGAGAACAAACTTAAAATAAAGGAAAATAGTAAAAACCCCATAAATGACAAAATATTTGTAGCACACAAAAAGTACTTGTTTTAAAACTTTTACTAGGAATATAGGTTTTCTTTTAATATTTTTAGTAAACAATCACGGAACTAAACAAAAGAAAGTGAAATATTTTTTGTCGCCGCTACATGTTTTCTTGCAAAGGTCAGAGGCTACGTATAGTTTGGTAGGAGCGGTGTTTATTTAGCGCCGCGCAGCCTACTCGCCACCCTGCACCTTGTGTGCTGTATAGGGGCCGTAAAAATATGAATTTCTGAGATAGAATGGAGTTTTTTTATATTCTGTTAACGTATTTTTGAAATAAAAGTAAACGTGCTACAGTAATAATTTATTTATTGTACAAAAATGGCTAAGCATGTAGCTACTGAACGAAATCGAAATTTTAAAAATCAATAGCGATTGGCAATTGAAATTTTCTTGAAATAAATGTGCTATCCAGTTTTTCATACAATACTGTAATTAGTTTAGTCAATTGGTCATAGTTGCTTGACGCAGAATCTCCTTGCAGCTCATAACAATACATTTCTGTAAATAATTTGTATAGTAAAGCCTTATTTAAAGACAAAAATAAATAATAATTTAAACCGTAACCTGAACCTATATTTCACGGCACTTTACATTCAAAAAGCCTGAATAACTGCGACATAAAATCCCCATATTATCTTTCTGGGACCTACGACTATAAAGAACATTTATAGAGGTAGAAGACCCAAGTTTTCCTAGTTTAAGCACTGGCATCAAAACAAACACATAACGTAAGCTTACGAGGAACATACACAATAAAAATACTTGTGGATGTAGGTGGCTTTTTATCCGAACTATGCATAATAATCGTAGGTATGTATATAAATTTGAAAAATGTTATGTTCGTATTTTGCGTGAAATTTAACGTACACTTTTCATTAAAGTGTGTAGATAGATTTTGGATTTTGGAGATGAATATAGAGACGTATAGCTACATAAAACAGTACGAACGCAGGTAAAATTGCAAATAGACAATAAGCTACTATATAACGAACTGTGTCTGTATTGTTTGTGTCAGTAAGGGGTAACCTCTGAAACAGCTGAACCAATTTGCATTTTAATTTCGGATAAACAAACGTTATGTGATCCCTGAGAAACATACTACATAATGTTTTACAGTAATCTGTTGTAAAATCCACCAAGATAAAAAAAAACTACATTTATGAAATTCATCTTGCAAACCTACTGCCCTTATTACTTACTTACTGCATTACAGTTGCTATTTTTTATTTTTACTTTACTAATTGTTAGTAGTAAAATCAACCAAGAAAATGACAAAAATTACGTCAAGTAATCTTCCCAAGCAGGTAAAGTCTGTAGCAAAACTTAGTATCAAACATTTTGAGACCTAAAGAGGTGTTACCGTAGTAGTGTCGTATAGTACTCTTATTTATGTTATAGTCCAGTGTGCCTCGGAGCCTCGTAGCTTATATTGTGTTGGCCATAAATATTACACGCGCCGGGATATTCTGTATGGGAGTGCCGGGATGTTTTACTAAATTGTTCATGTTTGTTGGGATGTTCGGCTGTTTGTGTGAAGATCTTGGGTGTAGAAGTTTGTTGAACTCTTTCATTTGTATATAAAGGTGTTGCTAAATACAATATTCTTCTGTATTATGGTTTTTAATAGGGATTTTTGTGATAAGATCAAATTTTAGGCTTTATTTTTCTAATGTAGATTTTTAAAAGCAGTAGATCAGTAAAGCTATGTCTTATCATTATTAAGCTACGTAACTATTTGTAAATACTTAAATCGATTTAAATATAATTTGACGTAAGCTCATTATTAATTTTAAAGATAATGGGACTAAATAAAATCATACATGCATAATATTATTATCACGCCTTTTTCCTATTAGGATAGACAGAGACTAAAGAAAGTCACTTAGGAAAAAGGATATCACAAAAATCGGCAATATCAATTTCAAACAGGTAACTAGTCCCCAGTAACATTGTACATCTATTAATACCTTTATTTACCTTCGTATTTTACCAAAAATCTTCTCCATTAATCCCCAATAACAGTGACGGGGGCACGCACAATTCGCCGGCGACAATTTTAAATCCCATTGCGATAGGGTATCTGCCATCTGTCTCATTTATTGAGACATTCGTAATCCGGGCTTAGGCCCTTCGCGGCTTGGGAATTTTTATAAATAAACAATCTCCGTATACAGTTAAGCTAGGGTATGTTATTGGGTATATTTGGGCAGTAACAAGGACGCAAAGCCTTGGCTTTGTCTTGGTAAATTTGGTGGGATTCGGAAACCTGTAATACGACTATGTAAAGGATAATGTAGATAAGTATTGAATTACTTAACAGTGAACCGGTTATTGAATACCTAAATTTTGATACAGAATCTAAGATTATATAAGGCTAGCCTTTGCTTGTCGCTTCGGTCCTGATAATATTTTCGTAAACGCTAAACAGTCACTGCAGTTACAAAAACCATGAATACTTATAACGTGAAACAAAGTAAGGCACGCTGGCCCATTGTGTGTCTCGGTTGACAACTCGCGTACGCCATTTTCATAGCCACTATGCAGTACATTGCAGCTTAGATATTACTTATTACTCACCACCATTTTAGAAAAGAAGCAATGTACAGGACATTGTCTATCAAAGTTGTCAAGATACACAATAGCTCCCTGTTCACAAAATGTCTCAATATCCCACATAACAAGAACGCATGGTGATCACACGAGTACACTCACGTCGGCCGTGTCAGTAAATAAACTATTTATCACTAGAGCCGAGGCTTTTTCACTACTTTTAATGTGTGGTAGTGCCTTATAGAAAACTAGCTGACCCGGTGCGCCACTCGCTACTTATTTGTATAGAATGACTTTGCTTTTTAAAAAAAAACGTAGCCCGTGTTTGACTTCAGTTCTCAAACTCTCTTTTTACTTATAAGAAATTGGATCTGTGTTTTAACCACGAGAGTGTTGTGAATTCACACATTTATAATATTATGTATGGATTGTACCCTGATAAGATAATTTTAACCCATTAATCCTACTGCTGGGCGACTCCTCTCGGAATGAGGGAGTGGTAAGACCTTCAATCCACCACGCTAGCCAAGTGCGGGTTCGGGAATTATGCATATCTCCAAGAACTGTTTTAAAGAACTCTCAGGCAGGAATTTTCCTTCACCGGTCCAAAAAGAGATAACTATTTCGATTTATTTGATATGATGTTGTGAGATTTGAATAATTTTATAATTAATTTACTTGACCTTATAAATACGAAACCAGAAACACGAAATAAGAAAACTTTGACATTCAAATTCTTTTCTTCACAAAAATAACTTTCATTTTCAAGAAAAACCTGTAAAACTCATTAAAATGTAGGTCAAAATTCTTAAAGTGTACACTGCAGGCCCATAAAAGTGCGTAGTTGGTCGCGATTAAAAGTTTGCGTCATTAAGGTACTTTGGTAAAAAGTGCTCTGATGACAAGCTTGAGATAAGATAAGTGGTGAAGACATCTGAGAGATGAATTGTGCGCACGCAGAATATGAAATGGTTCTGCAGATAAGCGAAAAAAATCGGCGCTCTTTTAGAGACAACGAGACATGAATATTCTAAGGACTTTTTTAAAAAAAGTTATACAATTTTATCTCTATTTTATAATGGTATTTATACATGAATGTCGTATGGACATGTTTTTTTATAAATTAAACAATTTTATATTTCTTTTAAAATGATACCAAGGTATTGGTGTTTGGTTTCGGTTAAATTAAAATTAGTCTTTCATTTGGGACTACATACAGAAGCTAAATTTTGTAACAAATATAAATAGTTCAAGTGAAGCCTCAAAAATATAGCCAATATTTCTGCACTTAATTTTTCTTACAAACTAAAATATTTACCAGAAAATAACTTATTTACTAAAAATATTTTTCTATTTTTGGAGCAAACCGAAAACTACTTCACACGTCCCCTCTTGTCCCCTATTTGTTTTCTCTTAGAAAATACGAGAAAAAGGTCCAAAATATAAGAGGAAAAACAGGGGTCCGAACCCTGCATTCCTCAAATATTTTCCATATTTAATATACCGGGCGGAATAAATATTTTTGGTATAAATAAACTTGGGAACATAGGAGCGAAATGCTAAGGTCAGAGGTGAATAATTGATAGATATTGAATTCAAGCTGAAAAGTACTGGCTTATGACCAATGTTTATTGGAATGGAGATAATTATCTTATGTTATACGGGGATTATTATAATAACTTAGTAGTGCAATGCAAAACTATTTTGCCTTTATCTAACTTTGATCAATGATGTATTTTATGGAGTTACATTTGTACAGCGTAGTAAAAAGTAAAATCGGCTATATCGTAGTGAGCCATTTACTTATCCCTAAAAATATTCTACTTAAAACTTACGTGGGTTTTAAACTGTATTGTTAAAAACAAAAAACGCGGGCGTATTTCATACGTCTCTGCCTACACCTTCGGGTATAACAGGCGTGATTTTATAAACGTTTTTGTATGACACACAATTCTATTTATGATGTGTATTTAATTATATTTATAACAATAAAAAAATATCATGTTAAAATTACAAGTATTTACACAGCATAAGAATCGGAAGCTCGAGTATTCTAGTCTAATAAACGAATATTCCACGCAGTCTAAAATAAAGATAAGAATGTGCATTAAAACAGAATAGGCGTTAGAAACACGGTTTTCCTCCACACATAACGGAACTCCAAAAAGCCGAAACACCCTCCAAGGCGTTCTAATTTTACAAGCGGGGTGGCAGAATGATCATTTTATTCTGTTAGGCGGTTGGAACTCTATTATGGAGTTTATACACTTTACCGGCCGATATGAGATGTCGACTTTTTATCGGCAGGTTATTCAGTGACTTCAAATATCGTTCAAGTAAAAACAAATTGTCCGTGGCATGAAAAACAAAAAGAAAGGGCACAAATAAATTTAACGTTGCCGGAGTCCGAATGTCTTTGAGATAAATTAACGCGTATGTAAGTCACCAACATAATGCTACCCATCCCACTAAGACTTGGTCTTGTGTCGCGAGTACTTTTACAAACATACAACGGGCAAAAATTACAAAAATATTTCTTCCGTGTAAGAATCGAGCCCACGTCCCCTTGACTTACTGGTAGTGGCGTGACCACCTTATACAAAAATATTTCTTCCGTGTAAGAATCGAGCCCACGTCCCCTTGACTTACTGGAAGTGGCGTAGCGATCATCTTAACCACTGCGCCACGGAGGCCGTCTTTGAAATAAAGCCGCCGACTTTTCTTATCGTGTCGGCGAGCCCGTATAGTGTGTACTCTCCTTAACCTGACTACCTGGCTTTATCTTAATGACACGAACCGTCGGCTCATTTACGTGTCGTCTGCCAGATTCTGCCACTCGTCTGCCATCCTTGCCAGATTTGGCATTATTTGCCAACCTGCATTGCGCTTCAAGTGTACGAACGTGTTTAATGTGAAATTTTCAGAGTTATTGAAGGTAAGTAAATGCCTTCATTTAAAAGCGTATGAGGTTTTGTGTTTTCTGTTTGCTGTGTTGTTTTAAGGTAGATTGAGTTTCGGTGTGTTTGTGGGATTAACTTGCAGTTATAGATAGGTATAGAACTTTGTTTGCTTTGTACAAAGTTCTTAACTAAACAGATGTTTATAAGTGAGTGGCTGTGATAAGTTATTCATTTAATTAAAATAATAACTGCAAGCGGTTAGAAGCTGTTTAAGTAATGTTTATAACAGTGATTACAGAACTAAATTGTATATCAGGAAAATAATGGGAGAAATGATTTTTCGTAACACTCATGTCATTGTGGTCTACGTTCTTCTTCCTAATCAATATTTAGATATCTCTCATGAATGCGAAAGTACAAAAGAAAGCTTTGCCGATTTGGATTTTGAATGGTGACAGATTAATCCCAGGAAGGACATAAAGACACAAATATCAACGTGCCCAAAAAGAAAAAACAATCATAGTCGTAATATAAACTCAAATAATTACGAAAGTAAAAAAGGTTGGAAACAAATAATATATGTATATTTTATACAAAACGAAATATTGTTCTCTATATATTGTCTCTTTCATTTACTTTAGAAACGACCGTTTTTAATAATATTTACCTTAATGTTCGTCTAAACTATATTATTCGTATTTTTATTAAAATAAAAGATAATATTTAATAAAGCCTATTTCTTTATGAAGGTAACAAAACATGAATATTTTTTTGTAAAAGAAACTTATGAATATAATATCTGTTGAATTAAATAAGGACTACGAGACTAGGCTTAATGTTATTCATTCTTTTGCCTTAAAATAATAAAATAGAATTGTACCTGTAACTAGGTGCGAAACTAAACACAAAAAGTAAATAAATATAATAATTTACCGATGTTTCTTAAATTGCCAAATTCCGGATTCGTTTCTATTGACGACTCCTAGTTTTGATTACCTCCGATTTTAAACAATTAACCTGGTTATTACTAGAATACAAACCTACGATTTAAATTATTATAAAAGAGCTTTGTTAGTTCCCGGGTATACAACTATCACTATGCAAGATTTCATGAAAACGGTTAAGTGTGTTAGACAGGCAGGCTTTTGCATTCATGATATTAGTATGGATATTGCCTTTATTGTAACATTCGATCCGTTACATTTATAATGGTGTACGAGGAGATAATATCTTTACTACAACGTCACTTAATATATTACATGAAGCGCTAAAAGCTTGTCAATTTCAGTAATTAAACCATCAAACAGTTATCGACAAGGCGATATTCGCCAACTATAACGTTGTCGAATTTAATAGCGATATTGATCTAAACCCGTACAATGTCGACAAAATTGGGAACAGCGAGTGAACAATGGAAATTCGCTAACTTGTGAACTTAAACTGCACTTCACAAAGACGATGTCGATAGCATGTTCGATAATTTAAAGTTCGCCGTATATGAATTTAATAGTAAATATTGTTGCCTAACTTTTCCGCGCGGGTCTACTCGAATCTAGATTATTTTGGGAAAGAAGCCTGTGCTTTTATACCTCCCAAAATTTTATTTCATCAGTTTAGAGGAAAGGCGTGAAAGCAGAAAAACAGACTAGTATAATGGACAATTATAGATTCTATAGATGTTCCTAATAAAAATGTAAAAACTGTACAGCTTTAAAATTTATACCGTGGTAATAATAATTAAAAAAATACATTGTATGATTCAAAAATAAATATTTTATTCGCAATGCATGACTGAATTTTACCATAAACTTTCACTAAAAATAAAAACAGCCTCATTAGTCACACGCATAGTCTGTCTGTCTATTCATAGTAATTTATTTGTCTGTACTTCTGTTGCTTTTGTCTAACGTTTGCTTCAACTTATTATATTTTTTTTAAACTACTCCCGCATTTTGAATTACTCTTGTGTCGCGGGTTGACTAACATTTAATTCAACTTTTTTTTAAAGACTACTTCCGCATTTAGAATTACTCTTGTGGCGCAAAGACTTTTACAAACATATAAACAACAGACACAAAGTACAACCAGACACGAAACAATTATTTGTGGCTCGCACAAATAATTGTTCTGTGTGGGAATCGAACCCACAACGGTAGCGGCGTGGTGACCTCAACCACTGCGCCACGCAGGCAGTCAAATACAAACTAAAATCGTCACAAAGAAATACTTGTGGAACTGTTGTTTTTGAAGACTCTTCTGCGACTCTTAATTATAAGTTTTACACTAAAAAGTAAAATATTTTCCTCTCCCTAATATTTTATTTACGACAACAATTTTATATCTTAAAATGTTTCAATGAAAACAAGTCTTATTTTGAATAAAACAATTCCGTTATCCAATTAGTACAGTAGGTATTAACGCTTAATTGTTAAACGGGTTTTAAAATGAGAATTTTAAAGGTTACGATAACTATTTCTACACAGAACTTTAAAAAGTCATTGGTGTTGGGTTCGAACCGTCGACCACTTGTGTGGAAGGTGCCAACTTATATCACTCGGCTATAATTTTCTTTCCCAACCATTATTGTGAGATATTAATACTTATACTTAAAACATAACAGCGCTCTACCGCTCAGAAAAGTAAGCATTCAGTAACATTAAATGACAAACGCTGACATATTTTGACATTAAGACGATAGGAGTTCGATACTATCAATCGTATCGTAAGTGTGTCAGTGTGCTTGCGATAATAAAATTTGAGTATGTCTTTCATATATTTGATTATGAACACAAAAAAAGATTTTTTGGAATAACCATTCACCGATATAAAAAAGTATCGATATTCTATAGAATTCCCTACAAAGCAATCCAATGAAACCGAAAACCTTTATCACTATGAAGTAACAAGGCACTCACAAATACTATCTACGCTCATGTCTATAAAAAATAACATTATTAGCACTTCACAGAACCCTAGGAATTGAATAGAATTTCCTTTTGAGAACAACGGCCAAGCGTTTTCGCAACTTTTATTACAATTACAATATCTACTGAATGAACTCTCGCCATATTGAAAAAGCGAATCGTCGATAAATATCGAATTTCAAGTGTGTACTGAACGAGAATAGTCAGTAGTTCTATTTTAAAGATCAAATTCTAGTGAAGGTACCCGACGGATCGTTTTATTTCTTGTGACGTTATTGTTTTGTATAAAGGACTGAAGCAACTTTTATCACTAAGTTAGTTAGTAATATTTCTGAGAAAACCTGCTGTGCATTTATAGCAGTAAAATTCTGTCTCACCCGGCAATCTGTATTAGATTTGTCATTAGGCGCTGTAAGTAGGTACTACCGAAAAAGTAGAATGTTACCTTAAGACCCTTAATGAACTCTTTCACCACTTTGAAATATATATTGGTTAGCTTATCATGTGCATGAAATACAGGAAATATATGTAAAACATCAGTCTATATTCCGACAAATATTTTCATACATTTGCTGTCAATTCATCTATTAAATATTTTCCGACGCTCATTGCGATCACGGTTCATCGTGTATTACTTTGATAACTGGTTCTTAGAATACCGATAGTTTTTATTTTGAACAACATTCCACAGTTGTCCTACTGTGTCCACTGTCGAACTGCAAGCGCCGTAGAAAATTAAAATTGACTGGCAACGTTCTGTAGACTTGAGATTTTCCTTTGTCGAACAGTTATGACGTAGGCAGCATTGTGCTGGCTCCACGTGGACCGTGAAATTGAAGTGGCGCCTTCGTGTCACGAAAATATTTGAAAAATTCGCGACGAAATCTACGATCTCTTGCCGAGATACACTGTGACCCCTTTTTTATGGTGATTCGGGAGATATCTGAAGGGTTGAAGATGGATGTCGGGAGTGTTTTTACAAGCCAAGTTTTTGCGAAGAATCTAACATTTTTTTTCATTTTTTGTTTTGTTTTTCCATAGATAAGATACTGAATGCTGACAGAACGCTATTCTGCTGATGTTACTTTTCAGTTCTGCGTTTTAAGTTCCTCAGAATTCCTAAGTTAATTATCTTTAAATCACTAGTGTTTTGTTACACTGATTCCAAATAGTTTTAGAAGTTCTAATTAAGGAATATTGCACTTGACCCTCGACCTTGACCTAATCCAGAAATACATCGGTGTCTCGGCTCGGGTTGTGATTAGAATCCGTTGTTTATATGTTTGTTGCCGATATATAAAATATTATTTACTGCGAGAGTGGTCTTTAAAGATAAGTTTTAAAACATCAACGTAAAATAAACATATTTTTGTAACTTGTATCCTTCGTTTCCGAATGTATCATCCTAACACAAAATTTGGGAAAATGTCTTCAAAGAATCGTGTTATAACCCGGGTAACTGGGTTGTGGATATACCAACAGTCGTTCCATGTAAAATACTGGTATACCTACAGCTGCGTCCGGTGAGACTGGAAGCCGACTCCAACATAGTTTTTAAAAAATTAACCCTCTCATTCACAACACAACACACTATAAACCTAGTTTAGTAAAGACCTACTACAATATGGTTTCTCTTATTCATTTCGCTAAGGAAAGAAAGAAACAAAACTCTTATAAGCCTTTCATAACTTCATATATTTTTATGAATATGATAGAAGACTTCTTTAAAGAATCAATTTCCACTTACCTTCATACAACCAGTCCGGTACACCATTATGAATAGTCCCGGGTACTCCAGTATCCGTGACTCTGTACCCAGTGGAAGATCGAGGTGCTGGCCTGTAGTAAATGTCATAGTCTTTGACAGTGATGAGCCCGTGGCCTTTGGGGGTCCACGCTGCCAGGAGGAGAGCTGGACCCTCGGTGATCACCCCGCCTCCTACTTCGTCTGGGAGTGGTGTTAGTGGATATGATTCCCTGTTGACAAGAGATGGTTGATTAAGGATGAAAGTATTTTTTTGTTTTGAAAATGTTGTAGGTTATACAGGAGGCTACAGTAGAAAGATATGAGGGAGGTCTTTGCAGAGCTGTGAGTGGACATTTACTAGTAATGGTGACAAAACAATACTAGCAACTTTAAAGTTCTCCAGTTAAGCTGAAAGTTATATTTAAATTGTACTTAAGTGTAAATAATGCCAACAGCAAGTATTTAAAGTAATATTACACGTTTAAATCGAAGTCATAGCACGCAGGGCCCCCGCTTTTGGTAATATTGAAACTCCATTTATGTTAAAACGCGTTAAAACGACTAAATTGCATTCAATTTCACAATCTCGCGTTGCATCATCTTCAAAGATGACAATGGTAGCGTTTATTTGATGCTGCACGATCCAAAACGCTTTAAGTCGTTGCACAGAGCTTCTGAAATGTGCAATTGTTAGCTCTTTTAGCAAGTATCAATTTTATTATAGATCCTATATTTCTTAGTTTGATAGTATTTATATTTTGTTGAATCATTATAAGACCCCGCTGAAGTTCAAGCTCTTTAAATACAAATACAAGCCTTGAGCTCAGCTTAGGCACAGTCTCCTACAATATGATTATGTAATTCTGATTTTTGTTATCTTAATACGCTGTGTACCATTTTAGGTATTCTGGTGAGAGAAATAATTAAAAAATTCTGTGAATAAGATTTATAAGTACAAACCACACGCACTCTTCTACAACTTATTATAAATACGATAGTTTTGAAGGTGTATCTGATGTATGTCCATCAGTTACTTGAAGTAGTCCAAAAAACTAAATTAAATATAATTAGATTGAGCAAATAGATCATAACATTATATGTACTTTTAACCAAAAAAAAGATTCTACGCGAAGAAAATCGCGGGCAGAAGCTACTAAAGTTATGTAATTGTTTTTGCGATCGTCCGTTTTTCATAAGCCTAATGAAAATATAATTCATTTTTCTAATTACGTTCTCACAGAATTATCCTCAGATCATTAGACACGTAATTACACGCAAATCCCTTTGTGATTGAATGATTTAATTAGTATGCCATCATTTTCTTATAATTGAATTTTAGATGAACAATTATATTTAGTTAATTTCTATCATTATTTCAGTTCTGATCACGTATTTTGTAAATCTAGAACATCAATTTATTACGCGGGTTAAATGTTTAGTTGATTTACTCATTTTGTGTTACTGAATTAGTAATCTGTATGGTATTAAGCACGTATGGTCGTTTGTAAATAAGTAAATAGAGGTCTTAAGTTATTAAATGTTATGCTTATGCATATTACAATTGTTATGTAATATGATAGTAGAGTTGTAGAAATGATCCAGCGTTCAAACTCAAGGCAATGACTTTTTGATGTTTTGTGGTTATCTTATCAAAAACCAATCGTTTTAAAGTGAAGGATAATCGGTATGAAATGCTTGAAAATTTTTTAGAACAGTTGTTGAACATAATATATACAAAGTCCCCATCCCGTTCTTAGCTAGCGTGAAAAGCGCAAGACCTAACCATATTTCAACGGCACTGATGGGTTAATTGTGACTATTATTACAGAAAGTATATAAACTATTGAATCAACAAACAATATGACTACCTCAATTCTTGATTCACCCAATAAACAATATGATACAAGCAACACTAAGACAATTCGGCAAAGTGTCGTCCGCGTCGAGCCTCGAGCCCTCGTAATTTCATAGAGGAAACTATTTGATTGTTGATGTTGCTACGCGATTGTCAGTCACATAACTGAGTTAACGCAATTGTTGGCTTTACCGAAGACTGGTTATACTGGCTAGTTTGTTGTGTCATGTTTGATGTTGGGCTCTTTCTTAGAAAGTTTTTGGGGATATGATGAATTTGGTCTGTATGTTTTGTTTTCACGCTGAATTGTATTCGATGAAATTTCGCATGAAGATAGTAAAAGCACGTAATTTCGGTAACGCAGGACCTACGTGTGCTGACTTATTCTTTACCACAATGTTTCAAAAAAGAAAACCATTGAAACGAATAAGAAGAATATATCGTATCACTTTATGCAAAGCTTTGTGGGTCTGTTAGTTTGCTTAAACTTTATTATATATTGGTTGTATCTTTGGAATACAGAATTACAAGTATTTTTATAATTTGTTCCAATTATGGCCAATATTATATGCACTTAGTAGAGTAGTGACCACTCCAGCCGCAATAATACAATCACACGTTTTTTATTTCTTATACTTTCTACATCATTATATTTTCCTCATCAAAACATCATCAACTTACTAACAAAACAAAGAAACACTTCCACAACCGTCATACATCGTACCAGACAGTGCTATTCACTTCAAGGGCCGAGAGAGCAATGCTTGAAATATATTTTATTTTCCCAACAAAAGGCGAAGGCGAGTGCTTGTGTAAAACAATGCCTTTGTCTTGTTGCGTCCGCGCCTTTTTCAATGCTGTTTTAATTATTGTTTGACTTGTTCTTAACAACATGGCGGGTATTTGATGAGGAATTGAAGAATTAACGACCACATGTGTACGTTTATCTATACTAATATTATAAAGCTGAAGAGTTTGTTTGTTTGATTGTTTGTTTGTTTGAACGCGCTAATCTCAGGAACTACTGGTCCGATTTGAAAAATTCTTTCAGTGTTAGATAGCCTATTTATCGAGGAAGGCTATGGGCTATATATCATCACGCTACGTCCAATAGGAACAGAGAGTCAGTAAAAAATGTTACAAAAACGGGACTCTTATGTGACGCAAGCGAAGTTGCGCGGGTCAGCTAGTGGTGTAATAAATATGTTTTATACTATAAGAATGTAACCCAACCTATTAATTTATGATATTATATACATTAAGGTAAGATTATATTATTAAGGACAAGAACAGACGAAATTTTTACTCTAAGCTATACATATTTTGGTTTGTTGCGCTTTAGTAAGGTCTATATCTTTGTACATGCAATCGGGTTCGTTAGTATCTAGACTAGGACTAGTGAATATTCGAATACGAATACGAGGTTTCCCTGAAAAAAACCATTCGACTATTTGAGTTTTGCAAGCTGCAGTAGACTTAGCAAATAATCGATGTCCACCACACTCATCCGATCAAATCATAGCTCGTATAGGTAACTGGTGCTATGATTGAATCGGATGCTCTTTGAATATCTTCTTATACACAAAAGGAGCTTCTAAGTTGAGAACTAAAAATAAAATAAAAAGTTTTCAATGTCGTTACTGTTAAAGAATTCATAAAAGGCTTAACGGATATAACTTAAATTTCATAAATAAAATACAAAAATGTTTCGAACCTAAAACCTTTAACGAATCTGCGGTCACTTAAATAACGTAACAGGCAACAATTTCAAAAATACTTCAGCAAATATTTCAGTAAAATATGACCTGAATATCCAAAGCTACCATACCTCACTGAGATAGTTAACGTGAAAAATGCAAACCCATGAAGCGAGACTTTAAAATATGAAGAGTGTTAACACGAAATCTCTCAGAAAATCTTCCTACCATATACTACTAAAAGACAGCCCTACAAACAAAACACAACACAAGCAATTCTCAACCTTATCGTGTCAACATTAGAATTGAATTTTGCCTGCTGTTTTCTAGTCGTCCTAGCAGAACTCCTTAGTACGCCGAACGTAGTGCTAAAGGCCCGATTTATGAACATATTAGCTTTTATGATAGCCTGATACCTGCGATTACGAACCGTTGTACTGTTTAGTGTTTGTATAGGGACTGACTGTTTAAATATATATGTATATCCCATTTACATAAGAACACACTTAGTCAGACATTTAGAGCAAGTAAAGATGGGTATTTGCTTTTAAGAATGGAAATTTTGTTAAAAAGGATTTATTATTTTGTTGAAAGAGTGGGTGAGAGTGCAAAAGTGTTTAATTTTAAAAGTATATCTTCTTACAAAAGTTATAAATACGAAAATTTACTAATGTACGGATGCTGGTAACTAGTGGCTAAATAAGAACAGTCGCGTGGAGTTAAGCTACGCTTACCGAGGTTTTTCCGTCCGAGAAGATGACTCCAAAAAAGTTAGAAGAAAGGGAAATTATTTCTAAACAAAAACTATTATTACGACCATTCTATGCTACGAGACAGAAAAAATCTATAATAAACAATTGAAGCTGCAAGGCAGAACTAGTTATTCAATAAAATAATGATTAAACTCTGAGAAACAAACACTCCACCCAACAATTAAAAGTAAAAAAAAAACAAAAGACTATCGTTCAAAAATCTACACTTGCAACTAATTGTTCCAATATTGAATAGCAAACATTGCAAATTCTGGCAAAGAGTTCGTTCGAAAAAAGGTTGAACAGACCGCAGTTTTCCGAACGAAAAAACGTTACCTTTGTAGTGTTGTACAATAGCGAGACAGAATTTATACAAATTAGTGCGGTACCTCGACTGAGTTCATTATCAGCCTAGCCTTTCTTCAAACTATGCTGGAGTCGGCTTCCACTCTCACTGGATGCAGATGCACATAAAGCGACTGCTAGGACCCATAATTTAACTTGCCTTCCGAAACACTGAGGAGCTCCGAATGTATAAGATGGTCACCCATCCACAGAAAAACCTCGGCAAGCGTAGCTTAACCTAAAAGATCGGTGGCTGTTGTTAATTAAGCCAGTATCTATACAAATTAGTGCGGTAACTTGAAGTTCGGATTAGAATCGAGTTATCTGCAAACAATAGCGAAGCAATCGAGTGACTAACTATTGGCAGAGATTAATTATTACTGTTGGGAGATTATGGAAGTCAGTTGCAGCCGCTTATATTAACTAAGCTAATAATATGGTAATGATTACAGATTTCTTAACGAATACTTAATATAACTTGCTACGGGGTCTACGCGGCTGTGTATACGGCTCCAATCACGAGGTTAGGAATTCAATTTCCGGGTTAGTCAAGTTAACTTTAAGGTTTTCCAATTCCTGTAAGAATATTACAAATATTAAACTAAACTTTAGTTAGTATCCATAGCATATACTAATAATCCAGTTTAACTAATCGACAAATCTTAATTATAATATTCTAGTTACTGTTTGCAACTTCAGTCGCGTAAATATATTTCCCGGGGAAAAAATTAACTTATGGGTGTACCAAGTTTCATAAAAAAATCCTACAGTAGTTTTTGCATGACAGAGTAACGAACATAATCTCTAATTTTTTTGCATATTTTATAACATTAGGATATTACAATCATAAAATCAATTCTTTCCACCGGCATTATTTCAATTCACGACCACGTAATTTTTCAATTTCAATTGTACCACACATAATTGAGACGATTTGTATGGAACTTTCATAAAACGGAAGAGAGTGAAGATTTATTGCCTTAAAGGCTTCCCATTTGAATATTTTTGATTTATACACTGTCACGAATGTTCTGTTTTTGTTCGTTCCAACATGTGGTTTAGTTTTTGAAGTGGAATAATCCGAATAATATTATCAAATTCGGGTGGTTGAAAGCAAAAACGACTGAACAGATTTAGAAAGGATTTATAATGTTAGTTATGTTAATAAGTTAAACTTTAGTAAGATATAGATGCTTGTTACGCGATTTTAATAATATGTTTTACATCAAAACGTCATCTAAATCATCTGCAATATATGAATACAGGTCAAAAATGAGATGATACTTTAGGAAGGCATTAAAAACGTAAAATTACGTAATTAAATCAAATTATTTATCAGTTGCGTTCCCTTTTTTTGTAGTAGGTACGCATTTCTTTACAATATCACATAAAAAATATTAAAAAAAATACTGACAATGTTTTTCCGATTTGTTGTCATTGACTGGCCTATACAAAAACACAGGATGTTCCCGAGAATTCTTAAAAAAAAATCATCTCAAACAACACTAGAGAAATGAGCCGAAGAATCCGTCACACAAACGCAGCCAATCAAACGTCAGTATTTCTAAGAAAAAAAAATACACGTTTCATATTTGAATAATATTCGAATATAGATCGTTGTGTAACAAGGGTGCGTTATTCTCTTTGTGATAGAAACTTTGAGCGAACAGTTTCTGGACGAATGAGCACCTTTCACGACAGCTTTCATACGATATAATGATATAACGAAATATGCTTGACGGTATCTTTTGAACGTGTCTTTAGTTTGAACACGTTAGTGTTATGGAACGTTATAGATTTTATGTTTTGAAAAATAGTTGCTTTATAGTAAATGTAATGATGTTAATGTCATTCTGAGTCTGTCCTTGAAAGGGCTTTCGGGTAGTTCAAACAATAAGTATAAATGCAATATGCATTAGTAGTTAACAAGTTTGATATCTATCTGACTATACGAAAGAATGGAATACTAAATAATCATATTATTTTACTATAGTATGGTTTAGTTAACTGCTGGCTGTTTATAATAATACGTAGGACGTTGCAAAAAAAAATTTGAAGCAAATTTTCTGAAATTTTCTCTAAAATTGAGCGACTACTTATCTAAAACTAAATAAGACGGTAAGCCAAATAAACGTCCATTTATTTTCATTCAATTACTTAAAAAAACGACTTGATCCAGTCTCCTTAATAAAAATTTAAAACTAAAGTAGATACTTTGTCAAATATCTTTTCCCCAGGAGGCCTAGTAAGTAATTTCTAGACGAATAAAAAGATGTCACTCATAATAAATTCACAGCTGTTGTTCGAAATATAAATTACGGCGCCAAATTCGAAAGCTTTCGAATCGTTCATGAATTGTGAATAACTTTTTTTATGACGATAGACGTTAAGTAAGAAGTCTTAAGGTCTGTGAAGTCTAAATATGAGAACAGGTGAAAGAAAATTGAAAAACACAAGATTTACTTGTTTTACTGAAAAAATAAGTAAATCTTGTTACTGAAAAGACCGTTACTATATGTATTTATAACATCACGGCTGTTATAATGTCGAGAGACGTAGGAAACTCGTGCTATAATTTGGTAAAAAAGTAAAAACTAAACATTATCTTCAAATATACTTTTTTTACATAGGGATACCGTGAACAAAGAATCAATAATTTAACATGTTCTATGGCAATTATACTAAAAAATATTATTGCGTTCTCTAAATAAACAAATGTAACGCCTTTAAATAAAAAAAAACACAACTCAATTTAAATACAAAACACAAAACTCCGTGAGTCAAAGGTCAGTAACGATTCTAATTTCTAGTTCACCCAGCTGTACCTAAATGTTGCAAGCTAGAAAACCATCTAGTTTGCCAAAAGGCCGGCGCAGATAGCCGCTTGCAGACTCGTACAGGTAAATATGATTCCGTATGATAGCATTATAGAGTCAACGTAGAATTTAGGCTACCTGTATCTGTTCCCAATTTACAAACTGAATTTCTGACGTGTACTGGAAGATTTGCAATGATTCTTTGCAGAAATTTGGTATTTAAAATTCTATCAAGAGATTTAAGACAGAAAAATTGTGACTAACACGCTTTATCAAAGCCTTTAAAATATTGTATTTTCTATTGTATTGCAATTAAGTATCATGCCTAACATTTCGTTACCGTGTAGGTATACCTGTTACAAAAGTTTGTGTTTCACTAGGTACTGCACGGATTTTAATAAAATTTCGTACACTGATAGTTAATAACATCAGGATCAACACAAATAAACTTTTCACCCCTGGAAATTTTTGCACGTAGACTTAGCCGCGACGAGAAGCTAGTATAGTTATAATTTATTCACCTTATTTGTTTCGAAAACTGCCACATCACGCACCCTAGTCAAATGAAAGCTGCTAAAAGATTTATTTTAATTAGCCCCATTATATTTAGACTACACAAAGGCCATTTATTTCCACCGGCGGCATATAACAAACAACAATTTTATAACCGCCCCGATAACGTGAACTTCACTTATTAAAACTAAAAGTGAACACTCATTTTCAGTCACTTTTCTAAAAGGCGTAACGACTTCGACACGATTATACAAACAATTTTTGTGTATAGGAGAGACTGCTTGTACTTTGTATTAAGCTATAGTCTTCCTTAGCTGGTTCTGCGTCTATTTGCTGGTAAATAACCGTAAATAAATTGCTGGTAACTAATAATCTCCGATCTCAATTTGTAATTTCAGATTACCTATACTCGAAGGTATAGGACCCTGGAACTCTGAGGGGATTTTAATAATAGAGTAGTAGTAGTAGTAGCAATCGATAAAACGTAACACACATACGTAAACACAAACTAAGTTAGATTGGTTTTTTATTCTGATTTACAAACTGGGCATTTTTTTGCAGGATCAAAATATGACCCGTTCTCTTATGTGGACATTTTTTTGTAGTTTTACCATTTTTAAATTATCGTGTCGGAGTCGTATCGTTTCATATAAATAATTTGAAAGAGTGATTACACTAGTAATTAACGTGAAGTTTTTCGGCTCGACCTTCATCTTTGAGTCGTTAGTCTTTGTTAATTTAGTTTAATAATTAATTACACCGCAACAATACCTAGTTATACTAAGTTAAGGGCACGAATATGTATGAGTTGGGCAACTTTAAGTTTGGTACATTTTTCATATGACAATGGACAACCCTTTTGGAATTGTTTTACTGTTGTACAAGGGGTCTTTTCTCAAAATAAAACGAAAGAGTGAGGTGAGAATTGAACTTGTGTGATTACGGTGCTTTGGATATCAAAATTCACGAGAAGTTTTAGTTAGTATTCAATAAGGTAATTGAATAGTATTTGACGATCAATCAAATCAGTTACTCTTTAAGAAAATATATTAAGAATGTTTTTTTATGAATATACTTGGATATCGTCACAAGCTAATGTTATTGATAATTAATCTAATGAGTGAATGACATGTCGTTTCTGTGTGTAATTATTTTTGTTGAAAGAAAGTTTATAAAGCTCAAGTATTACGGATATACCTTTGTTTTAACCTGACAATATATTTTATTGAGAAGTTAATCAAATACCCTATTACACCTATGGAAAAAAACGTCATACTATGTATATGTTATGTCCCAAAAATTAATTAAAATTCTCTTTTCCATACAAACTCCCATCCTTATTAACTTTACGCCCAAAATAATTTAACTTATACGATTTACGAGGTACTAGGCGTGCATAAGTTATGAAGAGATATACAGTTCGTGTTCGTGCAGGTTTTTGTACTACAACTTTTTAGATTAGATAGTTTTGGGTTTGTAACATTGTCTAGTATAATTAGGATACTCGCAAAACTAGAAATATCTGTATGTTTATGTACATTATGTACATCTTGTAATTTCTTTTTGACCAATTACTTACGATTTAATAGACAATAGATTTTTGACCTTATTAGGGAGGTAACGGGTTTATCTTGGTAGTCTACACATAGAATAGTAAATCTCGCTACAGGTCATCTGCAAATCAGTTATTAAAACTTTAATATAGCTACGAACAATCCAATAAAACTACTAATAAACTCTAATTACAAACAAAGCCAGTACTTATTAAAACAAACAGTAATCTCTCTGATCTCGTCAATATTTTATAGAATGAAACACCAGGGAGCCATGAGCTTCGAGGAGGTAAACATTTACTCCCACTATGTTACCTTTACTATGCTTTAAATAAACTACATACGTGGATGTACGAATAAATGGATACGGGGTATAGAAGAAGGAGGTATTCGTTAAACAATTTATCGGTGAAGAGAATATGTTGCTACTTATATTTTTTATTGGTGGATCAAGCTATTTGTTGGTTGGTTTTAGCTGAAGCAATCTATACTAATAAAATAAAGCTGAAGAGTTTGTTTGTTTGTTTGTTTATTTGTTTGTTTGAACGCGCTAATCTCAGGAACTACTGGTCCGATTTGAAAAATTCTTTCAGTGTTAGATAGCCCATTTATCGAGAAAGGCTATAGGCTATATAACATCACGCTACAGTCATTAGGAGCGGAGAAGCAACGAAAAATGTTACAAAAACGGGGAAAATTTTGACCCATTCTCTTAGGTTACGCAAGCGAAGTTGCGCGGGTCAGCTAGTTTAAAATAAACAAGCTAACTTGTGCAAACACTTTCTTTTTTAGCTACGGCGTTGTTATATTTTTCGTGCCTTTTTCACCTTCACCTAAGGATTCTCTTCGAGCAGTTTCGATGCATTTAAATTTAGGTCCTATTAGAAAACGCTATCCCTGTTTTAGGAACCTAAATATGCATTTATAAGATAGTAAAACTAATCTGTTACTTTTATTTAGGAAAAATAATCTTTTACATAAATAAAAATAAATGATCCTGCCCTGATGAAATTTTATCTTAAAATTCACGCCCGTAAACAAAGCCCAAGGCCCCAGCTAGTAATTCTAGAAAATACTACGCAACTTCAACAGTATCATAACAATATTTTTAACGAAGCACACAAAATATTCATAAGTCTGATATATTTCCTAAACTGTATAGTTCTGTAAATAGCCCTGGTATTCCCACTTGCAGTGTAAGTACGGGTTAGTTATAAGTTTACGAACTAAAAACTATAGTCGGTCCCAGCGGTGAGTACATAATGTATTGTGTTATACAGAGTACGTCGTTATGTTGTTACTTTGTTTTATATATGCGCTGGAATTTAAAAAAATCTTGTATTAGATTGAACTTTGAAAAGTCGAATGGTATCTTTTGACGGCCATTTTAAATGTTCTGTTATATTATAGATAGGCTATCCATGAGTGAATTAAAGTTGCACAATTATTGAAAAGGCTTGTTTTAAGTAAGTAATAAGGATAATATAATAGGGCATCGAAGACCGTAAAGCAATAATAATATCATTTATCCGTATCGTAAAGAAACGGTTTAGAAAATTCTGCACCTGCGTGATACTATACATGATTTTTAACACAAACTTATTGCTTACTAGCTGACCCGCGCAACTTCGCTTGCGTCACCTAAGAGAATGGGTCAAAAATATCCCCGTTTTTGTAACATTTTTCGTTGCTTCTCCGCTCCTAATGACCGTAGCGTGATGTTATATAGCCTATAGCCTTCCTCAATAAATGGACTATCTAACACTGAAAGAATTTTTCAAATCGGACCAGTAGATCCTGAGATTAGCGCGTTCAAACAAACAAACAAACAAACAAACAATCAAACAAACAAACTCTTCAGCTTTATAATATTAGTATAGATCTCTGTTTCTTAACTCTCGAACCAATTTCATCTGCTATTTTAGTTTTTGTCAGCTGTAAGAGTGAATCTATTAGACTGATATACAAACATACAGACAGCCTGCCGTGGTTAAAATATGAATCCTAATATTGTTAGAAGTATAACTATAGATGTACAATTGTTGATATATTCCATACTTACGTAGTCAAGATATCGTAGACGGTGTATCGTGCGAGGTACGAGTGTCGGTGAATCTTGCGCACGTTCTGAGCGAGCAGCAGAAAGCGGCGGTCAGCTGACACGGAGAATGATGCTGGCTCTAGCACCCTCTGTAGACAAAACAAACGAATTACTTTCATACTCAACTTTAAGATGAGGTTTTGGAAACACTATACATACTGGGATATGTGAATAAAGATTCGTTTCTTTTCGAATTGCTCTTGTGTCGCGGGGACGTTTACAAACATGCAAACAGCGGATACAAAGCGCAACCAGACCCGAAACAATTATTTGTGGATCGCAAGGGAGTGAAATGTTTTTAACTTTATGTTTTAATCGGTTAATGGTTTTCCTGTATGAACATGGTGTTCTGCAATAGGTAAAGTATTTTTTTTTAGAAAAGTGTTAGTGTCTTTTGAAAGCATGCGTTTATCTAGAATTTCATAAAGGACGGTGTTCCAATTTGTGTTTTAATAAAGATTTTCAAATTTCATAGTATTCACATGAAAATTATGTTCTTAGTATACACAAAGACAACTAAAACAATCTTATCAAATATCAAACTCCAAATACCTATTCCAAACTATCCCATAACCGTACAACCTTTCTCCCCTCAGAAACACAAACATAAAAGGACATTTTCAGTTAAGCAACAAACGTAATATGACATAACAGTAACATCGAATACAATCGCGAATCGATTCCGAGTCCAATTCGATCCGTCTATCTAGAATTTCATAAAGGTCGGTTCCAATTTGTGTTTTAATAAAGACTACCAATTTCAAAGATTGCAAATTACTATTATGTTCTTAGTATACACAAAGACAACTAAAACAATCTTATCCGAAGATCAACTTCCAAATACATATTCCAAACTATCCCATAACCGTACAACCTTCTTCCCCTTAGAAACACAAACATAAAAGGACATTTTCAGTTAAGGAACAAACGTAATATGACATAACAGTAACATCGAATACAATCGCGAATCGATTCCGAGTCCAATTCGATACGGTATCGATACGGTATCGATACCTGTTTTACGATCGGTTTATAGCGGTTCCCGTTTCCTGATCGAGTAATTTGATACTACTCTAATATGAGTATCGCGTGATGTGACGTCACTCGAATTATGTTGAGCACTCCAGTTGTGGAAATAGAAAATGTTCTTTTCTTATGGTTTGAGGAAATATTATGAGTGTTGTGGCTGGTTATTGTTATATACTGTGGATCGTGAAACTAAGCTTTAATTGTTTTGATATTTAATGTATTTTTTAAATTAGATAGTAGTTACTATTATTACAAACTTTGGATGGATGATTCAAAAGTAACTTTAAATATTACTGCATAGTGTGAAGGGCAAATTCAAGTTTGGGTTATAACATTACTAGGTTCGTACCTTCTTCGATATAATCTAATTGCTTAGCTAAAGCCTTTATATTACAGCCGCATTCCACAGGCGACCCAGTGAAAAGATAAAACTGTATAATATATGTATAAATAAATATTGTTTAGTACACTTATTATGTTTCCTCAATACAATGTTCTATTTTTTACGCTACACGACAACAATTAATTATCTCCTAGTTAGGAACAAGCACTTAATGAGCCGTCAGGTGAGTGATTAGTTATCGTCAGTGAAAGAAACGCTCTGAACATCGTAGTGGAAGAAATCTTCGTTAGACCACCCATCCGGGTGAATAGATAACTTGTATTTATGGTTGACTAGCTTCTGCCCGCGATTTCATCCGCGTAAAAGATTTCTTGAGGTCCTCTTCCTCTTATCGTATGGTTAGGGGTCAACCTAGTGTCAAAGTTGTTCAAGCCGACCTAAGGCCTTTGACGTGGCTTAACGACTGTTATCTTAATTGACAACAACCGGGACCGACTTTTTACGTGCCCTCCGAAGCACGGAGACACCCAGTTCAAATACCACTGTGCAGTCACCCATCTATAGAATGACCGCGCCAATGGTTGCTTAACCCACAGATCGTTCACCGACCTGTAAGCACAACTGGCTATGGGCGTTGCTTGAGGCTGGAGGCCAAGACACATTTTGGGTCGTTGAGCCAACGGAATAAGTAAGTAATCCAAGTTATATCTATTTATGTTTAAAATTTTACTAAAATACGTTCATTAGTTTTTAGTTAGTGATCGAGATCATAGACCAAAGAAAACAAATTCTATGTGAAGTAAACTAATCAAAATCTATCATGCACGTCATTACATACAACATCCATTCATCTGTCATACAGTCATCTAATTAAACAATATTTGGTATTTATTAATAGAAAGTATAATAAAAGCGCATTGTCCAATTCTTAGCTTGAAGGCAAATAATGTAAACTGTAGGTATGTTTGTCAGTCGTGGATTACCATAGTACGAGTACTGTTTGGCTTAACTTTACTCACTTAAAATCAGATGACCGTGTGTGCGTATTACCTCAAGACATTTTTCAATAATTCTACAATCTTATTATAATAAGCTACTTTGCTTACATAATTAAAGAGCGTTTTCCAAACTCGGAACTCATAATCCGGGGCCTAAGTAAACAAAAAATATTAAATTTCACATAAACAAGCCAAGTTATATTACTTTAAACTTGAGTCTTGTTTATCGTACAGATTATAAGGAGGCTTTACGGTGAAGAATCGAACCTTATCGCGTCTCGATGGTGTAATTTTGTTTAACTTTATTTTTCTTCGATTATTTATATATTTTTTAACTAGCTTTCCGCCGCAGTTAACCCTCTTCGGAGGGGAATTTACAAAAATCCTGTTTTAGTGCTCTTTTACACTTTCTAAGGAATCGTCATACCAAATGTTAACTTTCCATGCTCAGCAGTTTCGGCTGTGCGTTTATATACGGAAGAGTTTTATATATTATGACCCGCGCAACTTCGCTTGCGTCACTTAAGAGAGAATGGTTGAAATTTTCCCCGTTTTTGTAACATTTTTTGCTGGTACTCTGCTCCTTTTGGTCGTAGCGTGATGATATTATAGCCTATAACCTTCCTCCATAAATGGGCTATCTAACACTGAAATAATTTTTCAAATCGGATCAGTAGTTCCTGAGATTAGCGCGTTCAAACAAACAAACAAACAAACAAACAAACTCTTCAGCTTTATAATATTGGTCTAGATTATATTGATTGGGAATGCTTAGAAGCCTTAGTCTTAGTAGTAATGTTTGTGACTGCTGGTTATGAGGTTTCGACTTTGTTTCTTGAGCCGAGCAAAATGATGATTTAAATTTTTGTTGAAGTAATTTTAATAGTAGCAAGGAGAGTACTGACTTGCCTAGTATACGATAATAGACTAGTAAATTTTAGTGACACAGTAGAGTAGCGTATGTTATGTAAACAGCAGGAGGTTAATGACCCGCACAGGGTGGAAAAAATTGTGAGTGATGATGATGAAAAGACAATTTCCGTACTGAGATCATGTTTCATGAGGAACTTCTAACACACTGCAGTCACTTTAAGGTACATAGGTAAACAAACCATTGAATTTGAAACCAAGCCAGAATGTTCATGAAAAATAAAATGCTTCAAGGTATCAAATGTTTTACCACTGTTAATAGCTATATTCTTCAGCTATAAGTAATTTGATTTCTGAACGAAACTGCTTGACGGAAGTCAATATAGGGAGAGGTCAATAGAAATGAACATTATAAAATTCAAGATTATTGCTGTACTATAATTTAAATTTATCTAAGGAACGTCCTGAAAATACCTACATATAATTACTACTAACACGTGTGTGATCGGCATTAGTCAAAACAGGTGTTTATAAAGCAAACATCTATTAATCACATTAGCTTCCTACATTTGACCGGCGTAATTAATAGTCCCACAGTTATGATCACTAACATAACCGGTAGATGGCAGTACGTTTGTACTGGTGATAATATTCACACGGAATTTGAGATTGGCGTAATTTTAGGGACAAGAGCAATTCTTAGAGATGGAGTTGCTGGAGTTGTCTTTAAAAAACATTTGTTTAGTAAATAGTTTTTTTCTGGGTCTGAAGATCTTTAGTAAAGAGTACAAAATAAAAAGTTTGGCACCCGTGTTAGGTAAACTGTCAGTATGTTAGTTTTTACTGGTTACTTATTGTTGGGTATGTCTATTAAATGCTTACTTGACGCTGAATTCAGTAAACATACATGAAGTCGGTCTTCGCATAAAATACGCACAAATACAAACCAAAGTAATACTAGTGAAAAAGTGCGTACACGAATATTTACTCGGTACTTTCAGGGAAAGATAGCGTAAAGCCATGAATGTAATATACATAGAAAGCTAAAACACCTCTCACTAAATCGACTTAACCAGTTAATAAAGCCTTCTGTACAATGAACTATAAATAAATAGTCAATACCGCGCGTCAGTGTCGGCCGAAATATATTGACGTTCAGTCAACAAGTGGGGAGGGACGATTCATTGCCTTCTATTATACTTTCGGTAGAACTATGTAGAAGCAAACGAACTATATATTTGAAGTTTTAATGTATTTATTTGAAGTGTTAGGTATCTTGAAAAAATCCTGTATCTATACTAATATTATAAAGCTGAAGAGTTTGTTTGTTTGAACGCGCTAATCCCAGGAACTACTGGTCCGATTTGAAAAATTATTTCAGTGTTAGACAGTCCATTTATTGAGGAAGGTAATAGGCTATATAAAATCATGCTACGGCCGTTAGGAGCGGAGGAGCAACGAAAAATATTACAAAAACGGAGAAAATTCTGACCCATTCTCTCCTATGTGACGCAAGCGAAGTTGCGCGGGTCAGCTCGTGTATTATAAACACACACATCGTCATGTCGTCTAATGGTTAAGATGGACACTATTCTAGTTTCACTTTTCACGGCGATTTTAAATTCAGTTTCTTTATAGGACGATTACTTTTAATTGTTTAATGAGTTTTTAGTCAGTCTGCTTACGACCACGACCAGTAACCACGCCGAAACGTTAAACAATCATACTTGAAAATGTTTCATTGCATCAATTATCATAAATAATATTTTAAGATGATAGAGTTTTTAAATTCCTTAAAACTCTTTGGCATATAATCTGTAAACTGCCACTACGTGCATCGGTAAACGTGAATAACTAGTTACGAAATGTTAATTAATAATTTCAAACAAAAATATAGATAGGTAAAGATTGACTTAATTTTAGCTCCATATTATTTATTCAAGAATAAATTTAGTATTTCAAGTTCACCAATTTGTACTGATTTCCCTGACTTATTGGCTTTCCTTCGTTTAAAAGTACACAACCTAATTAAAGCGCCAACCGTAGCTTTGAACACAGTACTTGGAAACACAAGAAATACCAATTTACTTCGACTATGACCCCATTCATTAACTTCAATCAATCATTCATACTAATTAAACAAGTAAACTTTGCCAACCCTAGCGCCTACGCAGTACAAACGCACCGCTAAAATAAACAGCGGTGAAGGCTAAAAGCCGCTAGGGTTGTCACTACCGAGGCAAATAAACACCACAATACAATTACTGAATTCTAGGTTAAACACCGTTAAATTGTCTTCGAGAGGAATTGTTGGAAATATAAATTGAGGCGAGGATATTTTTGTTTGTTTGTTTAGTACGTTTTTCTTTCGTAATTCTTTTGTAATCCGTAATCATGTTGAATAACAATAAATTTGAGGCTTTTATGGTGATTTTCTATTTCCATTTTCAAGATACACAATATTAGTAGTTAAGTGTTATATTCTTGTAAAAATCGGTTGTATGCGATGGGTAATCTTTTAAAAACTTGCTTAAAAATTTGATACAAATTACAGTTTGATGGTGCATTCTAAACTACATTCAATACATTTTTGAGTATGTAAGTCTCTCCCTACCATTAGGGGAAAGGGCGTAATTTTTTGTATGTAAAAAACTGTTTTTACACACAAAAAATTACGCCCTTTCCTTTACTTATCTCGCAACAAAAATGTCTAATTAACGACCATAACTATCAAATTCTAGAAGTCTTGTATAAAAATAACAACGCCATCTTTTAACAAAACCAGACAGATGACTAAGCATTCTTTTCACCAAGAATATTCTTTCCTAACTATTTACCAGCCCTGTATTGTGTTTCTACAAAGTAAATTATGCCTTCAGGACGTCACGAAGAAATTCATTGAAGCAGATATTATGTCAGCGGCGCCGATTCAGGCGGGCTCTTGTTTGGGAAACCAGCGATTTAAGAACATTGACGAAACAGATAAAGGAATTTTATAAACTGTTAATTTGAGGTTACATGGAGTCGTGTTTTATGTGTTTTTCTTAGTCTTGTCAGGACGCATCAATGTCGAAACAAGTACTGTTTAGGAATTTTTGAAGTAACTGTAGCAAAGTAAAGTAAAGTGTAAAGTTTATAATCCCATGCAAAACTCTGCTATACTATTTCCTATGCTATATATACTTATGATTGACTGAATCACATACGGTTTAATTATTTACATTGTGTATACTTTCTTAGTTATTTCATCATTTTTGCCAGCGGTCACATTTTGACCGACTTTGTGAGGCTAAGAAAGGTAATTATTGAACTAAGTACGATGTTTCCACTCGTGTTGTCGTGTTATGAAGCATAGTAAAAAATGTGCGATAAACGTATAAAGAACTTAATTCTCTAAAATCTCTTTAAAAATTCTAGAACGATTTCTGAAGTAATTCAAGTACTATTTGTACTTAGATACTTACGTATGTGGTGTTTGGCATAAGTGTTTTGTGCGTCTGATTAGCAGCGAACATGAGACTGATACCGCCCCACGAGTCACGGAATATGAACTCATCACCTGAAACAAACAAATAATATTTATAATATTTAAGTAAGTGTTGCTTTTTTGTATAGCAGTTAGACTGTTTATTAAACGGTTTATTTATCTGCGACATATTCACTTCTATTTGCCGGAACCACATTTGGACATCGTGGTGAATTCAAGGCCTAACCAGCTTGTCATTGCAAAAACAGGATTCAAATTAAAAAATATTTATTTCAGGCTACTGCCCATAGATTGATACCTTTATCTTAGTATACATATTCATTTCCGGAGAAGAAATCCTTGCCTAGCAGTAATACAGTAAGGAGGTTTCGTTGACTTTACTGCTACTGATGTATAAAGCTAAATTAATGATGTAATATTGATAATAATTGGATTACAATTAATAAGAACTTCTACGAATTCGATTCAATGTTATCGGTGTATCAAACAGATTTAATTAATGCGTTCGCTTAATTGTGTATGGGATAATGATATTTAAGATCTCTTTTTCGAACAAAACCACTGTGGTTTTATTGCAAAAAGAGTCAGATGTCATTGCTAATTACCTAAATGCACTTAATGATACGTATTCCACAACCTCCTTACTAAAGGCTATGGTATTTTTTTAACCCGTTACTGTCCCACTGTTCGACAAAGCTCTCCTCTCGTAATGAGAGAGGGGTTAGGCCTTCAGTGCACCACGTTGGCCAAGTGTCAGTTTGTTACTATGTTTGCTCTCAAAAATGTATTAAACAAATTTTAGGTGTGCGTGTGCATCACGAAATGTTTTCCTTTGCCGTTAGAGCAAGATATTTATTTATTACCCAAATTTCTACAGAGATACATAATAATACATATATACCTATATAATATCAGGCCTTTTACCCAAAGGGGTATGCACAGACAAAACAACGCCACTTGGTTCTTGGTTCGATCCTTACAAACTATTAATATTCCTGAATATGGTATAAATTAAAAGCCTTTTATATCTCCTTGACCCATTAAGAAAGACGATAAATCACTAAAAGCCTTTCTAAAAAATAACAAAAACCTTTTAATTATTTCCACGTAGCTCGGCTCAATATTTCAACCGGTACGATATATATCTAACTCGTTCACTAATCGAATAGACTCAATGAAATATTCAGTGCAATCACCGAAAGAGGCCAGCTTTGTCGGCCAATCTACTTGATACAAAAGTTTATACCTTACCAACTGATATGTTAGGGATAGGACTGAGAAAAGCGGAGAGGAGCGAGAAGCGGATTCGAAACGATTAACTAGTAAACTTAGGACAGTGAAACAATACAATATTGAGACCAGATCTTATTGAAATTACAGAGATTTGTTTTATCGCAGCGATCCCCGCTTTCTTGTTCCAGCTTCACACAAATAACTACGCATCTTATGGAAAAAATATTGTACTTTATGTACAGCTGTGTATGAGACCTGTCAAATAGAGTTTAAAAAATCGTATAATCTTAGATATATTTTTAAAGGAACATATCACACACGTCGTCGAACATATCGTCACATAAAGCATAATATTCCGCTTCGCTCTCCGCTTGTGACAATTACAATCCTTAACTTCCCCAAACTGGGACCATACCTAAACTGTACAAAACTATAAGAAAATAGTTGAAGGGAGGCGAACTTTTGTTTTGACAAAAAAATTATATAAGTTTTCCTTTTGTTGGGAAGATGTTAATAAAGTGAGGGAAAAGGTCAATTTGAGGACGTCGCGGTATTGTTTTGTGTTTGTGGTGTTTTGTTCGATAGACATGTATGGACAGTTTTGGAGTGTGTGTATGAGGGGAAAATGTAATGTGAAGGTTTTGAGAGGATTCTGGATAAGTTATTAGAATTGATTATATGTTTCGAAAGGATTTCCTTATTTTTTATGTCGTGAATAAAATAATTTGACACTAAATCTAGCTGTCTAAAATCTAGCTGTTTTTTTTTAAATAAATACGCTGTTCATGAAAACCTCTACCTTTTTTAATTCGGTTGAATAATCAATATATTTTAAATAAAACACGAAAAGTGGGTTAAGGTGTAAAAGGGGTAAAAAAGAGTGAAAGATCTCTTCCTATTTTCTTTACCTGCAACTTCAGGTATTTTGTAAATGTCAACACTGACCGGAAGATGTTTGGCATTTATTAAAAATTCCCGAATATTCCCGAAGGCATTCGATCAACATCGCTGTGGTCTGGAGAAGTACGTCAATGCTATTCGATCTTAGATTGACATAGTGCTAAAAATAACTTGCAGCTTGAACGACAAAACGGAGGCGGTTTTAGTGGTAAATACTTTTAATTACAGTAGGTTAGTTAAGAATACGAAATGACATTTGAAAGTTTCATACTTCGTGTGATTTTTGGTATAGTGATAACCATGTAGTTACTACAATCGCAAAGGTGAAGCAACGTTGTTAAAAGCAAGTTAAGGATGGGCGAGACTTTAATTCAATAAATTACTTTTTGGTACGTATGAAGTAGTAATTGTAGTAGTAGTATTAGAGTATGAGAGAGTATGAGAAAAAGGCTATAAAGTACCTGCTTTTTACTTCATTCTAGCCTTAAAACTTAGCTAGACTATCCAAGTATATTTTCTGAAATGTAGACCAGTAAAATAACTCTTCAACAAGTTCTAAAAGTAAGATTTATAGGTAAAGTTAACACACCTGTAACAGTTGTTATCGATAACACTAGTTGAACGAGTATTTCACACCCGGTTTCTGCGAACCGATTTGCGAAAGTTCATACTAGTCTATTATTATACTATATACTACCTATTTAAAAATGGGAGAATAATAAAAGGTTATTATTTTCTTTGTCAGCATATTAGTCTCATTTAAAAACTGTCATTTCCTTAAAATTGTCGGCATATATCGTAAAAAAGTAACCTTTTAAAGCAGGGGTTCCCAATCTTTTCTTAGTCCGGCACCACTTTTTTACTATTCTTGTTAGCAGGGACCACTATGTAAGTACGAGTAGTAGTAGTATATTAAAAATAAAGTGCAATAATCAACCTGATTTTTTTTAAATCATTCGCGGTCCATATATGTATAGTTTTGTCTTCCACGGACCACTGGTTGGGAACCACTGCATTAAAGTGAAGTGAAACTCAATGAAAGAACCAACTTCGGACTTATCGCAAAGTCAAAAATTCAGTCTTGAACAGAACTTACTCGTACATGATTATTTGGGTCTATCCCACTAGTCCCGTTGAGTTGTCCCGTGACGGGACAACTGGCACTATTTTGTCCCAGTTGTCCCGTGGCGGGACAAGTGACACTGTTTTGGTGCCAGTTGTCCCGTTGCAGAAAAATCACGGGACTAATGGGACAGACGGAAGGGTCAAAACAACTGGTTCCATTGAGTTGTTGTGTGACAACAGGTACTTGGTACTTTGGTAAGATAGCAGATGTTATACGTTGTGTTGTAGTACATTTTTACTTCATTTCTAGTAGATAAGTTGAAATTACATTAGGTACATGTTGAATTGACTTGAGTGTTTGAGCTGCTTCAGGGGCCTGTTAACAATATATTTTTAGTTTCCTTACATTATGTTTTTTCAGGTAGGGAATTTCGGATAAGCATGTATAATGCTTTATGGTATGGTAGGTCATAGATATAGACACTCTTGTCAATTTAATTATAAAGTGAAAAACCCAAATGGTAAAAAAAAACTTCTTGTGAATTTAAAGTTTACATAGAGTAGCGTACAATTCATCATCTGCTATCTTACCCAAGTACCTGTTGTCACACAACAACTCAATGGAACCAGTTGTTTTGACCCTTCCGTCTGTCCCATTAGTCCCGTGATTTTTCTGTAACGGGACAACTGGCACCAAAACAGTGTCACTTGTCCCGCCACGGGACAACTGGGACAAAATAGTGCCAGTTGTCCCGTCACGGGACAACTCAACGGGACTAGTGGGATAGACCCGATTATTTAATGAACATTAATATTGATATAGTTCAAACGGTCCTCAAGCATTGTATCGCAGCCCTTTATTGTTACAAACATCATTGTATGCGGCAAGCAATATCTTGCGTCGTGTAAATGAGCCTTTACTTAGTATAACATTTAATGACATAGTTAATCATTGACAATAAATCTCAAGTAAACTGTAAGCAAACGATTAAATGTCGCGGATAATGGCGTGAGGGCCATTACACGATGTCGCAACTCTTGCTAATGGCTTAACGGTTATTGTGGACACTTGTAGATACATCTCTTTGTTATTGATGCTTGCCTGGTACTTGCTGGGGAGGAACCAATAATGATGATGTAATTTTGGTGATGGTTTGTCAGTGGTTTTTCCTTCGTACGTACTTAAAGAACTATTTTCTACTTTCAATAACTTTTCTCACAATGTACAAGCGATCTACTTTAAGGTAAATTACACTCGGGCCATTACATGGGCAAACTGCATCATGTCTTTTTATCGGATTCTCTCGCTCGCACTTACCGATGGTGCCATACTTATAAACAATCCTTTTGATTATGACGTAGTTCGACCGTTTGTAACGACCGAATATAGTAGCGCGACTCTGGACAGTCGATACTATTGTATATCGAGATTTTCATGTTCAAAATTTACAAAAATAGTTCCTACGCTGCCTACAATAGGCGCTGATAAGGTTTTAATTCAATTTTTTTCATTTAGTAGCCGGTTGTTGAAAGTCGATAGTAAATGAAAATCGCGCTATAGTACAGATCAATACCCAAAAAACAGCAATTACAAAAACCACTCGCAACATCACCCTATTATTAAATACGTTCGAAAAAACAGAGAATACATAATACAGTTTGGTTGGACGAGGCGAGCGGTCAATTATCGAGTGGATGGGTTATTGTAACCGTGTCACAGCCGCACTCGCTCGCAATACTCGCAACCACTCGCTATTGACGCCGGCCCTCTGTAATTACGTTCACTTGTACCGGATGCATTTACACCGTAGTGTAATTTGGTATATGCGTTTATAACAAAATTAAATGTTATAACAAATGAAAAAGAAAGTCGGTGATGAAAATTGGGTATTTAATGTTGTAATGAAAATACATTTTGTTGTTTGAACAATATGCATTCACACAAAAGTAACCTCTATCATTGATTTGATAATTTTTACAAAATCTAAGTTCGTATCCTTTGAACCAAAATCCAATAAGTGAAAGAAACTAATAGTAGAAGCAGTGAATTACAATAATGGTAGCAATTTCATTTCAGTCAGTTATTATTTTTGCCAGTCACATAAACTAACTGTTTAATAAAACGAATCTACAAATTAAGGTTAAGTAATTTACTAAGTCTCCCAAAACACGCTGAGTATTCGACAAAGCTGGTCATAAAATATAAGTTATTTGCTATCCAAGTCTAAACATGCCTAATTGCCAACGTATGGAAATAGCTACGGCCATTTTGTTTTAACATTTACACATTAGTCCCCAAGCAAACAATAGCCGCACGCATAAACAGAATAAACTAACAACCGTCGTACACACCGCACACAAAACGACATTAATAAAATATCATTACGTGCTCGACCAATATTTGTTTATTACTATCGGCACGCGATCAGAATCGATAACGGTGTGACAGGCGGCCGCACGCCAATTTCATTATTATCGCGCCAATCAAATGTAATTATACCGGAATTACGTAATTGTACGAATTTTGATATAAATCGATAACGTTCAGTTATTCTAGGAACGTTAGCTTAAAACTGATTTGGTTCTGGTGATGTCACGTTTTCAATGGATTAATTGGATTTTAAATTACGTTGCGTACACTCTATGTATAGTTTGATCAATATTGATGAAATTGAACACTGGATACTGAGATAAACGTAAGCATTCTTTGTCCTAAAAAATAAAGCAATCAATCGGGAATTATTATTCTTATTAGTAGCTCTATCATTAAGAAGATTTAGTTGAATTTGTTAAATTAGGACGACATTGAGCGATAGAACTTAAAATATGATTACTTAAATAGTGCATATGTACGTTGAAACGTTTCACATTATAGTTCCTACATGAAAACATAATAATTACATGTACGTCTTAATAATGTATCACTTTTAAGTCGATTTATTCGTAATTAAAAACACCTTTGTGTTCATTATGTTTGCATATCTTTAAAAACATACTGAGTAGTAGATATATCTTAACCTAGAAAAGGTAAATAAAAACTTTAAAAATAATCACGTTACAAAATGTTTTTAAACAAAGTAAAGAAAATAAAAGAGAATTGGTTAAGATCGCGATATCGCCGTGACGTTCTCGATCCGGTTGTTAAATTCTAAATGAACCGAAGTGTAAAGATAGTAACGGGATCCTGAACAAATTGTACCCACGTTTTAAACTCGCCACTGAACAGGTTATACAGTAGTCTAGCTGATATTTTTTTCTTATCTAACGGTAAATTGAACTTTTGTTGACCTGAAACAAAAATATATTTTTGTTCCAAATTGAGAATCTATATCTCTTGAGCTAGGTTTATATGATCGGGAGTTTAAAGGCAAGTCAGAAGTGTATGTGATTTAAATACAACTGTCCCTTGTTATATACTTAATGCTATGACCTTGCTTGTTGTGAGCACATGAACTCATGAATGTTCTTTAAGAACTTTTTGAAAGGAATTTTATAAAATTACATTCTTTTGATAAAATTGAAGACACGAAAATAGAAATAAAAGTTTTATTTATTTATTTTAAACTTATTATTCTAAGCTGCATAAAGGCGAACTTAATGCCAGGGGCATTTCCTGCCAGTCTACCGTGGGGTGATGCAGACAGTATTGTGAAGGTGCTTAAGAGAGGAAGGAGAGTTTTCTAGACAGTAAAGTTCTCAAAGGTGGATGAAGTCTACAAACTCCCAATCAGAGGTTAAACTTTACCCTTAACACAACACATTACATAATGAACATACCTAAAATATTAACATAAAATATTTGTGTAATTTCCACGGCGATATCTGAATAAGTAATAGCAGTACATTATTGTATTGAAATGATAATGAGCGTGCGACATGCAATGTTACATCACGCAATTGTACAAATAAAACTATAACAGCTGATTTTTCATTTGACTTAAAAATATAATATACTAGCTGACCCGCGCAACTTCGCTTGCGTCACCGAAGAGAGAATGGATCATAATTCACCCGTTTTTGTCACATTTTTTGTTGCTACTCCTAATGGCTGTAGCGTGATGTTATATACATTATAGGCTTCCTCGATAAATGGACTATCTAACACTGAAAGATTTTTTCAAATCGGACCAGTAGTTCCCGAGCTTTAATTTATTAGCGCATTCAAACTAACAAACAAACAAATTCTTCAGCTTTATAATATTAGTATAGATGGGAATAGCCTCGCCACTATTACATGGGACTGACATTGCATTGGTCATAGCGAAAAAAGGTGTATTTCATACATCTCTACCTACACTTTTGGGTATAAAAACCGTGACATAATCAAATATTCATACATATGTGTAACTTATTACTTTCGAGTCTGGACTATTTCGGTGAACGGGAGTTGGAACAATGCATTCCAGAAAACTATGCTATGCAAAGATATCCCAAATTTTTCAAGTTTATGTTACTGTAAAAGCCCGAACGGTGGTAAATCCTAAGATTTTCCGGTATAACCTAAGATTTACCAACTCGCAATGATAAAAGTCCGAACAATTCTTTTATTTCGAACTTTTACCTATATTCACTTGATGATGTCGAGATGTCGCCGGAGCCCCGCTTCGCGAGGCTCCTCCTTCTGGGTAGTTAAAAAAAAATAACCACGAAGGCTAAGGTGGGAGCTTCGCTTCGCTCGCTCCCACCTTAGCCTTCTAACCTAACCTACCCATGTCGCTTTGCCCAAAACTCCTTCTTTATAACTATGTCGCAGTATATAATTATACCGTGAAATAGTTATAAACATAGTTATGAAGGAGGATTTTTTTATACATCGTAACATAGTTTTTAAACTCTGGCTTGTTCGGACTTTTACCATTGAGAGTTGGTAAATCTTAGGTTTTACCGGAAAATCTCAGGATTGACCACAGTCCGGGCTTTTACAGTAACATATATATGTCATAAATAAGTTTTAGTGCATTGTTTTCGTCAGATTAGAGCACAATCTGTAATTTAGAGGCGTAATATTTATATATTTATACCAAAATAAAAACAATCCACTTCCTCATTCTTCAAGCAAGTGCGTGAAAGCGTACTCAAACTCACAAGCTCTCGAATGAATCACGCAATAACGCCATCAATAATAATCTCCTGAATAACCAACCGTTATATTTCTACAGTATAGAGCAGTAGTCGAGTGGCCTAAGCGTATTCGCCTTGCACACTAATCGTTGATAACTCGAACCCGAGATCAATTACTTTCCAAATGATATGTAGAAAGGATAACACCCATCATCATCCAAAACATCATGTCTGAAAGTTCTTTAAACAGATTTTGATGCAATGCAAAATTTTATCCACAGACCAGTGTCGTGGACTCAAGATGTGACCTCTTTTTCATTTCGGATACCTTTAACAAGCAATGGGACAGTAATGAATTAAATTTATTGCACCACTAGCTTCTGTTCGTAAGTTCGTCCGCGTGAAACCATATCCCGAAGCAAAAAGTATTTTGTGTTTATTCAGATTATAAACTACTCCTGTACCCATTAAATCCGTTTAGTACTTTTTGCATGAAAGAGTAACAAACATCGGTATAAACACACAAACTTTCGCTACATAGTCTTCTGTTATTTTTCTGTACAGTGACACCATGAACCGGCCCGTCACGAACGATTTTACGTCGTTTTTATCGCGAAATCTCACTCTAACGCGTAATGAATACAAATGTATCGAATAATTAAAATTTAATATCGATACTGCTTTGCCGCAATCGGTTTATCGATTTGTTTACTTTGGGACGGTTTGTCTGAAACAAAGGTTTTATGCTGCTTGGGTTTAAACAATACTGGCCGAGAATTAACATCATAACTTTTAGACTTTCGCATTGCACTGTATACGTTTACTTTATAATAGAACTAGCTGACCCGCGCAACTTCGCTTGCGTCACATAAGAGAGAAAGGGTCCGAATTGTCCACGTTTTTGTAACACCTTTTACTGTTACTCTGCTCCTATTGGTCGTAGCGTGATGATACAAAATATGCTTTTTTTCACGAAAAATATTCTCAAAATTATTTATATCTCTTTATATATGTAACGAAGTTGCGCTAAGGCATATCCGTCATTGAAACAGTTGCCATGACAACGGAATTTTGTTAATTAAATGCCATTATAATATTGATTATTCGGGACTTCGTTCGCCACCTGAATTTTCCCAGAAAATGCGTCATTTTCCCGGGGTATAAAGTAGCCTATGTCCTTTCTCGGGTATCAAAATATCTCCATACCAAATTTCATGCAAATTGGTTCAGTAGTTTAGGCGTGATTGAGTAGCAGACAGACAGACAGACAGACAGACAGACAGACAGACAGAGTTACTTTCGGATTTATAATATTAGTATGGATGTAGAATACGGGAATTAACGCGTATATGCATTTTAACTTTGCAATGCTTGAGGTTACGGCGCAGGTTACATTGGCTGACTGAGAATTGTAATGGTTGGAAAAAAACTCAATGCTTAAAAACTGTTAAAACGATGCAAGTTATCTATTACGATATCATTAATTATTTATGCAACTTGTAATAAACTTAGTAAAGTTTTCGAAATACTCCTTAGTAAAACGGAAGTTGGAAATATCATTCATAATTTTATGAAGAAAATATAATTACAAAACCTTATCTAGAGCTGTCTAATTATGATTATAAAACGCGGGTATTCTCTGGAGTGCTCTAGAAAAGATATCATTTGTTGGTCATCTTTGTACTTGTACAAAGATAAAATCTGTTTGATATTTTGTCTCCGTAACTTCGTATCGATACTAATGATTTATTTATTTATTTAAACTAAACAATAACATTTAAAAATGCCTTTTCAAATATTTTTTTCATAGATGATTGTTGAGTTAGATTGTCCCTACACTTTTTGATCAGGAGTTCTTTTTTCGACCTAAAAAGAACCTCCTGTGTTCCACAATTTAAGATTTTGTTTAAAATAGAACTCATCTACATAAACAGTAAATGTTTCAAAGCTAAGATATAATTTACCATTAAACACGACATCATCATCAGCCTAGCTTTTCTTCCAACTATGTTAGAGTCTGCTTAGAGTTTACATGTAGCGACTGCCTATCGGACCTCCACAACCCAGTTACTTGAGTTAAATACCACGTCACGTAATAATATCGACACAAAAAAAAGATAATAATGGGTAAATATAGATAAAAAAATATGAATAAATTGTATTGTAATCAAAGAATTGGTATTCAGCTGTATCCGGTGAGACTGGAGATGACTCTAATTTAGTTGGAAGAAATTATCAATTATACATAAAAAAAATAGATCTACTACAAGAATAAAAAAGTTTTCAAAAAGAAAACATATTCAAAGTGCTTATCGAGTCCATAACGGTGTGTGAGTTCTATCCAAGTAAGTGAAGACTCAGATGATATCGGGGCATGCGGGCGCGGCCGCTGACAACTCAAACACGTGACTCAACTCAAATACCGCCCTCATTCAACCGCTCTCAACTGTAAACTGCTTTAGTACGGTTCAGTTTTATTTAAAAAGATTATGCAATGGTAAAAATAGTTATTATGCTATGTAGCTTAAAAACTTTTGATAATTGAAACTTTGTATTTATTAAGTTCCTATTCATTATGCAGGTATTTGTTCTGTCTACTGGCTGCCTATTTTCATAGCAGACCTGACAAACAGAAAAGTAAGAGACATGCATTTGGTAGGTAATAACAATAAATATAGTTTTCGGCCGCCTTTTCAAAGGCTTTCTTTCGTAAAAGTCAAGTTTAGTCAGTTCAATGAGTTAATCTAGATTATAAACCATGTATCAAATTTAATTTAAATCCGTTTAGGCGTTTTTTCGTGAAACAATTGCAAACATACATACATAGTTCTTTACAAACTTTCGCATTTGTAATATTTGTAGGATTAAGAAAAGCTAATAAAGTAATTGTGACTTCATTTAAAACAATTTTTTTCCATTGTATTCTTGCCAAGAAGTCAATTTATAGAGAATAGAGTGTAGAAAATAGAAATCCACAACGATACTCATCGCGAAAATTTCAAATCAACCGAAAGCTTCATATTGAAATCAACGAATTGTTATACCCTTTTTCGGATACAAATCATGGCAATAAAATAAAAGGTATCATTAAACAAAGATTACATTTAACGACACTGGTACATGGGAGCGGTATTCAATGCTGCTTGATGTAGCTCGATGTGCGATAAAACAAGAGTTTATGAGGCAATGTATTTACCGTTATTGTATTCAATCGAAGGTTTTTATTGCGGATTGCATTACATTATGAGTTGTTATGAATATGTAGGTTTGTATTTGATCTATCATGTTTTTGTAAGCAGTTGAAATAAGTTTCCTTAAGAGTGAATTAAACGAATTTGAATTATATAAGACAAATTACAGCTCTAAAAGGGTTTCCCAGGATAGAAAACTATCCCATATATGGAATTTATGGAATTTCATCAAAATTCGTTCAGTAGTTTATATATAAACGGGTTTTAACTGTTTTCTTTGCTACAATGAAGGTAACACATAGTAGGCCCGGTAAACTCTTTAACACTCTTCCCGATTTGGAAAATTTTCACCATCGGCTGTATATACCAGTGCTTATTTCCCCAAGGTATACTTAATAATAAGTCTTAAAACTATCATACCACTAGCTTAGTCACTATATGACTATAATCCATAGCGAAGTGTAAGCACATTATAACATATTTAAGCAGTTTGAGCACATTTCCGCTCAAAGGAACTCAGTGCATATTGTATTACTTAATGCTACGGTTTAATTACCTTTCGTTCTGATAGTGTTGGTGGAGTTTGAATATTTGAATATATTGTAGCGATTATTACGCACGTAAGGCTTGAACATAGGTCGTAACTAACAGTGGAAGGGTTGCAGATTCGATTCTTAGAAGCAACAGTTATAAATCTTCGTCAATCAATAACCACCGGTTTCTGAGGTACATTTAGCAGTATTTTATGTATTCAATAGCGTTTAAACTCATATAAAAAGCGCTATTAAATAGATAAACTACGGCTAAATGTACTCAGAAACCGGGGGTAACAAACGTATTTGGTTTGGCTTACGTTGATGATAATTTGTAACTCTGTAATCAGGAAATAGTACTTAAGGATTTCACGGAAATTAAATATGCATAATATGTCATAATTTTATGCTGCTTTCACATAAAAATGCGCCTTAGTGAGGCTGAAAAAGCACGATTAAAGTGAAATGCGTTTAATCGCATTTTGCGGTTCCGGCCGATAAACAAATGAGTCGATTGGAAAATTTTACTCTCGGAATTTTATTGAAAAACAGTGTAATACAAATATTAACGAAGCAAAAGAACGCAAAGAATTAAACGTTTATAAATACCGCATTTATTCTGATTTGAATGGATACTGAAAAAAGCCATGTAAAACAATATCATCGAAACGTTAAAGGAATTCACGGGAATATCACATACCTTAGTTGACAAGTATTTAAAAGACACTGTACATTGTATTCTCTTTATTCTTCTTCTATAGATAATAGTGATTAAAACGTTGCATCAAAGCAGCAATGTACTGAATAGTGACTATCAATTTGACGTGCACTAGTTGACAACTAATATACGTAATACGTAAGGTTATTGTAAACCGCAGTTGTTTAATCTAAAACTTAGAAGTTAGCATCTAAATCGTGTTAAAAATACATCGATTGAATGCTCAATGAGCATTCAGGCTCAATACTTTTGCACCAATAACTCCAAACAAAGGTTTTAATCGATTCTAAAAGCGGTGACATTAACACTAATAAAAATAAGCAAGCCATGCGTTAAGTTTATATCTAGTCACGTATATTTACCAAATTATGGACCAAATTAGCCGGTCGATTTACTAATATTATTTCAAGACCAATACCCGTCTGCAAACTTAACCATGGACGAATAACTAAACCCACCGAAGCAAAAAAAGTCCAACAAAAATATGGAAAATTCAGGAAATTTCTCGAAGAAATTCTCTAGAATATTTGACACACATAATGTTATTAGGTCTCTGTACGGTTTGTGGGTATAAAAGTTACTGTAATAACGTACTTTTGGCAAATATACGATTATATCTTCCTTTGCGGTATGTTTTTTCGTTATTAGTTCTGTTCAAAACGATCTGTTTTTACTTACGCTTCGGTTGTTTTTTTCCGGTCCAAATTGGTTTGTTAGAATTAGAGTTTGGACTTTTAATGTTTTGCTATTTGTTTGGCATCTTTACTGACCATAATTTGAGGTGGACATCGTCTCTAACTGGTAAAAGTTTGATTCACAATATTCTTTTGATTAAAAACTACCTCGTGTACAAAGTATGTTAGGTTTGAATGAAAATAATACTTTAGGTACATAAACTTATCATACGGTTTTCTCTTACTACTAAAAACTAGACAACATTATTTTTAAAATCTTAATTGAATTAAATTCAATCACTCATTTTTTTGTCTACGCTACGACTAATAGATCGAAATAAAGACTTGTTATAGCGAGTGCACTAATAAGCAACAACAAAAACCTGTAATAAATAGTCGCCGACCTCTCAACACACTGTCTTTTTTTTATTTTTCTTTTTTACTTGTTACTGTCTCACTGTTGGGCACGGGTTTCCTTCCAAACGAGGAAGGGGATAGGCTTTGAGTCCAGAGGCTTTTTTTCTATACTAATAATATAAAGCTGAAGAGTTTGTTTGTTCGAACGCGCTAATCTCAGGAACTACGAGTCAGATTTGAAAAATTCTTTCAGTGTTAGATAGCCCATTTATCAAGGAAAGCTATACATCATCACGCTACGACCAATAGCAGCAGAGTACCAGTAAAAAATGTTACAAAAACGGGAAACATTTAGATTCTCCTATGTGACGCATGGGAAGTTGCACGAGTCAGCTAGTTTTATAAAAAAAAACATTTTGGTGACGACAAGCGTCGGCAATTCGGCGAATTTGATGTGTAAACTTCATTACACAACATTATCAAACAATCATATAATAGTTAAACAAAGCAGTAAGCTAATCTCACTGCGCACACACTCCCAGGGTTGTCAAGAAGTGAGTTTAAAACGCAAATATTTAAGTGGCCGCAGGGAATTTAGTTTTAGTTGCGAGTCCCTTCAGGGGAGCAGAAACTCGCAAACTTGCGGTGTGACAACCTTGAGCCTCGACAAGGGTTTTTTGGTGAAAAGTTTCAATAAGTAGTTGTTGTCTTTTGGATGTTTTTTTGGGCTTTGTTGTGTTTTGTATTGGTGAATACAAAAGGTTTGTATTGAAGTATTAAATTCGTTTCAGCGCTTTTTAATTGAGGGTGGTTTTAAATGAAGTTTTATATGTACCCAACTGAGTTTATTTTGGCGTGCTTTAAGTATACTTCGACGGCTGTGGTTCGATTTCATGTACGTGAAAAGAATACTCGGGCTATAATTTGTATCTAAACTGTCCTATAATCATCCAAATTTGTTAAGTGGTTTTCACTAAAAAGACAAAAAATTACTTCATTATTTCATTCTCCAAGAGTTTTTCATTTAAATGATTATTATTAGTATATTTAAATATCATTTTGAGTAGGACGGACACACAACATTATGATGAAGTCTTGAGTGAAAAATATGATATACTTATCCTATTTAAAATTAAATTAACCTTTACAATATCCTAAACCTAAATACAAATACGTTTTGTTTTATTCCATGGTACAGAGCCGGTCTTAAGTTACATTAGGCCGAAAAGGGCGGGCTTAAGGTCTTAGCAGGGCATTTATGAAAGTGTTGTGCAAACGTTTATCTAGTTAATGTATTGTACTTAAATGTAGGCTTTATGTATACTTGTATATATAAAGTAATGATCATTGTAGCTGCTTTTTTCTTGCAGTTTTAGTAGCTCGAATTTCAATTCTCGCATGGACATTTCCGGCTACTTTTATCTGTTTATTAAAAAAAATATATCAAAATGAGTGCTATTTAAGTATTTTGGAAGAACTTATTTATATCTGATCTATCAGACTTTATTTTCCATGGAGAATTTGACTCTAAAATGAGACAGCGATTTATAGTGGGTCTCGTCTAATCTCTTGCGATAAATAATCGTTTAAATTCGTTACAGAGGTAATAACTTATTTTTTAAAAATACTATTTTTTTATACTATCATACTTTAAAAAATCTAAGGTATAATTCACACTTTGTCCTGACACGAGTCAACAAAAGTAACATGTTGGACAACAACGAAAAATGTTAGGCAGTGAAGTCCAAACCTTAACCGGGTTAACGACGCATGAGTTAACCCTCCGCTGCTAACCGCTCTTAATTATTCACCCGGGTTCCTTTAAACACGGGCTATTTCCAACCCGGGCCGGAAACCTTAATTTTATAAAGTAACGAGTATTTTTAAAGGGTTGGATACGTATTATTAAATAAAGCCTTTGGTGAAATATTTTGGGCTTGAGTTTGTCGTGGTTTGGGCTATCATTGACACATACTTCGGTTTATGGAGGGCTTTGATAAATGGAGGGGAATTTGTAGGTTTGTTCTTTGGGTTGTGAGTGCTTTTCATAATAGTGGTGGGTCCCAAAATAATTTTGGTGTACTGGTATTTAGTAAAAGGGTAAATCAAAAGAAAATATTTTAGAGTCTATTTTATATTATATTTATGATATAATATATAAATATAAAATATTAATTTGGTGGACTTTCTTTGATGATGTTAGAAAATAGATCAAGTTGCTATACAATAACTAAACCCAACCTATTGATCAATTTGTTTGTTAGTTAAGGATAGGTCGTAAGTCCACTATTCAGGCGAAGATCTTTGTTTCCCTTCAAGGAATAGTCGAAAAAATCCAAAACCTGCCCGATTAATCCCGACTTTTCCCATTCTAATTCTCACGGGACCTTTGGCGTCCGTTCCTTAACCCCATGCAACAATGATCTTCCGAAACCTATCAGAACTAACCTCAAAGTAATAAAACAGCCACAAAACTAGCAGTTTCCAAAAAACCATTAAACACATTTGTAAGTGCTCTTATTTTCCTGATGGTGATAAAAAAAACTTGAACGATAAACTTACGGATTTACGAGCCAACTATGTATTACAAATAACGGTGCAGGGCTGCTACCTGGATAATATAAGAGATATTTTTAATGTATATCTATACTATCTATACTAATATTATAAAGCTGAAGAGTTTGTTTGTTTGTTTGTTTGAACGCGCTAATCTTAGGAACTACGGGTCCGATTTGAAAAATTCTTTCAGTGTTGGATAGCCCATTTATCGAGGAAGGCTTTAGGCTATATAACTTCACGCTGCGGCCATTAGGAGCAGAGTAGCAACGAAAAATGTTACAAAAACGGGGAAAATTCTCTCTTATGTGACGCAAGCGAAGTTGTGCGGGTCAGCTAGTGATTAATATTGTGATTTGTATGGCTAGCAGTCTGCAGGGGAGGAGAATAATATGCCTGTACTCAACGGTTCGTGAAAAGTGACCGAAATAAATAGTAGAAATATTATGGCTTTGTGGTAGTGTTAACTTATACGGGTTTCATCACTTTAAATGTTCATTTTTACATACTTTTCTATCTGCTAATTAATGTGTTATTTATCTTTTTAACAAAGTTTTTTGTTCATAAAAAGGTAGCTTTTAGGGATTATATAGGTTAAAATATAGCCTTATACTTCAGAAAATTACTGGTAGTTCAGAAATCAGAGAGCAAAAGAGATACATAATATACTGGTTGAAATAAAATCAAATTACATAACTTTTTCATGAACGTTCAAGGGCTGTCACGCTCGTAAACGCTCGCATGACACCCGGTAATGACGTCGGCGCGGCTTAATGCGTCTCAAAGGTATTGAGCGGGATTCACGAAAATTAAACAGTTTTTAATTTCACAGATTTCTCGGATTTGTCGCAGCTTTTAAAAGGTAATTATAACAAAATCCTTGCAGGGATTTATTGGTCCATAACCTGGTATAGCTTTTATGCAAGTAGTAGTGGACTAAAAATATTTAAGTTTCATAATCGTATTAAGAACGTATATTAGAATAATGAAGTAGCAAAAATTGTGACGGTTAAACTTTTAAACTCTCGCGTTGCATGTTTAATGTATAATAGAATACGGGAATTAACGCGAACACGCATTTTACCTTGTTTGTGACATTTTAATTGTGACGATGTCATTAACACAGAAAACAAAACAGGCTACCTATCGTGTTCATGTTTCGTGTGTCAACCCTAACCGCTAGAGATAGCTCATATTACAAATAAAAACGAGAAAGAATGACTTTTAATACTTTTATCACCAACAACAAATTTGAAATTGCATTTTCTATGCGAAAATACATATGACTTATGTTAAAATGTTTGCATTTCTCATATTTTCTGTGACAGTCACTGTGAAATGAGACCAAAACAAAGAAAATAACACATAATGCTTTTTCACAACACTAACTAAAATTCCAACAGTATTTTCGTACACAATTTTTCAAACGTGAGTCAGCTCTAGCAAGTAGAGATAGATCCTGACCAAAACAAATGAACCCAAATGAAGGAAATTAACTTAATGTCTGTTACATACATATTTATAAACCTTTAAAATGTAATATTCCTACGTATAGTTTTCAAATCACTATCATCATCTTGCCAGCCTAACAGTTGCTAATAAGAACGCACAAAAACCGACAAGATCTTTAAAATCACAAACAAAATGTATACAAATATTTTGCATACATTTTGAAAGTGTATTAACCCTAGCAAGTTGACAGAGATGTCAGCCCGTGGCAAGTAAATAAACATAACTATAAACATTGTTAGTTTATGTCATACGAGATGACTTTCAAATAACATCAATCATTACCTTGCCAACCCGACAATGAAAAATTAATACAAACAAAAATACTTCAGGATACAAAAAAAAATACTTGTATAAATATTGAGCATGTGCCAACCCTAGCAAGTAGAGATAGATAGCAACCCGTGACCGGAACAGATGCACTCGATGGATAGTTGGAGTGGTGGAAATTAACCTGATCACTACAAACTTTAACTACAAAAAGTCAAAGAGATAACCTCTATTACAAATTTATTTACCTTCATAATTAAATATTCCTGCGTAAAGTTTTCAAATCACTATCATTACCTGGCTGACACGAGATCGACAAATCAAAACATTAAAAAAAAACAAGTTTAAATATTGCGAGTGTGCCAACCCTAGCAAGTAGAGATAGATAGCAGCCCGTGACCGGAACAGATGCACCCGATGGATAGTCGGAGTGGTGGAAATTAACTTAATGACTACAAACTGTGTTAGTTGCTACAAGTCAAACGGGAGCTCGCACATATGTTTGTTTTGCTTTCAATATTATGAACTGAGTACCAGCGTTGGGAAATTATTGCGAATAACTAGCACGTGATTTTGTTTGTGTCGAACGATTTTCTGAAGGAAAAGGGACCCTTAGTAATAATTTAGGTTTGTACTAGCTGTAAGTCACGTGCGTAGTATGTGTAGTCGGCACTCTTGTATGAGAATATGTATGGATGCGAATGTACCATAAAATGTTTGAAGGAATAGCAAGAGGTGTTTATCGGTCTCTGCCTAAACTTATGAGAAAAAATATCTATAAATATCCACTTTGATTAGCATTTAGGCCTGAGTATTGACAACCTAATATTGTAGGTATAAATTAAATGATAACAATATATAAAGAAACGAGAAATTGTTTTTAGTCTTATTAGTAATTATATAAAAGCATAAAATGATTGCCAATAAATAAAGTGGCTATACGTCCCACTTTGGAAAGGTCGTTTAAGTCACCTGCTTACGTCATCAATTAATAATGAAAGACTAAGCCATCAAAGTCTTTTAAACTCAGTGTGTACTAGTTTTTAAATCGTTAAAGTAAACGTTGAAGCAGTAGGTAGTTAAACATTATAGTCTAGAACTAGACTGGGAACATCGCTGTAACAATACTCTTTCACTCGAATTTATTACGTCATAGCAGTGAAAACCAGCTGCGTATTTCTAATAATTAAATCATAATAAAAACTTTTTATAGCTTTTATAAAGCAATTTAAAGTACCACTAAAAGTATCGATCAGTAATTTGAAGCGTCTCGTAGCGCGTCTACGTAAGTGCTACGTTGCTACGAGCGTAGCGCTCGTGCTACGATGTTATATACTTGTAACTTAAGTTACTAGTAATTCTGCATACGACTTGCGAATATACGATATACTGTTTTTTTATTATTATGATGCTTTGATTTTTCTATAAAATCTCTTATCAGATATATATGTATGCTTGGTTTTAAAGTCAACTGTTTTTGCATTAGTAAAGGTGATTGCCACATCCCAGCTTCTTGAATTACTCCAATAAATTAGTGATATTTTCTCTGTAAACGGGTTTTAAATGCGGTTAATATCTAAAGATTTATCAAGATAGGCTTAAATCGTTCACTAATATTTTATTTCAGTCCAGTTTGTATGTCTGTTTGTTTAAATCCTCGCTTTATGAGATTAGCAATAACAATCGCTGTTCTACCTAAAGTATCTTTTTTATTTCAATGAAATTCTCTTTCCATTACTAAGTACAATCTAACAATTTAATTACGTCCAGGAACAAAGCGGAGATGCAAGTGGAATATATAACAAGTATCTGTTTACTATCGCTGCTAATACTGATTTTATTAAGTTCTACCGTACAGTGTCTTGTTAAGAAATACTATGTGGAAAATATAATGAATGCAGGTTTTTATTTGATTATCTGTTTATTTGCAGTGCTAATTAGTATGGAAGGATAAGTGCTTTGAAGTTTTATTGGATTTATATGTTTTCTTATTATGTTGTTTTTATGTAGAGGATTGTTTTTTTAGATAAAATTTGTTTATTAAGACATTTATTTGTTACATGATACATAGTCCAACGATGACACTGTCAAACTTTTGTTTTTTTTCATTACATTAATGAGTTAAAGACATTTTGATTCCAACATAATAAGTAATATAACTTGTTTTCGTTTTATGCAGCTGTGTTATATTATCATTTATTTTCAATTAACTAAGGGTGGCATATCATATAGGTCACTGTTATTTTGAACAAGAGGTGATCAAATCCATAATTTATAAGAATCTTAATTAATTTCCGTGCAATAAATCGGTCCAGACATCTAGCCTTTCTTTAAACTATGTTGTAGTTGGGTTCCAGTCTCACCAGATGCAGCTGAATACCAGTATTTTACAATAAATTGGTCCAGTGCTAACTCCAATACGTTTCATGTAACATCAAACATAACTCTACGTGCACGTATAGCTCCGGCAAGTAATACTGTGGCTGTTTTATTGACAATGGCCGCGGTTATATTGCTTCCACTGCCTTCGTGCTCCGAGCCACTGAAGATTTTGTACCAAGAATATAAGGTATATTTGATACTAAATGTTACTTATATGAACTTGGAAAATTTCAGAAGTGACTTTATGAAAATGGAGACGATGAATAATCTAAAAAGCAGTATAGGTACTTTAAATAGGGCGTTTACAACTAAACCGGCGGCGACATCTGACAACGACATCGGTTAAATAAATACTCGATTAACGTAAAAAACATCACTTAATTTATATTTTTTAGAAAAAAATGATAATAGTACTACCTTCCGGTCATGTTGGTGACGTTAAATGATGGACTGATGGATTTAGTATCAGATTAATTTAAAAACAGCAGTTTTAAGCGTAGTTGTACTTTATATATTTTGTGGGCGTATAAATATTTATAAAAGTTCTCTTGATACAAGAATTCGTACTGAGTAAGCAAATAGTCAAGAAGTTGCCTTAAAACACATTCAGCCACCACTAATTACCCAAATATTTCATGCACTAAAACAACCTATTCATAAATATACTAAAAAAACTATGAAATAGCAGTAAAAACGCCAGTAATTCTCCACTTGACCTTGTTTGAGCGTGAACGTTCCCAGGCACATACTGAATGAAAGTTAAGTATTGCAGATTACATGCATGGATAAACCTACGCGTTAACATGTCAAAAGAATTCTGAACGAGTGTGGACCAGGTTTTATGTGAGGTTAGTGGAGGGAAGATTTGGGAATTAAAATGATTTTGGATGTTAGTGCAGATTTTGTTAATCTGTGTTAAGGTCTATTGCATCTTGTCTTGATTGTACCAAATAAACTGTCTTCACCAACCAAGATTAATGACATAAGATGAAGTAGGTATAGAGGCTTTAGGGTATGCTAAATCGCGGGTATAAACAAGAATTAAGTAGTAGGACACCACTTTTTCCAGTGGAAGATATCGAGTCAGTCTTAGTTTGTTAAATAATTTTACAAAATATGTCAGCCATTTCGGAGTCATTTCCAAAGCCCACAATAGATTAACAAAAAAATTTACAGTATGTTATAAAAAATATTCGATCGAAAGTGATAATAATATTATGTTATCGAATCATAGCTGTATTACTAACATTATTAGTCATACAAACTCAGTAAGTTAGCGTGCATACATTCAATAGTAATAAAAGCCGGTTCTTTTGTTGTTTACTGCTGAAAAACGATAAAACTGAGCATAAACTCAAGTTTACGTTAGGACGTTTTAAGAGGTTTTTAAAACGTCTCGCGGTCACGGATGTACTTGACAGTTTTAAATGTTGAATAAATGTTGACTTTCGTTTTATTACATTTTCATTTTATGTTTATTTTATTTTCATATTCGATAGTATAAAATTGAATGTGAAATGCTATGTGCTAAGTTGAGTCAAATATTGTGTAATTTCAAAAAGTACTAACATTGCAAGTACATTTGTTCTGCTTTAAAATTGCATGTTGAAATATATATGCTTCTGTCCCACTGATAAACAAGGATTTTTCGAAATAAGGGAGATGACCACGCTGCTGGCCAAAGGCCGTTGCGTTGGAGAACGGCCCTTGGCCAGCGTGGCGGTCACAAAATCCCCATTTTCCATCTCTTTCTCCCACCCCTTAAATAACATTCAGACATGCAAAATTCCACACGATGTTTCACTTCTTCGCTGTTAGAAGAAGTAATATAGTTATTTGCACTTAAGTCCGAAAAATCATTGGTGTCTTTGCTTGAGTTCAAACTCTCGACCACAGAGTAAATGATAAGACCATTCGGCAATATTCTCTTTACCTATTAGCTGTCATTGACCTCACCTGCACATGGTTTAAACTAACACACTTCGTCATCTAAGTAAAGTGTCAAGTTTCGTAACTGTAACAGAGGATATCCTCCTGTCAAGTGGTCAAGTGCTAACAGATCTGATTTCATGTGATCCCGAGTCAAGTCAAATGTAATTGGATATGTCTGTCATGAACTTCTCACTTGCTAGCTTTAGTTTGAAACTACGTACGGTACCTAGTTCAATGGCTTAGCTGTGAGAACCAAATGTTAGCTTAGCATATCGGCATTTTCTATGACAAACGCTTAGTCTTTATAACAATCTTCTGAAACTGAAAAATAAACTTAAAGTATTTTTGGAGATTATTATTTTTTTCTTTTTTTTATATTTGCCATATTACTACCACTATGTTATTTTATATCTCACACGGAACTAACATTTGTTTCGAGTTTCGTAGAACTTTATGTTCATTATTCCTGTTTGTAGAAAAAACGAAACAACTCATCGACTCTGAAATCAGATCCAGTGAGCTTATCACGTATCTTAGTTGACAGCTAGTATACGTCAAAACTGTGGTCACTATTCAGTACATTGGTGCTTTGACGTAACGTATTAATTACTATCATCTAAGGAAGAAAACAATGGACAGCATAGTGGCTTTGAAATGGTTGTCAATTGAGATAGTTGACAGGCCCCCTGGTAGGCCGGTATTCGTAACCTCCAAACCCATCTACCGACATATTATTTAAAAATACTTATTGTAGTTCTATTTAATAAAAGCATCAACCCTCATCATGGCAAGCAGACACATCACGTTCAAACATTTCCATTACTTCGTTTCATATCGTTATTTCATGGCAACGCCTTGGGACACACACGTAGACCTCCCCGAATATATTCAGTTATCGTGTCGTAAATACATCGCTTCCTTACCTTAACGCCGCATGTCAACTTATACGCGATAAAATATATAAACGATATTATTTACATAATTCAATTTGTAGTATTGCTTTGGAAGGCGTTAAAGAAATGTTATTATATAGCGGGCTCCATTATTAGTTATTGTGGTGGCTTAGTAAAATTTATTTCATAAAAAGTTTTAGCGTAATTATCTTTTTGAATTTGCCAATATAAATTTTCAATACTTACTAATATGTCGACCTTATTTCAGGTATTTTATTTGGGGACGTATTTAAAAAATGAAAATTTATTTCAAACAGATGCATCGAAAACTGGTCAGAAATCACAATCAATTGCCTATAAAATCATCTTTAACATTTTGTGTTAATGGAAGTTGATTATTTCTTCTAGCGTTTGAAAATATGACTAACTTAACTACATAATAGGCCTCCATAAATCCAAATATAAAACTTATCGCCCATTAAAAGTCTATCATTGTGCTACTGGATACATATTAAATTAATATATGCATAAATAAACAGCGCCCTAATAGTTAGGAAACAATTGTACTATCATCTAAGAACAATACAACCTACAGCATCAAGAAAATATTTTTTTCTTTAATCATGTAATATTAAAGTTTCTTTTGATTCCATAACGCTAGTGCTTTCGCTTTACAAAGAATTTAATAAATAACGATGCCTCCTCGCCTGTCAGGAGCCTCTAATTTCAACGTCACTTTGAAACATTAATTTTGTTTTTAGGAGACGATACGACAGCCAGCAACGCTTATTATTTTATTGTTGTCGACACATATAAAATGAAATTATGTTTTATTAAGGAAATGTTTTCGGATGATGTTCAGTTTGTATTGTGTTGAATGGTTCTTTGTATGGCTATTCATACATAAACAGCACGATTCTCTGCTACTATCGAGTACCGACAATCGGCTTGCTATCAATATGTATGAAATTCCGATCAACGCCTTTAGTGGACGTCATAGGAACTATTTTTGCAATACATTTTAAATGTCAAACTATGGTAACTTGATAGAACTGACTGAGAATTGCCGCACACAAAAAATTATCAGTGTTCCCAAGGTATATCCTATGTACGTTGTGATTAGTTTTTAGAAGTACTTTCACTTTAAAAAGTAATTACTTTTCTTATTACGAGAATAATTTAATCCTTGTACATATAGTACCAGTGCCTTAATGTTATCGAGATCAGAAAGGATTTATTTACTTTGTCTCCGCTTTCGTAGACCCCTCAAATACAATCAAACAACGTTTTCTTTATTTGTAACTCGTATTTCTTGAACACAGGTACCAGGGCAACAGAGAACCGAAGAGCTCTCTCAGCGTTAGTAAACGACACAAAGAATCCTTTACTACGTTTACCTTTTATTAAATAACCTCAAACGGGAACAAAATAAATTGCAATTAAGCTTGGTTTAACGAAATAAAGCTTTATAAAAGAATAAAAAGTAAATATTTTCTTTCAGAGTATGTCGCCAGAGATTATGTTAATAAGAGGCTGTTTGCACTTTCTCGTTCGTGTTCGGAATGTGAACGCATGCGTATGAATTTTAAAAAGGAATCTGTAATATTGGGAGGCGTAACGTTGCTTTTCCCGATCAACATATTGATGACAGAGCTGGATTTTATAGGAATCTGTTAAAAAATTAAGCGAATAAAGTAAAATTTTCGTTTTAATGTAAATTGCATATAGTTGACAAATTGGATATGTATAAAGGCGTATCTCAGTTGTTAACTAGTGTACGTCAAATTGATGGTCTCTGTACATTTCTCCTTTGACGTAACATGTTAGTGACCATAATCTAAGTGAGAAAACTATCTACAGGATAGTGGCTTTCAAAAAGTTGTCATCTAAAATACGTGATAACGCCCTTGGTAGTAACCACTGTCACGTTTTCGGGCTATATGAGTTGCTCGCTGGAAAATGTACAGATAAATGCATAGCATTTTAGCTCCTATTACACATTTAACTACAACACACACGAATGAACAACCCCGTGCACTATTAGGCATTGAGATACCCTATATTTACCCAGCGACAAAGTTACCAGTTTTTGTCAATGACTTTGCACTAAAAATATAAGAAGTAATATCGGTCTCCACATTAACCTGTAACGGTAGTAAATCATTTGTTTCAGACATAATACCCGCTTCGAATATATGTGTCAAAACAGAACGAGTAATAAAATTGTATGATTAATTGTAAGCTATGTGGATGGAAGAATTGAATTTTACTTTTATTTTACTGTTAGGTTTTTAACGAGAGTAGTGAAAGAGAGTTTGTATGGCTATTTCATTTACCCCCGGTTTCTGACTACATTTAGCGGTAGTTTATCTATTCAACAACGTTTAAACTTAAAAAAAAACAGTATGTATAGATAAACTACCATTAAATATGCCTCAGAAACCGGGCATTAATAACATTAGTTAACCCCTGAAACTTCGTTCTTGCAAAAAGTTGCATCTCCTGAATTTCAGCCAGTATAGGGGTTGTTTATTTTTACATTGTTTTCCTTAGTCTTCAGCTACCTGTCTGCCAAGTCCGATCAAAACCGGTTTAGTTGTTAACTATATTTTTTATTGTATATGCAAAAACAAGGCGATATATCGCCTTGTTCAAACCCGGAACTTGTGTTTTAAAGATTAAACCTTGTGCTATATTCAGTATAAATGAGAAAATTACTGCTTTCCCAAGCATTTCCCTGATTAACACTTATTAATGTCAAAGAAACAGTTTTGTTTTTGAAAAATAATATAATAATCTCCCTAATCTCTCCAAATTACAATATTATCAGCCTAAATATACATTGACTGAAATTAATCAAATTAAATAGCCAAACAAATTTCGTAGAAATAATTTATAAACGGTTATTTAATTATAAGAAAATATAAAAAGTGTGAAAAGAGAATGGTCTTTAAAAGCGTAATCATGTTTCAGGGAATTAACATGAAAATGTCTAATGAAAGTAGATTTAAAATTCTTCCTCTTACTCTAATGGGAAAGTTTTCAAGGCTTCTGATTGGGAAGGAAATGCGATTAGGAATTGCACAGATATTCTGGTTCATTTAATGAGTTTTAAAGTATCTATGGGTCAGTAAATTCTGGGTGTGTTTGGAGAGAATTTCCAGTGTTTGGTTTGTTGCTGAGTTACTAAAATAAAATTAGTTTTTTTGTTACTTAGCAATAGATATTCCCATGAAGAATTCCCAATCAAATTTCAAATACAGGATTTTAATCTTGGGTTTAGTTCTGCGTTATTCCAATAGTAAGGATTTCCGCCATACAAAATTAAAATAGAATACAAATACAAATTTAGAAGTTTTCCTGTGCAACAAATACTTACAGAACGTTTTTTTTTAAATCTAGACAACAACACGTTTCAAAAGTGATTGTAAATGAAAACTGGAAGAAAAAAAGACACATTGGTCCAGATAATCATGTTAAATACACGGACTATACCTATTATTATTTAGTAATGCCATACAGTTACTCTAAACTCTATGTAAAGTGCCCGAGGTGTGAATGTAATCGTATTGCGGTAAGCTGTACGGTGTAACATCGAGTTTGTGCAAACAATGCAGGCGCATCACTAGCCTTACGTATAAATTATATACTGCAATGTTATGAGAGCCTGGTACCTGTGCGCTAGATTAAATGTTTGCGGTGCAATAACTAGACTATATATTTTATTTAATAAACTGGCTGTGGCGGAGTTTAAACTTAGTTTACAAGGTACCTACACTGTGAATACACAGTGTGTCTTTGTATAAACGTGAGTGACTGTAGCACGATTTTCTACTATAGAGATGAATCGTATCGAATAACAAATGTGTGACAATCAAAAATGGTTCTTACAAATTACGTACTGCGTGGGCGCTGATTGCGTTTTAATATTTTTTGTGAAATGACTTGGTATTTGGCAGTCGATAGCGGTAGAAATAGTCCTCTCATTGAGAACTTTATAGTACCATGATACAATATTATCTACATAAAGTTATATTTTTTTAAATCTAATGGGTGTAGTAAGATTATCGCGCACTAAATAAATAGCTTTCAACTGGAGTACTAGCTACAATAGCTGAACTACACTAACTGGCTTTGTCAGATTTCCTGGAAAACCAAACAGTATCGTTATGAGTTAATCCAGGCTATAGACTAAGTGCGACATCCAAATGCATTCAGCAATTTAAGCGTGAAAGAGAACGTAGACAACATTGAACTGAACATCCGTCTACTTAGGTAAATTTCCTTATTAATGTAGTAGGTATTGTTGGTTAATCTATACTAATATTATAAAGCTGAAGAGTTTGTTTGTTTGTTTGAACGCGCTAATCTCAGGAATTACTGGTCCGATTTGAAAAACTCTTTCGGTGTTAGATAGCCCATTTATCGAGGAAGGCTATAGGCCATATATCATCACGCTACGACCAAGAGGAGCAGAGTACCAGTAAAAAATGTTACAAAAACGGGGAAAATTTTGACCCATTCTCTCTTATGTGACACAAGCGAAGTTTCGCGAATCAGTTAATTATTTATAAATTTGAAGTGATTGATTACATTATAAAAGAAGCAATATCGTTAGAGTTACAAAAATCCCATAACTTCGAAGAAAGCTTTTCTTTTAAAAGCAAAAGGTACCTTTGTTAATACAAAACCTGCGTCGCTTCCATCCTTTTATAAATGAAAAGCGTTGTTATGATACTCTATTCTATGTAAAAGTGACATGGAGCGAGGCAAGGGGTTATTAATTAACAAACTAAACACTCAAGCGCTACTCTCCGTATCAAAATATTAATATTACTAAGTGCCAGGTTATGTCAAAACCGTGTTACTTTCGCTACAGGAGAATGGTTATTGTAAAAATGGGAGAGGAAAAATTGCTTCGATTTTCTGATAAAACGCTGTTTTTAAAAAATATTGGATCTCACGCTTTTATGTTGAAAAGTCAACAAATTACTCGCTTCATCTATTTTTCCGTAACTAAATTATCACTAAATGTGTAACTCCATAGGTTAAACACTGAAATAAAGTTGTCGAAGCCGTTAAACAGCGATTGAAATCAGCCGTAGCCTTGACCATTCAGGTATTGGATGAAAATGAAAGAAAACATTACATTATGACTATTAATACAATGAAAAATTATGTCTTCTGTTGGTGACCCAATAAACAAATAAAGAAAAGAATTTAAAATAAAAATCACAGAATTTTAGAAGGAATTAAAATTGATATTTTTATCACAACACACAAATATTTTCACTACTAAAAATACGAATCGCCGTTCATTTCAAGCTCCCAAAAAGCAAATTCCAAAAATTGTCGCCGAACGTTCATTCTTTTGCTTCAATTAACTGCTAAAAATTCACAGAACGATTCCCACAGCACCAACTTTGTATGGAGCCATTAGTATTTGTAAACAAAAAGACAAAAAGCTTTTAACAGCTCAAAAGTCCCGTTGGTATGAATAAATATTGTGAGGAATTATTCCGCGATTGTTGAAGGAAAACTATTTTTTTTTCTTTTCTTTTTTGCTGTCGGAACTGGTTATGCCTACTATTTTTATCTACGTATTTTGCGAAAAATGTGAATGTTCACTAGTAACGTGATTAAGAGCGTTCGAATATGATACTTTTTTTATTAATCCACTTATTTTATTTTTTTTGAACTATTTGTTATTTTATAATAATGACGAAAATAAAAAAAAATAACGGATTGCACACGGATTACAAAAATAATCCAATAATTGTTTTGAATGGTACCAAAACATTGCTGCAGTGATTATTGTCCACCCAAATATTCGTGAGTACTTTCCGAGAAATATGTAGTTTGTTTCCTCGTTAAGCGATTACAAGCTTTCGGTTACAATACAATATAATAATGTGATTATGAACATTTTTTATTATAAGTATTGTTTGTAATTCCGAAAGTACAAAAATAACGGATCACACACGATTAACAAAAATAATCGGAAAATTGTTTTAAATATACTATTGTATACTAAAACTGCAAATAGTCCTCTTTAGTACAACGATCGTATGTATACCCAAAAATCGACAATGACGACTTGAAAACTGAGTCTGACACTAAAATGGAAGAAAAATGGAGGAGGCTGATCTATTTCTCATCCAAAACATTAACAAAAGTGACTTCACAACAGTATGAATGTTTCACGATAACTCTGATTGTCTACAACTATGAGCGTCTCAACAAAATAATTAATATGTAAATGAACAAGTTTGTTAAAAACCAAGTGCTTTGTTCTACAACTAGTCTTTTGTATTGCACCTGAACTTCTTGCTATTACACTAAGTTTTGTAATTAAAAAGTTGTGCACTATTGTGTGGTGTGTAAAGATTTGTATCGAACAAGGAGATACGTAAGTTTTGAAATATGCTTTAGATTAATTCAAATGTCTTGACATAGTATTCAAAGTTTTATGTAGAACATCGAAGCATGAAAAGTGTTTCAATGACGGTTATTGAATACATTAAGGAAAACCACTTAGTTAAAGAGAACAATCAGGCAATAGAAACAATGTCTCCTTTTCCAAAAAATTAACACAGCCTTTCAAAACTTATGCAAAAATTTGCTAAATTGGACCCAATAATTTTACCCAAATACCTACTAAAAATTTGATAATCAAAGCAAAAATACAAATAGAGTTACAGGTATTTTTTTTTATTTCAATGAACAGAAAGTACTGAACGTCGTATATCCCTATAGAGTTCGTTTGAGTTCCTACTGATATGCATCTCACCTTTTTGAAACACATCATTGATGAGATCTCGCGTCCCTGAGGAAATTATTAATCTCCTTCGCTTTTTACGATACATTTTTATTTATGTATGCTTTGTAAAGGCTTGGATTTAAATCACATATCTATGGTATATTTTGTTCATTTCAAATTCTTAATGTTTTGTCCTTTTTTTTTAAAGACAACTCACACACTAAGAATTGCTCTTGTGTCGTGCTCATTAAAACATACAAACAACGGCCATAAAGTACAACCAGACCTGAAACTGATTATTTGCGGATCACACAAATAATTGTTCCGTGTGGGAATCAAACCCACGACCGCAATGGTAGCGGCGTGGCGACCTAAACCACTGCGCCACGGAGGCAGTCTGAACTAGCGTGATGTAATGGTTTTTACTTCTCATAGGCTTAGTAATTTAACACAATTAAAATTCTGGTAATTCGACACCTTTTTAAAGAACAAGAGTAGAAATGGTTAAAAGTAACTTAAAATAACTCTTTAGCAGATATTAATTTCAGCGCTATATTTTAATAATATTTTACTTAATAAAAAATCTAATTTTCAGCGTAGCATAATTGGGAAAAGTCATAGGTCAATTTTGTGCGTGGGAGTCAGTTATTTTATTTAATTTACTTTAATATTAAAATGTTACATTAATACAACGTTCTTTAAATACATTGAGAAGCAGGGCAATGACCTTTAGATTAAAAATCATGGTATAATTCAAACCATTTATAATAAAAAAGCCAAATTGTGTAACAACTGCAAGAAAATTTACTAAAATAAACTTATTTCAAGCACAAGTTAAAATTATTTCGCTGGTTTAATATTCGTCTTAAAAACCTTTTTGAAATTAAAATATTGCTTATTTCAAGTCATTAAGAGTTTTCATTTTGGTTTTGAATATAAAATATTAAAAGATATTAAATAATTATTACGAACTTTTAATCACTCGTATAACCTAGACTAATTACACAAACTTTCATACTGTACTAAAAGTTTGTATGTCTTTATTGCACCTCGAAAAAGCTGACACAAGTTGAATAAATATTTGCTAAGATGACAGACTATATCTCACGAAAGGCTACTTTATTTGAAAAATATAAATCACCCCTCGTTTCAGTGGAGACTCTCGCCCAGCAGTGGGACATTAGCGGGTTAAAAAAATATGAATTATTTGGATTTGAATTTGAATTTAAAAAATATGTAAGAACATCACCTTCGGAAATATAATCATTTTACTTTTTAATTACAAATTATATTTCACTCGTAAAATTTGTAAAATGGCGCAATGCCGCCACCTTCAAAAACCTTACATTAAATATTTATAAGAACAGCCATAAGTTTTTAATGAAACAAAGTTGGAAACCTAAGTTTTTGGGAGATTACCGCAGCAGTATATAAGTTAAACAATTAATTATCTGGATCTACATAAATTAGAAGCCGTTATAATTCATGATAAATTAATTAAAACGTGCGTAATTAAATTATGTTAACATTGCACAACCAAATTGTTTAATTTAAACTGATCATACGCCTCATAATTAGAAAGTGTCTTTTTCGTTCTTTCTTTAAAAACAGCTAAACTGATTTAGATTAAATTTCACGAACAAACAATACATTTTAACAACATCCCGGGTAATATTACTGTTTAATGAAAGTAGCCGTGCTTTTAAGTTAATACATTAAAGAAGCATAAATTTCTTGTTTGATAATAATTCTTAAAAATTCTGAACAGTAGCTCGATTCTTTACTACTATCGACTACCAACAACCGACCTGTCATCGAGTTTGTATGAAAATCAGGTCAGCGCCTCTGACGGGTGTCATAGGAAACATTTTGGCAGTACATTCTAAATGTCAAATGTCGATAGCTAGCCGGTTGTCGGTAGTCGATAGTGGTAGAGAATCGAGGTACAGATTTTAAAATCTTTCGCAAATAGACAACTACATCATAAAAACGTTGTTGAAAAAAAGAATTAAATTGTTCGTGTATTATTCGTCAATGCTCACCAAATGTACCGTTGCTTTTCGTTCAATGCATTAGAGACTAATTACATTATCCCAGATTCATTGTTTATTCGATGGGAAAATTGAAATCGTGGTGCAACTGACAGTGCGTAAAATGCTGTTAATCTTTTATCTGCGTTGAAATACAAGAGAAAAAACAAGTTCAGAATAGCTTCATTTCAGCATTTAATCACAAGATTTTAGCTAGCTTTTCTATGTTCATAATTTCATCCTTACACTTCTACCGTTAAAAGTAGCACATTGGTGTGCTTGATTACTACATCTGCTAGCTTTCGTTGCAAAGGAACAATGCACGATTCAGTTCTTTCCCATATATTTTATGACAATCATGTGACATGATGGTCTACAGTTTTTATTCTCCAGGACATGGTCTAATACTCTACAAAATTCCAACAAAGTGTAGGAACGGAACGCCCTCACGAAAACAGACAAATATTCTAGCAAATTGTGAGTGATATCAAACATACGTGTTTTTGAAAAATGTGAATATTATTTCAAAATAACTTGGCACATTCACATGTTTATCAGTAGCGGAACAGACAAAAAACTACAAAGTATTTCCGAAATGAATTCGCCAAATATTTACGCGTGAACCCGTTAATGCGGGCCAAGATAAATGATCTAAAATAACTGAGAGATAAATGACGAAATTACTGATGTTCATAAATCATACGGGTACCAACGAGCGGTGATTATATTCAATAATGAATGTGTTTTGAAAGGTACCACCTGCGGGTTAAGGATTGAGATCGATGGCGGGTCGTTTGAAGGGTTGAAGTTTTAGTTTATAATGTATTGGAGACACGGTGGGGACTTGTTTTTGAAATTGATAGACGATTTTTGTTGATTGGTGTGATGGTAGGGAAAACAAATATTTTTTTAGTGTATATAGTGACTACGCAAGTCACGGTTCAAAATTTAAATAATACTTGGTTTTTCAACATTGTTCAATAGTATGTGGAAACACGATATTAACAAATTACATTTGGAATTGACTATACTCGCTAATAAAACATAACATGCTTCTAAATGAGAGCTATTTAAAGATCTTGAAACCAACGTCATCGAATTCAAAAGCATTTAAAAGTATAATCGATATCACAACAGGAATAAAAACAAACACAAACCAAACGAAATGTAAAAGTCATTAGCTCGTACGTAAACGTTTGAAAACACACCCAATTTCGTTCTACAGTTGAAAATCACTTCAAACTTTTGTCGCACCACAAATCGTACCAAAGGGAAGTGCTACACTCCCTGTAAGCGAAAATCAAAGGATTTCAAAAGCTTCTGCAAAATGTCAAAGGAGCGAGTTCGAATCGAACTAGTAGTCTGTGACAGACTAATAAATGAAACGAAAAGGATTTTTGGCAGTCCGGATTGGGAGAGATTTGTCCATTGTGTTTTTGGGATAGATATTTTAGTGCTCTTTGCTAGGATTCGGTTTTAATGTACTCAATTTTAAGTAGACTACGTTATTTGCTGAAATCAATTTGTTTCAAATTTTTCTTTCACCAACGTCAATTCATTTAATAGGTTAGCCTTAAAAACATGATTGGGAAAAGACGGTTAGCATTAAACTAAACTAAAAACTATATCAAAAGTAGCTTTTTCCGAACCTGCCCAAGTTACCTCTTGTAAAGTACTCTGAATAGCACCATATCAGCTATTCGAGCAAAGCGCTTCGAATAAAAAAACTCCAGTCACAAGTTTTAAAAACAAACTGACAAGTTTTTAAGACCCACTGCATTATACGAACTAAAGCGTTTTCAAAAGAAACCTCGGGAATGCATCTCACGATTTCTTCAGCAAAAAAAGTAAAATCTGTGAGAATTTCCACCTTTTCAAGAGGTTCAACAGTAAAGGCCACTTGGAAGTTGCGGGAGGACTGGAGCGTGTAGGACCTACGGGCTTACGGAAAATGGCGGGGAGATGAGGGAAAAATGGACGGGTGTAGTGAAAAACAGTGTTTTGAGGAAAAATTAAAGAAGCAATAACGTTCGTTATAGGTGATTTTTGGAACTAGTGTAAAATACATTTTTTGGAACTAGTGTAAAATACATTTTTTGGAACTAGTGTAAAATGTTTGGTTATAGTTTATATGTTACGTTTTAAAGCTTTAAAGAATAATGTGAACAAATAAGTTGAAAGGAGAGTGTGTGAAATGTAAGCAAGAAATACAATAGGACATTTCAATAAAATTCTAACTGTAGTATAAAGCAAGTATGTAGTAGATATACTTCAAGACTATGAAATAGTAAACTTTGACCAGTAATTCCTGAATACCAAAGTATATTGTTAACAATATTTCAAGAAATCACAAATCTTAGTCACAAAACAGTATGCGTTCCATTTTCCCCATTGTCCCCTACTAGTGCGGGTACACTGAGCTTAAAATAATGACATTTCTGTGTCAGAGTCGTCAAGTGGAACACTGAATTGTCATCGGGACGTGCCATAGAATTACACACGGAAAATGTACGCGAACTGAGAACAATGGCGCCTATTCTGTCAAACTACGAACACTGCATGATGACGAGGTGGATGTATGTGAATGTAAAAATGTATGTAGGAATAGAATGAACGGGTTTTTTGTTAATTTACATACATAATATCAAGCGTTTATCGCATAGGGGTAGACACTTAGACAGAGACTAGGCCACTTGGTACGATTCTTACAAACTTCCCTTGCCTCATTCACTTTCATAAATCTAATATTATTTTTGGTAATTTTTCAGAGCAATAACTTAAAAAGTCTTCAGTCATTACTCTTAGAGATATAAAGGTTCAGATAACGCTGCAATGATCTATTAAGCCTGTCCTGGTTTCTAGGTTCTCGTTGGCATGTTACACTTTTCCGATATTTATGAAAAAGTAGAATTTAAAGTACAAACGAGGCCTGTTTTCCAAATATATGTCAAAGCAACGATTAATGAGAAAACCACGACACGTGAGTATATTTATTGCCCTTTTAACTGCATTTCGGTACACACCAAGCGTAATATTATTAATAAATCAATGTATCTGTTTTATACACTAATATCAGAAACAACAAGACGTATTGATGTGAGAACAATGTGATGTACAAAACAAGCTCTTTATTACAATTGAGATAATTTCCTTCCACGCGTACTGACGTAATAATGTCAGCAAGTCATTAAAACTTTGACGAGACTCGTTTACGTTTGATATTTGAATTGAAAATGGCCGTATCCGGTTACAAATTAATTAATTATGAACCACAAACAACAAACTGGCGGAAACAATATCATTGTTTCAGGAAGTTTATTTTCATATTTTAATTAATTTATTCATATTTCAATCTGAATTTTTAATCATCCTCATTATTCTATCCGAGAAACATAATTGTAATACTTTTTGGATATAAAAAAAGCACTAAACCTTTTCTATCAATCGGAATCTGCTCAATTCACTTGGCTTTAAGGGCAGATTCAGATTTTTTACACCGAACTATTATGCCAAACAGTTAACTACATTGCGTAATACAAAAAGGGTATGTATATCCTGTATGACAATATGAGAATCAAAGCAAAGGCCCACTAGTCACGGTAGCCCGATTCTGTACAGTCGGTACTTTCGAGTATCGAGAGTTTGACATTTAAAATGTACTAGTAAAATAGTCTCTACGATGCCCGCTAGAGGCGCTGAACCGGTTGTCATACAAAATTTTTAGACAGCTAGCCGGTTGTCGATAGTGGTAGTGAATCGCGGTATTATTTTAAGTCCGTTTACATAAGTTCTCCGGACAAAGAATACATCCCGAATGTTGTATTTTTAAAGTAACACAAAAACAGATTTCCTTTTAAAGAACTATCCGGTGTTTAATAAATAAGCTATTTGTGATTTTTACCTCTCAGCTGTAAATAACGACGGAATCGTCTCTCGAAGTTACGAGTGATCGTCTCTTTGTTCAAGATATCTATTATTCAGTCAGTTTTATCTCTATTCTGAGAAGCTAGAGCTTTTAATTTGACCTGTCGCAGTCGGCGGGACATTTGACATTTCGGAATTGAGTATTATTTAGTTATTAATTAAGAATTTGACCTAGCAGCGGGTCAATTGAACAGGCTGAGAGAAACACTTGCAGCATCCATACTAATATTATAAATGCGAAAGTAACTCTGTCTGTCTGTCTGTCTGTCTGTCTGTCTGTCTGTCTGTCTGCTACTCAATCACGTCTAAACTACTGAACCAATTTGCATGAAATTTGGTATGGAGATATTTTGAAACCCGAGAAAGGACATAGGCTACTTTTTACCCCGGGAAAATGACGCATTTCCCGGGAAAATTCAGAAAATTCAACGAAGTCGCGAAAAATCAATATTATAATGACATTGAATTAACAAAATTCCGTTGCCATGGCAACTGTTTTAATGGCGGATATGTCTTAGCGCGACTTCGATAAACTAAGAGATATAAATAATTTTGAGAATATTTTTCGTGAAAAAAAAGCATATTTTATATCATCACGCTACGACCAATAGGAGCAGAGTAGGTAACAGTAAAAAGTGTTACAAAAACATGGAAAATTCTGACCCATTCTCTCTTATGTGACGCAAGCGAAGTTGCGCGGGTCAGCTAGTTTAATATAAAATACAAAAGCAGTAGGTACTTATCGTGACAAATAATACTAATTCTTTGTGCTGATCTTTAGACATACAGAAGTTAATTGAAATTATTAGGTGAAAATCCAGAAATTTAGAGTTTTCCTGAAAAGTTTATAAGATTTTTATTTAACAATAGATTACTTCATAGGCAGCAGTTCTATATTGACTTAAAAACCATATTTGTAATGTATCCGTATCCTACGTTGTTACGTTGTTCCTCGTTACACTTGCGCAGGAAGTCTAGTTGGCTAGATTTTAGTTTAAAAAAACAATAGAAATATTTCAGCCAAATACGTTAGTTTCATAAAGTTCGCCTGAATAGAACATTTATTAGACAGAAGACAATGTTATTTGGTAAAAGACGGAGGACTCGAATGATAGAAGATTAGGTCACGGTGACTTATGAGTTTTTTTATAAGCGGCAATTTATTATCAAACGTTTTATTGAATGTTCCCGAAACTGTGTTTTCAGTCATTTTAACCTGTCGATTGCACATGAAAATATCAACTTGCACTCTTAGAAATCCAAATTAAAGCGAATCGAATAGTCAAAAACAAAGGTAACGTTAACCCATATATTATAAACTACCTTTAGAACAGCCAGACCGCATTTTACGATTTTTGTCTCCATTCGGAATAACTTAATACCAAGGTATTTAATTTAATAGTAAGAACTAAAAATATTAAACATGTCGACGTCGTTTAATTTTTTAATACTATACATTATCTTTTTATTACTATGCAGTCGTATTAACCGTTTAGATTTTGAGTACAATATCCGCCATTAATTTATATTAGATAAGTGTGATATGCTCACCAGAAATCCACGTGCCATTCCATCGTACAGGCTCAAGGTCCTCCGTCAGTAAGTCTTGTATCCTCAACCTCCTTCCTTTGACCCTGGGCCCTTCATCAGGCGGCGTGAGCAGCACAACTGACGTCACGATCAGCGCCAGCACCGCCACTATCACCAGCAGAGCGATCAGGATCCCGCGCCAGTTGCGCTGGTTCGGACCACCGACCACCAACTTCTGAGAACAATTGAGACTTGATTAGATTTGTTGAAGATGATGTTTTGAGAAAGTTCAGATTACAGTTGAAATATGCTTTTGTTACTTTTAACATGTTAATACACCCACGTTACATATAAAAATAAGCCCTCTTCCTATAGCGGTAAGAAAAGACCGCCACTTGGTACTATCCTCAATAACTTCCCTTGCTTTATTCGCATCCATTCATCCAAATTTGTTTAATATATATTCCATGTAAATAACGTAATTAAAATGTCTACTGTAATTTTATTTGTGATTAGAAGTGTGGGCTTAGTGTGTATTACTATTTAGAAGAATTAATATACTCAACGTTTTTTTGCAACTTGAGCGAAATCTATAGGCTTATGATTGTTTGGTTAAGAGTTGTTTTAACTTTTTGACAGAATCATAACCTCTACACAAAAATAGAATTTATTTTCAAAACTATTCCGCTGACAAAAAACCCATAAAATGTTCCACAAAATTGCAAAAAACCCCACCACAGCTATCCATTGAAACCGAAACCCTTTAAAAATGTACCGCTACCAAAAAATAGCCGTTTTGATAAAAATCCGATACGTCATTCCGTGGTATTGATATCTTGAAAAGGGTTTTTTGTAGGCTCGCCCCGTTGTTATACAGCATGATAGATTAACTGTGTCCACTGTGAGGTGGGAAATATACAGGGTGATATAGAAATGCTTTGTGTTTTTGTGATAAGGAAAAGCTTGTTTGGCCGTTGTTAGAGGAAGATTGCTTTTCGTAGCAGAGATTAATTTTGTAGGTTCATTATTACATATTTTTTTAATGTTGATTTTATTTGTAGTGACCAAGTGGTTTCTCACTTTCCAGGTATATTAACGATTAAAGGGCTTTCCATGTTTATGATTTCCAACCCCAATTTCAGGATATAACAGAAAAATCTTTTCTATCTACTTGGTATTAAAAATTAGACATAAAAAACTGAAACAACCTAGTAATATATTATATGTATTCGTATAATATGAATCAATAAGGATTAATTCACATAAAGTTAGGACTTTGGTATCAATATTTGGGTCCATTGTTATTATACCAATGATTTTACAATTTATGAGCGCCATTATTTGCGCGTGGGTAATAAAATAAAGGGCTCTGAATAAATAATGGTTTGCTGTTAATTGAGTTATTTTCAGAATTTATGTTACATACGCGCTCAATAATATATTATATTGATTATTTAATCCTACCAGGGGGGTTCCACTCCGTAGAGTAGGTATGATCAAAATAAACAACAAAAATCCCGTAAAGAAGCTAAAAGATACTGTAGTGTTTATGGGTGCATGAACAAAGACAATACGGAATCGAAAATATCATAATAATATTATTATAATAAATATACATATAAATATCATTTATTAATATCGTCGGCGCAATCCACGGAATACGTATTAAAAAAGTGGCGGCGGCGGCCAATCGTTTGTTCTATTCGCTTCTTTGATTTTACCTATAGTAAAGTTATGTAGATACATATATTTATTTAATGGCCAGACAGCAATACAATTATAATTTTATTTTATAATGGTTAATGGGTTTTTCAGACACTATTAGGAACAGATTAACATGTTTTGAAGTATTGTATTTGCATAGGTACACACTGTTCTCTTTATTGATTTATTTTAATATTTATATCGACTAGTGATAACCCTGAGTTCCGGCGGTGAAACCGGAGACGCGCGGCGATACCCAATGGAGTATTCATGAACGCTCGCGCAGCGCGATAAGTTTCAATTTCGTGTGGCAGTCGTTAGTGTAGGTAATTTTTTATGCCTAAACTTCACTTTTGTTCAGAAGTGGACCTTCTGTACGGTAGTACTATTACGTATTCTGTGATCCTACTAATATTATTGAAGCCGTATGTAAAGATAAATATATGCTTGTTAATCTTTCACGGAAAATATTGAAGTGATTTTAATGATTAAGGTTACGTTTTATTTTAAATATTTTATTAAAATGTTGTTCATAAAATACAAATTTAACTGGTCATTGAAAGTAGATTGAAAGAATGTACGGGCTTCAAAGTTCTTAGTTAAGTTATAATCGCGTTTGACTTTGCCTTTATTCAGACAGATAAGTGTATTTCTATGTAAACTAGAAAAAAGCATGTGCCTATTTAGTGGTACAGTAATATATTAAATATTACGTAAAACGTTGGACGGCACCCAAATACTTTTAACATAAAAAATCGTAATTTACCACACTCATTATCTCTGATGACTACCAAAATTAAGAGCCGTATAAAATCCGCCATTAATTACGTTAAAACGTATCATATCCACATATTATTCTGTTGATTTTAAGAGGATATGGCGCGGATCGTTTTCCCGCCAAAATGGCGGCCATTACCGCGAGTTAGTGTTGTTCCCGCGATAACGTAGAGAGGCGTTTATTTAGTTTTACGGGCGGTCATAGACAATTTAGTTTAATGTCAGGTTAGGTTTTTATGCTATTGGCATTATTTTTTACCTGTTAGAGACTTTGACACTTTTATTTTTATAAAAATGTTAGATCAACTGCTCATCCTAATGTGTGCCGTATATAAATTATTCTCAGTTTTTAAATAAAGAAAGCATACATATGTATGTACGTAGTTTACGTTAATAAGCTTAATTTACAATCTATGCCGGTTTTCCTTGAAATTCTTCTTTCACTTGCCTTTATCAGGCCGAAACATATTTAATATTAGATTTTTTAAAACATTTTCATACGAAAATTTCATACGGAATTCAAAGTATCTCTATTGTCTTCTTAACTAATGCTGTAGAAATCAAAAGCAATAAAAATTGTGCACTTTGGCCCAAATTTGAGTATCTCTTTTCACAAAATGGTAACGTCGGTGTTGTTTTGTAGCATAAAAATATTAAAAATGTTCATACAATGTCTATCTAGATGTTGTATGAAATACGACTGCGACATACAACGTGCTATTTCAGATATTTTGACTTTTATCTGAACTATAAAAGTGTAGATACACAAAATATTTCGCTGAGTTTTTTGCCTATATTTCGTTATTATAAAAAATAGGTTTTGTCACATTTTTTTATATGGTATCAAAATTGGAATTATCGTCGTCATTATTTCCTTTTCCCTTTTTTTATTCTACTTGGACTCAAATCCATCCACTGAACTGCAGTATTTTTTTAAATTTAATAATTATATTGTTGATACACTGATTACAAAACAATTAAGTAAGTAAATTTTAATGTTTTTCTAGTTAAGATCCTTGAAAATTGATTTCTCAGAACCATTCGCACCGCGAAGATTCCAATCGCTGGCGCCCGTTTATATTAGGCCTCTGTTTTTTTTTTATATTGACGGAGGATAAATTTTCATACATTGATAAATGATTTTGCAACCAAATAAGAACTTCCATAAATAAAAACAATGATTACAAACATGAATTTAAACACAGAAATTTATTCACCTAGCTACATGTTCGTAAACGCTTCAGATACAAATCAGTTTTGTTTTTCGTCTTTTAAGACACATGGTGCCGAAACCCAATTACACATAGTAAGACATCACACACAATTTCCTTCACGTACTAGATAACACACATCTTGATTGCCTGACCTACAACTGTTAAGAACTCAGTTTATGTTCAACATAAACTTCAGTGATAACTCTCTTTCCTAAGGGAAATAGAAAAATGGCGGAATAAGCCTTTTCAATTAAAGTTTTCGGATTAAATCTAGTGAAGTAAGGTGGATTGTAACTTGTTTAATCTTTTACTTGTGAACTTTTAAGATAAGTGAGGTTAAGGACAGTTTTGCTTCAAGAAATAATGATATATTTTGTTGACTTTCATTTATGTGATGGTATAGCGTGGAGTTTATTATTTGAGTTTACCATTGTGCTGTCACAAAAGGCTATTTCTTATTCCCTATTACCATGTCCCGTACGCGGGTGGATCTACGCTTGGGACTACGGATAAAATTAAAATAATATCCCTGTAAAACGATTTAGATTGATGTCAAACTGTAAAAAATCATAGCAAACTTAGTCTTACGTAAAACGGGACATTATATCTTCTCATTTGAACATCAGGACATAGTTTCAGTAGCTACAAAAGAAGCCAACTTATATGAAATTTACTTAATTACTTCTATGGCAATAATAATGAGAAAAATAGTTTTGATAGACAAAATTGAATAGATTGATCACAGTTAAACAAATAAGTTAATGATTTGAAAAAATATTTCTTCAGTAAATATTTTTCCAAATATTCTCAAATCTAGATCGTGTGAGAAAACCCAGAATACAAAGTAAAGTATTTATGACGATGAAGTCATAAAATGAACTGTTTCTTTGAACGAATATATAGTTTTATACCAGTCATACAATTTATTTTATGTTTAGCTTACCTAAAGTAATAAAGCAAGATTTGTCGATAAACCTAGGAATATCGTAAAAAACTTACTATTACATCAAAATCACGCGTTTTCTCCAAAACGTTTTCGCTAAAGTATAATAAACAAGGTTTTTGTAATCATTACTTTTACATTATTGGGAAAAGATTTTCTTCGCATTTTACCATATTTCGATATCTCTCGATATTATATATGTTTTGGAATATATTTGTTGTGAAGGAAAGATCATTACTACACCCACATGTACTGGGTATCGTCAATTACTTTCTGGCACGAAAAGCGTAAATAAAATTATTTTGAAATAATATTCCGATGTTCTTAAGCAAAGGAGCTTTGAACCTCTTGTTTTCTATTTAACTTCGTACCTGTTAAATCTATCCGATTTTGTAGTATAAAAGTGCAGTACAGAATGTAGAAATGCACTCATTTCTTGCCGTTTAAAACGTTGGTCCCGTGTAATATGGAGACTATAGACAAATACCGGACTCCTTCCACAACTCTAGGCTACTATTGAGAATATTCTGATAGAAAATATAACAACCCAATCGCACTCTGTCTAACTCCTAAATCAAACTCGAAATCTGATCTCATTATATGCACTACCCTAATTACAGAGTCGGCTAGTTTGAACTATAACTGTAGGCTTACTCAAATTTTAAAAATCTAACTAGCGCATGATTGAACGTTGGTTTAAAGTGAAACTAATAGGATTGTTTGATGTACATTGTTTTCATTTTAAACCAGTGTTAGATCACGCGCTAGTTTGAAATTTAAAAGTACCATTAAACATTTGTTTGATCCAATCGAATTTGATTTTCGACTCGATACTGCCGGGAGCCTGCTGTTACTTTTATAGTGTACTAGTTTTATTCTACCAATTGGTCAATATGACTTGTTCCAACCATCCAATACTACTTTCACTTTTATTCTATAACCACGTGTATATCTATTGAATGAATCCGCAACAGTTTCCCAGTAATCCGCTGTAAGCCGATTAGTTGGTACAAAAATATTGGAGATCTGACCGCGAGATAAAGGTTTGTTGAAGACTTTTCACTTGCTTTTAGTAAGCTTTAACGTCTTGACTTAGACGGTTGAACAAATGCACATACCGATTGGAAGATGTTGGGAAAGTACGAGAATTATTTGTCTTTTACAGATCTTTTCTTTTAAGTATGGTTTATTGAGTACAGGCCTATTTGAATATATATAGAATATAGAAACTTTGTTTGATTAAGTTTGATAGACTAAATTTTTTCTACTTTGTATCATTGACTCCTACTTATATTATAAAGGCAAAAGTTTGTATCAATGGATGTAAATATGAATGTCTCGTTTCTTCACTTCTTTTTCATACAAAGAATGAGGGAAAAAAAATCACAGATATGGATTATAAACCGATTTTTTCCCGTAGAAGAAATCGCGGGCTGTACTTAGTTTCCTGATAACTACCGTGAATACACATAATATTTAGTACTCATAAACTACATTTGAGTAAATATATTCAGAAGTCAAGTTTATCGACCGTTCCGCCATATTACTATGGACCCTTAGGTCCCAATAGTGTCCCCAAAAGTGATATGGGTGAATACCATTGCGTATGACAATTTAATTTTACACAACATTATTGATGTAGGTCTGCCGTCCCTGTTGTATCGGACAAACGAAATATAGCAGTTTAATATTTTCGAATTGTCACGTACGTAGCTACTTGGAAACTTACTATTAAATAAAATGTTGGTACCCTAAATGTCTGTTGCATTTATTGGCTCTAATCAAAACAGTATTTTTAAAATAAGAAAATGAAAACATCGTGAACAAGATGGAATAAACCCAACATCAGCTAAAACTATTACAAGCGATTAAGTTCTTAAATTTAAAAAGTATTTAACAATGCACAAATAACACCAATTTTGGAAAATTTAATACAAAAAAGTACTTACAAAAAACTTTGAATTCGTAACAAAATCTAATATTCATTTAAAATTGCAACTTTATTACTGTGCGTATGTTTCATTGTACTTTAATATTCAGTAACAATCTAAAACATATAGAGTTAGAGAAATAAGCATAACTATCCAGCTGAGTGCTACAAAAAGTAGTTGTCTTTGAGAGAAATGCTTCGTACAAACTACAATGGGATTAAACGATGTAAATAGAGTAAATTCTATATCGCAACGTTGGTATAAGTAACACAAAACCCGCACTTAAACTGCCTTACTTGAACATGATACCATTTTAAATTTTGGAACTTAGAACGTTTATCCTTAGATCCAATTTAGAATATTATGACGTGTTGAAGAAAGATAAAAAACGAAATCCTACAAAATTTTAAGTAAGTAAATACATGTAAGACCTTTAATATAATATGCTGCAACTAGTACAATTGTCTCTGAATTACATTTTACATGTCACACGGGGAAAGAGTCTACAGAATAGAAAATCTATAAAAATAATAATGAATCACCGAAATGTATGTACGCGCATAACTTCTTAACAACTAATTAAACTATTTTTTTTTAAATCTTTATAACTGTCGGGACAACGTTTGACTGGAATTGAAGGGCAAAAAATTCCTACAGGAATGGAATCAACGGGAAAAAATTGCACTATATCCGGACGAAGTCGGGCCAGTCCTCTAGTATGAAATAAAAACGCCATCGTTTTCAAAATTCCACATTTTTTGAATACTTTAAAAATATTCCATCGAACATAGTTCTGTAACATTTCAAAGAGTAAAGTGTAAAGCCTAGTGCTGTACGCCCCAAAAATTCAGCTTTGATATAGTTCGTGGAAATTCCTGGAAGCAATATATACAGAGAGTACATGGAGACTGTGATGTATAGGCGAGTGTTAATCGGATTGAAACTGTACCAATTGATGGTACTTTTGAAAGGTGTTTTTGCAATAGTATTTAAAATAGTAAAGTAAATCTACTTAAATAAAGAAAAATGCACGAAGAGAATCGTTAGCCCGGATGTTTCCCAAAAATACACGAACGATTATTAAAAAGACCTTAGCAATAACTAAACTAATTATTTTGACAATAAGAGTCTACTTTCAATGTAATACAAACTAACTAAAATGCGAGTTATTTATCTTTGACGTTTTCAAAACACTAAACGGATTGTCATGAAATGTAGTTTTGTAAAATTTATTTCTTCTCTACAATAATAATGTCTATAGTAATACTAATATTAAAAAGCTGAAGAGTTTGTTTGTTTGAACGCGCTAATCTCAGGAACTGCTGGTCCGATTAGAAAAATTATATATTGTCACACTATGACCAATAGGAGCAAAGCATCAGTATGAAATTTTACAAAAACGGGGAAAATTTTAAGCTATTCTCTCTTCTGTGACGCAAGCGAAGTTGCGCGGGTCAGCTAGTGCTTAATATACGCGGAGGCGGAGCTCGTCATCTAGTTTAAATGATAATCGTGGACCTAAAGTGTCACAGTTAGTATAGCAGCATGGCATAAGTTTAGACTATAGGCAATATCTGTTCATTCAATGATCCATATAGATTAGACTAGGCACTATCAATATATTATATCTATGTTAATCACAACTAACCAAACATAAATTATTTACATTAAAGGCCCAATAAATTCAACTCCAAAACTGAACCCTGTACGAATTCAGCAACGTCACGTCTCCGCAATAACGGGTCGGCATGAATGTAAAATGATCAATGGGCCGTGACGAGGTGCCCACGTAGAAGGTCTCGCATTAGGCGATAGATTCAGGATAATAGGCGTAATCTGTTACTAGGGCTCAGGTGTTGATGTGTATGTTAATGATTTAGAACTGATTACGGCAACTTAGCTAAATCAAAACTATCCACGTTTTGATTTAACGGTCTTATGTTGAAAGGAACAAAAGCACTGTTGTTATTTAATTTTTTTTATTTCACATTAAAATTTGGTTAATATCGAAGTTATTCATGACTTAAAAAACATAATATCCTCTTTGTAACCTGTCGAGATTGACTGACTACAGACAAAGAAATAAAGTAAAACCGGCAGAATTATTTTCAAATAGTGCTCGAAAAAGTAGCATATTTTAAGAGTATTATACTTTCTTCTAATTGAGATACTATTATTTTTATGCAGTAATCTACATGACTTAGCTGACTTTTATTTATTTAAGTAACATGGATGACTTACAGCTTTAATTAAAATCGGAAGAGCCATTTCAGCGTAAAAACCTAACAAAGAAACCAACAAACAAGTACGAATTACACAAAGTTGCAAAACACAAAACCACTATAATAAAAAATTACATCATTTATATATTATACCTAAAAACGATCACTGTAAAACTGTCGAAAATCACTCCCAATTTTCAAAAGGTAGTGGTGAAAGATAACCGAGTAATGAAGTGACATCGAAGACGCCACTTGTTAGGATAACGCGCCATTACCGAGCCGAGTGGCCATTACACCCCACTCTGTTACCGGCTATTAAAACTCACGGTTTTCGTGTCACGTGGATATTTTTATGGAAAGGTTTAGTTTTTTGGGACAACCTCCACTGTTTCTTTTAACACTTTTACCGTTTAGGTCAAAACTAGTGATACTTTACGATATTGTTTTACACCACAAACAAGCCGTGCCAACTTTATGGGCAATGGTATGGCAATGGTATCTTCTCCTCATAATTTCAGGGAAAATCAGGGAAAAAAAGGTGATCGACGGTTCGAACTCGAGGTAACACACCAATGACTTTTCGAAGTTATGTGTGTATTAAACATAATTATCACTTGCTCTAACGGTGAAGGAAAACATCGTGATGAAACCTTGCATGTCTAAAAATTTATTTAATACGTTAATTGGGGGATTGCAAACTCCTCAACCCGTACTTGGCCAGCGTGGTGGACTAAGCCTAATCCCTCCCTTTTTTGCAAGTAGACCCTGGCCGTGCAGTGGGACAGTGACGGGCTAAAAAAATTGCGTTTATCTAATAATTTTTTTTCTACATTACCTATTTTACACGTAGATTACATCTAATATATAAAATTCTCGCGTCACAGTTTTCGTTGCCATACTCCTACAAAACGGCTTGACCGATTTTGATGAAATTTTGTGAGCATATTGAGTAGGTCTGAGAATCGGCCAACATCTATTTTTCATATCCCTAAGTGACCATTTTTTTTATTTATATGGCAAAACAACGTTTGCTGGGTCAGCTAGTATAATACACATACACTCAGCGGCAGAAAAAGTGGCCCAAAGCAAAACTACGATAAAACTTTTTAGAATATCAATATATGGTTACTATTTTGGCTATAACTATTAGTTAAACAGTTTATACACAAGTTTAGTTACAATTTACACTAAATAGTCGTAATTTTTAATCAAAAATGGGAAAAATGAAAAAATACAGCTTTTGTCGAAATCGCTTACTGAAAGTTTTTGCAAAAACCTAATTCTGCACCAAAGAAAAAATCTAGTTTATACCGCGTGTTACCTCCTCTAGCATTTATGGTGACCTGCATGCATTCTGGCATGCTTTGGAGGATGTTTTAATTAATTCTTGAAGAACTTTATCCCACACTCTGACTAGAGCGGTTCTTCGCTCACCAAGTGATTCTGGTGGGTTGGGCAGTGCGCATACACTGTTTTTTAGCATGTGCCAGACATGTTCTATGGGGTTGATGTCTGGACTGTGAGCAGGCTAAGCCAGTTTTTGAATCCCGATATCAGCAAGGTGCGATTCCACAACGCGGGCGCTATGAGCGCGCGCATTAAACTGCATTAGAGTTAATCCTCCCGACCAATGAAATCCATAAATGGTACAACATGGTCTTGGAAGATTTCTTCAATGTACCCGGCTGCTGTTAGGCGCTGATCTACGATGACAAGCTCCGTACGTGCCTCCAAACATACACCTCTCCATACCATAACAGACCTACCTTTGTAACTGACCGTCTGACGTGTTGTGTTGGGAAAAAACCGTCCTTAATGGCGTCTTTACACTCTCTCACGACCATTTGGTGCTCTTAATGCTAGTCAGCACTCATCGGTTAACAAGAACTTGCTCCATTGGTCGATAGCCAATTCACATGTTTACGAGCAAATCGTAATCGCGCAACTCGATGGTGTCTCTCGAGTTCTGGTACTCGGGTTGGTCTTCCTGCCTGTAAATTACGTTCTTTTATCCTTCGCCTCATGTTCCGTTCACTAAGAATGACTCCGCGTGCCGCTTGAAGCCTCTAGTGAATCTCAAACGCTGTCAGAAAGCGGTTTCTCAGCACCTCGAGGTTAACAAATCGGTCATCTCTTGCGGATGTACATCGTGTTCGTCCAATTCCTAGTCGCCGCGTGTAGAGACCAGTCTCACGATACCTCCTAATCGCAGACCTTAAAGTGGTACGCGATAAATTAAAAAATGCAGCCACCTCTCAATGGTAATGGCCCTGAACGGACAACAAGACCACCTAAGCCACTTGTTCAGCAGTAAGTGGCATCTTCAAATCTTTTCTAAAATCTAAATAGACCAATAAAAATCATAAAGAAAATCGTTTCCGTGCAGCAATATTTCAAAATACAGAATTCAACTGACCTCTCGAATCAACACTGAATTCAGTTCTAACACACATTGTTAGAAAAAGTCATCCGTCACTTAAATTAATCTGAAATTCAACACTTTATAACACTAAACAGATCACTTCGCAACTACTTACAACAATATATCTTTCATATATTGCTTAATTTGTTTACAAATTCACGATAAGCGCTTGGGCCACTTTTTCTGCCGTTGAGTGTATGTATGTACATAGCTAAATCTGCAACCATGTAACAGCCTACAGGCTACAGGTAGTGCGAGCAATTTAGCCGATAATCGTCGTTGGCGGTTGTAATCGGATCGATGGCGTTACACGACACCTGTTCACTGTACAACGTGTTGGACAGCTTGTGTGTTGTGCAGGTTGGATGGATCGTAAAACGGGTAATTGCTTTGTGTGATGGCATTTTGTAATATGTATGTAGTAACTAAACCTTGTGCCAGCGGTTCTGTTCGTGTATTAATTGATTCTTAAAAAATAGCGTAGCCTGTGTTGTATGCAACCCAGAAGGCCTTTGACATAGCTTAACAACTGTTGTCTTAATAGACAACCATCGGGACCGACTTTAAACGGGTCCACGGAGACACTCAGTTCAAGTACCACTTTGCGGCCTCCCATCTATGCAATAAACGCGCCATGGGTTACTTAATCCATAGATCATTTACTGACCAGACAGTGTAATTGGCTATGAACGCTTCAGTTACTTAGGTGAAAACATTTCATACTGCTGAAAATAGTGTCAACAACGCATTTACCTATAATACGCTAATGCACTGACAAGTAGGAAAAACAATCTGTTCTATCTGATACGACAGCCCTCAAAGCTTAAACCTCAGTATACAATTAATCTTAGCATCTTTGCATACACCATCGTTTAACAAAATAAGAAAACACCTAGCAAATACAAATTCAATTTCAGTCCAAATTCACCAAAGACTTATAAAACACTAAAACCTCTTGTTAGTCGCGATCACATAAACCTTTAGCGACACCTAACTGTATTACCTTTGTCAATAAGCACGAAACTTCCAACTATCGGCGACTCGATGTGCCATCGTAAAGGAAACGGGCGCGGGCCATTTGCTAAACTGCCAAAGTATCGCTGTTGATATAAACATTGGTGGTGAAGTGAAAACATCCTCAGTCGACTGTCGCCCTGGTAGTTTCGTGGTAGATTTTAATGGGCGTTTATTTTACAAATAGATAAGAAGTTAATTCAATGTTGTATTTTTTTATTATGCTAGCGGACTGGCCTGACTTCGTCCAGGTATAGTATATTTTTATCCCGTAGGAATGCAATATTTAGTTTAGTTAATATGTGAAGAAATTATTAAAATATCATATTTTATTTCATTCTATTTGGATAACAAACATCGGCCGCTTAAAGTCATGATTAAGTATTTTTTCAAGACAAACTTATTGATTGAATTTAATTGCCAACTAAAAAGAATATTCTTCGATTACTGTAGGAAAGTTTTGAAACAATATACTGCCATTTTGAACAAAGCAATACATTTTTACAAATCAAATTATATAAAAGCGATTTTCTCATTTTCTAAATTACTATGCGGTAACAATTTCATCACTGCATTCGCAATATATTATAGACGTTAGTTTAATTTATAGTTCAATAGAAGTACGGAAACACTCGGTATTTGGCAGTTTGGCAGAACTAAACACCACTTGGCTAGCTTACCGCAGTAATATCGATGTTGACACAAACATTTGCAGCCAGTTGAAAACATCCTGCTGTTACTAGTTTCCTAGTACACTAAGAAGAGTTTATAGGTAGATGTGACATTATATAAAAAGTTTGACTTAATTATATGTCTATCTAATATATAAAATTCTCGCGTCACAGTTTTCGTTGCCATACTCCTCCGAAACGGCTTGACCGATTTTGATGAAATTTTTTGTGCTTATCCGGTATCTATGAGAATAGGCCAACATCTATTTTTCATATCTCTAAGCGACACATTTTTTTTATTTATATGGCAAAACAATGTTGGCCAGCTCAGCTAGTTGCTTACATAAATTTTTGCTAAAAAATATTTGATGGTCTCCATGGCGCAGGAGTTAAGTTGGTCGCTTCGCCATTACCAGTGAATCGGAAGTTGTATTGGATTCGACTCCTAAGAAGCAAGCAAAGCAAGAAAAGCAAGAATAACTCTGTGAGGGGGAAGTGTCTTTAAAAAAACAGCCTAAAAAGACTATAAATAATAATGAAAAACTTTATTCTATTTGAATGAACAATCAAAAGGCGGTATTATTCATCTTTTAAACCTTCAGTGCAATTTATAGTCCAGAAGGTCAGTCTCATTCATTCAGCTTTTGATATGAGAATATTTTTATCGTTGATACTTACGTAAGAGCCAGCTTGAACCACGTCCTAACTGACAAATGAGGGATCTAAGGATTTGCATGATGCGAGCACGTGACGTCACTAAAAATATCAACCAGATTTTATGATAAAAGTGACTGAATGACTTTCTTTCTTACGTCTATTACTTATGAAGCTTCTATGTTTTATAGTTTGCTACTATTGGTATCTTTAACTCAACATGATTTAAAGTTGTCCGGAATTGATGCGATCGTGTCTGGCTTGACGTTTCGGCGCAAGTGACAATAGCTGTGGTCGTAGGACGTTTCAATAGACGGGGACAATGTGATCAGCACTCATATACACTATCGCTCAAACTAATATAATTATATGCTGTTTCTATAGTAGTATAATTTGATATTTTTCCCGAAATTGATAGCATTGACAAAAGTTATCCAGATCATCTTTTGGTAAAACTAATGTAAGTATAAAAGTCGCACAGCTTTCGGGAAAACGTATTTTAAAAACCCATCCACAACTGCCTTCGCTATTTTAGGCAAAATGTCTTTAATTGTCGCGTCTACACTCCTTCATCTCCATAGTCACACGTGCAACAAACATCACGTTTGTAAGCTACCAGCATCTGTGTATAGTACCGGTACTGAGCAGTGTACAATAAGATGTGGACTCTTCTACTGGTAGTGTGTGCGAGCGGCGTCGGAGCCAAGCTGGATGAAGATGAGCCTCAAGAAGATGCCTTTGATTTCTCTGGTACGTAGATTTTGAGAAGATTTAGACACATTTCTATTACCTTTATACATATTCAACAAGAGTCTGGTGTATGATTCAGGTCAATATTAGCAAAGGCACATTTTTCTTTCGTTCGATACTTAGTAGGAGTCTGTTATATAATTCAGGTCTATATTAGCGGAGTCATTTTAAGCTTGTTTCTTTTATGATAAAGATAGTGTGGTACCTTTTTGTAGAAGGCACATCTAAAGTTACTATAAAGACAGTGAAATATTTAGTTAAAAAAAAATGGTCTTGGTATTTTTTTTTAATCTAAGTGTTCGTTTATTTTTTTTATTTTTAAAACATATAAAACCTTGAAACAACAAGCCTTTTTTAAATGTTAGTATATAATAATTTAATCCCTTTTGAACATGATTTAAGAGCGGAATACACTTGGATTTTTCTTCTTTTACTTGAAAAGATTCTAAAGAACCACTATATACAAGATACGATATTGAATCTGCATTCCAGCGATACTATTCATATTGCAACGTTCAAAAAGCAATTTTGCTACCACAACTTTTGAAGCAAAGAGCAAAAATCCCAATTCAATAACTATCTCTTTCCAATCTCTTTAGAAAGAGCAAGAGAGCATGCTATTATACTCTTTGAATAGAAGTTTTGAACAAACCGCTTGTGAGTTTAGACCGGGAATAACGTTGTTGATTAATTCACTACAAAACTTTGAACTGCTAGTTAACTGTTTGTCATTCCAATAACTTGTACAAACGATAGTGCCTTAACTTTGGTATATTTTATCGAAAAGGTACCTAGGTCTAACCTCTCTCCCTCGTTTGGGAAGAAACCCTTGTCTTGCAGTAGGACAGTAGTGGGTTAAAAAAACGCTGTCATTTTTTTTAATCTATACTAATATTATAAAGCTGAAGAGTTTGTTTGATTGTTTGTTTGAACGCGCTAATCTCAGGAATTACTGGTCCGATTTGAAAAAAATCTTTCAGTGTTAGATAGTCCATTTATCGAGGAAGGTTATAGGCTATAAATCATCACGCTACTACCAATAGTAACAGAGTACCAGTGAAAAATGTTACAAAAACGGGGAAAATTTTGACCCATTCTTTCTTATGTGACGCAAGCGAAGTTGCGTGGGTCAGCTAGTAAAAGATAATTTTAACAAAAAGTAATAAAGTTAATAAAAATATCAACAACGAGAATAACAATTTTGACATCTGCTTTTAAATTCTATATCTTGAAAGAGTAACAGAACAAGGAATTACAAATGCTATATTAATAAAAAAAAAATGTCCAAATTTAATTATATTTATTTATTTTACAAATGCAACCTGATAATATTATACCTATATACTATAAATAATAATTTCGAATCTGATTCGGAATTCGAAATTAACCTGAGCAATATATAAAAAAAGTAACTCTAACATCTCGTTTAGCACGAGACTCAGCCAGGCATAATTATGTAACTGTATAATTTGCCGCGTGTTTGCCTAATATCGGTGGACTCACAATAACATGTTTTGTAAACCGCTCAAACATACAACACAAATATTAGTATCGACTGTTTTCATGCATTTTGAACTGCAGGAAAACGTGAAATTTGAGTCTACAATCATGATGACGATATCCGACCGATTTTGGCCATTGTGACCACATCAACTCCTAGTTGAATAGAAGCTGATGCGAGCGAAGATAGCTTATGTCGATAAAGAAAAGTAATACTGTATTATTTAAGGTCTAGTTTCACAGTTTATCTTTCTGATATTGATAGTTACCAGCACTTAAAAAGTCCGTCCCAGTAATTGTCAATTAAGACTGCAGTCGTTAAGCCACACCAAAGGTCTTTGAACGGCTTGAACAACTTTGACACTAGGATGACCACTAACCATACGATTTAAGAATGTGACTAACGCATAAGAGCTACGAAATATTTACTCTGAACTCAGTTTTTTAATAAGAGATTGCCTCCATGGCTTCGGGTTTGGTTATGCTTTGTGTCTGTTGTTTGTATGTTTGTAAAAGTCCCGGCGGCACAAGAGCAATGCTTAGTGAGTTGCCTTTAAAAAAAAGCAAAAGAGTTGCATCACAGTTTTAATACATAACAACTTTTGTCTGACCACATCAAGCAAAAATATCTTCAATATAGAAAATATTGTTATCAACCATTACCTTATTTTCGTAAAGTTTCTACATAACTTCGGTAAAAGTATGGCGTAAATAACATACTAATAATATCAAAAGGAAAGTTTTGTTTATTAGTTCGTGTCGCTGAAGTTCGTGGAAATGTTCCTGAATTTCAGTTTGATCTAGTCGTTGACCTTATTAATATTATAAATTGTTACTTTGTTGTGGTATTGTCTGTTCTTGTGGTCGGTATAATATGTTTTGCGTTTTGGCGTTTCAGGAACTAACTTATAATAAAACCTGGACTGCGAGATGCAAAGCATTGACAGACATACGGAATTACACAATTTAGTTTACAATCGCACGATTTAATACATTTGGTATTGTTACTGCTTTCTGCCTACCCCCAATGGAAAAAGGCGGTTTAATGATGTTTGTATGGCACTCTAGAGTAGTGAGAGCTAGAAACTTACAATAACTTTAAAAAAGTAGTTCTTAATGAATACGCAAACGGCGTCGTCATACAGGATGCTCTCGATAGTTACTTGGTTGTCGATAGTCGATAATGGATAGTGTTAGTAAATGCCTCTACAGGTTGCACTATAAAGTACGAGTTGGTAGATTATTTCCCAATGTCGGGTGATAATTTGTTAATCAGGCATGGTAAAAAAAAAACACCATTTTATACTGAGGTAGTTTCGAATAGGTTACCTGACACAAAATTGCTAGGCAGTTTCTTAAAACCCACGCTAGAGTTATTATAATCTGGGGAAAAGTGAGTACGTCGTGTAAGATAATGACAAAGATTATTTTAGCAGTGGGTTATGTTATTAAAATGATGATGACAATTAAGAGATAAATGGTCTATGTGTACAAGGCTCTATATACTAAAATTATAGGCCATGTGGCTTTATGTCTATTTTTACGCTTAGCTTATATGTTATATGTATAATACACATCTTTACTATTTATATTTATGAATTTTGATTCGGGTAAATATAATGATGGAAGGATTTGACTTGTTTTATGATTTTTCAAATTCCTATATTGACGAATTTTGAATGGAAAAAAGAAGTTTAAGCGAACTGCGACTACTGGCTACTTTTCAATTACAAAAAACCCATTGAACGCTAGTGAACCCCAAAAAATATCCTCTATAAAAATAACTAATTACTTTTTAATTTTTAAAGCAAAACAGATTAAAGTTTTTAAATCCTTTTGATGGAAGTCAGCTGTCTATCGTGTCCAGATGTAGCCATCAATCAAAAATATCCTTTAACTTGTAATGAACAAAGTTACCTAATACTAAAACTTGTCAAAGTTTTTGAAGGAAAGTATCGGTTTACTCATCAAATATTATGATTGACAGCCTCTTAAGATAACACTAATATTGTTATTACACCCATACCTATTTTGTTTACACCTTGTATATACGAAAGTTTGGAGTTTACGTTTGTTACGCTTTCAAGCGAAAGCTACAGAAGTGATTTTGATGACATTTTACACGATAGTTTATGAGTTGTATAAGCTTTAAATAATACTTTTTTATTTGAAAATTCCTGCTATTCTTCTGTCTTAAAGTGCCTTAAATTAAAACAAGCGAAATGTCAATTCACGTTACGATTTGTTTTCAAATTATTCAATACGCTATAAATAGCTATTTTTTGTTGAACTAATTGAGTCTTTTTAAAAACCTTAACCCTACAAAAAAACTTTTGTATAACATCACCTAGAATCCTATTTACTGAACCAGTTTCACAAAAAGCTTTATTTACCAAAAGTATATAAAATTCCCGAAAACATAGAAACAGAAAAGTTATATTATATATCATTCCCAAAAAAATATTCGGACGATTCACCCAAAAATTGTGGTCAAACTTTTATTCCAACTTTGTTCGGCGAAAAATTCTCACAATTCGCCCACTTTTTACACCGAGTCATGAAACGTTCGCGGCATTTATCAAATGATACACCTCTCTGTATATTTTTGCTGTACTTTTGTTGCACACCTGCTGCTTTAAAGCCTTTATCTGTTAAATAACTAGAATATAGCACTATGTCTTTAATAAATGTGATTAAACAATAATCAGTACTTAGTTTCTGATCAATTCTAAAACAAGAGAATATGTGAAAAGCTTCCTTTTTAACCTCCGACGCAAAAAGAGGGGTGTTATAAGTTTGACGTGTCTGTCTATGTATCTGTCTATCTGTGGCATCATATCTCCCGAACGGATGCAGTGATTTCAATTTAGTTTTTATTATACTAATTAATAGGTAGTCTAGAACGTGTTGTGGTATTATATGTAAACACAGGAACCAACATTCCCATGTTTAAAATATGATGACTTGTGGCAACTGAACTGAATCCACATCTCCTTCGTAGTTAGATGACCACCTCAATCACGCTACTACATACATACATACATAAAATCACGCCTTCTTCTCATAGGGGTAGGCAGAACCAGAGAATGCCACTTAATGCGATCCTTACATACATCCTTTGATTCACATCATATATTCATTTCAATCACATCCATACCTCTTGTAATCTACGATTTGCTATCAAATTAACAACTCAACTATACAATTCCTATCTGTATTCCAATCAATAGTTACTAGGTACCTTTGTAAAGCGGTTTGTTTTATCAAATCAAAGGCTTTGCTTGTCCAAAGTATGAGCTAACGGTAACCGGATGAACGGGAAAGTTTGGACGTCGATCGATTAATATAACCCGAGATGAATCTGTTGGTTAGTTTTAGTTACATTGTTGTATAGTGTATAGGAATTATGGAGATTATGCTGCAGTATTTTGTGGGATACTGATGCATTTCTGTGGGTATATTGTTAGCCTGCTTAATGAAAGATTTTTTTCCAATTTAGGTTCGAAAATGTTACTCGTAGAGTTTAAAGTTCTTACTGCTTTTAAAAAAATATTATTATTTATTAAGTAATGTGTTCGTCTCTTTTTTATTTTATTTGAATTACCACACGTTTTGGCTGGTAAATAATAGTTTTGCCATGAAACGTTTTTGCATTAAGTTCGTAGTCCAATACCTAACTATAATTTTACCTAATATTAGAATATTAGTCCTTACGAATAATTATAGTTCTTAGAGAATAATAGTCCTTACAGATCGGTATTATATTTATTATATTAGATATCGTTTAGAGATTACTAACAAGATATCTCAAAGTACTATTAATAAGAGAACTTTACCAATTCGTTCATATTTTATTAGGCACTCCATATTCCCTATTACGTATAACATTTTCGTATAAAACATATATTATTCTAATTCTGTTCAATAAATCAACTAGAATACCTGCTGTCTTTCATTACCTAAGGAAGTAGTCACTTTCAAACAATTTTATGCCTTATTTCCATTTAACATAGGGGTAGATTTCCTATGATAATATTGAATAGTCACAGATGTTAGGAATACCAATATTGGTTTCGTATAATGTCATTTCTGGTTGCCATGTCGAAATTCTTGGTCAAAATTATTGTATTTAAGAAATATACAGCTTAAGAGATTGTATTAGAGTTGCTTATTGATTGCATTTTGTTAGTGTTGACTAGCCAGAATATTAAAGATGGACAAAATGCTGCCCGTTGTGCATTGTACAGTTACTGTTTTTGTGAGGTTTTTTATTCAGTCATCATCTTTTTAAAATGAACTTTTCTTTCTAACATAATTACCAAGTAAATTCTAGTTATTATTGGAGTAACATAAAATACATTTTAGGTCTCAGATTTTCTACTTGTCGCGACTATCGGGAACCCGGCTAGCTGTCTGGAAATTTTGTATGAGATAGATTTTCATATAAAATTTCGCGCCTCTAATGGGCGCCATAGTAATTTTTTGTTTTGCATTTTAAATATCAAATTCTCGATATCTACTATCGATCGCTACAAGACACGGAAGTAAAGCTTGCAAACAGTGACAAACTTCTTCTAAGTCTTTGTATGACATGACTTTGATTCGTTTACTGCCAATACTCTCTTTACCATAGTTTGTCACGCATTGTTTTTATATACTACTTTATATATTACTTTTATATACTACGTTGTTTGGACATAAGGAAACGCTATCATATCGAATATAGAAAATATTTCACCATGACATGCAATCAAAATAAATCATGCACTGTACAACACTGTGTCGTGTGTGTGTTTTCAGTCAATAAATCTGTAACATAGAACATGACATAGTGGCATAGTTGGAAAACAGTGGTTTGAACGATAACCATAAGTTATAAGTTAGAATAAAGCCGTATGTTTTGATTTTGGTGAACATGTATCACGTTTTATGTATATGGATGTTATTAGCTGCTTTTGTATGTAAAATATTTTGAATTAATGCGATGTCATCACTCCGAGGATATATTGGTATTTTACTCCGTCTAGATACAAAAAAGAATCAGTAACTGACTCTCCCTCTATTGTGCAAGAGTCGATTACCAAGCTTAATGCGGATTTATAACTTCAAGAGATGATTTCAGGAACTCTTAGGGATTTAAGCTCCTTCATATAAGATATAGTCACTTTTAAAAATTGATGTTGTTAATCTGATGTCCAAGGGCAAGTAATTGTCGTATACATACGTTACCAAAGTCTGGACCACTGTTGAGTATATAATGACAACAAGGAAAATCTAATTGCACTTTGGTCGACCTGGGAATCGACCCTGCGACCTCTTTGCATACACTAATGTTCAAACTATAGTGACTTCTATAACACTATATATTTATTTCTCTAGCTGGTGACGACAACGACGACAGCACGGAGCGTATCGGCGCGACCATCACACAAGTAGTCCAGCACCCATACGCCGCGTCCCTGATGATGAATGACTCCTACATCTGCAGCGCCATCATACTCAACAACTACTGGCTGCTGACCCTGTCCAAATGCTTCGAGAGTATACAAGCGTGAGTATCACCTCTTTGGATTTATGCGAGCCTGGTACCTTTCTACCATTTAAGTCAGGAGAGTCCATAATTTTTTGGTGCTTTCAACCATGTGTTTTTTTGCGATTAACTAGATTTTCAGTTGCTTTAAACTTCCTATGGTTAATAGCAGAATTGCAAAGTTTTCTCGAAAAATGTTAAAAATAAGACAGAAGAGTCACATATTATTATCGTCGGTTCCTGATATCAAGAATGTCGTTTGTTGGAGTATTATTACTATATACATAGAAATATGCACCTAAAGGATAGTCACTATGTAAGATAAAATAATTTAGCTGTAATAGTTGGCCTGACGAAAACCTGTTGCGATTGTTCTTTCTTAAGCTTCTTAACTATGGATTTAAGTTACGTAACCCCAACATAACGCGATTGATATCGTTATATTACACTCCTGATTTCCAATCAATACAACAATTAATTACTATAAATACTAACGAAGTATTTATAACAGTATAATTACGACATTGTTTGTATAAAGGGTGATTATGACAGACTAGCTGACCCGCGCAACTTCGCTTGCGTCACTTAAGAGAGACTGGATCAAAATTTTCCCCGTTTTTATAACATTTTTCGTTACTACTCCGCTCCTAATAGCCGTAGCGTGATGTTATATAGCCTATAGCCTTCCTCGATAAATGGGCTATATAACACTGAAAGAATTTTTCAAATCGGACCAGTAGTTCCTGAAATTAGCGCGTTCAAACAAACAAACAAACAAACTCTTCAGCTTTATAATATTAGTATAGATAATATCGGTTACACACAAATAACATGTTATTACTTAGTGTATGCTTACGTTGCTCGTTACACAGTTGCCTTTGATAATTTCGTAATATTTTCTAATGTTATGTAATATTTAATGGTAAAGAAAGGTAAAGAAGTTTGGTATTACTTTACTAAAACTTTTACAAAGTATTAATGTCATACTTTAATTACTTTACAAAGGTATGTGGGTAATGTGTCCAGTTGCTCTCACCGGTGTGTAAACAAACGTAAATGTCTGATGGTTAAGCAGCCCTTGGTGCGGTCATTCCATAGATGGATGGCCGTGGTATTTGGACTGTGCTTCAGAGGGCAACGTAATAAGTCAGTTTATGTCGATACCCTTTCGGGCGGCTTGAACAGCTCTGACACTAGGTTATCCGCTAACTATACGATTAATTAACAATTTAGAAGTAATTTTTTATCACTGGTTCTAGGAATAGGAAGATAAATATCCTACATTTTTAACACTCGTGTAAGTTTTTCGACTGTTCTCGAAGGAATGCGAAGTTCTTACTCGCACGTGGCCACCGCAAGCGTGATAAACGCAAACGACCTTTCGTTTTAAAGAGTAGAGTCGCGTAATGCATTGCAAACAGTTGAGCTGAACTTAATTACAGCTGTGTAATAAGGTTTTAACACGATATCAATAGATAATATAATGACGGCGAAGCATGAGTGGCGCATTGGTTAATGTGGTCGCCATGCCATTAAGACTACGTCGGGAGGTCATGTGTTCGATTCTGAGATTGATATAGCATTGTTTGCGATACATAGAAAAAAATATAACAATATTTCACTCCTTTCAGAAAATTTTCTCTTAGCACTCCTGTTCATTTCTAAGGAATCTTCATACTAAATTACAACATTTTATGCACAGCAGTTTTGGCTGTGCGTCTTCTATTAGTCAACCAGTCAGTCACTTAGCAACGGAAGAGTTTTATATATTTATTTTCTTAGTATCAACATACATAGATCTATCTATTTTTTAACATTATATATCTTTCCTAGTATTGACTATACATACATAAATACATGAGGATATGTAAGAACCACAAGTAATCCTACAGATAATTAATGAAATTCATACCATAGACACAAACATGGCTATTAACGCGTTTATCTGTGCTGTTAATTCGCAAATAAATGATACTGTTTACGTAAAATTAAGTCGACATTACGAATCCTTCGTTCTGTAAATATTCACCATAGTGCTATCTTACTCGCACGTCAAGTTTACAGTAGGAGTGAAAGAGACGGCTGTATTTACACAAGCTGTGTCAAGTTACGCATTGCGAACCGATTTGAGTCGACTATTGCTTTTATGTGATAAGCAGAAATGTTTACAAATATTGGTATGTTTGTTCTTTTTCACGTTAATTGTAATTTTTATTGAAAGGATTATACGGGAAATTGTTGTTTAAGTGTCGTTATTATACACATAAGAGTCAGACTTTAAATATTCGAATTAATTGTTATTATGTTTATACAACTTCACGTTTGGCGCAGTGGTTAACGTGGTTACCTCGCCTTAAAAACCAGGTTCTAGGTCCGTTGTGTCCTTACAGGTTCGAATCCCGACTACGAGTATCCGTTCTGCGTCTGGATGTAAATTTATCTATATGAAAATGTAGAAAAGTATGAGAAGTTTCACACAGTTGTCTGGTTACAGTACAAACTTTGTTTAGTTGTAATCAGATGACTATTTTTGAGTTGTCCAAATATATTTGTACTAGCTGACCCGCGCAACTTCGCAAGCGTCACATAAGAGAATCATAATTTTCCCCGTTTTTGTAACATTTTCACTGGTACTCTGTACCTATTGGTCGTAGCGTGATGATATATAGCCTATAGCCTTCCTCGATAAATGGGCTATCTAACACTGAAAGAATTTTTCAAATCGAACCAGTAGTTCCCGAGATTAGGGCGTTCAAACAAACAAACAAGCAAACAAACTCTTCAGCTTTATAATATTAGTATAGATATGAAAATTTAGAAAAGTATACGAAGAATAAGTAGTAGAAGTACGTACCCATGTAAGTTTCACACAGTTGTCTGGTTACAGTACAAACTTTGTTTAGTTGTAATCAGATGACTATGTTTGAGTTGTCCAAATATATTTGTATACTAGCTGACCCGCGCAACTTCGCTTGCGTCCAATAAGAGAGAATGGGTCAAATTTTTCCACGTTTTTGTAACATTAATTGCTGGTACTCTGCTCCTTTTGGTCGTAGCGTGATGATATATAGCCTATACCCTTTCTCGGGTATAAAAATAGCTCCATACCAAATTTCATGCAAATTGGTTCAGTAGTTTAGGCGTGATTGAGTAGCAGACAGACAGACAGACAGAGTTACTTTCGCATTTATAATATTAGTATGGATAATTACTATTTAATTTAAAATAATATTACATTATGGTATTCCTACACGTGTTTGAATTGTACAAAAATCTTTTACGAATCAGTATATTTATAGAATGTTATTTCTATAAAGGAAGAAAATGAAACGTGCATCAATCTTCCAAAATGGATAGCTCTCATCCATCAACGTTTAGAAATTTACATCCCACGGATACATTAAAAAACATTCAATTAATGTACATAAGTAATATTTATACCATGACTTTTTTACCTACATTCAAATTTATCATTTCTATTGAACATTTTTTTGTTTCTTGTTCCGAAGTATTCCTTTTTCAGCACCAATTGCAGCATGTATAGTTGTCTACATTCAGCACCTAAGCTGTAGAATATGAGAAAGAGTTTAGCTTCTCAAAAAATGGTCTTGAAAGGAAATCATTTCATTGTATTATTTAGAGATATTTTATTTGTCATTAATTCCTAATTTGAAGAAAACTTACGCATAGATAATTAAGTCGCGCTGCGTCCGTAAGGAATAGAAACCTATGTGGCAGTGCATAAGCCACTGTAAAAACTACAGTAACATTTAAAGCTCCTTTGATTGAGTTCCCCAAGTCATTGTTATACACGCGATAACAATGAGATTACAAATGAAGATCAATTTTGAGAACAAACAAGGGTTAGGTTATAGGTTTAATAAATTCTCAAAACCTTTTCCTTCTTAGATAATTCGTCAAATATTACTCCCCCCAAGTTTTTTGTTTTGCCCTTTTTATACAAGAGACTAAACAATGTAAAGAAATGTTTACATATTAATCGTACTTGCTGAATTTTATTTCTTGGAAGCCTACCAAAACGTTTGACTAACACACGAACACAACACACATACTCATATTCCAGTCTCTATAGGTCAATAACCTTTAAACAGAGGTATTTTATTCATCGTATAGCCTACTGTTAAAATTTGCCAGTCGCCCAACAGCCATTTTTGTGGCTTAACGACTGTTATCTTAATTGATAACAACCAGGAACGACTGTTAAAGTGCTCTCCAAAGCACTTTATAGTCACGTTTTACTCATATACCAGTAAGGGGCCACCCATCTAGGTGTTATCCGCGCTATAAGACACTTAACTCTTAGTTACGTGGCCACCTATCTACAAAATGTCCGTACTAAAGATTGCTTAGCCTTGTTAGTTTGTCGACCGGTGAGTATAACTATCCTAAAAAAGGAAAAATGCTTATAAATGTTATTATATTTCGCGTTAGATGAGTTTCTCGATAGATGTTTCGCTAATATTGTCGTGAAGCAAGCGTGAGGTCCCAACAATGACGAGGTATGAACCCTCTCCATACTGTGTATATTGTGCAAGAGATACCTATTTGTCGGAAAATATACATTGTAAGAAAGGTTGCAGTGATTTAAAAGACGTATTGAGTATTTTATAGAATACTAGCTGACCCGCGCAACTTCGCTTGCGTCACATAAGAGAGAATGGGTCAAAATTTTCCCCGTTTTTGTAAAATTTTGTACTCGTACTCTGGTACTCTCCTATTGGTCTGCTGATGATATATAGCCTATAGCCTTCCTCGATAAATGAACTATCTAACACTTAAAGAATTTTTCAAATCGGACCAGTTGTTCCTGAGCTTAGCTCGTTCAAACAAACAAACAACTACCTGAAATCATATTTGGTAGTTTAGAAGATTATCTATCATTCTCCTTTCTAAAACCTATACGCCTCAACAAAATCAGTTATTATCAACTAACAAAACATTTTCTCCACACTCACTCGCTTCTCAAAGATTTACGTCACACAATAAACCGGGCTAGTACCGCCAAAGCCTGACAATAATAGCCCTACAAGGCCACAAATCGGCCGGAAGGGTCTCTGGACAAATCTCATACGTATATATAGCACTGGGTACTGTGATAGTGGGTTATGGGAGTAGTAAATGGATAATGGCTTGAGGTAAACTTGGTGATATTATTTTGGATATATTTGACGGCAGTTTGGGCGTTTAGAACTGATTTTAGGTAATAGAATCCGTGTTGTGTGCGTTTTGATGTAGTTAGAAATTATTCTTGTTATTAAACTGTGGAATCTAATTTTATAATCAATTATCCGAACCTTTTTAAACAACCCCTTGCCTGTTTAAAATTCGATTTCAAGGTCTTTCTCAAGTTAACAGTCTTGCTCAAGATGTCATTATCAATTAAATATGTGCTTTGATATGCCACACATCAGAACTATTGACACTGCGCTGATGTATGAGATGATGATGAGAATTATATTAAACTTTTTTGGGAGAAACGAATTTAATATGGCATTAATAATGTATGCAAAACACGCCGAATTAAAATTATTTGGCTGTCAAAAATACTACGTAAAAATCTATATATAATTTAATAACTATCCCACGTACACAGCAAAAACACACAAAACACCACACACTATAATGCCATTATCATCAAGCAAACCACAGTCCCAAACTAGTGAACAAGTAAGGTAAAACGATACCGTCATGGGAAGGTAACCGCTAATGGGTGTAGCGACGGCTTATATTTATAGCGTATATAACTATAATGTAGTTAACAATAGAACCCAGCTAATTCGCTGAGGTATAGGGACGTTTGTGTTATGTATTGTGGAAGAAAGGAAGCTGGTGGAAGAAAAGGACTATTTAGAATGAGGAAATTATTATCAAAATCATTTATATATTATAACGCGAGGCGCCCATAGCCAGTAGCGCTCACCGGTCGGTAAACGATCTGTGGATTAAGCAACCCTTGGCGCGGTCATTCCATAGATGGGTTACCGCATAGTGGTATTTTTAGCTGGGCGTCTCCGTGCTTTGGAGGGCACGTAAAAAGTCGATCCCGGCTGTTGTCTACTAAGATCAGTCGTTAAGCCATGTCAAAGGCCTCTCGGGCGGCTTGAGCAACTTTGACACTAGGTTGACCAATAACCATACGACAAGAACAACATTATAATGCACAACGTTATCCGTCATTTATTGGTTAAAGATTGTGATATTGTGCGGTTTCGTTGCAAAGTAATTACGCTATGTGATTTTGCGATGACTTTGAGGTCAGTCAAGACACGTCAAGAAGATTTATTGTCATTTTACGATTGTGCAAAGAAAGCGTGTTGTTTAGGTACTTATTTGTACAATAGTAGTAAATAACAGGTAGGAGGTATGAAATTTGCTGTTATTTTATAATAAGAAAATAACATGTTACGACTTAAGACAGAAGGAAGAGAATAATTCAAGTAATAATAACAAAAAACTTTACGCTATAATAAGTGTCGACATTCTACTATACAATTATCGTTATTTTTAACCTAATTAAATATGTATATACTACCGATATTGTATACTGATTAACTATTAATGAAAAACTGTTGTTAACTAAGTAAATATGTTATTTTCAGTGACGTGTTAGCGTCGTACGTGACGCACAGAAACCTGGGCAACTTCACAATACGCGCCGGCAGTTCGTACAACAATAAAGGAGGTTCTGTCTATAAGGTACTACTTGTTATATATCTCATGTTTGAACTATGATATGTTCTAAAGACTTAAATAGTAATGAGGATACTTTTTAAATTGTACGTTGCGTATGTGTTGGGCATAATTTTGATAGAAAATCCTGTTTTCTTTCTAGTGGTTAAATCATTACTAGAGTCTAGTTAAGATTACGTATCCACGTAGCTAAGCTAGCTAAGTGCTATTCTGTATTATTTAGCTAATTTGTCAACTAAATCAGTAGCGCTATCAGCAACATCACGTCGCTAAACTTTGGAAGAAAGTGCAAATATAAACTCTTCCTTCAAGATTATATTCTTCATTTAAATCCGCTGTTTTCTGGATTTCCCAGTTTGGGATGTATTAATACCACAAAAGCGGCAGTGATTTTCTCACGAAAAAGGAAAACATAAACTATAAAACAGTTTACGAAAAATCAGCAAAAAAAAAACCAGCCAGCCTCTCAAACGTTTCCAAAACAAAACCACGAACGCTGTCCATCTCGGTTTTTATTCGGCACATAAAATGTTTTACGAGGGCCAGTCGTCGGTGGTGACGGCCAATAACGGTACAAACGCCACTCAGCGGCGTAATGAGTCGGTTAGCGTCACTAGTTTATTGTCACGTGTCATATGAGACACTGGAAATGTTTGGTACCTACTTTCTAGTGTCTGTTGTTTCGGTCGAAGAAAATTAGGTTTAGGGTTAGGTCATTGTTCTTTAATTTGATATACTGTATCGAATAAACTCTTAATAGTTGATATTACTTCTGAGGCACCTTAGCCAGTTGTATTGTAAAAATTTCAAACTCTCAAAGGAAAAAGACGTCTTGCTTAGTACCTACCTACAATATTGTCACAGGGTCGTATAACTCAAATCACATTTAGTATAAGAAAATGAGCAGACCATTTAAAAAAGTCTGTTTATTGGTTTTATAATGCTTAGTCAGATTATAGGACTAATAAATAGATTTAGTTATAGTGTGAACAAAAAACCATTGCTGGTCTGAAACCTAGCGTAGAATACTTATTTTATTCCCCTTATTCATATAATTATAGAAAAGTCTGTTTAATGCTTACTCGGATTATTGTACTAAAAAATAACTAAAGTTATAGTGTGAGCAAATTTAAAACCGTAAGGTACCGCTTTGAAAACTCATATAGAATTTTTATTTCGTTTGTTTCAGTTAAAAATGTTAATAAACAACTTCGATCACCACGTGACAGCGGTGAAGGTGGAAAAGCCGTTGGAGTTCAGCTCCCAGCTGGACAGCATCAAACTGCCCAGTGCTGAGGATGAAGTCACGTTGGGATACCTCGCCTCTATGATCGCCTGGACTCCTAGTGGGGTGAGTGAGATAGAATACACTTGTGACTGCTCATTATGATGCAGAATATAGATTTTATTAGCGTGAGTGAGACAGAGACATACAGTTTGTGGCAACGTTAGTGGAAAGTAAAGATTCGATTTACTTTTGAAGAGTTGACATTTTATTGTTCTACTGAGGTTAGGTGACTTGGGCCAAAATCGAAAATATAAGAAAATAAAATGGAAAGTAATTTTGGCACCTCCACTTTATAGAGAAGAATCGCATAGTTGGTTTATGGTTTTAGAAAAGCAAAGTTCCAGTTTCTATCAGTCTTAAAGTCTTGAAAAGGCTATTCAGGTTTGATAAATAGATAAGATATATACTAGATAGTCACTTTATTTTATACAGTCGTATTTTTTTATAGTTTTTACCACAATATTGTCGCATTGCATGGACACGATTACAACTTGATAAAAAAGCTGTACATCCTTTTCATCTATACTAATATTATAAAGCTGAAGAGTTTGTTTGTTTGTTTGATTGTTTGATTGTTTGATTGTTTGTTTGTTTGTTTGTTTGTTTGAACGCGCTAATCTCGGGAACTACTGGTCCGATTTTAAAAATTCTTTCAGTGTTAGATAGCTCATTTATCGAGGAAGGCTATAGGCTATATATCATCACGCTACGGCCAATAGGAGCAGAGTAACAGTGAAAAATGTTACAAAAACGGGGAAAATTATGACTATCTTAAGTGACGCAAGCGAAGTTGCGCGGGTCAGCTAGTATTACATAAAATCTAACTTGCAAAATATTGGTCTATTGAGTCCTTTAACCCTTTAGGGAACAAGCTCGTGTTATGTTAAAACCAGTTTTTTTCTACTACAAAGATTCTTATAAAAATATAATTTAATAGCAACACATAATTTCCCGCGGGTCACGTAGAACGCCTACTAACATATTATATCAGAACAAATCTCATTAATCTGTTTGCTCGTTTCATATATTCTGGCTTAGGGTCTAAAATAACTGGGAATTTGGGCCACAAATATGCGAAAAAATCTAACACTAGACTTCACTCGCGAGTTCTTTTGAACAGAAAGATTGCTCGAGATATTTTGACTCGTTTTCCTGCAAAAAAATATCTCAACTTAGCTACCAAAAACTTTAAATTTAACAGTTATTCAGTAGTTTAGCAGATAACATGTCACCAACATCAAATGAGTCACACCAGCACATCAAAATATGACTATTAAACATACTGCATTTAATTTGTGTACTTATGCTGATAATAATAGTTTTTGTTTTATCAAAATCGGGTCAAAATTACCGAAGTTACAGCGTTATAAAGTTTCACTGCTTTTTTAAATTTGTGTTGCTTCGCGCGCTATGCGCTGACGTCACGTCGTGACAGACACGCTTGTTCGACTGCGGGTGATGCGGAGTTTTGATTTAAAAAGGGATTTGCATTTAATATTTAAAGAGTCTGTGTATGTGTATGTGTTATAAATTTAATCATCGTGTTTTTTGTAAAATAAGCCTCCACTAAGATATCCTCGATCTCGATCGCCATGCACACAATCATCAACGAAACCCAGGTAAAGAAAGTTGAACTCGTATACTACTAATAATATTTTTGTGTGTAGTTAACAATAAAATTGAAAGTTTGTTACAACTGGCATTACAAATAATGAGTGTTACGTACCTACCAAGTGTACATTTGGAAAACCTAGTTTTAAAATAATATTATAAAAAAAAAAATTGTCACCCCTGCCTCTGACTTTACTCTGACTTAGATTAGGTGTCTTTTGCAAAAATATAAAACAATTTACCTGAACAGAAAAAAACAATTTTTGGGGTGTTTTTTCACTGGAGTTAGTACACATAGGAACAATACAACATTTTCTAACCATTTTGTTTGTCCACTATAAGCAAAACAAATTATTTAAAGCGAAACCGCGAGAGCGCAACGAGCCTATGTAGGTATCGGCAAGTACTGACGAAATAGCAATGTCACGAGATGACGTCACACGTCCGTGCGGCCGCTTCGCCGGAGTTTGGCGCGAAGGCCTACTTTGACGTTTAATATCTCGGTCATTTTTGAAGATACGAAAAAAATAAAAACAGATTTTTTATCCTTGAAGTACCTAGTTTTTAAATATGCTCAAAACAAAAATCATTGGTGTGACTCATTAAGTAACGTTGCAATTAACATGTACCATAATATTGCTTCTCGTAGATGTCGCGATAGTAAGAATGTTATAGAAAAACCATTACCTGAATAAAAAATAAAAAGCAAGAAATGAAAAACTAATTGTTACACAACAATTTAACAAAATCGCCTCCCCAGAAATGTAATATAGTATGTATTTGGAATACCTTCACCTAAATTTAGAAAAAATAACTGGCAAGAAGTGAAAAAAATTGCTTCATAAAATCATTCGAGACATATTTAGTACGTACATATTTTTAGAGCTGCCTCATATAGGCCCGTTATTTAAACACCTCGATAAAGGTCATATATTCGCTCGCAAGATAACCTATAAACTTCTATCTCACAAAATATTACATAGGAACTCTCTATTTTTTTGTTCCTTCTTTATGTATATGCTTGTATGGCGCGGTCGGTAATAGATCCGACTACTGATTACGAGGTCTCGGGTACGATTCCTGGATCGGGCAAAGTATTGTTGATCTTTTGTAATTTAGACAAGATAATATTTCTCAATAGTAACTAGAGCTTGGTAATGTGCCTTGTATATGGCAATAGGCTCGTTTGTCTGCCACAATATAGGACTGATATTGTTAATGGCAAAACGTGGATGTATTACCTGCTGCTCCTACGGGCATAATATGGTCCCCATTTATTTACGAAGTATAAAAATATAGAGCGTTGAATTGTTGCCTCAACAATGGAACGGGAAAGCTAGGCATATGAATTTCCGTAGCAAGAATGTAGCTTAGTTTTATCTTGAAATGAAGGACGTATTTTATTTTTACCCTCATTTAGTTGCGATATTGTAGTTATACATTGTTGCTATGAAATTTCGTAGAGCTTCGTAGGGCTTTGTAGAGGCCTCGTAGATGGGCTACGAGACTTGAGCTACGAAGTTACGTTAGTACAATTATTGCATTTAATTTTGTATTATTGTATTGACAAGTATATTTAATACATGTTTAGATTGTGTTGGTTGATTTTCATACTCGAAAAAGTTTTTACTCTACAGCGTGCTACAAATGTTTTAGTATAATTGTAAGTCGCGATACAATTTTCGTCTTTTGTTCAAAAGTAGTTATAAAATGTTTTTCTTTCAGCACATACGACTAGTGAACGCGCCGGTAATAGAACCTGCGATCTGTGAGAGAAATACCAAGATGATACCTGGACATTATATCTGTCTGGGAGGAGTACAAGACCCTAATAGACATTTTTGTAGAGTAAGTAAACTTAACCTTATTATTTTTAATTGATAAGTTATATTGTTAGTTTGCGATTAATTATACGTATTCTAAGCATCAACTTCAAATACATTTTCTTAAATTTATCAAGTTCGTCAAGCATAAATAAGCTAAGCATTATTTTAAGTAAAAGGTTTAGTAGTTATTTTGAAATAAAGACCGCTTTCTTATTTATTGTAATACTTAGGTTTAACTGTCACTGAACCAGATTGAATAACGACAAAAACGTCCCGATAAGAGAACTCACATTTAAATAATACAATTATCAAAATTATACATTTTCATTGAGTTACATTTGATATTACTGTAGATCTTAAAAAGAACTTACTTATATTTTAAAACGTTATCACACGAAACTAAATTCTCATTCTTATCTTAACCAAACTACAGTTTGAACATCAAACAATAATTAGCGCGGCTGAACTGGGGCACGTCCTTTAAGTACAGAATCGATACTTGGAAACATCTGCCAACTTAACAATCAATGATAATGTAAGCCTGACCTTCAAGCGAGATATGGAAATTTCTGGGAATATTCTATCTATCTATTTTATAGGCCGACGTTCACCCATTGTTCATTTTAAGGTTCCTACTTCATAGTATTAGCTCGGCAAACATTACGTTGCATTATATATAGTGCTTATTATGTTAAGTAGCTGTTGGTCTTCCAATAAAATAAATAACTAAATGATTACTTAGATGTATAAATACTAATATATGAATATATTTCAAGGCTAAAATATATCCATAGATCCACACTGTAATAAAGGATAAACAAAATACATAATAACCTGTAATATATTCTCAGATTTCTCCAAAATGTACATAAAAGAGGATTTTATTCAAAAGTGTGTAGAATATAACCAGGTCTTGCCATTAAACGCTATTTTAAAAAAACACAATATCATTATCATTACTGTAATTTACTTCCTAACCTTTTCAATATATTACTTAATTCAAAGGCAGTCTCATCACATCTTTTTACATTAAAATCAGGCATAATTTTTCCACCACATTACCCATTTTATTCAAGAAAAAAAACATGGTATCTATCTTGTGCTTACTCACTCAAAATAAGATCAAGCTTGTTAATCCTGAAATAATAATTAGTCGTCCCAAAATCAGTGACTTTCCTCGTAATTGTATAGGCGTAATTTGTTCAGTTTATCCAATCTAATAATTACGGGTATAATTCACTCAGTGTTACAGTGTGCTAATTACAGACATTACGGTTTATTTTAGTGATAAAAATATGTGGTAATTATTTTATCTGATAGATTAGAAAGCCATTTATAGCCTTACATAAGAAACTGACAGTCTCTGTGGCGCAGTAGTTTGTACGACTGCTAACCTCGTGGCTTCGGGTTCAATTCCTGGGACGGGCGAAGTGCTGGTCTTTCCTAATATATTTCGAATAATTCTCAATAGTGGCCCGGAGTTAAGTAACGCGCCCGATATAATAATATTGCACTTTACATGCGACTAACACTATGTAAATGGCGATACGCAACTGCATACCTCTGTCTATAACCTTTGAGTATAACAGGCGTGATGTTAGAATGTATGTGTTACTAAAAAAATTAAGCCGTAATTATGTATATGTACTTAAACTATTTAATGAATTGTGATTTAATGATACAGACTCTATACGTTACTTGGCCGTATGAAGTTTCATAGTATCGGTTATAAATAGGTTTATCTTTAAGTGTACAATAATAAAAAGTAAATAAACCAGACAATATTCATATTAATCCCCGTGTGATACAAAAAGTTGATTATTCAGTCGGAGCACGAGACGTTAATAAATGAAGTGAAAACAATGATACATACGATGATTTATGTGTTACGCTTCCGTACAGGAGAGCCCGTTTTATTTTACTGGAACCGGCTATGGGATATGCATTGTTTGTTGTATAGATGGTTCTTGCTGGTTTGTTTTCATAATAGATTGTAGACATGTTTCAAAGGAGCTCGAAGCTTGGTAACAACAGCCACACTGATCGATCTTTGAGGTTAAGCTACCCTTGCCGAGGTGATTATGTGGATGGGTGAGCAAATGATTGTCTGGTATAATATGTTTTGTAAATAGGGAGGTAAGGTAGGTTGCAATAAGAGTTACCCTCTAACTGCATAGATATAATGTCGGTTAAATAGATACAAAAAATGTTTGGTTTTATTTCGGTGGTACTCGTATGTTAAGATAGAAAAATATTGCACATTATTGATTACGCTTATCTCAAAAGATTCACAAAACCAGTATTTATCGGATATTTTATTGATTGAAAACCATCCATGCAATATCGTTAGCTCCTTAACAGATTGGGCCATAGAAACTGATCATATTTCATTCTGCACCCCAAGGGAGCTCATAAGGGTAGAGGCGCGAGTGAAAGCGTACAGCGAGAAGAATAGCGTTTATAACATTAGTTGATCAGCTTTCTTTTGTTTTTGGATAGATGTTTCCTTTTTGCATTTTATGTTCTGATTTGAGTTAATTTTGTGCAAACGCATAAAGTTTCGTATTGCTTTCATAAGTGTGGAGAAAGACGTAAACATGCGAATTGCTATAAACTCTGCAATATTTTTTCGTTTTATTCGCATTCAGTCGAGTACCTAAAATTCCACAATCTATTTAGAAATACTTACTGAGCAATAGAATTCATATATAAATGACCAACAAGCATAAATCTAACTGTATTTTTCAACTTACATAAATCAACATTGCCTATGCGATCCTTTTTCATGAAGCGAATTTTGATAGAAGCTCACATTACCCGCTTCCCGCTCCTCTAATGTTCACGCTAGCACTAAGACCTGAACCATCAAGCCTATAGATTGAAGGGTAAAAAATAGCATGTCTTTACTGTGACGTACACTTCCTTTTATAGAAATTTATCGCTCGTTGCCTCTTGATGGAGTAACGACTATATTGACTTTAGATTGAACTGATATTTTATATCTGAGAATTTGTCAATCGTATTCATTAGGCGAATGGAGCCAATTGATTGCGTAATGGATTGAAACAATGGAGCATCGATCTCCTCGCTGATGCTGATGTCTTGGTACTTTTAAACGCTTTTAATTAGAGGGTTTGCAAAAAGTTCTTATCGTTGATGCGAAGTCAATTATAGTCATTTTGTGTGTATTGTCGCGTTGTATGTTTAAATTAAAATTAGAAAATATCACTCTTCCACACAAATCAAAGGACCAAGTCCAGTACTATCGACTACCGATATCTATTCTCTGTATCTAGTAGCTATTGAAAACTATTTGAAATAATTTTGCATACCAATAATTTTAGTCAAATAGAAATAGAAAACCGCTTTAAAATAAAAAAATATATATCCCATAAAAATACATATAGTATTACTTTTCTATGATTTTTTTTTTCTTTTCCAGAGAGACAACGGTGGCGCGGTAATCCAAAACAACACACTGATCGCCATATCAGCTTTCATCAACACTTGTGCGCTGTACTACAAAACACACGCCTTTCCAAGGATCTCTGTCTTCTCCCGCTGGCTGGACACCATCATATGGGACGAGGAAACACGCCCAACATCCACAGCACCGTTACCTACCACCACAGAGTCAACCACGACAAAACCAGTACCAAACAGCACCGTAGCGCCTGAAAGCGCGCCATACTTCGCTGACCCAAGCAAATTCATGCTGACTTTACCCTTCGATCCTATTAATGTACCTCTCGAACCAGCCGAAGATAACATTGTACTCCCAAGAATGAGTCTATACGAGTCTTATTTACAGAGTCTTTCGAAGAATAAAGCCTCCAGTGAGCCTCCGACGACGTCCCCGAAGCCTGACTGGAGACATATCGCTCCAGCGCTCAGTCAACTGTATAGATTACCAAAGACTTACGAGTTTGATTACAATTAATGTTCGAGTTAGTTATTTTGATATAAATTGGAAAATAAATTAATAGCAGAAGTATTTTTTCTTTATTTCTGATCCCGTACAGGTTGTTAAAGTAAATTGTAAGGCAAGGTAAGAAGAAAAGCAAAATTGCCATAATCTTGTTAAAACAAAATTTAAGAGAGTTTTTTTATAGGAAGAAATCTGTAAAACATAATTCTATTCTAAATCATACATAGTTAAACTAATTTAACTATGTATCAATGTTATTCAACCTCATGAAAAATTTTATTAAAATATTATTGAGTACAAAATACAATATTAATACAAGTTTCTACTATGTAATGGAAATAGATACGTTTTTTTGTTTTTAACTCAAAACCTTTGTGATACGGAAATGGATAACTAATAATTCAATTGATTGCATGAGCGAGTTTGAGGTTTCTGAAGACAAAGTCCAGGATAGAGAGAAGTGGAGGAGGAAGATTAGAAAGACAGACCCCACTACCATAATATATGGTATTCATAACATGGAAGAGAAAAAATTATTAAATTTACTTCTTTCCTATAGTTAATTTTCGGTAGTAAGCTCTTAAATAGTTCTAAGGCATTAAGCTTATATCAAAGGAGAAAATAAAATAATACGACGCAAACATAAACCTGAAACCTAGATTTGAAATGGACTTACTGATTTCGATAAATCTTAGTCACAAAAATAGTATTCAAATTACTGCGACACACTTACCTATTGGTCTATAAACTTTTTATAAAAGAATGAATAACTTGGTCTGACCACGTAAAGGTCAACGACCTCTAATCTCTGCGTGTTCTTATCACGAGTAAAAATATGGCCAATGAACATTTGACGCACAAACTTTTATGTTGCATACTCACGGAAACTATGGCGGGAATTTTATGAAGAATTTTAATGTAATCGTCGATTAATTAAAAATATGAGCTCTGAAATAATATTTCTACGTGATAAGGTAACGTTTCATAAAGTTTTATGTGTGTTGCGCATGTTTTTGTTAAAGTGGTCGCGTGAAGATTGTTTTCAAAATTTTGTTGCTAACAGTGGATTGAGTTGACTTTTAAGAAATTGACCGTAATCTTGCCTGCTAAATGTAGGTGTTTAAATTATTACAATTTGGTTATAATAATATTATTTTGCGTTACTACATGAAGTCTTTTTTTTAATTGGAAATGAATAACATAGCCCTATTTATGTTGAAATACTATTTATTTAAACTCAACTGCAACTGGTGGAAATTTGATAAGTCGCAAGTCATGATATCGCCAAGATGCTTGTATTTATACGCTACCATTATTATCAAAACAACATTAAAATGGTTTTATAAATAATTCATGAGAGCTTTCTTTAATTTTTATGAACTATATACATATATACACAAAATCACTCCTTTTCCCCATAGGGGTAAGCGGAGACATTAGAATAAATTGGATTTATTCTCTTAACAAAGAGCACAAAACCAAACCCAAACTACACTACGGACTACAGTCTTCCCACAAATCTTTTTAATACCTTCCAAATAATAGTACATATTAACCGGCGGTAATGTGGTATCGTATTAGCATTGAGCACGGCTGGCTGCGCTTGGACAGTCGCCAAATGGCCAACGAGCGAATGTTTGACAATTAATCGTGTACCATCATTGAGCTGTGACTCTACGGGCGAGTTTGTTAACTTATCTTTATGAGGATATGAGGTGATCATGGAATATCATCTCGTATATTATCAAATGTTATATTTGATGAAGGAAATGTGTAATTTAATGTTGTTACTAATAGTTGTCGGGTCAGAGTGATAGGAATTGCACTTATAGATTTTGGGACTCTTTTTTTACCAGGCTAACCCCTCCCTCATTTTGAGACCCTTGTCCAGCAGTGGGGCACGAATGGATATAATTAATTAATGGATTAAGCACCCATCTACGCCCTCGGTGGAGTGCAGAGCTATGTGAGACTCGCCCTCCAAAAGGGCGAGCATAAAAGTCTGGACCCTAACCTGGCTGGAGTCGTCTGGTACCTAGGTAAGCCATAACATTACTCTTAAATTTTTATGCCAAAAAGTTTCCGTTGTCCAATGCTCTTCGGACAACGTTCCTGGCATATCATTTCCTTGTATCCGTTTTGCGATGTAATAACTAGAAACATGGCACAAATTCAGTGCCTCTATAAATAAAAATAAACATATTGCCTTTTAAAAGTAAACAATCAAGGCTTTCACGAAAATATTTTCACAGCAGTATTTATTGTATAAATAGATAAATGCAATCAAATATTCACGAGTTGACTGAGTTATGGGCATATTAATAAAGGGCTTTAAGCGCGGGTCAACGAATTGGGTTAATGTTCATTGTTCACTAATTATTCAGTGTAGTGCTCTTTTCTGGTTATGTGCGCCTGGTAGTTTTGTGTAGAGCAGGTGCTTTGAATGTTTTAGTTATATTTTGTTTGTGAATATGATTAGCCAATTTTTTGTGTTTTATAAATTCACTTTATCACAAATCATTTATCTTCACCAATATTGGTTAGAACATTGGTATTATTTTCATCTAGTAAAAGCAAATTCAAAAATAGTACATTAATATTTGTATATTTTTTTTATTTCAAAATATGAAAAAAGCTTCGTATTAGTGTTACCAATGTAAATATAAAACTAGGAGGATGATCGCGTCAGGTCTTTATATAAACAGGTTAAATTTACTAAAACACGCGTATTTAAATATAAAGTAAGCCGGCGAACAGTTCGCGATAATGCTAAGAACTTAAACTGTATATAATCGTTTGAAGAAGTTTCACGATTACCAAACTTGAAGCGTAATGTTTTAGTTTAACATTTGTTAATTCCAAGTTATCTTTTAGATTAGAATACCTTGTTTGAAGTAGGTTTTAGTTTAATCTTTAAAGAGTATAAGACTAAAATGTGGTTGTTGTTGTTGATTTGTTTTATTTATCCTACTAATATTATAAATGCGAAAGTTTGTGAGAATGTATGTATGCATGTATGGATGTTTGTTACTCTTTCACGCAAATACTACTCAACCGATTACAATGAAATTTGGTACTCGTATATAGGTAGCTGAAGACCCAGAATAACACATAGGCTACTTTTTATCCCGCAGTTCCCGAGGGATCAGGATTTACACGGGAAGGGTTTCCACGCGGACGAAATCGCGGGCGGCTTCTAGTTTTTCTTATTCTATACAGAAAATTCATGCCACCGCTAACTATAAAACAATATTTAATCAAGCAAAATATTATATATAATATATATATATATAATATATATATATTATATATATAATATAATAAAAATAAAAAAGCTTTAGTAGTAAGTTGGTTATACCACATACTTTCTCAGCCCTTCAAGACATGAAGACGCTGACGCTAAGCTAAATACTAAATACTACTATTTAAGCAGGCATGCGGGATTGTGTTAGCATTGACTGCAAAATTCTTATTATATACCGTTATTTCTTATTATATACCGTTTAAAAACTGCAACTAGGTACTATAAGAGCTTTACTTTATATACAAATTACTAAAAGCCATGCTTAAATTTTATTTGAACTAATGTACCTAAATAACAGTACCTACTGAAATTCCCAAAACCACTCTCATAATTTCCTTACAAGAGGAAAATTTATAATAACAAGGTTCTAAGAACAATTTATTCGAATGAGATTTATAATATAAGGGATTGACCCACATTACGAGTTTTCTTTCCCCTTTGAAACGAAATTGATGGCTCAACCCGTCTGTTTCATATTTGATGTAAATTTATAATTGACTTCTGGCATAAAAATGATGATATTTCTGGAGTCTAGAAAAATAACTTACCGAATATTAAGCGTATTTATTTATTCGTATTTCTTCTACATAAGTGCTTCTTTTCATAAGATCTTTTTATATCAGTTACCTAGTCCTCTTCTACGAAAAATATATATCCTAGATATTTACGAATAAATATTTTCAAACGAACTATTTCAAGCTTTTAAAGTGTCCTTTTTACTTTATAAAAGACTTCACAACAAAGAGCTATAAAACCAAGCTATAGTTGTTCTAGAAAGGTCCTTCGTAGTTGGTAGGTTACAGCAAATAGCGAACGACGCGCGCTAATGGCCGTGCTGACACAAAATCGATACTCTTTCAATTGTTATTCAAAAGACTTACAAGACGTTCACTTCCTGGAATACTTTAGAGCGATGAAAAGCTGAACTTTGAAGGAATAGTGCTGCTTTTTGTTTGCCCGTAGAGGAACTTTAAAAGTCAGATTCGGTAGTTTTCTATTAAGATAACAGTAATTTCTAAGTTTGACACTAGCTCCCGGTTTCGGAGGTACATTAAACGATAGTTTATCTATTCAATAGCGTCAAAACTCATACAAAAAAGGCTATTGAATAGATAAACTACCGCTAAATGTACTCAGAAACCGGGGGTAGGTTGCATACTAATAATAATCGAGGCCGATTGCCAGCTGTGTAAACGGTCAATGGGTTAAGCAACACTTGACACGGTAATTGCAAGGATTCAGGACATTGGTCTTCGTGCTTCAGAGAGCACGTAAAAAATCGGTCTATATTGTTGCTACTAAAAGCCATGTCAAAGGCATATTGGACAGCTTAGGTCGACCACTACCTAGACGAAAAAAGTTAGTAGTAGTTAGTAGTAATTTTCTGTATTTAATCATAATTTTAATGGTAAGAGATTTTTTATCCTACGCCAAACGTTCCTGCGAAAATCCTACGACTGACTTTGCAAAACATTTGTGACCTTATGTGCTGACTTCCTTGTATCCCTGTAACTTATCTAAACAGTTGTTGAAAGTTATACAAACTTCTACGCACACACTCATCGTGGTTCAGTGACTTGGGATCCCTTCAAGAACTTGTAACAACTCTCAGACTGTCATACTGACATGGTTTCCTCGAGATGATTTGGTTTTCTTTTAATATTATAGCTAACTAGCTTATACTGGCTTACCCGGGGGCTCTCATATTATAAACTTTGGGTAAAAAATACATTGAATTAAAAAATCTTGCTAATATGTGCTTTTCTGACGTTTTAGCTACAGTAAAGTAAAAAAAAAATGCATAAAAAAGCAACAAGCATCCTTAAGAGCATTTATAATACTGGGTTTTGCATGTGGCTTTGTACCATATTTTTACCAAAATCCGTTCAGTCGTTTTTGCGTGAAAGAATAACAAAGACATATCCATGCTCACAAAATTTTGCATTTATAAATAACATCAGTAATAATATATGAATTCCTTCTAAAAAAATATATAGTAGTAGTAAAAGGTAAGAACCAGATTCGTCATTAGCCTACATAAAGGTTGACTGAAATTCACTAGATTTACAATTGAGGTTTATAGTAATTAACTGCATCTCACAATAGAACAGCAAGTAATTCCCACACGCGATAAACTTCAAGCCACAATGGCGTCTTTATCGAGCCTTTGAAAGCAAATGACTAAGTTGGACAGATAATTTACTGTTCTGCTTATCTCTCCAGTTCGCTGTTTATGTTGTATAAGTATTGGAGATTAGAAGAAACTTGTAAAGAAATGTACAGATTATGGAGTCCTGTTTTTATATAACAGTAATTTGTTCTCAAACTTTATTTTTGCTTAAAGATTTGCTCTAATCTTTCGTTTGGTTTCATTAGTTAGACATATTTTTTATTTTATTACAGACATTTTTCTTTACGTTCTGCGGCCAATCTGTGGGTTAAGCAAACCTTGGCGCGGTTATTCCATATATGGGAGACGGCAAAGTGGTATTTGAACTGAGCGTCTCCTCGCTTTGGAGGACACGTTAAAAGCTGGTCCCGGTTGTTGTCAATTAAGATAACAGTCATCAAGCCACGTCGAAGGTCTTCGGGCGGCGTGAACAACTTCGACTAGTTAGACCACTAACCATACGATAAGAAGAAGTTTACTTATGACTTATCTGCAGTCTCCTTTTACGTCAAATGTTACAGGATCCAAAAACCAAGGCCATGGTCGAAATAAAAATACACAACGTAATTTCCCATCCATACAAATTACGCCCAAGAGAGACCGTGTCTATAATTTTAATAGCGTTACAATTCCAATCGTAATCCCTAATTATGCCATGGGATTTGATTGGCTTACAAACGGAATTAAAACTTAATTAACATTCAAACGACGAACAAAATACGTTTTGATGAAACTCGATTATAATGAAAACTTTTGTATATTGTATAACGATTGAACGAACAATGATGAAGTCTTCATAAAAGTTCATCAAAATTCTGTGTTTAGGGTGGTTTAGATCAGGGACTTTTCAAAGCTATTGAAAAAATATGTCACACTCATGATAGCATTTTAAATCATACTATTACTTTATATATTTTATTTTTAAGCAGAAAATCAACTCAAAGTTATACCATTTAATAAATATAAATAAATTCAATTCATAAATGTCCCACTGCTGGGCAAAGGTCTCCTGCCGTAACGAGGAGGGGAGAGCCTTGAGTCCACCAATCTGACCAACTGCAGGTTGGGTTCCTCAACCATTTAATTTTGTTCCTCTAAACCATTTAGAAGACAAAAATACATTACATTCTTAAATAATGTTTATGTTGAAACACACATAAGGAAATACTATATACTTATAATTCCGGATCGAGTAAATTTTAAAAGAAGTTATGACCATTTTTGACTAACTTATTCGCTTCTCTGCCTATCTCTTATAAAGCACCTAGTTACTGAAACACTTTCTCCCGGACTAATTAACACTTTCTAAGAAAGCACTAGTCAAAATCTTTCCAAATTAAATCCTTGTACAATTCTTCAACAAATCGAAATTAACTCGACAGCTGTTTCAGTTGATGTTTTCCTGGTACCTGACTGGCGTTCGTAATGTCTTAAAGACTGTAATGTCTTTAATTATGTAAATTACTTCCAGTTAGACAATAGAGGAAGACTTATTGGCTGTTTTACGATGGCGATTATCAATTGATGAAAGGAAATAAAAGATGAGATGTAGCGTAATTATAAACCATCATAATATTGCATCAGTTACTCGATTCTCTACCACTATCGACTACCGACAACAAGCTAGCAGTCCAAAAATGTTGTATGTCAATCGGTTCAGCGCCTCTAGCGGGCGTCGTAGAAACTATTTTTGCAGTAAATTTTAAATGTCAAACTCTCGATACTCGAAAGTACCAACTGTAGAAAATCGTGTTACAGTACTCGTGAGTTACGGTTGCTAATCGGCCCAGCCGGGCGATAGAATTGAATATATGTAAGTTAATGTTCGGGAAAAATGCCTTCGACATCGGTGTCCTTGAAAGAAAACCGAATTATGTCGGGCTCGAAGGAACTATCCAATCGGCATAAACCGAACAAGTGCAGTTATTGCTTTGAGTCCGTTTTGTTGTTCTATAACTAGTGTTGAACCAACTATGCCGGCCCATGTATATACACATATTAGAGCAAGCATTATGTTTATTCCACTAAGTATACATATATAAAGTCATCTGCGTATTATATCGCAATAATATTCCAAACTCACAAGTCGATTTCATTTAAAATATTTTAATAATATACAAGTAGCTGCAACGCGAACATATACATAAATGAAAACAAATACATTTTCACACGCATCTACATATTTATTATACAAACTCAAAAACGGTTCCTACAATAAACCCAAAATGGATCGTAAAAAGCTTGTCCGTTGCAAATCCCTAGCTTGGCGACCCTAGTCAATATGGCTACTACAATCTCAACATAAGGATGAAATTACTCACTATGCAAATGAGGATTCCCGCGGGTACCGGGTTCGAATCTCGAGTATTAGATATTCAATATAGTGGATCGACTTAGTATTGAAACGGGTAAACGATGGTGAATGGGTAAATGGGTAATAAGGGTATAGGGAGGGTTAATGCATCAATCTCGAGATTGGGTTAAGGCTGTTTTTGTATGGATCTATTTTGTTTTGAAAATCTCTTGTGTCTTTAGGATGAGAATCCTGCATAATGCGGTCTATTTTTAGTAAAGTCGAAAGTATATTTCTGGCACTACGTCCATTTATTTTATAATCAACACGCACATAATTAAATGTGTTCAAGAGACGCAAAGACATGATATTTAGTAAATGATCTACTAATCTATTCCACATAATATTTAAGCTTGTATAAAAGTAAGCTTTATGTGAAAACTGTTTTAAGTGTTTGATAAATTAAACAGACGTTTCATAATATTATAAAATTGCATGAGTTTAATGTGTAATGGTAAATGCATGACAAGCTTACATTTAGGCTTATTCTTGCGTTTTTTAAATGAATAAGTGTGGCTTTTAGTATAATTTTCAATGTAAGACCCTTTTTAAAATCAAATATCGTTCATAAACGTCTAAAATTACCTAAAACCACTTAAAATGTACTCGAAAATTATTCCAAAGTCAAATGCGTTATAATGAAAGTTATCGCTAGCATTATATTGATAAAATATTTGAATTTAATGACTTTTCATCGATATGAAGTCACGATTAACGCTAAGTCTGCAAAGTCTTTAGTTTGACTTAGACTACGTTTGTGTGATAGGGTTAAAAATCTCTGAAATTATAGATTACACTTCTGAAATTACTGGACCAAAAGTATGCCACCAAATACGCTTAGTAAGTTTATCGTAGAATTTAAGGCCTAATTTTAGTTTTGATTTCCTAAAACTAAAACCAAAAGGTGCCACTTTCTGAGATATTCATTTTCATTTCATATAAACACGCATTTTATCCTGCAGTGCTTAACGTGCAAGTTACACGTCGTTGTTGCAGGTTAATTCAAAATCAAATAAAAAAATAGTGTTAGCGTTAATTTCCCTATTTCCTTATTTATTACGTAAAAGTATATAAGATTAGCAAACCTCGAGAAAATTGCAAACATTCTCTTTTACGAAAATGTTGATTAAAAGAGATGTAAGCTTTGAAAATTCGCGTTATAATACCATTAGATCACTTAAACTGTTATCAAACGTTACATAAACTCATCTTGAGTGATTAAAATAAATACGTTATTAAGAATGTTGTAAGGAGGCACGAAGTCGGTGCTAGGCTGTATATCAACGTCTGCCTAGTTTCAGAGATTAAACCTTCAGACATGCGTACACTGACATACTCTGAGATAAAAGCCTTACAATGGACAGGTTATAAACAGTAGTATAAGTTTTGTTAAATATCTTTGTTATCTTTGTAGGTTATCACCAATTCTTCGAGTTAATTATTTATTTATTTACTTAAGGCGCTTCCATGCTATGTTATTTTAAGCTAGGTACATTGCAAGACTTTTTATTCTTAACATCTAACTTTATACTAATATTATTATTATAGAATAAATGATGACCTTAGTAGAAAATAAAAACATGTACGTACCTATTAAGAGAAACTTAGTTCGAATAATAAAACATGTGACTTGAAGCGCTGTTAGTAATGTAAAATCAGAGACATGAAGTAAGGTAACGGACATATCTGTGTGCTGGATTAGACAAAAATATTTTGTAAAATGATACGGTAATTTTATTTCTACATGGTGTCACTGACAATGACACATAATTATGTAGATTTCAAGAATTTATAACATCCTTCTTTTGGAATAAATTGGTGTCTTCACATTCACAACCTGTGAATCTGAAAAGAACATCAGAATTTCCAGCAAAAAATTAAAGCAAAATATTAAATACTGTCGCAAGTTGTACTCGAAATTATCAAATGTTAGTTTTGGTACTATAGTAACTACTTTCCTATGTTGTTCGCAACTGTACTTCTGTCATTTCCCTATCAAAAGTAATTTCCGTTGCTCAGTCGCGTTTGGTGAGAGTGAAACAGCGTTATACCATTAACGCACTTAGCACATAGGATAACCATATTTTATTCTGTTTCCCACACATCCACGCACATCTACGCACATCTACACGTCTTGCTAAAAGGATGAGGACTCAAGATTTGGATGCTATTAAGAAAATAGGCGTTGAGGGTTTCTTAAAGGATTGTTTAAATGGTTTGTCTTGATTGTTTTACTATTATCGTTTAAAGTATAAAACTTTATATTTTTTCAAGATTGATGACATGATCTATTAGTCTTAAACGTAAACTATTTTTAATAATGGCATGATAACATATTCAATAACTTGAGACAGAAGGTCCTTTAAGTGGAGACTAAATCGATTAATCGACTTGGTATTCTATAGATCTCACAACTTTTTATGGCAAAGAGACTGAGCTGCGAAACTTGGGGTTTTTACAGAATGTTTTGATGGCATGTAACTTATCGGGGAGAACTCGAATAAAAAGTTCCGAATTCGAGTCCCTTTAAAGACAAGTAAAACATCTGATGCAAAAATTCGTCCTTTTGTTAACTGCCAAAAGTGATTATCCCTTGTGGTTAAATGCGTGAAGTTATTATAAAGTGTTGATAGCTGTTCTTTATTGCATTGGTACGACAAACAGCAGCGCAGTAATTAAATCCGGTGATAAATTGCAATTACAAATACCTGCATGTAACTCATTGCCATTATTCATCGTTAGGGTTGCCGAGACGTTTGATATTTGAACTGAGTATTACAAACTGACGCAAGTTTGTTTAGGTCCAAAGCTTAGTTAGTGATGTCAATGGATATATTTTATTGCCTTTGGAATAAACGACTTATAGTAATAAGTACTCTGTTATCTTCCATGATCCCTAAAAATGATTACAAAAATAATTTCGGCTTTACTTTGCTTATTCAACATCCCTGATTAATTGTCGTAATTCGAATTGTGAAATGTCGAAATAATGTAAATTATGGTATTATTTTTTACGGAACTAGGGAGTAGGCATGAAAAATACACACGACAAGAATATTTTTCTTCGTTCGGCACAGCAAATCTTATCGTATATTCCAGATCAACTTCATTTTAAATTAAACCTGTCAACATTGAAAATCTTTGCCATCCCTAGCGATGTAGCATGGTTTGCGGAAATTAATAATATCCCACGTTATGTTTAGCTTGCAATGTATTGTGCGAGATTAATAACAGATTTCACTTAAACCTGTCATATATTACATTTATTGCGTTGTTTTTCTACAATTTGCTTTGAGAATTACATAAACGACTGAAATGTTTGTTTCGTTTTCGTTATGATATTCATGAGATGTTGTTTATAACTTTTTGTACAATCCTTTCTGATTTCGTATAATATCACTCACTGTAGTGTTATATAATAATTGCAAAAAAATGGAGTCCCCACTATTTGTGTAAGTAAGACAACTTGCTTACCTACCTCGAGTAACTTTTGTGAAAAACATAAAAGTCCCCACAAGACCACTATATTGTCATGACAATAGATAATGTAAAGCAATAAAAAACGACAAAACCACAACGTAGAACTTATCCACCGCTACCAGGCGCACATAACCGCGAAGCGATAGTAAACAGAGGTGGATAAAGATTTATTCGAATACGTGCCCCAGCCGCGACGGATTTACGAAAAACCTCTTACGGCCGCGTGACATCCTGGTGTTCGGGAAAACTATTTCCCAAGGTATAAGGGCTAAATCCCTTCGCGATTTTTTATTTATGTGATCTTGCGTGACGCGAGGGTTGGTAGGGCTAATTGGTAGTTGAATAGAATTAAATAGAAAAGCTTTATATTAGTTTTTAACATTTTTGGCTTTTCTTATTTAACTTTAAGCGTACTTTTTACGAACATAAGACTTTTCTGTAAAGTTCTACAAACACGCCAACGCGAGTAACCAGTTGAAGACTCATTTGCCAAACATAATTATTTATTGCCAGCAACAATGTAGCAATACTGCAATAACCTGTTGCAAAATAGTTATTACGAGTCAGTTATAATGTGCAAGCTCTATCAACGCATAGCCGAAGAAGCTAAATATTCCTATCATTTTGTCCCTTACTTTACGGCTTGGGGTGACACACTTCCAATAGAACTTTTTGTAAAACAATATTAACTGAGATCAAACAATACGACCCAAATGAAGTTGATGACCGGGACATTTCAAAATGACCAGTCGGAGCTTGCTTTTGATAGACTGATTTGGAAAGAAGCAAAAAGACCTTTGCTTGGCAGTGGAACATTTGAACAGGCTTAGCAAACAAAACCTGCTGCGGAAAATAATATACTTTCGACTGTTAGTAAATATAGGAAGGCAAATACTGAGATAAAAATCTAGAAAAGGATACTCAATTTCAATTACTTAAACTTTCCATGTTCCTAAATTAAAGAAAGAATAAGAACCACTTCCTAAATATTTGCAAACTCATTCCCAAAAGTCAACTTATCTAGCAAATGTGACTTTGTTTGTAAGTTTGTTTGCTAAACCAAATCCCGTATTCGGTTAAAATACGCAGTGTATGTGGGCGGAACTTTGTACAAAACTTCAGAACACAGTTAGAAGAAACAGCATTAAGTAATTGTACTTATGTAAAACTTTTGTTTGTATGCAACAAGTAATTTCGCGTGACACGCTAACTTATGTGACAGAGTTTAAAAGGTTTTGTGGGGGCCCTTATGTGATGGTTTTGTTTATGTGACGTCACATCTGGTTGGTTAGACAAACCATTGTAAGCATAAATAAAAAAATAAATTTACCCATTATTGCCCCACTGCTGGGCAAGGATCTCCTCCCGTACTCTATACTAATATTATAAAGTTGAAGAGTTTGTTTGTTTGTTTGTTTGTTTGAACGCGCTAATCTCAGGAACTCCTGGTCCGATTTGAAAAATTCTTTCAGTGTTAGATAGTCCATTTATTGAGGAAGGTTATAGGCTATATATCACCACGCTACTACCAATAGGAGCAGAGAACCAGTGAAAAATGTCACGTCACTTATGTGACGCAAGCGAAGTTGCGCGGGTCAGCTAGTGAGAGATAAAACTGAGGCCTTGAGTCCACCACGCCGGCCAAGTGCGGGTTGAAGCATAAATAAATATATCATTATTTTAGTTATCTCTGCTAGAAGTGTAGGCTACCGTCGAATAAGACAGGGTGAACATCACAATGGTATCAACTTAGATAGTCTTTTCCATTGCACAATATACAAGTTGTCACGGGTTTGACTCCTATAAGCGACAACTATAAAAAATCTCAACGATTTAATGAGTAATTACAAACGTTGTACTTTCATGTATATATGATAGCAGCTAGCTATAACATCAGTTATAGTAAAAATTGTCCAACCGCATCACAAATCTAGACTAAAATAAAAACTTATCTAACACTCAGTAGTAAACAAGCCAATATGAAGTCATAAGAGTACAATAATACATTGACAAACAGTAGCGGTGCCAAATACAATATTATATGAGACTACTATTTTCTTTCCTATCTCGGAACGGAGTATGTATAGACTGCTGTATTTCAGTATAAGAATAAATTGTTATAAAAGGTAATGGTCTGGATATAAACGATTTATAGTCTAGCTTATAGTCATGGTTTCTACTGGGTTTTTTTAATACTTTTTTTAACACCTTTGGAAGGCATAGGCTATTGTACAGTGCAGAAAACATCCCCTTGTATCTCTATAACCCTACAAAACTTTATTCAAATTGGTCTAGAAATAAATTATGTGAAATATAAACAATTTTTTTTTGTTATAAACTAAAACATCGGATTTAGCTATTATTATCTGAAAGAAAATCGGCAAGTACACCACGATTTGTTTTTCATGGATGGGCTTTAAAAATTTAATTTAGAATCAAAGATGCAGGGTATTAAATTTTATTTTAATACAATGATGAACTATTACACATTAACCTAAAAAGAAACGAAAATGTAATTATAGTATAATTTACTTATCCGAATCTTGTAAAAGACACAGGCCTACATTTTATTCAATCTTGTCCTAACCCCCAAGAGAATTGTCAACGTAAAAACATTGTCGTGTCCCACAGAATGTAGCTCTAACGTATTCACTGCGAGCCTGGTACCTTCCTTAATTGGGACTTGTCGGACAGAAACCAATTAGAACTAACCATTTATTGATACTACTCTCCTAGTCTTTTTATTCTCACTGTTGCTGGAATACTATTTTTATATGGTTCTAGAATTCAATTTGGGAATGGAAATCAATTTTCTTTTTTTACATGAAAATTTATCTAGTTTGTTTTATAGTTTTGTGTGTAGTAAATGTAGGAATGACAACGAACATAAATGCTTTCGAGCTTTCAAGATATCTTACAAAAGATAACAAACCTTTTAACTGTTCTTGAGCAAAAATTAAAGCAGACCATAGACTTATTTTAGTTTTTTTTCCTTAGTCTGGTTTAGTACCCCACTGCTTTGCAAAACACCCTTATAGTATTGATATTGTTTGCATAAACTTTTTATCTCAAAAAGCAATCACATCCTAAACCACTACTTAACGTAGTATTTTTTTCCTCAATGGGAAGCAAACTCAAGACCACATTAGCCAGTGATCTCTTTAACCGCTGCACTACGACTATCGTCGTAACTATAGCCATATTATGATATGCGCCAACGATTAAAATGAACAAGGGTAATTAGTGCGGCTGCCAAATCACATTAAGTCCTCATTATACCAAACGTGCAGTTAATAGTTTATTGTTTATTGGCACACACTTCTATAGCATGACCTTCTGAAATATCTGTTAAATATATGTATATAGCATTTATTTCAGGTCCCTGAATTATAATCCAGTAGGTATCTTATAAATATTATGTTTATGTTTCGGGTTTTGAAAACCATTTAGGTAACTTTCTTAGGAAATAAATATTTACCCAGACATAATGTAAGTTTTGAAAAATTCAATTGACATATTTAACTAATAACTTGTTAGTTAATATTAGAAAAAAGTTCCTCCGAATTACTTTTCAAGGAACATTGGGTATAAAATCGCATTTTGCTTTTGATATCTGTATGATTCTCGCAAATTTTAATTTTTAGGTCTCAAATGCAGCCTAATTGACATTCATACTAATTTGATAAAGGCGCCGCGAACACTGTATTTCTTAATAAAGATTAGAGCCTAATCTCTGAAACACTTTCACCTACACTATCCCATAAATGCAGAAATAAAAACTAATAATGCTGGAACAATATTATGAAACTAAGATAACGACTCTCACTATACAGAGCTCTTACAAAATTAAAACCATTCCTTCGCGTTTAAAACAAGCTTATTGCGAAATTAAAAGGAAACAGTTTATTTATTCATATTACAGTTTTATTGTATAAAAATGAAGACGATAACTGTGGTTTAAGTCGCAGTATTTATACCGATAAATGAATACTGCTAGTTTGTTTGTCTATCTGTCAGTAACGACATAAAACAGATAAATATCGGGTAATAAAAAATATTGATCGAACTCGTTAACGCTTAACTCGTTGCATTATAATATTATGACACATTAATATTCATGAAATTTAACTTCGTTAATTTTGTAGTAGTAAAGAAGCAATTAAAAAATCAAAGAGTTGGCCTATAAGCAACAAAATAAGAAGCTGTATGAAAACTTCGCAAAATGTTTCGAAAGGTTACACTCACTCCCACGCAACTACAGAAGATCTAAACAAACGTCGAACACCAGTCATTAGTCGCAAACACGCTTTGAGGTAGAGGTCCCGTAGCTCCTAGCCATTTACTTCAATATAAAACCGAAAAAAACGTAGCAGGCGCATTGCGGAATTAGTTTTAATTTCTGACCAACTTTTCCGGAAAATCGGGAATGTCGTAACGAAAACAGTAAGTTCAGTTTTCAAAACTTTTATTCTATTTTTTTCCCTGACACCTATTACAGCATTTTTACACAAGAACAGAATTCAGTTGCCAGCATCAAAAGGTACTTGTGTAACTTAAAAAGGTGTTTTAATTAATACCTTTTTGAACTACGTAACAAGCGGCCAGTTGCCAACATTTCATTACAACGGAGTCGTACTCGACTTGGTGAAGAAAGGGACAGCGTTATACATGCAGTATAGCTCTGTCCTTCTCTCTCTGTAGAACTTGGATCGCTTAAGCATGTCAGAGTACGCAGGTCTCAGAGGTAGCGTACTACAAAAGAAATTAGTTTGGAAACGATTTCAAAAGATTTCTAAAGAAAATGTTCCGCATGAGACTGGTAGTTCTTGGAGAAATTAAATTCTGTACTAATTGGTTTTACCGGTAAAACGTTGGTGGGATTCAACTCTGGGTATAGAACATAATACTCGTAGGTATAAAGTTGTTTCTTGGTAGAAGTTTTAACTGCATGCTTATTAGGTGCCTTCCTGCTTTCCTTGAAAATCGTTCTTTTTATTTAAGCAAAGTCCCCTTATTAAATTTCACTTTAATGAAACGTAGTATGAACTCTGCCTGTGTTGTTTCTAAATAGTAACCTATGTTCTACTCTGAAATTGAAATAATATCTAATACCCTACAGAATTTAATTTCAAGCAGTTTTGACGTCAAAAAAAGGATAAATAAACAGTATTGATTCACAAACAATATTGTATTTATACTTACTGGATTCTATGAATGAGGACTTCATTTTTGGAAGGAAATCACTTAAGTGTGGACTTGCAAATAATAATATCTACCTATCTAAAGCCCAAACAACGCCTTACCCCTCCCTCATTACAGGAGGAGGCCCTTGCCCAGCAGTGGGACATTAATGGGTTAAATTTAAAGCCCAAACAAAAGTCGCCCAAGCATAGACACTCATCTGTACGAAATTTGCATAAATACATGATACGTTATATTCAAACGTTCAAAACTAACCCAAAAACGTAATATTACACTTCAAAGCCAACAAAGCTAATTCATTCTCCGTTTCACAATCACAAACGTTCAACAATGGCTGTTCCCGCCTGTATCATACATGTATGATTTCATACATACACTTTACATTCATACATGTATGGTTTTAGCTAGTGATGTTACCGGATTAAGCAAAATAGGAGTTGGTTGAATTATAAATTCAATTTCTCGGTGGAAAACTAATCAGTAGTTGAAACTTTTGGAGATGAAATCGGTAACTGTAACTTTTTTATACGAGCTAGTTGTTTTATCTTTTTGTTCTACTGCTTTCTTTCAATCTATTGTACAATTTTGTAGTTACCGGTACTAGGAGCTTTGGATTTTTGCTTCCTAACTGCTCATCAACAGTTATTAATAAGAAAACTATAATTTATCATCCGAGTCAGATCTGTAGGTGTAAAATCGATCATAAATTCGAAGTCGGTGGTATAACAGCTCTATTTTTTTCTTAGAGTGCTACACCTGCTGTGGTAATGAACTCCATGGATCAAAATAGAAATCGGTTTTAAATTAATCTACCTTCATCATCATAATTATGCCTCTCCTTTCTTCCAACTATGTTGGAGTCAGCTTCCAGTATCAACGGAAACAACTGAAAGGCAGTATTTACCATAGACCGACTGCCTATCGAACCTCCACAACCCATTTACCTGGGTGACAATACGATCCCCATCTGCACTATCGAAATTTTTAGTGCAAAAATCAATCGGCAATCAAACAAATCCGATCATAGTGGTGAGAGTTCTATACCATTTCTATTTCATACAGCCGTATTTCATACATCCGTGTTTCATACATCAGTGTTTCATACATAGAGCGAGTGTGTAGGCTTTGAGGTGGGACAATTAAAACGAGTGGGAATTAAACTTGCTTTGTAAAAGTTGGCACGCTTTGCATGAGTTTTGTGTAGACACACCGCGTCACACCACGGTGTGTAGGAACTTTAATTTGTTATGGGGTTTTTTGCCATGGTTTGTTTGTTGAAAAAATCTAGGTAAGGGGGCAAAATCTTAGATATGTTATGGATATTTCTTCTTCTATTTAGTTAAGAAATTGATGGTACGATTTCAAAAATACTTTTTTTATTGTAAGTTTTTTACTATTATAGAAGAGTCAAGCAAAACCTTAAGAACAGTAGGTAAAATAACGATAAATTCTAATCAATTTACAATCAATATCAATCGAAAATTATGAAGTTTTGATTGATTAAATCGACTGGTATAGATGAGCGAAAGGAATGAACCCTGTATTTAAAACAGCAATGTAGTTGTCCGATTACACTCTAATTCCTAAATTCTTAGTTATATTTTAATGAATCTAAACAAATATTTGATCCACAATTCACTATTCGTATTTTATTTCAAAACACAATAAATCATTCGTTCGTTTAAACGTGAATAAAATCAGAACATGGGCCGATCATTTCCACATATTCGGTAAAAACCTCTCTGTATTCGATCTATAAAATATGGGGGTTGCTGTCGACGTAAATTTTTTGCGGAGTTCGGACTATCAAATAGTTTCGTGTTTAGAAATAAAGTATTGCGATATAACGCACTATTGGGAATAACGGGGTTTTTAGGTCAATTTTGTGGTGTGTGTGTGTGACAATTTATAAATCAATTTGTGATTTTATGATTGTTAAAAGTTTAAAGGGTCTCATTATAGCGTGTAGTGACCAAGAGCTTACAAATTTCTGTTATAAGACAATTAACGACTGATTAACACTGATTGTGATAACAAAACAATCGTATTGAAACTTACAGAAATCCTCCTTGCACGTTAAAAAGCTTAAGGAAATCACTTCTTTTGCGCTAAGACCATACTTTGCATTGCGTCGAAGTTGAAATTATTAGGAAATGTAAAGAAAGTACAAAATTACATTAACTCAACAGCCATTAAATTATATGAAAAGCTTTAAACTTTTCATCAATAGTACTTTTATTACAAAGCAATTATCAGTACATTTCACGGTAACTGTAACATAAACACAATAATAAAGGAAATGATGTCGAACCATTAAAACAATGGTTTCTATAAATTGGTTATCATGATCGCGTGCGGAACAAAAATATCATTACATTATTATGTAATGGTACAATCAATACAAACTGAGTGTTTGTAGTCGACGAAATATAAAATAACGACCAATTGAAGATGGGGTAATTTTTTTATTTTTTTCTCAACTGGGCCACTGCTGGTTAAAGGTCTCTTTCTGGTATGAGAAGACCCGAAAAGCTTGGTCTTGTAGCCACCATGCTGGCCCTGGCTAAAACTGCTAAAAGACATGCAAGGTATAATCACGCTGTTTTTTTTACCGTTCGAATAAGTAATAGTAATTTCTACCACACTAACTTCGCATAAAAAAATAAATAAATTTAAAAGAACTTAAATGCGGGAGTGAAAAGTGTTCTCTGCTGGCTATCTATAAATAAAATAAATTCGTGAAAATATCGTCCTGTTTACTACCTCGTCACGTTTATTTGTCACTTGTCAACTCTGAACAAGTACACAATCAACGTTTAAAGGCAAATATAAATAAAATTCGAACAGAGAAAAAATGACAACCATTTTGAAGAAAATGGTATAAAAAATTCAGTATTAAATTCGACGGTACCCAGTTGCCGCTCCACCAATATATTTTTAATTGACGCATTTTCGAATTTAGAACACAATTTTTTCGTGTGTTGCCGATATGAAAAATGTTAAATGTATTTTTTTAAGTGCTATAGTTCCACGGTTCACTGAATTAGTTGGACTAAAAATAAAGTTATATTTTTTTGAAGCGAGCTATTTGAATTTATTTTATATTTCCAATGTAGTTTTACTCAAATAACTTTTTTATTTATATACGAGGTTAAATTATATTTCGATCATGAGACTGTAAAATTATTTTAGCGATAATTTTTCCGGGAAAACATGTTGCTGAAAATTATTTTCGGGCTATGTGCTGTAATTATGCACCTTATTTTCGAGACACACAAAATACCTATATGTTTTTAAAAATATAACATGCGGTTTCTTCAGACATTTTTCTGTTCACCCAATTGACGATTTTGTCAACTTCTTTAATAATCATCACCACAATTCTTCAAACATTTTATCTAGTCATGATATTATAATTTTGTACATTAAAACCTTTCACATGAATTTATAGGTCTGTCTATACGGGGCAACATTTTTAGTTTATTGCAAACAAAAAGACAGACTTTGTTTTGTATGTAGTGTTAATGAAATAAAACAAATAAAAATTACCTCGTCATCGAACGCATCAGGGTCGGCCATGTTGTGTTGTTGTCAACAACTACTGCTAGATGTCACTACCACTAACACACGCACTTGATGTCACATAAGTACCATTATCTTCACGGTTCACTCGCGAGACCTGGAACAAAATAAAGATATTTTTAATTATTTGAGTTTTCAATTATGTAATAAACTTTTTTACTGCTATGTTAAACTTGAAAGATTTTCACAAAGACGTTGGTGCAGTTGATACTTAGGTATATACCTACTTTCTTAATTGCTAGACAATTTAATACTTAACGATTCTATTACAATGATATAGTCAATAATAAAAATAAACCACTTTTGATATCGGCACATAACGGAATATTTCTTTTCAGTTTCTACAGGTTTAGAGCCCTATTTCCTGTAGTTTACCGCACACCATTAAGTTAATAATCACTTGGCTACGAACAATTTATAATTAATATACTACATTCACAAAGTATTTAATCAGAGCGAAGAAGAACAATCTACAAATAATGAGTTCCCTAACATATAACTACAGTAATAAAACAAGTTAGCAAATATTATTTGTACGTAATTGGTACCATTATTCAGATACAACTTTCATACACGTATCTGTAATGAGGGTAAAAGAAAAAGAGGATTCGTCAATGGCCTTATTAATTAGGAAACAGTTTCACAAACTTGGAAGGAAAGTCAAGAAATTATCACCGAGATTCTTGCGGTCATTTGAAAAGACTAATCGGATTTACCTTGTATTATAACTTATGTACAGAAATTTATTACAATAAAACTTAACTATAAGTAACTTTTAAAAACTAAACTAAACTAGAAATAATTTAAAAAAACAAAATATTTACAATTATACAATATATTTACAATATAAAATATGGATACAAAAGGAGTGCGTCACGCGTCGTAGAATTTCTCCTCACCATCGTCGACTGGTAACGTACCCAGAATGCTGGCAGCATTGCCACGTTGGATGGCAATGCTAATTCTTTGACCAAAGTAAAGGCCAGCATTCTGGTCACGCGTAGCATCGACGAGACGCTTCGCAATCTCTCGGTAGAGACTACGAGCACTCGGGCCCCACGGTCCCAAGGTTTCAACCCCAAACGGCACAAATACGTAATTACCGATAATGTTACTATATTTGCGCCGCTTGAGGTTTTCTGCTGATGCGGCAGCAGCGCCCGCAATGCCCACCGTACCTGGAATATGGGAAGGCGCCAAGGTGTCGACACAGGTTGCATCCCAAACCAAGGGCCTGCCCATACTCCAAGGCAACAACGACATACCGTCCGGCCTCTTCCCATCGTCGCGCGCCAGCCCATTGGGTTCTAATAGAGCTGGAACACCCGCGGTGGCAAGAGACCGGCGAATTATGTCGTTTAGGTGGGCGTGACGCGGGAAACGACCCGCACTCTTATTACATGATAGACCATGGTGCCCGAGCTCGCCGACAGCTTCCCCGCAGTGACAACGATGCGGAGAAACACACGAGGCTCCTAAACGAAGACATGTGGCGATGCGGAACGTGGTATCATCGAGCATGGTACCTACGTTAAATGAAGGGAGAGCCTGAAGCCAAAGCCCCGATTCCCATTCTCCCACAGCCAGAAGGCGAGCACGCTCAGCAGAAGTGGAAGATGTTAATAAAATATTTTCCTTAATCAAACTGCTGAGCGGCGCGTCCCACTGTCTCTGAGAGAACAAGTTTCGAGGTAAATCCGTGTTTGGAGCGGCCATTTTCCGGGCGTTCATGGCATCGGTCTTACACGACACTTCAGAATTAACCAGTGTAGGAGCTAAAATTTTCCTGGTCAATTCTTCCGTGCCGTGGACCGAGGACAGGAACGCAGGCAAACTAACATCTGAAATTTTGCGGACGCCGAGGCCTCCTAAACGAATAGGCAAGGAAGCCTGAAGCCATGCACGGTCGTCCAAGGCCACATTGAGAATTTTGGTGAGTGTATTTCTAATGATATCATCAATTTTGAGAAGTGGAACCGAGATTTTCCAAAAAGGCGAAGCTCTAAGGGCATGTGTAAATTTTGGGACGAAAAGACAAAACCGAATGATAGTAAATGCAGAATGAATATTAATTTTGATGAGGCGTTCCGAAATTTCATTAAAATTTTGAATTTTTTCCTCTATAAAAGGTTCAAAACCGTCTTCTAAAATAGGGGACCCAAGGAGGCGAAGAGAGTTTTGTTGCATAATTTTCAAATTAGGAGCCAAAGTAGTGAATTTAGAAAAAGCCAAAGATTTGTCTGGTAAGTTATTAAAAAAAAAAAAAAAAAAAAAAAAAAAAAAAAAAAAAAAAAAAAAAAAATTATTATTAGTATTATAACTTAGTAAATTAAGTCAGTAAGTATATATGTTTTTCAGTCATCAATCTTTGGTATCCATAAATTCGCATTATTAAAAGCAATAAAGAAAATTTCTGACTATGTAAATGTTTAGGAGATAATCACCGGAATCACGAAAAAAAATTAAAAAAATGATTTTCGGAATTTACATTTGCATTTAATTACATTATGTGTATAATAATATATTTATTTCGAACGTAGGTTTATCAGTTTTTTTCAATGAAAACTTATTACGTTATGTTTTTCACTTTAAAATGCTTCATAAAATGTAATGCATAAAAATTCCGTCTCAAAAATGCACGCATCTTTTCTCAAAAGAGTTGCGAGGAAGATAAGAAATATGGCGGTTCATTTGTGCCAGCTGATGCGCTCGTTGTATTACATTTAAACCAATAACACAGCGGAATATAACCTTATATGTGATATTAAGAATATAATGGCTTATACGTATTACTGATACGTTCTTTCTTTGGTTTTACTAAACAAAGATTTGTGTGGTAAATGTTTGTAAATGCGATCTTTCGTATTTGTTTATAACACAAAAGAAAACAACCAAAAAAATTGCAGACAGCAATTAGTAATCTTATTTTTTGTAGCATTTTGTGCTAATATTTATAAAAGTATTAACAACAAAACATAATAATTATGTAAAAACTTAGACACCATAGGTCATAAGCAGGATTAAAAGCAAGGCTGCGAAAATAGAATTTCAATAAATATTAACTTTCAAGACAACTTTTTTCATATAAACAAAACTTGAACTTAACTTTCTTAATGCCTTATTATAATACAAGTTCAGCTAAACAGGTGCCCAAAAAAATTATTAATCTTATTTTTATAAACTGAAACTAAATTTTTTTGAATGTCAAGGGAAGTTTGTAAGGATCGTACCAAGTGGCGTTCTTTGGTCTCTGCTTGCCACTACGGAAAAAAGGCGTGATTTAATGTATGTATTTGGTCGGGGAAAAAGTCTTTTCGCATTATAGTATGTATGAAATTGTAATAAAATCTCTTTGGCTTCAAGAATCTCAAATGAGTACACGGTACATTAGGTTTTTTTCAGTGAGCCCGTGAGGTACCCAAATATCGAGCTTTTTTGTGTAGAGAAATGATTTTATTACAAGTTCATACATACTATAATGCGAAAAGACTTTTTCCCGACTTACTATATAAATTCATTAGACTAGGGATACGATAGGGAACAAAGTCCTGCGACACGAGACATCAGCGACGTTGTGTGAAGTTGCCGGACTTCGCTCAACATGGCCGTTGGTACTAGCAAAAGTTGCGCAATGTCGCCAGAAATGTTCGGCGGTCGCTCGACTTTACTTGACATGTCGCCAACATATGTCGTGGGACATATTTATATGCCAAGCTTGAATATTATTTTAAAACTCCAACAATATTTTATACTTAATGAAAGAACTTTTGTCATTCTTTCATCGAAATTTCTAGAATTTTTGAGCAAATATTTTAAAAAGTTGATGTTCATGTGGTGATGTATAATAAATGGCTGAGTTCTTTAAATAGTCTTTGTGATATTAAATGAAACGAAACTTTTAGCCCTGAATATTATAAGATTAATTATTTGTTTGAAAGTCGAGATTGTAATTATATTATTATTATAATTCATATTAAACAACGTACCTACATAATATATTGGATGATGCCTGTATTCCAACCTACGTCGTTATGTTTAATTGAATTAAAATACTAAAAGTACTGAAAAAAGTGCTTTGAATTTTTAAATTAAGTGTAATAGACCTAAAATGAATAGCCTTAATTTATTTCACACACATTTACTTTTAATCAAGAAAAATGGCTTTCTCTAAGCGCCAAAGCTTTACTGCTTTTCTAAATTGAAAAATGGGATTTTAAAACAACTTTACTACAAATTGATAGTAGTTTTTTATACCAACACCAAATGAGACAACCTTTTTTTAGAACCCCAAATAGTTATCAAAAGCACTTTTTTTTATAAAAAAAAACATTACTTTAATTAAATAAGAAATTAAATGAAAAGATTCTTCTACACTTTAACTAAATAAAACTACTAACTCGAAGAAAAGTAAAAAGTATCGGAATAACGATTGAAACTTGCAGGTCGAACGGAAACTTTCCAATATTTACTTTTAACCTCTGCAATATTCATGTGACCCTAGTCCGATCGGTAACCGAGAATATTACAAATTGAAATTTTATCTTGAAATACAAGTCTTTTTGTTTACACTATAAGTTTTTCTTGCGGTTTTACCTGCTATATATCTTAGCCCTTCTCTTAATACAGGGTGTTAGGTACACAACAGTCATGACCGGCGCATCTGTCTGCCTATCACGCTATATATTACATTTTCTTATTTAATTATACATGCGAAGGTTTTTGATGATAATAAAGTTTAATATAGCAGCGGACAAGTTTATTTACAAGAAATGAACAAAAACAAAAAACTACTTAGATAGTCCATTTATATGTATAAAACGTTTTACCAGAAAAGTAGGATTCTCCTTTATTCCAGGAGGTGACCCTCGCCTCGCTCTCATCAGACAGTAATGTGTTAAAAAATATGAATAAACGTCTACATTTTATGACGGAAATTACGAAAGATCGCAAGAAATTTTCAAATAGACGATATCCCCAGTAAGAAAGATTCAAGTGACGTCATATACCTTTTTTTTACCTCCACAACCCAGTTACCTGGGATATAACACCCCTTCGGCAAGACTGGTTGTCAGACTTTCAAGCTTCTGACTGTCTGTGTGTTAACGACTGTCAAAGATCTTTGAAAATGACAGCCGAGACCCACAATTTTACGTGCCTTCCGAAACACGGAGGAATTCGATATGTGTAAGATGGTCACCCATCCACAGATCAACCTCGGCAAGCATGGCTTTACCTCAGAGATCGATCCGCGCGGCTGTCGTTAACTAAGCCACGAGCTCCTTCGACCTAATATAATATACTGATATACCTAATATTCGACAATACGGAGGGTGTATGTTCCCGGCCATTAGATGGATGACAATGACTTAACGAAAGTTGCAAGGACAAGCTAAACTCATTATTTAGGATGATTAATCTGTTGCAATATACCGACGGTATTTAAGGGTATGTAATAATGATATACATAACTATAGTATGGGGGCGCATGTTTCCTGCTCATGATTAGGCGGAAGTATTACGTAATTGGGTTATGATGGTGCAGTGTTTAGTTTCTTGTGAAAGGAAGAAGACTACGTTACAAGTTATTTGTTTACTTTATCTTACTTCGACTTATTGTTGTTGTCAAATTGTCCTTAAGATATGGTTTTAATGGAGAGAAAATCACAACGAGACAAACGTAAGGAGCGGCGCTGGACAGCTAGTTTTTGAATAAAAATATGATATAGATTAACATGGTTACTTTTTTCGGACATGGATGGTAAAATTAATTATAAATATTGTCGGTAAAATGCAAGAGCAAAAATATAAAAACACTTAAGTTTAAAATACTAACTATAACTACAATCTGGGTGAAAGAAATTGAATACTTCTTACAGAATTTTATTATAGTGGTAGTTACAAACGAATTACGTAGCTTTCCAGTTTTTTCAATTGTTCATTAAATATATCTAGCAAAGGAGGTCTTTCCATACAATTCCTTTGAAAAAATACAATATCCAATACTCTCTATATTTACAAGAAAAAATACAATAATCTATATTTTCACAAGCTTGATAAGTAAACCACTTGGTTGATACAACACAGAGGGCTCAGCGATGAAAGCCGATCCATTAAAAACTTTACTGATCAAGATGGAAAATGACGAAGCTAACGTCTTATCGATACTTACTTCCGCATCCGGCTTCACTCGCAATCATGGCTCGAAAATATAACGTGTTAAAAGGGGCTCTATGTACTATATTTAGGTGTAACTAAATAAATCTCGTATGAGAAGAAATACTGCATAGTCATTTGTTGAATAAAAATAAGTTATTTTTGTTCTCTGATATTCCATTATGAATTATTTCAACTATTAGTTAGTCAATGCAGCTTAATTAACTTAAGCGTTGTCTGATTTACTTCGACTTTATACTATGCTTCAGTCGAACTAAGTGCATTATAACAACAACCGGAATAATCGTTTTCACCTAAACATTTACCGCATTTCATAAAGCTCAACAATAAAAACATCAAAAGTCCTTTCTTTTCCTTTTACCGTCGATTTAATTGTTATTATAAAAATAAACAACGCTAATTGCTGGCTAATTTAAGACAATATTTCATTCATAAGTAAACCGACAATGCTAAGAAAAACGTCTCAAAATAAACCAGAGTAAAATTAATTGTAGAGTTTGTACAAAGCTTGGGATTAAATACGAGAGATTTAATTAAAAAGACTTAGTTATAAGAATACGTGTCGTTAGGCGCTTGTGGCTGGTGAAAGGGTTCGTCCTTGTTGTGGTAAAATGTAATTGGTAGTTTTAATCACCTTGAATGTACAACGGATTGGAATAATCTGTAATGTTGTTAATTTCTAAATAAATAAGTAGTGACAATGTTATTTCTTTATGCTTTTTTTAGGTTGGGAGGTTGTATTGGAGATGTTAAAAGGTAATTTTAATAGGTACAAGTAGAAGCTGTGTTTATGGTGTAGGTCTCGAGTTCGATTTCTGAGTAGAGTAAAGTGTTATTGGGTTTTTTTATTTATATTTATATGTCCGTCACACTAATCTGAACTTTGGATATGTACCCCGTATTTGGTAGTAAACCTTATTACACGGAAGCAGCGATAGATATTATCTCAGAAAGTGAATTTAACTTCCATTCGGTTTTTGTCTCAAAAATTGTGTAAAGGGGATTTGGCTGATATTTTTACAACCAGCCGCTTGATTGACGTCAACTTTCCTTGGTAATAGGTATAAGGTATATATGTTACTGTAAAAGCCCGAACGATGGTAAATCCTAAGATTTTCCGGTATAACCTAAGATTTACCAACTCGCAACGGTAAAATCCGAACAATTCTTTTAATTCGAACTTTTACCTATACTCACTTGATGATGACGAGATGTCGCCGGAGCCCCGCTTCGCGGGGCTCCTCCTCCTGGGTGGTTAAAAAAAAATAACCACGAAGACTAAGGTGGGAGCTTCGCTTCGCTCGCTCCCACCTTAGCCTTCTAACCTAACCTACCCATGTCGCTGTGCCCAAAACTCCTTCTTTATAACTATGTCACAGTATATAATTATACCGTGAAATAGTTATAAACATAGTTATGAAGGAGGATTTTTTTATGTATCGTAACATAGTTTTTAAACTCTGGCTTGTTCGGACTTTTACCATTGGGAGTTGGTAAATCTTAGGTTTTACCGGAAAATCTTAGGATTTGCCACAGGTCGGGCTTTTACAGTAACATATACATAAATACATAAAATCCCGTTCCTTCTTCCCCCAGAGGTAAGCAGATACCACATTACGCCACTATGAGAAATAAGAGGTTTTTAACATACAATAAGCGATTACCATACCAGCGATGACCATCATTATCGACCTATCACACAACAAACAACAACAAAACATATTTCCATATATCACAATGTCCATCAATCCTATAAGTCAATAACGCGGGGTAACCGAATTGCAGGTGAATCGTGATTGCAAATTAGTATGCTGACTACAAACGCGTCGCCGCTAATTGTATTGACCGTATTAGTAGGCTGGAATGTAATTATACTATTATGATCAATATTACTATATTAATATTGTAATTATATTAATTTGAAATTACAATAATATGGAGTAGATGTAATTATGAATAATGAAATCCGAATATTTTTTTATCAGATGCTTCTGAAACAAAAATAACTCGATATCAAGATCAATATCTTCAGTTTTTTACATATTATATTAAACAATAATGATAAAATTATGTTTTGTTGTTAAAATGCTATGAAATTAGTAGGTTTAAAAAATGGTAACTACTCATTTAAAAATTGACTATATTTTTCATTTCAATGTAAAAATAAATATTACTAGTTACTCTTAAATGTTTTGTATTATATTTATGATCGATGCCTCTTTAAAATAGAGTATACCCATTGCATTATTTAAAGATAATTATCTATGAAAGCGATGCTTTTCACTTTGACAACAAGCTAAAACATTACAATGTAGTTCTCGTTTAAAAATCATATATTTAGTAAATACAACCAGCAAACATAACCTACCTCTCCCTCTAACTTTGCCTAACGTTTGCTAACGAATTTACACGTTTTCAGCCTAAAAAAATCCCATTTAAAACACTTAACAAAACACAATTAACAGAAAAACAACACGAAAAAGCAGATCGTTAAATTTCAACCCCTAATAAACGGGGTCATAGCGAGAAATCAATCGTCCACTCATTTGTCAAAGTCGCTTGTAATTGGTTAAATACTTCCAAGGAAAAGGGTCGCTTGGGGCTGTTTTATGAACGTTTTTTTACATGAGTACTGTGAAAAATGCCTTACGAATGGTGATGAATATTATGACGATTCTTGGCAATATATGATGTAAATAGTAAAAAATATTATACTACTACAAATGCTGTTTTAGATTTATAATAATCATTTTTGCATGAATTTATGTATGTTTTTTACATAGAACAATCCATCCGTTACCATACATAGTTAAGAAAACGGATATGATATTAATAAAAAAACGAACATGTATTGTATGTGTGTAGTACAGACTAACGACTCCGAGACTAACTACTAGTGTAAGTACTAGTAAATTCAGAAGGATTGTTACTCACAAAAAATCCTTCTGAATTTATCAGAGAATGATTCTTGTCCAAAATAACTCTTTTAAGTTTGTTGTATAACTCAAATTACGGCCATAGGAGACAAAAACTTAGTAGTTTAGTGCAAATCGAGAATATTTTAAACGTTATTATAAAGCTACATTTACAACAGAATAGCCACAAGTGTGAGTGGAGAGCGATTGATCACGCGGTGACGGCTTGACGGCTCTTCACTATAAGCGCTGTGGTCGCACTTGTCAGCTTACTATGACAACTAGTGACAACTAGTGGTGCTATGTGACTACTAATAGTGCTATGTGACAGTTGAATGAACTTGATGGTTGAGATGGGAACATGCTATTATCTACAATCGGTACTGTCAAGTATCGAGAGCCTGACATTTAAAATGTACTCCCAAAATAGTTCCTACGGAGCCCGGTAGAGGCGCTAAACAGCTTTTCGTGTTACATTTCTCGATAGCTAACCGGTTGTCGGTAGTTGATAGTTGTAGAGAATCGAGCTACAGGTGTCGTAGGTTTGATTTCAGAAATAACCTAAACATACGTAGGTTACACGACTCTGCTTCACGATATAACAAAAGCAGAAGGGGTCCTGAAAACACAATTGCATCATCACTCTCCAAGCCATTTTTCGAACAGTTAGTGATCAGTTTTTTGTCAGAATTATGCATGTTATTCAAAGAAGTTCGTATCAGATAATGCTACCATATACTTATTATCCGACAATTCTGAAGCGTTTCTAAAGACCAAACTATCTACCCAGGACCTATATCTATATCATTTACTGTTTAGTTGACATAAGATAAAATCCATACACAAAAGTATATTAAAACCAATTTCTGACAAAGATAGCAGCGTGCATTCCCCAGTACCTAACAGGTGCAAATCAGTAATATTCTATAAATATTCATGACCAGCTTATTTCGAAGCTGAGCGAGTCAATTCTCAGTATCGCGAGATTCGCAAGACACCAACACGAATACTTGTTGGAAAACCATTAGCTTGAACAAACTCTACTGAATCAATATTGCAATAGATTTTAGCGTTTAATACAACGGGTTAAGGTGCAGTTTGGGATCTGGTGTATAGGGCAGAATTTATAAATAATCGTGTTGGTTGTTGAAGTGTTATAGAAGATATTTGATGAACGTTGCAATATATTTTGCAGATTTCATTTCACTTATAACTTTTCAGCAAATTGATATCACAATCAATAGTAATACAATAGAAATCTATTAATTAAAATATTTTACAGACTGGACATTGCAAAATTCGTTTAAACGTTGGTGGAGCTAAAAAAACCCACGAAAACATAATCAGCGTTTGCAACTAAGTTGTCTCCATCTATACTTAATATTATAAAGCTGAAGAGTTTGTTTGTTTGTTTGTTTGTTTGAACGCGGTAATCTCAGGAACTACTGGTCCGATTTGAAAAATTCTTTCAGTGTTAGATAGCTCATTTGTCGAGGAAGGTTATAGGCTATATATCATCACGCTACGGCCAATAGGAGCAGAGTAACGGTAAAAAATGTTACAAAAATGTGGAAAATTTTGATCCATTCTCTCTTATGTGACGCAAGCGAAGTTGCGCGGGTCAGCTAGTCCTAAATATAACATATCAGTCCTCACGACAAACTCAATTATACAACCTTGATAAAATGCACAAAATACTGCTTTTGGAATTAAATGCAATACAACTTGTAATATTATGTATATTTAATGCAATTGCCGTCAAATTTCTCCCTAAAATACAGTGACATAATCTTAAGAAAATAGTGGCAGCAGACGCCACAACTCATAAACCCTTAATGAATAATGCTTGGCTGCATTATATACGTATAAGAGAACGTAGAAACGTAATATCCCTGCACATACAACTGAGGCGCGGTAAATTAAAACTTGGTTTATTACAGTTCCTGCTATAAACCAGCCTAGACTTTCTTCCAACTATGTTGGAGTTAGCTTCTAGTCTCACCGGGTTCAGCAATTTACATGGAGCGACTGCCTATCTGACCTCCACAACCCGGCTACCTGGGTAACACGGTACCCCTCGGTAAGACGTTGTGAGTAATTGTCAGATTTTCAAGCTTCTGACTAATGGTAACGACAGACAAAGATCTTTGAATAATTACAGCCGGGACCTACAATTTAACATTCCTTACGAGACACGGAGGAACTTCATATGTATAAGATGGTCACCCATCCAAAGACCATCCTCGTCAAGCGTAACTTAGCCTCAGAGATCGATCCGCAATCTGTTGTTAACAAAGCCACGAGCTGCTCTCGAACATATAACTGCGGTGAAATTAAAACTTGTTCTATTACATCCCTACTGCAGTATTGAAATGAGATCACGTTACTTTATACTAAAGTTGGAAATAAATAGAGTCTAGATTAAGTTTTTTAGTTTCGTTTTAGTTTTGAGGAAGTAATTTGTAAGAATCTTTGGTTACAGTCGCATTGTTTGTTCGTGTGGTCTACTTTCGTTCTATAGTGCTTGGAGGAAACATTCGTGTATCAATTTTTTTAAGTTGATAATCTTTACAAGGTTGTTAATGGCAATATCGAATAATTGCTGATTGTGATAAAACACTCAACGAATTATAATTAAATTTGATAAATGGTTAGTTTAAAACTTAGATTAATACATAGGATACTAATACATAGATCTTGTCGTGAAAAACCTTTTCACATAGACGAAGTCAGAATCAAGTCGGAAACTAGTTCTAGATAGAACTGAGAGCTTTTATTTATATAATTGAAATCTAAAATAAATATAATAAAAACTAAGTCAGTTAAATATCATAGAATATAATCTCACTATTGGACAGAAAATTATTTCTGCTAAAGAAGAATCAGGCTAGCAATCAAAACAACTCCAAAAAAACGCTTTTAAACAAATTAACTCTGAACCACTGCACCCAAAACTCACAGACATATATTATTCCCGCGGTTTCACTTACAAAGTACCCTCAATTTATAACAGGCGTTGTTTACAAGAAGGCTATATATTAAACAAGTATGGCAAGTTGTGAGTGAAACGACTCAACTTTAGCGCAAGTTGTTCAACAACACCTGATGCATCGAGAGGTTTAATTCAACATGTTTTTTGTAATTTTTCCTGTCTGTTTTGTTTCGTTATAACGATTTAAAAATATAATGGTGGTTTTATGGTAATGATCTGTTGTCTTTTTCAGAAGTTATGGACAATGTAAATAGATTTCAGAATCGATCCTTTTTATATGATCAAATTGATACTTTTATAAAATTAAACGTAATTCTGTGTATATGTTGTTACTTTGTAGTAAAACCGAATAAGGACAAATAACCGAACACAAAAAAAATCTCTTAACCGTATCCGTTGATAACAACCTGGCCTATGTTTGTTGTTGCCTGGCGTGAGTTCTTTGACGGCAAGCAAAACAAAACTTGAATTTTAATATATCAGTGGTAACACGGGCTGAGTAAAAAATATACCATGCCAACAAAACACCATTTCATTACTGCCGCTATCAAACTATGTTTTTAACATACTTGTAATATAACTCTTCCTTTAAGGTTTGAGCTAAGTCCGCAAGTATTCCCTCATCAACTTTTTCATAAAGAGCACTTGTATATATTAACTTTAACTGTAATAAATACTACACTCAAAGAAAACGCCTCAACAACTTCCAAACTGAAGCCTTACAATACCAGTCATGAAACTTTCAAAATTATTCACCTCCGACAGGGGTGCTAGGGTGCAAACTGGCACCGCATACAATAAGACATTCAATAAACTTGCACCTAACTTGTACCCAACTTGCACCTAACTTGCACCCAACTTGCACTCAACTTGTACTCACCGTATCCTCGTTATGATCTCGAAACTTTACAAGTAAAGTGGAACTTTTGACAATATTGACAATTAAAAAGGTTCTGTTTTGTTTGAGCGTGTTTTTGTTACGGTGTGCTGGCTATTGTTATTACTGATATGTTTTCATTAAAGTCGCTTTCCTGGATGCAATTGAAAGCTTTATATCTTAGGGCACTCCCTAAGATACAAAGCTTAAAGAAGAAATAATTGGTTAATTACGGAATATTTTTCGTATTAAGCAATTATGATACACTTTATGTGTTATGTTTTTTTTTTTACTGAACGGTTCTATTTGCTGAAATCAGTGAGGTTTTTTAAGTGGGTGGAATAATATTTAAAAAATATCTTGAATACGGCTATTATAGTAAAGAAAAGTATCATTTGATATATGAAAACAATGCGAGATGATTACTTTTAACATATTTTGTTGTCATAATTTATGAAAATATAATACTTGTAGCACAAGTTAAATTACCTAACTTATTCAACTTAAAACATTGCCTCTTAACAAATTCAAACTAACTAAAACAATTACGCACATGTAAAATACAAACAATGTCAACCCACTCTACCAGGCTGTCAGAACCATATAAGAGCATACTTGAAAACTAAACAACATTCTAGCTAGTAATGACGTCACGGGCGCTTTCCAACTTGTCAACTATGCTTCTAATGAACTGTCGGAGTAGTTACCAGGAGTTCATGACGCGGAAGACATTGTAATTTGGCCGAATGGTAAATAACATTACACCCTTTCGATTATATTCCCCTAGTAAACTACTGTTAAGAGATTAGGGATTAGTGGATATGATTATGGGGGGACGAAGTGGGGATGTATTAATTAGGAAAATTCATTAAACCAGAAGATTATAGAGCTACTGGAGATAAAGTTCAATGTGACGTAATGAAATTGCAACGGTAACTACACGAAATAGTAAAACTTAATAGGTATGTATAAATGAACAACAGCCTCGAAACTTCAAAAGTTCTGAATATTACTAGACCTCCTAGGCAGGACCGATCTTGAGATCCCGGGCTAGATTTTAAAGCTCAACCGGGTCTTTTTGGTCAATTTTCTGACAACAAAGTATTCTAAAGTGATACCATGCTATGCCAAAAGGCTCAACATCTAGAGTTCTTTATGCCTAGTTTTACGATAAATCCGTGACTTTTAGCCAAAGCGATCTTTCAAATTGGTGTAACAATAGCCAACAAATTAAGATAACTCTTTACGATGGGTGCTTTTAAATTGTTAATTATGCGTCTTTCCTTGAATTTTACTTGTTAAACTATCGCACAGTATAATAAACCTTAAATAAGCTGGACGAAACTTGTCCTTTAAAAATCAGCTCTAAAATATAGCTGTAATGTAAAAGAAGGAAGTAAAAAACCCATTCTTTAAAAAATCATTAGCAAAATATAGTTCTTTATACTACCCCACAGTATATTGTTAGCCTTAAATAAGCTGGTCAAAACTTATCCTTTAAATATCAGCTCTTAAATATAGCTGTATTGTAAAAGAAGGAAGTAAAAAACCCATTCTTTAAAAATCATTAGCAAAATATAGTTCTAATACCTAATGATCGTCGTGGTGAGAATTGATTGCGGCTCATACCGTCGTTAGTTGGCACTTGAGTGAGCTACATCGAGTGGAAGATATCGCGACTAACTACGTTATGGCTTCTAACGTGATTACAACTTTGTTTGCCTTCAGTATAGTAGATAGTATGTGGCTTGCATAGTTAAAGGGGGAATTTAGCTGGTGTGGACTGATATCGTGATGCTTATGTACATTTTTAAGTAGAATGGTACATTATTTTTTTTATCGAAAAGCTTGTATGAATTTTGTAAAAATTACCCGTTTTACATTTGCCTTTTGATGACAGAAACCATGTTGAAAGTGTTTGCGGTGTTTAACTTTTGTTTATAAGTTTACTGTCTTCTCATGTTTCATCAGAATTTTGAATAAACTGAAAGACTTTTTCATTTATATTGTATCTTTATCGCATCTCTTGGCCTATTTATTATTACGCTTCAATAAAAAGACGAATTCTTAAACTGAAAAAAATATGAAAGCCCATTTTAAATTTATGAGATTACAAACATAAAAAACACAGATAAATTGAGAACTGACTCCAAAAAAAGGAAGAACTCCTTATTAAATTCGGTTAACCCAGGAAAGAATCATTTCCAATATGGCTTTACAACTTACATAACAATATATCTACATGTTCTTAAACACTAGAGTCCTTGAACAAGTAATAACAGCTCACACGTCGGGATCGGAAATGAAACAATCGTTGCTGAAGGACGCGGTGTATTGTGACTTGCGAGCAGTGAGCTTGTAGCGCCACCTGGTGCGTGTCGAGGGAGTTATTGCTAACTGGTTCAAACATCTCGACGTGCGTCTTGAAACTGATTTAGTCGATTTTTTTGAGAGGAGTTCGATTCAAAATTGGAAGTATTAGTAAAGGTGAAATTAAAAATGTCAAAATGACAAGATGTATGGATGTGAATGGGGCAAGGGAAGTTTGTAAAGATCATCACCAAGTGGCTTTCTTGGCCTCTGCCGACCTACTTGGGAAAAAGCGTGTTATTATGTATGTATGTATAAATGGCAATCAATCAGCCTAGTTTTTCTAGGTATGTTGGAGACGGCTTTCAGTCTCACCGGTTGCGGCTGAATACCAGTATGTTACAAGGAGCGACTGCCTATCGGACCTCAAAAAAATTGTCTTAAAAGACCATAAAAATGTACAAAATATTTCTTTAACTCTCCGTTAGTCGACTCCTACGAAAGAATTTGAAAGAAAGAACAACCGCCACCGTTAAAAAAGCTTTTTGATCAGTGTGTAGATTTATTTGTATTAAACTACTTTTACAGACTCCATAGACAAAATATTAATCATAGCCCTTCGTAGATTCCAAGACAAAAAAACCGATGAAACCTTTTCATCACGCATTTTGTTTGATAAATGATTTTCAAAACCCTATTCAATAAACTTCAAGAATATAAACCATTAACCCACACCTCGATTCATTTTAATCAAGATTCAGTATATCTAAAAAAGCCTCTTTTCTTATTGAACACCGCTGAACGTGTGAATGTTGACACAAAGTGATTTATCGACTGAACATCGTGAACCTCCTTACGCCTTCTGTTTACCTGGTACATACGAATCCATTCGGGAATGATTGATAAGGATAATGATAAAGAAAGAAATAATAATATACCTTTTGCTAGAGTTCGCGAATATACGAACAAATTGCACAGGCAAGCAAAAGGATGGGTAGCGTGGTGGCATTAATGTTCCCATTCTATTGAGCTTTTATATTTCTACTTCTGGCTGGTATTCTATCAATTTTAGTGTGTGCACAATGTAAAATCTACTAAAAGAATACACAATCTATTCCATTACTCTCATAGTTCGATGGGACAGATACCGACAAGACCAATGAAAAAACACAGCTTCGGCTTTGCGTGCTCTAAGCTCTTTGAAGCATGTAGGTCTATATTCTACCCCAACTAGATATATTCAAGTGAATTTTCATAACAGAAAAACTAGCGAACAACTTTTTCTGTATAGTCGGCTTCTTTCATACAAATGATGTCTAACTAATTAGATTACTAGAACACTACCTATTTTCATAAATCATCACACATGTCATAACCAAAATTATTGCTTGTCACATTAATTTATCACCATTGCTGTTATTGTATTCTATAATTATTTCTAGTAACCTAGAAATCAAATCGTCTGAAACGTCCTACTGAAATTATAAATGCAAAAGTTAGTATGTAAGTACAGATGTTAGTTACTCTTTCACAAAAATACTACTGAATCGATTACAAATAAAATTTTGTATGTCGATAGCTGAAGATCCAGGAAAACACATAGGCTATATTATCCGGGAGTTCCTGAGGAATCTGGATTTACACGGGAAGGGTTTCCACGCGGACGATGTCGGGCGGCCTGTAGTTAAACATAAATTCAAATTTCAGTCGTAATATCGTAAGAGCAAACTATTAACCGTACACTGTTGCATTCAAGATGAATAAACTACGGGATATTCGCACTTAATCGGACAATAAAACAAAGCTATAACATTAAAGTAGTCAAAACAATCAACAACTTGTGCCATCAAACGCCGCTTCCGTACCAAACGACGACGATAATCGAATGAGAACGAACTATGAACGAAGTAATGTGGGATCTGTGATACACTTTCGGCTGTTTTCGGAACATTTCCGCCGTTTAGTTTCTTCGAAGATAAGCGTTGACTTTGAAGTAGTCCAATCCGATAAGTTTTAATAATTTAATGATAATTGGATTTTTATTCGCAAAACATTTTGAGACTTTATTTAAACACCTGCTTATGTTTACAATCTTTGTTTAAAAAGTTTATTTCCAAGGCTGAATTCAGAAACTATCATTCACTTCAATAGTTTAATATATTAGGTCGGAGAAAAAGTCTTTTCACATTATAGTCTTCAGCTTTATAATATTAGTATAGATTACATATGTATCAAATTATAAATATTAACTGCCCTTGATACTTTGTATCGTGATAATGTTTTTGTGCATAACGTAAATTGATTGACGTTTACATGAAGGTTCAGCCGTATGAGCTTGATGTTTATGTCTATGCGGATGAAATCGTTAAGGTGTTTTTAAATAACAATAGCTTATAACTTTAAAAACATTTCACGCAAGCCGAGCCACAGACAAAAGAGAATACACTAGCTTGCACAAAAGCCATATGAAAATATGCTAGGATTAACAAAATCTGAATAAACCGATCATTGTTCATATAACGCAGAATCTAGACTTTATCTAGTCCAATACCTAGATTAGCATAATATTGAGCCGCCATGAACATTCCAGCGGGTGTTTAGCTTATAATCTCATATGAACATCTTTATGCTAATGGAATTGACAGAAAAAGTACCGAAGAGTAATTTTAGGTGAGTTATAACTGTGATAGCCTTTTAGTGCGATCAAAACGTATTTCGAGGATTAAACTTTGTAAACCTATTCAAGTCATCATTTATATATGACCGATTTTTTTATAGTTATATTGGTTTCAAAATGCAGTTAATCATACAGAGGAAGCCAAAAACGAAAACAAGAGCAATGAAAGAGGAGTGTTAGTGACAAAGACGTAACAACGACGGCTTTACGTTCCGTCACCTGCATTTCTTTCAGGATATGACTATGACTTCATAATCTCTCGGAATATAATCGCTCCCGTTGCAAACAAGAAAGTGCGATCGCGACACTCAGTAGTGAGAAACCAAGGATGAAAAAGACAAACAGCGACAAATTTACTTCACTCTTAAAAAGCCGGTGTCAAAACTTTTTTGAGGGAAAATCCTTCTGAATCATCCTAGGAGAGAAATTTCGATCTGCGTGCTGTCCACTAAAGAATAAACCCCGTTAGCCATCCATATTGTGCGTGTATGGAAGATACATAATAATATGTATATCTTCAAAGTGTTCATGCATTCGTACATATGCTTTGACTTACATATACATACGTGCATTCTACGTGCTCTCTCGTGTTCTGACTGTAATGTAACCATTTGAATAAGAAAATGAATTGTTGAATAATTACAGACAGCTTGAACAACGTTGATGGTATTTATCTTCAATTACACATATACTATGTAGATACTGCGGGCTTCACTGTTGTCTTAGGACTAATTATATTGGCGTTCTCCTAATGGCATCACACAATTATTCATTAAGAATCATTTGAGGGAGATTCGTGTATTGAAATTCCGTGAAAATACCTTCACTCAGATGTAAGTGGTGCTCAAATCAAAAGTCTTCTGTTAAGTTAAGTTACTATGCGATTTAAGCATACAATTTTTGCATGAGATGAATTCGGTTGAAAAGGGAAAGATGTTTTTTTTTAACAATTCTGAAGTTTTATTGACGGGCGAAACTGTATTAAAAAGCTGTATCAAATTAATCATTAGCACTTTACGAGGTCATTATAAAGAATATCAAGAATATATATTTATTCTAAAGAAAAATTTTGACTCCTAAATATCGTATATAGGGTCTTCTCATAATATGTAGCTTCTGTCGTATAACGACGAGTCGCTTGTATGAGTTTAAAGAGAATTAACAAAATTTAAAAAAAAAGTTGTCTATATATATTTTTTTTAATTTCGCTATCGGTAGTCATACATATCACCAGCTATTATGAGAAGATCCTGTATAGGTAGCGAAATAGGTAAAACCAGGTATTTTTCAAAATTATTAGGTTAGAAAAAGAAATAAATATAAAGGTTCTATGAAAAGGCTTACAAATCTGCCGCCACCTTTGAGCGCTGAATTATAATAATACATCAGCTGAAGCAGAAGAGACAGATAACACATATTCACTTGTATTCAGACCACGAACTTGTATTGTGTTACTAATATATAATATAAACATATACACTAATATATAATACTAATATATAATATAAACATATGAAATATCTTTATACATATGAATGCTTGATATCTCAAAATAATGATATATATCACCTAAAACTGTAATTAATAATAGGTGATCAAATGCACTGAAAGACTATCTCATTTATGCAAAGGGTTAATACAATATATTTCCTTCTGTGGAAAAATGCGGAAACGAGAAATATACTGGACGGATTTCATAAACAATGCACGAAAATAACAACATAAGGTCGATATTTTTGGAAAAAAATTAGATTTATCTACTACTAGACATATGAAAATATATAAGGGGAAGAGGACCTGAATTTGTTTTCTAGATGCTTAGAATGTGCGATAAATAATTTCCTTTTTTGTTTGCACGTGTCGGTTTCTAGTAGACATCGATGTTTTTCATTCCGATGTTTGCATCCCTTTCTTTATCGAAACAATACTACTTTCTATAATTCTATAAGTCCAGTGGTTACTCCATTAGTCATTAAAAATCTTCTTTTTTCTAACATCTAGTTCTATTGAAAGCATATTCTGTTTAGAAATAAAGCCGTCTTAATGAATTATTTATACACACAGCTGTATAAATCTGCAATCAATTGCCACCGGCGAAGATTAAATTGCTTGGGCTTATGCTTTTCGCAGAATAAAATACACGATGCACGGGGTCTGTGTTATATTGACTTAATAAAAGTGTTATTGTTTTTATACAATTCTTGACTAAGAAGTAAAGTTACAATATGATATTAGTATGGAACATCAACAGGACAGTTTTATATTAGTGACCGGGAATTTTGTAGTTTCATGAATGCTGAAATTCCGTTTGATAAATAGCCCTGGAAAAACTTACCATTTCTTCATAAGATCAGTATGGCATGAATTAACCTAGTCGATCCTCTTTGATATTTAGAAATCAAGGTTAATTAGTTTAATGAAAATCAATTTACTCCCCATGGTATATTACTAATTCCATTATAATAGTATCCGTCATTTTATACCAACTTTAATTTCGCTTCTCTAACTTTATACCAGGATGTACTAAAGTAACAAAAGTATAAAATACACATGTAAATGGGCAACAATTTAAAGAGTAATATTTTAAAAACTGTTATCATGAGATAACAGAGACATGTAACAACTAGAGTCTGGCCGAGCGCCATATTTGATAAACCAGTTGGAAATAAAACTTGGAAAAGTTGAACGATAGCAAACTTAATAAAGAATGTGCTCTAATGATATTGGAAATGCAAAGAATTTAAGTGAAATTATATATTTTTTACTAATAACAATACAGTAGCTCATGGTTGTAGTTCACTATTTCGTTTATTTTTTATTTTTGTTTCTTTTAAAAAACAACTCTCGCGCTAAAAATTCCTCTTGTGTCGCGGGGACTTTTAAAAATATACAAACAACAGACACAAAGTACAACCAGATCTGAACAAATATTTGGGATGGCACAAATAATTGTGTGTGGGAATCGAACCTGCTGCTGGTGCTTTGGGTTTTAACTCTTGCGTGGGAGGCTAATGCTTACGCCACTCGGTTATTACGCCTATTATGATAGTACCTAATTAGTTTGTTAACTCGAAACTAAATCAATATTCATTTACACTTTATGATCCTGAAAACTATGCTTTTATTAGAATTAACCTATTAAGTGTGGAACGAGTATAATAAAATTATTATGTCAATAAAGACTAAGCCTTCCTCCGGCAAATGGGACTAACAAAGTTATTCACTACTACAGGTAGTATAAAAAGCCAGTTTATATAGTGTTCTTATGCATTATACTAATTAAAAATCCTATTTATTGATCCCGAAAAAGTAAAACAAACTAGACGCTCGTTATTTCTACAACAATGCTTTGTTCAAACATTGGTGCAGTACGGCCGACAGTACGGGTACACAACTTTTTCCTCGTCGGCGGAAACCAAATTATTAATTAACGTGCTCTAATTCTTCTCTTACGAAATTAAACCTTATTACCACACGTTATGGTACATTTTATATTACAGCGCACAGTGTAGAGTATTTCATACAGTAATGAAAGTGGGCAGGTGGGAAAACAGCTAATGAGAAGATTTAATATTATATACTGTGATTTTTTTTACTCTGCCGTAACTGTGTATCGTAGAAAGCTGGAAAACTACTGAAGGCCAATTATTGCCAATTAATTTAAACGAAAAGACAATTCGAGATATGAACAAATATTTTTAGCTCTCATTGTTTCTTTAGTTTAAAAATGACACTATTTTGTGCCAATGTATTATTATGATGGACATTCACGGACAATTGTTTGGTATCTAAATTCTTACAGCAATTAAAATGGAGATTTATGAAATTAAAGCTCCTTAAAACTTTTCTTGCAGTCCATAAGAACTAAGGCTTATACGTACTCTATCTTATAGTACTTTTAGTACTATAAGATATACGTACGTATAAGCCATCCACAGGGAGCACAATCTATATAAGTAAATAGACCCTGTGATAAGGTGCTACCCGAGCATAGAACCCATGACTTCCAGATCTTCATACCACAAGCACCGCAAAAACAACAGTAAATCACGCTTTTTAAAACACAAGTCTACATCCAGAAAAAAAGTCATCATTTTCGCCCTTTTATTCTGCAACGTTATTTCAATGATAGTTCGTGAAAATAAAGAAGGCGTTTTCTCAATATTTTCTCTATCAATAAAACTGAATATATTTCAAGCTGAATTCGTGATGGATGCTTTAAATAAAGATCAGTTCTCGAAGACCAGTTCCTGGAAGTTACAGGTAACTTTATTCCAGAAAATATATTGTTTTTTACTATAGAGAGTTTAACCTGAACATCAAGTTAAAAAAAATGTTTTTCTTAAAAATATACAGTTCACACCTTAAATTCACCACACAAAATGAAAGATTTTAGGTTTGTCTCGCTTTCTTGTCATTTAAAATGCTCAACCGATTTTAATAAAATTTGGTCAGTGGTAAAATTATATACAGGTTTACTAAGAAAAAAATCTGAGGGGATTTCTTCCCCCAACAAAAAAATAAAATATAAATGACGGAGTTAAAAACGTTTTGAACATGACAATAGAAAAAAATTACGAGTCGACTGTTTTAAGATTTTTTTTCCGCTTATTTTTGTTTTATTTTGTTTTCGATTCAGCATCCCGAACATCGTCCGAGCGTAAATTCGATAAAGAATGAAAAATAACGAAATCACGGTGACCGTCGCGTTGAGATTCAATTATATGAGGGTAGAACAAACACAAGTACCCACATCACGCTCTAATCATTCTGATGAAGGGTCAATTCAATAATCGTAGTTAACGTTTTGAATAATTTCTGATCTTATGTGATGTAAATTTTGATGATAGAGTTCGCGAGATGAGTCCATGAAAAATATTTGCAAAGATTAGTTTGATAGTAGTAAAAATCACACATTTCATATTAACGACTTTTAACTCTTGCGACTTTTAAACATTATATTATGCATTCTATAAGAATTGAGAATAATAAAATTATTAGTATGTACTGAACTGATTTTTTGAACATCGTGTGTGACAATGAACTTCTTGTGTCGCTAATAAAAAAAAATCTGTATGTTTCTAAGTTCGTAATAAGGTCAATTGGCGCTTAACACTAGTGTATCTTTAACTGCTTTAGTTTGCTAAAGCAGTTAAAGATAATCTCTCTCGCAAGGAAAGCAATTCTAATCTGTTAAGCTGTATTACGATGCGAACAAATCATATTCAAATTATAACTTGATAAATGTTTTATGAATTGCACATTTAATTTTCAGAAACATAAAATCAAAAGCAATCCATTTTGGAATCGAAAATCGAACAAACATTCCATTAATTATATTAATGGGATTTTCATTTCGCTAAGTAGTCAGAATCTTGCGTAACCCCTTCCACACTACTGGGCCCCTGGTACTCCGTTTTCCCTTTGTTGAATAAATGATTTGACTTCGCGTAAACTTTGAGTTTTTGTTTGAAGAAGGGTTTCTCGAAATCATTTCCTAATTGGTTAAGTTTTTTTGGGTAAAAGTCTCTTTGGATTTTGGAGTTATTGTCATTTCATCGCTCTTTATTATTAAGTTCGAGGAAAGAAAAAACTCATTTTGTATAACGCAGTTCATTAAACTAAACATATTTTAGTTTTTATGGCTTTTTGTTACTTTTACTACTCATTTCTATTAGCCCTTAATTCTCATTTTTAGCCCAATAATGTCCCACTGCAAGGCTTGGGTTTCCTCCTATAATAAGAAGGCTTTAGGCATTGAGTCTGCTACGCTGGCCAAGTGCGGGTTAGGGACTTCGCATACCTTCAAGAACTGTCTTAAAAAACTCTCAGGTATGCAAGGTTGTTTCATGATGATTTCCTTCAAACGTTAACTACTTGTGTGGGATGTACCAACTTAAACCACTCGGCTATCACTGCTCCTATTATAATAACTAATCGTATTATTTATTACCCAGGCGAACCACTAACCTACACTTTAGCGCCGTATTTTGGGGCAAGACATAAAAACATAGAAACAACGTTTCGTCCTTAAAAAATATTTTATAAGACTCAGAAAGTATCTAACTTTCCTCTCAAAACTGAAATGTGCCTAACCTACATTTTAACTAACTAAACCAGGTTATTTTTTGTCTAAAACTTCGTGAATTTACTTAGATCTAGGTCAAATACTAGTAACACAATGTTAAACATTCAGAAAGTAAAGAAATGAAGCCGGCCAAGTTCTTGTTAACTTTTAACGACTGCCCCTTGCCTTTAGTTCATTAGTTAGTCAAACTGCGAGCCAAACCAACTCTTGGCTGTTATGTTGCCTTAGTCATTCGGAAGAATAACATGCACGATTTGAAATTGTTCGATTTAACAACCATTAAACGCAAATAAAAACATTATATAAACTTTTGACCCAGGATAAGCCTGTGGCCTTACTTTTGAAAAAATTGCCCACATTCTGTTCCGTGATAGAATTCCTACAATAATTTATTCAAATAGTTTCAGCCGTTTTCAATCAGAAGAACTAAAATCACACTTTCACTTCGTTCCAAAGCAATACAAAGAGCTACAACGCAGATAAATCTTTACCCAAAACTAACAAAAGCTACAGAATCCCTTCACTATTCCGCCCCATAACTCAAAAATCCAATAGCTTAATACCATATAGATAAATGGGTGCATTTTCACCTGAAACCTGTAAAAAAAATGACCTCCATCTTAAGGTCCACACCTGAAATAAATCAACGAAAACACCCCAACCATTCTGTCTACCCCGTTCTTTATAAATGCTTAAAGAGGTTCCTTCGAAATATATTACTCTATGATAGGGGGATTCCCCAGAAATCATAAATATTTGCAAAGGAACACGCTTTGCATAATCCATTCGGGCCGATAGATCAACTCTCACCGCGATTTTGAATATATTAAAGACTGGCTATACCCTGTAGATTCATTCGGTTCTATATTTCGGTCTGCGTGTTGAGGTTTTTTTTTGGGAGAAAGAACACTATGACTTTGAAAAAAATTCTTTCGATATCGAAAAGTAATGCAAAATTTTATATTAAATAATGAATATTAAATCTATTCCATTTGTCTCATTTGTCCCAGTGTGACGGTAATGGGACTTTTGGCACCGATATAGTTGTGCCATTCGTCCCATGGGAGAACCGATACAAAATAGTGTCATGGGACAACATAACGGGACAATTGGGATAGGCTCAAGGCCTTAAAGCAATGATCAGGAAATCCGACGAGAGAGTCATTAATTACAAATGATACTTGAATAAATTTTAACTGACTCTAAACTAAACTAGGTACCAATCTTATTTTCTTTTATGAAATATTGGCCAATGTGTTAAGAAATATTTTTTTTTTCCGATACCAGTCACACTGCTGAGCAAGGATCTCCTCCCGTATTGAGAGTGAGGTTACGATTTGGCATTTTAATATTGCCATACTGATATTATAAGTAACGTCATAACACTGCTAGTGACATCTAGTTAACAAAAAGTTAAACACCACTTCAATACCAAGGACTATCGTAGTACTAAAATTCTCACGCAATGATATTTATTTTTAGTTAAAATAGTAAAAGTAAGTGTAATAAATAACTTATTATATTGAAACCGTCAATATTCGTGCTGAATCAACGATAATAATCTCACGACATGCGTGTTTCAATGTTTTTCTATATAATTGTTAATTTATTATAATAATTCTTATATTATATGTTGTAGATATTAGATCGTGCGTCCTTTTGACCTATAAGTTAAGTGGTACGTGTTAATAGGTACTCTTTAAAGCACGCATTTAGGTAACGAAATAGTACTTAATATAAAATTATTTTTGAAAAAATATAATATGTACTTACTTTTTTAGTAGCAATTATATAATAAAAAGCATGTTACAGAAGCCGAGTGTACCTTATCTTAAGTACTTAAGTACTTCCTACTTTAAAAAGCCTCAATTCAAATTGAAGTTATAAATTCGAATGTTTATTTGTCTGTAATACTTTCGCGACTTAACTGCTAAACTAATTTTCATAAAATTTTGTATAGGGAATTGAGACCTAAGACAAAAAATCAACAATATTTTTTCCCACAGAAGCTTAAACATAGGAGCTAAAAGAACGTGAGCGGAGCCGTACGGAGCACCAAGTAAATCATACAATTTCAATCCACCATACATCATCTCACAACATCTGTCAACTTTGATACATTAATGTTAATGTTAGTTAATGGATTGATTCAAGTGTACACGCGACTGAGGCGACACTCACACTCTGAGTGTAAGCAATTAATATTATGTACACTGTGCACTCAGTATCACGCACTTGATACTGTATACAAGATATGTCAAATGAGATTGTTTGTAAGTACTGTGTATTAACCTGACTGCACATTTGGAACAGTGGTTAACGTGGTCACAATAACTATAGCGCCGCGTGTGCTGGGTGGCGCAATGGTTAACGTGGTCACCTCGCCGCTATAATCATAGCGCCGCATACGCTGGGTTCGAATCCCACCCGGGACAAATATTTGTGTGATGATCACCAGTATCTGTTCTGAACCGGGTTGTTAATCTATACTAATATTATAATCTATACTAATATTATAAAGCTGAAGAGTTTGTTTGTTTGTTTGTTTGTTTGAACGCGCTGATCTCAGGAACTACTGGTCCGATTTGAAAAATTCTTTCAGTGTTAAATAGTCCATTTATCGAGGAAGGTTATAGGCTATATATCATCACGCTTCGACCAATAGGAGCAGAGTACCAGTAAAAAATGTTACAAAAACGGGGAAAATTTTGATCCATTCTCTTATGTGACGCAAGCGAAGTTGCGCGGGTCAGCTAGTAAGAGATATATGTCAAATGAGATTGTTTGTAAGTACTGTGTATTAACTTAACAGCACGTTTGGCGCAATGGTTAACGTGGTCACAATAACCATAGCGCCGCGTGTGCTGGGTTCGAATCCCACCCGGGACAAATATTTGTGTGATGAGCACGAGTATCTGTTCTGAGCCTGGTTGTTAATATATCTAAATAAGACTGTATGTGTTTATCAGTTATTTGACAAACGAAGAAGTCGTCTTCTACTTACAGTCTTAAAAAGTAATCAAAAGCACTAATGTTCAATTTCAATTGAACCAACCTATTAGAGCAAAATAGTGCGCCTTACAAGTCCTAATCGATCCGACGCACGCATTCCACTACATAATGACAACACCCCAATCTAAAGTGGAATTTCTAAACAATTTACAATTACACCCCTCCATTACACCTTTTCTTTCTGTTTGTATATAAGTACAATTGTATTGAATATTTCGTGCCAGCCGCCGCTAGGGTTAAGGTCTCTAATATGCCCTTTGCTAATCGCGAAGCGGGCCTCCATCGATTTAATAGCCATGAATAATACAAATACTGGCCAGACAAAAGGTTATCGCTGCTATTTGTCTAATTTTATTATGGTTTGGTAGCTTGGGAAGGTTTTTTCATGTTTTTGATGATATTGGCCAAGTAAGTTTGCTTTTATAGTTCATCGCTGCAAGGATTTGATCGGTTTTTGCGTTTGAGTCTTTAACGCTCTTGTAGATGTCTGATCTCCTGGTACCTAATTCTATTAAATATTCAAATGAATGAAATAAAACATTCTGAAAAACAATTTAAATTATGTTGTAGCGAAAATAAAGTAAGTGATCATATAATGGTCATAGGTTCGATTCCAAATTGTTGTAATTCATCAGTTCACTTTTTAAATTCCGTAGATCTTGCGTTACATATTTGCGAATCATTTTATTACATCTTTTTTTAATTCTCAAAACTATAATGTTATTGCCGAAAAAATACATAACATTTATTTCTCCTTGCATTTATCAAAAACATTACGCACGATAATGTGTTTTCAAAAACTCGTATAATAAATCAATATGGCCGGCATGATAAGTGTTCTGTCAAAAACATTTAACATCTCAACTACCATAAATACGATAAACATTACAAAACTCTTAAATCATTGAATCTTTCATAGACATAATGGGCTGAGGAAAAATTTATGATGAAATTCCATTTTGCTAAATAACGCTTCATTGAAGCAAGTCAAATAAAGACGAGGGAGGGTAAACATTGGATTTACAAGTAAATCACATTTTTAGATTCATAAATTACGTGAAAAAATGTTCCAGAACAAAAAGCGTTTGTTTTGGGATTTTAATGCGCGGAGAATTGAGCGCTGTGCATTATGTTATAGGGGTGAAAAACGCTTGTCATGGTGAGTGAAGGAGAATCAAGGTCTTTGTTGCATGGTTTCTTGATAGGCTGTTAATGGTGAAAGCATACTATAGCAATATTTCGCCTTTTATCATTTGCAAACAAAAATACGGGTCGTTAGCTACTATATTACTTTACGAAATTAACATTGACTCAAAGCACAACTAAACAAACACAGCCGAAACATCAAACATGTTTATATTTACACAAAAATAAGGAATAGTATTTACTCCGAGAGAAATATAGGCCTTTGCATAAGCACATACATAAAATCACACATTTTCCTATGGAAGTAGGCAGAGACCGAGAAACACAAGCGCATCACAACTTCTTTTGCTTTATTCACACAAGTATATTCAGCATTTCGTATAGGACCGCTGGAAACGTTTTGTAAGAACATTACTACCAGGCAGGACTGGACAGGACAGACTATTTTCAACGAATTAAATAACTGGAGCAAAGCTTAATAAATCTACTACAAATATTTCTTTTTAAAATTGTACTTCATTTTTTTCTTTACAACTCCCGCACTAAGAATTTCTCTTGTGTCGCGCGGACTTTTACAAACATACAAACGACGGACACAAAGCACAACCAGACTTGAAACAATTATTTGTGGATCGCACAAATAATTGTCCCGTGTGGGAATCGAACCCACAACCTCCCGACACAGTGGTATCGGCGTGGCGACCTAAACCACTGCGCCAGGGAGGCAGTCGAAATATTATTATACTAATGAATATTCCAAACTTCCACAGTCTATAACGAAGTGATCCGTAAAACGATAGAACTAATCTAATTCAAATACAATATGGAAACCGTAAAACACGGTTGATTAATTAATTAATAATTGAATCTTTTATGAATTATGCTAAACGTATATCGATAGCATTGTAAAGTGAATAACTGACCGCGCGGAAATAATCATGTCATTCATATTTGATGATTAAGTAGAACTATAACAGAACAATGTTTAAGTAGGCTATTACATATTACGTATATTTTCAAGTAAATATAAATATGCTTAGTCAATTAGAGTGAAGGAGGTTAAGAGTATGTAGAAATAGAAGTTAGGAAGTTAATTCTAGGTTGATCATACCCTTTTCCTTGCCTATAAAGTATCACCACAGTACATAAATAAGATTTCAATGAATAAGTGTTTTATTTTATTTCGACCAATTTGGACACTAGACTTAAGAAATAATTTACGAAAATAAATCATATGGTCACTTTTGATAGAAACTGAAACTCATAAAGGGTTTTGAAGTTTAAAATAGTAGGTAATAGAAAGATTTTTGAGAGACATACCCGTAATTATTTAGCCCTCTTAGAGGCCTTTTTACATTATTCTTATCTTCCTACGCCTTTCAAGTACAGATTAAGTTTACACTTTCACTATGCGTATAGGAAAGGTAATTTTTTTTCGTCCACATGGTGTACGTTTAAGACTTAACCCTTACACGATCTTCAATGTCAAAACAAATGAAAACGCGCATCCCATTCCACTGCAGGCCAATAAATCAAAATAAAAAAAAAACAGTAAAACAAACACATTGAATAAAACATTTGAAAAATATAACAGCTATGACATTGCTCTGCACTGAATCACAATCCATGAATTATTCAAAACACTTTTTGTCCTTGTCTCGCACACACACTTTTGGTACATTCGTCTCGTTTTCGCACGTACCATGGTTAAAATTTCAAAATGTTTGCAAGATGAAATATAGCTGATAGGATTCGTGTCTTGGCGTTCAATGTAAGGAGTTTTTATTAGAAATTTTAATATTCTAACTCGGAGATGTAAAACATTTAGGAAGATGAATGAATTTTTACTTGAAGTTATATTTTTTCTGACAATGTTTTTTAGACTCCCGAATTTCGCTTGAGCTTTGTCTGCGTAAAACCTCGTGGTAAGAAAATATTAAGCTTCTATCCAATATTATTATATTTTGACCCGAAGTTGTAGTGATAAATACATATACATATTTGCGATATAGCCCAATATTCAACCAGTTCTTAATATTTTTCTCTTTTACAATAGGGGTCGAGTTTTAAATACATATTACTTGGAATGCCCTTGCAAAAAATTAGCGCACGCATTGATAATAGCAACAACTTACCAATTATATTTTCATAAAATGAATAGCAATAATTATCACAATTATATTGCAGATAGTTCGTTATACATAACGATTTAATCAGAGGACAATACGTGTGCTTAATCAAGAACTACACTGGCACGGTTCCAATGTTCCGTGCACTTCATACAAATGTTTACTGTATAAAAGTTCAATAACTTAATTATCTCGAATACGGGCCGGTTTAAGGCACGTTATAATGGGAATTTGAATATTCCTATAAGTTGGAATACTATTCCTATACTGGAATCTGGCGAAACGTAGGTGTATGTCGTACTCTTCTAAATACACCATCGAGTATAACAGGCGTGATGTTATGTATGTAATTATGTACTACTTATTCCTTTAATAGTTTGGAAAAAGTAAATAGGGAGTACTGTATAAAATTTTGTTAAATCGACTCATGTGTGTGGTGTATCGCGTACAGATCGAGTTCCAAGCGTTTTTAAAGAAATTTTCTAGCGATACTATTAAGCATACTTATATTTTATAAATCGATCTCGGCAGTTTTATAATTGCAAAACAATTTTAACGAAGTAACGAAACTGGAAAACAGAATATACCGCAACGTTTTATGCGTTCTTTTTTTCATACTAAGCCTAGATAAGATGCAAATTATAGGTAAAGTAGGTAAGTATAACAATCAATTTATAAACCATTTCATAAGAAAAAAGGGATTCATCTTCATCTAAAGATATTAAACTAACATATTTACACACACACATCCTATCAGAGCTGTCAGTAAACATCAAGTACTTGAGTAAGACGTTTAAGTTTGAGCTAGGATTAAGTGCCGCGCGATAAGCCTGTCTACTGTCTAGTCTAACTATAAACCTATGTTTACATGTCTAGCCAAGACGTAATTATTTTAATATTGAGTATTTAAAATAAATAGAATATTAGATTTATACCTACGATGTAGAAATGTTTTAAAATTTTGAGAAGTAATATAAGCAATAATAATGACTATAATTAAAGAGTTCTTCTTTTTTTAATCCGTGAATGTGTGACTGCTGGGCAAAAGTCTACGAAACGAAAGAGGGGTTAGGGCCTTGACTCTAACACGTCGGCCAAGGATGGGTTCAAGACTATGCCTACTACTAAGAATAAGATAAGTGTCAAAAAGTCCATAAAAATTATAAAGATTGTCTATATCCCTGAACCAATAATATCCCTGTTATTTAGGAAACCCATTACTTGGGAACGTCTGATCTATTATATCAAACTTTCAAAGAAAAAAAAAACCTCATAAAACTTGTCTAAAATATTTAAATCCTCAAGCAATTGTTTTAGGTAAAATTTCACAAAAACAATTACAAAGAAATTAGACCACGAAATACCAGGCTAGCATAAAAACGAAAGAGCTCTAAGATAAATTCATAGCCTCACGAATTCAGCGCACGCTCGCCACCTGTGTGAACATCTCCTACAAGCGTTCCTTGATTGATTAATAGGCTGTATACAACATGACCTTGGCGTAGGAAAATAAAAATAAAAGCGTACAAAGGAGGCTTGATAACCGAGCGATGAATCATGACGTTTCGTCGTTAGTTTGACAGTGTTGCCTGATGGCACGATTAAAAGGCTTTTGTTATAATAACATTTTTTTATATTGGCTTTTTTGAGGAAAAACATTTCTTTTAAACTAAACTTTATCTAGATATCTGGTGGATATTACTGAGTAACATTTAGCTCGGTTTTACAATATTTGAATATGCGTCAGATAGTTTTGTCAAAATGCCTGAGCTTGAACATCTTTAACATTGTGTCGACCACTAACCACACAATAAAAAAACAAAATATACCTTTATCTACCCGTTAGGTTAGCAGACACTTGTTCATAAGCTGTGAAAACGAACCATAGACGATCAAAAAAAATTGCATAAATTAAATCCGAAGTTAATTTCACACAATCATCACTCACGAGTAGATTTTGACTACCAGAGCAACATAAAATACAAACAGGTTTTAGTTGTAAAGCAAATTCTTTAGATTTGAAGGATACGTCTACGAAAGAAAATATTTCTGCACAGAATTAATGTAAGCTACTGAAATAAGTGCCCCTTTCCAAACCTTTTACATTGAAATGTGCAAAAATAAAACATAAAATAAATAGAGAGAGCATATTTATATAGAATGCAACCGCGGGCGAGTCTATGAACGTGCAGAATGCAAAGTAAAGCCTTGCCTTACAATTTGTAAGGTATTCGTGTCTTTGAATTTGAATGTATTGAGGAAGTAGGCTTATATTCCTCGCATATTCTATGTAGTATAAACACGAACATATATATTTCTTTTTGAAGAGATAGCTTTCGCATTGAAAATTAATCATATTAATATGTTACAGGGTTTTTACTTGCAATTAAAGAAACAACTAAATCAGAATGAAATTTTTCTAGTGCACAAAAATGTTTACTCAACTTGACAGCATTAGAGAAAAAGAATCAACTGAATTCTGTTATGTTACCGTAACTTCTGCACCAAAAATGCCTTTAAACTTTAAGACACAGACGGACGTCCAAGAAAAAGAAAAATTGTGTACACCACCATTACTTAAAGCTGTTTCAAGCAACGTAACTGAAAATAAATAGTTTCATTTCTCTCACAATTTATTTCAAAGTGAACAACATGAGAAACCAGTGCAGCCATCACATAAATCTAAAATTAACAAGCTTACCAGAGCACAAAATCTTTACGAATTACACTCGCTTTCCAACTTCAGTGCAATTCTGCAGTGAACTAAAAAGTTCCGGACAGTTTTATTAAAAAGAAAATGTTCACAACACTGGCACGAAGAGGTAAAAAAGTGCAAGTCGGACTCGCGTACGAAGGGTTCCGTACATCTATAATAGAAGATAATCACCCCTTAATATTTCATTTTTCTATTTTTAGTAGGTTTTTTTTAGTATTTGTTGTTATAGCAGCAACGGAAATACCTCATTTGTAACGAAATCTTTCTAGCTATCACGATTTACGAGATACAGCCTGGAGAGAGACAGACAACGGAGGCTTGGTAATAGGGTGCTGTCTTACCCTTTTTGTGTAAGGAACCCTGAAAAGTGCTGAAGAAAAATTTAAATTAGTTTCTACCGGTATTCTGTATTCAAATCGTGTAGGAACCTGCCGAGTCATTAGGATGAAGGGAATTGTCTGTGCCAAATAAAAGAAGTTCGCGTGTGTTCCAGAATATTCCAGAAAATATATCGTCATACATAATAATGTACAAATGAAGAGAATTGTATTGTTTTATTAACTTCTAGATAAAACATTCTTTAAGAAAACATAGTTGGTGAATTTCTTTTACTTTTGCAAGTATTTTGAAGAACATTTCCTTATCTTTTCTTCATTAGGTATTTTTTTCATATTTTCTTAGACATGCTTATAGGTGTAACAGGTGCGAAAACTGTAAAGTACTTTTCAAGTTTTCAAAAGTTATAAATAATGTTATACAAGTTAGAGGCGCCCAGAGCCAGTCGCGCTCACCGGTTGGTAAACGATCTGTGGGTTAAGCAACCCTTGACGCGGTCACTCCATGGATGGGTGACCGCATAGTGTTATTTGTACTGGGCGTCTCCGTGCTTCGGAGGGCACGTTAAAAGTCGGTCCCGGTTGTTATCTACTAAGATAACAGTCGTTAATCCATGTCAAAGGCCTTCGGGCGGCTTGAACAACTTTGACACTAGGTTGACCACTAACCATACGATAAGAAGAAAGGCTTGTTACAAATACAATAAAATAGTTGAAGCCATGTTGAAAGCTGAAACTAGGCATGAAACTGAAAAATCTTGTAATATTTTACGACCTACGACCAAAACACTCGCGTAATAAAAATATTGCTTACATTTTATTGTTCGTGTTATTGTGTTAGTCTAAGTGACAGACTTCTTTTATTTGCTAAGATTAGATTGGGTTTTTGACGATTAGTGACTTAAAATATTTGAACAGTAAGATTATGATTATCGTCATTGATTTATTTCTCTATTCAATCAATTAGACAAAACATACATCAATATTTTTCTTAAAATAATTTTTGTTTCTATTTGACCCTCTTTTGTGTCCCAATGCAGGACAAAAGCCTTTTTTCCTTTCAAACTTTCCCATCTTGTAAAATCTCTCTCTATGGTGGTCCTCCTCAAAACCATTGCAGCATTGTATCAAAAAATATTCCGTCACTGTTCACATACTTATTAAAGTAAAATATTTAGTCACTTCCCACATATTAAAGCTACAATACAATACAATTTTGCTTCCTAGTTTTCAATCTAGTGTAAACAAGAGCATCATAACATCTATCAGTCGGTCAAGTCGTTTGAAAGTTCAAACTATTTCGAGAGCGAAACAAAACAAAACGTTAAGAGGACGCCATTTGTATTCTATTTCTAATATTAGTTGCAACTCAAATCATTACTATTGTTTTACTGATCTCGTGCCAGTCGTTTGAAATATAACGATGTTTATGAAATAATGTTAATGAGCGGAACATAGGATGTAGATTGAAATTAAACTCATGGAGGTGTTTATAAATTAGTCTAGATATTCTCTCTCCCTCTCTCTCATCGTATGGTCAACGTAGTGGTCAACCTAGTGTCAAAGTTGTTCAAGCCGCCCGAAGGCCTTTGACGTGGCTTATCGACTGATATCTTAGTAGACAACAACCGGGACCGACTTTTTACGTGCCCTGCGAAGCACGGAGACGCCAAATAAAAATACCACTATGCGGTCACCTATCTATAGAATGACCGCGCCAACGTTTGCTTAACCCACAGCGATATATTTGAAAGATTATTAGTACTTACAAATGCAGTGTATCACTTGCATTTGTGTGCATATTTTAGACCTACCGCGTCATTTTCGCTTTTTGCATATATCGGCAATTTCACAAATTGTATGGCAGAATTATAATCTATTAACGTTATAATATTGTATAAACCATAAATGTGAGAAATTATTCTATGCGTTCAAAGATGCTATTGTTAAGCGAGCAACCTAAGTAGGAACTTTGCCGTACCAATGCACAGATTCAGATTTATCCGAACGCAAGCATCACTTTGCTGCTGAAAAAATGTGCTTCATTTAAGTGCTATTCACATTTTTTTGTATTCTTTAATAATTTTACAGTATTTATTTGATATTTACATAAGTGATGTACAAAAAATATACTCTTAATAAAAATCTTTAATACAGCAAAATATCTCGCAATGCCTATCTCTTAGATTATCAAAGCAAAAGCCTGTTTCCTTATGTGTAGTACGACGTACTCATTCATCATAATGTTTCATTATAATACGGCTATGTTAAAGTTACCGTTTTTGCAGTATGAATGTTAGTAAGAGTTAATACTGTCATTATTGGTCGTGTAGCTTGTTCACTTATGAGGGGTTATGATAGATTGCTAAATATGACTGTATGTTTTTAGAACTAACTTTTCAACATATGGTATGTCAAGTCTTTTTAAAGGTTCCATGAACATTCGTACATATTTTAGACAAATCAGTCACGGTAATCTGGTTCTAATCTTAACAGAGCTTGTATTATGGTAACCATACATATTTATACACATTATTAAATACACACTTATATGAGATACATTAGTTATAGATTTACACACAGGCTCAACATACAAATATTTGACACTAGCTGACCCGCGCAACTTCGCTTGCGTCACCTAAGAGAATGGGTCAAAATTTTACCCGTTTTTGTAACATTTTTCGTTGCTACTCCGCTCCTTATGACCGTAGCGTGATGTTATATAGCCTATAGCCTTCCTCGATAAATGGGCTATCTAACACTGAAAGAATTTTTCAAATCGGACCAGTAGTTCCTGAGATTAGCGCGTTCAAACAAACAAACAAACAAACAAACAAACAAACAAACAAACAAACAAACAAACAAACTCTTCAGCTTTATTATATTAGTATAGATGGGTAGGATTAGAACCACACACAACGTTAAGGTTATTCCGTTGCGGCGACCATGTTAACCACTGTGCTAAGCGTGCAGTTAAAATAGGATAAACATTCAATGTCTTATGAAAAGGATACTCCATTTTCATTGAAATAATTCATAACATAACATCTATACTAATATTATAAAGCTGAAGAGTTTGTTTGTTTGTTTATTTGTTTGAACGCGCTAATCTCAGGAACTACTGAACAGATTTAAAAAAAAATTTCAGTGTTAGATAGTCCATTTATCGAGGAAGGCTATAGGCTATATATCATTACGCTACGACCAATAGGAGCAAGAGTACCATTGAAAAATGTTACAAAAACGGGGAAAATTTTGACCCATTCTCTCTTATGTGACGCAAGCGAAGTTGCGCGGGTCAGCTAGTCTATAATACTTTTGACTTTGATCTGAAGAAAACTGCTCACATTTTTCAAGCAAGCCTTATTTTTTCCATTTTATGAGGTTGTTATTCTCAAGTCTGTCCTCAATCGATTATATTATACTATCAGTTTAACACATAAAACTTTTATGTGAAAGTTATTGCAATGAAGTGCAAACGATGCAAGTTGTAAAAACTATCTTATCTTAGCTACGATTGCTGGAGGATTCAATGTCAAACGTTTTATAGTGTGGTGGCTGGGTTAGTTTAATGATTCACCAAGAATAAGACGACTAACTTGCTATGTGTTCACTTACGTTTTTTACAGATCTTTAGTGGGTTTTTCTAAATGTTAAAAAACCACAACTTTTAATGTAACAAGTAACAACTATAGTGAAACACCTTAGTTGATGTAGCTTTGATCGCATGGTTTTCGGTTAGCGCAGACTTACAAAATTAATAATTTAGAACCTCAATCACCATAGGGTTATAGGTTATAGGGCAACTGACGGTGGCATATACAAAAATACATAAATCATGTGTGCCTAGAGTAGCTATAAAGTTGTCGGACTATAGCAAAAATAAAAACAAAATCAAAGAGCCTATATTGATTTCTTATATATTTAGTGGAAGTTTACATTACCTACAAAAGCTATTACGAACATAACCTCTCACGAAAATACTTAAAAATCCAAAACTACAAAACCACATATTATTTCTAATGCAAATCAAATAAAAAAGCAGCATCTCTTTCCACTTTCAAAAGGGTATAAACGGCTTGCAATTCATTCGTACGATATTCCCTTTTAGAACTGGTATATATCTGAGCTGATTGGCAAACGATCGAGGAGATATCAAATAATCTCCGTCGCGGTCAGTCAATGGACGGATAACCGCTTAGTGGTATTTAAGCTAAACTTCTTACTGAGAGACTATTGAGATTCTCGATAACTATTGTCATCAGACAGTTATGAAACCATTTTAAGGTATTAAGAAGACTTTTTGTAATGATGCTTAACTATTACGCTGAAAGAATAACGAAATCAAAGCCAAAACTACACTTTCTAGTTGGTGGATGATTGATTTATAAGTCTCGTATTCAAATGAGTTGGTATTAGGATGAAAATAATCCAAATAACATACATAACAAGACACAGCAATCAAACTTTGAACCTCTCGATCTGATGACCGCTACTAAAATTAACCAGACTATTTGAAGAACTTTGGAATAAAGTTGACCACTAACCATATACGAAAACTATTTGAAAAACTTTGGCATAAAATTTACCACGACGACATTATATTTTCCGCAGCAATTTTTGTTCCTCTTCTATCTACTCGTATATTCACCTTACCACAACAGCTATAAAGTAATCTCCTCAGATATTCTGCTCTCCTAGTATCTCCAATAGAATCTATAATGGCAATCCACACATCGCTCGGCACGCATAATTGCGTTCAGCTATTACTGGCGTTAGCTAACGGGTGAATGCGTTTCTGAGCTATACACGTATTTATATAGTGTCGTATATTATGTGTGTCAGTGTGTATAGTCATATTATATGTGAGGGAATGTGTAGGGGAGAGTATGGCTTAATAAAGGGGCAACACTATTAATAAAGTGTAAACTTTTTATATTAATTTGAATAAACTGATGACTATTATTTTATTTGCAAGTCTAAGTACCTAAAAAGTACCATTTACCAAATATGAGATAAATAAATTTGGTTATTGTAATTTATTTACGAATACAAAGTAGAGTGGAAATCAATTTCCTAAAACACACCTTAGGGTGAGTTCCTAGCAATGAGAGACTATTGCAATTTTAAAATCAACCTATTCTAGTTTAAAACTAAGCGATTTTCTTTCACAGTGAAAAACATCCTGAGGAAACCTTGCATGCCTTCGTATTCTTGCTACAGTTTTGCACTTAGCCACAGCAGTGGGCTCCAGACTTAATAACTCTCTCTATGTGCCCAACAGAGTTTCAGTAATATAGGTAACTACAGGATTTTTTTATGATAGGTTTTTTCATATTTGCCCTTTTCAAGAGTCCCATTTATTATTCAAAGTAATATTTTTACATACAAACGCTTTCTTAAGACATCAACAACATTTTTAATAGCGTGTAAAAGTTAGTGACCGTGTATATACATATTCATGATGCGATTACACTTGTAAATAATGTACGTAAGCTTGCATTAAGCACGGTACGGAACACTAATGCGAATGTCTGTGAGCCTGGTACTCATGGAATTATGGAGACGAAGAGTCACGACTTTTTGTTACGGTTTTTCAAGGATTAGTTTTTGTTTTTTCGTGAGGATATTTTATTTTCATAGAAATAAATGATTTTTTTTATGATGTATTGCTGCAATGTACGCCACTTCTGAGATAAACTTGTCGTCTTCTGTTTGTCCTTGTTCTAACTGATCACGACTCTAACTAAAGACTGATTGTTAAAGACCTCTTTTTCAACCATCAGCAAAACATTGGTTTGCCCATCATTGTATACTTATAAATGACAGTGAACTTATAGAGAATACAAAGTCAGAAAACAGCAAAGAGGCGATTTCTTACCATTACCGGCTGACTACAACCGAGTAGCTATCGACAAATTTTACATGACAATCATCAGTGTATTTCGCATTAATGTAATTTTAAATGTTTATGTCTAACCCGGTAGAATCATGTCATCACAGTATGTGCTTGCAAACTTGTTGTATATAAAACAAAATTTAGGGACTTTCGCAACAAATAGCGATAGACACAATTACAACACTAGAAACAGACACAAATTAGTAGGTCCCCATCATCGTTTACACAAGGTGCACAATTCGTTTGTAGGTCTCGGCATTCGTTTCTTCAACAAGCTTCCAAAGCACATCATGGATTTACCCCTGCCAAAATTCAAAGTTGCTGTTAAGGAACATCTCGTTAGGAAAGCTTATTACAGAATTGATGAGTATCTAAACGACAATAGCTCTTGGGATTAGTCGCTCGCTTGATTAGGATTCTTTGAAATAAGGGAACTTTGCTATAAATTGTATAAACTCAGTAGCAGTAGGTCTAAATATTGTAAAATATGGGCAATTAATGATGCAAATAGGTGATGTTACGTACAATTTGATGTTATTCATAAAACTGTCACTTTTTTCTTTTATAATGTTCACAACCAGTGTGCTCACTTGCTGCCCATATTCTTATTATCACATGCTAGTAGGTGCTCCCAACATACGGTATGATCAGAGACTAATAAATAACCTAGCTATGTTCATTTAACTTAATTGACGTTTAGTCTATATCGCTGATTGTTGGCAGCTCCTCGCATGATCAATTATTGTATCAACCACATTGTAAAACTTTTTGGCGATTGAAAAGAGTGGCCGTGAGTTTCTCACTAGCTCTTCTCATAAGGCTCTACCCCCTTTCCGAGCTAGTGGTAGATTCAGTAATTGTAACGACTATCATAAGTGTCAATATTTGACCTAAATGAATAAATGATTTGATTTTGATTTTGAATCAACTGTAGAAAATCGCGCTACAGTAGACCAACGTCGTGGACTCAAGGCCTAGCCCCTCTTTCTTCCCGTGAAGTTCCCCGTGCAAAGTACATGACAATAAGTATATGAACTATTTAACATTTGCCAGCCCCAAGTTATTGGGGTCAACACCTAGTATAACAGGTACGACCAATTGCCAGACCGACTCACCTTTACAAGTGAACTAGTACCGTAACTAACAACTAAATCAGTTATTTGATCTTTGCCAACTTCTGCTTGCAATCACGTTATTACTTCTCTATACGGGTACTGCAAATTTTGTTCAAGGCAGGAAAGGGGCGGAAGATTTTCACGTAGTTCAATAATGATTTATTTTTGGAGAAAGGCGTAACTTTATGATTACGTTTATCGAGAAATCGAACTTTAGACCAGGACTAGTATCGATAGTTTGACATTTAAAATGTACCGCAAAATAGTTCCTATGGCACCCGCTAGAGGCGCGGATCAGATTTTCATACAAAAGTTTTATTGAATGTTTATTGTTAAGCGTTTTAAGAATAAGGTTATTCGTTTGAGAAAATTCCTATATTCTCTTCTCGTAAAAGCATGTTGCGCTATGACATAATCATGCCAAACTTTACTCTCCTTCAATAATAACCTATCATTATAGTGATCATAACAGTTGTTTATGTTCAACATTAGTAAAGTTCATCACAGCACTCTATAATTCTATTATTCAATAACAACGGAAGCTGTAACTGAAGCACCAGGACCACAGAGCTTACGTGGCGTCACCATAAACTTTACGACTTCTGAGGAAACTCTAAACTGTGTTAACACTCCTATTGTGACTGAGTTCACCTACATTCAGAAATAAAACGAGACCAGCCTTTCAGTATAAACGAAGTTTCCAACAGTAACTCGTACGAACTTTATTAAACATATTTTCTACAAACAGCCATTTCTTGATTTCATTTTAAGATGTAATCAAATCAAAAACGGGACGCAAAGGAAAGCGGCCTGAACCCGATGACGTTTGAGTACAGCTGGCTTAATTACATCTCCTTGAATTTATAGCCACCTGGTAGCAACAGGGTGGAGAGAGGTTGTTCTTCACACGCCGAGTTTCCCCACAGGAAGCAATTACGCTCGCACACTGTACACGAGCACGCTTTGAGCTTTGAGTTCTTACAATTTCTGCCACCCTGGTACTTATGTTTCTTTTTATATGAAACTACTGCTAGCTTCAAGCTATGTTTGTTGGGGAATGAGTAGGGAAATGAGGGGTGTTCTTTTTGTGGTTGCTTTTCTACAGCCAAATAAATACCACTCATTTTTCCCTACCTTATTTCTGAAGAGTATACACGATTTTACATGCTTTGGTATTGATTGGCAGAACATGGTTTTACGAATTAGAAGGAACTTGATCAAACTTATCATTTAATTCAACTTGTATGTGTTCAAACATTATATTAAGAACAGGGTTCTCTAAACGTATATAGGCCACATATGCTTTCATACATCTCTGCCTGAATAGTGGTATAACTATTAAATTTTACAATTGTTGAATCCAACTTTATGGATTAAAAGTTAGATTAAACACACATATGTAGAGTGAACTGAGCTTCTTTGTCTTACATTTCATTCCACGATATTTTATAAACATAACTACATTTCCACTAATGTTTAATATTATATTTATCTCAAAAGACAAGCCTCCAAAATGCCTTGTTATGGAACGGTAACTACGTTATTTCCTTTCACTTAGATGATCTCAGTAAAAAGGTCTGAAACGCTTTTTGTTTTAGCTAAAACATAATCACTTTAGAGAGAATACAACGAAAACGAATTTACTCGTTGGTGAGGGCATAATAAAATTTTATGTAAGTGTCTATCCGAAATTCGGATAGGTAACTCCGGTTTTCCGCTTTTCGAACTTTTATCTGAGATGTTTTCGAGGAAATAATTTATTTTACAACGTAAGATACAGAAAAATTGTCAATTCGGCAAAAAGGTCGAATCAGAGGAATGGTACGAATTCGAACCACATTATGTATGTATACGTACGCGTCGAATCGAATACTCGTAGATAGTTTTTCGCTTATTTACTGTGGAAAAACAGTGTCGTCAGTGGGCAGGTCCCGAGGCAATTTGCTCGGAGCAGCAAGAAAAAGCTTCTATAAATAATAAACGAGGACTCACCTGAGTTCGCCCTACAACAACAGTGTGCAAACAGCCTATTTTTAATAATATCCCTGTTTCGCTACTCGATCCTGTGCACTTCACAACCTAGTTTTCATATACTAACTGTAACACTTGAACTGTCACTTGATTACTGGAAATTTAGAGAAAAAAGAACGTATTTTTGTGTGAGGTTATTGTTTTAATTTGGTGTTCGTTTTGAATTCGATTGTTCGTCTGAGATGATCAAAGCCCCGGCCCGTGTAGTGAGGCCGAGCTCTCGCGGCCGACTGAAGCACGATCGGGCAAGCTCCCCTATTCCCGGTGGTTTTCTTTCAGCACTGGGTTGCTTACGCAGTGAAACGTTTTCCCGATCGCTTTAATGGAATTACATTGTAATTTTTGCTGTGTCTGTCGATGATCAAGCCAATTGTTGCGTTAGATAGCGAAATTTACTAAATTGTCGTCTCAATAAAACGACTTGTTGTACTCTACGTGGGTGTGGACATTATTTGTATTAGTACACTTATGATAACATTTAATTTTATATAGTTTAAGTAAAGGAAGCATCATATTTATAGACTGGTATTAGTCACATCGACGTAACGGCACTCAAAACTTTAAAACTAAAATCTATCGGAAAAATCTCAATCTTATTTTTACAAACATCATACTTGATCATACTAATGAAGCAAACCTGCCACTTAAATCCACGGAAAAACTTTTCATCGGTCTAAAATTTTACCCTCAATGCGGGGAAATTTTCCCGCCTTAGCCTAGTGACCCCGAATCCTTTGTGCGATCCACAAACTGCGAGCATGCCTTCAATGCTCTATTGTTTTCTGTTGCTATCGCTCGCATGCTGCGTCACATACATCCGTCTCGCTCGCACCTCACAACTTGTTAAACAAATGAAGTGTAATAACCCGCTCTATATGACCAGTACATTATATACTACGGCCACTGATGTAGAAATTAATTTCTTAGGCGGTTATACTGTGTTTGCCTGAACGAAATCTCAGGCCTTTTTACATTTGGAATATTTTTTAAGGAAGGTTTTTGGTAGTTATGTTTTCCTTTTGTTTACATTTTAAATCGTAAACAGTGGAACTTAAAGTCAAGGAAAAGTGAAGGAAAGAATCGTGGTCAGAGCAGTCATTGAGAGATATTAATGATATTATTGGTCTCTTTGCCGGGGAGGGTATTTAAAAAATCTTGGTTACAGTAAATCCCAGACGCTAAATTAACAATTTTTGCTCGAAAGAAATAAAAAAACTACGTATTATACGACTTTCAGTTTTTTTTTATTATTTTTAACTATGAACAGCTGCTTAAAAGAAGCTACCCAATCTGCCTTACCAAATCATATCAAATCGCTAACGTTACAAACTGAGTTTTAATAACTACAGTTAACTTGATGACCTATAGTAGTATAATGTTGTCAAAAGTGCCCTAAATATACGATATAAAAACAATACTTGATTGTGCCCCAATGCGGCCCCAAGCCACAGGTTTGATTGGTACAGAACTAATATTGGGGAAGGCAAAGCCTACGGATAGTTTGCTGGCTGCAGTTTTTGTGCCAGTGATTGATGAGCTTTGTACAACCTCTGATGCGGCTTAACGATTACTGTTTGATGACAACTGAGACCGAATCCCACAATCCTACTTCCTACTCATATTATAAATGCGAAAGTTTGTGAGTATGTATGAATGTTTGTTACTCTTTCATGCAAATACTACTGAATCGATTACGATGAAATTTGGTATGTAGATAGCTGAAGACTCAGATAGGCTTTTTATCCGGTGTTCCCGAGGGATCGGGATTTACACGGGAAGGGTTTCCACGCAGAAGAAGTCGCGGGCGGCCTCTAGTTATACATAAATACTAGCTGACCCGGCAGACGTTTTTTTGCTACATATAAAAAATGGTGTATGAAAAATATATGTCGGCCAATTCTCAGACGTACTCAATATGCTCTCAAAATTTCATGAGAATCGGTCAAGGCATTTCGGAGGTGTACGGTAACTAACAATATGATATGGAAATTTTATATATAAGATACTTACTTGTTAGCTTCAAAGTACCTAGACTTACTGTTTCATACCGTATTTCGGCAATTCAGGGGTTTATTTTTTCAAGAATAGCTTTAGTTTGAGCTGGAGTGTTCAATCATCTTGATGTTCAATTTCAGCTTAAAAAATAGCGCCGCAATTTTAATTTATTATTATTTGATGTAACATTGATTCCTCTCTGTAAAAAACACCATGCCGTAGCAGATAAATGTATTAAACTGTGGATAACGACGTAAGTAAGTAAATGTTGGAATTAAAGCCAAACTATAACTAGCTATCATGATACAGCCAAATATAATATTTAATAGCAAACACGTGTATTGGCTGTGAAAACCGATTCAATACCCAAGAGGACCACGAATCTAACTCTAATAACATTGCTTCTACGAATTTAATAATATACCACCGAGTCATCTGTCTTGTTACATTATTTACAATGTTTCCAAAAATAAAATTACACAAGAAACTCACAAAAGAATACCTTAACAACACTTAACATTCGAATAAAGTACCCATCTACCGATCTTCAAACATTCAAGATGAAGGAAGGCGTAAAAATTAATTTGATCCAATTACGTTTGTTCAGTTCACCTGGCAAATTTAAATTAGGCTATACAAAAGTTAATAAACTCAAAACTTACTTCGCAAACGAGAATATTGACAATGCCGCCATTACAATGTTCCAATTTCGAAAATCGAACGTCTATTTAAAAGTACGTTCTCAGTGCGCAATACAAATGAAAAATGTTTTTCTTTTTCATTGCGACTGTATTGAGAACGAACTTGTTTATGATTGAAGGAAATTGAAAAAGATTAACTACGGCCGTATACTGAATGGAACCTTGTAACTTTTAAAAGTCTTACCTTTTTGATCGGAGTCTACGTTTCAACAGTTTTTGCTGCTGGATATTTAAATTCCAGTTGAAAAAAATGCAGTGCAGATTCTTGGTAACAGATTAAGTAGAGCTAGTTTATTGATTTAGTGGATACTATTAGTGTTACTTTGTGAGACGGGATGCAAGTTCTCGTTTTAAGTACTGACTTTCCAGTGCAGTTTTTGTTAAATATTACGTTGAAGTAAGACACCCTTGTTAGATTAATAGTTGTGCCATTTGCAGGAAGTGGCATCGGTGGCTTCCTATGCGAATAAATATTTGTAGTTCCTTTAATTGTAAATGGAATTGGATTAACTATAATACATCTGTAATTCAAACCCTGTACAGTTTCATAGGACACAACATTTATAGAGCGAAACAGTACTAAAAGAAAAACAATTTTACTTTATAAAGACACAAATTAGTGAGGAGACCTTCGCTTAGCAGTGAGACACCCAAACGGAAATAGAAAAAAAAAGATACACTACTGTCCCCCGGCTACTAAGGTAAATTTTGCGGTAGTTTATCTATTCAATAGCGTTTAAGCTCATATAAACATTACAGTTATAACAGATAAACTACTAAATGCTGAAGTGCCTCAGAAACCGGGCATGAATGTGTTTCAAGTAAAATCCCTCCCTATAAGATGAGGATATTGTTATTGCCTATTTAAAGTTATACCTACACATCGAGAACATTTGCGTAGGCAGTTACTGTAACATAATAGACAGTTTGGTGTTTGACAATGACGTTTACGTGTCTTTGAATATCTTTGTTAGATAACGTACTCTACTCGTACGAGATAACTGTATGCTGAATCTGTTGGCATGATGAAAATTACCTGTAGACACTTTGAGCTAATTAAAAGTGCTTCCGAAAAGTGTATTTTATTTTCTGATTGAATCAATATACAATAGTGACTCGGCTAAACATCTGTTATCATCTATACTATATATATATATATATATAATATAATAATATTAATATCTATACTAATATTATAAAGCTGAAGAGTTTGTTTGTTTGTTTGAACGCGCTAATCTCAGGAACTACTGGTCCGATTTGAAAAATTCTTTCAGTGTTGGATAGTCCATTTATCGAGGAAGGCTATGAGCTATATATCATCACGCTACGACTAATGGGAGTAGAGTAGCAATAAAAAATGTTACAAAAACGGGGAAAATTTTGACCCATTCTATCTTATGTGACGCAAGCGAAGTTGTGCGGGTCAGCTAGTTTTTTATAAAATCTTATGACAGTATTTAAGCTAGAGATAAAGATCTTTAGAACTCTTTTTTTTATAAAAACAGACCGGTTGGGATATCGTTATATTAGAATGAAGTAGATCTATGTTACTCTCCAGATTTTTTGGACAGCAATTAAAATTATATCTATCCAATCATGAAAATCCGAACACGAACTACAAAATAATAATGTGGAATCTTATAATTAATCAATTTAACTAAATATCGGTAACCATTATGAAACGGTGAGCTAAAACTATCAAGTAGGTACTCGTTAAATTGCGTTGAAATAAGATCAGTCACGATTTCCAGCGGTCTTAAAGTTTTCCCTTGCCTAAGTCACAGAAACCCTCAATTAAGATAATTTATTATTAAAATTTCCCGCCACTGAAACATGCCGTCATTTTGACAGCTATGAAAGAACTAGTTGCGATAGATTTCAAGACGAAACAATAAATACGTTCTTGTTTTGAATTTTCGTGTAGAATTTCCGTAACGGATGTGATGAAAGATGTTTTTAAAATACGTTTCCGAACTGAACACAGAAGTGTTTGGCGAAATATCGGTCATAAATAAAATGGAACACGCGATTATTTTGTTATTGTGAAACCTGAACGGAATGAGCCAGCCGCTACAAGTTTGGCCCTTGAATCACTTTTACCTTTGATAATAATTACAATTACTCTATTTATAAAAGAACCTATCTAAAGTTTGAATATAGGTTATACATACAAAACTTTAGGATAACAAAAGTTCTAAATCTTTCATCCCATAAAATATCCTTAATTCATTTTTGTGCCCAAGCTGTTTTCATAAATCTATTCGACTTGACCATAAGCGACCTTAATCAAAATAAAACCCCTCTTAATTATTTTATTTCGAAACAAACTAATAAATTACTTCCCAAAGATAAAATAATAATGTCACCAACAAAATTTATATCCAAACTCTTAATTAAATATGAATTTAACAGGTGTCGCCATTGGAAATCGATACCGAGTTAATTTAAACTCGAACGGCACGGAGATGAAACGAAAAATTATCTTGTTGAAGGATTAAAATGTCGCAATACATATACAACCACATAGTAAAAAGCGGCCAAGCGCGCGTCGGATTCGGCCATGAACGGTTCTGTATAAAAATAATACGAAAAAAATATCTTTATGGTATAGGGACGCCCCATATTATGTTTGTTTTTATTTTTCCTATTTGTTGTTAAAGCGAACTTGTGAAAATTTCAGCTTTGTAGCTATTACGGTGTATGAGATATAGCCTTGTCACAGACGGACAGACAGCGGAGAGTGAGTAATAGGGAACCATTTTTACCCTTTAGACATAATGACGTGTCGGGTCACGCGCACAAATACGTGATATTCCATACCTTCACTAGTAAAAGGACATAAGATTATATAATTACAGGCTGACATAAGCCTTTTTGTAATTTAAAACCTAGATGCCAGCTAAAGAAAAACGCTGTCAATAGAACAAAAGCAAAGATAAAGGGAATCTAAAAGCACTTAAGTCTTTTTAGTACTGAAAAGACGACTTGCTTTTTAGCAGTCTTTAAACGCAAACATAATGCCTTTAAAGGAAATTAACTCGAAAACCGTTTCCCGCGTTTGATTTACTCGTACCTTTAAGATTATTATTTGAATTTGTAAATTGAAAGATTGATATTGAGAATGGAAATATGTACGATACCCGGTACAGGAAGTTCGTGTTGATAACTCTAACTGTAAGTAAGAATAATATAGCCAAGGTGGAACTTTAGTAAAGTAGTTTGAAAGAAGTAAAGGTTTTTTAAATTTGACTTAAAACTTAACAAATTGTTTTACGAAACTAATATGTTAAGTATTGTTTAAATCTATCGAGTTATAAGGTTAAATTTAAAACACTAAAAACCTCGCAAACATTAGCTAAAAAATAAACAATTATGTACCTGCTAGCTATGTAAAATGATAACGTTAGTTTAAAATTAACTATTTAAAAACTGACATAATATATGAATAAAGCTCCTAATCTCCACCTCATTTAGTCTATACTCCTACCTACCTCTATATTGTCTTTGAAACTATTTCATCAAGGAGGTGTTCAATAAAGTTGAGCTGTAAAGAGAAGCGACGTATTTTATGAATATTGAAGACTAAATCAAGTCGATGAGGCTTTGTCTCATCTGCGCTCGTATAAATCTAGGATTTCACTTTAGATAATGATTTAAGAGTATTTATTTAGGTAATTAAGTTTAGAAAATACAGGGTCTGTTTTATAAAAGACACTTTAAGTCATTGGTGGGGGCACATACCCGTTACCCAATTATCGACACAACTGTAATATCTTTACTGAGGGCCAAAATTACTTCAAAATTTAACTTTCTTTTGTTTATTTAATCGAAATAAATTATTCTATTCTTCTTCTCAATTACCACTGTATCAAATAATCAACTTACAACAATGAAACTGATAGCAGTTTTACTCTCTACTATAATTGTAATTGTCTATAAGTATTTCGTAAAATACTTTGTGACAACTTATCCAAAACCATTGAAGAAATCCATTAAGTAATTCGTTACGCATGAACCTACCAAAAACAACTAAACAACCATCTTTTAAAGAATGAAAGAACGCATATATCTTCTACTGCACAAAGTTACATCTTCAAAAAAATCTTTATACTATACTACAAAAACATTTTCAATATTGGAGCTCTGGTTTAAATGGCGCTAGTATTAGCAGACATGAGGTCTTGGAGTCCATATTGCAATTCTTACGGTTTCTTATGATTTAAACGGTACATCGGACCGTACAGCTTACACTTCATACAAACTTTAATCCCCTATTTTGTCCTCTTTTGGGTAGAATTGATCAAAATGCTTTCTTAGCGGATGCCTAAGTCGTAACATCTGCCTGCATGACAAATTTCAGCCCAATCCGACCAGTAGTTTGGGCTGTGCGGCAGTCACCTTTGAGTTATACATATTTAAGTTTTCAATATTCAAGCTCTTGTTTGCTAAAGGCTGTTACGTCTTCCAAAATATTCTTCTATGGTCTAAGAAAAACATTTTCAATATTCAAGCAGTGGTTTGTTAAATTTCGCTAGTATTAGCAGACATGAGGTCTTGGAGTCCATATTGAAATTCTTACAGTTCACCGCATCTGCCGCACGATGTATGATTTGAACGGTACTTTGTAACGTAAAACTTACACTTCATACAAACTTTCATGCCCTATTTAACCCCTTGGGGGTAGAATTTATCAAAATCCTTTCTTAGAAGATGCCTTAGTCGTAACATCTACCTGCATGCCAAATTTCAGCCCAATCCGTCCAGTGGTTTGAGCTGTGCGTTGATAGATCACTATGTCAGTCAGTCACTCACCGTTAAGTTATACATATTTAGGTTTTCAATATTCAAGCAGTGGTTTGTTCAGAGCGCTACACCTTCCAAAATATTCTTCTATATTCTAAGAAGAACATTTTCAATATTGAAGCAGTGGTTTGTTAAAGAGCGCTAGTATTAGCAGACATGAGGTCTTGGAGTCCATATTGCAATTCTTACAGTTCACCGCATCTGCCGCACGATGTATGATTTAAACGGTACTTCGGAACGTTCTTAATGTTGAATGAACTGAATTCAATGGAAGAAATTGTATTAAGTGGGCTATTTTACAGATAGCTCTTTTTTCCTTTATATCTGCTACATTTGCACAAAAAATAAATTTATGTGTGGATGGATGAATGTGTTAAGTATTTTTAGCTTGTTCTTTTATTCGGTACAGTTACACTATGAATTAACTTTGTGTCCTCTAGAAATGAAAAAGTGGTATGTGGAACCACTATTCCTAGTGTGGGTTAATAACTTCACGAATGGTTCTATAACTCATAGACATGATTAACTTCGTGTGGGTTAGTAACTTCAGGAATGGGTTTAAAACTCTCAGACATGTCACAGGCATGGTTAACAAACCTGGCCTCAACTTGCGTGGGAGAAAATAAGCTTAAACCACTCTGTTATAAAATAACTACGTTATTACGTACCTTTTCTACTGGAAATCCTCACCGAACACGTAAAAACTAGCCATAATATTCTATGCCATACGTATGAAACCTTCACAAAAACATTTACCATTTCTACCTGACTTATGCTGACTGACACGGCATAATATGCAAAACGCGAGATACCTCAAAAAGTCGGAACTGGCCCGACGGACACACGTAGAGCCTAGTGTGAGTTTTTTGCTAGAATTCACTTTACAATTTCATTTAAACCAAGATTCGCGAATTGTTTACCACTTTAAACAAAGGTATACATTAATATTTTTTACAGACATACACATTAGAAGTTAAACCATTGAGTTACCTGCTTCAATTTGTATTTAGGTTATATAAAATACTAATTAAAAGTGTTAAATTCTCAAAACCTCCAGTCGCAGACAACATCCATAATTCAAAATCAATTGCAATCAATTTAACTACAGTCTAGTACGACATAATTTTTTTCACTTAATATCCAATTAGTTTATTCATGGCATTCCAAAATCAAAACTACGTTTAGCAAAGCGTTTTCCCTGCTTCGCATTCCTCCGATATCTGTAGTATGCAAATTTAAGACTGGCGTATAACCCAATGTTAGTAATACCAGTCAACCCACATCACTAAATCTAAGTGCACATAACATAATCACAAACGTTCACTAAGCAGACGGCAAATAATCCCTAAAACTAATTTAATTACAAACCCTAAAGACACAACATTACGCAGTTAAAACTTCAGAATTAAGGGATGAACCGCACAGAATAACTATTTCAATGTAAATTTATGCGGAACACCCTTTGTTCTGCGTATAGTTTCATTTTCATTAATTGTTAGTTGCGATTATGGTGCTCATAGCTCGATGCGATAGCCATAGAAAATTTAGACAACTTTGTGGATTCGCTTGTCGTGGGAAAGGTAAGCAACTTTTAGCGTGGTTGCTTTGTAAATAGCTGGTCAGTGGTATTTAAATCTTCTTATCTGCGTGTTTTTAAATGCATGCTAAAATTCAGTGTCTGTTGTCGCTGAAACAACTTTAAAGATTTACGACGTTAGGTTGATCATTTCGCAGAGGAAAAAATAAAATCATACCATACAAATACAATGCAAAAAACAGTGTGAATAGAAAATGAATCAAATATCAAATTTGAGTGTCTGCATAAAGAGGAAGCGATGGCAACCATTTTCCTAGAGCAACTTCTTGCACCGATTTAGCAAAGCGATAGATCAAATAACACTCTTACCCATAGTGAGTCTATACTATACTATATTACTACAGCTGTTTACAAAATGTGCCATAAAAATAAAAGCCAAAAAGTTAGCAATAAACCTATCTATAAATTTTGAATTTTGTGTACAGTAGTAATTGGAGTGCAGATTTAAAATGTCATGTTAATGTGTTGCTTAAGTCCTACCTAGTCTGTATTCTGTAACTGTACCTTGTTATAAATAAATAAATAAATAAATTGTTGTTAGAATAAGGATATTCAATAAATCCGAAATACTGGAAAGAGAAATATTTGAAAACGCACACGGCCACCATTTTCTTCTTTAGTGCAGTACCCACTACATGTCTCAATATCCAATCAATGGCTGACCACGAAATGCCTGAGCACGTAAGATCAAGTCGGCTTCAATCTCATTCAATCATGGCTACATGCCGATGACAAATTGATACGATCGCAATACCAAACCCATTACATCGTGTTGGGAACATTACGTATTGATTTATACTGTAGCCTTTGCTCTAGCTTTTGTTCTAGTACAAAGTCAATGTACTTAGCTATCTTATATTTATTTAATCAGTTATCACACCACATCACACTATTTGTTTGTGATAGACTCAAAATCTAAGGACAGGTTTGCATGCAGTTTTCACTAATATATAGAGAAAATCTAGAATAAATTTTATTGTATAGTTTGTTAAGAATAACCTGCTGTAATTCGGGCAAAACTAGAGAGTTCTCACGCTATCTTCAGTAACAATGACACTGAAATACTTATAGCATTGTACATACTACTGAAATTAAATACACAGCTTCGAAAGCCAAAAATCGTGGTTGTATTCTACTTTTCATGAACAACTCTGCAGGACTATCCAAAAATTGACGCGCGTTGTCTTCTGAAAATTAGCATCTTTACAAATACGGCAGTTTTCTACAATATTGAAAATGATTACGTAAGCGAGACATTCAACGAAGCAGAACAATAATAAAGCTTACTATAAACTCACATAACATGTACGACAATTCATTAGCAAATGGCATCACATGAGATACGAGATCCGCTGTTTTTTATTTCATATTGTCTGCCTTTAATTCTTCAAGTTGGGATAAAAATAGGGTGCTTTTTACATACCGTCTGTCACAACATATTATGAATAAATAAAAGTAGTAGTGCATTATCCAGGTACCTATTTATTATTTATTGCATTTTTTTTAGTTGTGCGAGTTAGTGACTGTTATCATTCATCTCGAGGACTCTGAACTTTATATACTTAACCCTAACACAATTACCACGAATTATATTGGGAAAGAGGGCTTCAGGTACAAAAAAGTATTTCTACGTCACTTTGTGTAAATGCCTCAAGCACTAGGAAAAAATCTAGATCTTAAATTGAATTATTTCTTTTTTATACACCTAATTCCAATTAGGTACCTATAATAATTGTTCTAGGAAATGCTACAAAATTTATTACATAAGACATATATAAGCAAAAACACACGTCAGTATTCCATAACTCTCGTCGTGCATAAATTAGTGGGAAAATTTTCCGCCATGTTTAGATTTCTATTACAAGTTGTGGATGGATATATGATTTGTTGTGCACATTCTCGTATAATTTACGATACAAACGTGTAAACATGCTAATGTTTAAGACGATAGCTTTATTTGTTTAGATTTATACATTTCAATAACACTTGAAGCCATAACCTTCAAATTGTAGACAGCTCACTATTATATGCACCATGCATACTTACGTGCATTATTTTACTTTCGACTCATGAATACCTACATAAAATCACGCCTTTTCCCATAGGGATAGGCGCTTAGGCGGAGACCAGAGAACGTCACTTGGTAGGTACGATCCTTAGGTATTCCCTCATTCACATCCATCCATACATTTTGTCACATAGGACCACTGAATGTACTTTACATCTGACAAATACTTACGATTATACATCCCCATGTCCTATTTAGTTCACACTTAGGGATCGATTTTTAATAAATTTTCTTTGATGTCAGTATTTTTAAAATCTGTTACAACAGTAGAATGTACGTTTACAGTTACTGTTATAGTGTTTAGTTTGGGCATATCAACTAAAAGGTGGGTCTACGACTCGAACTTCGAAATCAGGCTCCTTTAGCGTAGACCCACCCTAAGATTTCCATATTTAACTGCTACAATCATGTAAAGCTCCCAATATGTACTTCTGCAACCGATATATTTCAAAAATTACCCACACCTTCCTTACTTTATATTCCAAAATCCTAATAATTTCGTTTAAAATTAAAATCACATTAAGCCCAGGCGCATTTAACTTTTCAACTTGTCATTTATTTAATTTGAACACTTTACGGGTCCAAGGCTTCTCAAATGAATTAACATGCCAACAAAGGGACGTATTAAAACAATTCGGGTGCGCATTGTCGTGAAGTTTCAAATGCCAACATGTTGGGTACAAGGGCCTTATCGGGAGAGGCCCTCGGGGTAGCGACATCTAGTAGATTAGAATGGTACTAATGGATGAGGTTTATTTTTAGAAATTACGGTAGTAGGTACTTGCTTTTGGTCGCGACTTTGTCTATGTGAATAGATTTGCCGGGGTAAAAATGTTATTTTATGTTTTTTTATGTTAATCCAGATCGTAAACTATCTGTTTACCAAATTTCAGCTTAATCCGTTCAGTAGTTTTTGCTTGAAAGAGTAACAAGCATGCATATATAAGTACAACCAAGCTCACAAACTTTCGCATTTAAAATATTAGTAAGATAGGATTAAGGGTATATGTTTCTACATAGTTTAAGGTGAAAAATACATAAATCCACTTTTACCACTTCTAAAAGTCAGACAGCTGAAACGGAATTTTGACAGTTGTTTTCATTCTCTTGCTGTCATTAAAATAAACAATTAACTGCTCTGACAATCTGGCTGCAGAGGCTAGAATAAGTAGCAGATACTAGTTATCGCCAGTTTTTGAGATATTTCAAGTAACCAGTAGGTTTTGTATGTAAATTAATCGGACGTCGAACCAATGTTGTAGGACTTTTGCACTTTTGGCATTTCCGCACCGAAAAAGTAATTTCTGAACGGACGAGTGAAATACTAGTTCCCAATTTGCTTTCCTCTCTAAAATTTTTGCCTCAGCAGTTTTGAAGCAAAAAGAAAAGTGTTGATATGTTCGTAACATAATTTTGAAACTTCATTAGTACAGTTGATGAATGAAGTTTTCTTTTACTTTTAATATAAACATTGGTAAACTTATCAATGTGATTACATATTTTACGAGTAAATAACATATCATACCATACCATAAATAGCCAGATAACAAAAACAACTTCCTATTATACCTCGAAACAGTTTTTCTTCATTCATATCCAAACATCTAGTCATCATCGATGTAAGCTTTGATCTTTATAAAATGTCAAAAACACTACATATTGTCTACAGAAATACGGCGTAGTGACGTCAATTACGTATTTTCATTCGTATATAAAAATTACGTAACTTAACCATTTTAGAGCGCCTTTTACAAGTAAGTTTAATAATTTTTTCGTTAACCAAGTCAACTACCCAATTCCCACAATAATCTCTTTGGAATATTCTTAAACACAAATATCTAAAATCAGTTCCAAAAAAGCCTCTTTACAAGGTTATCGGTTCCAATTCCTTCACTTAAGTAAAAGCCCTTAGGAACAAACGTCAGCGAGGCGGCACAATGGAAAGACTTTTAATCACTTCGACTCCATTTATTTTCTCTAACTTAAAAACTGTTCAGTTGAGATTTCATTTAAACATTTAATTGTTGTGCAAGTATTGCTACAAGTTTGAAAACTAGAATAGAATTCGAACGACTTTCCGTTATTTTAAAAGGTTCGAGAAAGTTCTGACTGCGCCGCATTGATTTTAATTTTACCTTTGATAATCGCTTTAGCAGACACTAATAACTTAAATGTATAGTAAATAATGTAGTAAGAGATTAGTAAATTGCCATTAATTAAGTAACTGTAAACTATATTTGTACAGAAAAACGTCAAACGAAGTATCAAAGGAAATATGTTTGTTATCACAATGATCGCTTTTCTCCTAGCCTAATAAATAACCCCTGAGGAACAAAATGCATCCCATCCATTTCAACTCCTGTCAAACCCTGTTCTCCTGGTACTCGGTCGCATATTACCATATAAATTAGTCGGCTAATCGTCCCAAGATTTATATCCTCTGAGCAAGGGAATTGATGAAATTAGTATGTGTATCGCACAAATTACGATAAAACATGCCTACAAATGATTCTCTTTAGATACAATTTGAGTAAATGCTGTACAGTTCATTCATATTATAAGATTCTGAATCTAATTTGATACCTTATCATCATTTTCATACAGATTCTTTTGTTAATTTACCTAATTTGATCGATCGTTTGAAGCGATGATGTCCTTGCCAAGAGAATGCAGCTCAGTCTAATAATGTCTCATCTCCTGCATTGCTATGTTCGCCTGGTAGACTCGCAAATCACGTATTTGCATATAAATTAGAGCGCCGTATTAATCGTCTCAAAATTTAACGTTCTTAGCTTTAAGAGCTTTGTGCTTAAATATGTATGGTAATATAAGATCCAGATTAATTTATTATGATAATTAATGTTATTTTGCTTACCCTTATGGTTGTATCTTCCTCTTCATCATTTTGATATACACGCGTGGTTTTTAGTACACGCATAATTCCTCAAATATTTCCACGGAGGAGCTCAGCAATACAAATGAACATCATTTCAACAAATAAATTGTTATATCAATATTTAATACCTACTATAATTGCTTCAAAGTTAACAAAGAAGTTAATAGTTAAGACGAATACGGATATAAAAAAGCTTTAGGTATCTTATTTGCAAATCACACATGTTTTAAGATATTCTGAAAACCACCACACGCGTTGTTAATTCAATATTTTCGGAAATCAATCAATCATACTTTTTACGACACTTATTAAACAAAGTCCCATAACACTAAGAAAAAATGTGTGTTGCCTTGGTCTCTCAATGGTCTACAATTCTCAATTTCGCAGAGCAAATTCTTGAAAAAAGAAAAAAAAGTAATTTTGAAATAGGTGCCTACTGTGCCTAGTAACAAATGAGTCATAACGGTGGTCCAGTAGAATGACTTGTCGAAGGTCCCGCTGGCGGCCACAATACGGTCAAATTGATTGATCAGCCACTACCATTCCCATTGATCCCGAATGAAATTGATTTGTTCACAACCTTCAGTGAGAATCACAAGCTATATTGGAGTCCATTTTATTTCAGTGTGTAGAAATCTGTTCAAAACGCTTACACGTGTGCTTATTATAATAATGTCTCTGTAATCTGAGAGACGGTATATGCTACTCCTTATCACGAGGTTTCTCGAGTCCAATTTTTGAGTGGGGCGAATTGCTATTTGTGTTATAATATTCTCAATAATCACCTAAAGTGTACTCACGTGCCCCTATATGGAAGGGCTAGCAGACCAATACTGTATTTAAGCGATCGTGAATTTAAACATTTCCACCCGTACTTTCAGAACTAATGGGCATGAATATAATAATATGGGCATAAAATAAGAAAAAGTGGTAAATAGAATTAACCGAATACAATTCAATCACAGCCCTAAAATACAAACTTTATATCTACATAAAACTTCACTAAACTGATTACACCCTAGTGCAATTTTACTACAACACACTGAAAATAAACCGAACGTATAAAAAGAAACGTCTAAAATATTGGTTTGATTTACGCAGATTTTATTTACGGCCTAAAACGCGGGTATCTGAGCATTAATATAGAATAACGGTTGAATAAGCCTTCGATGTTCGAGTGATGGATGGACTCTGAAGGGACCATTCAATCAAGCACTGGAAACTGCCCTCTCACGCTTAAGTTTACCCCTACCATTGTTTCAATAACGTCTTTGATTGGCTGATTTTTGGTTTACACAGCAGCGGTAAATAGATAAATTACGGGTTTAAATTTTTAAGCGAATTTCCTACTTAAATATTTGACTATCAAGAAAAAAAGTATTTTATTTCTTATAAAATATTGTAAAAGCTAAAATTTGCTTCGGTCAGCTGAATGGATGTAAAAAACTATCGAGGAGACTTTTGCACCCCATATAATATTACCCTGAAAAACTTAAATTAGACTATGGATGACTATGCAAAGATCTGGGCAATGAAACACTAAAAATCTGGATGTAAAAATTTGTCCGTGTATTTTGATGTAACCTAATTATTCAGTCACAGAAAACGAAGGGAGGACGAAGAACAATTCAAATTCTAGGGTACATATTGTGGATATGAAACAGTTAGACACCCGCGTACATTACGCACAATCCACTAGACCCTTATATAAAAGTTGCTCACCAACTTTGTTCAATAATACATAACTACACTAGCAAAGGAATAAATGCCGCGTCAACTATTCCGTAGCGTCCTTTTTAAAAGTGCAATACCCATTCACATAAATGGGCCGGGGTCGGCAGGTCACATTTGCAGTAAGCCAACATCACTTACGGTCTTTATCCGGACATTCGTACGGTGAACTGTGATGATGACAGCTTTACATCAAGGGGAATAATAAATAGTTCTGCTTGGTGATTTTAAGTCACTGTTTGTCTGCTATGCTCTTTGTTTGATGTTAATAATTAGACGAGTGTTAGTATGGCGTGGTGATTTTGGTCGCCGTTGCCATAATACATGTAAAAACATTTAAAATATTTTTTTCAAATATTTTTTTACATTATTTAAAAAAAACTATTTATTAACAATAATTGTCTTCATAGTCCTGTAATTAAATCATCATATTTTTCAGTATCAAATACGTATTTCTTTCTTTAAGTATTATATTTTTTCTAGAACAGAGTAGAAACACTACACAAAAATACTTAAATCAGCATTTTAATTTAAAACACTTTTACGTTACAATTTTAATTGAAAATCGTTTTTAAAAATGCTTTTACAAAACAATAGCATTTAACAGGTCAAGGGAGAACAAAAGAATGTTCACAGAAATAACAATGTATCGAAATATTCGTTATTATTGCCAACAAACTCGATTCGTTTCGAGAACAAATAGTAAGGGACTATTGAAGAAAATAGATTTAAATGAAAACGTTTGGTAGCACATTCGTTGGGGAAATCCTTATGTTATAACTTTTATACGACGTGATTCATTTATACCGCTCTGCTTGATACCTGAGAATCCATACTAATATTATAAATGCGAAAGTAACTCTGTCTGTCTGTCAATCTGTCTGCTAATCAATCACGCCTAAACTACTGAACCAATTTGCCTGAAATTTGGTATGGAGCTATTTTGATACCCGAGAAAGGACATAGGCTATATATCATCACGCTACGACCAAAAGGAGCAGAGTACCAGTAATTAATGTTACAAAAACTGGGAAAAAATTCACCCATTCTCTCTTATTGGACGCAAGCGAGGTTGCGCGGGTCAGCTAGTTATTATATGTATAACGCTGCTTTTAGTGCTTTATGCTTGATTTTTATGTGTAGGTGTTGATGGAGGTTTCATTGCCAGGGTGAATTGATTTCTGGATCCTAGTTTATGCTTTGGCCCGGGAATAAAGAGCAACATAATAAAGATCTTTTCACCCAGACCCTCCAAGCAAATAATTTGACTCACCCCGGTTTCTGGGGTACATTTAGCGGCAGTTTATCTATTCAATAGCGTTAAAACTCATACATAAAAAAAGCTATTGAATATATAAACTACCGCTAAATGTGCTTAGAAAACGGGGGTTATTCTTATTTTAATTCCCTTGTTGATAGTACTAACCAAAACCAAACGGAGTAATCTATACAAAGATCTAAGAGTATATTATCTATAAAATAAATTACTTTAAAAAACCTTTTACAATAAAATAAGATAAAGGTTTTATTCATACAAATAAATCAGTCTAACTCCTGTCCAAATATGGCCAGCAAGCAACCTCAAGTTGCTTAAATAAATGTACCTCAGAATTATATATATAATTAAAATTTATCAAGGCGTATAAAACAAGGTTAAACAGGGCACTGGAACTATCCAATTGCAGTCTTGCCTGAAATTTTAATAAAAATTTAAATAGTCAACATATGTACCAAACTGTCGTGCTTTATAAACACACAGAAAATCTGGTAAATAAATACTTAAACACAGAAACGTAAACAGAAGCTATAGGTAGTATTATAAATTCCAAACCAAAATTATTATCCGCACTCCGAATTCCACATTTAACGACAGTTCCCGCCTTCCATGTTTACGCGCCATTTCACCCAAGATAGGATACGGATGCGTTCCCGTCACAGATAATTGCAACACTAAGGAAAACTTCACTGCCAACGGAATGAAGATATAAACAGTGTAATAGGCGTTTAAGAGGAAAACTTCCTCATTTCTAACTATAGCTGACTTCGTAAACAGTTCCGAAAGCAATCGGCCATAATTGAAAAGAGACAGAATTATATTGTCGTTGCTTCTGGTGTAATTTTTTGGGATGACTTGTCTCGAATGGTACTATACATATAAACCATTCCCATTTTCGACAACAAGGAATCTTGCTGCCATTTACTCCCGATAGAGGCGCCATTATTAATAAGTAATGTGCAAGCAATAAAGTTGTTATCTATTATATAATAGATATAGCCCCTGAAATACAAAAGAGAGGTTGAAAATTTGATTACGAGCGCTGCCACGCGGATTCGCTAGTTTATTTCTAAGCAAATAAAACAATAGTACATCGCAATATTGGTAGTGCCATCTGCATTTAGCTTTTTACAATAGTCTAACACAATGACACTTATTTATTAACACAACATTTATTTGAAATAAAGATAGAATAATTAGTTGTTTAGTGTTAAACCTACTAACTGTTGATGATTTTTTCTGTTTTTAAACTAGTGTTTCAATGGAAGTAATGAAAAGCATCACTGGTAGCGCCATCTATGATTACCTTTTTAAAACATTTGGAACAAATTATTTTAACGAGTATAATTATGTAAAGATAAAAACAAAATTTAGTACAGAATAATTTCGTATCGATTTCTTTATGTATTTGAATAATTTTACTTATAAACTTATATATGATAAATTAGTGATTAAAGAGTGTTTAAATCGGTTATTAAATCTCTTCAAAGGATGATTAAAGGGTTAAACTTCTTGCGTTTTACTATCCTAAGCCCTAAGTAAGGCCAAATTACATTGTTGAATGAGGATCTTATCATCAGAAATTGTATAAATTAACGAAAGTAATTCCGGTAAGGGCGCAATACAATGCAATGAAGCAACAAGTAGCGCCATCTAGTAGCATAATACTTAAATAAGCGTGAGAATCCTGAATCACGCTATCAAAGTTTACACGGCAAGTATCATTAGGTCCAAAATTGAAGCCTAGTTTAACGGGGTGCAGCCAACCAGGCACGAGCGACGCGTTAGCCCGGTGGAAGTTCCTCCCTTTGATTCGCGTGGCAATTTTTTTTTTAATCTTCTTATCGTACGTTCATTGGTCAACCTAGTGTCAAAGTTGTTCAAGCCAGCCGAGAGGCCTTTGACATGACTTAACGACTGTTAAATTAGTGGACAACAACCGAGAACGACTTTTTACGCGCCCACGCGCCCTCCGAAGCATGGAAATACCTTTATGCGGTCACCCATCTATAGAATTACCGCGCCAATGATTGCTTAATCCACAGATCGTTAACAGACCGGTGACCGCAACTGGCTATGGTATCCTCATTTTCTTTAATTTGGAAAAGTTATTTTTAATTGTTGACTTTCATTATATAATTTACAACGAGCATTGACCTAGAGCGAAATTAAAACTACCAAGTAGGTAGGTATGTATAAAAATAAAAATATTTTTATATCTATCTGCCTATCAGTTACTTATCGTTTTTAATAAAATGATTTAGATATTACCTAACCTATAAATTGCTTACAGTGCATATATTGTGTATTATTTCTATGTTTCTAGTTTTTCTGAAGCCCACATTAAGAAAAGTCTGAAATTGCAATAACCTCAAATCTCGAATAAATCTTTTCGTATTTAGCGGCAGTCTTTGTTTATACAAAGAACTCTTCTCTTTCAAAAGAATAAATAAATTGTCTATGAGTATCACCAAGCTGTTCTTATAATATGATAATATTGCGAATTAAAAACATAGTTCTAACTTAGTTTACAATATTCATACATTTTCCAGCATAGAAGTTATACATTTAGACGCATAAATATCTTGTAGATTAGTATGTAATAATTTACTATTAAAGTATGTATCTAATAAATCTCTATGAACCATAAAGACAGACGCATAATTCCGCGCAGGCCAAATTCAATGCGCACTGAGGCATTGCACCATATTTCTATTAAAATTCGATCAAAATACATAAGTTTTTAACTCCTTTATTTCATTTATGAAAATATTTTATTAATTTACGGTAAAGAAGGCATATATTTTAAATGTAATTGAATTCTTTAGATAAATTAGTATCAGTTTGACCGGAACTTGCTCTCAACTATCAACAGTAGCGCCATCTTGATTGTCGATTTACTTCGACGCTATTTCCGCCGTTGCAGTGGTTGCCTCCATTTTGTACGCTCGTCTCTTGTCTATAATTTCCAATAGATCAGCTTTATGGGCATGGTCCGTAGATAATTTTTACTCTTTGGATACCTTACATTATTGTGGTCTCTGATTACTAACTGTCAAAACAATGTATTACTATAATGTTTTTGTTAATTTTTCCAGGTTTTACTGGTTGGATAATTATGTGCGTCTAGTGAAATGGATACGTGGGCCGATCTTTGCCGATGCTGTTTGTCTGCCAATTGCGAAGTGTCATTGTTAGATACAGAACAAAATGTAAATGAGAAGTTTCTTCAAATAACATCTATCGAGGTGAGTTTAAATCTTTGTTGTGAATGAGTAAATTAGGGCAATGATTGTGAAATGTGTATTTATAACGTATTTAAATCATGTTAGTATGTCAGTCTGTGAATTATTGACATGGGGCATAACCTCTTTTGCATTGTGAAAAACGCCGCGAAATCATGACATCGTTGATAGGCAACTATTCAACTGGATATTTTGTAGGAGATACATTGCTCCTGAGGTTGATTTCCTCCTGTAAAGATTAAAAACGTCATCGGCGTGAAATGACATTGTGCTATTATTTGTTATACAAACTCTTCTGTCACCAACAACTAGTAAAGAGGTTAGTTTATTATTTTTATATTGCCTGTTTCTGTTAAAATCTTACATACATGTCCGAGACTATCTGAAAGGCTGCTCTGGACATTGCATTATCAAATATATTTATAAAATTAGCTGTCCGATGAACATGGTCCAGTATGACTCTATTCAAGTTACAAGAAACTTACTATTCTTTTATACCAAAACTCTAATATGTTGTGATCGGCTATTATTCTGTCTGGTCTATACTGTATACCCAAATTTCTAATATTTAATGTTATAACCTAAATCGAACAAAACATTTGAGGGAAGATTTCATTTTGTTGAAAAGCTGCCTATAATATTTGGCTATGTAGAGCAGTATACTATGTTATAAATGTGCTTGCTTGTTATACTTGCTTATTCTTATAAGATTTTACTTGTTTCACTGACTTTCCTGCATACCGCAATCAAAGTTCTGACACACAATACTAAGGCAATCCCTCTTATGTTTAGCCAACAGAATGCTCAATATATGATTGGCAATAAAAATGATCTTAGTATAAATAACATTACGGACTTAACATTAAAATAAACACTTAAAAATATATAAAGAGCAATTTGTTTCCTATCAAATTAGGCAATATTGCATAGTTAACTTACCGAAAATCATCAGAATAGCAGTATGGGTTAAACAACCAGTTATTTGCCAAAACCTTCAGTAAACAAGCAATGTATTGCATTATACTATGTTAACAAGACAATCATTATTGTCGATACTTATCTGTTTATCTAATCAGCCAGTAATCACTCACTGTCATGTTACATTCAGTCCTTCAGCCTCTCAGTAATAGGATTGCATCATGATAAAGTAGCACTGCTAACTTGGAATGAAAATAACTTGACCTAATTCTTACATCTAGATAATTTGTTATTCTCTGATTAGAATAAGGAGTGGGTATCAACTACTTAAGTATTTTTGAATAATTTAAGAACAAATAAAATTAAATACTTCTAGTCTTGTCATTCCAAATATACAGTATTGTTTTTCTTATCCTTTTATTTATAATACTTAATAATTATACAGAAAACTAAATATAACATATTCAGAGAACTAATAGAGATAGACAACTGGTTTTAATACATGATACAATTGATTAAACACCTAATTGCAAAAAAAAAATTGGAATCTACTAAAGCTGAAGTTTTAGGGATATTGAGTTAATTAAATAAAGATTAATTATATAATTCTTTACTAATATGGCCAAATTAACATTTACAGGTGAGCCAAGATGATGGTCTACCACAGAAACTATGCAGTGAGTGTTACAATATCCTAATTGCTGCACACCAGTTCCGTAAACAGTGTATCAAGATGGATAACGAGTTGAAATTACAACTAAATGCTCTCTTAGAGCCTGAACATACCAAAGATAAGGGTGTAGACCTCCCTGATTTATCAGAGGAAATATGTGAGGACGATGAATTTGCCAACGATCCTGTCAAGCAGCTGGAAGCTATTATCAAGAAAGAACCGACGGACAGTGATGATGATTATTATTACGTACTTGTGATTGATGATCCCAAAGATAAGACTGATGAAGAGAAGACAGCGGAGCCTATTGAAGATACTACTACTAAAGTTAAACAAGAAGATACCAGTGTTAAAAGTGAAGAACATCAGGAAACGGTCAATTACGAACCAGAGGTACAAAATACTTCACAGTCACAAAGTCAGTTTGAGGACTCCATCAATGCCTTCCTAATGTCTAATACTAAAGTGTCTGCGAATGTGCCTGCTACCATTCTGGAGAATGAGGAAGAAGGTCAAGAAACTGATGATTTAGATGCTATGAATATTGACGAGACTCAAGACAGTACCTCTCAAGATCATACATTCGGCCAAATCATTGATACAGAAGACAATCAGATCATTGAGACAATCTCGGCTGATGCTATCAAAGATTTGCCTAATAAGAACTTTATAAAGATACTAACGACAACTGATTCTAACGGCACTATACTTTTGAAAGGTAATGATAGGATCCAGTACCTGACTGATACGCAATTAGTCACAAATGAGGATGAAGACGGTGATGCTATGTCTCAAGAAGTGATATTCTGTGAAGGAGACGAGTCCTCACAGTTCCAAATATTAAAATATGATGGGTCTGAGTTAGTGATTGAGTATGCTGATGAAAGCCATATTGCGACGGTACTACAACAGGAAGATGGGACGTTTTTGTGTGACTGTGGTGAACAATTTGAAGACTTAGCTGATTATGAGAAACATCAGTACAAACACAACCCGGCTGGAGAACATCTATGTAACCTTTGCGGAAAAGGCTTTGAATCTGCAGAGATATTAACTGGCCATATGTTGTTGCATAGTAGTACAGGACTTCTGATCAATTGTCCATTCTGCAATCAGCTAATTCGGCGCAATGCGTTGACTCAGCACATCAAATACGGCCATAATAACATAAAACCACGATGCAGTGTTTGTTTCAAAACATTCGCCAACCCAAATAACTTGAAACGCCACATGATGATCCACAGTGGCGTCCGAGAGTTCGAATGTGATATCTGCTTCAAGCGTTTCCATCAGAAAATTACGATGCAAACACATCGGCTAACACACATGCACCCGTTTTCATGCAATCAGTGCGACCAAACTTTCCAAAATAAGAGTGCATTGACCCTTCATAAGGAATCAAATGAATGTACCAAGTCTAAAGTGATTAAAGTGAAGGAAGAACTGATGAGGACAGTGAAACAAGAGATAACAACAAATCTTGGCAAACTTCTAGGATATGCTTGTTCATTGTGCAAGAAAATGTTCTCAGTTGAATCAGCTTTGGAGCAGCATGTTGAGAGCTCACATATTGTGGACCCAACTGATTTACTTTGCTCTGAGTGTGGTGAAGTTTTACCAAATAAGAGGGATATGCAAGCCCATATACTTACACATAAAAATATGAAAGCCAAGAATGCTAAGAGGTTTGAGTGCAGCATTTGCGGGAAAGGATGTTCAAGCCAGGCTATGTTACTTATGCATGAGAGGGTCCATACAAATGAGAGGCCGTTCCCTTGCCAGTTGTGCTCACTACGGTTCAAGACTAAGACACATCTGCGGACTCATCAACTAACCCATACAAGGGAGAAGAAGTTTGGATGCTCAGTCTGCATGAAATTCTTTGCCCTGAAGGGTAATTTGGTTGTCCATTTACGGACACATACAGGCGAACGGCCGTATGTCTGTTCAATATGTGGAGAGGCATTCATAGACTCTAAGTATCTTAAGAAGCATAAACTAAAGAAGCATGCCATTGATAATGTTCCGTGGAATCAATATTGACATGAGGAAAATTCAGTGGCGGAATAAGGATTAAGCTCCTTTAGACCCGAGACGGAAATCTTTCATAAGACTCAGTCAAAGGCTCTTTATTAAGTTACCATAATTTTTGGGTTTTGCTTGTAGTACTATACTGTGAGCAAAATCCAAAAATTATGGTAGTGTGATGTTTTTGATCAATGATGCAAGCCATTGCACTAGTTTAACTGAATGTGAGCTTTTGATACTTCAGACCAGTGTTTCTTAACCTCTTTCAGTCAGTGGAACGTTAAAAAGTCTGGCACAAATGCAAGGACCCGCTAAATAAAGAAAAAGAAAAGGTAGAAGAACTATTAAACGGTAACTACAAAAGAAGTCAGCGTTTATTCTTAGACTAGCTAAAGAGAAACGTAAATTCCTATTTCCAAGGTAAAGCCGGACCTCCTCACACACGCTCGTTCGCTCGTGGACCTTCAGAGGTCTATGAACCACAGGTTAAGAAACACTGCTAGACATCCGCCTTTCCGCTCCCGGGTCAGTCCGCCACTGAATCCATGCTCCATATCAAATATGCGGCATACTTTTTAATATAATATCGAAAACTTTTATCAAACTGTCAATAATAGATGACGAGTAAAGTAGCGATATAACATTATAATTCAAAAATGAATATGTACAGTAGCATGTAATATTATAAGCCTTTAAATATAACTAGGTGACTTTATCAATGTATGTTATACAAAATTGGTTAGTATTAGGACTGGCTAAAAGTCAGTTCTTAATAGTATTTTGTGGCCTTAGCTGTAATTACTTGTTGGATGATCAAAGATTTAAAATTAATAGATAGCCTACTTATACTCCAATTCAACAATTCAAATTCATGTAAAAATAATAATATTAGCCGAGTTAAAAATACAGTTATGTAAGAATTATGCAATATTTTACTTGTTACAAATGTGTAATCCATAGGGCCAGTTTCGCGGCTTCAATAAGTATTAGAAAACCTATTCAATAGATAAAACAAGAAGTGTATATCTCTACAAAATCTATTCAATACAAAAAAAGTCAGTTGTGTAGTACTCGTAACAGGCGGTCCTGTATGACAAGATGTATGGATGTGAATGAGGCAAGGGAAGTTTGTAAGGATTGTACCAAGTGGAGTTTTTTGGTCTCTGCCTAACCCTATGGGTACAAGGCGTGATTTTACGAGTGTATGTATGTATGTACTATGTACTTACCAATACTTATTCTGATTTGGAGGATCTTAGAGAAGCGTCTACTATATAATGTATAGCATCAGCATTGTAAATTGATATAAATATAGCCTTTTGTATCTGTCTTTGTCTAACCCACCATAATAAAGATATAGACACCATTACACATAAGAGATAGAGAAAGACATAAAAAAGTAGTTACATTGACAGTTTGATGTTAAGTTTTCGAAATAAAACCATTTGCTTGAAAATGTCAATTTTTGTCACGGCTCTTCTTATGTAAAACAATGGAAATGAGCCGAAATGTAAATAAAAATTAGTGTTTTTGTTAGTTAGATAAACGAATTGTTAGTATTTAACGTATAGTCAGCACTTTTTATGTATTTTTCATACATTTTGAAGATACCACGCCAAAAGAAACATTTTATTGTTTAGATACAAAAAGTCTTGCGAAATATTTACTTAGGTGTTAAAACGACTTTTTTGTTAGTAAAGACATCAATTTTTATACATAGAATAGACTTTTTTCTTTTTGTATTTTTTGACTAAGATAATGTAATCAATTGCATAAAACGACTTTTATTTTTTGTTTTTCATGTTGTAAGCGCAAGTCTTCATTCGCAATCGGCCAGTAGCATATTTTTGCCGCTTTTTTGTCTATTTCTGTGCTGAATATACGTTAGAAGTGTTATTTTTTACATTGAAATAAGTAACGTTTAATTTATCGCATGAATTCTAAGTGTAATTATTAATTTGTAAATATAATGTTTTAGGTTACAAATTGTGTTAGACATCACATATTGTGACGATTTGGCGGCCCTGTTTGTAGAACATGGTTTTTTAGTTTTTATCAAACAAATTTTGTACTTATGTAAAGTTGGAAGGCCTAAGTCTATTCTAAATTATGTATCTTATGTTTTATTTTGTGTTGTGTGAGCTTGAAATCTCTCTGGAGAAAGAGTTCCTCTGATCTAAGGATTGTTACACAAATATTCGGTTCGGCATGTACAGTTCGACAATTTTTATCGAACAACAAAACCAATTCTAAGTAATTACTGCACATGTTCAGCTTGTGTCCGATTACGCGGCGATGTCGAGAGGCATTCATCTACACCCCGAGTTTTACCGCCGGGCTAGGCTGATTAATGCCGAACTGAATATGTTGTAGCAAGCCTAACTGATTACCGTTTTTAATAGTATAGTATCCTATGTTTAAATAAACACAAAACTGCCATGCTTTTTATATAGTACAAATATCAAGATCCTGAAATTGATTCGTACTGAGCATTTTTACAGTGTAACATAGTTTGTTTTAAAAGCACAGACAATGGAAAGAAGATACCATAACGCTCTCAATCTCATTGTAGTAATACTGGGTCTATTTAACTGTGCGAGTTGAATCGCGTTGCAGTTTTGTGTTTTCAGTTAAGTGATTTTACTGATAGAATAGCTTTTATTGGCGAACGATTCGCCGTCCAAACTGGCTTTAACCGATTCATTGCCACCTTCATTTTCGTGATTTTTTAATGACTCAACTGTTGAGTCATTGGCCATGAATCGGTTAACTCCTAATAATAATATACCAAGCTTTATTACTTGTCAATTAATTTAATAGTGAAAACACGAAAGCATTTTAAAGTGTAGTTATGCCTGCAAAACCGATTACAGTTTAAGTCCATCTTACACAACGTTACTTAATACTTTATTTATTTTCTCCTACACAACGAGTATTTTAAGGCTTCATTTCCATTTTTTATAGCATAATAATGTAATTTATTTTTTTATCTTATAGTTTGGCCGCCAATCTTTGCAAATGCATCAGATAGACTGGTTTTTTTCATTTATTGTTACAAAAGTACTTTGTATGTAATAAATTATGTGATAAAAGTCAGAGAGGGTCGTTCGGAACTATTGTAAAGTTAAAGTTATCTTGTTTTTAGGATATTTCTTTTGGTCAGTCCAAAATGCAAGACACTCTTTGACTTATAAATCACATAAAAATAGTAAAATACTCACAATTGTTTGTGATCATAGAATATTTGTTTTCAATCTGTTGATAAGCAACATAATAAAGTTACACAAATTATATTTCGTTGTATTATTTATTCGAGTCAAATTTCTATTACATGATAAAAATAATCCTCAATCTCACTATTCAGTTATTCGAAGACACAAATTATACTACTGACATCTAGTGGCAAACGATAAAACTGAGGTTCCAAGTGATTTTCTGCAGATGGCATTGTTTAATATTCGGTTTAGGTACTTGATTTTCTTTTCTCTTTTAGGTAAATCTTCATTGATCTAATCTAATTTACCGAGATAAGTACCTAAAACAAAGAAAACAAATTTTAAAAGGTTATTTGTGTAATTCTATAGGGAACTGAATGTACAGTAATATTTCATCTTGTCACTACTTTATGAGAAATGTAGGTCTGTAATCTTGAATAAATAATTAATCTTATTTGTGCATTCATAATAAGTAACTTTTGCAATTATTATAAAAACCTGCTAAATACCTACTCAACTGTGATATAATACAGTCAGAAGTGTTTGTAGAGACCGTCTCAACGCAACATTTATCCAAAATCGTCCGGCTTCTGGGAAGTAACAGTTCAGCATTCATTCTCGTGGTTGACGGAGAAGCGGCCACAATGAACGTCTGATTGCGAGTAGGTTCAGAGACTTTAGCCGACTTTATAGAATAGTTCTCATCATCAGAATCAAGTGAGAGAATGCAATTTTCATTCGGAAACGATTCTGATAAAACCACTTCGGAAGGTACATCAGCGCGTTCATGCAACGACACTGAAAGGGGCGACTTTGAAAACTTTGTCAACTGAGACGAGTTCGACGTTTTCTTAGGCCTTTGTACCTTTATAGAAGACTTCGTCAAGTTCCCTAATTGCGCTTGGAATAGAATATCATTAATTGCTTTCTCAGCGTACAGTCTTTGGTCTGGTTCCAACTTTCTCAACTTAGCCACCCATACGTTAGCTATATGATAGTCGTCGTTCACACATTCTATGTCTTCTCGATCGTAATATGATACTGTACCATGTCTGGACACTACAAGCTCGTTTGATGGATCTAAGTTCTTTTTTTTATTAGATAACGACTCCATGGATGTTGCAAAGTCATCTTTACTGTCTTTTGCTATAGTTTTCAGTTTCTGTTGATAAAGGAAAAGTAAAATATGAGTCAAAAAGTACCAAGGAAGTATAAATAAGAAGGAAGTGTTGTAATAAATACTTACATCGAGTATTATACGAGACATGGTTGATGGTGACGCTGGTAAAGTTGGTCAATACATTTTTTTAACGATACATGTTAGTTTCGGTGTTTATTTCTTCATTTCATGCATTCGGGTGTCGCTGACTTCCATGTTGAATTTTGACTGATTTGATTTATTGATAGTGACAGTTTATAATAATATGTCAATGTGAGTGTAAGTTATTAAAAAGGTTGTTTAACAAAGACCTCTTAATTAATAAATACTATTTCACCGCGCGCAGGCAGTTTTAGGTCATAGATAGAGTGCCTACTAATCTAGTTGGAGCAACTTTAGTTCAGACGTAAAGTAAAATGAAATGTAAAACTAGTACTAACATTTTTAATACTCGTAAACCAAAGAACCATTTCTGTAATATGTGCCACACTAAACAGACATTTAGTTTTCAACGTACTAAATAAATCATAATATTATCAAAACCCCAATTCAGAGATTTGTCGTTCTTAAGAAAGTGTATCCAGTAGTTCTAACATACGTCGCTAGATGACTCTGTCCACAAAATGAATTACCTACACTTTAGGATAGATTCAAATCTTTAAATTGGACATTTTAAATTGTTAAAATCTGAGTTACCTATTTGGTATTAGTAATATAATTCGAAAGATAATGATCTCTACTCACAACGTTTTGTTTATAGTTAAACTTGAATCAACATTAATGTTTAACTTTGTATTGGGCAAGCGTCTGAAGTGATAACAATTTTATTATTTTTATTGATAAACTGATAATAAGCCTGAATTGAATTCAGGATTTCAGGATTTGCAACATTCACATTAATTTTAAGTATATCTTAAAATTACATTTTTAACTTATTATTTCACTAAAGTTAGCGAAAAAAAATACTAAACTTTGTAGCGCGTGAGCGTAAGCCTGAGTGAGCACATGTCTGCAGTAGTGTACGAACCGTCCCCATTCACCCCGTCAGAATTGAATTGATAGTACCAGGACAGCATAACAATGCAGGAAGAAAAATAAAGAATTGTTTCTCACTTCGTAGTATTGAATCGCGATGGATCTAAGGGCTCTTTTATTGTCACGCGTGTTTGCGTACGGATGCGGGCCAGGCGCGCATCCGTGCTGCGTGCCGCACGCAGAAAAGAATTTCTACACAACTGTGCAGTATTGTGCGTGTCGCCAGGAAGAGAACTCGTGTCGATGCTGCATACTAATTCTTTGCAAATTTCGAGCCACGCTGCGTCCCTAAAATCTCTGTTTTTATATAACTCATTTTTCTTATCCCATAAGCAACATCGTAAATGAACCTCAAATATTAATCTTTCGGTATCTATTTTCATTTTGATTGTACAACGTGCGTGCGCCCCGCTTGACTGTAAAAACAACACTGGCGGTGGAGAGTCGCCACACGCGTGCGGGCAGCACGCATCCGCGCGCACCTGCAGCGTGTCACCCGCGTACCGCTTGCTGGTGGCGCGCATGATAATAAAACCATGTATGGCACGATAGGTTGCGGGCGGCACGGATGCGCGCCTGGCCCGCATCCGTGCGCAAACACGCGTGACAATAAAAGAGCCCTTAACCTTGTTGCGCGCGCGCAAGCCTCGCTCAGTATACGAACCGTCCCCATTCACCCCATCAGAATTGTATCGATAGTACTAGGATAACATAACAATGTAGGAAAGAAAAATAAAATGTTGTTTCTTGCATTCATTTTATCTTAATGTATGTTAGACAGATTACTTTTAAACCTTGTTGCGCGTGCGCAAGCTTGGGTGAGCACACGAATGCAGTGTACGAACCGTCCCCATTCACCCCGTCAGAAATGTATCGATAGTACCAGGATAGCATAACAATGTAGGAAGGAAAATGAAATATTGTTTCGTACAATCGTATTGATAGTATTAATATTGTAAGTTAAACAAATCTGTACTTATTGTAGAACATATATTTTTTTAATTTATTCATATAATATCTACACTGCATTTTGTACACTTAGTTTTTTTAATAATTTTGTTTAATAATTCATAGTCATAGTATGTAAATCGTTAAAAGTAATTAATTACCTTAATTAACTGTATTGCTTGAATAAGGGGGTTTTATCTGACTAACTAATGGCCTTCTCACCGCACCTAAAGTTAGCATATCAGTTCTTAAGCCGAAGAACAAAACATATAGCGTTACGTCTTTACTAAAGATACAATCATAATATTAACACAAGCGTTACCTATATTATATTAGAAGTTATCATTAATACAAACAACAAAAATATCGATGTTGTTTATTTCCACGTGCCGCGATGTTCTGTCTCATGTGTCCCGAGCTCTCGACTTATGTCAGCGACCTCAAGTTACGCTATTGGTCGATACGCAGCCCCCGCTTCCCGCGCCTTCGTTTACCGCGGCCCTCGTTTAACGCGGCGCAACTCATTCGGCCGCCATTTGCCATACTACCATTCATGCGATTACATTTACGTCAAAAATATACCAATTAGTCATCAATTTAATTGTGTGTGAGTTAAAATGTCTTCAAAACCATCTAGTTCATCCACTCCTAGGAAAAGAAGTATACTAACATTGCATAAAAAGATATTTATCATAAAGAAATACGATAGTGGAATGAAAATTAGTCATATAGCAAAGGAGCTAGCTCTTCCTAATTCTACAGTGAGCACTATAATCAAGGATAAGAAAAGGATATTGGCTGCCGAAAAAAACGACTCTGTGTTACAATCTAGTACTATTATACGTAAACGACACGGAGTTATTGCTCAAATGGAGTGTGCGCTCAAAACGTGGTGTGAAGAACAAGCTGAACAGAACATAAAACTGACAAGATATGACATTTCGGAGCGAGCAAAAGCTATCTTTGACAGTTTGAAAAAAGATTACGGGGAAGCAGGCAAGAAGGTATCGTTCGTAGCGAGTAAAGGCTGGTATTTTCGCTTCAAACATCGTTGTGAAGGTAATCGGATCACGAATATGTATAACGAAGAAACCGAAGGAGAAAATCACGAAGTAAATACAAATGCAGATGCAGGAAAAGTGAGAGAAACTGAAAAAGAACATGTAGAAGTTAACACAGAACCTACTTTCTCCGACAAATTACAAGAAATTATTGATGAAAATAGGTACACTGCACAAACAACATTCAATGTAGATGAAGTGTGTTTGTATTGGAAGAAAATGCCTGAACAAAGCACACTAGCACGCAATGACCAAACTGCCAGCGGCTTCAATGATTCAAAAGACCGTTTTACAATCTTGCTCGGAGGTAACGCGTCTGGAGACTTGAAATTGAAACCATTGCTGATATATCGGATTGAAAGTCCAAGGGCTTTACAAAATAAATCGAAGGGTGGTCTACCAGTAATTTGGAAGTCTAACTCGCGGGCAAGCATGACATCTTCTATATTCGAAGACTGGTTCGGTAACTACTTCATACCTGAAGTAGAAAGGTATTGCTACGAGAACAATATACCTTGCAAAGTCCTGCTTCTGTTAGACTGCGCAATATACCACCCAACTTCGACCTTAGTAGACTTCGATCACCGTGTCAAAGTGGTATTTCTACCGCCTGGAGAAGCACATTCCTTGCAACCGATGCATCAAGAAATTTCATACATTTTCAAAGCAATTTACACTCGGCGTGTTTTCGGACACCTCGTAGAACTAACTAGATCGAACGGATTTGTGACTGTAGAAGAACTTTGGAAAGATTTTAATATATTAGATGCTATTAGAATAATACTTGACGCGTGGGCCGATGTATCTGAAAACGACTGGAAGAATTCTTGGAGTAAACTGTGTCCGTTTTTCTTTGAACCTGCCGAATATGAGACTGTCTCTGACACCATTGATGAAATTGTAAGCTTCGCATATGAATTAGACATGAAAATGAACAAGAAAGAAATCTGCGAATTACTTGATTCACACATTAAAGAGCCTACTATTGAAGATTTGATAGAAATGCAAGAATACAGCGCTAATGAAGAAATGGACATTCAAGATCCACTTTTATCAGAAGGTACCATGACAGTTGACAATCTGACGGAAGCATTTAGCCATTTTAAAATTGGCTTACAGATTTTAGAGAACATTGATTCTAATGAGCAAAGAGCTCGCACTACTAAGTTAGGAATTTTAAAATTATTGAGTTCTTATGAAGAGGTGTTGAACGAGAAACTTAAGACAATCAATCAGGAACAAACAATCGATATGGATAATACGGCTTCTAGTCAGTAAGTTTATATTTAATGACGGCTCTGATTTTTCTTCTTGTTGTAATAATCCCGAAAATATATTCTACTGATCATACATACCAATGTTTAATTCGTTTTCTTGCAATAAAGATCTTTTGTATTTCCGTCACTGTTCTACTTATTTTGTATACCTACTAGTCGTAACACAAGTTTACACGCCTGAAAAACTAAACCCGTACGTGGCCTGCGTGGTGGCCTCAAGGTCTAACCCCCCTCATTAAGGGAAGAGACCCCTACCCAGCAGCAGGATATTAACGGGTTAAATTAATTTATTTATTTCTAAACAAAATTATCGTATCACTCTAAAAGCAGCATCGCATGAAAAAGAGATTTTTTTAAATGTATGAAACTTAGATTTTGCAAATCAAACATTGCAAAGTCAGCGAGATGTTAAAAAATGTCAGTCAGACGTTAAAAAATGGCTTTTATATCATGCAAATATTAAATCTGAAGTACTAGAGCATCAGACAATCTTCTGTATATTTTCAAGTGACCTCAGTCTACTAGGCGACCTACATAGAAGAGTTCCAATGGCAAATACACTAGGCGTTCAGGTATTTTAGGCACCTTTACTTCCAAATGACCTCAAATGACGAACAAAAAAAATGTTTCACCTTGTCGCAGGTTTCACAAGTACTAGAACTACATAAGAATAAGGTAAAAAACACAAAATTTTAGTGATAAAGTTTATCATCAGTAAGAGAATTGATAGATGGATTTTTAATAAGCATTGATATTTGCCAGATTTGCCTGGCATTGAGCATGAGTAATATGATAAAAATATCTATAAATATATTCTTTACAAATGATAAACCAATATTAACAACCAAAAATACATATCCTCTGAAACTTCATATTCATTTGAGAACATGTTTATCGCGATGTTCAAACAACGTCAACGACTTGTCCGTTTCATTTTACCCCGTCACATTGGGTTTAAATGTTGTCAAGTACCAGGAGTTCACAAGTTTACAGGCAGTCGAACTATAGTTACGACTGCGACTCACGCGACTCTCGGCCCTTCATTCGTAAGGTGTTCAAACTGTAGAATGACATTGAAGTATACTTGTAGTTTAACGGTTTTATGAGCAAATAGACACCTGGATACTACAGGATCTTCTAAAAAAACACCCTTTGAGTTTGTGGGAGATTTTCGCAGCATTCGCTTCACAAATCGCGTCGTCGATCACGTTTCAATGAGAAAGTATTGTTCACGATCTACGTTTGTTTCTATTGACCCCGTCGCTCGCTACACTAAGGACTACTGCAGCGATTACCAGGGTATCAGTACCTCGTAGATGGTGCGATAATATTTCCGAGACGCCAGTGACGACACAACACCCAAGTGGCGACTGGCGACACGATAGAAAAAAAACATTGGATCCCTTATGTATAGCGTAAAAAAATAACATTTTTAAAATATTATTTTCACCTTTTAACCCTCAAACTAAAAATTAACTAACGCGCCACAGAATAACAATATAACTAATCTATCTAGTACATGAACTTCTTATTTTGTACTCGTCTCAAATGGAAATTAAATTTCAATTAACAAAATAAAAAAACAATCGAATGTAATGTACCTACCTAATTTAATAAATAAAAAACTCTTTAAACAACTTAACTTTTGGTGTGATTTCATGGAGTTCAACTATCAATACTTTCGCGGTGTGATCGAGGTGGGCCATCTTGCCCGCACATATTTCATCCCGACCAACACAAAGTACCAGGAGAACATCACACTATAGGAGAACCTAACTAATACGCAACAGCTTGAAGTGGTCGGCGAGGCGCGGTGCGGCCTGCCTGTTCTTTGGGGTTGGATCTCTTTTGCTTGCAACGTTTTGTTCATTTTGTCTACGAAACCAGGGTCGCATAAATAGTAAGAATTATTTTTGCTAAATGTGAGCTAGAGCGCAGTGCTTACTGGCTGTTGGATGCAGGTTTGTCTCTTGTTTGATTTTTAGAACTTGTAGGCAAAAGGAAACAGTACAATCATCATCACAAACAATCATAGCCAAAATTAACACTAATACACTAAGGTGAGGGCAAAAAAAAGTATAGTTTGCGTACTTAGCTAAATTGATTTTTATTAAAATTAGATTTTTTATGAATTGGGAATCTAAAAAAAAACAATAAACAAAACATTCTTATCATTATAACGTCGCGTCACCAGCTTTTACCCTACACGTCGTGATGATGACAGCTGTTGGACACACACGTTGTGTCATGCCGTGTTTCTATTGCCCCCTTCACGATTGTGCGGATCACAGCTAGCAATACCAGGAATTCAGAGCGTTATGGGAGGTGTGACAACTTGCGCGGCATTGACTGGGTGGGCTTTTCCAACGCGTTGTTTCTATTGACCCCGTCAATACCTACACGAAGGAATACTTCCATACTACAGTACAACTAGAGTAACAGCGCTTGATAGGAGGTACTAAAATTACTACTGCGGGAAAACCTGCAAGAAGGCTAGGAAGCCAATACAATGTAATGTAGCGACGAGTTTTTTATAAAATGATGTTTGGCGGGATGAGGCAGGTGGTAGACTTTGGGAGAGCCATAATTATTATCCCAACAATCATAATTGAACTGATAGAATAACTGGTTGAGAAAAGTTGTAGTTGCAGACCTTATCACAAACTACCATAGAACAAATTATATTTATTAAAAAAAAAAGATAAATAATAAACAACGCTGGCTATTTTCTTAGAACTATTCACATACAATGTTAAGTTAAAAGACTATATCGCTCCTTGAATACAAAAGGGACACAAATCGAAAACTATAAATTTTACAGGAGAGCCAAAACAAATTTTTAAAACTGTTTTTTTATAATATTTTATATATTTATTAATTAAATATAAGATGTTAGTATATCATTAGATGCGTATTTTTTAGCTCTATCTATCTACAATATAAACTTTGAAATAGCTGTTACCTATTAAGAAAAAAAAGCATATAAGTCCGTTTTGCATTCAAAATTTGAACCAATATCATGAAAAATATGTCAAAAATTAAACACAGTTTTGCAAATAAAAATGGTTTATTGTACATTTTTTGGTAAAAAACCGTACCAAAAAGTTAAATCTTATAAGTATATAAAATCATAAGTGAATAGACACCAGGAAAACATTGTATTAAACAATCTAAATTAAAAAATCTTTACTTATTATTTAGTAAGTAATATAATAGAGATCAACTTTGTGCGTAACTTTCATTATGCTGTAAAATTAAACATCAATCAATGGGTAACGTGACGGGTAGACTGAGTGCAGCAGGAGTATTGAAGAAATAAGATAATAGAAAAGTTTTATGAGTTTAATAAACCTTTATATTTATCATTCGTGGATTATTCAAAAGCTTTTGGCAGCATCACTCATTCCGCCATAGAATCATCACTTCATAACCAAGACCTTCTTAAAGATACTATGTAGAATCGAAGCTCCATACATCAAACTCGTCAAAGCAATATACAACAATCTCTCTAAATCCAAAGAAGCGTGAAACAGGAAGACGCGCTATCTCCCAAATTACTTACCAGCACCCTCGAAAAAAAATTCAGGAGCCTGGCGGCAATCAAAAGGCATTGTTGTTAGTGGCAAACAGTTAACAAACCTTTGTTTTGCAGACGACATTGTCCTCTTCTCTTCCTATGCATTGGAACTCGAATCAATGCTCAAAGATCTGAGTACGGCAAGCCTTCAGATTGGACTAAGTAAGAACCGTACAAAAACCCAACAACACAAAACGTAGGGTCGAGGTAGGCGGGCACGTCATACACTATGTCGACGAGTACACCTACTTGAGCCAGATAACCTCTTTTAACAACCGACGGGACAAAGAGTTGGACAAACGTGTCACAAGTACCTGGAAGAGCTCCTGGTCCATGAAAGAGCTAATGAAAGGTAACCTTCCACTGTCACTAAACCGGAAGCTCGTCGAAATGTTTATACTGCCCGTCCTAACCTACGGTGCCCAAACATGGTTCCTTACGGAAAACCAAAAGTAGAAACCGAAGGTTTGCCAGAGAGCGATGGAGCGTAGTATATCAGATGTAAGAAGAACAGATCACGTCCAAAATTCTATACCGTGCTCCCAAACTCGCATAGCCGATTTAGGGAAGAAGACCGCCAGGTTGAAATGGAACTGGGCCGGCCACATTATCCGCATGCATCCGGAAAGGTGGGCCCGCATATCTACCAACTGGATGCCAGAGGATGGTCATAGCAGACGCGGGAGGCTTAAATGGAGATGGCGGGATGACTTAGACGCATTTGAAAAGGACTAGTCGGATCTTGCCGCTAAAAGGGCGATTTGAAAGGGAAGGGTCCCCCCTTGCCTTTCCCTGCATCAAAATGTTTTTTACTTCGAAAATTTTAACGAAAACTAAAATTATTATCATGCCAAACGGCCATATTTATGGCTTTCCCATTCGAGCATGCTAAAAATAATTATTTATTCCACAATAATTTAATGCAAAAGGGACGTGTTTCAAAATATGCTACTGTTATATTACAAAATATAATAACAAATACTAGTGTTTGAATGCAAAACGGTCATTTTCAGAAATATGGCACTTTTGTATTCCAAAATATGGTAACAAATACTATAGTCAGAATGCAAAAAGGACGTTTCCCAAAATATGGCAGTTTTGTATTGTAAAATATAATCACATTTACTTGAAATTTTTGCACCCAACACAGACGTATTTTGGATTGTGGCACTTTTTCACGCAACTGACGAGCATTTGCGACGAATCTCCGGGCGCAACTCACAAAGTGGCTGTTTTGCACTGACATTACCTGTCAAAGTGAGCTAATGCAAAAAGGGCAGTAAGTCAGTGCAGCCATAATATAAGCAAAAATGATGGGGGTTTTTTTTTTACTATAAAATATAGTCGGTTCAGGTGTCATTTTTGCAATTAAACGATTTTCATTTTTTTTTGAGTTGTGGCCCTTTTGCATTGAAGGAGCGATATATACTTAACTAGACGGTACTGGCACCCCCACCCCTAAGATAAGATAAGATAAGATAACTAGACGGTAATGAACCATTATGAAGATGCTTTATAATTTTTATCAGTGGGCCATGTGCGCGTAGCACATATTTTATCCCGACAAACTCAAAGTACCAGGCGAATAGCACACTACAGGAGATTATTTACCGACAAAAGACGCGCGCATTAGTTTCTTGTGGGTTGGATCGTTTTACCTCACAACATTTTGTCCATTTTGTCAACGATACCAGGGTCACATAAAGATCAGAAATTACTGTCATGTTTGTCAAATACGGGCGGGAACCACATGTCTGCTTTTTCGTTCGCCAAAAAAAACTTTGATTTGTGATTATCAACAATATTCTCGTGAAGAGGTTTTGGTACTACCGTGGTCAAACTTCATGTAATCGATGTGCACTGTTTTTAAAGACACAAAATGCATCTAGTTTAATTAAATATACAAAGTTTTTGTTAAGCTTATGTTATAATTCTCGTTATTTTTTCTAATTTAATTAACCTTGACAAGTTTAGGTACTATTACAATGCATAAAACAATTAACTATATGTACATAAAAAATTTGTTAAAAACCCTTCTGACAATGGAACGTGATGGTACGTCGCGTCGCGTCGCGCTGTACCAATCTGCCCCGTCACATGCGCCCACGGACACAGAAAGTACTAGGCGAACATGACACTCGAGGCGCTCTAATCACCACGCTTCCCCGTATCTGCTGTGCCGCGGATTGACTGATATGATAGGAGCCGATAAAAGAATGTTACTAGATGAACGTGGATAGAGATATTGGGAGCTATTCAGCAGTGACAGTTAATTAATACGATTGACGAATTTTGATGTAAATTAAATTTCAAGACCTTAAATATGCTATACTTAATTAGTATCTAAGTATAGAACATTGAAATATGTATCTGTTGTTGCCAGATTACCCTGATTTTACAGACCTAGCCGGTATTTTGATGATAATGTCCTGGCTACGGGCGGCCTCCGCAGTTCACCTAACCTTTACACAAGTGTGTTTATGTCAATGACAATGCCATCAAAAACATTCTGTAAAAACCTCAAGTCTCGCCGTAAAAAGTTGTGAGATCTATATAATACCAAGTCGATTAATCTATTTAGTCTCTACTTAAAGGACCTTCTGTCTTAAGTTATTACGTATGTTATTATCATGCCAATTTAAAAAAAATACCTCTAAAACAAATAGACCGACCTGGCCATCGCATGATTTGATTATTAGTATGTATCACACTACACAGCACGACGAGAAGTTAATGCTCCTGAAATGTTAATGGCGAATTTGTGTTTTCTTGCGATGACCAAGTCGATCTATTTGTTTTAAAGGTATTTTTTTTTAAATTGGCATGATAATAACATACGTAATAACTTAAGACAGAAGGTCCTTTAAGTAGAGACTAAATAGATTAATCGACTTGGTATTATATAGATCTCACAACTTTTTACGGCGAGACTTGAGGTTTTTACAGAATGTTTTTGATGGCATCTCACTTCTTTTTGTAGAGCGAATAGAGCAAACATAAGTCTAATTTGTATGGAAAGCCGTATTTTTTTCATAATTCAACATATTTTCCTATGGGAATGTTGTTCAGTTTCATGGGCTAAACACCCTTACCCACCCTATACCCCCTCCCGTTATGTCTCATATAGTAGATACATATTTACACCTATTTATTTTATTTTCTACAGAAATAATAATTTAATTCATTAACTGCAAATGAAACCTTGTAATCTTATACATTTATATGGGATTACAAAGTTATTGTTGCAGTTAGTGTATTTAGAAAACTTGACCGAAATTAGAAAATATTGAATTTTTCCCATGATTAAGACACTAAACCCTATTTGTATTCTAAATTTTAAGCTTCTAAGTCTGCTAGAAGTACCTTAGACTTTTGATGATCGGTGAGTCAGTGAGTCAGTGAATCAGTGAGTGACAAAATTCAAAATTTTAACAAGTTGTCATTCTTAAACTACTGGTTTAAATTGACTGAAATTTTAAATATACCGTGTTTATACAATGACTGATTAGTTGCTGAAAATCCAGGCTTCTTGTTTTATCCACTACGAAATTATAGGGGTGTCAAAAATAGCCCGAATTGCTTCGAGAAAAGGATGTTACGGCCGTGCCGCTTTTTCTTTGCTCGACTTGCGGGGGCACTTCCGTGCCCCCAGATAATTTTAGTCCCCGTGAACAAAAACTATTGCCACGTTTGAATTACTTGTATGACGGATGTCCAGACTTCATGAATAACATGTATTAACTATTGAGTCTTCACATCAGACATCAATCGGCATTCAAATATTTTTTTCATGTGCAACCGCATACGCAGCACTGAGTGTCCGAGGAGACTGAGTGCGCGCTCTTACCCCGACATATTTTGTCCCTATAAACTTCGAGTACTAGGCGAGCAGTACGCTACAGGAGACTTCAAAAATGTTGAAGGCATGCGGTTACTGCGACTTGTCTCTTTTTACCTCGCCACATTTGTCCACTGACTTTGCGAGGACTAGGCTTGCATAGGAGCAAGTATATTGTCTAGGCTGTTGGCCACACAATCCCCGCGAAGTTATTTGCTATGGAATATTGCAAAGGCGTTTTCTAACGACGACCGTAGTTCTCTATTAAACCCAGCATATTTTATTGTAAAGCATTAGAAAATACTCATTGGTTACAGTTAAAAAAAAACCACAACCGAACATTAAGATTGTCACTTTACGTGCTGGGGAGCATTTGCAGTCAGTAGTTAACTATTTACAATGACCTTAGAAGCATACAGCTGACACGAAATGGAACCCAAGGCAATACATCAATGGCTTTTCGAAGTTATTACTTATCACAGTACTGAGTACAGACAAAGTACTTGGCTCTACAAAATATTACATCTACAGTAGTATTCGTCTTATTATTCCGTAGTTGTTCAACTAGGGTACTAGACCGTAGGACGGAGTTAGATTAGGAATAACAACTAGATGACGTCACGGAGACGATCAATCTCTGATAGTTTCTTAGATTGAGACGGAACTTAAGTTTGTCATAGTAGCCAACATGGGACGGCAATATGACTGGCAATGCAATATAGGCTGTTTCTTTCGCTCTTGATCACGCTCTTGATGGTTAATCAAATATCAAATTGTTTAAAGTCACTAGCTTACCCTCACACAGCTGAATGACTTCTTGATATTAAATTTTTAGAGTTTCTTTTGACTTGTTAAGATGTTTGCAAACTATTTTGTAAATTCGATATATTATTTTGTTTGAGCAAAATAGCTTGTTCGTCCAACTGAATATAGTATTATAAGTGTACTCTGCGTTTTTTATACTATTTCAAGAATTTCGTCACATTTTAAAGTACTAGTTAGTAAGTACGGAACAAACGAATTTTCAACAAACATTTGTTCGCAATTCGTCTAGACCCACTTGGCCAGCGTAGTGGACTCAAGGCCTAACCTCTCCCTCATTACGGGAGGAGACCCTTGCCCAGCAGTGGGACATTAATGGCTTTTTATTTATTGGTTTCTCCTCTGATCCTAATCATCAGTATCAGCTCAATATAATCCATCAACACTATGTAATAACACAAGTCATGATCGCTTAACCTTTCTTCCAAACCATGTTGGAGTCGGCTTCCAGTTTCACCTGATGCAGCTGAATACCAGTATTTTACATGGAGCGACTGCTTATCTGACCTCCATAACCCTTCGATAAGACCGGTTGTCTGACTTTCAAGATTCTGACTACTGTTAACGACTGTCAAAGATCTTGAAAATGACAGCCGGGACCCACAATATAACGTGCCTTCCGAAACACGGAGGAACTCGATATGTATGAGATGGTCACCTATCCACAGAACCACCCCGGCAAGCGTGGCTTAACCTCAGAGATCGATCCGCGCGGCTGTTGTTGACTAAGCTATGTATTAACACAAGTATTTTGACTAAATAGTTAAATACTGCTCTCACACGGTGTCGATCACATATACGTGAACAGGCAAATTCGTCAGTTAATGTATTCGCAGCGTATTCTGGCGTTATGTGGTCCTTCATTATAAAAGTGCGCGCCGGCAACCATACATACATACATACATACATACATACATACATACATACATACATACATATACTAACATATAGTGTATGTATGTGTGCGTGCGATGTGGAAGCTGTGTGTTAGTGTGTGTGTGTGTGTGTTCGTGTGTGTGTGTGTGTGGTATACAATATACGGGACGTACGATGTCGATGCGGCGTGCGGCCCGGCCGCGCCGCGCCTCCGGTGAATCATTGGGTAATGTGCTGCTACTTGGATTGTGTGGGGTTGATACTTGCATTTTTTTTTATAAATTTTGATAGGGCGAAGTGGAGAAAGAGTGTAAGGAAGGCTGATCCTACTACCATATGGGATGAATAGCCAGGAAGAGAGAGGGAGAGAGATAAGGTAACGATTGCCGATTGGGGTTTGCTTTGATGTTGCTAGCTTTGTTCTTGTTGATGATTTGCTTAACTCTTTGTGTTATATTTCAGTTGCAAGTTGGTTTTAACCTTATTTGTTGTTCAAAATTAGTACCTAACTAGTAGAGATTCCATGTGAGAGTATGTCTTACCATTAATTTCATTCACTCATCATTATCAATTTTAGACATACAACATTTCCACACGCCGGGGAATAAAAAAATAATCTTGCTATGTTACAAAGCTTCTCAATTTTAAATTTCGCTAAATTGACTTGATAGAATAGGGGATGAAAGTTTATATGAAAATTCTGTCCTAAGTCGTGACGTCGTCCGTGGACTACGTGGACGACGTCGCGGACAAAAGCTAGTATCCATACTAATATTATAAATGCGAAAGTAACTCTGTCTGCCTGTCTGTCTCTCTGCTACTCAATCACGCTTAAACTACTGAACCAATTTGCATGAAATTTGGTATGGAGATATATTGATACCCGGGAAAGGACATAGGCTATATATCATCACGCTACGACCAAAAGGAGCAGAGTACCAGTAATTAATGTTACAAAAACGGGGAAAGATTTCACCCATTCTCTCTAATTGGACGCAAGCGAAGTTGCGCGGGTCAGCTAGTAATAAATAAAAAGTCAAAAATATGTAAAGTATCAAGTAGGTGTAGTAGCAGTAGGTCGACAGTGCGCGGTGAGTGGCGCTCGGGCGCGCGGCTGCTTTGTTCCCGGGCTGGCAGCCGACGCGCCGCGCTCCGCCCCGACGATACACAGGGCTGACACACACTATGTGAAGGAATAATAATTAATATTATTTTTAGGTGTGTTGTTATATTTTGCGAGTTTTGACTGTGGTCAGTTGGAGCAGAATTCTAATGACATTGTAGAGAAAAGTAAAAATTGTGTCGATTGATGTTAGTTTGAGTGTAATAAAAGATTGTCAATATCATTATATCTATGACAATGAATGATATCGGCAGCTGTAAACATGTAGAGAAGTCTTTACATTCGGATTTGAACACATACCAGCATTAACATTTATAGATACTGTGTCGCAAGAACTACTTACTATTTATCAGCTATAAGTACAAATATAAGCATGAAATAAAAATTGCAAAAAGACTCAAAATAACAACTTGACAACACAGTAAGTGCTTCACGTGAGCTAACTCACCACAAACTTATAGACACCTTATTATAATTTCATAGAAATTCTTAAAATATGTCATTCAGTAGAAATCATTACCTATTATGCCACGACCATTTATTATGTCATGCTTACCAAAACATGTCAAAAATATATATTATATTCAGCCATAGCGCAATACCAGCCCTACGTTGAACCGGGGCGGGCCGATAACAATATCGCTGAGTGCGCGCGTCGGGCTCGCGCCGAGTGTCCGCCGCCTAATTTACTCCCAGCGAGCGCTGCGGCCCTGGTACCAACGACACGCCAACACCCGCTTTCTTGCATTTTAATCATTTTTTACGTAGCAATGGCGGCCAGGCGAGCGAAGCGTCGAAAATAACACTAATTGGAAACTAGTGTGAATTCAAATGAGATGCAATTGTTATTGGAGCATTAACGTTTTGAGAAGAAATAAACGATAAAATGAAGTGTAAGCATAGCGTAAAGTTGTTGCCTTATATTTGCAGTTTCATTGATGAAGAATCAAGATCATACTGAAGACCTATAGAGGCAATCCTGTTACCTAACTGTCATAGGCTTTGCTCAACGTTAAGCAAACATCATACTCTTGTATATTGTTTGTGCTAAGTTACTACACTCGGTACAGTGGAGCCCTACTCGTATACTTAAATGTGTTTTCGGGCAGAAAACATAATGTAGGGTGTTTTAGATAGATGTTAGCTGATTGTCAGACTAGCTACTACTAGTCATCAAAGTAATTCCTGTTTCTTGATTTTCATGCAACCTCTTGGGCTAATGGGAAATCTAGTTTAATTACGAACTAGCTAGCGTACCTCTCAGGATTTCGCAAGAAAAGACTTCCTGTGATAAAAAGTCGTACGTGTTAAGTACATGTTATAAACTATCTGGCTGCCAAATTCTGTGGCCATCCATCAGTACTTTAACAAACATTCACACACCACCAATTACTATAGAAAACTGGATAGTTCAATAAAATAGCCTATTTAAGGCTCTAAAACATTATAAAAAGATTATCTAAAGTAAAAAAACACAGTTAATTTTACACTACAATAGAAATAGGTCCGCATTTGTCCATGTCCGAAGTCCGATAGGTTTATTTATCGTATTTCTCAAGTAGAACACGTATGTCAAACGCGAACATCCACTGTGATGTATTCAGCCAATCTTGACTGCAATACACAATGCTACTGAAATATTGTTGGGCAAATATTTCATTTGTATTTCTTGAAAAAGTTTATGCTGAGATTGTTGAGTTAGCAATCGCCAGTTAGGCCAGCGTGGTGGACTTTAGGCCTAACTCATTACGGGACCCTTGCCCAGCAGTGGGACAGTAATGGGTTAAATTACTTATACAATTATACAATTATATTAAAAGTTTGAAATACACTCACTTTTCATAGAACATATAGTATTTTTGCTTTATTGTGAACGTTAACAAAATCCGGGCTCCTTTTGAGGGCATGCCAATAGAAAGAACCCAATAGCACTTTGACCGACTTAGGAATCGAACCCGAAATCTCGTGACCGACAGTCGCACATTCTACTAATCGGACCTCAGAATTAACGTGTAGAATGTCCACTAAAATTAGGTAACACATATTTTTCGGATTTTATAGCGTTATATTTTGTATTGAAATTAAAATCACACATTCTGTTCTGCATAATTAAAGACTAAAGCTAGATTTTATCATTATAATTAACATATTTATTAGTTATAACTAAAGAGTTAGTAAATCTAAACTTACTGAAAATCTGTGAAACTAATAAGCTGCGTTTGTAGGCGTAATTTTTTAATTAAAAGCCAAAGTAAGCCGCAAGCCGGTATCCGGGCCAATGTTGCCCGGACGGAAATCATTTTTATTTGAGCCGGCTATAACCGTGTTACTATGTATTTAGGCGTTTAATTAGAAAATTAGACAAATATAGCTAATATAGCTATGTTCTAGACCTGGTGCATTATTTTTGAATACTTAGATGATAAATTATACTACAAATGTTGATTTTTCAGCCTACCCCGGTGGGAAAAATACGTTTTATGTATGTAATTTTACAAATGCTATGTTGGAATCGAACTGATAACACTAATTTATAGGACGGCAGCCATTGGATTAATTTTAATTTATAACAAAAACTTGAATACTTTCCAGATTTTATTCCTGAGACGGAATGACGGAACCTGAGAGGAATAAAATCTGGAATCACAAAGTACACATTTGAGACCTCTCTATACATCAAACAAGAATCGAACCTAGATCACGGTGTAATTTACAATGACACGGCGACACTAACCTTTAACCGTTGCACACGCTACACACATGCCTAAAATTAACTAGAAAATATTTAAAATTGATTCGTTTTAAACATATCAAAGGAGACTTTAATTTTCCATCGTAGAACTGATAGACGTGTCTTCAATAGCCTGTGTCTAGTCTATAGCAAAAGGCAGTGTAATCCGACCGTTACGGTCTCCTTATTAAATAACTACCTATAGTGCAGTTGCTGATATTTTCTATAGACATTTTATAGGAAACTATACCTTTTAATGAGTTTAAGTCAAGTGTTGCAAAAATTCCGTGGAAATTGACATTTAGCTTTTAGCATTTAGCTAGGGATAAGTTCTTATTATAAGGAGAGATTTTCGGTGCGTCAAACGGGTCTTTAGAGGTAGACTAAGGTTACTAAAGGTACTTACTATTTTCTATTATGGAACTTCTATGAATGAGTGTGTAAGAAGGGTTTAAAGATTACTATCAAAATTTTAGTAAGTTTATTTCTGCCTATCCCGCAATGGAACTAAAATAACAGCGTAATATCTGCATGAACCGTCATTGTTTCGTTGCGTTTGAAAACTGTACTGAAAGAATTGAAAAATATTTTTGTCGAAAAACGATGAAGAATTTTCGCGGACAATTTTTAACTTTTACTTAACAAAATTACGATCAAGTACCAGGCGTCCAGGCAACTGTAAGAGTACTGAACTCGCTGAGTGCAGAAAAACTGTCGAGTGGCGAGATGAAATATATCTGGTCTACGGGCTTCCGCGTCAGATAAGCCGCGGGCCGAGTGGTGGTGACGGGGGGTGGGTGCGTCAGGGCCGGGGGGCGGGGGAGGCAGCGATCAAACCGCGGCGCGCGGCACTGGCTCGGCCAGTTAAGTAGGTGTCGATAGGGATGGGGTATTTTTTTTGGTTGTTTATCGATGAAAAGGACAATATTTTTTATTTTATAATTTTCCGTATTGCTAACTTTTTTCTAATTGTTTTGATTTGTCGAGCAATTTCTTGAAATGTCCACAAATCAATTAAAATGTTAGTTGTAAATAAAATAAACTATTTTTGTAAAATCGAACACTATAAAATGACCGCAAGATAGACCATAACGTGAAACTTAAGAAGGAACTCATTAATCATGCTTTCACGATTATGTCTAAAATTTTTATGCCTGCCTGTCCTATAGACCTGCATTTTCTTATAAAAACTCTAAGTGTCCAATCTAAGCTCAAAAGAGAGGGTCCCGCTTTTTCATAAGAGGAAATTTTTAACCAGGACAAGTCCTTGGTTTCTAGCACACTCTTAAATACCTACATTTCTTAGTTTCGAAACACACGTTAACTATGCAGATAGCACTGTTATCGATATAATAATAGTCAGTCGAAGTCATCCTGATTTAGAAAGTGCTAAAATATTAAATAGATAGACTTATCGATATCATCCTAGCCCATCACTACTCGCCGGGTGTGGAGTGCGAGTGTCGTGAAGCGAACTACGAAAGGCCCGCATTAGCGACCGAGTCGATTGTATCAACGACGTACTAACCGTACCGGCGCAGATACCTAACACTCCTACACTGCTCCTTTGCGAACAGCTGATATAACTGAGAAAAATACTTGATCTGAAACTAGAATTTACCATTATAATGTATTCGTAAAAACGGTGGCACCGTTTTGGATGAAATTTGGGTGGAGGATAGTTGATTCGAGGAGCTTACATTTTATTTTTAATAATTAACCCATAGGTATGTGGCAAAATTAAAGGATGAACGACACACGCGTCCTAGTATGTAATAATAATGTGTAAGTTTGTTTTAATCAAAAACGACCACTTACTGCCCCGTTTCTGAGAACATTTAGCGGTAGTTTATCTATTCAATAGCGTTTTTTTTTTCTGATGAGTTTATACTTTGGTGAAGATAAACTACCGCTAAATGTTCCTTAAAAACCGGGGGTAAGCAGCTTTGGATGTGATTTGTAACATTATCTTATCAGATGGAATTTAGACATGTTAATACAAATACTGTTTCTTTATTAAGCACATCGGACATTTAGTTCTTTTATACACATCTACTTATAGCTATAGAAAAAAAAGAACAAGCGTGAAGTTTTTTCGAAACAATGAAATAATCATAAATATTCTAAGAAGATCCCTTCTAATTAGCCACCCGTGGTGACGCGGAGGCGTATCGCCCCGCCTTCCGTCACGGGCCGTGGGTTACGTTCCCACACGAGGCAAATATTTGCATGTCCGACTTCAACTGTATGTCCCAGCAGTGGGCGTCTATGTGGGATTGTAGAATTGTGTGGATATAAGTTGTGAACGAAATAGTATAAAATTAAATAATTTACATGTTGGATAAAAAATAATGGAAAACTTCTTATATTTTTCACGATTTTATTTAATATACATAGTTTTTCCTATTATTTATTGTATGAAGATTATCAAATAATGACAAGCATGACAAGATGTATGGATGTGAATGAGGCAAAGGAAGTTTGTAAGGATCGTACCAAGTGGCGTTCTTTGCTCTCTGCGTACCGCTATGTGGAAAAAGGCGTGATGTTGTATGTGTTATCAAATTACTAAAATATTAAGTTATTTTTTTGAACGAAGTCTTTTTCAACACGTCCTTATTTTACTGACTCTATCAACTTTTGCAGTTTCTGCAGATCTAGTATCATTACATCACATTCCCGAACAAACTTATTTAGGAGGTGGATCACTTTTACTCGACCACTGCAACTATATGACGCCCTAGTAAATCGGGCTATGAAAGAACTAGCAATATGTCACTGACACGAACCGAGAGACGACAACCGGTGAACCACGCTCTTGAACCAATCATCTCATTTTATTCCATACTGTTAGAAAAAGACAGAAAATATTAAAAGGAAACCGCTCGAAATTCAGCTTCGTAGTTTGGCAAGAAAGCTTGGATGGACTTCCCGACGCATATACGCGGTTTTCGAGTTTCTTTGGGAACAATATAACTAGGAGCGCATAAACGTAAAGAGGTAAAACTGTGTCGTTTGTGACACTTGGTTTAATCAGACTCTGTATGACGTATGTTGCCTTGGTATAAGCGCAAGGCGGTTAAATCAAAACCGCGTAAGTCCGTCTACCCCGTTCACTTTGCTTGTCTCGAACGAAATGTTTGTTTATTTTTGCGTTGTATGGGACTTTAATTACGAATTAACGTTTCTCTGTCTTATTTAGATATGTTCTACCAAAAAAACTGCGTTAAGATTTTGTTGGCTCTATTCTATCCCACAGCTGGGCTAATAATTTAATTAAGTGATGATAAATTTATCAATAATAGTATGTCAATATCAAAGGGATCTGATCATCAGACTAATAAAGAAAGTAATTTTTAGACGTCTAAAGAGGTTTTGTAATCTATTTTATAATATTTGCACGTCTTATGATAATTAATTCAACTTAAAGTGATATCATAGATAAACAGTATTGTCAGTTATTATGTATCACGTAACATTACGTATTGTATTTAATTAATGAATTACAGCACACGTATGGCCAACCCAACACAATGAAAATGTGTGTGCGTGTGTGCGCGAGCATTGCTTAGATCTGATTCGGATGCGGGTGAGTTTCATGAGTGAATGAAACAGTAGTGTTAGAAAGAGACAGGAAAGGGGCGTAACCGATTGGTACCGCCCTCCCGCAAGGCTTGGCGCGTACGCGCAATACCAATCGTGCAGCTACTGCGTAGTTATGATGTCTTGGTACTTTTGAGCAAGATAGTCACCAATTGGCAACGGAGACTGTTTCGTTTACAAAATTGTACGTACTCGCGGTTATCGACAGATGGGTGCTGCCTGAATTACTGTGACTTTTGGTTCAAGTTATTTCTTATTCTGTGTTTAGGAAAAGTAATAAATAATTATAAGATGAATGTATTTTAATATTATATTTATTTAAGACACGCCAGAAAATTAATATTACACAAAATAAAACATTGCAAATGTAATCGACAAAGTTTCCTGAAAATTTAAGTTGCTGTCTATTTATTGTTCCTTACGCCATCTATGAATTAAAGTCGGAACTAAACGATTTAACGTTCTGTTCAATATTCGTCGAACCTAATTATTATATCTCCTTTAATGTTATGGTAACCTAGTAGAAATTCGTTCAATGAAGCAACATCGATTCTTCTTATTCAATCTAGTTGATCAATATGTAATTCAGTGTTTTTTTTCTGTTTGGCGTTTTTGGGTACTTTCATACTAAAATAATTAATGAATCGTTGGTAATTAATTGCATTCAGTCTCAATCACAGTATATTTAAAACCAAACAAATGAATAGTTGTAACAGTAATTCGCAAGAAACTAGCGCAAATGCTTTTTAGAATGCCCTGAGACATAGTTCACCAAGAAAATTAAATTAGGGCTAGATCAATCGCTCGATCAAGCAAAATCAATAAAAAAAATAATGATCCGAAATCATGGCTAACGTGTTCATCAAGTTCATAGGGCAGCATAAAAGCAAAGAATTATAAAGAATTTTGTTCAAACTTAACAGCCCAATGCCAGCAGTCAAACTTTTGGCAACTCCCAACTTATTACAAATCACAATAGTTATAAGAAAGTATTCCTTAAAATTACACGGATAAGAGCTAAAATTGAATGGGGCGCCTATTTGAAAGGAGGAGGCAATAAGTATGCGCGCGCGCCGCTGCTGGTGGTCTTGCCGCCTTTGTGGCTCTTCATATTTTATGTGCGCCTAGTAACATGCGCACATTTCGCGCAAGAGTGCGGGCTCGTGCGCACCAGTTTCGTGCCCGATGCGCGCGCAGCACAAACGTTGCTAATTACAAAACGCATTATATCCATCCTAACAATGATAAAAAAACGACTTTGTAATAAGAGACTTAAAGTAAAAAATTGTATGGCTAGTTTGTATGAAATGTTGAGAACATGTCAAAGCGAATTTGTTTAGAAGTGCGCGCGCGCGTCGATCGCCGCGGCATTTAATGTTGAACGCGCGCCGCTCGATCTGTGTCTGTCAGTTCGGACTCAGGATGGCGGGTGACTCCGACGCGAATGATGAGCTTTATTATAATTTATTTAGAAAAAGGGAATAATTTATTGAGATTAACCACAGATTATGGAATAGTTTTTACATAAAGATCTACATTTTCATTGCAATAATGTTCTTATTTGCAGACATGTGTACTATAAATTAAATTAAATCAGTAGGTATGTAATGTGTAGATTAGTAATTATTGAATAAATAATTGTGGTAAAACGGAGACTTTTATTACATGGATAACAAATTTTTTTTTTTTTTGGTCTACGTTAATTAATAGAGATGAAATGACTCCAGAGTCATGTTTGGTTAGAATTTAAGGCAGCTGGCGACCTTATCATATTTTTAATAACTTTTAATAAGGAAACCCGTAGTATTCTCTTTTCAGGTCCGCCCAATTCATCACAAACTACAAAAAAGCTGAACAAAACTTTTTGCGATTGGCGACATAATAATTAACAGCGCTACGAAAATCGGTGTTAAACCATTATCAAACGGCAACAAAACTTGAATGAAAACAGTCTAATAATTTAACAAGCTCCCAGCTTTTCAGCTCAGTTCGTAACAACAACGTCTGCAATCCATTGCAAATTAATCCCCCGTTGGGTTAACTTTAACGTCGATCGTAACTTGTGCATCGAACACATAGGTATTCGTGGCTCAGTGCCGGTATAATCGTATTGGAACGCGTCGGCAAACAATAAGCACACAAGTATAACTACAAGTAAACTTATCTATGGAACAATAGCCGGCGTCGCGTTATCTACGCGAAGGACGGGCACAAGTGCGAGTATTATCGGTGTAGGACGGCGGCGCCCCGCGGCCGACGATCGGCCCGATTGTTTTGCGGGCATAGCGTCGGCCCGTCCCGCACGTGCCGCGTACCGCGCTTCGACGCGCCGTGCGCCTAGCGCCCGTACTTCAGTGCTCCGCGCGCGCTGTCCGCGAGCGGTCGTCACGGTAGATCTGTGTCGCGCAGCGCTCTGCCCGCCGCGCGAACTCCGCACGGGACGTCTGCCCCGCACCATCCGGTACTTTTTTGTTTCGCCACCAAATTTTTTTCTTCTTTCGAACTTCGATCGCTGACACCTGTTGCCAGCCGGATTGTTTACCAACAAACTTCTAAATCGACTTTTGATTATTTTGACACTACCGATTTCTATGATATGGTTGACAATAAATAACTACAGATGTTCATCATCTCGTAAAATTGCAGTCCAGCTGATTCGGAAAGACCGATCATCCGAAGCCGGTGCTGTAATCAAAAATACTAAAAGGGCGAGCGACGTTCTCCTGCGGCGGTCCCGATCGCCGCCCGCCGGGAAAACTTTTCCTCTACACAAAGTCCTTATAGGTCGATGCGAACTTCGCAGTCAAAAGTTCGCGTTCTCGAAGTTGTACGCACGAGACTCGGGAACTTTTCAGTTCGACAACTTTCCGCGAAAACAATTCTGGAACCGTTTCTTAGAGCGATACGAGTTGCGTTTGCCCTAATGGAAAACAAAAGAGTACTGGGGAAGACGTACAGTGACTTTGTGATCAGTTCAAAGACAAATTAAACTGTTAACTAGACTATGAGGAGCTAACTTTTAAGTGCAGTGCTAATATAACTTATTAAACATGGCAGCGGCGATGATTAGTGACCGCGGACTTCGTAAAAAGTTAACGCAGGAAGCTATTCCGGAGAAAACTCCGCGGAAACCGTCGAAACGTAAATCAACCGCTGGGAGCTCGAAACAAGACAAGAAAAACGAGCAAAACAACAACAAGAGATCCAAGATCCACACTGGGGATCCTAAATTGGATCTGTTTTCGACGTACCAGCCTTGGGTGATTCAGACGTACGGTGATTTGGCGAAAACGAAGACAATAACTTTGAAAAAGTATGCGCGAATCCTGCGCACGCTCCGAGGAGAGGAGTGCAACAGCTCTGACAGTTCAAAGTTCCGCTTTTGGGTGAAAGCGAAGGGTTTTCACGTTGGAAAACCTCCGGGCTACGACGCCAAGCCCGCCGACGGGATCGTGTGCAGATACAGCGTGCATGACGCGGATGGGTGTAAAGTTGGGATGGACGGACAAGAAATATACAGTGGCTCCCAGAACGACCCTCCTCTTTACATACCCACGCCGCCGGTAAAGGTGAGAATGTCCTCGGTTTTATTTAAGGTATCGATGATCAATACAATTTTATGTATTATGCCTTTGCTGTTGTCGACTTTCTTTCTATTATATGGTAAATATTTTCTTGTATTTCTCTAGCCTGCATGATTGTTGGTATCGTTTAAATTACTTTTGTGTTCACTTCATACAGGTTGGTTTTGTCATCAAACAAAACGATAATAACCGTCACACTACATTGTTTATTTTCGCTCTTATTCATAAATAGAAACAGGTGATTTCGCTTACCGTTTTACCAAGGAAACATAACGCATGAGGAAATCTATCAGATTCATTCATTGAATAAATCTCGAGCTCGAGTACTCTTGAGGCGGTGCTTGAGGCTTTACAATATTTTGAATAGCAATGATCAATGGCTGTGGGATCCAATGAATGAATGAATGCATCAAAGATCTTACTGATGCACTTTTCTGAAAATGATGGGCCCGTTTTAGTAGGTCATCATTATCTTATAAATGAAATAAACAAAAAAGATAGTATAAAGATCAAAGAACAGGTGATGTATACTACCGAAGTACCAGGTTAGCATAATTGAGGAAGACATGACACTGTCATCATAGTGCGGAGAACCAACTCATTCATCATGGATGCGTCTAGAAGAGCTATCTTGATTTGCCGGTTTACGTCCTGCTTTGCTCATTCAAAGTTTGGCAACATGGATTATGTTCTACGGAATTTTAGAGTAGCCTAACTAACATTAATTATGTATGATTGGGACAAAAACTAAGAAATTGTATATAAGATTTGACCGGTTTTAAGAATCTGCCAATCATAATCGTAATCATAAAACTCCGTACCGGGACAAAATCTCGTAAAACGGTAACTTGCGTGATGGTGGATAAATCAAAGACATTGTTAATTAAGAACTCAATCAAGTGTTATCAAACGTCCACCATGGATAATGGAGCTACATTATTAGATTTTTTGCTTACGACCAGTGATTGGAAACTGCTTTTTCATTTCCTCTCGTTTCTTGTGAATAGATTAGACAGAATTAGAAGGACGGACGATGGGATGTTGTTTTGTTCTAATTACGACAGTTACCCATATGTATAAATACTATCTGACACCTAAGCAATATACTAAGGATGTCTTCGACTCCTTACTAACAACTGCGGAAGGTGCAAAGGTAAACTGGGTATAGAGTATCTATGTTAACGTCTACGCGTAACCAGTAAAATCATCCTATCCTTAATTTTTAAATCAAGTCAACAAGCAAATGGTACAAAATTAAAAATTTTGAGAAATGAAATATCTTGCTTTATCTGATACTTAACTATGCAAGCCTTATCTATCAAAAAGAACAGGGTAACAACAAAAACGTGATCAAGGAAACGCTTGCAGTGATTAGGGTTTCATCAAACCATAATGGTCGCAACATTAGTTATAAGATGTAGTTATACTCTCCTAGTTTCCCTTGCGCCGGGTGCCGGGTGTGCAGACGTGGCCGGCTCGCTCGCTCATTTATTATTAGCGGCCCAGCCTGCTACCTCATGTTTATTAAAGAGTCGGCTATCCCGCGAGCCAGGTCTCACCTGAACTCACTGCGGCCCACAGATCCGCTTATTATTAATATTTCGTTCGGTTCTTTGGATGTTATAAATGGTAAACTACAAGTCAAAGTTTAGTTAGCTTAGCGTATGCAATGCAGGAGGTTAACATTTCTGTTATAAATACAAAACCAGCTAGGAATAATTGCATCGCGATTTTAAGCAACTCACAAATAACATTCTCTTTGTGACAGTACACTAGCTACCTCTGGTTTCCAATTATTTTGTTCCAAACAAGGATCAAAATCGACCACTTGACCGTGCACCGAACGTGCATTCTAATTTCACGAGTATATTTGCTAAGCTTTCAATAGCCGGAGGCTTGTAAAAGCGCGTTGCGGGACATTTCCCCCCGTATCTACGCGCACATGACAATACGGACGCGGTGTGAAATTTTAAACAAACGCTCGCATTCAATTTATATTCACCGGGCGCTCCGGGCGCACGGTTTAGCAAAAACGTGGAGAACAATGGGTGGCGTGGTCGTGGCGACCACACATAGATGCCACCGCTGATATGTGGCCGATAACAGCGATCGATCCAACGCTGCTTGTTCTACTTGATCGCGCAACCTCTTGTCACGTTATGTCAGCCTGGTGATTCTTATCGAATGTATCGATCAATTGTTGCGATTGCGATGACAGCTTTACTTGGTGTCTCACTCAATGAATCGATAAAATTAACGAAGAAGATTCGATCCCACAAACTTGTGTGGTCACGGATGAAGTGGTCATGTACCGCAAATAGTTTCTAGAGAGAGGGTAAAAGCAAACAAACAAGCCGGAAGATTTAGAGCGCTATGACGCTACCTTATTGGACCAATAAATGATTTGATTTAGATATATGAATAAATTATTTAAGCTCGGACCACACAGATCCAAGTATAAGAACAGAAGACGGCACTAAACCTGGACCTGTCAACGTCCATGCGTACATATTTTATTAACAATTTGCAATAAATAGCGTAAACTGCAACGTTCTGAGATACTGGTAGAGAGAACTCAACTCGCACTAATGTGCGATCGTAACGCGACTTGCTCGTTGACACACCGTTTCTATTTTGCAAAATATTAGTTCTACGACCTCTGTTCTACAGAAAGTAAGTAAATAATAAAATTAAGTGTGAAATGTAAACTTAGCGAAACAACTCAAGAAGTGCATTTGAACCGTTTACTTAAACGAGACCGAATTTCAAATGAAGATGTCAAACTAATAAAAAAATGTCTGGGGAATTTAAAAATCGAGCGTCGCATTGCCAGCGTTATAATAAAACAAAGCGGCCGTAGTATAATTCATCTGGCAATCGGGGTGGTTCGGCTGACACACTTGATTAAAATGAATGCTGGACCACGACCAAGCCGTGCCGTTTTTACCTGCGCGCAAAATTAAACGCTTATTAGCAACGGGGACCTTTTAAATTCCTATAATTTATGGGTTTCCTAATCCTTTTGCTAATCAAGATAAATCCTGTCTTCATGGCCTTTTTTGCGGAATAAAAATGATGGTGATCTCCTTTATCTATGTTTAAAAGGTTAATGGTGTTATCAGAATGTCAGGCGTGTGCATTTTATATGTTAAAAAGCATATTTTTTGTCCTTTATTTTTTGGAATATCTGACCACTGACAAATTGTAAACATAAATCAATGATAAATATGATTAATTTCTACAAAAAAATGCATATCGATTTGTCAAAAAGTCCATGACTTTAAAAAGACATATCACTTCTAATTTTAACCACTCCAAACAAGACTGGCACACACGTCGAGAAACAAAAAAAAAGTAAAATAAAAGCGCGCGCGCGGCGCAATGGCGGATGCAGTATGGTGGTTGGTCGGCAATTAAATTATTCCACATGATCACACTGCGCCGGGTGAAGCTAGCATGTGCAAGAATCGCTTACTGCCTGCCACGCGATATTACCACGAAAATGTTGATGTTGATGAACAACTGCACGATTAGGCGGGAATATTTTGACGTTTAATTGGAATCCAATATGGCCGGATCTTTTTGGAAAAATTACTGATATTCGGCATGATTTAGAAGGTTATATGATTCAAAGTCAGAATAAATAAACCAAATACTGCAAATAATGCACGCAAATAACAGCCAAATTATGAAACCAACTCAAGAATACTAAGTAAAGTAAGAGAGTAAAAAAATTACTTTTCTACTAGGTAGTACATTTAATAAGTAGTAACAGTTTATGATTCTACTAAAGATAACTTACAGTCGCCGATGAGCAAAGTGCAACAAGTTACAAACTTATTATCGTCTTCGATTCTAAAAAATACAACAACAAAAAAGGTTCAAGTCCTAGATTTGCGTCCTCAACTTCTCTACTCCACACAATTTTTGAGAATTTATTGTCAATAATAATTAAGTCTAACTTTAAGCCTAGACTAGGATTCCATCCAGTCTTATATAACATCGATGCGAGACAGTCACATAAACTACTCGCTACGGAAACAGTCAATTAGGAAGTAACTCGTACAAATAACGTAAAGAATGAAACAGCACAGAAAAATAAGCTGCTTTAGTGCCTCTCTCCTTCGTAACAAAACATTTCAGGCACACAGGATCTATTGTAGTTACTAACTATGTACTAGGAACACAGAGAATTACGAAACGTAGCAAAATTACGTTACCAAAAACGAGTTTTGTTCCGTAACTTGAACTGACCAACTCCCGTTTGCCAGGTGATCATCGCACGCTGTCACGTGTTAGTGTTGAAATTAACTAAAATTCCCCTTTATGTGTCTTTGTGTGGAATAGAAAATTCGCAACTGCCTGAACGAAGTCAATTTAAGGTTATTTGCTAGTTTGGTGTATGTAATTAGGGTTCTAAGATATCATTTTGTGCGATGACTGATTCGCTATTATAAATACCAAAAAACGCACTAACAGTATTATTATGTTGAGACTATACCTACATCAAATCTCCTTCTAATTCGTCTTTTTCTTATAGGGGTAGGCAGAGACCAGAGAACGCCACTTGATACGATCCTTACAAACATCCTTTGCTTCAATCACATCCATACATCTTGTCATACCGGAACACCGGTTACGGTTCTCTATTTCTTTAAAAAGAGCAATCAGCGAGAATAAAACTAGCTACTGAAGAACAATAAAAAATGTACATATTTAAAAACAATCCCATGATTCAAAATTAGTACACTTAAAATAAATTTCAAAATCAAAGACGTCTGTATCTTGGGAGTCGGTTTTACTCGGCAATATCTTCGACGTAAAAAATGTATGTGAGAGAATCTCGTCAGATCTCGTTGTGTCCCATGGGACGCCATACAAATGACGGAATGCACACTCGTTCTACCGACATTTACGTTTACGTCTGTGCCAAAGAGCATTTTGTTATTTTTTTTTATTCGCGTGTTCTAGTTTTTGGGCGCTATCAGATCTGTGCATCCTTTTGCCGCGGGAGATTATATTCTAGAATGAAGATTTGAAAAAATGTGTAGGATTTTTGTGCTTTCACTTTTTTTTTGACGAAATAATCAGACAATGATTCTTTTTTCGTGTGAATTACTAAATCGTCCTACTAATATTATAAATGTGAAGATTAGTGACGATGGATGTTTGTATGTTTATTTTTAAACAAGAATAAATAAACATATCCGATGGTATGGCTCTTTTTCGACACCGATAAAATTAATTTAATTAACATTTGAAGGACGTTATCCGTACCTGCTTCTTCTACTTGACAAATAAGATTATTATATTGAGGCTCTGTTCAATTCTTCAATTAAAAATCGTGAGCAACTGGTAAAATACCTAACAAAAATATCACGGAAATTCATTTAATATTTAGACCGTATTAAAAAATGAAGTCAGTACTTTCTTAAAAACTAACCTAAAAAATAAAGCCCTTAGTCCCTTCATCTACCAGGCGCTCATATCCCACAAAGAGCTCCCTCTTACATAACACGCTGAACAATACGTTACTCTCAATGCACCGCAGAACGGTCAAGAACTGTATAATCCCGACATAGGTCGGTGGGCCATTGTAAAAATTACGCTATAAATTGGGCCCGGCTCGCGCCCGACGACGGGCCGACGCGGCCCCGCTCGTAAATTATAGTCAGGGCTGGCCAAAACGCCAAGTAGATCTATTATCCCTGTTGGGGGTAAAAATATTGAAACTTTTTTCGGTAAAGGATTATGTTGTGACCTCAGTTGATGTTAGTTTGAAAATACTTAACTGCGTTTAACATTGTAGAAGATAAATTGATAGCAATGCATTTTTCACGAAGTATGGAATGTAATGTTAAACGAAATCAGGAAGGGAATGTAAGAAGGTTTAATGTATTAAAGTTAGTACGTTAACAAATAGCTCCTATCCCTATACCCACAGAGGACTAAAAATTAAAAAGACTTTTAGCCAAAATATTTCTCTCTCAATAAATCTACTGGCTGAATAATTTTTAAATATTCCGCCAATAAGTCGTAACAACCCTAGATCTCGAGGCACGAGACAAGCGGCAGGCGCGACTACACAGGGTGCGGCAAAAAGTGCCGATAAGCGACGTGGCTACATTTAGACTACAAAATATGGGCCGTCATGATACATGGTTGTATGTGGTGGGATAACCACCAGAGCACACCAACCTTCTGCGTTTTATGTTGCCCTGGTAACTAAATGTCAAATTGTTTTAGCAAGACTAGCATTTTTGCGTTGCTTTGCCCCGCATCTAGTTAGTGTGAAAGATAATTTATTTAAAATAGAGAGAAGAGAGTTATTTCCGATTTTTTTTAATTAAACCTAAAAGCCAAAAGCGATTATCTCAAAAATAGGAAAAAAATCTAATGCGCTAGATCATATTTCTAAAAGTTAGGTCGATTACAAAGATCCTATGGTAGGTACTTTATATAAAATATCTTAGCAGTTTGTATACAACGTTGCAGTATTTGGCACCTAAATACTAAGTTGTTTTGCGTGCCAAGAGTGTGACAGTTTTTGCCCGCCCTACATGTTCGCATTTCTTGTCGACTCGATGTTTATCTAGACCTATCCCTGCATTGTTATAAACAGAATGCCTAGAAGTACTGTGTAAATATAGAAACATTAAATATTTAATGTGTAGTTTTAGGCGTAGTATTTTTTAATATTTGTGTTAAAAGTTTAAAAAAACATTTTTTCTTAAGCAAAAAGTTCACGATGGACAGAGAATGCAGGAATAAAACAAATACATTTCGAAAATACAAAAGATGATTTGTAATTTTTTTTGAAAAAAAAAACATTATTTCTTGTTATTGACGTCCTAAACTCTCAATCTAATAAATGGATAGAGTATACTTAACTATTCCTATTAGAAAATTCAACTTTAACTTTTTGACGACTTAAAAAGCCCAGCATAAATTCTAGTGTCTCGACAGCCCTGTGCAAGCGGCGGGCGGGTGCGACTTAACAAAGGCGCGGCGAAAAAATATAGATAACCGTATGTCTACGTGTTGAGTGCACGAACCGTGACGTGTGCGTATATCTGATTACGATATGGCATTTGACACGGTTGAACATCACTTTGACCCTATAACCGATCGAATATTGTATAGAAACTGTATTTTGTCAGTAAAAGTAGTTTATTCTTAGTGTTTTTCGGTGTTCAAATTGCTGGAAAAGTGTAGTACAAAATATTTGTGTAGTAAATCGTAGGGAGTATCCCAAGGAGCGATATTAGGTCCTTAATTAGTGCTACATGATTGACTTTTTAGGTCTCTTACTAACGTAGATGGGCAAAGATTCGTAGTACAGTAGGTTTTATGCGTAGATTGTTGTCCTCAATCGTTTGACGAACATGATTTTGTTCTTTCCCTTTAATTTGGATGAAGTTTTGAATGAGACAAAACACGTGGTTTTTTAAACTTTTAGTAAAGAGACCAATAGTTTTCTGTTGCTGACAGTCTAAAGAGACTTTTCATTTTATTTCATAGTACAAAGTTTGGCGTTTGAAAATTCCATAACGTAGTCAGGGGTTGTCAACTAAATATTAATGTATAGTACGTACTCGCTGGAGACTCCTTGAGATTCCCGGACGAATAAGCAGGGGTAAAAGAGCGAGTGTATAAAGCGAGCTTCGTATGGGAATGCTTTCAGTCCGGGGAACTATGCCGTGGGAGATACGGCCAAGGAAAATTAAAAACTACGACGTTATCTGTAAATAATGGATGTAAAGGTTTCTTTATAGATGATCTTTTAGTCTAAAGATAGGTAGGGATGTTTTAATAGTGATGTCTTCGACTTGAAATTGAGATCACACCAGTTGTCTCGGTCTAGAATCAAAACCTGTGCTTTTAGCATGTGATACGTGAATGTAGCGATTAGTTATTTATAGCGCGCATTAACACAAGTGATATAGCACAATCGTGGCGGTGAAAACCGTCCTGAAACCTGAAAATGTAAAGGATCGCTATATCATTTTTCTAATTTTGTTGTATAGCCTAACTATTCAGATAAATCAATGGCTTTATATTTCTAATAGCAAATATTTAAAGGTTTTATAGTTCTCGGAAAGCTTTGACAATATCAACTTTGAACAACAATTAATATTTAAAAAATCTGCAAAACATACGTATATTTGACGTAATTTCTCGAATCGCTAAAGGGAAAATGTGTTGAAACATTTTACTACTGAGTTGAACTCTCGGAAAAAGGTCTTTGTTGAAAAAAAGGTAAATAAAGACAAGCTGACGGCATCGCTGTCTACATTTTGTGAAACTCCCCTTGGAACTATAGCCTTAGTCACTAGGTTTCTGTTCTTTTGTATGTATGTATGCTTGTCTATTCGTTGTTTTTCGATGCAGTTTCTGTCTCCCTGTTTTATAGCTACAGGTCTTAAAGTCCTATCATTTGATTAGTGATTATCAAAAGCTCCTGTTTTATTTGTTGCTTTGAAATGAAAAAGTGAATCCTGTTAGAATATTTCTGAATTATTTTTTTAGAGTTATCGCGGGAGACACAGAGATGTATGTAGTTATAAGTGAATATAATTATTATAACGCAAAAATCTTAATTCTACTATTTCCGGTACTTAATTAATTGCCCGACGTTTTGTCCGAATTACACCGTTGCAACTTGCAGACCCGATTACTATGTGAACAAGACCCTCCCTATATAACCCGCAAAAAACCCTCTATATATAAAAACGGTTTTAAACTTCAAAATTTTACTCAGAACGGTAATTTTTAAGTGAAATAAATATAAATTACTTTCCCACTAGGCATAACAATGCGATAACATATTATTACATATTGAACGGTGTTTCGCATTCCTTCAATTAGACACGCTGCTTACTTCATTTATAACACGAAAGCGTGAAGATAAGGGTTTTGATATTATAACTGTAATGCAAATTTTTAAACCACAGTAATGAAAGGTACTTTGAAAAAAATTAAGAATCCTTTGACGTTAATTTTTCTAAATGCTCAGTACTTGTGGACTTTATATCGCACTAGGGACTCACCCTGGTTTCAACCGATTTTAAACTTTACTTTATAGAAATCTTTCAATGTTTTTACACAGCAACCTTCCCCATCAAACATTCTATCTATTATGAGAAACCGCATCAAAATCCGTTGCGTAGTTTTAAAGATCTAAGCATTGTTAGACAGATAGCAGAAAGCGACTTTGTTTTATACTTACTACGAGTATGGAGTGAAAAATAAATGTGCCTGGCAGCGGGACATTCAGGATTAAAAACAAATCCGTAACTGACCATTTCTTTAGGATCAATTCGGTCACTGTATTCTCTTATCTTCTTCAATTCGCTAAAGACAAAGTGAGACAGAAATATCTTGTAGGTCTTTTGTGATATCTATAGTAGCCATTTCCTTTTCTTTATGTAACTTTATCAAAAGTAAATTCTCCAAGACTTTTTTCAAAGTGCGCAAGCAATGGACGATTGAAAAATTTCTGCAACTGTATTTTATTTGACGTATAAAATACAACATAGAGTTGCATTTACATTATTTATGAATGTGAGAATATTGATAAAATATTTATAATGATCGGAAAAGCATAAGCGTAAAAGCAGTCGAAGTAAAAAAGTCGTTTAAATATTTCACTTTCCAGTATATAATTATTTAGTTGATATTTCGAAAATCGTCTCGTTTGTAACTTCTGCTGCCTAAAAAGCACATTTATCATAGTGTTCGTGTGGAATACGTATAAAATTATGCGTCCTAATTTATAATTACCGCATCTAGCGCCCATCGGACTCGTTAGCATCCTCGCGGGACGTTTACAATGGAGGCTTAGCACGTTTCAAACTCTATGTTTATTATCGGCCCTACCACTTGTCTTTGAATACTTGAACTTGATAATACGGATTGCTACGGAAACAGCTAGGGCTGTTCCGATAGTAATAAACTACATTATGTCATTTAGTTACAGTGCTTTCACAACTCTTTTTTTCGACGGTAACGAATCGTGATAGCGTTTTTTTTTAATTGTTCGAAAGCAACTGCATGATTTTACTCCCGATATCCGCGCAAACACGCAAATATTGTGTACATTGATATCGACAAACATTTCATGTGCCTTCGTGTCCGGGAAAATGCAAAAAGGGGGGTACGCACATGATGATCGTGCGACAAAAAGCTGCGGCGCATTCGCATTGCGGGCGTACGGCTGGCGGCAGAGTACCAGGGCCGCAGCGGCGCGAGGAGATAAGTAATTCTGCGGCGCGTCGGGGGCGAGGCGGGCGGCTGTGTGAAGTGGGGGGAGAGAGGGAGGGGGGGTAAATGCCCGCGCGGCGGCGGCGGGTAATTGGTTCGCGCCGCCCGAGGCGAGCCCGTAGTATCGCGCTTTAGCGACGGCGCCCTCCGGTGTCGAGCGCGCACTGGCCGAGCGTGGAGTCGAAATGATACGACATGTTTTTGTTTTCTTTTTTGTCGCTTTTTGTCGGTATAGATAGCAGGGTAGGTTCGTTATGGTAATAAGTTTATTCTGTATTTTAGATCCAAATGGATTATGCTACAAATTTATGTTTTATAATTTAGATTTAGACAATGCAAAAACTAGATTTCCTAAATGGATACCATCAAATAAAAATCATATTACGTAACATTACATTTTTTAAGCCGACATTTGAATTATGAATTTATTTCTTGGGAGTTTATTCTTGGTAATAAAAATAACGCAACTGCAAAATACTTGCAACTGACTCAACAGTAGAACTATAATTATTAAAATTATATGGACGACCTTTTTAGTCCTTATTCAATGACTCACAAAAATAATAAATCATCGTTCTAAACAAAAAAGGTAATAAAATAAAGACGTCTCCATGCCACTCCCGGCGACTGTTTGTCATGCTACCGCGGAGTTATAGCTATGTCATGCGGCCACCGGCGCGCCACTTTATACATCCGACCGACGGCGCTACCGCCCGCCACGAGCTACGAACACCTCTACCCACATATGTATACCTAGTACTTCAACACGGTATATCGAGTGCCATGTCGTTACCTCTCTACCGAAAAGTTAACATTTTGCGACGGTTTTATTACCAGTTTAGGTTTCGCACTTCGTTAATTATGGTTAATTTCTATCTCTACATTTAATTAGTCCACTTCAACCCATGGTTAATTATGTATTATTTCAACCGACTCTATGGAAGGTTTTTCGTTGGGACTTTCATCTACTCCAGACATCTGGATATCGTCGCCGGGGGTCTCCCCTGTTATCTACGTCTCATTCCGCTAACCGGTCACTTCTTAGTTCAATCGCTCTGCTTCACATGAGATAATCAGTATCAGGATAACTGAGATTCAACATATTTCTTAATAAAGTATGGGTTCCTAGTACACCACTACGAAATATCGAGAGTCAACCTCTACTTTGAAACGATATCGAAGTTTTTGGTCGGATTGAAGTTTGACAAGACTGGTGCTGGTAAAATTGCTTAATTTTTGTTACAAAGTTATTCAGATATGGTTAGTCTTCTGTACTCCAACGCTGTACTAAACATTGTCCAATACTTTCCCAGAATACTTTTGCAGTGTTTAAAAAATTGCAGACAGTGTGGGATTGTTACTTGTAAATTGATATCTGTCTAGATAGATACTTGGTGTGGTGGTATTATTTGATGAGATTCGCGTTGGCTATATCTACGAAAATCTATGAGTCAAACGCTACATAATCTGAGGATCGCATTGAGAGGTAATCTGTCAAAACATTCCTTCTTATAAGACATCTGGTTCAAGGAACAATAACCTCTTACATACCTATACATACCTAGTACTTCCATCACGAATTATCGAGCGAAATAACCTTTAACTGAAAAGTTGACATTTTGCGGCGCTTTTATTAGGTTCGCACGTCGTAAATTTTACAACTCATGAGATATTAGAATAACTGAGATATTTTAGATTAACGGTTTCAGGCCCGGAAAGGGAAAGGTTAAGGGTGCTATAAAGGAAGTCACACAGATGATGTATTTATTTACGTTGATGGCATATAGTCCCTTATGGAGTCTACAGTTGCCGACCTGCTGACATGCCATGTTGACGAGTTGCTGTTGGCGACTTTATTGCAAAGGTAGTCAACAATTCGCTGACATGATACTCTTGAAATAAGTAGTCGCCGACATCAAATTGACGACATATCGTGGTTCTTTGTGTGGCTGTATGTGTATAATAAAAGTCCCGAATTTAGTAGAGAGCCTTGGCATGTATGATTTCCCTAAATTATAATTAAAAATTCTGTGTATTTCTAGAATAAAGAGTACCTAACTGAATCAAACAGGCTTCCCTCAGCTGCATAAATAAGCTTGCGGGTCACTGATTTTCTCAATTTTGAATTTTGTGTACCTCTAGTCGCGAACCTTACATTCAAAGCTATTTACTATGTTTGACTATAGGCGCTGCGGCTAAAGAAAAATAGCTAAAATTCAGCTAATTTCTTATACAGATAATAGATATATATTGTGCATAGTAAACCAATGTATCTGACTATGGTACTAGATAGTTTAAACGCTAGTTGTTTTACAACGCAAATAGCGCGTTTGACTTTTGAAAGAGTCGAAATTGCATTCTGATCTCTGGAAATCCAATTCGGTAGGCGTTTCGAGTTGCTGTTAAAATAGTTCCTGACAGGGAGTCGATAGGGCCTACGTTTAGAAAAAAGTGATGATAGTTTTAGGTTAACTTGTGAACTACAAAACAAGGATTTAGGTTCCTCGGTTGTTCTAGCCTTTTTAGGGGGGGTTTGGCATGATTTTCTTTACGTGCAGCGTGTATTTTTAAAAGTTTAAGAGCCGGAAACCATTATAATATGTCGCACGGAGCAAGGAAAGGAAGGGTACCTAAATCCACTACACTAGCCAAGTAATAGTTAGTATTTTCAGGTTAGTCAGTCAAACTAAAATAAGCTTAGTTTTTTGGCACTCAATAGTTTTTAAGTCAAGTAAAGATAAGAATAGAATATATTTTTAAGCCTGAAATACTTCTAGGAACTAATATTCATATCTATTATTTCATCTTACCTATAAATAATGAAATCCGAGTATTTTTGCAACACAACTTATTGTTCTTTTAACTATTCATAAAAATAAGTTATATTCCTTAGAACAAGATTAAATCAACATAATACCGCTTACGTCCTTTTACTACTGGAAGCTACGAATATTTACTTTAAAATAAGTGATATTTATATATGACAAGATGTATGGATGTGAATGAGACAAGGAAAGTTTGTAAGGATCGTACTAAGTGGCGTTCTTTGGTCTCTACCTACCCCTATGGAAAAGAGATGTGAATTATCTATGTATGTACGACGAAGCCCAGTTGCCCAAACGGCAATGTTGTCCTACCCGGGAATAGAACCAGTGACCTCATGATAAACAGTCGCTTAGCATCATGTCGGCCGGTTGGTGTCAATATAATTACATTAGTATTTAAAGTTCCCAACCCGCACTTGGCCAGCGTGGTGGACTCAAGGCCCAATCCCTTCCCCTCGTTTGGGAGGAGACCCTTGCCCTGAAAAAATAAAAAAAAATAAAAAAATAAATCAAATAAAATTCTCTCACCACTTTAACTCAGAATGACATCTGTCAAATGAAATCCACCATCTTAATTATTTCCAAATAGTTCCTTCTTACATTTATTTAGGGGCATGCAAAGTCCCCAACCCGGACTTGGCCAGCGTGGTGGACTCAAGGTCTAACCCCTCCTTCATTACGGGAGCCGGGAGGAGACCCTTGCCCAGCAGTGGGACATTTATTTATTTATTTTAGTCCCTTCTATAACAATCATAATCGTAGCTTGACGGTTGAGCTTTATATCAAAGAGGGGTCTAAACTAGCGTGGCCCGTGGTCAGTAATGATAGGGCGACGCGGACATGTTAATTTTAGTGTTAAGCCCACAGGTAACTAGCGAGGGTTCAGACTGGGCTTCAAATTGAAAATAGATAGTTTTTTTTTTAGGTTAGTGCTGTACATGACTTGTTACGTATTATACCTCTACATATAAGATTAAATAAAGATTAGATGTATTTTTTTTCTTAAGCTGTGTCTTTATGACACAGGAAGGATACTTTATTATAGGAAAGAAGCCTGAATACAACAACGAGCCTGATAATTTAACAAATATTAAATACGAGCTTTTGCCCGCGATTTCGTCTACGTGGTTTAGTGACTTAGGGCAAAATTTCAACACAAACATTCTCCTTTTCTTACCCGTTGTCTCTAGATCGCACAAATAATTGTTCCGTGTGGGAATCGAACCCGCGATCTCCCGACGCAACGTTAGCAGCGTGGCGACCTAAACCACAGCGCCACGGAGGCAGTCAAATAGTTTTTTGTTTTTGATTTAAAAATATTTGGCGTTTAAATCTTCACAATCTTTGCCGTATGAGTGACATAATATATATCCCATCGTGTTAGTAACGCGTAACGCCGCGGCGCGAGACACTCATCAACATGGGAGCATCAATTAACATCAGGACAAAAACATCGACTCATTATAATTCGTGGGCTGCTATGTTCGGTCATTAGTCGGCCGAGGTCGGCTGTGTAGCTAGGGCTGAAATACGGTTGAAATTTTCGACGTGGTTTTATGTTAGAATAAACTTTGTTACTTTTTATTTAGTTTTTTTTTCATTTATTGGATGATAAAAATATGTCAAATGCCAGCAGAGGAAACCGAAGAATAAATAATATTAGTGTAAAGAAAATTAATTTGTACCTAAGTGTTCGATTTTTTAGGAAAAAAATGAAAATAGTAGATTTAGGATGCTTTGAAAACTGTTTTCAAAAAATATATTCGTAAGTTCGTAATAAGTAAGCTTTAATTATTTTTAGGGTCGGAAATCAATTTTTCTTTCAGTGATCTATAGTTTTTTTTTCTTTAGTTAGCTTTTTACCCCAGTCATGTCTTTAGATGTAAAGTTAGTACAAGGCGAATAAAGGAAGCATCTTCTGAAAAACTGTTATCTAACAAATGCTCTAGATAAATATTACCAGGAGAACAGTAGATTAAGCAGATTATAAGCGTAGTTGTTCTTGCCAGCAATCCACTTACATTTGCTGCCCTATAAACATTGCAAGTTTTTGAAGTTGCACTCTCTACAGGCCGACATTTTCTCTCACTAATTTACAGACTTGAGCGGGCTAAGTAGCTTTTAATATTTTCTACCAAGGAGCTAGTTAATAATGTAGATTGTCTCTGAACGGGACGAGGGTGAAAAACCCGCTTCCTAGAAAGGTATAAATTTCCTTGAAACTATTTTGTCCTGCTCTATGATAGATAAGATGGTAATGAAATTCGTAGAGTACGTAATATTATTATTGTGAGCCTGTATCGTCCCACTGCTGGGCAAAACATATTATTTAATAGTAACACCTTATTTTTTCCTGCAATTGGAAGATTAAAATAGGATTTTTTTTTTTGGAAACTGCTAGTTGTATTCAACCTCAATCGTTGCAATTTTAAAAAAGAAAAAGAATCATCAAAATTGATCCACCCAGTAGAATGTTATCGAGATAGCAAATAAAATACAGACGAATTGATAACCTCCTTTTTTGAAGACGGTTAAGAAATATAAACGTCAGTGTCGTTGTTGTGGTAGCCCTTCGGGTGGTGTCGGGCTGGGTCGGGCGCGGTCGGGGCCGCGCGACGGGGCGCATAAAATACGCCGCGCGATGTCGTCGGCTACACTACACGATGTGTCACGGATACACGACCCGCGTGGGGATGTGGCTACAGTGTTAAAACATCGACATCGATATTGTTTTAAAGCATTAAGAAGTTGTTCTGTGTTTAGTATCTTCGTTAGTGCTAATGGAGAGCTTTGCTAAACTATAGGAGAGTTTATAAGTTAAGAATTATGAAAAGTTAGATTAAGAAAAAGCGTAGGGAGTGGCAGATCGGTCTAAAACTTAAATTTTCCAACAAATTTCGGTTTAAACCTTTTATTTTCTAAAAAAAATCGTATTATCATGGTACAAATACGGCAATGCAGTAAAAATCATACTGCCAAAATTGGACAGTTCCTCACAAACTCGCACCAATATCATCCCTCTTTCAAAATTCTATCGACATAATATAAAGCGTCTTTACCACGTGGTGCGCTCGCATGCAATCAGTCGGGGCGAGTCGCGGCGACGCCACTCAGCGCGGCTCGTAAACGTTATCGGGTACATCGTAAAAACGCTACGTAAAATGGCGAACGTGCCGGCGACTGCCGCCCGCCGAGCGCCAACCTCGCACCATCGGCCAAACATGATATAGGTACTTGCTATATTTGAAACTGCATTTGCAAGTTTTTTTTTTGGCTGCTTTAACTTGGTGTATTTGGGAATGGTGTACTTATTTTTGGTTAAGTCATCGGACTCTATGTTTAGAATATTATCGAATTTAAAGGTCTTTAACTATTTGTGCTATACTTGTACTTATATCTCTTATGCAACGCAATAGAATTTTGCTAGAAAATGCTTTAAAAATGAAAATTATAGGCTTCATACAAGAGAGAATAATACTGCGTAAGACTAAAGTCACATACTAGATATTTTTTACTTTACTGCTCCTCTGCTAACTCGGGATTCCTCATAAAATGTCATAAGGGGTTAGACCAACTGCGGGATGCATATTACAATTATACAATTATAATTGTAAAAAATGTGTTGCCATTATTCTATTAGACATTTTATCGACATATCAAAACGTCCCTAACGATCAGTGCCGTTAGAATTAGCAGGGTAACACAGGGTAACTTAGAAGTTAGGATTATAGTTCCGGCTTGGGTCCGCAGTCCGCTACCCTTACCGTGCCGGCTGTCGGCCCACTCGGCCCTTCTGACACCGCTCTACATAAGTTATCAAACAAACGTCTGGTGAAAAGCCTTCAAAGCCTTTATAATAATGTTGATTTCTAATTAACGTTGTTTGATAATTCGTAGATAGATGCAGTGAGTGTCCTTTGGATGGGTGACCACAAACTGCTAAGTATGAGGCGACCAATAAGTGGTTTGCATTGGGCAATTAAATTATGCAAACTTGTTTTTATAGAATTTTGTTGCAAATTACTATTGCGGATATTCGGGTTTCTGTGTAGTGTGGCTCATAAGTTTTCGAAAAGATAAGATAGAACTTTGCAATTACTTTCCAGTTAACTACTTGTCGAAATCTTGTGGAAAACGGCAGTTCCTGGTTTTTTTTTATTGACACCCGAAAAAAAAATTCTTGCAGTTAATCCACACAAAATTTCAGCCATTTCTATGAGATAACTTCTGAATAAGATCAAAACTATAATTAACTTAACCAAAGCCTGGGTTCTTCATTAATCAAAAGGCTATTGATTTGCAATATCACCCGTAGGTACTAGGGGCACAGAAACAGGTGGGGACATCATTTTACAGCTGTAATATCTCATTAAGCCGTCGGCGAGTCCCGAGAAGGCGGGGCGGAATGGAATTAAACGCCGCCGGGACCGCCCGGCCCGGGGATATGCGCCCAGGGACTATGGTGTTGAGTTAAAATACAATTGTGGACTAGATGTGGCTGTATTATTTTGTTGACCTCCTTGTTTTTATTTTGTCCTGGTATGATCAGAGATTTTGTACTAATGTGTATTACAAATTCTGAGGATTGTTTGCTTCTGAAGTTCTGAAAGTAAAGATTCGTATTGTTTCGTTTTCTCCTTCGTTCGGCAAGAAAGAGGGAACCCAAAGAAAAAGCGAAATAAAAGTAAAGAGACTACTCTATAAAGACGTAGGTTAGTTCCTCGGCATGTAACAAATGCCTAAAACATCGGAAAATTATTTTCATTAGCACTATTACACAACCTCTACGTTACAATTAGCTCTTAATTGACTAAAAGCGTAATTTTACCAATGCACCAAATAATTACATTTACTATACCATACATTATGTATAAGAGTATATAAAACCCATTTTTTTTTAAATAACACCAATACAATATGTTATCCGTCTCCCAAAAACAGTCTTATATTTTTGACAAATGCCGTTTAAACCTATCTATTCCAGTGTCTCTACATCTAGTGACAAGGGTCGGACCGGCCTAGCCGTTCGCAAGTTCGATCAGACACTAATTGTGGTGTGAATTCGCCTGTGACGTCACAGCTCTCGGTCCACAGCAATATTACGTCACAGCTTGTTTAACAATATTGTAGTAGTGACCCCTTGTATGCTACTACTAACAATTGCTTTCATACGATTAATGGTTAGTAAGTAAAAACGTACAAATACTCCAAAAAACATTTCTTAAATGTCTTCGGGGTTTAGAAGACACTAAAAATATAGAACTATAGTATGACAACTGTTTTGAGAATAGAATGTACGATTTACCTGGTTTATAATTAATAAGTTCTATGTACTTATTTCCAATATAAAGTCGGTCAAACGGTCCACCTTCAGCTGTATTAGCCTGCGGGTCACTGATTTTCTAAATATTAATATGGTTCTCTACCATAATTGTAGTGATATCACTCTTAACAGCAGCTGTTTAACAAATAATCAGGTTATTGAGTGCCTCAACAGCTCTTATTACTATTTTATAACTTCTAATAAACCTTAATATCACCGCTTAGGGTAGCTTATTTTCACACTTCAAGTGCATATATCTCACTGTTGTTACACTAACTTGTGTCAAATAACTTTGACTACGAGATAGCACTTCTTTTCAACAACAGAAAAAGTAATGTTAGTTGCGCATAGCGACGTAAGATTTACAAAAGTAGAAATAATTTTCTCCTGTAAGTTTAATCTGTACAAGCCTACACACAACCATTAGAGTTAAACACACACACACACACACGAGGAGGCGAACACACGCGGCACAATGTTATCGTTTCATTCCGATTTACATAAAAATAATAAACAGCGAGCGAAGCCGCCACTAAAAACCATATCTTTTTCTCCCGGATAAGCCCCGGGCCGGGATTGTGGGTTCCCGGGTCGCGGGATTGCGGATCCCGGGACGTTATCAAGTTATCAATTTGGCCCGCCCGCCATATGTCCGGGAGATCTTTTGTATGGTCGTGGGGTTTCTTTGTGTGAGTGTGATTTACTGAGCCTTCGACCGTTTGATGTGATATAAAAATTTTAGTTTCGTAACAAATGTAGTTACGATCATGCGATGGAGTGAAGATATTGGTGTTGTTCTGCTATTGAAAATGTTGATACCTGACTAGATTTTATTTGGAACTGTGTTACCTGGAGGCTGAAATTCTGCTTTCATGTTATTATACTGATTTGTTGATAGCTCTCCTCTCTGTTTGGAGTAAATATGACATTAATCTGATCTGCGTTAATCTTAAATATTGATAATCCATTTACATACTTTATAGTTGTACACACATACATACAAGTATACATACATCAAATCACGCCTTCTTCCTACAGGGGAAGGCAGAGACCAAAGATCGCCACTTGGTACGATCCTTACAAACTTCCTTTGCTTCTTTCACATCCATACATCTTGTCAAAGTAATGATCAACTTTCAGCTTCAAAGTAATTATTACGGATAAAGTAACCGGAAAATAGAGCAATGGACTTGTCCAAAAGTATTATGTCTGAAAATGACACTTCACGATCGTACGTACTAGGAAATAGAGTCATATTTAATAACTAGTCAACTAAAATGTACGCACGATTCAGGGAAAGTCCAATTAAAGCGTTTCTCTTGATAGTCGTAACTTTGTGACGGGATTCGCAGAAAACTAGCTTTCCTAGAAAATGTTAGTTCCTAGGTTTAGACTAACCTGGTTGATGAAAACTTAAATTAATTAGCTAAGTATATAATAAATAATTAGTTATAGCATTTAGAAAATATAAAACGTGCTAAGTAGCACTACTGAGATATCTCGATACCATCGAGCAGAATCGAGTTCCTGTCGTCGAAATGTCAAAGTGACGTCAATTTATGATTCAAGTGTTTTGTAAAGTTATTATTCATTGTCAAGATTTTCATAACGTAAGGATCTCGACTTCTCCTGACCTCCTTTTTACTACAAAAGTAATTGATTCGATTAGTCATTGAACTATATTATTTACATTCTACTGATTCTTCGAGAACTAGGGATTCCCTTAAAATTTGATTTTTTCTTTGGCAAAGCTGCGGTCAAAACTAGTGACACGAAAACTCCCCCTCACCCTACCAGGGTCCCAGATTTACCGCGAAAGTCATTGCGTGCCGTGTAATCCACTTTTAATTTTGATTAATGCGCCCTAACCGAGCCGTGTACCCGGGCAAGCGCGAACCTAATACTGAATTAGGTGACTCGCCAATTAGGGATCCCGTACTGTTTCGTTTTTATGTTTACCTGGTATTCACAGTGGATTACTTTTGCATCTTAAACAACATTTTCAGCGACAAGTCGTTATTTTTATTCTTTAAGAAACTATTGTAATATTATGTGTTATTTTTATTTCCTATGTTGGTGTCGTCAGCGCATGACTGTGCTTGAATGTCCAGAATATACACAGCTGTAAACATAGCTGAAACTGATTTGTATACTAACTATTTGATTAGTGTTTTAATAATCATACTGTTTATTTTTCAGGTACGTCAACCATTTTGTATATCTTCAACGGCGTTATGTAAGTCTTCCTCACATTAACTGACATAGCTATGTAAGTATCTTATGTAGTTTAGTACATAGCACATACCTTCTCTATGTATAAGTTTAAATTTTAAACTAAAAGCCAGAGTAGAAGCGAGTATAAAACCACCGCAGCGGAATAACTTGGAGACTTACTAGGCGTAGCATACCCGTATCAAAATCTAGTGCAGACATCAGGCGCACATAACTCAGTAGGAGTAGGAGCGAAGTAACTTAGCGACAGGCGAGGCGGACGCGGCGCGGCTTCCGGGCGCGCTTCCTTGCGGAAATAGGGCCCGTTCCGGGGCGCCCGCGCCCGCCGCCCGACGCTCGTCTAATGGCGCGTGCCTCTATAATGTCATGCCACCCTGGTACCCGACGCTCGTTAGCCCTCGCTCCCCGGGTGACGATTTTTCTTTTTTTTTCTCTTTTCCACGGATTTTTTTGTACCATTATTATTTCCAGAGGTCTTGCTCAGCTGCTTGTTAGGTCCATGTTTCGCTATTTTGTTATTTTCCGTCGAAAGCCTTTCAGTTTTCTTCAAAGAAACTAAAATGACAGCATGTTTTTGTGGTTCTTTTAACAATGTTTCACGTAGAGCAGTGGGGCAGGCTAGGCGAGATATTAGCAACTAGAAGGTGGTTCATAACGAAAAATACATTTGCTCAAACTTGTTGATATTTTCACGTCTCACATTTGTGTCATACATTTTTATCTGGTGTCTTACATGTCATCATGATTATGCATGTCGGCGTAGTTAGTGAAACGTCACATGTTTACAAGTGAGCGAGCACTCATAGGTGGCGGATGTCGGCACCGACATACCGGTATAATATACGAGTAGGCAGTGAGTACCTAGTTGACATACAAGTTAGACGTATAGTGCGAAGAGGCGCCCTTAATAACAAACAAGTACTTGTACACATCAATCACTCTGCAATTTGAATGAAAACCAACATTCCAATGTGTATGAGCATTGATGAACTATACAAAACATTATGTTGATGAACCACGTTTAACAACATATGGACATTTAAGACATACTTACATGAGTTGTTTTTACTTTATTTGCTGAAAACTTCGAAACTCTTGAAGTTTTCATTGGCCACCTGCAAAAAGTGTATGATAGGTATAAATATATTTTTAGTTTGATAGCAATGACAAAAGTAGTTCTAAAGTTCTAAATTATTTATTTCAATTTGGAATGCTTTAATGATGTTGTTACTGGCCATCTACAAAAATACCATGAAATATAGATATTTTTAGCCGACTTCAAAGTAGGTTCTCAATTTGACTGTACATTTTTTTTGTTTGTTACCTCATATCTTTTTATTGGGTGGACTGTTTTTCTTTGCAACGACAGTCTTGTAATTTGAAGTCTTTTTTTTTTACAACGATAGACTTAAGTCAAAATTCTTACTTACAATTATATCGGACTTAAAGTCTACATTTTTATTATAATTTTGGTAGGAAATAAATGTTGCATAGCGTATTGCACATCTGTGTAGATGTAGATCGCGTGTCGTGTTCGTGTGTTCGTGTGTTCGTGGTAGGCGGGCGGTATGTGCATCGCTCACGTCTCGTGGTAGGTTGCCGCCGCGCCCCGGGCCGCGCCTCGCGCGCCTGTCGAGTGCCAGCGCTGACGGGCTATACGCCACACAACACTGTTTGATACTTGATATTTTTTTTATGTCGAATTTTGTTTTTTGGTAGATGGAGTTAGGTAAGTGTTGTTTGTAGTTTCCTTTAGTTTAAGTTTGTTGTTAGGTCCATTTTTTAATATTTATTCAAAATTTGTGTAATGTAAATTGTTCTATTTTATTGAAATTTTTGTCGTAATTGTGTATTAAACCAAAGAAAAGGTAGCTAAGGACAGGCTCATAATTAATTTTGAATGCTTTAATTATCTTTACTGAACCCACGCAAACTACAATCTTAACTATTCCATATTAAATATAAATAATACATCACATACAACACAATACTTCCATTAAACTAGAAACATTATTTATCAGCCTCATCTAAACTTATCAACGAAAAAATGTGGAATATCCATCAAAATATCGCGTTATCGTTAACGATGAGGCGCGCTATAGCGGCGGTCGGCTGCTCGTCAAAGGGCCAGGGGGCTCGAGCCTGTTAGCCTCCCACGCCGCCCGACTCGTACTGTCACCCTCATTATGTTACCGCGTGATACATTCTGCAAAATGGCGCTTTGCCACGGGGTACTGACATACACTTGTCAATTTACAACACTGTTCATTTGTATATAGACTTTCAATATATGAAGCTACGCGTGAGGTATTTTACCCACCAGTATCTGCTGTTTTTTTACAGCGCTATTCAATTTGAGCTGAAAATTCCAATATTTTCTATTTTACTGGCCCATTGTTTAGCTAACATATTATTATATTTTTGAACAAAAAAAAGTACATACATATAAGAAAATCTCGGCTAAAATTCCATCCGCGAATAAAACTATACAGGTAACTTATTATCTAACTTGCTTGAAGCAATGAATCTTCAAATAAGTATTAAATCGTTAACTACTGAATATCGTATTGACAACTCATTATTCGGACGTATTTTCATACTTAACTACTTAGCAGTGAGATAATAATGATCAATGGTCACAGATGGCGAGCGGAACAGACAGGTTCACACACTACACCCTCGCGTGGTTGTGACGACTGATTATGATTATAAGATTTTAGTGCGGCTTGATCAGTTATTATTGATTTAAATTCTACCCTGTACCGTTATTTATTCTGCATTTCTTTCTGGATTCGAGTCGGATATAGAAATAAACTCTTCTTTTTCTTGGAATAAGGTCAAGAAAATATTTTCTAATGAAAAATCTATCAAAATCGAGTAAAAATCCATCTTCTTTTGTGAGATTAGTTTTAATATAGGTAAACTTAAGTACTTTGCATACAGTAAGTACGTCAAAAAAATGTCAAGTGTAGCTGTGAGTGGTAAAAGCTACTGCTGTAAAGTTGCTACTGACACTCAGTTTCTTTATCACTTTTATAAATTATCTCACATTACGTCCACCTTACGGTCATACCTTCATCTCGCTTGCATCTCCAGATATACCTAAACCTGCCATAATCAGATATATAGTCCTTTTAAGTATTCTCTCAAACAAGGCGAGTCATGAAAAGGTCTATCACAAATCGCTGTCGGGAGTGTCGGGACCACACACAATCGTTTGTAATTCACTTCACGCAGATGCAAAACTGAAACTGCGCTCTATCGTACTGCGGTTCCGCTTGGATATCACTTACTTTAATATACCTGGTACTTTAGCAAATAAGTTTTCTGCTGTTTAGGGAATATTGCATAGGTTTCCTTTTACTGATAACCACCTATATCAGCTGAAATTGCTATAAACCCACTAATGACGCTAATGATGTTTCTTCTTTAGTAGTTTAAGTATTTCATCTTCCAGAAAAACACATCTTTCAAATCATTTTTCTTTGTGCAGCACCTACTTTACCAGATAAAGGTGGGATATGGCAATAAAATACCTTCTTTTTCACAATAATCTTCATGAAAACGGACCATAACTAGTGTCTGTAATACGAGAAGTCTGTACGTATATTGCATATTAGGTTTCCACAGAAATCGCCACTAATTTAGATAATCGGTACGTGAGATATAACTTGGCTCATCTATTTGGAGGAAACTAATACTGTTACTAATATTTCTGCTAATATGAGAGAACTGTTTTTAGGTCTATCCAAGTTAGCTTATTGGGACGCCTAGTCTTTTTCTGATATTGGTATTCTGTTCTGTTTTCTATAATATTGAAGATATTAACCACATTATCTAAATTCTGCTACTGAAGATGTAATTTATCGTCTCCAGAAACCGCTTTACATCCTTCACCAGACTTCCTGAACATAATCATACTACACATCCTTTTCTCAGTTAAAAATCTTACCATAATCTTCAAACAAAGCTCGTACAATAATCGTAAAAGCTGTCGCCAAGCACGTTAGTATATCACCGTGATAAATATACACGGGACTGCTAACGCCACAGCAGTGAGAGCGAGAAAATTACTGACCGCACTGCTTCAAAGCGATGCGATGAGTATAAAGCGATATTTATCTGTCTCTTGGCCTCGCCGGCACCGGCACCTATCAAGTCGAGTGCCGCACACAACGATTTACCACCCACACAATCTTTATATCTCCTCCCATAAGGTTTATTTTCGCTTGTCAGGATTATAGGTGGGTGTGTGGAACTATAGCACCGTAGATAGATGGGCTCGCGTGCAGTGACGCAACGCGGGACCGCTTGACATCTATATGTATAATGATGTCTGATATATTATGCGTGTATGTCTATGTTTTTGTGTAGTCACCTGCTTTTTGTAATACGACTGGTTATTAGATTGTAGTTGTAAGTGTCATCATTCGTTACATAAAAAGCTTTAGTTTGAATTGAAGATTTTTTAAGTTTTAGAATCATGAAACGTTTATTTATGTAATATTTACTAGTAAGTTTGTTTAAATTAGTTCAATATGACGACTAAACTAAAGTCGTGAAATTACAACAGACTCCTTTTACGTTGACGATATTGTATAGTATTAAATAAGAGGCTAGTAAGCCTCTATAAAGTAGGAAACGCTGAAAGAAATACAGATAAAAGTTACTAGGTATAAAATATAGCTAACATTCTTTAAGATGGTATCCATAGCGGTATTGGAGAAAAGATAAAAGAATCGCTTGAGCCAGTTTTAAAGACTAGATTACAGTTAACTACGAATTTAGTTAAACCTATTATAATTACGCCTTTATTTAAAACTTATTAGATTTTCTTAATTCGACACCACCTTGAATCCTCCACAAAAACCTTATTTCAACTCAAAACAGCCAACCTGCAATATGACAACAATTCCATTCAGCAACGTTGATCTCATAACGGCGAGCCGGGGCGATATTTAACCGTAGTGCGCCACAGCGGCACACATTTCCACGACATATTTCACGGGCTCACATCGCATCGCCGAGATTTTCCTCCGTTCCTCCTTACCCCGGCTCCACACTTTGGCCCCAACGATCGTTCCAACGTTGGGCTGTAGACTGCAAACGGTGAGGCGCACTCACGTTGGCTAATAAACTAGTTCTGTCCCGTCAGATCGCGAGCGTTGGCGCAGATTCCTTTGATCTAAACGACACGACTACCAACGCTCGCCCCAGCGGTGGGACCAATGCCTTTTTCTAGATCTACACTTTAGACGAATAGCGTTGCGCGTTGGGTCCTATCCTGGGGCCAACGTGTGGAGCCAGCGTTACCAGGCCCGTCGCGTTCCGCATCTTATCTAAGGCGTTTCCACTGACAGTGTCAGCCGTACGAATATTGCCACTTAGCTTTTATTATAGCGGCACAATTGTTCTGATAGTTTTGCTTAATTAAAACGGTGAAGGATGTGTGTTTGTTTATGTTTGGATAACATGTCAAGGCAGACATGTGAACGTTTTTATAAAAAAAAATGGTAAAATCTCGATGAGGCTAGGAAACATCACTTTATATCCTTTTTTTACAAACAGATATTGATTTATTGACAAATAAATAAAGTTTGCTTCGCAAATAGTACTAGTTATACTCGAAGTTTAAAGTAACGCCCAGAATTTTAGCAAGAAATATTTAAATGTGCCCACAAAAATATGCTTCATGTGTTTCTGTAAGTTAATTTCCTATTTCTATAGCACACCTCTAATATTCTTTACTTCCTTAGATTATAAACATTGAATACTTGTAAGAAATTTCATAAGAGAGTAACAACAACAGGGATTCCTATTGTCAAGTTAACGGGAGAAATTTCACTCCTAACGAACAAATATGACTTGAAATATTTGTTCGCCAGTTCACCCCTAAACAGCAAGTGACGAGTAGGAATGTTAATTAAATGCGCAATTATGTAATTTAAATACGTTTGTATTTGTAATTATAATAATATTTTGTACAGTGGAATATTTGATAGAGAAAGGTGTGTGAGTATTCATTTCAATCTTTACACTCTAAGAACTAAATTCTTCGTTTTAACCGAAATTTCATGACATACCGAATACCGAAACGTTAGCATTAAAAATACTTAGTTCATTAAAATAACTATTAAAATTTAAAGACTATTAAAACCACAATTAGAAGCAGTAATCGTTTCGAAACTGTGGGAAAACGCAGTGAAGAAAATTTATGAAGTATAAAATGTACAAACTTCCGATAAAGTTCAGAAAACTATTCTCCAGTAGTAGCCATTGCTTTAAGTAGGACATTACTGAGATAAGCTAATTCAAAACAATCATGTATCCACATAAAGTCACTTCTTCGTGTCATCAAAGTGTTTCCACTATTTTAATCTTACTGCACCTGCATTCAAATCGCTTCTACACTTCTACCGAGCACCTATTATCTTTATTAGGTGCTATTTCAATATTAATCGGTCCTTCTTCTACGTGACTCCTCATATTTACGACATAATTAATTACAATTACGTCACTATCCATTTATAAATGTTACACTAGGTGTCAAAAGTTCCAATCGTTATCTCGGCAAAGCTTTTGTAGTTAATTGAGGTTTCATCATGCGATGGAAACTTTAACTTAATGAATAAATTTAAACCGTTAACAAAACTCTAGGTATTTTTATATAAGGTTAAACTTTAATGTGACCAGTAGTTTAATACACCAGTTTATCATTACCCCAAAGACCATAATCAAACACCGTTTCTTAATTTTAAAATGCAAAACCTACTATTAAAGTTTCCATCAGATAAATATGGTACCCAATCCTGCAAATTGCATGGACAATTAAGCGTAGTCACCGCGGTCGGTGAGGTTATCGGCTGCAAACATGTGCAGACGTGAGGGCGGCATAGTCGACACGCCACGGTCGCCGAGCGGCGCGAGTAAATGGCCCGCGCCGCGCCTCTCCGGCCGGCGACGACGACCGGCGACCGAGCGAGAGCCGACTTTCAAGGATCATGGACGCTCGGGCACCGTACACACTTGATGTAGTGTGCTGTAGTCGAAATTCAAATTCACGATTCGATTTTTTTTTGTTTTGTAGTTTTTACAGTGTGATATTTTTTCTATCACAGATATTTAACTCTTTGAGCTAAGTTATATGAAGTAAAGTTTTGTAAAAATTGTTTTTTAGTAAAAAGTTTATAGTTTCACTTAATAAAAATGCTTTTATTGATTTTTAGTCACTGTGATTAAGTTTCTTATTAGAATCATCTTAATTTAGAAAAAATAAGATTCTACAAAGTTATGACCATAATTGGAATTTTAAATCGGTTAATAAAGTAAAATTACTCTTTTGATTGTTGATAAAGTACCTATTAATTTGCTCGATATTATTATGTGTTGTTAATATTTTATTTGCAACGCGGATAATACTTCAAAATATCTGATTCAACGGACAAACGTAATCTATACAGTAAATTATACAAGTCATAAAAGGCAACAATCCGACCAGAAAAACAAACATAAAATTTACAATTCGATTTGTTACATTTTCCGTCTAGGTCGCGTGGCGTACGGTTGCGGGAAATCTAAAATTCAATACCGCCGAAGATCGTAAGTGCTCAATTGAATAGTGAATGTGACAATAGTTGGCGAGTCGTCAGTGGCGGCCGGTCGCCTAGTAGGAACGAGCAGGCGTCCGTCCGCCGGCGGCCGCCACAAATCTTCCGTTTCACTCGTGCCCAGCCTCCGAGCGGTGAGAAGAGGAAACAGCACGCTCCAAAGCACGCGGCTGCGTGATACCGGCTACTCCCGAAATAGACCCCCCGCGCGGGGTGCCGGCCCATCGACGTGCTTTTAGTATGCTGCGCGCATGCGAACCGCCCGCACCCTTCTGCGCTCCTAGTACTTACGATACTAAACTCGCGAAATTAAATAACAAATCCGACTAAATAAAAATCTAACCGTGCTAAATAGCATGCTGTAAAACAAAATGGTCGCTATCCTGGCCAACCCCAAGTGGAGCGAGGACCTCACCATCCAGATGATAATCGAGTACGAGAAGCGCGAATACCTTTGGAACCCGGTGTCGGAACACTACAAGAACAAGAAAATAAGGGAGCAAGGATACATTGAGATAATAAACGCGCTCAGTTTGGTCGACGTCTCCGTTAAAGAATTGAAAAATAAAATAAAGAACATACGGTCGTCGTACAGCGTCGAGCTGAAGAAGATTCGCGCGGCGAGGAAGGCTGGCGCGCATGCGTACCGGCCGAGCGTCACGTGGTTCGAGCACGCAGACAGGTTTCTGCGGGCGATCGTCACTCCGAGCTCTGTGAGTTTATACTTTTGTTGTTTACGACGCTCGTTACACATGTTTACACATGCGCTGTGATGTAAAGAAGTCGAACGTTTGTTTGATAGGTGGACAACAGTCTGCTGGAGATTCCGGCGAGCGACGACAGCGACGCGGTGCAAGACTTGAGCGAAAGAAAATCTCCCGAAAAGAAAAGTCCGCGAAAGCGTCGCAGCTCGACGCGGTCGTCGACTCCGTACGTTCTCAACACGCCGTCGCCGCGGCCGGGCACTCCGTTCGGCCTGAATCAGGGGACGTTCGGCATCCTCCCGCCGGTGACGTCCGCGCCATTCCTCAATCCTCCGGTAGGGATAGCAACACCGCTGACAACTTCCCTCGCAACTATTTACCCGGTGCCGACGAAACAAAAGAAGAGTAACTCAGATAGCGGCGACCACACGGATCTGCCGCAGGATCTGAGCCAACACTCTGAGAACGGGAATGAGAACGAATTCGAGATGTTCGGGAAGTTGATAGCGAGTCAGCTGCGGAAGCTGCCTCTTAGCTTGGCGCTGGACACTCAGCTGAAAATACAAACGTTGGTGAACGCTGCGCGGATACAGGCTGTTTACCAACAATATAGTTATGCTGGGCCGTCGCAAGAGGCACTTTCTGTTCAGGCATTGTCTAATGGCATTCTAGCCAGTATGGCTACTCAGAGCTCTTACGCATCCCGTTCTTTGGGCTTGAGGAACGACTCTCCCGAAGACATGAACAGGGATATGAAGACCGAGTATTCTTTGGGTTCGGAGGCAGAGGACTAAACTCTGTTCGCTACTTTGACACCTGTTTTTGCTCACACACAACCTAAAGTACCTCATCATTCTCAATTAAGAGAATTTTGCTCATAATTTTTATGTACGTTCGTAATAAGCGTCCGACGCACAAATGATCACTTCCCGGTGATTTGGGTAAAATATTTAATGTCGTTATTTATACGTGTTTTAGATCAAATATTATTGTGATCGATGTGTAGTATAAAAAAAGTCTAAAACTATTTTCTATGGGAAAAAAATAAGAGTAGATTGTTTTTTCAAAACTAGTCATTTCGGTGTGACGTAGATCTCGATGTTTCGGCTGTGTTATTTTATTTTACGAAAAAAGAAACGAAAGTTACCGTTTTATAATTTTTTATATTTTTAAATGTTTTTTTTATCGTGTCCCCGAATTTCAAATGTTGCCAACATTACGAATTTATTTTATTGTGATAGGTTTTAAAAGTAGATGTGTTATAAATGTGTCTAATATAGATTGTTTAGGAATCTTGGGCAATGCCGGAATTACCCGGATATTTGCAATAATTTTAGTATTTTTAATTCTTTTATCGTGTCAATGTTTTATAACCGAGTAATTTGGGCATTGCCTAGGGAGTTTATCCTTAAATCTAAATGCATGCTAATAATATGAAATAAATTACCTCAGAATAGTGACAGTACCTCAAAGTAGGGTTATAATTTGGAATATTATATATTTGTTGTTCTATGTGCCACAATTAGATTGTAAACAGAATGTGATTTATTGAGAAATAAATATTTTATAAATGTCATAAACAATGAGTTTTATAACACCCTATATAACAGTACTAAAAAAAGCAAGAGTAAATAAAACGATAATTCTGAAATAGAAAGTACACCTATAAACTCTCTCTAGAAAATTGAATAAAGCTTAGGCTTAATTTATTAAAAATATGTTCCATAGTTACATAATTTTCTTTTCCGGTACCAATAATATCTTTTTTTTTTTTTGTATCTTTAAAAAGACAACTCCCGCACTAAGAATTGCTCTTGTGTCGCGGGGACTTTTACAAACATACAAACAACGGACACAAAGCACAACCAGACCCAAAGCAATTATTTGTGGATCGCACAAATAATTGCTCCGTGTGGGAATCGAACCCACGACCTCCCGTTGCAGTGGTATCGGCGTGGCGACCTAAACCACTGCGCCACGGAGGCAGTGATAATAGTCATTATTATTTATTATACACACACAACTTCAAAAAGTCATTGACCCTAAACCATTCACAACTAAAAAACAAAAACAAAAATGAACGAAAATTAAAAAATAAAAACAAACGACTTTTCAGTTTTCCGACTTCAATATTTCCTAGAATTCACCAAAAACATGGTAACATCGTTCATTTATTGTATAAATTAACTTCGACGCAATGGCGGCGCGTCTCAATGGCGAGTCGTGAACGTTTGACAGCGCGCGTCATTTGACAGTTAGGAATGGCGGGAAATCTGTGTATGTTGCCGCGGGAAATGTGTGATGCGAGGGCTTTAGGTATGTAGAATAGAAACTTTACGGGATCGTATGATGGGAATATTTGAAGCTAGATAATTTAAAATACTTGTGTTTCTATTTGGATTTGAACAAAAATCTTGGTACAAAGTACTTATAAATACTCAAAGACAAACAACGGACACAAAGAACAAGCCGAAACAAATATTTGTGAGGCAGTTAAAATTTTGGACTTACATAAAAAAAATATTCGATGCAGTAATTAAATAATTTACCAATTTTTTATCTGTAGTCGTAATCACGCTAAAACTTAACAGTAGTATAATTAGGTATAGTTTATGCACCTAAAAAACGAATAGGCTGTAGAAATATTATCTACGCAAACAGAATTCCGAGCAAAAGCTAGCTAAAATTAAATGTCAGTCTAATACATACAATAATCGACTCGTTCACAACTCTGACTCGAACCCCAATACGAGTAAGAGCATTGCACCTCGCTACTGATCGTCTCGCCCCATTACCGTTTATTATTCGTCCCGTTCCGCGTCGTCCCGCGTCGCTGTTATTATGTTAATACAATGCAGTGTACACGCGCCTTTATTGGGGCGAGTTTACAAATGTCCTGTTATTTTGAGAGAGGGGGTGTTATGGTGTTCTCTGTCATTTTTTTTATAAAATTTTTGAGACAATGTAATACAATAGATGATTTAAAAAGTACTTAAGAAAAGAGCAAGGGATATACTTTCATTTGCCAACCGGAAAATCTGCGAATAAATCTTTTGATACTTACTGAAAACCGAATAATAACTTTTAATTGTACCTTATATTGTAACAAGCAAACGAAACCGCTATCAAAAATAAGCCTTATCCAGTAGCTAGTAAAATTGGTTACAAAATGCATTGCAATTTGTAACCAATATTTCGCCAACGCGTATGTAAATAATATGTAAAGATAGATAGCAATGAAGCAAAGTAAGTTTGTAAGGATCGTACTAAATAGCGTTCTCTGGTCTCTGCCCACCCATATTTTTGGAAAAAAGGCGTGATTTTATGTATACTGTACTCCCGCGCAACTTCGCTTGCGTCACATAAGAGAGAATGGTTCATAATTTTCCCCGTTTTTGTAACATTTTTCGTTGCTACTCCGCTCCTAATGGCCGTAGCGTGATGTTATATAGCCTAAAGCCTTCCTCGATAAATGGTCTATCTAACACTGAAAGAATTTTTCAAATCGGAGCAGTAGTTCCTGAGATTAGCGCGTTCAAACAAACAAACAAACAAACTCTTCAGCTTTATAATATTAGTATAGATTTTACTGACGCACATGTAAGTTTGAGCGAAACTAGCGCTGATTTCCACTTCCTTACCAAGATCTTAGTGTTATAATCTAAAAGACTTAAATATAGTACATTACGTCATTCTTCATGTGTGGGATTTGATCTTAACTTATGAACTATTAGGCTATCGGGGCTTATTTATATTCTAGTTAAGTATTGGTTGTACATATGTAAGACTGACATCATGCTTGCTACTATATACTAAGAGCTTGCTTCAGGATTGTGTCTATTCTTGGAAATAACTTTGTGCTTACTATAGAGTCTTCTTCTTCTTCTTGTCGTACGGTTAGGGGTCAACCTAGTGTCAAAGTTATTTAAGCCACCCGAAGGCCTTTGACGTGGCTTAACGACTGTTATCTTAATTGACAACAACCGGGACCGACTTTTTACGTGCCCTCCGAAGCACGGAGACGCCTTGTTCAAATACCACTATGCAGTCACCCATCGTTTACCGACCAGTGAGCGCAACTGGCTACGGGCTACTTCTTCAGAGTAAAGTGTTCATAGGTAGGATACTTTTAGGTGTTGCTTACAGCCAGACCGGTTTTAAAGTGTGAAACTTTTAGTTATTTGTATTTGGTCATCCATCTAAATAATCACTTTTCCGATCATGTGAATATTGGATATGCATTTTTCAGTAAATGATTAAGTTATCCAAAATTACAATATTTTTCACGTTTATCAACTTGAAAGTGTCAAAACACCTACATCCCGCAACAAAATCTCAACTTGACATTATACTTCGAAATTCAAAATTTCCGACATTACAAATCCCGACACGTGACTTTCAACCTCTAAAACAAATCCGATTATATTCCCGGAAAGTTTTCAACTGATTCGCGACTCTATGGGTGGGAGTGAGAGGGGTATAGTGTGGGAGAGAGGTGGATAGTTAGTCTCGGTACGGGACGGGCGCAGTCGACGGTAGTTCACACTGACCGCGGGCGTGTACGGGGTGCAAAGGTTCTTGATACTTGGTAGTTTTTTTTGTTTATTATTTTATTGCAACAGGTCTTAGAAGAATCATGCTAAGCTGTAATTTGACTTGAAAGTTAGAGTTTTCAGTTAATTCTTTGTTGGTAGGTATTTATTATGACCAATATTGGAGGAAAACTGAAGAGTTGTTTATGAAAACTAGTTAGGTTTATTAAAAATCATCACTATTTATACTTTTCGTTAACTTACACATTAAATTTTCATATAAGTATGTTGGTGTTGTAAGTATGTTACCAGAGAAAAAGAATTTGAACGCTTACCCACATCGAAAAGGAAAATATTTTCGCGATCAAAATAAACCGTATGAATTTAATGCCATCATTATCCTCCTTGCCTTAATAAGAGATCTCGTCCCCTAATCTCGTTTGTCTAATTCACCCTGTTCCGATGACATTAGAATGATTACTGCCAAACTGGCTTCGTAGATGTCGCCACCTTTATATTAATAAACGTATATTAGAGGAAATTTAAAGTTGGGAAGTTTGTATGGATCGTACAAGTGGCGTTAGTCTCTGCCTACCCTTATTGTAAAAAGGCGTGATATTATGTATGTATGTTAAAGTATTTAGAATTTTAATTCATATTTGTTGCGAAAAGACTAATATCGCACTGATCAATGGTTTTTACAGTGTTCATGGGGTTCAGAACGGAGAGGTAAAATTTCAATATAATAAGTAACACTACAGTAATGGACATTATTCCTATAAGAAAGGCCAACCAAAAAAACCTTTCCCAAGAATTGAAAAAGAAACTAAAGGTGGTATAATTCATCATAAGACCCCTAACATAAGACGCGACACAACACGCACTCCATAAATCAGGCCCCTTTCTTCAACTTACGCTAGTTTACATGACACTCTTTATAATAATCGTCGATGCGCGGTCGGCCACCGCGATAAGGGATTACGAGCCCCCCACGCTTGCCCGGAGAGGGGGGAGGCCTCCCTCTTTTGCCCTGCTGGCTTTTTTCCCGCGCGCTTGCACTTTGCCGCAGAAAACGGAGTGAATATTGAATTATGAATTAAGATATGAACTTATGAAGCCAGTTCTCTTTAAGGCGTTCTGGTCTTCTGCTGAAGAAAGGTCTCGCTTACAAAGTTTGTTATGACAGTTTTCGTTGCACGTTATACTTAAGTGTTTTATGCTTTCAGCTTTTTAATGATAAGAGTTTTACGGAAGCCTCTTTTGTGGCTCTGTGAAATTTGTGCAGGAAATAGGCGAGATTTTTGTTGTAAGTAGGCAATCTTTTAAAACGATCAATGGCTGCCAATAATAATGCTTTTGGTAGCAGATATAATCGGAGTTTTCTTAACCTATGCTTTTAAATTATAATAATTATTGGGAGATTTGTCAAAATCAACTATTTAAAGCAGTTATAAGAAATGTTTCTAATATTTTTTTATAGAAACTTTCGTGCCGCTACGGTACAGATGGAATAACTATATAATACGTATTAAAAACTTATGTTGATTGAATGGAAAAAAACCAGAAAAATTCGGCGACGGGATTTTTTTTCTTAGCTTAACCCTGAACCGGTTAAGTTTGAGGCCAGACCCGCCCGTGCAATATTAAACAAGACTTGAGGTCCCAATAGATAAAAAACTCGGCTGACCCTTCAATAGTTTAAATATTCCATGTGGTGACAAACTTTTCTATTGTTTTCTACGGATATTCTTAAGTTCAGAGAGTTCGTGCCGAGGATTACATTTTTCGGCTTACTGCGACGCCCCGCGCCATATTTCAATATACGAGGTTGTGAAAAACTGACTCTAAAATGAGACTTTAATCTCAATTTTCTTATAATTATCCCTTCTGTATAGATTTTGTTTTATTACAATATACATATTACATACATCAAGTCCCCAAGCCGTATTTGGCCAGCGTGGTGGACTCTAGACCTAACCCCTCCTTAAATACGGAAGGAGAACCTTGCCCAGCAGTGGGACTTTAATGAGTTATTTTTTTTTAACATATTGGGACAGTAATAAATTTATTTAGTACACACATAATACCACGCCTGTTACACCCGAAGGTTTAAGCAGAGGTATATGAAATACCACCCCGAAATTAACACTATTAGTCCCATGTTTTATGGCATTGCTCTCTAATAAAAGAGATGTAATTGAATCTTTAGTTTATTTTCATCTCATTCTTCTCTTGATGAGTTGATAGCTGAATAGGTGCATTACTGTCGCTGTCAATATATTACTAACACCTATTGTCTATCCATTAAACCTAATGGATACACTGTAAAGAGTAAACAACTTTTGTTTTTCACTATAACGATAGAACCATGTTAACTTACCTATTGACTCGTGTCAAGAGTTCAATAAAAAAAAGTGTTTATATCGTTAGCTCGTACAAATCTTACAATTCCTATAAGACAATTGAATTTCAGTAACAAATTCGACTAGCTTAATATTTCGTGTTGTTGTCAAGTGTTCTGGGAGACATAAATCGGTGGGTCTGTATTCAGCACGCCCACTTGCCAATAAAGTAGCGATTCCTCATCAGGCAGCCCTGTGGAGCGAGCGATAGAGCCATAACGCGGTACAAAGCGACGCGGCGCCCGGACTGAAACCAGTCCTGGCAAATTAAATATGTAGGAGGCAAGCTCGCACCCACGCCGGCCAGGGCTACGACGCGACGCGTTTTTAATTTGTGCACGTTTATTACTTATTTATGAGGAGGATTCTTTTTGAAATGTAATTTTGTTAGGGTATGGTTGTGTAGGTACTTTGTATTTTTTGGCCTTGGGAACAATTCTTTACTTTATCAGTACCTAAGTATCATGGCTTAAAAAATACCCGATTCTCAGTTGAGAGCTATCATTCAATTCTTCTGAAAAATTTCAAGCCCTCGTATTATTTTTAAACATTCATAGGTATAGATAGGTCTACTTTCTACCTCAAAAAATATCCAAAACCCCTCAATCCTTCCAAAGAGTACGTCCTAAATCTTATAAGATCGTCAGCCTCATTATCCATAATACGTTGAGATAAAAAAAGCTACGTCAAACATCGCAGCCCTATCACAAAGCGTTCGTGGAGCGCACCGTCATTAGAGCTGCCGTTAGCGACCCGCGCCGCGCCAGACATTTTTTATGCAGCCCAGAACGACGCCCGCCGGTTTTCGACACGAACACAGCGCCTGATGTAGATGCAACGCTTAAATTATTGTTCCAAACCGAAGCAGAAGCTTTTTGGTCATTTGAATTTACGATTTTGCTCGATTTTTTGATGACTATTGAATTTGGTGTATAAAGGAATCTGGCACGATTCTGTACTGACGAGTATCGAAAGTTTGACAATTAAAATGTACTGCCTAAATCTACGACGCCCGTTAGAAGCGCTGATCAGAATTTCATACAAAATTTCTCGATAACTAGCCGGTGGTCGGTAGTCGATAATAGTAGAGAATTGAGCTACTGGTCTATTTCGGAGGTGCAACTACTGTGTTGTGAAGTTTCGAATGATTGTCTCATGTGTGACAAAGTGCTCCAAGTATTCTATCATGAAGTTCCGTATGCTGTTGTCATTTAATAAAGCACTGGTAGAGAGAATATTGTTACAGATAGAGGGTTCATTTATCCATAATTATTATTTCATAAACTTTTAACAAGTATTGAAATCGTCATTCCGTTTCGGAAAAGCTGCCGTGAGAAGACACGGCAAGAAACTCAAGGCTTGCTCTTTGTCAAAACACCAGTCTTATAAAGCTTAAAATATAACAAGCAGAATGTGGTCTAACCCTTGCGGGAAGCCGCGATAACATCAAAAAATACCTAGCTCAGTTAATAAGGCCCTAGTTAGACGTATGCCTCGAGGCAGGCAAATATGCAGTGAATGCGCTCTATGAAAAAGCCGGATGTCCTGTACTTCTCATCACGGATATGTCGTCTGTTGACTGTTGCACAAAAGAAAGAGTTTTACAGTTGCATTATTCAACTTAAATTAAACCCTTTAATGTCCCACTGCTGGGTAAGGGTCTTCTCCCGGAATGAGGGACGGGTTAGGCCCTCCCGGAATGAAGGTGTTTGGCCTTGAGTCCACCACGCTGGTTGGGAATTAAGGACTTTGTATACCTCCAAGAACTGTTCTAAAGATCTCTCAGACAGGCAAGACTGCATCACGATGTTTTCCATCACCGTTGGAACAAGTGATAATTATTTCTAAACACACACGTTACATCGAAAAGTCATTGGTGTGTTGCTTCGGGTACGAACCGTCGACTACTTGCGTGACAACTTAAACTCTTTTGTCAATTCCGAAAAATAATGGTTTCTTACGTCTTACAAAAATATTTTTTCTCAGAAATCTATCACCATCTACGCCTCAAGCCTTTATAGAGAACTCTCTAAGGCTTCCTATACATAGTTGCTGAAGAGTATTAAATTCCGCCACGATGAGGACCCAGCCACATAATATGCGGGCAACTAGCTCAAGAAGTGTCCTAAATATTCATGCAGTAGTACGAAGTTATCTGCGATATTCAGATCCACATACTACCAAATGTGGGAGTCTTGATATGAATTATGTGTAATGAAGGTCGAAGAGATATTGAGACGTTCGAGCAGAAATAACTTAACTTAAGCGTTAAATGCTACAAAAAAATGTATTAAAAGATGTATGGATGTCAATGAAGTTTGTAAGGATCGTACTAAATAGCGTTCTTTGGTCTTTGCCTACGCCAATAGGGAAAAGGCATGTATGTATTTACTACCAAAAAATTAAATTATTATATAAAATACAAAAATTAAACCAAATTATTACTAACGAAAAAAAGAAACGACTTGAAATTCTATTAACAATGCTTCAGCAAAATAAAAGAGTAACTAGTAAATAGGTTTTCGCAAAAGTTACGTGAAACTTCTATATATACGTGTAAAATTTCCTCTCATAGATAGTAGAACCTTAGTTTAGGTTCATTAAATTGACCTGACTCTCATTTTCAATGCTGCCCAAGTTGCTTTTTTTAACTTAAAGATGGGAATGATGATTCATCCAACTCTCATCGAGTTAAAAATCATCTATGTGAGTCTCAAATGATATTATAATATATTCGCAAAAATACAATGAATAAGCGGTGGAGAGGTTATAGAACAATATTATATTAGCCACCTTGAGCGTTAATGATAGAATACATTAGTAAGTCATAATACGAGACGTGACTCATTAGCGCGACGGGTGGTCTAATCTACTGATACTACTACTACTGACTGATTTACTTCGAATATGTGCGATATTTTATATACAAGTACCTATTATCTGCCTTAATGAGTGAATTTTTTCATCTAGTCGTTGGCTAGCTTCATATTTTTTGAAGATATGGTTATGTTCTTTTTCTTCTGTGGTAAGGATGTTAACTTTCTTTGTCTCTCCAAACGAGCAGCTTTAATATCTCCACAATTCATCTCGTCATAAAAGTCGAAATTACATTCAGGGAATCGCAACAATTTCCACGAAATATACAAAAATGCATAACAAAAACCATACGAATGCAGTGCGTGTATTTAGTATTCAAGAAAAAAACTTGCAAGCGTAAGTTATCGTGTTGCGTGGCACGAGTGGCCTAAAAAAACAAAGAGTATCCCACACCCCGTATCGAAGCCGCGTCGGTCGGTGGGCGCGGCCCACAGCGCGGTGGCTCGCCCGTCGGCCGCCGGCCACAAGCTTAACTGAACGTTGCCATGCTACCCACGTACAGCGCACGGAACATACATTTCACACTTTGAAGAATTATATTTTAACTGTTTTAAAGCGATGTTCTATTTCTATTTTTGGTATCGCTGTCTTTGTCGGGTTATATCTTTTCAGTTTCCGCTTAAGTTCGCGTTTGTCATATCAATTGAAGTTTGCTGTTGCACTGCAAGTTTCAAAGATTCTCTACTGCTTCGGAGTAAAGCAATTTCGTACAAAGAAATAGTTTGAAAAAAGTACAACTCATACAAAAATATAATATCATGCATGAAATAAAGTGAATTGAATTAAGTATATGCACGCGTACTATAAATTAGATGAATACCGAATTTTCCCTAATAAGTATTGTCGAACTAATAAACACATTTATCACGGAGCGCACACGTAGGTACCAGGCAGTGTTGGGTCAATCAACTAATTTTTTCAATCAATTGATTAGTCATGACTAATTTAGTCATGAATTATTTAGTCATGATTGAATTAATCATGAGTAAAAATAATAATCATAATCATGATTAAATAAATTAGTCATCAATCATTTAATGATTAAATGACTGATGACTAATTTATTGTATTTTTGTATGATGATTAAACTAAAAAAATTAATTCAGGTGACATAATTTTAGTTTAATTGAACACATCTATAAAACTATAACTGATCACCACCTTAAGTTGACTGAAAGAAGATAATTCCATTATCTATAAAATTTGATTTTCAAAACGCGTAGTTTTAAAAAGCAATTTAAATTATTTTAAACTAAATTAGCCCGAACTTATTTTTGCAAATGTGTACCTGTGTAAATTAAAAAAAAAAATTACTGATTCTGTTGTAAAACTAGCTTTAATTAAAAACCTGTGATTAACAAATCAACAGTCATGGAACGTAGACTTGAAAAGCTTAGTTTTATTTAACTATTATTTTTAGTCATTAAAATTTTAGTCATGATTGAATAACTAACACTAACACTAATTAATCATCAATCACGACTCATGATTGAATTTTTTTAGTCATTATTCATTAGTCATGAATAAATAATTTAATCATCAATCATCAATCAAACTAAATTTTGCCCAACACTGGTACCAGGGTGTCATAAATCAAAGAAGCATCAAGCCGGAGCGCGCCGCGTACACGGCAGCCCATTAAACCGGCTCGGTGACAGGGTGACGTGCCCGCCGCGGGGGCGCGATAACGCGGCCCGTATCCTGTGTCGTGCCAACTAGGGTTGCCGCACTTTCTTAACGATTTTGGTGGTCCCATGAGAAAATAAATTGTATCCGTTGTACGCGTGAGATAAATTACAGTGTTTTATATAATTTGAGAAGTTCGTTTGAAAATAAGTTTAAGGAAACGTTATTTTTCAATACACAAATATGTATTCAATGTAGTTTCATAAGCTGACCATTCATGATTCTACTATACCTCTAGTTTTAGTACTAGTCAAGTAGAACTTAGTTGTATGAACTTTCCTTTTACCGTATTATAGTGAGCATTAGTGAGTAGCGCAAACACGCCGATAAGTTGATCGCTAACAGCCCTAGCGGTGATGCTCGCCCGCCTGCCTCGTTCAATATTTGAGTATCTATACATGTTATGGGCGCCCGGTACTTTCGGTGGATTACCGCACGGCTGGCTACGCTCGTCTTTATTGTACCTGCGATTATAACAACCGCGCTATATAACGTTATATCTTTCTATACATAATAATAGTATATAGGTATGTTTATGTTTATGAGAAATCGCTGAGATTTTGTATAGTACCTATTGAGAGAAACAGAGCCTTTTCTTAGCAGACATGATTGTCTACCAACTCCTAATGATGATGAAGCTAGCTATAGGGATCAAATGCCTTTAATCTCACGAGCTTTCCTGAAAGAAAATACTTAGTGAAAACGCCAAATTTGGTGTTAACTAGCTGGTAAAATCCTTTGTTTTAAAGACAGCTGCCGCACTGAGAACTGCTCTTGTGTCGCGGGGATTTTTTACTAACATACAAACAACGGAGTCGAAGTACACCAGACTCGAGCCACTCATTTATTTGTGGATCGCACAAATAATTGTGCTTTAAGGGAATCGAACCTCGACCTCTTGACATAATGGTAGTGCCCTGAACCATAGCGCCACGGACACATCAAGTTCATAATATCTTGGAGACACTTCAAAATCTTTAAACCCTTGAATATTGTACGGTACTGATTCTTTATTAAATGCTCACGTTCGCGTGTTAGAGTTGAATGTTTTAATAATGGCTGACTTAAGTTCGCGGCACTTGCTTTGACTGATACATAAATTATGGCCTGTAGTTAACTGTTGCGACACGATTTTGATATTCGTCAATAAAGTACTTGAATAACTCCTGATCGGAGATAGTTTCGAGTTTGATTGTGCTTTGTTAGGTGAGTGTGAGGCGCCCATAGCCAGTTGCGCTCACCGGTCGGTAAACGATCTGTGAGCGTTTTTTTTATATGAGTTTTAACACTATTGAATAGATAAACTACCGCTAAATGTACCTCAGAAACGGGGGGCAAGTCATACACCACCGTTACGAACTGACCTATTGAAATTTCCAGTGAATGAGAAACTTGTATTTTACGGACAAAGGTCTCCCTCGCGGACAAAATATTTTCAAAGTAAAAAAATAAGATTAAAATCAAATCATAATATATTCAATTAGGTAATACCAGACACTAGACAGAGAGATTTGAGTACCTATAATATTTAAAGTTAAATGGACAATTGAGCAGCAAAATAACTCATTTACTATATCAAATATGTGTGAAAAATATTTCTATGTTCTATGTTCTATGTTCCCGCATCACAGGTTGTACGAATTACACAAAGCTAAATGCAACTGGTATTCCGCTTATATCGGAAATATGCTTTGTTCATGACATAGGACACGGGATTAACCCGACACTGGTCATTTTCTTTGTGATAGATTATAATTAAGTACGCTTGCATACTCAGACCTTTTACAAATTATGTTTAAATTAAATTTAACCCATTACTGTCCCACTGCTGGGCAAGGGTCTCCTCCCGTAATGAGGGAGGGTTTAGGCCTTTTGTCCACCACGCTGGCCAAGTGCGGGTTGGGTGTTTATGACAATTTATTGGTAGCCATATTTATGATTTTTTTACTTCTATGACTGAGGCCGATTTTCCGTCGGACCACTAAAAACCTATGACTTCCACTTCGACCAATTAAAACGGATCAATTGATTTTGTTCGTTCATCACACATTATCGGAAAATCATGACTTTTGTATTTTCTACTTTATTGTGTCTCGTGGTCAAATATGGCATCAAAGTTCATATCTAAAAGTGTTTGCTAATCACAAAGATGGTCAAATGTTACGCCAATATATTTATCAATGCCTTTTTGACACTGGCTTCACCAAACATTGAATGTGGCTATGAGAGACTTAGTCGATTTCGTAGAATCATACAACATGTAACCTCAGATGCACTATGTTATAATCAGTTCTTCTTGTAAATAATATATATTAACCCGACACCAACCGTCTAATGAAAACAGATAAGGCTGGACCGATTTGGAAAAAGTACAGTGAATGATCGTAGCATGTATCGGGTATTACTTGTTTAATAAAATGCAGGCAAAACCGCAGGCATCGCTAAAGCTTGTCTTAGAAATTAGCCACTATCTTAAGAACGGTGAAAAGGGGTCATTGCGGTTCTTGAAAAGTCAAAACGCGGGGATTTGACCGTCCATCTTTGAATCAGATGCGCTTTAAACATCCCTGCCTCAAATGTCGTGATTGTAATTAACGTGGGACTATGATGAGGGTTCAAACCCTTAGACTGCGTTAGATTGATGTACAAGCTGATCTGAATGCGGAAGGATCACTAAATTCGTAACAGCTTTTATATGGTTTAACTACAATAAGCTATATACATATGTATGTATAGTATATGACCCGCGCAACTTCGCTTGCGTCACATAAAAGAGAATGGGTCTTATTTTTCCCCGTTTTTGTAACATTAATTACTGTTACTCTGCTCCTGGTGGTCGTAGCGTGGTGTTATATAATATACAAATTATACAACAGCAAAATATTTTTTCAAATCGCACCAGAAGTTCCTGAGATAAGCGAGTTCAAACAAACAAACAAACACTTCAGCTTTATAATAGTTGTATAGATAAGCTTGGTGGCTTGTTGTACAGTGTATTTGACTCCTCATCTTGAGGTCTAAGGTTTGATTCACGGGTGGTGCAATTTTTTTTTAAGTTTTTAGTACAAATTTAAATACAAGCATGACTTCCGTAACTTGATACGTTCAGTCACACTGCATCAGGCTCTTAACGCGATCTTTATAAGAGTAGAGTTGCGACGTGGCGACGAATCGTTATCGCTTCATTTTACGCGACACATAAATATTCTGTCTGTTTGCAAGTGTGTGTGTGTTTGTGTGTGTGTGTGTGTGTGTCATAATGTGTTCTTTTGTGTGTGTGTGTGTGCGTTATGACTGTCGTCTGTCACGGCTCATGATGTGAAATGAAATGATGAAGTCGATTTGACTTTTATATTGCTAGTGTCTTGGACTTAATGGCTGTAATTGTGGTTCCTGTAAGGAGTTGGTGATGTGAGCTGTCTTTAGGGGTTTTATTCATTAGGCATAGTCAAATTACATAATATTAAATATAGTTCAGTAAGGAACTTTGTTCCACTTTGTCTGGACTTATAACTTTTTAGGGATAAATGAGCAACTTCATCGAGACTTGGCTTGGCATTTTTATTTCTTTAGTATAAAGACAAATTAGTTAAGATGACCAGCGTATAATAAACAACACAACATAAAAAAATATTTAATTTTTTTACGACTCCCAAATCAATCGCACAAATAATTGTTCCGTGTGGAAATCGAACCGACGACCTCCTGACGCAATGGTAGCGGCGTGGCGACCTAAACCACTGCGCCACGGACTCAGTATTTTTTTTTTTTTTTAATTAATATGCTAAAGTATCAAATCATGTCGGACTAACACACTGCGGCGCAACGGGCCGGCTCCAAGTGAGTGTTGGCCGTATCTGAGCCGCGTCGCTGGCGTACGGCCAACGTTTGATCAAACCGCGGCGAGCCGTACCCTCATATAATCTAATGATTGGCTGTGCTGCACTTTTAAGCCGAGAGCCTGTCAGATTTAAGTGGATTGAAATTGTTTTGCAGATTATTACTAGCTACTACTGTATTTGAGTGATTATTTTTAGCTAATAATGGATCAGACCAAATTATTGCATTTTAAAGGCACTCTTTTTAGATTAAACTAGAAAAATACTGTTCAATGTAAAGGTACTAGCAATAGTTCTCTAATTGCTGCTTCATTAGAAGACAATACAATGCGATTTTTTGTCACAAAAAAAAATGCTTGGTAACACTAACTTTGGGTCTACATAAACAGAAAGCAAACTTAACAAAGACATATACCTACACAAAATATATGCCTACAAGTATCAAGTACGTTCCACCGCGGTGTACCGTCGGTCCCGGGCCGCTCTGACGGCTGTCACTCCGACAGGCCTGGCCCCGCGCCAGCTGGTCACCGCCGTCTGCACTCATTGCCTCACTGTACTGCTCGCGTTTACAAACGACTGCTCTTTTCATGCTCTACCCCCGGTTTCTGAGATACATTTAGCGGCAGTTTATCTATTCAATATCGTTTAAACTCATTAAAAAACGGTATTGAATAGATAAACTACCGCTAAATGTACTACCGGGGGTTAGACCAGTGGTTCCCAACCAGTGGTCCGCGGATCACTAGTAGTCCGCGGAAGTCAAAATATGGTCCGCGAATGATTTAAAAAATTTAAATTATCAGGATGATTATTACATTTTATTTTTAGTATACTTACACAGTGGTTCATGCTAGCAAGAATAATATAAGAGTGGTCCCAGACTACACAGGTACTAGGTTGGGAACCCCTGCTTTTGACTAATAAAGAAGAAAATCGTACAATTTACTTTAAATTTGAACATACGAGACAATAGGACACTTGACAACAGTCGAATCAACTACTCTTTATGAAATACGGTGACGTCACAGTTTCATAATTTCGTTGGCATCAAATAAATGCCTAATAAAATGATTTAGTCTGTAACAATAACGATTTCAACAATATTTACAAAAAAAAAAACCTTGGCATTTGAGATGAACCTTTTACGAATACAAGTGTAATTAATCAACTACCTAATAAAAGAACGAAAGATAATCAAATCAAATAGAACACGAAAAAAAAATATTTCGCATTATAAAATACAACAGAAAAAACAAGTTTTAAATCGAACACCAAAAACTCATGTCCAACATCAATAAATCTCAAGTGACAACCCTAACGATTACTGCAAGCGACAAAAAATATCGCGAGCGAGTCAATCTTCGCGTCTCGTGCACGATAAATCTCATATTTATCTGTCGCTCAATACCTTAGTAACTCCCCGCATACGACTCCACCGCAGATATTGCTGCGGCAAACGCCTGCCACCTTATGTGAGCCTGGTACTTGTTGTAAATTTGTAGTGTAAAAAGACGTATCTGCAACCCAGTGTGATTTTCGTAGTTCTAACTAGTTGGAAGTATTGAATGGGTGTTATAGCGATTAATGGGAAGAAAAGGAAGAGGCCTTTTCTGCCAAACAGAAAAGTCACATAATCTTCTTTTTGTAATTTTATTTTAATTTGGAACTTTATTTTTTTATTGTTTTTGATTTGTTGCTCTGTAGAAAGAAAAGTTGCTACAGTTTGATCAATATTATTTTATTACTTAAGTAAAACTAAATAAATACTGGTTTAGCTTGATCCGATTTTTTTATATGTGTGAATAAGACAAAATATTTCAAAATACATTAATTATTACTTCAATTGAAAATTCATTAAAATATCTAACGTTTACTATTCGCGGTAAAAAAACAAATGAATCAGCAATAATTACGAAACGTTATGTTACATACAATTCGCTTCAAGTGTTTTATGATATCCTGGTACTTGTTGTAATTTTGCAATGTAAAAAGACTTGTGGTTACAATTGCGTAGATTTAGCAAACAACAAGTTTTATAATGGCGAATATGACGTAGTATTAAAACTGATAAAATGTCTGCCAGACTATGGACTGTTCGTCATATTGCTAGAAATGGAAAATATTGCGAAACATTTTATCAAAAATTATAAATTTAAATTGTACAATAATAATTTATTTCTGTTATGTACTGAAACTAGTTATAAGTAACACAATTTCATTTAAGTAAATCAAATATTTGTTCCGTATTTTTGGCATTTTTTAGGACTAAAGTATAATAAAATTATTAAATGAAAAATAAAATTGCAAAGAAAGATGTTTCGTAAACAAAAATATCCAACGCAACAAAATAAAATGCAACAAGGCAAAGTAACACCAATTCCGAATGTGACTGAAATACTAGGAGCGCATGAACAAAGAGAGGTGGCCGGTGCGCGCTCTGCCTGTGTCGCATTAGCGAAGCGGCACCTACATAATTTAGTTATAATGACGGCGTACTCGTTACCTCCCGGGCCATTAGGTGCCGACTACCTACGTCGACGTCGCGCGTCGTGTGAATCCACCGCGCCGTATAGCGATATAACTTTAGCATGTTTCTACAAACCTAGTAACTATATGTATGTATGTTGTTATATACTAGATGTGGTGTTCGTTATGTATTGTGGATATGGTTGGTTGTTTACTATATTTATCGTACACGTTGGTATACTGAATGAAATTTGGTATAACATCACGCTTGTTTTATTAGAGGGGTAAACAGAATTGTGTTACACTAACAAAATATTTTTTTTTTGCTGTTTTCTGTTATCATGTCACGGGGTGAGTCTTTTGCCATATTTTGGGGTGGTTTCGAACAAAAATTAACCCGTATTTGCGATTAAAACTTATAGACTTTTGCCGGATTTACATAGAAAATATCAGTAAAATATTTTTGTTAGCTTCAAAATCAAGATTACAAAATAATTACAGCGTCAAGTATTTACGGGTGAAGCTACCCTTATCTCATCCCCGCAATTTGCTAAGAAAAAAAAGCTTTGGAAACCCCAGTGTCGTAGAGACGTGCTTAAGTATACAACTGTCAGATCACCACGACACGACAACCGTGACTAAATCACGGTTTTTCACAAAAATACACCCCCAGCTCGAGATTTCGCAGCATCTCTACAACAAAGAGCAAAACTTTGCCGTTTGGAGGGATAATTACTAAGACATAGTCGATGCTAAAACTAAATATCTTTCGTTATTAAAAAGCAAAACTTAATGTACGTTTTATCTTAAATATGTATGATTTTTAAAGGAAGTTTTCAACGCAAATAAAGTGTCGAAAAATCTAGATGAACTAGTGTGTAATATTAAAAAAAGTGCCCCAGGTATAACAGCAATCAGTCGTGTATGTAAAACCAAAAGTTGGAAAGCGGAATAATAATTGTTTGACAGCGGTTGATTTAAATTGATTGATTTGTTCAGTGCGCTTTGTTCAATTTCACGTTACAAACAGACTGAACAAAACAACATATCCAAACGCATTTTTCATGTATTGGAAATTCGAATTTGTATTCTAAAATAGTGATGGACTGATCAAAATGCATGCAACCGACTCGATTAGGGTTTGCCTCAACAAAAAATCGACTAAAAAACTGTATCGATTGTTGGGAACTGGGACATAACAAGTGAGGTACTCCTAAACAGTTTAATAGCCGACATCGCTCCGTGATACCTCCCCTTCGTATTTTTCCGGCCACTTGTTCGGTGTTCCCCCTGTTCATCCCTCAGTGAACGCTCAACGTGGCTTTAGATACTTCTGTTTTGGACCTATTTTATGTTATAGTTGTATAGAAAACGAGTGAAGGGAAACGGGTTATCGTGGCATTCTTTAGGTGAGGGGCTTGTGGCCTGTCACTTCTTATGTGTTGTGATTAAAGATCACTAAAGTATGTACTTAGATACTTGGATAGACTGTGAAGTGTATTGCACTTCTAGATAAGTGGGGATTTAGATAGTTACGAGTATTTGCGTATTTTATAGTACGATTTATGCGAGATAGACGTTTGTGATTTCCTTTTTGCAACGGTGTTCCTGTTTCCTTATTTACAGTAATTTTCATCGACACATGTTTTGAGTAAATTTTACCCACGTCGGTAACAAAGGGAAATTAAAAATTACCCATTAAAAATGTACATTTTAGCACCAATTTCATTAATTGCGAGTTCCCGACCGCATCGGTATCAAATCGGTAAACATGAAACGTAGGCGCGATGTGAAATTAATCAGTTATTCCAATCAGCAAAAACCCATGAGAATTTTGTGCAGAGTTCCGTGAAAAAGAACTTTTGGAAAAGGAAACTAAAATTGATTACTTAAAAAAACTTAATCTTTTGGACTAGTTATTAAGAAACTGAAATATACTTTGATAGTATCGTTATCTTTTGAACTACTAATAGCAATGATTTGGCTTACAGACGTTCTGGAAAAGTGGTCATGAGTAAAAAACGCTTATGCTTTGAAATTGATGAAGAATGTTTACAGAAAACAGGTAGTTCATCTTAAATCTACTACAGAGATCAAAATGCGTTCTTATTTTTATTTATATGTTGATTTCAGTACGATTGATTAATCGAATAAAAAATCTAAACTTACGTCATCCTTGTAAAATACCATAATAATGTCCGACATGTAAAATATATTTACTAGAATTACGATGTAACCCGCCAAATAAATTATACCCTACTTCCAGCCATCACAATAATTTCAGCACATTACTTTGCTACATCTGTTTGTACCGGATGTGGCTCTGCGTGATGTTTTTAAAAATTTCACACTACCCGCGTTGGCGGAGGTGAGCAGGCAAGGAAATTATAATGGTGTATTGTCGCGACACTCTCGACGGATTTCCGCCTTTTCGTCCGTTAGGCTGCTGGGGCATGGTGGTGGGCGGAGCGGATGACACACCTGTTTTTTGGAAGAATTATTTATTATGCTATTAGAGGAGTTTTGGGTATATTTGAGAAGGAACTTAGAGTTTTCAGTGAAAGAATAGGAATATTTTCAATTGAGGAAACTAAATTTATTTAATAAATACGTTTCTGTTAACACTGTGTTAAATATCAGTACGTTCTATAGCAATTGTACATTATTAAAATAATAGTATATTCTATGAATATTGTACATTATTAGTGTAAATGCCAGCTCTGTCCGGTCACTCTTAATACAATTGAGTTGGCAGGCGGTGTCGAATTAGATTTTCTTTAATATGTATTTTTTTGAATGAAACTCAATACTTATTGTTGAAATTCATCTTATAATGCATTAGAGTTTACAAAGATCAGGTAACACGCACATAATCGATCCAAGCATTTACACATACAGTAACATTGGAATACGTTTACCAAAGTGACAGTAACCAATTCATCACTAACACTGACCAAAAAGAACGTTCCACTACTTAGCATTATCAACATTTTAGTCGATTATACTAAATCGATTTCACCAGTATTGACAGCTCATCGCCTAATCGTACCTTTTGTACTTCAGTCGAGTTTTACGACCTGTTCGCGATAAGAGTAACCGATTTACTCTGTTTTTGTTTTATTTCTTTATTGGTAGAGAATAAAACTATGGAAAAACCATTTCCTGTAATAGCCATAATACACTACTGTATTGGATTTCGGTCTGTCTTACACTTCTATTCAACGTCTATGTTATTCAAGCCAACTTAATTACAGTTGCTTGTTGTAACTGTAGGCCAGTGTAAACACCTTAGATTTCACCTGCTTGCTTTAGTTATTTGAACGGAGAATTTCATGCCTGAAAGTTACCAAAAAAATCTAGTAAAATGCTGTTGTTGTTCAGTTAAAGCGGCCTATAAACATAAACTACTTAGTACAGGAAGCCAAGAAGCTCATCATCATAGTCCTATCCCACCCGCTGCTAAATATAGGCCCGTTTTCTATATAATTAAGCATCCATCTTACTAAAATCGCTTCACTCAGCGCGACACCATGTCCCGTATCTTACGCAGTAATGGCGCTGCGGTCGCCAGCCGTGTCACTTTGAGCGCCCGCCTCGTTATATCCATCTAATTTTTGTACAGGTATCTCTGCCATTTGCCCCTAATGTTTCTGCTACTTAGTTCTCTAGAGACACGGGGATCGACGCAATATTTCAAACGATTTAGTAATATATTTTTATAATTCGTCGCGTTTTGATTTATGGATCGCTTCTTACATTACCTATTACCTATCTTTGTACTACTTTTTTTTACTACTTACTAACTAGCCTTTGTTATATAGCCTGGTGTACACACGTAACGTTTGTTTAAAATGTTTAGAATACGTATAAAAATCGCCTTGGAGATATCTAATTCAAAACACTGCAAATATCTAACACTCGAAAAAATCTGCAGAATTTTCTACAATAACCATTTAAAACCGGCTCGAATCACCCCACCTCGAATAAAAGCACTTCTTCCCCGCAACATGTATTCGATAAATCATCGACTAACTACTGCCTACTGCACCCCGCATCTCCCATCACTATATCTATACTATAGTGTAACGGCGCCATCTAGCGGCGCTCCCTGCTCATTACCCGCGCCACTTTCCCTCCACCGCGCTGATTGATTGATTCATTCGCGCGGCCCGTAACGATAAGTGCTCAGTTTAGCTTGTTATCAAGTCTGCGCTCCTAGTAATTTCGCTTCGATTGTATGACGCTGCCGGCTTTGTTTACCGGGTTTAGTCGATTATCAGCTAATTACGAAACGGGAAGGTATTCGACTAAAAATACAAATTAATACTTAATTAACTTATTTTAGAATTTATTATGTCCGTTTTTCCTAGAATCAGAGTTACCGAGTACTTAATTCATACCCGAAATTCGCTGAACGACTTATAAAAGTTATGAATTACACGCACATTTAACGGCCAAACAATTCCATATCTCCGAAAACACTTTCCAAAAATTCAACTCCATGCAAAATACCAAACAAACAACCGAAAAATCTGTTGAAAACATCTTTACGGGCATTATTTATGGGAAACGTTGACGTGGCCGGTTTACGATGGTGAATTGTTACCGGTTCATGGCAGATACGGCCGGTATCTCATGGCGTTAAAGTATGCCATTATCGGACCCGCGGCATTGTGGGGAACGACCATGATAAAGGTGTTTTCGACGCACCTACTGTAAAATTGTTTTGAAAATTATAATGTACCTGTGGAGTTTTGTTTGAGAGGTCGTTTTAGTTGTATTTTTAGCTGGAAAGATTTTTAAACTGCGTGAGGATGGTCGTTTTAAGAGCGGAGAGGTCATCCTGTACATAATAACTGTTTGTAAAAATACTTAAGTACATATTAAGCTAAACACAAATAAAGTGACGTATAGGCTTGTAGGGTAAGGAAAATTTTATGTATAACTTTGATTCTCTTCTAGAATTATATTTCGGTAAACCATATAAGACCAGTTTCAAATCTGGCTGAATTCATGACACTATAAACGTAAACCCTAGGAGTTAGGGGAGATAAAAGCATGCAGTTCGTGTAATTAAAGTACTCGCATTTTCTAACCCTAAAATTCACCGAAAAATCTCTGCACTAACAATCTCAGTCTCAGACTAGCTTTCAGTGCATAATAGACGCTTGTATTTCAGAGGAACAGATTTCAGCAACATCGCATGATATCCTTACCCCTCTTATAAGGTAATCACGGAAGATATGTGTGCTTAGGGAGTAACCGGACTCCGAGCGAGTCGGGCCGAGGGGGCGGGCCAGCCCGCGGCATGCGGCATGTCGAGCCAAGCCCGCGCCTTATAATTAGAGGCGCGTTGATAATTACGTTGGAAGCGAATAATTAATCTGTGTGGGCGAGATTGTAGGCGTTGTCTGTCGTACTACGGGTTACGTTTATTAATTATACACTGTTTGTCTCATACTTTATTGATAAAACTATCAGATACGTTCAATACTCGACTCGAAAAGCATAAGCCGATTGGCAATTTAAAATTTGAACGCCATTTTTTATTTAATAATCGACTAAAGAGATTATTCAGTGAAGACAATTGAAATCCGATTCGTCGTGTAACGGATTTTAGTCGATTCCGAAATTCGATAGTGTAGGATCGAGCCGCGTTCTAATTACGCGTCATCAGCGTCGCCGCGCCTGCATGCGCCGACGGAGCACGGCCCGTACTCTTTGACACGCGACTTTGTTGCCGCTAACGTTCCTGTTCCTATTGAAATAAAGTCGAATTTAGCGTGTTTCAACTGCAGTGCTAAGTTTGCTGAATCGTAATTACCGACCGCTAGTGCAATGCCGCTAGCTTGTAATTTATGATAGCCTGGTACCGCCGCGCCGGTAAATGTCGTCACCGCTCTGAGTGGTCAGGACTTTTTTTACAGGAAAAGCATTTTTAGGGTTCCACTTATTGAACATGGAAACCTTATAAAGATTACTTTGAATTTTCCCAGCTGTTCGGCGTTGCACAATATTTGTTACGAACATTTTGTACGCAATACTTTCATGGAGTTCCTGATTTCACCACGAACTTTTCGATATTGCGTGGTTACGTTTCCTGCAAAAGTTTTATTCTTGCTTTTAGGAACACAAATTTACAGATACCACAGTTATCTCTGCATATTTATAAAATGAAAAATGGGACCAGTTCAACTAAAATGAAGCAGTTGTGTTCAGGTTTCAAGTGAAAATACACGCAATTTCGTAGTTCGAAAACAGATTTGAAACTAAAACCGAGTATGACGCGTGGTTCCTAATATCCCTTATGAAGTTAGCTTCTTACTAGATTAACCATGTCATTAATATTTGCTGATAATGTCGCCTCCCCCGTATATGTACCGTAGTAGATTATATCTGCTAACTGACTCAAGAAGGGGGGACAGCGGGACAGCGCCGACAAACAGCCTTCCAACATAAATATTCGAGCAAGAAGCGACACCGCGTAAGGCGAGACATTCTCAACAAGTTGCAATAAATATAGCAAGGACTTAAATAAAACGCGGGACGAAAAATAAAATAAAATATGGCGGGTGTTCCGGTTGGCGCGAGCGTCGACGTTCGAGACGCATTGTTCTTGTGGCGCCGGTGTCGGTCGGCCGTCGTGAGCCACTGGATGCGGCGCACCTCCCTTTGTTTATGTGCTCCGTGTGCCTCCAAACATGTGAAAATGAATTTTGTATTGCACAACACGTACTCGGAAATTGAGCTTGTTCGAGTTAAGTTTTGTATTTTCAAGTTTTGGTAGCTCTCTCTATCGTCTCTACCTTTATACACTGCTGTATCTAAGTGGTTTTTTTGTTTGAAGATTCTCGAGAGCTTTTTCGGCCTTAATAGCAGCTGTTCCGTTGACGAACGAGGTAATGATTGATCGATAGGGTTAGATACAAGAACAAAGCAGAAATCATTTCTCTCTCGGTAGAAACAATCATAACCATACTATATTCCTTCTAGCACCACTAAACCCACGACATATGCCGGCGGGCAATCGCGAGAAAGCGCGGGCAACGGGCTGACGAGAACAGCGAGAAGGGGCGAGATGGCGGGATCGCGCGGGCGGTAACAAGTGCGTCATTAGCGTCGAGTGATGCTTGTAACGCGACGCCTGCCGGGCGCGCCGCCGCCGATGAAATTTATCGGAGTTATATAACTCCTGTATACTTATGTGCTTCTGGTCTCTCACCCAGACTGATCCCGACGTAATTATCAATTAATGTGTAAACCCGTCTGATTTGATTAAAATTGACATTATCTATCATTAGTAATTTCTACTGAATATCTCATTTGGCAAAGAGTTCGAGGGAAATAGGATTAAATTAAAATAAAAAGTCACTTGACTGGAATAAGTAGTATTTTATCAAAAGAGTATAATAATATAAATGAAAGCGTTAAGTTCCGTCCTCAACACCTCTTAATTAGTTGAACTTTTCCACCAAACAATTTTCCCAGCAAGCTAGTCGTGTATAGGGCAGAACTACACGCGCCACGTCCCATATGTTCAAAAATTCACAATATCAGTTGATTTCCCAGTCCTCCACACATCGCCCCATAGCTACACGCAACATTTTTACAAAACACACACCCAATTATCAAAACTGCTGGCTTACTACCGACACTCGAATACGAAAAATTTAACTTTAGACCAGAATAGCTTGTGATCAGAAGCTGATTTTAAGTAAAATTAATCGTAATGAAACAATATTAATTAGTATTATTTAAAAATTGCGATTAATTAATTATGCGTTAGTTCGAACGATTATACGCCCATAGCCAGTTGCGCTCACCGGTCGGTACACGATCTATTGGTTAAGCAAACCGTGGCGCGGTCATTCCATTGATGGGTGACCGCATAGTGATATTTCGAACCCGAGACCACTCGCACGGCAGTCGCGTACACTAGCAACCGCGCCACAGACGGCCTTAATACAGCCTGTAATATGTATACCATAGAGTATAGACACCCTTTTGTCGGTAGCCGCCTATCTGTATAATGCCTATACAGGTAGGTAGGCTTGTTTGCCCTAAGGCTTATACTGTCTGCACTCTAAATATGCTGGCTTTTTAGCATAATTATGTTTTAATTTTCAAAGAAATGGTTTTGGTTGCAACTGCCAGCATGTAGACTTTGTAGAGTTATTTAACAAAAATGGGCGTAAGAATTCTGTATTTTGGCAAATTTTACATGGTAATGTAATTTGATTTCAAACTAAGCAGAGCTTGTACTATGGTCATCAAATATAACATGCTTACATGCTTTTAAATACATATTTATATAGATAAATCAACAACCGGTTTCAGAACGGATACTCGAGCTCTTCACACAAATTTTTGACAATTTGTATGTTTGTATGTTTATAAAAGTCCCCGCGACACAAGAGCAATACTTACAGCGGGAGTTGTCTTTTAAAAAGAAAAACGATAAAATATACAAAATAGGTACATTAAGATTAACTTTTAAATCTAAAACCACATCGTGATTTTCACAAATAACATCAAACCAATCCAGGTATGCACTCATTCACGGTGTAACTGTAAGGCTAAACACCCAATACACTGTACTAGAAGCAATAGTGAACGATCAACATACATACATACATTACATACATACATCTATGTATATAGTCTGTGCGCTTCGGTGTCCCGCTCGGCCAGTGTGGGCCGCGTGTACAGGGTTGCCAGATGGATTTCCGGGATTGTCCCGGAATTTTGCGTGTCGTCCCGTGTATAGTAATTTTACTTTGCTGTCCCGGAATGAAAAAATACTTGTTTTTTGCAAAGTTACGATACTACGTGTGCAAAAGTCCAAATAATTTTTTTTTTAGTTACGTACTTCCCGGACCGAAGACCAAAACTCTGATTCCGTTCGTGGTCCCAGAAATGTCCAGGAAATTATGGCCACGGCGAGTGCAACCTGCGCCGAAACGTTAGACATTTTAAGATAAAATGCGTGTTCGCGTTAATTCCCGTACTCTATACATTAAACATGCAACGCGAGAGTTTAAAGTGTCCGGGAAATGATCAGCTTGGATCTGGCAACCCTAGAGCCGCGTATAGGTAGGTAGCCGTCACCGGTTAGCTACCTACACGGGCGTCCCGCGGTAGGTAGCGGCCGCCCGTAGGTATGTAGCGGTCGCGCGGTCACCTGGGTGTGCGCCAGTTTGCGAGTTGTCGCGCGCTCGTAAATCGCCCTCGGGCGGCGAGGCACGCGATAGTGATGTGCTAAGCACGATTATCGATATCGAGTTAGAGGTTTAGATGTTTTGTATTAAAAATGTTAAGTTTTTGTTTACGTTTTTGATTATTTTGATATTTTTAGGTACAATGGATTCTTGTTGTTCTTGTTTTACGTTAAAATATTTTTATGTTTAATGGATTCTTGTTGCTTTTGTTATTACAGGGCTGAATAGACTAACTGTAAATATTTTCTACGCTTATTGTGAGGATCAAGCTGTATTCGAAATATTATATAGTCATTCGGTTTTTGAATTAATACGTCCTGTTGTCTAAATGATAGAAACAGCAAATAATGATAATAAAAACAAAACACTACTTTGACATTTATTTTTCTTCTTTTTAGTTTTCTAACTAACAACAAAATCGACGACACGATTACTCACCTCGCTACTAACACATTGATTTATCACACGAACCGCAGCGCAAAGAGTAAACTAAACTCTATAAACATTGCCCGCTATTTACCCAATGCCAATACATCAGCATATTCACACTCCTGCATTATCATGCTCGCCTGGTACTCACCGGGCGGCTTTCAAGGGGATTTCCACTGTCACAATCAACAAAGCTCCGAGACATTTGTCCAGCTATTGTGGACACGCCGCCGCTCGAAACGGCCATATTTGATATTCGGAGAGTAATTTGTAGGTAAATTTAATATCACGAATATGTTTTATAGGGCTGTGGTGTTATTTAGATGTTAATTGCTTTCCTTTTGAATGGTTTCAATAATAAACCGCTTTTTTTTGCTGGGTGAAAGAAAATTATGAGGTTTGCTAGAAAAGTTAACTATTATTATGAATCTAATATATGTAGTTAAATTTACAGAGATTTTATTTTGTTATGCTTGTATGAGACAATTTTTGTATCTGGTTTTAATCTAAGATAGAACCGATTAATTAATATACCGACTACTTTTGTATTAGTCTGTATAGAACACGCAAGTTGCCTATGTTACTAAACCCAGAAAAAAATGTTCTATTTTTATATTAAGTGTTGCTCATGAACATTTTTAATTAGCGTTAGTAGTAATATCTCACACAAAAGCTTAAGTACATGGAAAAGGAAATATAACTTGACTATTCGCCATTTCGGCTTAGTAAAGAATTAGGGGCGACTTTATGTCCCCTACTAAACCGCTTAATGTATTCCTCATAAAAACTACTATTAGATTAAATAGGGTAAACATATGAGTTTCTAACAGTCGCTTTTAAGACTGTCTATCAGTTTAGCCTTTCTTCCAACTATGTTGGAGACGGCTTCCAGTCTCACTGGATGACTAGAAATCAGTATTTTACATGGAGCGACTGCCTATAGGACCTCCACAACCCAGTTACCTGGGTTATAACACGATACCCTTCGGTAAGACTGGCTGTCAGACTTTCAAGCTTCTGACAACTGTTAATGACTGTCAAAGATCTTTGGAAATGACAGCCGGGACCTACAATTTAACGTGCCTTCCGAAAACACTGAGGAGCACGGAGGAAATTATGGCCACCCATCCACAGACCAACCTCGGCAAGCATAGCTTAACTTCAGAGATCCACACGGTTGTTGTTAACTAAGTATCGAGCTCCACATGCGAAGGTATTGCAGCTTCAAAGTTAGTAGGTGGTAGTACCAAGTGATCTGTTAACTGCCAAGTCTGATTTTTTATTCAACATTTTTAAGGTAAGTAGTGGAGGGAGTACTGAGGAGTGAGGAGTGAGTAATTCACTCACATCACATTCTACTATAAATTACACGTAGAGCATAAGCCTTTGATTATTTTTCGTTGTCGAATTCTGCTATTTACACGATCTGCTATAACGACGACACACGTATTATTAAACAACATTTTTGATTTGGTGTTTGGTTTAGAGTTCCAAAAGATTTTTTTCTGAACACTAGAATATTAACAAATAACTTAATATTACATTAAAATCCTTTATCATCCTTAAAGTGGGTAAAGGCTTCTCCCAAGCTTAACACTGTAAACGATACAATCGAAATATAATAAACTTTGGCGTAATTAGTGTTATAATACATAGGTATTATAACACTAATTACGCCAAAACATGAGGCTCACATTCATAAAACTTGCGAATATTCAATATCAGCGGAGTCTCAGTAATGCGGCTGTAACTCCGTAACTCCGCAACTCCGCAACTCCGAACTGTAGTGCGAGCATAGTTGATGTAATATTAAATATCGCGGGTAGGAGTTGTTGGCGCGGCGGCTCGGGAGCGCGGTGGCGTGGCGGCTCGGTGCACGGTGGCGTGGTGGCTCGGTGGCTCGGTGGCTCGGTGGCTCGCTCACTCGACTCCCTTCACAGTCTCGACACGTATCGCACAGACGTATCCGTGTTTACTTCAGGGCTGTGCTGAGTAATTATTGTCACTTTGTTGCTTCGCGTAATGATGTTGGAAATTGAAATGTTTGTTTTATTTTTGAAATATGTTTTAGGATGTTGAGTGGTTTGTGTGTCATTTATGAATTGTCAAATACCAAGCATCAAAGAAAAGCTACGAAGTATCAATGACTCAATCATCTGGACCTCCAGTGACACTGAAAACATAAGCTCTGTCATAATTTAACTGTTAAAAATTAAAATAAATCAAAAATGACCTGATGGGAGGAGAATACACTGTGATACTAATTAATAAAATAAGCTTACATAACAATCTAATATAGTTAACATAACCGCACACAACATTTACTTATAACATAGTCTCGATAACATCCCATACTACATCATCTCTTCAAACCAGCGAAAGCAGATATCTATCACTACGCTCACATCATCATCATAATCTACGGTATCCAAGCCTAATATTTTACCAATATTGCCTTGACTCTCATATCACCCCGACCTTGTACACACACAAACACAAACACACACACACAAGCACACACACAAACACACAAGTTGATGTGTAACACAAGTTTGTTCCGCACGTACTATGACACGAAGATAAGTACAGTCGGATACCGTGTTTACTGCCACAGGGCTGTCACACAGGTAATTATTTAGATAAGCAAGATTAAAGCTTTGAACCTAGGTTTTTGGATATGTTAAATAATGCTAGAAGGTTACGCAATGTCAACCTGTGAAATGAAAACAAGGTTTTGGAAATTGTATTTTAGAAAATTTAGATTAATAGAAATTTTCTGTTACAAAACTGTTAAAAGTAATATGTTTCCCTGCGTCTGATGAGTCTTTTTTTAAGTAAAACTACGCTTAAAGTATGTTAAGTTCAAATTAAAGTATCTTGGGATACATTTTTTTTTTAAATTCGGTTGCAAATTTTGATAAAGAACTTCTTGCACTGCGTCTGAAAAGTATTTTTTTATTAACACTGCATTTAGAAGTATTCTTAAGTGAAATTAAGACCATTTTCGGTTAGGACAGTGTAATTTAGTCTACAATATATTCAAAACTATTAATTTCCTAAACATTTATAATGTAGCGACGTCAAGCCAAAGTAAATTATTACAATTATTATAGATCTTATGTTATGCTAAGCTTTCATTCATCATAGTTTTTTAAATGTAGTATGAATAATTTAGCACTAACACGCAACAGGCTTAGGCTGTTGACTTTGTAAACTAAGTATTATAATATATATTATTTATAAATACAATAAACTAACGAATGTTCTCTCTACACGATCTGATTACCATTGAACATCACGCAAGGAATAAAACTATAGCATTAACGGTTCTTAAGAACTATAATAACTTTATTAGAGGCTATAAAAACTGCTCATTAACGCTTATAAAAGTAAACGAAGGCAAATAAAAGCATTGTGGGATTATTTATCAGGTAGAAATGCTTAAATAGTTTTATGCACCTTCATATAATATATAATCAAGTCTTCCCATAGGAGTAGACCCACAGAATGCCACTTGGAACGATCCTTACAAACTTTCCTAGCTTCATTTACATCCATACATGTTGTGATACAAGACCGCCGGTTACGAGTACAACGCCCCTGACTTATTTGCAAAAGAGCTATATTATTTCTAGTTAGCTTAAGTTAATAATAATAAATTTATCACATTACTATCCCACTGCTGGGTAAGGGTCTCCTCCCGTAGGGATTACGCCTTAAGTCCACCACGCTGGCCAAGTGCGTAAATTTAAAATTAATATTATTTGCAACGAATTCCCACATCCATGGAACCATACCAAAAAACTTAACTATCAGTTATACTAGGTCGGAGAAAAAGTGTTTTCGCATTATAGTATGTATGAACTTGTAATAAAATCTCTTTGCTTCAAGAATCACAAATGAGTACACGGTTCATTAGGTTTCTTTCAGTGAGCTCGTGAGGTACCCAAATATCGAGCTTTTTTGTGTAGAGAAAAGATTTTATTACAAGTTTATACATACTTTAACGCGAAAAGACTTTTTCCCCGACCTTATAATTTATTACTACATCAAGGCATGAAGGCAATCAAAAAAGAATAATAAAATTGTAAAAGGTGTGTTGGCAGCCCTGCGCTAAGTACATAGTGTCTACGGCTGTAGCTACGTGTAGGTGTACTGTGTAGTGCCGCCGACAGAATCACCTGGTCTCGCAATTTTACGACCAGCCCGCCGCTTCCACCGCCTTTCACGAGCTAAGAGATGTGGCTAAATTGTATCGATAAAGTAGATTTTAATTTTAGGTTATTTATTTTTTTGTTAGCGTTTGAGTTAGAACTAGTTGGAGCTATTAATATTCCTAAAAAACACGCTAAACATTGACAATGACATTGAGTTGCCTTAATATTAAACGTTGTTTAATTTTGTATTGCAGCTGCGGTTCTCAATGTTAATTAGTAGAAAGCTCCGCTTTATATTTCTAGACATTGTGTAAAAATTACATTCGAATTTATTGTAAATTTTCTAAATAAAATACGTAATAAAAACAAGTCACCAAATACGCTGCAAAATGTTTCGCATTAGAATTTATTCACAGACACACAGATATGACCTCTACTGTCCTGTACTCTCTCAATACCTGTTAAAACAACAAGTGGTCCTAAAAATATACACAAATCTATCGATAACTTTCCTCCTAACACGTTTACATCACTACACCTCAAGTGTGCTCGGGCCGTCGCGTCGCGCGTCGTCCCGGGCGCGCCGACGATGGAATTAAATCGCACGCACGACACTTCCGCCCCCTCCCCCCCCCCGCCGTCGTACTCCCCCACCCCTAGCGCTGTTGCTCCCGTCGCGGTTAGGGCTGCCACTTCACGCTCACAATTTAACTTAAGAATTTCAACGAGTTGATAGACTTCTAGGATTAGTTGTTTCAATTAAGAGACTGCTTCTTGTCTGTGTTCTTTTAATCATAGACCTTTATACATCAAAGTTTTAAACGTTGACAGCCTCAATAATTGGATATAACTTGTGTGAATTAAACGTGTTTTGGTTTTGTTTAGCCGATTTAACCTTCAATAACATCAAAGGACTGAGACAACATAAATGCACTGTAGTTTCTAATAACAAAAACAAGAATCATCAAAATTAAATGTCATATACAAAGGTCACATTACCAAGTGTGCATAAAATTTAGGATGTATAAATTTAGGTAGGTTGAATGTGTCACGCAGCCCTAAACCACATCGGCAGGGGCACGCCTCGCGGGGACACCGAGGTGACTGATGCTCGAGGCACATGTGCTACACGGGCACGTCACTTAGCTTACGTCATCTTATTACCTACTACGTGCGCGCTTAGTTTTTCCAAATTCAAATGACTCCTTTAATTCTCTGTTAGCCTGGTACTCTGACTTAGAAATAGCGTTTGTGTTTTGCACATAAAGCATAATTTTGTTAGAATCGTGTTTGTAAACGTCGATGCGACCGGACGGACCGGTTTGTTGAATAAAACTTTGTTTTTGATTCGAAGGATTATCTCTGAAACTTGAAAACCGACTATCAACATTATTTGAGTAGTAGACACCTATTTTATTAGAGATTGTTTATTGTTTATTTGCTACTGTTTATCCCGGGAAGTGATCGAAAGGATATAGTTCAATGTCGTCGAAGTCAAAAGCTGTCAAGTACCTGGTTTACAAAAGGGTGATTAATTATGCCCACCAAATAAAGTAACTGGTCGTGCGTGCAGCATTCGATTCCAAAAACAATTCGAACCAGTTATTTTCAAAAACGCGCTCTTCGAGTACTTGCTCTCCTAGTACATTTTTGAAAATTTTTGAGGTCTCGTATTGAGGCGCAAAAAATAAAAATACGCAAATTCGATTTGGCGCGGGTAAAGTTACCGCAGAATTTTCAATATAGCGAAGAATGCGCCTATGTATGTGTATTTTTCATGCTACATTTTTATAGTGAGGATGTAGAAAGTTGTTTTGCAACAATGAAAAATAGGAGCAGCTAAATTCCCGTTATTAAATTTATAGAAAAAGCTATATAAGATCATAATTTCGATTGTCAAATTTCAGATTTCTTGTTGGTATCTAAACAGCTTTTAACTAATCATCGTAAAGGTTATATTTTGAACCCGACTCTTTTTAGTTCATAACAAAACATTTGATAAGATTAGTCCCTTGCCTCATCAGTCAAATATAAATTTTCAAACAAACTCTAAAACATTATACAAAAATTAGTTCAAAGATAACGACTCATTTTTAAAGCAGTGGTTCAAGTTCAAAATGCTTGATAGTACTTATATCGAAGTAAATACGCTTATCTGTTATTTTTGTCAAAAATAATTAACAGTAACAATATCTAAGCGAAAACATAAATAACCAATTTATTTTGATAATAACTTCTCTGGTCTCTGCCTGCCCCTATAGGAAGAAGGCGTGATTTTATGTACCTATGTATAATGTATGCGTAGGAACTTGGGAAGAGTTTTCTCTAGCTAAAAAACATACTTCTCTACTAGCTGACCCGCGTAACTTTGCTTGCGTCACATAAGAGAGAATGGGTCAAAATTTTCCCCGTTTTTGTAACATTTTTTATTGCTACTCTGCTCCTATTGGTCGTAGCGTAATGTTATATAGCCTAAAGCCTTTCTAGATAAATGGTCTATCTAACACTGATATAATGTTTCAAATCGGACCTGTAGTTCCTGAGATTAGCGCGTTCAAACAAACAAACAAACTCTTCAGCTTTATAATATTAGCTTTATAGATTTATTTCGAAAGCTACAATTTCGCATGATATTTTAGAAATGACCGCAAACTAAAGAACGGTTCTAAGCTTACTCCAAACTTCTCAATAAATCCTTCAAATTGTACATTTTTATCCATGCATGAACTATTAGCGTGTAGCGATTTCCATTCGGTAAAGTTCGGCTCACTTCGGCTCAGTTCGTGAAGCCTGTCTGTCCGGGGGCGGGTCGCGACAGCCAAGTGACTGATGCCTCGGGGCTCATGTGCCGTGCCATGTCGCCACAGTTCATGTCACACCTATACTATTTGTGTGATTATAGATAGACCGAAACATTTTGACAGTTGGATCTGAACATTTCGAGGCTGAATTTTAGCTTTTGGTTCTATAATGTTGCTGTTGAGTTTCTCTTAAGCTCAGACCATATTCTAATGTGTCTAATTTCTAATGTCTTTGCTCTCATATACATTATATTATGCCTTTTATCATAGAGATAGGCAGAGAACAAGTACTTGGTGCCTCCTTCACATCCAAACATACAAAATCCTTTGCTCTTATATTTGGGCACAAATATAATTATCACTTCTTATATGTTTATGCAGTTATATTTAAATTAGACAGACATAATTAGCAATCATTAGTATAAAAATAGCATAATTAAAATCTAGTTTGTAGACGTCATAATCACATTTTATATAGCTTTGCAAAAAATCATTACTTTGACTTTGATATACTAGGAATTAAGGAACCGCAAGAAGGTCTTATGAAGCTTAGAAAGAACAATATAACGCGCTTAGACGTTTCGCCGCCATTTTCGCCGGGAACCGTAATAGACGTAGCCGGATTGACTAATTCTATTATCGACGAAAGGCACGCGCTACGTGACTTATCGATAAATCGATACACATTGATAATTCAGTGGGTGCAACACTAGCGCTAATTAGTGATGGAACTTATATTGTTCAGTTCTAGAAAACGTGATTTTTCATTGCGTAGACTGGAATTTTATTAATTCGTCTACATTGCAGCGACTATACGGAAAACTGCAAATATTTTATAGCTACGTAATAGTTTAGAGGGGAAAATACCGGCGGCTAATGAAAAAGCAAAACGTAAAGCCTACTGGATATTCAATATGATGTTATTCCTAACATTTCATGTCAGCCTGGTACTTTTGTATGCAGTAGATCGGATAGTATTTCATTTACATAGGTTCTCTTGATTAAAACGCGCGTCCATACATTACATGAGTGAGGTAGGTAGTTAGTAAAATTATAATTAACTATCATTATTACTTAAAAACGAAATACATTTGTAGTTTTTTAGTTTGTACATTATATGCTATTACCAAATTGTTAAGTTATTTTCAAGGGAAAGAAGATAACTATTGGAGTGTCCGGAACTCGATAAGTTAGTTATTGTTACATTTCAAACTACGATAAATATTTTGTCTAACTTTAAATATTAAAGAATAAAAAAGGAAGATGCAAGTTAAAGCTAATCTTCGCTACCGAAACCAGCAATCGCAATAAGTTGTCGAAAGTGTTCGCGGAAATTTCACGTTCCATCTGGCAAATTCAGTACCAGGAAAACAGAAAGTATCAGCTGTTTATCAAGTGTAACTCGTAAAAATCGAGGGGAAGGGTTACTGACAATCGTAGTAGGTGATATAACGCACACAATCTGTCTATTCACACCCTTACTGGGAGCAACTTGATCAGCTATGGATGGATTATGTTGGATGAACATAATAATATAGGTCAGTTACCATATTGAAACAGTTTGAGCCCTGCTAGAACGGTGGTTAGATAGAACAAGAATTAATGTTCATGTGCTTATAATTTTGATGGAATCGGGACAGGAAAACTGATTAAAATGTCGTTTTGTTACCAGACCATGACTCGAATATCGTTCGGCTGCGTACTACTTCGGTAATCGGTTGATTGCTAGTACACTTGATAAGGTTGCAAGCTTAATTCATAAAAGCGTATGTACTGTCAACACATCGATCTGCAAAAATACTTTAGTTTTCAGTTGTGCTGTAAATATAAAGCGTAAAAACCAGTGGAGTGTGTATATCTGACGTTTTGCCGCACTGTTAAGCGCCCGAGTATCGACACGGGCGACTATTGTCATTCCCGCGCTACGCTCGCCGGCCCGCTTGTTTACGCCCCGAGGCTCCCCCGACCTCCTCCCCGGGTGTGCTCCCCTGGTAGTTTTTATGTTCTTTTATTACGTCACGTTCTCGTTTGCTCCCGTTTACCAGTTTCTTGTCTTTGTTAATTGTGGCTGTCTTCTAGTTTAGTGTTTTCCCTGTGGGAGTTGGGCAGTATATTTTCATTTTTACTTATATAAAAATAGTTCTGTAATATTAAGTACAAACATTGACTATCCCTTCAATCACTGTTGTAGTAAATGAGACGGAATAGTTTATATTGGTTCCGCAAACCATCATTGAGATAGAGGAATTTCAATGTTTCCATCATACCCCGTAGAAATCCAGTACCTACTTATTCTGTTATTTATGGTATACCCAATATACCTATGTTTATTTACCTGTTATACGTTTATCAATGCGACTAGAAGCGCTTTTACATTCTAATCCATACTAATATTATAAATGCGAAAGTAACTCTGTCTGTCTGTCTGTCTGTCTGTCTGTCTGTCTGTCTGTCTGTCTGTCTGCTACTCAATCACGCCTAAACTACTGAACCAATTTGCATGAAATTTGGTATGGAGATATTTTGATACCCGAGAAAGGACATAGGCTACTTTTTACCCCGGGAAAATGACGCCGGTCCCGGGAAAATTCAGGTGGCGAACGAAGTCGCGAATAATCAATATTATAATGACACTGAATTAACAAAATTCCGTTGTCATGGCAACTGTTTTAATGGCGGATATACCTTAGCGCGACTTCGTTATATTAAGAGATATAAATAATTTTGAGAATAGTTTTCGTGAAAAAAAAGCATATTTTATATCATCACGCTACGACCAGTAGGAGCAGAGTACCAGTGAAAAATGTTTCAAAAACGGGGAAAATTTTGACCCATTCTCTCTTATGTGACGCAAGCGAAGTTGCGCGGGTCAGCTAGTATCTAATAACGTATTTTCGGTGTAACATTTAATTTTAAATCATAATCATTCGTTCAATGATTACAAATAGCACTCATGATCTCGCTCCTCGTGTTTCAAACGAATTCGAACATATTGGTTAACCAAACTCATATTTAAACGCTGTCGGTTTACTAAATAAATAATAATTTAATTAGAATTTATACACGTCGGTATTTAAATGTCATGTCGCTAATGCAAATATATTCAGCTACTGTTTTTAAACAACTGTTTTCTTGGTTACAAATAAATAACAGTTTTCATGTCGGTGTACCTATGTCATTCGAATAATAAAAAAACATTGATAAGTAAGTATAACATAGGTACCTACATACATACCTACATCAAAATTACGCCTTGTTCCCATAGAAGTAGGTAGAGACGAAAGAACGCCACTTGGTACGATCCTTACAAACTTCCTTTGCTACATTCACATCCATACATCTTGTCATACAGCACCTAAGTCTCGGTATTTATATTTTTTTAGCTTATTTTGGGTCAAAGCCGGCGATATAATTTTTTGGTAGGTATTATGAAACTAAAATGGAACTATGAAAATATCACATAGTACGCGATATTACAGCAATTTAAACCAGCTCCCTGTATTCGTCAAAAACTGAACTGACTGTTATGTGCGTGCATATGTATGTGTACGTATGTGTGACGTAGGTGTGTAGTTTTGCCGAAATATATGATTGAATCGCACAAAGCTCTCGAACCTTTGCACTGCCGGAAATTATGTCCGACCGTCATTAATAATATTGATCTCCGTTATAATGAACTGACAGCTGTTATTCTACCTTTAAAATACTCAAATAACACGCACCTATTTGTTTATAATTTCATACACATAGTGGATCGGTTTGGGGGATCAGACCGGAATAACTCATATTTCGAATATTGAATTTCAAAAAGTTTTATTCCTCGTGTTTATAGTTGATAACGCTGTGGTAGCCCCACTATTACTACTAAACTCCCATAAAAATGCTAAGCACAAAAACCAGAATTACCAAGACACCATAAAAGCACGAGCGTAACCGCAATATATCCCACAATGTCGGTTATATTTTTACGGCTGTGGACTGTTGCCTCCGGCATGCGGTTGCCTTGATGCGGGACCCGGGAGCCGGGCGCACATCCTGTACGCAAACACCTCTTGCCTTTCTCTGAGCGCCTGGTAACGTGGTATATTATTATTAGGGGAGAGGTAAGAATTTATAAATGAAACTAGAGTAACCACCTGCTTTGTATGAACGCCTGGTTATTTCGTAGGTGTTTATTAGGGTGGACCAGAATGTTTAATTAATTAGTTTCACCTGACTTATTCCTACTTATAATCTGTATTTATGGTCTTACTTGAAATGTGCGTAGATCTGTAGTGTACTTTTTACAAAATTTCTTTGATGAAATACTGACAAAGCTATGATTACACCAGACACTTTTCTCCCTGTTATCCCATTTCAATTTATTTTCTTGTCTGGAGCATAAAAACCCAACGATTTATAATTTAAACGTACCTAGATTTCAAGTTTTTGAACTCGAGTCCGGGTGTACTCAACCCTCCACCGCTAATCCGGGTCACAGTGACACTTGACAGGTAAAAATCGTCTCTCAACAATAGAAGGGACCCGATTCTTTATGAGGGTTACTTATGAGTGCTTTCTGGGTGATTTCGGTGCACGCCGAGATTTAGAAACGTGACTTTATTTTGAATTTTTTATAAATAGAGCCCAACATTTCCTGGGAAGAGGGCATTTTCGTGGCTAAGATTTTTTTAAGTCGTCGTTAAGCGACGTCTTATAAATAAATATACATGACCTCTTGATGTTTACAAATAAAGCGAAATACATGGAATTTTTCTATTGCACAGTTATATGTATTTTGCAGTGCAAGATCGTTTCATCCGGTACATTTATGACCGAAAACGGCGAGCGAGAAATTTTAATATTTCAAATCGGACGTTGTGTGTGTACGTGTTGCAATGGTGCACGGTGACGGGTGAAATCTGCGATGAATACGTTACACAGTATGTCTCGACATACCCCGCAATATACGCGCTAATGTACAAAAATGAAATGTAGCCTGCTCTTTGTCTAAACGTGGCTTAACGTGGTTAGTCCCAAAATATTTTCGAGTATATTTTCTCTACTTTTATGCAATAGGTCACACATAGGTCATTCACTGACTATAAAAAGGAAGAGGTAATATTTTCGAATGTTGGTTTTCCTACTATAAAACTGCAACTACATCGGCATATGATTAGACTAACCCTCAAAAGCGACTGTGTCACAATAACAATAAATAAAATTACTTCAATGCTTTGCTTTCTTCGGGAAAGGTTAAGCTGACAAAAAACTATCTTAAAACTCACTTTACTTCCAAAAACCTTTAAATTAAACTCCAAGCACAATTCCCAGGCAAGTCTCTGTGCAAACTAATTGTAGAATCAGATCGACTGCAGTGTTCCACAAAGTCGTTTGATCGCTGACGGTGACCACAAAACAGACGGTATTAGTGCAAGTAAAAACTACTATTGAATGTTGAGTGCTGTGGCCAGTTGGGACGAATAATCAGGATAGATTTATAAACGACTGGCCAAGTTATGAGAGTATTAGAATTATTTAACAAATAACTTTTTGTAGCTATGTTACAACGCGCGGTAATTTTGTCTTATTGAATATTGCATACAATGCACACGTAAAAATTATTAAAATTAGGGGAAATGTGTAAAGACGAACGTGAAATAACTATTCATGAATCACGCAAAGCTTTTAATAGTGGAGGATCGAATCATAATGATAGATAATTGTCAAATAATCCCGAAGAACTGTCTTTATAAATCAAATTGATGCAGTTAATGTCGAAACAAGAACAGCGACATCAAAGTCAATATTCCTATTTGTCAGTTTTCTTTACCACAGCAATTAATTTCGCACATTCCCTCGAGCTAGCGACACCGTTGTCACCTCTGCGTCTCGCCTAGATGAAAGTGTTGGCACGCAAACAGACCGGCGACCGGTGCCGGCGACCGATGTCGGCGATTGAGAGCTGCAACTCGCTAACAGTTCAGAGCTGTTTTACATTCCGACTGTACATACGTCACAGTTCAGACGGTAACGGGTAATGTGATCTGGAACATAGCGCACGTTTTACTTTTGGTAGTTTTGTGCTATTTTAAATCCTGTATAATGTTGATTGGGGAAAAGGGAGTCGTCCAACATTCTTAGATACTCAGTAGGCCTAGGGTAATTAAGTCCTTTTTATTCTTCCCTAGGGGTATATAGTCAGGATTTAGACTAGAGATTCGATATCTAAGCCGCTTGATCATCTTTGGCGATGACTATGCAAGATGAGTAACAATTTTTTTTCAAAGAAACTATGAATATCTAAACAGGCATCCGTTTTATAGCTCACACGAAAAAAAATACATAAATCATAACCACACTTATCCGTTAAACGCTGAACACATTAACCAAACAATGCCAAACACATCAATTTTTTTCGCCCATTACCCTTCAAGCAAATCGCTTGCACATATCTGCTCTTTACCTCTGACACACACAACTGCATTGCCGCGATGTACGTCGTTCCTCAGTTACACACAACTGCTATGATGTACGTGGGGCCCGGGACAGACGCGTGTCGATCTCACAATACATCGCCAGTGTTACACATCCTGCACGGCACACGTTCGTCCCTTTGACACGGTAGCACGTGATGGTTTGAAGAGCTACTGTGAAGTAATACTGAATTCAATATATTATTATTAAAAAAATGTATTTATAAATAGCTCTTATTGCTGAGTATTAATATATTTTCTTTTGTATGAACCAGATTTTAATTTCACTTTAGTTCTTTAATTTAATCAAAATATATGTAGTATGGTGCCAAATGCTGTCAAAAAAACAGTGTACAGCGCTTGCACACTTAATATCACTTTGCAAGGTAAAAGTAGTCCTTTAAGTACAGAATTCAACATTAACAATATTATTTTTGGTTTAACAGTTTATTTATAAGTTTTAAACAAGAGTTACATTTCTTCTTTCAGCATTTTCCATCAAAAATAGTGTCCAATCTTATTTCATCCCAAACTGCATTAATTCCCAACCAAACTTGCCAAAACAAAATCTAAAATCAACAAGTTGACACCCCTCACGATCAATCTACGCACACAAGTGCACTGACATGATCACACACACACACACACAAGTGCGCGGCGTTATAATGGCAAGTCTTGGCGCTGTCGCGAGGGATCGCGGATCAAGTGTCGCGGGGAAGCGAAGATAGGGATCTGTAGGGTTGAACGTAACGGGATAAATAGTTGTGGTTTTTTTTAATGATCATTTATTTGAAGGGAAGTTAATCTGCTTTTTGTAAGTGAGAACGAAGCCAGTGGTGACGACTGGGAAAAAGTTATAATTTGTTTTCATATTAATCATATTTGTAGGACATTCTTGAAATTGCAGCTGTAACTTGTAAGAAATCTGACATATTATTATTATCTTCTTATTTATTTAGAATTTTACCAATTTATTATTATTAATTACCAATTTATTTAGATAAACAATAATTTGCCGTAGATCTCGTATTTTGCTAGTTAATGGAATTAAACAATCAGAATAATTACAAAAAAAAAAAATTGTACATATTGTACGCAACTCACATCTCAAAATTTGCTCTCAGAAGCTGCTGATAACAATTCAACAGTGTATCCGCCTGTTATCCTTCTGTACATGTAATCGAACGTGTCCCCGAACACTGTCAAACGTTTAACATGTCTCAACATGTCCCCATTCGATCGATGACCCAAGATGACCTAAATTCTATGTCAATATGAACCTATCAGTACAAAACTGTTTAGGAAAGGACTGAGGTGTAATGCTGTTAGTCCCTTTACAAACGCCCGAGGCAGGTTTAGTGGATTAAATTTTATATTTTTCTAGTTATCTTGTGGCTACTAGTACGTATTAGTGAGATATTACATACATTCATAAAATCACGCCTTCTTTCCCATAGGGATAGGTAAAGACCAAGGTTTGGTCCTTACAAACTTTCCTTGCCTCATTCACATTCATTATATCTTGTCATTATGACGATTGTTAGAAAGATAAATGTCTGGCTGACTTAAAAAAGTCTTGATTTTATGGTTGTATATCATCGTAACGATTCATTTATTTCTAACCAAACGTTTCTTTCGGTATGTGTATTTATTCTATCTCTTTCCACCACAAAAAAGCTCAATATTTGTTCAGCGCCGTGGTAGCCCTATAAAGCAAGTTTCGTGCAACGAATGTTAGGGGCCGTGCCGGCGGGCGGCGCGTCTAACGAGCGACTAGCGCCCGCTCACTGATCGCTTCTTAATCATATATTGATTGATTATGTGTTTCCTTGTTATGTACTACTGCTTACGTAATGCACCTTAGTAAATAAGCTGAGGAATTTATAGTATTCCTTTTCTGGAATATTTGTCGTTAATTTCTGGAGTCGTAGAGTATCATGAATTCTATCAGTCGTCTAAGAGAAATTGTACATATTTTCATCATGTGCAACTTGATCATTATCTCTCTTACCCTCGGTTTCTGAGGTACATTTAGAGGCAGTTTATCTATTCAATAGCCTTAAAACTCATACAAAAAAACCCGATTGAACAAATAAACTACCGCTAAATGTACTCAGAAACCGGGGGTTAAATCCTTAAGTGTCACCTTAAATTCGAAATACGCTTAACGTATTTTGATCACTGCTAGTTTAATCATCCGAGAGACCGACTAATACTGAAACTAGATAAAATAGAATATAAATTAGATAGCAATAGAAATAAGATTTTTTGGATAGTCTAGAAAAAATGCTTTAATAAGCTTCCAAATGTATGACCAGTAATACAATGTGCACACTATGACTGTGTCTCACACCTATTATCTAAGAGAAAGGAATAAATACAATATCGTGTGTGTCTACCTCCTACCCACATGTGGGTAATGCCTGCAGCCCCAACACGCTATAAATCTTGTAAGAAGATGCCATCACGTAGCGTGACCAAATGCTCGAGCCATTTGACATCGCCTCCGATGAATTCTTCTTCCAGTGCCACCTACTTGGCGTAGAGTTAGTTAAATACCACATATCTTAAAGAAAATGACTATATTTGATTGTACAGTTTTATACGAATTCTTTTCAATTATTTTTTTAGGCAGATTTACTAAGGAGCGCCTTTCTTAGCCAATCGTAGACTCCTTCCGAGAAATAGGTGAAAAGATTTTCTTATAGCAAAATAAAGAACCAGAATAATAAACTGTAGTTTTACAGCCAAACTTAATAACTACTAAAATTAGTAATCGCATGAAACACTTTCTCATACACACATACTTACATAAAATCACGTCTCTTTTCAATAGTTGTTGATAGAGGCCAAAAAACGTCACTTAATACGATCCTTAAAAACTTACCTTGCTTCATTCACATCCATACATCGTCATTCTTTTTCATCTACAATCCAATAGCAAATGCAACTCAGTCATTTTAGCCAAATATATTCCACAAATCTAAATACAAAGCCTATTAGCTATTAAACTAATCATGTGACAAAAACATGCTAATGACATCGTATTCACGCACGAGTGACCGCGCGCATATAGTAGTACCGTCCGATTGTCCCGTCCGTGCCAATGTCCCGTGCCGTAATGTACGCGTTTGAGGGTTAGCGATAGTGTCCGGTTTGCCACGCGTGGATGGGAGTTTTCTTAGGGAGAGTTAAATGTTTGAAGTGGTATTAATAGTAGTGTGATTTATTGTCACTTTTAAAATGAAAAGAATAACTCTCTTATTCATAAAAATATGCGAAGTTATAAAAGGCTTATAAAGTGTTTTGTTTCTTTCACTACTTAGCGAAAGGAAAAAAGAAAACATACTATAGTTGCTTTTTAACTAAAATAGGTTTATAGTGTGTTTATGAATAAAAGGGTAAGTTTTTAGAGAGTGTCAAGTAGTTAGTCAGAGTGTTTGGTCACTGCATGAGCATAATTTTATGAATTTTGTTTCACAATCAAAACTATATTTTATCTTAAGATATGTTGGGACTGTTTAATAATACAGATTTAAGAATTAAGATACAGATTAGTGGTTGCTGTGGTAAGGTCTGGACGTTGAGTAATATACACAAAAGTTCAACTTTAACTTCTTTGTGGGATAACTAATACCCAGTCTCAGATAATGCACGGTTTTGGTCTTTAGTTGTCGTAAATATTCACTTATATTCCAATGTAATATTAAGAAGTAAATTCAGTTCAATATCACAAGGTTCAGCAAGTACATCCGTGTAATAATGTCGTCGACGTCATATCCGCTTATCGGGAGTACAGGACCGACCGGATATCCCCCACTGGCTGCTTACCCACATCCGGCGCCCACCCCCACAAGTACTAGGATAGCATATCGCCGGGGAGGTGAGCTTCGCCTGTTTTAAATTGTTGGGAATTATTTTCAATGGTGTTTTAAGAACTCTCTTGGTTTTATTTTTCGAGTTGTGACTGTTTTATTCGCAGTCATTTCAGGTACTGGAGTAATGAAAATAAAGTTCCGACGAATATTGTGATTAAACATGCCTTTTAGCTAAAAGAGGCAGACTGAATTCTAATAATCGCATAATGCACCAACATAGCAGACAAGTCCGAAGTCTCAAATTGCAGGTATCCAGTTGCCAAAGCGTCCAACTCGGGACTGATTCTGGGAATTTCGTTGCAGAAACAAAGAGAGAACAGACCTGAACTGTCACTAACCGGAGTCGCACTTATTGCAAAAGTAGCTTACATTTCAGGATTAAACTCTGGATTATCTGAATTTACAGGAACATCTAAATATGTAACCCCTGCCACTCTTATTTTGGTAGTAACATTAACCAGTATTTCGCAAATGTACTAACATTCTCAATTTCTTTGTAAACTTTTTCAAAAATCGCAACTTAAAGTATCAAAACGTGGCGCGATCGTCTCGATCTAACGTTATCGAACAGGCCGCAGGTGTGAGCGAATGAAGCATTGCTCTACATCTCCACCTGTTGCTTACAGCCTGGTACAGCGATGTTTATCTCAACATGTACTCCTTTCAACACAGTTTGTTTTGTTCGCTTTCTTATTGACGAGAACTGATTTAAAAGATGGCAAATGTTTGACTGGTTTCGTTCGTTTTGCACGGAGATATTTTTTAAATTTAAAATTGCGGGATATAGCTGTACCTGAGTTTCCGTCTTGGGTTTCTTCTTTCAACTGAAAAGTGTTTCTACAGTTTTCTTTCCATTAATGAAAAAGGACACAGGCCAGGAAATACTGAGATTCGGAAAAATAACAAATAGCAAACAATGTTGGTATGTCTTTCAGACCTGTTGTCCATAAAATTGTATAAAATCGGAAACAAGCAATGTATTTCAACATTAACCTAATGAGCTGACTTAATAAATCTTATGAGACGAAATTTATGTTGACATTGCCGAATAAAGTGGTAAAGAATTGTTTCTAATTAAGACGTATGTATGAGACGCACGTCTGCTGGTTTTATGCGTGGAGAAGTTAAAATAGTGAACAGCGTTAATATATGCCATGTGACAACAGTTTCCTAGAGAGTGTGCAAAGTTTATTTCGCGAATTCCCTAAGAGCGTATCCTTGAACGTCTGCAAAAAAGATTCTTTACTTATTTTTGTAGATCCAAGCGCGTTTTTCCAAATTTAATAAACAATATCTAAATACCCTAAAGCTAAGGTAATACCCGAAACTTAATAAATTCTAGGCCAGCTCAAATACAATTTCATCAAAGTGGTTGCATTATAAAGGCGGCGTGGCGTACCGCACCAGGGTGGCATGAAGCGCGAGGCGTTCGCCAATATTTCGTACAATTTATTTTTATTTGGCGCGGGAATTGTCTCGGCGCGAATGGGGCGGGCGGGCGCGCTGCTAATTGGCGCGCCCGCCACAATAGGGATGTGAAATACTCGAGCCGGGCTCGAAATGTGAATTTAGTAAAATATTTCTTGGGTATTTTGTACTGGTTATGGGTTTAGATGTTGAAGATTGGTTGATGTAAATATTTGAGGCCGATTTCCTTTTGAGTTGATGTACAATAAGTTATTTGTCTCAAATATAAAACAAAGCTGATGAAGACAGGGCATTTAATTCAAAGACATAAAACTTAAATTTATTAAAGTTACGGTGCCCTGAGCCCGCCGAATTTGCTATTGATGTAGAGTTGGACTAATACACAGTTCACTATGAAATCTTTTTTCATAGATTAATTATATACTAAAGCCTTAATACAACAGTAACTACAAACACATCGACAACTGGCGGTCTCATCTCTTTACGGCGCGAATGGCGCGCTTCGGCCGTGTAATTGCCGAAGCCATTAGTCCTGCCCCGGGCCACTTTCAGACCGCGGGATAAGGATCTCTGATGATACCGCTGTTTCGTCGCCACCCATCTAACGCGCTACTTATTTTTTCCCCCAGAAAATAAATTCGAAATGTTTTTCGGTAAATAAAATCGCGCACGTAGGCATTTTCGAGTTGTTATTAAATTTACAGTGTGTAGAAATTGGTCAGTTGCTTTAACGTTAATGAGTTTGATAAGTTTGTCAGCAGTTTAAACTACTGAAAAATAACTTGACAAAATTAATCACAGTAAAAGCTTTAATTATTTTAAATAAAGGCAACACTAGTTTTCCGATTTTCTTTTCAGAAATTCGGCGTTTTTTATCAGCATGGAATTATTTTCTTACAATGGAACACTTTTCAGCTCAGTTGTATATTTCATTTAATTCAAAATTTGTGTAAACATTTTACTCAAGAGGTTTAAAGTCCCAAAGCTATCACTTTCTTTACTTCCTTGCCAATTAATTTGACCCGAAGTATATTTTGAAACAGTGTATTCATGCCTGGGAAATACAAATATGATGTTTCATTATTGCTTCTGTTTATTTTCTACATGGAAATATTACATAAATTATATTGGTAAATATACCAGTCATTGCAACGCACAGCATTTATTTTGCGTAGTTTGAAATCCGTAATGCATAGTGTGGCGCTTCGCAACTGATCCCGTAATTACGGTGGTCCCGGGCCCGGCGTCCGGCTAATTACAGCGGTCCCGTGCTCCCGGGACGGCCTAATTACGGTCGAGCCGCGATCGCGAGCCTAATTGCCCACCGCGGGTAATTTATGAAACAAATTACATGATTCACTTTGGTCTCATCCCTTCTGTTGTCGTCGGCATTTGAGGAACCCATCTTGATAACGTATTATTTAAGATTATTATTTTAATTCAACAGTATATGCTGCTGTGCAATCTATCGAAGAAGTAAATTCTCTATACAGGATTTTATAATATGAAATAAGTTATCCAGTTTCGCGCCAAAATTGTAGCGCCCTCTATAAAGTTTTGATGGCGAAAGCTTTGTCAGTTTTCAGTGGCGTTGGCCATCTAGCGGTGAATAATAGAACGACAGTAGTGCAACCTCTTGTAATGTACGCTAGATGGCAGTGTAAGTTATATTATTTACGAAGTTTTAAAACCTTATTTTTTATTTTGTTACAGAATGCACCAAACCAAGAGCCAGTGTACAGGAAGGTAGCCATCGTAGAAAACTTCTTCGATATAATCTACACTGTACACGTAGAACTAGAAGGCAGACCCGGAAAACATGCTGGACAGAAACGAACTTATAGAACTGTAAGTATTGTGCAAATCTTCTAATATTTAATTACACAAATCTTTATTAACTGAGATGCATAGAATGTGGGAAAATTATAGTAATATTTGGTGGAAGTCCCTTCTCTAAAATATTGCTCGGTATTGAAGTTAACGCCATCTAGCGTGCAATAGACAAATTATTACAGAAGCAAGCACACACTATACTCATGTCTCTACCACCTACCAGTTTTCGTCAATAGATGGCGTTACACACTGTTTGTCGGTTTAAAATAAAATTGTACTTGCTTTGTCTATTTATGAAATAGTTAATAGAATTCTTTACTATGATTCTCATGGTTATTCACTGCATGTATTATTCAGTAACATATCTTTCGAATGCCTTGTTTTTATACGTCTGCTCAGATGTTACCACATCGTTGATTATTCTTGTATAAATAAGCAATAGGATGTAATCTCTGACCAGCACTAGTTTCTACTAGATCCATTAAAAAAACCTTTACAGATTACAATTATGTTAACTAGGTTGGTGATGTATGGCACAGAATTAATGACAGTGCCATCAGATACTGACACTAAATATCGCAGGTTCACTTGTCGATTGCAATTAATTTATTCCTAGGAAACTTTTGTACAGCTACTCTGCATCACTAGATTTTATAGTACATTTTATACGAACAAGATAATAGCTTGTTTATTGTTACGGTTATAGTTTAAGAAGACTGAAAACAATCTATACTTAAGAATATTTTGTATAATCGTTTGCACATTGCAGTGTTTTGTAAAAAAATGTAAAATCTTAAACATTACGGTACTTGAAGTTACTGACAGATTTCCATTCATACACAACCATTTCATTAAAAGTCATAAAAGTTAACCAAAAGCAGTTAAGAGTTGCAGCTACAATAAAATAAACAACGGTAGGCGTCAATTCAACTGATTATCTAAGCGCAACTTTACAAACACAACAAAAGAAGTACTATCCCTTAATCACGGATGTTTTCGCCAACAGATCACGGAGACGTACGCGTTCCTGCCGCGGGAGGCCGTCACGCGCTTCCTCACCGGATGCGCCGAGTGCGCGCGGCGCCCGCGCAGTGCCTCCCCGCCACCCCTGCCCACGCCCTCCCCCTCCCCCACACGACACCCCACCTACCTCCCCTTCATACCCCACAGCGTGCCTGATTACACACGAAACTGGGAATCAGAGATTGACGCCGCACATTCCAACTATTACGAACCAAAGTTCGACTACACCGACCTCCAGCCTTTAAAGAAAGTTGAGAGCCCCAAGCCCACGGATGCAGAAGATCAGGAACCAACTTATATTGAATTGACGTCGAAGAAAACGAATGGATTTGAAGCCACCCCACTTTTAAGTAGAAGTTCGCCCGTAGAACCACCCTTCAGGGAGGAGGAGCCTGTCAGAACTGACCCTGAAATTGACAAAGATGACAATAGCCTCATAGATGTAGAAGATGTCAATCCTGACAGCTCACCTCCACTATCGTTACAAAAGGATGAAGATACTAAACAATCTGAAGCTGAAAGTACTAGGGCGGCAGAAACAAATGGAGCTAAAGAAAAGACTGAAGTTAAGAAAAAGTACAATCCGCTCGATGTCGCTAATTTGACGTCGAAAGATCCTCCTAAATCGAGGTCACCGCCTAGAAAAAAACTATTGCCTTCAAGTTTAGAGTTTCCTAATTCGTCAGGAAGGTTTCCAAAGCCTTGGAGGCCTGATGGTGGTGTGTTTTATGGTGGTGAAGAGATGGACTACAGCGTGCCTATAACGACGGCGTACCTGAAGCATATGAGAACTATGGGCTACCAGGAGCGCTTGGACACTGAGACTAAGGTGAGTTCTAGTTATAATACATTACTTTACAAATGCATCTAGAATTAACATTAAACAGGTACAGTAAAATAATCCTTAACGCAACATACAATTAAACACACACAACAAAACATATTTCCTCGATATCGCTCCAACACGAAGTCGGGTATATAAACACACTCGCGGAATCCAAAACTGTTTAAAATTCCACAATAGGTTGAAGTATCAAACCGCAACGATCTGACGAAATTATTTTTGTCCAAACAAATTTACAATGTAAAATATACATATGATTTTGCGGACCGCTTAACCCTAGCTTAAACTTTTGGCAACAAAACTGGCAGAAAGCTGTGGCGGTCGGAGCGACCCCAAGCTCGCCTTTGTACCGGTCCTTTATACCCACCCCTTGTTATGATTTTGAAGACTGGCATTTGATGTTAAAGTAAAAATGATTGGAGATCGCCGGCATTATGTCTGAGGGGCTCCGATCTAAGGTCATTGTTGACTGAATAAGATGTTTATTATATCAGTTCTTGGTATTTTCATGTCTTGTTAGTATTTGTTAAAATAATTATTAGGTAAAGCGAAACAGGTAGGATCTTTTACTTCGGTTGTTATTACAAATAGTAAGTTGTTTTGTTTGTGATACATTTTGTTAATAAAAAATGTTTAGGCTGTGAGATTTTGTTCTTGTTTCTTCTATTTGTCCGAAAAAAGCAAAAATACAAACTTTGCAATTATTGTTATGACAGTTTCATAGAGTTAGCTATCAATCTTGTTTTTATTTTTATTTTAGTTGAGATTAGTTGAGACTAGGCAGACATGTTTATTACAAAAATATTCTAAGATTTCGCACAAAAGTACCAGGCTCACAGAATTGATAGGCGTTAGACGTACCTGACACATAACCGTGCAATGGTCGCGGTGTCCCGACCCGATTGATTCAGACGAATGTCCCTCACAAAGGACCACAGGGCGTCACGCCATAATCGGGCGCCGCATCTTTTCTAACTCATTTTTCTCGCTTGGGGCGAGCGGGTGAGGGTGGCGGGTGGCAGGTTTCATCAGCCTGAGGGGGCGTCACGGTATTAGACAAGACACAAAAACGATGCCCGACGGAGAAGTGGGCAAGTAAGTTTTCTGATGACGGTTATATTTGCTATATACGAGATATAATAGGTTTTTCAGTGTTAAATTATGTTACATACGCCGGGGAGTTTCTTAGCTTTTATTTTAGTGATGTACTTGAATGTGTGGTGTTATTGGAAACGGTTTTTCGAGAAAATAAATATTATGTTGCGATGTTTGCTGTATGCTAACTTTTTTTTATATTTTTTGTTGTTTTTTTAACAAAGCTGACATCTGTGGCTGTGAGGGAGACGCTTAAAAGCGCTGAAATTATGCTAAACAATAAACATGTTTGACACTGAAAAAAATATTTTTTTCTGTACATTGTACACAAAACATTTAGTCAGAGTAATAGAGCCGACATTAATTGCTATAACCACATAAAGCTCATATTATGAAGCGACCTAACGTACAAAATATCCTACTAACAAAAAGTTTATGTTTGACCTTTTTCGTGTGGAGCCTCCCGAAGGGTCAGTGAGGCCCGTCCATAAGAGGGTATCGTCCCTTCGACCCCCAAAAGTGCCTTGTCCCCCCCCCCGGGCCCCGCATCGCACTGCGACTTGTAAGATTGATTGGGGCTCCTTCAGTCCATTGCCGACCACCCTTGCGGGATATTCGACCCTCCCCCCCCTTTTTTCTCGGGTACTTACCACCGAGATATAGATTAGATGGAACGGTTTTATTTTACACGCTTTCTCAGCCGTAAGGGTGTTTTAATACAATTTTTTTTTTCTAGCACATTCAATTTGTTTTTATTCAATGTTTGGTTTTCATTTTATTTATTAGATTTTAAATTTAGATCAAAATAAAGACGGACTTCGTGCCTAAAGTATCGTTTACTAGTCTCCCTCCATATTTTTTAAATTTCCAAAAACGAAGTCTTCAAAAAATGTGGAACGCTTCACGATTTTGCGTGTCATCCTTGCGCAGGGGCCATGCTAATCTTCTCTGTATCGTTCCAATTTTAGTATATGTACTGCCGAAGCAAGTACATCTGAACTAAATTGATACTGGTACACGTGCTAACTGCACCGAAAACTTTGATAGCGCGATTCAGCACTTCCTACATTTAGCGACATTTGAATATTGCGCCATCTATTGACGTATCTGTGAACTAAATGTGACGTCATCGTGGATATTTTTTATCCTTGAGATAAGAATGAAGTACACTAGTGTGTACTTATAATTAATATAAGACTTTGTGGATTATAACGTTAAGATACGTTTTGTGAAATAATTGCTTATCAGACCCAACTTCCTCCGAATACAAAAAAACTATTTATAACATCGGCTAAATAAAATATCTTAATATAATCTTAATGTAGAGGCTTCCTCTATACGCGAAAAGGTACATAAAAGTTTCACATCTTTCCAATAATTCGAATATTTTACAGGACCTGTAAACAACTGAATAAGGATTCAGTAGATCATTAATAGTTCAAACTAATTACTCTTAAGTCTTAAATCCCTTCCCATGTTAAGATTTTCAAATAAATACAATTTCAGTTTCCCAAACCCTACAATAACAATTGAAGCCACATCTAGTCCACACACCCCACCCCAGTTATTTTTGTGAGGCGATGTTAATAACACAACAGGCTATTTTATTCGTGGACCGCCACTTGTGAGCCGTGCGCCGGCTTTCATGTCAGAGATTAGACTTGCTGGACGTTATAGCAACACTATGTTGTATAAGTATTAAGAATATTAAGATCATGGGCTCAGAGAATTTTGTTGGACTAATTTTATGTTGGTAAAATTCTGGAAATGATAAAGTAAATACAAATACTATATTAATCAAAATGAATAAACGTAATGAATGCGAAAAACTTTTGAACAAGTTGTACCAAATACTGCATATGTGTATGATTATTTTCTTAATGTGTTTGTAATGGTCTGGTGGTGGAGGATTCATGGGATCAAAATTTCCGAAAATTACTTGCTTGCTTGTTTTGCAGTTTTGTTGTCCTGGAAGTATAATAATATGACAATAAAAATTAAGCGATCACATCATCTTTGATTATACTTCACCAGAAAAAATATTCTAGGTTTAATTGTATCGAAAATCTATCAGATAAACCTTTTTGACATTAGAAATTGGCCTTTAATGCTACTCTTAAAAAAACTTTTTCCAAAACCCACAAACATTCTTCTTCTTCTTCTACAAGAAATAATTCTTGCCAAGAAAAAACCCCATTAAACAACAGTGTGAAGTTAGCATCAAGTTGTATTTACGTCTATAGATCGCTGGGGGCCAATGTTTGCGTCCAAATTGTTAATTTACATTACCTTCGGCGGCATAACAATTTACTTCGCCTGTTTGATACAAGCCCGCTACTGGCTTCTTACTGATATAAGTGTAGATTTGACGGCCTCCGTAGCGCAGTGGTTAAGATTCACCTGGCATCTAGAGGTCGTAAGGTCGATTCTTACACGGAACAAATATTTGTGCGATCCATATGAATTGTTTCAGGTCTGGTTGTACTTTGTGTTCCTTGTTGTTTATAAAAAGTCCCCGCGATTCAAGAGCTATTTAGTTAGTGCGAGAGTTATATTTTTTAAACTTAAACTAACTAAATTTGTATGTGGATGGTATGACGATTGATTGTCGATTTTTCTTGTATTTATATAAAATTTTTCGATCGCAATTAGTTTGTGTCAAATGAAGTCTTGTGAAATTGTTTTTTTCCTTTGTATGAAAACTTTTGTCTACAGGTAACTTGATTTTTTAAATGTTGTTTAAAAAGTTATTGAGGATTTAAATAATCAGCAATCAGCAATTATAAATGAAAGAGAAGATTCAAGTATAATGTCTTGCCTAAGAAATTATTTTTTCTGGACGAACAAACTTGACAGACGAAATCGTGTAATATAAAACATTCTCAAGTAATCTTACTAAAGCAAACTTTTAAAATACAATTTTATCAAAACAAACAACTACACAAAAGTCACAAAACAAAGTCCCCCATAATTGCATCAACGCCATTCAAGACTCAAGACATCAATTACAAAAGTTATTCAAAAGCGATTCAACGAAAAGTGAATTTATGTGTGAATGCATCGTGACCTTGAGTGGTGACATAATTACGTTTCGGTCCCCTGCTGATCGATTCTGTTTCATTACCATGGGGTCCGCGAGACACCCGCCTGCATTCATAGGGTTATCTTCCACAACCGATGAGTGACGTAAAAACGAACACGCGCAAATGATTCTCATATCTATGCCCTTGCTAATTTAGCTCATTTTACAACACACACCCATATCAGTTTTAGATGTTTTGATTTCTAATTGTTGCGTACACGTGTTTTGGTTTAGCTCGTGTTATTAGGTCAGTCAGTCGGCGACCGATCAACAATTCGCAGAGCAGAACGTCAGCATAAATTCAGTAAGACACTGCGCTAAAAGTAAGCGCGCAAATAGCTTGGATTTAAGTGTTATTCTGGCAGCACGTTTAAATCAACCAAGTTGAATTTACCCCACACGCCGTGCCAAGTCGGGTTGAAGAGCTAGTCGCAAATAAACGCGAGCTTAAAGCCCTTGCGCCGCGGGGGCGGGTGCCAGCCAACTGGCAACCACCCCCGTTGTCATTTACCCTACTTACCGTCGCTACCAGGGAAGCATAACAGCAGAGAATTTTAACGGAATTAGTCGCGAGGCTGCTCGCCGCCTGCAGGGCGCCGTAGTAAATTCACACATGTACCTAGAACGTAAGGCGAAGGGTAGGAGCGTTCCACCCACCTCCACACCTAGTTTTAGCGCCTAGTAACTCGTGCACGAGGTGTCTACACGCAATGCCGCAAAAACAATATTAACTGAAGGAATAACATATTTTTAACTGCGTTTATTACTCTAAGTACGCCACTGATTGATAGGTCAGTCGAGCCATTGTAAAATGTTAATTTAACAAAGTGGTTTTTATATCATAAACTTAAAGCAGTTATACTACTATCACTATCACTATAGACTACTATCACTGTTTACCTTATTTTAACACGGTTGGGCTAAATTCAGCGTAAGTAAACCCTAATGAAAAATAACTTTTAATCAGTTGCAAAAAAATATCAGACTTATAAGCGATTAAATTATTCTTTATAAAAAAAAAAATTCTTTCTACGAATTTGACAATTGCTAAACATTTGTGTAGCATAATAAAGGTTGATCTTGAAGTTAGTAATTTAATAAGAATCAGCTACATTTTAAACAATAATTATAATATGAAGTTTAACCAAATTATTTAAAGTCAAATAAGTTAAAGTCACACCGTCATTGAACGGTTAAAACTAACGATTTGACGTATCAGCTGACGCTTGCATTTTCGTTCGTGACTTCTAGACATGTCTTTGTAGACTTTGAATTGTTACAAATAGTTTAAGTCGTAAGAAGAAGCATTAAATTTTATAATATTCATAATTAATGTTTGTGAAAAATCTATAAGGTAATTAAAATTTGGATCTTGCCCGGGTGTACCCGTGTACTGTATACGTCAATCCTGTAATCATGTAACACACTCTACATTAGTTTAATGATCCACGTTTAGAATTTCAGCAATATCTATTATTATCGCAAGATAGCGTAGGATTAGCTCAATATATTTTCAAACAGCCGGGCACGTGTAACAATGTAAGAGGTTGTACTAAATTGAAATACTTGTACTAGGAGAACAGCAACGCGGACAAGTAATTCTGTGATTACATTGTATGGTAAGCAACTACAACGTTGTCTTGGCGGTGCTGTTAGCTTAGTGCACTATTTGCGTTTTACTGCGGAATCTCCATAGCGCATATGAGTGCCTGGTACTTTGTAATAAAGATAGCCGAGGGACTTTCCTAGCTGGAGTTAACCATAAATCCATAGTTAGACTTATATACGGTATGGGCTATGGGTGGGGTAGGCTACTTTTGAGTTTTATGTAGCCATAATAGCCAATTGTCAGATATATTTTTGTACAGAACTAAAAGTAATCTCTAGCAAGTGTAATCACAAATTGAAGTTAGAAATGTATACTACTAAGTTTATTTCTTCCCGACTAATTTCCAGTACTAAAAATAAGTAAAGTTTTTACAACATGCGTCAAGCCAAGTCATTTAAATAATTCTCAAAATCAATGCAGTCGTACCTCTTTGGGTACAGGCGATCCATTTTATATATTTACGGAGCGGGCAGACTAAAAAAACAGGCTTGCATAAGTTATCTGGAGGTCCCAATAAATGTTTTAAGGGTGCGTAAATCATTACTGAGCCCGCTACCCCGGGATGGGCAAAGGACTGATCGTGGAGGGATGAAATTATGGATGAGACATATTTTCAATGCAGTTAAAACTAAGAGTTTTTTTATTCTGCTAAAAACATTACAATATACTATTTACGACATTCAAAATAATTTAACAGTATACATACAAATCGATACAAAAAATTAAAAATAAATTAAATTATCAAAATGGGAAGCTAAACTTCTATTAAAAAATCTATCTTTTTTTCGCATAATACAGTAATTGGTTTTATGAATTAAAAAGATTTGTCGTAGACGGTGAAACTGAGAATTGTTCATCATAAATACTACTTCGTCGTCTAAGTATAAATTGTATGGGCTATATAGTTTCCTTATCTCATTGATTGTTTACCAAATGTGGTCGTAACTGGCTTGACCTTCAGTGCAAGGACAGATTCTATAACCTTAGTTAATAGAACATCATTGCGTAAAGCTTAAATCCTATGAGAAACATTTTAGTCTAGGTTTGATTATACTATCACAAATTACAAAAGCAATTTTTGTTATTTCAAAGTCTTGTAAGTCACTCCCTAAAACTTTGTTACTGAACGAAATGGATGTCAAAAATAGTATTCGCGTGAACCTATTTAGGAACGAGCTCTTTTCTATACAAGTAAAACAAATCAAAGTTTACAAGGCAAAGTTACTTATTTCGGTGAACTAGGTATATGAAGAAAGTTGAAATTTATGAAAGTATCAACATAATAACGTGTGTTTAATTTATGACATCCTGGTACCACGGCGCGTCGGGCCCAGGGTATCACCCGCGGGAGTCCTTGCGACGCACAACCCTATATAATCTGCACTGACAGCCGAAGCCGAACCACCCGCCCTTCGCTATGTACACATTATCTTCATATATCTTATGGCGTCCTGGTATTTCAATAACGATAATGTTAAATTGTTATTCATATTTTATTTAACCTGAATAAAAAAAATGCACATGTTATATCAAATTTATTTAAATTCACTGATGGTTTCAGATACAAGTTGTTTCGTAGGAATTTGATATAGTTAACCTACAATATCATCATCGTCATAAACATCATTGGCCTGTCCCATCGATGAAAATACAGGTGGCATCAGACAGAAGAATATTTCTAACACAAGAATATCTTCTTTTGTAGCTATTAAGTACTTACTACTATACGGGAGTGACTACCTACAGTACCATATAAGCTAATCAAAAGCCAAAAGCACGTTCCTAGACAGGAGATATTCTTATAGAAAACTTACTTGGCGAAAAGACTGCATTCACAGTAACTAGGGCCGACATTTTAAGTGCCTTAGAGCTTGTAGACAGTCTGTTCGTCATTGAAACTTTAAAACTATGTTGTTCCTAAGACCCTATAGTTAAGGCAAGGTTACATAAGTGAAACAGTGCGATCGCGTAATATTTCAAATTCTCATAATAATCGTTTGTTCTAACTAGTTGTAATAAACCGCGTACGACTCCGTATTAGTTTTGGGTTCATAGAATTTACGAACAGCGATAGATGTAGAGTCGATAGGGGTAGATTTTTTGAAAAGAAAATATTAGTGGTATATAAAAAAACACGTTTGTGTTCTGATTTATTGAATTCTTGTAATTTAAAAACTAGTAGCTATTATAACAATATTTTAAAAAAACTCTAATTAAAAAAATATACAGCTTTCACTGCGGTCGTAAGTCTGACAGGTACATATTTTCACTCATAACTGTACTACAAAATACAATATTACGAAATTAAGTCAAAAAGCAGCCATGTTGTTCAAGCTACTCGGCTCTATACCTTTTCCCTGCCCAGTCCCTTAGTTTGATAGACGTGGCTGCAAAACTTTTTCTATGGTATCGTACCCCACGGTCCGTTGGGGAGGCTTTCTATTAAATAATCATTCTGTAGTCCGCCGTAGGTGCGCCTCTATTAACTGGCCAAATTAGTACTCCTCGCGTTTTATGCGAGCCTGGTATAGTGATGGTCAAATTGTTTAATATCACGCGTCATATTTTAGAGGGGTAGTTTGTTTTATTTATTCAGCAATTAAAAGTAAAATAATAACATATTTATTGCTGGGCACGAGTTTGTTTTTACTTTCAAATGTTCTACTGGGTGCCGACCAAGTGTACTTTGGTACCTTTGACACACCTTCTTTTGTACCTCAGACAGGTAGTAGTTTCTTTACACCTAATTAATGCAACTGTGTGTATTTGCAATCATTCTACCAATACCAACAATTTAAGAAAATCGTTCGGAAAAAGTAAGTTGATAAGCCGTTTTATGCAATTACTATTATAGGGCTTTCTTCAATAATAAATGTTTTGGAAATAAGAACTAGTCACATGGAAAAGTACACGAATTTGTGCATAACATTGTTAAATAATTTACCCAAGTTTTTTTTAATAAGACTAACACAGCACGTGTAAACCCCGATCGTTACAACGACAAAGGGATACTTTTAACAAGGTTTTACTAAAAATAATCTTAAATATGGAGTCCAATCCACCTACTACGGTTGCCGGGTAGGGTCGGGTACCTATCGAGTCATACGGGGTTCCGTCCCCCTCGCCTTAGCCCCCTCTGTGGCCCCAGGGGGCGCGTGGGAGGGACGAAACCTCTTAATTATTGTCACATATGAATTATTTTGATATTGACGCGCGTCTCGACCTCCTCTCGTTAGCGTCCCTTTGGGTTTCTTTTGAAAGCTCTGCGAACGTTATGCTCGCCTGGTATTCCGGTGGAGGGATCTCCTTTATGGTGATTTTTGTTTGTGGTTTTCAAAAGCAACGCCGCGTGAATGACCAAATATGCTTTGCCTCTTACAACGATAATAAACGTTGGGCTGCGAATTGTGGAAGAAATAGAATTTCAGTGCTATAACTAAAACAAACGAAACCGACAAAAGGTTTATAGGGTCTCTTGCCTTCCTTATTAAACCCTAAATACCTATTTAATACTTTATTTTAAAAGAATATGTAATTGTTTTTTTCGATAACAATCTTGTTTATTTTGGTATGCAAAACAAGAAGAAAAGACAATTGCGTTGTAGAAACAAACAATTTATTTATAGTCTTAAGTCTTGTAAATTTACTAATTTTATTTATTGTTCTGAATTTATTCACGAAGTAAAGTAGCTAGAACTAACTCTCAATAGTCACTATGATAGTTTCAACATTTCCACACACGGCTCGTTTCCTTAGTTATAAAATCGTGGTAACGTATTGCGAAAATTAATTTCCCCAATTTTCATTTGGAAGTGTTCAACTTTCACGATAAGTTTCCAACTGTATCTAAATTTTATTCATAAGTGGGTTTCGTGTCGCATCCACAATTAAGCCAAGCCTTGGTCCACCAAATACCCACCTAATGGCAACTTTAATTTTCCAAATTCACCTGGCGTTTATGTAATTCACCCCATACATGCGCCCCCTGGCCGCGGGGTGTCTAATGTAAGGCTAGGGGTGGCAAGCGACGCTCACGAAAAGGAAAGGGTGGTTCTAGCAATTTTTTTCTGATTTCCCCCCTCCCTTTTTGCCCGATAATACCCTAATGGTCGCTTGCTTCCTTTTCGGCGGATTTTTTTTGCCGTCGAAGATCGAGACGTATTTTTTACTCGCTTGTAATTTCCTCGTTTCCCCCCGAAATGAAAAATAAACGGTCAGATTTTTTTTCTATTGACGTATGATTTTTTTGAGGTCGCGAGCTCGACGCCCGATGATGACACGTGCATGTGTGAGCGCGCGGTACACGTGCCGCTGACACCACTCTCATACTAACACAACTAACAACTATACAAAGTTCTTTGGTTTGAGATTTGCTGGTTTACTTATTTTATCCCTTAGACAAATAACTGTCATTTTTCTTTTTATTACATTCAACGATTAGAGTTTAGTAGTACTAGTATTAATTATGTCTAGTCATTATGTTTATCGTAATGTTATTATGATTTTAATCATATTTGACCATTAAAATGCACAATAAGAGCTGAGTGTACGCGATGACAATTTGTGCTACGCTAGTTATTTTTATTGACTCTACTTACTAACTTACTTTGTTCATTTTGTTTTGAATTTATTTATATAATTAAGCTTTGTTAATGTTTTTTTTCATACTAGGTCAGACCCCTAATTTCGTTCGCCTGGACATAATAATAATGTTGTTTTTCTTTCTAAATACTTAATTCCTGTCTCTGTCGTCAAAAGTGATGTTTTATTAAAATTTCTCCTAGGTTCAAATAGATGGTTGAGGTAAATTGTTAAGACGTAAGTGTAAAAGTGCAGTCAGGTTTTGTTCGTTTTCTTTTGCATTGAGATTTCCTACTAATGGGTTCTGAGAAATAAAGCTATTGAGTTTTCTGCGGCTACCTATAATTTTCATGTTTTGTAGACGTTTTTACTGATATAGTTTATATACTGGGAATATAATTAAGTCTTTATACATTATAAAAGCATCCAAGGTTTGTTGACCCCGAACTTCAAAAACTTTCTGCACTTCGCATGCGTACTTCCGTACATTTTCATAAGTGATTAAGTCTGAATCCACTATGAAACTGACCATTAATGTACGAACGTCGACCTATTTCGCTTTAAGCGTGTTAATCAAGATAAACAATTTTTATGGACGCAATATATTTCCAATCCTTTGATTACCCTTAATTCTGTGGACAGTTTTAACCGATTATATCGAATGCCGGAGGAAATTCTCAGCGAGGCTCGCATGCGAGCGCAAGCACATTACTTTTATTTTGGCATCGATAAATTTTCGTACCCGGGTACCACCCTGCATAATGCATGCAGCGAAAAAGTAGGGAAAATAGAGAAAAATCGGGGAAAATTTCGCCCCCTCGACGGGGTTCCTTGGGCACCACCTACCAGGAAAGCAGGGGCGCGTAGGAGGTTACCGTCCGCCAAGATTAATACGGTACAGTACGACCGCCCGACGCCGCAGCTTTCATTAAAAATACTGGGACCCTGATGGGTTAGCTGGCAGACTTGCAGACTAGTGCCGCTCCGGGGCGCCGTCTGCGGTTTTACACAGAACACGTTCTACTAAAATGAATTCCGGGAATCTTTGCTTTTCTTTTGCGGAACGGCAAAATTTTGTTCGAAGCGAAAGAACACTGCCAAGCGAAGTTTTAATGTTTAACATACATCGTAGCAGAGTTATTTCTTAGTGGTACAAGCGCCCTAGTGGGCAGGGGAGACTTGTATTAAGAATCGCATGACTGTGAACTATGTGCGTTTGTAACTTTCTTTTGTGTCGACTCGAGTCAGATGATTGGTTGATTATTGCTACGGCGCTCGTAGCAAGTTCTACGTATTTGTAAGGAGGGTGCGCTACGCGTTGTGTGGTCTACGGGTTTGTGGTGGTGAATTATAAATTCATCATTTTATAATGCGAAAATTGTTTCCTATACATAAATATTGTATGTATGTAGGAAATTTATCCTCCAAGAAATATGCCCAGTACCACATACGTGCATAGAAATAAATATCAGTAATTTTCTTTGAAAAAGAAAAGGCAACGGTAAACAGTCATGAACTTAAATGATGCACAAAATAACAGCCCTTTCGTTATAAAAACCAGAATGTAATGTTCCAAATTGCCCAAAACAACATGAACAGACCAAGTTACCACAGCCGCAGCTCAATACAAAACCAATTTAAACCCATACACAAGTACAAGGCTAGCAGCAGTCATTAGGATTCCATCACTCACAAAAAGTATGTCCAGTCGCCCCTACCTCTTGCATGCTCCACAGTTATTATTTCTTAGCTCTTGCACCCCATGTCCCCCTAGTCGCGCTAAGTACTAAGCGGACTGTTTGTAGGCAAAAAGTAGAGTTACCCTCTCCCCCCTCGCCCCCTCGCTCACGCTTTTAAACCTCAAGCGTCCAAGTGCGGGGAATATGAAATTTTCGAAATGATAAAGCCGGTAAATAATAACTAGTAGTACGCCGGGCACGGCCGTCTAATGTACTGACTGCAAGAAATTACTTATACGCACTATTTATTATTTTGGACTTTCTTTTGAGTTACGTTTGAGTAAAGATTGTAATGTAGTCGTTTTATTTTTGCGGTGTTTGGTAAGTTGAGAAAAGTTGCAATTGTAATTGACTTCTTCTGCCGCTTTATTAAATGTTTCATTTGACTAAAACATAAAAATTCCCGATGGAGATCATCCATTTTGGGCCTTTTTTCAAAATGCCGGCCAACAAAAAAAAGTGGCATGTATCAATAGAGCTAGCCATTTGAAGCAATAGTTAGTATGGCACGAAACCGGTAGGATCGCTTTGAACCGAGTTATACAGTTTTGAATATTCATAATATTCAAACATTAATTCATTTCTGAAAGTGCTGTGAATCATAAAATAATGATTGATTTTGCTAGAATTAACTATCTTAAGCAAATGACCACTCTGAAGTTGATTTAAGGTCGTAAGCCCACGTATCAACTCGGAAACGGGCCGTCACCGTATCAGCTCGAGATCATCAGTATTATTTGTATGTAATTCCCTACTGTAACACACTTTTCGGAATCGTTATGTGATCGCCCCGGCTCACGACCATGGGAGTGGTTCGTATGCACATTATGCATACACCAGCACCCAGGGTGGAGTGCGGGGCTATGTGCAAATTCCGATAGAATTGTGGGCATACCTTCTAAACCGCAACATGTGTCCTCATAACAAGGGCCCTCATCACAAATCGTGCCCGAAGCACAAAATATTGTTCCACGTGCCGATGAGTCGGACATAACAACCCAACGGCAACACTCTAGATGACCTCTTACCTAGACGATGGTTTGTTAGTTGCACACAACCGAGGGTGCGGCCCCTTAGGTGCGAGTTTGATTCCCCCGGCGCCTCTATGCGTCGCCACTGGACTGGTCACTGGCGACTAGCGGAAGGTCAGCGCATCCTCCCTTAGCGAACCCAAGGGGCCGCACCCTCGATTGTGTGCAACTAACAAACCATCGTCTAGGTAAGAGGTCATCTAGAGTGTTGCCGTTGGGTTGTTATGTCCGACTCATCGGCATGTGGAACAATATTTTGTGCTTCGGGCACCATTTGTGATGAGGGCCCTTGTTATGAGGACACATGTTGCGGTTTAGAAGGTATGCCCGCCCTTCTATCGGAATTTGCACATAGTCCCGCACTTCACCCTGGGTGCTGGTGTATGCATAATGCGCATACGCACCACTCCCATCGTCGTGAGCCGGGGTGATCACATAACGATTCCGATAAGTGTGGTACAGTAAGGAATTACATACAAATAATACTGATGAGCTCGAGTTGATACGGTGACGACCCGTTTCCGAGTTGATACGTGTGCTTATGACCTTAAATCAACTTCAGAGTGGTCGTTTGCTTTAGATACTTAATTCTAGCAAAATCAATCATTATTTTATGTTTAACAGAACTTTCAGAAATGAATAAATGTTTGAATATTATGAATCTTCAAACCTGTATAACTCGGTTTGAAGCGATCCTACCGGTTTTGTGCCATACTAACTATTGTTTCAAATGGCTAGCTCTATCGATACATGCCACTTTTTTTTGTTGGCCGGCACTTTGAAAAAAGGCCCAAAAATGTATGGAGCGTGGATGATCTCCTTTTAAAATTTATGATCCGTAAATGCGACGTTGCAGATAATAATATAAACTGTTGTTGTTTTAGTTAAAATGTTACTGTGTTGTATGTATATTTGTACTCCGTTTAAATCTGAGTTTTCGATTTTATTCACACTCATATTTAATTGAAACTGCTAGAAAACTTCGTTTGAGTAATATTTTTTCAAAAATTACTGAGAAAATGTAGGTGTTTTTTGTGCAGTCAGTACTCGGGCAGCAGCGGGGTTCGTGTGTCTGCTTTCACATTTCCCACTCGCAACGTAAGGCGGGGTACGGTACACCCCCACCGCCCGCTGTGCTCCTGGTCCCTACACCCGCTTTTTATACCTTCCTGCCCGTCGAAAGTAATCAATTTGCGACTTAATTAATTAAGAAAAAAGCTTTGTCCGACGTTTAGTAACTTCAAATGACTTGTGTTATTTTTCCTCTTTGTTTTTTGTTTATTAAATTATACGCAGATCATTGCCATACTCAACAATATACTGCGAGTTTCCGTCAAATTCTTAACAACTAAATGAAATCCTTTTCCGATTAGATTCGGAAAGTTGATGAATCAAAAAAGATAAAAGGATAAAGGGTTATCGTTGGCATTTTAGTGTGAATGGTATGCGCGTTTTGTTCGTAAAAGAGAGCATTTACGTATGTGTAAGTAGTCAATATGTGTGTGACTTGACTCACGTGTCGCACTTACACGCCAGATAAATACTTAACAGACTTGCGTGCATACGTGAATTAAGTAAATATTATCAAGTCGGGCCAGTCTACCGCTGAACATAAACCTCTCTCTGCGCCACAACAAGCCGTAGTACACACGACAACCGCACAAACATGTCCACTTACTTAAAACATTCCGAGTTTGTCGTCAATTCCGTGATTATCAAACAAACCACCGAACTAAAATGCTTATAAAGCTCACTATAAGTTTGAAAGGGCCGAGTCAGCGCGCAAACATGTTAATTTACCGCGCGACCCAATTCCCCCATCCTAATTCCGTACCGTTTCCACACTAGCAGAGCTACAAATACTTTTCCTTTAGTTTCGTTTCACCCGATATCGTCGTTATCTAGTTAGCCCGGGTCGACGAGGGTCCGAAGGGTCCGGACTAAGTACCAGGACCGCATAGGTAGGTAGGAGGCTCGCGTGATGCCTGCCCCACACCCGCCAAGACTATTTATAAACGCTCGCGCTACGCAATGCCAGTGAGGGATTGTGTTCGCGCACGCTGAAACCAATTAGAGCTTATATGATCCTGGTAATGGTATTTTTCTTCATGTATTTTTCTCTTTAATTAATATTTTCCTTTTTGTTATATCCGCTGTCTTTTTTACCTAACTAGTCAGAAGGAGGGTAATGTTTTTATCCTACATTGACGTTTACTGCTTTGGCTTGGTTATAAACGCTCCATATACGATGAAGTATACAAAACATAGGTCTGTTACTACCAGTTACTTACTGCCTACTGAATACTGAAATTATGCAAATGGCGTCCCCACATGTTATCACTGACACTAAAAAGCAAAAGAATGAGTAGATACCATACAAACTAATATGGTGTACTCGTATGTAAACAAATCTTTGTACCAATATTACTATTTTTTGACTAGTACTTGTCAAATTAAATATGATTGACATGCAATAAAATTGTCATTACCGATATAACTAAAAGCATAACAACATTCCTATTGTACCCGGTCCACAGAGATATCCCTAACAAGAATCGCCCTACACTTGAAACACAAAGCACAAAGATCGCTCTTCTATCGTCCAGACGATCGACGCTTAAACTTAAAAATATAACGCTGCCATCCTCGACATTTCATACCTCCCACCCCTATATAAATTTTACCTTAAAAATCCGCAAATTCGGGGCTCCGGCACGGTCGCTAGACCTTTCGGAAAAGGGTCCACCGAAAGGGATTTGCCTTGGGATCGGGGCATTCGGCCCTACACTTATACAAAATGTCCAATATGGGCCCGCCCTGCGGACCCTTGGGGTCCGAGGTAGCTAGCCCTGTGAACGTAAACATACAAGTTTGTTGCCTAACCAACGGTCCTATTATGTAAGTGGTTGTCAGTTCAGACCGCAATCACGGCTAGTCTCCGCTAGTCTCGGCTAGCGGAGCTCGCTTTACTGTACTCGATTGGCTTTTACATGTTGAAGACATCATTTCTGAACTTTAATGTTTTAATTCGAATACGTAATCAAACAAACAAATCACATCGCAAAAGTATTTCGAACAGTCTCTATTTTTTCACTTCGAAAATACAACTGCTTGATATTAACACAATATAAACACACTCTCATATTGGCACGAACCAACCAACTCCTATTGGCGTATTCTTCCCTGGTACTGGTTCATCTCAGTGCAATTTAACGCACTTGCTCCAAACGCGCTGTCAATCTTATAAACTGAATAACTCTGTACTATTTACGAAACACGAAAGGGAAAACCTTTGATTCTTGCAAGAACATGAGGAAAAATAATACCGACATGCAACCAGCAAGAACATTTCTGGTAAAGGATGTTTTCCTGAAAAAAGGTTGAATTTCCTGAAACTAAGATTTTTAAATTATTTTCTATTTTGTCCGATTGTGAAAAAAGTGAAATTCGAGAAAATTTTTGGAAGCTATCGATGTGGTACGATTCAAAGTATTGTTTTTCTATTTGATAGTACATATATTGTTATATCTAACAGTATAATAAGCGCTTTTTGCAATATTTTTAAGAAGGCTTTAACTATTATTCATTACTTAAAAAGTAAATATATACAATAAAAAACAAAATCAATATTTAGTCTTTTTTAACTTTAATAATATGTATATATTATTCTTTATTCAGCTCAAATTAACATGAAAATCTGTACATTTTACACGGTATACGGTATACTTAACAAAAAAACCTCAAATATTCCAAAAATGATTTTTGCAAATTACAAGATTAAACCATCAAAATCTTGTATTTTTCATACTTACAGTAATTTTTATAATATTTCATAATAATTTTAAATTATTTTTCTTTTCCAGGTAAGACACTTCTCACAAAACGAGTTTATAAGGTAAGAGAGTTATTTTCTAAAGGCAGGAAGTAGAGGAATCGCGCCAATTAAGAAACGATACAAAGTAAAGATCTACAACCTTGACATTTAGATTGAAAAACATTATATTTAACTTTGGTAAAAATGATTTTATGAAAAAAGGTTGACTTTCCTGTAACAAAGTTTCTAAAACTATTTTCTATGTTGTCCGATTGTGAAAAAAGTGAAATTCGAGAAAATTTTCAAAACCTTTTGGCGTGGGACGATTCAAAGTATTTAGTTCTATGATATTGAGAATTGATAGGACAGTTCAATCTTCAGTTTTTGTATAAAATGAGAATAAAACGTAATGTTAAAAACGACATTGGGAAAAGTAAATACATAAAACTTTATATTGCCACAGTTTTAGTAACCAGCCAGCCAGCTACCAACTACTACCCAATACCAACCAGCAAGAACATTTCTGGTAAAGGATGTTTTCCTGAAAAAAGGTTGAATTTCCTGAAACTAAGATTTTTAAATTATTTTCTATTTTGTCCGATTGTGAAAAAAGTGAAATTCGAGAAAATTTTTGGAAGCTATCGATGTGGTACGATTCAAAGTATTGTTTTTCTATTTGATAGTACATATATTGTTATATCTAACAGTATAATAAGCGCTTTTTGCAATATTTTTAAGAAGGCTTTAACTATTATTCATTACTTAAAAAGTAAATATATACAATAAAAAACAAAATCAATATTTAGTCTTTTTTAACTTTAATAATATGTATATATTATTCTTTATTCAGCTCAAATTAACATGAAAATCTGTACATTTTACACGGTATACGGTATACTTAACAAAAAAACCTCAAATATTCCAAAAATGATTTTTGCAAATTACAAGATTAAACCATCAAAATCTTGTATTTTTCATACTTACAGTAATTTTTATAATATTTCATAATAATTTTAAATTATTTTTCTTTTCCAGGTAAGACACTTCTCACAAAACGAGTTTATAAGGTAAGACAGTTATTTTCTAAAGACAGGAAGTAGAGGAATCGCGCCAATTAAGAAACGATACAAAGTAAAGATCTACAACCTTGACATTTAGAATGAAAAACATAATATTTAAACTTTAGAAAAAATATTTTATGAAAAAAGGTTGACTTTCCTGAAACAAAGTTTAAAAACTATTTTCTAAGTTGTCCGATTGTGAAAAAAGTGAAAACCGAGAACATTTTCAACACCTTTTGGCGTGGGACGATTCAAGTTCTATGATATTGTGAATTGATAAGACAGATCAATCTTCAGGTTTTGTGTAAAAAAAAAATGAGATTATCAGTATTTAGATCATTGCAAAAGAAAAACGACGTTGGGAAAAGTAAATACATAAAACTTTATATTACCATAGTTTTAGTAGTTAATAAAGATAATATTGAAATACTCAATAAATTAACACATATTTTGTAGTTGGAGAGATAATTTATTTAAACGCAACCATCTCAGAAACTACTGATCTGTGTACAAATATTTTTTCACGGATGAAATGTGACATTATCTTAGCATAATGCTACATTTTAATCCATAATTTAACGAGTAAACCCGCGATAATTAAGTAGTATTAATAAATACTTATTATGAGTCACGGTAGCAATTAAACTTGTTAGGGCCGTTACGTGATTTTCATAATTATAGTTAAAACATGGCTAAGATTATAATATAATAACTAGGACCACGGTAACTCTTATATTGTTTCTTTTTGCTATAATAGTAGTTAAAATAAAGATGATTGAAGCTAGATTGTATTAATTGGTGCAAAGTAAGAAATATTGTTGAACAAATTGTCAGATTAAACAATAAATTACATATTTAAATTCAAGTACTTAAATAAAATGTAAGGAAGTCAAAATAAATAAGCGATAGGAAACTCTTTTTTATAAATCATTGACGTAACTAATTTAAAGTTGCAGTCGATTTTATACAGACAAAAAACATGTCACAATAATTTAAATATTTGTTACGTGTAGAAATCGAACCCATGATGCGTACGACTACCATTGCACCGCAGTGCAAAAGTATGAGATGGTATAATTTATACGTTTAAGAACTATTAAAACAATTTAGAATGCCGTTCTTTTGAATATGTTTCCTTGTTAGAAAAACACTGTCAATTAAATTAGCTATACTTTAAAATTGATATTATAATTTACAATTACGAAAATATTTGATATATTTTCTTAATTTCTTTTCAAACAAGCTCTCTTAAAATTGGAAATACTTTTAAAAGCCAGAATGATTTGTTTTTAAAGATAATTGTACTTGGCAACATCTAAATAAAAATTATGTATTTTCGTAATTTCTATAAAAACAACCTTTCCAAATATCTCGTGTTTCATTGCACACTTAGGTACAATTTGCGCCCAGTATTTCAGTACGCAGCGGGTGTACGGAAAGTGCTAAAAGTACATACATATAGGGGTGTCGGGGAAAAAGTTATAATAACATTAATGTAGGTTCTTTTGACAGCTCTCCGGTCGTCGTTAGCAGCCCTGTGCTCTGTATCTTGTCATAATCTTTTAGGGAGGTCCAAGTTTGTCGATAGGGTTTCGTTTGTCGATGAAATTTTGTGAAGGAAAGGTTAGTGTGTAAGTAAGATGTTGAATTCATAGGTGACGTTTTGATTTTTTAAATTTGTTATTCAATATTGGATTAGATATTTGGCTCATATCTCATGTATGATGTTGAGTTCTATTTAATAAGAGAGCAGAGACAGCTTTCCCGAATGTGTTTTGCAAATCTGATTTTGTGATAAGAATTTAAAATGCTTTTCACTTTTATATTCTCTATACGATTTTTTTGTAAAGAACAAAAGAAGTGAAAATATAAGAGTAAAAAAAATGTTGGTGCTGCATGGCTGCGAGATTTTCCGTAATTTTCGAAAGTTCCTCATTTATCATTTTCCTCTTCCACATAAAAATAAAGCTAGAATTATCGAGTGGTACATTATCGACAGGGCAGCAGCCCGCTCCAGGCCGCATCACTAATTACGGGCGCAGACGGCGGCGCCGGGTCGAGCCAAGGGTACACGGTCCTCTCGACTGAATTTTTTCCCCAACACCCCCATACCCCACCGGATGGGGAGGCTTCCTGTCCCTCCCGGACCCTTCTTAACATTTCCCTGGCTCGGAGGCACAGAAGGAAGACGCCTCGCTTATATGAAACCCTGGTACCTACCGCTCGGGTTATATACTTTTTTAGGGTCGGTCAGACCCTTTGAGGCCTTTCTCTCGAGTTAGGGACCTACATATTCCCTTTTCAGGCCCTTTTTGACCTTTGTAGGTTTAGGCCGCGTTGTTTCGTCGTTATATTATATAAAAGTTTCAGATTTCTCTTAGTGAGGGACCGTGTTGACACGGTCGCCGTGTGAATTTTTGGTATTTACACTATTCGCTATTGGAGTCAGCTTTAATTAAGTTTGTTAGTGGCTGCGCAGCTAATAAGGTCCAAAGCCAACTATCACAGCAACTTTTTAATATCTAAGAAAGCATCATACCTTCAAAATACTATAACAATCTGTGCAAAGAAACTGACTACCTATTTCGTCTTAATCACATTAACTGTAAAAATATAACTAGAATATGACAAAAAGTTCTTCAAACTAATCGACAACAACATAATAACAGTACTATCTAACTAAACCATCAAGACAAAATAAAATAAAAAAATTCACGTGAAAAACCCACTTTGAAAAGTAATTTTTCCGAAGGTTCCGTACAAATTTAACAAAGTTTTCACCTCAAGTTACCAGGAGGTTAGTGCGGCGAGGAGATATCTAGATACGGCGGCCAAAAGCACTTAAGTCAATTTTTGGTCAAAATCTTAAAAAGTCACAGCAATCATATTTTCGTATGATTCATCGATGGGAATAAGCACGTAAGTCAACGACGCCTTAATACGGTCGCAACAGTCTACCGTACCATATAACTTATGTTTTATCAACACATTGAGCGGCGGTATTAACCACTTATGTTGACTTAAGTTTTTTTAACCTGCACACCAAATCTAAAACTAACTGACTTAAGTGATTTGGTTACAGTAATTTTTGCTTATATTATTTTCAAGTATCTACCCTCTTTTTTTAAGTGTTTCATAAAGTGGGTGTCAAAATCATGGGTGTAAGAAGAAATACGCATTTCTTCATTAGCAGTTCTGTGTGACGGTAGTATTGTGCATTCATTGTGTCGTAATACTCGTAATTCAAAATGGATTCAAGAGGCAGAAAGTTAGTGAACCTCGTCTTAACTGACGCAAATACAGGTATGTTTCAACGTTTTTCTGTCATTTTAATGCAAAATTGAAGTTTTCGTAGAGGTATAATTACTACCCAATACAATGTCTAACCAACTGTAATTTTTTTTTACAGTCAATGACGACCCATACGCTAATCCACAACCAAGTTCATCTGGAACTCAAAAACAAATTAGTACTGAAGAAATAGTTATTGACTTTTCTAGTGACGATTCTGTTGCTGATCCTACCTACTCTCCAACGAGTCCTAGCTTGCTACAACATGAAGCAATGGACACCACTATCCACGACACATCACTAGATTTACAGATAATACAACAAGATGAGATACCTGAAAACATTGAAGATAAATTACCACAGCAAAACAAATCAGTGTCTTGTAGAAAGAGGAAGGAAGATAAGAAAATAAAAAGAAATTTAGGCCAATCCTATGAGACAGCTTCTGGGAAAACAGTTAATGAACGACAAATGAAGGAATTACCTAACTGTCGGAATAAGTGCCGAGAAAAAATAAGTGATGAGCAGCGTGCTGTAATTCACAAAGAAGTTTGGAATCTTGGGTCCTATGATTTAAGGGCCGCATTCATTTCATCTCTGATTACCATCAAAGAGAAAAAAACTGAGCGTCGTCGGGTCGAAGATCCTAGTAAACAAAAAAATAGACAGTGCACTTATAAGTATCATTTTAATGTGAATACAGAAAAAATATCTGTGTGTCAAGGTTGCTTTCTAAAAACCCTATCGATAAGTGACAATTTTATAAAGCTAATCGGTTTGAAGAAACGTAGCAGCTCGAGTGGTATAATAAAACCTGATAAACGCGGAAAAAATACACCACCAAACAAACACTCTGAAGAAAAAATTCAAGAGGTGATTAATCATATTAATTCGTTTCCACTATACGAAAGCCATTATACTAGACGCAATAGCACCCGGAAATATTTACCACCTCATTTGACAATATCAAAAATGTATTCTCTTTATAGTACAGCACATATAAATCCAGTAAGTGATAAAATATACCGCAGAGAATTCCACAAATTAAATTTAAGTTTCAAAAAACCGAAAGTGGACACTTGTCATACTTGCGACCTATTCAAAATGAAATTAAACTTAGCTACAGACGAGACCAGTAAATCAGCTCTTCAAAATGATCGAGATTTACATTTGCTAGCAGCTGATATGGCTTATAATGAGAAGAAGTTAGATAAAAATATGGCAGTTATGAATAACAAAATCAAGTGTCTGTCTTTTGATTTGCAACAATGCTTGCCAACCCCAAATTTGCAATCATCTGCAGCCTTTTTTAAAAGGCAACTATGGACATTCAACCTGACAATACATGACAACGGAACTGGAATGTCAACACACCACATGTGGCATGAAGGCATTTCGGGTCGAGGTGCTAATCAAATAGCCTCTTGTCTGTTTGTATATTTACAAGAATTGCCTCAAGAAATCTCGGTAGTAATTTTGTATTCTGATACTTGCGGAGGGCAAAACAAGAATACACATGTGGCCGCAATGTTTACATTATTTGATGACAATAAAACCATCTCTTAAGATCATTCATCACAAATTCATGGTACCTGGTCATACACATATGGAGGTTGACTTGGACCACGCAATCATTGAAAAAAAAAGAAAAGAACTGAAATACAAATTTATCACCCACACGACTGGATGCAATTAGTAAGATCGAGCAGCAAAAAATTTACTGTAAGAGAAATGCGGCAAAGTGATTTTTTTGATTTTGCTGCATTACTAAGAGGACCCTTAGTAGCACGAAACAAAGATGACGAAGGACATGTTTTTAAGTGGCATGACGTGAAGTGGCTGTGTTATGAAACTGAGTATGGCGTCTTCAAATACAAAACATCTCTTTCTAGGGATGAAGCTTTTAAAACCGTTAACTACAAACGGAACACGCGGCGAGAAAAGGAATTTCACTTGATGCAGATAAGAGACAAGCCATTACCAATAAGCGTGGAAAAAAAACGTGATATATTATCACTTTTACCTTTGATACCAGAATGTTTTCATAATTTTTATCAGAATTTAGTAACTGCTGCTGATGCCAGGAATATTGACCCAGATATATCAGATTCTGAAGAAAGTGACGCTTTGTAGTAATATTGTCTCTGTTGTTGAAATTTAATTATAATAATAAATAATAATTCATATTAATTAATTAATTCATTTGTATATCCTAAATGTTAATAAATAAAATAAGTAGTTATAATACGCTACTAAACACTTAAGTCGCGTTGTCAGTGCGTTCTAAAAAACTTAAGTCAGATATTTCAGCGAATAATAAATAAAACTTAAATATTCAAAACCCAATGTAAAACTAGTTCGTTCTTGTGCAATAAAAAACAATAAAATCTTTAACCATAGTACATTTTTTTTACACCAATCGATTATAACGCTCTCCTGTAAAATTTATGCATGCAAGAAAAATTGACTTAAGTGCTTTTGCTTTCCGAGTCTAGATATATCGGTCACTGTTTAGCAATCGCGCGACAACACTTCGACATCGTAGGTTTTCCCGCGCCAATAGTTGTGATGTGCATTGAATATTTTATAGCTACTTAATTGTTAAACGGTTGAGCAAATTTAAAGCTGTTTTCATTGATTTAAATGGCTTTATCTTAAGTAAATGTTACTAAGTTGATATCTTGTGAAATTAAATGATTGAAAAATAAAAACAGTTCTTTCATTTGTATATAAAGACGTAAATAAAGAAGTACCTATGTAAAGATCGTTGTAGTGTTATGTAGTCTCTACTTACTACGTTAGGAACAAAGCGTGAGGTACTAGGCCTGTGCTGCGACTTTGTCTGCTTTAAAAGACTTTTCCCATAATTTACTGGATTGAAAAGTGGTTTATAATTAATTATCAAAGATGTCTATTTGTTAAAACATACATAATATCACGCCTGTTATACCCCAAGGGTAAGGCAGAGATGTATGATATATACTATAATGTAAAATTTGTGGACGTAAAAATAAGTGTAAAAAATTTGGAGGTTAAGATAATAATATTATGAATTACACAATGCCTTTTCTATAATGTCAAAGAATTGCGTACATAGAACAATTATTATTTTGTGTGCAAAATGTTCGATCTCCATCAAACAAATGTATATGTGTGATTTAATTGTATCTACACCTATAATCATAATTTTATTCGTTCAATAAATACGAAGGTTATGTTCCAATTTCGTTCGTTCACGTAACACACATAGGTGTCATGAAAATCAATGACGTATACATACATACATTCTAAATATTATGCCCTGCGTCATCAAATTACATAACGTTACGAAAATAAATAATAAAAATAATTTTCACCCATTAATGTCCCACTGGTGGGCAAGGGTCTCCTCCCGTAATGAGGGAGGGGTTAGGCCTTGAGTCCACCACGCTGGCCTAATACGGTTTGGGGACTTTGCATACCTTCAAGAACTGTTTTAAAGAACTCTCAGGCATGCAAGGTTGCATCACGATGTTTTCCTTCACCGTTGGAACAAGTGACAATTATTTCTAACACACACATAACTACGAAAAGTCATTGGTGTGTTGCCTCGGGTTCGAACCGTAAACTACTTTGGGAGGTACCAACGTACTTGGCTGGTTACCAATGAGAATAAAATAAGATTTATCGAATATTTTTATCATAAACATTTACCTGACATGACAAATTAACTTCGATAATTTATTTCACGTCACTAATGAGTTGTATAAAATGTACGATATTTAAATTATGTGTTTTTTTTTATTATACTTAGGGATGTGATTACTCCGGAGTGCGATTTGATGTCGATTAATTGTTTTATTGTTTTCAATGTTATGTGAATTACGTGTTTGTGACTTTTTATTGGCATGACCTAATCAATTGTAAGATTAATCGACATAAAATATTTCGTTTGTAAACATTGAAATTATGTTTTTCAATAAAGTTCTGTTTAGGGAGTGACTCTTTCACCATTTGCAGACAAGTTATAATTTGCTCAACGCCTAGAATTTTTTACAGATTATCTATTTATTAGGTTCTGTTAACCTAATAAGTAAATAAACTGTTGTGTGTTAATTCAGACACTGTTGTTCAAACCATTGACTCATTGACATACATAAACGAATTACTTAAAAAGAAGAAATGTACCACTACCGCCTATTACGAAATTATTTAAATAAAAAATCCTCATTTTAAGAAAAATCCGTTAGGATTTAGACTAGATTTTAGCTTACGAAAAGAGATTAATTGAAAAAAAAATGTTTTCTGCATCTTTATCACACTAATTTTCACATATTTGGGTGCACTTCACACGTTACCAGGGCCACATATTCACCAGCGGGTGTCTGGATGGAATAGTGTACGCATTTCATAGCCCCACTTATTATACACGCGTTCAAGAAATAACGTACACCCACGAAATCATAAGAATTAGCGATTTTGAATCGTAACAATATAGAAGTTTTAGGAGCTAGTTTGAATAAATAAAAATGTGAATTATTACGTAGTTTTTTGCTCGTATTTGAGTTTATATTTTATATGAAACTGCAGTTTTGCTTAACAGTAGGGGAAACTGATATTTTCAATTGGGTTCAATATCAATGAAATGATGCTAAGAAAACACCATAATTTTTACTTATTTGACAGTTCATTAGGGGCTCAGTTAGTAATTTATTTGTATAAATAGGTAGTGTTTTTTGTGCTGTAGTAATAAGTTTTATGAAGCACACATGCCAGGTACTGTTTTAACAACAGATTTCGACAGTTTACTTTATGTTGATCTCTTCAAAACTCTGACTTTTTCTCGTTACTAGTCAAAATAAACACTTAACTTGTTTTTCTATAGCGTTAGGTTGTTATCAAGCCACATCAGTCGGCTTGGTCCGCAAGATACTATCGTACATTTGACATTTGGACTCTGAGATTACAAACGAACTTTGCCAAGTCAGTCGTAAGCGCCCGCCAACTTACTAAGGATTATACTACTTTAATATAGCGCTGCGACCGTGTGTATCTCCCTTAAGTGCCACTGTCACGAGCCAAAAGGCGAACAAAGTAGCAGAGCCTCTACCCTCCTACACCGAGTATAGCCGCCGCGCGCCACGGGGGTAAACTTTGATACCCCAAAACCTCCACCCGCGTCATGCCTCCCTGGTACCCGGCCCACCCACCGTGGGGCTTTGAGGACGTCTTTGAGCCCAACTTTAGCGGGGAAAACCCCAAAATTCAAGTTGGCCCACGTCCCCGATTACGAGTTGGCGATATCTTTGAAATTTTCTGCTCTCCTGGTAGCGGGAGTGCGGTTTTTAACTATTTTTCGTATGTTGGTGTATTGGGTTTACGATTCTGTTTGAGTTTGTGCTAAGAAAAAGGAAGGAAATGTGCAAAATTACATTTTTAAGAGAAGAGGCGATACTTTTAAATAAATCGCTCACAAGATTTCATCTTTAAAGGTACCATGTTACACTATATCAGAGAAATATATTTATTTATATGTATTTTGTTTCATACAATTGTTTTTCTTTTGAATTCTTGCACCAATAACATCTAAATTGGCTAATTGTGATTTTCGAACCCTCCTTAAAGTATAAGGGACATTAAATAATCTTCATCAAATATTTCATAGAATAAATAAAATACCTAGGAATATCATCGAAAACAACATACAACAGCTGCACAAAACAATTTGACAAACTAAGAAAGCTGACGACAGTCTTTCAATACAAGAAGTTTTCTCAAGAGAGCGGTGTCAAATAAAAGACATCAACGGGCGACTTAAAAAGAGTATTTTAAAATGTTCATTTTGATTCATAATAAAATTGAATAGTCTAACAATTAATAAGTATAAAACTATTTATTTTTGAAGGTATAACGTTGCGTTTGTAATACGTTCGGAACTTCGAATGAAATACATAAAAAAAAACAATAAAATAAAAAATAATTGTACTTTAATGATTGCGTTAATAGTGTTTTCGGTATTTCTTTTATGTTGATGATAAAACAAGCTCTGAAGATGCGGTTTATGCTACAAAGCATGTGTATGCAGTTTTATTTTACTTTTTATCTCGATAATCGATAAGTAAGAACGGCTGTCGTGGACTTGTTTCAATATTTTTCGTTGTCTGCATACGAGATGTGAGAATTATTCGTTTCGTGAATGGTTTTAATTTGATATTTATTGGATAACACGTTTATGGTAAAATGTCTTATTAAAGAAAATACCTAAATAATAAAATGGCTTGTTAGGGACACAACTATCGATATAATTCTATTTATTGAAAGTTTAAAGCAATTTCCAATTTCCTAACACCAGTAGCGCAGACCTGAGAGGAGGTTGTTAGATACCGAAATTACACGAATCTATAGAAATGACCAGGCGTAAAGGCGACGATAATACCGGGCTAGCATGAGCCGTAGGAGGTATAAACAAGGATAGCATTGCGTGATCGCGCTGTACTAGGCGTAATGTTTATTTCGGGCGCGGGCGTGATTTCAGTAGGTGTGGAAGTTATGCCATGTTGTTTTGTTTTAAGGGTTCTTTAGGTAATCAGATTTTGAAGTTTTGATGATAATTATTCGGTTTAGTGCTAAGCTAAATGTATGGCGTTTAAAGGCTATTGTAAAATTGCGAGGAAGGCGTGTTTTGTATCATATTTGAAACTAATTGAATGTGATTAACTAAAGTATTGTAATCGGAACCATGTGTTCGAAAAAATGCTTGCGGTTAATTATCATAAAGAGTAGAATTCTGACAGAATTTCAATGGTATTCTATTTATTAATTGAAAGATCGTAAGAGTTCTTTAAACAAATATGATTCGCTTAGATTTATAACTGTAAACTGTTTATAAAACCCCCTTCAATTTACTCTAATATTTTAAATTATCAGTCGGTACACGGTACATAACAAATTATTTTGAAAACACCTTAACTCACCATGGACTCAGGAGAGCTAGTAACTACTTTTCATAAATTATAATAAGATATTAAACGAGTTTTATGTACGAATATAAACAGAGACTAAAAGGGGAAAAGGGTTTTTTTATTATTTTCGAAATGCCTACAGGCCGGGGGCGAGAAAGCAAAGCTATCTACCGTTTACGATCAACCCAACTTAAGATTGGGTTAGGAGCCCTTAATGTATATTTGGTAATAATCGTTTTACCCGTTAAAACAATGAGATAATAATAAATACGTGCTTAGTGGAGCCCCTCCAAATTTTGTGCTTTTGATTTGCATGAAACATTACTGTGAAATTTCAACGCGGTTTTGAGTGTTGAGAAAATTATTTTAAGGCGCAATTTATTTGTATTCTGAATTTCTGAGTGAAAAAACTATTTAGAATACCACCTGCTTTATTAATTTAATCTTTATTCAATTGATACAAACACTCAGTTCTTAATGAAGCGTAGAATGATGGAGGGAGTCAATTTTTCATTATCCTTTTTCATTTAATTAAGATGAGAACACCTTACGTCCGTGGCTACTAGGGCGGCAGCGACCCGCGGGAGGTGCGATTAACTACTTCGTAAATAAGCAAAGTAATACTGGAAGAAGAATTACCGGCTGCCCGCCACTGGCCGGGTAAGGCAACCGGATATTTCTTTTAGCTGTCCAAAGAACCCCCCGGTCATAATGCCCTAGTGGGGTGCAGGGGGGCAGATATAAAGATACAGGCCCCCCACTTATCCCGGGACCATACCCGGTCCTTTTGCTTTTATAGGGGGTGTGTATAAAACCGAATCGCCCGGTTTTAGCTGTGCTAGAGTGTTACGATCGGGGCCGGCGGCGGCGGTCGCATTATGCCGACGGAACGAGACTATATCTGATGTGGCTATGGTGCCTCGGTACTTATATACAATGTTTAGACGATGGCTTCGCTCATTTATTAGTCTGGCGTCTCAAACGGTCAATAAAATGTTGAAGGCTCCGTAATAAACGGAAATTAGCCAAGAAAAAATGCGGTTGGAAATGTCCTAGTTCTTTTTTCCAAGTGTTTATTACTTTTGTTCCCTTATTTATGGCAAAGGATATAATACGATTTTGTTTTCCTTCTTCCCGAATGTCTATAAAACCTTTCTTTAATATTATAAATGCGAAAGTGTGTTTGTTTGTTTATTTGTTCCGCTTTCATGGCTTAATGGATCAGCCAATTTTCATTTGCATACGCGCGGACAGTATTATAAGGATACTATGAACATAAAGGAGTAAACCTAGTTTTTATATGGTACGTTTTCTTTCTAGTAAAGAGCGAGCCCACATTAACTTAGCGGATCATTTTCACTCTTTTTATTTTGAAAGTGGAAAAATAGAGGGTGGATCTTTTAACATCGTCCTGTAGGTGAGGCGGTGCGGCGCTGCATGTTGAAAGAGGTTACAAGTAATTCTTTTGTAAATTGAAATAAAACACCGGAGACGGGATTTTCATTAACCGTTCATGATAATGAACACCTATTTTTAGAACTAACTTTTAAATAAGTGAATAATTGTTTAACTAGTATGAATGAGTACGTTTTTATTCACATATTGTTTGATTCGTACATGCTTTATTAATGTGAAATATGAAAAACTTTTTTCATGTGTGACGTCATCGTATTTTTTTATTTTTTATACACCATTAACTCTACTGATATACATTGAGGGAATGTAAAAATAATAAGCTTTTAATTTATTATGAAATTTTCTTCCTTTGTAATCAAAACGCTTTGGTAGTTAAGACAGCTGTCGTGTCCAACCCGTGTCCGTTTCGTTCACGGGGAGGCGATACTAACCTCAAGATATTAATTTCTCTTTATTACCAAGGCGACATGTGCTTATAGGAGTTATAAGATGAAGGTAACTATGTTGTTTCATTATTCGAATGTCGGAGGGCCCGGGTGAGGGGGTGGAACCCGTATAAAAACGACAATTTCCTCTAAACGCGCGCCGCACCCGCGCCCGCGCCTGTCTCGCCGCGCCCTCCGGTACTAATTAACTGCCACGCGGTTATGTCATCCTAGTACCCCTGTTTGTTGGGCGGTGTTCAATTTTTTGTCTGGAGGTTGACAGCTTGACCTTTTCATATATTGTGAGATGTTATTTATTGTGTAGGGCTTCTATAATAAATAATAGGTAGCCTAGGGGTTATTCAATGTTTTTATTAGGAATAACTTATAAATTTATTGGATAACGTAACGTTAAATACGCCAGCAATAAATTACTTTTCAAGCTACTTAACAAAACCGTTTTAAAGGTGAATAAGTCAGTCGTCAGTCAAATAGACATGAAGTTTATGTTCATATTGGATTTCCATAAAATAAAAATACATTTTAAAACGTTCCTTTAAATTATATAACACACAGTCAATATTTTCATCTTTAAAGTAAACATGTATATAACAATATATGCATCTCTTCTATAAATATACATAGTGGTTTTAAAGTGTTCTAAACTATAGTAATTGTATTAATTAGTTAGCAAGGGAAACACATGCAGGTGTTAGGGCGCGCAGGGCATTTGATAAGGTGTGACCGCTTGACATTATCAGTCAAGAGATGAGACGTACTCAGCTGGATTGCACCTGTGTGTATCTTCACTACACCACGAGCGATATTGGGCGAAACACTAGGTGTATATAATACTATTATTGTAACTTTAGGAATAATGACGACTTCGAAATTGATTTTGATGATATTGCGGTTTATTACAAATTTGGTTACATTAAGAATAGGTCTAGTTTCTGCCCGCAACTGTGTTTACGTGAAAAGATTCCCGGGGAAAAGAATCCTATTTATTGATCCAAGTTATAAACTATCAGTGTACCAAAATTTCTTTAAAATCACTCCAGTAATCTTTTGTGAATGAGTAACAAATATGCATCCATCCCCACAAACTTACGCATTTATAATTTAGTAGGATTTAAGAAAATCTTTTTTTAGTTCGGATGTGTAATCGTTTAAATTAGACCATCGGAATCGACTCTACACTTTCTGTACTGGTTATAAATGTCTTTTATTGACTGGGCCTATTGTAACAAAGATATTGTATTTTCAAATTATTAAAAATTACACATGCTCATACATGCCTACTTTCACGTGGTAAGTTTTCAGTATATAACCACTATTGACCACCCATCTTAATCATGACCGCACCTAAGGTAGCTTCGATAATCGTTTACCGTTTACACAAGTAATTCTCAGGTAAAAGGGACTTAACGATGATGTTCTAAGACCAATAAGGCAGTGGACACAACACTAAACGACAAGACCTTCATCCATCGGCATATCTTCCACTTTGACCACTACGCCTAATAGCGCATTATAATAAACTACTGCTAATATATATTAAACCTTGTGACTATCTATTTAAGGTAGGTAATGGAATAATAGCGTTAGTTGTTATGTGTCTGTTTAGTAGTTAATTATTATGATCGGTTTGCTGTGTTGTAGGTAGAGTGGGAATTAGGGTGGTTTGTTTATAGTGTTGGTACTAGGGTGGCAGAAGATGCTGGGAGTAGAAGTAGTTTTTGACATGTACGATACACTTCGCTACTGTGTTTGACCATTTGATACTGCTACGAAATGAAAGCTGGAAAAGCAACAGAGTATACTTTTATGATACAAAATGAGTACAGTCAACTTGGGTAACTTTGAATTATTTGGGTAACATTGAACGTGGGAATTTGAACTAGTTTTTATTATTTTTTCATATAACATCAACACAATTGATAAAAGTTTGCAAAACTAAAATGAATCTTTACCAATTGTGTTCGTTTCATAAGAAAAAATAATCGAAACTAGTTCAAATTCCCACGTTCAATGTTACCCAAATGATTCAAAGTTACCCAAGTTGACTGTAATTACTTAAGTATTTTTTTTGCATTTAGATTTCTTGTATTTTTAAGTATTTAATTTTAACAAATAATATGCCAAAAAAGGAGAGAGTAATAACGATTGTAAAAATTTTGTTTAACTTGAAGTCCTTTCTTTTCAGAAAGCTTATTTTCATAAAACAGTTAAGAAAAAATCGTGGGTAAAATTATTTATAACGAACTCTTAAATTCCAGACAAACTTAAAAAATATAACACCTACTTAATTCCCTGGAAGTAAAACTAAAAACTAGCAAATATGACCCCAAAAAACAATTAACTAACACAGGAATCAAACACGATCACATTCAATTCAATATACCCATAGATGTCCGCACCTGTAGTTCGTTGCATATAGCGTCATTTACCTATAGATCAACTATAAGATCTAGGTTATACACATACCTAGGCTATGTATAGCATACCTGTATTAAGCCTATGTTGCAGGTCGCTGTGCCTAATTTTACGACATTTGATGAAGTGACTAGTTAGTCGGGCAGTTGGGGACCGACTTTTTACGGCCGATTTTTGTATCATATCATATTTTCTAATAAGATGATATTATTTTGATGGTAAATTATTATGTCGTGTGGATAGCTAGTCCAGTAGATAAATTTAAACCCATTACTGTTTTACAGAGTGTGAGAGAATTTTTAGTAAATGTTGTTAGATCTCTTATCCAGACGGATTTCTTTACTATGATTTTCGCGACCCTACAATTACTATTATACTGAAACTCCAATAAAATTAGCCCATAGCCAGTTGCGCTCACCAGTCGGTAAACGATCTGTGGGTTAAGCAACCGTCGGCGCGGTCATTCCATAGATGGGTGACCGCATAGTGGTATTTGAGCTGGGCGTCTCCGTGCTTCGGAGGGCACGTAAAAAGTCGGTCCCGGCTGTTGTCTACTAAGATAACAGTCGTTAAGCCATGTCAAAGGCCTTTCGGGCGGGTTGAATAACTTTGACACTAGGTTGACCACTAACCATACGACAAACCACAATAATGAAATTCTATTGAAACAAGTGGTGGGTCAAAGAAGAATTGAAATTTACAGTACATACATTTGAATGTTCACGATAAGCATAAAAACTTATGGATTTGTTCTCGTTCTTCGAACATCTCCACCTTGGGGCTAGACGATTCTTAATCTTTTTTCTTCACTTATTGACTTTATGAAGTAGGTACAAAAAGAATTAATTCCGAACAAAAAAAATACCAAAAGTGATTCAATTAGTAATTTCGCAACAAGCCTGTCTACCAATTACTGGCTGCGACACAGCACAGCTGTGCGAAATACACCTAACTATACACATACATACATACATACACATACATACATACATACATACATACACATACATACATATAAGTAAGATGCGGCGTCTTACGCTTCAGGCCCGACACACGTCTTGCCCGGGTCATGCTATCGCGATATTACAAGACAGTACTCTACCAACTGCTTGTTACAATTGAACTCTTATGTAGTTATGTACTCCTGGTAGCAAATTTACGAAAATTGTTTATTATTGCAGAAAAATGCAGCGGATAAGAAAATAGAAAGTCTAATTTTCGTTTAATCATTTGCTTTAAGTGCTGGATAGGCTATCTTGCAAATAAAGTAACAAGGAACATCATACGACTTATGAATAAGAGTCATATAACCAACGGTCAAAATTTCACTTGATAACCTAACCAATACTTAGTCAGACGTGGTAAAGCTAAGGTTAAATGTGATAAATGAAATTGCATCAAAGTTTTATTTAAGTAAACCTTATTTATCTCGCTTTGCGGCTATAACTGAACCGAAATAGTATTATTTGGAAGTACAGAATAATTTTAAAATAGTTTTTTCACACTGGCCATTAACAGGATAGTTAGTAATCTAGATTTCGTCTGAAAACATTGTCAAAAACTAATTGCAATATTTCGATTTCGGTTATAAAACAACACTTCCATTAATTGCTCTACTATCCCTTACTATAGGCCGAATTATAGTCACAGTTCACTCGCATTCAGCTATCAAAGTGTGCTGGAAATATCATCTTTATTACTAGTAAAGGTTTGAAAAAGAGGCTGTATTGTCTTTGTGTTCAAAGAATTTTGCTATCGAAGTAAATTTTTGTTTAGTTGATTCTTGTTTAACTCTACATTTAAAGGATCGGTTAGCTAATTTGTTAATTCTGAAATTATCCGAGATAATTGATGCCTAATCGAATGTTATCTTACTAGACACAAGTTATGAAAATAGTAACTACGCCACTGGTTTCAGAAAAAATGAACAATGTTAATAAATGAAAATAATCCGTCTACGAACGCATTTAGATTTAAAAACAGAATGCATATTTGTTTTACGCAATAGTTCAAATTCGCAGGCCCACCTATCCTGCAATTTTTTTCCACCATTTAAACACCCGCATATAATACACAGCTACCGCTTCGTATTTCATGAAACCCTGGTACCTCGCTCCCGTATATATGCACGTATTAACACATACAGCCTTTATTTGCATGTATGTATGTAATCGATAAAATGTATACCTACATTTACTGTGCGTGTCCCTGTGTGTGTGTTGATTGTATAATTACATCATCATTATCAGTTTATAGTCATGCAACATTGGTTAAATTGATTTTCCTAATTAAGATGAAGCTAGGCATGTGGAGGTTGGAGTCAAGATTGTTACGAACAACTGTGGCGACAATGCCTGCAACCTACGTCGATTTAGCTCATATTATCGTCTATGTAGCTGCTCATTTCGGCATAACAGTTCATGCGTGCATTTCATCACTAATGTAGCCAAATCGTGCTTAGCTAATGACTGTGCCAAATACAATAACGACCTGAATATCAACGAGAAATTGCAAGAAACTTTTTGACAATTTGCTCCAAGTTTGCAGTTCAGAATAGAGCTCAACTTCTCACAGCAAAGACAAAGTACTTTAAAAACAGTGAGTCAGAGCGACTTTTATGCGCAAACTTGTATAAAGTGCGGGTGCTATCGTCGGCAGGCTAGCACGCCTTAGGACACCTAATGAATTGACAAACATTTTTTACCTATCGATTGTCCCCGCGCTCAGAATGTGCGTGTGTTTCGAGTGTCATTGATGCATTTCGGTATGGGGACAAGGGGGCGATGGGGGCAGGCGGCCGGACAGAGCGGACCGAACGCACCTCGGCCACGACTCCGTGCCAGTGTGCGTTGAAACTCTGAGGGGCGAGCACGCGCGTCGCGCCCATCCACAACTTCCTCGCGAAACACGAACGAATTCTGAGCGATCATCTCGAATATTTGCTCTCAAAAAATAACTTCTGTGTCCTAAATAGGTTAGTTATCTACAGTGCTTTGATTATGTTGCTATTTTTATTATGAAAAATTTGCAATTAGGCGTCTACGCGCGAAGTTTTATCATCTTGACATACTAGTTTTTTGCACGAATGCAGGTTTGCATAGACCGTCAGGAATGGACATAGGAACTTGATGAGTAAGTAAGCCTTGGCATTAGTACATGGTGACAGCAAAAAAATGCAATTAGTCCATCGCTGGTTCGTGTCGCTAAGTTTCCTTTGTCACGCCAGTTTGAGTAATAAGACAGGGCATTGTTTTAGTGAATTTATTAGACGAACTGACACTTATGTACATAACGATTCAATCTTAGATTGTTCTAAGCAATTTCCTAGTTGGGTTTTTCTTTATTCCACGCAATTCGTTTTTATCGCCGGTTTCATAGTTTAGGAATTTTATGACACTATTTTTATAGATAGGCTTTTGTTATCTGTTTGAACATCGGTGTTAACTTTAAATGCTATGATTTGTTTCTAGATTACACTAATACCAATACGTACAATACGTATTTACACTATTGTTCGAAAATTAAGTAATTCTTTAGGCTTTATCAAATGAAGCCTTAATATAACTTTAATAACTGAATAACTTTACTAACTATATGCTACGTTTACCAGGGCTATCCGATCTCGTATAATTTTACTTAACGATACCAGGCCCGCAGACATGTACAGAAGTTCTAATGTTAGAACGCAGCGAAGTTTGAAAGTAATTTTGGAGTGCAAGCGCGCGTCGAACTAATCAAATCGTTCACGGTCCTTACTTTGCTGATAACACTACCCAGTGTTATGTTGCTCTAGTAAGTGAGCAACTTTTTTATTGCCTTTTCGTACATATTTTAAACGTTTTTAGATGTTTGCATGAAAAACTTTGAAGACCTTTGAAAATGTCATTATTTGATTAAATTCTCATCCAAATTAACCATTTATTTCTTTAAATAGTATGTCATTTTCATTTGAAACTAACCGTACCGTATAAAGATTCCCTCCTTTTGTATTGATAGCCTTTATCGCAATCCTCTCCATGCGTTTAATTAGTATATTCATGAAAAAAGGCACAAACCGACGGGTCGGAGGGACAATAAGAGTGGAGGACCGTTACTCGGTTAATGAGCCCCTCACATTCGACTAGCCGGGAATAACGTGCAAGGGCCGGTTGGCCGACCCTCACACCGTCGCGTAACGAGAATTAAAATATTTTCTTGCTATTATTACAAGTAATGTATCTTTAAATGATAATTGATAGGCAATCAACCTTTAATTAATTTTTCGTAATTATTATTGAGTTTTTGAAATGGGAATATTTTCAGTCACTAATGGTTTCCAATCAGTATCATATATAAATGATAATAACCTTAACTCTTAAACTACGCGTTAACTTACTAATTTACAAATTAAAACATGCAAATTAACATAATATTTGAAATTACCGTGTAAACCCTAATTCAAAAGTTTCAAAATTTCTATCGAAAAAGAAGTTACTAACAAGACTAACAAACTTCACAAAATACTATCTCATCTCGATTACAGCGCATTGTAAATGTGGTAGCTAATTCGCAAACTAGGCAGTTAATAAAAAAACGTTACGGACCACCGTACCCAAAGCTATTAAAGTGGCCTTGTCGTTATCGCTAAAAAGAAAATAGCTAGCAGTGCACTGACCGGAGTGCCGAGTGTTTCCAACTATAGCCGTGTGTCGCACCGTGTCGATCATTCTTCAAGGTTCGCAATGCAACTTGATGCACCGTGTGTTCACCGTGTCATTATTTTGCGCTGTGTATCGCTTGAATAATGTTTGTAATATCGACTTCAGCAGTTATGGAATAGGCAGGTAATAATGTTAAATTCGCGATTTGTTTGATTTATCGGGTTTATGCAATCGTCGTATTGAAGTTGAATTCAATTATATTATTAAGGTCATGCCTTGGATATTATTATTTGTCGAAATTACAATACCTACCGGTAGTCCAAAATGGTCGATTTAAGTTTATGTCTATACTAAAAAGTATAACACTATATACTTAAGTTATTATACTTTAACATACATACATACATAAAATCACGCCCTTTTCCCATAGGGGTAGGCAGAAGCCAAAGAACAATTATTCTATAAAGCTATTAAAAAACTTAAATCCCGTCATTGGAAATCTAAGTTAAACTAAAAACTCGATGCAAAGAACATTTCAAACATTTTTCTTTCATTCCTACTAAAGTTACTTTGATTGATTATTATGAATGAATCAAGTAAGAAAATAGTTATGTCAGTAATTAAATAGTATTAGATTATAACGTAATGTCTCAATAATAATTATCTGTTGACGTCAAAGCTTTTTACACAAGTTATTTATTATATTTTTATTGCGCGTCGGTGTGATTTCATACTTTTTACTTTTTTAATTATTTAAGTATTAATACGATTATTCTTATATTATCCGATTGCAGATGAGTTAAAACAAAAATATATAAAAAAAAAATTAATACCACGAAAAGATCTGTTCTAAATTTGTTTATTTGTTTTTTCTATACAAGTTTTGCTTAAAGAGTTTCCTAGCGTGAGTTTTCGCGATTTCGTAGAACACGTTTTTTAATATTTCCCGCGATCTCCCGACTTTTTAAGGAAATAAAAAATAGCTAAAGTTGATCAGAAATAATATAGCGTCTACTCAATGAACATTACATGGGAATCGGTTCAGTAATTTCAGAGATCAGACACCACAGATATACAAAAGTAAATATGTCGTAAAGTTTTTATTGTTGAATAATAACTTTTTGTCGTGGGTGTTGCATTATGTAGAAGATTGCTATATTGCCCCGCTTTATATGGGGCGAAGAAATAACCGATAATTTTAGCATTTTGTTTAGTAATCGTCCTTGATTGTTGAAATTGGGCCCTACCTTTATGACGAAGATGCTCAATTAAAATCCACACCTTAATATCATATTAGTTTAAATTAGAAACCCATACAATTTTAAAAGGTAACTTTATAAATAGCTAAATAACTAAAATTTACTTGAAAATTGCACGTTTGTAGACCAACAAGATAGATTGCCAAACTAAATGGACTAAGGCATCATAACAATAGCGAACATCAACTTGAAGAATTTCATTCTGAGATACAGATCGCATAAGGCACGTAAGCCCGGTGCCTGCAGATGGAAAATGGCCTATGCTGTTATCGCGCGCAGCATGAGAATGAGAGCCTTTGCGATTTAATCTGCTCAAAGCTCCGCCGTACCTCTGCAATCCTAGTACATTTTTTCTGTTAAATTTTCGTTTGTTCGTGCATTAAGGTTTTTTGAATTAATTAATTTGCCTACTTTGTCAAATTACTTTTCAGTTGGAAATCTAGATTATATTTCTGTGCCTAGAAATATCCTAGATTTATACACCTATTTTAAGAACGGTATAAATATCTAGAATGGAAAAGTTCAATCTTAGTTCGTTTTAAATTTAGCTCCCATTAAAATTGGCTAGAGTTTAATTTTACGTGGATTTTCTAGTTTGTAGGAAACATAGAACTTATATTATATAAAACTACCCCTTTGTAGATAATATTGTTTTGTTACTAAGGGGTTGTCTAGGCTCATAGAGTTTAAGACCCCCATTAAACAAAGATTAAAAGAAACAGCTTCTTAACTGTAAAATTTTTAGTCACTGTATAAAATGTATTTCGTTATTATAAAACTACAAGCAAGTTATGTGAATTAAAATGTAGATAGAATCAGTAAAACGATATATTTCATACAGATGAACTACTTTATCCAAAGTTTTAAGTATCTAAGCAACGTTAAAAGTTTTGTGTTCGCAGTTCTTCACATAAGTAACTTGTGTTTGAAAATAAACACGGTAATATGTTTTTAAATACAATATTTTTCGTATTAAGACTATTATTTTGTAAGTTTAAACATTTTTTTATTGTTTTAAGTAAAAAATCGAACTTGAATGTTTCCTTACAAAATCACTAGATTTCTTAGCAAGGAGTATATATACCTTTATGCACATTACAATTAGAAAACTACTAAATAAATCCAATATCACGTAAAACGATGGACATGAGTTTCTTTTTTCCACAAAAACAAAAGAATCGGAAATTAGATCTAGAATTATTCTATTATGTCAATTTATTGTCAGTCACAAAATGTCATGGATACCATTTAAATGTAACTACAGGTTAAAAATAAGTATAAACTTTATTTACCCTCTCAAGATATCTTAAATCAAAGTGTCTTCTAGATTTTTTAAATAAACATCTCATTAAAGCCGGTATAAAAGAAGCAAGGGTGCAAATTGGTGATCTGTTTAACTTTGCTACTTCGTATTTACATAAACAGTTTGACTTCTTTGATGTTCCTGCGAGCCTGGTAGCGGATGGATTAAGAATGACTAGAATTTTAAAGGAAAATGGTAGTATACGAACATTGTTTTCTAAAAATAGTTGGTAAAGTAATATTGAGTATATTTTTTTGCTTAGACTGTCTTTGTTTAAAACACAATAAGGTTTCTTTTATTACACTAACATGGTTGCCATCATACACTTCTTTCATAATACTTGTAGTAATTATTGATACTAGTGTCTACCTACAACTCAACTGCAGTATAAAGTATAACCTCAAAATTTTCACCGCGTTGAAGAGCCGTTAAGAAATGTAGTAAGTATTGTTCAAACCGCTATAGTTTACTAAATCTTTTTTGTGCTTATAGTTTCATCAAAGAGTTTAGCCGCTCTGTTACTGATTGAGTTAGGAAAAACTGAGTGAAATGAAGTTTCTTTTTCAAATTAATATAGTTATTTTAAATATTTTATCTTTAATTCCGACCCGTGTAAAGTTTTAGTGACGTCCCGCGTTTCTTTATGTTGTAAAAATAGAATAGCCAAGTCTCCCATCATTTCATTCAATACTATTTGATATTTTTAACTATCTCGTATAGTTGCTAGTAGTAGCTAGTACACGCTCTATTTTGATAGCAAAATCAATAGTTTTCTATTCAATTGTTAAGGGGTACAATCAATAGGGTCGGAAAGAAACTGGTTTCACAGCAATGGTCATTTCAATGGCGTAATTTGCTCTTATTCACCCTATTTCTATTTCAACAAAATACTGACAGGAGTAGCAAACAATGGGCTGAGTTCATTGAAAAGTATTGTGCAAATAGGGGAGCGGCGATGCGCCGTGAAAAGTAGCCTCTTCTCGAAAATAGCTGTTTCAAATGCGTTCCTGTAGTTTGTACTGACCTTACGCAATACTGTGTGGGCACCCCTTTATGCTGCTTTTTATACAAAGCTCTATCTTTTTTAGTTGCTCGTTTTAAATACGTAGGGTAAATGTTTAGGAAATGAAGTGTAGTATTTTTTTGTTGGAACATACAGGAATAAAAATATGAATGTCTTTGACACACTTAGTAAACACTTAAAAAAAATAACTATCGGATAGTCTCCACGTAAAATAGTAAAATAAATATCCTTGCTGTATCGTTTTTGAACACTCAATGCTTTATGTGTAAAGCAAAATGTAATCATAATATCATTGGATACGCGATTGTAGATCGGATAAGAGAGACCCAGAAGTAGGACATAATAGTTATGACGATAAAATGAATATATTTCATAGAAATATCGATTTTTGTCGCGAACAATTGTCCTTACGCCATTCCACAACAGCTGACGGTAATTGCAACTTTAAAATATTTATTAGGTAATTCGAAATGTCTATGGTCATATAAATTGAGTCTCGTTTAAAAATACGACAGCTGGGTGCTGTTTATGAAAACAAGAGTTGAATAAAAATTCGCCTTTTATAGCAAAATTAAGTAGTTGAAAGAAATTGTGGAAATAGGAACGCAATCGAAGCACCACGAAATTTTGTTTCTAGTCTTTCTGAGATGGGGTCAATGAACTGAAAACATCTGAAGAATACCTTACCGAAACCAAAGACAAAAGTGCTGTGTGTGAACCGTCAAAAAACCAAGATGGCCGCCAAAAGGAAAGCTGGAGCACTTCTGCAACATGTCCTGCCAAAGGTAACTTTTTAATTTTTTATCCGCGCTCCGATTTCAAGACGGTCCATCCTAGTAATGTATGTAAAAGGAACGAGGCGCATTTCAAACGGTCAAGATAAACATGCCAAGGCTGAGAACACCGCGATGGCACTTATAAACTGCGAGTTCCCGCCATGACTGCGCTGCCTACTATAAAGCGCAGTAAAAATGGTATAATTAAAGGAATTTATAATGACACCCGTAGCGATGTTAACCGACAAATTTGTGATGGTTTTAGGTTATAAGGTCCTTTGTATAGTAGGCGATCATTCTGATACGGTCGGATAGGAGTCGTGGCCGCATCGAAATTGGCGCCAAAGTCAGTTTTCCCGCCGCGGGCGGTTCGCCTTGCAAAATGGCGGCATCTCAAGTGACACGCGGCTAGCGTTGACAGCGTTAGAATGGACATGCTCCTAACTAATGTTTATATTAACATTAATTTGTCCATGACATGGAAATGGAATTTTCTATTGTTACGTTCGATTATCTTAGAATTCAAAACGCGGGTGAAATTCTTGGAATCCTATGAAACTATTTTTTTGTTTTACACAATAGATGTAAGCATTAAAAGAATCTGATTGGAAAGTTCGCAGAATTTTCTTTCATTCTTTGGAAAAACGGGCATTGTTATGTGCCAATAGATGCTACGTATTATTAATTGATTGTATATTATTATATTTGCATTCTTGTATTTAGAAAACCCTTTATGTATTTAAGAAACGTACTTCCAGTAAGTTTTCGAATCATTTATACAATTAGATCTATCCGAAATTCACATTTCTAAACGAAACAATAAAACTGCAAGTAAAATAAAAGCGTTAGACAGGTCCACTCTAAGATCGCTAGCGACCAATGAGGCGCCGGTCGACCTTGCATGCTGGCCGTATCTACTGCCCATGCCTACCCTACATCTAAACATAGCTACTTAGTGCCTATAACGTACCTACTTCATGCTACAAACAAGATGCGAGTAGTTTGTTTTAGGGATACAGTTTTACAGTTATTGTCTATGTAACCCAACCACGCGCGGCGCCAGCCGGCTATATGTGCGCTACCTTTGCCTACATCGCAAATGTCATTTATAAAAAAAAATGCTATAGAGTCAGAAATATTTGCGTTAAATTTATTTTGGCACTATTAAATAGTAATTTGAAGCCTATTGATTTTAAATTATGTTTTAATGCATGTTTTGAATTAGGACTGAATTATATTTTCTGCATAAGGCAGAAAAGTAGAAAAGGTCACGGGCTCTTAGTGCCTATTATCATAAATTACTGCCTGTAGCAGATTAATGTCAGTAAATTATGTGTTTATTTTACAAAATCTATAAGTAGTTACGCATATATTATATTAAACATAAATAAAATTTAAACATACGGTTAAGTTAATTGTTAAATTCATTTTTGAAAATAACGAGAAATAGAGACCTTGTAATTTAGTAGAGTAATAAAACTAAAACAAAACAAAAATATAGATAAGCTTAAAATATAGCGATTCTCACATATCAATTAACCTGTGAATGCTGTACACCAATTTTCTTAAATGGTAGAAAATCAATAGGTCTTGGCAAGTCCTCAGGGACTAGCTACCAGGCTGCCAGGCAGCCAAGAGATCGAGGTAGGATTAGACTATTAGCTGTCAAGATGCTTCGTAGACGATATCACTGTTACCTTAAGACGTTTCTGCTTGCTCACTAGGAGCCAGTATTTGGCATACCATGCTATAGAAGCATAGTAACGGCTTAATAATTAATGTTTAAAGGTGTACAACGTAACAAAAAATAATCGATTTCAAGAAATATTTAATTTCTTGAAATCTATACAACTGAAATTAAATATTTTTATTGATTCGTAAATTCAGAATTGTCTATTAAGGCAATGCGGCAACTAAAAATATGCATGGCTAGCCTAGGTACCTACTTTAAAGTTTTGCTTATTACCTAGTCGCGCAGGTGCAAACAAGATAAGTACCACATAGTGTTCTTAGTACGAGTATCGCTTTGAAGTTAATGCTTGCACTGTTCATATAAATAAACTTAACTAAACTTTATGAAGAAAAGTTTAAAATTCAAAGATCCTTATTTTATGGGAGCCTTAAACCAATTAATAGATGCTTTCTTAAAATTTAACTCCTTAAAACGTCGTCAAGTACCAGGCTGGTATAACAGCGAGGCGGTGTCCGCTGAGACGGCGCGTACATTATTCAACGCGCGCTCCCGCGCTCGCCTGCATTCCGTATACCTACCCGCATTGTTTGCATGTCCACCTGATATCCATGCAAGACTTGCTGCCTAAACTTTGCACATGAATTCAAGAATAACCGGACACAGCACTTGGCTACGTTGTTTATAGAACCAATAGTGCGCATTATTTTAGCATATAACTTCTTGCACTAGCGCTAACTTCCCGTCAACGCGTCCTTTGGTTTTCGCGGTTAAACTTTCTTGTAAAACTTTTTACTTGTATAAAGCATCACAAATTTTGTCGCTTATCAAAACGTATGGTTAACCATGGTTTAGCTGCAATTTAACTTCCATTTTAAGTGTTATAAAAATGGTCAAATAAGTATTTAAAAAAAACGATCTAACTTAGGTTGTTTAATTTCAGAGCTGACATAAATACTTGGAATTGCTTAAAATGTATAGAACTCAATGCCTTACTTAGCAACATTTAATAATGTTCAAGTTACGTGCATTTTCGCCTTTCTTTGTTTGTTTCAATCCATTCAGTATTTGCCGATTTAGCACATACTTAAGTAAGTAATCAATATAATATTGTTTTCGGTATTTACGAAATATCAGCGATTTCGTTACGGGATTAATAATATGTTGCGAAAGAGGTATACTTTTGTATGAATGTGTACCTATCTGCTTCAATGTTTGTTGTTATTACAATATAAGATTGTCATCAAAATCACTAATCATTGGACAATTCAGTTCAAAAACATCATAATCAATACATGTGTTTTTTGAGCTCGGAATATGTGCGTGTGATCTTCTCTTATTTAAAATAGAGGCTTACTAAAGCATTTGTAAATATAGCAATAAAAGCCTTAAAATGTACGAACGCCTACAAAACGTGTAGCACGACACAATGCAGATGTGACAGGCACAAGAAAGTCACTACAGATATCTGGCAAGCCGTCACTAATTCCATTTTCACCCCCAATTTATATCTGTCACTTTTGGTGCCGTGGACGCTGCGCGTAAAAATATTGTTTTTACTTATCCCCGTTGGGTGGGGGTATTACCCCCCTTTAGGGGACTAGGGGGCGTAATTACTTGAGCAGCCAGACGCTACGAGACGCTCCGTGGGGGTTGAAATTACTAACGGAGGTTTGCCCGCAAGCAGGCTACGCTTTTTGTAGGTGACGCGGGAGAATTTTTCTTAATCCGCTGTGTGGAGCTGTGAGGCTGACTCGCAGATCTTTGTGGCGCTCTTTCCTTTACATATATCGGCTTATTAAGTTAAGGATAGTGCTGTTTGGTACGTGGAAATGGAGAATGTAATACAGATTTTGTCGACTGGCAGGTTCATTTAGTGAGAACTACGTGCGTAAGTAGTGATAAAATTTTTTTGACTTTTACGATATTGATTAAAATACTTTTGTATAAATCAGAATATATCTCACATTACGAAGCTAGCTAAGCTAGTAGTGTGAGCCTTGAGAGAATATGGGTTGTTTAGTCATGTTTGTAAATTATCGGTGTGTTAGTACAAAATACTTTATCTATCGAAGTAAATATTGTACATGAGGTTACCTTGTGGTCGTACGAAACGGCGAGCCCAAGATAGTAGATCTTTACTTAATTCAACGTTTGTATGCTGCGTGCACCGTGCATTTCCTTGACATGACCTATGCTAATTCATAAGCTCCTGGTACTTTACAAACCGCCATCGCCGTGTTATTTCTGCTGACCTGGTAGGTCTGATTAAACATTTTGTATGTTTGTAAGAAGAAATATATACTTGTTAGTTTTATTTACTTGATTCACTCACTAGAGTTTTCGTAATTTTACGAAATAAATTAAAGGTTTAACAAAAAATGTTTACTTTTGGAACTATGGGATAAAAATGATAATATTTATCTTAGTAGCCATTTTTGAAATAATATTAATTAAAACCTTACTTTATTAATAAACATGCCAATTTTATTTAGAATGGCTTGTATAAGGGCAAAAGGGTGGCAACCATGTTGCCATACGTATTCTCTCAATTACTGCTTCGTTTATAACAACACTTGCGAGCTACAAAGTAGAAATCATCAAAATAAACCGTCGTCTCTAGCGTTGTTGGAACTGACCGTAAAGTTCGACTAGAAGTACCTACTATATGACTTTTCAAAGCGACAATGTACTGGTAGAGTCACGGACAATAATATGTATCACTGTCACAGTTTTCAATTGTACATCTTTGGGTGAAAATATCTTTTCAATTACTATCCATGGTATTTATATCACATTTTCGTAGGTGCTCCTTTGTGTGAAACTAATATTTTAATTATAGTTGTTAAAAACAATAATCATAATAGAAGAAAAATACATGGTAATTGTAAAATCACTTGGACTATAAGAATATAGTCAAAGTAATTTTACAATTACTGCCAAAAATAAGTCTTGAATGAAATAAAAGGTTTTCAATTAACTTAGCAATACGACTAATAACTTGTCAAGGTGTAGACACATTTGTCATCATTTAGACGACCCATCAATTGCAGGACATTACTCAAAACTTTATACTTTCGACTCTTACTAGAGTTTGAAAGAATAAGTGCAATATACAACACTAATGGACTATTGTTGCACGATTCTCTACCACTATCGACTATCGGCAACCGGCCAGCTATCGATAAATTTTGTTTGTAAATCTGATCAGTGCCTCTAGCAGGCGTTGTGGAAACTAATTTTACAGTACATTTTAAATGTCAAACTCCAGATACTCAATAGTACTTCGGAACGCAAGGGATAGACGCGAAACAAATGCTATGCAATAGGATGCAAGATGCAAGTATGAAAGCTGGCTCCTGGCCGCAACTTCGCCCGCGTGGACTACAGTTATATCATAGACATAACCACGAGAAAAGCTGTTATTTCAGCCTATATATAAGCTACAACACTACCAAGTTTCATCAAAATCCATTCAGTCGTTTTGTCGTAATTAAGTAACAACATTTATCCAAAATTTCGCAGTTACTATAATAATAGTATAGATTTATAAGATAGACCGTTGTTTTGATAGCATTGCATCTCTTTCGTAGCTAACGTGGGTACCAAAGACTAGTTTTATTGCAAAGATGTGTGGGCAAGGAAAAATTCTGCCAATAGGATTACTTCATTTTCATAGCCTTGTTTTGCGCAACTAATCCTATTGGGGCATTTTTCCTTGCGTACAGCTCCGATACTTTGCACATTTCTGGTGTAAACACAGCCCTAAACCGGTACCTAGGGATGTTCTGGTCTATACTTGACAATAGTAAATTGAAATATTTGCATTGATTAGGATGTACGACAGGTAAAGTGTTAATTATTGAGTCAGGGGGTGATTTAATTAATTAATTTCTTACACTTTTCACATATAACAGTAATTTTTGTTATATGGGTAATTAAATGTACTTACTTATTTGGCTAAGAAACCATAACATTGAAGTGTTATTTTCTGATGAGATCCTTTATTCAACGTCAAATTACGAAAAAACCACACAAATGTATGTATTTTCTAGTAAATATTCATGTTACTATTTGTGATTTTCCACTCGGTTCTTCAAATGACTTGCTTTTGCTTGGTGCAGGTCGACATTTATATTTGGATGGGTTCAAAAATACGGCAGCGGTGTCTGCACCGTTTCGATACCAATCGATATCTCAAAAATAGTTTCTAAAGTGTTCGGCCGGTGTCACTGTCAAATCTCAATTGCGTTTTAATATGGTTTGGGATAGACGTCGTAATTTTAGATTTTGTTATTCCTTCCTATGAATATTTGTGGCAGCCGAATTTTGTGAATTTATGAGTAAAGACTTGCTGAGAGAACAAGAAATATTATAGAAGCCTTTTAGTTACTCTTTATTTGACTTTTTCACAAGACATTTTTAAACCCGAGCAAAGACAAGCCCTAAAGCTAGTTGTGTTCAAAAGACAATTTTCTGTCGCTCAGGATTTGCCCGTTACTGAACTTGACATAAGTCTAGCTTTATCTCAGTCTGTGCGAAGGCGTGTGAAATCATGATTCTGCAAAAATATCACGGCATCCTTGGGAAGCATTCTGCCTGTTCGTGAATAAAGTAACTGTGTAAGTATTATCAGTGTGTAATGTTAGTATCGGAACATGCGTCGTGACGTAACCACCGGTATTTACATTACGGCGAGATATAACAGTAAATTTAACCACGTTTATAAATCTCGGCGACTAGGGGAGCAGGCGGGAGCAGGAGTCTCCAGGCGAGACGCGGCACGCACTCCTACGTAGGTATCCATATTTAGTGGCTCCACTCGCTCAGTTTATCACACTTCAAAGCGCACGAGTAAGCGCCGACTTGTAACCGCGTCTCCCCAGCGATACCCCTGTAACTAGGAAGCCGCTTTGTGAAATTCGCGATGCTTTTCGACGTAGACGCGACCCCCATTCGGTTTTTCGAGGTCGGCCCGCTTCCCCCTCACATAATGCGAGTATCTACCTTCGCGCAGTTTCTGCTAGCCTGGTACTTAACACGCGGTAACAACGCGGTTTCTGCACCTAGTTTCTCACTAAACTCGGAGCGAATGTGGGTGTTTAATTATTTATTCAATCTGTCGGAGGATTTTTCGCTGCGTGTTCCCCTGTTTTAGTTTTAATCGCATTAACGAAGTAACGCTGTGTTACCTACAAGGTATGTTTACATTAGCTGTCATCAATAGTAATGACTAATGGTCTGTCGATTCCTATGGTTGGACATCAATTTCTTTATGTATTTGGAAAATAGGGTAATATTTAATCAATATGTACTTCGATTACTCAAGGTTTTTTACAAGATTCTTTGGATACACGAATGACTTAAAGCTGATTGAAATTGTTTGTATGTTTCGTCTGCCAGAGAAGTCTTGAAGTTCATAATTGAACCACTAATATGAAATGCTAAAAGAGCAACTGTATATCGGTATTGGTAACAGTTTTTTAATAATACGTGCATCAGAGTTGATAGTTAAATGAAATAAATAAGAAAGTACAAAAAATACCTCGTAGTGGACAGAGGGAATTGATGATTGTTAAAAGATGATGAAGAATTACTTAACAGGGATCTGTTATCCTTTTGAAGCCAACTGCAAACTTTTGTCTACTTTCGCACACACACCAAGTAACTCATTAGTTTTCTAATAAAATTTAATAACTCAAAGGTATTCTCCAATTGTAGGTAAAAGAAGAATCACATTTTTAAGTGAAGCCAATAAAAAAATCCAATTAATGATCTGGTGATACGTTTATGGCACCAAAAAAGAACAGATTGCAATAACTCCTGCTCAATTTCTGGAACAAAGTATTTATTCCATCGTAAAATTCTCAGTATTCTTCTATCAATAAAGCACAAATTCGTTGTGATTTTTCCTAGAACTTTTCACACGTGCACTGGTGTTTTTCTGGTGAACCTTTAGCTGATAATTGTCCCGGACAAGTTATCTCTCGAGCGCAAATCAATTCTTTTTATAAAGACAGTGTGACATTGCTTTCGAAGTGCGTTACGGGGAACTGAAAATTTTAAAGGATAAAAAATGTAGGTTTGTAGGTTAGGTTCTATTTGAGTCTTTGTTTGCGTTCCTATTGAATGATTTTCCGGTGTTAAAAGTATTTTTAGTTAATCGTTTACGATATTGCGATCTTTAGAGAAATGTTTTTTGTGTGTTTAGTAGTTCCAGAGATATTTGTAACGTATGAATATCAAAGGGTCATCATACTTTCCAAAATACTATGCTTACAAGGATTCTTCAGGGTTTTTAAATATTAATAATAAATATGAATTATAATAACAAACAAAGAAATATAACAAAAATGCACCATAATAATAACTCAAACAAACTGAATTCTTGTTTTACATAAAGGACTTTTAAAACTTAACCTATTTTAAAATCTCCTGTTTAATATGAATACCTGGTAATCATTACCCAGCTACACATTTTAGTCTTAAATACAAAATGCTTTCCATTTCTGAAGAAAACCGCTGTAATATTGGCATAGTGCGTTTCTAATCCTTCAGTCAAGCTTGATTACCGAGTGCTTTCCCCCGGGAGCCGGCCAGTTTCCCGGAGCCGTGTTTGTATCAGTTAATATCTAAATATACCTATAAATCCCTCTGTACTACGAATTGCTAATATACTTCAACTATTTTATCATCCGAAAATTTAGGAGAACAGCATGCACGATTTATTTAGATAATTATGAAGGTATATCAAGATGTATGGATGTGAATGAAGCAAAGGAAATTTGTAGGGATTGTACCAACCGGCGTTCTTTGGTCTCTGTCTACCCCTATAGGAAGAACGCGTGATGTTGTGTATGTGTGTACATGTATAATTAAGAATTTTGTGTATTTCTTATATAAAGTAGCTATGTAAATCAGGCTACCATCAGCTGCATAAGCCTATGTTCCAATTTGTATGTTGTATACCTCCCTCAGTCGTGAATCTTGCATACAAGGTTTCCCACTAAGTTGTTGGACTACAGCAAAGCTGTAAAAATATCGATACTACTTTTGTTAAATTAGTTTTTAAGTAATACAGCTTTTAAACAACCTTAGGAAAGAAGAATTTGTGTGTTTTTTTCTTTGTTTGTTATTTTATTTCTTCCCATTAGGTGGATTTTGATAATATGTTTAATATTTCAAAGCTTGACGCTTCCTGTGTGGTGCTATATAAACAGAGTATTAATACTGATAGTGTTTCAAAGAATCTACAAACATAGAAATAAAAACTAGATGAAATCTTTATGATTGTTCAAGCCGTTGCGTGGATTCGAATCCTGCACATGAAATGTTGGTTTGACGTAAAACATTAAAATGTTTTATTTTCCTTTGTCTGTCTATTCTTTCCTGCGTAGTCTTTTATGTATATAACGATACTGATAAAATTTGTTAAGTAATAGTTTCAACTCCTATTAATGAGCAGTCGTGGTGTTTGATAGATTTCTTTGTATATAGGTGTCCAAAAATATATTTATGCATTTGTGCCCCTTCTTAGAATTTCTAAATACCATTGTGTGGGTTATAAAACAGTAGGTGTTAAAAAAGGTTAAGTCTTAAATTAGATTTGTAAACTAAGCCTACGTTTTACTTGGGCAGAATACAGGGCCAAAATAAAAAGAATTTCGTACATTAAGGAATCGATATTTTACCAAGTTGTTCAATATTCACGTAAGTATAACATCATGCTTTTACCATAGCGGTGTAGTATAAGCAGTCACTACGGTCGCCATGTATCGTGTACTATTATCGATACTTAAACAGTTTTGCAAAACAGTTTTGGTATGAAAAATGGAACCACCGCAACTGATCTTGTTTGGTGCATTCGTTCATTTTTGTCATGGACTGATGAGGCTTAAAGCAAGGGAGGGATGGCTGTCGTGTATGAAAGAGCTCCGTATTTCATCATTGTTTTGGTCAACTCAGTCTAGTGAATCCGTTATTCGAGTGAATTTTTGCCACCGCCCATGTAATCGTCATTGTGTCCGATGACAGGTAGCGTCCGCCCGGTAAATCAATGCCTGTTATGTACAACAGTCATCGCTTTATGTGCCTATGTACTGCTGGTATATAAGCGTCGTATGTATTGGTATAGTGGATACGCGTGTACGTAGATAATCTCGTCATAGCTCGCACCCGTTATGGTATTACTGTGTGTGGGCGAGGAGGGGGCAGAGGGGGGACACGGGCCCCGCGAGTGCCGCAGGGGGCGCTGTCCGCTTTAAAAATACTGGGGCGCAAGCGGCGGGCGAAACTACCGAGCAAGCAGAATGCTAAAGGAAGCCGTTTATTTTGAAAGACCGAAGACTTTCAACTCGCCTATGCGCTCCTGGTGGAGACGGGTAAAAAGTTGTAAAAATGGCGAATAAAAAAACGCCAACCCGTTGTAGCTATTAGCTGTGCGCTTGCAAAAATGTTTTTGGCTCATGAAACCGGCAGTTTAAAAGAAGTGCCTGCCGCATCAAACTTTTAATTCTTAAGTTTAAGTTAGCAATCGCCAGGAATGATAAATATTTGCGCAATTTTATAGTACCACTGGTAATTTTTCACTTAAACAGTAAAATACAGAATTCCTGAGTCACTTTGGAAACTTGGTGTATTTATGTAGTTGAATCGGACCGGAGTTTTTATAACTAGAAGATAGTTTACTTACGCGGTTGGACTAGTGACTTACTTTCCGAAAAAGTCAATCAATACGTGTCACATCTCGGCTCATATAAATATGTAAGAAAGCGTGCACAATAAGGATGTGGTCGCGCCGCACTCATTATCGATAATCACAGCGACATCGTGTTTAACGTCCTTTGACGTTCGAAAAGCGTTCCAAATTTGTATTTTGTTCGTATTTTCATAATTGGGCGCGGGTGGGCCGGGGTGCTGGGTGGCGCCGCGGGCGTCATCGCACCCCTTCGCGTGGGTATTTAATGATTATACGCTGACTGCCACCTGATTGCTGGCACTCCGACGCGCTATCGATGATTACTTGTTATCGATAGATTGCTTCATATGGGACGGAGATTTTCGTTTATTTTTGATGTTCGAGTGGACAGATAAGCTTCGTACCGCGATATTAAATGAAGTAGATTGTTTTTTAATACTTGTTGCTGTTTGTCAGACATGATTATTGCATGTAGATTTCACAATGATTTATCTTCTTGAACTTACTGTTCATAACTGGGAAATATTAGCAAGATTTGTAAGTTATTTCGCTAACTAGATATAAGAGTACTCGTTAGTTGCGGCAGCATTATAAAAACTCGCTTCTTTTTGAGCAAACATCTTGATCTGAATCAAAAATATAATGCACATCAACACACTCACAGAATACCTCACGAAAGTACTTCAAAATGTACCCAATAATATTTTTATCGAGTATCGATAAACTGGCAATGCGTGGCAACAGTGTCGCAGCGCGAATCACTCGCGGGGTGGCAAGCACTACACGGGCAACACGCGGAGTGTGCCGGCGCGGGGGCCGCGGGGCGAGGGGGCCGGGGGGACACCGCAGTACATAGCCCATGTATCAGTACATACCAGGCCCTCAGCACATAACCGCTGGTGGATTCCCGAAATTTTGCAGTTATTTTGTATGGAAAACTAGGTTATTCCGCGATTTATTCGTCTATCGGCAGATGACCGAGCGAGCGGTGTCGCTTCGACGCAGTTTATTTGATGCTATATGACCCAGTCAACTGGCACCGACAATAAAACTAATGTGCTGACAGACAAAGAATTCTCAATTCTGCTGAATTTCAAGGAACTCTTTTCGAATATTTTCTTGGCACATGCTTTGAACTGAAGTTTTAACTGGAACTTCATGATTCAGACTGCGAGGATTGAATGCGTGACAAATAACAGAGTGAGGAGTTAATTACGAATCAGTCAGTTGGATGTACGTTAAACGATCTAAGTGCACATGTTAACCTTTAACTTAATGACATATTTGTACTAAGCTACATGTAATACATACGCTAGATATACACGCACCACTGCACCTTATCTGTCATTGAGGTGTAATTAATTACCGACTAAATTGCAACGGTATCTACATAACTATACTAGGCATACATGACCGACGAAGGGTCAACGGATATTTAGTGTCCGCATAGCAGATGCGGTCCTTGGCCACCGCCCTGAAGACGGTCGATATCTAGCTTGTCACCCCACCTAACTCCTAACTGGCTATGTACACCTGGTACTTAGACGTTCAAGTACTAGTTGTAGCGAACATTTCGGTTTGAATAATAATACGAAACTTGAAAACGTTAAGTGAGGTTTAAGATAGAATTATGCGAAATTATTCTAAGGTGTCACTTAAAGTTATAAAATCAAAGTAATAAAATGCGGGTTAAGTTATGAACTGAATAAATTACATTCCAAACTTGAAGCGTTCACTCAGCAAGTCAGCGTTAACACTTAAAGTGTAATAAAGGCATTCTACAATATGAAAACGTTTTAATTAGCAAAACATACATTTAGCTTAGTCGAAGTAAATAATGTTACATATTACGAATTCAAGACATCTTAAGAATGTGCAAAGAAAACGTATTGCTTAATCGTTTCAAATTGAATTTTCAATTTTATCATACATATCGTATAATCGTAAAAAGTCAGAAATCAGTCTCTATTTAATGAAACTTAAAGCAAAAAAGCAATAGCCTCTACTAATAACATAATAAGTACTATTAGTTTATAAATCAAAACAGAATCACAAAGAACGTATCAATCAACAATCACAAACTCATAAAACGAAGCTTCAACAATCAAATAAAGAAGCAAAAGAAAACATTCGAACGTTTAAAAAATAAAACGATTCACGTTCCGAGTTCAAATAAAGTTCAATATTTCTCCACTTTTCCGTTCCGAAACTTAGTGTAAGTGTAGTGGTGGATTGATGACGTTTTGCATGGGATAGCGGCCACTTGTTGAACGAAAATCTTCGTATGTTTTCGTAAGTCTACGCCGACGTCAGCTGTTCGAAAGCATACAAAATGGCGCTTCGGAAATTTTCGTAAACTTTTTACTTTTTTTGCGAAGTCGATTTTAAACGAGTATTGTTTGTTTGTTCGTTTGTTTGTTGAACGGTGTTTTATTCGTTTTGAGGTGTTTTTGTGTACTTTTGAATTGTGTATTTTGAAACTTTATAATTTTAATAACGTTGCAAGTTAATCTATCGTAGTTTTTATTTCCCAACGAATGCAAACTAATTATCTATTTTAGCTAAATTACTGACTCTGTTTAGTAATTTCAAATCTGTAGATGTAGTCTACTATAATATGTACTTTGCTCTTACTTACTATTGTTAACAAAATCAGATCAATTCACATGATTTTGTCATAAGTATAAGCGACGAATAGTAAAAAAATGTGTCTTAATGTCCCTTAGTATATTATACTCTTAACTATCTAAAACTAAGCCAGGTAAATCTGTGGCGTTATTTTTTTACGCTGACATAGCGTAAAGGTGCAATTCCGTGTCCGACGGCAAACGGAATCATTTATAGATTCAGCAATAATGCATTCTAAAACTACGATAGTTGGACTCTATTGCTTGCTAAAGTTAATATATTTAACCAAGGCTTAAAGTAGATTGAATGCAACCATTTACTTTTGTACTTAAATTGACAAGACTTCAAATATTATCTTAAATTCAAGTGTATAAATCTGACAAAAAAATTAATCTTATTTTAAACGTCTAATTTATAACAGCCAAGCAACATCTTAGCGCTCCTGCATCTATGTGTGCGTGCGTTCGTATTCCACAATACAAAGGTTAGAACTCGCAGGCATTCAGTCTTCATTCATGCCGTCACTCACTGTTGAATTACTTTTACATTTCATTAGACAACCTCCTACATGATTATGGTACCCTGGTATAATCGTGCGTACTTCCTGTGATGGTAAATGACGCAAATGTTTTTATGCCTACAGTTCCTAACGACCTATCGTAGGTTTGGTTCCGCTCCGAAGAGACGCATTAAGCCTCTTTTGTATTTAGCTTATTTGGAAAATGTTAATAGGAAAACTATGTAAATGGACTGCTAGTCTTCTGTAAGGCTGTTTTTTTTGTCGCTATTTATAAATGAATGGAGGAAACCTATAATTAACTCAGCCACCTGTACATTACTATGCTGAGTACCTAGTAGGATTAAAACACGATTCAATTGATGATCTAGTTTTTTCCTTTGTGTAAAAGGTCAGAGTTTTAGATTTACACTAGATTTATATCTTTACGTAGTTATGTGTTAGAGACGAAATCGAATCAATTAGGCGTAACGAAAAAGATGGCATGTTATCATAAAATGTATTATTATCTTCATTAACAATTTTCTTTATTTAATTGCAATGCTTTATAGCTACATTGCAAATGAAATATAATATGTTTAACGCTCAATTACTTAACCGTTAGTTTAGAACTCTACCGCCTGAAGTTTCTATTCGCCTGGTCCGGCGTCAACTTGCAACCAGGAGGGCTGCTCGAAACTAGCTGCATTACCTTGATACCAGGGGGCCAGCACACATGCTGGGTACATCCAGCTATATTTAGTGGGTTGTCCATTTGAAGCACTATCGATTTGTGTCCGCGGGTCGGAGCGTTGACCCGCCCAGCACGGCCCGCCGGCCGTTTCGCTAATTTATTAATTATTTAAACTTACGAACGCATATGATGTCCTGGTATCAAGCATGCGTATTCCTGCTACGCGAGCGAAAACTGGGAATTTTGTGTCCTCCATTTTATTTGCTTTTTTGGTTATATTTCCAGCTTTAAATATTAAATGGATCGGGATGTTAACTGGCTAAAAGTTGATACTGCAATTTATTTTCTGAGTTTACTTAATAATAATATACTGAATATACAAGCGTATACTTCGACCGAGTACCTAATTGAAATAAATATCGCTTTATATACTTTAAAACATATAAAAGCAGAACATAAACAATCTCTACATACTATGAGAAACAAAATTTCAAATGATCTAATATTTAATATGTGGATCCACCAAATAGCAAATATTTCACTATGACATAGTAATACAATAGTGCACTATACTTGTTGTCCGTTCCCCGTTTGCGACGTATTCACACATGCGACAGGACAATAGGACATTACCAATCGGAATGGCGATCTCTGATTGAGAGATATGGATAGCAATCGGCACTTATAGCTATCGCAGTTAGGCATAGTTTAAATTTTGGGCTTAGAAGATAGTTTACTAACTATAGTTATTTTTTGACCCTATTAATTACATAACTAGCGAATTTTGCAGATGTCCCGAACTTTAAAACCGATTTCAAGGCATTTTATTCGACACTGAAAATTTCTTTCATTGACGCAAAACCTTAATGTATTGTACACTAAAAACCTTCCTAAAGAATCTACTGGTCAGAACCGCATAAAATCTGTTCGGCAGTTTTTGATATTGTGTTCAATAGACAGACAAATAAAACGGGGAACTATGCTTAGTACACTAATATCTTACTAATTAATCTATTGGTAAAAAACACGTGAAGCTTTGTGGTGTACTTTTTGATTTTGTCTATATTTGTATTCAGGCAGTAAAAGCGGGGGATTACTTTTTTATTATAAAGTGATTATAACATACTTATTTCCTTTGTTACAGGATAACTTAACGCCCGAACCGGCCGACATGAATGATGACGACAATTTTTCTAGTAAGTATTCACACAGAACTACAAAATATCTTCTTAAAAAACTTGCATCAAATCAATTTAAAAAACTACCGAGAGTTTATGCCGATAAAAATGATGGCATAAACGACTCAACTATTGGCATATTTTTAACAAAATGATTTGTAAATGAGACAAAATTTGGTGGATTGATTGGCAAATGTGATCTGGTGCAGGTCAGGGAATCGCGAAAGATGCGGAGAAGTTGAAAATGATGTTGCTTGCATGGAATTACCACAGTCAGACACAAGGTAACGTTGTTTTGTTTATTTCACAAATGTTTACGTGAAAAATTAACTACTATATGAAATTTGATGCTGAAAACCTTAATTATTTTAGTAATTCAATAAGTAGGTACTGGGAAAAAATGTATTTGCTCCTTCATATGCTATACGCAAAGTAAAGAAAATATACAAGAATAAATACTGAGATGACGAATTAACTGCGCCAAAAATAAATTGATTTGTAGCTCGATTCTCTACTACTATCGACTACCGACAACCGAACTGTTATCGAGAAATTTTGTATGAAAATCTGATCAGCGCCTCTGACGGGTGTCGTAGGAAATATTTTGGCAGTACATTCTTAATGTCAAAATTTCGATAGCTAGCCGGTTGTTGGTAGTCGATAGTGGTAGAGAATCGAGGTTTTGTATGTATTATAGTACTCGGAACATGACGCAGGGTTGACTTCTAACCACACGAAAAGTATCATACTAGAAAAAGACTTAAATCGTCAGTAAAATTCGCAGGCTAAGTGTTAATTGAGCACTTAAATCCTTTAATCCTTATGAATTTATAAAAGTACTCTTCGGTGCGTAAGTTATCATTATGATGCATTTATAGAAAATCCAAGTTATGCTAACAGACCTTTAATATTGACTGTTATTTCATGATCACGATAATTTCGAATTGTTATTTTATTATACTAAATAGCACTAAGGAAAAATCTAAACTAAAATAAAAAAAAACAAAATGTTCTTTCATAATTTTCACTGTCTACATATACAAAGTACCATTTTTATTTTGTATAATATATAGATGCGTGGCTACAAATCTTTGAAACATATCGCAACATCTTTAAATAGAATATTTACCATTCTGACTTACTTCAAGAATAAGATACTTTTGGCCTACTCACCTAGGTATATGAAATCCGAAATAACACTAACACATATTTTTTCTTCCACATTTTTTTTTCACACGTACGAAATTTGCAGCAGAAGCAAGTTCATAATAATATGTTTAAAATGAAAAGTCACAGATATTACAAAATATTTCCTACACAGGTGCATCCATAGCACAAAGCTAGTTAATACCATAGACATTTAATGAAGTCTACTTCAAAGGCCACTCTATAAAGTTTTTATTTGAAAAATCGTTTGTCGATGGTATTTTATTATTATCTCAACTAATTGTCGGTGTCAAAGAGTAAAGAAAAGCTTTGAATGGGTTTTGATAAAATGGTGTTAACTAATATGAGATGGGATTTTCTTGATAATTGTGTTTAAAGAGTTTTTGTGCAATGATTTAAATAAGTCTTCTCGCCTGTACGTATAACGGATTTTTTTAGCCAGCTGCGCTCAGAGGTCGATAAAAGATCTGTGGGTTAAACAGCCTTTGGCGCGGTCATTCCATAGATGGGTGACCGCATAGTGGTATTTGTTGACATTGATAGTTGTTGCTAAATATTAAAGATATCTATTTATCTAAGTTCCCTTGTCTCTGGCTACCCCTATGGGAATAAAGCGTGATTGCATGTGTATGTATCTATTCATATAGTATAGTTATATGGTATTATCGCTCCCCTAACTCACGAAATCGAAATACCATCAATTATTTGGTCAACAAATTACACGTGACAATCAAACCATCTTATTATCTTACCATTAGTAACACGAATCTCATACATACATACATACATACATACATACATACATACATAATATACGCACAATGGTTGATTAACAGTGACAAACGCATTGCCTATATCACTAAGTATACATACATACATACATACATACATATGTCACATTATTGATTATCTCAGAAGCATTGGGCCATTGTGACTAACTACATCTTCACAACGAGTTTGGGATAAGGATTCTTAACATTTGTTAAGGATATAACATTATTATTTTGACATCTTTTCTTGTATTTTTTGTTTGGGTTAAGTCGAGATTCATAGTTACAAAACACACTAGAACATTTTTACATCATATTTGATTTTAATGCAAAATTTTCTATAGCAAGAAATATTACTGTATGTAGAATTGTTATAGTTTAGAACGGTTGTAAAATTTACTGTCTTATAACTTAAAAAAAAAACAATTCTACGTTCTAGTCAGCTATCAAATGGAAACGAATGTATCTAGTAATTCTTCATACCCACTTATTTAACTCCAAACTTCGTTCTCAAACCCACTTTTCTTGTCAACCCAATAGTTTATCGACTGCATAATTTTCACTTCAAGTGAACGCATCGGCTATTTTTATTACAGAAGCCATATCGAGAGTACCAGGGACGCAGACGACGCAGGCACCTTCTCAAATTATTTATAACCAAGGGGGCTTGTTCGAGTTGACATTTAGAGGCAGATGCACCGGTCCCTTGCGTTCTGTAGGCCCTCATTAATTTCTGCCGCCTTGGTAACTAACTGTGCGAACACTAAATAATATTGCGAAATTATCTGTTTGTATGTACAGGGGGAGTACTTATGCGAAGTATTTGCCGCAAAAAATATATTTACACCGTAGGGCACGTTTAATGAAAGTTAATAAATATAAAATATTACTATTTTAGTCCATTCCATTGCTTCACTGAGTCGCAGTGGCACTTTTTTCAATTTATGCGCAAAGAATAAAAAAATCTAACGAGTTGCTTTTTTATAAATAGTTAATGATCGTTTAGTGAGTAATATGTCGCTGTCTTTGCGGGTAATGAACTAAACAACTATAGTATCTAAATATTGTTTTAGTTATTATAAAAAAAAACGGAAAAGCTTGTCATAACTAAAACGACCTCTCGCCTCTAACTATCTACAAATCAATTTATCATTTCTCTAGCAATATGAGCTAAAACAAAATGTTAAAAATACTACGGACTTGACAAGAGGCTGGCACAGAATTTAGGATACTATAAATCGTACAGTGTAATGTGCTCGCATAGTTTTAATGAGCTGGCAAATGAGTTGTAGGCACTGAAAATGTTCATAAATACATGGGTTTATAACCGGCAAGTAGAGATGGGGTACACTCGAAGCGATAAAAGTGCACAAACGGACGGACATAAGTAAAAAAATAGAAGCCGTTAGTTTAAAGATACTTCAGCCTTTTGAATACTTACTTTACTTACTTACTGCATTTTGGGTTCGAATTCGTCTATTCTAAAATATGTATTTATTTCTCGTTTTCTGATTGCATTTTGTAGAACACAATTTTTAATCCAAAGTAGCTTCTATAAAATTAGAAATTGTGACAAATATAATAAGAGATATTGGACCTTAATAATAAGTGATTTGATTTAGTATCCAAGCAGTTCTAACTTCCCTTTTATTGTAGGTTTGTACCTTATTTCTTCACAGAAGCAATCTACTGAAATGTAGTTCAACTTATCAATAAACTAGACCAACCTAAGGTTTCTTGCTCTTCATCGACTTCAATTTACCCATCGGTCAATGCAATGGACTGTCTCTACATATAAAAAAATATCTTTATAAAAGTTGCACATTTAGTTTCATCACTGCCTCATGAAACATATAAACCTATTAAGTTTATCTCAAATAAGTCAAATAACTTACTGGTCACTTAGCAAGCCTTTTATATCTTTGATTGTAACTTAATGAAACAACGAGGTACGGAAGATTAACTCGATAGTTTAGTAAACTATTGAATGTCCCGATTTCGGATTATAGTTCGTCTATTTTCAACAAACGCTGGACAAATAATAGAAGGATCGATATTTAGGTTACTCTCTCTCTATTTTAAAAACTTGACCTATATTTATTTCGATGCCTTTTTCGTGTGGTTAGTGGTGGTCAGTAAATGACAAAAAAAAGATTTGAACTTGAAGAACTTTTCCCATTTATTTAAGTCAGTTAAAAATAATAAAATATGTTGTCAAAATAAACTTAAGTTTGACTTTACTGTGTCCCATCACTAGTAATCCTTCCACGCGTCATGTAAAGCGAAGCTAGAGTACAAAGCAAGCTGTCATGGTTTTTATGACTATGAAATTAAATGCACTTGAAAATTATGAACTAAAACGACTTCTCCGAACAATGAAAGTCATACTACACGTCTGATTTTTATTGCTGTTTTGAGTGAAAGGGTGCAATTTGGTTACTTTGTGCACCTCTTACTTAATGCTATGTTCCTGGTACTTGCAGGCCGCAACGGTGATATAACTGAGAGTGGCGGAGACAGCATGGCAGATCTCTGGGCTTCATACCACAGCGCATTGGGACTCGGCAGCAAGCCACCCAAACCACCCACACCCCTGGCCACTGGCCACTCGGTGAGTTTTAAGGTTGAGCAGCGTTTCATATTACTTCGTAGAATATTTAAACTCTTTTCCTCCCATATTTTCCTGGTACGTAATAAAATTTTACTGCATTTTGCTCTTCTATGAAAAAGTGCTATCCGATATGCAGAGTTCTAACAAACACCTACGCGCACCTTGTGAGTTCGTTTTTTTATCGCCGAGGTCTTGATATAAGATATTGCTGCATCCTTTATTAAAATATCGTAGATTAAAATATCGCTGCATATGAAAAATGCACCGGCAAAGTGCATACGTAATATGGATGTCTAAAGTTGAGATAAAATGAAAATTCGATCTCCTGGCCAATTATATTGCCTTGGTGTTCTGATCCTTTGTTCCCATGTGAAAACATGGCGGCATATTTTATGCTTTTTGGTTGTCCATTTTATAAACCAGGAGGTTATACAGCTGCGTATTATTATGGTGACATTTCACCTTTTTGCCTTTATACCTGTATTCAAACGTAAATATTACATCTCCTTTTTATTAAAATGAAAGTTAGTCCTGTCTCTTTTAAAGGCGGCGACATTCAGTCACATTTAACAACAGATGTTAACTTAAAACCAAATAAAAAAATATCATTACTCTGATAAACACGCTAGGATTAGCAGCTATTATTTGAAATTAGGTCAACGAGATCGTATCTTCAATCTCTTCAAATTATCAACCAAGAACCAAAACAACACACATTTTCTCCCTTTTTCAAACATACTTTTCCGTAGTTGCAAGTACTAACTTACATTATTGGTACAGAGTCCCATTCACGTGGGTTCAGCGACCCCTGGCGTGGAGCCGGCATCAACGCACGATGAGACCTCGTCATCTGATCGGACCAAGGACGACGATGACGGCGGCGCGTCTGATGATGACTCCGACGACCGAGTCGACCCTCAGCACCATGATCCCGAGAGGCTGAAGGCTTTTAACGTGAGTACTACTTTATTGACCGAAATGATACTCAATTTTGAGTATCATATGAAGTCTCGTGATGACTGTTACTTTGGCATTTGTTGTGGCGATCGATATATCTTTAATTTATTTTGTTCGGGTAATTGCTCTTCCATGAATGATATTGTTATCAATAGTGCAAATAAAGAGAAAGTTCAAAGATGCTGTATTCGAATAGTTCGGAAAAGATAAAAACGGACTTTGATTTAGCTTTTAGAGAAGAAATCATGATACATAAAGAAATAAATGTTCTATCACAAATTGCTATCTACAGTGCGATCCTCCGCAAACCCAATTAAAACCAGTCAAGGATATTTACTTAAACACTATTGTTCCGACAATTTCCTGCTACCTTGACCTGTACCTCGATTCTGTACATTCGATACTAACGTCACGCTATCGAATACCATACATTACTATCGAGCTACTCGTTAGGAAACCGGCAGCAATCCGGCAGAGAATCGCGACCTATCGAGTATCGAAAACTTGACATTTAAAGTGAGAAAAAGTTTCGTTCTGAAAATTGCTGCTTAAATGCTCTTTAAATAAAATTTTTTTGGTAATAATTGTGTATAAACTAATTTTAAATATATTATATAGTGGATAAAAAATAATCATGAAAGGTATTATTCTCATAAATAATAATTATAGTCTACTTTAAACGGTATTAGTAAAAATAAATCAATAACATAAAAATATCATAATTAATGTTGGTCAACGAAACATTATCAACACAAAAAAAGAATCAGCGTCTTTTTTTTTCTACGTTGAAGCAGGCAAAGGAGACAATATCTTTTCAGCCTCGTTGGCCTCGTCTTCCTAAAAATATCCAATAAAGATTATTAAAATAATTTATTAAAATTAAAAATGGAAAGAATATTTTATTTCGAAATTCGAATTTCGAATTGCCCCTAAGTGCGTTCCAGCAAAAAAAATATTTATTTAATTTTATTTTATTTTAATGTTTGGTGGAAAATGGCGCCATTGACGAACATAGTTGTTGCGAAAATCCGCTAGGGGCGCTGATCAATTCTTCATACAAAATTTTTCGATATCTACTCGTTACTCGATACTCGATAGTTGTACAGAATCGCGGTACTGTACATTCGATACTAACGTCACGCTATCGAATACCATACATTGCTATCGAGCAACTCGTTAGGAAACCGGCAGCAATCCGGCAGAGAATCGCGACCTATCGAGTATCGAAAACTTGACATTTAAAGTGAGAAAAAGATTCGTTCTGAAAATTTGTTCTTTAAATAAAATTTTATTGGTAATAATTGTGTATTAACTAATTTTAAATAAATTATATAGTGGATAAAAAATAATCATGAAAGGTATTATATCTCATAAATAATAATTATAGTCTACTTTAAACGGTATTAGTAAAAATAAATCAATAATATAAAAATATCATAATTAATGTTGTTCAACGAAACATTATCAACACAAAAAAAGAATCGGCGTCTTTTTTTTCTACGTTGAAGCAGGCAAAGGAGACAATACCTTTTCAGCCTCGTTAAAATAAAATAAAAAAATTTATCTAAATAAGATTATCTAATATAGAATATTTAAATAATTTATGAAAATTAAAAATGGAAGGAATATTTTATTTCGAAGTTCGAATTTCGAATTGCCCTTAAGTGCGCTCCAGCAAAAAAAAAATAATTTTATTATAATGTTTGGTGGAAAATGGCGCCATTGAAGAACATAGTACTTGCAAAAATCCGCTAGGGGCGCTGATCAATTTTTCATACAAATTTTTTCGATAGCGAGTCGATAGTCGATAGTTGTACAGAATCGCGGTACTGATCATTACATATTTATGGGATTGCTCCAAGACAGTTCTTAAAGGTTTTAATACCAATTTACAGATGTTCGTTCGTCTCTTTGTTGACGAAAACTTAGACAGGATAGTGCCAATATCCAAGCAGCCCAAGGAGAAGATCCAAGCCATCATCGACTCCTGCACCCGACAGTTTCCGGAGTTTGCCGAACGCGCCCGAAAGCGCATCCGAACTTACTTGAAGAGTTGCAGACGGAATAAGAAAGTGAGGGGCGATGGCCCGACGACTGGCAATGGAGGCAGTACTCCTGGTACCGGCAACGCTTGGGATACCGCGGTGAGGGTCCGATATCGCTTTCATTTTATGCTACCTTGGTAGTTTAAATCCGTTCTTATGTGGTAATATGGTCATGTAAGCTAGTTTTTTTCCCTAAGTTATAAATCAACTACATATCAAGCTATTCTCAATGTCGCGTAAATCTTTACTTTATTACATTACGATCTTCAACAAGATCTAGTTTCCTTACGAGGCGCTTTATTTAGATACCGGTTTGCTAGTGATATATTTTTTGCTGCGATTGATGTCTAATAAAAATTCTTCAATTACTAGCTGTCCAGAGCATTTGTAAGACGATAATCCTTTGATTTTAAAAGAAACTGAACGTACTCTTGTGCTCGTGTAATTTGTAGGCCATGTTAAGAAAACAGTTAAATAGAATTGAACTGGACTTTATCAACTTACAACTAACTTCTCACCCAATACCAAAGTAAAATAAAGCAGTAGCTACATGAGATAAGGCTTCACTTAGAAGCGGCTTACACCAATGAACTCGAACTATAATTTTTCATTTCGACTCAAAAACCTTCATCGATTTTGCAGTATACTTAACTTGACTTACAAGTCACTAGCTATAGAAAGGTCCTGGAAACGTGTCATATAGAATTCAAAGAAGGCACAAATACTTAACAAGTATTTATTGTTGCAGGTCCGGCCGACACCAGCTCACCTGACATCAGTGCAAGCTGAACACATCCTGGCGCAGGCGTGCGAGAACGAGAGCCTGAACGCGAAGCGCATGCGCCTCGGACTCGATCCGGTCAGTCAGCCCATGCCGACAGTACCTACTCCTATGGTATGTGAACAGTACTACCACAGTTCTGTCAAGGGCCTTTTTAATCATTTAGCATAGATTCTTTTATTAAGAGGCAGTATTAAAAATTATCCCTCACTAGATCAGAAATAATCACTTTTTTCTTTTTCTAAACTTTGTCTATCTTTGTCTTTGGCATCGACTAAGACTAGTTTTGCGTGCTATAGAAGCCAAGCATAAGCTGAAATACCACTATCGCGCTAGGCCAAAAGTTAATTCTTATATATTGGTCGTTAACTGATTGTAGTAGCTTTGTCAACGTGATTAGCTTAAGTAATTTTTCGCTATTGTACTTCGTAAATAATTTTCCGACATAGCGGCAACATTCACTTTTAAATATCTTGAATCTGAATATAACTTGCGACATAAAATCTAAATTCTAATTCCTTACTTCACAGGCGATCGACACAACAGCCTCATCAGCCGTGGCGTCCTCATTCCTGGGCTTATACAGCGGTGCCATCAGCAGCCCAGCATCTACCCCGGCCACCACCACGTCCACCACGTCGCTGCCCACTGCTGGGCACAGCAAGGCCGCTGCCGACACTACCAGGCCTTCAGCCAGCCCCACTATGGATACTTCGCTGCTCAACAACAATAATCTGAAGCTTGATAACGCTAATGGCAACGCTGGAAGTAAGACTGCCAGGTGAGTTTTGAGACCGCATAATAACAAAAGAGCTAGGTGGTCCGACGACTTAGTAAAAGTTGTGGGAAGCCGATGGAAACCTGCGGCGCTAGACAGAACGTTGTAGTCATCGTTGGGGGAGGCCTATGTCCAGCAGAGGACGTCCGGCTGATATGATGATGAATAGTAAAAAAAATTGCCATCACGCAGAATAACCTGTTTAAACATGACTATAGATATAATTGCAACTACATTTCGTTACTTTCCATCAATTATGCCAATAAACTTCCGCTAAATTTCTTTATAAAATTTAGAGTCTGACTGACTTGGATACCTTTATTTTTAGGTAATTCTTTAACATTTACGGCACTATTAAAATATATTTTTCCCACATTCACAGCCCAGCTTCATCGCCAGCGCCTCTGTTCCGGCCCTCATTCCCCAACACATTCGGGACTCCGCAGACTTTCGGACGACAAAAGTAAGACAATAATTCTAAGAATGTGTTTTAATTACGATTTTTATGACATTTTTTTTAGACACGCGTTAGTGTGTAAAGGTCAAACGTATTAGTTTTAGAACTTAAAGCAAGGCTTCGTAAACAACAACCGCGCAGATCGATCGTTTAGGTTAAGCTACGCTTACAAAGACCGTATTATATATTCCGAGTTCCTCCGTGTGGGTCCCGGCAGTCCTTTTCAAAGTTGCCGCCTCCAAAATAGTTAGAAAAAAGGCTAGGCTGATATAGTATATGTACTGAACATAATTTTGTAATATTACAGTACTGCGACTAATCCTGCTGCATCAGCGCTATCAAGCAGCGCTCTACTGTCGACTCTGACTGCTCTGCCACCCACCGGTGAGTTATCTCTACACATAATAACAATATACGTAATTCTAATGTAAAAGGTAACCCACAGAACTATAAAGACCAACTTTATATTACCGAGAAAAAATTTTAAAACAGAAAATAATGCCATACAGTCGAATTGAGAAACTCCGCCTTTTGAAGTCGGTTAAACATGTCAAAGCAAATATAGAAGAAACGTTTTCTAGTATATTATAGGGACTTAATTTCTAGGCTTATATCCTAAAACAGGCTTTCTAACTCTTTGTGTACCTACTTTGTAATAAAACTATAAGACGTAAGTTAAGCATTGTATTACTATTTGTTTTGATTAAATGGATTGGTTGTTTGATAAGATATATCCTTCAACGTATAATAGGTAGGGCTAGAGCTCAATAGTCATGTGACAAACAGAAAAATAACATAGTGAGCTAATTGAAATACCAAAATGTTACACATACAAAATATTGAAATAATGTAATCATAGTATCACTCTGTACAAACATTCATCCCGCTATGACTACAAACAATTACTTACGTGTACGCTGGAGCGGCGACGTCGCAAGGCTCGCGAGCACGGCGCCGGCGCGTCTTGATCCTGTGACGACACTGACACTACGGCGAATGCATTACCTACCCACTTACGAGATATTTTTATCACTTAGGTGTTGTTATTTATTAATCATTACTAATCACTTAGGACACTTATCTTGGAAAAGCAATTCATAGTGAAAATCAACCGGTGAATCCAAAATTAAAACGACACCGCGAAAACAACACAAACCACACTAACTAATTATGAAAAACTATTAATAACTAATATGGCGACCTTATTATTGAAATGTCAAAATTACACAAAAACATAAACTAACACTTTTTAATTGCACTAATAACTTATACAAAAAATATAAATAACGTAATTTTTGCGGAAGATTAACTTAAATTTTAGTTTTTTGTTGAGGTATATACTGGTATGTGTGACAAGGCCACAGGTTCGGGCGGCACTGGCGGATCAAAGTAGGTACCTACATCAAAAATCGAACAGGACAGCGTCGCGTGCGCCGCCCAATAGCAGAGTTTCCAGAAAAGAGAGGCTTTATTGTAATAGCATTCTTTCTCATTTTAGTTTCATTGATTCGAATATCGAATGCCTCGTGAGCACGGTATTCTATAATAATCATAAAAATGAATCGCTTAGCGCTAAACTAAAGAACGACTGAACCTATTCCACTTTATTTTTATTATACTCCTTGGAGTACGAGGATGATGCTTACGGAGAGAAAAAAATCTGAAGAAATTGCTTAGGATTTCGCTCACGCAATCTACACCCGCTTTTGGAGTATTCTTTGAGCGAACTATAAATAACTATTTCGAGTTCGCTGGGTCAGCTAGTAAATAATAATAAAAATTTCTAATGACTAAGGACCTCTAGCCCTACCCATCGAAGAAAACAAGTCAAGTGGAAAGTGCTTCGATCATTGTATTTCAGGAACGAGTGTATATTAAATTGTTTAATTGTCTAGGTGTAGGTGTGAACGCAGCGATGGCGGCCTACCAGAGCGCTCTGCTGTCGGCCATGGCGGCACACACGCACACCTTCCCCACCAGCCTTAGTGGTCAGTATACAAACATATTTTAACTTATAATTACTTTAAGAGCTAACCGTTTAACTAGATTGTCTGCTTGTTCTATAACTTACAATAATGTACCAACATAAGTAAAAAAGTAGATAAAGTGACATTTAAAACTTCCACTTGTTTTGCTAATTCTCAACCACAATTTGATCGTAAATGCAAGGAAACGGTATCATTTGAGACGGAGTATCTAGTCGTTAATTCTATTGTGTTCCTCCAGATCCATTTGAGACGGTGTTTCTAGTTGATGCTAATGAGTTTTGCCCTTCCAGCGCCAACAGATCTGTCTCTGAAGACGACCCCGCCCACTTCCCTGCACGTGACGTCCAGCGCCTCGTCCCTGGCTGGCTCCACGTCGTCTCCGCAGACCAAGCCGCTGCTGTCGCACAAGCTGTCGGGCGCGGAGGTCGGCGCCGTCCGCCAGCTCATCACCGGCTACCGTGAGTCCGCCGCATTCCTCCTCCGCTCCGCCGACGAGCTCGAGGCGCTCCTCCTCAACCAACCCTAGGATTCACTCAAACCCCTCACCGATGTTTTCGGATTCAAATTTGGATATTTCTAAAAACATCTGTGCGTGACTTAAAAACTAAAGTGCGAGTGTTGAGTGGTTTCGTTTTGAGTGTTCAACCAGCCACTTTTTGTCGATATATCCCGTCTGAGGTACAAAAAGTCGCTGGTGTACGAAGTTATTGTTATTACGGCACAGATTTAAAATTCCGAATTGTTGTCTGGAAAAATGATTTGCTAAATTGCAAATGTCAAAAGTTAAACGATTTGCGACTGAATATTGCCAATTTTACCTACAAACGTTTTAATATTGTTTCTACATGTTATTATTAAACATAGTTAACCGAATTTTTTGTCAATAGTAACAATTAATAAGATGTTTCGACCGATTCATTGATCAGTTCGTGTAACAAGTTACAACAGTGACGGTCAGTGATCGGTTGTTCTTCTCACAATAGATTAATTCAAATTTTTTCAATAGATATTTCACACATCGCTTACATATAACCTAAATAAGTAGAAATACACGAGGCATAGTTTATTTTACAATTGTTATGTTGGTCACACTTTTGCATGCATTAATGAGGTGCTTGTTATATCCGTCTAAAGTGTTGCCAACATTACTGATTTGTCCAGACAAGTAGTGTTACAAGTTTAATATTCACTGATTATACGATTACATAAGAACACGCGCACACGCGGCGACAGTGGACGTTTATCGACTGTTTACTTATTTATCGATTTTTCGATACGTTCGCACACAACTTAGGGGTGAGTCGCCGATGTGCGCGGGCTCTTATATAACTTTATCGACTTTCACAAAATGAAATAAAATATACGCGAAGAGTTTTATTTTGTTGACGTCGAAGAAGTTGATAAATATACTAGAAATCTATTTCGGCGATATCGTACAAAGCTGCCATAATTATTGTAAAAAAATCTAAATGTTGCCATTTGAAACTCGTTGGGAGAGTACAAAATTATTTTTGTGTATATTTAGATTATAAGAGAAAAAAATCAGGGAGTCTCTAGATATAAAAAAAACGATTTCTTGCCTGGTGCGTTTTATAGAATAGAATATTGATTATCTCATCGAAAATTGCTTAAAAAGGCGGCTAAAATTTGGAGACGAAATACATCTTTACATTAATCGGTTAGCTTTGAAATGTGGATGTATCACATGTTGCTACAACGAATAATCTTGAAACTTTCGGTACTTAATTGGTACTTATTGTAGACACTAGCAAAGATACTTTGCTAGTGGTACTTTAGTGACACTTTAGTGTCGTACGTCGTCGTTTCAAAGTTGACTCAGAGCTCTAATATTTAGGTTTAAAGTGGCATTCTAGTAGTAAGAGGCACGAATTTATTTGTTGTTTTGTAAAATAGCGCTCTAGCAGTACAATGATTAATATATTTATAATTTAAACAATTCATTATTTAAAAAGAATCTATAGCTCTTTATATATTGTGATCGGCTCCATCCAAAATCTTTTTCGCTAGTTTTTTTTTCATAGTTTTAGTACTTTTTTTATTAATAATTCGCTTTGCTCAGTACAATGGATCGATGTTCGACTGTATCTATTTGTTACCATAGATTTATGGCCAAGTACTGTAGGTAAGTGTAATATAAGTTACTTGCTTATGGTGTACAAAATAAGATTCCACATAAAAAAAACTGTTTCGGATCAAAATATTTTTTTCAATTGAAGTTTCTATTTTTGGCCTAAAAATAATTTCGTTGAGCTACAAGTGGATTTTGGTATACCTCGTAATGTTATATCTGTTGTTAATTATAACTTAGTTTTACATTTTGGCCAGTTTTAGTCGATTTTTGTAATCTATATTGTAATTTCGTTAATAAGGCTAAAACAGAATAAATACAATAGAATAATTCAAGTCAAATAAACGCTTATTATGTTGCTACTGATTTTATAAATTCAAATCTTGACACCATTGTAGAACAAACATTGTTGAGTTATTCGGCCAATCACTATTGAGTATGTTGTAGACGCGTCTATTTCTAGCCAATCAGATGGTCGCGTTTGTGTTACAATGGTGGCGAGTATTTGAATTCTGCAAATATAAATGTATAATAGTTTCTCAACTTTGCCAGTTTTTCTCAATAGTGTTAAAGCTTAACGCCAGTTTTAAATAAAATTGTAAATTCACTTTTGAATACTAAAATTGCCAAAGAAACGAATTGATTTTTCGTAATTGAATTATGTATGTACGTGGAATTGCTGATTAATTTACTTATTATAATTATAATATTTTCGATGTTAAGTATAATTTTAAGGTTAGGTTTTGTTTTTGAAAATGTCATTCCAATATTTTTCTAAAAGGACACTATCGGTGCGAAGGACGACACGCTGTAGTCATTGTATATGGAAAAAATGTAAAAAGTATCTTTAGAATTATAAAAAAACGTTGATTAGATTACGAGAAAGTTGATGTTGGGATAACGATAAAAAACGAAAATGGTGGTAAAACGTTGAGAAAATGAATTTGTTAGACATTAAAATATATTATTATTAGAGATGTATAAATGGTTTACAATTATTATTATTAGTTCGAGAGAAATACAAAATGGTGAAAAAAAAAACCTACAAATGGCGATTGTTACTATTAACGATATGAGAATTTAGTTATAATTTTTGCAATTTCAAAATGTGAGTTTTACAATTTTGAAAAAGAAAATATTAAATATGCTCATATACTGATTACTTTGTTTTATTTACGCAACATGATACGTCTCCTTGTTCATTATTTAGCCACATTAGCCAGATTTATAACAACTTTTCTACTGCGAAAGGAAATAGTCAGTGGTAAAGCGAGTGTAGTCACTCTTCACATTATCATATTTCCATAATGAAATCATGTCCGGATACAAATGGTTCATGTAAGCAGGGTAGGACACACAGCACCCTAGTTCTATTGTGCTTCACTTAGCTTGAAACGCAATTGCGTGTAAACTAATATTAAAACAAAACAAAACAAAAATATTCTCAATCACTTTATTTATCTCCTTAGGTCTTACTATTTCAAACGAAAAGACCACATGTTCAGCGTCAGTAGCCGGGTGGCAGAGTCTCGGCGGTGGTGGTCGGTACTTTTCTGTATATGTGTGGTGGTCTCCCATCCATGAACGGATGGAAGCGCTCGTCTGACATGAGGCGGGCTGTCGCGTTCGTTATAAAGTCCATGTTGTCTTGAGAAGCGATGTATGAGAACATTGCTGGGAAACGCTCTGTGCCGCAACTGAAATGATTTTATATAGTGAGTGAATTAGTTGAGTAGTTATTATAAAACCATTTCTAAACTGCTGGTCTTCTCTGCTAGCTTGATAAGAAATAATATTGGTCAGATCTATACTCTACATTAATAAGAACAGTTTAACACAACCTTCTAAGAACTTAAGAAAAATTCCACTTGTTCCTAAAATCTGAATTGCCAACACGTCTGTTGTATAGTGGCAAAATCAGTTTGAGTTCATTAGTGGGTTCTTAAAGCGAACAATCAAGAAACAAAAGTGATACTTACAGTTTTCTGATACCCCAGGAAGCGATGCCCCATAATACACCATCACTTACAGCTGGAGCACCAGTATCGCGCTAGAACAACAAAAATTTGTTGAAACGTATTTAATCGGAGATAATGAGGTAACTTTTGTGGTTACTTTAGTAATCAGTAGCTCGATTCTCTATTACTGTCGACTACCGACAACCAACTGTCATCGAGTGTATGAAAATCTGATCAGCGCCTCTGACGGACGTCGTAGAAACTTTTTTGGTAGAACATTCTAAATGTCAACAGTTCGATAGCTAGCCGGTTTTCGGTAGTCGATAGTGGTAGAGAATCGAGGTACAGCAGACTGTGTGCCACAAAGACGATCGTTTTGTAGCGAACATATTATAAATCAGCAGCTGATTTTATAGCCTAATAAACGAAAACAGGCAAAGGACAAATATCTGTATAGATATAGGGTAGATAGGACACTCATATAGCTAGTACCTCCTTATATACACCTCCCTGGGTAGTGGTAAATAACCTCTAAATAGACTACAAGTACCAGGCTACTAACAGTACAAGGAGCTGTCCGGGCGGACTGCGACAGACATATGAAGTTGTCAGAGACCGCGACGCCGAAGCGTTTGGTGATGTTGTTGCATGAAGCGAGGCTCAGCAGATATGTGTGGTACGCTTGCAAGTGGTTCTCGCGGTCGTCGAAGACGCCGTCACGCTGGAAGATGAATAGAAAGGCGTTAGTTAGAAGGGAGGCAAAGCGAAGACCAATGTAATGTCTTTTAAACAGGTATGGGTGCTGCCAAATAACTTGAGCAATGATGCTAGATCGCAGTGAACGATTTTTTCCGCCCGATTGATAGATCAGTCAACCGGGTGTCCTCGGTATTGTGTCTGCGTTTTGTTTGTTTCCTGTTTCCTGCTACAATAACTTGTGCTCAAATTGTTTTGCAGCTATTATTAATTTGCGTCCAACAGCTGCTTTAGGGTTGCGGTTTAGTACTTATATGAAGATATTCTGTAAGTGTGACGATTTTAGTGCTCTACCCCTAAGAGCATTTATAATTTTATAAGTAAACACTACAATAATTCGTTCGCGATAGTGCCGATATTGTACAGCATTATCAAACGCCAGGAGTGCTATTCTCCGTAAAGGAAACTGTCCATCTTACCCTCTCGGATCCCCAGCTGGTGACCCACGCATCATCGAACGGTGGCAACATGGCACGATTAGGCAGATCAACTCCATGTACTGAGTGAGTGAACCTGTAGAAGATATAAGATGTTGCATATGAAGGTCACCTTGTAACCTTCTCGTCTGCACTGTGTGTGATCTTCGTCAAAAAATCTATTCGATCAAACCTTATATCTTAGTTGCTAATCCAGGTGGAAATATTCTCATCAAGGGTTAAGTTCGGTTACTGCTTAGATAATAATATTTAGATAAATGTTATTAAGAACACTCTACAAAATTATAAAAACTTTGTGATTATTTTAATTACCAGCCATTTCATCTTTTATTTCCAACAACCCAAAATATGCAAATCTTTTGGCTAACATTTTATACACGGACCTAAGACCAGCTTCCTCAAAAATTGCCAACATAAGTACCTTAGATTTCTATCAAGCAGTACTAGAGCGACGTCATAATCTGGTTTCTTCCGGATGCCCCACGCGGGGTGCTTCATCACCTCCTGTATATCTGCCACCTGGCCTCCCCTGTCCGTCTGCGTGGAGCCAGCGCGGACCTGCATGCGACTCATGCGTTCTGCTCTGTTAAAACAAATACATTATTAGGAGCTTGCGATACTGTGGTGTCAAAGTTTTTTAACCAACCCCTTGGACAAAAAAACAGACCACTGATTGTATAGATGACTTATGATGAGAAGTAAGTGTCACCTGCTGTCCTGCGAAAAAATAGTCGCCAACTCACAATTAGTTTGCGGAGTTAGCAGGCTTTTTTTATAAAAGTATGGATTCGTTATTAACCCTCAACTTTTCTTGTCCACAAGAAATACCCTAGATGTCAATAAAATGCTGCTTTTTGTTTTATGCTCGAAGCCTTGCCATCGCCAATTAGATGGTATAATCCTATTAGTCCTCTCAACTAGAGTAGGTATTCCAATGTGACTGTATCTTCAACGACCGCGAGAGCCACTTGCAAGCGTACCACACATTCCTGCTGAGCCTTGCTTCATACAACAACATCACCAAACGTTTCGGCGTCGCGGTCTCTGACAACTTCATATGTCTGTCGCAGTCCGCCCGGACAGCTCCTTGCAATGCTATTAGCCTGGTACTTTGCTACAGATATTCTTTATCATCATCCTTATTTAAATAGTTATCCCGGCACGGGTTTAAAATCAAAAATAATGAAGACTGTTGAAGTGTTCTTGCTGGTCAAGTAAAGAAAATTGTATTTTCTAATACTACATTTACATCTGAATTCGATAAATCGCATGAAATGCTTGAGTGATTTGTAATTATTGTACTTTTAATTGAATTTTACCATAAACATTCACGATTATCATTTAACTGGTATGTTTTCGCATATATGCGAGGTCATTGCCTTATATACAAAAGAAGCATATTGTATTATTTTGTCTAAATCTCATCATCTACAGGGAAAATTAAAAAAGAACTTCGCAGACGACCGTTATCATAAAATCAGAAAGAAGTTTATCACTCAGTATCTGAAGAAAAACATCTTGTATAACTGAAATGAAATATTAAAGCGTAACTTCAGGTTCTAGAAACCCCTGCATAAACTATTTTTGTATCAGTTCCTAAGCATACTCACTTCCAAAGGCAGTTGGCGGTAGTTATGACAAGTCGTGGGTTGAGCAGTGCGCCGGTGCACCAGTGGTCGCCGTCCTTCTGTATGGACACCGTGTACGGGTACTCGTCGATCATCGCCTCTCTGGCGCCTATCAGCCGCCTCGTCTCTAACAACGGGAAAGGAACCAAATAAAAATCAACATTTTATTTAAACTCTTTTATTTTTTACTTTAATTACCTTTCACATTTTTATTGCTAGAAGATTTTCCTTTATTCTTCGCGGCCTTGCCTTTGTCCCCTTTCTGCGATCGGGCGACTTTAGGTTTCTTTGTATGCTTGTTGTCATGTTTCTTTCCTTTAGATTTTGATTTCTTCCCGGGCTTTTTCACGGATTTCCCCTTGCGTGCCTTAGGCTTTCCTTTGTTTCCTTTCCCTTTTGATCTGACAACAGCGCTTCCTTTTGACTTTTTGGCGCGGCTCTTAGCAGACGCCCTTTTCTTATGGCCTTTCGCCCTTTTATTCTTAGATTTCAGACCACCTTTTTTCCCATGTTTAGCAGCTCCTTTTCTTGGGGCCCTAACATCTTTCTTATCGGAAACTTTAATATCCTTTTCTTGTGCTCTCGATTGTGTATCCCCAGATTTAGCGGGCGTTGAATTGTCTTTCTTCGCTGGTGAACTTTCTGTCAGAGACTTGGTTCCTGATTTCCCATCGCCTTGTTTCAGGGCAGACTCATTATTTTTAGGTGTTTCATGTGGAGACCTCTTTGGTCGATGTATCGGAGAAAACACGTAGTCAGGTAGGACCTTTTTTACTCTAGGTTTGGCATCAAAGGCCTGCTCTACGGGGAAGTAGGGGCTGTCAGGGACGCCCCCCACAGCCTTTTGGCTGCCGACCACCTGGAAGGCTGTGTACTTCTTATCCAGTTTTGAATCAGATCCTTTAGGTTTAACCACATATTTGCCAGATTTGATCAATATCTGTCCAGATCCATATGGTTTTACTTTTTTCGGGTAAGTTTTGACTGGATACTTCTCATTGCATGTAACGTAGCTTATATAAATAATAAAAATTACTAGCAGCGCCTTCATCGCTGCCGTTCTTGAAGCAAAATATATGATTTAATTGAAATTTTACGCTTACATTTTATGTTTGCGGAGATGGGTTTGTTTTATTGTGGTATTTCAATTTATATTTTATGGATTTTGTATTAGGTACGTGTATGATTGCGATATCGTGTTTCACTGTGGAAGAACGACTAATGTCAGGGGTACAGGGATTAATAAATAAAAGACTGGAAGACGTTTTGTATTTTATTTCTTAACTCAACGATGCTATCCTAGTCCTTGGGTGCTATTTTCTTGTAGGTGGCGAGTTGAACGGCTAGTTGGTGCAGGATGGCCTTGCCCGCGGGACCCTCGTCTGGTGGTAACGCCTTGGACAGTCTCACAACTCTGCCACACTCACGCACGAAGTATTCCAACTCGTTTTCTAGTTGACGGCCGTCACCTAATGTAACAGAAATATTATCGCTTAACTTAACCATCAGCGATAAAACGCTAAGAAACGCTTTACGCCGTTTTTCGAAAGACCTTTGAAATAGATGGACAATCTGTTACCGAATACTCTGCACATGAAGGTGGAAACTGTAAGCTAATTGCAAAGCATTAGAAAGTGACTCGCAGGCAATAAAAATCCATACTACTTAATCTACTTATGAATGCATACTTTAGTATCTGTCCTTCTTTTGCGTCAAAACAGCTGAACCAATTAGAAAAATAATGTGCAATAGATTGCAACTCGAAAAGGAACATAAACTACCTCAATCCACACCCATAATCTAGCGATTAATCATTTCTAAACATTATTCAACAATTATATGACACAGCTCCTACATAGTTGCAGGAAAGGCTAGGCTTAATGTATACGACACTGATAGTGTGCATGATATTTTACCTTGCCCTAACCGCGAGGCGGGTGGCTGTAGACACTTGTTGGTAAGTCTCGCGAGCTGAGACTTCTCCGAGCTGAAGGCTTCGTCCAGGTCGAACAGCTCGAGAGGGGGAGGGGGCGGCTCCCGGAACGTGGGGGGAAACACCTGGACAATAGACGAATTAAAATTGAATTTAAAGGATTCTTTGTGTCAATCAAAAGTAGGTGATTTCCATAATAATTGAAGTGGCTCGAATTTGAGACGGCCTCGACTTTAAAGACCGGCAACTGATATATGTTTTAGTTAGATTCCGACCAACCAAACAATTATACTGCTAAGGTATCACACAAATAACAATAAATTGTATCCTGCATATAATTTAAAAACATGTAATAATATGTTTCCACAACTTACAGCTAACTGTAAAGGCGGGAAGGGAGTCTCGAACTGTGGAGCGATCAGTCGCAACGGTTCGTGTTTGACTCCTAACGCTTCATACAGACCTAGTACTTCTGGTACTGGAACAAAGTAGATACACATGTAATAAGTATAACAAAACAAAGTAACAGAAAAAAATATATAAGCAGTTAATAATGGGGACCTCGGCAGGTCCTGTCAGGTTACAGGCCTCAAGAATTTAGAACCCTTAACTACCCTCATGTTGTTTGTTAGTTGTAGTAGATATAGTAATTCACATGCATTTAAGTGCATGCAGATATAGGGAATATTGTCAACCTGCCTATAGTAGTGCCTATCATCTTGTATACTTGCCATTTCTTTACAAATCAGTGTCTTTATCTACGTCCACCGTCGAAAAGATTGCTTTGCGAAGAACAGTAATAAAAGATTTTTATAACAATATTTTTTCTAATCATGAAGTAAGAACTATTAAGTTGTACTTACACTGTGCCAAGTTCAACGAGAACAGTCTCCAAGTGAAGAGTGCGTGTGGATGTAGCGGCGCCAGTCTCGGCGGAGGAGCTGTGGCCGGTTCCGGCAGAGGAATCGTGCTCAACCACATCATGTCGCCTAATGTACGGTATTCGTTTATCTACAATCGACAATAGCATTACAAGTTTTAATTATAATGTCTTTCTACTTGATGTTTTGCAACGACTACTTAGAAGTTTGATAGATTTCATTCCATCACACCTTCAGGCTCATATTAGTTAAGTTAAGAACACGTAAAAAATGTTTGCTGGATGATTCATTTTACTTAAGTAAACTCGAATCAAAAACTGTATTAAAACTATAAAAGTTTACCAAGATATTTAAGAAAGAGTCGGCGTTAAGGAACCACCAAGACCACAAGCAAGACCAACACTAATAAACATTCTATGACCGTTACATTCAATTCTCTACAGTACCTACTTTATCACCTCTCATTTAACTAAGTCAACTTACATCTGGATCCTCAACATCCACAGGGTTGAGATGCAGGTCAGCGGTACCGCCGAGGTAGTTGAACACCATCTCTCTGATCAGGTCGTTGCACTCACACTCCAAGTACTGGTCCGCGAAGAAATGACCCGAACCGATCACGAATAACTTGCCTGGAACATAAAAGAAGCGGTTAATCTATACTAATGTATACTTAGTTGTCTTAAAAAGAAAAAAAATAAATAAAAGTTGTCTTAAAAAGAAAGCTAAAGAGTTTGTTTGTTTGTTTGAACGCGCTAATCTCAAGAGCTACCGGTCCGATTTGAAAAATTCTTTCAGTGTTAGATAGCCCATTTATCGAGGATATAACATCACGCTACGGTCATTAGAAGCGGAGCAGCAACGAAAAACGTTACAAAAACGGGGAAAATTTTGACCCATTCCCTAGGTGACGCAAGCGAAGTTGCGCGGGTCAGCTAGTCTACACTATATTATAAAATTGTAGAGTTTGTTTGTTTGTTTGAACGCGCTAATCTCAGGAACAGCTGGTGCGAATCGAAAAAATATTATGCTGTTGGATAGCCTGTTTATTGAGGAAGGCTATAGGCTATATAACATTACGCTACAAACATAAGAAGCGGAGTAGCAACGAAAAATGTTTCAAAAACGGGGAAAATTTTGACCCATTCTCGCTTATATGACGTAAGCGAAGTTGCGCTGGTCAGTTAGTAAGTAAATAAAGCAGATGAGATAAGAAATATATTGACAAGAAAATTTCTCGCCTCGTCATGATTGGATTAAACAATATTTTATTTATATTATCTATCTGACCCACAAATCCCTTCAGATCCATCAATTATTTATAGATCCCGCGAACAAATGTGACTTTCTGAAGTAATTATTTCGAAGTAAATAGGACTCAAAAAGCTATTTTTAAAAGAGTTTCTAGAGATCTAAAGTTATCCAAACAGTCTCTGTATGTCAGTCAGCTAGTATAAAGGCTGCTACACAACAGAGCTACACACAACCGCGCAGAGATGACGGGAAGCCGTGTAACCCGCTGGTACACCCCTTGAGAAAGATAACAATTGCTTATTATTTACCGACCTCCACTTTTATCCGAGGTGTACATGGCAGCCACAGGTCTTTTCACAGGGTAGCACACGTCACTGCTAGAGAGTACCGCGGCGGCTGGACGCTTCACTGTCAGCGTCGCGCCGTACGGATACACAAAGTTTGGCGTGGCTGGCTCTTCACTGGAAGGCAATGAAGTATATTTAATTTTGTGAAAATAAATAATTAAAATTAAAATAAATTTAACCTATTAATGTCCCACTGCTGGGCAAGGGTCTCCTCCCGTAATGAGGGAGGGGTTAAATGACCGAATGCACACCTAAATGCCGACGACGTCGGGGTAGTCCACGAAAACATTGGTATCGTACCAACGTTTTCGTCTCAGACGCCTGTCTGGAGGATTGGCGTAAGATAGCCAATGACAGAAACTGTTGGAAGATTTTGGGGGAGACCTTTGTCTAACAATGGGAGTTACAAGTACAAGATGATGAGAAAATCCTAAATTATATTTTTTAAATAATTATTGTCCTACTACTAAGCACTGGTTGAGAGCCTCAGCCTTGTATGGTAAATTCTCAGACGGCGAAGGTATACGAAATTCTGAATTTAGTAAATCAATGACCCGTAAACTTATGCAGCTGAGGGTGGTCTATCTGACACGGGATTAAAAATCCTCTAGTTTGAAAAAAATGCAGATACATAATTAATTATCTGGATAAATAATATATGCTAGGACTATAAACAGAACTACAGCACTTAAAATTAAAAAGGTTAATAATTATTCAGTGCGTCTAGCGGATTTTAGCAAGAGCTATGTTCTTCAATGGCGCCATTTTTCACCAAACAATAAGTACATTATTTTTTTAATAAATAATATTATTTGCTGGAGCGCTTTTCGAAATTCGAATTCTGAAATAACATATTCCTTAAGTTTTTTATTTTATTAAATTATTTCAAGAATCCATATTGGATATTTTAAGAAGACGAGGCTGTATAGATATTGTTTCCTTTGCCTGCTTCAACGAAGGTAAAAAAAAATAGACGCTAATTCTTTTTTGTGTTGATAATGTTTCGTTGAACAACTTGAATTATGATATTTTAATATTTTTGATGTACGTATATTTACTAATACGGCTAAACGTAGACTGTAATTATTAGAAATTCGAATAACTTTAATGAATATTTTGTATCCACTTTAAAATATGTTTGAAATTATTTTATACACAATTATTGCAAATATTTTTTTTACAAAAATTTTTCAGAACGTTTTTTTTTCTTTTCTGAATCACTTTAAATGTCAAGTTTTCGATACTCGATAGTTCGCGATTGTCTGACGCATTAGAATCGAGAATCGAGCTATAGTACCTACAATAAATCCGATGAAATGTTAGGTAATAAAATAGTTGTCAAGTAGGTACATATAAATGTGGGTAGATAGATATTCTTACAGAAAGTCGTCAGACTCGCTGGAGTAGTTGGGCATCTTCATCAGGTACTTGGTGATGGCACGGTTCAGTATACCGTTGGAGATATGACACTCCTTCGGGTGATAGAACTTGTGGTACTTGGCGCGGACCACGCAGTCTGGAACAAGGTAGGACATTTTGTTATAATTCCTACATTTAAATATTTATTTAAGGAGGACATAAACAATGACCAGTAAAGAATTGAGCCCTGTTGCCCAATTAATAAGGTTATTTTTTTATAGGCTTCATTGCGTAGGTTACGTACCTAGCTTCTATTCTACTACAATGTTTTTACAAACTGTGTTCGCCTTTATCTATTGAAAGTTTTACTTGGTAGTTATTCACGATCTTCATCCTCCCATATTTTTTGAGTAATCGATAGTACAGAATTCACGCACCTACTACTACTATTCATTACTATACATTATTTAATACTACGATTCATTAAAGAACGGTTAAACGTTAGTCAGAGGTGCATGGAATACACCATGACTTCACATGACGTGAACATACGTGACGTCACGTCAATTACGACGTTCCATGCAACGAAATGGGGCGGGTATTGCATGTATCGAGCAAATCTTACCATCGCTTATATTTTATTGGTGGTTTAATTACCTACATCATTCTCACCCTTACCATTATTAACGACAATCCCAAACTCTTCTAGAAAGAAGTTAATATTAGTATTAGTTCGTTCCTCCCCGCCGTCTGACATGGCCACCAGCACGGAGTCTCCACGCTCCACCATGGCCTTCAGGCAGGAGAGCTCGTCATCCGTGAACGCGTTCTGAGGACCTGGGATCACCAGGATACGGACGTCTTCTAGTATGTGGGCGGATAGCTCGTCACGGTTGCTGAAATATTGTTAAAATCGTTTTGAAATACCTAGCTAACTTCAAGGTTCTATTTGTAAATTCATTGTACCTACCTACATAATATTATTTCGACATTCATTTAGGTACCTAAATAATCTTATTAAGTACTTATTTATGTACCTACCTAGTTTTTTATTTTTACCTACCTAGTTATTAAAAAGATGGAAAGAAAGACCCCTACCCAATAGGTACCTACATTACCTACTCAATTATAAAGTTAATAGCAGGTACCTTTATAGCAGTAGGATTAACGCGTTCACTGCCCAGCGGATTTTAAAGAATATCCTCTTTTAATGAGCTGCAAAAAGCTCGTCGAGGGACCAGTAAGCTATGTTGCTTCATTTCTGACGAAGCGTTAGGACCTAAGCGAAGTCTTTCGCTGGAATTTACAAAACTTGTTTTTACTGCAATGTCAAGCCCAGATATTTTGCGTCTTAAATTTAGTAATTGAAGTAAATAATCTCGTTCACTCACATCATAACTTTCCACGTAGTCTTCAGTTTTCGATGCAACAACTTGTAATTCTCTGTGATTTTGAACAACTCATTTTTAGACACGTCGAATAACACCGTGTCTACAGACTTCATGTTTGTTTAATAACACTAGATACGCAATAATAACTAAATATTATTTACGCTTTATTTCGAGTCTATTTCGAATCCTCTTTATTATGTTTTCAATATGTGTTGATTGTTGCCTAGCAACCGTGTTGACAGCTGTGGCAAATTGCTTCGTCATGTTGGTACACAGCAGGTTAAACTAAATAGTTATTAACACTATTTATTACTTGGAGCCCAGTTTTGTTATAGATAAAATATAGGTGCTGGCGGATACGGGATAGGTACCGCAATAAATAGGTAGTCAATACCTAGGTATGGACTATAAAATCACCTATATGTCTATGACGTATTTATTAAAAAAAGATATTCCCATTAAACTAAAGTAGGTAGGTATTTTATTTAACCAAAACTGTCTATGCACATTGCACATTGCACATTAAGCATTATTTTGTACTTAGTTTAGGTTCCAAAACCCATATCCAGGCACAGTGAAATTGGCACTTTATATATTGAAGTCCGGGGTTTCAATACTTGTTTGTTTAATAAAACAACAGATAAATTGTCAAATAATATAATTTTATTTACAAATCGAATAATGATAACTTTCGAACTAGATTAATAAGCTATGTCTAATCTAGAATTTAGTTCTGTATTTACAATTTTGTCTATTTTTAATTATAATTAAAAATATTGCTACGCTTCAAGTTGAATAGTCTTCGAATACAGCCGTTTATATGATTTTTGAGATATATTAAACAAATATACGTGTAATTACTACATAGCGTAAATATCTGGGAACATAAGATTTTCTTACAATTTACTTAAAAAATAGTCTTGAGGTGGAATCAAGACCTAATCTCTCATTTATTCTGGGAGAAAGACTTTTATTTAGTGATGGAACAAAAATGATTTCATTAACAAGATAATCTGGGATGTACAGTCAGGGACAAACATATAACAAACAATTTAAAAAAAATGAAAGAAAACATTAGATTTTTTACGATTTAACACATTTTCATCCAAATTATTCAAAATTTTGCATGCTTTAAATAATTTGTCCAAATATTACTATTTTTTTCGTGTTACGTGTTTGATAAGGAACATTTTTAATAGAACAGATATTTACGCTATGCAGTAATTAAGTTAAGAAAGTATAAAATAGTTGTGCTTATAGTAACAGGAACAATTTTTGTTTATCGCATGTGAAGAAGTCTTTTAGGCCACGACTTACCGAATACTCATCAAAATATATTTTTATAGCGAAATCTGAGAACAACATTTCCAAATTACTATTTAATTTAGTATATTATAGTGCTTTTGCAAACCCTATTCCTATGAGGCAGGCGAATTTTGGCGAAAATTATTTTTTTGCCTGATTGTTTTGCATCCATCAGTTTTTTACAAATTGCCATAAAATGGATCAACAAAATACGGTGTTTTAATTTTTACCTACTTTAAGAGCAGTAGGTGTTAGTTTTATAGTTTTATCAGATTTCGCTATAAAAATATAACTGTTAAAAACATCAGACCGAATCAAAAATAATATTGCTTTAGCATTTACATTTCAACAATTTACATCAACTCAAATAATCGTCACCTTCATTTAGTCATCCGAAACAGAAATAAAAAATAACAAGTTCTTTATTAGCTATACATTGCTCTAAATATAATAATACGACTGTACATTGTATAGAATATATAAAACTTATATAATAGGAATGGACTTTTTTAAAAGAAACTTACTATTTCTCTACTATTTTCATTTAAAAAATATTTACAAAAGAATCATTTTAGTTTCGTACATTTTGAGCTGACTTTGAGCTTTTATAAACTAAAATAATTAATATAAATAGCTGTAGCTCCACCTAGTGATAGAAAAATGTACTTTTAAGGAGCTTAGATAAAAATGTTTTGGATTTGAATATTGGTGCGATATAAACATATTACAAGTAGCTATAAAACGCGGCTTTGTTAAAATATTAAATCGTATTTTATAAATAAAATCCTACAAATATCCACAAATATAACAGTAGAGAATTAATTCCAAACCATACTTTTTAACATTTTCAAAAATTGAACCAAATTTGACCAAAGTTTTGCAATAAGTTCACACAATATTTCTACGTCCTGCCAAAGTCCTAAAAATCTTTTCCTTTTTATATCGCACCAATATTTTTAAAACTCCAAGCCTAGAAAAGCCTTCGACAACGGCCTTACAGTGAAACCTACTTATGTATCAGCTAAAAAAATAATATCAAATCTGTATAATAAATAAAAATATGTTTTTTCAAATAAGCTACGTTAATTCTTCTAACTATTGAAATGATAACATTTCTTCAATGTTGAAAACATACGAACACCATCAAAACCCATGACTTTTAAAATTTTCGCGTTGCATTCTATTGTATTATTCATCCAAAACCTTTTCTCATTTCTTTTGAATAAGTATTGGTTATCTTATAAGGTGGATTTATTGCAGCTTTTATATGCTGTCTCTTTATCTATCGGATAAGTTTTACGACACTTATCCATAAGATTTTAAACTGGCTGTTAGTATTTTATTTTTTGTACTGTCATAAAAAGTACTTCAGACCCCAAGCCCTTCAACAATGATTTTCTTTGCTTAATATCTTTGCATTTCGTCCGACCGTATTCCGTATACTTATTTATCAGATAGTTGAACCGCAATTAGTAAATTTGGCAGTTAGATCCACCAACCCAGCTTCACTGCTTCTGAATAAGAATCGATTAGGTTATCAGGTGGAATTTTGATAGTTGTTTCCATACATTTGCTGTCATTTTATCTACCGTTTAGGCTATCTGAGACTTATCCAAAAGCCGAAAAAGGCTTTCGAACTTCAATATCCAAACATCGATGTACCAGGCAATCATAAAACCAAAAGAGTTACAACAACAAATCAGTTATCTTTCATCCGTGTTCTGTCTTTCTGTTATAAATCGTGTCAAGTACCAGGGTAGCAGCAGATCATAAGAAGCCCATGTCTAGCGCGTTGTACAGCGCGGCGATGTCGGAGTGGCTGGATATCCTCCAGAAGGGATAGTTCTTGGCTTTGGCGGCCGCTTCCTCGTCTTGTCCATCGCCGATGACGACGTATGTACAACGTTCGCCAAAACGCTGTTTAATTTTTTCGAAGCATGTTTCTTTGCCTGCAAATAAAAAAGGTTAAAGTTACTATAATTATCTTTTGCTAGCACAGTTAGCACACTTTTGTTTCGAATCATACAAGATTATTCACGGTCTTATGTCATTCATGTCTTTTCTGCTTTCTCCGAAATGGATGGACTGGTTTTGACACGTCTTTCAGTGACAGATAATGAAAATTTTAAGATGGAAATTGGAATACTTTATTCAAAGAACTCAAGCGTAGTCGGTCTAGCTAATAATGCATAATTAAAGATTTAAATTGTCTCTGCCTACCCCTATGGGCAGAAGGTATGAAATTATGTATGTAAAGATTTAAATATAATAACACGAATTGCAAAACTGAATGAACCTAAGCAATACATACCAGTTTTAGTAGCGGAGTATATATTTTCAATAGGGAACACTCCGCCCAGTCCGAACAGCAACACTTTAGCGAGCGCCGGCACCAGCTGTGTCGTCGTTACTAACACGTTCACGCAGTTCTCTCTGTAAAACAATATGTTTAATTGTATTACTTGATATTTCTTTACTGTGTCGAATAGACGTTGCGTTAACTTTTTCTTTCCATTTGCTTTAAAATAGGGACAGGACTCCCAAATACAAATATCTAGTTCTGGAATCGGAATTTAAGGAAATATAAAAATTTAAAAATAAATTTTAAGTACAGCTCACAAACCTCTACACCTGCTATAAACTGGGATTTTCTCGAAAGCTCGAAAATGTCATTTCCACAAAAAATGGAATGACTTTCCGAACCTGATATGATACAAATGAAGAATATTTTGTTACTTACCTAGAGTTAATCATATTGAGACACTTGCAGGCGAGGGTTAGCCAGTTGTCTGTAGCTTGTTCTAGCTCAGCTCTTAGCTGTAGCCACTGTTCACGTTTTGCAGGACCGAGGAGACCACCCACACTAAAACAATACAATGTTACATTAGTAAAATCAAATGAAAGTATGTTTCGAATGTGATTTTTTTGGTTTAAAGGTGTTTTACTCTAGGTGTTTATGATACTCGGTTCCTGCACGTTTTAATGGCTTTATTGCACACACTTGCAAAATATTCGAAAAAGGCAATTGAATAAAATAGAGATACTCTGTGCAAATATGTGAGTGTTTCTTATTTTTCTAATCAGAGAATGAGGTAATGAGTTATATTAGGGTATATAGGGTATTATAATAACCTTATCATGAACATAGATAACTAAATGTCCATAGCACACATACCTATTCCTATAATTATTATAGGTGTCCTTAATCTTCCTGTAGCGGAAGGCGAGCTTGCGCATCCAGTCCACGCCGCCCCGGACACCCGGCGCACAGAGCCCCGTGTTGGGCGCGGCGCCCGCGTGGAACCCGTCGGCCGCGAAGTTGTACGCGGAGAGATCTTGGCCGTTGTCGTCCGCCGCCACTGCGTCTATGTGCTCCTGGTCACAGTCCTGCGGGAATGAGATTGTTTAATACATTTTTGTACAAAGGTAAGGGCTTTTTTAATGTATAACATTTAGCTTGTTTGGAAATTTATGAAATTCATCAGTTTATGACCACTTGAAAGGCCGGCAATTATCCTTGAAGATCGAAATGTCTTTCATTTCCAGAAATAAACGAAATGACTTTACTAATAAGTAAACCACTAGTTTCTTTTCATAATTTATCAAAAAACACTGCAAGCTAAGAACTTATATGAAACTATGTCTATAAAAGATAAAACATTATTTCCACACCATGAAACTAATTCATCATTTTACAAATTTTGAAACCAGAATTTAATTGTAAAGATAAAGATTCTTACCTCAACATCATTAAAGAAGAAGTGTGTATCTGCCAGGCTGAATATCATCTCTTCCATTCTAAAACCCAATTGAACTATTTGCTGTGTATCCTGTGGAAGAGACAACAAAAAATATTAATCAACTGTTAAATCCTACCTATCTACACTACAATATTCATCTTAAGCTCTTCTCTAAGATATCAATTAGACCTGAGTCCCAACTCGCAATAATATTTAACCACATAAATAAACACATACACTAAAGTTTGACCTGAGAATCGAACCTGCTACCTCATGATCAGAAGACAACAGCTCCACTTTCTTTTATTTGAATTTAAAATCCTTAAGTCCTAAACTTCAGTATGGCCAAATCTTATTTTAGATGAATTTTTTACCTTATTGTACTTAGTAGCATATGTCCCAGTGAGCAGTGAGTGGAATATAATGATGGTCTCGTCCAGGTCCCATATGAACACGCGGTCCGTGGCCGGCTCCGGCACGTGCTGCGCGGGAGACGACGATGTGTTGCGGCGACCTCGACCGCGGGATCGTGATGCTGTGCTTTCACTACAATAAAACAAGGTAAGTAAGAATTCTTCAAGCATTAGGCTATATTTACATACACATTTTTTAAGTTTACTAACACATTTTAAATTGAAAGAAAGCAAGACCATTCTTTTATGACATATTTTGCTGGTTGGATGTTTGAGGATGCCATCATTTTAGGTATATCTCTTTTAAATGTGAGCACTCCTTGACTACATGTCTATTACTTATTTTTTGATGTTTAAATAACAACTTTTTGATATGTTCAGATGCACAAAGTAAAATAATAATTACTCGGAAACCCAATTTCAAACTAAACATGACACACAGACCATTCAAAATTTAAAATGCGGAAGTTCCTTACCCAGAGTTCTCTCGACACCTCCGGCTGGCTGCATGTACTTCTGTTTTGATAGGGGATAGAGGACTTGTGTCATTTATTGATGGCAGCATGGACGATGGAGATTCTGTTAACAAAATATAAATTTATTAATACTAATACTCTACTTTTTTACACAATGTTGCCTGTAGCACAAGTCTCCAGTTTGTTTGAGTTTTTTAAATTATCAATGCCTAATTTATAATGCAAATGTTTCCCTTTTTCATGAGTGGGTACGCTTTATAAACTGCTGTGTTAAAAGTATAAAGCTGTGTACCGAAACACTTTATTTTTCTATATATGAAGCATATAGAATATACTCATGTTGCTTATTGTGCTCCACATACACAACTTACATTTTAAATGGCATAGTACTAAAATTATGCGTACATGAAAGTACAAACATTGAATACTAGAGACATTACATTTTAATTGAAAAGTTAATTATTTCTTTAATATAACAGTTTTGGTTACGGAAAAGTACTATCGATTAGGTAAATTATATTAGGAAACAATAGTTGGTCATTCAAGGCAATTAATTACAGATTGTGTAAGTCTTACTACAAGTCTAATTTCAACCCATTTAAAAAAAAACTAGCAAGCCTACTAGATTTAAATGTAGAGCTTTACAAACAGCCAGAAACATAAAACTTGAATTTAGAACAGCACAAATCACTCTAGATTGATAGGAAGCTATTTATTACTCGGTGACCTTAATAGCTTCGGGGTAAATTCGTTCAATGTCAAGGAAACGAAATTAAAACTATGGGACCGAAAAATTGATGAAAAAAAACTCATTTTAAACGACAAATACCTCTATCATCGTCACTATCTGTATCTGGCCAGTAATCCGAGTCATCAAAGCGATTCTCAGGCGTATTTTCTTCAACTTTTCTACGTTTATTGTTGTGAAAACTCTCGTTTTCTTTATTCATTTTTAACTAACACTATCACGGTAAAAGTTCTTAAAGGAATGGTAATCAGTCTTCTATAGGCTTGTTTGTAATGAACACACGGATTTGTACACTGTATTATGTTTTAATATAAGGCATTTGTTATAATAACACTACTTTGTAAACATTAACAACTTCGGCAACAAGTAAAAATTATGGCTGTCAAGTGTCAAATGCCCAACTCGATTTGACTTTGACGCATTTTTTGACGCGCTTTGTTTCAGTGTTGCAGTAAATAATAAAAATATTTAGTGATACTAATAAGATGATTTTGGTAAAAAATAATTTAATCATTAACCGTTTAAGTTAAAAATATGAAAGCAAGTTCCAATTTTATTTTTCTCCAATTTATTTTTTGATATGTGCCTAGAGCTTACAAATACAAATAACAGATGGCGATGTACGACTTCTTTGATTGCTACATAGATGGCGTTAGTAGTAGTTTATAAAGACTTAGTTGTGTTCACATTTATTTTATTTACTGATTTAACGGGATAACATACCTGATAAAGCACCTCCTAAATGATATGAAGTGTGTCCGGCGCTGCCGCTGCTGCTCGGTGAGCTGACGTAGGGAGAATAACTAGGCGTGGCGTAGTACCCACTGTATTGAGCCACATTGTGGTCCGCGTAGCCTGCTGCGTAGCTGCTGTAGTCCTACACAATTAATGATAGATAATTTAGTATGTAGTCTCGTAAATTTTATTTATGGTATTACAAGATAACTATAACGGTAAGACTGAATAGCGAGATGAGTGATGACATCAGACGGATGGACTTAAAACGACTAATAAAAGCCCAGGAAAAAAAAGTCATTGCTCTGTAAAATAAAAATATCCAGACCTAAATGTACAAACAAAGTCTGTCATCAAGTAAGACATACTTAAAGAAAACTAGCATCAGTTTTCGTCATCAATAAATTCGTTTTCTGAAGGTCCCAATCGATCGCAAATTCACCTAAATAGAATCAGGGAACCCGATCTTCTTTAGCGTTTTTCCAACCGCTGCCTAAATTTAACAGTAGTCATATAAACACATAATAAGGCACCGACTCACTTGCTGTGCAGTAGGGAAGGACTGCGAGAGTCCCCCGTTGTAGGAGGAGTACGCATACGGCGAGGGCTGCGTGCCAAAGCCGCCGCTCGGCACTCCGCTCACACCGCTCACGCCGTACGCGCTCAGGTAGGTCGGTGTCGCTTTACATGATGACCTGGTGGAATATAATTGTTAATTGGTTGTTTTTACTAATAATATTACGTCGCGTAGTAGTAAAAATCCAGTTTCTAAGATGGGTTGACGTCAGGCAGGCGGTTGTTTGTAAATACATCAGCCCTTAACAGCATGTTTTGAAATAGAACAAATGTTGTGCCGAACTCACTTAATCTTAGACCTTTATAGCTGTAGGTAAAGAAATCGTAAATATGTTTGCTGAACACATACCGACAAACTGTTATAGTATTCTAAACTAATTATCTCTTTATTCACGTTAAGAAAGGGATGATTAGCCGTAGTCCTAGAACCAAACTTAGCGCAGAGAGAGCCAAGAGTAGCAAACAAACCCTTCTTCTTCTCGTCGTATGGTTAGTGGTCAACATAGTGTCAACGTTGTTAAAGCCGCCCGAAGGCCTTTGACGTGGCTTAAAGACTGTTATCTTAATTGACAACAACCGGGACCGACTTTTTACATGCCCTCCGAAGCACGGAGACGCCCTGTTCAAATACCACTATGCGGTCTTCCATCTATGGAATGACCGCGCCAAGGTTTGCTTAACCCACAGATCGTATAGGTACCGACGGGTGAGCGCAACTGGCTACGGGCGCCTACAAACAAACCCTTATCTTAGAGCTTTTTAAGAAAAATCCGTGTTTGGCGTAAGTGTCTACTGTCTACAGTTAAAAGGCTGATAAATAAAAAAAACGTGAAGAAATGTGTAAAAGTCACCTGTTATTAGTGTTATGTGGTGGTGGGTAGGCTCCATACGGCTGGTTGTACAACGTCGAGCTGACGTACGACGAGGCCGCGCTGCCGCTACCATACTGCTGCATGCTGGGGGAACAAAGTGTCATAAGAATACTGGAACTGATCTGAACAGATCTTTGGTTTTAGATCAGGGGTTCCCAACCTTTTCTCAGTCCGGGACGACTTTTATATTATCCTTGTTAGCAGGGACCACTATGTACCTAAGTATATTAAAAATAAAGTGTAATATTATCGTCTTGAAAATTAATAATTTATAATCATTCGCGGACCATATTTCGACTTCCACGGACCACCGGTGGTCCGCAGACCACAGGCTGGGAACCACTGTTTTAGATACAGCTACGTACATTGATGCTGTTTATGTTGAGATTCATTGATTAGGAATATCTTAATGTGAGAGTAAAGTAGCACATATTTACCTTAAGTTACTTACACAGGTGTCGTAAATGTACTAACATTACTTCGTGATTTTTTGCTAGTTGAAAAAGAGTACCCTACGGAAGTGAGTAAGTAGGTAGGTTACCTTAAAACTATGTGATATTTCAGTTTACCGCACAAAACAACAAAAGATTGAACTTCGACAAAGTCCTTAACAATTTGAGTCCCAAGTATTTGTTAAGAAAATTAAATATTTTGACCATTTTGAACTGAGTCGCATTTCACGATAATTTCTGAAGACCCATAGAACACATTTATATAAAAGAAATCCAGTTGTCCTCCATACCTTCATCCATACCTAAGTAATACAACCGGGCTAGTTTTACTGCTCATTAAAATAAAACAAGGCACTTAGCGCCATTACGTAAGTAGTAAACGTCACAGATATTTTATAAAACATTTACTTGATAAAATCCCAGTAGTTAAGAATAAAAGATACAACTTTATGATAACAAGCGTGGACATATTTGAAATATTTTAAAACGAGTCTAATTTATTCTATTTAAATTAATAGGCGTTTTGAGGACGCTCACCGGTAATTGATTAGAAGTAAGCTACGTTTGATGCGGTCAGATTGTTGATGGATGACCGCAATATTATGGGCTTTAGTGCTCATTCACGTTGACTCGCGGGCGCGGTGGCGGGCGCGGTCGCGAAATATCAAACATATGGCGATGTACCGAAGTGTTCACGTACAAACCGTTCGCGCGGTCTAAGTCGCGGGCGAGCTAGCGGCGTCGCGCGCGGCCCGCGCGGCGCGCTCGCGCCAATATCAAACAAATGAAGATGTTCGTGTGTGTTCACGTCGAACTAGCGGTGGCGGGCGCGATTCACTCGCGATGTCAAGTAAGATCAACCAGTTTGAGCCAGTTTGAACCAAACGCCCGCCTGGCGGCCAACGTGAACACAAATCGCCACGTCCCCGCGCTCGCGACCGCCACCGCGCCCGCGAGTTCCAACGTGAACAAGCACTATATTTTGAATCTAGGCTTTACTAATACAGCTGGCGTTTGTCAGCGTCATGAATTAGAAATTTTTCATGTGGTTTTCAGGATAAATATAGAAAGGGGTACCGAGGTAGTTTAAGTATGAAGAACTTTAAAATTGGTTACAAGAATACGGTTTTGCTTAGAAAGTCTTTCGTGAAAAATTGCCGATGATGTTAGAAATACAGCTATCTAGGTAATATCTTCCTTAATCCAATTAAAATCGGACATATGAAAGCTTGTATCTAATGATATATTTGTATGTATGTTTGTTACTCTTCCACTCTAAAACCACGATAATTAGTTAGTTAAGATAGTTTATAACCTGGATAAACACAGAGGATAGGTACTTTTGTCCCCGAAATAGTTTCACACGAAAGAAGTCTTAAGCTGATTTCTATTCTCTGGCGTTATAAGGCCCTAATTATAATACTCTACTTTTATAAGCCTTCCTCTTCAGGATGTTATAAAACAAATTAATCCCCAACAAGATTAGCCATTGACGTATAGTTTACATAAGTGTGTTATATTAATTTTGCTATTATAAGGCTTCAGGTTCAACGACCGATGTGATTACCTCGCAAAGATTATTGTTTGACGTAGGTACAGGAACTACTCGATAATTAATTAGTTTACCTAATTTGTCTTGTTAAATATTTAATTAAGTATGTAGTAAGCTTCTGCCCACGACTTCGTCCGCGTGAATAAAATTCTCGAAGTAAAAAGAATTAATCCACGTTTAACGTGGTTACCTCGCCGAAATAACCGTCGCGCCGCGTGTTGTGGGTTCGAAACACAGGACAAATATTAGTGTGATGAGCACGAGTATCTGTTCTGAGCCTGGTTGTAAATTTATCTATATAAACATGTATTTAGAAGTATATAAGCATGTTTATTAGGTACCTGGTCACCATAGTCCACGCTCTGTTTAGTTAGGAATCAGATGACCGTGTGTGGGTTGTCAAATAATAATATTTAATTTAATAATACATTATAAGCCAAAGTACCAAATTTTATTATAATCTGTCCAGTAGTTTTGACGTGAAAGAGTAACAAACAAACAAACATACATACATCCTCACAAATTTTCGCATTAATGATATTAGTAAGATGATAATACGTCAGATTTACTCTATGGACAAATTAATTATGGAATCATCAAGCTTCTGGGTATCCCTGATTCCGTATTAGTTCGGGTATATTAGGAATTCGGATATTCGATTTAGCGAGAATAATATAATTAATCTAGCTAACTAATAATAATTATGGTGAGCTACTATTGACGGCGTGGTGAAGGAGAAACTAACTGATGTGCCTAGCTTCATAGGATTCGCATTATTACCGTTAACCAAATACCTACTGATTGATATCCAGCATCTTTTTAGCTTAAACTTAAAATTAGTAAACATTATCTATTAGATATTGGAATTAGTATATTTTCTAACAATCCGTCCGTCCTATAATGCTTTAAAGCTGCCCTCGCACACAAAAATGGAGAATTTTTGTTGTCGAAATAGCTTAATGACACCTAGTAACTTAAATTATCATTAATAAAGTTATAGCCAATCGTAGCCGGTCGTTTGCAGCAGATAAAGTCCGCTACGATGCCAAAAAATATGCGATAGAGAAGCTATAAAGTACATACCTATTATAATACTGGTAGGGCAGCGCCGACTGGTCGTAGGGCAGCGTCTCGCCGTACAGCGCCACGTCTGCCTCGCACAGCCCTGGGCTGCGCACCTCGCTCTTCACACCACCTGCATAGAAAAAACTTAATAACTTGAACGAAGAGAACAGAAGATAATGACATGAAAAAGGAGACTAAAGAAAATGAGAATAGTTGTATCGAATTTGATTGCACTCACCCGCACTATCCTCATTCATCAACCAGGCGACCGCAGCCGACGAGGAGGTTGAACACAGCCCTCCTGACGACGTCAACGGCAGAGCCAGACCCCCCAACGAAGACCCGCTCGAGCATCCGTTCGCCAAACTACAGCTCTCCACCTCCGAAGTACCAGGCAAGCATAAACTATCAACAGCTGACAAACTCAGCGCCGTGTTCGAAGTAGACGTCGTATTCTGGAACAACGTTGACGCTCCAGACACTAGGAGAGCTGGCAACGTTGCATCCTGGAGTAAAGACGGCGGGGAGTTGGACGTTGATTCCGATTCGCAAGGACTTGTGTTGACTTCGCCTGACAATCTGTAAAAAAAAAAACAAACGTCAGTTTGAAAACAATGGCTCGGAACTTGCAGTAAAAATCAACGTCCCTTTTTGTTTACGCCAATTAAAGAGTTAAGTGGACAATTAAAGGGCAGTTGTTTACGAAATAACAGCTTTTTAAGTTGGTCTAAGAGAACAGCCGACGTTATCATAACAAAGGGTGTAGAATCGTAAAAGTGCCTTCCGCTTCTTTGCGTGAATGTAAACATTTGTTATGTCTTAATTTTAGGGCGATTAAGCGTGATGGCTACTGACTTGATTACCGCAAATTAAATTTAGCTTTAGATTGAGGAAATGCGACAATTTAAATATGAGAACGTTGAGTGCAATTTATCAAAATCTATATCGCTACAAGGCGTTTCATTACGTAACTTTTCTAATAGTGTTATGTCATTTTCAATTAGAGGGAAATAATAATCAAGTTCGGTCGTCGTTAAGGATAAGCAATTAAACGACACGAGCATAAATTAACTTATCACTACTCGACGACGTAAAAATAATGACAACATGACGCACTCATAACAGTCAACATATTGCCCCAATTAAAATCGTGTTATACAAACCAAATCACACGATGTTTATACTAAATTAGTATCATTAAAACAAATCACCAGAATCGTATAACAGATGCCACAATTTGTAGCCCCTATCTCTCGGGACGACGGATTTATCAAACAAAATGTTTACACGTGTTCCGATTAATTAAGCCCCTTATCAACATTTTGTGAACGCAGTCATACCACCCGCCATTATTTAATCAATTCCCGCGCTGTCACTGTGACAGCTCATGACGTCATCACTACATTTTTATTCTTTTTTTTTGCAGCAAAAGTGGACAGGTTTATTTAAATTCTGAACACAGTTTAAAAAGCTGGAAACATGCAATATATTTTAATAAAATTAAATCGTTTTGTACTGTTGTAAAAGTTAGTTTATTATAATAGGCAACCGATCATAAAAATGAATAATTAAATTATTAACATATTATTATAATAATTGAATATCTGTGTCATAAATCTTTATTGTATTAAAATAAGTTGTCATCAGAAAGGCGTATCTATTTATTAAAATAAAATATCTTGTATTTTTCCACATGTTTACCTACTAGTCGGTAGATTCGAGCCAGTCTAGTCTAGACTTTTATTGGATCTCGAGACGGTCGACGCCCAGCATATTGGTAGGCTGCTTACCGTTCTTTTTTCGTAGTAATTATTTACTCTCTGTGCAATTATGAATATATTTTATTACAGACTGTAATATTTATGATTAGTCTAACTGTCAAAATTGCATAAATTACAGATAATATTCTTTACAAGAACCCGGCGAGGCGGCTACCCGTCTAAAGACCACTCAATATTTAATAGATTCGATCCTCTATTCCTTATACCTACAAAATAAGTATAATCATAAATACTTATTAATTGGATATTATAAATGTTTAATATCGATAAAACTGCACAAATTCATTTAACAAGCTTGTATTTTATAGATTTATTCGATGCTGTCATTATATTATTACCTACAAATCATATTTAAATGATAATTGCCAACAATTTATTAAACAAATGATAAAACAAAGCATACTCTATGGTATCACGCCACACCCATCGACAATTTATAATATTTTGCGCAATAAAATAGTTATAAACACTCATAACATAGTCAAATCTATGTTAATGGCGTATTTTAGCATAACACCTGTTTAATTTCTATATGAATATTTGCATAATTTAAGTCAAATTATATCTATGATTAATTGTCTAGTAATATTCATTTGGCGGGAACAACGTTTTTAAATTTTTTTTTTGTCACCAACCAGTTATGCTCAGCGGGAGACTAAGTCCTTTGGCACAAGTACACAATACTCTTTTCGTCCATATTTTAATTAGTAGCCGCTTTTAATTGGTGTTATTGCACGCGTCGTATGTTTGTGTTAAATGTTAATAGTAATGTGTGAAATTATTTATGCTTTTAATTGAGCATGAGCTTTGTGAGTTGTTCTCTTGTGGAAGCGAGGGCTTAGTAATGATTCTACGCTACCATAATTTCAGCAGATAAAATGATTATTTTAATGAACTACTGATGAATTTAGTGCTTTTTCTATACCAGATTGATTTCAGTGATAGAAAGGTTCAGTTGGTAAGTTAACGCTGAGGCTTCATAAATCGTAAAAGTGACTTTGTTTTCCGGATTATATTCCTAAGAGATGTATTTATTTATACTATTTCGTGATTGGTTTATATCATAAAAATAATAGCTTGACCTATTTATAACAAAGGTTCGGTTACATCAAAGCCCTAACAAATAAATTAATCTGCTTACGACATAAACAGCAAACGTAAATAATACAGCATTTATAAAGTCAAGAGGCCGAACACCGGGGCCTTTGTCTAGAAAAAAAGCTCTTGTTTATATTAGTTCGCGCCTTTTTCAAGTGTCACTTTCGAACTTCGAGCATCGGAACAACACTATCATATATCAAACGTCGGAATTTTTCAGTTAATGCTCGCATTGTCACTATATTTTTAATTGAAAGCGTTTTTTTAATGTTTTCGTCGGGATTCTTTTTACTCGCGGTAGTCATCGTAAAAAGTCGTTAATTTTTCGTCTAACAAAAGACTTCAAACGGTTTAATAGTCGGTCCATGCTTGACATTCCATATGGCGCAGTGATAGTTGTCACATTTTTAGTTTTATGTTCCGGACGAATTGATGTTTGAAATATGTGGCAGGCTTGATTAAGATATTCTTATTTCAAACGATTTATTGTTTGTGTGTTTTTAATAATGTTGGTAAACGAGTATCAGCTGTTTTTTAACTAGACAGATAGAAATCAAAGCTACTGCTTCGATGGAACATAGTTTAAATTACCGAGTTGAAATAATAGTTAAAATCGAAGACGAGCTGGAGGGCCTACTATAATTTAAGGAAAACATAACCGTGCATATGAAATTCAGACTTAAATATAGATCGAGACTTCGGCTACTGATATATAAGTGGAAACCTAGGCTACATAAGTACAGTTTATTCCTTGTAATCTTCTTAAAATATTCGTAAATGTTCAGCAAACGCTTTATAACCGAAAAAAACAGAATATTATGACCACACCTTTCCTAACCCTTGCCAAATTCCTTCAGAAATAATAAACAAATCGGATGGAAAAATAAAATACAATTATTCCGTAGCAATTTATCGTCACTCAAAAACAAAATTGGTTTGATCAAATCAGTGATTTAGTTAAGTGTTCGTTAGTTTAAGTCCTCAAGTAATTATGTTGAGGTCATCTTTCAATTCCAAGCCACTGATTAATTCGTACACAGCGGTGCACGGGACAATAATAATAATTGACCGGTATTTGTTCTTGATGGTTGTCATTTAGGCTTTGTTTCTAAGTCAAATAATTTTCAAGACTGTCTCTTCGGCGCGGTCGTTAGTGTATTCGACTGTCGACCGCGAGGTCCCAGGTTCGATTCTGTGATCGGGTAAAGTGTAATTGTTCTGTTGCCAGTTTTTATTGGATAAATTTTATTCTCGATAGTAGGTATTCGTAGTTCGGAGTTAGTAACGTGCCCGATATAAGGCAAGGCCCTCTATAACTTAGGACTTACAAAGTCGAGAAGTTGTGAAACTTGGCCTTAATAATCTTATTGTCAAGATATTTGAGATACCTAGACGTTTCTGCATTTTATTGTGCTTTATTTTCTAGTACAACCATTTAAATAAGTTTTTATAAAAAGTGAAACGACAAATCGTCACAAACATACGCAACACTACTCAATTCCAAATTCAAATCCTTCATACCACTTAAAATCCACACGCCCGCGCCCTCCGTTCGGAAACAAGTGTGCAGATACAAAAACGAACCGTTTAATTGCAACAGGACGTTTATCGCTCCTAATCCCATATACTTGAAGTTTATGAACGAAACAATAATGAGTCTGTGCCCTTTTGACAGGCACAATGGACGGCACACGACTGAATGAAACGACCTCTTTGTTTTTGTACGGGTTCCGTATGTGATTATTACATGTTATGAGTGTGTGAGTGGTTTTTTGGCTGCTTTGTGCTGTTTGGCTGGTAGATTAATGATGATAAGTTGCGTTATCGAAAAAATACTTTTTCTATTAGTGTTTATTGTAATAGAAAAGAAGATACAGAAATTAGGTATGTAATTTTATGTAAGGACATCGTTAAATTTAAGATTTGTTAACTACAGTTTAATGTTACAAATAAAATAGATAGTTATTATTATTAAGCAAAGTAACTAATCATACTAAGTTTACGAAAGTAACTGCAAAGATTTCATACACAATACATCGACTTGCGAAGCTCATAAAATGTATGTAGACTTCTCTACATTTGTAAGTAAAGTTCATGTTCATTTGTAAGTTAAAGTTTGGGTTAAAGATGATAATTTGTCATAAACAGCTCTATAAGGATCCCAAAACCAGTAGGCCCTTCCCGCCATTTGGTAACCACGTGTCAAGTTAAACGTCAAAAATCTATTAATTGCTGTTTTTTTACAGCTGCCAAATTTTTACGCGGTAAAAAATATAACAGATGGCATACGAATGAGTAATGTAAGGGTTAAAAATAAAACTTTTTAATTTATTACTCGTCTTAAAACGAGTTCCACGTTAGATTAAGTGATCTTATTTATTAGTGTGTTATTTCAATGGATGTGTTGATTTTAATTTTGTGATTATTTGTTTCATATTTAAGATTTTTATAAAAAAAAACTACTCAATTTCGTAACTTTAGAATCCATGAATTTTCGCAAGCCATTTGCTTAGTACTCTTCTTAGGATTTTAAAAGTTGAGTCTTCTGGCTAACAGTCAACTTAGTAATGTGTAATTGTGTAAAAATGATGCAATTATTCCACCAAAAACGTTATCAGGTAAAGGAAATGTCTGTTTAAAAATTAGGTTTTGGTATTACTTTATAGCCTGCCACAGTCTGTACAGTTCAATATATATAAAACCATCGCAGGTAAATATCCAGATAACTTTTTATCCATCGCTTGCAAAAAATAGCCGTGTACTAATTAAAACTAACAGAGTGTTCGAGCTACCATTCATTTAACCTATATTTACCACAGGATATTAATAAAAAACGACAACAAAACATCAACAGACTCACAGACAAGACATACGATACGTTAGATCCTGCTTGTCACACTTAAAAAAAATATACCGTGTAACGGAACGGAATTGTGTCAAAAAACTGATTTATACCATTCAAAACAAAGTTTAAGTTTAGCCATTCATTATTTTTGTTAAAAGATGTTCGACAACGTTTAAAAAGTAAAGGAATGTCGTGTTAACCACTAATTAACCTAACTAATATGCTGCCTAAAACGGAATGTGGCCAGTCGAATTCCGAACGTGGTTATTTTTTTTAATGTTCGCGAGATAAAGGCACGCATGAAATGTTTTTTTTTTTTAAATATATATTTTGGGTGAAAAATTGTGTGAATATATAAAAAGCCAGACATAATATAAAATTTAATAAAATTTGCATTAGATCTACTGATAAGATAGTGATCAAGAAGGTAGGATAGTTTTATTTAGATTAATGCGTCTGGTCTGAACTGTAGACGGCTGATGAAGTTTCTAAATTGAATGACGTCAATGATAGATTAATATTATTTTAATTATGAACGACGGAAACTAATTTAAAAGTTTTATATTGTTTGTACGATTCGGTTCTTTTTAGGCCGCAGAAATTTGAATTCAGTAGTTTCACGTGACAAGACAATATAATATCACGCCGATTATTCCCAAAGGTTTTGAGCAGAAGTGTATGAAATATATGTTTCATGTTTCCATGTTTTCCCATCAACAGTAAACATCTATAGTCCCATATAATATTGGGTGAGCCAACTGCCATATACCGGTCACGTCACCAAATGGCTGGCTACTATTGAGAATTACTTTCATAAATATAGGAAAAAGACCAAAAGTACTTTGCTGACCTGGGAATCGAACCCAAGGCCTCATGATCAGCAGTTAGTTACACTACCGATACTAGTCTCATCTTTAACAAATTTTTATTCTGGTGAAAATAAAATTATACACATAGTTGCAAATAGGGATAATCTACCTAACCTACCTTAAAATACACCTTGCAGCTCCCGGATTTCATCAAAAAAAATCTATACCATCAGATAGACACATATTGCAAAAAAAACCTCTTTAGGGTCCCAAAATCGTCACGTAACATAAAACCTATTGTGTTTTCCACTTCCTTTGATCTCGGCGTGATAATATGGCGGGCGTGTCACTAGTTTTATTAAGTAGCTCTTTTCACGGCAATTGTGTTCACAAAATGGCGGATTATGAGGGATTAAGGACCCTTCTCATTGTTGAAGGGCCATTGACGGGTGCGTTTCGATGTAAACTTTAATTGAAATTCGTATGAGTGGAATGATTGTGCTTTAGAGATTTATCGGAGAGATGATCTTGACTGTAGAAGTACGAGTATGTTATTGTATGAATTATGTTGAGGGTCTTTGTATCTGTTTGTAGTAGCGAAAAGAGTCTTTAGGTTCTTATGTAGTCTTCTGGAGTAAATTAAATCTACAATATGTTTTTAATTAACAATCGGTATGATTAGTTGACGTCATTTCAAGGGGAAGGCACTTTTTAACTATTAGTCGTAGCTATTTAATTGAGATAGCACAGCGTAATCAAGGGGCCCGTTACAGCTTTAAGCATAGATGGATCTCAGAATTATATCCTAAGTATTCATCCATCTCTATAGCAACGTAGAAATTGTATAACAAATATACACACGTAGAGCTGCATTTATAGCGAAAATATCTAAGTCTATAAAGAAGGTCTTCCCAATCTTTTGAACAGTACTAAATAATTAAGTTTTGTACAGCTCAAAGTATTGTAAATAGAGTTTTACTTACCGATCCGAAACATCGGTACCCGTGTCAGGTCTGGGCCGTTTTGCCTGAAACAATACAATAACTAATTAGGACATAGCCACGTGAAATAAATAGGTACCCAAGCAGACATGCAGTGCGAGAAGCAACTAAATGATTATAATACCCATACCTACCTACTTTAGGTTTATAAAACTACATAAATGTCTATCTAAATAAATTGAATTGAAGGACTATGATCTTGTTTGATATACGCTTTTACAATTAAAACCCATCTAATTTTATAGGACTATTTTTGTAATTTAATAATACGTATAGAAAAGGTATTATTTGACAAATTTTTGTCATTTCGAATTCAAAATAACAGTTTCACGTGTTTTTTTTTTAAATTGTGTCTGCATCAATGGCGTCTATTTTTTGTAAACTTACAAATAACCAAACACCATCTTTAAAAAATAGTAATTAATATCATTTATTGAAACTTGTTATTTTAATATGTTGTTAATTTGATGTGTATCAGTTTCCCGTTCCCGTTTGCGTGTCTATTGGGACAGTGCGTTTTTCACAAACATCTTGTACTTCTGAGAATTACATTCATTGTGTGTTGAAGAATGGTGTGTTATTGTGTGTCGTTCACTGTCGTACATAGTCACTAATCCTTGTTTTATTTGCAATATGTTCAGAAATAAATTTGAACGTATGTTGTTAAGAAAAGCCTTTTTTATAGAATATTAAGAAACTTTGATAAGAAAAAATACTATATGAATCAATCCAAAAAGCAGTTTTGTGCAGAAGCTATTACCGAAATTAAATCTATTTACAGGGTATAAAAAAATACATGTCTATTTCAAATACTTTGTATGAAGTTTACGAAATAAATGATAATAATATTTTGAATTTACACGGAAAATATATGTCTACATTTAATATTTATCTTTATCTTAAGAATACTTATTTGCGCGGTTGACAATCGCCCTATCCTTGACGTCGTCTACCTCAACACTAAAATAAAATTTCTTAACAAAACATAACACTAACAATCACGTCATCACAAAGATGGCCGCTAAAAACAAGTCGCTTTCACAATATTTAGCTAACTGACCTACGATATAAGTTTGCGTAAAATATCGTCTATAAATATGTACATATGTTGACATACAAACATGTAACATTCATGAGGTTTTCTAATAGATCTAAGAGATAAGGCTTGAAATTCCAAAATCTAGATTCCTGACCTGCGCAATGTGCGTAACGTGCTAAATCAGTTAGGCTATAAATTGTCACGTTACGCAAAAATTATCTCGAATCAAATCGACCTCTTTAATCAAAATTACGAAAACTCAGATTCGCCTTGCCATGTGTTACCTTGCCATGTGTATATTTTTTGCCGTAGGTACTGTCCTCAAATGAGCTTGTATTAATGCTTACCTACTTCCTGAATAAGTCCCTTCTAAAAATCGGTAACACTCAATTGAAAATTTTAAGTTTATGAAAGAAAGATTATAATATAGCTTGAACATAATGAACATGTTATACATTAACGCAACGTAATTAATGCACGCACTTTATTAAATTCAGGATGATCAATTAAATGTAAAAAAAACTATTTTCTAAGTAAGTATGTAACTTCTGGAGTAAATTATTGTGTTGTCTACGAAATAATAAATATTTGCAAAGGATTATAGAGAAATTGATGAAAGGCATGGAAGTTACAATATAATGTGTGTGCTACAGAATAATAGATGATTATCTTACAAAATTGTTTGTGGCACGTGTAAGCTAATATACACGTGTATACATATACATATTTATTAAAATCTCAAAGCTCAAAATATTTTTTATCTATGAATGAGATTTCAAAAATACCCAGACATCTAGCCATGAAATTATAAATAGCAAAATATTATATATAAAGATGAAAGATAAGCTCAAAATAGATAGAGAATAATTTAATCAAAAATGTATGTATCCGTAAACAACATTTGTTTTTTTTATTTTTGTAAAATATATTGTCATACTCTATGCATCTGCGTAACAAGATCATAATCGTATAGTTTTATAGATGTCCGAACATCTACTTCATTATTCACGGGCAATAAAACGATTGTACAATTTAATTGTTTTATGTAAATAACAACATACTAATTTGTATTTAATTATTTGGTATTTAAAACAACATGGCCGATTTAAAAAAATATATGGCACTGACAAACGACCGTTACATCTCAAACCGAAACAGGTTACATTTTATTACCAACCTTTGTGGCTGGAAAAAATGCAGTCTATGGTCAGTATTATTTTTAATTTTAATGTTTCCACGTTCCTGGGTATCTATCTTTGAAATCTTTGAACGGAGGTCAGATGGTTGCACAATTTAAAATTGACATTTTAAATCGATAAATATTATCTTTACTGATAAAGCCATGATTTCGTAATCTGAATTTTTAAGTCTCACGTCAATTAAGATGACTAGTTAAAATGGTAGCCGGCCATAAGTTTATGTATAAATGTTGATTTTTTTAATAACACGATGACATAAGCAAGTTCAGAATGGTGTAGAGATGATTCAGAAATTCTTATGTTAGCTATTGATTTAATCATTTTACGGCCGAATATGTTTAATGACCAACTAAATTTAGAGATAGCCGCAGTAATAAATCAGATGGTGATTATTTTGCAGTCTTCTTACTTATAGTTAGTGGTCAACCTAGTGTCTAATTTTATAAGCTGCCTGAAGGCTTTTGACATGACTTTACGACTGTAATCTTAATAGACAACAACCGGGACAACGTTTTTCCGTGCTCGGCAAAGCACGTTTCAAAGCGCAGTTCAAATACCCATATATAACATGATGCGCCAAGGGTTACTTATCCAATCGTTTACCGACCATTTAGTGCAATTAGCTAAAAGAGATGAGAAATTGTGATTTCGAAGCTTCGTTTTACTTTGATATTAAAATAAAAAAATAAACAATTATTTAAGGATTAAACAGTATTTGATGATAGAATTGCCTATAGACCAAATAGTTGTCAGCCCTCAGGAAAACCAGACAGGAAAAGAAAATAGTTAGAGACAAAACTAAAGCAGTATTTACTAAAACGGATGCGTGTAAATTCTTAGCTAAATATTTCTTAAATCGATATCCTTATCTAATAGATATCTCGATAAGTTTCTAAAACTAATGGTGGTTATAATAAGCTATTTATAGAGGAAAACAATTTAAATGGCCTGTTTTTTATCAACTAATAAAGATAGCTAGACAAAATTGATTGTTATCTAGCCGATCTTTAGATGTTATGTCTGTCATTGACTTTGGTTGCCTAGATTTGAAAATAGGTAGCCATTTTAGTACGCCCGTGCGTGTATTCTGTTGAACTTTTAATTCAATTACTATTAAACATTTAAGTTGATATTGTCGATGTCCAGAAACAAAGTAATTTCTAAGAGGAATTTTTGATAAAGAACTATGGCTATAAAAAGGGGATTTTAGCAGATAATTCTTCTTCTTATCGTAGGTATGGTTAGTGGTCAACCTAGTGTCAAAGTTTTTCAAGCTGCCCTAAGGCCTTTGACGTGGCTTAATGACTGTTATTTTAATTGATAACAACCGGGAACGATTTAACGTGCCCTCCGAAGCACGGAGACGCCCAGTTCAAATACAACTATGCAATAACCCATCCATGTAATGACCGCGTTAAGGTTTGTTTAACCTACAGTTCGTTTACCGACCGGTGAGCGCAACTGGCTATGGGTAAGAGTAACTTATGAATGATTTGTAAAAAATATCCGAACCATTGGTGAATGTTAACCATAAGTGCCATATTGGTAACTGAACTATGTGATATTTAGTATTTTTTTTTACATTCATAACATCACACCTTTTACACACAAAGGTCATCATCATGATCATCATCATACACAAAGGTATGCATGTTATATACAAAGGTTGATCCAAAAGTAATGATAACGAAGGTGATACACGATGATTACAGTAAAAATAATGATTTCATTTTTTACATAGTCTCATAACAAGTGAATAAAATTAATCGATCTCTTTTCTAATCCCAATATTCCCATAGAAATCTTTCAAAATGCCCCAAAATCACTAGTCACTTCGCTATCGTCGCCAAATTTCTTGCCTATGAAGTGTTTTTTAAGAAATTGCAATTGATAAGAGTAGCTAAGAGATGGATTTAGCAAATAGAATGGGTGATCAAACAATCTAAAAGCCATTTCTAGAATGGCAGCCACCGCAACTGCGACCTGTCAGAGCTGGTCTTGGTGAAACAGCAATCCAGCTCACACTTTCCGGTGTTTTTTTTTTAATGAGAGCTTCCCGTAATCTTCGTGTTTGGTATTTGTTATAAAAGCCTATTATAATGGCTCTCTTTTTCAATTATTTTACTGAAGTGATTCTTTCAGTGTTTTGAAAAAAAAAAACGCGGGAATCAAATGTCGACCTTGACACCTTCAATTTCTCCTTTGTTGGTGAGAAGGCTCTTTTCCAAGTCATGGATAGTTGTTTTTAATTTGGGATCAAAATGGTGGGTTTTCGACTAGTCTATTGTCAAATAACGTGACAAAAAAAGTCCTTAATCCGTTTGGAACTTTCCAAGATTCACCCGCGAAATGTCGACACGTTTTCGCTTTCGTTCGCCGTTTAACATTTTCGGTACCTAACGCGCGGAAACGTTTTTCATGAGGACCTTCTTAGAGGAGACCCTTAAAATGCTACTATATGAAATGCCTATGATCTAAGCTACATATTTGATGGTCATTCTTTGATCTGCTATCACAAAATCTTCAACTTTTTTGACGTTATCTTCAATAAGGGTGGAAGGCGTTTTTCGCGATGTTCATCTTCAATTGAAGTTCTTCCAATCTAGAACTCTTTTCTCCGACGTGTAACTATGGGAATTAGAAAAACAAAGTCCCCTGATGACAACAACAAGGCGCAATGTACTTCTTTAGTAGATTTTTTTTCAGTCGTGGGCATTGGCTGACTGCTCTAATGTAGTTTTTTTACATTTTTTGTTGATGTTTTGATGTAGATGTTTTCTCTGCGACAGCTCCTATTCAAGTGAATGTATTTACCAAATTACTTGGACTATTGATATGATTATTTTACCCCGAGGTAGTAAGTAGGGTTTATAAGGAAGCAAAAAAAAATCGATCGACCCTAGTATACCCTTAGGTGTATGAAATACACCCACGAAATAAGGCTTATATAGCCATATATCGGGCACGGTAACAAGCTCCCGGCTTCTAGTGAGAAAAATCCTAGGAAACAAAATTTTGCCAAGCCGACCTTACCCGAGCCGGGAAGCAAACCCCTCATGATCAGCAGTTGATACACAACCTGCCTGTTAAAAAAAAGCAAATTTTCTATTCGAATCAACCCCTATCTGTAACAATTATTTCAAAGCTCTTTTTAATATATTCACGTACAAGTACCAGGGTATCATGACATGGTAGGAGCAACGTGAAGGCATTTCGATCGTCACCACGTATTCCACAGCGCCGGACCAAATGTCCGTATATCATATAGACGGGATGGCGCCCAATCTTCTACCAGTAGGGTGACACTGACTATTATCGGCTACATGTTTTCTTTCCACTTAAGATTTTATTTTGTCAGTTTTCGAGTGCTCTAAGTATTTTTTTTGCATGTTGTTATTATGCGAACGAGATATTATAAGATAATTGCGTGAAAGGGTGTTATATTGAAATTTTAATGGGGTTTTGCATGACCATGGAAAAACGAAGGATTTTAATATTACGTTAAGTATAAGCTTTTTCCATTTTTAACAAAAAAATATGTTAATATAATATTATTATGTAACTGGCTCGTATTTAAAAACGTACATAGGTGGTACATAACACTAAAATATAATATTTTTCATATTTGCTTACATCAAACTTAATTTACTTTTTCTACAGTCTTTTTCACGGAGTATGTCATTAACTTTTAAATAATTTCTTTTCGACAAATATTTTTCTTTTTCAAATCAATATCATAGCTTCTCAAACGGCTGACAACTACACACATCACCTAACATGCAGGTTAAGTTTTTATTCACGTTGTTAAGTTAATCTTGATCAGTGAGGCGACGTTTAAGAGTTTTATTATTTATAACGTTCTTGTTATCTTACATCAGTGGTTCTGTATTCTGTAGCTAGTTACTTTTGATATATTGAATGTTTGTACTACGCTTATTAGTGGGAGACATTTGGAGCAAGAGACCCGTTTTATAGGGAAATCTAGGCTTAGCTTTTACTTACTTTCTATAAAGTGTTGTATTTGTATAGTAATCTGGAGTAATTTATTTAAAACTGTGTGCTTAGTCTTAGTCTTAGTTGAACTGTGTGGATTTATTTTGATTGAAGCAGATTTTGTGAATTGTTATAACCGGGAATAAAATCCAAGGAAGTGCGTTTTGTGTTCGTGTTGATGTGATCAGCCGAAACGATTATGGAGTACATAGGAACTATTTTACGTAATATTTCTCACAAAATAATTACCTGCTAACTAAATAATTTAGATTCAATTAGGAAAAAAGATCTTGTTGGGAAATAAATTTATAGGACGCTAAATAGCTAATCTTTTTTATTTATTAACCTAGTGGCGATCTTGGCTTTAAGCTGAATTTTTTAAGTTGCATTATTTCGACTAGTAATATTAAAATAAATGTCCCTTACTATTTTTTCTACCTTTTACTATAAATCATTCATGTTCACTCCAATTCTATCAAACAGAAAAAGTCTTCAACGCCTTGTCATGTTCACAAAGAACTTTCAACCTAGTTTTTTTGTAATAAAAGAAAAGATAAATGATTGACACAGTTGTTTCTGTCAATGTGGTTTATTTGTGGGACTGTTCACGCCTCTACGGTCCCAAACATATTTAGTACTATTTAGCAGGTACCTTGTGAAGGACTGTTCGTTAAGTTTTTGTTTATGATATTCAATCATTTATTTTAATTATAAATAACTTAACTAACATTTTGCAGTAGCAATTAGAAACATTTGGCAAATTTCAGTTTCGTTGCTGAAAACTGCCATTGATTTTGTTTTTAGTCTGTCTTAGTAGGAACGCCTGATTTTGTAACTTTCACATTTTATGCAAATACTTAAGTGTTAAAATTTTTAAGACATAGTAGGTAAGATCGCATCCTACCAAGCAACGTTTTTGATCTCTGCCTACCCTAATAGGAAAAAAGCGTGATATTATTTATGTATGTATGTATTTCAAGACAATCAATTGAAATCAAATTTATTCGTAAATGCAGATACTTATATATTTCGGTTTCACTTTTTTTTTTACTTTTTGATCGAAGTCACATAATATTGATCAAAAAATCTTCCATATCAAAGATTCCATACAAAACGATTTGATATTATTTCTACGAAAACACCATTTTCCGATACCCAACACCCTGCTTACCCAAAAATGATGAAACCGAGCACTCATTAACATCGCAGCCACCAGGAGAGCATGGGTCCCGAGGAGGTATCGTGTGAGAAAGGGCGTAAATCACCGGGCGCATTCCACTCGAGGTGTGAGGCCGCCCGATGTCGCGATAGCGCGGCTAATTTATACGTTTTACGCGGCGACAACGCGCTTGGACCGGCCCTTACATACAGGCTGGTTTATTTCTTGTAATTGGATTAAGGATGTTTTGGACAGTCTTTAAAACTTTTTCTAAGGTTTAAATCTTGATGATTGGTTGAGATTTGTTATTTTGTTTAGGTTTCGAGGCGACTAATATCAAAGCCATTCTGTATCAATTTGTTTTGCTAGAAATCTGCGACCCTAATAGGAACAAATTGAGCGTATTCAGGTCTGTCGCTAATGATCTTTGATGACAAACCTTAATGTAGTCTTCAAATTTTAACTTTGGTTCTTTAGGAAGAGGTTAGTTTTTTTTATTAACAGGTTTTTCTTACTATTCGCAAGCAAGGTTTAAAAATAATAAATGATATCAGCATTTTTACAAAATATTTGAGATGCCGAAATATTTTACGATATTAAGATAAGAAGGACCGCAATTTGTCACGGAAAACACGAAATACATTAATAAAACTTCAAATTAAGTAACACCCTATATCCTAAACAAGCATCAGGACAAAACGCTTCTTTATTTAAACGTAATTCGTTTATTGTTTTATCTCGCTGCATATTTACGATGGGGACCCCGCCTCGCTCCCGCATCCAAACGAATAAACCATCCAATTTATTGTCAACCAATTTTATGTTTTATCTCTGATAATAACATGTGATATTGCCGATTATTAATAAGTTAAGAAAGTTTTTTGACTCGGCGCGTGAAATGTCAATTTTAATAGTGATTTATATTTAGAACGATGTGTGGTTCATTGTTTTTATGGTGTCATTTGTTTTGTGCCTGTAAGCCCGTGTTTGAATTTGGAATGCGTTTGTCATGTCATTAATTTGATGACGAATGTGTAATTAATTTGAGTTTAGAATGAATGAATGTTGTTGTCTATGAATAACAAAGTTTTTTTTATGTGTTAGCTGAGGTTAGAAGAACTAATAATATGTAAGTATGTATAATAAAATAGAGTTTCTTATTATGAAAGTAAATGAAGCAATTATTGATTTCCGAAACTCAATTCGCAGAAGCCAGTAAGATATGGTAATGAGTATTGTGGAATGTGAAGATTGTTGCAAAAAGATAAAATTTTAATCATATTTTTTTTCCGTCAAAAAATTCGACGTATTTTTTGTCCGGCACGTTCTCAATTCCCAACAGTGTCAAAGGACAGTCTGTTTTGGATTACATAAACAAAATGGAGTTAAGCCCAATCGATTTAACGCGGGAACTTACAAGTTGTATCGAGAAAGACATCTCGGTCGATAAATCGCACCGTGTTCAACTATCAACTTGGACAAATTTGTTTTTATTGCTGTTATCTCTGGGTGGCTTTATGTTTGTTGTCTTTGCCTTCTATTTGTTTCTTTGTTATAGTATTTTATGTATCGTGCGTGAGATACGTTAAAAATGTACCATTGATTTAAATTAATATCTCTATTAATTTTAATGATTTGTTGAAGCTATTCTTGCATACATATATTATTATTATGGTTCAATGAACTGTAGTGAATGGTCATTTTTGAAGAGTTATTGATGTCTTTAAAGAATACGTTTTTAATTTTTAGAGGCAAAGGTCAACAGGTTGGATTCCGTTCAATTTTATTAAATGCCTCTGTCAAAGTTTTACTAGAAAAAAATATTTAATGAATAACTTTTCTAGGCGTATCGTATAGTTTGTTATAACTTACAGCGAAATCATTTTCACATTACAACCTAATCATCCGCGCAATTAGGTATTGTTACGCGCTAATCTCTTGCATTCCAAAATTAAACGATCAACCATCGTGTAAGCGAACACCGGCTCGAAGTTATGATAGCCTGGTATCAAGTGGCTAACGACGCTCTGTCCCGTAGGTAAGAACCAATGTATTACGACTTTTTAATGGTCACCATGAATGGGTAACATGAGATCTGACGCCTCACCATGCCTTACCATGAAAACATAAACAGTTTTGTACAATGAGAACAATAAAATTTGGTTTTAGTTACCATGGACAGATAACGCGCGCGTTAATTAATCATGGCGGTGTCTTCCATAAAGCTCGTTGTCACATGTTACTTTTTCGTGAAAAATAAAAATGTTCGATGTCGTGTTAAGACGCGAACATTTTGTTATACTTACCGATATACTTACAAAATTCGAGTTGTGAAACAGGATAATGGCTATTTAAAATAGGTGCGATCAAATAAAGATGATAAACTTAAGATTGGGTGCAGTTAATCAGGATTTCAGGGTATCATGCAAACATTAATCATATTAGGCCATACCGTGCATAAATCATAAGCTTAGAACTAATAAGAACATTTACTACAGAAAGTGCATGTGTGTGCGAGCGAACAAAAAAGTGCATTTCGTGATCAACGATTTTCAAGTCGCATGAGCTGATAAAACCCAATACTGAGTTAATGCGTTTACAAATGAGAATTTCCATGCGTTTGCGAGGTTTTTAGAAAGCCACAGACAATTATCTAGACGCAGGGTCAAAGTGGCGCCATCTATTATTCTAAAATGGAAATTCTCACAGCTCGTACGTTTGAGAGTATCAGAATGCATCTGACCTTTGGCTCGGCGTGGTCCAAGCTGCAGCGCGGGGAGGCGCCCCCGCCGAGGTAGCTACACGGCATCAGGGTCACCATCCTCTACCCTCGCGGTAATGTCACACACAATGTCACTTTGACAGTTCTTTTGGCGGGAAATAGTTTTTGTGCTGTCATTTTGCGCTTATCGTTTTGTTTTTGAACGGCACACAGTGTCTTTTGTTTGGTGAAGGTTTTTGTTTAGTATTCCACAATCCATTGCTTGGTTAACCTATGAACGAGATTTAGTTTTGAAGATAGTTGTTTTTTTAATGACTTTGTAGCATAGGCATAGTGTTAAATGGGCGTAACGTTATTATTTAAAAGAGGTCTACGTTATCAGTAACGACATTGTAAACTCATCAACGAAGGTCGGTACGCCAAAAAGTCAGAACGATTATAACGCTTCGCCGGTGGCTAGTTATTGAGAGCTTAGTCATCGCCCTACGGTGGTCGAAATAAAAATAATATTTAAAAACAATAAAAAAATATCCACGCATGCCGGACGGACCACCCACGACGATACGTCAAATGCCGATCGGCTATGTTCATCAAGTTGTCAAATTGAGTTTGACATAATTGTGAAGGAACCTTTTTTGTTGAACCTCATCTGTATTGGTTGATAATCTGTGGCTTCTGTTCGAGTGAATAGATACAGTATGGTACGAAGCTTTTTGTTTCGTTTGATCAAGTATTTTAATTAGGTTCTATAATTAGAATGACCGCGCGTTAGCTACTATCGTTACAAAAACTAGTTAAAGGGTAGGTACTTTGTTTTAGCGATTGTATAGACGTTTGAACGTTTGTTAGTTTTGCCGGAGAGACATAACTGTAGCTTACCTAAGTAAGGACATTTCAGTAATCATTATGACTAGTCAAATTTACAATAAGTAGAGTTCAGAGACAGAATTTGGTAACATGACCGAAATCTCTGTAACAATTTTCTAATTGATAAACAGGAAAACTTACATTAATATTGGTAAAATAACAAGTTTTTAGTAGGTCAAAAGCTCCTTTCCTTACTTCCCATTATAAGGAACTATGTAAATATTCATCCAATGTCTTTGTATCAATTTAATTACATCGACATCTATAATAACTTCTTTTCTTAATTAGCATACAAAGTTCCTAGTTCTAAAGTAGTAATTTTTACACCAACTACAAAGTTTGTAAGACCAGTAAGTAGCGAGACTATTTCCTTATTCCACAGAATACTTACTTAACAGTACAAGTATTTCAACCAGACATAACATAATCTTCTTATTGCAATGAAAATCTACACAGACAGCGATTACACGGCAATGTACCTGTCTAATAAATACATTTGATATCTTCCACAAACATCATAAATTCGTCTCCATCACATCAATTTATAACAAACGACCTGATGCCTATCAATATTAATAAATGCTTAACATAAAACGATTAAATACGGGACAAGTCGCGGGCGGTCATTAGCGTAAAAATAAAATATTTTTAAAACAGTGTGTTCTTAACAACAGGGGGTGAACAGTAGCATAGCGACGCTGCGTGAAACGGAACGCCAGGGTGGCCAACATAATCATAAAATATAAACTAAATATTGTCTTTGGTGCATTAAAATTGTGATTACTGTGTTGTTGTCTTTGATTTTGACGTAATGAGCGTTTATATTCGAAGTTTATTGTTTGCGTATTTCTTGTTATGCTTGTCTTGAGCTGAGAGTAAGAGTTTTAGATATAGACACCTTCGAATGTAGCTAAACTTAATAAAATACTGTCTATTAATGATTGTAAATGAAATTTACTACGTTTGTTTCATGTTTTAGTGAAGATTCTTTACCGTTGTAATGTATACTAGTAGATAAATTACCACTTGTATCACAAACTAAAAATAAAAGTGACCAATCTAACATTCAGGAATTAGTAACTTAAGTATCAATATTTTTAATTCGAAATGACATCGATGTATTTAATTGACTATTAAATAGGATATTATAATCGAAGCGACACGTTATGTCCTAAGTTTAATGGACGATGTTGGCAACCCACTCTCGTGGCCTTTGCCTCCTTCACAACGGGTGGTAAACGCTTCTACGGAAACGTCAAACTGCTTTTAATTCTTCTGCCAAAATACATTTAACATCCATCTCTCTCTTAACACGACGTATTAAAGTTCAATTTTCATTACCAAAACAGCAATAGTAATGTTGGCAGAAATCATAGCACGTGACTACCAAAAAATCTTTTCACATTTGTATTTCGAATGAATAAAGTTGATTTTTGAACTTTTTCTTTCCAGCCAGTTGGAAGTTAAGCTTGTAACTCAGAATTATTGGAGATTTTAAAGATGGAGGAGTCCATAGAATTTTATAGGCTATCAAAATGGTTTTTATTATTGACATTATGACCTAGGAGAGGTTAACGAGAATGTGAGACAATTCCTTCGCGCTAAGCCCGCGTGGGGTAGGGCCCAGTAGCTGGGGTCGTAAATTAAAAATTAATGTATCCTGCCTAAAAATATTAGACAGTGGCCAGTGGCTACTGTCGTTATTAACTTTGGTTTAATCACCTTAATTGGGAGAAGGGACATAACTTTTATATGAACGTGTTTTGTTAACAAACAAGTTAAAATAAAATAAGAAAAAAAAACACGCTGTATATAGACATAGGAGGAAAAATTCTGTACGACTTATTATGCGGTCCTGTATAACAAGATGTTTGGATGTGAATGAGGCAATGGATGTTTTGTAAAGATCGTACCAAGTTGCATTCTTTGGTCTCTGCCTACCGCTATAGGAAGAAGGCGTTATTACATGAGCGTCTTTTATACGAGTTTAAACGCTATTAAATAGATAAACTACTGCTACATGTACCTCAGAAACCGGGGGTAAGATTAGTTTATAATTTTGACATCTGTCAAAAAAAAAACAATGTCCGAACAAGCAATTTAGTACTGGCCACCAAGCACTATTGAAATTTGTAAAGAACATTATGAATATTCATTATTGGTATAAAAACGGGCAAGAGCGAAGTGGTCGAGGTGCCACATGTCCGAGTGGAATCGATTACTGATCGAGTTTATGATCGAATTAAAATCAATTGCTTGTATTGCAGCCAAAGAGTGGAGGTCCGTTTAGCCAGATTTAGTGAGATTGTAATCGTTTTGCTCTGAACGGGGATTATTGATAATAATTTTGGGTAGGCAATTATAATAGATAGTTTGTGTATGGTATGAGTATGCCTAAAAATCTGAGGCATTCTGTTGCACAACATAGATTTTATCATAGTCTTTTGATATTCTGTAGATATAAAAGCGAAAAATGCTAGGCGTTTTTCTCTTAACTAGCTCTCAGGCCACTAGTCCATTTAAATAAGTAGAGTTCAATATTTTTTGCAATAGTGAAACATCGAGAGGAGAGAGGGTCTACTTGAACGCAAAGAACACTCCTTTCAATAACACTCATTTGTAATAGCTCTATACTTAAAAAAACACACATCTTTATATATATAATTCTTCTGTAAGTGTGTATGTCACTGAACTTCTCTTAAACGACTGGACCGATTTTGATGATTTTTTTTGTGTGTGTTCAAGTGGATCTGAGAATGGTTTAGATTCACAATTTTGTCCGCTGGACAATGTTGTTTTAATTATTTTTTACAAATTAAAGACGTGTAGACAGGACAACGTCTGTCGGGTCCGCTAGTCTCTTATAAAACTTAGAAAAGGCATGTCAATGACAACCTATCTAAATCTTAAACAATCTATACCATCGTTATAATCATTTGAAACATTGTAAACACAAACACGACACGTTCACTACGAGTCTAAGGGCTAAAGGGTTCACTAACCGGTCGCATCGATAACATCTACTATATTAGGCATAAATTAATCGATTATAATCGCTAAAGAATCGACTCGAATACAATCGAGTGACGATAATGCGAATGAGAAAGGTAAGAATGAGTTTGAATGTTTTGATTGTTAAAAAGTTGACGTTGTTTTTTTTTAAGTGTTTTGTGATTTGATGGTCCTGTATGACAAGATGTATGGATGTGAATGAGCAAGGGAAGTTTGTAAAGATCATACCAAGTGGCGTTCTCTGGTCTCTGCCTACCCTTATCGGGGAAAAGGCGTGATTTTATATGTGTATGTTTCATATATAAACGTATATTAAGACGACTGCTAAAGACATAAAATAACATAATAATGAGATGTCATTATTCGGTGCAACCGTGCAATTCCGAGTGCTGCCACAAAAATATGCAAATCGACATGTATTTTGGAAAGCATAACCAATAATCGTATTCTTTTTTAAAATAATGATAATTGGCAACACAGAATTTACGGCGGTACAGATGAGACTTATAAAATTATTGATTATTAGTATTGACAGTAGTAAAAATAAAATAAATTTAACCCACTAATGTCCCACTGCTGGGCAAGGGCCTCCTCCCGTAATGAGGGAGGGGTTAGGCCTTGAGTCCACCACGCTGGCCAAGTGCGGGTTGGGGACTTTGCATGCCCTCAATAAATGTTTGAAACAATTTTTTAGGCATGCAAGGTTTCCTCACGATGTTTTCCTTCACCGTTGGAGCATGTGATAATTATTTCTAATACACACATAACTTCGAAAAGAGATTGGTGTGTTGCCTCGGGTTCGAACCTGCGATCACTTCCGTGGGAGGTGTCAACTTATACCACTCGGCTATCACTGCTATTTCCGCGTTTTTTAAAGTTTGCATGTATTGACAGTAGTACATAATTATAATTGTTTTAATTAATTAATGAATCATATTTCAATTCAATATAACATGATATTTTAATACAGAAAAATATTTAACAATCGATGTCCGCACGTGATTCTGAGATTATTGATAGAACAAAAACGTTAGCTCTTGGTTATCTACTAAAACCTTGTTAAATGGTATCTTAAATCTAGAACAGTTATTAAAGAACAGAACAATTATATTTTACGATAGTACTCGACCTAAATAGCCGGAAAATTACTTAGGCTAAAACGTAATGTAAGGGAAAATTAAATTAATTACTTAGGTAGGTACCTGTTTACCTAAATATTCCATTAGAAATATTAAGCTTTCGTACTACTGAGGCCGTTTACCTATTCCTTTCAGTTCGGTCTAAAACATAATTGCAAACGTCTTAAGAAAGAATATACAAAACCGTTTGATTTAGTTGCGTATAATATTAATTTTCAAAACAAAAAATTTTTTTTTCCCATCACTGTCCCACTGCTGTGCAAAGGTCTCCTGCCCAACGACGAACGGGGTTGGGATTGCATCTTCCACGTTCTAACTATTTAATAATATTTTTTTGACAATTCAAAATCAAAACTAGTCTTATAAAAGCACGTTTTTTCCCATAGGAGGAGAAACCAAGGAACGCCACTTGGTACGATCCTTACAAGCTTCCTTTGCTTCATTCACGTTGGATATTATCTTTATATATGTATATAATTCTTCTGTAAGTGTGTATGTCACTGAACTTCTCTTAAACGACTGGACCAATTTTGATAATTTTTGTTTGTGTTCAAGGGGATCTGAGAATGGTTTAGATTCACAAAAAAAATAAAATAAAATATAAAATTCTCGCGTCACAGTTTTCGTTACCGTACTCCTCCGAAACGGCTTGACCGATTCTCATGAAACTTTGTGAGCATATTGAGTAGGTCTGAGAATCGGCCAACATCTTTTTCATGCCCCTAAGTGACACTTTTTTTTTTTAATGGCAAAACAACGTTTGCCGGGTCAGCTAGTAGTATAATAATATTCAGGAATTGCATGCAATGCATTTGAATGAAAATGCTCGAGTTCGGCGCCGAAACGTCGAGAACTTCAAGGTTCAATTCATACTTGTGATAATTTTACATACTTACACTATTATTACTCGTATACTTAGATCATAAACACGCAATGTAAAAAAGTCATCTTATTGTATTTGTGACTTTCAGAATAAAATTCGTTTAAACAGCGTTTTAGAATAAAATTGTATACCTATCTATACTAATATTATAAAGCTGAAGAGTTTGTTTGTTTGTTTGTTTGAACACGCTAATCTCAGGAACTACTGGTCCGATTTGAAAAAATTCTTTCAGTGTTAGATATTCCATTTATCGAGAAAGGCTATAGGCTAGGATATACATATCATCACACTAAGACTAATAGGAGCAGAGTAACATTAAAAAATGTTTCAAAAACGGGGAAAATTAAGACCCATTCTCTCATAATAGTATGAGACGCAAGCGAAGTTGCGCGGGTCAGCTAGTCTTTATTAAGATTGTATTTGTCCCTAAGCAACCACCGGATGAAGTATTGTATCGATTTTCAAGAGAAATAGTCGTCAACAACGACAATGCGATTATTTAGTCTGCCGCGAGCCGATATTGTCAATGATGCATGCGTCAAATTGATGTACGGCGCGACACTGTGTCGGCTGCGTAGCACCTATATTACTTTCAGTTAAGTAAGCTTAGCCACATTTTCTGCCTTACGTATTGATCATTATTAATAATTGCACTGCATCATATTGTAGGCTAGTTTAGTTAAACAGAAAGTATCGAATAAGTTACGTATTTTAAATATTTAAAATACAGAAAAACCAGTACTTTTTTTCAGGTCATTGCATGTATTTTTTTAGTGGAGCAGACCTATAATCATTTTGGACCTTTACTTTAGCACAATTCCTATTATTACTCCTGTAAGCCTAAATATTAATTTTGACAACACCAATCTAATTACACACTCACTACAAATCAGGATTTATCTTCAAACCATTTAAAACGGTATTACCAAACCACGGTACATGTAATCTACGTCGCAACAAGATGAAGTGTATAATTGTCTAAACAGGTTCAAAATTATTTCTAATTAAGCTTCAATAGTAACTCGATAAGGTCAATTTTAGGCGCCGAACCGGCTACCTTCCAGTGAGAACTAATAGACTGACAGACTCCCACTAAACTGTAGCAAAAAATGACTAAAAACTTTGAAATGAAATCGATATGCCGTGTGAATGTACTAAATATTTAAATTGTGGTCAAAATAGAATCAAAGATATGGTCAATTGTGGTCATCTGTGTGGTCAATTTTCCAATCAAATTGGTCGATTGGTTTGCTACTGATTTGTCGAATGTCAATGTCAAGTACCAGGGTGGCATGAACATTAAGAATGTTGATTACGTGTGAACGATGCGATAATTAGATTTTAATGATGCTTTATCGTTTACTAATCTTCGTCATTGTTATAAAGCGACTTTGCTAGGGCATTAGGCTTTATTTCAGTAACAGATAGCTATAAAGTTGGAAAAATATCACAGTATTTTCTTTTTTAAAAATAAATAAGTACACAATTAAATACTTTACTCTGTAAAAACAACTTCTAGCTACGAATACAGTCACGTAGAATTTTCTTATATAAAAGTTAGTATCAAACCAGGTTATAAACCTCCAGAATGATGAATTTCATCGGATTTAATTCAGTACTTTTTGCTTGGAGTTACAAACATACCTACATCGTCACAAACTTTTACGCTTGAAGCAGTAGGGTAAGTATCGTAGCAAAACAGACATTTTGATTCGATAACCAGATATCACGTATAGATACTTTAATTGTAATTAATTACATTGGTCAACACGAATTTTGAGTCTGAGTTCTGTACCGTTGATTTTGATTACGTATACCTAACTAAATAAAGAAATAATATTTTTATCTAATAAAGTTTGCTTTTGTAGCTTTTAGAACGAATTTTAAATTTTAATGGAAAAGCTCTTCATTCACATTCAATTATAAATATATAAAAGTAAAAAAGTTATGATTTATGTATTTTTATTAATTAAAATGATGAAATAAGGCATTAAGAAATACAAAATACAAAAAAGGATACAATTTTTTTTTAGAAATGTATACTTTTGGTTTTTCTTGTGTGAAAATAGTAACTTAACGTATCAGTAGGCTCTCTCCATATTTGTGGTACTGCAAACTTCATCTTTTTTTTCTCTCCTCAGTACCAGGCTGAAAAAAATATTAATAACATTAATTAACGATGTACACATGTAATTTATATTTAAAAAAATATGTATATAGGCATATAAATGTTCATTTAATATAAGGAGTATTTTCTTACCTTCTAAAGTGTTTTTGCAGTTATTACACAAGAAGTGAGGTGCCCATATTTTATCCTGATTTCGTACTGACATGTTAAAGTAAGCTTCATAGGCTTCACAAAGTGTCTTATTTGATGATAAACAAATTGTATTGGCTCTCACTTTAATAAATTCATCACAAATGTAGCAAAAAGAGTACACGTCGATTTTACACTTTTTCGATGCCATTTTTAGACCCCGAGACGCAAAAAAATACGTTTTTCCTTAAGAACGCGCACGTGCATACTGCCATGATACTCTGCTAACACTCACTTCACACCCCCATCCCCGTTACCCCTGGTTTTGCATCATAAATGCAACGGCTCTTCAAAAAATCTGCCAAAACCTCATATATTTAGGTTTCGTTATATATAGTACAAAAGCAAACTTAATTTATTATTAATGTTGTTCCTGTTTTCTTTTTGATTTATATTATTAGAAAATATTCATTAAAACACAGGCTCAAAAAAAAAAAAATTTTTGTCGACTTGTGTTATCTATGCACCTAATAAAAGAAGTATAAAGATGTATTTTATTACTTTTTTATAGTCTTTGCTCACGTGGCCTCTCGGAACTTTGAATTATATGGTACCATTAATTTGTTCGAATTGAAAACCGAATCGAAACGGAATATTATAATTTTAAACGTACTTTTAAAGCTTTTCAATTTGTGTAGGTTGTTAATTGTCGAAGTAAATAATAGATATTTTATGTAGAGTTTAGAATTTCAATATAATAATGATAACGGTATATTTTTCTATTATTTTCATGTCCAATTAATAAGTTAAGTATCCAACGTTTTTTACAGATATGCTGATCAAATTGTTTTACGAAACGAAAGACAGAATTTTCAACGAACCATTTTAAAAGCGTAGTAAAAAATGCATTAAAATATATTCTCACTTACAGAATCGACAAATAAAAAGAAATAATATTCCAAAACTATTCCAAATCAAATTCTTAATCGTTTAAACGGAAGCCCTATATTTAAAAAAAAGTACATTCATAAAACCATAACCCTCAAAACGCGACACGCTATTCTCTATCTCTATCCGTTAATACACAGAACATCCTTAGATTTAACGATTGTGCATCTCTCTCGCACGCTCCGCCCATAGCACGCCCCATCCGCACCGGCCGAATTTCGACAATAGAACCATCGTATATACAGATATACAAACTTTCTGTATAATAATACCTATTTTCAATGTGCTTTGTAGTACGGCTGCAGTTCAGTGGAGCTTTCTATTTCGCTACTATAGAGTACCTATCTTCATATTCTAGAGGTCGTGATTTGCAATTAGGAAATGATTTTCTGATAAATGTTTCGTTTAGTTGATATTATTTTACCTTAAAAAGACTAGGATTGACTAAAACTTTTGCGATTTAAAAAGATTTTAATCCATTCTGGACTAAGAAATTGGTCATTTTATAAGATTACCGTAGCTTTTTACTACAGTGCAACCTTATTTTGGCTTCACATTTTGCTAAGGGCATAGTATCTTTCTGAACGATCGGGATTCCTTTGATATTAATTGACTATATTAACCAAAGTGGCTTGTCGAATTTCGAAGAAAACTTTTACTTTTGAAAACAACAAACCCGTATTCACACTACAAGATGTTATTTTCCTAAGATTTTCTACAGCAAAACAGCTAACTTCATAAATAATATCAATAAAGAGCCATATAGAATAGCGCAAACAAATTGAATATCGGTAACAAGGCTCCTTATAAGTTTAATATGACAGATACAAAATGGCGCGAGCGATAATAGGTTAAACGTCGTTCAGTTATACTCAGGTTGGCAATATTGTTACTAGTCTATGGCTTTTGAAATTAGACATGGCGGGAATGCTAGAAATAACTTAAATGCTATGATTTGAATAGCGATTTCAGTATAATCACGAGAATAAATAAGTAATTATGTACATTTCGACGGCTACAAACTGTATCACAAAAAAACCAGATCTATCGTTTTTTTTGGATGTGTCAAATATATCCAGTCTTAAAAAAGAAATAGCATTACAGCCCTGCACTACGGTCTTTAATATAGAATTAGAATAATGGTGTAGCTTTCGGTGAACGAAAGACTATCGAGAATAGTGTTTTTTAAATAAACGGGCAAAGTAAATTTCCGATAACATTTTTGGGTATCGAATAAATCAAAGTTATAATAATTACAATAAACTTTCATAACATCTTTATTTCAAGAGATAGAACATACAAGGTGCCTCTATATGCATTATACAAGGGTTAGCCGATCAATTTTCCATATAAATTATTATTGACAACGCCTAGTAAAAGACTAGTCGAGAATCTAGCTCCTTTTAGCACATTTCTACATGAAACCTCTTCTTATATATAATAATACGAACAGGCCAACATCATGTACGGTCGCCATTTTCTCTTAAACCCTTTACTGCATGAGATCGTAATAAAACCTCACTCAAATGTTGCACTACTTTGTTGCAAATCTGTTGTATGATCTAAGTGGTTTCGTACACGGGTGACTTTTTTGTTGCTGACATTTGCGAAGTGACAATAATCAGCGTGATTTTCTCGTGAATCTCTTACCCCCGGTTTCTGAGGTACATTTAGCGGTAGTTTGTCCATTCAATTGCGTTTAAACTCATATAAAAAAAACACTATTGAATAGATAAACTACCCATAAATGTACTCAGAAACCGGGAATTAGAAATGGTATATTCAATTGCATCCACAGCCAGTGTAGCCTTTGTCGAAATGTCAAGCAATTTAATGTAAAACGCATGATTTTATGTGTAATGACAGTAATTTTGAATCAATGCGAAAGTTTTGGCTATTCTTTGAAAAAATAAACGTGTTTTTCTCTAAATCATATTCTCAACTTTTAAAATTATTTGATTCCGAATAGTGTTAGTTTTACGCACACGCACAGATAACAAACACTTTATAGTTTCACGTCATTAAACCTTTTTACTCAAGAAATGATGACGGTGAAGAGATCTAGAGTTGTTTATCTACAACATAAAATTGCGACGTTTGCGCTGATACTTCGTGCAATATAGGAGAACCAGTAAATATTTTGTACATTAGTATGTAGAGCTATTTCAATCAGCAACAAACTCCTGTCTTCACAACTTAGGATATGCATATAGGACAAGTATTATGCAAATGTTTGCAAAGCATTGCTTATTGATATTTTCTAGCGAAATATTATTTGTTGTAATATACATATACATACATAATACATGTGGTTCATGTCCAAGTTTCAATTATGGGAATAGATATCTATAAGCGTAATATTTACAAGGTTTCTGAAGATTAAACAAGTAAAATAATGATTTAGTTTAGACTTTTAACAATCAATCACAATCACCTACGTAAGACAAAAGTGTTTTTGGACTAGCACACGATAAAGTTAAACGACAAAGGATTTTTTTTTATTTCCAAGATGTTTCCTATCGAACTACGACAGGATTATTGTCTAAAGAGATTTGTTAAACATAAAGAACAAATAAACTCATAAAATAATCTAATTCCGTAAACTTACATGACGGTGGACTCTATCAATTCTTGCTTGTTAGCGCTTAGTTGTTTCGACCAGGTTTTGACCATTATGCATATCTTGATATTATTTCCAGCTCTAACTACTAGGCCATCACAACCTGCTAGGAGTTGCACCGTTGCACGACATGTTTACATTACCGAGCCCATATCGGGCGAGACACCTAACGCTTACGATTCCTGCCACCCTGGTGGTCGCGATACGATGATGTCACTATTTTGCAACAAATACCTATTTGTATGGCTTTGTATGGTTTGTGGCGTTTGAATCATGTCGGCTCCTATGATATGTGATCTCCAATTGTTTTGGTTTCTATGAAATAACCGGTGGAAAAGTCAGTAGAAATTGATACCTAGTGATATTTCTCACGACGCTGTCATTTTATGTTTGAATACCTGTTATTTGTTTATAAGAAGGTAGTCCAAGTAATTCAGCAACTGAATTTCTAATCTATACACCAATCGTATTACGAATCTCCCTCATTCATAAATTCTTATTTTTTGCGTCTTAATGAGAGTAATAAATTTTTAGGCGAAAAGAAGCAATGAAACGACATCAATATTTAAAAGAAAACAAATAACATGGTTTAGCAACATTCTTCTAAGCCTCATTTTTTGAGTCGGTAAAAATAATTTTAAAATACCCAGAACTATATTAACGCGACTCTTTTTAATAGAAGAAAACCTAGGTATAAATCTAGCATTAAATAATCTTTATTGCGTATTCACTGTTGACACAGGTTGTGAAATCAACCTTGGTTTAACAATATTGCATGACTTTCAGACATCCCACACAACAATGCAATTGTATTACATCAAACTAAATTTATCTCCTTCAGATACACTATAACTGATAGGTTATTTTAACAGAAACTTTGTTCAGAAAGCATAGATTAATCATAGTTATCCTTGCACACCCAGAGTGGACGGAATACTCGGAAACGATCAATAGCTACACATTTATCAATAAAATTGCTGTGTTTTGGCTAAACTTTTTGAGTTTCTAAGAGCATAAAAGCAATAAGTCAATTTGATTAAAATTGTCTTAATTTGACTTCAACAAAATTGTTTTTTCCGAATGAGCACAAAAACATTTGCAACGTTAGAATATATAAAATAGTTATAAAAATATTGCTTTTCCTAACTTACATAAGAGTCAATGTAATAATACATTCCGATAACATTTTGTTCTACTACAAGATTGTGGCTTGAGTTTAAAAAAAAATTTTAGTAATCTTCACATTCCTTCGGGCGCCTGAAATAAAATTACCTCCTCAAATGTCATGTTCCCCTGCACCGATAAGACGACTAATAACGTGTAACCACGCTTCCAATTATCGTCTCATATCAAACAGATTACTAGAATATCAAGCCAATTGAACACTAATACAAATCTTATCGTAGCATATAAAATAGATCAAGATTATGTCAAAAAAACCTTCGCTATGAATCAGATGAACGATAACTAGGCATGTTGAAAGGGACCCAGATGTTTATCAGCGTCGAATCGTCGACCTCTAACATAGTTTTGGGAGCCTGGTACATTGTATGAATTTATAATGGGACAAAATGGGTGAAAAAATATAAATAATGTTTTTTGTGTTAGTTTTGAAGGTGTCATAAATATTTTGTAGTGTTTTTAAGTTTATGATTGAGAAACAGTTACTATGACGTGATAAAATGTTAGTTCAATTCATCATTGTAGATTAGAGTTGTAGTTTTTTTTTATAAGCCTTGATAAAGAAGTTGTTCGAATGACATTTTTGATTAGTTTAACGCAACTGTTAGCATTTTAGTAACAAGCAACTGACATTGCTATTTTAGATGCTTTCCGAAAACTCTGTCTTAATTCAAATCCATTTATGCGAACACCCATTTTTCGACTAGCATCCAAGTACTTGTTACTTTACTAGCCATTTAGCATCCGATTAATGTAATTTACGGCCGCTTGCACCAATTTTGTGTTATTATCGACTAGTACAAGGCATTTAAATTTTGTTATTCATTATGATATATTAGATGTGAGTTAATTTATCAGAAGTCCTAATCCGTAAGTCTTTTGCCAAAGTGTGTTTGATTCTCTTCATACAAAAAGCATTGTCTAAATTCGTACGGGCGGAACTGAGTAATAATAAGTAATGAATAAATACGCCATTACGATTACTCAGTAAAATAATTCAAGTTGATTGTTAAATGCCGGCCTGAATAACATCCGTTCAGTTAAACGTATATAATTCATAGTTTTGTGTTAAACAATTCGGTCGTGACATACGTTTGTTTTAGTTTATATATGTCGATTGAAGATATAGGCTGTAGTAATTTAATTTTTTTTACGTGATGTCTAGCAAAACGGTCAGGTGCGTAGTACTCGTAACCGGCGGACCTGTATGACAAGATGTTTGGAAGTGAATGGAGCAAAGGAAGTTTGTAAGGATCGATCGAGGATCGTTCTCTGGTCTCTGCGTACCCTTTTGGGAGGAAGGCGTGATTTTATGTATATGTAATTTTAACTGTGGAGTAAGTATGTCTTAAGACTTGTCTCTAAGAGCACTGTAGCGCGGGGGTCGTAGGTACGATTTCTGAACGAAACCTCTAGTTGTTTGGGGTTTTAAGTGCATGGTGCCGTAATTTGTGTGGCATAGTAGTACGTTAAAATAAAATATGCTCGCCTTTGTAATATTATTTCTAAAACAATATTGAATTAGCAATTAATTAATAATAGTAGAGTCATACTTAACTTTGATTTCAAATTTAGTTTAACAAGTTTAGGTGTTATTTATATACCTGCCCATAGGACCACTTTACATCTTTCAGCTGTAGTCAAAAAGAATTATAATCCAATCCCTAACAAATTAGTGAACACGACATTCAAATACCAAGAAATAACGCTTGAGAGATCCTTGTTCAATGAATCAAACCTTACACCTCGGCTAATTGTCCCACATGCCATAAACGGTGACGGACGCAGACATATATCTCAGATCACACAGACAAATCACATCTACATACATAAACAACACTCGTACAACATATTAATTAAACGAACACCCCAGAAAGTTCAGTAACCATATCCTTAAAACCAACAAAATAAAAGAGAGAACCCATCAAAAAGAATGACCATAAGGTCCGAGAACAATCGCCACATGTGGCCTGGAGATTAACCAAAAGAAAAATAAAATTAATATATCGCTGTCCCTTTTCAACTTGGGTGTTTTTTATATGTCTGTCTTGCTCGTTCGACAAAATCGTTCTTGGAAGTGCCGGGGCCAGCGTACGCGCATACAATGCGGGTGTTGTGAGCACGAATTCCGAATTTTAAAAAGGAACGAATGTGCAGGTTTGCTAAATCCTTTGACGTTAGAATCTTATGTTTGGATAACGGTCGCTGATGATGATTCTATTAAAATTGTGTCTTTTGTAGAGCCTTTTTTACGTGTAATAGTTAGTTTTTTTTTTTTAAAGTTCAGAACAGTTTGTAATTTTAATATGATTTATGAGCTACATTAAATTTGTTTTTTGACATTGCAAAAAAGTTCAAATATAAGAGTTTAAAATTGTAATAACTTTAGTTAATTACATAATAATGTATTGTTCTTGAAAATATTTATGTAATATTATTTCAATAACACTTTTTATTTACACAACTGATTCTATACTGCACTTGTGTGATCTTAACTATAAAGTCAAACTATTAGTAGTTTCAACAGTTCAAGAACACTGTCTGTAAATGAAGTTTTAAAAAGAGTTAAGTACACTTATATTAAGACGCGTATACCAGTCATAGAAAGACACGCACTCTCGAACTCGAAATGGATGGGAAAGACAAACTATATTTGAAAATTTTACACAATATTAGATTCTCTGATCTATCAAAATAATTGAATAGATATCATGAAAAGTAACCCTTATATTCATAAACACACTATAATCCTATTTTAGTTAAAAAACTACTACAATATGTTTTCTCTTTTACATTTCGCTAAGGAGTGAAAGAAACAAAACAGTTTATAAGCCTTTCATAACTTCATATATTTTTATGAATAAGAGGTTAAAACAATTTCGAGACGTCGTTTTCAGAATTGAAGCAACAGTAATATATCGTCATAGTGTTAAGGCATTGGATATCTTGCTAGGGCCATAATGGTTTTAAAAAATTAAACAAATTATCCTCTCTGCAGTTGTCAACTATCCAGAAGGGTAAGTGTTCAACAGTCGTTAGCTCTTAAGCCACGAGTGCACCACCATGTAACCGAACACCCTACCCCGCGACACGCACGCCAAAATGACGTCCTCTACATATTTAACCTTTTATTAATGAAGTATGCATTGTCCTCTTTTTACGGCACGAGACACTAGTGATGTGACAACAAACAAATATCGATAAATTAAAAATCGATTTTATCGATACAAAATTCACCAACAAAATATTTTTTCGGTGCCGCAATAAAAATGTTTATCTGTTGAAAGATAGCAAAATGAATATGATTTTGTAAATAACTTAACATTTTGATGTCGTCCGGTCGTAAAGCATAAAGAAATTAATACGTTTTTTAAAACTAAACGTTACTGAATAACGCAGTTTATACTTATATTTTCCGCTAAAATGTCCGACATTAAAATTTGATTTATTATAGGACATTCTTCATATAAAACATATGTCTTCACGTTGTGATAAATATGTGAGGACAAATAAAAATATAATAGCTATATTTTAGGAGTAGTTTGGCATCATATAAAACTATAAAGATATGCCGAAATAAAACTTAATAAAGTATTTTAGGAATATATTTTCTCGGAACGTTTCATTGCCTATGACGTGGGATTACACAACAACACAGCTATCAAACATGTGTCACCTAAATCTTAGATGACAAAAACCTATAATATTAAGGAAATGAAGGATTAATTAATGGACTTGACTACAAAACTACTAAACTACATTTTAGTTCAACTCCATGTTACAAAAAAAAAACATCATTACATTTCAACAAATTAGATACGGTTTTATAGTTTCAAAGTGTAATGTATTTATTGAATTTTAACTAATGAAATTGATAACTAATGATTGTTGATATAAACTTTCCAACCCTTTGAAATATCAGTCAAAAACAGCTAATTTGTTCTTCGAAAGCCTAGTGAATAAAATAAGAATGTTTGTTTTAGTAACTTAAACAATTTTTACGGTAAATCTTACATGAAGACATTTTTTTAAGTAAAAGATATACCTGTGCTAAGGAGGCTTCAATCCTAATCTTTACTATATTAAAATGTAGTACGATCAATCTTCAAATCGATAAACCTAGGCATCATATTAGTTAAATATCGACGTCTCCCCAACCCTACCAAGGTGTCACGCTTGACTAAGCTAAATAATCCCGACTTGGCGAGCTCAAGCTATCAGAGTTTCGCAGAACTCGCCACCGGCCCCGACCACTTAGCCACCCTTTGTTTTATTATTAATTGTGCAAAATTATATATTATTATAAAGGTTTTATAGGGATTATGCCACACACTGCTTGAAGGTTAAAGTGAGGCGGTGTGAAGAAACGATTCTTGTAGTGTTAGCTAGAAGCTTAATATTTCGTCAACATGGCTGAAAATTAGATTAAGTTAAGCTATAAAATATGGAAAAAACATGCTTACAACTAAATCTGTTTGTGTGCTTTTTGTCTGATAGAAAAACAAAAGGCTTTTCTGAATGTAGGAGCTATGCTGCATTATTGGGTTTTATTATGTGATGGAAAATAAGTAGAGATGAATTTATTGACAGACTTTTTCATTTACAATTTTCAGAATGTTTTTTTTCGAAAGCATATAAAATATAATGGCATAGCCTTAAACCTAACCTTTGAAAATACACCGTGGAAAGCGTCATAGCGGCTTTCAAACTAATTACTTGATGGAAGTTCATGGGACGTTTTCAAGAACACAAGAAATAAGTAAGCCTCCGTCGGCTATTAGCCTGAATTCATCTGAAACTAACTATCACCGCCTGTTGGTACTAGATAAGTACCGATTAAGCAATCGATGGTTTACCAATCAGTGACTACCGAATAAAATTGGTAGAGCTTTTTCAGTTCTTTATTTGGGACACCAAAACCATTATCGTTTGCGTATTTTCCTCTATTCAAGATTTACAAATTCCTGTCTATACACTAATAAACATGCCATTTTCCTACAGATATAGATAAACCAAGGAACGTCAGTTGCTACGATCCCTAAAAACTTCCTTTGCTTCTCATTCATACATCTTTTGATACAGGACCGTCGGTTACGAGTACTACGTACCTAAACTTTTTGCAAGGCATCACCGATATGATCTATTTAAACGCTCCAAAACATATCAAATACTACCAAATTTATAGATTTTCAACAATAAAACAGTTTATCAAACAACTCAAACGTCGTAATGTAAAAAATTCTCTTAATTTTAACGTGTAATGTTTATCAAATAAAAAGGCATGTATTTTGGAATCGGATCGTAGTTCGTTAACTAAAGCAATGTTGAATCATAAACATAATGCACGTAATTGTAAATGAATTGAACGTGGGTAACGAATCGTGACACTGTGTTGGGAAACTGTTGGCTAATTCAAACAGAGGAACATTTTTAAGACATAGATAGTTGTAATTCAAATATTAGTAACTAGCTATCTATCCGGGACTTTGCTTGAAATGAGTAAATGTACTAAAAAGTATATTTTCCCGGTTAAATGCTTTAAGTGTGCCTTTCTTTCTAATTAATTTAGTAAATTAATGAGTAACAAAAGTCAATCCTTAGAACTAAACAAGCTTTTGCATTTAGAGCAGTACTTATGGACAGTATTGTTTTGATATAAGAAGGTAGGGAGAAGAGTCATCATCGGTCTATTATTATCATATTATAGCCGAATTCTTCATTTTCAATCGGTTTAGACGTCCAACTGTGAACTGCGAAACCAATACGAAACACTCTCGCATTTCCTGATAATCATTGTAGAGTGTTTGGTGGACAGTCAAAGTTAAGGTCTTCTGGGTTTAAATTAACAACATCAGCTAATCCCTACTAGAACTATCTTTTCTAAGTTTCACGTTAGAAAGCCGCATTAGGTTACATTACTTACCCCCGGTTTCTGAGTACATTTAGCGGTAGTTTATCTATTCAATAGCGTTTTTTTATATGAGTTTAAATACTATTAAATAGATAAACTAAGGTTAAATATACCTCAGAAACCGGGCATTAGTAATCAAGTTAGATTTCTCTTTTAGGTGTTATTATAATAAACACAGAACCTCTTTGTTCAACCCTAAATACTAAATCGTATATAATCACATCAACTGAGAACTGGAGTGAGAGTCGTGAAGGAAATGAGCAATAAACCATTATGTCTGCCGCCTTGTTTATTGTTATATTACTTACACTCTATTATTTACTTATTACATTACTTTAAAAGATAGTAGAGGGAAGAGAATCCACGTTCTCCACGGTCAAAGATTTGGAGGATGTTGTAAGAAATGTAAAAGATCTGCTTTTACTTCTAGGTATAAGCCAATCTCTATGATTTTTCTTGCGTTTTTTTAATAATTAAGTTCGTCACAGTTAACCCGACTTTAAGGTCAACATGGTTTTATAAATTATACTTATTTCTACTAATTGGAGAATATGAACACAAAAAATCATATAATAACATAAATATAGCTCTATAATAGATACCTTATTTATAATTGTATTCTTGTTCTTATCGTATGGTTAGTGGCCAACCTAGTGTCAAAGTTTCTCGAGCCGCCAAGGCCTTTGACGTGGCTTAACGACTGTTATCTTAATTAACAACAACCGGGACCGACTTTTTACGTGCCCTCCGAAGCACGGAGACGAGCAGTTCACATACCACTATGCGGTCACCCATCTATAGAATGACCGCGCCAACGGTTGCTTCACCCACAGATCGTTGTCAGACCGGTGAGCGCAACTGGCTATGGGCTTATATTAATTTAAGTTTATTAATATTAAGCTTTGGCTAATTATTTAAATAAACAAACAATTTCTTAATCCTGTCTGCCTAAAAATAATGAGTGTCATAATATTTTACTGGCAAGAGCAGAGATTAGCGAGATATCTCGTAATAACAAATTGTATCTTATAAGATTTGAGATATAACCACTGATTATAACATTGTAATAAAATAACCAAAATATTCAAATTCGCCGTTTTTAAATACCGTCGCGGGTTTAAATAAAAGACCTTTTTTGCTATACATGTATAATACTTATATTCTCAATTATTTTATTATTTGATCCATATAACATATTATGTAGAATAGGATGAAAATCTATACTAATATTATAAAGCTGAAGAGTTTGTTTGTTTGTTTGAACGCGCTAATCTCGGGAACTACTGGTCTGATTTGAAAAATTCTTTCAGTGTTAGATAGCCCATTTATTGAGGAAGGCTATAGGCTATATATCATCACGCTACGACTAAAAGAAGCAGAGTACCAGTGAAAAATGTTACAAAAACGGGGAAAATTATGATTCTCTTATATGTAGCAAGTGAAGTTGCGCGGGTCAGCTAGTTAAAAATAAATATACTGAATTGCAGTAGTGACTTTAAAGATATCTTTCTAATGTTATAAATGCGAAAGTTTGTACGATTGGGTGTTTGGACATTTGTTAGTTACTGGATTGTTTTTTTATTATTTGACATAATAATATAGATACTCTGAATTAACATAAAATATTATGTTTTTATTATCTTTCAACGTGGACGAAATACAAAAGCTACCTGTTTTAATAAATCTTGTTCAACAATATTTAACCTATGAGACAAAAACAATTAAAACCTATGGAGGTAGGTAAGTGTATAATCATATTCATACGGGTAGATTATTTTAAAATAGAAACCTTACAAAATGCCTTGATACATCAAAAAATATTCTAACAAGACTCTACAGTCTAAAAGTAGACTCTACACCATATTATTATATTAAATTAATGTTACTATAACCCAAGTAATTTTATTTTAGCAGTTAAGTTTGGTAAGTAATCAGTGATTTTGCTCGCAAATAATTAAATATTCCCTTTAATTCATTAATATATTTTTAATAATCATAAATACAATTTTCTTATAGGAAATAACAATTAATATAGAGATAATCAATTACTAAGTCATTAATCTGGGGGCACGGAAGTGCCCCCGCAAGTCGAGCAAAAAAAAGCGGCACGGCCGTAATATAATATAATTTCAATAAAATCAAAATAGGTGCGGTATATTATATTTTAAAATTAATATTTATTGGATTCCTAACTGTCTAACTAACGCAGAGTTATTAAAAAAACGAATAACTAAGTAACATCTTAAGTAATAATTAATTTTACTGATAATGTTTATTATATTTGAGATTCTTGAAAAAATCTACAAATTACCTATGCAATGACTTGTTTTATTAAGTTTTTGGTTAATAATAATATTTTATTCTAGCAATATTTTTATATTATAATTTATATTTCGCTGAATTATATTAATATAATTGTTACGAAATTAGTAAGTGTTCCGAAATCCTAGCTTCCAAATAGTGCCGTCGTTCAATATAATAAAATCAATGAAAATCTAATTATAATCATTTTAAATTTTGATTATGTATTAATTTCAATAAAACAAGTTGTAGACATTAATAGAAAATAGATTTTGTTAAAAGTTTCTATAAATATTTACCTCATAGATATTCAACATGTCTCCGTCGTTATCATTTATATTGTATCAAATTCTATCTCCTCAGTACTCAACATCATCCAGCATGCGTTTTTATTTTATTTTTATTAAGAAAATATCATGCCTTGTTTATGCCACACCACCACAAAGATTTTTATTAAAATCTGTTAATCGCCATTCTCATGAAACACAACACTTACCTAATTATTTAATTAAATAATCTTCGTTCACTAACATGTATATTTTTATTTAATTTCACTCACTTTATTCACAAAAGTTCACAAGTCACAAGTTTTTCGTATTTGTTTTTGTAATACAATACTGTTGTAGCGGTTAGTGCTTTACTAAAAGATTCTTGTTTCTTTAAATCCGGTTCCTATATTTCGTATACGATAATAGACGTCGGGATATTAAAAAAAAATCGGTTCTGTAAACAATTGGAGATCTAACAAAGCAGCGCTTCGCGGCTATCCGAAGCTGTACTGAAATTCTAAACCCTGACTTCGGTGTCCATGTCGCGCACCCCCCATTACTAAATTTCGTATCGGATTTGAAATGACACAACTCGTAACTAACAAAACCCCAAACCCAACTCTATACAATTTAACATAGAGTTTAAAATGCTGCAACGCAATGTCCGACATCAGTCGTTTGTCAAAACTCCCAGCGCGCTACAAGGCTATGAGAACGTATAATTTAAAGACGGAGCTGTGCGCCTACTCGCTTACATACAGTCGTCTCGCTCACTCACACGGCGGAGGTTGGGCAGCTTTTCGCACAGCGCAGCGTCGTCGGATTGCTCATTTTTTTCGCTATTCAGTATTGTATTACGTATTATTTTGTGAATTAGATTGTGTCGTGGTGTCATATTCTGCTCTCTACCTGGCATTCTTTTAACAGGATGGATAGGGAAGCAGGTTGGTGTAATCTTTCTAATATCTTAAACACGAAAATGTAAAAATATAAATTTTATTTCTATAAAATTCTAATATTAAGAATACATTTGGTATAAATAGTTTTAATTAGTTCGTTTATTTATTTTTTTCTTTTGGTACGGTGAAGCAGCTGATTCTGAGGTGTCCGCAGATTTGTTTTACCTGAGAAAAAAAAACTCATTAGTATCGTGCCGAGTGCCTAGCCGTACTTATTGGAAAAAGCTCTTTCCGATGACAAGAAACTTTTTTCGATTGTATATTTTTACAAAAACTATAACTATTTGCAGACCACCTTCCAGCAGCTAAAACTTTACGTAAAATAGACGTCTTATTAAAGCAAACATTAAAACTTCGAATTCTAATTCCGTCACTCATTTGATACTTGTAAAATTCTATCCGAACTTTTCACCAAGAGACTCTACCGCTACACCTATCAGCTTTTCTGCTCATCTACTGTCATCTTTGTATGTGTTTAAAGCTTAAACAAGGCAAATATTCTTTAATTATTCGAATATTTTAAACCTAGCACATAACAAGAATGAGTCTCTACTATAGAGACTCCACCGTGCTTTATTATTCTAATAACTTGCAAAAAAATAAGACTGAATCTAGTCCTATTTTATAATAAGGATCTAAATCAGTTATGTATCAGTTCTTACCACACAAACTCCATAATGCACATGAGCGTATACAACACCAGCTAGCAGAAGAAACAGCGCGGCTGTCTCCAGGAGCGGCTGGTTGAAGGACACCACGATGGCTGCCAGCAGCGGCCAGAACATCGTGTTAATGAGCTCGCACTCACTGTTGCACATCTCGGCAATTATTAGCCGGCTCTGGAGACAAATGGACCAGTTATTATGGAGCTAAAAAAATATTGCAGAAAGACATTTTCCGCAGAAGGAAAAATTGCAAGGAATATTTGCTTTAGATGGCCAAATTGCTTTCCTAATCATCCGATCCGCGAGTTCTTATTCCGAAGGAGTGTTCCACTTTAGTTTTTGTGTTTTTTAGTTTATAATATCATGCGTAAAATAGAGATAAGGAGATATTTATATTACGAGCCCAGGAAGCAAGAAACATACTTCTATTGCGTCGGGAGGTCGTGATTTCGATTCCCACATGTAACAATTATCTGTGCGATCTACAAATAATTATTTCGGGTTTTGTTGTAGGTACTCTGCAGAAGTTCCCGCGACACAATAGCAAACCCAGGTTCAAGAGCTGTCTTTAAATACAATTTTCTATAAGTACGAAAAGTTCAAAAAGTTTCATAATTATGGAAGTTTCAATCAGGATGTCGAACATTCAAGTAGTTATTTATTTCTAGAAAAATACATTTTCCCATACAAACACCTATCGCAGCAATTTATAAAAATAATGCGTATTAGTTTTATGAATTCCTGTAGCGGCTACTAAGTGTATCGTGTGTCAAATAAAACAATACCTACAGGATCAGGTGACGCTGTACATTGCTGTGCGGCGGCGATACGATAAGATTGACGCCGGCTTTCACGAGAAATGTATCAGCAAGTTTTATGTACCTAGTTACTACGTCTTTTCCTAAGTTGTTTCCTAAGCATAAAATTAAGTCTTATAGTAAATAAGCTTAATTTTGATGTTGTAGTTTAATGTACTCTCAAATTAGTTAATTTGCTGTTATGAAGATATCACAATCACAGAAAAATTATATTTAATTGTCTCAAGTAAAGTGTTGCTTAATTTATGGCACGATAGTTGAATATAAATAATACCATTTGTTTATTGAAATAGAATTGAAGATATCCCACTGAGTTTTAATTGACGAGAATCCGGTAGATAAAAGTCTAAAAATCGCTTCCCGTCGGTATCTTCGCCGTTAAAACAACACATTCACGATTTAACTGCAAAGCTTAATGTTGAACTACCACTAGAAGTCCAAATAATGCTCATGTACTCCTTTAAATCTATCAGTAAATATCAATACTAATAACTCAAAACTATAGATAATTTAGATTTTCTGAAAATATTTTTTCGCTTCCGCAAAGTAATTAGTTTTTCCGTTCATCTCCCTAAAACTAACTTAAAGTCCAAATAATGCTCATTTATCTTAAAATTCAATTATAAAATTTTAGTGTTTGTAGTGTTTCGAAACCAATTTTTTTATATACAGAGAAATTATTTTTACGCCTTCGCAAAGAAATTGGTTTTGCAACTAACACTGAATCTCTCGACCTTTTGTAAGCCGATCAGGCTATAGATAGTTTGTGTAGCAACAGTTTCAGTCTCCTATTAGTTGTGTTACTGCCAACAACTATTTATTTTGACATTGCCAATACTTTGGCCTCACATTTCAGTGGCTCAAAAGTCACATGAGTGACCAAATTGTCTGTGAAAAAAAATGGTGACACAGCAAAAAATTGTATCTTATATAGGTATATATAGTGTTGTTTTACATAAATAAATATAATTTAGCAGATGACGCGCACATTCTGAATTAATTTTCGAAATACTTTTATTATATTTTTTTCGTAGTTCTATCTTTTACATAAAAAGAAGTACGAGCAATTTTTATTTATTTTATAACTGAGAATAATTAAAAACCACTAAAAAGTTATAGTTACTTAATAACAGCTTTTAAACATTTATCTCTATAATCGTGAAAGTTATTTAAACACGTAAAACGTAAACTTTTATTTAACACCTGCTATATGCAATTTCAAACACACTATAATTATCATTTTATTACTTTTATAGACACTTTATTTACTTAATTTATTTTAATGATATATTTGCGAGAGTTTAAATCCTTGTATGTATGTTTGTTTTTACCTTTCCATGCCAAAACTACTGAATAGATTTTAGTAAAAGTCCGCAGATTAGGGCACATGCCGCCAAAGTTGTAGACAGAAGCTTCCGAAGACTCACATTGCCTACACTACTTTATCCTTTAATTTAAAAGAAAATAATCAGTCGTACGTCATTAAATTACTTTTAACAAAATCAAAGTCTTTTGAATATTAATTTTCGTTTACAAGTTGTTGAACTGATAACATCGACTAATAATAAATAGATCCGACCGTCGGACTATGAGGTATAATCCTACGACGCTCATAGACTTATTTACTAAATAAATAATAATTTTACTGTGTAGTAGTAGGGTAAAGGTACTATTGTATTTACGCGTTACAAAGGTAGTGTACTCTAATTTTACGAAATACGAATTAAGTCAATGCAATTTCATGTGGCTCTTACTATAATTCTATTACTTACGAAATTTATTGGGATTTTCTGGAGCTTAATGTGGTTATGACAGAAACAAATGCACACTAGCATAGAGTTCGTATAGTTTTAAAAACAACATTTTAAACTTAGATTACTTTGTCAACTCTACCTCAAAATTATAAAAACGATAGTAACTCCATCTACTTTACGCTTACGAATTTAAACGGCTGCATTCAGTAGAACAAAATTGGAAAGCAATATTTATTCATTAGTAATCTCGAGACTAAAAACAAAACCCTATTTCCGTCAAAAATGTAGTAAATTTTAACGCATTATATTATTAAAGGGTTGGTTGTATTTTTCTGTCAATATATTCATTTCAATGAAACGTGAAAAATCTAGTAGCATTACAAAAAGTCTACTCACAGCAATATTACTGAACAATGTTCCGTAAAGGAAGATGAACGCCCTGGGATGCTGTTCCACCACGTCGTTCTTGGAGAACACCGCCCAGACGATCATGGCAACTGTCACCATGAGGATGGCGGATAACGGCCTCAGCATACCCTTGAATGAGTACATCTTGCCGGTACGGTTCTTGTACGACCTATGAAGAAAAACATTTCGATCAATGAGCAAAGGATGTTTGTAAGCATCACCAAGTGGCGTTGTTTGGTCTCTGCCTTCCTCTATTGGAAGCTGCCGAGATTTCTATGTATGCATATTATAGATTTCCGGGATAACATACTATTTCCGTTTTAGTTTTTTAAAGGATCTGCGTCGTGGAGTCAAGACCTTGCCTCTTTGACATTACGGGAGACCCTTACCCAGTATTAGAGGAGTAATAGCAAACTGATTAAATTGGGATAACTAATAATGAAGCCGGGCTTACGTTATACGACAAAAGAAAAGTCTTTATATTGTCCATACTTATTGTTGTTGTTGACAATGCATATTTCTCACTTCTCAGTCCAACTTAACGTCTAAAACACAAATACCTATCAGATATTATTTATACAAGAAATCACTTTGGAAATGTGAGTTAATTAGGACACAACTTCTACATTTCTACAGAGTTATCTAGTGACTATGAATTAATTATTATAGCGCCAAACATCGTCAAAAAATAATGATCAATCAAGGAATATTCTAAAAGCTCCAACAAAATATTAATATGTCTAATAATACTATATGGTTTATACTTACAAATAAACATTATAAATAGCAACAGGCAGCGTAGTAAAAAGTCCCACTGAATGTATCAGCACCTCGAAGGCCTGTGCAAAGGTATACCCGAACAGATACACCTTGTAGACCCCTGGACCATACACGCCTTCTACTATGAAAAGGATTGTGCATACCTGCAAGATATTTAGACAATTAGAACTTAAAGTCCACTAATCTGTGGACTTTAAGTTCTAAATGTCAGGTGTATATAAAATTAGGAATGAGTTTGTTTGTTTATTCTCTTTACACATGAAAATTTCGGTATCATCGCAAGATAGGAACAAAATGGCAGAGTGATAAATGTACGTAAAGAGTAGTTAGAACATTGACGGGACTCAACAAAATGTGGACGAAGCTGTGATAATGATTTAATTAGTATGTAGGTGAAATAAAGGTTGTTCGACAAGGATTATTCCATCATTTTTCTATAAGGGGTTAGTTTTCCCGGGATAATATAGTATCTTCCCGGGAAAATTAACCCAGGAATCCCAGCATAGAAGAGATCATGTTAGAAGAGTTCTTTTAGACCGTTGCTCAACAAAATGACATTATAGATAAACATAAGCGCAGTGGTTTAAGCGGTCACCTCGCCGCAACAACCGCAGCGCCGCGTGTGGTGGGTTCGAATCCCACCCGGGACAAATCTTTTGTGATGAGCACGAGTATTTTTCTGAGCCTGGATGTCAATTTATCTATATAAGTATGTATTTAGAAATATATAAGTATGTTTATCAGTTATTTGGTTACCATAGTACAAGCTCTGCTTAGTTTAGAATCAAATGACCGTGTGTGAGTTGTCCAATGAATGATAATGATGATATTTACTTACATTAACTCCGAATAAAATATTACAGGTATAATAATATGGTTACTCACCCACATGCTCAAGTCATATCCCCAGGGTAGGTACAAAGTCCCTGTACTGTACTTCTCCCAGTGACTGATGTAGAAGTTCAACACCACACTCATTACGATCAGAAATCCTCTGAAAACAATATTTTTATATACTTCTTGACACTATCGATTCTGGGATAACCTTATAATGTCCATATAATACTAATTTCGCTTATGATTACAAATCAGAGTCCAAGTCAATGAATCAATCAAGTCCTCACGACGCTTTCGTCGGAAAATGTCGACAAAAATATAGCGTCGTGGGCACGTTCTGATTTGTAGAGTATAGCCGACTATAGCCGACCGTGGCGGTCAATGGGTAAAAGATCGTAATTTAATTTGGGAAACGTGATCTCAAAAATGATAAAAATTTAATTTTGAGGCTACACTTACAATTTTTTTATTAAAAAGGCGGCATTATTTTGGTACAGTGATTAAAACATCATGATTAAATAATTGACTTCCTTCAAGATGAAAACTAATTAAAAAAAGAAACACTTTTATATTTAATTTGTAAGCTGCATTTGTCCGTTTTAGATAGTTGCAAAGCTTATGAAACCTCATTCGCCCGTAACGAATTAGTCTATATCTCGACCTTCCACTTCGCCTAAGAGGGGTAATGGCAGAATTATGACAACTATAAAAAAGTGAATTTACCTAAAACACGACACAGAATATTCCGGGTCTCGTCCGAAGATGGACATGATGGTGTAAGGAATGAGGAACACGATGTACGAGTCCAGGCCATGGTCGAACAGCTCGCCCAGTGGCCCGGACACACCCAGCCGACGTGCTTGCTTGCCGTCTAGACCATCTGTGAAAGAGAACAGGTGATAACAAAATGATAACCATACATGCTGGACGCTGGTCATACCACTCCTAGACTTAAGTCATAGTGCCAGAGTAACTCTGTTCAAATTTATTGCTGAAAAAGCGCTGTACGTTCAATAATATTATGCAATATAAAATATTACAAAATATGTAACAATATTGGTAGTCTAAAGGTAATCTAACTTTTTCATCACAGGTAATGTAAATCCACCCAATAGTTAATGAACAATGATTTCGAAGTTAAACAAATTCTCTTCCACCCAGATCTATTTAAATAAGCAACTAGATGAAACACTATTATGTAACATACATAATATTACGCCCTCTTCCCAAAGGGGTAGGCAAAGACAAAAAAAAACGCCATTAGGTACGATCCTTACGAGCTTCCCTTAACACTATTAAGAACATAATAATATCCGAATCGAAATATTACATTTGGCTTTTCAGGTTAAAAAGGGCTCTTATTTGTTGAAACGGAAAATCAATCAGACCCACCGTTACCGGCTTAGGAAATTCTAGGTACATAAGCCAGTTTTTTCCATCTATATTCTATATACATTTATTTTAATACATCAAAAGTAGCCTACTGAAATAAGTCCACAGTCCACTGTGACTCACTTCAGAGGTGTGAAACACGTGGAACATTCAGGTCAATTGTTCCCCAAGGTGAAGGTCATATTATGATTCACTATTCATATAAATAATTCCACACATACATCTAAATTACCTACAAACTCGCTTTGTCTGTCTCGTGTATGTGACGTCACTATACACTATTGTTTTATTTACATAATAAAAATATTACATACTAGCTGACCCGCGCAACTTCGCTTGCGTCCAATAAGAGAGAATGGGTGAAATTTTTCCCCGTTTTTGTAACATTTTTTACTGGTACTCTGCTCCTTTTGGTCGTAGCCTGATGATATATAGCCTATATCCTTTCTCGGGTATCAAAGTATCTCCATACCAAATTTCATGCAAATTGGTTCAGTAGTTTAGGCGTGATTGAGTAGCAGACAGACAGACAGACAGATAGAGTTACTTTCGCTTTTATAATATTAGTATGGATAATTTCATTGACTTTAGGAACTAATAAGGTCAAAGGTTAAGGCTTATATAGGCTCTTTAAAACTTCTTGCCCAGACAAGTCCATGCCCTTCTATGTACGAGTTTTGAGTAGTCTGGGCATAGGTTTGAGTAACGTTTCAGAGGCTGAATGGAACTTAGATAAGACATGGTCACTGCGTGTTGGTCAGAGTCGTAATTATGATAGCCGAGGAACATCTAGGCTGTCTAAATTAGTAAGACGTAATTTACATGGTCTAGGAACACCTAGACTATACTAATTTACACCGCAAATACTTCATCATACCATAGGCTTCTCGAAGGATAAGTTGCTCAACCTAGAAAGCTTGGTGTAAACCTTTAAGTAGGTGACTAGGAAAATAACATACTTGTAATAAAAAATCCCGCAAGGCAGACTTTGGGCAAGACCCATGACCAAAAATATTAATTGCATTACCATTGGGTGCTTGCATCCCACTAATCAACTTCTTAATTAGGTACTACAAATGCACTTACCCACCTAAATTATAAGCCAGAAAGATCAGCGCTCCACACAGTATATACACTTTGTTGGGTATTTCACTAACGTACGGCGGTCCTGGCCGGCCCCCTGCCGCGTATAGGTCGTAATCATGTATAGAGAGGTGCACGGTAGCTAACAACATGCATAGAAAGCCGGCGAATGTTATTGAATTCGGTGCTATTGATTTTGGTATTATCTGTGGACGAGAAAAAAAAGGATTTTTAAAGAAAAAAATTGACATATTGCGGTTTTTAAGACAAAAGATAAAAATAATATTTGTTAAAAATGGTTGCTTAGTTCGTCCACTATATTTCATTTAAAATTATATAATGCTCTGCCTCTTGACTTATTCAGCATACTTAAATTAAATCTTAAGTAAAACTATGAAGGTGTATGCGATGACGTATTTAACTTATTAAATAACAATATTTGCATACAAGTTCCCACGATTATTCAACTATTCCACTTGGATTCCAAAGGTTGATAGCAAAAAAATATATTGTAGAATTGAGAACCTTCTCATTTTTTCGAAGTCGGTTAAATATCTTGTAATAGATATACAATATTATATTTTTACTTACTTTGACTAGAGTATTCCATGTTGGGTGCATCACATATTGACTGAGAGGGCTTGTGTCTACTGCGCTGTACTGAAAACAAAGACAATTCTTAGTACATTTCATACTACCAGTATTACTGTATAATATTATGTTTCATATATATACTATGCTATTCATTGGTTATCTGCCATGCCCTTTGTTTATTAACTTTGATAAAAGCTAAACATTATCTAGTATAAACGCACTTGCCGTTTCATGGATAAGCTTCTTATGCCCCTATGCATAAAAGCCCAAGCCTAGTTAGTACTAGGTATATTTAGTCAAATAAAGCAGTGAGCAAGCCTGCTCTTTCTCTTTCTTTCTTTAGCCTGCATAGCATTGACATAGATACCAAGTGAGGGGCCAACGTTTTAACCACCAATATTATAGAAAAAAGGTTTTCATAATGCATGCATTCTGTATCTACTTACACAAAATCACGCCCTTTCCCATAGAAGGCAAATACCAAACAAAGTATTTATTTGTATTAAAAAAGTATTTAAGAAGATCATTGGTCATGACGTACCTACCTAATCTATTTTTCATTACCACCAGAAGGCCTTCACTTCACACACGAAGTACCAGGCACGCATAAATGCTTAGGAGGTTATCACTAAGCAACAGCCGATACGATATTATCAACACACATAATCTCTACGATAGTGAAATTCTTACTACTAAATCAATATTCAAGGTTCTTACCTTATATTTATTTAATCCACTCAATTGCCCGTATTTTAAATATTTGTGGTTAAACATTTTGTACAGCTACACTCCACACACGATACTGAGGAAATAACAAAAACACAGAATATTAAGGAAGTAGTAAGGTCAAGAAATAATAAAAAAAAATTGCTTGCGTAAGAACGGTCATTGTTTTTGTGAGCAAATACTGAATAACTTGTTTATGAATAATTGAAGACCTAAGACTTTAATCATTTTGTAATTAATATACATAGGTATGTACACGCTTTCTTCCCATAGCGGTAGGCAGAGACTATAGAATGCAACTTGGTTCGTTCCTTACAAACTTCCCTTGCCTCATTCACATCCATACATCTGGTCATTTGTAATTAGTATAGATTGTAAATAAAGTTATAGTCATGATAATAAAATCTATATATACCATTATAGATCTAACCCCCTTGTTTCTGAGGTGCATTTAACGGTAGTTTATCTATTCAATAGCGTCAAAACTCATACAAAAAAACGCTACTGAATAGATAAACTACCACTTAATGTAAGTACTCAGAATTAGGGTTAGTATTTTATTTGAAAGAATGTGTGATGCAAAGGTTAAGGTGAATGACATGCTTATATCACTGCACTGGTTTTCGTAGCTTCGATTACACTTAAATCAAATATTTTTATACAGACTTAATAGTCATGAGTTCGGAATAACTAAATATTATAATATTACGAATGCTTAATTTTGTGCTCTTAGCTAATTAATTAGTATTTGTGTGAAAATTACAAAAAATGATCATTGTTTAACCAAGTATAGAAATTTTAGATGAGGTAATTAAATTACTCAGTTATTTTTCACAAATATTGTATAATATTAGTAGGTATAATAATATACCATCGAAATTTAACCAAAAACTAAAATATTTCTTGTTTAAAAACGCGGAAGTTGTATGTTTATTAAACTTTGTGTATTGCGTCAAAGTGCATTCTCCAGACCGGTTATGTGTTATCATTATTAGATGTTACGTCAAAACCATAATTATATAGCAGATATTTATCACTGATATCGTAATATATATCTAATATCGTTTTCCTGCCTAATCTGTGTTTCCTAGGAAACAGTGAGCAAGAATACTAAAGGCAGAAGGAGGAAAACATCGTGGGAATTCGATTCGGCACCCATGAAATGAAGTCATTTATTTAGTTTAGTTATTTTAATAATTAAGTCAAACGGATTAATACGGTACTTTTGAATACAGGGGTTATTTTTAAATGGAAAGAAATGGACATGTTTAAGGTCAATAACACTATTTGAAATGCAACAATTTTATTTATAGCGATATTTAGTACCAAGAACCGGAAAACTGAACTCATCGCTAGCTTTTTATGCGAATTATTACAATAAAATTTACCCCAAATTTTCCTAAAGTAATCCCGTAGTAAAGTTTTACAGTAAGTTAAAATTTCTTTAATTTGAATAAGTAAGAAATGTTTTTTTTGTGATATTTAATTCTCGTATGTACAAAGTATAACGAATCGTTTCTTGCAAATTTTAATGACCTTTGCATGTAATCTAAATTTAAATTAAATTAATGATACTTAATTAGCTTTAAACAATGTAGAAACTCATTGACTTTCAATTAAATTGCTTACATTTTGTTTACAAAGAGTATTTTTAACCCGTAAACAAACAATAGCTGTTAAACGGACAATAGACCTTTGACCTGTGAATGTCCCGAAAGTAAGGTTTGGGAAAAGAAATACTGTAGATTCCTTTACAAGATTTAGCTATCCTATCCACAAAAAAGTAAGAAATAAAATCTACTAATATTATAAATGCGATAGTTTGTGAGAATGTATGTATGTGTGTATGGATGTTTGTTACTCTTTCACGCAAATACTAATGAACCGATTACGATGAAATTTGGTATGTAGGTAGCTGAAGATCCAGAATAACACATAGACTTTACACGGGAAGGGTTTCCACGCGGACGAAGTCGCGGGCGGCCTCTAGTATTACATATGAAAAATATCATACACTATTAGAGACAAATTTTGGCTAATGAAGATGTGAAAAGGTCTTGAAGCATGGTTTGTAAAATATATTTCGGCTTGTTTACTAGCATTCTATCTGTATGCCCGCCCTTCTGGGAGAGAGTCCTACAAAACCCTGCACTCCACCCAGAGGGCAAGGGTATGCTTAATGCATTAGCCACGTAAATGCTATCTATAACCACTGAGTAACTAATTTGAATAAATGATTAATTTATTGAAAATTATGAGCAGTCTATATGTCAATAACATATAATGACTCGCTGTATTTACATACAAATTATGTAAATCCTGCATATCACGTTATTCACATTACATCATAAGTTTCACTATCATTTACTACTGATAACGACGTATTATTTCACTTAAATGACATTAGTTCTATGAAACAAACTGCACGCACTTTTCAATAGCAACTTGGCGAAATACACTACCAAGAACAACGTTTATAAGACTACTTTAAAACAGGCAAAAGTTTCTACGTCTTTTACATTAAAACTACTAAATCGATCGGAGTAAAATTTGGCATACACATAGTTTATAAATTTAACTAACACATAGGATACTATTTAACTTTTCACACGCGTAATTGCAAGCAAAAAAATAGGTTTTTTCAACACGAATGTAATCAGTAGGTAAAATAATGACCAAAAATACTAACTGTTTATAAAATACGTGTGTTTTCGAACAAAATGGTAGAAATACTGATAAATGAATGATTTAATTGTAATCTTACGAATATGTGGCCTTAGTGTTTAATCAATGAAGACGGTCAAAGATTAGATAACAGTACAGAAGTGTACTCATTGATTGTGGTCAGTAGCTATAGATAACCTATAAGTTAAATTGTTAATCCGGTTTTACCGGTTCTGGATAAGTCTCTCTCTTATCGTATGGTTAGTGGTCAACCTAGTGTCAAAGTTGCTCAAGCCGCCCGAAGGCCTTTGACGTGGCTTAACGACTGTTATCTTAATCGACAACAACCGGGATCGACTTTTTGCGTGCCCTCCGAAGCACGGAGACGCCCAGTTCAACTACCACTATGCGGTCACCCATCTATGGAATGACCGCGCCAACGGTTGCTTTACCCACAGATCGTTTACCGACCGGTGAGCGCAACTGGCTATCGGATAACTTACCAGATGAAACTTTGACAGTAGGTTTCATACTTTTACTGGCACTTTATCTCAAGTAAAGGTCATGAGACATTTATTCCTAAGCTGCACAACTGAAGCTGAAAGCAGTTTTTCAATTCATCATTCTGGGGGATATATTTTAAGGTAACTATAAAAAAAATAAAAGTATGTCATACCCCCGGTTTCTGAGGTGCATTTAGCGGTAGTTTATCTATTCAATAGTGTCAAAACTCATATAAAAAAAACGCTATTGCATAGATAAACTACCGCTAAATGTACTCAGCAACCGGGGGTTAATCCAGGTTATACATTTTCTGTCTGCAAAATTGAAATCAAAGTCGGTCAGTACTTTTTACGAGAAAGAGTATGGCAATATTTATCGAACAATCAATCCGACTCGACTCATTTGTTCTTCTTGTGCCCATGGGGTTCATAAACACTTATTCGGTTTTACCGCCCGGCTAGGCCGACTAACGCCGAACCCAATAAATATGTAGAAAGTCTTAGAAACAGGCATTTACCAAACCTCACAAACAGTGGCGTAGCGTGTATTGGCGGGACCCCGTATAAAAAAATTTTTGGGGACCCTTATATCGTTTGGGGGCCCTTATATTGTTTGGGGGTAAAGGTTTTTCACTAAAGAAAATTATATTAAATATTAATATGCATGCAAAGTCCCCAACCCGCACTTGGCCAGCGTGGTGGACTCAAGGCCTAACCCCTCCCTCATTACGGGAGGAGACCCTTGCCCAGCAGTGGGACATTAATGGGTTAAATTTAAAATTTAAAATTTAAATTAATAAAAAATATAATTTAAATTTTAAATTTTATTATTATTTATTTTTTCTTACACACTTTTAGGGGACTCCGTGGCCCGGGGGCCCCGTATAATTGCTACGGCAGATACGGCGGTAGCTACGCCCCTGCTCACAAACTTCCGTATTTTCAGTATTAGTTAGATTAATTAATGCAAAATGTCAAATATGTCATCATCTACTAAATATCTCACGGATTTCCTTTGTACTTCGTCCGGACTCATTTAAATCACTTTACATTGTAATAATGTTAATAATCAATCGATCAGAGGATTATCATATCTATATGTTATATAATCAGTACCTTATCTGTATGTTACGAGACTCACATATACTGATAACAAGTTTATATTGATAATGTATCTGTAATCGTTATTATTAGTTAATTATTTTGACCTATATGAGGATATTTTAAAGGTTGATTATGTTGGGAATTAAAATTGCTAAAAGCTTCGTGTTAAAAGTTTGTAAAGGTCGTACCAAGTAGCGTTTTTTGGTCTCTACCACTCTACCACTATGGGAAAAAGGCGTGATACTTTGCATGTTAAATATATTAAGGGCTTATATATGTTTCTGTCAATTTCTCCTCACTTGTTTTTTACTTCTTTCAGCTAAGTACTAGATGCCTATATATCGACCGGTCATACGTACAAACGGATGGTATATTAACCAGGATGCCTCAGACTATGTTTGGTGTGAACCTGAAGAAAGCGCCAATATACTGTGAACAAATAATTTAAATTTCAGCTAAAATACAACACAAGTCTCTTTGAGTCGTCCTATTTATTGCAGAAAGCCTTATCTGACAGGCACACAGTCCTAAACTGAAAATTATTTGTAATCGATACATGGACTGAGGAGGTAAGTAGGTATGTGTGTTTTAGAAATAATTATCATATGCTCCAATGGCGAAGGAAAACATAGTGAGAAAACCTTGCATGGCTAAAATTTGTTAAAGACATTTATTGAAGGCATGCCCCAACGCGCACTTGGCCAGCGTGGTGGACTCAAGGCCTAACCCCTCCCCTCATTACGGGAGGAGACCCTTGCCCAGCAGTGGGACAGTAATGGGTTGCATTTATATTAAAAAATACGAGCATTCGAAAGATAACTTCAGTCCTGTACCTCGATTCTGTACCACTATCGACTACCGACAACCGGCTAGCTATCGACATTTTGACATTTAGAATGTACTGCCAAAAGGTTTCCTACGACACCCGTCAGAGGCGCTGATCAGATTTTTATACAAAATTTCTCGATGACAGTTCGGTTGTCGGTAGTCGATAGTAGTAGAGAATCGAGGCACTGGTGTTCAAGATTTCTGAAGTGTTACGTAATTATAACGTGTGAAGTCCCTAGTCCATTATGCATCGAATCGTCTCGACAAGCCGTTGTTAATAAAAATTGACCCACTCGCTTGATGCCGGGGCTAATTGATGCACTGAACTGGATGTTGCATTCGTTCTCGCCTATAAACTGTCGCGGTTTCAGTGCGAGATGAGATGAGCGGAGATGAGTAGAGAAAAATGATGGTTTAGTTTTTTTATGATGATTGATTTGTTAAGTGAGCAAAAAAGTACTATCTATATACATAGGTATATAAAACTCGGTAGGTGACTGACTGACTGACTGACCTAGTCTTATTATAAATCGATCCTTTTACGATACAGAATTTTGATTTGTAATAATGTTTAGAATTTAAGATCTAGATCTTGAAAAATATTGTTGTAATTTAATTTATAATTTTTATTTTGTATGAAGTTAAGAAATTTATTATGAAATTGTTAAGTAATAAATACATGAATGAATTTGTCCTACTGTCTCTTAAAATGGTGGTTGAGTTATAAAGGCTACTAGTACAATGACCCCTTAAACTGTCTAGATCCGATTTAGATCTATTTTAAATCCAATAATGTTCTATACCCGGCACTGAAACCGGCTACCCTTGGGTAGATTATTGGAATAGACTTTGATAAGGAAGAAATTAATTTACCAAAGAAAAAAAAATGTTGTGACGATTGAATCTCGTTCGTTACTTATTCGACTTAGCACTCTTAATAAAACGCTCTGTAATCGCTTATCAGCCTCCTCCGCTGTCAGTGAGCCCGTGCCCTACACGCGACACGTAAAAATAGACGTATGTTCATTTGTCGAAGTGCACAATGAGTTACGAGTGCAGACGTGCTAATTGCTCGTTATTTATGATGTCCTGGTAACTCGCACTAATTATCTACGCGTTGATAATATGCATCATTGTAATTTTGTTTAGGTATTATTTACATTGGAATTTAAAGTATGAAAAATAGCGTTTTTATAATTATAGTACATATTTTACATGGAGCGACTGCTTATCCGATCTTCACATCCCAGTTACTTAAGTTATAACACGATACCCTTCAGTAAGACTGGTTATCAGACTTTGAAACGACTGTCAAAGATATTTGAAAATGTCAGCAAGGACCCACAATCGTGCCTTCCAAAACCCGGAGGGGCTCGGTATGCATAAGACGGTTACCCATCCACAGAACGACCTCGGCAAGCGTAGCCTCAGAGATCCATCCGCACGGCTGTTGTTAACTAAGCCACAGCTAACAGAGGGAATACAAGTAAATATTAGGTCGGGGAAAAAGTCTTTTCGCATTATAGTATGTATGAACTTGTAATAAAATCTTTTCTCTACACAAAAAAGCTCGATATTTAGGTACTTCACGGGCTCACTGAAATAAACCTAATGAACCGTGTACTCATTTGTAATTCTTGAAGCCAAAGAGATTGTATTATAAGTTCATACATACTATAATGCGAAAAAACTTTTCCCCCGACCTAATATTATACGTAGAAAGACATGTAGTTAGATCAAAACAAAGACAACCTAAGCTATCAAACTAGATTCAGTATAGTGTACGTCTGTTTGCCCAGTTACCGGTAGTTATTAGCTACACTCGACACCAAACGGATTGTCTTGTCTTACTCAATCAAACCGTAAGTTGTATTACTGCATTGTCTGCCCGAAATTATACCACACTAGCTTCCGTACACGGCTCTGTTTGTGAAGAAGGATTTTCGTGATCTTTAAAATATTTGTATACTTACTTATTTTTGTATTTATTCTTTGGTTTCTTTCCTTCCTCTATAGGAACAAGGCGTGATTTTATTATGTGTGTATATTTTAGTGAAATGAATGGTGTTGTAAGATATTGTAGCTTCGTATTGAACTAAATCGGTTTAGTAGTTTTGTAGATCATGTACATGTATAAACTAATTACTAAATATAGGTTTTACTCACAGTATTTTACAAAGTAAGCTTATAGGTTACTTTGCCGATTTTTCTCAGTCCGATGAATATGTAACGAAAATCTTACCTATAGTTTATTTTTTAGATACTTACATAGCGTAGGAAACTGGGTACTCAACTAAAAAATATAATCATCTACAATTGACAACATTTCATTTTTTTAAGTAACATATATTATCATTTTATTTTAAACTAGATGTGAAATAAAGGGACCCATATTTTTTATTTTTGTGATATTCAGTTATTTTCATTCATGATTTTCACTTTGAAAATTGTTTCATTCTAAACAGACGTAAGTGCCAAATGACGTCACATATACGGCGGAATAGCATATAATGCCTTTGCCTCACAAGTAACACCATTTAGAAAAAAATATTATAAATGTCAGTGTCTTGTCAACCTGGCGCGTCTATCTTATTATTGTTTGCTTACAAATACATTATTAATTGTTTTATAAGTTATTATTTTCCGTTCTCCGTTATGTATAAGTCATAAAGGTATCTGAAGGATTCCAAGTTGCTGATAGTTGGAACCTGCCCAGTGTAAATTACTTAATGCTTTTGGAATATATGCACGAAAACATACTTACTTATGCATTACTTTGTCCATATTTTCTGAAGAATGTGAGAAGCGAAAAATAGACTCAGGACAAATTCTGAATTATTGTGGTAACCATCAGCCTACTTTAAAGGACTACAGCATATTTAATTTAATGCTCCAGTATATACACCAGCAGCAAGACCATAGCTATAGGGGTTTTAATCAGTTCTGTCAAGATGCTCTAAGTGAAAAGGTGGTTGACAGTGTGGCTGAAGCAACAAAAGATCAAGCAGATTCAAAGCTGTGGCATTCCATGTGTCAGGGAAGAGTCACTGGTTCTAGGATCTATGAAGCAGTACATTGTCAAACAGGAAATGGTGTTTTGGTGCAAAGTATCTTAGGTGGCAATAAAGTGCCTGAATTTAAAGCCACAAGACGAAGTAAAACATTATAAAAACAGATAATTAAAATATTAGAAAATGATTTTGGAGCTATTCTAAGTTCAGGCCTAATACTAATATTTGTGTTATTGGTGTTTCACCAGATGGGATTTCTGCGAAATTTGTTCTGGAGGTAAAATGCCAAATAAGTGGAAAAACAATCAAGAATTATGTTAAAAATGGCAAACTCCAAAAATAATGTAAGGCATAATAATGGTTCAGATGCATGCTACACATAAATTATTGAAAGATCTGTTTTGTATTGCTGATCCAACTTTTGAACGGACAAAATTAATACACAAATATTGAGTACGATGCAAATTACACTACAAAGATTTTAGAAGACGCTGAACCATTCTGAAAGCAATATACTGTTAAGACTATTTTAGAAAGTGTTAAATAAAACAAATTGAAATTAGTTTACGTCTTTTTATTCATTTTTTATTATAGGACTATGGAGATTTATTGACCCACATGCTACTGTGACTATTTCATCTAAATGTTGAATTAGTTTATTATATTTATATAACAGTGTGGTTTGAGTATCTTAAACACGGACACACAACACCAACAGCATTACACCATTCTTGCTTGTTTGAGCTAGGCACAGCAAAAAAATGTTTTCGATCGTCTCCAGAACTGTTTTCACAAGATGGCACAAGACAATATTTAAGATCCTTCATAACCCTATACTGTTAAGTGTTAACTAGGATTCATTTTGAGAAATCTATAATGTTTAATGTTCTTAAATGATGCTAAATACTTCAATGACTTATTTATTGTGGTATTTTCATGTTTGTTTACTTTAAAACATTATTGACATTCCAAATGTCAATCTACATAACTTTTATTCAAATTGCAAAGGCAAAGGTAATACGTTATTCTTCCGTATATGTGACGTCACATCGCATTTTTTGGTTTTTATTTTATTTCTCCCGAAATATTGAGCCAAAAAATAAAAAAAAATATATATTGTATTCAGGATGAGAAAATAAAGAAATGGTATTTTTATTTTAGGTGCTTTAAAATTTTGAAATGTTGTCAATTACCTATAAAAATCTACTAAGTACAATACATTATTACGTTCATAAACTTCAAAATTTATTTACGTTTCACTCAATTATTTACGAACCGAGCTCAAATGCTCGCACACCTACAAAACAAACATCAACCGCTGGTGATATGTGTTATATCATTCCGCGACTCATTTTACAACCAGTTTATTTCAAAATCTGTCCAGACAGGATACACCCTTAATTATTTCCAAGACACCCATCCCCCATTCGAAATTACGAGTAATTTTGTCGAAAATAGTGGGCACGCGCTCCCAGAGCAGACATTATGGCGCGTTTCGAATTTCAAATTACGCGCCGGTGTCGGATGGCGCCCTCGCGTCGTCATGGCAACGCACAGGTGTCGTATCGATCTCTCGCTGTGTCTGTACGCCTGGTAGTTTTGGAGAAAAGTATTGGCTGTTTAACTCTTGTTTATTTTCTACATACTTCATGATAATCAACTGGCATCGTTAGTTTCATATTATTGTGTAAACAGGGCACATAAAAAGATCTAATCGCGATTTTTATCTTCTAGGATACTCATTCAAATTATAGCTCATTGTATGTAGGGTAGGGCTATTTGCGAGGTACGATTTATAATGATTGCAACTCATTAAACTATTAGTTCTATGTACTTATCGATATTCGAAGCCATCACGTTACAAGCATTAAGTACTTTACTTCTCTATGGAATCCGTAGCCAATATTAATGACTAAACTACACAATAATAATTTAGACCCCAAAATCAACGTTTTTATATCTCGAAAGCATACAATAAAATGCACATAAACGTCGCAATAGCGAGCGCATTGAGCGCACGCTCCGTAAATTCAACTAAACTAGCTAAACATTAGTTTAAATTAAAACGGTAAAGGCCGTTTTCATTTGCATCGCACGTGATCGTCTGTGAACGCGTCTAGTCGCCTCATCAAGCTGGACTCAGCGATTAATTTGGGGAATTATAGGGTCTTTGTCATAAGCGGTAGCGAGTTTAAAGGGCTGATGATTTGAATAGAATACGTGAGATTTTGTAAAGCGTACTTAAAAATCTTGATTATTTTTCTAGCCGTGTTCGTTTAACTATGATGTTCAGTTATCAAAAATACAATTTGGAGGTATACTTTTCGATATTCGACAGAGTATTATGTACACACGCACGCATTTCGATATTTTTCTGCCACAAATGGACAAAACTAGGATATTTTCATGATTCTTTTCTTGATGCAATCTGCCTAAATTTTAATTAAAAAGTGCTAATTGTAATTTATAAAGCATGACGTGCCGAGCTATAAAGTGGTGACTGTATGTATTTTAACGCATCTTGTTAATTTATTCTAACCCTTAGCAATAACAAAACTATAAAATAATTAAAGCTCTTTGTTGTTGAGTTGAGTCATCCACAATTAAAACTACACAGTATCAATCATCAAATTCCCGCAATATTCTATGATATCACTATATTAGTCACTCCAGACGCCTATTAATCAATTGCCCTTATTCCACCCTCGCTCACTTGCAGATTGCACCAAGCGCCAGCCATTAGCGCGTCGGGCCGGATGGTCTCAGTCTCACACCTATTTACACAGCTTCCTCTTATGCGCTGCGCTCCTAGTACTTGCATATATCTACATATATGCAACGATTGCTAACATTGAAATAGGGGGTGAGATCATAGATACGATTTATTACTGAATTTCAGTAGATTTTTTTGAAAAGATTCAATCTCAAAGAAATTAAAAAAAAATCTCTAATTTTCATCCGTGCTGAATTTTGATGTCGATCGCAGGAACTACGACGAAATAAAAATAATTGGCTCTATGATGATACCCTGAAAAGTCGTCGTTAGAATGTGGCCTTTTGCTTTTTGTAAGCGTATCGGTAAATTTAGAACTGAAAAAGCTTTTAAGTCACAGAATATCGCTAGGTAAAACTGAATAACAATATGATTAGTCTTGTAATCTCATTGCCAAAGAATTTCCTTTTCCAATGATGATGATAGAATGTTGATTTGAAGGGGCACGAACACTCCAATACATGGAGCATCACCCGGATACTTTGTAAAATTGATACAGCTTTGGCGACAACGATGTTTTTTATTCATGGCCCAGTATCAACATTAGTTTTAAAACATGAACATTGTTCAGAACGATAATTAGAACAAAACCTACATTATAGGTACATACATAATATGTACTACACATATCTAATACATAGCAAACGTACATACATAATCTGTGAAACAAGACCCCGATTTATGGTCGTAACAAACCGCAATTCTTGATAACTTATTCTAATACCTACAATACGTCAGTAAGACAGTTGACATGCAAATCATCTGCCGCCGACAGTTAGCTATAAATTCATTGTAGTTGCATTGCCATTTGTCCTCCACAGTAATTGATATAAATGATTGGCTGATGTTGTCATCGTTGCGCTATCACGAGGTTTGTGTATGTTAATTCCTAGATATAGGTATTTGTCATCCGATTTGAGGATCCCTTAACGCTTTAACGCGCTCACGACATTATATTTTTGTCGACATATGCCGACGAAAGCCTCGTGAGCACTTTCTGATTTGTCGAGTATAGCCGACCGTGGCGGTCAAAGGGTTAAAAAGACCTTGAAACGAACAACAAAGGCGTTTGATTTTTTTTATATTGAACACGAGATATTAATGGAGGTAAACTGGCTAATGATAAATGAAAAAATCCATCAGTTTATGTAAGACTGACGATGCAATTGTACACGTATAAGCGTTGTTTTGCTGAAAGTAAGTAGGTAAGCCTCTGAAGGTCAACGGATTTGCACTCACGAATTCGTGTCATTTCAGGACATTTGTATGAAGAAGTAGGGTTTATTCTACTATTCCCATTAATCTGCTTAAGAATTTGGAGTTTGGTTGGCGAAGTCTATATCTGAACGAATTTATAGAACGTTTGCGTTCAAGGTAGTGGAATCATTACAGGAAACCAAAAAGTTTATAAGTACTTTATATCACTAACAAACCATTATCAATTTTTAACCTCCATTTATATGAACGATCCCAACGCCTAATCCTCTCTCATTTAACAAAACTCACAATTAACCATGAACCAATCAATATAAAAGGCATTAAACTCAGTAATAAGTAATCAACGTCAAATCATACAAGACGGCCCAAATCATTCTGATTTGATGACAATTTAAAGTTATTCCGGGACATTGAATTGACTCCGATTCATTTAAAGACGATCAACGACCACAATGACAGGACAGACTGTCGTGTCTCAATTACTTAGCTCTCAAATATGACACAATTATATGACAAAAATTGCAGGATTATAATCTGGTTTGTGTCGTACGAAAAATGTGATTAAAATTTAGTGATTACGTATATTTCAAACGTTAGAATGCGTTTGCCGACAAACGGTTAGCTATCGAGAAATTTTGCTCGAAAATCTGATCAGCGCCTCTTCGGAGCTTCGTAGGAACTTCTTACAGTACATTTTTAATGTCAAACTCTCGATACATGACAGTATCGACTGTAGAGAATTGCGCTTATGTTCTACATACATACATAATGCCTGGTAAAACCGGAGGATTTGACAGAGGTGTATGAAATATCCGCATTTTGCCATTAACAATGTTGGACTCGTGTTATAGAGGGCGAGCCTGTTACCACATGCGAAGCACGTTAACAAATTCCGGACTACTGTAGTTAATAATAATTATTATATTATGATATATTCTAACTTTAAAAATACTCGAGGATACAGTGTGCTAATTTCCCGAAAACAAAATAAATCTTTAACTTTTCTAAATTCTTTTGCTACCTTTTTAAAGTACCTTTGAAACCTCTGTTCATGTTTTGTCTATAAACTGACCGCTTCACACATTATTCAAAACTAAAATCTATACTCGTACAATAGTAATGAACGGCGCACGGTTAATTAAACCAATAAAGAGATGAAGTGCACACATACATACATAGATGCCAGCTGTGTTGTTCACTCATTACTAATAACTTCGATATAACACATAACAATTAGTTTTAGAGGTCAGGGCTGACACGCTGGTGTTTTGTTGAGATTTATATGCAGGTTAACTTTTGTGAAATGACCGAGATGATGAGATTCCAGTTTCAATTCCAATTCAGGTGAAGTGATATTTGTTTTTTATTTTGATTATATTGGCCATGTGCATGACAAACGTTTACGCAATTTCCAAATTGTATAAGACTAACTCATCATACCATGCAGTTAGACTACGTTTCCATGTGGCTCTTCGATAAAATCGTGCATAGCCTCATAGGTCTCAGATTATTTCGAAGTGCTCAAAACAAACAGTTATAAAAATACCAAATCTTATCATAAATTGAAATATGAAACAAGCTCTTATTTACTAATTCAATCTAACAGTTGAACTCGATCAAATTTTTGGTGCCAACCCTAATTAACAATGTGAGTTGCATTACAGTTGAACTGTGCGTATTAGTTGAGCCGCTCGTCTTTTTGTGAGCTATAAGCGGAAACTGATCGACGCGAGCACAAATGTTTGTAAATGCGATAATTTTTAGTTGCACGCATGCTGACTTAATAAACCGCGTGCTAACAATGTAGTGTAAGGTTTAATTACACGTAGGGCTGGCGACAATAGGCCTAATAGTCTTTACTTACAAGAGGAGATCTTTAACATTTCAAGTATCTACATAGTTTCCTTTCTGTACCTAAGATTACATTAAGTCCCGCTTGTATTTAGGTATTGAGAGCTATATAGGTAGATTTATATTATATAAGGGCCAGTTTCACAGCTTATTAGCAAGAGTCAGATAACCTATCTACTAGGTAAAGTCACAGTAATAGTATGATAACAACTGTACATCAACCGATAAGCCTTAATCGATTAAAATGAACCGAAAACGGAAATGAATAAAATAACAGCGTCTTTGTATCACTACACTGTAAAAAAAATTTAGAACATTGTTCAAAACAAAATATCGTTTTGAAATCGCTTAGAATATCTAGTGAAAATCAGAGCAAAAGCATCGAAAAAAAATTGTCTCTCTTTAGTCTTTGGTAGTTGAATTGTCAATGCCATTCTTTTAGGAGTCGATTAAAAAACCGGCCAAGTGCGAGTTGGATTCGCACACGAAGGGTTCCGTACCAAAAAGCGGCAAGGGAAATACATCATTTGTGAAAATTTCAGCTTTAGCTATCACGGTTTATGAGATATAGCCTGGAGACAGACAGACAGAGAGACTACCCTTTTTGTACGGACCCTTATAAGCATATAATCCAACGTAATCTGCAATTCGTCATCAGTGTTAATTACTATGATGTGTTTATGTGCATTTAATGAGAGGCGGGGTCTGATCATAAAGAAATGTGGTACTTTGTTTTATTGCATAACTGAATATTAGTGAGCGTTATGTGTGGCCTGTCGTATTATTTAATTGATGAATACTTTTTAACGACAAAGAAGTTTGTGTTTAAGAAGGTTTATAGTACTTTTTAATGAAAAAGAGGTTTCACGTTGTTTAAATATTATATTGAGTTGTTCTAGCGTGTATGATGTTCGTGGTGCATGGTGTTAAATATTATCTTTTATCGATTTCGTCGTGAATGTGGCTATCAAACAGAAAGGATTTTAGTAGCTTGTTCTGTCATAGGAAACTGCACTGACTTACTCTAGAGAACTAATTTATGAGTATCTAAGCGGGATAATAAGATACATGTTTATATATTATTACAAAATTTTATTTAATTATTATTAAATAAGACAGTTTTGGTAAAACCCTTCTCAACTTCTACACTGTTACGTGTGACAATATCTGGCAATCGCTACAAAAACCTAAACATTTTCGAAAAAAATAAACAATACCAAATTTTAATTTTACTTCGCATGATCGCCAAATAATTATACCTATCTAAAAATATCAAGTCTTGTATTCGTTTGAAATCTGATCTCATTTTGGCGCGATAACAGTTTTCTTTTGTCTTCAGTGACGTTCAAGAGCAAGTCTACAATCTCTATTACAATTTGTTAAGTTTACACTTTGCACAAACTCATAGACAACTCGTTACTTCATACTTTGTTATACAGCAGCTCTCAACCTTCGGCAACAGATAATTTTACAGCATATTGTATTGCAGTAAGAATAAGTAGAACTGTAATTTATCAAAATTTTGTTCTTTTACCAATGCACAATTAGTAACATACATAGACATATTGTTTTATTATATAGCAGCAAACCAATTTTTTGAGGTTTGCATCAATTTAGTAAATTTTACGTGATCCGCTCCCGGCCAAAGTGTGTTCCTTTGTAAAATTAAAGTTTATTCGATCACTTACACTTACAAAACTAACACATTACTCTTTTTTCATAACTCCAAAACCTCTAAAATTCATAACTTTTAAACTCTCGCGTTGCATGTTTAATGTATAATAGAATACGGGAATTAACGCGAACACGCATTTTACCTTAAAATGCCTAACGTTTCGGCGCAGGTTGCACTCGCCGTGGTCCCAGGCAGACTGCCTGGGACCACGGCGAGTGCAACAGGCAGACTGCCTGGGACCACGGCGAGTGCAACCTGCGCCGAAACGTTAGGCATTTTAAGGTAAAATGCGTGTTCGCGTTAATTCCCGTATTCTATTATACTCTAAAATTCAAACGTTGAGACGTTCCATGGAAACAGTTTAAATTTTACAAACTGTCATGATGAACGTATCGCGGTAAATAAATGTTGATAACACCTGTCCGAGGCTGTACGCAGTGTTGTCTGTGCCAGATATCAGTTTCAGTCACGGTTCGGATCCTTTGATTTTGTCCGTCGGTTTCTAAAAACTTCACAATATCATGTTACTAGTCTATTTCGCAACAATTAGTCTATGAAACAATGGCTGAAGACTTTCATGGCCGACGAAATTCAGATTGAAAATGTTTGGTTGTTTAGAAACTCATTAGTTACTGTAGCTTTTCCTACAGTAACTAATAATCTAACAAGCTAAAACGAATATTTTTTTTACAATTACGCATTTTGATCTCTTTGTAAAACAAACCTGTGAGTTATACAGACATATTATGAATTGAAAACCTTAAAATTTTTAATATACTACCAATTTTTGAAGATTTTATTTAAATTTTATCTGTATGATTCTTAAAAATAAACGTGTTTTGTCACATTTTCAAATTAAATCTGTTTAATCATATCATGAAAACTAGATGACACATTCTATTTGCTATTTTAAAGATCGGAAATGATTTAATAGTCATTTTGCGTGTGTCCGGCGCGGTCACGGTTTGCGCGGCAGATCGACGGTAACCGGACGCCATGTTGGGCCGCCATGACACCGCTTTGACAGCTGTCATTCGTAGCGGACATTCAAATTTAGAATGTTTGAATCATATTCTTGGATAAATGTTGTTTTTTTATTATATTTTGTCAATGAACTTTTGTTTTTATGACGATGTATTGAGAAATAAATGTAGTGTTACTTGTTATGTAAAGCAACATTGGTCGTCCGTCAATTGTTCAAGGCTTACATAATTTTACGTAAAATAATGCGGACCTTTATATTTAACCAATTTTTTTTTTTTTTAATATCGAAATTCAATTCATAAAATACAAGGAAATTAACCAAGTTCGTTTGATAGCAAGGAAAGTTACGATAAACCAAGGATAATTTCATTTACAAAGAAACGATTTTTTTTTTATTACATACAATACATACTACAATTATAAAAATCATCAAACCAATCTACTCATACTACGAATTAGTTTCCGATCCTGTAACATCACCCGGCTTCGTCTATCGGAAGGCGGCTAGCATTAAATTAATGTAATTAGCCCTTCCGTTCAATTTGCGCCGCGACCGACAAGTCGCTGTTAATAATAACACGTTCTATTGCTGACACTTGACAGCCCTAAGAACCGTTAGATTCTAAATACAACATTTTGACAGCTGTCATTTTGAAAATTTTTGAAACATTTGAAAATTGAAACAAAAAAACTAGTCTGCCCTTACTTGAATAATAAAATTATGATAACCAATTAACGTCCTGCAGCATTTTCCCATAGTTAATTAAGAAAGGATTTGGTAGGTCTTGGGTTCACAGTCTGGCCAATTTTAAGGACTTAACATAGGCCAAAATAACTCTTAGACATGTTAGGTTTTATCTTAATGTTTTTCTTCATTGTTAGAACAAGTGGCATCTAATGATAACTAGTAATAATAATTGATCTTTGCCTTAGGTTCGAATCTTCCATCATTCTCTTGGGAGACGAATGTTTAAACTACTCAGCATTTAGTTCTATTTTTATAGAAAATACCTACTTTGGAAAAAATCTATAACGTTTTTTTTTATTAACTTTTTTAAGGTAGAGTTTAATTCTGCCAGCCCTAAGAAATGTTTGAATCTTTTTGTAGATTGAGTTATCGTTAGTCTTAATGTTTTCTTTTAGTTTTTAGTATTGCTTTGACTAGCTTTAACTGTTTCGTTGTATAACAATCAACATTCAGCCTATTATGATGTAGTACGCAAATGGGTTTAAGGTCATAACATTTGTAGGAGAAGTAGGGATCAAAGAATACTCTTATAATTTATTGTTGCAGATTAAATACCTGTAGGTACGGCTGGCTATGGAAATTACGGTGCTTTTTTGCGAAAGCATTTAAGTATTACTTTATGATACACTAGCAGTGATAGCCGAATTGTATAAGTTGACACCTCCTACGCAAGTGGTCGGAGGTTCAAACCCAAGGCAACACACCAATGACTTTTCGAAGTTATGTGTGTTGCCAAGGAAAACATAGTGAGGAAACCTTGCATGCCTAAAATTTGTTTAATACATTTATTGAGGGCATGCTAAGTCCCCAACCCGCACTTGGCCAGCGTGGTGGACTCAAGGCCTAACCCCTCCCTCATTACGGGAGGAGACCCTTGCCCAGCAGTGGGACAGTAATGGGTTAAATTTATTATTTATTTATGATACTATAATTAAAGTATAATAGAATACGGGAATTAACGCGAACACGCATTTTACCGTAAAATGCCTAACGTTTCGACGCAGGTTGCACTCGCCGTGGTCGCAGGCTGACTGGAGCAGCGATGACAAGACTTCGTGTATATGAGGCGGACGAATGTCCATCCACCCTCATATTTGGATTTTTTCAACCGTCAACACAGACTACACTAACGGTGTCCCTATTCTGTATTAAAAGTTATGACTATAATTAAAGCTCCATTTTATTTAAATGCCAACGGCATATTATGTGCGGTCACATACATGAATATAAATTTCTGTAATTTTGACGATTTTGGTACGTCGACGACGTCAAACCCTTTTTTACATATTTTCGCAAAGTAGTTCGTAGTGTTATAACAAAACTTTTTTCTATTGCGACACCAAAAAAGGACAATTTTTTTTATTATAAAACCATAAAACATGCCTTTTCTAAAAAACCAAAAATTAACATCAACAAAACGTATCACTACAAAAAACAAAAGCAATCAACGTCACAATCCGAATTCCCATAACAACCCTCGCAATAAAACAATCAAGCAGAAGCTCGAACAAGTCTAAATTAATAAACACTAGTGGTAATCCTATCAACACGATCTACCCCCACACTCTCTCACCCTTCACCTACCCTTCTGTCTCTAGGGGTTGCGAATTATTGACGGCATGCAAAGTCCCCAACCCGCACTTGGCCAGCGTGGTGGACTCAAGGCCTAACCTCTCTCTAGTTTGGGAGGTGACCCTTGCCCTGCAGTGGGACAGTAATGGGTTAAAAACAGATTATAGTAGTTCAAAAACTGGAAGATTTTTGATTGAAATGACTAGAATTTATTAGGTATTATAATCATAGCTTGATAGTATTTGATACTTTCAGAATGTGCATATTATTATAATATAATACCATATTTTGTGATAAGACAAGACAAAAGTACTTAAGATGAGCCTGCCTAAATACTCAATAATAAAGAGACGTGCGTGATAATAATCACCTTGGTTTGTACCGAGCCTGTTTTATAGCAATTGAATCCCGCGAAATTGGAATGCAAAAAAATTAAATGAATTCAATCGAACTCAAACAAGCATTGATCTAAAACCACATTTAATGAAGTAACTATATGAAAATAAATAATTAGTATATAAAAATATACTCAACAAGTTAAGCTCAACATGAACTTGTTAACCACGCGTAATACGGATAATCCCTAGATTTTTCGAAACCGATTTCTCAACGTCACATATAAAAATGTATAACGAAACAAATTATTTTTGAGCTTTGTAGTTTATTTTATAAGTCGCTAGCTTCTGCTTGTGTTTGCATCCAGGCTAAAAGATTCCAAGGGTTAAAAAGGTAATCCTATGAGGCTAATACTGAAGCCGCTCAGTAGTTTTTGGATGTAGTGTAACAAACAATACAAGCACACATACAACTTCACAAACTTTCACAATAAAATTGTAATATTAGTAGGATCGGCTCTGAATTTCTGTTGAAATGTATCTATGTGTCAAAAATCAAACCCATTCAGTAGGTTTTGAATGTAAAGAAAACACACAAATACTGATATAATTGTACCTACATCCTTACAAATTTTTGTTTTTTTTTAATATAATAGGATAGCTCCAAATAAAATAATCAGTTTGTTAGAAGCTAACCACTAATGAGCTTGACTAATTAATTCACCTTATCAAAAGGGTGCTAATAAAATTATCCGGACATTTACTCGATTACACTTATTGTTATCATTATGTTCCATCACCCCCTCAGATGTTATCTGTCAAGTGCACACACCCTTCACTGCGAGGGTGTAGCGAGGGTAGTTTATATTGTACAGGGTTTTACGATAACAGTTTCATATTAGCACTATGATAACTTCTACTTAGAAGTATAAATAGCTGTATTCGTTTCTAAAGGATTGATAGCCAAAAGCTTGTCATAAGAGCTTTTTAACCGACTTCAAAAAAGGAGGAGGTTCTCAATTCGACTGTATGTATTGTTTTTTTCATGGAAATTAACAATTATAAGGTATACATATGCCTATTTATTTGCCCTATTTTTACCTAACTACTTCTTACCCTATCAAAATATATATTCGCTAAGCCTTTGTTAGAAACTATGTTGGAGTCGGCTTCCAGTCTCACCGGATGCAGCTGGTTGTTTGTGTAGTGTTTTACATGGAGCGACTGCCTATCTGACCTCCACAACCCAGTTACTTAGGTATTAACACGATACCCTTCGGTAAGACTGGTTGTCAGACTTTCAAGCTTCTGACTACTGTTAATGACTGTCAAAGATCTTCGAAAATGACAGCCGGGACCCACAATTTAACGTGCCTTCCGAAACACGGAGGAACTCGATATGTATAAGATGGTCACCCATCCACGGAACAACCTCGGCAAGCGTAGCTTAACCTCAGAGATCGATCCGTGCGGCTGTTGTTAACTAAGCCACGAGCTCCTCTCTTACCCTATCAAAATGAAAAATCGAAATGTCATCTGTAACAATCGATGCATAAATTACATGTAAAATAAAGTACAGTAAAAATTTGCATGTAAACCTTTGAAAATAAAGTAAAGGAAAGCTTTCTAAAAGAACAAAAATGTTTTTGCCGTGGTATTCCTTAATTTTTATTTATTTAAACCTAAAACGTAAAATTCCCACTGACTGCTGGGCAACAATCTTCTCCCCCTCCCGGTTCTATTTGTATGTATATAGGTATACTTTTATTTGTATTACTTATATAGAAAAACAAACTAAACAGAGCAAATCTTACACACACACTTATTTATAAACTTCACTATCAATAAACTCAAATCTATTGAAATCTTTCAACGCGGTTGTTACAACACTGCAGAAATTAATCCAATTACTTATAACATATTCATTGATGATGTTCATATCTGACGTGTTGGGGGTGATTATCACCCCTTCATGATGTTATCTGTCCATATTCTATACACCCTCGCTAAGGGTTGTTGTGTGGTACAACTTGGTATCCGTCTGATGCATTTTTTTATTGTCTTACATCTTAATATTTTCAACACGATGTGTGTATTAATTTTTATTAACTAAAAAGGTAGTTATGGATACAGTAAAAACAAACATTTTTTATTTTGTTAAGGCCGTGAAAAGAGTGAAATCATGAATGTACTGATTCTCACAATTTAGATGAAAAATTAGCGAATGTCTAATGTTATTTCTTTAAAATATAACTTTTAACATTGCAGTTACAAACGTTTTTGTCTTAATTTAACTCGCATTATGCCCCTGTTATTTACTCATTTATATAATTATTTCCGCCTTACATTAACAGTATTTAATACACATGTAAGTTATAGGTACATTAACATATACTAAATAAAATATTTAAAATACAAATAACTTTACGGAATCATGCTACCTAATTTTAGTATTTAAGTAAAGATAATTTCAACAAGTCACTTTAAAAATGATCACGTACCAAGTTCTCCCTCCCACTGGTCTATTCCCGCAAGTACGTCGATTTGTCAGTAGATATCAATGGTAGAGTATTGTAACCGCACACCATGCGATATGGGAATTCATTACGAGACCACTACTGGGAATAAAATGTCGAGACCATAAGGTCTGAGTGTTATGAATTATAATAATACCATTTGTAAGGGATGGTGATTTTTTATGTGGTAAAGAATATGTATTTTTTTACATTCGAGTGCAGAGCTTTAAGAAATACTTACCTCTACGTGTCGTGGCAATCTTTATCCCATAAAATACGTAGACAGTAGTCACGAAAATTCTTGAGTATATTCTAAGAGAAACTAGACAAGCGCTAGACTCCGCCCGACCTAGGAATATAACCCTGATCACGAATCAACAGTTGCAAAAGTACGTAACTATTCGGATCACAAATAGTCTGCAATGTATTTCACATTTTTATTGACTCAACATTACAAAAAGCAACGATATTTTTCAGCCATTTTCTTTCCTTTTTCCTTTAACATATTAAAGAGTACTATACCAATAGGTTTGCGCGCTATTATATGATACTAACATTGTATGGCAAAATGTGTATTTCATACACATGAACCTACATCTTCGGGTAAAACAGACGTGATTTTAAGTACGCATTAAAAAAATCTTAACATAGTGTTCCTCGACCTTTAATCACAGTTGCCATAAAACAAGACGCGTCAATTGGCGGGCACATCGACACAATTTGTCAGCGCGAACATCATTTATGTGTTGTAACCGTACACCGCGCGGGTACACGTATAAATTAACCGCGCGGTTTATCGCTCGCGATGTAGGTGGGATGAGTGTATGCCTTTATGATATGTGGTCTTTGTTTTTAGGGCTTTTTGGTAGTTGTTATTAAACTATTTTTATTAAAGTTCACGGAGGTAGAGAGAGTTACTTGTTAACGAAATTTTTCAAATTCATCAAAATGTATCGCTCGTCACTATTTTCAGTAAAGACCATTTTAAAACATATTTAACTTTGAAGAAATAAATTAGCCATTATAAAATAAATGTTTGTACGACGAGGATGAAACATAATTTGGCGCAGTGGTTTAAGCGGTCACCTCGCCGTAACAATCGTACCGCCGCGTGTGGTGGGTTCGAATCCCACCCGGGACAAATCTTTGTGTGATGAGCACGAGTATTTGTTCTGAGCCTGGATGTCAATTTATCTATATAAGTATGTATTTAGAAATATATAAGTATGTTTATCAGTTATTTGGTTACCATAGTACAAGCTCTGCTTAGTTTGGAATCAAATGACCGTGTGTGAGTAGTCCAATGATATTTATTTATTTATTTTATTTTAACGCCTTTTGTTGAAAGAAAGGTTTTGATTTTCACCGACGTATCCTTTTCAAACCAATTAGCCGACCTCAGACAAACTTTAAGATAACGAGATAGAATAAGTACAACATTTCTAATCGTAAGCTGTATTGAACTGGTAGATTATTGTCTTTTCGTACTCTAAGTATAAAATAACACGCACATTAAACTAAAACTATTAGTTCAGAACAATCAGTCATACAATCCTTATCTACTACACTATCTCCAATAGACCATTTGCCACATGACACCTCGTACATACAACTGTATAATAATAATATACATTATATTATGTATGTCATCATCAGTCCTGCAGAAACACATGGCTATACTGATAACAATAATGGCACATCGGAATTTTTATAATCAGTACGTTCCTAGAACTATGTCAGAACTTGTTTTTGTCATCGACACGTTAATATGTTCGTATTTTATGGGACAATTTCATGAACACTCTTGCCTGGTTTCTGTGGTACATTTAGCGGTAGTTAATCTATTCAATAGCGTTTTTCTATATGAGTTTAAACTCTATTTAATAGATAAACTACTGCTAAATGTACCTCAGAAACCGGGGGTGATCGGTAAACACTTCAGTTCCATGAAAATAATTGATAGTAAAGACTGCACGTCATAGCTGTATTTGAAACAAAATCCAATTTCTTTCCTTCCTAGGTCGTTAGTATTCTTTAATGCTTAAATCTAGGCTTTCATGTGAATTTAGCGAAAGTTTTCTAAAATCATCAGTGGCTGATAGTTTTAGTACTGTCGCTAAATTACTTTCATTACATTCTAAATTACAAAGTATATGCCAAATTTTCGATTATTCCGAACCTGACCCGAAATCCTGACCCGGTCGTGGGTTAGGTTAGGAATATGAAAAAATAATTAGTTTTTATTTCGAACGTAACCCTAGTCCTAACCTGACCCGACGTGTCGTTCCTATCATAACCCGAATTACGAAGTAGATAGGTTTCCCTCTCCCCTTTATAATAAAAAGAACGTATGTGTCAAATCAGAGTTTAATATTTGAAACACCTAATTAAAATATCACAGAATCAACATAATTATTGAATAATCAATATACTTATAAAACAAATTCACATCATTAATTAAACATTTACATAAAATGTAAAAAAATAGTGTTGAATGTAAATTTAATATTTGTAAACTGTCCCTCACCTTACCATTTCTTCGGTATTTATTTTCCCTCATTAATAATTTAGTAATGAAAATATCACAGAATCAACATTATCTTTCCTCAAATGATTTTCGTAATTTCTGGAAGCACACCAATAAAATGCAAACGAAACCGGGACTCCCGGTGAGCGTCAGCGGCGTGTCTGAACCAGGAGAGATCGCCAATATATTTAGGGATCTCTTTATTGTAAAATCCCCTCTAGGACAATCAACGTCGGTGATCGATGTTGAGACCGGTAAAGAGTTGGGGATCAAATTTAATGCAAAAGATGTTGCTCTCACTATTAATCGCATGACTAAAGGCAAATCTCCGGGTCATGATGGACTCAGCATCGAGCACCTCCGATACGCTGGCCCACACTTACCAAGAGTTCTCGCCATGTTGTACAGCTTCTGTGTGAGCCATAGTTACCTGCCGGCAGAGATGATACGAACGGTAGTTGTACCCATAACTAAAAATAAGACGGGTGACCTCTCGGACCCAGGTAACTATAGGCCCATATCACTGGCTACGGTAGTGTCGAAAGTGTTTGACGGCATGCTTAATACACAACTGAACAAGTCAGTAAAACTACATGACAACCAGTTCGGGTTTAGACCTGGCCTGTCAACGGAGAGTGCAGTGTTGTGTCTTAAGCAGGCTGTCACGTACTACACACAGCGCGGTACGCCTATTTATGCTTGCTTCCTCGACCTATCAAGGGCTTTTGATCTGGTTTCCTATGACAGGTTATGGAGAAAATTAGAGGAATCTAAGTTACCTATAGAGCTAATTAACACCTTTAAGTTCTGGTATAGAAATCAGATCAATCATGTACGGTGGGCTGGAGCCTTGTCTCATCCGTATGGGTTGGAGTGCGGGGTGAGGCAGGGAGGATTGAGCTCGCCTACGCTCTTCAACCTATACGTGAATGAGCTGATTGACGAGCTCAGTAGCACTAGGGTCGGCTGTTATATTGATGATGTCTGCCTCAACAATATTAGTTATGCAGATGACATGGTGCTGCTTAGTGCGTCTGTCTGTGGTTTACGAAAACTTATTAAGAAATGTGAGGAATACGCGAAGTCACATGGATTGACCTATAATTGTAAGAAGTCAGAGTTAATGGTTTTTGAGTCTGGAGGTAAAAGTCCGAATGTGGTACCGCCTGTAACCCTTAACGGGATGCTATTACAGAGAGTACGTATATTTAAATATCTAGGTCATATATTGACCCCTGATCTTAAAGACGATTCTGACATCGAGCGGGAGCGGAGGGCGCTGTCGGTCAGAGCGAATATGCTGGCTCGTAGGTTCGCACGCTGTTCGCTAGAAGTTAAGATCACGCTTTTCCGCGCTTACTGTACAACCTTTTACACGTGCAGCCTATGGGCTAGATATACTCAAAGGGCGTACAGCGCTCTCCGTGTTCAGTTCAACAACGCGTTTAGGGTTCTGATGGGGCTGCCTCGCTTCTGTAGCGCATCAGGGATGTTTGCGGATGTGCAGGTTAAGTGTTTCTTTGCAACGATGCGTAGAAGATGCGAGTCTCTGATGCGCAGGGTGCGGACCAGCTCCAACAGCATTCTAAGCATGATTGCAAAAAGGATGGACTGTCCTTACCTGGTTCATTGTAGTGCCATTTCACATGGAATGAAGCGACAGTGAGCCAGCCATATACTTTAATTATGGTATGTACTAATATAGATATTAAGTTTTACTAACAAAAAATGAGTCATTGTTACTTGTAATAAATAATATTCTATTCTATTCTATTCTATTATAATTAACAATAATAATAAAATTATTTCTCTCTCCAAATCAATGCTTTATAGATTAAAGATTGTTTTATCGAATATAAAATTACCTTAACATTTCTAAGGAGTGACCTACAGTAATCTTTCCATTTTTGACTTGACCTACAACGTACAAAATCCATAAATCTCGGTTAATTGAATTTTCACTCCTTTTTTCATTTAAATATTTCTTTTTTACAATGTTTAAAATCAGAATCACATTTGAGAGCATTTAAAACTGTCATTAAATTGCAGTTTCCTCGGATTTTTTTATTAATCCGATTATGCCACCCTTCAAGACAATTTGTGGTCCTGTGTCTTTCCTCGCTAACACACCAGACGTCAATAAACTTCTCATTTTCTAACCACTGCTTAAACATATAAGCTGAGAATGAATTTAATTTTTCATCAGAGTTCATAACATCCAAAATATAATTCCAACCTTCAATAATTAAATTTCGGGGCAAAAGAGGTAAAGCAGTGCACAAAGCTACTGTTCGGTATTGTAGCTTACTTTTATCTAATTTTAATTCTTTAGCTCGTCTCTTCACAGCCTTTGCCATATGGATCTGACAGCCCTTAATCTGGACTTCAGGAAAAATGAATTGCATAGCATTCATAGCTGCTTTTTCAAAATCTGATGAAAACTTGAGAGGTTTCCAGTTCGGTATTACTGTTTTGATTAAATCAAAAACTATCTTATATGTATTCTCGTTCATTTTGGTCATGAGCACGTACACTAGTGGTATAACACGTGTGTGCTCCATGTCACTGTTGTCATCTCCGTGTATGGTGTAAATTTGTTTGAATGGAGTAGGACAACTTTTAAATGTGCCATCACCAAAAAAATGTTCTAATACCGACATAAGATTTTTCGCCTCTTCACTAGCAAATATTAATATACGGTTAGCGTCATCGCGATAGTCTGCTATCAAAAAATCATTAAATTTCGGTGGAATTTCCACATCTTCGGGTTTGTTAAATTTGATTTTTTTAATATTCTCTTTTTTGTTTCTATTATAATAAAGTGAAGATTTAACACTTTTGAAATTAGGAACTTTTGTAACTAGTTGTATACCAGTGTCATTAATTGAGGCTATAGTTTCATTGAAAATGGTCGGTACAGGCTCAAAATTTGAATTTACAACAGCTTTTTTCAAGCTATCCAATTTTATGTCGACTTCGTTTTTAGCCACATCAGGAGTGCATTTATGTATTGTCTCTTTGACTATCGTTTTGTTTAGCTGTAAAATAAATTTGACATTGTTATTTTATCATTAACTCTGATACTATCGGGTCATTCAAGAAAAAGATTGGATACAATACCTTCACCGTTAACAACCCACTGCATTTAATATTTTTGTGATAGTTAACGCATCTCCATACAACTGTTTCTTTGTTTATTCTTTTCTTTGTGTACTGGTAACCAGCTCGTAACAATAAAGTACCACCATTTCGATTTATAAAATTTAAATCACAAGTATTATACGAACATCCTGGTACATTAGACATATTCTGCAAAATAAAACCAAGTACTATAGACGGAAATATGCAACCAACAATGCACATTAAAGGATGTCAATTGATTAACTTACCGTTTATATACTTTTAAATTGCACAGTTTTATATGACAACAGCGGATCACACACAATTATACAAGTGACAACAGAATAAATAAAGTTGCGGTACTTAGAAAAAAATATTTTCGAAAGTACCTTCATTTCAAGTTTGTTTGTTCGCTTAAGTTACTGTACGAGTAGGGTAGGTACTGTTCAGAAATATTAAAGTAGTTTTACATTCGACAGTTTTATATTTTTACAATTTTTAAGGTTCATGTTTGTTTATGAAATATATTTATTTTGTGATATTTTAATTAGGTGTTTCAAATATTAAACACATACGTTCTTTTTATTATAAAGGGGAGAGGGAAACCTACCTACTTCGCAATTCGGGTTATGATAGGAACGACACGTCGGGTCAGGTTAGGACTAGGGTTACGTTCGAAATAAAAACTAATTATTTTTTCATATTCCTAACCTAACCCACGACCGGGTCAGGATTTCGGGTCAGGTTCGGAATAATCGCAAATTTTGTATGTTCTTTGGGGTCATGAATGACATGGCATAAGCATCTTGGGTATTATCCGTTTACCCAATTACCGTATTCTCCTATAGTTTTATATAACTGTGAAGAAGGGTAAATAAAAATTGCATTTTGTGCAACGCAATCTTCGAGTGCTGTAGAAATTATAAATATATTATAATTAAATTAAAAAACCCTACCAGTTACCTATAACAAACTAGTAGGGCCCCCAAGGTATAAGGGCACGGATGCACGCGAGTGTCGTCCCGTATCAAACCACAATGGGTCATGTGTGCAGTGCGCGGAAGACTTTAGCTGGCTTCTCAAACAGGATCTACTGCTTCCACTCAAGGGGATGGTGATTGATTTTTATGGTAAATAGATGAGGTTTTTGTTATCTAGACCACAGATAACATCTAAGACTGGCTAATCTTTTAACTATTAGAGTTGGAGATGTCTACATGTTTACAATTGAAATTGAAATTTAGCATTAACTGAAATGAAATGGAAATTGAAATTGAAGCAATTTGAACCGCAATTTACCGAATACTGCTGTCTCTATATCAATATACGAAAACCAAAGGAAATGGTCCTATTTATCCACTACAAGAGCGACAAGTGTCACTGATTTTGTTTCGCTTAACTCTCAGTATTATTTTTTGCCCAAAGCAGATGAAGTCATCTTACATTTCTATAAACATCATATACCTACATCTACTCACAAATTATACCTTCGACATAGACAGCGCACTTACATCATCAAGCCTTGTTAAATGGGAATAGGCACTACCTATGCCTAATAGGCAGAGAAATGCCAAAAATACCCCTTGCCTCGTTACCTGCAAACTGTTTTTGCTTTATTAAATAAAATAATAATGTATGTCTCTACTCATAGTCTTTATAAAGCGTATTTACAATCATATGAGTTGGTACTAATACTGCCTACTTGTAGGTAGGTAAGCTACTCGTTCCCACGCTTCTGCTGCCTACGCATTATGTACATATATTATTATATGTATTGTTGTGTTGCACTGGGCGACGACAGCGGTTTTGTTATAAAGATTATTTAGTTGAAGATGTGACTTTTGATTTTAGTTTGGTGTTTTAAGGCAAAGATAAAAGTCTAGAATCTTGGGCCTTATGGAGGAAAACTGTTTAAAGAACAAAATTCATTGTCAAAATGTAGGGCTGCTGCGTCTGTTCGTTTAAAGCTATGACTGACTCACAGTTACACGACGGTTTTCTCATTGGAAAGAAGAAAAGGTAATAATTTCAATGTTTTATAGTCGTAAAACAGGCTGTCAGATTTGCTACACATATTCGGCTCGCCATTATGATGAACCCGATCGACACAGATTGCTACTTACGATATAAAAATACAGGACTAACTAAGGTAGGAATATAGATTATACTTTCGTTAGGGTCGATGAATGTATTATAAAAAGTACATAAGTAATTTGCGCATATCGCTTCTGTACAAAATAATCTACCTTCCTTACAATCAACGTCACAACAACTACCAATGTCAAGGTCGGTATTTTCTTCACAATATACATAATTGTATGTAAACTATTGCAAAACTAGGGCAATGGCGGCACCGGCGGCATATGACAGACACTTGACGAATAAATAACATTGTTCTAGGAAATGAACAAGTGTTGAATGACAAAGAAATGCGTGGTAGAGTGTTTTGAAGGAAAGATTTGTGTGTGTGTTTAGTAAATATTGTTAATTTAGGTAATAAACTTAGAACCTGACATAATTAGTTTTTTAACTGTTGATGACTTTATTAGTTATGTGTGATTGAGTTGACTTTTCTTCTGTGTAATTTGTTTAAAGAGGAATGTTGATGACGTTAACATAACTTAATATCACGTAGTTTTTGATAAGCGGCAAACCTCTTAGCTACTTATTTATTTTGTATGTGGAAGTCAGTTGTAGATACGACAGGCGTGAGGTTTAATCGTAAACCTCCTGAAGTATAGAGTATTTTAAAACAAAGGACCCAATTTTGACTGGAAAGACGTAGGTGTATTAATAAGCTATCTCTGCTTACAATAGTTAGTGTAGGTACTGTAGGTAGAGCTTATTTATTACATTACAGTCTCAATTATTTACTAGGATTATCATTGAAGTAATAGAAACTTATACCTTTTCAGCCGATGCCTAATTTATACTGAGATTTGTTATTTGTTTAGTCTACGCGTAGGTCGGCTAAACAAAGAGTAATGAGATAATAAATGAATTACCTAAGTTCAGTACCTAATAAATAATTGCCTACTACTTTCATGAATCAAATAATTCAGTTTATTAAATAAATATAATTGAATCGAATAATATGGTACCAGGGTATTATAAATACTAAGCGATAACTGATACTGCGTCGGGCAGGCGCCACTTGCGTCGGCACAACAACGCTGACTCAGATTAGAGGAAACACTCCTACTAACTTATGCGAGCTTGGTACTTCGAATGAATTTACTGTTAGTTTTTTACAAACAAATAAAAAAACAATTTTGTATGCATGATCGTTTATCATAATTTAGTATTCATTTTAGTGAATGAATTTGCATAAATAAAAAAATGTTTATCATCAGTCTAGCCTTCTTCCCAAAATATTGAAATCGACTTCCAGCCTCGCCATATACTGCCTACCGGACTTCCACAACCCAGTAACCTGGGTTATATATAACACGTTACCCCTCGGTAACGTGTTATAACCCAGGCTGTCAGACTTCCAAGCTGACTACTGGTAACGACTATCAATAATAATCTAATAATCTACTAATCTTTAAAAAAGACAGCCGGAGCATGTGCTCCGGCTGTCATTTTAAATTTTTGTAATTTTTTTGATTTTCAGTCACCTTAAAATTGTGAAATTTTAATGTGACGTTTAAAATCGGTCCAGTAGTTTTTGTGTTAGTTCGTTACAAACATACAGAATAATATAAAACTTTCCTGTTAATAATATTATTATAGATTTCAAACGTAAGTTTTGACCGTAACATAACTTTCGCGAAAACCTCAACTGAAAAACGCATCCTTTTGTTTAAAATACCAACAAACATTTACCACCAATTTACCAAGAAATATGCCATTAATATAATATTATATTTTATATTGAAAGAAACCATTAAGTTGGCCACTAACAAGATATTTCAATAAAGAAAATTATATATTTTTTATAAAGCCCATCGCTTGAACGTAACTTAATATGGAGGAAACCGGATAGCAGACAGTATGGCGCGGCCTTAAGTTTACTTTTTAATTTTTCTTTTTTATTTTATCTAGAGACTGACGGCGGTGATGCAATGACACGTTAGTCATTAATTTTAATTGATGTAGGTACTATGTAAATTACATGTTTTTACTCCCGAACTTGGCTAATGTGGTGGACTCAAGACCTAACCCTTCCCTCGTTCGAGGGTAAACCCTTGTCCAGCAGTGGGACAGTTATGGATAAAAAAACTATTTTTTCACGGATTCAACTTAAATTTCGAGGTACAAAATTAGGCACACCAATACGTCAAGAAAAAGTTTTTTTCAGGTTAAGTTAATGTTTCACCTTGAAATTGTATAAACTTGCATTTTAAATCGGCAATACTTATACAAATTGTTAGGTTAAGGTAATTTTATACATGTTAAAGGTTTATAAGTGGCTTAAACAACATCGTATCAAAAGAATGTAAATTAATTATCATTTGTCACTTCCTCCGTTCTCCATGACGCGTGTCGCAAGGACATTTTGTTGTTTTATTTCCACGAGGCACGTTTTTGTATCGTGTGTGATCCGGCGGGTGATCGGTTTTCGAGAGGACGTTGTTTGTTGATGGTAACCGATGGGTGCCAAGGCTTGGATGAGGATGGGGGAACGGATGATGAGCAATAGGGTGATGAACTCGTTTGTTGATGGTATCTAAGTTTTCCAGAAGATACCTATTTGCAAAAATTTGGACGCTTTCCGGAATGGATGGCCGGATGCAACAGTGGACCGAGGGGACTGGAAATTCTAGGGAGAGGCTCTTATTCAATAATTATTACTTATGAACAGATTTTAGAGAATGAGCAAGTAAACAAAATATAAAGTTTTAATATTTTTTGCAAGCAAATTCATCTAATACTGGAGCCTTTCTCCTTAACTATAAAAATAATAAACATTCACACCCAACATATTCCTTTCTAAGTTAGTTTGACATTTGGTATAGAGTTCCCGGCGGCCATGTTGTTTTTACGTAAAGGGTTGTGACACTGACAGATAGATAAACATTTATGACGACTGCTACGTGTTGAAACTTACTAAAGTATCGTTTAGTTAGTTTGTTTTATTTTGAAAGTATTTTAGTAAGTTTAGTTAAGTTTAAAATATACATAGATAATTTTGCGCTTTTTATAGCTGAAGGTGACGGCCATTTACCGGACGTGTTACGAAACTCTGGGCATTTATTGAGAAATCTTGTGACTTAAATTAAAAAAAGACTAATAGTAGGTAATTTTACCGACCAGGGGATTGAACCAAATACTTCATGACGAGCAAGCGGATACACTACCAACCGCGCTACAGTCTGATACACCAAGAATACTCAGTATTAGAAGCCAAGGTCTAGAAGATTTTGTAAGATTAGATAACGGTCTGAAAATATCTAAATAAATCCGTAAGAGCTCCCAATTAGTCACGATTAGTAATTAAATCGCGCCCGAGCTGTCGTTTGTGCCGTTAATAAGAGATATTATTTGTGTAAACTGCTCAAGCACTTGCTCTTAAACTCATAAACTTCCCTAAACTGCATCTTAGCTTGACAAAAAATCATCCTCAAAATATCTGTTACGCTTAAAAATATACCAAAGATTGACGTTTCCTTTTGTTTTCCCAAAATAATTCGGTCTGTATGTACCTCCATCAGGAACACATGTCCGAAATCGAAATCGGCGACCGAAAACTCCAAAAATTATCAAAACGAATCCCCGAAATAGACGAAACACGATATTTTCGCGCGAAATCAGGGAATATTGTTGAAAAAATACATTTTTTTTTATTTTTCTTACAAATCGTCCGCGCATGTGCATTGTGGTTTTAAATTACGCGGGAATGGTAAAAAAAATGTTTTTTATTACCTGTCACCTTTTCATTTGAAATATGGACAACCGATTGTAGAAAGGGTCAACTTTTTTTGACAAATGTCAGAAATTAAACTCTTTTGTCAACCCTTTCAATGATTGACCCTTTGGGAATTTGCAGTCGTTAATTTTTATGACTGTTTATTGACCTTTTCTTGTGCAGAACACGTAAAAAATGTATGTATACAATTTCGAAAAGGTTTGAATGATACCTTTCCGTACTTGTACTTGTATAAAAACGGTTAAAGTTTAGGGGAAATAAGAAAATAGTTATTCGGTTTTTCTGTTCGTAGTTAATTTCTTAATTGTCTTCTTCTCAGTGCTATAGAAAAGAACGAATGGAATATAATAAAGTATTAACAGCATTAGTGATCTAAATTCTTATTTGTGAGTGCAAAAATGAATGTTAGTAATTTGTCACTGGGAAATCGTGATTTTCTTAGTCTAAAATTTAAAATAGTTTTTCATTTTATAAAAAGCGTTTATTCATTAATTACATTGAACGCAGGATGTCTTTAAAAACTTCACATGACGACACCTTGCATCTTCACAACTGTGGACAGTTTTCAATTAGTACCCATTTATAATTAAAACTAAAGCAATCCGTCACCGGACACAGCTGGCCCGCTTCTAGCCGCTATTTAGTTTGGTCCTGTCTTGTTAGTCATTCATTACATTAGTAATGTTTTACAAACTTACTAAAACTATTTAGACTAACTAAAGGCAAGCCAATCCCATCCTTATCTACATTCCAATAAGGAATTACTGAATCTTCGTTACTAGGATAACATAAGTTGGTAGAAAGCAATGAGATAAATATGGCGGGCCAACGCGAGTGAGATGTCAATCACCTGTCAACGACGTCCCGCCTTCCTATACTCTCCTGGTACTGCCAAACGTAGTGTACGTATGGGATTTTGTCTTGCTTTTTTAACACTGAAAAATGTTTTCCTGTCCGTCTGTCAGCTTTAAAATGTTTTAAGAATGTGATGAATGTTTAATGTTTGAATAATTGTAACTTGTTAATTGTGTTGTCAGAAAAAGTAGTCACTGTCAACGGGTTGTGATTTGAAAATAGTCGAACTATTTCTAATGACTTTGAGCTAGAAATGTCATTCAGACCGATTTGTCATTCATCTTTCATGTATTTTTTTGTTTTTGTTGGAGCAAAACTATGTTTATCTTTCGGATAAAACAGCGTGTCTGACCTAGTCCTAAATTACATCAAATAACAAAGATGAGGTTTCAATGATTTAACAGAAACCATGAATACCAAATTGAGATTTCATATCAACCAAATAATTTACTACACATCGAACATGCACTCCGATTACCTAACTTTGTGGATCATTTACACATTCTAGTGACATCTCCTTCAATTTATGACACCCTGGTACATGAATAATAAAATCGTGACAGTAAATCATCGAAAACATTGACAGTATCAAGTTATTTATCCACAAGACCACAAGTCAACGCGCTGGGGCTAATAAAATAATATTTTTAGTGCGGTTCAGTAACCACACGCGCTCTATCTCACGAATATCGTTTGGTTTTCAATAAAACTCTAATATAATATTTCTTGGTGTAACGAGCATGGTTATCTGACAGTAGGTGCATGTTAACAACTTTTTTGAGACCACCGATGGTTAGATTGTTCAGATTATACTTTACTTCTATATTCTTTCGTAAAAATATATTCGACGATAGGTACTTTTACAAAAGTTCTTTACTCACAAAATTGTATTCGTGAGATTATAAGCGATTTTAAAAGAAATAGTAACAAGAAAGGTATTATTAGAATTTTGAATGCTTGCCAATTTAACCCGATCACAAAATATTTTTTTCATTGAAAATAAACTGTTAACTGAGTAAAAAGTGTAAGAAATACCCATTTACAAAATACAAAAGCTCAATAATAACTTTGTTATTGAATTTATAATTGATTGAAATTTGGGGTCAAAAGTCAACCTTTTACAACGTTCGATACAAGAAGTCATTGACCTCTCTTGTTAAGATATTTTCTCAAAAAGTCAAAGTTCACGAATTAACCCACAAAAGGTCATGATTGTATAAAATATCTTTGTAAACCTTTTCATAAATCTTAAGCAAACTCATAAAAAACATCAATAAAGGGTGCTTTGAGAAATTATTACACATTTTTGCGGTTTTCAAGAAATTCTCACGCGGTTTTGTAAGTTTTTTGTTATAAAGGGTTAAGTTTTACCCTTTTTGCAAAAAAGGGATACTAACGATGTAAAAATTATACTTATATTTTGAATAATCCTTGTTAAGAATTACAAAAAACGGTGAAAAGTTGTTCCAAACTTTTATATAAGATTTATGATGACTTTAAGATACATACATATTACGTATGTAAACCCGTTTTCCCATAGGGGTAGACAGAAACCAGAGAATTATAACATTAAAATCATAAATAAGAAATTACTGATCGTAGTTAGTTTTTATTTTTACTATATGCAGCTTCAGCTGACAGTCAGCCCTTACTAGGTAGGCTTGAAAAAAGAACTAAAGTATTGGCAACCAACACCGGTCCTTTCGACCGAGCACACAGGACGGAAGCGCGCCACTGTGCACACACATTCAAGTGTTTCGCAAACAACGCTTCGACGCACTGGACTCCTGGTACTTCGCAGAATTTTCGCATTTTTCTCCTTTGTTGCCTTCTGTTTACACAACCTTTTTTTCTTTTTTCTGCTATAAAATATATTGGACAATTTATATGTACATCCGGCAAAATTGTCCATAGTTTTGACAATTACGAATTAATTGGGTATGGTCGTGGAAGAAATGAAATGAAAGTTTAAACTTCCCAACAAAGGTATATTTTCAGGATATTTTCTTATCCAGTAACTGCTTACAAAACTGATGTTTGATATTACTTTGAAGCCTATATTCTATACACAGCATTCAGTACTGCATTAATTAAGCACTGCTGAATCGGTCGGTTCCTATTCGGTGGCTTAGATCCCCTCGCAACATTACACTCCAACACTGCACATGCGCAATAGATAGGTTGAGGGGTGAGTTAGATTTCTCCTTGCAGCTATGGACTCCTGGTAGTTTGCAAGATACATTTGCATATTTCGTTCGTCTTAAGAAATTCTTGCGACCCTTGCGTGACTTGCTAAGGAGGAGAGTTCGAATTTAAAATTTAAGTGACGATTTTATGAATAAAAAAGATAAAACATATTTCTGAAAACTTGGATATTTAATTTGAAGCAGTATTAACAGGTCAATTTAATTTTCAGAGCTCTTATGAAAAAAATATTTTAAATGAGAATCAGAAGTAACGCATAAAGTACAGAAGTCCACCAAAAAAAAAAAACTAAAATTAAATGAAGGGTGTATTTTAAATTACGCCCTTAAGTTCAAACATTATTACTTCATCCCCTAGAGGCTAGATAAATCACACAATGTGTTAGATGAGTACACAAACGACACAAAGCGGTCGAGGGGTGCGTGCAGGTGGTTGCGCGTCTCGCCGGCGCCTACTGTTTGCACACCGCCACAGAGATATGCCGCCCTAGTACATTGGGGTATATTTGCAAATATTTCGCAGTTGCAAAAAAAATGGGGTACTCTCAAAAATAGTCAATTAACTTGGTAATTGTTTAGTGAAAAAAAAATGTGCTAACGAATAAGATATTATGTCCAAAAGATGAGCTTTTGTATTGGGTTGTAGATTATCTTAGGGAGTCTTCTTGCATCGGCAAAGACCATGAATCTCTGGTCATCTCCCCATTCTGGGGTAGACCCTTCTACTGGGTTTATCGGTAATATTAACCAAAAATTCATGAACATTGTGTGAAATTCTTGTGTGTGGTCAAACAATTCAAAAAGCTTCTATAGACTATAGACTAGCACTACTTTATTTTACAATTCAGTCAATTAAAGTCAACCAATGGGTAACATTTTAATTTACTACCATTAAGGAAAAAAGCGTTTCTAAAATTGAATAATTAATGGCCAATATTTCGTCATATCGATCAGCTAAAATGGCGTCGGCTGGGCCATTAAAATGTTTGTTCTATTAAAAGGGGGCAGTGAAACAAACAAATTTGGAAGATGCCCTCTGTTTGGCCACCACTCGAGGGTGGGATGTGGCCCGATTCACTAAATGGAACAACGACTTTATGATAGGCACGAAGAACAATTTCAAATATTGAGCAAACTGCGTTTCTATCAGATTCGTTTTAAATTTTAACGATATAAATGCAAGAAACATAATAAAAGTTTTTTCTCATTTTAAGCTTAATAAATTCCTGAAATTCCTGTATATTCTTCTGAATGACGCGCCATTTTTAGAATGCATGATATACCTATGAACTTGCATACGCACTTAGGTAAAATTATCTTCGTGACCCTTTTGTGTGAAAGGGTCACGAAATTATTTGTAACAAAAAAAAGTACTACAAAAGACTACCAGGGCCGCAGAAATTACCAAGAGGCATGTCAAATTACGTTGTTAGGTGCGTACAGGGGGATTCAGAATTGGGATAATTAATTCCATTTGGCAGCGCGTGGCGGTAGATGGCGGTGGCGCGTAATTGCGGAACGCATTATTATTGGCACGCTCCACGCATTTGCGATAGGATGTGATTTTCAATGCATTTGTTTTATAATCCTCTCAATATCATGTGTTTTGAACGGTAACTGATAATAATAGGATATTTCCCGTTCGTTTTGCTTTGGTCATTTTAATTGGATAGGAAGTTTGATATTAATTATGCATGTTTGGTAATGATTAATGGCTATTTTAATTGCTATTAATTTAATTTAATTTGAATATGCCTACATACTATAGTCAAAACATTATTTTTGCTTTTGTGGAATCATTGCATTTATAAAATTTTACGAACATGTTCTAAATCTAGTGATGAATTAAGTGGTTTGATGACAATACTAGCTGCCTTTATCTATGTGATCGCTTTTTTTTTAACCCGTAACTTTCCCACAGCTGGGCAAGGGTCTCCCAAATGAGAAAGGGGTCAGACTTTGAGTCCACCATGCTGGCGAAGTGCGGGTTGCGAATCTATGCGATCTTACGAAAACGATAAAATTATTCATCACCCAGGATTGTTCTATTATTTCCAACCAATACTTACTTAATTATAGAAAACAGATTTCTTGTAACTAACTACAATGTACATTCATCAGCATACAATGTAAATATATATAAGTAAATAAGTTCTAAGTTTCATAGTACAGCGCGACCGTCAGACCGCAAAGGCGTTGTCTCGCGGAAACCGCAGCGCGCCGTCACACGCTCACTCACTGTGCCTGTGTCGTGGAAAATGTTGCTTTTTGTTTTGTTTTATACTACACCCTTCCGCTGCCGTCCTGGTCCTTGGACTTTGATACTTGTTTTTTTATATATATAAAAACGGTTAATGCGAATTATAAGCAAATTAAATCATTAGCAAGCAGAAAGGATTTTTAAAGATAAATAACATGCGCGAGCGAGGCAGCAGTGAGAAGCTTTTAAAATGTAATTGATAAAAAATATAATTTATTTGAGTATTGTTTTATTAGTAAAGGAAGGTTATTTGTTTTGTGCTTTGTTACCTAAGGTCTTGTAGTTACTGCTTCTCATAAATAACTAATTAATATGCATTGAATTTCAAATTGTTAAACGTCTTAAAATGTCTATCGAAATAAATTACTTACCAAAACTGTTACAAGTAGCTTTATTACTAGCGGAACCAGGGCTAAGTTTTACAGATAGTTAGAGCATGGAAGTTATTCTAACTGGTGGTCACGGGAGACGAGCATTTGAGCAGCGACTGCGTTCTGCTCTTATTGAGCGACACCCATGCCTCTGTGAACCAAGTACTACTTACTTTTAATTTTCGATATGTATATCATATTATTCACGACATTAAAAATAAGCTAAATTTGCACTATATAGAAATAGATAAAAAAACGAAAATATTATAAACAATAAAAATAGGAAGCGCACTACGCGTCGTAGTACAAAATAGTGTTCCTAGCAGAGCGTTGTCACTTATTGTCTAAAGTCGAGGGCAAATATAAATATTGATTGCTAGGTAAGGTGAAAAATACCGACCTATACGGCTTATACGCTATTTGCCATAAATAAAATACCTACCCATTTACCTACAAATTAATAACGGTTTAAAACGCTATCTCGATTGTCATCTCGTTTTTTTACTCATCCTTAATCTATTAAACTAACATGAGCTTTTATATTACTGTCTAATGTATGAAAGGCGTTAATATCTCATTGCATTAGTACCAACGACCAAGCCGGTTTATGTTCACAGCACAATCAATTACGTAGCCTAACTGTCGCATGTAATTACTTATTACAAGCGTTTACACTGCGATATCGATACTTTCTTACCATCTACCGTAGAAATTATACTCAGCTTATAAAATAACTGTAGGATACAAAGAGTATGTATATAGCTTTTCTATACTATTGTAATAAAGAATCAGGACTATTATTTTACCCTTAGTGTGAAAGTCGTATGTAGGTAACTAATGAATATAATAATAATATGATTTTTTCATCGCACTAATAATTTATCCTTATATACTATTACTCAACTTTATTCTCTAATCGGGACGAAGTTACCATTTTTTAGATAAAAACGTAAAACTAATTACCAAAAATTACACGTTAGACAATTTTCGACGGCAGTCATTGACAGGATGAACACTACCCAAACCACAGTCTATTAAAACAATACGACCAAAGTGATTGTGTCAACAAAAAAAACCTTGCAGCGAACCTTTCAAAAGCCTCTTTCATCCCCGACCGGGAGCGGAAAGCTTCTACGGACGACGAATAAAAAACACTCTGTATATCATGTTACCGTACATCTGGCTGTCTGGCGAAAAAGCACGAAATGAAAGGAAATTGTATTTGATGTGCTCCTTACAGTTTATGAGAGCCTGGTACTTTTTTTATATTCCACCTGCACCTTGTATGTAACAAACAGTCCTTTCTAGTATTATATAGAACTAGCTGACCCGCGCAACTTCGCTTGCGTCCAATAAGAGAGAATGGGTGAAATTTTTACCCGTTTTTGTAACATTTTTACTGGTACTCTGCTCTATTGGTCGTAGCGTGATGATATATAGCCTATGTCCTTTCTCGGGTATCAAAGTATCTCCATACCAAATTTCATGCAAATTGGTTCAGTAGTTTAGGCGTGATTGAGTAGCAGACAGACAGACAGACAGACAGAGAGACAGAGTTACTTTCGCATTTATAATGTTAGAGAAGAGATTAACTATTGTTATTTAATTTTTGATATAATTGGCTGGCTATCTACATTTGTATATAAGTTACTTATTTTATTTCATAACAAAGTACACATTCTATATTAATCTTGAATGATTTCATTTTCATAGACTTGTAACATCAAAAAGTTAAAGTAATGCTGTAGGATATGACTTATTTATTAAGTTCCATATTACACCCACTCATTTTATGTGTGAACATTTAAAACCCTATATAGGTAAACTATATACATAAACTATTTATATCGAGTACATAAAAGCACAAGTTACCCGTTACATTGTTAGCACATAGACATCTTAATCGCGTGGGTGTAGCCATAACATAAACTTAACCATTATTTCAACAACAAAGTCACACATTGTCCTCTTAACACCTAGTTTATGGTTATACCCTAAGAATTGACGGCTATGAAATCAAGTAAAGCAAGTAAATTGACAAGTTCGGTTTAAAATGTTTTTTAACCTATTTTTTAAGAGGTTTGTTTTTTTTAATTATTTTTGTAAAGTTGATAAAGAATCAATGCAATTTAAAAGTAGGTACGGTATGTACCTATATACTTCGCGATGGTGAATAAATAATTGGATTTTAATAAAATTACATAAGTACTCGCTATTAAAGCTGTTTCGATGGAGTATTGACTTCCTTATTTGACATACGAAAATTGATTAAAATTAAATGTTCGCAATTAACAATGTTCGGCTCTACCACTTAAATTATGTCGAATTTACTAATCGCTTGTAAAGAAAACTAACGTGCTAAATATTTGTTTAAATTAAATTCATGGAAATTAAACAGTATTATTTTTAATCTAACTAACAAACAAAATAATTAGTGTGATGTTTAGAAAAACCATGGCGCAAAACCAATTCAACCGAATTAGAATATCTAAGCACAAGTACCAGGGCAGCATACGATCCGAAGAGGTTAACTTTATCCTCAATGTTATTTGGATATTCCCACAGGCTTAGGACACGTGACCCCTTCATTAAATCCTTGACAGGTGACTTGGCGCGAAAGACTGCATGACGTCTAGATGATTCAAATTTGGAAGGATACAGTTTTATTTAAATTTGTACGTTAACTGCACATGATAAAGCTCAATTTGGTTTGTTAATCTTTATAAGGGTGGAAAAGAAGCGAAACTATATTTTTGTTTTTGTTTTGAATCTTATGCTTAGGTAATAAGGTTGATATTAAAAGTGTAAGGGTAACTTTGGAGGTGGTTTGTTGATCACATACGAGATGTGACGAGTGCCACGTGACTGCGGCCATTATACGGAAAAGCCCGTAATTATTAATAGTTTGGGGAAAATAATGTCGTTATTGTTTAGATTACGGAAAGATTTTGTGATTGATTGTTTATTTTGGCAACTACGAATTAATTTTGGCCGTATAATTCTACACACAGCTGCTTTTTCGAAAAAAAAATCCATGTTTAATCCTATTAAATTCCCAGGCAGTAATGATATCCCAAACACCAGTAAAAGCCATAATTACCAAGTAAAATTTATTTTTTCTTTAACTTGAACAAATATTGTCTTAACGCAAATATGGGTACCAACTGCGCTCCCACCGCTAATTACCCAGAGAATTTATAAATATTTGAACTTCATACGTACTTTTCATAGTTATATCTTTATTTAGTACTTGATTATTATCTTAAAAAAATATTGGAAATATGTATAAACCTTTCCCTTGCAGTCGAATAAAATTGTTCATAAATGTTTGTACACTGGTTGATCTTCTAACGTATATGAGACCCTAATAATGTATATCAATAAAAGAAACAAAGTATGGAGCAAATGTTTTAACAATTTTCTAAGAAAATCTCATTAATAATTATGAACTTTCCTGTAAATCATTTCAAAGGTACACGGGTTGATCTTCTAGCGTATATGAGAGCCTAGTATCTAATGTAACTCAATAAAATAAATAAAAATATAGAGCAAATATTTTAAACAATTTTCTACGAAAATCTTATTAATTGATAATAAACTTTTTTGTAATTAATTTCAAAGGAATTAATAAGCTTTATAATATAAAAAGACCTTTTGAAAAAAACGTTTTGAATGTTTGATGAGTGTAATTAGTATTATGCATGATTAATGAACATTGAACAAGTTAAGATATTTATATAAAGTGGGTCATTCCAAAAAATGCTTACGCAGTTCGTGCAGTTAAATTTTCACGAGTAAGTATTTTTTATCTCCACTCCTAGGTACATAGAGAAAAGTACTAGGCATACAGAAATGACGGTAGGTTGCCTTAACTTTCGTTTATGGAGGTAGAATAAACCCAGGTGTACCAACACCTCCCTCCCGCCCATTTCAAGCAGTAAATACCTCTTCATGAATAGTAGACAGGTGAACAAAATTACTAGGCATACAGAAATGGCGATAGGTAGTCAACTAGTCCGCATTTGTACAACGTTACCTACCCAGGTGTAACACACACTCCACCCCTTATTTTCAGTATGTATTAACAAGTACTAAGCAGGTGAACCAAATAACTAGGCACACAGAAATGGCGACAGGTAGTCCTAATATCATACAACGTGGAATATGGACAGAAACCCAGTTGTGCCACCCCGTCCCTCTTATTTATCAGTACCTCCTACCAAGTACTAGGCAGGTGCACAAAAGTACCAGGCTCACAGTAACGGCAGTAGGTATATAGTATCACGTTACCTCGGTATAACGTGACTGTTCTGCATCGTGACTAGAGATGACCCGCTCTACTAACCACTATGAATCGCTACTGAAATTCACAACAGAATTGATTTGAGGTCTATATAGAAGAATTACTATAGCAGCTGCTGTATTCATATGTTTTCCTAGTAATGTCAGTAGAAATTCTAGAAATTGAACTCATCTATTGACGGCCAAATTGATTTTGTGTCTAATAAATTCCATCGTAAAATATTGTTAAAAGATCATTTCAATAAATCATTCGTAAGTTTGTAATTGATAAAGGAAGTTCCTAATCGATCTTCTATGTCACCTACCCATAAAATAAAATTAAATTGCTGAATCGTTTTAATTTTAAAGTAAATACCTACATTACATAATACATTTTCATACATAATTTCTAAACTTAACAATAAAATAAATTTCTTATTAAAATTTTTCTTTTGTTTCTACAGGACATACTTTCCAGAGTTAGAAAATAAGTAGGTAATTCACCTTATTAAAAAAAACTAAAAGCCAAATTTTTTACAGACCTACATTTTTATTCCTTAAACGACATTCTCAGGTAGTTAAGAAAATCCAAAGAATATCTTAATAATATTATTTCGTGTGATGTCAGCCGGTGATCGGTGCCATTGTTCTAACGTTAATCTGTTTGCTTGTTTGTCGGGGTTCGACTCCGGGTCGGTCAATATTATAGCGATCGACTTAGCTTTGTGTCTTTCGGCTGAGTGTTACCGGTTTTTGGGAGATTAAAATGGCGCTTGAAACGGAATTGTACTAGATACGTTGAGTTGTGTACGATAGTTACAAATTACAGTCCTTTGAAATAAGTCTACTATAATAATGATAATATATGTTTATCAATACAACTTTCAATGACTGTGTCCAATAGTAATTTGTACTGTTTTGCTAATCATAACTTTTGAGCAGTTCAAGGTTTCGATATATTTTGGGTAACAGGGTTTTAGCAGCATCTCAAAAGTTGACAATATGACATGCGTGAGAAAAAATAATGACTGGACACCTCCATCGCATCGTTTTGAAAATAATTATATTATTTAGAGTCGTTCGGGTCAACTGTGCGCACTTTCACCTTTGGGACCACATTGTGAATTAGAACAGTGTAATCAAGACAATAAAAGTAACATATCAAAATAAACATTTATTAGACTACAATTTGGAAGACAAACCAAATCTGTAAGTATATTAGTTTTCATTCAAACAGACAAAAACAACTGAAAGTCGGAATGCGAACACTTGACCCGTGTTGTGGGTAAGTGTGCGCACAACTATGGGGTAAATAGACGCACTTAGGGCAAGTGAACGTATTGGTTAATTTGACCGAAATGAATGATATTAATTAAATTACTTCACCAAAATTATCTATCCATTGTAGTAAATTTAATGAAAATTAACCAGAATCGAAGATTTCCTCCTCAGAAATTCCAAACACCAAACCAACAAAACTACTTGAACATTCTAGGTATAAAAATAAAAACTTAATTAATCAAATTAAATAATTTGTACTCTTTCTGGCTTAAACCGACCCATTGAAGATGCAGCTACGTTTTATTTAAGTCTTTTGCGAAAACATGACTCGCTTATACCAATTGCTCCTGCAGCAGTACGTTTACTTTTACCCTGTTCAATAAGAGCTTTTGCTTTAGCGATTTGTTGTAACAGGCGCAAGTTCAGGTTTTGTTCTAATATAATTTCGAGGCATTGCGCTACACTAAAACAAATAAGTAAATAAGAGTTTATTTGGTACTAAAATTATATACATTTATTATTATCTATGAGAATCCGGGGCAAGTGGGCGCACGCGCACACTTTCCCGCAGACCCCAAAATTTAATATAAGAACCACTGAGTCCAAAGTAATGAATATAACTTTAGATAACGCTTACAAATTTCAACAAAAATATCCACATAATTAAAAAAATATGACTTTCCTGGTGTTTCTTTAAAATCTTGCGTGTCAGAATGTTTTCCAAACAACAAGAAAGAAACAATTAAATGGCCTAAAACAGTTTTTTGCAAATAAATAAACAACAAAGTGTGGTGCGGCGCACTGACATGTCGGGACTAGTTCGCATCGTTTGTAGCTAGGATTGACCAAAACAGTCACCCGCGCCCCCTCACCCCGATCAGAAGATATAGGCACTACGCTCACTTACCCACTGCGAACAGTTACCCCGAACGACTCTATAGTTACCATGAATACCTCTTATCGAATAAATGAAACAAGAAAAGATAATTATTTTTATGCCTTAGATACGACTTATTCAACAAGCGTCATTTTATCGCTCCCCAAAAAGTCCAATATTGTCTTGAAGTGCGTGTACGGTGTGTTTAGTTTGGCTGTGTCCAAACCGATGTGTTTGTACAAACGAACAGCCTCGAGTGGCAGTCAGCCGTGCACTTATACATATATACTTATATTACTTATTATTACGCTTCATTACTTTATTAGCCTGAGGAAAACACTCATTTACATATTATGAAGGTATTTTTAATTATTCATTGAGGTTCTCTTTTGCTTCAATTGTTAAGTTTACTGTAGTTTACGAAATACGAGAGTAAGTATGGCAATAAATTTAGTTCAATATTAAGCAGAATTCGATTGAAATGAAACTGAAAATTATTCTAATGACTCTATACGTATTTTTTCCAAAAGACATGGATATTAAGACACGATTTTGGTTTAACTCAAAAACATTAAAAAGCATTCTCCATAACACTTCTTATAAGTCGTTAACTTTTAAAACGTAGCTTTGACTGTATACTAATTTCAGTAGATTTACTTTTACTAACTCATGTCGATCGCAAAATCGTCTCTATATTTTTTCCCTTGAATGTAGACATTAAAAAATCCTTCGGCGTTTTCAACGAAACCCAACGAACTGCAAACAAACTTTCAAACAAAAACAAAAAAAGGTGAATTTTTAAGCTTTTTATTTGCCCCACGGAGGGGAGGTGCTTCCTAAAAGGTTTCCGTGTCGGTTTCCATTTGTTTATAACTTTTCCACCCCTCAGACCATCACTGAAAGGGTTGGAAAACCTTATAAGTGCCCGCCCTTTTTTTGTTTTACGAAAACATCCAGTTTTTTCCCTATTTTTTTTAAGTTTGAGAATTTTTCTTTGTTGTGAGAAACCGGTGAAATTGTTTTTTTTGTTTTAGTTGTTTATTGTTTGGTTGTAAACGTTTGTTTTTTTGAAAACAATGTGGTTTTTACGTAACGTCTATTCATTTGATAGAGTACCTACCTCAGAGCAAAAGTATAGTATATTTCTCCCTCAGTTTTGTGTCGCAGTACCTATTACCTGATTAGCCTTTTTTCGAACACAGATTTTGCAACGAAATGTATGTATAAAGAAATAATTTTGTGAGTTAGAGAAACCAATTTTTAAGTCCCAGAGACGCGGGCAGCGTCTTTAATTTTTAGCTTAACTTATTGTTCTTGTAGAAAAAGCTATTGATTAGAGACCAATTATATTTTCAAGATTACAGCTGATGATTTCTATGCATTCTAAAATTAATTGAAAAGTTGACCCTCAACTTAGCCGTCGCTTATTTTCCCCCCGTAGTCGAAAAATGATTTTTTTATTATCTCTTACTTCAAATGTCCTTAAATCTATAAAATTCACAGACAATTACACTGAACAACGTAAGGTGGCTGTACATTGTCAAAAGTGTAACATAAGCACTTGTATTTTTTACAACAGACATACGATACGCGGACGAATCATTTGCCCGTGAATATACTATAATTGCAGTACGTGCAATAACTAAACGCATTCTGTAATGGCGGACAGCAATGGCGCCAAGACTTTTTTCTAGTAGGTAATCCTTGAAACAATTTAGTTAAGTTAGGTTTTTTAAACTTAAGAGTAGATTTGTTCTATTTTTGATTATACAAATCAAATATGACTTAATGAAAGATTTAGTTTAGTTAAGTTCAGTAAACATATCTCGATAACTCGGAGCAAAAAAGTCTGCAGTAAGGTGGTTCGCTTCTACTTGCTAAACGCTTTATTTATAACAGAAGGCGTATCTAAGCTTATTGTCATGCATCTTACTCATAGAAGACACAAATAAAATACTAAACTCACTTGCACTTACAAAATACAATTAATTTTTTATTTCTTTTCAAAAGAAAGTGTAACTCAAGCACTTTCGTCGGACACCCGATACAGGCACAGGCAACGCGCATTCAGCCAGCAGAATACAATAATTGCACTCAAACAACTTAAATTGTTTTTCAATATGGCGCCTGCATTGTGTTTGGCGCCAAAACTTTGCGTCATCCCCGCATGTCTGATTTCGAAAAGAGTTTTTTCTAATTTCTGCAACATTAAATTTGTAAAATGTAGATTTCGCTTTTCACTTTTATTTCCTTTTGTTGAAGGCATGCGACTAATGACAATAAGGATTATTTGGTGACTGAGTTTGTGCAATGTCCAAATCTGCTTATTTGGATGACAGATTCTTGCGATGTTTTATAAGATAAGACTTTTACTTATTCGAGAATTCTCAAGCCAACGACGCAGCTTTAATCGCTGTATACAAGATCCTGACTGCTGTAAAACTTTACATTAAGTAGAATTTACTTTGTCGTTAGAACAAAAGTACCTAATATGTAGGTAGAGTCATAACAAGAGTTCATCTCCACTCATTAGGTATAATTAATTATTAGAATTATCCTAAATCTGCAATTAATTTTTTACCCAGCAATTGGTAAAAATTAAAAACCACCCATCGCTGTAACATTCATAGTAACAATTATAAAATCAACACAAAATTTAATATTCAGCTAAAATAATTGGTATTCCAACCCTCAAACGTCATTACGGCAAAAGCGCATCGCTCAGCCCGCGGGGGTACAATACACCCCTATGTTATAATAGTATTCAGCATATTGGTCGAGTTAGAACACAATTCGGGTGTAATGTGATATTTTATTACTGGCTTTGTTTAACAATTGCGTAAGTGATTGTTAGGATCTGCAGCTTTCACAGGGATGAGAGAGAGGGAGCCAGCGAATGTTCTTTTTTTGAATTTGGTGTTCTCTTTTTTTTAAGGCGTGTATTAAACAATGTTAGGTGACTATCGGAGTTGCAATCTGCCATTTATTCTTACTAAGTAATTTATGTTTTCGAAAGCTTGGTACCTCCGAAAACAATTGCATTAAAAAAGGTTCTTTAATTATCTAAAACGTTACATGTGTCCATATTAGTTTCTTAATTTTTTTTCTTGACTTATTGATAATTTACGGCCCATGATATAATTGTAACTTAATGAGTTATCTACCTAAAATACCTAATTACCCAACTATAATCTAGTTTTTCGAAAGCATTTTTTTGTATAGACGTAAATTTATATAGTAAATTACTTGTTTTGCCATCTTGCAAGGAAAATACGATTATCGGAGCTGGAACTAATAATCCTAAAACAATAATCTACATGTCATCCTATTCCATACAACCATCCAGAATCTATCCACTATCGAGCGAGTGTCGGCATAGGTCGCGGGGGAGTGCGGGGCGGGCGCGGCGCGCGGGCGGCGTGTATCGAGTTACCACTACCTCCTACCTACCCATGCTCTCCTGGTTGTCCGGACCAGTTTAGATGAGTACCCGGAATATTAACGGATGCTGCGGGTTTGCTTGCATTTGTGGGAATATTATAATAATGAATGGTAATTGTTGGAATAATTTGCTTTACAGTGAAACTTTATTTCCATAAATTCCATAGTTACAGTGAATTTTATTACGTCTTTGCGACGGTGCAACATAGATGTCAATGAAATCAATTTAAGAAGATAAGTGCTGCCTATGAGAATTTCTGTAAGTACCTATCTACATCGCGGCGGGCACCTAAAACTTCGTGAAGATTCTACAAAAACCACGAAATTTTAAAAGCTGGTAAATTATAACCAATCGTCTAAGTGAAGGATTAATACATTTTAGCAAATGTGAGACTATGAAAATGGTGCGAATCCGTCGCCGTCGTAAAGATCATCTTAGTGAATAAAAGAATAAATAGATACATAATTAAGAAGTATACTTATTTAGTGAACAATGATTATTTCAGTAACTACTTAACTAAGTATTCTTCGTATATGTATTATTAGCAATCAAGAAATTCTATGCAGTCTTGAACTTGTAAATTGGACCTTAGATATTATCAGATCTCGCCATATCTACATATACCAATCTACAAACATTTTACGTTAAATATTATATAGGTACTAAACTATTATTGGATAAATACACTTTCACTAAACATCAACGCAAAATCCTAATCCCATAACCATTGAACCATTTCTAAAATACGCAGACCTAAAAAAAGTTTGCACATTTTGGCGCCGCGCCTTTACACACGACTACACAAGGAGATTCAATACTTAAAATATAATCTCTTCTATTTGCTCAAGTATTAAGTAAAATTGTTAGGTTTTTGTTTATTGTTTAATTTCACGGTGATTTTATATGATTTGTTGAGAACTGACAGGTTTTAGATAAATATTGGTTAGACGGCGCCATTGCGAAGTTACTCTAAGTATGGTTTTATTGGCGTATTCTGAAAGTCAGTTAGCTAATTATTATAGTAAACATGATTTTAAAGACGTGTGGTAGGCGTTCAGTGATGAACTTAGGCTATAAGCAACGGTCAGCGAGTAAGTAGTATAGGTACTAGTAATGATCCTGTAACCCGGTTAAGTGATAAATAAATTCTAAAAGTGATAAATAATAAACCATGTAAGTACCTAGAAGTCGGTTATAGTTATTCAACGCATTCTTATAGAAAAAAGAGCAATATCCAATTTAATGGAATGACAAATTAATTAATCTAGTTTAGTCCTGCAGCTAAAATTTTAAATTTTCACGACCTGGGATAGTTGTACCTCGTCTGTACCTATAGCAGAAATTTGACTCATATAGGTTGTAGACACACTATTCCGACCCAGGAATAATTAAATTTTACCGTCGGGGTTCACAAAAAAATTATAAAAAAAAAGTCACGTATGCCTACTTTCAGAAACTTTAAAAATTGGCACACAATGTTGCAAACTGGTGTTCGACTTTTTAATTTTATTTTTTAATCGGGCGACGGCAACGCGCATTCTGCCTGATTGGTCCCGTGACGAGGTTTGACGTAATGCAAGGAGGTGGCAACATTGACGACCACACAGCTTCCCGCAAGTTATCGTTTATTAACCAAAATCCAATTTTATAGAGCCTTTTGTTATCTAGCCATGTGTAACGAGGAACAAATATGGATTTTTTGTTATTTTTCATTTGACGGCAGATGTGGGTGGCTGGTGGTTACGCAAAGGTGTGGAAAGATTATATTGATTTTAATCATAAATATTTTATTTTTATCTTATTTTTGATCTTAAAATTCGGGTGCAATTTCCGACGGCAATCATGACTCTACGCTACGTCTATTCAAAATCAGATTAAAACTTGCAATTTCCATAAATAGGTACTTTAAAATAAGAAGACACGTTTTGCGAAAATCAATATTATTATGACTTTCTCATAAAATCATTTTCAGAAGCTTTAGCTGACTAGTTCTTAATTATTACAGATAAAAATGCTTTTTAAATAAATACTTATACCTAAAGGTACGTAGTAGTTAACATACCATAAGTACATAGATAGGTATGTACTATGTAATGAAGTAATAAAAAATACAAAACTTAACCTTATCGTTAGCATCTAAAGATACTCTGATAAACATAAAAATCTCTACAAAAAGCATCTTAAGGCTAAATAAAAGTAAAAAGGTAAAACTATCATTGTTACAAAGTAGGAGGTACACGTATAAATATGTCCATTGTCCTTTAACATCGTGTTTATGCGACAATTGTCCTAAAATCCGTGTTTATTTGCTCATTGTCGTATTGTCTACTGTCTGTTTGTCGCGTACCTTAGAGATGCAAAGGTAAGCTGGCGGAAAATCGGTTTAAATATGTCCCTCTGTTAAAAGTGCCGCGAAAATAAAATGCAAAAAGCCTTTATCGGTCTATCAAACTGAAATAATACCTTTCAGTAAGTCTGTACAGTAAGAGTGTTAGTTTATTCCAACATGCACCTATTGTGCTTTAATTTTCTGTTAGAAAGATACTTCTTTTATTAGGTTAAGCATGAAAAGCGGGTAGCCATTCGTTACGTCCTTAACTTTAAATAGATATTTAGTAGAGTACCTACCTAGTATATGAGTGTTTATTTTTCTACAAAATGAGATACAACGACGCTAATTTTAAGAATTTAAGATTTATTACCCGAATACTTGTTACAAATTTATACTATGCAGTTTCGGCAAACCCGAAGAAGTCTTATTTATCACAGCGCTGTTCCATACGCTGAAATCTATAGTACCTTAACAATTACTGCATCCACTGCCACAACTTTTCTGATTATAGACACTACATTTAGAGCAAAAAAACACAAATTATTTGATTACAAAACACCACAATTACTAAAGCAGAAAAAACGCAAATGAGCATCAAAAACCATTGTTTTTCTTCGTCGTCTACAGGATTAACTGTGTCGGTCAGTGACGGCCCTTAGTCCTTACGAAGCCGACCGACAGTGGCGCGGGGAGACCGGTGGCGCGGCTGTTGGCGCGGGTGGCGCCAGACATCGCAAATACAGCCTCGTCCTAAGATAACACGTAAAGAAAGTACCTTTTACTTTCTAGTTTCATTGTTTTAATAACTTTTTCTGCTGGTATTGATCCGAACACACATTTTTTGTACTCAGACAAATTCTTAAACGAAATGTTGCGAAAGTTTTTGAAGCATTTGTATCTACATCATTTCCTCTGTGGATGGGTGACCATCTTATACATATCAAGTTCCTCTGTGTTTCGGAAGGCACATTAAATTGTGGGTCCCAAATGTAATTTTCAAAGATCTTTGACACTCGTTAACAGTGGTCAGACGCTTGAAAGTCTGACAATCAGTCTTACCGAAGGGCACCTATTGTGTTAGGTATAGCCCAGGTAACTGGGTTGTGGAGGTCAGATAGACAGTCGCTCCATGTAAAACACTGGTATTCAGCTGCATCCGGTGAGACTGGAAGCCAACTCCAACATAGTTGTAAGGTTAGGCTGATGGTAGTGCTAAACTTTATCAATAACGAATCAGCTTTACATAATAGATGGATGACTCATATAATAGATAATACAATATCAGAATCACTAATTAATGAAGAAGGTATTGTGCTTTATGTGCCTAAATTATGTATTTATTAATTAATTATGTATTAACAAGATCTCTGATAATCTGCTAATTAGAGTTCAGGGAATTATACAGACACGTATCGGATAAATCGGCTAAAGTTTGAGTCATAGGTACATACCTAGTACCTAGATAGGTATGTAAGGTTATATATAGTCAAGGATAGGTACTCTACGTGGCCTATGGTCAGTACCTAGGTACCCACACATTGTTAGGAATTCCTAGGTAGGTCCTACGTAAGTTATTAGGAATTCTCACTGTAAAGCCTAATTTATGCGATACAATTAGAGTCGTTCGGGTCAACTGTGCGCACTTTCACCTTTGGGACCACATTGTGAATTAGAACAGTGTAATCAAGACAATAAAAGTAACATATCAAAATAAACATTTATTAGACTACAATTTGGAAGACAAACCAAATCTGTAAGTATATTAGTTTTCATTCAAACAGACAAAAACAACTGAAAGTCGGAATGCGAACACTTGACCCGTGTTGTGGGTAAGTGTGCGCACAACTATGGGGTAAATAGACGCACTTAGGGCAAGTGAACGTATTGGTTAATTTGACCGAAATTAATGATATTAATTAAATTACTTCACCAAAATTATCTATCCATTGTAGTAAATTTAATGAAAATTAACCAGAATCGAAGATTTCCTCCTCAGAAATTCCAAACACCAAACCAACAAAACTACTTGAACATTCTAGGTATAAAAATAAAAACTTAATTAATCAAATTAAATAATTTGTACTCTTTCTGGCTTAAACCGACCCATTGAAGATGCAGCTACGTTTTATTTAAGTCTTTTGCGAAAACATGACTCGCTTATACCAATTGCTCCTGTAGCAGTACGTTTACTTTTACCCTGTTCAATAAGAGCTTTTGCTTTAGCGATTTGTTGTAACAGGCGCAAGTTCAGGTTTTGTTCTAATATAATTTCGAGGCATTGCGCTACACTAAAACAAATAAGTAAATAAGAGTTTATTTGGTACTAAAATTATATACATTTATTATTATCTATAAGAATCCGGGGCAAGTGTGCGCGTGCGCCCACTTACCCGCGCACACTTTCCCGCAGACCCCAAAATTGAATATAAGAACCACTGAGTCCAAAGTAATGAATATAACTTTAGATAACGCTTACAAATTTCAACAAAAATATCCGCATAATTAAAAAAATATGACTTTCCTGGTGTTTCTTTAAAATCTTGCGTGTCAGAATGTTTTCCAAACAACAAGAAAGAAACAATTAAATGGCCTAAAACAGTTTTTTGCAAATAAATAAACAACAAAGTGTGGTGCGGCGCACTGACATGTCGGGACTAGTTCGCATCGTTTGTAGCTAGGATTGACCAAAACAGTCACCCACGCCCCCTCACCCCGATCAGAAGATATAGGCACTGCGCTCACTTACCCACTGCGAACAGTTACCCCGAACGACTCTAAGGTTTGCGGATTAAAAGACTTCCTTAGGAAATTACGCAGAAATACCTCTATAAAAAAAACTCCTGTAAAATTACAAACCTAAGTACTAGGGAAGCCTGGTTACTATTTCAAAATGGTAACTTTAGTTTATTATGACAACAACTAGAACACTCATTTTTTTTTAACCTTAACCCTAGTACCTTTCAACAACTTTAAAAATAAATTCTAGAAAAAGTCATTTACCACAATTTTATTTAATAACGTTCTCCCTTCGACATTCAAATTCAAATGGATTCTATCCGTAGGCGTCGCTTTCGAAGGCGTTGTCTCAATCGGCCAATCAGAACGCAAGGATCACCCTTCAAGGATAATAGTGGAGTCTGATTGGTGGGCTCGTTGACACCTGATAGGGATGTCCTGTGGATCCTTTGGAAACGGTTATCTCTTTCGTTCTTGACGCGTACGCTGTATAAGCGTGCGATCTCTTTTTGTTATTGGTACTAACGTTTTTGTTATGCGTAGCTTAATTGTTATGATGTAATATTCATTTATTTTTATTGGATGTACCTTGGATAAAATATTGCTGTTTATTTTTATAGGGCTTCGGAATTTGGTTTACGTAAATGTATAAAGATATGGATTATATTTTCTGTCTGAAACAGCACGTCTTTCTATTTAAGTAGTAGTAATATTACTTGACTATTTATTATGTTAATTTATCTAGCAAGAAATAAGTGTAGGTACAATAAACAAATAAAATTAACGAAGACGATGTTAATTAGTCTATTTTTTTTAGAGCCGAACTGCTAATTCCAAGACCATAAATAGACACTCCAAACTCAGAAACAATATACATTATAAAAAAATAGAAATAAAAAAATATATTTATTCCGTTACAAGACTTATTTATTTATATTTTGTGGTTACGCCATTTAGTGTCATGTGCAACTAAAATAACGACATCTAGTGGCAAATTTTGAAAAGTTAAGCTGACGCTATCTCTTGATAGCCTATGGTTAACATTTGAGATTACACCTCATAATTTACTTCTAGTAATCGACACTAGATGTCGTTGTTGAATTCAATATTTAATAAAATGTATGTATTGTTTAATAGCTGTGTAAAAGTTTCTAGTTAAGATTAAATGCTTTTGAATAAAAGCACTATACTATTTTATTGGCTAAATTGCCAAAGTGTATATTTTTTGGAAAAAAAACAGTGACTTTATTTACTATTGTAACATTAACTGACGCGTGTCTGGGACATGCGCAACACAACAGCTTTCAAATAACGCGTTTGACATTTCTGTCATTTCACTTTTTACATACGTGTCAAGCAAACTTGCGCGTTTGGCTTTAGCAGCCCGTAATTTTAGGATTTAATTGTGAGTAAAATTGAATTTTTATTGTAATTGTTGTCTAAACGGTCAGTGTTATTATTGTGTGCATCTACCTCGCATTTCTTTCACGTAAAAACCAAACATCAACTTTTACATCAGTCGGCCTGTTTACGGTGTAGTTTTATTACGTGTATGTAAAAACATTTTTCTCGATAACAACGCTCGATTTAGTGTGAAATTCGCATTAATTCTGTGAATATAACTCATTACATCAGTAAATTGCGCATTTCGCTCGTACATTTCCATCAAAAAACAGGTTTGTTGTCGCTATACATAATGTCCATCTGTGTCAACACGGTTTTGTGTTTTTAAGTCTTTTTCCGTGAGATTTCACTAACTTGCTGCGTAAATTATAAGTGAAACTCATTAGATTAACGAGGATTATTGCAGCGTCCTTCGATTTACTGATTTAATTGGGTATTTATCATTACGTTGTGATTAAGTATTGTTTTTAGTAGATAAGGTAATTTCGTGACACGTAGCCAGCGTGGAGAGTTGATAAAGGTCTGTTTCACAATAGAGTTTAGTGAGTAAGGAGGTCTTGACGTGTCTTATGGTATAAGATAACTGTGTAAAGTTATTTGTCCTATATATTGTGTGTAACTGTATGTGGTGACGTATATCGTCGGCGAAATATCTAGAAAACCTGTTGGACCTCTAACTGTGGGTATAGAAAGTGGTGTTTTATTGAATGATAGTAAAAGTGAAGTTAATTAACTGTAACTGTAGACACATTTTATGTAGTTTTGTTGTACTTTTTATGTTTCCATATGGTACATGAAAAAGTTACTTTTGTAGGATAGTAATACTGTTTTTGATGTAGAGAGTAAAAATACAGGTGTAATAGCTACATAGAATTGTATATTACCTGGTAATAAGATTCCATATTGTGTACTTGCAAAATAATTCAAGTTATTGTTATTTAAATTGAAGTATAATCCTATATTATATCAGTTTTGTTCTTATAACATAAATATAAATAGGGAAATTTCTAGAATTAATTACCAAAATGCATCATGCAAGCCCGTTTAATTATTGCGAACCGATGGTAGGTTCTAAACCGGGAAAATCAAAAGAAACTGAGCAGTACTTGTATCAAAATTATAAAATTTTTCCTAGTGTTTAATATTATGAAATGCATAGTGTTTAATTGAATGATTTAAACATAAGATTCGATCCGGAGTTTAAAAAAATAAATAAAAAGTGTTAATTTAAACTATAACCTACACGTAACATGACGTTACTTCAAATCCAAATCAACTACCCTAATATCTAGTCTCAGCCTTTACAAATAAATACCACAATTGTGGGACCATTTCCTTTCACTTATGTAAGTTTCTCTTAATTTCCAGGACAAATATAACTGCTTATTAAAAATGGCACCCAAACAGAGGATGCGCATCGCCAACGAGATTGCCAGCAAAAACATCACACTCAGGGGCAACGTACCTAAATCCACCAAGGTAAGGACATTACGTACCTTGTTTATGTTTCCTATTGGGCTTGTTGCCATGTCTTACATTATTACTATGTTTAAAACAATGTCTCCACTACTAATGTCTAAATATCTTTAATTTAAATTAAATTTTGTTTCTGTCTTGCCCACTGACAAAACTATTACGATATTTACTTAATTCAAAAGTAATTAGGTACTTTTACATACCAATATACTCAATTGATGAAATCTTTAATTTGGATTACACTATCAATTCAATACAGTATTACCACACAAATTTTTATGACCTAAAGATGTTCCTGCCATACAGTTCCTCTATCTGATGTGACCTAAATCATCATCATCTGGAATAGATGGACATACTCCAATGATCAATTGTTAAAATTTGACCGAACCAAGAAACATTATTTCAAAATTTGTGACCCTCATCTCCATTGAACCAATGAGTTACATAACAATTGTTGCATCTGATTCTATTACAACAAAATTAAGTAATGACCATTAAACTGTCCAATTAAAATCACTAGATCACTACAATCTAGTAAAATTAATAAAACTCAATATATTTGAAAGATAATGAAATGGAATAAACGGTCAATATATTTCAAAGGTGATGAATGAAATGAGATGGCTTGTATGTTTAGGGAATGAAATATTAAGTAGAAGTGTCAGGCTTCAGTTAACAATTAGATACAGTTTTGTTGAATTGTGTTTCAAAATTATTCACACATGATTGATACCAGTCATTTGAATTTTTTTACAATATATACTAAGTAAAACTTGGTTTTTATACTTATTACGCCGCGCGTTAATGAGTTTTAAACGTGATACTGTAGGCTACTTTTGCTTTTATACAAAAGATATTTGCTTACTGAGAGAAATAAGAGCTATTATGTAACATTTGATGATGCAGTAATTAAAACAAAATTGCTATTATCCATTCAAGCCAAACTAGGTCAAAAGCCTCACTTTTTTAGTATGATTACACAAATCTTGCTAAAGTTCAGCATTCTTTAACAATCGAGAAATAAAGTAATCAAAAAATAAAGTTTAACTTTTGAAAAACTTGAATTCCAAAGTATTAACTACAGTAAGTATGTTAACATAACTGTTACAATGATTAGCATGTGGCATGTGGACACTAAACATATGACAGTTCATTGACATTTGGCCCTTACACGATATGAATATAGTAGATTAGAAATCAATATCAATACAAATACCCACTTTATATACTTAACTAACTTACTTTGGCATTGATCTATTTAAAATTGTGGTTTTTGCAACCAATTTAATTCCCTGGGATGTATGTACTGTCCCAAATATTAACTAAATTGTTTTGTTTTAACGAAAGTAACTGATGACATTCACTGGGATGCATCTTCTTTGCCTAGTTTTTAACTAAATCATGAATAGTTGAGAAGTCTTAAAATAAAAGAAGGCCAATTAAACACATTTACTTATATACTATCAGCATGTAAATTGTACAGTTCTAAGAACCATTTAAAGATTAGGCTCTTTTTTAACCAATTTATTTTAATACTAACTGGTTTTACTTGTTATACGAAGATGTAAATTAAATATTCATAGTATCTTCCTAATTATATACTGTTGCTTTTTGGACTATTCATTTAAAGTTATTAAAAAATATTTGTTAAAGTTTAACACTGAAGTTTAGTATTTAGAAATACTTTTCTTGTGTTTACAAAAAAGTTATTTCAAACAATGAAGTTATGATTTTTTTTGACTGAAAATATGTATGTTGTTACCAATTACCAAACCTTTCATGTTTAGGAATAGCTGTTGTTGGGTTAGTAAACAGACTATTTTATATTTTTTATAAAAAAAAAATTGTCTAATATTTTTCACATTTTACCAGAAACACAAAAGATTGAAAATAAGTCAACATCCCTATTTAACCCACTGGTTTCTTTCCATTATTTAATTAATACTCAATATCTCATAAATTTTTATTTAAAAAAATCAGTGTCATTCAAAAAATTATCTCACATTTTTTATTTAACCCCTCCCTTATCAGTTTTACAACAGATTACATTGTAATATGTCAGTTAAGATAACCCCTACCACGTTTCATAGCATGTGTAAAACATAGTTGCATACCGTTGAAGTTAAAAGTGAAAGTTTACGTTCGTACGTACAATAAATTGCGCCGTTAGTGTTTATCATAGTAGTTAAATTTTTATACTATCTTAATTGGTACGATTGGGTGACTCCAGTCAATGTTTTTGTAGTAAAAAATGGTAATGGTATGAAAGATGTTCTTGTTTTGAAGAATATTGTAAATCGCGCGTGGTGCTTTGTTTTGAATCATAGTGTACCAGAATATCTTCTATGTAATAAATTGTATATTAGAACATTTTATTATGAAACTCATAACACATAGTTCTTGCGTTGCATGTTTAATAGAATACGGGAATTAACGCGAACACGCATTTTACCTTAAAATGCCTAACGTTTCGGCGCAGGTTGCGCTCGCAGTGGTCTAAAATGCGTGTTCGCGTTAATTCCCGTATTCTATTATACATTAAACATAGTTCTGTTATTGTGAACTTACCATCTTAAACGATCAAGCTATACACTTGAACAAATACTGCGTCATTTTAAAAACGCAGTAAGTAAAAATGTCAAGGATAGGAGCTGCTTAAATACTGCGCAGTTATTATATTTCGTACAAAACATACGTTTTAAGACGCATTTTATTAATACATACATAACAGATGTAGGGAAATGTATGAAATACAGTCAAATTTCACCATTACAAAGTTAGTCCTATGTAATGGGGAGCGGGCCTATGGCCATATACCAGGCACGTTACTATTCAACGGCAACAATTCAGAAATATTTTAACATAAATTAGAAAAGACCACTAGCTCTTTAAGAGAACCGGGAATCGAACCCGAGTCCTTATGATCAGAGTCCTACCGTCCTTACCACAGAGGCAGTTTGCAAATACATTTTTCAAATAGTATACTTAGCCATACTTTTTACGCAATATGTTTGGAATTTCAATTAAATGTATTTTATAGGAATGTTTTTCAAACATAACTATTAAATTTAAATTGTGCATGGTGACTCGTAACTTGTTTAAATTGATTTGCAACACTGTTGTAAGGCGTTCTAAATTGGCAACACTATTAGTATTTTGATTTAAGGAAATGGTCGTAAATGTAGTTTTAATTAGATATTGCTGTTAATTATTGATTATGGCTTGATTTGATATTAATTAAACATAATTAGAACAAGGGAATCATAAATTATGTTCATAATGTAAATGCAGTAACATTCCTCTCTTTTAATAATTTAGAAATGTACAGCAATTAGTAAATTACTTGCAAAGATGGCAAAAATGATGAAAAACAATCTTTTGATCTCACTAAAAAAATAATATTTCATCGGAATCGAATCCGCAGTCCCGCAGCAATAAACTATATTATGCTACTTTATAGTATCTATAGTTAGTATATAGTCAAGAGACCACAACTCTTTGTGCTATAATCTGAACCAAATTGCTCCAACTCTACCTTTTTCTGCCATATTATAAGAACGAAATGTCTTCAAAACGAAACTACAAAATCTAATTTTATTATTTTTGTTTGTTACAGGAGAAGGAGGACCAGTACCCCGTAGCTCCATGGCTCCTCGCTCTCTTCATCTTCGTAGTGTGCGGCTCAGCAGTTTTCCAGATCATTCAGTCTATAAGACTGGCCTAGGCCTTCCTGTGATCCCCACCCTGACTGAACCTACTTGTGGCTTGTACCGTTTCCTTCTAAGTACTTATTTAAGTATTCAAACCACCGGCGATAGAACACCTCCGCGCCACATCTACTACCCTAGTACTTTTATCTCGAGTATTTAAATAATACATAGATTTATTCATAGTCTTATTAAATGTAATGTAATGGTAATATGATATTTCGATCTTTCGAAGCTGTATATCTATTATTTTATTATGTAAGACTTACTCTTCCATTGAAACCTTGCAAGCCACGACACCCGTAGTAAATTACAATTTTTATAAAAATGTCCGCAATAGAAGTTTTTTTTCTAATTGCTTCTATTGAAGGCACGACTGCGCGTATCTCTCTATGTAGCTTTCGAAGTTGCATCGTTTTGTGTTTAGTAATTTAAGCGCAGGTAAAAACATATAATCTCATCGTGGAAGATAACATTGTACGTATATTCTTGTATAATATAAAAATATTGAATTTAATATTAAGGTGAAGAGGAAAATCGAAAGCATTTAGAAGATATTGTTGAAAATTCATTCCTATACATTTTATTTGAGACCAAGTGTTGAAAGACGCACAATGTCCCGGCTTCCAACATCGAAGCCGACGGATCTTTTTGATTTTTAATCAATTTTAGTTGATTTATTAATTAAATGAATGTAAAATATGAATTTGTTTTATATCCGCGCCAAACTATCGAAATTATTTGTCGGTACTATTTTTAATTTTAAATGTAATTTATTTGATTAAATACAGTATATTTGTCATATTATTATCAGTTTTTTATTTAACCCTTTTAATCTTAGTACTAAGAATTTGAAATATATTTCAAATTTATGTTTAAAAATAATGTGTTTCACCAAATGTATGCACTTATATCTAATAATAAATATATTTTATCTTATTTTTTATAATTTGATACAAAAGTAAAATAAATATTTCACAGGATTAAGTAAAACTCATAGTTTATTTCAATAATTTGTATAATTTCGCAAAACATTACAATTTTACATGTTTATTTCGTCGAGAGCACATTCGCATATTATAATACATTGTTAAACTATATAATACAAACATTTTATACAATTTATGTCATGTGTGGTACTTATACCATAGTAGGCCGTTATACCAGTAGCAGGCAAGGAATCACTTCAAAGATATCATAAAAAATATAATTTTATTGATATGTGTGAAAGTGAATGGAGCAAAATTTTAAATCAGTAGTTATAATCTGTCTTTAAAAGCTGTAGTTTTTAAAGTCTGTAAATTTTTTAAACCTAAACATACATAGGTTCGTAAAATCACTCTTTTTTAATCTAGGGGTAGGCAGAGACCAAATAACGTCATTTGCCACGTTCCCTTCAAACTTCTTTCGCTTCATTTACATTCACACACCTTATAAATCTTGTCATACAGGATTAAATTTTCATGAATATTAAATTAACCTGCTATAGTCGCGACATCTATATTAAATTATTATTAACAAAGTAGGCATTTAATTAATCTACGCTTACATTAAGTTATATTTTTTATTGTGATGTTTCATAACTTTTCTATTAGTTTAAATAGATCGGAACTAAGAATAATTCATAACTTGTATTTATAGTGTTGACGAAAGTTTGAAGACACTTGGCTGCTACTGGTATATTGGTCATTATTCTAAACTACTTGAGCACCTTAAATATAGCACCAATTGTGATTTATTCCGTGTAGACAGTCTATTTTATTGTGATTTTATTATAAGCGATAGAATTTATTGATATTGGCTAAAACACTGGAAATTGATTTTTGAAATCAGGTATAAATGTAAGTGAAAATAAGTTATCTCACCCACGTTTTCTGAGGTACATTCAGACGTAGTTTTTAAGCGTTTTTTTATATGAGTTTAAACGCTATTGAATAGATAAACTACTTCAAAAACTGAGGGTAGTCTTCAATCTGGAAGCCAAAATTAGTACTACAAAACCATTACAGCTGAAATTCTTTTAGTTAAGTGACAACACAAAAGTTAGAGTAATCTTTAAAACCGCGAAATAGTGATATTGATATCGTAAATATCAGATGATAATGAATATCATAAGACTGGCTGACCCGCGCAACTTCGCTTGCGTAACTTAAGAGAATGAAACAAAATTTTCTCCGTTTTGTAACATTTTTCGTTGCTACTCCGCTCCTATTGACTGTAGCGTGATGTTATATATAGCCTTCCTCGATAACTGGGCTATCTAACACTGAAATAATTTTTCAAATCGGACCAATTTTTCCTGAGATTAGCGCGTTCAAACAAACAAACAAACTCTTCAGCTTTATAATATTAGTTTAGATATATCTAGAGTAACACATTGTTTATAGCGTAAGTATTTTATCGTAATTCGGCAAATCCTCTACTATGTGTCAAATCAGTATTTTTTTTTTATCTATATAATACTATTTGCCAATCTTACGACGCATGCGGAAAGATAATATTGTAATTTAAATATTCGCGTGGTATTTCCAATTATTTATGTAATATCATAAATATTGTATTTATAGAGACACGTGGTTTTAACGATATGGCGCGTAGTAGGTACAGCCATTTTAAAATCGCGCCAATGTTTTGTGAACAACGTTGAATACTTAATTTCGAAAATTATTGCTATTGTGAAATATTAGGTCGGGGAGAAAGTCTTTTCGCATTATAGTAATAAAATCTTTTCTCTACACAAAAAAGCTCGATATTTGGGTACCTCACGAGCTCACTGAAAGAAACCTAGTGAACCGTGAACTCGTTTGTGATTCTTGAAGCCAAAGAGATTTTATTACACTTTCATACATAGGTACTATAATGCGAAAAGACTTTTTCCTCGAAAAAATCTACACAAAGCAAAAAAATAAAATTAATGATTCGATTTACAGCATACTTAATCGTAATTCCGCTAGTATTGATGTTTACAATTCAATTGCTTTGCGAGAAAGTAAATTGCAGTATTCCAAAAATGAGTCTGTCGACGAGGGCCACCATCAAAAAATTCTATCACTTCAAACCTTATTAATTTAACATTTCAAGTTACAAATGACAAATTAGTAGGTGCCTTAAAGAAACGTGAAAAAAGTGCTTTACATTATCTGGTACACTTCGTGTCAGTAATAAGTATACACCATAATTATAATATATTTATAACTATTTTTACAACATTTTATCACCCAATAACGTGTACATGAATAATTTTATGTTTATTGATAAAGAGAGCAAAGTTTAAATTAATGTATACTCGACAACCACAAGCAAAAAGAATCTTACTATGGTCTGAAATTCTATTCATTTTAATAAGATTCTGATACAAAATGCTGGCACAACTAAGTAATATTAATATAAAACGGTAGCAAATAGACTTCTGTATCAACACAGTAGTCTAACATTGAAATACTTATAACTCGACTTATTTCATTTATCTACGTTTCATGCCAGAAAAAAATATGCCACATTTTCACTGGTTTTCATCACAAACTTAATTCATTTCTAATATAAGTGACTTATTTATGGAATATAGCATTTATACACTGAAGCAACCTTAAAATATCTCGTCGAAATCACGAAGTGACTCGACAAAGCGGGAACTGTAGGCTAATATTTTTATTGGTACATCAAAAATATGACTACAAGACACTATTTGTGGCCGCCAGTGTAACTAAACTAGACTAATAACTATTTTAAAGTATCATAGATGGCTTCGTTGGGATATGTACCATTCAATTGTATGCTGTTGCTAAAACTTAACGAATTATCTTTACTTAAACATATTTCAGTTTTTTCTATATTATTATCGTTTTCGTTCGGATATTCGTCAGCATTGCTAGTTATTTCTAATCTTATTGCGTGGATTTTTTTGTCTGAATTATCTTTGTCTCTTTCCCAAGAATCTATAATTGAGACGTCATTTTTACTGCCCATGTCATCAGCTTCACTGGACGTGATACTTGAGTTGTCTAGATCGAAATCTGTTGTTTTCTCTATGACGACAACTTCTATATGCCTGAATGGGTTTTCTTGATTCTCTATCATTTGTCTCGCTCTCTCATCGTTCCTGATAATGACCTCTTTCTTGACATTACATATCACTGGATCGTTAGCGAGCACGTCGATGTTGTTATCGTAACTTTCTTCGTCGCAAGGTTTGTTAGCATTAGGGGTGCATATTTCCGCGTAAATGTTATCAGAGCTTGCGTCTGATTCTAATTTTTCTTCCTCCACGTGTACAGCGTCTGCTACCTGACCATAAGGTAGATCTTCTATAACAGGCAACTTTCTCTTCTGTATAGATGATATGGATCTGCGAATTCTCACTTGGATCTGCGGTTCTTCTTCAGAGATGTCTATAGGAGTGATGTCTTCCTCTACTTCAGATTTCGGTGTAGGAGCTCTCGGTTTATCGATCTTCTTTCTGAAGTTCACAATTTTATCGTTGTCATTCGATCTCTCAGTCTTTGTGGGCATACTGTTGCTGTTGCTGCCTTCTTTTTTGTCACTAGACTTCTTAGGATGGAGTAAATTAGATGTGGATTTACTAAGCACCCTCTTCGTCTTCACGTGGAACTCGGAACAAAGCTTCTCGGTTATAAAGGAGTGCTGTTTGTAGTTAATTTCGAAATCACTATCGTTGTACAGAGATCCGACTCCGAACATGTTAATGTCTTCACAGCTTTGAATTTGGTTGTAAGACTCCGATTTCACAATGGCCTTTTCTGGTATTAAGTCTGGTTGTATCCTCTGCCGTCTTTCAAGGTTCGTAGAAGATTTTGTAGCAGAGGACTTCTTGAGCATATTTTCGTCCAGACTCTTGAGTTTTCTACCAGAACTGGTGTCACTTTCCATAGAACCGCAGTAGTTGATTTGATCAACGCTCAGGTTTTTACGACCATGTTTCATGTTGATGCCACTATCGTCTTCTGTGTAAGAGTTGTCTGGCATTCCAGTCTGAACCGATACTGATTTAGTTAGCACTGGTTTCTTATGACTCGAGCTACATTGACTGGTACCCATGTCGGACGACGACGTTGTTAGACTCTTGTAAGAATGACTCTTCTCTGCCGTCCCATCGTTCTTCCGTGTACAGCCAAATCTATCTTCAATTAGTTTAGCCATGTCTTGGTACCGTTCTATAGAACTATGTTTTTCTCCGAGAGGGTCGAAAGGATCTTTGAAGTCTCTCAATTTCTCATTGTTCTCTATAGCAGTTATCTTTTCATCAGTAAGTTTCTCCGTACTCTTTAAGAGCTTGAGATTCTTGAACCACTTACTCTTTTTATGGCCAGAGTCTTCTCTGAAGACGTGCATTTTATCATTGGAGAACTGTTCCTGTTCGACCTTTTCTTCTGGCTTTTCTTCTTTACTCTCGTCGTCACTATAGACATCGTAGTTCATGTGCTCGAGTTCGTTTTTGCTTAAAAATATAATAGAACCTTCAGTCTCATCCGGTATATCTCTGAGCACTTTCTCGCTTTTACCAAATATCCTCGACGTATCAATCTTCAAACCTTGTAAAGTAAACTTTCGTTCTTTTTCAAACTTGACAGGCTCGTGGTCTTCTTTGATGAGATCTTCAGCTGTTTTCGCTTTTCCGATCACAGTTGAGTTGGCGTAGGAGATCTGCCTGATCCAGTTGTCAACATTGAGTTGACAGAAAGTTAGAGCTTTTTGGAGACGTGCGGAGAGGAACATGCGCTTCTCGTTCTCGAAGCCGAGCTGTGTGCGGCGCACTTTGATGGCGCTGTTGAGCGGGAGCAGCTGTAGGGTCTCCTTGGCGTGGTAGCGCGGGTCCACCTGCTTGCTGGGACTGGACGGCATGGACCCGTACTCCGGTAATGTGCACATCACCAGCACTGGTTCGGTCACTGCTGCCCGCAGCAGAAGATCGTCTGAAAGATTTAATACAGCTTTTTTAATATGTGATTTACACTGTTAAGTGTAGGATTGAAAAAGTTTTTTTAGTTATTGAAACATCTTAGGAGTAGAAAATGATTTTTCTTTGTACACCAAATACACATTAATATACTTTTCTATGTACCATGCCATTTACTTTAGGAAAACAGCATATTACCTGTTAAAGAAATATGGTTGTCAAAACACTCACCTCCAACATCGTGTGCCATCTCAATAGGCACGGTGCCAGCTAGCAGCCTCACACGCGTCGGCAGCCGCCATATACTGAGCAGATGCGGCAGTCGGTGCGCGCGCGCCGCGACCTCTGGCGGCGGCGTGGAGCCGTGGCCCTCGCCCACCGGCTCCCACTCCGCTGGCGACAGCTCCTCCGGGCATACCTCGTACAGTTCCCCTTTAGTGTTGATAGGCACGAAGAGCTCCTGTAACGTTATGTGCTCCTGGTATAATAAACTGGTTTATGTGAATTTTGTGGTCTATTATGTAAGTTTGTACGCTTCAAATAGGTTAAAACAAACAATATGCAAATAAATTTAAGGCAATTAAGAATTTTCGGGTTTTTAAATATTTAGGTCATATATTTTTATACCATGCAAAGTTTTAATTACATTGACTAAGGTTGGTGGATGTTTTAAATTCGTTTAGTATAAACAAAGTAAGTTTACGTTAGTTAAGTAATACAATTAAATTATTATTCCACAATCAATTCATCTTAGTTCAACGTACGAATATAAAGTATCATCACACAATTCATACTTCATACACCAGAGCCGACAAAGAGGTAATCTTTAAATAGACCGCTGTCATGGCTTCCACAAAGAAAGTGAATATCGTGAGGTGTCTCAACCGCATTGCGTATTATTGTCAGACAAGATACAATCATTAATATTCCTACACTGTCTCTTAAATCTTTACACACACCGACAAGGAAACGACACGACGACGTAACTGGCTACTGCTCGCGTATTCATACGTGTAAAATTTCTCTGAATAAAACAGATTTTAAAACTGTATAAAATTTCATCAAATCGGTTCAGTAATTTTAGCGTAAAGTAGTAACACTCGCATGTATCTATATCCAATATTAATGTCATACAAGTTTTGTTTTTATAATACTGATATGATTGTAGAAAACTAATTTTCGTATTGTCCTTTATTTACTTTTACGTAAACTGCTAATTGTTTAACCGTTAAACCGTTAAACGGTTTACTATTCGGAAAAACAACACGCATTTCAGGGTAATTCTAATTATGAACTGACAACAAACGTTAAGAAACAACAAAAGGAAAATAATGCACTATTATTTTAATATATTTCAGTCTAGCAACATCGTTCGGTGTAACTTGAACATGGCGTCCTTTTATTCTATGCCATTTATTTTAATGTATTCGTTGTCACGCAAAACGTTTATTGTTAGTGCTTTAACACATACCACGCTGGTGATGACCGGCGGGAAGGAATATCTACAATTACTAACTGCCTACATAACATCTTGCCTGTAATTCCCGAAGGTGTAGGCAGAGGTGTATGAAATGTACCTACCCACATTCAGCCGTTAAGACCGTCAGTCTCTTGTAATAGAGAGCGAGTCTATTGCCATTTATCGGGCACGTTACTTAAACTCCGAGCTCCTACCGAGTAATATTCTAATATAAGTAAGAAAGGACCAATATAATACTTTGCCCAACCCGGAAATCAAACCCGGGACCGGACCAGCAGTCGGACACTCTATCGACCGTGCCACAGAGGCACGTCTGCCTTGTAACCCGGAGTTTGGTAAAGTGACTATAGACTCGTCCCTTATTACATGGAACTGTTACTGTGGAGAAACGTGGGATTATTTCAGACACCTTCAGGCATAACAAGCGTGATATTATGTATGTATGTCCTCAACAAGAATTTAATTATTACATTTTACCATATAACAGGAAAATTTTATGATTCAAGTTTCCGTCATTAAGAAGAAACAAAACCGAACGTTCAACGCCATCTTTTGTTGAGAACCGAACATTACCGTTAGTTCATTAATAGTAATATTGAAGTTTAACGTAACCGTAAGATGTTAATAGTAGGCCTCATAAGTTATAATTAAATTTATGTTAATGTTACTTAAAAACAAGACATTATATAAGTATTATAATCAGTGGTCACTCGAGTAGTACTTCTATTCGACAACAGATGGTGTTAGGAGTATAAAAATTAGGCAATCAAATATTAAGCTGTGATGTACTGAAAGGCTAAATTAAAAATGATTTCTTCATCAATACTTAAAACAATTGCATCAAGTAACACCTGATCAGTGAAAGAGTGATGGCATAAGAATAATAACTGGTTTAATAACAACCTAAATAAAAACTAGGCTTCATCAAACAATGGTGCAATTTTACGTCTATCTAGATTTAAATACAGGTTTATTGCTCAATCGATCTTGGCTGAATGTGAGGTGCGGGCGTCATCCATTGTTTAAAAAAAAGTTACTAGTTTGACGTTTGTCTAATTTAATGGCGGGTTCCGTGAAATGTATTTTTGAGATTAAGGACATCACTTTATTAACGTTTTTATTGAAGAGTGTGTGAAAAGTGCCCTAAGCATTCTTATGACTTGGATCGTTTTTGCCTTTATGTGTTTCTGATGTTCTTAATAAAAAAGTTTCAAAATTATTTAAGCCTAATTATGGTAATAAAATGATATAGTAATATTATTAAATATGTATAACAACTTCAATAAAGAGATATTACTAAAAAAGCACCACTTATGTTTTTACTATTATAAAGTTCCCCATAAAATTAAGAGACATAATTCAACTTGAGGGTCTCTCCTTCCTAAATTAATCACCTATCTCAAAATGCGGTACCCTAAATAATGACATTTTAACAAATTGTCCATTGCTCTTTGTGCTCCTGTCACTTGTTTTGTCATAGACAACGACACCTTGCGTTTTTAATTTGTAACTTGTTTTTGCAAGTGACACTAATTGCTTACATAATTTGTAATGTCCGTTAAATGTACCGTGTCTGAGTTATTATTATTGATTAGTAATGAGTAGTGTTGCTTTCGTTGCGTTAAAAATAACTTATTACTGTTCCACTGCTGGGCAATGGTCTCCTTTTGGAAATAGAGCGGGATAGATAAAGAAATGTGGTCATAATAATTTTATTATAGTTGTGTTTTAAAAATAAAGACCGTAGCAATTACTTTTACGTGCATAATAATATACAAAATTCGAGACAACCAGAATCCAGTAGCATCCAAAATATAGAACGCATTTTAATTTGCGGTAATAATAAATTATAGTTCTTTTCAGCACTACTAGATGGCGTTGTTACATTAAACTCGACCTTCATAATAAAACCATCGAATTCACCCATTTATCTTATAAAAGATAATACAAACAATACAGAAATAGATACTTTATGCATGTTACTTAATGTTTCAACTGTTATTAATTCGATTACAATACAAATAAATCAGTTATTATCAAAAGTGCTGCATCGCGCTATCAAAGTTTTCTTTACAGTATGTATCAGAGTTACAATTTCAATGCAATAGTTGTGTCTATTGAAAGGAGAGACGGTTAGCACTCCCCTTGACAAGGATGGAACACATTTAAACGGTTAAGGCACAAATTAACCGCATTTTTTTTAACTCTACCATTTTGTAGCTGAGTTTATAAACCTAGGTAAGTTAATATTATTCTTGTTTCTATAGTTTGCTACGGGATGTACAACAGGCCACGTAACTAAACAAATAGATCTAAATAATTACTTTAACAATGGTAGAGATGACGCTACCTAAAATTCGTATGATCTATTTTGTTTGGTCGTGCTTTTCAATGATAAATATATAACAATATCGTTGATTATCGTGATAACCCGACCGAACCTTCTTTAAATTAATTGTTATATATTTTAACCGACATCAAAAGGAAAGGTTAACAATCTAGTGACAGATTTTCAAAATATTCTGTTCCTCTCACTTATGCAACAATTTGAAAGATTTTCAAATCGTTCTATCGAATAGTTTTCAGTATCAACAGTTTTATATCATTCCAAAGGCCTACGGCTTTTATACCCTTTCAAAGAGAGCACAATCAGTTCACAGAACAATCAAATAAACTCTTTAATCATTAAGTTATTGTTCAATTAACGACGTTAACCCACTACATTCCTGTCATTCACAAGTACATGACGCGCATACATTGAACAATGTAATGAGCAGCACCTGTGTACTGTGTACATTCATTCACACTAATCTATCACGACTTGCATTTATTAGGACCTTTGAGGCCTGTGGAAGGAAGAATGGCTTAGAGAGATTAAAGTTATTTTTTCTATGTTTGTCGTATTTTAAACAGACATCACTCGTTCTAACGGTAAAGGAAAATATTGCGAAAGTCTTGAATGCCTTAGAATTATTTGAAATAACTATAGTTTTTAAAAGGATGCAACGGTCCCAACCTGCACGTCGTAGTTCAGTGTGATAGACTCAAAGCTTTGGACTATCTAGACAAATGTTATTTATTTAATAACTAGCTGACCCGCGCAACTTCGCTTGCGTCACATAAGAGAGAATGGGTCAGAATTGTCCACGTTTTTGTAACACTTTTTACTGTTACTCTGCTCCTATTGGCCGTAGCGTGATGGTATAAAATATCTTTTTTTTTCACGAAAAATATTCTCAAAATTATTTATATCTCTTAATATAACGAAATCGCGCTAGGGCATATCCGCCATTAAAACAGTTGCCATGACAACGGAATTTTGTTATTTCAATGTCATTATAATATTGACTATTCGCGACTTAGTTCGCCACTTGAATTTTCCCGGGAAATGCGTCATTTTCCCGGGGTAAAAAGTAGCCTATGTCCTTTCTCGGGTATCAAAATATCTCCATACCAAATTTCATGCAAATTGGTTCAGTAGTTTAGGCGTGATTGAGTAGCAGACAGACAGACAGACAGACAGACAGACAGACAGACAGAGTTACTTTCGCATTTATAATATTAGTATGGATATTTTAGCTAAACATGTAATTGCCAAAGTCCCAGTAGTTTGTCCATCAAGTATACCAGCGTTAAAAAAGGCCTTTGCGTTCGAAAAACTTTAATGGTAAGCGAATATTAGTTCAAATAGACAGGAAAGATCTGCGGTAAAATGTATGTAGGTATATTGTTTTTAAAATATGCTGAAACAAACATAATAAATTAATTGCATTAAACATTTATTTTTAATATTAAGCAAAAATAAATAGACGAAAGTAACTCTAATAATAAACGCAACTACCAGGTTATCATAACAATCGAGGAGGTGACTCCAAACATTTTTGCCAACTCGACTCTTCTCTCGACAAAACTACCAGGCGCCCATAACTACTCACGAGTTGGCGAATCCGGATCAGCGCTAAACTTCCTATGATACTCAGGTTTCTTATCCGTCGAGTCACTTGCATTCACATACCTCCACCTTTGCCCATAAACCCCATCGCTACTCAACCTCCTAGGGGTCTTACTGCTAGATGACGTACTCAACCAGGAAACCAGAACATTTTTTCCATATTCTTCAAAATCTGCCAGTCCATTGTGACTGATGACTGTCCCGTCGGGTCTTAGAGCCATTAAATGTGGAATAGAAGTGACTCCATACATGTAAGTGAGTAGAGAAATCATGGTATCACCGAATTGAAGAGTGAACCAGTTTGCTTGTTGGTGGTAGTTTGCTAACATATCTTCTTTTGATTCGTCCGTCGGTATGTTTATTACTTCTATAGGCAGGTTTATAAATTTCGCGTTTTCATACGTCTCGTAAAACTTAGTTACTAAACCTTTATAGTCTACTCCTTTAGCGGAAAATAGAGCTACTACGATGTCAGCGTTTTCGTTCAGCCATTCGTAACTAATGCTTACAAAATCTTGGTTGTATATTTTTGCTTCTTTTATCCAATTGTACGGAGTGAATTCCATGGGACGAATTCTTAGTTCAGACGGCTTCTCCTTGGTAAGAAGAAACGCTGGAATCCCCGTATGAGCCATTTTTTCGAACAAATTATTTTATTACGTTTGACAGTTATGACAGCTGTCAAAGTGATTACGTTTTTATTTGACAACATCATGGAGGTCTTAATCATTATAATATGTTAACTTTTTTCGAATGTTGTTTAAGACCTTTTTTTGTTCCGTGCCAGTATCAATCACAGCTTATTACAGCTAAGTAAGTTAGTGTGGAAAAACATGAGTTATTGCGTGTAATCAGTTTTAATTCGCGTGACAAAACAATTCCTCGCAAGTTAAGTCTTACGCGACAAAACAGCTGATATTGCAGTATGTTATTCCCACATTAAAAGGAAATGAAATAACCGAATCCAAGACTAGGTTAATAGTACAACATTGAGAACGTAAATTGAACCTTATTTTGTAACAGATAAGACTCATTATAGAGTGCTAAGTGAATTTTAATGGTTTCCTTTATAACGGGTGTGCAATGTGACACAGGTCTTTTGTATGTGTCTCTCTTCCTTTTACGGTTCAAAGTTGAGCGACACAATAGCATTGCCTAGAAACCAACATAAATATGCATTAGCGAAACTCATAAACATACCTTATTCCCTTGACATTGAGTCTCAAATCACTTGAGCATTGTTTTATAAACAGCAAAAATAATTATGTCGAACAGGATTCGTACGTGCAAATTCGTTTGCGTTTCAATAAATTTCTTTTAGCACTTATTTCAAGGGCATAAAATTCAAATTTGATTGTTTTATTCGTTTTAGAATTGCAAATTTAAATTGGTTTAGTTCTTTCGATGCATTCGGAATTTGAATTAAACTATGCCAGTGCGTTGTATCAGACGTGACTATAAAAACTGTGATGGAATACCAATGAATTAAAATAATTGTTTGTTGTAATATGTATTGTAGTACTAAGTGACTAAAGTCGAAAGTTAATTGAAGATCTTTATTAGACAGGTGATGATTATGCCTAAATATTTTGATTCATATTTCAAACATTTTAGAGATAGTAGCAGACAGTAGCAGTGTTTTTTCAATCCTTTTTTTTTCTAAAAGTGTATTGTCTGCAATATAATATCTTCACTTTGCAAGATTATTTATTTGAATAGACTTTGGCTGGGTTTGGCTACAAAAAAGTTATTTTTATTTCATTTCGTTCTAATAATCTTGTTACTATTGTACGTACTAAAGATTTTATTTAAAATACCAATCTTAACTTTGCCATTGAACTTTTCTGATTCGTAGAGGTCATTTCTCATCTCAGCAGTAAAATAGTAATAAGTCAACATTTCCGTTTATTAGTTCATCTTCTAACCACTAGAAGCGCTAGTAGTCAATAGAGAAATCTAAGAACACAATCCAGCATTTCAAAACGATTACGAACTCCAAAGATATTATTTGCTGAGAAAAATAGTGATTGCAAACGAAAGTATCGTATTGTGTGTCAAAATGATGGGAAAAGGTGTAAATTGCTGGGTTTTGTAGAAATAGATATTGTTTTATTGAGGCTCTGGTCAATGTAGGTGCGTATTTTTGAATTGTGTAGCATATTCTATTGTTATGAAGACATTACTTAGAGTGTTAGTTAATGATTTGATAAAAAATGTTTAATTTAGTTAACGACTGACGTAAAAGGAGGTGTTATAAGAGTCTGACGGCACCTGGATGGGTGAATTTGGATGCGATTATTAATATAGGTAGAGAATACGTAAACGTGTCATAGACTCGGGCAAAAAGGGAGCGACAATTTTACTTATAAGTGCAATTGACGACTTAGTTTAAAGTGATAATTGTAACTAGGGTAATGTATAATAAATATTTACGGCTATGCTATATGCATTTGCTATAGGTTAATGGTTACGTTTATAACTTGTTTATGACAAAATTACCTTTTATCTTTGAACCATGTTTATTGCTATAAAAAAAATAAATTTGAATAACCAATTTTCCATCGTCAAATAACTCAGTGCAAGAAATCAGTCGTCAATAAAACTCTTATAGACAAAACATTGGTTAGAATTTGATTTATTGTTTGTTTATGTTTAATCATCCATACTAATATTATAAATGCGAAAGAAACTCTGTCTGTCTGTCTGTCTGTCTGTCTGACCAAGAAACTCTGTCTGAACCAATTTGCATGAAATTTGGTATGGAGATATTTTGGTATATTCCCGGTGTCCACCCCCTGCTTGTCCACCCCGGGTGGACAGAGACACAAATCTTTTAAAAAGTTCTCGGTGTCCACCCCTGGGGGACAGTGAGAATTAATTTTAAATTATTCCCGCTGGCCACCCCGGCCGGACAAAGACACGAGTTTCATATTACTACTCTCAATGTCCACGCTTGCTGGAATTGGGTGTAAATAATTATAACAAAATTAATTAAGTAGGTATATAGTTTAATCATATTATCAACATCTCTATGGTAAATAGAAGTACCACTATCTATTGTGTGTTTTCCCATATAATGTTGATTGACCCTAAGTTGCGGCACTTATTAAACCAAGGTATATGTTGTAACAATAAACGTAAAAACATATATTTTAAGTGATCATTTTATTCACGACATGCGAATGGGACTTGTCAATGGGGACTTCAATATTGATTTATTTCTAGAAAGGATGGGGATGTAAAGATTTTTCTGTGACTTTGATTAATACCTATTGTGATAATTATTTGTGTAGATTGCAAAAGTAAAACATGTTGATAATATGATTAAACTATATACCTACCTACTTAATTCATTTTGTTATAATTATTTACACCCAATTCCAGCAAGCGTGGACATTGAGAATGTTTATTTAAGCAGTGGCTTTGTCCACCGGCGGTGAACATCGAGAGTAGTAACATGAAACTCGTGTCTTTGTTCCCCCGGGGTGGCCAGCGGGAATAATTTAAAATTAATTCTCACTGTCCCCCAGGGGTGGACACCGAGAACTTTTTAAAAGATTTGTGTCTCTGTCCACCCGGGGTGGACAAGCAGGGGGTGGACACCGGGAATATACCGATATTTTGATACCCGAGAAAGGACATAGGCTATCATCACGCTACGACCAATAGGAGCAGAGTACCAGTGAAAAATGTTACAACGACGGGAAAAATTTCGACCCAATCTATCTTATGTGACGCAAGTGAAGTTGCGCGGGTCAGCTAGTAGTTTATAATTATGAAAGATTTGTTATTGCTTGTTTTTCTTTTACAACAAGAAACTTCTTAAAATTCTTTTTAATGTTAAAAAGCCTTACATTATGTTGTACATAGTAAGTGATGGTTTCCTCTGATGGCGCATGCGTACGAATGCTAATACCCCAGTGTCGTTCTCGCTAACTTGTTACATTATAATTATATAGCCTCGTTCCCATGGGAATTATTATTACTACTTAGTATTAATAAGTAAATTTAACCAATAAATGTCCCACCGCTGGGCAAGGGTGTCCTCCCGTAATGAGGGAGAGGTTGGGCCTTGAGTCCACGCTGGGCAAGTCCCGGTTGGGGACTTTGCATATCTACTTTATATGCTAAATAATCATTATTAATAATTATTCTTGTACTGTAACACGGCTATGCAAAACTCTTACTAGATAAAAACACTACTATGGTCCTTGAAAATTAAATTACGTAAAGTATTGAACATATTTGTTTGTGACTTGTCTATGTTATTTTGACACCGACTACACAAAAGAGCGACTAATTTACCTGACACTTTGCCAAAATCCGGGCTACTGCTAAGAAATATTCTAATTTAAATTAGAAAAGACAATAATAATACTTAGCCCAACCCAAGAATCGAACTCGAGACTACGATTACGCCACAATTCACATTCACAATATTATTATGGAAACTAATTACCCTCTTAGAACCCACAATAATTTTACTTAAACACTCGTTTAATATATATTAAGATAATAATTTTCCACAAATAAATAATTAAGTACTCCATTAGTCGCAGACACCATTAGTCTTCCCGCCAGGGGGCGCTGTGAGCTAATTAACTTTAAGACTATTTCTCAAAATTATCTAAACGGTTTACTTGCACCGTTTTAGTATTTAAAGGTAAAATAAGGGCAAATGTTAATATGTAAGGATTAGCGTCTGCCCGCTAGTTCGCTTGCGTGAAAAAAGTCTAGGTAAAAGTATCCATATATGACACGAATTGTAGCAAATGGTAGGTTACTAGCTTAATAGTATTTTTAGTGAAAGAGTAACAAAAACACAAAATAATGACAGACGTTATTAACTAATACTTTCAAATTATATTTTTATTGTACAATGTTGGTAATACTTTTTTTTTTTAAATTGAGTACTTTATATAAGTTTAGATCTACCTAATTTGTCTGTTATTGATTTATATATATGTTATACTTACCTGTTGTGTTACTTTTAAATAAATAAGTAAATATACTGTACATAAAACGCTAGCAGACGAAACCGCTGGCTTACCCAAATTAATTAAAGAAATGTTTGAACTAAGATACAATAAGAACTACTATAGTAAGTATATGATTGAACTTTACAAAACTTCGAGTATTAGATCATTGCTCTGAAAAACCATCACATTGGAACTTAAATTCGGCACAATTACTGGAATCTCAAATACTCTATCTACATAAGATGACGCAACACAATGCAGGCTGAGATCAGAACCCGTTACAGATCGCTATCTCTCTGAGAATATTGCAGACTTCACCTGTGTGTGCTTTTTTAACGTCTGGCGACTGAAATTTACATATTTTTATAAAAATTGTGTATTACAGTTTTGCAGCTGTTTAAGGCATTTCGCCGATGTACAAAATACCACAAATATAGGTGTTAGTAATAGTAGGTTATATTTTGTTTTACTCTACTAGAAAATCGAACTGGTTGCAGCAATCTTCTGCGTCAGTTCACACAGTAGTACTGGTCTGCGAAATATATTATTGCCTCTTAATGTAGTTGTTAAGATATTTTCAAATAATAGTAATATTATATTGTACTACGAGTCATATATTTGTTCAATTAAAGCAATTATAAGACTACCCTGCCATTAAATTAACGTCGATACATTAGACATCAACGCGTTCAGTTTTTCTTCAGATTATGAGATTAGCTAAAAATCTAAGTTAAAACCAATATTTCTTTCTTATTTATTTTAAATCTTTCTTGCTCCCAGTACTTTAAATAGCTATTTGTACTAGAAACTCAAGCGGAGATAATAGACAGTTCCTTAATGAGTACTGTCTACATAACAAGTAATATTTAGTTTATTTTAATACCACTAATGCACAATGCTTTAACTTAAACAAGTGTCACAAAAGCCTATATTTCAAGTAACGTGTAAAGGGGAATACACATTAGACCATAAGGAAAGTTAAACAAATAATAATATTATAAATGCGAAAGTTTCTGATGGTGGATCTATGTATGTATCTCTTTCGTAAAAAACTACTGAAGAGATTTTTATGAAATTTAATGCACAGATTATTATTTATTTAATTAACTGCACGTTTGGCGCAGTGGTTAAAGTGGTCACCCAGGACAAATATTTGTGCGTGTGTGATGAGCACGAGTACAGAGGCTGGTTGTTAATGTAATGTAATATAACTATGTTACGGCTTTATCTATCTTTCTGCGACATATCTATATAAGTATGTATTTAGAAGTATATAAGTATGTTAACCAATTATTTAGTTACAATAGTCCGCTTAGTTTGGAATCAAGTGACCGCGTGTGAGTTGTCCAATGATATTATTTAGATAGTTTATAACCTAAAATAACAGATACAATACTTTTTACCACGGAAAGGCGTGAGGTCTAGACTCCACTCACCTCCTGACATGTCCATCACGATTCCAAGTGCGAGTTGGGAAATGTCTTAAAAGTTGTTAGGTATAATTAAAACCATTATGTCCCATTGTTTCCCTTCAAAATGTGACAATAGACCCATACTATACCACACTAATGTATATTACCCCTAAGCGAAGGCTGTAGTGGACGTCAAACAATAATTTTAGTTCCCCAATAAAAACTAAATAACAAAACTCTCATTTCCAAGTCGTGACAGCCCTAGCCATCGTCCTAGCAACACGGTTCATGGAGGACACTGCCCTGCGACGAACTAACAAACAAACAAACATATGCACAACACAAGAACCTTAACACAACGCAATAAGATTCAATTTCGCTTAACACAACTACGTAAATAAACGTACTCGTGTCTATGCATTCCATTTAGACATTCTAAATTTTATATAGACTCTATGTAGAGATATTAAGGTCGATTTTCGCTTGCAATTGTCGAGTTAATGTCAGATCTTTACTGTCCAGATCCTGTGGCGTGTTACTATGGGTTGTCGAACAAAAATAGACAAAGAATTTAATGTTCTTTCGAGTGTAAAGAAGGTTTTCCTTCTTTTATTATTTTTTCAATGTATAATCGTATAGTGTTCGAGATCAGAATATAATTTCTCGTTGAATATAAAAGGTATTAGTAATTTCAGCTGTTGTATGTAATTTAGGTAATAACCTGCTCTATATATAGAGCGTAATTTTGAAAAATAAATAAAAAATGTAAGCGATTGGTGTTCACGATTATTGAAAGATCGAAAATGTTAAGCTACTTTGTAAGGATACTTATTATTAACCATTACTAAGAAGAAAATATAGAGCACTTGCAGTCATAAGTTAATTAAATCAATTATAAGGCTTAGGTCAACTGACTCTTATAATTGCAAAGACACCAGTTCAAAAAGTAGAGACAATGAGACGAGCGAACAATATAGAGATTGTTAAAGAAATGTTTTTATTTCAACAGCCTTTAACTTAACCAACCAATGAAATATTTCAAAGAAAGCCCTTAACAAAAGTAACAAACTAGAGTTGTATAAAGTAACGACTCTACCGTCTCTATCTTCTAAAAATAAAGCTGAAGCTAATTATAATAAAATCAGCGTCTAGTCAATCTGGTATTAATCGTAAAGTTGTCGAGAGCCTTTACTAGAGCCTTAAACTCTCCTTTTTGCATTGTATAGGGACGTGGCCGCCGTGATGGACTTGATTAATCGATATTAGTAGAGTTATAAAGTAGTTGCTGTGTATGGCGGGCTTCTGGTCCAAGTTATAAGAGGTAGCGTTTGGTAGAGTATATGCTTGTTCTTTATGTCAAAGTGATTACTTTTGTGCAATTCCAGAGTAAAATTTATATGATTTACAAGGCACTTTAAACTAAATTGACTTAGCACCTACATAATTAAATTGAATAAGTATGTAGGTGCTTATTAGTAATTAATAATTAATTCCCTATTTTTTTATAACGTATTACCGTCCCACTGGATAAGAGTCTCCTCCCAAATTAAGGAAGGGGTTAAGCCTTGCATCTACTACGCTCGCCATGGCTTGGTCTACCTTTGCATAGAAATAATCAATTTTATGCAACAGTAAGAATTGTTTGCTTTTAAATGTCTAAGTTAAATGGATACGCAGTAAATAAACTATTAATATTTAATTAGACGCACCTCGGGGTTCAATATAATTTATATTTATTATTCTTACACGCAGTTTATAAGAGGCTACTGGTATTAACAACTTCCTATGGTTATGTCAATAGATATAAGTTAGACTCCTTAAATCATAGCTGTCATTAGTTTCTTATGCCATAAAATTCTTAACAGCACTAGTAAAGTTTCCATCCAATCAATTATAGTAAACAGCTTCCGTATTCCCTCAGGCGTTAATTTCATAAATAAATAATCATAAATTAAATTTCAAAATAGGTAATTAAAGTAAAAGTTATGCGTCTAACTTATTTTATTACACAAACAGCCCTTAAAGTTTATCGTCTCTTCTCATCTCATTTCCTGAGAAGGGCTGACGTTAGGCAGAAGCTAGTAAAAAACTAGTCAAATCTCTTTAAGGTATGTTTTTGAAAACTAAAACAAACTGACAAACCTACCTACTTAATATCGGATAAAGAGAAGTCAAAGTAGAACAGCACTAATAAAAAAATCGCTACCTGCCCCGCTATCATCCTCGCTTACGCTTGTGCTTTAAACCATCCAATTCATTACGTCGCCGGACTATAAAACCAATACCTCTGTCCGTCCGTCTATCCTCGACATGTTTAGGACCTTCCTAAAGCCTATTACCTATTGTGTGCTAATTGTATTTTGTCACAAATACTATTAGAGCACAAATACACATAAATATGAAGTCCAAGTGCATTTAATAAGAGACAATTGATTTTGTTTATTGTTGTATTGTTTTGACGGTAGATGGAGTTAGTTGTTTATTGAGATATTAATTATGCAAAAGTAAATGATCAATAAAATAGGATCCAATTTTGAATCTAGCTTTTTGAGAAGATAGATCCTTATTTCTAACTCTCAAATACTTAATTTATTACACATCAAGTCAAGGAAATCATAAATATTACAAGAATATACAAAAAATACCTGTAACCAACATGGGTTAGGCGCGTCGAATCCTTATCGTATTTTATAAATTATTTTTTAACGGTATATAACAACTTTCAGGTTACGTGGACACATGATTTCTAGTAGACCCCTACCAGTTAAATTTAAAAAGAAAATATTATAAGGTACTCACGTTCCCCTGCGGATCTATAAGTTGTGCATATTTGGGCGCCTTGGCCTTGCTGCCGTCGGCGAACACGCCGGCGAGTCGCAGCGGCGTGCCGGGCCGCGCCGCCGCCCGCTCGTACTGTGCGCCTACTCGCCCGCTCTCTGTGGGACATGGGGTTTATGGGTTAGAGTTGATAAGAAATATGCTTTAAAGGAAAAAAGTTACTTTCCTGACAGTTCTGTTAAAAGAAAACCTGATGAAAGCTATTATTGTTCAAGTATATCTATAGAATTGAATTTAACACACTGAAATGCTTACTGTAGTGCTTACATTTTTTAGCGAAAAGTAGTATTTCATGATTATAATTCCCAACTCACAGCTAACTCAAAGCTGAAAAGCTCATGTACCGCAGTAAAATAATCACTGGTTAGAAAATTTTCATTAAACAGCATTATCATGATCAACATGTACCAGCTTCCAGCACAAGCTAAACTTGGCCGTAGACTTTACAAAAATGTAAGTACCAGAGCTCCCAGCACTTCAAAAGCTAATGAACTTGGCGAAAGACGTTACAAGGATTAGATTTAGATTTGTGAGGCAAAGAATACAATGCATTAATAAGAAATACTAGAACATAAATATTAGTACTGACCAGAAGCCGGCCGCGCTCTATACGCGGAGATAGCGCGGGGCGAGACTAGGGCGAAGGCTCGCGCCCGCAGCAGCGCCGCGATGGAACCGCGCGCCGCCGCCAGAGCACCCCCTCGGCAGCCGCATGCTGAGAACCAACCTGGAACAAAACACCTCACATTAGGAACATTGTAAGTTTTTAAGTTTATGAAGTAGGACTATGTAGTAATACAAATATGATTTGTCTCTAAACTGTACGAGTATAGCAGCAATCAGACATTTGAGTTGTTTTAATGCGTGACATAAAAAAATATATTACCGAATACCTACGTAAGTACATTTGTATTCCTATAGATTTCATACAGCCGGAAAGCCAGCCTTAATAATATCTTGTTTTTCAGTTTCGTATAATGTTTAGTGATACTAAAATTGTATTTACTTCATGTTTTGGGTACCCCTAAAAATCTATTAATTTGTGCATACAGTTGACTATAAGGGTTGATAAGAAATGTCTTCTTAAAAAAATATGTTCAAACCCTTAAACGTATTAAGTGGATATTTTTTGGTGTCTATCTACCCAACATTTCATATTTTGAAGCATGATTTTATGCACTTACGCATGTAAAATTTCCACACATATTGAAAAAGACACCAAAAAGACCTACACAACACTAACCCTATAAAAACCCCTATACTTGTTAGAAAACCCAAGACATGTATAATATTAAACACATCCAGTAACTAGCTATAAACCCAGGCACGCGACGCGACGACCTTTAATTACGTCACCGGCGCAGAGGTCACAAGTTAATGGCATCACCTGACATTTCCCAACTATTCCAGCACTTTTTCTACAACTTGTCAGGGAAAGACTTTAAAGTTTTACTTGGAAACTTTAATTAATTACATTTTTAACACTAATTTGGTTTTTTATGTGTTTAGCACGAATTGTGCAGGTTAACGATGTTTTAAAATTGTTTTTCTTGTAGCTAACAATGTGGGAATATTTATTCCTGATATGGGAATACGCATTAGGAATAAGTATTCCCAAATGATGGACATAAAATTTTATTGTATTTTTTCAATGATACAATTGGGCGCTTTAAAGCGTGTAGCTTACATTTAAGTCATTATATGGTAAGATTGTTTAAATTGACTTATAATCTACTATATTATGTCTAAATTTCCACAGGCGTATCAAGCGTATCCAATAAACAAACGATCACATCTGTAATATTATTACGGATCTCTAAAATTTTACGATTTTACGATCATCATCCATCTTTGATTATACGACATAATATATTAAAGACGTATATTACTCCAAAAACACGAAATAACGTCCAATGTATTAGTCTATTAGTTAAGCGGACACCCATCCGAAACCCAAACTCATCAAACACAGCTTAACCTTAATAATTTACAATCAAACTCAACTGGCAATACTTGCTTACCTTAACCAGCTACTCAAGTTTTTCTTCAATACTTTTTACCAACACCATGTCCTTGCTTCGAACAGTTATTTAAGGGGGGTGTAGGGGGTGGGAGGGGGGTAAAGGGGGTGTAATTTGTCTCAACGTGTACGCAACGCGACAGGTCGCCGTTGACGCATGCGCTTATAAAGCGGTTGTTAGTGAAGCACAAAAACGCATCGCGCGGGAACCACTCTCACTTGCACAGAGTAGATGTTGATAGAGGTTGTTGATTGATTCTTTTCTTTTTATTAAAAGTGTGTATACCGAGTTAATTGTTATAAAAAAATTACAATAGTATGTTATTGTAAATATACTCGAAAACGCGTGTGAACAAAATACTTTTGTCAATGTTACTGAAAAGTTCTAGAGCGAACTGGAAAATATTAAGTTCTATTTGGGGCAATATTTCGTTTATTTTTAGTGACGTTACTAAAAATGAAAATTAAGTAAAGTTTAGTAGAAAACTTCAAAAAAAAGAAGTTGTTCTGTTCAGCTATGCCCGAGTAATTACATATATAGATTGTTTGCATTTTGTTATACTAGAACTTACTGTTAAACAAAAAGCTTAAGCTGTAGTATGAAACACTAAGCGTATACAATTGGCACACGACAATCCCTTCCATAAGATTTCATAATATTTATCAGCCTACGCTGACGAGCCTATAAAATGAAACGAAGCACATAGTTTAACGTAAAGTTGTAAATTAAGTCCTGTCAGGTAACACAAACTCAATAAAAACACTCGTAACCTAAGCTTTCATTTCAAAACACAACAAATAAATATACACACTAGCTGACCAGGGCAACTTCGCTTGCGTCACATAAGAGAGAATGGGTCATATTTTCCCCGTTTTTGTAACATTTTTTACTAGTACTCTGCTCCTACTGGTTGTAGCGTGATGATATATAGCTCATAGCCTTCCTCGATAAATGGGTTATCTAACACTGAAAGAATTTCTCAAATCGAACCAGTAGTTCCTGAGATTAGCGCGTTCAAACAAACAAACTCTTCAGCTAGTATAGATAAATTATTTTAAAAATTATGACGCTATTAATTTTACAACGCAATTTACAGTTCATAAAATATAATGGTATGCCTCTAAGTTTTTCATTGCTCTGTGGATTCAGCCGCCATTATAATGGCCGATTTTTATGGGTTAAAAAAAGTAAAAAGCTGGCAAAGGCATTGCGTCCTTCTGCCAAGGACGACAGGTCGCTTGGCCCTTTGGACCTTTACTTGGAATTACGTGAAATGGAGAAATGCATTGTCTATGGCAGTCTATGGTTAGTGGTCTGTATGTGTGTGTGTACGTTTAGAATTCTATCGTGTTTTGTTTTTGTGGGCGTTTTTTTTATATTGACGGGAATAATGTTAGCGAGTGATGACTAGTGGTGCTTGAATTGTTTTATATGTATCTATAGGTATTTACCGACTTCATAAAGGAGGATGTACTATATTCGAGTGACCGTTTTTTTATGAATGTTCATTGATTACTTCGCCATCTGTGGTTTTATCATTTAAAATTCACCATTTCATCTGTAATTTAACCTACACCAATTGACCTGAGTTCGTATACATATTATCATACGCTTTTATTTGACGCAAAAAGTACTCGACAGACATATTTCAATAATTATTGACGCACAGGTAGTTCACAAACTGAAACACCACATAATACCTTTTACTTTACAAATCTTTCTACGCGGACCAAGTTGCGGGCAAAAGTTTGTATCAAAATAAAAACCTACTAGTCTTACGAAAACGTCTAATTTGCACGTCCATAGAGAGTGAGCAATAATATACACATATTTGATTACAAACATAACTGTGTAATTATCAGTAGTATAATATTTAAAGATTATACCCCGTTCACTGTTGCATCATCTGATGAACTGTGAACATTGCAGTTTAAACTTGTTGCTTTTTTAACTACTATTTTCTATTAGTTGCATTAAAAGAATAATTTTTTTATGGAATAATCTATACTAATTATAAAGCCGAAGAGTTTGTTTGTTTGATTGTTTGTTTGTTTGTTTGAACGCGCTAATCTCAGGAACTACTGGTCCGATTTGAAAAATTCTTTCAATGTTAGATAGCCCATTTATTGAGGAAGGTTATAGGCTATATACCGTCACGCTACGACCAGGAGCAGAGTACCAGTAAAAAATGTTACAAAAACGGGGAAAATTTTGTCCCATTCTCTCTTATGTGACGCAAGCGAAGTTGCGCGGGTCAGCTAGTAGTAAAATAAAGAGATTAAAAAGGAAAGGTTTTTAATAAAAAGAAAGAAAGTATTTTTACAAACATAAATTTTCTGAGTAAATTACTATCTATGGCTATTTATCTAGGTATTTTGACAGTTTCCATTGAGAGAATTGGCGTTTAGTTTTGTCTTAACTTATCCACTGACCAATCCGGTAAAATTTATTTACTAACCGTGCTCTATATCGTTGGGAATATATTTTTATTATAAGTCCCGTTCTGTACGTACTATCATATGGTTGAGTAAAGGCTTTTCTATATTGTTGGGAATATATTATTATTTTGAGTTCCTTCTTGTACTGCCATATTGCTGGGTAAAGGCCTCCTCAATAATTTTATAGGAATTAACTTAAATCGTTGAAGTGTTGATCACGGCTGAAATATTTAACAGATTTTATTAAAATTTAAAATAGACTTAACTAAAGACACCAGAGAGAAAATAGTGTAGCTTTTTTTTCAGTAATCAGTCTCCTTAGCGGCTAAAATTCTTACAAATTGAAAGAACGTATACGGGGCCACTAGTGTCAGTAACTTGAGATATAATTTGCGATAGTTTTAACTGTTGATCTGCCGCTCACTGTTGCACAACTGATGAGTGTTGCAGTCTGATATTATATGTATGCAATACAAACAAATTGTTACTGGGAATTTTATATGTAAGGTTTAAAATGAGTTGTGTGGGTGCTTTTACCGATAGCTAATATTGTGAGAATACTCGCATACTTTAGCTCTCTAGTAGTTTTAAAAAGGGTGACTTTGAATTAATATTTCTTCGCTTAGAAGTTATTTTTGACTAGTAGCGCTTTTTCATAAGCTTGGTATTTCGTTACTTGATGTTTAAGAGGATACAGTAAGCCATATACTCCTCAAAATTTGCGCCTTACTGAAAGTTTGTACACATAATAATAATATGGTCCATAAAATAACCACTGATACACCTCTTGATATATTGATCGACTTATGAGTCACTTATGCTATTACTAGACGCTTATGCGTGGTAGCATTATTTATAAAAAAATACTAATCCGGATAAAATCTCTATATTATTATAAACTACAAGTGTGCCAAATTTTATACTCCTCCGTCAGCACAATTTACGTAAAAAGAGCACAAAGTTTTAGCTTCACAGATAAATATTGAACCAATGCTCACTACAGAATCGAAAGGTCCGTCTCAAATACAATATAAAATATTCTCTCCATTCCTAACTGCACCTTCTAAATCTAAAGCAAACAATCCACAATCAAGGTACTCCACAAGCCCAATGTCCAGTTATCAAAAGCTTGCATCAATTCTCGGCGTCATGTCTATAGATACGCGCGTTCACCGATACTAAGATATCTACAATCTTTGGGGCCGCACTCTGACGTGCTAAACAGATCCAACTCCTTAAGCCAGACAAGGATAGAGCTATACAACCTGTATAGCGCTATCTCTCTCTACTATTGAAACATAGATCAGTTTAGCATGTTTTAATGCGGCCCCTGTACCAAATGAGGTCGTTGAACCCGGTCGCAAAGTTATTTGAGCTATGCGCTGATAAGGGTTGAGTGTTTATGCTAATTTACTAGTTTGGGTACTAGGAGCGCAGATTTGAGAAGTGGTGGTCTGTTTTATAGAATGAGCTAAAGATTTTCTTTATACAATAGTGGGTAATGAGGTCCTTACTTGACTACTATTTAACTACTCTTTATGAATTGTTAAAATTGTTTTTATATTTCTATCTGTAGTAATTTTAAATTCAAAATTACATATTTTGGGTGAACATTTAACAGCAAATATCTTATTTGGAATTGTTATTAACACTCTTAATGTCATCTTAAAGAGTCACGTCTTAAGCCGTATATTTAAAAAGTTCTAAGTTTGATTTCCGGATGGTGAAATTGCAAGTCATTTGCAGTTTTGTAATTTGTACGTTATATAGAAATAGCCTGGCCCCCTATTTCATATACAATTTCGGGCCTATATAATTCTAAATTTCTTAATAAAGATCTACTTCCCACGAGTTTGCTATAAACCTCAATAAATATGCATGTTTCTGCAAGACTCGTTATATAAATAACTATTTTAACTTCAAAATGGCTTCTTTATGTATTTATTAGGTAGTTTTATTTACATTGCATAATAATTATGTAATTTTTATTATAAATAGTTGCTAACCATACTATTATTACTAATAATAATTATTTATTCAAAAGTGTGTTTGTCTGTTATGCTTTTCGACTAACCGCTAAACCAATTTCGACGAAATTGATCACTGAGATACTTGAAGACCTGATGGGATTATATATAGGGTGTTTTTTTTTCAAATATCAAATATTGTAATTTCTTTTATAAAAAGCAAATATTTCGCGAAAAGCGCGCAACCTAAAGCGAAGCAATCCAAATATGGATCGAAAATAATTTATATTCAAATCATATCATTAATTTAAGAAGCGTCACCTTAATTAGGTGTTTTAAATGATAACAGATGTGATAGAAACCAATCTAGTGCCCGGGCCGATAGATAGAAATTAAGTTAAAATTTTTAATATTGGTTTAAATAGTTGATTTGGTTTAAGAAGCTGATTGAAATACAATTTCGTTTTTTGTCGGCAAACTATCTTGTCCTTGTAGATATAGGCCAACAACTTAGTAGAGACTTATAGAGTACGGCTGTCGGAAGCATCTAAAATCAATCATTTTGAACATCAGTGACCCGTAGCTAACGTTAACATATTATTTACTATGCATGTATGCTATGTACAATTTATTTTTTTAATTTTACTATTCCCGCACTAAGAATTGCTCTTGTCGAGGGGACTTTTAAAAACATACAAACAACGAACACAAAGTATAACCAGACCTGAAACAATTTATTTGTGGATCGCACAAATAATTGTTCTATGTGGGAATCAAACCCGACGCAATAGTAGCGGCGTGGCGACCAAAACCACTGCGCCACGGAGGCAGTCAGTATATCTTCTGTACTATGTTCAACATAATATTCGGTGAGTACAATCACCACCCACACTACATTAATGTAAAACTGTTAGGCACACAGTTGTGCAACCGTGTTGTTATTGACATACGAAAACTTGAACACATACGGGAAACTAGTGAGAACGGCCACGTGTGTTTTTTTCAAAGGGTTAATATAATCGACTATATTGGATTGTTTCTTTTAAAAAGACAACTTCCGCACTAAGAATTGCTCTTGTGTCGCGGGGACTTTTACAAACGTACAAGCAACGGACACAAAGTACAATTAGACTCGATACAATTATTTGTGGATCGCACATATCTTTATGATGATACTAGCTGGCCCGCGCAACTTCGCTTGCGTCACATAAGAAAGAATGAAAAAAATTGACCCGTTTTTGTAACATTTTTCGTTGCTACTCCGCTCCTAATGGCTGTAGCGTGATGTTATATAGCCTAAAGCCTTCCTCGATAAATGGTCTATCTAACACTGAAAGAATTTTTCAAATCGGACCAGTAGTTCCTGAGATTAGCGCGTTCAAACAAACAAACAAACAAACAAACAAACTCTTCAGCTTTATAATATTAGTATAGATTGTATTGATTTATTAGAAATTTTGTTAAAGAATCATATTAGCGTTTTATTAAATCACCATAACATTTTTCAGGCTATATTTCAGCGCTCTGCTCCCCTATTACACCCCAACTTCTAACGTCTCGGGAGCGAAAGTTAATTTACCTAACATTGGCGACGCGCGTACAGGTTATGTACATTCAAGCTGGCCATTTATTAATATAGGAAAATAAAATAAAAATGTGAAAACTTATAAATCAAAAGTGGTTGCTTATGTGAGGTTTTTATTGTCTTATATAACTGTCTATTGTTGCCTACGATCACCCAATAACACGGTATGTTTATAACTTCATATTTTATAGTCTAACAATATTCAGGAATGTAGTAACAATAGCGATTTAAATACCAAGTAATGACTTGATAAGATAACGAGTTATCTTGTTAACTATTGCAACTATTTATTGTCGCATACTTCGAGTCATTCATTGATTGTTCGATTTTGACAAAGTGCTTTGATACTGATGGAATGCTGTAGGAATGTAAGGAGTTTAATGAACAAGTTAAGTATAAATTTAACTATTATATTGATATTATATGGGACTTAAACGACTTGACTCGATTCATAACGATTAGGATATTCGTTTGGCTTTGAAAAGACTTCTCAGACTTTTTTTGTAGTGAAAGGATTTAAGATATACTAAATTCCAGGAAATAGTGTAACTTTAAAAAGTATTTATAGAACACATAAATATTTGTTTTATACGGGTATCGAACCCACAGTACAAGTATCATGTTAGTGACGTGGTAAGCACCATGCAAACGTATTTTTACCCATTATAAATATTATCCCACTGCTGGGAAAGTGTCTCTTCGTAGTAAGAAGGGGGGCTTAGACCTTGAATCCACCACTGTGATTAAATGCGGCTATCGCATACGCATAGCTCCTGGTTAGTCTTGTTTAATTAATAGTTGTCAATTTTATTGTAATTTAAAGTCTAAAATCAATGAGCCACTTTAAAATACAGCAAATAAGATTGCTACTGAGACCCGATGAAAATGAACTCACACGCAAAATATGTAAATAGTAAACATATCAATAAATCAATTACTAAGCCTGATTATTCAACAATTAACATCAAAGATAATCATACACAGTACATACAAAATACCAATAGGTACGTATTTATAATTGAAACTAACAAACATACAAAATTACATCAATTAGAAACGATTATATGTATAAAGGAAGCTGTAGTCATGTTTAAATCGTTCACTTTATATTCAAGGATGTACAATGAAACTCTGGTTTCTAATTTAATTCAAGGATTCTTTGATCCGTTTATTAAAACACTTTTAAATCTGAAAACGCTGTAGTTTTATAGTTTGTAACCGTTCAGGTAATTATTGATTTCTGCTTTGTGGTATGGATTATCAGCATAGCTAGATTCTATCAAAATCGGTTCAGCCATTTGGCCATGAAAGCGCAACAGATAAATAAAAATAAGAGCATATTAGCTTTGGTTTTCGTCACATCAGTTTCATAATTTTGTTATGAACGGGGTACATTATTAAAATTTCAGCGGTACATAGATTTACAGTGGAAAAAAGATCTTAATCCCTTCTTTTTAAATTGGTCTTAAAATATCACTAAGGAAAAAAGAATATCTGAACCCAGCCTTTTCCAAATCGCTGCATCAATCAATTTACTCCAAAGCTATCTCTACTCTATAAAATACAACAAGTTTTTAAGAAAACTTTAAACTCAACGTGCCCGTCCGTAATACCTTCCCGTATATTTCCATAAAGCAAATATGAAGAAATTCACGGTACATACGTCTGTACATTTAACACTCACACTCTAGTTGTTAAATACTTAGTTTATTTGACAATTCAATATTCTACTGAATATCTAGTGAATATTACTACTGGGTAAACGGTATACCCACGCTGACGTTTATAAGACAGGTCGAGCTTTGGGTTTTGAATATTATTATGTATTTATTACTATGTAAAGGACTATTAGGTATTATAAGGTAGGACTTAAGATATTATGATAGGATTTAATGTTTATGCACATAGCGCCTCTCAGGATAATTTGTAGTACCAATCTATAATCTATCAGTATTTCAAATTTTATCTCAATTGGTTAAGCCGTTTTAACGTAAAAACGGAACAAATTGAAAACAGTCTTTAGAATACTGAATAAAAAACCATAATTATTATTTAGGTACTGGTGTATACAATGTTTATTCTTTTCTATTCCTTATAAAAAGTATAAATTAGAATTGTAGAACAAGACTAACTTTAAAAAAAAAAATCTATCTTTGTAACAAAAAAAACGTTCTTTATCCAAATAAGCTACAGTATTTCATCATAAAATCCCGTCAATTCTGAAAACATGTCCTGAAACAAACCCTTCATGTAAATATCTTCAGGTTTGTAAAGCTCGCTACAAATATGACAACAATAAATATAATGTTACGCAACAGTCCGCCCACAGTCGACCAACATAACACAGCCTTGTAAAGGCTTTTACACACGAAGCTCACTGGAAAACATGCGGATTATCGTTCAAAAGATTTAATTTTATTTATCTTTCTCATAGAATAATTTTTACTTAAATTTACTCGACTACGCGCACCGTTTTTGCATGTTTTTTTACACTAACCAAAGATTCAAACTTCGGACATTTCAGTCGGGTGTATGTGAAAGCTAACTTTATCAAACAATGTTATGTTCACATTCTATTATGTTATATAACACATGTAAGTACAAAGGTAAAACGGTTAAACAATGACTTTTCCAATGATTTCGTAACCTATAATATATTACCGATAAGTGCAATGAGACTAAATATAATACTTTACAAATACGCGCTATACGACATCGTCCTAATACAGTTAAAATATGCACCAAAAATGTGCCTTATACGTTAAAGCCCTAACAGGTCAGCGCGGTGATAATAATTTGCATTGGCCCGAACCGGGAAGCATACTTATCACCATTCTGTACATCAAGGCTTTCTCCGAAACACCACGGGGGAAAACCACCTCTAAAGCCTTAAACATAAGGTTCATATTCGTATGTTATATAGTGATATATTTGTGACTATATTTCGAAGGGAATAGAACGAAATGCAGGCGATTATGCAGTGCTGTATCTAGTTTGATTGTGAGGACCTTTTGGGTGATATAACAGTCTCTAGTGGTTTATTTTTGAGATATAGTTCGTAGTTTGTTTCTGTATAATGGAAAATGTATTTATTGTGTTTGTTGGTTACGAATAAAATAAATGGTATGGTTGTTTATAAGTAGTCTGAATTAGGTATGTCTGCTGACGTCTAACGGACGATATTTACGAGTAATTTGAACAGCTACTTAGTAGATTGTCGGTGCAGTTTTGAAGGAAAATGTTTCTGTTGCAATGATATTAATTGCAAAAATCGACTGAAATATAATTGCGGAAGAAATATTATTATTCAAAATTATTATATTTTTCATACACTCACTAGACTGTGGTAAATATTTTATTATTGTAATTTAATTTTGGGTTTTATTCAGGAAAGTGTAAGACATTTTCAGTGCTGAGTTGGGACATACCAACTTTTTGTTTTCGTGCACAAATAATTATTTTAACCTGCTCTAAACTATACAAAAAATTATCAAAAAATCCTTCCTTTTAAATAAGACTATTAAACTCTAGTATATAGCTTGACCTAGTTATAATCTTCAGACAACAAACATATAAGAACAATACGCAACGTGTATTGAACCGTATAATAAAATGTATGTTATATTATAATGTACCACGGATCATTTATCAAAAACGATTGATCCATAATGTTGATTGTCAAAGATTAAGTGGACTTAGAAGAGAGTGATTAAGTTTTCTGCCTACACTTTGTTGGTATATTATAAATATAATATACTAATATTATAAAGCTGAAAAATTTGTTTGTTTGTTTGAACGCGCTAATCTCAGGAACTACTGGTCCAATTTGAAAAATTCTTTCAGTGTTAGATAGATCATTTATCGAGTAAGGCTTTAGGCTATATAACATCACGACACGGCCATAAGGAGTGGAGTAGCAACGAAAAATGTTACAGAAACGGGTATAACCCAACTAGCAACACAACAAGCTGCTTATACAGTCGTTATACAGCCTGATAGTTGCATAAGAGTCGTTCAAATGCTGTACAATTCTCTATAAGTTGTATACTAGCTATTTAAAAAACCCTTTAACAGCTAGGCGGGACAGTAGCCGTTTAGTAGGAAACTAATGACTTATAGTGATATATGAGCATGTAATTGCATCGCTAGACAGCCTAGGGAAGTATAACTGAGTTAATGGAATCTTCTATAACACCGTAAACTGTATAAGGGGACTTTAGGAGATAAAGGAGTTTAAACGGAGTTATGCGTTGCGCTTATAGCGCTCAAGAGCGTAAATAAGCTTTTTGTAATGCCTTAGGTTCTATAACAGATTTTTTTAGGGCTAGTGTATTACTCATCTATAAAAGAGTTGCGTAGGTCTTTAATAGCGCCTTGAGCGTTATATCAGATATTTATATGGCTTCTGTACGGCAAATAGATGTATAAGGTATCATTCGAAACATTTTTACAGCCATGGAGATTACAGAATTATGTTAAGCACCTAAAGCGCTATAACCGAGTAATATACCTTTATACTAAAGCTTAAAATTATTATCATAATATATTTACATAGGTGCAGTGGTGGTTCAGTCTGTCAACTGTTTTTAAAGAAAAAATAAAATAAAATAAAATAAAATAAAATAAAATAAAATAAAATAAAATAAAATAAAATAAAATAAAATAAAATAAAATAAAATAAAATAAAATAAAATAAAATAAAATAAAATAAAATAAAATAAAATAAAATAAAATAAAATAAAATAAAATAAAATAAAATAAAATAAAATAAAATAAAATAAAATAAAATAAAATAAAATAAAATAAAATAAAATAAAATAAAATAAAATAAAATAAAATAAAATAAAATAAAATAAAATAAAATAAAATAAAATAAAATAAAATAAAATAAAATAAAATAAAATAAAATAAAATAAAATAAAATAAAATAAAATAAAATAAAATAAAATAAAATAAAATAAAATAAAATAAAATAAAATAAAATAAAAAAGATTTTCAAACTATTTTAATATTCAACGACTGACCCCTAAAAGTACGAGTAAAATGCTGGTGTGCGACCAAAACAGTTATATTGAAGCACTCCTATGCCACAACTGCAAAACCTTGAGGTCTACAACAGCAAACACTAGAGCCTTTGTACAGCTTAAGGCGCTAGAGCAGATGTAACCAACTCTGAGAGCTGCTTGATCGAGACGCCATTATAGCATTAGGTAAACATATTTTTTGAGGTTATTACGATCTTTTGAAGATCATATAAATCTATAGCCTGGTAACGTTAACATAATTAAAATCATTTTTTATTACCTATAACCCTAATTAAATTATCTGTAACCCTCAAAGTCTTATTTATGTTCAAAATACAATTTCCAAATCCACATATCTATATAATTTTTGCACTTAAAACTGAATATTTTGAGGGCGCATGAAAATATTGACGATAATATACATATATATTGGCAGCAAACTTGAACTCGCACTTTCATATCACGTACACAAAGAAATAAAAGCGATAGACTACTTGTTATTTTAATAATCCAATCCGTAAAAATAAAATGTCTCCTCATTTGTCACTGATGATTCATTTTAAAAAAATATATTTAGTTTACACCATAATAAACCGACTATATTACTAATTTAGAGCGTTAGCATTTATAACCGTTACACAGTAGCGCTAAAATAAGGTAAAGGTGGTATAATCGCGCTGCAAGAGCTTTTTCGAACGCTCGTGGCGCTAACCACCTCTGTACAACAGCTGGTAAGCGCCACGAAGCTGCGAAAAAGCTCTTGTAGCGCGATTATACCACCTTCATCTTATTTTAGCGCTCCTGTATTACTACTATACTACGTACTATTATAATTACTATTTACGACCACTGTAGATCCAATGTCGAGCTATAAGCTGGACAGTATGGGCCTATTTGACGCTACAAGAGCTCTGTAGCCGCTTATAGAACCACTATACTTCTTACTAAGGAGCCTAAGGCGTTATAAAAATCCTTTAACCGGCCATTGTACAGCTTGTTATAGCGCTTGTGTGCTAGTTGGGAATGATGACCCATTCTCTCTTATGTGACGCAAGCGAAGTTGCGCGGGTCAGCTAGTTTGAGATATGTGTGGAAGTACGTACGTAAGATGTCTTTAGAAAACTTACTCTCAGTCTTTTTCATCTTATCTTTAGAATGGGTCTGAACTATGTTGGAGTCGGCTTCCAGTCTTACCAGATGCAGTTTAATACCAGTATTTTAAATGAAGCAATTGCCTATCGGACCTTCTCAACCCAGTTACCTGGGTTATAACACGATACTATTTGGTAAAACTGGTTGCCAGGCTTTCAAGCTTTACTGTTAATGACTGTCAAAGAACTTTGAAAATGACAGCAAAGGCCCACTATTTAACGTACCTTCTGAAACACGGAGGAACTCGAAATCTTTAAGATGATCACCTATCCACGGTTGAACCTCGGCATGTTTAGCTTTCTGAGATCATTCCATGCGGCTTTTGTTGCTTAGTTATTAGCTACATAATGAATCTGAGTGCTCCAAACTTAAAGAATTGGTGATATTTTGCACAATTTATATACTTTTAGTATAACTTAAACAAAAATAAAATTGACTATAATCTCGCGACATAACCTTTTCTTTACTAACGTCAGTCTCATCAAACCATAGGGTGAGTATAGACTACAACATTTTCTGGAGCATATCTGTGTAATGTAACGTTCTTACGAATGATACAATACAGGCAAAAGCTCAGTTTCCAAAGCATTTCCATGTAATGTAACGTTCCTGCGAATGCTCGGCGTTGTGTTGCGGACCGCGTGCGTCTTTCGTCCCTCTCCCTCCGCGTCACCCCGCAACCGCGCATCGCCCGCACTCGTGGCTCGACGAAATGTTACACCAATACGCTCGACGAAATGTTACACCAATATGCTCCTTGGTTTGTAACAAGAGGCCTGCGTGCTCGACGTTTAGTTCGTAAGAGGATGATACACTAGAACATATCATAGAGCGGCTCGTTGTTCTGTTACAAGTAAATGTTGTAGTCTATACTCACCTTTAAAACAATAGGCCACATTAACACAGTTCACATTACAACAACACATCTGCATTAATTTCTTAATCTGTGGCTATCATGTGCTGAGCAGCGAAGCGTGAGCTATTGTTTACATCTGACAACGTGCTCAGCATTGATGGGCGAGTCTGTTGCGTCATACATAATTGTACATCAATCGCTTTGTTTTGTTTATCAAGGAATGTGCCTTTTTGTGGTGGTTTCAACCAATACTGAAAACTTAGACATAACAGGGATGATGACTAATTTTTATTTTTTTGTAACTGGTAGCTGTAAAAAAAATATTTTTTGGAATTATCTTACCGTCGGATTTATTAGGTTTTCTGTTTTTTTTTTGTACCTAGAAAACATGCCTATTGTATTAATGTTCTCTAGCGGTGTTAGTTTTTCTTAATCAAGCAATTTGCCTTCCTAGTAAGAACTGGCGAAAGCAAGAGACTTTTTAATACACTAATGATTACGACTCCGTTGTGGACGCTGCAAATAGTCTAATTTTGATTTTAAATCTTTAACTGTACCGTGCTAAGATTTGTAAGTACTTATTAGTTCAGCGGTTTACTTTTGAAAAGCCAACAGACAGACACGCAGTCTTTGAATGGAACTCATTACACCCGTGTGTAACTTTTGTAAGCTTAAAATCTCCAAATGCTCGCCATTATGTTGAGGCAGTAGGTATTAATGTCACAAAAAAAGTTGGTTCTAAGCCTGAATCTTCAGCATGTAAGAACAACACTCACGTCGCATCGCAAAAATGATACAATACTGAGTACTATCATGCCGAGCTTTGTATAAGTCCCTTACTTCAATTTCCTTACCTTATGTAGAACATCAGTGAAAGATCGTCAATTCCTTCAAAGCTAACGGTGTTCGCAACAAAACACAAGTTGTAGCGAATTTATTACCGCTCGGCTAACTTCGGTAAAGTTCGTAACAGTCTCGGGTGTCCGCTTACAGAAGGATTAGTATGCGACTGCAGACAGCTATTTAAAACTGTATCCATACGCGGTCGGTGCATCAGACTGCTGATGGACGATTTCCGGGTAGGGCAAAATAACATTTTGGTCTTTTTTAATTGATAACAGAATATTTCTCAATATTTGCCCCGAGTTTAGTAACGTACCCGGTAAATGGCAATAGACTCGCCCCCTATCACATAATGGGACTAACTTTTTTGAAAGCCTAAGCCTACAGGTATAACAGGCGTGATTTTATGTTTATATTATAATAAGTTAAGAAGCGTTTACTACAACGTCTAAAAGAAATGAGAACAAGATTTAATTACAATTAATTTACAGTACTACTCTCTGTTATATAACAATAACAAAAACATCACTAGTTTAAACTGTGTCAACGTAAACAGTTATTCTATATAATAGCTATTATATCAACCGTTAAACGCTTTTCTTTCATTAATAGATCGTTGTATACACAATCAAAATAAATAACTGTCTGAGTGTCCGTCTGCCTTTTTTTTACTTTTTTAACAATACGCCAATTGCGAAGTGTTCTAATTTATTTTTCGTATAGAAATAATTAGCTGATCTAATTTTAGTTTGTGTAAAAAAAAATTTACTTAACATACGTGCAATCAATTTAGCAAAAAAACAATTCCTACATTTTTAGTCATACATTTTTTTAAGATCTAGAAATCAATTGCCTTAACGGTTAAGGAAAACATTGTGATTAAACCTTGCATGCCTAAAATTTGTTTAATACATTGACTAAGGGCATGCAAAGCCGTCAGGCCGCTTGAACAATTTTGACACTAGGTTGAGCAGTACGATAAAGAATAAAGAATTTTCACATTAATAAAAACTACCTATTGCGTAAAGTCAAAAAGTCATACTTTAAAAATTATAGTTGAATTTTATACAACGCTGCTTATATTTTTTGTAAGATTATTTTAAATTTAACGTCAAACTGCAAACAACAAAATCTTTAATCTGTTTAATATTTTTTGCGTCGCGTCTGAACAATCAAACATACAAAAAATTTAATAATTTGTGCAAAGAAATCGCAGAAAACATCTCAACTTTTTGGCCGAAAATATTTCTATTGTATAGTTCTTTATCCGTTAGATAATATAATAAATATCATTAGGTGCTACTCGCTGATTTTATTTTATCAATAAGAACTATGAAATTGGGCCGCATTGAGAGAGTATTACAAAATTTTTCATAAAAATTTGGTTTTCTGCGGTAAAAGTTACCTATGCCACGCTACAGTCCTTACTATCACCTCAAAAGTATTAAATCAATTCATCGTTCTATATTTTTAAGACTCATATAATGCAAAAATCTGTCAATCTGTCAAATTTGATGATTCTTAGCTTGAAGATGGCTAAAGATCAGGTATGAAACACACACTTTTTCAAATGAATTAATGATCTTATTGCCCGAGCAAAGTCGCGTGGGTCAGCTAGTTCATACTCATAATATTTTTACCATAAAATTGTACAATCTACAACAGGTTTTAAAACAATAATAGTGCAACATTTACGCAAGAGCTGATTGTTGATTACATGATTAAAACACGACTGCGACTAATCGGTAATGAGACAAATCGTTGCGATTGTTTCGTCGTTTGTCATGTTGTGCAAATTGTTATTTATACTGACCTATTTACTATTCAATAATACGATATTATGCCGTCATTTGAAGCGTAGCTTTAGAGACTGTACTATCGAGTATTGAGAGTTTGACATTTAAAATATACTTCGAAAATAATTCTGACGGTGACCACTAGAGGCGCTGATCAGATTTTTATACCACAATTTTCGGTAGCTAGCCGGTTGCCGATAGTAGATATTGGTACAGAAATGCGCTGTTTTCAGCCTTGTTTGTTTCACTATAGAGCATTTGCCAGCGGTCTCTCCAAAGCGCCGAAACGTCAAACAATCCAAGGAAAAATGTGAAATTAAATTTTCTTATTATATACACAATTGTATACATATACATTGCAAATAATAAGTGATTTTCACTGCTTATTTCATCGTGATGATGATCTATCCGACCGATTTTGGCGATAGCGGCAACTTCGACTATCAAAAAAATGAAACCTTTCACGGTATGGCTACAACAAATCAATAGTAGTATACAAATAAATCATGTGACATACAAATTATGCATATTTGTAGTAACAAGACAGCAACAAGAAGTGGGTGTGTCGTGTGTCATCGTGACTCAGACGAACAACGTGTCAAATGTTAGACAATGTTCACAGTTTATATTATAATATACAGGGTGTCCCAAAACTCAACGATAATCCGAGACAGGATGAAAGGCCAAGTCATACCGGTTATAGGAAAAATAAAAAAAAAATTCCATATCACTTAGTTCAGCAATAATAGACACTTTTCAAAAAAGTTGAAATTCCACACCCTTGGTCGCATTTTCAAGTCCTGTGATCACCAATGTCACAATTTCGCTGTGTTTTTTTGAATTTCGTGATCTTAATTAAGTATGCTATTAATCGTATAACAAATTAATGCACAAAACATTGTTAATTTAATAAAAAAAGTTAAGTTTTAGTGAGTCATCTTTCTCAAAAATATCGTTAGTCAACTTTGACGCTTCATACTGAAAAAAAATGTACTACACTACCCTTGGCAAGTTATTTCAAAAGTTGGCGCATTTAATCAAGATTCCAAAATGGTATAACACTTGCCACTTTTCTTGCCATTAAAAATGTTATTTTTATTTGAACGAAGAGTATCCTCGCAAATGGATCGGACGCAGTGGTACAATTTTATGGCATCCTCGTTCCCGCGATCTAAGTCCAGTAGATATTTTTTACTGGGAATGCATAAAAGGAAAAGTTTATTCCAAATCAATACAAAACTATCAGAATTTCGCCAAAAAATTGACACAGCGTCAGAAGAAATAAATGCAAAGAATTTGGCTTGACTGGTGAAAAAATCTTTTGTACGCCGTTGCAGAGACTGTATTCGTGCCAGAGGAAAGCAATTATTTTTAGTAAAGAGGTAATTGAGTCAGTCCATAACAAATATTTAATGTAATAAACATAATAGGTTATAATAATATAAAAAAAAACAATGAACGAACCATCGATCTTATTTAATTATTCTCCTTAAGCTAAAGTAATTCCGAATTGTCTTCCTCTGGCATGAATTCGGGCTCTGCAACGCCTTACAAGAGACCTTTGCACCAGTCAATCAAAATTAATTGCATTTATTTCCTCTGACGCTGTGTCAATTTTCTGGCAAAGTTCTGATAGATTTTGTATTGATTTCGAATAAACTTTTTCTTTTATGCATTCCCAGTAAAAAATATCTACTGGATTTAGATCGGGGGAATGAAAATTGTACCATTGCGTCCGATCCATTTGCGAGAATACTCTTCGTTCAAATAAAAATTACATTTTTAATTGCAAGAAAAGTGGCAAGTGTTATACCATTTTGGAATCTTGATTAAATGCGCCAACTTTTGAAATAACTTGCCAAGGGTAGTGTAGTACATTTTTTTTCAGTATGAAGCGTCAAAGTTGACTAACGATATTTTTGAGAAAGATGACTCACTAAAACTTAACTTTTTTTATTAAATTAACAATGTTTTGTGCATTAATTTGTTATACGATTAATAGCATACTTAATTAAGATCACGAAATTCAAAAAAACACAGCGAAATTGTGACATTGGTGATCACAGGACTTGAAAATGCGACCAAGGGTGTGGAATTTCAACTTTTTTGAAAAGTGTCTATTATTGCTGAACTAAGTGATATGGAATTTTTTTTTTATTTTTCCTATAACCGGTATGACTTGGCCTTTCATCCTGTCTCGGATTATCGTTGAGTTTTGGGACACCCTGTATAGTTATTTCTATTGGTTGTAATAATTTTTCAAATCGGACCAGTAGTTTCTGAGATTAGCGCGTTCAAACAAACAAACAAACTCTTACAGCTTTATAATATTTGTGTAGATTTACTAGAGATTGTGAATAGAAGGGAATTTCCCGGACTAAACCTATAGTCAATTCCGGCAACTACTAAAATTATAAAGAAATTACACGAATTTGTATCGATGTGGCTCGAGGAAGACGCATCGCAATACAAACGTTGCACACTACAACGACAAACACAGACAGACATTCACTCACAATCATAATATTTGTATTATCTATCAATGAATGAAATAATCAAATATCAACATATTTATTTACGTTTCGTAACGTGTTTGCTTATGTATAAATGTATGTTTATTTAATGAACGATAATCATCGATAAGTTGTTAAATAAATAACGAATGTTAACGGTGTTGTAAAATTGTGTATATTTATTTTACTCTTATATAGAGATGATAAATAAGTGTGTTTGATTAATGCAATTGTTAGGACAACATAGGTAACGTAGTAAATACATAATGCTGACTGTAAAATAGTGTTTTTAATGGATTTTAATTAAGTTTTTCAACCGCATAATGGTCTTATCCTGTCTTTAGTCTTGTCTGTATTATGTTCTGTGGAGAGATAGTATAGATATCTGCCCTGCTGAACACGAAGTCTCAAGTTCGACTTCTTACAAAATCAGCGCATCTTTGAAAATTTGAAAATTGTATGAGTAAGACTTAATACAGACATAACATACCATTAAAATGGCGATGGTTGTCAGCAGTTCAATTCAACACGAATTTCTTTTTTTGAAGAAATTTTATTTCGCTTTACAAAATCAGGCTCTTGTGTACATGGGTACATGAAGATTACTCTCAACTTGATAGTATCAATTAACACTGCTATATGCTGCTTATTCCAACATACGCAAAAGTAGTGACGAGAGCATAAAAGTTATTTAATCTAGGTACAATTCCTCAAAAACATTGTCTAAACTATTTCAAACACTACCGTTTCCCAACTACACAAGTACACAAAACTACCGATGCTCTAATATTACACCGAAGTGTCTCGTAGCTGTCAACGGCGCATGCGCATCCAATCGCCCGATCATCCGCGCGTGCGCACTCATTGTGAAATATTGCAACACGTACATCTGTTCGAGAAGTCTGTCTTGAACATGAAACGTGTACGAGAGTTCGATAGTTTTTGAGACTAGTAGTTGTAAATAAAAACTCGATCAGTAGCGAGGTTTCCTACTACTGTCAATTATCGACAACTAATTAGCTATCAAAAAGTTTGTGTTAAAACCTGAACAGCACACCTAGTGAGAGCCGTAGGAATTAATGTTTAAGTTATTTTTAAGTGTCAAACTCTCGATACTAGTACCAACTGTAGAAAATTTTTCCTACTACTGTCAATTATCGACAACTGATTAGCTATCTAAAAAGTTTGTGTTAAAACCTGAACAGCACACCTAGCGGGAGCCGAAGGAATTAATTTTTAAGTGGCAAACTCTCCATAGTACTTACCAATTATAGAAAATCGCGTTGCATTATTGTGTTACAATTAGAAATTACGGCTTGACATGTCCCCACGTGTAATCTAGTAATACTTTGGGATATGCTTTTATTTGCTTGCAGTTTCAACCCGTTTTAACTGTCTGAACATTCACTGTTAAAAGGCTGAAAATTGATGAAATTAATCAAAGTTTTAGCATTTAATTATGTATGCACGTTATCGAAACCCGAGATTAAACATGCACGTCCTTATATTTCAAAAGCTAGCCACTATATATGAATACGACATGACCTTTTCGTGCAAGCAGAACTACACAGATCCGCTTGTAAAACATAAACTTTCGCGCCTCACAATGTAATTTTTTTATCCAAAGCTAAACTAGAACATTGCTTACATAACATAGAATTATGAATATCGTACAGACGCGCCCACGCATCGTGCCATTGTTACAAAGATTCTTATCTTTTAAACAGCTGTTTGGAGTGTGAAAGTGTGTGTTTAGGGTGCAAACTGGGTGATTTGTTTGATGTCTGATTAGGTATTGTTAGTGACTTGTTAGAAACTGGCAGATTGATGGTTATGCCAAATGTAAATGTTGCGCGATTTACTACATACGGTACTAGCGAATAGAGAACGTTTGGCATTTCAAATTACTTAAAAATGTATATAAAACTATAATTATTTCATACAAAATTTGTCTTTATAACTAAATAGGTCTATTTATTTATTAACTTTGAGAAAAGTTACAGCTAGTACATTTATTTATTATTTTTAACTAAAAACATAGAATTGAACCACAATACTTTCTTTCCTGACTTGTTGAGCTTACTTTAGAGTAACGAATTTGGCACAAGAATTTTAAAGACTTTGTTGCTAGGAAGAACTTAATAAGCTTGTTAAACAGCAAGGATCGAAGTATAGAAAAAAATGTTGAAAACATAAATAGGGGAAAGTCGGTTTATTTGGACCACTTTTTTTCAAATGTGTTTTTGACACAATTTTTTAATTATTTTAAAAACAATTCTTATACCAAATTAAACTCCATTTAATTGGATTTATTTTTATTTAACAATAATCAACATTATAATTATATATTTATCTCAAATTAACAAAATATGAGATCGGAGCTTTGTTCCAATTTACCAAACCAGTATGGTTAATTGGACCATGGGGTTGCTAAATTGGACTTAAGAGTAGATCTAACGAAAAATAAACAAAACTAAAACATTTTTTTCAAAAATTATAGATTAAATCTAATATAATTATAAAAGAACTCGAAATCAGCCTCATATATAAATCACCTAAGAAAAACAATCATCGCAAATATCAGGATTGGTAATATTCCATTTATGGCATCGCACGCATTTCACCCAGTCAACTTTTGGCCCTCTTTTATTCAAGTAATTTAATCTACATGTAGCAAACTCATTATCAGAATTTTCAGAGCGGCTACTATCTGAATCATCCAAAACTATGACTTCTTCTTCTGAAGAGTCCTCACTTAACTCCTTGGTTTCTCGCAGTTTCTTCAGGTTTCCACTTATAATATCTTTTCTCGGTCACCTGTAAAGAGGCAAGAAAGTTGATAGAATTTTATTTCACTAAATTGTAAAAATATAGTTCGGTAATTTGGACCGGTCCATTTTATCAAACTACATGCGGTCCATTTAATCGAACTGTATAATTTTAAGGAAATTACATCAAAACAAAGACATAACATATCAAAGCCGCCAAATAGTTTTAGCCAGTTATTTGCAGATACATTACGGATATACAAAAAAAATATGAATCTTTACAACTTACCTTTAATTTAGTTACGTCCTTAGCACAGATCACATAAAATTACAGTAAATATCTGAAAAATAGATTATTGTTAACAGAGACAACACGCTTGCTTTTATGCCGAAATAAAAATAGCCGATGTCAAATGAAGTTAGTTGCACTTCATTATGTGTTTACACTTTTGAAATAAAATTACTACGAAACGGGTTTTTAGAGGTGGTCCAATTTAACGAGCGGTCCAATATACCCAACTTTCCCTTATTAATCTAGACCATAAATATGACCGTATTCAGGGTCTTTTAAAATAAACCCTCAATTGTTTGATAACCCAATACCACAGAAATGCTCTATTTCCATTCCAATTTACATCTAATTACGTATAATATATGTATACGTAATAAGGAAAGTCAATCGCGTTCTTTCTGCATATCGCACATTCTCCTACTGACCTCTGGCACCCTGGTAATTAGCGAGCCTCGTGTACTAGGCACGCAGCTTTTGAGACACTGCGAGCTAATTGCTTAATGGTGTAACTTGACATCCTAAGTGCTTATGCGTGCCTGGTATTACGTGTCTACTATGTTCTTACTATTTAATATAAAAAACAAATGAGCATCAACGGTAGTATAATTTTGATAGCGAATGGTCATAAGTGTCTTTAGTTTGATTGTCGGGTTAATAAAAGTTAGTAAAAATAAGTTTGCAGTACTTTCAAAGAATAAAAATTAGCTGTTACAAGGAATTTATTGTCTTGCAAAAAGACGCTAATGGACACACTTTGCTCGACCATGGCATCGAATCCATGAGAATTGATTGTTAGAACAAGAACATAACATTAACAAAAAAGGGAACATAAATCTTAGTTGCAGTTAATACATTTATCACTAAATTAAAAGATAGAGCCTGAGAGTTAGTTGGCAAGCAACTATGAAAATAGAAAACAAAAAACATTTATTTGAATACTACAACTACTTTACTCCCTTTGAGGCGCTAAGTAGTTTTCTTTCATGACACCAAATTGGTCCTGTAAGGCACTACAACCATTAATAACATTAAACTACACTTAGGTCTTAAAATAATGAAACTATTTAATTCCCAAACAATCAATACATATCCGTGTTTGAAACACAACTTTCCTATACATCAAGTTAACCTGTTGACCAAGTAATAAACGTTACACCGTGCTTAACGGACAGTCTGTTTATAATACTAGGCAAGCATGCACCAACGAGAGTTCTGTGTAGTTTATTAACCAAAACGGTGCTTTAATGACTGTTGTTTAGTGTGTTCAATTACTTGGTTAATAGGGGGTAAATAAATGTTTTGGTTTAGGATTTCATCCAGGTTTTGCTTTTGAATGGAATTGGAATTTTTTTTCGTGCCTAAGGGTTTTTTTGAGTACAAAATATCTTTTAATCTATCTAGTGCAATTTCTTCAAAATCATGAAAGAGTATTTTGATAAAATTTTGTACCAGATAATTTTTAACCTGGATTACCATATAACACATGGACGAAATCGCGAAAGAAGCTAGTACAAACATAAATAACATCACGATGGTTATACCCGACGGTGTAAGCAGAGTTGTTAGTCCCATGTAAAAACATGCTAACATATTGGAATTTTGTTATGGATAAATTTAACTTATTAACTACAGCATCCACAATGATGTCTATAACCACAAGACATAAAACTTTTAACTCTTAATACTATTATTTTTCCTTATTTCTACAACAAAACGGATATCCTCCTTCATAACTATACACACATATGTATATATAACAGAACAGTTGATCCGTATGTACGAGAGAATACAACTTGACTTATCTGCCTTGAACAACTGCCTTTCACTGTGTGTTTTGAATATCTAATGTTTGTGGTTCACTACCCAATGATATTTGTAGTTTAAGAGCTCCGGATCATGTACTCTAGTGGTACAAATAATATGCAAAAAATTTAGCTTGATATAATCTACTCTGCTATTTCAAAATATTATGAACAAGTTGTTTCTGCCTGTGAGTTTGCGGACGAAAGATTTTCAGTACTAACTGCTTAATCAAAATATTATATCTTAAATATCATCAAAATCAGTCAACTTCTTTCAAACAGTCAACTTCTTCAAGCGTATGTTTGACTTACTTTTCACTAGGAAATTTAGTAGACTGTCTTTGTAAAACACATTTTTTAAAAACTCGAAAATTTGGAAATTTATAATTGTTGGCAAAGCATGCTAAATGTGTCGATTTGGTTAGTAAAAGTTTGGCTAAAGTAATTGTTGTCTATAAAACATTTATCGGTAAATTAATGTTGTTCAGATTCAAATAAAATATGAGCCAAAATTAAATAGCACTCATCAGTTATTTAATCTTGAAACATTGAAATATTAATTTACAAAGTCCAAAAGACGTGTGTACATAATTATTAAAAATTATAATTAATTGCTCGTTTTATCAGCGACTAACTGACCCGCGCAACTTCGCTTGCGTCACATAAGAGTGAATGCGTCAAAATTTTCACCATGATTGTAATTTTTTTTGCTGGTACTCTGCTTCAATTGGTCGTAGCGTGATGGTATATAGCCTAAAGCCTCCCTCGATAAATGATCTATCTAACACTAAAATAATTTTTCAAATCGGACCATTAGTTCCTGAGATTAGCGCGTTCAAACAAACAAACAAACAATCAAACAAACAAACAAACTCTTCAGCTTTATAATATTAGTATAGATGCAATCAATCAAATATAACTTGAAGTTTTTAAACAACATTATTGTATGCAGACTTCTAGACTATTATCTCAAAGATTATACGCTAAGATTAATAGTTTTTTTCTTTCACAACTACACCGTTGAGTTTATAATTAAAATTGTATACTCGCTACTCGCATTATTTATTATTATCTATTACCAAATATGTACTTTCTAAATATGCAGGTTAGTGTTTGGTTTAAACACCTATTTGTCTAGACTGGAAAGTCGTAATGAATTCATTTTATAGAGCTCTTTTGTAAAGTACTTTAAGCAGTATGCAGCAGTAAAAGCAATTTTATGTAAAAAAAGTCAAATATAAAACATCCAGACACCACTGTTTTTTGTTGTTTCTGGCCATTTAGGACTGCCTCCAGGTGAACACAGGTCAATATTTTCACAAATTTGGATAATATTAGCTGATCTCCCCAGGTGTAATCGCTACTTGAATTATTTATAACAATGTATGTTATACATACAACATTTTTTCCAAGGTAACTTTTGCAGCCTACTGTTATTAGACTGCTTGCTCGAAAAAACACACAATTTGCTAAAGAATTAGCTAACACTCCCATATCTCCCTACGACTAACGGCAAATACAAATTCCGATATAATACCTGAACTGCTTGCACAAAAGTACCACCTATAATTTGGCAATAATTTTTCCATCACCCCCATATGTCCCCATACTACTAAAAGCACACATTTAAAAATCGTACCTAGTTACAGTACCTCGTCTACAAAATGACCGCTATAAATAATCTAGCGTCAACGCGACAGACTTAGAACGTAAATTGCTCATTCTATTTCCATCCCATCCTCCCTCTAACAAGCGTGTTCTAAGTAAAAACAAAAAGTATTATAACCACACATTGACCACACGTCACCACAGCTGCAACCACACCGGATGGGACAGTGCCATTTTAGGTAAGTGCCGACACGTGGAGATATGCAGCTTTGCTCTCTTTTAGTTGTAGTTTCTATGAAGAGTACTGTCCATTTTGTTACTGTTCATTTAGAATTAGATGTTTAAATAATAAAAAAGGCTTGGAAGGAAAGAGGGGAGACCTTTAAAAATTATCCCTGGCCGATTTCGGACACGGCGGGCAGTTTAATTGAAGCCACCCAAATGTGCAGGACTTTGTTTATATTGGTCAAGTATGTGCACAATACACAGGTACACTCTCTTTTCCTTTACTAACATAGTCTGGTTGGACGGCTAAACCAACACGACTAGAGAGAGGTCAGGGGCAGGACCAACGACTTTAGCATCTCTGAGATTTTTTTAACAGAAAACTCAGTAAAGTCTTTTTGGCCCAACTCGGGATTCGAACCTGAGACTTTTTTACTTTGCCCCTATGCTTTGGCTGTTACTTTTGATGAAGAACCTGGCCACTAATTAATTCGGTCTCCAATCAAATTATTTCTACTTTGAGGTTTTCTTAATGTATGCTTTCCTTTAAAGCGTTAAAGCCTCAATACATCAGTAGAAATATATTTATTGTACGTTACAGATCACTACATTTCAGTAATAATTACCTTCCAAAAAGCTACATATCGTGCATCAAACCGAACCAATTAGGAATGCACTATTTTGGTCGTCGACAGTGAATTTTGGATATTACCGCCAAATTCGTTATCATGCAGTTTCTCGAGGTTTCCCTTATAAGAAATCGGCCGACTTTCATCCCATACTATTATGTGAGACAGATAAGATTCAAATGTAAAACGATTACGTGTTTTGAATAAACTTTCACGATTTTCTTTGTTTTGCTACAGTTTGACTTAATATGCATATAGTTGCACTCACTGATCGGTATATGAGCTGTAAGTATTGCATTGTTTCATACAAACAATTTGTAGGCGAGTAGGTACATACATATATGTAGTGTATTGAGGTGTTCGTGGCTTAGATACCAATAGCCGCGCGGATCGATCTCTAAGGTTAAGTAAAGTTTGCCGAGGTTGATCTGTGGATGGGTGACCATCTTATACATATCGAGTTACATACAGTCGCTCCATGTAAAAAACTGGTATTCAGATGCATCGGGTGAGACTGGAAGCAGACTCCAACATAGTTTGGGAGAAAGGTTAAGCTGATATACATACATACAGTGCATTACTGCCTCAATGCCGGGCTAGGGTCTTCTTCCGAAATAAAATGTGCCTTGTGTCTACACTGCCAATGTGCGGTTAGACGACGTCGCATTTCTTAATGAACTCTATGTCATGCAAGGTTTCTTCGCAATGGTTTTTTTCACTGCTAGAACAAGTAACGATTATTTCTAATATGTAGGTATTAGAAATAATCGTTACTTCTAATTATCTTAAAGTTATCTTCAAAAATTTGTTGTTGGTTCGAACCTCTGACATGAGGGGCTTTTGTCACTCGATTATCATGATTATCATTTTTTTTGCGATCTGTTAAGGTAACCTCTATCTCATTCTGGAGAGAGTTTTCTTTTCCAGTAGTGCGACAAAATGTGAGTGAATGTGTTGGAAGAAGCACTAGACTGAGTCTTACCGGATGCAGCTGAATACCAGTATTTTCCATGTAGCGACTGCCTATCGGACCTCCACAACCCAAATAGTTGGGTTATAACACGATACCATCGATAAGACTGGCAGTAGTGAGTCAGTAATGGGTTAAAATAATTTAATTCATATTGTTTTTGACCATGTTACATGAGATTTACATTTATTAGAGGACGCAATTTTATTTTTGGAACATGTAGGGGGGGTCAATAGAAGCTTAACTTGAAGTTTGTGGGGTCGCCACCCTTGTCCCCCGGCCGCCATCTTGGAAAAGGGGGTGGAAACACTTTTTTCGCTATATCTCGGAAACTATGCGTCTTACAATAAAATTGTAAAAGCATAATTTGTAGCAAATTATTTTGTCTACAAATATGTTTAACAACTTTTTGTCCTTAATTAAGAATTAAAGAAGTTATAAGCAAAAAAGTGCAATTTTTTTTAAAGTTATTTTCTTTATTGCTCTATAACTTTTTTTAGCGACAGCCGCGCGGATGGGTCTCTGAGGTTAAGCTACGCTTGCCGAGGTTGTATGGTGGATGGGTGACCATCTTACACATATCGAGTTCCTCCCTATTTCGGAAGGCACGTTAAATTGTGGGTCCCAGCTGTCATTTTCGAAGATATTTGACAGTCGTTAACAGTACTCAGAAGCTTGAAAGTCTGACAACCAGTCTTAACGAGGGGTATCGTTTTATACCCCAGGTAAATGGGTTGTGGAGGTCAGACAGGCAGTCACTCCAAGTAAAACACTGGTATTCAGATGCATCTGGTGAGACTGGAAGCCGACTCCAACATAGTTTGGAAAAAAGGCTAAGCTGATATGAATATATTAAAAAAAATGAACTCAGACCAATCTTGTAGAGAATTTGGCGAGGAAAATTTTGCCCTATATTTTTTTTAATTTCATTAATAAGAAACTCAGTAACAGCGCTCCGAAATAGACCGGATTCGGAAAGAAAATTTTTGTAAAAAAAAATTCACTATTTTGCTTATAACTTCTTTAATTGTTAATTTAGGACAAAAAGTTATTAAACATATTTGTAGACAAAATAATTTGCTACAAATTATGCTTTTACAATTTGATTGTAAGACGCATAGTTTCCAAGATATAGCGAAAAAGGTGTTTCCACCCCTTTTCCAAGATGGCGGCCGGGGGACAAGGGTGGCGACCCCACAAACTTCAAGTTAAGCTTCTATTGACCCCCCCTACATGTCCCAAAAATAAAATTGCGTCCTCTAAGAAATGCAATATTCGGCCCTCAAATTGTAACATTTCAATGGACTAATGTCAATTTAGACGTATAAAGTAATGACCGTGCCTTAGCTTCTGTTACACCATTCTATAGGTAAATAAGACAGCAATTTAAAATGGAATTACATGTCAAACAGACATGAACTTGAATGATTTAGTTTAAATAAATCGTTTAAAGTGATTGACGTTCTATTATTTGTTTTAGAGACAGTTATCGGTTTTGAATATTAATATGTGTATTATTTTCTTTAATAAGTCCAGTAGCTTAAGAAATGTACTCCAAGAAGACTGTTTATGCAATTGAAAAATATCTATTTGTACAGTTAAAATCTTAAAAGGCCTTTCAGATACAGTTATTTGAGGAATAACTATGACCATGACCAGTATCAAGTCAAGATTGTTCTTGAAATTATTTGATGGAAACCCGACTTCATGTAATTCACAGTAGGGTCTATTTTTCAGCGCTGAGTAATGATTTTCTGTAAGTATTTCTTAAAGAAAACTTTGATAGCTGCCCGATTTTTTTAATGTGTTGCTTATACTAACAACGGAGACACAGTTAAACAGATACTTAAGAACTCATCTTAAAGTAAAAGTGTTATATATTATGTAATTATGTTGCTTAAACGTCAATTTTCTTCAATCGATTTCTACCCCATTACCAATTAATCGTGACGTCATTACACGGGGAAAGTTATCACCCATAGAAAGTGTTGTTACCAGGAAAGCATATAAGTAGAGGCAGTGGGACGTTCACACGTGATAGGTAATTGTTACCTCAGTTCCCTGTAGGTGAAAACACCCGGATGTTCTGCGATAGTGTTTTATCTAACTAGTTCGCGCTTATGCGAGCCTGGTACCTGCTTTTGTTTTCGTTTAGAGATAAACTCAAATTACATTTGAAATGGTTTTTAAATGGGCTAGACTGACAAGAATGTCGTCTGTTCAATTTTTATGACATCCAATTTCCTGTGTAGAAGAATATTTTTTAATGGAATCTCAAATATGCAAACATATTGCTCATTAGTTTCGGTCGAGATTGTAATTAGTTGGACACATTTTATAATCTTTCTTTTTATGTTTCCTTTTCCTATTTATTTTATTACGTAACTACTGTAAATTGCACTCATTAAGGTATTGACTAGATCAGGCTGAGAGTTTGTTAATTACTTGTAGAGAGAAATAATTTATTTTGGAATCATTATTTCTATTTTTACCCACCCACATTTAGATTGTCACAGATTCAGTGCCTCCGCGAGTAAATACAACCATAAACCAAAAAAAAAAAAACAATCTAATTTATCTAAGAACAAAAAACAACAGCAACCTGCCACAAATGCATAAAATCGGCTAGAAACCCAACAGTTGCAAACTATCAGCCGCAAACTCTTTGCCTCATACGAACGGGCCTTCATTCTGCCTGTACAGTTGTAAACTTGTTCCCGGATCACATGGAAATATAAAACACAGGCTAAACCGGTGCGTTTCCGTCGATAAACCACGTTACTATTAACGGTTTTTGAAAGAAAACAGCACGGCATCCGTACTAAAGGCACGTACAAAGGGACTTTTTTATTGTTTTCATTTATAAAATACGCCGGGAAATGTGAAGGTGGAAATATATTTATGCTCACGGCTGTACCAATAAAAACACTAAAATAATAATTGTTTTATTTTTAATCATTGTTTTTTCAATTGAGAGAATAATACACTCGCTTACACTAAGTCCACAATTAGCGACTTTGGACTGTAGAGTCACTCTATATTAATATCACGAATTGTGTTTACTTTAACATTCTATGACTTCTCATTATAATGATTTCCTATCAGTCATGTATATCGGGATGTATAGATGTGAATAAAGCAAAAGAAGTTTGTAGGGATTGTAGTATTCATCACCCATGGGGTTGATGAATAAGCAGTGATTTTGTGCATACGTAAGTAGAAAGAAGCCTAAAGTAGAAATATTTCAAAATTAGCTGACCCGCGCAACTTCGCTTGCATCACATAAGAGAGAGTATGTCATATTTTCCCCCGTTTTTGTAATATTTGTTACTGTTACTCTGTTCCTGTTGGTCGTAGTGTGATGTTATAAATATAGCCTATAGCTTTCCTCAATAAATAGGCTATCCAACAGTAAAATATTTTTTCAATTCGCACCAGTAGTTCCTGAGATTTTCAAACAAACAAACTCTTCAGCTTAATAATATTAGTATAGATATATGAATTTAATTTCTTGAAATCTAATCAATCTATACTACGAATACATATCTGGAAGCATCTAATCTCAGCTTGTAATAAGTAAACATGAAGTGAACCGGTACAAGGGCTTAAGTCTCCGTTATACAAACATTATTGTTTCAACATTGCCACATAGATTTGTAATCAACTGATGAACTAGTGAGATGATACGCAGATAAAATAGAGTCTAGTTTTGATGATAGAAAGAGATGAAAAGATTCACATCATACAAATACGAATCTATCATAATTTTAAGGGTAGTATATTTGCAAAAGCAATTTAAAGAATAAAAAGAAATATTTTAATTTATCACGCTGTCAACTGGGCCAGGGTCTCTTCCTGGATTTAGGGATGGGATAGTGCTCATTCACGTTGACTCGCGGGCGCGGTGGCGAGCGCGGTCGCGAAATATCAAACATATATTATGGCGATGTACCGAAGTGTTCACGTACAAAGCGTTCGCGCGGTCAGGCGTTAAGTCCACCACGGGGCTAAGGTAGTTGCAGAAAAAAGACTTTGCACCTAATCAAGCACTGATTTAAATAGCTCTCAGGAATCTGACGGTATCATCATGATGTACTGAATTATCAGATTACTAGTACTTATACCTACTTAGTATGAGTTTTAAATATACTTTTGTGTGCCTTAGCAAATAAATAAATATGTTACTGTAGCTTAGACACTCCACATCTTTTAATTCATTTATGTTTTCCCAACATAGCCCTAGTCAAAATCCCATAGCTAGGATATACCTCTACATCGCCACAATGTAAATCTAGCTAAACCATACCAACATCTTGTATAAACTATCTGACAGTCAGCAAGTAAAACTGAGTTCAAACAAGCTCAAACAAATCGCAGTACAGGCGCGTCGTTGTACCAGGCGATCATAAATAACTGGAGCACTTCGTCCCATGTAATACAACGAAAGATAAACATCACAGATTCAATTGTTCGTCTATCTTAGTACTCGAGTTCGATGGCCAGTCCATCATCAGATTGGAACTTTTTGATTTTTCCTGTGTATTGTGTTTCTTAATTGTAAAGTCAATATCTGAGATTATTTTGATAATAGATTCGTCCCAAATGTTTGTTCCGTTAGTTTAACTATGAGAGTACAGAGTGTTGTTTTTTATTGGACCAACTTTTGTCGAGATTTATGTAAAATGTTACAAGTTAATTAAGTTTAAATCTCATATTATATTTGCTAGTGAATGCACTGTTTTAAAGAATTCTCACATGAAGTTTCATCGTGATGTTTTTTCTATTAGAAAAGTATTAAGTACTAGCTGACCCGCGCACCTTCGCTTGCGTCACATAATAGAGGATGGTCATAATTTTGCCCGTTTTTGGAACATTTTTCGTTGCTACTCCGCTCCTAATTACCGTAGCTTGATGTTATATAGCCTATAACCTTCCTCGATAAATAGATTATCTAACACTGAAATAATTTTTCAAATCGGACTCGTAGTTCCTGAGATTAGCGCGTTCAAACAAACAAACAAACTCTTCAGCTTTATAATATTAGTATAGATGTATTTCTTATAAGCAGATCAGTGATAGCCGAGTGGTATAAGTTGATACCTACCACGCAAATTTATTATATTATTTTTATTACCAGATCAATAATCCACACTTGCGTGTAATTAAGGCAACACAGAAAAATAGTCAGGAGTTGTTATTTAAAAGGTGCCGTATTATTTTTTATCCCGGGTCTTAAATTTAGCAAATAGGTTTAGCCGTCTAAGATAAACAGACAGACAGACAGACAGACTTTTGCACTTATAATAATTATAAACTATGGATTATAAAAGATACTCCCATCAACCTTAGCTAGCATGTAGCAAGGTAGTGACTTTGTCTCAAAGTCGTCACAACCAGAGCGAGACGGTCACGGTTGTGACGTCACACTTTTGAAAATCAACGCCCTCCACTGATAGTGTAATCAACGCGATTTTACGCCTGTTTAGAAGCAGGCTCTAATGAAATATTGTTATGATTAAATAATAGGTTTTCTTGCAATTTTCACAATTTTGTTTGTATCTCTTTATTTTAAAGACAGCTCCCGCACTTAGAATTGCTCTTGTGTCGCGGGGACTTTTACGAACATGCAAACAACGGACACAAACCACAACCAGACCCGAAACAATTATTTGTGGATCGAACAAACGATAGTTCCGTGTAGGAATCGAAACCACGACCTCCCTATGCAATGGTAGTTGCGTGGCGACCTAAACCACAGCACCACGGAGGCAGTTGAAAAAAGTGTTTGTTAGTTTTGTTTTAAAAAATGTAGAGATAACCTAAACTTCGTATTTCGGGAGAAGACCCTTTCCCAACAGTGAACTAGCTAGAAATAGAGTATCAGCATAACTTATCGTTGGTATTTTTGGAAAACCTAATTACACCAAATGAAAAATTATTAATTCAGGTTATAATGGTAAAAAGGCCATTGGAAATTACAATTTTTAAAGCTCTTTAAATCGCGTTGCCTGAAGACCGGTTCATATCATAAAATTACTTCTAAAAAGTTTAATCTAGAATTATGATTACTCTTATTTGAAATTCAGCGTGGGTTTTAAACATGTAATCGTTTGAGTGTTGACAATTGAAAGTATGTAGTCATTTGTCGTACTAATAGTACATGACAGATAACATGTGTATTATTATTATTAACACTAAATAGAAATTGGTATTATATCAGAAACATAAAATTACAGCAGATTAAAAAGGACTGTAAAAAATTTGCTTCGTAAACTGATATTAACTTTGTATATTGTTTTGAACGGAATAAATAGAAAGAATTACCTTTAAAAAAATCCTGGATATTGCAGTTTAAGAGACCGGCAATTAAACAAATATTTTTTTTTCTGGAATGATAAAATAAAAAAATTGTGCAAATTACACCTACATATAAGGTTTACGAAAAAAAAACAAATTAAATTGAGAACCCTCTCATTTTTTTCAAAGATGGCTATATAATATACATAAGAATAACCATCTCAATAGGCAAAAACTATACATAAAAGTACCAGGAGAGCATAAATCGGCAAGAAATTAATCGATCATTTCATGCCTACATACTGCACACGTAACACCTTACGTGTGTAATAACCAACCTAATATGAACTTTAATACTATAGTGTAAAGTTCCTTATTGCTTGAGGCATTATGATTACACAGTGGGCGAAACATACTATGATTTCTAATAGCGTAACTAAAATATAACAATTTTAACACAAGCTGATATTTACGCCTCTATTTGTATACACATAAGGTTGTTTTCTGTACAGCAAGGTGCAGAAATAACTTTGTAATGCAGTGGTTATTATAAATTGAAGGAAATAGATGTGTAGATATAATGCGATTTGAACCTCCTTGGTTTCCTGATTTCCAAATCATGAAAAAACGTTAGAGTTCCGTATATAATATTAAAAATCAATCCATTTATATAATCTACACTACCTAATAATTGTAAATGCGAAAGTCTATTTGCCTGTCTGTAAAATCGGACTGTTAAATTCCAAACTAACGAATAAATAAACACTATTCTTTCAATATAGCTAAATTGTTTCATTAGGATTATTTCCATTTTAAATCAGCTTCTTAATTTGGAAGTTTGGCACTTTAAAGTTAGATTTTGACATAAACTCGAATTCGTCATGATTGGAATCGAATTTGAGTGCCGGGAGGTAAGTCAGCTGATTTGCAAAACACCATTGTATCCGAATTGCAAAAAAAATATAAAAACGTAATTAAGAATGACTACCTAATTTAAGAATTAAGTTCTTTGATTTATAGTCTATTGTTATATCAACGAGGGCAATGAAGTAAAATATAGTAGTAACTCTAACTGAATTAATGTTTTATAATTAAGGCTTAAACTAATTAGATATTGACAATATATTGAATAGTGAAAAAACAACGTGAGAAAGCAATGTATGAAATGCTTGCGAATGTTCATTCCGATATTTTATTTACGTAAGTAGTTGTAAGGACAGTTTGTAAGGAGTTCAACGCAACTGCTTTAGTCTGTCAACTTACTGAAAAGCGTTGGCGTGTATTTATCTAGATTATAAATATAATTTCTGTGTTTTTCCTTAGTAAAGTAGCAGTCACAGGTCACCTACAGCTGCATAAGGATCACAGATTTTTTAAATTCCAATTTTTGTACATCTTGGCCAGATTCGAACCTTGTATACAAGGCTTTATACTAAGTTGTCGGAATTAGGTATAGTACGCATTTCGCACCATCTAACTTTGTATTCTGTATAGCAGCAAATCGCTCATCAAAAGAGAGTTAGATAAGGGAAGTCGATCACGGAGATGTAAGAATTACGATGTTTGTTCGTTTCGTCATCCACAATTTATTTATTTATTTAAACTTCTAATACAATTTGTATAAAGGCGGACTTAATGCCTAAGGCATTTTCTGCCAGTCTACCTAATTCTTGTTTACATCCCATTTATTACGTTTGTTGCCTCTTGATCAGCAACTTATTGCTATATTCAGTTACAATTATCCAGGAAGGTGAAATTATCCATAGCTTCAAAGGAAGATTGCACTTAAAAACTTTACAAAACAAAAAACATATACGGAACCCTACAATTAGCCAGCGACTTGCCTAATACGTCGACGTAAAGTCGGAAAGGAGATCGGCTTCATGATTATTTAGGTTAAAAATATTCAAAGTTATATGCATTACTTACACACACTGATGTAATGTGTTACATATATACATCGTTATGTATGTGTGCGATGTTTTGTTGACATACCTGAAACAATAGGATTTGATTATTTTGTTTGTGGTTGTTGAGTGAAAATTACGTAATGTGAGTTCAAAATTATTTAAGACCGTTTTTCTATTGCTAGTTAACTTCTTTTTTGGGAAATATTCAATGCTTATGGCTAATGATGTATGGAGATTCTGTTATAATTGGCAAAATTTGTATGACTATGGAAAATTTCGATAAAATTTAGAACAAATATTGTCCTTCAGATCAGTAAAGATACAATTATTGAAGATACTCAACACTTCAATCTCTTATATCACCAAATAATGTTTATTTCATGCATCGTGGTGTATAAATTTGGATGAAATAAAAAGCATGTACAAGTCAAAGCTACTGCCATTCTTTAATTTCCCCAAATACTTCTATAAATTATAAACATTTCATCACAAAATTTGAGTTATTCCGTTCGGATCCCCAATACTGATACCCTAGTATTTTAAAATTATTTTCTATTCCGGTCTGATCCCCCGTATATAAACAGTCAGGGTATCCGATCGGAATGAAATATTTAAATTTATTATAATGTTTATTGGGGATCCGAACGGAATAACTCCAAAATTTTCATTATGCAAATTGAAAGTACCAGGCTACCATAAATCCAAAGAAGTATGTCCTTATTCGCATACCAACGTTCAGTACTTTCCAACAATACGAAATGTTATGTTTCAAGTAATGCACCAGTGATTGTCCACCGGCTTAGCAGGCTTCCACATACAGGCTTTTATATGGAAATCCTTACATTGAAACTAACTGTGTGTTTCTGTCAGTTTATTTGCATTAGCCATTGTTTTTTGGACGGCCAGTTATTTTGTATTCTATGTTCCGTGTTCTGTGAAGTGAATGTGTAGCGGAGTTTACGAATTGTGTTTTCAGCGTTTTCAGTTACGGTTTCTAGTGAAATGGCCCGTTAAGACGTTTGTTGACAGTTGCCAATTTTGCATTTTGTATTAGGTAGGGAAATTGCGACTACACCACGTATCATTTAACTTTATGTATCAGAATTTAGCAGTAAACTAGAGCGAGAGAGTCGAAAATTGATAAAGATAGCACTAACAGGTATGCAAAGTTCCCAATCCGCACTCGGCCAGCGTGGTGGATTCCAAACCTAACCTCTCCCGGACCTCATTACGGGAGGAGACCTTTACCCGCAGTTGGATTGATGTGTTAAAAATATTTATTTATTCTAACTTTAATATAATCTTACTGAACACATAGAAATTGCTTTAAAAATCGCTGATAATTTTCCATATGAATATTGACAAACTCAATAGAAGGAAAACTTTTCAACTAATACTGCAAAATCTTCTTTACGTGTTCGGTCATTAAGTTAATATAGTAGATCCTCAAATGAGGAGTTCAATACCCTAAAAGTGTACTCAACCATCTCACAAATCATAATTTCGATACAACCAAACAACCGTAGTTCCTAATATTTAAAATAATTTCGTCTGCCATACCAAAGAACCATGTAACAGGCATAGCACGCAAACGCGCTGTGTATAATCCAAGGTTGTGATTAGTTACGCGGTTTTGCTGTACAACACATGGTTTAGAGTAGGGTTGCATCGGAACTGAATCGGATGTGAAAAGGAGTTTTAGATATCTAAATATAATAAGACTCAAAGGTGACTGACTGACTTACCCTCGGTTTCTGATGTACATTTAGCGGTAGTTTATTTATTTATTTAGCGTTAAAACTCATATAAAAACACGCTATTGTCTAATAGATAAACTACCGCTAAATGTACTCAGGAAACGTGGGATAGTGATCTATAAACGCACAGCCTAAACCACTGGATGGATCGGGCTGAAATTTGGCTAACGCTAATAAAGGATTTTGATCAATACTACCCCTAAGGAGATAAACTAGGGGATGAAAATTTATTTGGTTTTTTGTCCTAGGTCACAAAACACGCAGACCGCCTTTTTTTTCAACGATGTTTTGCGGGCCCTGAAACGTAAGTTCTCGAGGAAAATCCGCAGTTATGCTGACGCGGCTCAAAGGTCCGTTACGACCCTAGTTTAGAGTTATGGGGTATCATGGCGTTATAGGCGTAAGAGATTTATAAGTATGATGGACGATAGGATAAATCTTAATCTTGTATGTATGAGGATATTTTGTCCTTTGTTCAGTTTGACTGCCTCCGTGGCGCAGTGGTTTAGGTCACCACGCCGATACCACTGCGTCGGGAGGTCGTGGGTTCGATTCCCACACGGAGCAATTATTTGTGCGATCCACAAATAATTGTTTCGGGTCTGGTTGTGCTTTGTGTCCGTTGTTTGTATGTTTGTAAAAGTCCCCGCGACACAAGAGCAATTCTTAGTGCGGGAGTTGTCTTTTAAAAAAAAAAAAAGTTAATCTTGTACATTGAAATGATTTAAGACAAGGGTTATATTTAAAGTTAATTGTTATAAGCTTGTATTCTCCTATATGGTTGATCTAAAATCGTCCTGCTGCATTTTTTCTTGGTTTAAATGTGAGAGGTTTAGATATTGGTCCTGTGAGGGAGGTAAAGCCTCTAATGGAGAAAATAAAAAGTAGTTTATTACAATTAATATTATTAGCTTCCGGCCGCGACTTCGTCATTTGTGAAAAGGTTACCCGTGGTAATCTAGATTATAAACTGTATTAAAATCGAATATCATTAAAATTATTGTTTAGTAGTTTTTTCGTGCAAGCAAATAACTATACATCTATAATATTAAACAGAATATGTCATGATTTTGAACACGGGCGAGTATTTTTTCATCAAATAAAAAAATAGGTCGCTTTTAAAAATCCATTATAACAATCCAATTTACTAAACCCATTGTCCAATTACTCCACATAGTTAGAAGTGGCAAGGCGACTAATACCAGAGTAATAAGTAATGCGCCGGTACAAGCACAATCATTCATTAGCATAGAATACTGACAAGCTTTCTCGTAGCGCTTGTTTCATAATTCAATGGTTTACATGTCAGCAGTTGCTTCATTAGGGACTGTGGAATGTTTGAGTACAGGACTGGTGGGCTAGGAGTTGACCTTCCTCATCAGCTAAGGAGAAGCCTAACGAAATACCTTCTAGTAGAATAGGACTTTTGTAAGCTTGAAGTGTTTATTCCTAAACATGTTGTTTGTTTTTGTAGAGTTTAGCGAACTTTTAAATTTTGTCAACTGTAAATATTCTTGACGATGTAAAACAAATATTTTTACTTACCGAAAAAGCAGTTAGGCACGAATAAGTACGGACAAGACAATTAGGCACGAGTGTCGAAAATCAATATTTTGCAATAGTTACAAAGAGAGGAATTTTTGTAAACAGATAATTATTATTGGAGAAACACTACATCTTGTTTGTTTTTTACCAATTAGTCAAGAAACATCAACAAATATAATACACATATCAAATATATCTTTATTACTAACATTTAGTATGAAGGATTTAGCATTCAAGAACATTGGGCACGACTACAGCTTACCCGCTTCAGCAGTTACAAACTTAAATTCTCTTTTAGTTTCCACCGAAACTGTTAAACAGTTCATGTCAAAACGTTACCTTCATCAAGCTCACATTATTCCCTTCATAAATGCAAGAGCACCCGGGGGCGATGGCTAGCAATCACGTAATAGTTGTATATTAAAGTAAGCGTAATTCGGTGTGGCTAGTTTTGCCGTTGCGTAAGCTGTAATCAAATAATGGTGTGGCATCGGCGAGAACCTGTTTAGAATCTGTGCCCGATGTCGGTTCGGGACTAAGAGGAATGTAGTATAGATGCGGTATTTTTAAAGGGAACTGTTGATCTTGAAGATTCACTATAAGAGTTCTTGTTTGAGGGTCGATTTTGTTATTGGTATATTCAGTTAAATATTTGTTCATAACATTATAGCTTGAAAAATGCTGGTGGCAATTATTTTTATAACCACTCACATTATTTTTTGTAACTTTTCTAGTATTTTGTTGGTTCAATTTTCAAGTCTTTAGAAAAGACTAATAATACCGAATTGGGATACAACTTAAACAGTTTTGTTTCGTCTAAATAGTGATTTGTAAGATCTTAACTGTGCTTAATATTAATTATCATCAATTATATTTATTGAATCGCTGATCTTTATTTTAATTCAGTGAGGGAATTACTACTCAGGTAACGATTAGCTATAATTCGATGATAATGTTTTTGACATGAATATATAACAGTTCTCATGGAAAAAGTAGCATATCGCACTATTTCATGGGCTCCAAGTTTATAACGTCATCAAAAGTCATTAATATATTTAAATACAATTCACCTTATCCACAATTTCTCCGTTCCCGTCGTCCCACTTCTTCGCAAGTTTCGAATAACGGTCGGCGTGGTTAACTAACTCTCAGTGATAACACAAGTGGGCTACCATGCGCCTTACCACTCATAATATACTAACATATATGTGTGTAGTTTATTGTTATATATAAGTACATGTAATTTTTTTTTGTAAATCTTAAATGAGCCGTCTCTGTCTTATGTTTGTTTGTGGAAAATGTAGTTGGTAGCATATTTATTAGATTTATAGTTATATAGCTGACCCACGCAACTTCGCTTGCGTCCAAAAGGGAGAGTGGGTGAAATTTTTCCCCGTTTTTATAACATTTTTTACTGCTCCTCTGCTTCTATTGGTCGTAACGTGATGATATATAACCTATAGCCTTCCTAGATAAATGGGCTTTCTAACACTAAAATATTTTTTCAAATCGGACCAGTAGTTTCTGAAATTAGCGCGTTCAAACAAACAAACTCTTCAGCTTTATAATATAAGTATAGATTTATTTGTAAAACGCAATATGTTACTGGTTGTTTTCCCAAAATAATAAAACAATGCTCCTCTATGTCAAGATGTATGGATGTGAATGAAGCAACAGAAGTTTGGAAGCGTTGAGAGCAAATAATCGTGCTCATCACACAAAGATTTGTCCCGGGTGGCATTCGAACCCACCATACGCGGCGTTACGGTTATTGCGGCGAGGTGACCACTTTAACCACTGCGCCAAACGTGCAGTTAGAAAAGAAAATAGAATGGAAAATAGACTAAGCCCTAGTAGTCTTTAATAAAGTACTATATTAAAGTCGTTCAACCATATTATCAGGTGACTATCAACTTTACAACCCATATTAAAAGCTTATTTACTGTTGTTTGTTTGTTTGTCGTATGGTTAGTGGTCAACCTAGTGTCAAAGTTATTCAAGCCGCCCAAAGGCCTTTGACGTGGCTTAACGACTGTTATAGTAGTAGACAACAACCGGGATCGACTTTTTACGTGCCCTCCGAAGCGCGGAGACGCTCAGTTCAAATACCACTATGCGGTCACCCATCTATAGAATGACCGCGCCAACGATTGCTTAACTCACAGATCGTTTACCGGCCGGTGAGCGCAACTGGCTATGAGCGCCTCAAGAGCTTTTTTAGTCAACAACATAGTAGACTAGCCTATATTAGTGAAATGTAACGGTATTTAAGTAAACACACTTGTGATCTTGATTTCTAATGGAGTAAACAAAATATGAGATGCTTGAACACTTTTTTTTGCTGAGTTATCTGACTGTGCACTTTTCAATACACTGTTTATTTTTCTCTTTTATTTGTTTGTACTACAATTGGTTCATTTTTGTCACTTGCCAGTTGTATTTTGAAAGAAAGTTTATACAAAGATATCATTTAAATTTTTATTACTTTGACCACTTAAACGTTGTTGTAAAGTAGCACTGATTAAGAAGTGCAAAGATTTATTTCCATAAACTTAAAGTAAGGGTCTAATAAAGATAAGACAATCTAATAAATGAAAAAAAAGAGGCCTATCTTCATATTGTTATTTTAAGGGCTTGTACACAAAACTGCGTTGCGTCGACGCATCGCTAATAATTGCGACGCTTGCCTATGAATCTTGTATTGCTGTGTGACGTCGTATTTGCGATGCGTCGTCGCATCGCAGTTTTGTGAACTAGCCCTAAGTCAGCCGGTTTACAATGATTGATATTATATGATATATTATTATTTTAAAATACGTTTCAACATAACTCGAATACTCCTGAAAAACGACTTCATTCAAATTAGAACACGTATGTAGGGAGTATACCAGCTTGATAACATTCGAAGACACTTATAAATTCACCTGTACCTGGCTTTGTTCTCACACTACATCTACATCTAGTTAAAAAAACAATTCATACAAGTTTTACAGTTTTTTTGCGATAAGATTCGAGATATAACAGGTTCTATATTCTAGGACGTCTCAAGGAAATCTTTACATCTTCAAGGTGCAAAAAAATACTATAACGTCTATTAGGTAGGTACTGTTTTACGGATGAACCCAAAAATCTTAAAATTAAGTTTACTTATTTCTTCAAACTTAACACCGGTATACAGTGCCTCGATTCTCTACTACTATCGACTACCGACAACCGAACTGTCATCGAGAAAAATCTGATCAGCGCCTCTGACGGGTGTCGTAGGAAACGTTTTGGCAGTACATTCTAAATGTCAAAATTTCGATAGCTAGCCGGTTGTCGGTAGTCGATAGTGGTAGAGAATCGGGGTACTGGGACGAAGTTATACGAGTCAAACCTCACACGTCAGAAAATCTGACACATGTATTAGGTTGGGGAAAAAGTCTCTTCGCATTGTAGTATGTATGAACTTCTAATTAAATCTTTTCTCCACACAAAAAAGCTTGATATTTGGATACATCACGAGCTCACTGAAAGAAACCTAATGAATCGTGTACTCATTTGTGATTCTTGAAGCCAAATAGACTTTATTACAAGTTCATATACCTACTATAATGCGACAAGACTTTTTCCCCGACTTAATAAATATTTAGTTCCATAGCACAAACAGCAAATTAAGTACTTATAACCCACTATTTCATCCTCTCATAATGAAGCAACAATGACAAAACCCTTCATTGACCCGCGGACCTGTTTGTCCGGTGATTAAGTCATGCCCGATATGCAAGTGTACCACGGATTATTGGTTAAATGTTTACGAAAGTACAGATTAAGGGCCGTTTCATCTATTCTTGGGTAAAGGTTTTAAAGGTATCGTGTTTTGTTTTATGAGGAAATTGTACTCTTTTTTATCATGTTATATAGTTTTGTTAGATTGAATTTTCTTTACCGGTTTAGGTGCTGTAAAATGAAGTCACAATATAGCTTTCTTTATGTATTAGAGGCAAAACTTACGATTAGACTTTAACTTCAAGTTGAAAAATTATTAGGGGGCAATAATTGATTTACACAACTCCAGTGACATAAAAAGAGAGCAATAGATAGAAACATTTTTTTATGTTAACAATAACATTGCCCTATAACAAAATATCTACACATACGTAGACCGTTAAATTATGGAAGTCCTTGTGTAGTAGTATTAATTTGAAACATAAACATGGCATTTTTTTCAACGTAAGCGATGTCACAGGCAGAAACAGAGATTTATGAATAAAAACATTCCTACCAGGCACAATATTCAAGTTCTATCAATACAATAGAGCTTTTAAAAAAGCAATAATAAGGAAATAAGCTCATGTATTGCCAAAGTTCAGTTAACCAAACAATAAAAAGATAATCACAAAAACCACACATTGTCTAGCTCCTCCCATCAATTAAAAACAACATCCCGCCCAAATTACTAACTAACTATAACCTATAACAGGAAAGGTCTTCATAAAATACTCCCTGGGATTCCCCATACTCGAAGGAATATACAGACCTAGGGTTACCTTTTTGCATTGACCAGAATAACAAGCGTGAAATGTTCAGACTGAATGCGCAAATATGCTACATAAAATATTTAAGAAAATATAGATACATGCATAAAATCACGCCGTCTTCCCATAGGCATAGGCAAAGACCAGAATCAGGAAAATTTGTATCAAATACGTCATGTTCATATAATACAAGCTTTATTATATTATATATGCACAAACGATCTGACCATGTAGGCATATTATTTTTCTTTTAGAGTGTATGAAACCAGTCGGTTGGCAACCCTACTAATTTCTCGAATATATCTTGGTATCTCAACCGATACGACATAATCGAAGTTACTTTGTTTTGCATTCCATTGCGTTTTCTTAACGTGCAATTTGCTATAATAGCGCGCATTTAACGTAATGGTAGTGTGGTTTGTCAATATTTACGCAGTGTGTGTAAACTTGACCGTGTGTTGGTTATTTAACTGGAACTTGGTTCTTTACTTTATACTTGTATGATAGCCGATTTGATGGTTACAAATACTTGCCTGATAAGCTATGTAATAAGCAACATGTTATCATTATCATAACGTACAGCAAAAATTACAAAACTTAAAAACTCTGCCAATTGCAATTAACGGTTATTTTTATGAAGACTAGAACTGTCAAGTTTAAGATAAATATTATTTTTTACAAATTTCTTATAGTCCATCTTCTACTTCAAGTCCATCATGCTCGCCGAGTTAGAATCTTCGTAAAACTTGAATTTATAATCTTACGCCCTACTTGAATTTATATTACTACATCGATAAAGAACATCTTAAAAAATGCTGTTGCAAAAGATCAAGCAAACATACATACAGGCATACACGGAGGTAGGCAAATCATAGTTGAATAATATTTCTCTATTTATATTATACACAGTTATTAACTTTGTGACCTTCATGTTACCGTGTATTACGTATTACACCATAACTTTATTACCTTAAACATAATTGTTTTAAGTTTCCCTCACGTTTCAATAATTACCAATGATTGTATTCAAACGAAATATACTTAAAAGCGCTAACTAGTTTGACCCTAAAGAACATTTTTACACTTAATTACTTACATACATGTTAAATTAGGTAATTTTGTTCTTCTATACAGCTTGTTTCAGTAACCATACGTCAGAACAAAATTCTTCCACGTGGTTTGTGACTTAAGATAGAATTTGTATGCATAATTTCATTCCCTATTCTATCCCCTAGGGTAAAATATATCAAAATCCTTTCTTAGCGGATGCCTACGTCATAGCATCTATCTGCATGCCAAATTTCAGCCCGATCCGTCCGGTGGTTTGAGCTGTGCGCTGATAAGGCGGGTACAGACTGCTGCAACGCAACATGCAATGCAACACGAAACGAGCATTGCATCAGTGTAGACGCGGGGCGCGCACGAACCGCGCATGTACCTACTCACATCTGTTTCCGAGATGCGCGCGAACGGATCGCTCAGTCTGCAAAAGAACACGCTTTGTTCTCATTGTCTTGTTCCATGTTCGCGCGCGTCTAGCCGTACACACCACACAACCTGTCCACACTGACGCTCCGCGCATACTGCGCGCCTCTTTGTGTTCGGGGAAAAAACCGACAAATTTCGGGTCGCTACGCGCAAGAGTTGCAACAATCTGTTCGTGCGCGTAGTAGACGCGGTTCGTGCGCGCAAGGCGTCTACACTATGGGAATTCTGTTACTTTACATGATACATTGCAGCAATGTGGACGTCAAATTCTTGCATTGCATGTTGCATTACATGTTACATTGCACCAATGTGTACCCGGCTATAGATCACTATGTCAGTCACTCAGTCAGTCACCTTTGAGTTTATAGACGCCTGTTATACTCCAAAGGTGAAGGCAGAGGTGTTCTATACCCATGTTTGTCTTAACAATGTTAGTCCCATGTAATAGGGGGCGAGCCTATTGCCGTATACGGAGCACGTTGCCAAGTTCCGGCTATTGAGAATGATATAATAAAATATTATTTAGCAAAAGGTCATTAGCGCCAGGGAATTGAACCCAGGACCTAGTGGTCAAAAGACAGATGCACAACGTGTTACCAAACTTCGGGCTACAGTTAAGAATAATCTAATATAAATTACAAAAAGACCAATAGCTTGTCCCACCTTACAGTTAAGAATAATCTAATATAAATAATGAATAATCTAATACGACCGCGCCACAAAGACTATGATTGTAATCAAACAAAAAAGTACATAACGGCGCTAACTAGTTTGACCTACAACACTTTTACACATAATTACAAGTTAAAATTACTAATAATTAGTACTGAACTAATTAACTTAGTAAATTGTTACGTTTGACTGCGCACGCGCATCGACCAAACGAAAGTTTTCCTGCAATATTGGCTTGTGTTTTATACACTTTTGGTAATTTTGTAGAGTTTATTATTAGCTTATTTATTACTCTTTACGAACACCAAGTCCAAAACTGTAGGAAATACCTTCATAAAATTTTATACATGGCTCTATCCCCGGTTTTAATAGAACCTGATATATTTTCCCAAATATTTATACCTAAACTATACAAAATTTACTATCGCCGTAATTTTACGAGTATAATATCAATCAGAGTTCTTTTTTAGGACCAAACTCAGAGCTACCAGAAACCACCAAGCAAAACCTTAAGATACACAGTCGCATACACCACAAAACTAAACCACAATAATAAAAATTACTAATTAACATACCAAATTTTGTTTATTAATTAGTAACTTAGTCTTTCTCCAATGATTATAACAAAACGGCACGGTAGAATGCGCATGCGCATCGCGAAAACGAAAGTGTTCCTACCATTGCTTATAAACGTATTCAGTTAACGAGAGCTAATTACATTCTATTGTTCAATGTTTTGTTATAATTACGTGCTTAGTAATTAGATGAATCGTTGATTGAGAATACTAGGTTTTGAATGTGAAGAGAATTGTGATACATGTTAGACTATCTATACTAATATTATTAAGCTGAAGAGTTTGCTTGACTGTTTGTTTGTTTGAACGCGCTAATCTCAAGAACTACTGGTCCGATTTGTAAAATTATTTTAGTGTAAGATAGCCCATTTATCGAGGAAGGCTATAGGCTATATAACGTCACGCTACGGCCATTAGAAGCGGAGTAGCAACGAAAAATGTTACAAAAACGGGGAAAATTTTGACCCATTCTCTTAGGTGACGCAAGCGAAGTTGCGCGGGTCAGCTAGTCACAAATATGACCAGTGGAACCTGTGGCAAAATGTCAAGGTAATTGAGGGTAATGAGCAAGGGTCTCCCGAAATAAGGGAAGGGTTATGCCTTTGATCCACCAAGTTAGCTAATATATTGCCGTATCTGGCCTTTCTTCCTAGCTGCTGTGTTTACAATGCTCAAACAAATCAAAGTAATGAAGTACAGAAGGTAACACATAAAGTTAACGTGTAAACGTGCGCAAGTGTCCGTGACGACCTCCGTGCGATTTCACTCGGCCTCACCGGATCATTATCTTTACTAATTAATCTACCTCTGTTCATTTAATGCCGAAATTATAAATAGGGATGTTGTCTCAGTCACTCCACGTACTAGTATCCAGTTGAAACCGGTGAGACTGGAAGCCGACTCCAACACAGGTGGAAGAAAGGCTATGATGATGATACAAATATTCTATTTGTAAAATCACCTCCTAAAATTTTCGATGCTTTAAGTGAAGTTTTGAGGCGCTCATAGCTAGTCGTGCTCACCGGTCGGTAAACGATCTGTGGGTTAAGCAACCTTTGGCGCGGTTATCCTATAGATGGGTGACCGCATAGTGGTATTTGAACTAAGCGTCTCCGTGCTTCGGAGGGCACGTAAAAAGTCGGTCCCGGTTGTTGTCAATTAAGATAACAGTCGTTAAGCCATGTCAAAGGCCTCTCGGGCGGCTTGAACAACTTTGACACTAGGTTGACCACTAACCATACGATAGATAGATAGATAGTGAAGTTCTTACACCAAAGTTAACAAGCCATCAGGTGCAAGTGTTTGGTACAAGTAGGTTACGCCCGCATTTTCCAGCGAGAAGTGTTTCATCGCCATTACACCGACCAACGAGCCGTGACCGTTACATCGATAACTACACATTTTGTTTACATCTTCTGTCTTACTTGCGGACAAATTAATATAACAATATGGTACTTTAGAGTGGTATTGTAGAGCAAGAAAGTTTGCAAGGATAGATGCCACAAAAGCTGCAATATTTTTTATGAATATTGACAAATATAGTTTAATTAAAAAATAACAAGTAAATACATGAAATATTACAAAAATTATATTTTATACCGTTGATCTTGACTATGATGACATGGTGAGCTTTTGTGGCTAAATTACAAAATGATTTTAGGGAAAATTTCGTAGTAATATTGTTGTTCTAGTTAAGTTATTCTTAAAGCGGGGCGATGGGCGTACCTAATCTAGTCCTGTTTATATATTTCAATACTGTAACAATAATTTTAATACTGTAACTATCCTCATGATCTAGGTAAATAATTATCTAGTTAATATCTAACCCAAAGTTCCTCGGTCATATGCCATAGAATCAGACCTCAGAAAAACCAATTTATTTCTCTAAAACCTACAGAAACAATCCCCTACTTTCTAAGTGGAATTCAAGTCGATGAAGTAAAGAGCTCATTGTTAGTTTGTCAGTTTGTTGACCGTTGACATGTACATGAAAATCACTAGCATACTTACTTAAGTGTTACTACAGATTGTTTGAGTACCGCACTTAAGATGGTTCCGTATTGGTTGCAGTTTTAGTTAAGTTTTTTCTCATTTGATACTTATTTGAGTCTTTTCTGTTAATCAAGCTTTAGTGCAAATATAATAAAATATATCATTTGATACTAATTTAAGTGTTTTCTGTTAATCAAGCTTTATGCATGTTGTGCAAATGTAATAAAATGTTTCGGGTTTGACTCCCAGGTTGAGTTATGTTCTTGTTTATGAGTAAAGTCAAATTATTTCTTCATTGGTCCAAGCAAAAATGATATTTATGATTGTCCAAATTATTTAAAATTACAGCTAATTGGAAACAAAGCTTGTAAATTTTCATAATGTATGCTGTTGCTAAACATATATTTACAGAGTTACAATCTGACTTTACTTTTCAGGGAAAATCTAATTCAAAACCTCACGATACTATAACTCTTAAAACTTCAAGAAATTCCATTATATATCTTTACCATTGTTTTATAAGTACATATTTATCAAGTACATAAGGAACCCCAAACGTAGCAAGTTAATTACGTGGTGGCAAGGTTGTGAAACCACAGACAATGCTTGTCTATGGGACAGGCGCCCCGCGTTGCGACACCACAACAATGCCTGATGATAATTTGTGTCTATGGTAATGTCCTTATTACATAAACCATAGAGCATGCGTTTGTACCTTTTGATTGTACTTGACTATGGTCATTGATGGGAATTGTTTTCAGGAAATAATCACCCTTTTGTGTCCGCAAAACGAGTAAAGGTATGTTTCTAAACCGTAATTATTTTTTTCCTCGTGAATTAATAACAATGGAATAAGGAATGTCAAAATGTCAATGCAAATTGCAATATAATAATAAACGAACTTATAAACTAAAACTAAGGTATACTTTTAGATAATTTTACAGTTTCACTGAAAGATAGTTTCGGTTTCCTACGTCAGTTTTTATTAAGTTTCAGTAGGTACAATCAAATCTTGGAGTCAAGTTAAGTCACCTATTTAAATCATAATTTAAATAAAGTTGAAACTTATGACATAAAAAAAGAAATCTACTAACGCAAAAAAAAATTAAGCCTAAAATCAGAATACCTTTATCTATTCTTTATTAAAATAAACTCTTTCATGGACTAAATTATAATATATTCTATTCTTATAAAACTTCAAAAAATCGCCTAAATAATAATAACAAAACCTTGCTCTACTGTTCACTATTTCATAACAAATATGTTCAATTGTCAACCTTAATGATAAATTGTAAAGAAGAAAAGTGAAAAAGCAACTTTCTTTTTCTAAATCGTTTGGAAATGAAAAGTTTAGGATTACGTCACTCTATTATAAGGGTAACTGTGTGTGTTGTGCGTAATATTATTTTGTGTGAAGGTTTTATGCGTGGCTTTGGGAATAGAAAAAAATGCGTATTGAATAAAGAGTAAGCTGAGATTTAAGTGATGATATTGCCCAACTAGCACACAAGCTGCTTATACAGTCGTTATACAGCCTGATAGTTGCATAAGAGTCGTTCAAATGCTGTACAATTCTCTTTAAGTTGTATACTAGCTATTTAAAAAACCCTTTAACAGCTAGGCGGGACAGTAGCCGTTTAGTAGGAAACTAATGACTTATAGTGATATATGAGCATGTAATTGCATCGCTAGACAGCCTAGGGAAGTATAGCTGAGTTAAGGGAACTTTCTATAACACCGTTAACTGTATAAGGGGACTTTAGGAGATAAAGGAGTTTAAACGGAGTTATGCGTTGCGCTTATAGCGCTCAAGAGCGTAAATAAGCTTTTTGTAATGCCTTAGGTTCTATAACAGATTTTTTTAGGGCTAGTGTATTACTCATCTATAAAAGAGTTGCGTAGGTCTTTAATAGCGCCTTGAGCGTTATATCAGATATTTATATGGCTTCTGTACGGCAAATAGATGTATAAGGTATCATTCGAAACATTTTTACAGCCATGGGGATTACAGAATTATGTTAAGCACCTAAAGCGCTATAACCGAGTAATATACCTTTATACTAAAGCTTAAAATTATTATCATAATATATTTACATAGGTGCAGTGGTGGTTCAGTCTGTCAACTGTTTTTAAAGAATAAATAAAATAAAATAAAATAAAATAAAATAAAATAAAATAAAATAAAATAAAATAAAATAAAATAAAATAAAATAAAATAAAATAAAATAAAATAAAATAAAATAAAATAAAATAAAATAAAATAAAATAAAATAAAATAAAATAAAATAAAATAAAATAAAATAAAATAAAATAAAATAAAATAAAATAAAATAAAATAAAATAAAATAAAATAAAATAAAATAAAATAAAATAAAATAAAATAAAATAAAATAAAATAAAATAAAATAAAATAAAATAAAATAAAATAAAATAAAATAAAATAAAATAAAATAAAATAAAATAAAATAAAATAAAATAAAATAAAATAAAATAAAATAAAATAAAATAAAATAAAATAAAATTAATAAATTTTATAAATTTAAAAAAAAAAGAAAAAAAAAATCAAACTATAGCTAAGCTTAAGCCGCTAGAGCAGATGTAACCAACTCTGAGAGGTGCTTGATCGAGACGCCATTACAGCATTTGGTAAACATATTTTTTGAGGTTATTACGATCTTTTGAAGATCATATAAATCTATAGCCTGGTAACGCTAACATAATTAAAATCATTTTTTATTACCTATAACCCTAATTAAACTATCAGTAACACTCAAAGTCTTATTTATGTTCAAAATACAATTTTCAGATCCACATATCTATATAATTTTTGCATTTAAAACTGAATATTTTGAGGGCGCATGAAAATATTGACGATAATATACATATATATTGACAGCAAACTGGAACTCGCACTTTCATATCACGTACACAAAGAAATAAAAGCGATAGACTACTTGTTATTTTAATAATCCAATCCGTAAAAATAAAATGTCTCCTCATTTGTCACTGATGATTCATTTTAATACAATATATTTAGTTTACACCACAATAAACCGACCATATTACTAATTTAGAGCGTTAGCATTTATAACCGTTACACAGTAGCGCTAAAATAAGGTAAAGGTGGTATAATCGCGCTGCAAGACCTTTTTCGAACGCTCGTGGCGCTAACCACCTCTGTACAACAGCTGGTAAGCGCCACGAAGCTGCGAAAAAGCTCTTGTAGCGCGATTATACCACCTTCATCTTATTTTAGCGCTCCTGTATTACTACTATACTACGTTCTATTATAATTACTATTTACGACCACTGTAGATCCAATGTAGAGCTATAAGCTGGACAGTATGGGCCTATTTGACGCTACAAGAGATCTGTAGCCGCTTATAGAACCACTATACTTCTTACTAAGGAGCCTAAGGCGAAATAAAATCTTTTAACCGGCCTTTGTGCAGCTTGTTATAGCGCTTGTGTGCTAGTTGGGTGCCTACTAGCGGCAAAGATGGTGTTTATCATCACAGTTTAAAATAGACAATAGTAATTGTTTGAAAGTGTTTATATCTATCTTGGTTTTCAGATGCGTAGCGTATTCCAAAGGAATAAGTTTTTAAAAGGAATTTAACCGTCATATTTATTATACAAGGAAGTTTGTAAAGACCGTAGCAAGAAGCGTTGGACTCTGTCTATCTTTATGGGAGGAAGACGTGATGTTATGTCTGTATGTATTTAAGACAAGACCAATACGGTTGTACTGAATATACACAATCGTGTAACAACTTATGCTTGTGTCAGAACTCAGTTTGTTTCTTTCAGTGACAAAATAAAGACCCCGTCCATTACGGTAAAGGGTGTTACGATTGTTTTTAGTTTTATTCTAATATTATAAGCTTTTTATATCTAAATACAAACGCTCATTTGATTAAATTAAGGTAGATAACTAATGAAGTAGGACAATTGGACACTTAAGACCTTACGACATAGATCCTAGATTTTTTCCGCATGCGTGACGAGCAAATCATTGCACTTTACTTACGCACAATATAACCTTAATGTACGGCGTTAGATACAGCGGATTTAGCGAAGTAATATTACACAATGGAATTAGTTATTATGATAAATGTAAATGAGGCGATGAGAATCTGTCAATGAGGTTTGTCGTAACAGCATAACTGCTTTGTTATGACACGGCCCTTTGAAGCGGAATTCGGTGGCGTAATTTTAAAGATTTGGGTGAGATTAAGATAACACTATTTACACTTCCGTATGACCCTTTTTAAAATGGTGTGGAATGAAAAATTATAATAACATCGAATGATTTACAGCTTTTATAACATATTTTTTTTTATGATGATGTGTGATTAGTATAATAACAATGTTTTGCTTATCTCATAACAAAATTGTTTCTATTTAACTGAATGTTTTCCTAAAGGGAAATTAAATGAAAACAAATGACCCTAAACATAGTTTTTCTATTTACTTCTTTTATTTTAGCGGTAAGTTTTTGCTAATTGCTCAACATAATCAAATTAAAGGTCTCTGAAAAGATAAGCCTAAAATATGAAATGTCTATACAAAAAACTTTGATGAAAAAGTGAAATTCAAATAATTTTAATACCAAGCCATTCAAACCAGCAAAATTATTCTACGCATAAATTACATCAAATCATCACCTAATAGGCTCGCGTGTTTCATAGCCCCACCGTAAATACCATAGCCTAATAACGGCGTAACTGTAGCCGGCCGGCTATTTGCCTTATTACGGCCACACTGACCATGCACAATGGACACCGTCTTTAAAGATAACCACTTAATTCTACTGATATTAATATAGTTATAATGTTATGTGAGGTTGAATATGCCATAGCGTAGTAGTGAATTAAACTGCTATGTTTGAGTTCGAGTCCTGAAATGGCTAAAAAACTGATGACTAACTTATAATTTATCGGCAACCATTTCAATACGAGTCAAATGTCGAGCATGGGAGTGAAGAATCATGGACCTGTTAGACCTTGTACTGAGCTCACACCGGCGACGATCAATGATAAAATATAGAGAATAAAGAGTCAAATCCTAATTGTAACAATACTGAGAGTAGTAATTAGAATAAAGAGCGGTTCTGTTAATTTGGCAGCTGGAAAGTTCCTAAGCGTATGACTAGTCTTATTCAAGCCGTCATGGCCGAAAATTGGTCATGAAGGACATTTTAATCTGAGGTTAGAAAGGAACAGATTTATGTGTTAGATGTAGATTAGAACGAGATAGCAGATGAGTTTGGATAGGTGTTTGAAGGTGAACAGCCAATTGACGTTCTACTTGCCTTTTGGAGCACGGAGACCCTCGGCATATTTTATCTTAGCTTATTAGGCTAGCGCATATCTTCCACCCGAATAAAGATTTTATGAATATTAATTAAAAGCCTTTAATTTTATCTATTTGGTAATTTGGCCGTTCATTATGTAAAAAGACAAAGTATTTTTTTGAATGAAGTTATTCATCAATGTAAGTGTCGCCTATTAATTCATTTATTATATTGATAAACATAATCAAAGAAGTCATACAAATGTCAACTTTTTTGGCGCTAAATGAGAAATGTAATACGACCTATTTGTTTTAGGCCTATGTAAAGGTATATGATATGACATCATTTGGTATTGATCACTTGACCCGGGAGAGCCAAGCTAAGGAACGTAATGCATGGAAAAAGACACTAGCTGACGGCGTCACTATTCACGACAGCGCCTGGCTGAACAGGTAAGCATATAAACGGACACTACGACATCTACGTGCCTCCAATCCACCATCGACCTCGGGCTCTTTTATCTGCCAAAAATGCGGTCGCGGTTGTCACTCCCGCATAGGTCTTTTAAGTCACGAACAAAGATGTTCCCTCATTACTAATATTCCTCTATCTGACGCCACCTGAATCATCTGCAATAGATGGACACAGGTCAATGATGATGATGATGTAAAGGTAACAGCCGAGAAGATGCAAAGATTTATTATAAGCGCAAATTACATGACGAGTACTGATACACCTACGAAATTACAAACATCTATTGCAATTAAAACTTGCTTCACAGAAAAACAATAATTCTCGAATCATAAATCTTCAAATCAAGATCAATCAAAAGATTGAATAGCCCTTGAATTTTCCTGTCGTAATGGCGTGTAAAGCAGCCATTAGCAACGCCATAGACAAACGGGAAGTGTGGCAACACTGCCTACGTTCGGAAACGGTCCTAGGAATCATGGTTTTATTCATACAATCATGGTTTTACATCCTAAGACCTTAGCCCTAATAGACGAAGATCCTTTTATCTTTGCAGATATTTCGAAACTAGTCGTGAATTGATTTTGCAAGCTGCGTTTTTATGGGCTAAATGAGGGAGGCTTTACGTTTGAAAGATGTTCTTGAGATTATTTTTCTCTGAATAAATTGCTACGATAACGTTTGTGTAGTAACTTGGACATCTCTCTGGATGATTGTCAAGTAGCAGCTAAAGAGACAGACCAATTTTATTGAAAAGTATGAAGACCAATTGTCCTATAAGGCGCCAGTATAGTTTCTGATAAAAATAACTGATAAATATTAATTTAGTACAGGTATAATTATATTGTAGATATGACAAATCATAAGACTGCTCCAAAATTTGTCAAAGATCGTAGCCGGAAAAAGACGAATAGCAAGTCTCCCTCTATTTTAAAGTCGGTTAAAAACACGATAAAATAAATCTTATCTTGACATTAAAGAATTCAAGTGAACTTTCTTTTACGCCACATTTCAACATATTTTAAATCAGATTCTGAATGACAGTGTAACTGCAATCACATAGTTCTTACTGTGTTGCCAATTAACCTAAATATAATACCTAAATATTTCCAACACGAATTAAAAAGCATATTATCAAATGCATCTTTTCTCACACAAATATTTGTTGTGTTGAAACAAACGGCCGTGCAATGACAAAATGAAATAACAGTCGTAATTTTTTACAATTAGCTATACATCGTTGTCTAGCCTTTCTTCTAACTGTGTTGGGTGCAGCTGAATACTAGTATTTAAAGCGACTCCACAACCCAATTTCCTGGGTTATAGCGATACCCCTCGGTAAAACCGAAACTTTCAAGCTTCTGACTTCTAGTAAAAACTGCAAAGATCATTGAAAATTATAGCCGAGACCCACTATTGGAAGACTCAGAATGTATAAAATGGTCACCCATCTACAGAACAACCTCAGCAAGTGTAGCTTAACCTCAGAGATCGATCCGGCTCTTGTAACTAAGCCATTTATATTTCTCGTTCGAAAAGAATTTATTTTTCTCATCAGATAAACTCCTGTCGTATTCTGATGACCTTTATAAGAGCAGTACTAACTTAATCTTCAATATAGAGATGTCACAACACCCTATATTATCATCCTAGTCAACAATTTATCGAGACCCATATCATCCAACCTCTTAAAAAAAAAGAATTCTTGGCGGCAAAACTTCGAAACATTTTTTATCTGTGTTGCCAAGATTATGCGGCGCGATTCACACAGCACATTGTTGCCAGCGCAAAATTGTTTTAAAATTTAAATTTTTTTGTTTGTTTATTTTTTAATGGTTGGATAAGGTAACTGGCCGGGTCTATCTGTTACATACATCGGAGTATCCATTCACCTGCTTGCATTTATAATGCCTTGTTTCTTTGGCCTACGTTTTGCCGCCAATTTCTTAGGGATTCGTTCTAGAGTCCTGTAGGTTATAATTACGTATTTTCTTTTTTGTTTCGTCGAAGTATCGATTGGACCGTTTGTTTTTATTTTTTATCTTATGATATTATTTGCTATACAGATAGCTTGTTATGACATGTAGTAAAGATATGGTTATTACATATTTATACGTATTATGGAAATATAATTGGGTACAGAAGACGTTTTATAATAGCACTAGCTATCGCGGCTTTGCCTGCGTGGAATTCAGCCCTTCGAGGTTCCAACAATTTTCTCTTTACTTTTACTTCTCTACACTTCTTAAGGAAACTTCGTACCAACTTCAACTTTCTACGCTCAATAGATTCGGCTATGCGTGGTCCATCAGTTATCAGTTAGTCTCTCAGCAACGAAAGATTTTTGTATAATATATTGATTGATTGATAACTGACGGTAATTTAAACAAATTGTCACTCTGTCAAATACACCCCAAGACAAAAGAGGCCGCAAGTCTATGATTATAAACAGAGCCTACTACTCCTCTCCCATCATAAAATCCTAAACATTCGATCTAAGAATCCAATCTAATAAAGGTTTCCTAATAAGGCCTAGTACTAGTATATCAAAACAAATACCTAACTAAGAAAAACTACAAAACACATAACGGAACCCACATAAGATCAAATGAGCTTTACTTTTTTATAATTCAACTGAAACATCCCTATGACGCCTGGACGTGACGTCACGTCTGCAAACCTAACCTTATACATGAAAAACAAATCAACACACCTTATTTGTATTGCACTATGGTTGAAATTCATTTGACACGACTGTAGAGTTAAATTTGCAAAGAATGACAGTAGGCAATTTTGTTGTGCGATTGATGTAGACTTTATTTTTATAGTAATAAGGTTGAAATTTGTTCGTGTTGTATGTAGTTTAAAGTTGTTATACAGGGTGTTGGTGTACGCGTGATTGAGATTGTCTAGAGATAGGCCAGGGAATGTCATTGTTCTTAGGGCTATCAAAGTTTTTGTGAATGTTTCAATTATTTATTTTGTTCTAAGAATAGCTAGCGTTCGGTTAGTGCTGATTAAGTTTTTAAAAGGTTTTGTGGCTCGTAACGGTTAAACTGTATTTTTATGATTAATTAAGAAGTGAATTGAATTTTTTTGATAGAGCAAATGTTTATTCAAAAAGCAGCAATAAATAAAATATATGCTTTGATTACTTATGGGAATTATTTTGCAAGAGATCATTACACACTTTTGCTGCTAATTACTGAAGAAGATATTTCAAATATAATATTTAGAACTACACAAAGAAACTTCAATATTAATTAATTCAATATCTACGGTCCCTATAACACCTGTCACAACGGTTTCAAAGCAACTATTTAATATCTTCAATTTTCCTCTTAAAACAATTTGTCACAGTGGCAGCCCCAAATTTCTAAGAAAAGCGAGCGTACCTCATCAGTACTCAGTACACGTAGCAGCTAGGGACGTGCTTAATGAGAAAAGATCGAGCTGCGTCTGATTACTGCGCGCGTTTGATCTGCCGTCACCAGAAATGTCAGCGTGAAGAATGATTTGTGTGTAAATTAGTTCAAGTGATAAATTCCTGAATTATTTTATGTGAAATGTCTATCTAGACAATACATCAAAGCGTTTACTGAAAGCACTTTGATAAAATTATTAAAAGGTTTTTTTTTTGTTACCCTATTTTAGTATTATATAGGGAAAACAAAATCAAAATTAACTAAAAATAACTCAATAAACGTTGATATCAGACTGATTGAGTAATCGTCTTCTACAAGAAAAAAAAATGCATTAAATATGCTTGTAGATCTGACTTTCCGATACTTTTCTGACTTTTCGATTTATTTATTAACTGAATTACTTACAGTAAAAATAGCTGGAATTATAATGCATTAAGACCTACATAGATCATTAGCAATAATTTGCGCACATTTTACTTTTATATTTCCCAGATTACTTCTCAATTTACACGTACTGTATTTATTTATTTATTTATTTATTTATTGTAACTGCACAAATTTTCGAGTCAAACGTAGGATCCCCAAGAAAGATTGAGGTTAGAGAGGCGGGGTGTTGTAAAAACCTCAGCCAAATCCCTTTTACAGCATGTTTTGAGAAAACAATAATAAAAATATATGTTGTACCGGTACCACGTAACGTGGGATAAGGACAAAAAGGGAAGAAGACTTTCTATTGCTAAGAATATAGTAAAAATTGGATACGCCACATCAACATTTACAACACATAACTCACGTAAACTTTACTACTAGCACAAGCAATAAAACTTTAAAAACAACTCATAAAGCACATTACGTCAATATCAAATGATTCACTGAATACTACAACACTTTGTATGCACAATGTGTTATAAACTGCACATTGTATACTTTTAAACTAAGGTCTGGCGCTAAGACTTGTCATAGGATAATTTAAGAGCCTTCGTTTACATGTCACTGTTGAAGTTGGAATCTATACTAATATTATAAAGCTGAAGAGTTTGTTGGTTTCATTGTTTGTTTCTTTGTTTGTTTGAACGCGCTAATCTCAGGAACTACTGGTCCGATTTGAAAAATTCTTTCAGCGTTAGATAGCCAATTTATCGAGGAAGGCTATAGGCTATATAAAATCACGCTACGGTCATTAGGAGCGGTGTAGCAACGAAAAATGTTACAAAAACGGGGAAAATTCAGACAAATTCTCTTAGGTGACGCAAGCGAAGTTGCGCGGGTCAGCTAGTGTAGGATATATGTACGTGAAAAATCTGTGGTCTACAGCTTACCGGTCTAATGTGTACTAGTTCTGGGTAATGCACTATTGATCAGTAGGCTTATAGCTGGTTAAGAAGTCTCGGGTTCGATCCCTAGGACCGGCAAGGTGTTTATCGGTTTTTTCTAAGTAATATTGCAATTTGATCAAGTAGCCTAGAGATTATTGCAGTATATGGCAATAGCCTCATTCTCTATTAGACTAAAATTGTAAAAGGGGAAATGTGGCAGTATTTCATACATCTTCCTATAACTTAACAAGTTTATGTCAGCCCCACAGGAAGTCAAAACACTATACATACATCTAACCGCGACACACAACATCATACTCTCAACATCGAGGCTCAACGTTAAAATCTACTTAAATATAAATAGGTACAGCTACAGTTTCAATATAAAGCAGTGAATAATATCTGCCTCTCTCATTGTTTTCTTTATTGTTTTTAAACAAAACTACCAATAAAAAATCACTAAACTATTACTATTTGCATACCAATCCTCTGATCGACACCTCAACCAGATTAATAATATACCAAAACAAGTAAACACTTCAACTGCAAAACATTGGCAAGACAATTGTTTTACAAACAATTGACTGTCGCCCGCGCATGCTCGGAATACTATAGCGATTAATATAACTATACAGACTGTAGTTAGTCAGCTCGTGGCTTAGTTAACAACAGCCGCGCGGATTGATCTCTGAGGTTAACTACACTTGCCGGGGTTGTCCTATGGATGGGTGACCGTCTTATACGTATTGTGTTTCTCAGTGTTTCGGAAAGCACGTTAATTTGTGGGTCCAGGCTGTGTAAAGATCTTTGATAGTCGGTAACAGTAGTCAGAAGCTTGAAATTCTGACAACCAGTCAGGTATCGTGTGTGTATAACCCAGGTAACAAGGTTGTGGACGTCAGATAGGCAGTCGCTCTATGTAAAGTACTGATATTCAGCTGAATCCGGTAAGACTGGAAGCCAAATCCAACATAGTTTGGAATAAAGGCTAAGCTGATATAGTGTGTAGTTAGTCAGCTTATAAAAGGATTGAGTCGTATTAACGTTTATTGAGACGAGGAAGTCATTGGGCCCACGCTAGCTATGTTTCTGTAGTTAGGCAGTAGGCAGGCTTTAATCGGGATTAAAGATAAAGTCAATGACACTTGTCAGTCTAATAAAAGTTACGCTTGTTTTGTTCTATAGATGGGTGACCATATAATACATTCTGAGTTAATCCGTGTTTCGATAGGCACGTTAAATTGTGTGTCTCCACTGTCATTTTCAAAGATCTTTGACAGTAGTTACCAGTAGTCAGGAGCTTGAAAGTCTGACAACCAGTCTTACCGAGAGGTATCGCGTTAATAGACCCTAACATAGTTAGAAGAAAGGCTGATTGATTGTTATACTTGTTTGACAAAAAAGCTCTGAATAAATACAATATTAAAAGACAGAAGACGTATGCAATAAACTAATTGGCAGCATCCTGCATCTTCTTAACCTCTTAGTACAAGTCATGATATCCCGTTTATTCCCTTCATAACAAACAAAACTAATATTACCAGTACAATGTACCTAACGGCTATCGGGCCCCGGGGTCGTGGGTTCAGTGCCTGAGCAGTTAAAACCCTCGGGTATAACAAAATGAATGATGTCTGGATGATGTCATGAAGATGTTTATCTTAACTATGGTTACTATGTAATTTGATTAGTGATTTTATAACCTTTTCGACGAAGATAGGATGACCTGTTGCAACATTGTAAGGGAGCGATGTTTTTGCTATCAATTGGACTGCCTCTATCGCCCAGTGGTTTAGATCGCCGATGCCATTGCGTCGGGAGGTCGTGGGTTCGACTCCCTTACGGAGCAATTATTTGTGCGATCCACAAATAATTGTTTCGGGTCAGGTTGTGCTTTGTGTCCGTTGTTTGTATGTTTGTTAAAGAGAGCAATTCTTAGTGAGGGAGTGTAAAAAACCCTTAATAGCTAGTGGAATCCCTTAATAGCAGCCCGTAGCACTAGTTTAGCTTTTCAATTGTGTTTAAACTCATATAAAAAAAACGCTATTGAATAGATAAACTACCGCTTAGTACCCCAACAACAAAGTAACTTTAACGACTCAAAAATCCAACTTCTTCTATCATTTAGCATTATTAATTTCAATAAAAACTAACAAACAAAAGACAAACATTACACAACAATCATGAACATCAATTAAAAATACCTACATCAAAGTCACATCAAGACAATACTACACCCACAGGTTCTATGCATCAAATGTACAAGTTCGTCGGCCATAGAGACAGTGTAAGGCCATAACCTTGTCTGTACCAAGCCTTATAAGGCCTATGGGTAATAGGCCGGGTCTCCCACATGAGGCCCAGGTTGAATAAGCCTCAATTAAGGCCATTTGCGGCTCAATAGGGGTGTATTGTAGATTTTATTTATTTGATTTTAATTAGATGTCTGATTGAGTTAATGGTTGCTAGAATTTTCAGGATTCAGGTGAGGAATGTAAGATTGTAAGTTATATTTCTACTTTGTCATTTAAATGAGTTTTGAACTAAGTTCAAATTCCACGATGTTATTAGGGTATTACTGGAAATATGATCGATTTGAAGAATTACTTTGGACAAAAATATTACAGAGAATGAGATACGTCATGTAATCAACTTAAATCACTGAAACAAATATAATAAAAAAAATAAAGAACAATACACATACGCACTATTATGTCATACTACTTAACATAAGGAACACAATTTATACATACAACGCAAAGTTACACACAGCAATTGAAAAAATATTCAGTTCAGGCTAAAATAACCCAATAATAAGAAAAAACAAATCCTCTTCGTATTTTTAATATTGGCGCCAATATTTCCTTTTTGTATTTCGACTAAACTATTCAAAATATAAATATCGGCGGCAATACTCACTTTTTCCAACACATTATTAGAAAAAAAAATAATAAATAAAAAAAAAATAATAATAAATTGCCTATAAACAAAAAGTTTGGCCAGTTATAACCCCGGTATACACGAGATAGGCTGAGTATGCACATGTCGGGGGCGCGACCCGTACGGTACTGTAATGGGACGTTGCTCCCGTGCCGTGAAACACAGCTCAAGTTACTATAAGAATAATATGTGCGCTTGATTTGTTAATATAAGGGTGGAAAATAATATCTGTTTTTTCGTTGCTGTTATGTATCAAACGTATTCCATCGTAAGGTTTATTATCAAAAAAATGTTATTAATTAAAAAAAAATTGATGTATTCTTGTTTTGTTAGTTTTGGAGAAATGTGTCTACGTAATACCTTATCGAGATAATTTTTCGCTGCCATTTATTTTGATTTTTTTGTATATTTTTCAATGTAAGATTTGGCTAGATATATGTATATTTTTACGTTCTATATAAACGAAACACTAATTAGGATCTATGCTCAAACTAGCAAAGAAGCATTGTTTTCAAACCTCACGCGATCATCATACATAAGTAACACAATTTAATTTATTATTAAAATGAGTATTTTTTTTATAAGAGCTTATTGAAACCTACTCAATTTGGTCAACAAATTATCACTAATAATATCAAACCAATAAGTTTTGATACTTGTACAGTCAAATTAATTTCCATAATAACTTCAATCAACTAAATTAAATTCATTACTCAAAAACATAAACATACATCAATACTACATCAAAGCCATCTAATAAAATAATAATTACTTCTCAATATGATTAATACGACCTTCAAGGTTATACATAAAATGATCAAAATTAATTGCTCCAAATACCAAATTGGCTTCCGCATTATAGAAGATACGATTGTAATAAAATTTTATCAAATAATCAATGCTCTATTAAATTTAATCGTAGGTGTATCAAAATAGATTGAGTTTTGAACTTCTTTGTGAGAATTTGTACCAATATTTTAAATGCAAAAATCTATCTTATAAGCCTTAACGGCTATACTGCTAGACTGATTTTGATGAAATTTAACGTGGTCATAGAAGAAGATCCGATCAAAGAAAGATAATTTAATTTTGCAAATGTCAAGTTCTTTGGTCTCGGCCTATACATATATGTTAATAAGGTTTGATTTTTTGTTTGTATGTATCAACTTTTGGGGACTGAAATAGGGTGACTGTGAAGGGTTCCGCGCGAGTCCACTAATTTACAGCAAGACTACTAAAGCTGAATTCTATAATCAATTAGTCGTAAATGCAAAAGTAATAAAACGGAATTTACAAATTAACTAAGTTGTACAACACGTAGGTTGGGTTCAGTTTTGGGTCAGTATCATTATAATTATTCATCTTGGTATCATTACTGACCCGAACTGAATTAAGACAAACGATTAAAAACCCAGTGAAACAATAACCTTCCATAAATAACAAGTTAGATAATATAAAGACAACGCTTCCAGTGTTACGTACAGTCAGCAAGAAAATACATTTATGCCGAAGAAACCGTTCAGTTGGAAAAAAACTCGAGAAAAATATAAAGAACTACTAATTATGTTGCAACTTTACGTCTACTTTGCATCCCAAACAGAGCGAAAATAGGTCGCAATTTTTTAGTTAGCCACACTTTGCTATTAGTTAGCCACGGGGGTTAGCTTGAGCTAGTCGATATTTAAAGCTATACATCAATCACTCATCCAAGTTGGCGACTCCAGTCAATCGTAATAATTACGATTGACTGGATTTTATTTTATATTCAGAACTGTTGATTAGGTACTCTATTAGTAAATAGGCTTTAATAAAACCGGATTACTTTAAAAGAGTAATAATTAAACAAAAAAAATCATACACCTCGAAAATGTTCATCAATTTTTGTTGCAAAACGTCCATTACATAACTTGCCCGGTCACTTAGAACAAGCATTGTCAATTATATCCATTGTTTAATATTAGCTAATACATTGATTAGTTCAGAGTGAAGCCTTTCAAACGTCTTTACATTGCAGCACTTTAGATTGTGTCTTCCGCGTTGTATGTCTCTTATCTGCACTTAAAGAGAAATTTTGTGAAGAAAAACAATTGGAACTTTAATTAAAGATGTATTTGATGAATCATAAGAGAAGTGTTTTATTGTAAGTTCTCTATATCTTACACCAGATATGTTCTCCCAAAATCTCTCTTTTAGGTGGACTAGAGTATTCTAGTACCAAAAGCTCTGTGAATGACCACTTACGTAGCTGTTTAAGGGTCGGTTCATTTTATGGCCTTCTATACCTACCTACCACACAAGAAACATTACGCGGCTAGATTTCTTTACAACCATCCGATCCACCAAATCTAGTCAATAAAGGATAAAAGAAATTCTGACTCACCATCATAAGAATCCGGGATATACAGCGGCTTTCCGACGAGCTTGCCCTTCTTGCCTGACAACGGCACCGCCTCCACTCTCCTGTGCGCCTCGAGCACTCGGTAAAGAAGCACTGGCCTATCCTCACCCTCAAACTTCACCACACGGGGCAGAGAAAACTTATCCACAAACTCTTTCAGAGTCATCACTTCACTGCTATCGTCTTCAGGTTCGACAGACCCGTTCCTTCTTCCGAGAAGAAAGTTATCAGCCCATTCGGGAGCGTTAGGTCTTCGCTCCAGGTAATCCGGCCGTCTTTCACTGCTCCTCGGCTTATAGCGCGGAGGCCTATCACGGCGAACTAAAGCCTCGTTTGCTTCTGCCAGCCATCTTGTGACTAGCCGTTCCCTTTCCACGTCAAGGTAGCGAGGTTTCGAAGCGTCACAGGCGAACCTGGCCGCGTCGAAGCAGTACTGGGGGGGTGGCGGCCGGATCCGGGGCGGGAAGAAACGGGGTGGGACGTAAGGGGGGTGCGGGGCGTAGGCCGGCGGCGTCCTCGGCCCGGAGCCCTCGACTGACGCCGTTCTGAACATGTTGTCAGGCCATTGATGTTGATCCCGCCACCTGGAACAATACAAAAGACAAGAGTTAGATACAGCTAAAATGTCTTAATGCTCTACACCTATCAAAGTTTGAAAAACATTCCTAAAATAACTTTTTCCCAAACAAGATACCCTAATTCTTTAAGCAAATCAAATGAATACACCCTAAACAACAAAATTCAACACGAATCTAAATAAACGAACAGTTTATTTTATCCTGATTAAACTTTGAGGTAAAAGAAGAAACCACATATTTCCAAGCGGAAAAATAAAAACGAAAGCAAACGAACCACCATATTACTTAAGACATGGCGTAACATGACCATAAACAGAGTCTAATCAAGTTTCATACAGTAGCCAGTAGCTGCAGTGAACCACGCAACGATCAAACGCGCCGCACGTTAGCAAATACCAACAAATACTTGAACTTAGACCCGATACTAACTAACTATTTATTACATAAATATTAATGGCATCTCGAACTATTTAATTACGTCATTTGATAAGTTTAGAGGCCTATTCAGATGTGAACGACATTCGATAGCGTTGATTTTCTCGCTTATTTCTGTTCGCGAATGTGTAATAATATTTATTAAACTTATTTATCTTTTCTATAAAGTAATTTATAGCTCGGATCAACTATAATGTATTTGTGTGAATTCTGATTTACATTGTATGCCAAAATCTATCAAATCCGAACAGTAGTTTCTGCGGGAAAGAGTATAAAATACCCATAATATTCGTAGGATGGTAGAGGTCTTCCTCATCATCAGCATTGGCCTGTGATCATCTAATGCAAATGATACCCACTACCAAAGTCATTTCATGATTTAACTACTAATGATATAGACAAATAAATATCTTTTAGCGTGCCCTCCGAAACACACAGACGTTCAGATCAAATACTACAAAACGGTAATTTCAGTGATGGGTGGCCCTGAGTGTAATCCATTCAACAATAAAAACCCTCTTCTTTTTCGCCAAAGCGATAAACAAATATAAAGAATACAGCCTTAACCGGAATGCGAACAAATCATATGGGGAATCAATTAGTTGCGTGAGCGTAATTAACTAAGTCTCGCGATGTCATATAACAGAAACGTTCTGCTTTTTACCACGATGTATATTTATTACTGAGCCATTTATATAGTTGGCCTGGTTAGTCCTTTTATTTTACCTAAGACTGGTCAAAACCGGCCAAGTGCGAGGCGCACTAGCGTAAAAAGGGTTCAATACTAAAAAAACATCGGAAATAAACACGTTTGTTGTATGAGGACCCGCCTTTTGTCGTCTTTGTTAGTGGCAACGGAAATACGTAATTTGCGAAAATTTCAGCTTCCTAGCTGTTACGGTTTATGAAATACAGCTTAGTGACCGACGGACAGACAGCGAAGCCTTAGTAATGGGGCTACGTTTTTACCCTTTGGGTACGAAACCCTAAAAGTAGAGTAGTGCAAAAAAATAAAAGATGTGACAACTCTGCATTATTTATAAGTAAATATTCTAATTTTGTAGTTTATAAATATGTATGTGGTTAAATATTACGACTATACTCGGGCCTTAACAAGCTTAAGAACTAAATCATAATCAAAAGGACTACATATAGGAATGTGTCTATGCAATAAATCGTTCATAAAACCTGTAAACTACAAGACCTGTAAAGTACGAGAGAGAGAGAGAGAGAGAGAGAGAAAATAAAAATGACGAATGATGTACTTCACACATTTATCATAACCCTAATATAGTAATATCAAACTATTTTGACTGCGGCAATGAAAAATTTTAGAAGCATTTAACTCGTAGTGAAAATTCTTTTTACTGCAAGAAAACCACTTTAGAAACCCGAAACCCGGTTCTAAACCCGGTTCTAAACCTGGGACAGTAGGTATAAATAGCCATTATATAAACTCGATCCCGGAACAAAACATGGGACAGTACAAACGTTTTTTTCTACTCAAGTCAACGTCTTCATCACACCTATCTGACCCACCCTTTGTTCACATTGTTTCTAACAATGTTTCAAAACAAGCCCAGGGACTAAATATTCCCGCAGTTTTTCTTCTAAACCGACAATTTTCCTATAGTATTAATTGCAAAATATCCGCCAATGGTGGCCAAAGGTACAATTTTCTAGCCAATCTCCATATAAAAGGTGTTTCCCATCGGCAACTAGGCAGGCTGGACAAAAGTTTATAAATGATGTTCACACGCAGATAGCGGACGAACACAGATGGCAAAATTGTATGTGTCGGTGAAGAAACTATATAATATATTCCTTGTTGTTTCTTATAGAGAAGACAGGTGTGAGACATACAAATACTGTAATTATTATGATTGTGGACACAGGGCCTAATCCCTCCCTCATTATGGGAGGAGACCCTTGCTCTGCAGTGGGACAGCAATGGATTAAATTGTGATATTTTGGAACCGCATATTAAATTTTCCTCTATTCTGCAAAAGTTGGTATTCTTCTTCCATCATCTTTTTTTTCAGCAGGCATGTTTTCAGCACCTAAACTTTAATCCTTATTACCTTGAGATTGACGTGCAGAAGTTGCAGGTGATAAAAGATAACTTTGTTAGAGCCGTAATATGAAATTTTAGCGTTATTTTTGTGAGATAGGATAATGCAAATGCCTTGGGTGTCCATGTTGATCACAAGGTAGCATGTTGAATTACCGACTTGTGCAAAGTCTTTTCTAATTTATATTTTTAGACTAACATCGTTAATGGCAAAATAGGTATATTTCACACACATCTGCCTTCACCTTCAGGAATTGACTTGAATTTTCAGACTTGATATTATGTATGGTATGTATGTACACATATATATAGATTCAAATTCTCTTCAATCAAATGTTTCTTCAACAGAAACATAAACTTGTATTGCAACACGTGAGATTGTCCGATACTATTCCGAGACAATAGTCGTATTATTACTAACTATAGTTCCCTAGGTTTTCCTACACTATTACTAATATTGTAACTAAACAATGGACTCAAAGAAACGTCTCAATGAACCATGATCGGTCGATCAAGTGCACTTGTTTTACATAATTCATGTGGTAATGTATTGTGGCTATAAGGTTTTTTATGACGCTAATGTTATTTCATTTCTTGAGGGCATGCAAGGTCCCCGCTACCTCACCTAACTCCTCATTCAATTCGAAAAGAGACCCTTGCCCAACAGGGGACAGTCATGGGTTAAAAAGAAAGTATATTATTACGTTAATTAGTCTACATATAAAAGATTGAAAATGTACTTCGAGATAAAACGTTCAACGTATTTTTTTTCTGAAAACAAATAACTAAACATAGAAAGAGATAATAAAAAGAATCGTTGTATTTTAAGAACCCAATAAAGTACTAAAATTCTATCTACTGGGTATTGTTCACTTTAAACCTGAACGACTCCAGAATCAAACTTGGGTAGGACTATGTACATATACATAGAGAGGCCACAAAAAAACTTAGATCAAACAAAAACGCCGAATTAGGGACCAATCAAATATCCTTCATTTCAAAACTAAAAGTCAGTTTCACGACTGATGGATCCGTGTCAGACAGACGATCCTATAAAAAATGACAGGAAATTTATAAAAAACTAGGGTCAAATTTTCACCTGAGTAACAAGCCATTATTTTGAAACCAGAGCTAAATTCAATAATACTTCTCAAAAAACGCTTAAATTGTATGGGTCACAAGGTCGTTTTAACCACAGCATCTAAATGCAACATAAATATAAATATTAGATATAAGTCTGACACAACAGCCATTGTTGTATGTTCACACAAAAACTCAGAGATACACGTAATGAATGACTCAACAAGTTTTAATGATAGTATACACATCCTGGATTGGGAAATGGGATGGGTTTTTTTTATCTAAATTATAATTGCATTGGCTAATTTTGGATCTAATGTAGTCAAGCTTCAAAACAACAAAGTTTCACGTAGTGTAGTTTCCCGTACTATGCCAGACTGAAATTCCTCATAGTATTTGTAAGATCGACCGAGTTTGGTATCTAAAAATAAGCATAGATTTGGAAATAACATAATATCGTTGTCTGAGTAACAAATACGAGGAAAATTGTTAGCAAATGATTATCGTTAGTAAGATCGTTCTCGGAAGAGATGTAGTAAAGAACTTAATCATTCAACCCGTATATAACGTGGAAAATAATTTGTAACTAATTATTATTACCAGAAAATAACTTAAAAATGCCTGAGTAACCTTTTAAAATGGATTCCTCAATTCATTTTAGCCAATCTTAGCCATTACCTATGCCTGAAGATCGTTGTCCTGCATCCTATTAGATTCGTTTTTACATCAAATTTTCAATTACAAATCCCCAGACATGTCTAGTGAATACAAAAAGCCTAAAAAATCAATCACGGATGCTCAAAATCCAAATACTAACACCTACTAATAATATTTTATACAAAAACTATCACGTCTCAATCGAAATCATCAATTTAAAGGAGACTTTGAAAAAAATAAGTCGATGTCCCCACTAATCAAAACTCGATGAACAGCCAAGACACCTGTTCATACGATAAATAACTATAAACAAGGAAAATAAAACCTTCTGTCGTGAGTAATAAGATTTGAATTCCTTTACACAATAGAAGTATGACAACTCATGGTTGAAAATAAAACAAATTTATTAATACACCTGTCAAAATCAATTTGAATGAAGAATTGAACTTTAAATCTTTACTATAGTAGATTAAAAACTTGTTCTACAAGTTTTTGGACCGCAAATACAAGTTTGCCGTCTTGCATCACCAGGTTTTAGGTACCGTGCTCCATTTTTTTTTAATAAATGCTAACGTAACAATAGTTTTTGTGTTGTTTAAAAGTAATTAATTTCTGATCAGATAACACTGAGTTATCTAATTCGAATTTAAGGGATTACTGAGCGCGTTTTTTTGGTATTATATTTACAGTTATAAAATAACTTGGTCTTGCTCACGACTTCTTCCACGTGGACACTGGTACAGGTTATGTACAAAAGCCAGCATTTCTTTAAGAATTGAAACTCGTGCTGTCATAGGCTAAGCAAGGGACTCATCTCGAAACGAGGTAAGGCCGGGCCAGCCCTAAGGTCTGCCACGCTGGCAATACCGGGTTAAGGAACTTCGCATTTCTGCCATAACTAATATTCAAACCTTCGCATTTATAATATTCAGGCCTGTTTTTTTTCATTAATTCTGGATAACTATCAGATAGCCTAACAGACATAATGACACTTTATAGCAAAGAGGTTATGAGACCTATTCATAAGCTGTGTTTTAACCCCAAATAGTTTGTTTTAAAGAAGACCACTTTCTTATTACGGATGATAATCTTTAATCATTTCTTTCATACATTCACTTGAAGCGAACGTTCGATTGCAAAGGAAAATATCCATTAACTGTTGCTACTTAATGCGTTAATTTCCTTTTAATATTAAATTATAACTGATTATAAACTATATCCGACGTGTATTTATTGTTGCACGTCTTGTTGGACTTAGAAACTAATCATAGGATTGCCTTTACTAAATATCTATTAACAAGAAGAAAACATCTCTCTTTACACAACTCCCTATATAACAATTTCGAAGTGTTTTTAACTGCATATTCAAATACTATTATATATACCACTTAATTCCTTCTAATATAATAAATGGGAAAGTAATTCCGTCTCTCTGTTTGTTTGTTTCTTTTTCATTCTTAAACACCTGAATCGATTTGGATAAAATTTTGTACAAAGATTTTTATCCCAGAGATCCCACAGGATCGGAAACTATGCTGGTAATAAGCCATATAATAAGAGCTAAATAAGATAATTACTCAAATACCTTCCTCAATAACTCAAGGAACCCGTAAATTCATTCAAAATTAATTTACTATCGAACGAGGGGAATAATTTACTCTGACTTAGGACTCAAACTAGGGTTGTTAAAAGACCGGGAATGCCGGAATTTTCCGGGATATCTGCCCTTTACTCAGTGAAAAATAGATAGACCTTGCCCGGGTTTCAGCTCCCGAGGTGGGTGCTTTTTTACGTAATTTAGTAAATAAGGCAATTTATTCTGTAAGACCCCGAAAATCCATGTTTTTTTTTCATTTTTTTACGTTAATTGTGCTACGGTTTTTTAATTGAATTATCATAGGAAGGGAGCATCTAGATCATTAAGTGGAAGAATGATTCCCAAGAAGACGATACCGACCCCTAGTTGTCATCGGCGGACCTGTATGATAAGATGTATTAATGTGAATGAAACTAGGGAAGTTAGGGATCCTACGCAGTGATATCTGGTCTCTGCCTACCCCTATAGGGAAAAATGACAATAAATATTGGGAACCGACGATTTCAACCTGGCAACCCTATTTCCAGCACACTATTGTATGCCTAGATTTAATTTACTCCCAGTTCGTAATAATACTACGGTATGGATGTTTCTATAATCATTAATATTGCTTCGACATAAATCGAACGAGATTTATCGCCTGCGGATAGTAAATCAATTGATATTAAGCTTTCCTTATAGGATAACTGTTGTCCTTTTCTATTCTATTATGAAAGGCTGGGAAGGAAAGAGATGGAGTATGAAAGATGACGGTCACGGGTGCTTTTAATCTCTTTGTGTTTACGAACAAATTGGATATCAAAATTAAAACTGTTTTATGTTAACTGTATACTTATTGTCTTCCTAAATAAACAAAAATGTAGGTTGGATTATTCTTATAGATATTTGAGATAAATCAACCGAATTTAATAGGATTTCAACAATAAATTATGTCAACTGAGCATTACACGAACATCAGGCCGTTTTTTCAGTTTCATTTGAAAATTAAGCATCAGTCAATAGTCTATCCCTCTCTACATTTATCCTTGAAAACCAATATCTAGTTTTACCTTAAACTAGGTTTACCTACACCTAAATATCGGTCTAAAAATCCAGGCTAAAAACATGCAAACTGTGGCTAGCTGTGTGAACGAACTGCGCCGGTATCTCCAAATTAGGAAGGTGGTTCGGTAAAGAATTCGCTCAGGCCACGACCGCCGGAGGAGTTACGTCACGATTTACCACCTATTATATTTTTTAAAGTGATTTTTAGGATATTTTGGTGGAAATATTGGTTGTTTTGTTTATACTTTTAGTGCTTTCGTAGATTGCTGATCACATAGTTCGATACTCAGGACGGACAAAGTGAAATATATGTATATTGAAAAAAGGGCCATATTGGGAACTACTGAAAAAATCTTCAATAGTCAAATTAGTTTCCCACCGTGGCCCAATTAATTTTTTACTACGTACATTATATTGATTGGTTGGGTATAAAAGACCAGCACACGTATCACGTATTACGTTGACAACTAGTGTTCAAATTGATAATCACTATTCAGTACATTGCTGCTTTGACGTAAAGTGTTAATCACTATAATCTAGGGGAGGAAATAATGTACAGCATAGTGGCTTTCAAAACGGTGTCAGCTGAGATACCCTGATTAAAAAAAAAATGCATTAAACATTTTAGTTATACGATAATCATGAATTCAAATATCGAATTACAAAAAAAGAAAAATAAAAACCTGCCAGAACACACACATAGCAATAAAAACACGTGTCTTCTAATACCCCTATTAAATAATACCTCTTTGAAACTCCACCGCTCCTGGTACCAACAAAAAGTTTTAAACTATTTGATTGACACTTTGATTCTAAACAAAAAGCGCATTACATAAATAGGACAAAGAGGTCAAGGAACTGGGACGTCATAAAGCCTTCTATTGAAACACACGTGTTAAAGGTCCTGCCATAAACAATGTCGTAATGAAAATCGCTCTTTTTATGTGTGGGAATTGGGGTTATCTACGTGGTGTATGACTGCACCCCTTTTCTTTTATAGGATATGGTTTCAATTCTTATGGAAATTGATGTCAGTAACTTGAATAAGGGGGGTCTTATTATAGATGATATTCTATAGAATAAAACTAAATAATACCACACGTGGATATCTCTTAAGATGAGGGGAGACTCGTATCTTTTGAAATGTTTTGTGATCGCTTCTAGAAAATAATATTCAAAACTACTATAGGTACCTTTTGGAGGAATTCCTGACATTAATAAGACGCCACTGCCATTATTCTTTTTAAAAAGATTTTTACTACGGATTTAAAAATGAATATTATCAGAGTATTATACTCTGATAACATAGGTAGTCCGTCATAATAGATTATTCTATTGCCATTGATAATAATCTAATAGACTTATGAAAAGTCCAATAGTTCCGACTTCGTGATCAGCATTCATTGTTACACCAGCTGGTCGCACCAATGTAAAATAAAGATTTTGCTTTTTGTGGACCAGTTGGTGTAACCAGTCTTCCAGCAACATATACGACGCTTGAGACCACGAACGCAGTCAAAGTCTAGATATTTAGATTTAAATCAATAAAATCATTGGCAGTATAAACATACTAAATCAGTTCTAACAAAGTAACACTAAAATTGATACCACTAAAAAGGTTTTAATTGATAAAATCAATGATAATTTATTTAACAACTAACATAGTACCACTAATAAAAAGGTTATTATTAGATACATAAGCATATAAAGTGAATGTAATACCGTATCGTACCGTAACGGTATTACATCCTGCATGTAACACGGAGAGGAAACTACCAAATTACTTAATTTCTCTTGATGTATAAAGTAGATAACTATGAGTCTAGCGGTCGAGTGTACGATTACTGATTGTGAGGGCACTGGGTTCTATTCCCGGGGTTTAAGGTTTAACCACCTATTAGATGGCGGTTTAAATAAAAGTATTTTAAATATTTAATTTTGTCATAAATTGTGCATTGATGGGTAAACTAAGTCATTAATTCAATTAAGTTACTGGCCTATTACGGTTAGAAAAATGAGCAGGCGTAGTTTCTTATTCAATCTCTATAAATGTGAGATGAAATGTTGTGTTTCATGCTAAAACCGAATTAGTTCCGAAATATTGTAGGAAGAAAATAAATAATTATAAACTTTGTTTCCTTAAGCAATACTTGCCCCGTACTACGAGTATATGGGATATATTTTATGGAATTCGGTTTTCAAGCACGATACTATGTAGACCAACTAACACCAAGTTATAACTCCATAAGTACCTGTAGGTACTCATCTATCTTAATATCAAGGACCATTAATAACTAACTTATTATGACAAGCGATATTTTTTACAACAAGCAGAAATATTTGTAACACAAAAACTATGGGACCTTTATAAATAAGATCTGAATGAGTCACTGACACAAATACATGCGCAGGAGTTTATAAGGCTCGATACACACGGACTACAACCAATGTATACAACTATACAACTTTAGATGGCTAATTACATAACATCACGTGTGGGGTCAAAGGTGTGGGAATTACAACCGTGGTTTTACAACGTTCGTTACATTTTTGTATATTTTGAATAACCAACAATCCGGAAATTAAGTCGTCATTTCAATATTCTATACTAAGATTTTAAAGTTGAAGAGATTGTTTGTTTGTTTGAAAGCGCAAATCTCAGGAACTACTGGTCCAATTTGAAAAAATATTTCGGTGTTAGATAGCCCATTTATCGAGGAAGGCTTTAGGCTACATATTATCACGCTACAACCAATAGGAGCAGAGCAGCAGTAAAAAATGTTACAAAAACGGGGAACATTTCGACCCATTCTCTCTTATGTGACGCAAGCGAAGTTGCGCGGGTCAGCTAGTTAAAAATAAAATTTTGTAGTTAATTTTAAATTATCGTACCTTTCATACTCAAAGAATATTGTTATTCTTTGGGACGAACAGACGAAATATTGTTATTTTACAACATCACGTGGATTTAGTCAAAGTATGAATATCGGCGTGGCGACCTAAACCACTGCGCCACGGAGGCAAACAATAAAAACTATCGAGCGTTAATTTAAAATATTCCATCTGTGGATAATTATATTTGTTAAGTTCATAGCAAGTGACATTCTTTGGTTTGTGTCTTCCTCTATGGGATAAGGGCGTGATTGTATGTACGCATGTATTTATGTATGTTTGTATGATAATTACATTCAAGATCATGTCACATCTGTCATACTTCATTTGACAGCTGTTTGTATGTACTCCGCCTTACATTGACATTGAAACGTTTTTTACCAATGTTTTTGTCACTTAATTCACAAATCTTTTTGTAAAGATTACACCCAGATATTAAATAATACTAGTTATATTATTTTTTATGTAAAACATCGCATCTGTTGATGAGATGAAAGAGACAAGATGTAGTAAGAAGTGTTTCGCGTACTTAATCGCTTTTACAATATAACAGACACATACATATGTACATGTAATTACACCTTCTTCCCATACGGGAAGGGAGAGATCATAGAACGCCACTTATAATCAGTCCTATGTAATAGAGGGAGACTCTAGAAATAGGCAAGTTACCAAATCCAAGCTATTATTAAGAATATTCCATAATGATAGTCTATAATTTACTTTAGTCCGACCCAAGAATCAAACCCCAGACCTTGTAATCAGCGGTCGTATACATAACACACTGAGACAAAGGCAGTCAAAATAATTACTACCAAATATCATATTCTCATGAATATGTATAACTGAAACCTATGTTTTACAAGATTAATTAGTTTCGCAACCGTTTCACAATATAAGAAACTCGATACTATATAATTAGTTGAAATAAAATTAAAAGAAGGTTTATTTTAATATTAGTTGGCAATTTTTCAGATTTAATATAACATCAATCAAAATTAAGAGGCTCAGTTTAAAATAAAATTTTAGTAAGCACTAATTGTCTTAAGATTTTTGAATACTAGATGACCTTTGCGGCTTCACACACTTGAAACACGTCAAAAAAGCCTCTAGGCCTATCTGTATGAAACATGATTTAAGAGACTGTCATGAATACAATTGTGGAAACTGCATTTAAGTTGGTGCAGTCGTTTCTGCAATTCGTAGACAAAATTAAGGAAGACCATACGTTTCCAACGGGTCAATACCTCCCCCTAATGGCCAATGGAGCTTTTTGTGGGGGTCCAAAGATATAAAGTGAATAACATGAGGTATAAAATTTATGTAGTTATTTTGTAGAAGGGGTGCTAGTATAGTACAAAAGGTTGGGAATCTAAACGATAGACAAACAATTTTATTTATTTCGTAGATGTAAATGTTTCTAGTAAAGAAAACAAAAAAAAACAAAAAACGCAACATTATTGGCAACTTTGCCTGCTAAAACCAGCTTGGAATTCCCATCAAAATTAATTCACATACCAAGCTACACTTTCGTAAACTCTCTCACGACGAATTATTTCTTCACATGCTTTTAATCTCGTTACCCCGCAAATATCTCACATATATTTAACTCAAAATAACAATCCAGTATACCTTTAGCCACGTACTACAGAGTTCAGAAATAATTCGACATAATTTCATCGCGTCTTGTTTTGCTAACGGTACAAGTAATGTGAATTGGCCTTGCCTGGTCAAAAAACTTTTGAAACTGTGTAGGAGTTTATTGCATTTAGGAGGAAAGGAACTAGAGTTCGTTGTGTTCGTGTTTTGGGATTACCACTTGATTGTGGTTTATTTTCATGACATAATCGTTTTGCGAATGAAACTAAGTTTAAAGTTTGTAATAAAAAATATTAGGAGAAATGGTAGCGGAAAGGTATTGGTACACATTTGATCGCGGTGAGAGAGGATTCAAATATAAACACTCAATATTTTTTAAAGTTATGCACGGATTATGATAACAACAGTGAAAAGAAATATTTCGGAACCATGGATACCTGAAAATTTTCAAGCAGTTCTTGAAAAAGTCTATGTTGATCGTAGTAGACTTACGAATAAACACCTCTCAGGTAAAGGGAAGACCTCCCCAGCTATGAAAGTAAAAATCAAATTACCGTAATAAAGGCGAAGTTAGTTAGTTTTCGTTATCGGCTTCTGCTTAGAGTAGGCAGAGCCCAGAGCACCTGAATAGCATAAAAGCAAGTCTTCTTTCTTACAAAACTATTATTAAACCAATCATATAAAGCACTACGAAACAAGTGCAGCAAGTATTATTATTCAAAAGTGTCATCCTCACAGATATGGCTCGCTGAGGTCACTCTACATGTATGAAGTTACAAGTTATGAGAGTTATTGTTTCTTGTATGGACTGTTTTATTGGTTTGAGTGGACTTGTTATGTTAGTGGTGTATTGTGGTAGCTGATTTGTTTGGTATGTAAAATGGTTCCTAGATCGGATGTGTATTGAATGATAGATAGATGGGCAAAGAATTGTGAGAAGCAAATTTGAATGCTTTTTTAAAATTCTGCCATCCCTGAAATAGGGGTTATTTTTATATAGTAGACAGTTGTAATTCATAATATTGCAAAATGAATACATTTTTTTTCAGATAGAACTCCAGTATAAAAATGCCTAGAATGGAATGGAGCAAGGCTTAACCTTCCACCCTCTTTTCCTCTAGGGCAAAAGCTTGTCTTTATGCTTGTCAATAAGATAAGCCAGCCAAATCAAATGGTTACAATCCAAAAAAGGTATGATAGGCTAAAACACTGAAAACTGAAAGTAAGAATGAGTTTTTCTATTGAGTCTGGTATGTAAGCAAGCTGTAGTCACTTCACATCAAAAAAGCCTTCTAAAATCGCTTCCGCTACCTCTTCTACCTTGTCCCTCACCACCATTAAGGCCGAGGCTCCTCCGTATAAGGCATTCGTCATAAGGGCTGTTCTATTGTTGTACCAACTTGTACATAGAGCCACAATACGACAAATTACTAACATTTGTTATACAACTTACGCAAATTCGCTAGCAATATGTTTTTTGATTGTGCAAGGTTGAGAATTTGAAGGTACTTTATACTTTTCGATATAACAACTTCTGTGTAATTATAGTGGGCGTTTCGGTTATTTTGGTGATGTCTTTCAAAAAAGCCATGTGCGTAGTACTCTTAACCTGTCCTGTATTACAAGATGTTTGAATGTGACTGAAGCAAAAGAAGTTTGTAAGGATCGTATCAAGTGACGTGTATCGGTCTCTGCGGGAAAAGGCGTGATATTATATCATGTTTACAAATTGTAGAATCCCATTGATGATTGATAATAATATATCCTATATAAGATTATTCTCAATAGTAGTCCGTAGTTTGGTAATGAGCCCGGTATATGGCAATAGGCACTTATTACATAGAACTAATACTGTTTATGACGAAACGCGGGTGTATTTCATACACCTCTGTCTACACTTTCGTGTACAACCTGCTTGATATTATGTATGTATTGCTTGATTTCGTCGGTTTAGAAAATACAAATTCCATTTTTCTTATTTTTATACTTTCCTGAACATTTGGAGCAAATCATAAATAATTGATTGCATGTAATGGCCAATTTATTGTTGTCGAACAAAGATATTTGTACTGAAACATTATGTTTCTATTCTAAAGAGACAAGTCCCTCACTAAAAATTGTTCTTGTGTCGTGAGGACTTTAACAAACATACAAACAACGGACGCAAAGACAACCAGACCCGTAAAAACTATTTGGACGCTGACTCCAACATATTTGGAAGAAGGGCTAGGCTGACGATGATAAACACGGTATAAGTTCTTTTTCTTAACTTTCAAAAAAGTCAACTCCCGCACTACACTTGTGTCGCGGGGACTTTAACAAACAAACAAAGAACGGACACAAAGTACAACCAAACCCGAAATTATTTGTGGATCGCACAAATAATTATTCCGTATGCGAATCGAACCCACGACCTCCCGACGCAACGTTAGCGGCGTGGTGACCACCACTACGCCACGGAGGCAGTCTAAATGTCTTAAAAACCACCTAAATCATGACATAGGGTCACAAAGTTTCCTATTTCCCAACCGATTGTTTAACACATGAACAAATAGAACAATAAACAATTATACGTGATGTTGTTCACACGATAATAATGCACATTGAGAAGCCTTGAGGCTTGAGTAGCTGATATTAATCTAAAGGTTGCGTACTGGGCGCAATGTTTTTCGTCTTTGTCGTAGCTTTTTATTGTTTTTTGGGTTCCGTAAATTATAAGAAGAAAACCGCACTCTTCAATAACTTTGTTGTATATTTGTGTGGCTGTCAAGGCTCTTTATCTAAACACAAAAAGATATTGAAATTAATAGTAGATAATCAGGTCTATGATCACTTGGAGTGTTGGGAATATCAAACTTCTAAGTTGACTTATTTCTAAGAATCTTTCGATCACCTGGAAACATGAATTTTGGCAAGAAACAACGGCATACAGCACAAAGATTCGTAGTTCAGGAATAAATTATAACTCAAAAATGTATTGCAGAAGGTAAATACTGATTCCAAAACCTACTTCTGTATACGCAAACAAATACGAAATAGTATTTCAATAACATGCAGCTTAAAAAAGCAAACTTCTGCTTATTTTCTTTCAACAATGTTGTGACAACTTTTACGTTATACGGAACCCTTAGTTCGCGACTCGGACTTGCTTGTTTTTTTTCTTTACCCACGGCTAAAGTATGCGTTACAAGTATTTGGTACGGAGTTATGTAAAATAAACCTTTGACATCGAAATATATGTCAGTTGCATTATCAGCTGGACCGACAATGGTACGCACCATGACGGTATTTCAATCGCTTTTGAATAGTTTAGAAATTGAAAGAAGTAGTTTCATGCATTTCAGAGTTATAGCAAGCCAATTTCCTAGCTGTATCGACAAGTGAACACCAATCAAATTTGTTTCTGAATTGCGTGAAAATTGTAAGAAATGATGTCATATATTTTATGGCAGAGAAAAATTTTGTAGATTAACCGACAACTGAACAGTTATAATTTTTTTTTTTTAGCAATACCATGATTTAGGATTATTTTAAAAGAAAGATTAGGTAACAAAAAAAAAGAAATATTGCAGGAAGTATATTATCCGAAGTATAATACCTATATATTATATTACGCACTAAGAACATAACCGGGTCCAAAACAAATATGTTTTGATCACGCTTTTAATCACTATATAAACATTATAAAAGCAAACATAACACTGCCTGTCACGCTTTCATGGCAAACCGCTGTGCGTATTTTGATGAAATTCAATAAATATATGTATAGTTAAAGACCTAATTACTTTTTGTAAAGTCACTAATCACCCTATTATCCTAATAAGCTAGTATACTATTTATAAATTATGTTTAGTCTCGGTGGTCTTAGCGATAAGTCCACTGACAACGAGGTCCTCGGTTCGATTCCCGGGTCGAGCAAAGTACTATTAGTCTTTTCTTATTTGTAGACCGGAGTTTAGTAACGTGCCCGGTCAATCACAAAATGCTAGCTTCTTATTACATGGGACTTACAATGTTCATGGTGAAACGTGGGTGTATTTTCAGACAACTCTACCGGGTAAAACAGTTGTAATTTATGTATGTATATATAATTTTCCTTATTAAATAGCGTGGCTATTATATTTTCATTATCCCAGGGTGTCCAAGTAACAAAGTATTTAACAGCCGCTTGTAATAGAAGAGAATGTCCACCGTGGTGTCGTATAATCTAATGCGCTAATGTCGTAGCATTTAACGAGCCTTTCCAAACATACTACCTATTTATGTACATTATGTACAAGGCTGAGATGGAATTTAAGTTTATAATGTTAAGATTTTTTACGTGTATTAATGTTTTAGCCGCTATTTGGCTACGGCCAGTTTCATTGAAACTAGCCAACTGTGAAGAACTTTTAGATGTGTTGTCTTTATTCCCTCACTCTCATAGCCCAGTAGGACGAATAACCGTTTTACTAACAGTTTTACATACTCTCCAAGGCAGGTAAGTCTACAATCTCGACTTCCCAACCCAGAGAGATGCACTAAGAATTACTTGGCAAAAAATCAGAATGGTTTTTTGACCTACCTGGAATTCGAACCCAAGACCTCTGCACGACAGATGAGTTAGTGCATCCCGACCACGCCACAGAGGCATTTGATATTTTTATTTTTTCTATTTATTATTGTATTAGGCATTTGTGACCCATTTCATCTGATTAAGCGGCGAGGAAGACGTAAATACTTTTGGAGACTAGTGCCTAGTAGTTAGTAATAGGCTATATTTAATTAATTTATAAATAACTGAACAACACAACTTCGTATGAGGAATAGCTCACTACAAACCAGAAAAGACAGCTGAATATAATGAATTTTCCAACTAATTGAAACTGAATCAATAACTCAATACAAATTGATGTTCCGTTATCAATTCATCATTGATGGATGGATTGATTGATTGATGTGATAATTAATGATTCTGCTACTCATTGTGCTTTAGGAACGTTCATTTGGATGAAATATGGCAAATGAATGGAAGTATATTACTGAAGGTTTTGAAGACATGGCCAGGTTCGAAGTAGTATGGTATGGCATAATGGAGAAAGCTTCGATTTAAGTTAAGAAATTTTCTGATAACCACTTTTTTATTTAATTTTTTACTCTCTCCGGACGATTTTTTTTTTATAGGATCTTGACTTTGTTTGCCTAAATGTTTACATAGGTATTTATAAATGTTTTCAAATAGAAAAATACGATTTGGTGATTGTTATGGTCACCATCTACTACCGAAACAAATTGCTATAACACTTATTGCATATTATAAGAACAGGGACGACAAGACGTACTTTGAAATAATTGTCGATGATTCTGACACTACAAGTTTATTTGATCAGTCTAAAAATGCCAATTCAGCGACACATCACTACTCACAGATAGACAAAACCTGTCAAACTTCCTTTTGATAAGCTAACTAATACTTGTCCAGGAGAAGAGATACCTTGAGATAAATATTCATATATTATGATTTTAAAGTATCAAGTAATGTTACACATATACACAGAGTACAATCAATCAATGTCTAATTAGAATTCAGGAAACAGCAAAATAGAGGTCAGAAACATATTCTCACACAAATCTTAAGATAATTTAAATTTAATAAAGCAAAACTTTTAAGACCTACAAATCGCTGTTTTAGTCAACTTTCGGAAACTTGAGTTTTTTTTTTATAATAAAAGTCAACTCCCGCACGAACAATTGCACGTGTCGCGGGGACTTTTACAAACGTACAAACAACGGACGAAAAGTACAACCAGACCCGAAACAGTTATTTGTGGATCGCACAAATAATTATTCCGTGTGGATGACTACTGACTACTTTGAAGGATCCTAATATATACAAAATCAGTCTATGTACTGATCAAAGCTCTAACCTACCTATGAACGACATTTGAATCAAAATCCATTCAGCAGTTTTAGCGTGATTTAGTAACAAATTTTCATACCTACAAACCTTCCCAATTTTAATATTAGTAAGCTTCTTTCATAGTCACGTATCAATCTGGGAGGCACTCCCTACTTACCACCAACGATATGTAAAAGCAAGTATATGCTTTTAGCGCGTGCCATAACCTACCACAACAAACCAACACCAAACAAGCCAAAATCAACCTTATTCCTATCCACATAAAATCTAACACGACCGCATAAAACTTGGCGAGTGAATCTAAGTAAAGAGTGTGATGTTATGCAAAATTGAACCTTATTGCGTTAGTAACAAGAGTGGACGTGGTGTAATAATTGGTCTAGATCTTTACACCTATCGGGTTACGGCGACTTCCTCGTTGCTAGGTATTTGTTAGGGCTATAGTGTCAAAGTATTGAGAACTATTATAATAAGAATAAAAATTAAGTAGGGATATTGTTTGTATGAAGATGTTAAAGTGTTTAGAATACGTCGTAAGAATTAATATTATTTGTATATTTTATTCTTATTTAGTGCCATCTATTTCATTTACATTTCAGATGATAATTTCGCAGTAGTAAGATGAAAGAAACCATACTAATATTATAAATGTGAATGTCTGTGTGTTTGTTTGTCTTTATGTTTGTAACGTTTTTACCTCTTAATCTTTGCAATAATTTTAGATAGTTGAAAACCAGTAAGCAAACACAGGCTATTTGGCATCTCTCTAGTAAACTTGATTATTTCTCATGCTACATAATAATTAATTTTTAACATCGTTAACAAGGTAGAAAGTCAAAACAACGAATGAAAATAAATTCAAAATTTATCTATTTCATAAAATATATCCACAAAATATGTCCTAAATAACTTACTAAAGCCCTTACTCTACTAGAAAACATAAACACCATCCCTATAAAATTCCTCCCATTCCTTACAACCTAGGCATCCTACCGCTTGAACTAGGATTAGCAACATTGTTGCAGACTTGCGATGATTACACGCCTTCACGATTACGCCGTGAAAGTGTGAGTCTAAATCACTTGGACTTATTGATAACGGACTTAAGCTCTATCATTCTGAAAGATTATGGGATGTTTTAATAGCAAATTATGTGGGGTTTTTGTTGAAAATATTTTGATGCACTTAGGAGCATCATAATTTAGCGTGGTGTCTGAAAAATTGTGGGTATAAGCTTCTAGTTTAGAACTAGTAGTTCTAGTAGTACTACTATTTAAAGCGTCCCAACTCTTTTTCATTGATTTATTAAACCATTCAACGCAATTGAAAAAAACAAATCTTAATAATTATCTTAAACAAATTAAATACATATGCTCAATTTATTTTGAGCAGGATTGTATGTTGAAAAGTATCGCCTTAAAAATACGTCTCAAAATATTCACCGCTTTATTTTTTTTTACCAATTGTAATGTATTATATTTTTTAATATGAATCAGACAATAGGGACAGCGGAAGAAAAATGTAGGAAGTCTTTTCCCATCAGTAGGATGATAGACTCTAAATAATATAAAAAAACAAATACACCAATTAACCCTGCTGTTTTCACCTACTTCTTTACTTACTTCTACTCTGGTAATAAAACAATTCAAGCCCCAATCTACCACGCAGCTCCAAAGCTAAAAATACTAACAACATCTACGTAGCTACAAAAAGCCCATACAAGCACAACGCCACATAACAATCCTAGAAAAACAAACACGTTTAATTTCCACACATCTTCACCACATAACCTATAAAAACACCGTTCCAATTCATCATGCAATCAGGAACTATTGCATGACGATGATCATGCTCACTTTCATCTTCGTACAACAATGGATCTTCGTTCGTGGGAGTAAGGGTTTTTCACAGCACATTTTGTAATCGTATTACGGATTTAATTAGTTCTTGATAGGTGATTGTGTGATCTTATGTAAATGATGAGTATCAAGTGATGTGGAAGTGGTGATGGTGGGATCTAGGACTATGATTTTGGTAATTAGACAAAGTACAGTTTAAATACCTCAGGAGCTCGTGGCTTAGTTAACAACAGCCGCGCGGATCGATCTCTGAGGTTAAGCCATGCTTGCCGAGGTTGATTTGTGGATGGGTTACCATCTTATACATATCGAGTTCCTTCGTGTTTCGGAAGGCACGTTAAATTGTGGGTCCCGGCTGTCATTTTCGAAAATCTTTGACAGTCGTTAACAGTAGTCAGAAGCTTGAAAGTCTGACAACCAGTCTTACCGAAGGGTATCGTGTTATCCCAGGTAACTGGGTTGCGGAGGTCAGATAGGCAGTCGCTCCATGTAAAACACTGATATTCAGCTGCATCCGGTGAGACTGGAAGCCGACTCCAACATAGCTTGGAAGAAAGGCTAAGCATGATACATACAGTTTAAATACCTCTGTGGTCGGGGCGGTAGTGTTTACAACTGCTAAAAACAAAGGTCTCGCGTTTTATTGTCGGATCAAGCTCATATGGAAGTTGTGATGGTGACATTTTGATGAGGACTCTGATTTTGACGATAGACAAAGTACGGTTGGAACTACATCTTGGTCCGAAGGGTTAATGCTAATTACAAGGTCTCGGGTTTGATTGTCGGATCGAGCATACTGTTGAGTTTTTCTAACTTAGGTATGCTATTAATATCTATACTAATATTATAAAGCTGAAGAGTTTGTTTGTTTGTTTAAACGCGCTAATCTCAGGAACTACTGGTCCGATTTGAAAAATTCTTTCAGTGTTAGATAGTCCATTTATCGAGGAAGGCTATAGGCTATATTTAATTACGCTACGACCAATATGAGCGGAGTAGCAACGAAAAATGTTACAAAAACGGGGAATATTTTGACCCATTCTCTCTTATGTGACGCAAGCGAAGTTGCGCGGGTCAGCTAGTTCTCAATAAAAGCCCAGAGTTCAGTTCAGTCTATAAATTACTGGCAAAATCACGCTTTGTAAATGAATAAATAAGTATTACTAATCAATTGACACAATGTTATAGATTTATTACGTTTTCTTCAGGCAGATGAATACTAACATAATGAGGTTATAATAAAAATAACTACGAACAACTAAAGAATCATGTTTACAAAAAAGTACTAAAAAAATGGGTTCCGTAAGATCACTGATTGTTTAACTATTGACTAATTGCTTAAACTACAGAATGACATGCAAACGCCAGTCTGTAGCATTTAGGAAGGAAATCCACAATATTATGTAAACAAATAATAATAGTAATAATTGTTTACTACTCGCTATACTCTGAATACGATCAAAACAATCGCGTATTGTATTCATATTTGTATTACCAAAACAAAACAACATGTGCTCATCACTACACTCGGAAGTGAACGATGACAGTTCTCAAATTAAATATTGCGACGATATACATACATACAAACATACATACATGTCATACATACATAAGTACATACATACATACATACAAAATACGAGTATCACGCCTTTTATACACAATGGTTAATGATGTAGGGCGGCCGCGAAAACTTAGTTTGAAAATTAAATTAATGAAAACTCAGCAGCGCTTAAAGTGTTCGTAAAACGAACTAATTATGAAATTAGTATTTAAACTGTAATGTGATTTGTAGTACACTACATCACATTACATTCACGCAACCACTCGGGTCCCGTGAGGTTTCAAGTTCGATTTCCGGATCGCGCGTAGTATTGTTTAAATTTTTCTAGTTCCATAAGAATATTAATTTAGAATACATTCTATAGCAGCTGTCTTGTAACGAACTAGTTAAATAAACCCAAGCTTTGCCATCAGATCACAGTAAGTTAAAAAAATATGCAACAGAATAAAATTCAAAAACAGTTTTTAATTCCATAAACAACACGTCTTCCTACGCATATTGTTAAAACAGGCATGATGTCATAAAAAAACATTGAAATGACACACACCACAATTCAGAATACACAGCTAACCAAACTAAACCAATTTAAAGAGAAGCACATCAAATACATAATACTATACAAAACACGGAAGGGCCCAATCATCTTCTTACACATATTATAAAATACCGGAGAACACTGTCATTATTACACGCGTGTGAACACGGCCTATTATGACGTCATCATTACAGTGACGTATGCAACCGCCCTATATTACATTACTTTTTTACAAGGCTGACACTCCGTGTTTCGGAAGGCACGTTAGATTGTGGGTCCCGGCTGTCATTATCAAAGATCTTTGACAGTCTTTAACAGTAGCTTGAAAGTCTGACAACCAGTCTTACCGAAGGATATCGTGTTATGACCTAGGTAACTGGGTTGTGGAGTTTCAATAGACATTTTATAACCGTTTGCGCTCACCGGTCGGTAAACGATCTGTGGGTTAAGCAACCGTTGGCGCGGTCATTCCATAGATGGGTGACCGCATAGTGGTATTGAGCTGGGCGTCTCCGTGCTTCGGAGGGAACGTAAAAAAGTCGCTCCCGGCTGTTGTCTACTAAGACAACAGTCGTTAAGCCATGTCAAAGGCCTCTCGCCCGAGAGGCCTTTGACATGGCTTGAACAACTTTGACACTAGGTTGACCACTCATCATACGACAAACAAACAAACAATAGGCAGTCGCTCCAAGTAAAATACTGGTATTTAGCCGCATCTGGTGAGACTGGAATCCGACTCCAACGTTGGAAGAAAGGCTAGTCTGATCAGTCTGATGTAATGTACAAGGCATTGACAATTCTTTTACAGCCGGTGATGTCATTTCATTCAGCCTATATCTTTATTTGGAGATTCTTATGCGAAATATTTTGTTAAACATAATTCTTTATGTAATCTCTTTTACGTTATTGTCAGGTTCGATGTCCTTTTTGGTACAAGGACAATATGGTGAAAATGTTGCAAGTTTTGGATGACTAATGATGCATCGCATAGAAAAAGATGAAATATTCGGTTACATTTTATGGCTTAGAAAAAGAAACTGACTAAAATCAACATAATATATGGAATACCGCGAAAGATAATGCTCAGAAGAAGAAACTAGTTTTCTTCTTTTTTCTTATTGGATATTACCTTGATTTGACTAACTACTTACAACCATTGGTACAAAAAGTTAGTGTAAATTGAATGCAGTAGACAATTTTATGCCTCTTATGAAGTCTGTCTGCAACGTAATCGCAGTTTTATTAGCAAGGATATAGTAATTAATTAATTATGTATACAGAATATAGAAAAATAATATTTCAGACTGTCATTTATTTACAAGACACTCTTCCATGAGAAATGAGGTAAGAAGAGTTTTACCTAATAACTAAACGAAGTTTCTTAGTCAAACCAGAATCGGTTAAAAAAGCTACAGAAATATTCATCCACTGTTGACATTACTGTTTAACTCCAAAACGTTACATTTACTTTACATATTAGCGCGTGTTTAAATATTTATAGATATTTATAGCTTGTGTCACCGTTATGTATATAAGATGGTAAATAGAGATAAAAGCATATTAAATATTAGTTACTGATAAATAAGTAGCGGCTAATTACTACCTACGCAGCTTTTTTAATAATAAGCTAAGTAGCTAAGTCTTAATAGGTCGTGAGTGTCTTTTTAATGTATAGAATATAGTATTGTATTTATAAAAATATGGATCTGCGTGTCTGATTTAAATAATAAAGAAAATAAAAGAAGTGTACCAAACTTCTTTAACGTAAAAAACGTCAAACTGTAGTTCCTAGTAAAGATTACATGCAGTATCAGTTTCGTATCGCAACGGTAACGCAACGGTAGCGCGACGGTGACGCAACGGCGTGGAAACTGTGCTGAGCGTACACTCTGATTGTTTGAACAATTGTACACAATTAACTATGTAACGTTCATAAAACGCTCATTAAGACGAAAAGTGAGAGAATAAGCGTTATTTAGTTGTAATGTGACACTTTTTCTGCAAGAAAACTCGATGGAAAAATGTTGAGGGAAGTATGAAAACATTAGCTATTAATTAAGTGGTTTGTAAATAATTTTACGGTTATGTTAGTAGGGTAGTAGGTAGGGTTAGTAACCTTAAAATTCAGAAGGTTTAATGTTCGTTTTCTTTTGTTCAGCATATTTTTATGTTAAGTGTTTGCTGATAAATAGCTTATCCTGGAGTCCTCAACTCCAGGAACTCAGTCGTAAAATATTTGCTTCGGCAGGGTCCTTGCGCAGGCTACGCAATTTTCTCCCCATTAACACTAAAATCGCGCTTGTACAATCCCTTCTCTTCCCCATCCTTGATTATGCCGATGTCAGCTATCCCGATCTAACCGAGGACCAACTAAACAAGCTTGAGCGCCTTCAAAATTTCTTTATCAGGTTCATATTTGGATTACGCAAATATGACCACGTCTCAGTGTATCGAAACAAGCTCAAGTGGTTACCAATACGTTCACGCCGGAATGCTCACATTCTCTATCTTCTGTACAATATCTTGTTTAATCCTTTGTCTCCCTTCTATCTCAAACAACGTTTTGTTTTCTTACATGACACACATTCAAGGTTTTTACGATCATCAGAGAATTTAAGACTTAAGATGCCTGTGCATTCCACTAAATTCGCAGACAAATCATTTACTGTGCAAGCTGTGCGGTTGTGGAATGCGCTGCCGTTATCTATTAGGCGAGCACAGAGCTTGCCAATTTTTAAAAATCGGGTGAAGGAGCACTACTTATCACTGCAAAACGATTTAACTTGAATACTTCTCACTCTTTGCTTTCACTAACCTAAGTTCTTTAATTTCCCATGACTGTCTAAACTCCTCTTGCTTTCTCTGTATTAATATAATTACATGTATATTTAAAAATATATATATTTATATATTTATTTATTATATATATATATATATATATATATATATATATATATATATATATATATATATATATATATATATATATATATATATATATATATATATATATTCTATGTATTATTTACATATGTGCTTATTTATTTATAGATGATGTCTATTCTATTCTATTTTTTTTTTTTTTTTATATGTATACGATTTGTATTTATTCTTTATTTTATATAACTCATACATTTAGGTTAACGTGACTTGTACGCAGTACTACCTCTTTTCTGGTAAACATCTCTTTCCATCCCATGGTTGCCTGTAAGAGATTGCCTTGTGCGATAAGGCCGCCGATTGTGCATAGGAATTGTATCCAGCCTTAGATTATAGTTTTTATCTACTCCTATATTTTACTGATACATTGTGTACAATAAAGAGTTTTATTATTATGCTCTTTATTTATAATTCTTCTTAATTATTACATTTTTAAATATATATTTTCATTATAGTAAGAAAAATATAAAAAAAAAACATATTTAAAAATATAAAAATTAGGTGGCCACCGGTATCGGGAACAGGGTCCAAAGTACCGGCGGTTAGGACTCCAGGGTTATTATTATTATTATTATAAATAATGTATTACTATCATTTTTGTTTCGGTTAATTAAGACCAAGTTAAAGGAGAGTCAAGTGTTTTGAATAGGTATTTATACGAACCAATAGTGTAGTATTCGAATGGCACGGGACAATTACCTGAAACAAAAAAACAAGCAATTATATTATTTCTTCTATTACACATATTTTCGCACTGGACCTGTAAGAGACGTTTCCCTGGCACGTCAAACGAGGATCTATATTCTTATGCCATTCAGTTTTGTACTCATACAAATAAAATATATAATAATATTAGCTAATTTATTTACTTCAGCACTAAAATAATCCAAAAAACGCAATCTTCTAGACGATAATATGATTGTCAAGACGTCTGTACTCGCTTTCGTTGAAGCCCCAGTCATAATAAATCAATTCACATTATAAAATTGTTGGTCTTAATTCTGTATACATATTTCAACCTGTACAGCCAGCTAGTCAATCATATGTAACGCACTTGACCTAACGATTACTTTTTGCATAAAATATTATGACATAACATGTCAGTACTGTTAAGACTAACTGAAGTAATTAGAACAAAGATTATAAGATTATCACGTAATTGTACACAACGGTTGTAAACGTTACACACTTTCAACTGATTATAAAAAATATAACATACTAGCTGACCCGCGCAACTTCGCTTGTGTCACGTAAGAGAGAATGGGTCATACATTTCCCCGTTTTTGTAACATTTTTCGTTACTACTCCGCTCCTAATGGTCGTAGCGTGATGATACATAGCCTATAGCCTTCCTGGATAAATGGGCTCGATAAATTTTTCAAATCGGACCAGTAGTTTCTGAGATAAGCGCGTTCAAACAAACAAACAAACAAACAAACATTCAAACAAACGAACTCTTCAGCTTTATAATATTAGTATAGATATTATGCGTTAATATAAAGCTCTATATAGTCTGCAAAAATAGATTCTTTGCACTGACAGAAAGTGGTCATAGTCAATTTACCAGCTTGCCCACTACTGGACTTTGGTTTCCTTCCAGAATAAGCAAGGATACCTTGAATCCACTATACTACAAAATTTATTCGAAAACAGTCTTATGGAAAAACTTTATTCATGCAAGGTTTTATTATGATATTTTCCTCTATCATTGAATCAAGTGAAAATAATCTGTACTGTATAAAGGTTGAACAAGTATTACAATCCCCTAAATTCAATATAACATTGAACAAAATCACCCTTAACTGTACCACATCACAACGTGGGCGCACTTTCAAACACATCAAAGAGTTTATACTACTATGACGTCACTATCCAGTATAAACACAAACGTTGACGGCAAGTATCCGACAGAGGTCGTATTTTATCTCACTTTATTGTCACTGGCTGTACTCACGAACAATATTTCGTAATCGGTATAAAATCAGATTTTATCGCACTGAGTACGGTTTTAGTGCCTTTTTTTCAAGTTGGTATATTATACTAAAGTTGGTAAAGTTGATACACATTTTAGGGCTTGATTTTTTAATTGTTGGATACCTGATTTTGTGGTGTTTTTTATGGGATAATTAAGAAGAGAATTAATGTCTTAGAGAATTTAACTAGTGACTTTAAATTACAATGTAAGTTACGTTGTCTTCGTTTAAGTTACATACAACTAATTCAAATTACTTATTGTAAACAATCAAAATAACAAAATAACTTAAATTGTGTTGGCAGGCTGCTTAGCTACATCGTGTCGCTGCGTCATATCACTGCTTGTCTTTATTTCACCTCAAAACGGCTAAAACCATTTGAATACAATTTTGTAGAATTATGTAATACATCCCGGGAAACACAGTTTACTAATTTCAACAAAGCAAAGTCAGTGTTTTAAAAAATACCATCGATATATACCGTCAGTCAAACGTACATCAATAAAAATATAACTTTAGTCAGATAACGAGTGATTGTGTTACATAAAACAATAATACTTATTTGAAATTACGAGGTAATTGACATTTGAAGATGAACCAGCTAGCAGTAGGTCAGACTCTGTGAACGTCTTTATATCTTGTTATAAACTTACATTGTTATATTAGATGCTGTACGGGGCATTCATCTATACTATCTATACTAATATTATAAAGCTGAAGAGTTTGTTTGTTTGAACGCGCTAATCTCAAGAACTACTGGCCAGATTTAAAAAATCTTTCGGTATTAGATAGCCCATTTATCGAGGAAGGCTATGGGCTGTATATCATCAGGCTACGACCAATAGGAGCAGAGTACCAGTAAAAAAGTTACAAAAACGGGAAAAATCTGGACCCATTCTGTCTTATGTGACGCAAGCGAAGTTGCGCGAGTCAGCTAGTATTTTATAAATTACTAATGGTATTATGTACAGTGATTGAATTACTAAAACTACAACCTGTATGAAAAGTTTGCCAATAGGGCGTACTTTTTTGGGAGGCTTTGATGAGGCACATGTCAAACAGATTTGTTGTATCCGAAATCAGATTTAATTGAACGTGAAATCTACAAAAAGCTTGTGCGGATTATGCTAGCGACACTAAGTCTATTAACTTCGTGTTATTGCCATGGTGAGACTGGAATATCAGAAACAGAAAGAGGTTTAGAAAAAAATATAGGAGATCCATGGTCACTAAGCCAAAGTCACTTACACAGTTCTTATAATTATTTTATAACAGTTCACAATCTTAACAAGACTGCACTCGGATTCAAAAACAAACTTGTAATTCTGCTTTTGATCGCAACAAAAAGTTTCACCTCGTTCGGTCAAGCATTCAATGAGCATAATCTTCAATTATAACAGTAAAATCAACACCTTACTATTAAACCGTATCTTCTTATAGAGGTCAATATAACAAAGTTAATCTATCACTTTTTTGTTCAGATGGTAATGTGGTAATGAATGAATCTGCTAATAAAGTCGTGGCAATAATATGCGATTGTTTATTGCAAAGTTTTGAGTCGGAAAAGATTTTTGTGTATTCCTCTTTTAGCATTTAATGAGGTGATGAGAGTATTCCACTTTCACCTTATCGAAAGAGGCAAAAAAGAAATAGCTCGAAATCTAGAATCAGAAAAAAAAATTGGCGATGTCAAGTGAATTCGAATAAAGATCACGAGATCTTGAGTTGATAATTAGGAATTATAAGAGGATTTTGTTTGGTACTAGATTTTCGAAATGATAATAATAAATGCATGAAGAAAATCTGTGGATGACCCAGAGAAGCTGAACATGAGGGCCATTGTCAAGCGTTCGATTTCTGGATAAAAAAAATGGAGTCTTTGTAAGGGAACTCGACAAAGCATTAGTAAATAGAAATAGTTAAGAAAACGTAATTTAAAAAAATATTTGCTAACAATTTTATTTCTACCTTACTCTTCAAGGAAGGTAGTCGCAATAATTTTAAAGCATTATATAAAATAATACCGTAATACTTCTATGAGTTCACGAATTAAGTTTTTCTGAAGCTTTTTTGCTTACAAAGTGATGTGTAGATTCTGTATGTGAATGAATCAAGTGATTGTATCTAAGACGATTAAAACTCGGGTGAGTGAATTAAATGTAGGTTAAGTGGTGTTTGCCGTCGTTGATTTTTTGGATGGGTGAGCACTTAGTATTCTTATAGGGAATCATTCTAGTATCGTGGAGATTATTTAAACAATATTTAGATCAGGATCAAACAGTTAGCGATTTGCGAAAATTTCAGATAACATTTTTTTCTTTCAGGAAATTGAACCAACGACACGACATTGTAACTGATGAAGCAACTCTCAAAAATCGTCTATTGTATCCTTTGTTTGATATTACCAAAATTGCGATAAATTGAGTCTGATAAATAGAAGACTATGATTTCGAACTTCAAACGTGAAAAACTTCAAAAGCAAGTTTTGAAATTTCATAAGATCCACTACAAATTCATGAATACACACTAGATCACTATCTCCACCCGCAAGCCTGCAATCAAGGCTCAAAAAAAACCTCCCACTACCTCTAACATAACTTGAACAATTCCTTTACAGTTATCTCCTACAGTTAAATTATTTAACTCCCAAGTACCGCAATAGAATTATATTTTTTCACACTTGCATTTGAGACGTGCGGCCACCTATTTATTTACTTAGCTATACGGTTCAACGAACTAACAAAACAGAACTTACAAGCGAATATGACCCTTATTTGCTATAAGCTAAGGTTTATAGAAAAGTAAAATTATGTTTGTAAGTTGGCTTGCAAACCGCGGGCCGCTCACGAATCGCGGTGTTCACGCGTTTATTACCGAAGCGATAATGTTTAGGCCTCGTTTATATTGGACAGATAGTTCGCTGTTTTAAATAGATTTTAAAGATGTCGGAAAGGTACAACGGAATAGTTTTTAAGAGAGTTTTGCGGTATAAATATCCGCTGGGTCCCATACCCATTTCATACCTATTCAATTAAAGAGGCTGAGTAAGGCTTGGACTCTACTTCGTTTAGGTCTTTCAATAGGTATTCATTATTTTCAGTATATTCAAAAATAAAATCACGCCATTTTCCCATAAGAGTAGGCAGAGATCAGAGAACGCCAGTAAGTGCGATCTTTTCAAACTTTCCTTGCTTCATTCACTTCGATACCTGGGCATACAGAACGATTTTATTTTGGAAAAAGACTTCTAGGTTTCATCGTGATGTTTTTCCTATACAATTAAAGTAAGTATGATTCTTTTTGAAAGTTGAAAACTGAAAAGTACTTTAAAGAAATGAATTTAACTAATCTACAGTTTCGACTGTAAAATGTCGCCTTACGACTACTCTTTCAAGATCTTACAGGAAATTAAGAGGAAATAAATAAAGCTATTTTATTTATATCAATAAGGACTACAGATCTCAGAAATAATAATGTTATAAACAGTTCTCCTGTACTGTTTCTTCTCGGAATAGAGGTAGTGAGAGGGTAATGCACTTCACTGGCCTATGGCGAATTCAAGGTAACAGGTTTTCTTCAAAATTGTTCGCCGTTTTTTGTTAACTTTTAGGTAAAAAACATCGAAAACCCAAAGTTTTTATCAGAATTTAGAATCGATTTCTCGCATTTTGAAAATTCAATATCTATACTAATATATTTCGGTAACTGTAGGAATTTTCTCCGTTTTTCTAGTCCAGATTGATATTATATTTGGGTATAGGTGGACTCCCACAACCTTACATGGGACCTACATAACACACGACAAAAGTAGATTTATTAAAAGACATCTCCGCATATTTTTATTTATAACTTGCTAAAGCCATTTTTGCTAAAGGTCGGCCAACAAATTTGTTTAAAAAATGCAAAATGTATATCGCAAAAATCTCTAACTAAAGTTTTAGTAATGTTAGTCTGCTGTGAACCACGCCCTAACAGATCCAGTGGTTTCGTAAAAAAGCTCTGAACCCTACTTACCCTAGAGTTACCTACGTGACGATCCGATCATTGGCTTTCAATGAAAATTACACAAAAACAACATCCATGTTGCGTAAAACCCATTTTGTTTACAGAACTTTTGACTTTGACACTATTGTTCAAAGTTTTTCCTATTTTTACGAGACTATTGTTTGGTACTTGGTTATGAAATAGCTGGTGAAGGAAAAGGTAATTTGTTGGTGTAATAGGATATCTGGTATTTGCACACACTAGGAGTTAAATATTGGCTGGAGAAATAATTAAACTACCTAGTCTTCTAGTCTCGTCCCCTTGGAGATCAATTTGAAGATGCGTTAGTATTTTAAGTGCAGAATGATGGAATTTTTAGGCTAATTTAGAGCTTTCTAGATCCAGAGCTGCAGTTGTGAGAGACAAAGAATGACAATGAACCTGTTTTTTTCATAGACATCTTATGCTTCTAATAATGGAAGCTGAAAGCCTTGCTGATATCGTACACTTGTGACGAATCCAGGCACATTAAAGAACTATGCCTCGTGAATCATGAAATATGAAAGGCTTGCTGATACAGGGCACAAGTGACAAATCCAGACGCATTTAAGACTTAACTAAATTAACAGATTTCGCTTATTAAATGCTTTCTTGGCTTATTTTCTTGGTCACCTTAGAAGTTACAAGTAGTTTTTATATACGGAGGGAATTAGGAAATTCCGATATTATCTCCACCATTGACCTAAATATTCAAAATTCCATTCCTCTTAAAACCGTTCTTATTACGTAACAGGGTCATCAATCACGTTTTAAAAGAAACCAGTATTAAACTACCAACATTGCACAAACGTACACTGAACAGCTCCAAATTTCCATTCACCAAATAGACCGTGACGATGTTTGAACGAATTTGTTGTTATATGTACCACTATATAGTGATAGTGGGTTCAGTATATATTTTAGGCTGATTTTGTGTATGAGAAATCTGTATTAAGGCAAATGTTATTATGATTCAAACAATGGATAATGTGCTTAGTTGTTTGTAAGATAAGTGTAGGTACGCTTGTATTAGTCAAGAAAACAAAAAGTTTTATGTAACTGAGTGTCGTAATATATGACCAGTTGAAACCATAGTTAAGTGCTAAAATTAAACTAGTAACATGAAAAATTCAGTGCTCTTTTGCCAAACATCTTCCTTTATAAAGCAGTATAAACTAAAAAAATATTGAAATTAATGTCGTGGAGACCTGTGATCATCTTTTAGTCTATATTTTTCGGTTTATGTACACAAAAAGGACAGAACGTAAGGATCTAAAGCTCACCATCGACTCCAATTTTGTGATTAAACAATGATAATTTAAATCTATAAGCTCTATAACATAAAACCTTGCCGTAAGCAACTCTGTCTTTCAACTTCTCTATTCACCTTCCAACCAAACGGTTTGCATCAACACAGAACAGAACCCCAATAGATTTGATTAACCGATCAAAAGAGCCGCTAAGTATTCCGCACGCACGTTCCTTGCCTCACCGCAGTAAAAACATTTGTCTCTCGATTTATTTGCACTTGCTGTTCCGTTGCTCATTCTACTGTTTTTAAACACCTATAGCACATTGGCGTGATTTCCTACACTAGGTACTGATAGACGGTTTGACAGTTCAAAAAATAGTTCTGGCGGAACACGCTAGGAGCGCTGATCAGTTTTTTATACAAAATTTGTCGATATTCAGTCGGTAGAGATAGGAAACTGACTTAATAGTTCAACTAGTTCATGCGGGTTGTAGGATTAAACTCTTCCGATATTCCGTCATGTTTTATTGTGAAATCTGTCTGAGATTGTTGTAGACTTTTATTACCAGCTACCTATTATATTCTTTACCTTTAAATACTAATATTTCTAATAGAACACAGGATGATTATTATACTTATGATTATTTTTTGAATATGCTTTTAACCGAAGCTCATTTATCATAAATTCAAAAAGTGCACCCATTACTGTCACGTGCTCAAATAAACCCAAAGTTCGAAAAAAGCAACACCATCTGGAACATCAAACTCAAAAGGTCAAAAGCAGATGTCAGCTGGACCCAACACATACCATGTAACATACCGTATCAGGGCAAATAAAAACCACATAAAGAAAATACAACCTTAACACAAACCACTAATGTTCAAATTCTAACGACATTTTTCAACAGCTGATCTAATCCATCTGTCATGAAATTGCGCAGAATATTGAACTTTATTACATTGTGATAAGGGATAGAATGGTTTGAAAGTGGTGTAAGCAGATGGGCCACGGTAAGCACGTGCCAAGAAATTGCTTAGAAAAGTAAAGGAACAATGGAAGCACTAACAATAGTATTTTTTTTCTTTTCGTTGCAACTGCGCGTGTTGCGTTTTTTTTTATAACGGCCAGGTTTAACTTTAGAAGCTTAGTGGGGACAAAAAGAAAAAATCAATATTGTGTTCAAGATAAATTTAGAAGGAGATAGGTTTGTGGAAACAGGGAATAGATTATGGGAGTAAGTTACTAAACGTTTTCAATATAATCTTAAGTATAAAATTTGAGAAGTTCGAAAATTTTAATATACCTATCTAAAGATCGACAGTTAAATCAGTTATTATGGCATCCGAAAACAAGAGCACTCAACTCAAACTGACATTCATTAATACAGTCTGTCTCGTAGAGATCGAGAGTTTGACATTTAAAATGTGTTGCCAAAATAGTTCCTACGGAACCCGGTAGGGGCGTTAAACTGATTTTCGAGTACAATTTCTCGAATTGAACTAACAAACTACAGTAATATAAAGTCGAAGTCGAAGTTTGTTACACTTTAGCCAAAAAATACTGAACGGATTTAGATGAAATTTGACACCACATATAGTTTTAAGTCATTGCACAGTGCCCATAAATCTTTCCCGTAAAATCTTTCCATTAAAGCGAAATTACGAGTAAAAGTACATAAGTAGTATAAATATCGCAATTGAAACAATAATTATGAGTAAATAATTGTCAAAACATAAGAAATGAGGTCGTAGTATGCTGTAAGAAATTAATTTCTTTTTTATTACATCCCTTCTTTCAACATTTGGTTATATCGGTGATTCGGTAATCGGTTACTGCCGGTAATGTGGCTAACTAATTGGCCTTTTATTAATTGGTAATCTGATTTTATATAATTGTCATCTTGTGGAAAACTTGATACAAGTTTTAATTGTGATTTTTGAATTATCCATAATGCAAATGCGTAAAGAACACACTATTAATTACTATGACGGGTTTAGATCTTAGTCAAAGATATATTTTCCCCGGGGATATAGTCTCACGAACTGCATTTTTTTTTGGTCAGGCATTAAGTGACATTCAGACAAAATTATTTTTTTTCGCATCCAATGAAGAACAAGCAAGGCTTATAAAAAGACGTTTCTGATTAAAAAGTGTCCAATGTGTAATTCCAGGTTATAAGCTATGTACCAAATTCGATTAAAATCTGTCCAGTAGTATTTTCATAAAAGCATAACCAACATAGACACCCATCCTTATAAATATTGGCATTTATCTTAGTATAATAGGAAAGGATAATTAAGTTAATTACTCAAAAACCACTAAACTAAACTGAAAATTTCATGCATTGCCATGAGGTTACACTATTCCAGAATAACACAAGCTACGTATTTCTCGTCTTCACGTAAACAAAGTCACAAAACACTGCTTGTTGTGTTTTACTCTTCCTGTCGTTCGATTTCGCTCTGACACTGTCAGTATCGAGTGATCGATTAGTTTGTAATCGACTACATCCACCTTTACTTGGACGAAGACTACGGTGGATATTTACATCAAGTGCAATATTAAGGAGTGTGGCAGAATTAATTTAGGTATAAAGAAAGTAATGAAAGACGTCTGTTGTTTAAATCTGAATAATCACAATTTAATCTTTTAAAACCCAAAGAAACACTTATACGCAGGCAGCGCGTAGCAAAATCAAATTTCCCATACTATGGTAGTATCAACCGCTTGGATACCAATCCTAATTTCATATCTTCTTAAGTAAAAAAAAGGAAATACAAAATATACCCTGGATGTGGCAAAATATTTCAAACGCTTAATAACACACAATCGACAATTTACTTGCTTGAGTTACTCCCATAAAGAAAATCAACTATGTAACAGAATATGTATAAACAACATTTAACAATAGATTACGCCAAAATGTATTTTTCTATCAAAAAATCAGAATTAATAATATTTCAATAAGATTACAATCTGACACTCTACAATTTAATTTCACAGCGCATCTCTAAGGTCAAAGATCGTCACAAAAAGAAAACAACTTACATAAGAATAAAAATTTAAAAAATCTACGATAGTTCGTTCACTCGTCCTTGAAAATAAAAATAGAGAAATAAAATCCTAACTCGTAGTTGGCGGGTAGTTATTAAAATCGCATCGTTTTACAATTAGCCGGAGTTTGCAGTCATTCGTCACGGTCGTGGTAGACCTGTGCATTTAAGAATTACTGTCAAGTTTCCGAGGTGGGTCGTGAACTTGGCTTTTATTAAATAACGTATTTTGTTATAAGGTAAAGATTTTTTTCTATGTGTTCATTTTGGGGAATTTGACAACAAATTATGTCATATTAAAACAGCTATTGATATAAATGATCAAGTTACAGATAAACAAGCGATAATTTTCGTATATAATAGTATTTTTGATGCAGGCAACTTTAGTATTTAAAAAAAAGTGCTATTCTTTTTTTATTAAAACTTGTTAAAGGATTTCATGATAAAATACCTAACCTTACATAGCCTATACAAATATAATTTAATAAATTTTCTACTCTACCACTACACTATACAGCAAAAAAATAACCCAACATATAAAAAAGGAAATAAAACCGCAAAATTATATTAAAACCTGCCCACATCGTCCCACTTCAGTCCTCCCATCACACCGACACATCTTTTGCGATATCCCATCAAAAGCCTTACTAAAGCCAATCTTATCGTATGATAACCGACAATTAGTGCGATGTAAATGAGGTCCCATTTCTCATCGGCGACAGCTGTGGACAGTGAAAGTGTACTACTCACGATCGTTTAATGAGTTCCATAAACATTATGCCAATGCGCATAATACTTTTATGTATCTTGTTCCAAGGTGTTAGCCGGAGTGAAATCGTTGGGCTTGGGTTTGAAAGGGATTAATTTTTAATGTTGTTGATATTTATAAGAAACTAGCTTCCACCCGCGACTTCGTCCGCGTGAAAACGTTTCCCGTCGTATAAAGTTTTCTATCTAAGTTAATTTCAGTTCAACTTTCACCCCCTATTTTATCCCCTTAAGGGTAAAATTTTGCAAAATCCTTTCTTAGTGGATGTTTACGTCATAACATCTACCTGCATGCCACATTTCAGCCCGATCCGTCTAGCAGTTTGGGCTGTGCGTTGATAGATCACTATGTCAGTCACTCAGTCAGTCACCTTTGAGTTTTATATATATAGATATATAGGATGTTGTTTGTTAAATATCAAAAGATTCGTTCGTTAAGATACGGTGTCCTTTGTACATCTTTAGCCGTTAGCTGTCCAATTAATACCGAGAGATTACTATTCTTTTTATTAATATAGAGCAGTGCGAGGGTCCAAAAACCTATCCAAGATAACAAATATGACAGAAAAAAATATCATCTACTTTAACAACACGTAGAAAAACATGTTGATAAAACCTTGTACACTTGAGTTCTTTAAAACAGCTCTTGAAAACCCCGACAATTCCCAAGCAGATGGATTTTAAGATAAACCCCTATATAATTCTAGAAGGAAACAAAAATAGTTCTTGAATTCAAAGTCCCCAACCCACTTGGTCAGCGTGGTGGACTAAATTATAACCTCTCCCTCATTTCGAAAGGGGACTAAATCCTTACAGTAGGACAGTAATAGGATAAATATATTCTATTTATAGAGATAGCAATATAAATCGCATGGTTAATTAACACGTAATGCGATCCAGTCAAGTTGATACAAATCAGTGCAAAATAAAGCATACAGCGGGCACGCGATCACGCAACGTTTAACTTTTAGTTTAATTGAATGGGTGAATTATTTTGTCATGATGTGTATTTTATTGGAATGGTTTAAGATATAATTGGATTAAAGTAATGAAGAATTTTTAATAATAAATATTACGACAGTATTAACAGCATAAGATTATTTATTTTACATTTCTAAAGTGATTTCATGGTAAATATCGTAATTAGAGGCTTTTTGTTTGATCTTTCAAAAAAATGGAGATTCCTGATTTTTTTTCTGTTTTTTCAGTTTCAACACTTCTAAATATCTATGAGGTAGCTAATCCGATAGAATTTGAAGGATACTTTTACACTTGCTGTCACTTTATTTAACAGATAAGTTATCTAACACTTAAAACTGCGAGGCTACTCTTAAATTCCAAACAAATGCGTGATTAAAAGCTATTTTTTAAATCATACTTATAAGATTGTTTCATCAAGATTATTTTTCTTTTAACCTGATTCTGAGCACTCGCTATTTTGGGATTCAAAAAATTCAGTTTTGTTCTTTCACGATTGGGATCGAATTCGAGTGTTTAGAATAAGCCGGCTGGTCCTAAATGTGTGACTGTGTTATAAAGCGGGTCCGCTTTCAAAAACAATAATTACAAATGCCATTTCTCCCATTACTAACTTTCTATTACCTAATAATCCTTCCTACTTTTACAAACAAACAAATATTAATAACAGTATTTAGTACTCTAGTTTAATAAAAACATTCACTTTCGATTTACAACATTAAATATGCACCTATCATTTTGAACATCGGACAAATAAAAGCGTATATATACCATCCATTCATAATATAACGCCTGTTATACAAGGTATAAACCGATGTGTACCAAATATACCCAAGTTTCGGCAATATTAATGTTAGTTTCATGTAAAAAGGGCGTGCTTATTGCCATTTACCGGGCACGTTATCAAACTCCGGGCTACTACTAATATTACTAATACTTCTCGAAACCCTTGCCTCGTAAACTCTGGGATAAAAAGCCTATGTGTTGTTGTGGGTCTTCAGCTACCTACATACCAAATTTCATTTGAATCGGTTCAGTTGTATTTGCGTGAAGGAGTAACAAACATCCATGCATACTCACAAACTTTCACATGTGTAATAGAATAAATCAGAAACGACCAATAGTATTTTGCCGGACCTGGGACCTCAAGATCAGCAGTCGGATACACTATCACCCGCGCCACAAACGCAGGCAGTATCTCTTTAGAGTGCGAAAAGCTGCGCACACGCAGGTCGCAGTGCCCAAGCCCGTCACTCGCGCACTACGGAATGTCACACCGCCCGCGGCCCCACTAGACGCACTTTACAAGATAATGGCCGCCTTTTAAAAAAATAGCCGGTCTTACTATAGTCCAACAACTTAGTAGGAGAGCCTTGCTTGCAAGATTCGCGGGAGGTATACAACGTTCAGAATGCAGAACATCAATGAAGAAGCTTATGAAGCTGACGGTTGCCTATTTGATACAGCTACGTTATTAAGGAAATACACAATATAATTTATAAAAATCTAAATAAATGGTCGATAGACCAAGACGGGGATGGCGGGATGACCTTGACGCGTTCCTGGATGGATGGCCGGACGCAACAATCTGTATTTGTAAAGGCAACTCCCGCACTAAGAATTGCTCTTGTGTCGTGATCACTTTAACAACAACGGACACAAAGTACAACCAGACCCGAAACAATTAATTGTCCCGTGTGGCAATCGATCCCACGACCTCTCGACGCAATGGTAGCGACATGACGACCTAAACCACAGCGCCATGGAAGCAGTCAGATCGACCGAGGTGACAAATTAAGGGAGAGGTCTTTGCTCAGCAGTAGGACACAGGAACGGGCAAAAACATCGTGCAAGACACAGCTCTCTACTAGCTTGTAGAACTATAGGCGCACGTAACACGATAAATGTCCATCTTTAGAAAAATAGTCGAAGCCACTAAGTACCCATTTCGCTAATAATTCACTCTTATTCTGTAAAAGTTCATTGTAAAAGTCAATGAGTTTTAAACTATTATTACGTGCGATAAATTTTGCATAAATGCTGTGATGGTCTTTAGAGAAGAGATGATAGACGTTGTTACGTTTGCTAGTCGTTAAATGGTTATAAGCATGTTAACTTTGACCACACGGACATAAAATACTACTAGTACCTTGCCTCTTATATAAAAAAAACTAAGTGAAAATAGCATCCCTGACCTCGAATTTCCTTGTTACCTAGGATATAAAGCGAAAACAAACTTTGAGATTCTGAAAATATTAATAACTTATGTTTTCCTTTGTCACAAACTTCGTATTTTGTATGAAGACTTTTGTAGAAGTTTCATCTAAATCCGTTCAATAGATTTTGAATGATCGAGTTAAACATCCTTTCAGAAACCGGCCAAGTGCAAATCGGACTCGCGCACCAAAAGTTCTATATCATCATAATAAAAAAATACAAAAAACACGTTTATTTAAATGTAATTTTAGTTTTTTTTATTTTTAGTATTTGTTGTTATGGCGGCAACAGAAATACATAATTTGCGAAGAATTCAGTTTCCTAGATAATACAGTTAAAGAGAAGCCTGGTGACAGACTGACAGACGGACGGGCAGACAGCGGAGGCTTAGTTATAGGGGGTCTCCGCTGTCGTCGCTGGCTTCCAGCCTTTAGGTACGGAACCCTAAAGTTTCGCATTTATAAATGTGTAAGATAGAATGTGTATTAATTATAAGTTGGTTTATTAAGTATGGCTCCAACATCATTAGCCCCCACTTCCGTACTTAAATCCTTGGCAGTCTACTCAAAGGCCTCTATCCGACCATATTGTGTAGGTTCATATAAATCACGAGCATTTGACTCGTGGTACAAACAGAGACGCATAACACCCACGTTTGGTTCCTTGTAAGACATGACAGCGATTTAAAACCATTGCCAGTTTCTATGTTCTAGCATGTATTAGCTGTTAGATTTCATACAAAAGGACGTATATAATTTGTTTAAGCGTCTACAATTAAATAAAAAACATAGTTGTACTTTTTATTTTTGTTAGAGGTTGATTTTTGAATAAATAGCCTTAATCCCAAATCTTTAACTAAAAATAATTACTGCCAAATTTTCACAAAATAAGTTAACAGTTAAGTCTTGAAAGTGTATCAGATAATCTAACATAACATATTTGTATTAGTATTATGATATAAGCATTCTAAATCCAGTTTGGCGATCAAAGGTTTTCTTTTATCAATGTAAGTTTAAAAGATCCTGACAGTAATTATATTATAATTTATTCTGCTATTTATTACCATTAAAAGTCCAAAAAATAAAAGTCTCTCATAATACTATGTAGTTAAGAATAAAAAGTTATCTTAGTTACATTATCTTATCGCAAAGCCATAAAATTATACATTGAACAATAAGATCAATATAAAATTGAGTAGAAACAGACCCTTACTACGAACACTCGATAAAAACTCGAAACTAAAAAGTACAAGCGAGAATGCTAAAGTCGACATGTAACTCAGGTGACTGATGCGAATAATAATCGAAATACATCAATGAAAATCTTGTGAGTTCAAAAAATGTACCTTAAATGTTTTCAATTATTTGCAATTTGGCACGCCATAATTCGATTATAACCTGAAAAAGCAAGACGAATTTAAACACTAAAGTCAAAAATCCAAACTCACTTTTGTATAAACGATTCGAGTTTTTATAGTACCATCCAATCTACCATGTCATGTCAGAAATGCAAATAAAAAAGACCCTATTTGCATTAACACCAAACCTTAAAAAGGATAAAAGAAAATGGAAATTATAATGTCTCTAGCAAAGATGTAGATGGAATAAATTACTGGCAAGTTGCAAGCTTGCATGATTTTTTATTCTTATTACATATGTACGTACTTACATACAGACATACATAAAGTCACGCTTTCTTCCCTTAAGAGTAGACCAGAGAACTCCACTTGGTACGATCCTTAGAAACTTCCTTTCCTTATGAGGTTATGCTTTATGAGATACAGCAGATTAATGATAGAGGGACAGACAAATATACGCGAAGGTTTAAACAGGGTTCTTATGCGTTGGGTACGGATCCAAAAAAATATATGTATAACGCCCCGCCCCTGCTGCGCTCAGGTGTTTTACGCAAAACCTCAACAAATAGTACTTTAAAACCTTCCTCAGGAATCTTTCATATGTACGCTGAAATCTGTTCAGTATGAGTTTATCGAGAACAAACAGACAGGAGCGGTGAGGGCCTATTATAATGTGTAGTGAAGTGAATCTGTTAATGTAAATGTGAAATAGACTATTTTTGTACAAAATTTGGCGTTGCAATACAGGATCTTCGAGTAAAATAGAGCCCTATTATTATCAAAAATTAAAGATGCATCGCAGCCTAAGTAAACTTAGCTTCAGTAATCTCGATACTTGTATCGAATTAGCATAGAAATCGAATTAAAACGCACCTGTCTCTCCCTTCATTGAGATGAGCTTGTAGTCTTATTGTACAAAAGTATGCTAAAAGAATAAAATTGATCTAGAATGCTTATGATGCAACTGCAAGACATCGCGATAATTTATAAGACACGCCTTTTTTAAATATATCGTTATACCTTCTGTTCGTGGCAATTTTCCCAAGGATAGTTTTTAGAAAAATATTGTTTTTTTTTTAGATAATAAGTTGTCGCATTAGCCAGTTTATGACAGTTTATTGTAGTTATACTAAGTATAGATAGAGAGTAGTTAGTCTTTGTAGCAATAGTAAATTGTATTGTATTTACAATAATTACTAATAAGACTATCAGACTAGGCTAATGTTATTCTAAATATACTTTTAGTAAAAAAAAACATATTACTAAACACGAAAGAAACTCATTCTATCTGTCTATCCCTTCTTCATGCCTAAACCACGGAGCCAATTTGAATGAAATTCTATACGACGATAGTTTGATGTTCGGAAACGACATAGGAAAGTTTGATCCTGAAAGTACCAAAAACGGGGATAATTCTCATTTCCATTGACATTCTTATTATATTATCTTCTGGTAAAGAATAAATAACTAATTTATCACATTGACAACAATAAATACCTAAACCATAAGTTGTGAATTCTCAGGTCTAAGACCCGGATCTACACTCAAATTCCCAATTTATCACCAATGAGTCATGATACAACACCATATATAATAGATAGATATGGTAAATAAATACATTTTGTATGTAATTCCCGTGAAAACATACACGGTTATGTTTAATTGGTTATGGTGGATTCGCGTGCCATAACGCATGACTTTGAACTTTTTAGTTATTAAAAGAAAAAGGTAATGTTTATGCCTACGACTTCGCCCGCACCGCCCTGATAATATAAGTATCTCATATTTTTGGGGGAGATATTTGCCTAGCAGTGGGACCATAACGGCTAAATAAAAAAATGTGTTAATTTTTTACAAATCGGTATATTTTTCTGCGGTATTATCTATGTCTCATTTTCACCACCTCTAAATATCTATTAAATTGTTTATCAGATAGAAATACATTAGCTATCACTTTATTTAGCAAATAGGCTTAATGACACTGATTTATAAACTACGAAGCTAGCCCTAAGTAATATTAACTTTTTTATCTCTTGGTTTGGTCGTCAAAGTCACCACAGCATTAATAAAGTAACATTTTTGAAATAGAGAAAAAATTGCTCCCTAAGCTTTCACGATTACTACGACCCCTAAGTGTAGAAAACACCACAACAATAACAATATTAACAGTAATATAATTAACTCTACAGCAACCAAATCGTAATAAACAATTCCATAATCAATGTTGCAACTAGCTAATTTATAAAAATAGTTAACAATTACTTGTATTCTAACAATGTGGATGGAATCTTGAATGGACGAGGTTTTTTTACTTAAATCCAAGGTTTTTGATTGCATAATAATCGTTTAAGTTGTAAAGCAAGTAAGGTCATAGATGATTGACCAGCCTTGGGTTATGTGACGAATGCACGATTAGGCGACAAACATAATATTACTCTTTACTTAGATGATAAAGAAGTTAAGAAAGAACTTTGGTGGACAAAGGATAGAGGATTGTAAAATAAAAATACGTGGCGTGGATATGGTTTGGAAGAAGTACAAATAATGAACTTAAAACTGAAAAAATAGAGTATAAATAGATTTTTGTTATATACAGGTAATGTAGAAAATAAGACTGTTATAGAGGTCTTATGTAGAGAAAAGAGGACTTGGGAGGAAGGAAAATAATACTGTATAGGAAATAATTTCTGCAGAGAAAGTTGGCATCCTTAATAGGAAGATTTGCAACTTTATTTAGAGTATACATGACATTGTGTAAAATATGCAAGAAAATGTTTAGAAGCGAGTTCAGTACTAGTCTTCTTCTTATCGTATGGTTAGTGGCCAACCTAGTGTCAAAGTTGTTCAAGCCGCCCGAAAGGCAGTACTAGTAATGCTTATCAACTGTTGATAAAAAGAGTTTATGAAAAACACAAGAAATATTTATTACGTGCTAATAACGACTAATTAATATTTCTTTGATTGGTTTCACACATAATAAAACTACCGATTTTAATAAAAACCTTAATTTTCTATCACGCCACACGTTTTACCAAAGGAAAAAACCTAAAAATAACCAATTAAAGAAAACCGGTAATAACAATACAAGTCTAACTTGTCGTTTACCTAATTACCGATTTTTTAAATTATGCTATGATGTCGTGCGAGCGGTCAACGACACCGAATCGTAAGAAAAAAAACCGGAATATTACGTTTTTTTTTCTCAATCGTCAATAAAATAAATAACTAGAAATGTTCTTTTATTTTTGTTGTGGCGTAAAGCTAGTTTCGTTACGCGGATTTATCTTTTACTAGCTGACCCGCGCAACTTCGCTTGCGTCACATCACGTTTTTGTAACATTTTTTATTGCTACTCTGCTCCTATTGGTCGTAGCGTGATGATATATAACCTATAGCCTTCCTCGATAAATGGACTATCTAACACTGAAAGATTTTTTCAAATCGGACCAGTAGTTCCTGAGATAAGCGCGTTCAAACAAACAAACAAACAAACGAACTCTTCAGCTTTATAATATTAGTATAGATTTTTTATTCATTTGTATAATTTATTCATGGTTTTATGATTGAGCAGCTCATTAGTCGTTTAATATGCTGTATGAAAAAATGTAGGCTTTTTAACAATTCGGGGTCAAGATCAAATAAAAGAATGGTTTATGTAATTTTACGACTTAGTAATGGTTACAAACAATTTTACAGAAACAGCAATTACGTTCAAAATTAAATTATCGTTTGATTAGAACCTTAGAAAAGGCTTGATTAAATTTATTGATATTATGGCCTATGTGTGTTCGGTATTGTTGGTAGCAGCCTTACATCATCAAAGTTTTATAACTAATAGAAAGATTGTTAAAACTAGTTGGCGATTAAAAAGAGTGGCCTGAAGTTTCTTGCCAGCTCTTCTCATTGGCCCTCCTTTCCGAACTGGCGGCGGCGGTAAATTCACTCTCTGTATCATTGACTATCATAAGTGTCAGCATTTGACCTATATGAATTGATTTTATTTTTCTTGAATTATAATTTCTCAGGCAAAGGCGGGAAATCAAAACATATATCAGACTCTTCCGTACCTTACTAATTTACCTCTTTAAAACATTATCTTGGTGTCTAGCATGATTAGAAGTTTAGATTACCCGGAGACATACAAAAATCACCCCTTATTTTCATAGTTCATAGCATAGACCAAAGAACGCCACTCATTACAATCCTTACTCACCTAGTCCTTACAAATCCTACTAATATTATAAATGCGAAAGTTTGTGAGAATGTATGTATGTATGTATGGATGTTTGTTACTCTTTCACGCAAATACAACTGAACTGATAACGATGAAATTTGGTATATAGGTAGCTGAAGACCCAGAATAACACATAGGTTACTTTTTATCCCGGAGTTCCGAGTGATCGGGATTTTCACGGGAAGGGTTTCCACGCGGACGAAGTCGCGGGCGTCCTCTAGTTCACATAATGTCACGGTTACAAACAAAAAACAAACAAATTAATAAAGCATTTCACAAAATCTAAATATTAGTTCAGAGTATGTCGTAACAGACATTGAAACTGACTAATGTCGCCGCTTCGTGTAACATGTTGCATAATTTTATAACATTTCCAACTTCTAAGTTTATTGCCAATATTATTTGCATATAGCATTATGACATGCTTTATACGGCATAGGCTGTATTATCAATATAATAATACTAGCTGACCCGGCAAACGTTGTTTTGCCATATAAAAAACTGTGTTACTTAGGGGAATGAAAGATAGATGTTGGCCGATTCTCAGACTTTCTTAGTATGCTCACAAAATTTCATCAAAATCGGTCAAGCCGTTTCGGAGGAGTATAGCAACGAAAACTGTGACGCGAGAATTTTATATATTAGATAGTTACTGTCAGCTAGTTTGCAAAAATAGCTGCAGTCGCCATTATATTCTTTTGCCACCTATTTTCAAAAATGGCGCTCGTATAGAGATACCTTCATCCCCTATTTAAGGTTAGGGGTTGAATCAAAATCAAAATAAAATCATTTTTTCTTTAGGTTAATTAATGTTGACATTTATGATTGTCGTTTCAATTACTGAATTTTCTAATATCTCGGAAAGGGAGTAGAGCCTTATGAGAGGAGCGAGAAACTGACGGCTTTTCTTTTCAATCGCTTTTAATAAATAAGTAGACTATGTTTAGTTCTGAAACCTTAAATAATGTTATGTCAATTTTCATCAAGATTACTTTAGCAGTTTAGTCATGAAGACATAACATACATACTATACATAGAGACGAACAAACTTACGCATTAAGATAAGAATGGAGAGGCGGTTCGATATAAAGCAGGAATCTTTTAATCAACATATTTTATTTATTTAATATTGTAATTCCGTCACGCTTTATGAGACATCTCTGTTCTTGAACACTGACGTGGTATTATGAATCTACGTGTTTCCTATTGTACATAAGCACTCAAGGGATTAACAAATTAGGAAAAAAGTAAAAATTTGAGTCATTTGACGTATGTAAATGTGAGAAGGGATTTTTCATCCGACAATTTGGATCAGATTAATACTATCCTTGTCCGAATTTAAGATTACTTAGATAGACGTACATACATACATACAACACCGAAATTAGGGTCTACTTAGTAACCAAAAAAGAACAAAAATAAGGAATAATAAGCCTGCTCTTAATACATCACTCACTCAACACGTGGTATTTAATACAACAAACAAATATAAAGAAATTCGTGATTTTTACATAATAGTACTTTAAGGAATTTAAGTCTATTACAAACGATTTATTTAAATCTATAACAATAAATAAATCAATAAACATTCAAAGTAGTCGATAGACGTAACTATTTTCAATATATTTGAAATAAACAATATAAATTTAACTCACCACCCACGCACTGTGTTTGACTATAGTCAGGAACAATGTTTTCAACAAAATTACAGCACATAACCATCTATCATTTACGAAATTTGCTGGAGAATTACGAAATAACCTTTACAACGGAAACGTACAATGCTAAAAATCGCTAGCATAAAATGTCGGTAGAAGTAAAAAAATAGTTTTATGCTAACCTTTTAATATAAGTTGCTATAAAACAAAAAGTGGCACAGATAAAAAAATACTTATATAACTCCTATTTATTAAAAAAAAACATTTACCGGGTTATAATAAAAACTTAAGTGATTTTTTTTAATGCGAAATTGTCTTTTTTAGTCTTTTTAAATTATTAAAATATATTTGACAAAAAGTCAATTTTTACAAAAAAAAAGAAGGAATTTGGATTTTTGATCTGTGGCCCTTTTGTTCTAAAGCATCGATTATTATATGAAAAAGTGCAGAGGTTTTGTAAAAAAACATGTTTAAACATGTCATACTTAAGAACCAATTGGCATTTACTTTAACGATTTTATTTTAGCTATAGAAACTATACTTTAAAATATATAACTATAAAATTCTATTTCGCAGCATTGGCTGTAACTGTACTGTAGTATTAATTTCTATGTCTGTTGTCTATTTATCTTATCACGAAAAAACGAATATACTTGCATATTACTATTCATAATATTTAAATAACACAACCTTTATAAATTTAAATATAATAATTTCATAAAGTCCCCGACCCAAGCCCTACCGAAAGTAGCAGACCCTTGACCAACAATGTACAAGTTCAGAAAATCATATATTAAAAACAAAAGGCCTTAAGCGCCAATTTCTAAGTATAACCTAGACGCGATACACACAGGATGCGCCAAGGCCGGGCGCTTAGCACGTTTCAATGTACAGTGCACAGGAAGACATGCAATACCGAAACGTAACTTGAATTCACACGCTATTTCTTAAATATGTTGTCGTTACTGTTTTTTGTATAGGAAACGGATGCAGACTGTGGTTTCTGACATAGTAGTGAACATTATAAGTAGAGTACTGGGAAAATAACTTGGATGTGTTACTTAACTTTATATTTTCAGCTATATACTTACATAACTGACTGCCTCCGTGGCGCAGTGGTTTAGGTCGCCGCGCCGATACCACTGCACCGGGAGGTCGTGGGTTCGATTCCCACACGGAGCAATTATTTGTGCGATCCACAAATAATTGCTTCGGGTCTGGTTGTGCTTTGTGTCCGTTGCTTGTATGTTTGTAAAAGTCCCCGTGACACAAAAGCAATTCTTAGTACGGGAGTTGTCTTTAAAATCAAAAACAAAAAAACAAATAACATGTATCGTGAGCATTGTCAGGACTCAAGGCATAACCCCTCCCTCATTACGAGAGATGACCCTTGCCCAGCAGTGGGAAAGAAAAGGGTAAATTGATTGATTATAATTTATTTATACCTCATACACCTCTGCCTGCGTCTTCAGGCAAAACAGGATGCTATAAATTCTTAAATACTTTGTAGGTTTTTTACTAAAGTAATTATTACAGAATTCTAAACTCAACCTATATTCACATCGCTATCAAAATGTATCTTGAACCAGATCTATCTAACATAGTATTAATTAATTCCTAATGCGTTTCTTGTTATTCACAAACCTAAAATATTTACTAAATCTGGTATAATCACGAACATAAAAAAACCTAGACCTGTGTTGTTCCATGTAGTAGGGAGCGAGTCTAATTGCTATTCTACCGGGCACGTTATCAAACTCCAGGCTAAAATTTAATTATATTCCAATATAAATAAAAAAGACCAATAGTACTTTGTTCGGCCCGGGAATTAAACCCGCGATCTCATGATCAGCAGACGGACACAATACCAACTGAGCCACAGGGGCAATACAGTCTAGAACACAACACAAAAAATAAAGATTTCAAAATTAGTATTTCCTTTCATACCTGACCTAATCGTTGCAACAATAGGTACCTTCTTTTTATTTTGATCCCATTAACCCCTAAGACCTTATTCAGCCATTCCAAGAATCCGGGCCACAAAATTAGCTACAACCTCATTTCAAGAAATTCACAAATTATACTAAGCAATTCTGATAAAATATAATCATTTAGTATGTTCTAAATTGCCTTACGAATTAATGGTCTTAGGTAAAGCATTTAATGGTTAGGAAAATATAACTAAAATGTAGAAAATATGCTACTATACTACCTATAAATAAATATACCTAAATAATACCTATAAATGCGAAAGTGATTTGTGATAATAGGTGTATTTATAGATGTTTGTTATTCTCTCACTAAAAAACTACTTAACGGATTTTAATTATTTTTGAACACAGATGATTTATAACCTAAATTAAAACATAGGATAAATATATGATTTTATGAAAGGCGTAATATATATTAATAAACGAAAAAATCATACAGAAACAATGAGTTAAGTGTGACAAAATAAATTAATATTTATTTTTCAATTATCATTTAATTGTCTACTGAAACGAAAGGGCAGAGTCCCACGATTACACAGAAGGCATTTTCTGTTATTAAAATTGATTAACATTATATTTTATCAGAACATTCAGTAAGTTTTCTGTACTTATTAATAAAAATGAAATGTTAAATGTGTGGCTAAACACAAAAAAGTCTCGAGAGCAGTTGAACCGATTTCGCCAATTATTTTTTATTGAAGGTTCTTACAGAGAAAGATTAAAAACATGCAAAAAAAAACAAATATATAAATAATCAATTTATTGTAATGAAAAATATAGTTAGAAATTATTAAGGGTACCTAAACTTACTTATGCCCATGATTATACTTGTCGCGACAGTTGAAATACATTTAATTAAAACAACTAGGATTCTTTAAAACAGTGACAAAATTCTCAGTATAAATACTAAATGTAAATGTTTAAAAGAATGTTAGGTGTGGCGCTTAAGTTAAATCAGTGACTAATTGTTTCTGTGAAGTGTCATGTAATACCTATTGCAGGACATTTATACTTATCATGCATGGAATCTTACGTTATCCTTGCTACTAGCGTTTTCCTTATAGTAGGTAATCGTTTTTTGAACCGGAATTTGATACCGAGCTTGAGATATTGCTGCTAAGCCTCATTCTCGCTTTATCCAATATTACCTAAATGCATGGTTATAGTGTTATTAATCCATACTAATATTATAAATGCGAAAGTAACTCTGTCTGTCTGTTACTTAATCACGCCTAAACTACTGAACCAATTTGCATGAAATTTGGTATGAAGTTATTTTGATACCCGAGAAAGGACATAGGCTACTTTTTATCCCGGGAAAATGACGCATTCCCATGAGAAAATTCAGGTGGCGGACGAAGTCGCGGGTAAAATTTAGTATAAAATAATTTAAATAAAAATAAAATGATACTAAAATTTGCTACGCCCTTACAGGGTTTATGTTGAGAATACACATAAAAGCAACAAGCAATTAAATTTGAATTTGATAATATTGTTAATGCAAGTCTCTATACGTCTATCTGTTAAGCTTAGATGGCTTAATCACACAATCAATTTCGATGGAATATAGCATGGAGATTAGATAAACTTAATGGCACAGACACAAACGTAATACGTGGGCCACTACTTATATTTTGAGCCTAACTATGAAAAACGGTAAACGTGTGAGTGAAAACTACTTTATCGTGTTCTCGGGTATTCTTATGCATGATCTAGATAGATTTTTATCCGATCGAAATATTTTTTTAATATTTTTTTTTCTTTCCCGAAGACCCGCCAAAAACAGGGTGTTTAAAAGCATAACCTGTTTCTTGAGGCGATGAAAAATCAATGTTTACGGTATTTATTTTTGACGTTTTGGATCTAAATAAAGTCATTTGATGTCAAACTGTAACGGCATTACGAGAAACTCATTAATTAGTTTTTTTCGTTCACATAATAGCCGGCTGTTTAGCGAGATGCGTTACGGCCGGCATTATTTTTATGGGTCCGGCCATTACGCTCTCATTCCACGACGCCCTCGGCCAGGACGCTCTCGAATAGAAAAAAACTGTTGGTCCACCACGCTCTCGGCCAGCACGCTCTCACTTTTTATGTTTTTTGGTAGGACACTTGAGTAAGTACAGTTTAGAACAAAATTGTAAAGAAGTTTTAAGAGTGTGTAGTAAGTAATAAAATCCTACTACTATTATAAAGGCGAAAGTTCGTAAGTATGGATGTATGGATGTTTGTTACTCTTTCACGTAAAAACTACTGAATGGATTATAATGAAATTTGGTATGTAGATAGCTGGAGTCCTGAAATAACACATAGGCTACTTTTTATCCCGAAATTCCCACGGGATCGGGAATTACGCGGGTGAAACCGCGGGGCGCAGCTAGTAATAAATAAAACCGTCTTTTTTTCTGATTGTATAAATATTTATTTTTTTGGCACACAGAAGACAGGATAATTATAAATTCTAATAATAACAAAACTATACGAGCGTGCAAAATCATCAAATAAAAACAAACTAATGACTTTTTAAAAATCACAGTTTTTGCTTATTATATACATAACGGATAATTTCTAATATTAAAAACTAAGTAATTGACTTTTTAAAAATCACAGTGTTTGCTTATTATATACGTAATGGATAATTTCTAATATATACCGGGGACGATGGCACTTGATTTGTGTCAACTGGCCCGGTAAACATATCACCGGGCCAGTTAAAACTTATTTTCCCATGTGGCCCGGCGCCGGGCCAAGTCACCGGGCCAGATGGGATACAGTCTTAATTTTAAGTAAAATAAAATTAGAAGCAATATATTCAAAATTAAATTAAATTAAAGAAACACTTTCGTTTTTAACAGTACTTGCTTCAGCATCCTATTAAAAAAAGGTTTATATAAAAAGTGAGAGCGTGCTGGCCGAGAGCGTGGTGGACCAACAGTTTTTTTCTATTCGAGAGCGTCCTGGCCGAGGGCGTCGTGGAATGAGAGCGTAATGGCCGGACCCATTTTTATAAAGCTCGACCTGTAGGATTTTGTGATTTTTCCATATTTTAAACCAGTCTTTAGGCAAATTTTTGGTTGTAAATCAATAAAAATTAAACATTCTGCATTTTTCTAAAGACACTTTTCACCGTAACAAAGTTTTTATAAAAAATCAAGGGACCATTTGTTCCGAAGTGCTTCAAGCGCGAATATTTTTTCCTGGATTTGGTTCATCTTAAAGCTTCCATAAAGTCAACTGGTGTTTATTTTTGGGCTCATGTGCATTATATCCTAGATCCCTGTTTTATCACAATTTGATACACGTATTTTGAAGCCAAACGATGGACTTTTCAAGCATTTGTTTGCACTAATCGGCGCGAGGACCTTCTCGAACTGTTGTAAAAAAAAAATTGGTTCATTTAGAAAAAATCTTCTAATCGGAAATGTTGTTACCTAATATTTTATATCTAAGAGTGGAAATAATGTTTAGGATTGTGTCTTTATTTTTTTGTATCAGGAAACTAAAATGCATAATTAATTTTAGCACAGCATCAATTTTTCCGGAGACAACTGGTGACCTTGGACGACCTTCAGGAATTACATTGGTGATGGAAAAATAATCACGATAGAACTCTATTTATTGACGTTTTAAATTTTCAAAGGATCAGACTTTATTACCAAAATAATAAATAAGTCGATATAGACACGACTGTTTCTATAAGTCACGTCGAAAGTCGTAAAAAATATTTGCACGAAAATGTTAACATCCTAATGCCATTTTCCCGCACACTTACAATTTTCGATCGACGATATTGAAAATATTTTCAGCGCAGATTTCAAAACTTTCTTAGGAATGTAGTAGTCAAAAAGATCAAACTTTACGATGAAAACGCCAAATGGGGTCTAAAACAATCAGATTCGTCAAGGCTCAAAATATAAATAGTGACCTAAGTATATGTATTATGCTAGTTTTTTCAAATTCAATCAATGAGGTGCTAAAATAAGGAACATGTGAAGGTAGGAGTTTCGGGACAATTTGGCGTTTATGCCAATTTAATATACATTTCTGAAAAGTATCATTTATGTTTAAAAGTAGCCGCAATCTATGTTATCTATGTTACGTATTTCTAAAATGACTAAGATTCAATCATTCCACGACACTGCAAATAAATAAACACAGTATTAGTTAAGTAAATGCAAATTAATTAGCAAGAATGTGGCGTGCCATCATTAGCCATGCGTGTAACGTGTAATAAGGCTCAGGTTACATCTGTGACATTGACGTGGCCCTTTCTGAAGGGCGCCTAAGGGTAATGAAGAAGCGTATTTGAAACACTTTTTAGAACTTTTAGAAATGATTATAACCTTTATTTTTGGAGCGTTTTTAGTAAGGACGGTCCTTTTGTTATATTGTTTTATTACAAGCTGTAGAATACTTTCATACTCTCTTTGCACAAACGGTGATAAAATATTCTACGATCTAGGAAATTATGAAAGATTAAGTTGACTTACTCCGCGCCTTTTTAACCCGTTTCATTTGTAATCACCAAAGTTCATAAGAAACTATTTATTAAGTACATTTTTTCTTTTCACCTGTTACACCTAAAAGTGTAAGCAGAAATGTTTTAGAACCTGTCTAGAATATAACGTTTCATCGTTAACATTTTTTTTCCTATGTAATAGAGTATGAGCCTGTATCTCAATGTAGAATACTCTAACACATATTTGTATATTCTAACATCAATAACATAAAGCAAGACCTGCGCATCAAAACCAAGACCTCAATATCTCAAATCACATCATCAGACTCATGCTCAGACAACAAAGCATTATCATTGATTCGGTCATTATTTTTATATCTTTCAATCAATAATTTTGCAGCTATTTTTTCAGATGTACTAACGTCCTTGCAACACGCAACTTAACACTAATATTGGTCAATATTCGCATATTAAATAGTTGCGTGTTAATCACTTATTGGTAATTATATTTAAGATTAGCCGCTGCCCGAAACTTCGTCTGAGTGAACTTTTGTTTCCCCATTTGGCACAACTATTTTTATAGTACTGCTCCACTCCTACAAGTTATAGCATTATGTTATAATTATAGCCTAAAGCCTTACTCAATAATTGGACTTATAAAGGCAAAAATATTTTTTCAATTGGGCCCAGAGGTTTCTGAAATTTGCGCGTACACAAAAATAATCAAACATACTAATTAGTTTTATATTATTAAGTATTTTATTGGTTGTTTTTCTATGTAGAGCAAGCGTGTTTTATAAAATTCATTGTTTTTAAAGTTACAAATGATTTGTTTCTATAATTTGAGGTGTTTTAGTGTCAGTGTTAAGCAAAAAATTAAGTATTTATTTAAATAAAAATGCTTACCGCATAAGTAAGTATAGGTTTTGTAAAGAATTTCGTAGCTAGAATTTAATAAGTATCAGGATTCGTAGAACAGGATATTTTTTATCTTTATGACGTCTTGAATCTAGTTTTGAACTTAGTTTATACGTTCCTTACGGGATAGAGGAGCGAATAAGTATAGATATGTCATATTAACATAATAAATGCGATAGTTTGTGTGGATAGATGTATGTTTGTTTGTTTGTTCCTCATTCACGAAAAAACTACTGACCAGATTTTTATGAAATTTGATACACTGATAGCTTATAACTTGAATTAACACATAGGATACTTTACTCGGTTGAAGGCGCGGGCAGAACTCAATATATTTATACCTACTTTTTAAACATAGACGTAGCCTTGAAACCATATTTTAATAGATAGTAAGATAGCAATATGAACTGAACGCAGAATGAATACATAATAATGTGTCATTGACCTATCTTAAAAAAGCTCATCTTAACATGTCAAACTAGAAATTGTTGTCTTTAAGAATTTAATTTATTATCTAAAGAGCTCCTGTATTGAGAATGTTTCATCTTTTTAATTACTGGGCTTTTATATCCTGGTCTAGTCTTTTACTGAAGACAAACATTTCAAAGACATCCACAGCTCAGTTGTTACGTCTCCAAGATACTCTACCAGGAGGTCGTGAGTTCAAACTAGTGCAAATACCTACTTATGTGCCTTTTTACTATAGATCATGTCATAGTATAGATGTCGTAGATTTTGGTATAGAAACGTGAATGTATTATGCAGTATTAGAAGTAGTATATTAATAGAAGGTCACAATATTTAGTTCACGTATAAATTCCATAGCAAACCACATCGCCTTTCAACTGAGCAATATTCAACAATGTCAATTACATCGTTCTTTACTCCAAATCGTAATTATTCAACTCTTACGAGTTTAACTGTCAGATAAAAATGTGAGGAAACCGAGAATTACGTAAATCAAGCGAACAGACTGAACTGGACATTCCGGTCATGTTCATATAAAAATATCGCTCCTGCAGACATCCTGGCCGCGCTGCCCGCCTGGTACCTCCACGCGAAACCACTTTACATAATAACTAACTTATCTCAACGTCATAATCGTTTCTCTTAATCGCGAACTTGCCATGAGTAATCACGCCACAGTAATTCACAACGAGATTAAAAATCGCAAGTATCCGACAAGTCTTGCACAAGCACTACGATGAAAGCTGCGATTAACACTTCGAAAATAAAAAGTCCATTGTAAGAGCTATAAATCGCTGAGTCCGATACTCTACTTACAGACCCACTGCATCAAACATTCACATTTCCTTCAAGTAGGCAACATTCCGCTACAAGGCCGGAGAGATTGACTACGCCGAACATAATTGAATTACAAAACAAGGGTCACAATTCTATCAAAATTCAAATTCACGTTGCACAATAATTGTTGACAAATGGTCTCCAGTCGCAGAATGTGATCCGCCTTGCAAAGCCCGCCTAACCCTTTCGAAAAGAACTTGAACCGCTAAAATAGCTTATAGTAATAGAGCCCTTCTCAACTCGGCCGTGTTATCGCTTACCTTTACAAAATCAGCGTTATGGGTAACGCGCATTTATCCAAGTATTAGCATGAGGCACTGCGCTTTATCAATTATAACTTTTAATATCACGCCAAAAAACGTTGGGCACAATTGTGTAACACTGTTTCCGAACGCACGGCGATATGATTTTGCAATGTTCAGGGGGACGAGACGTCCGCGCCCCTCGGCGTTTTACGCATAACTGGCGAGTTGAGAGCGGAAACTTGCTCGGCGGGTCTGGTGCGCGGGCGCAGCGCGGCGCAGCGCGGCGCAGCGCGCAGGCCCGCGCGCCCAACGGATGGGCCGGTTTACGCTTGCGTTTCGTTACCCCGCCTTTTGTCATACCAATAAATTGGTATCGGATAAATAAAATTACATAATATTGCCTATGATGAGTGACTTACTGTGTTTTACATGATATACAGTGAAATGTAACATGTTATTTATGTTGGTTATGCAAGGTTTAATAGTAAAAGTGTATCCCGCGGCGTCGCTCGCTTGATAGGGTGTTTGAGCATGACTGTCCTTGCAATTACGCAAGTATGTGCCCTCGATAAGTCAATAGAAGAATTATTGTTGGCTATTAGTAGAGTGTTGAGACAAAGAATTTAAAATAACATTTAGATCGTCTCCATGTGTGTAATTATGTAATTTGAATATTTAATTTATCAATACTACTAAGCTGGTGCAATATCTTTTAACAGAGCATTGTATGTGGCCAATACACGTATGTAGGCAATAAAACATTGTTTATTCAGGTAAATAGGATGTATAGTTCTTAATAGACTTCGACAATAGCCATTCTGTAATTTCTATACACTTACCTACATATAAGGTACTGTAAGGGTATTTACAGTCTAGATGAAATAGGAAGCAAGTTTTATACCTATGTATACTAAATTACTCCTAAGATTTTCCGAACGGAAAATCCCACTGCTATCTTGCCCCACCTTTAAATTAAAGCCGGATTTGAGTACGACACAGACCAATTACTTTTATCGCTATTTATTCTCTTAATGTCACTACCTTCAGCATATAGCGTATATAAGTGTTCTTCTGCTAGGTAAAAGTCTCTACCGTAAACTTCTAGATCTCCCTGGCTTGCTGTCTCGAGGTATTAGGCCTCCCTATCTACGACAAAATCTTGAAGTAATATCATTTTATATCTTCAGGTGCATTCGACGGATACATTAAACAGGACATTGGCATTATCATCACCTTGATCAGTTTTACTAAAATTCTGCTATATTAAGTATTTTACTTACTAAGGGCACTTCTGTTAAGTGTCCTTAGTAAGTAAAATAACATTGTTGGTAGACTGTAAAACTAATAATTTCAGGTGTGCTTTGATTATATTTATTTACCGACTAGACTAGGTTCAATAACAACATGAGAAAACTGTATTCCTAAATTGATCATTCGTTAACTGATTGAACATTTATATCAGAAGATCAGTCAACATATTATTCTAGTTTTTTTTACAACAACGAAGGGCAAACATCTATAAACACCAATTGTGAAGAACAAGTTTCGTACGAACATAAACTTAAGTGGTCACTCCAAGGTTTCATACAATTATATATTTTACTAGAGGCCGCCCGCGACTTCGTCCGCGTCGAAACTCTTCCCGTGTTAACCCAGATCCCTCGGAAATTCCAGAGTAAAAACTAGCCTATGTGTTATTCTATGTCTTCAGCTACCTACATACCAAATTTCATCGTAATCGGATCTGTAGTATTTGCGTGAAACAGTAACAAACATGCATACATACTCACAAACTTTCGCATTTATAATATTAGTAGGATAGCACATTACTATAATTCGTAGTTCGACATCAATAATAAGAGTTAATAAACTCTTTGCTTGACGTGAAAATTGTACTCACAATATCACGCTTTGTACTTCAACGTGTAGGCAGAGGTTACACCCACGTTTTGCCGTTTATGGTTTTAATAGAGTGCAAGCCTATGGCCTTATATGGACAATAATGAACATGTTGCCAAACACTATTAATGATAATAAGTGTTCCGACAGAAATTGGGTAAACCCATTAACACTTTGATAAAGAATCGTAACTGGGACCTTGTGATCAATAGCTGCATGTACAAATACTCGGATTATGGAGATATCTCTATCTTATTAATATATATAATAATTATTAACTTTGTGCTCGCTCTTTCTGTCGCGTGTCCTGGTATTGCCTGTAAAGAAAAATCTATGTATATCCTTTTAAAAACGTTTTGCTAATAGATCATTTTCATCAGATATAATATTTTTTTGAAATTGGCCGTAAAATTAATATCCTGTATTCTTTCTTTTAGTGTATAATTTTCAGATATTATTACAAGTTAGAGACAACTTGAGCAAAAGAATCCACCTTACACATTTACTTGTGACATTAAAAGTATCGTTATACATTATACACATCAATACGACAGTTTAACCGTAAAGACGTACCAGACAGACGTTCATATTTATATACATTACAATATAGATTATAAAACTAATTCTAAACAAATACCGCGTTGAAAACAAACTCACACATTAGCTTTCTAATTTCATATAATTCAATGAAACGGCGGCCCGTCACGGATTGTAGTTTATTAAGTAACACTTCATGTTACCATCTTTTATACAAGACATTACTACTAAGTAAAATTATGATTTGTTTAATACGTTTATTGGGGTCATGCAGAGTCCCCAACCCGCACATGGTGGACTAACCTAACCCCTCCCCCTCGTTTGGGAGGAGACCCTTGACCTGCAGTGGGACAGTAAAGGTTAAAAAAAAGGTAGCTCGTGTTATAACCTAGGTATAAGGTAGGCAATAACTCCATGTAAAATACTGATATCCAGCTGCATCCGGTGAGACTGGAGGCCGATAAATGTATGTAATAATATATGTATGTAGTTGGAAGAAAGGCTAGGCTAATTTAGACCAGTAAATAAAATAAAAAATACCCATTTCTGGGCAAATATCTACTACGGGAATAAGGGACAGGTAAGGCTTTGTCAACTATGCTGGTCAACTGTGGGTTGGGGACATTCAGTGCCTTTAAAAAATGTGTGAAAAAACTCTCTGAGATTTCCACTTAGTCCTGCACTCCATCCAGGGTGAAGTTATACATATACCAAACCATAACTAGCACCATGGGCATGCAAGTTTTCATCACTATGTTTTCCTTCACTTGTTAGAACCAGTGATAATACACGTGATAAAACACACATAACTTGAAAAAGTAATTGATGCGTTGCCTGGACTGCTTTTACGTATAAAACAAATGTTATTATTATTCTTAAGTATACATTATTATTATTTATTGATATAATTAGGCCTCTTTCTATTGTACTAGTTTAAAGTCCTACGTAATATTATTTATGATGTGTTACATACTGTCGTGCACGTAAGGTAACAGGTTTTTAACAGCTTTACCTAGCTACCTATATATTTTTTTCTACTGTCGAATTTTCTAGGTGCATACGTAACACATAAATACTTTTATTTACTATTACTAATGAACATCAAATTTATGAGAAATTGTCCAGACAGCTATGGATTAAATAAGCTTTCAAATAACCCTAAAAAGATGTATGCATACAAAGTTTTCCTACTTTTAGCTGATTTATCTATGATGAATGACCTTTTCTTAAAGGACAACCAAAGCACCTAACTTTATTAATAATAATATAATAATATATATTTTATCTAAGGATCGTAGCCCTAAACCTCTTATTCCGGAGTAGACTTTTCAACACAGACTAGAGTATGATGTTTATTTAACCTATAAAAATTGTATTATTTCAGTTGAGAAATTTAATAGGTACTCAGGTTAACTAACTATAATTTTAAGAACAAAATCTAGATCATAATATCATATTTCAGTTACTATCTGTCGCTAACCTCAAACAAACTTGACACACATATTCAAATATTTTGACGGATGGATTTAATTTGAGAAATTTTGAACATTGTTCTGAAGTCACATTTTACTTGGATGCAGCGTAATTAACTCTAGTTTTATGTTAGTTACTACAGTGCCAGTACCTAATAATCAGAAAAAACTAGACCTAAAAGTAAAAGTAAAAATCCCTGAAAGTACCTATCTTATCATGACTCCCGTTTTCACAGCATTTTTATTGCTGCTCCCCCAGCAGTCCTATTGTCCAACAAAAATAGATTATTTTTAATTCGGAACAGTAGTAATGACCGAAATTTCACACAATCGAACTCTTCAATTACAATTAAAGTACCTATATATTAAGTTTCAAACACCTGCTCACTCACAATACAAACAGAATATTCCCAAAAAAAATCCAAAAAAAATCTAAAATTATAAACACTCTACTATTCATACTTCACATTAATTAATAGTACAACAAAGTGCATTGTTATATAACCGTTACACACAAGTTATGATGTTACATACACATTGAATAACATGCACAAAACATTCGCGAACAATATTCATGAAAAACAAGAAAACTCATGACGTAATCGTTCACTACACTGATTATGTCTAGTGTAAAAAGTAATGAATTAAGAACCGTACATACTTATCTTTTACCGTAAACGAAACTACCAGATATCCGAAGTACAATACTACCTGTAAATGGTATACTATTTTCGTATAGTTTCGGATAAAGAGCAGTATGTAAATTGATAATTTGATTTCTTATAATAAGGGGCTGACTGACTGATGGACTCATGGACAATACACAGTCGATATTTCTGAGCATAAAATCTTGAATTTGGTATGATGCTTTCTTAATAAGTGTAGAGGGTGCTCCTCTACACTTATTACGAAATCTTCTTAAGAGACGATTACTGGAAATTCTACCAAAAAGGGGGTGAAACGCTGCGCGTGAAAAGCCGCGGGAAGCTAACTAGTCCTGTATAAAACTATTCCGCGAAATATTTTTTCCTACAAAGATGATACAGCTCTGATAATCATTATTTAAAAACAAAAATGTCTTTGAGAAACTTATAGTCTGTGCTAAGGTAGCCCTGTGTTGCGGCTAACTCTAACTAAAGTTAAGCTATTAGGACGCACGGTCCCACTTTAACCTTACTTCAGTATAACTACAGTATATGAACGGAGCTTAACTCCTTAACCACTGAATAATTACATGTCAAGCATGTTTTTGTCTTATTTGTCATGTTGGCAACGCTTCCGTTACGTACTGTTTACAGTTTTTACTGAAATTTCACTTTTAGCTGTTTTAATTTATAAGTGCCATGATTTACTACTTTCATATGGGTTTTTAGCTCATTTGAGGGTGTAAATCTTCATGCTTTCACAGTTTATTATCCATATTAGGTGATGCTGTAACAACTCCTGTGTATGCTCATTATTGTTCATATAACGCTATAATACACTATAACGATTTTTGAATATTGTTATTGAACAGGTATTCATTGTTTAAGCTATTATTTACGATAGGTAACTTCTTTTAAAGTTTAAATACCAACACATATGAAGGTCCTATAGTGTGCTTATAATAATTTGAAATGGCTTCAAATTATTATTTTGCCTTGTCAGACGTTACGGGGACGGCACAACATCTTCTTTCTCAAAAACATGCTGTTAAGATGTTGAGCTCATGTTTTTACAACCAGCTGCCTGCCTGACATCAACCCTTCAGAAGTTTCAAACAATATCAAAAAACTATTATCGCAAATACTAAATGCTTTTACTATCTTGACCCATCTATCTTTCTCTCCTTCGACCATGCTAGTTTGAACAACAGCCTTTTAAAACAGGCTCAAATATTTAATTTAGTTCCTACTAAAAACAGACTCACAGACTAATTACTCTCCATTTAAAAGAAAGTATTCATCTTACTAAACACTTTAAACTATGTAGTTATAATTTGTCTATAATAGTAGTGTTTTATAAGTTATGTCACATTGTTCCACGTGGTTACAGTCGCGTGACAAGCACACATATTTGCACGTAACTACGCAAATATGTGCACATGCAACACTTACACGGGTTTTCAACGTAATTGCAACCTTTATAGTGGTTCTTAGATGGTTATTGTTTGATGGATTACTGGCTGGCTTTCTTCTTTCTTTTTCGTAGTTATTTTTGCTATTAATTTAAAATGATGTGTCTTACTAGTTAGGTGCTAAAGTTGTGTCAGCCGTCTGTCGGCTTTTGACTGCTGTTGTAGTTAGTTTACAACCACTGGGACCGGTTGGTTACTGCAATTCAAGCATGAAAGATACAGTTTAGTTACCTATTGCCCGTTAAATCAAAGCGATGTTCTACTTACAATTCGTATAAAAAACCTCAGTGGTTGTTTGCAGTGCGGGAGTTAGAGAGAAATCTTTTCATCTGTACGACATCGGTTTACTGGATCTATTCTCTGTCAAATTTATGTTTTAGGGTCTTGCTCTACAAAGAAAAACAAGGCACTGATATAGTAATAAATGTTAGTCCGTACATAAAACCTAGACTAATTTAAACCTATTTATTTTTTACTAGCTGACGCGCGCAACTTCGCTTGCGTCACTTAAGATAATCATAATTTTCCCCGTTTTTGTAACATTTTTCACAGTTACTCTGCTCCTTTTGGTCGTAACGTGATGATATATAGCCTATAGCCTTCCTCGAGAAATGAGCTATCTAACACTGAAATAATTTTTCAAATCGGACCAGTAGTTCCCGAGATTAGCGCGTTCAAACAAACAATCAAACAAACAAACAAACTCTTCAGCTTTATAATATTAGTATAGATAAGAAACAACATAATTCGCTGAAAATATCCAGACAGTAAGCATGTAGGCCACTTCACGACTTTCAATATAATACCGTCGCTTAAACATTCACGTTTTAAGTGAAACTATGATTGGAACAAACTAGAGAGTGTTTTTCATAAACCACTGACAACAGCCCTATAGTTATGGAACAAGGATATAAAGTACACCTGGAAAGGTCAGAGCACCCTTTTAATTTAAAAGATATACGTAGGTGCAATTCAGGCAAGTATACGACTACGAATCACGAAATATCACTGCGTAAAACAACCTTCCTATTTCTGATAAAAAAACGATAAATAATGCGGTTTGCTTTGCAGTCTTGGTAACACGTGTGGCTGTAGAGTCCCAGACCCTTCATTAGATACATAAAACCAAGGCTAAACGCTAACCATGGTTATATTTAAATCTGTCTCTGGTTACACCTTCAGGTGAATAGCGTGAAGTCTATAACATACATTGGTATCATATTGTCTTCAATTTGTGACTGCTTCTGCAGCGATAATTAATTCCGATGAAATATCTGAAAATCACTATTAATCTTTTAACGTATATCGCGTGAAACGCACCAGCTTTATATAATTACACATAGATTATGTACAGTAACGAACATAAAATATATAAATGTATATGATTTTATTTATCTGATTTTAACTTTAATTTATCAGCCTTGCCTTTCTTCCGACTCTATTGGAATCAGCTTCCAGTCTCACTAGGTGAAGCTGAATACCTAGGTTATAACCCGTACCAGTCGGTAAGGCTGGTTGTCAGACTTTCAAGCTTCTGACTACTGTTAACGACTAACAAAGGTAAATGGTCTACTTACCAATGATTTAAATTCCAGTATATTTTAACTTAATTAATAATTAAGTATCAAATATACCAATTCTTACTCGTGACTATATCGCACACTTAACCGCGAAATAATAATTGAAAACGTTAATTAAAAACAAGTGTTATATCCACTTTTTCAAATAATAATGATTGATATTGCCGGAACATGGTTAATTTAGCAATACTTTGATGAACACTTCCGTTCATTAAGGCTCTATGTAATGAGGTTTCACTGCAACACGACGCGTAACGTTAGATCGTGAATTAGAAAATTTACCGCATAATGTGGTTTATGTGACAATATTGATTATTATCATGTTTGGACTAGATGGGAGATGAAAATGGTTTGACGTCATAGGTCAACGCCTAGATTTTGTGAAGAATATGCGATTTAAAAAAAGGCACTCGCATTACTGAGATAAATAAGTCTTTTGGAAATCGCATTTTTATTATTTTATACAGTGAAATTTTTCCCTGTCTGCAATATACGTATGTTTATAACACCGACTTTTCTTTAGGTACCTTTGCTCAAATAAATATGTGAACAAGAGAACATGGTTTGTCGTTAAATGCAATGTTAGTAACTAAATATGCTAAAATATGGACTGTACAATCAATTAATTTCTTTTTTAATAACTTAAACTTGAAAATAATACATATCATGTCGAGCACGAGACGGATTTTGATTTTAGTAACTTAAATTGATGATTATTTTGTCGTCATAGAAAAGACATCAACGAGTGCGTAAAGCATTATTTTGTAGTAACAGCGCCTCTAGCATCAATTAGCGCCAACTATATAAACACTGCCATCTTGTGTTAGAATGTTACATAAAAATTTATAACGTTCGGTTACACGTAGTGGAAAACACTTCTCTAATTGATTCTAATTTCAGAAAAGCTGTGTATTTTGCATAAGCCTAGACACGATTCAATATTAAACTAAAATATTACCATTAACCATTGTGTCCGTTTATTTAAAGCCACATCACCATTTTCTTTTCTTGTATTTATAAATAATATACAATAGTAACTCTGCGTAGAACGAATCAGCTTAGGCTAGCTGTCACAAATTTTCTGTCAAACTCATACCGAAATATTTTTGTTGTCCAAATCACAACAAAATAAATTTTTCCAAGAAATTTATATAAATTAAATACAAATCATGTCTGAAACTGTGAAAGAAACAAAAAGTGAGGACTCGGCTAACAACAACACTTCCACAGAGGCTAAACCGGTGGACGAGAAACAAGTTAAAATAAATAATATGTTGAAAGATCGACTTCGTAAATATATTAAAAAGTTAGATGGTAAGAAACTGTTATTATTTATACAACCATTAAGGCTAGTTTAGAATTAAAAATCGTATTTAACGTGTGTTTTAAGTTAGTCGAGTTATCTGAAAGTCCATAGTAAATGAAATAATAATCTACTTATTACTTGAAGCTAAAGCAAGCTAGTCTTAAATTATGGTCCTATTAATGCTACGATATGTTCGCAGAAACCAACACAAGTGTAACAAAAGAAGAAAACGAGAAAATCGAAGTAGAAACCTTCAAACAGCTTTACAAGCCAAGAGTGGCCGGCGATGAAGAATCTTATAAAAAAATACCTAAATTCTACTTCAAATTACCAAGACCTGACGATGTTTTAGCTCAGAAGTTGAGAGAAGAGACTAGAGCTCAGTTCTTACAGAAGAAAAGTAAAGAATTATTGGATAATAGTGAATTGAAACATCTGTGGAGCTTGTTGGAGAAGACTAATCCGAGTTCTACTGTCGGGAGCAATGATGAGCTGATTATTGATTACTTTCAGTTTAGGAAGATTAGGGAGGAAGCCGGGCCTAAGTATAAGTAAGATTTTTATGCTATTTCTAAAGCTATCTGTAGAAAAGTGTATAGGTGAAACAACTAGCAAGTAATTACTTTATGTAAATGACAGAATTCTCTGCAGAGGTTTATGCATGCATTTTAAAACATTGTGTCATTCAAATTTCCATTATAATAAGAAGTTTAATTAAAAGATAATAAAATAATTGCTAATCATTTTCGAGGTCCAGGTCAAAACCATCCCTCATTGTTCATCTCATGCGTTACTAGATCTGAGTATTTGTTACATATTTTATTTTTAGGTCAAAACTGCATGACCTAAGTAAAAGCTTTTCTGTAGGGTTCAACTTTATTCTAGATCTTGTGGACTCTATTTCACATTAAAAAACACTATGTAAAATTTTCTTACAGACCATATTTCACAGCAGAAGTATTTGGCAGACTGCAAGCAGCTGAAGGTGGAGTGGGCAGAGTAAGAGCTGTATCTCTGTTCAACTATGTGATGCGCCGAGTGTGGTTGCAACAGACCAGGATTGGATTGTCATTGTATGATGTGACAGGGCAAGGGTATTTGACTGAACATGTAAGTTTAAAAACTGTGCCATAATAGGTATTACTTTGTGGAGACCAGCAAGCAGATTGAGGTACTCTTTGTAAATAAAGTTAATTGGAAATATTTTTTCTGTGTAGTGTGTGAGAATCGTAAAAGCAATCTTTTGTGCGCGGGTTGTAATGCAATGGCCACTTTACTACTGAGACATTATGTTGTCCAAATATATTTCGTTTCTTATTGATAGTGTCATTGCATTGCATAACCTCATATGTCCTTTAATGGATTTTTATCAAAAATTTACAACCTTAGAAGTATAGAAATGTTCATTATTGTCACAACAATTTTCAGGATCTAGAAAGTTACATAGCTGAGTTAGTCCCGTCACTAGCAGCTCTCGATGGTCTGGACTCGTCCTTCAGTTCGTTCTACGTGTGTACAGCTGCTAGGAAGTTCCTGTTCTTCTTAGATCCACTCCGAGTAGGCAGGGTTAGGATACGAGATGTATTGTCTTGCTCGTTCCTGGATGATTTACTAGAGGTGAGGTCTTGGTATTTATAGACTAACAATTATATGTTACACATTCTTATTTGGCTAAATTTCGGTCTGTCCTGAAATACGATATGTGATAGGGTTGCAAATTAGTTTACAGTAAACAATTATACGTTGCATCGAGATTTAGCGACAACCTGCATTCGAATGTGGACTCGGAGTGCTCATTTACTGGGACCCTAAATAACATTCAATTTACATCACGACTTACAGATTTGCAAAAAATGTTTTGAAGTTATTTGTCACTTGCACGTCTAAACTGCTCATCAACTTTAGATAGAAGTGCGACATAGGCAACTTAAAGAGATACACAGGCAACGGTCACTCGGACTATATCGATTCTGTTCCGGTATACTTACTAGTATTTTTTTTCAGCTGCGTGAAGAAGATCTTCCAATGGAGTTGCAAGAACAGAACTGGTTCAGTGCAGCGTCAGCACTGAGAGTATACGGACAGTATCTCAATCTAGACAGAGATCATAATGGGATGCTCAGTATCAATGAACTCGCTGGGTAAGACGATTTGATACATTACTGAAATAACTAATTTATATTATTACTATTTTATATTAGTCACAGCCACTCACAGCTACTCTAAATTCATTTTTAAAATGTGGTCGGGTTCAAAAATCTTCGGCGATTGTTGTTAATTCCTTCGATTTTGACGACCGTTGCACCCTTATGAATCTTAAGTCAAGCAAATCTGTAATGTTGTTTTACGAGAGTGACGAACGCAATACAATACGACACGACATGGTATGCCAATGCAAAATGCAAAAAAGCTACTTGCAAGAAAAAAACCAAGTGAAGTAAGCCGTCGTTTTGTGAGAGCTTGATTGCAGCACTCCATTAATTTTACTGTTTAGGCAGGAATCAAAACTACACCTACTATTGTATAATTTAAAAAACCAGTATAAGTGCTTGTTCACGTTGGAACTCGCGGGCGCGGTGGCGGTCGCGAGCGCGGGGACGTGGCGATTTGTGTTCACGTTGGCCGCCAGGCGGGCGTTTGGCTCAAACTGGCTCAAACTGGTTGATCTTACTTGACATCGCGAGTGAATCGCGCCCGCCACCGCTAGTTCGACGTGAACACACACGAACATCTTCACTTGTTTGATATTGGCGCGAGCGCGCCACGCGGGCCGCGCGCGACGCCGCTAGCTCGCCCGCGACTTATGCCGGCTCCACATTATTGCCGTGAAGCTCCGTGAACAGACGCGAACGTGAATGTGGACGGTTTTCACGGGGTCCACGCGCGTTCACGCCTGTTCCCCGATCAGAGTCGGTATTAAAGTCCCGTGACAAAGGGTTCGCGCGGCGTTCACGCATACACATACACATTCACGGCCCCGGCGCAGTTTACTCTGGACTATAAAGGGGTACGGACCGTATAATGCGCTCAGCTTTTCAGATTATAGAAAAATGGTGTGAGGAACAACAACTTTCTTGTTTTTGACATCTATATAGTGGTATAGGGACACAGCAAATAAAGTTATCGCAGCAGCAGCTTCTACGTCCATTTCGCGGAGGGCTTCGAACTATTGTGAGCATTCCGTGAATGTGGAGGGCATGGAGTCGGTCCGTGAATTCACGGCGAGAATACGCGCGTGAATTCACGGCAATAATGTGGAGCCGCCATTAGACCGCGCGAACGGTTTGTACGTGAACACTTCGGTACATCGCCATATGTTTGATATTCCGCGACCGCGCCCGCCACCGCGCCCGCGAGTCAACGTGAATGAGCACTAAGTTACCGATTGCTTACATTTACCGTAACATAGATATGATATAAAACTACCTAATATTTTCAATTATTTTCCCAGCTACGGCTCCGGCACACTAACCCGCGCGTTTCTACAACGCGTGTTCCAACAATGCCTCACATACGACGGAGAGATGGACTACAAGACGTACCTGGACCTGGTGCTGGCGCTAGAGAACAGGAAGCAACCTGCGGCCCTCGCGTACCTGTTCCGAGTACTCGATATCAACTCTGTGGGGTACCTCGATGCGTTCACGCTTAATTATTTCTTTAAGGTATGTTGGTTATTATTATGTTAGTAAATATTTAATTACATAGTTTTATTTAGCTTGTTGGCTTACAAATAATTGATTTGTGACAGAAGTGATAACTTCTGCTTGTATTTTTATTATCAGATCTAATCCAAACTATCTGAATTTGTTTTATATTTAAAACTACTTTAGAGAGAGGACTACTATATTTTTATGGAAGGCAATCAGTGTTGTCGTATTGTAAAATCAGCAGAATAAAAAAAATATCACACCTTTAATAAGACATCATGGTTCGGCTTTAATTAATGGAAAATCCAGGTCAAGAAAAAATATGATTCATGAAAAATATATATTGAATGCCTACCTTACACTACAATCTTTCCGATACTGTCACAAGTTTCCTAACACAAAAACAGCAATGAACAAATTAAATAACACTACTTACCCACCATTTCCCCTAGGCAATTCAAGAACAAATGATAGCCCACGGCGCAGAACCGGTGAACTTCGACGACGTCAAAGACGAGATCTTCGACATGATCCGTCCTGAGCACCCATCACGGATCACCCTACAAGATCTGATCCGCAGTGGGCATGGGCACACTGCCGTGTCTATATTGTTGGAGCTGCACGGATTCTGGGCATATGAGAATAGGGAGGCACTCGCCGCGGCGGGAGATCATGCCTGACATACGATGCAAATGGGGTTTCATAACGACAAGTTTCTGATGTGATAAAACTTTTTAAAGTGGACTCTTTAAATTGGTGAATTTAATAGTGAAATTGTGAACAGTTTGTTATATGCATGACTATGATAAAGAATATGGACTATTAATGGTTTGTCTGCAAAAACACAGATGTAATTTTGTGTGTACCGCCCGGAAATTAAAGGTTGTGTACCTTAACATACTCAACCTGTTTGAATTGTAGTATCTGTTATACTAGAAAAAACATTTCTAAGGACTCGTAAGTTAATGATATATTGTGACTGCATTCTTGTGTGTATTCTTTATCAAGAATGTAGACTCCGAAAGCGATGTAGACTAACCGAAACGACGGGAAATAAAAATTTTAATTCGTTAGTTTAGTTAATTATTTCAATGAAAAATTAAGAGGTTAGTGAAGTGTTTGTGGCGATTCTTTCTTTTGTAATAAAGCTTTGAAATCCAGACGGCCTACCTCTTCTAAGGCCTGGCAAAGTGCAATTACCGTAAAGACAAAAGAGGGGGGAGGGCACACAGCCAACCTACGAAAGGTGGGGTGTAGGCGGAGTTTGTGGGTATATGAAGAAAAAACATCTACTGATTATAATGCTTATATTTCAACAATAACAATACTATAATATATAAAAACTAATGTATATTATAAATAACAGTTATATAATTTGTAAATATAGACCTGTGATTATTGTGATATTATTGTACTTAATTATTATAAAAAACATCCATTTAAAGCTTACTTTGCAAAATATATCACTTGGAATAAATAGTTGTGAAAATTAACAAATGTTTGATTACTGTTCAATGATATTATAAGTAAAAGAGGCGTCCATTGCCAGTTGCGCTCACCGGTCAGTAAACGATCTGTGAGTTAAGCAAACCTTGGCGCGGTCATTCCATAGATGGGTGACCGCATGGTGGTATTTGAGTTGGGCGCCTCCCTGCTTCGGAGGGCTCGTAAAAAGTCAGTCCCGGTTGTTGTCAATTAAGATAAAAGTCGTTAAGCTACGTCAAAGGCCTTTGAGTGGTTTGAACACCTTTGACACTAGGTTGACCACTAACCATACGATAAGAAAAAATAAAATATTAATAGCCGATTGCAACTCATAATTTTTGCTCCATATAGGCATTTCGGCAACCTGGCTGAACTGAGAAGCAGTAGGTATAAGAGCATGATGTTATTACGGAGAAGAAATATGGTCGATTTATTGAAAGCAAAAAATACTTAATAAATGATGGAAGCAAGATTTTTTAATTTTAAAATTATCGGTTTATCCCTTCATTTTGTGATGTTCTTTTAAACTATAAAGACATTTTTTTACTTATAATATCATTTTACAAGACGCGAAAATTTTAGAATATAATTTGGTTTGATTTGAATCACTAATCATCTTTTAGAAGGATGGATTATTATTTATTTTGCTCTTCATAATTACAGCTAATAGGTACAGGGGCCGAAACAAGTTCCATGATCGAAAATACTGATTTTACTGACCAAAAATTCAAAAATACTGACCAAATACTGACCATTTCCAAACCGTTTTTTGGGTGAATGGTGTGAAATATGAAGCTTATTTTCAGTTATTGGCCTCCACCATCCCCATAAACAACCAGCACCGCCTTTTTATTGTGTTAATGTCCAATAGACTCCAAAAAACACTTTTTTTTTTGTTAAAAAAGACAACTCCCGCACTAAGAATTGCTCTTGTGTCGCGGGGACTTTTTACAAACATACAAACAACGGACACAAAGCACAACCAGACCCGAAGCAATTATTTGTGGATCGCACAAATAATTGCTCCGTGTGGGAATCGAACCCACGACCTCCCGACGCAGTGGTATTGGCGTGGTGACCTAAACCACTGCGCCACGGAAGCAGTCAAATGGTTTATTTGTGTTTTTTGGAGTCTATTGGACAAAAAAACGCCAATAAACTCCAAAAATTCTAAAAAAACTCCATTAAACTCCAATAAACACCAAAATCTCTAATAAACTTCCCGTCTTACGAATTTTCGATGAGGTCTTACGAATTTTCGATGAGGTCTTACGAATTTTCGATGAGGTCTTACGAATTTTCGATGAGGTCTTACGAATTTTCGATGAGGTCTTACGAATTTTCGATGAGGTCTTACGAATTTTCGATCAGGTCTTACGAATTTTCGATCAGGTCTTACGAATTTCCGATCAGGTCTTACGAATTTTCGATCAGGTCTTAAGAATTTTTTACGAGTTGAGAAGTTTTTACCCATTCCAAAAAAGTGCGCAACGCCGCTAAACACGTTTTCACTCCAAAAATATTGATTTAAAACAGATGCTATTTTTGAGGTCATGTGATGCTTAAATATACAGGGTGTAAATGACAGCCTACCGAAAACGAAAAAAAATGACTTTAGACATGATTCTGATTTTTCCGATTTTTTATGCGTTTTTTTTAATTTTTTTTGGTATTATTTCGTTAATACTACATAATGCAACATGAATATGAAAAAAAATCCGTCATATTACTGTTTTCCACAAAAAACAGCAATGGATTAAAACAACGTATAAATTCGCTATCAGCTGTGCGCGGCCAACGACACCGCGCCGGCGGCGGCCGGCCGCGACGGTCGACGTCACGCCGCGTACCTACGCGCGCCACACAGACACACGATTACGCACACAGCTGTCAGCCTCACACTCACTAGTATGCAGCGTTACTTAGTATTTGTTCTATGTTAAAAATGAAAATTACATAATTATCCCGCTCTCCGATAAAAGGTAAATTCATAAGATTTAAAATGTGTGATATCTTATTATTACACGTACAAATACATACAGAACGACAAAAAATCCTATTGATATTCTTTAGCGCTATAAAAATCTCTAATAAACAATTTAACATGTATTGTCGCTTTGTTCCATTTGTTCTTGCAAATTTCTATTCGATATTTACACGCTCATTCATACTTCATACAAGCGCGGTGCGCCTCGAAAAGAAGATGGCCGTAGTGACGCGTGACGCCGCGACCGCGCGTGGATGTTACATAGATGGGATGCGACAAAATGGATGCTAAGTAATTCTCCGGGGATTATGAATTATGATAAGTTAGTTTCTCTGATAAGAATATTAATGGATATTGATTGTTATCATTGTTATGTACCTACATTTTTTATGGTTTAATTAAATAATCGTTTCGAGTTTATTTTATTTACTTTAAGCTGATTTTATGTTATAAATATCAAAGTATTTTAAACTTACATCAATAATGTTTGTAATGTTATTTGGTATTTGAATAAAACTACAATGCAACCAGTAACAACTGTGACAAGTAAAAATAGTAATGCCACATCAATATTTTATTGAATCTAATCTCTCGCTGGGATACTAACTCGTCGCTCGTCACCAAATCGGCGGCGCGCGGGCGGACGGCGCGGAGGGAGCGGGTGGCGCGGGCGAGGGGCGGCGCGAGTGAGCGGAGAGGCGCCCGCGCCGGCGGCTCTCTTTGATAGTTCGAGCAATTCGCTCGCGGAAGACGGAAGCTCTTCACCGGTGTCGTTCGTTATGTCCTATTCGTCGTGTCGTGTGTGAACTATTGTTTATTATTACTTGTTATTGTTTCGGTTTTGTGTTGTTGTTTTTATTGTTATTATTTTTGTTGTTATTGTTTTCGAAGTGCAGTTGTGTTCGTAAATAGGAAGAAATGTTGATGTGTTATGTATGGTGAAGCACGTGGAAGTGCACGGCGTGCTCTGCACCTGTACGTCCGGATCCAAAGGTACTCAAACTCTCGCCATACACCAGGTATTTGCGTGTTGATAGACATTGATAACAATATGTTTTAGCACTTTCTTATTATTGGTTACATTTTGCTATTATTGTTTGATTTCACGTAAGCCAAGTAGGTACCTACCTGCTTACAATTTTACTATGAGCTATTGTAACATACGGGCCTACTTACGATACCATAAACGATACATAAGATTGTTATCTAATGATAGGGTTGCATACTAGTGAGCGCATAGACGTGGTGGTACGCGTACGTACCTACGACGCGTCGCGACATGTCGTCGATCAGCGCGCCGCCGCCGCCAGAAGTCTCGTAGGCATGCGCGGAGATACATCGCGTTGTTCACTATACATTGAACGCTCAAAAATGACTAACTCGGGAACCAATCATTTCCGAGAAATATCGTTGGAGTAAATTTCGCGCATACAGTGTCACAAACTTACCAGTAAAGTTTTCGGTTAGCTGTCATTTACACCCTGTATATGTACGTAGATCATCCACATATACAAAGTGTCCAAACCAGCCCTCAGATATCATCACTGGACAAATCGAGAATGTAGGATTGGCCAAAAGCAGAGGAAAACCAAAAAAAGTATATTGAATTTGGAAAAATACTGACAATACTGACCAATTTTCGAAAATACTGACTTTTACTGACCAGGTCCAAAAATACTGACTTTTACTGACTTTACTGACCTGTTTCGGCCCCTGTAGGTATTATATTTTAGAATACAGTAGAAATTATGATTTACGCATTTAAATATAATTTAAACTAAAAATAAATAGAAATTGTATACATGCCTTTAAATGCTTATAAAATTGATTATTATGCATTGTTCGAGTTTTAGTGTAATTAGTATATTTGTAACTAAATTAAATATTGCTTCTAGATATGTACTTATTTTTGTTATATTGTACAAAAGAGCTGATTTTGTCAACATCTGTAGCGCGATTTCTTACAGTAGGGTACTATGGACTAACTCGCATTTGAGATTGAAAAATAAGTAATAAACTAGTTCTTGCAAAATACGCGATAATCAGGTTTCCGTTAAAAATATAGCGATAGCAGTCAGAAATATTCACAATGAAATAATTGTAAATATTATTCGGAAATCACACCGTGTTTATATTTTATTTGATGATACTACAACTTTATGAGTAATTAAACATCAAAATTAGTGCAATGAGAAAATCAGCCCTTATTAAAACATAATTATTATGATTTATTTATAATACTAACACAAAAATGCATTAAAATAAATGCTTTGCAATATCAACTACAACCTATTATAAGCTGCCAAAATGATTGTTCGAATAAAAATATGTGACTATTTTATAAATTTTGTCTTTGAATTCATAAGCTAAATTATACATTTTACCCATATCTGAATCACTTCTAGGCGAGGGTCTCCTCTCGAAATGAGGGAGGAGTTCATGGGGATAGATAGAAAACAATTGTTTCTTTAAATTGTTCTATAAACGAGTATTGATGTTATAACTAGTATTTTTCTTGCTTATTACATTTTACATAACTTTGAAGAAAAAAATGGATATTGATTCATCTTCATGAAATCATTAGATTTTCAATTAGGAACAAGGCCTTATTATAAAAAAAATGCTTTGTTTTAAACCGACACTGCTAAAAGAGGAGTGTTATAAGTTTACCGTATCTGTGTGTCTATAGCATTTTAGCTCCTGAACAAATAGACCGATTACGATACCTACTTTTGTTTGAAAGCTGTAGTTAGTTGTTACTTGTGCTATTCTTATCTTATACAGATTCCTGCGCGCTCCGGTACTCGAACACGCTACCCCTCTCTATAAACTCGCTTGTCTGTTTGCTTGTTTGTATGTTTGCGTCTGACTGGTCTGAAGGAACGCCATAACCGCCTCCGCCGGGCGAATTCATTATGTATTTATCCTGAAAAATAGGCAATTTAGAAAAAAAATATAACATTATCAAATTTTCATTTGTTAATTTAGGCCTTGTTCTCAATGGGGTAGGTAAAGGTGAAATAAGTTACATTATTCATCAAATTATTTAGGCGTTAGTTGGCGTAAATTTGAGAGTTAAAATTTCAAAATAAAGTGACTTTATAGTTTAGGAATAATACCTACAATATTTATCTGATAATGAAAATTGAATGAGAAAAATCTGCCAAAATGGGTAAAGTTATTTAAATTATAAGTTACAAGTACTCACTCCGGGATAAGCATGTATGGATGCTTTGCCGCCAAGATTGATCAATCGTCCGTCAACGCGCTGTAGCAGGTTCAATCCTCTCTCGCCTGCCTCTCCACCTAAAAAGAAAACATTTATCATATAATCAGAAGACTACGAGTATGTCACTACGCGGATACTTATAGATTCATTCTGAAAAGTTCATTAACTTGACAGTGCAATAAGACACGATGCTGCCCAGCAATCAACGCACGTAATAAAGATTTTTTTATGATTTAAAATATTTTTAATGATATAGCAGTGAGTGTTGTTGTTGTTTAAGTTGGTATTTCCCACGCAAGTGGTTGATGGTTCGAATCCGACTCAACACACCAATGACTTAAGGCCTAACCTCTCCTTCATTACGGGAGGAGACCCTTGCCTTGTAGTGGGACGTTATAAATATGTATAAAATAAGCAACTTTAAACGTCATACCGTTCATCCCGTAAGGCTGGAAAGATCTACGTTCTGTTAGTACAGACAACTGTACACTGCGACGGAACACCAGCTCTCTCGAGACACCATCACCACCGTTCCAACGACCTGCGAAAAAAATATTGCAATTTGCATGTCAAAAATATTGACATAATTAGAGCTAAATTACTAAGCAGTTTTTTAAATGATTAAAGAGGCCAGAACATTTTTCACTAAATTCAAAACTTAGTACAAAGCGTTGTATGCAAAATTCGCGGCTGGCGGAGGTATATCAAAATCAAAATCAAATGACACTTATGATAGTCAATGATACAGAGAGTGAATTTACCGCCAGTTCGGAAGGTAGGGCCAATAAGAAGAGCTGCCAACAAACTCCAGGCCACTCTTTTTAATCGCCAAATGGTTTTAACAATATAAATACAGAATTTAGAACATCAGTGACCCATGGCTAGGCTGATAGTGACCTGCAGGCTTATGCAGCAGACAGAGGTATATATTTACAACAGTTCGTTTTCTTAAAAATAGTAAGTAATTTTAACTGTAATTTTGATAAATCATGCATGCCGAGGCTCTCTACTAAGAAGTCGAATTATTGTATACTGTTTTTTGGCAATAAAACTATCAGAAAACTACTTTAATTTAACTTATAAAATCGCAAGCTGAAGTTACCTTTCCCGCCAGAGTGTGTTCTAAGTGAGAACTTGGTAACAAGCATGGGGTACCGTCGCTCCACGATCTCCACGTCCGTGATGCGCGTGTTCGTCATGTGCGTGTGCACGCCGCCCGAGCCGTGCCAGCCCGGACCCTGACATATACACATAATACATGAGTTATTAAATTATATAATACATAGAACTATGCAAAAGCTTTAATACCTAAGAGTATACAAAAATACGATATTATCTTCATTTTATTAAAGTTATTTGTAAATAAAACTGAGTTATTAGGTCGGTACTATATTCACAACCACATATTATAAAGACTACAAAATGAAATAAATTACAAGCAAAATCTAGTAAAAGAAAATAAGTTAAATCAGGTCCGGTGCGGTGAGTAGTTAAAGAACGTCTGAGTATTTTTTTTTCTATTGTTCACTGTTTTACTATTTATATGATATGCCAAACCGATAATAAAAAAATTACAGAAATGAAGAAAGTAACTGTTCAAAATTAAAGTCAAACTTACTGCTCCACTCCCTCCAGCTACAGTTTCATAATATCCCCAATCCTTTTCACCCAGCGTCAGGTTATTCATACAACCTTGTGATGCGGCGCACACCTATAATATTAATAAACCATTCTAAAAACACGTATGTTTTATTGAATTTTCATACTTTTGACCAAACTATCGAACTAGCTAACGATATCTTAATAAAAAACAATTTGCAATTATCAATATTAACGGCCGCAATTTGCGCTACGTGGCGCAGTGGTCAGTGTTGGTGGCAAGGTGGTCACCACGTTACTACCAGTGTGGCGGGAGGCCGTGGGTTCGATTCCTACACGGAGCAAATATTTGTGCGTACCACAAATAGTTCGGTCTCGTTGTACTTTGTGTCCGTTGTTTGTATGTTTGTAAAAGTTCCCGCGACATAAGTCTTAGTGCGAGAGCTGTCTTTAAAAACTTTTCTATGTCTTTATTTATATTATTATGTCTTTGAATAGGAAAAGAGTTATTATTAACATTATGTACCTGGAAAGCTTTAAGCACGACATCTACGATACGTTGTGAAGTGAGCACGTTCCCGCCCACCACGGCCGCACCCTCTGACGGGTCCAGTATGGAACCAGCCGGGATTATCACCTTCACTGGGTTCAGACAACCCTGGAACACAAGAGGAAAAATATTTTCATAATCAGCACAAATTTTACCAACTATATTACGTTTATACAATAGCTGATTTTGACTCTGATTGAATAAGTATGCGGTGATTTTCTTCTATAATTCTTCGATTTAATTTTAATAAGAGATTTTAACCCGTCATTCTCCTTCATTGTACTACTCATATGATTCCCACTCAAATTACCCCAGGTTTTCGAACTTAACAAAGAGAGATTGTACAAGCAATGGAAATAATCTGTGATGTCTTGTAATAAATTAATTGTGTTATTCTTATGCCTATTTACAGAGAAAGAAGCAAATTACTGAATAAGCTTGGGTATATTATTGTTAAGTCGGTTACCTGATTCAAAGGCACGTCGTGTCCCACCATACACCGCAGACAGTAGATAAGTGCTGACAGAGTAATGGCGCGCGGCGCGTTCAAGTTACCCCATACTTCTACACCAGTACCGCTGTGAAACAATATAAAATTATTTACATTTACATATTAGATATAAGACATTCGTCTTTTTCCTCTGACAGTTTTGAAAGGCTTTTCATGTGCATTAACTCGAAACTATCAGAGAAAAGAGACTTGTGTAGTAAGGTAGTAAAAATAAAATTTTATGTGGCGTATTTTCGCAAAAAATGCATTTTTCCTCAATGCGAATGACAAAATACCTAGAGTAGATCGGTATTGCAACGTTACCGCATTCGTCATTCGGATAGGATTAAGTCATTGTCAGTTGTTTATATATGTATATTCCCTAAATATTAAAGAATCTATACCTTACAGACTAACTGCATAATTATATTTAAAAACAACAAACAAAATGTGTTTCTATAATATTACTTACGTGAAATCACATATAGCACTTCCCAGCTCCTTATCTAATGTAACTGTAAGAGTAATAGGCGTCCCGTTGTCCATGTATTCTGTAGCTTTGAGTACCGCACTACCCGTCTTGGTCAACGCATTATTTGCTATCTCCTGCAAAATGTTATACCAAATATTTTCCAGTTGAAAAGTTAAACTAGATTGTAAAAAAAAACTTAAAATCTGGAAATACTAAACAAACTTATTCATAAAAACTTCAACGATTTTAGAAGCAACAGTTCATTATGAGCCGTAGTCAAAAGTTGTAAGGTAAATAGACTTAAAGTATTTTGTAAAGATATTTCACTTGGTATAGTTATCAAAATAAACAAATATAAAACAGATACTTATTGAAACTTTAAGTACTTTTTCGAATACTAATAATATTTATGGTTTTTTTTTGTTCAATGCTTCAGTAGTGAACTCATTAATTCATACATAAACGGACTATAAATAAATATTATTGGACAACTCACACACGGTCATTTGATTCCAAACTTAGCAGAGCTTGTATTATGGTAACCAAATAACTGATAAACATACTTATATACTTCTAAATTCATACTTATATAGATACATTAACATCCAGGCTCAGAACAAATACTCGTGCTCATCACACAAAGATTTATCCTGGGTGGGATTCGAACCCACCACACGCAGCGCTACGGTTGTTGCGGCGAGGTGACTGCTTAAACCACTACGCCACAGTGCAGTTACTATGGTTCTCACCTTTAACATATCCCTGACTGCTAGTTCAGCATTCTTCTGTATATGCGTCATGTAAGCTTGTACCACATCTAGACCATACTCGTCGATCAACTCGCCTACTAGTTGAATACCCTGTAAATAACAGACACTGTAGCGAATATGCACTTACGTATACGTGCGTGTACGTGCACGTACATGAGCTGAAAACCCCAATGTACTTTGTAACCCTGTAAAGTACATTGCCGTTTTCAACTAATGTTGTCACATGTCAACACAGTCGGGTTAGAACAAAATACCAAAGAATTGGTAAGAAAGATTGATAGGTACTATAGATTATAGAAAGTTTTGTGTGGTGTATAGATTTACTAGCAACTTCAAGTCTTATTTTGTAGTTGATAGAATAATAAATATAAATAAATAAATATATTTATTAGGAAATAATGAGGTAATGTTACACCTACCCTTTGGTTAGCAGCGACTTGTGCCTTCAAATCTGACAGATTATCAGCTAAATTCCTAGTACCGGAACAGCCAGGTTCCTTGCCAGGCTTCATTAGTTCTGTAACACGTAGATATAATTTCCCGTATAAAAAAACTTTTGTGAAAGCAATTTTGAAATTACTTGAATTTGCAACTAATCGAATATCAAAATCTTATTTTTTATTAAAATGATTTTCTTACAAACAAACACTGAAACGAATTTATTGCCCGACTTTTCGGCCAAGTTACATTAAAAGGCGAACTTAGGCCGACAAAATAAAAATGTAAAGATCAGCAATATCGTCTGTATCGTAGCCCATTTTACATTGAATTTGTATTATTTTTCTATACGATAAGTCTTTTCCTCACAGACCTTCAGTGAGCTGCTTCTCATTGAAGTGTCCCCCGTCCACCAGCAGCAAGGACTTGAAGGCGGCCCCCTCCTGCGCCAGGCTCACGGAGTGCGGCGGCATGGAGCCCGGCGACAGCCCGCCGATGTCGGCGTGGTGCCCGCGGGACGCCACGAAGAAGATCGGACGATTGTGAGATCTATACGATAAAAATTACTATAGTTTTAGTTACAGAATGTAATAAAGGGTGTATGTAGATTCACTAGCAATTATTCCAAGTTTTATTTTGTAGTTAATACAGTTTGTTTTCGCATGCATGTGACAGCAACGCAACTTAATGTACACGATGTTTAATAAAGCAGGAGAATCTTCAGCAGGAGAATATTCTACTAATTTATACTCTCCCTACATACTCTATATTATAATTGGTTTCAACTTACAATATTTTGACCATAGCTAATATAACTTACTTGTGGAAGACTGGTGTAATCACAGTGAGGTCTGGTAGATGTGAGCCTCCTGCTTTCGGATGATTTGCTAATAACACGTCGCCTGGCTTGAGAGAGTCACCGCGTACCTTCATCTAGAAATTAATAAACATAATAAATTAATATGATTGATCACCACTTTTTAACACAATACTAACATTAATCATTTTTATGGTCTGTGTGTCCATCCGTATGTATGTTTAATATCCGCATGAAAATCGTTAAGGATTCGATTTTTTATATGCTAACATTTTAAATTAAACCTGGGAAAAGCCGTCCGGGTCAGGAAGTGCTAAGCTTAGGTTTAAAACATTTTATATATTTTAGCCTTCATCGGTGGCCCACTGCTGGGCAAAGGCCTCTTCATATTGGTTACGAAAGTATCTCGACGGGAAAAATCCTTTCGGATACCCGAATTTCCTGGGGGGGAAAATCTGGGCTATGTGGTGCTGCTATTAAAAACCACCCTGGTAACCTTCTTTGATGTTCGGATGGAGGAGCTCTGGGACCTTAAAAACACACAAGTATACGTGTATAGCTACCTGGTACTGCACAGTCTCCTGCATGGCTCCGAGGTGCACGGGTATGTGCGGCGCGTTGGACACCAGCCCGCCGTCGGCGCCGAACAGAGCGCACGAGAAGTCCAGACGCTCCTTGATGTTCACCGAGATTGATGTGCGTTGTAACACCCTGTAGTATATCATAACTTGTAATAAAATCTATGTGAACAGCAATACACTAGCTGTATAATTATATAAGAATGATTAATTTGCACTCAAATTGATGCGGGTACAAATACTAAGGGACTACACTGGAGTCTTAAAGGGGGTTTAATAATACCGTCAAGACGACTCATCTTCCCAAAGTATAAATTTTATATTAAATCAAATCATGTTCTTGGAATTTCAGGGAAAAAGATGGCTTTGACAAATTCTGGTAGCATAAAAAATGAGACGATTAAAATTGTTGGTTGGTTTCACATTATAATTTACTTAATTTCGAAATCATGAAAAGTGAGGGACAATATGAAAAGATTTACTTTGCTCAAATCAGTTATATGTTGCAGTGCTAATATATTTTGTTTGTAGGTATGTTAAGTAAATTTCTACATAATACCTAACCTACGATATCACATCGGTTTTCTTCACATAAAAAATAAAAATATCATGCAAGATTTTCAAGTAATCAAATGTAGGTATACATACCTGCCCATTTGTTCAGCGATAGACATGAACCGATGACTAAAGATGCTCAGTTGTATGGAATCAAGGTCGGTGGTGACACGCCGAGCCTGACCTGACCCTATCGTGATGCGAATATCACCCAGTTTGGTGATCTCAGCACGACAATCTAGAAGAATACGAAATAACCATTATAATGTGTTAGTCTATTAAAAATGGTAAAACAAAAGTCGAATTAGCTACTCTTTATGAAGTATTAAGAACTTTAGTATACTTCATTTGTTTTAGTATAAAAAAACGCCATAGTGACGTCACAATTTTGTATTTTCGTTAGGATCAAATGAGTGCGTGATAAAATATTTAATACATACATAATATCAACCTTTTTTTCCCATACGGATAGGCAGAGACCAAATAATATTTCAGTATGTACCTAATAATTTTAATTTCAACATTAATTACGAAAAAATTTACAGCATGAGAATTTTTGATGAACGTTTTGTTAGTACAAGTTTAATAATTTTTCGTTTACCCAGTCAACTATTGTATTAGAATCATTGTTTTCTCCACTTACCTGGCTCTACAAGTATAGTAGACAAACTATCCATAATAATAGCTGGACCTGAGATCACTTGTTCAGGCTTCAGTTTCTCTAGTAGGTATATTGTAGTGTCCTGGTAGCCGCCTTCAAAATATACTTTTACTGTCTGTAAACATTTTATAGTATTATATCGTTGATCAAATTATCCAAAGGAGAAGTTTTGAAGTACAGTGAGTATGATTTATCTTTAATGCCCGGTTTCTGAGAAGCATTTAGCGTTAGTTTATCTATTCAATAGCGTTTTTGTTATATGAGTTTTAACGCTATTGAATACATAAACTACCGCTAAATGTACCTTAGAAACCAGGGGTAAATAATTTACAGTTGAGTTAGTTGATCACGTATACTCAAGTGCACGTTACACTACCTCCGATACTACAAATCTGTATAATTTTTCATATTTTTTAAACCCCTACGCAAAAAGAGGGGTGTTATAAGTTTGACGTGACTGTCTGTGTGTCTGTCTGTGGTATCTTAGCTCCCGAACGGTTGCATGATAGTTTTTTTTTGTATTAAAGTGAGGATGTCTTTATCTTAATAACTGGTGCGTACAAAACAGACACAAATAAAACTATTTTATTTTTCGTACTAAATAATCAACGTTTAAAACAATGTGCATAAAAATATTTGTAAGTTTTACTAACATATTGTAATTAAATAACTATATAACTCACCTCCGGTTTCTGAGGTACATTAAAATTTAGTGGTAGTTAATCTATTCAATAGCGTTTAAACTCATATAAAAAACGCTATTGAATAAATAAACTACCACTAAATGTACTCAGAAACCGGGGTAAGTCACAATAAAATTATAATTTTCTTACCTTTTCAGAAACAGGTGTGGTTCCCTTCCCGCTAGGTGGCGCGACATCTTCAGGCACAGCGCTCATGCCCACACCACGGACACGGATGTCATCCACTATGACGTCACGGTCCGCTAGAGTGAACCCGAACTCGCTTTTGTATCTAAAATAATTAATTTATTATTTATTAAAGTCGAGGATACCTAGGATGACACACGTTGTATTAGTTTGGATTGGATAATCCAGCGACCAGACTATATCCCGCAGTTTTCGAAAATAAAACTACCTCACTTTATATAAATAGATCAATCTTTTATATTTTTTTTTGAACCTAAGAGCCTGCTAGTTACCAGCCTGCCAGCCTGCTGAGCAAAGACCTTTCCCCCCTTCCCTTCCAAATTTCCCTATCGGCGGCAAGATCCGACTAGTCTTTTTCAAATGCGTCCAGGTCATCCACGTCAACCCAATCGATCATTTTAGCATAAATTAATCTCGCTTCTGTGCTTGTATTAGAGTTTTTTTTCGACAAGTCATCGACTTTTTAAAGGTAAGTGCTATATCATAAAATTTAATCAAGAATGGCGACGTAAAATCCTGCAATACACACAAACATACCTATTAACAAAGGCAGTATAGAAGTCTCCGTGCCTGCAAGCGGTGGGAGACTCGTCGGGTATCGGCGACACCATGAGCGCGCAGTCCGTCCCGCGGTACCGGAGGTGTAAGTACGGCTCTGTTACTATCTGACTGTCTAGAATACCCTGCGAATTTAAGAACAACTGTAATATTTGCGCTAATCATACTAGATGCCATCATCTCGCATATAATATTGTTTATAGCAGTAGTTTTGTCGCAAAATAAGCTCAAGATTAGTTGGATGCTTTATAGAGCGAAAAATTGATGACTGATTTTCCAAGTAAGTAAATCTGGATAGCATTGACACTTAAGTTCATAATAACTTAATTTTAGCATTAATTACGAAAACACATTTTATTTTTTCTCTACAACCTAGTAGTTTAGAATTAGATGACTGTGAATAGAGTCATACAAACATACATACATAAAGCGAGTCATCTCGATTAATATTTACTCGTATATTTATAAAATGATGTTCTAAGCTTACTTGTTTAGTAAGTTTGTCCCTGGCGACTGCAGCGAGCACGTCGAGTTGTTCGTCGATGTTGTCGAAGCTGTCGGCGCAGTACACGAGCGCGGCGGGCTGCTGAGCCTCCTGCACTATGTGGGCGAGGGCCATGCCGTATGCTGACAGAATACCTGCATATACGAGGAACTTAGTATCACTATTGACTATGGACCGTATTAGCTGATTCTAACGATTTTTGTGGTAATTATGTCAAAATAGTTAAGGTGGTCATCACATAACTACCACTAAGCAACACTGTAAACTAACAATTCCTTCCCCAGCTACACATAAAATAAACAATTTAACACGTTGTGTTCTTGATTTTATAAATCTTACAGTGTAACACATTTGTGTTGTCAAATTTTAGAGCTACATTTCATAATCTACATAACGACTGACGATCATAACAGCTATAGTATGAATAAGTAGCTTGAATACAGTACAGGTATGAAAATCTTAACTCTTTGCATTTAATTATTATGCCTAAAATAGTAAGTCAAGTTGTCAAAATTAGCAGCTTAAACCCAGAGATAAATTAGGAAGCAAATGTCGCACGTGTCAGCAACATTTCAAACGGACAATTTAAATTAATGTATCTGGCAACATCGCGCGACTCATATCCGAGCGAGGTCCGGCAACATTCATCTCATTAGCATTGCACCATTTGTCGTCACAGAAACACAGGCTTACTTTAACGCTTGGCCAACCAGGTTTGTTAACTTACCCGCATACTTATGTATGAGTACAGTAGTGATGCCCAGTTGTCTCGCCACACTGCAGGCGTGCTGCCCGCCCGCGCCGCCGAAGCACGCCAGCGCGTGCTGCGATGCGTCATGTCCACGGGCTGTAGTCAACGCTCTGTAATTTAAACAATATATAACAATTTGACAAATTATATTTAATTTTAATAAAAAATGTGCTGTTCCTGTTATTTACCTGATGGGTCTGCACATAGCTTCGTTGGCAACATTTAAGAAACCCATTGCCACTTCCTCCATGGTCATCTGGAAAAACAATGAAGAAGTTGAATGAAATGAACAGTTTTCTATCGTTATCTTATCGTTAATTAAAAACCGGCCAAGTGCGAGTCAGACTCGCGCACGTATGGTTCCGCACCAAAAAGTACGTAGTCATAATCATTTATTTGCCAGAAATGTGGTAATTACAAAGATAATAATAACATTTTATTTTCAGTATTTGTTGTTATAGCGCCAACAGAAATTGGCGCTATAACAACAAATTGTAAAAAAAAATATGAATAATTTATGAAAATTTAAGCTTTCTAGGATACACACAGACAGTGGAGGCTTAGTAAAAGGGTCCCGTTTTCCCCCATTGGGTACGAAACCCTAAAACCGACTTAACGCTAATAATTGCAAATCTCTAAATCCAAGGTTCAACGCGACTTCAACAGAAAAATATTTTACATACCTCTTTCCCTCCATCTTGTCTCAAGAAAGTGTTAATTTCATCTGTCATCTTCTTGAACGCAGTGATTGTTGCTTCTTTGTCTAAAGGCTCTTTTTCAGAGTGACCGAATATCTTGGGGAAATATTCGGGGAGAAGACGACCTGAAAAATGTCACGTTATTAGTTTCAGTAATGCATGAAGCTAGACTTTCTTTTCTTTTGCTATACCTTATATCTCAATACATATATAGATGTAATAAAAGACATTTTAGATAACTTAGGCCCAATATCAATATCGATTCTCAACGATTCTCTAACAACCAATTAACAGCAAAAAAACATTATTTGCTAAGACATTATAATAAAGATAGAATGGTCGTCTTTTGTGTTCGTTTTTCGTCCAAAATGAAAACTAAAAAGGCAATGAGTGGAAGCAGATTTTTTAATATTTCTTAATAATAATAATATAATTTTTACCTAGTAACAAGTTAGCGTCAGTAACAGTCAAAGGTCCCCCCTTCCTGTAGCACGCAGGGCCGGGCTGCGCGCCCGCTGACTCGGGCCCGGCCACCAGCAGCCCTGATCTGAACATCAGCATAGACCCACCGCCCGCCGCTACTGTGTTTATATCTGTTGAAAACACAAGCTGGTTTAAAATGCACAAAGATTTTCCGGTTTATCCTACAACTCCGATAAAGTTGTCGTATTTTGCAACTATTATGCCGAAAAAAGGTATCCCATTGGGACCGACCCAATTTTCTTAATTGGAGAAGTAAAAATTATGATAAATGTTGCAATAAAATTATGGAAAGTAAAAAAACTTTTGTTGCTTTTAAAAAAATATCCATAAGTAACTTAACTACGTCTATAATATAACTGCATGATACATATAATAAAACTTGACTGCATGAGCTCTACAGGTAAGTTATAACAAAATTACTAATATTTTTAACGTAGCCTTGCACTATTTTCGGAATTTATATTCCTAAATACGCATTCCTAAACTCTTTAATGAATTCCTATTGATTTCTTTTTTATGTAACCTACTTATATATTGGCTATATTACCTAACTGAGGAGCTTGTATCGTAACTCCAGCTGTGGTAGCTTCGTGGACGTGCTCCAATGAACCGGCGTATCTTGATACGTCCGTCGATGTTCCACCCATATCAAAACCTAGAAAAAACAGTCAGAATTAGGCATCACAGTTCTCTAAAATTGTTACACTTTATTTACAAATATAGGTTATAAATATAAATATGTGTAGATGTAAATCCTTTTAATTGTTTTTAAATGTCAAAATACGAGAAAATAGGATTAAAATACGAAAAACCATACATATTTTAGGTACTTACCGATGACAGGTAGCCCAGTTTCCTTTTGGTAAGAAGTCATTGCGTATCCAACGACACCTCCCGCAGGACCTGATAGTATGGCTCTGGATCCGTTGAACCTACACAAACACAAAATATAACATAGAGTCTGTAATTTGCATCCGGGAATTTGTTGCTAGCTAACGAAATAATATTCATTAGAAGTCAAAAATATCTACTTATTAAAACCGTGTATCTGACTACCAAACGGACGCATAAAAGACTGGAGGTTAATACAACCATACCAATATTATAAGTGCAAAAGCCCTGTTATCTGGTTACGGTTTTACGGTAAAACTTTGAAACTGATTTTCTATCAAATTTAGCATGATTTTATTCAAAGCTCGGGTACAAACATAGGCTATTTTTTTAAATCAATCTCAAAAACATTATTTACTATACTTATATGACTCACATATTCATAGGCGTGAGTCCTCCATCAGACTGCATGAACAGCACGTTCCCTCCCCGCAGCCCGTCGGTGAAGCCCTCCGCGAACCCTCGCACGTAGTCGCGGATGTGCGGCGTGAGGTAGGCGTCCGCGCTCGCCGTGAACCCGCGCGGGACCATGCGGACCATTGACGTCACCGAGTGGGACAGGGAGACTTGCTTGAAACCTTAGAGGAAAAACTAAGTTGTAATCTTGCTAAGTAGCCAAGTCCTGACTAAGCGAGCAGCCTCGCGAGCCAATATCTAGGTCTCTTTTCTTTCAGATCGAAATGAGCGGGACCGAGATACTGCCTCGCGTGTTGACGTTACCGAGTGGGACAGAGATACTTGCTTGAAACCTGACGGAGAAGAATACGTTGTAATCTTGCTAAATCACGTATCTTTTACAATGTTTTTTTATGAAACTGAATGTGAAAAAAACGGTTTTACCCTAGACGGAATATGCCACCCTAACTATACGTAATATTTTCTTGTAACAAAAATCAAGAAGAAGTATCGTAAATAGATTTTTTTGGATAATTTAAAGGCTTTGCCAAATATATCAGACTGAACACTAGCGATAACACTTTATATATCGCTAATCAAAATAGAAAAGTACTATAGCCATATCACCTTAGTTTTTGTACAAATGCATTATGATAATCTTCATCATCTATCATTTTTCAATTTTTTTTTTTACAATCAATGCAAAATATTTCTTTAAAGTTACTAAAACTCACCAATTTCATCAGCAATCCTGCCTATCCTGACTTCATGATCGTGATAAGTATAACTGTGAGCGAGCACCACCGCCACACTCTCTATACCCCTCTCTTTCAGTCCCTTGAGGTCTCTTCTTATCTCTTCTTCTACCAAATCTTTGATCACCAGCATTTTTTCTCCAGTAGTACCTGTAGGGAAACAAAAGCCGATTAATCAATAAATACATCGATATATTAAAAACATTGTCAAAAGAACCTTAATCTATCGAAACGAAAAAAACTTTTTGAAATTTCGCTTCCAACTTAGAATTAACGCGGCATGCATTTTTCTTATGATTGAAGTTTGAAGTTTCGGCACCGTTTACATTGAACTTGATTGCAAACTGACTACCTGACCTTCAGCTTTATACTCAAACTAGCTGACCCGCGCAACTTCGCTTGCGTCACATAAGAGAGAATGGGTCAAAATTTTCCCCGATTTTGTAACATTTGTTACTGTTGCTCTGCTGCTATTGGTCGTAGCATGGTGATATATAGCATATAGCCTTCCTCGATAAATGGGCTATCTAACAATAAATTATTTTTTTAAATCGAGCCAGTAGTTCCTGAGATTAGCGCGTTCAAACAAACAAACAAACTCTTCAGCTTTATAATATTAGTATAGAAGTATAGATCGTATCAAATCAGAAAATATTTGCCCATGTAGAGTAGCTAATTTTGTCGAAACATCGTTGACAATAACATCCACACATAAGCATTGATGTTTTTTTTGTTTAAAACATCGATGCTTCAAACAATATATCAATTTTATGTTGATTGGTACTAAACATACACAATCTACACATACCTGTAACCTCCTTCCAGTGTTTCTCTCTGGGCATCTGACAGCGGTCTTCTAGCGCTGGTATGACGCGGCAGTCTACTTCTATCACCTCGGTATAGAGAACTCCTGGACGTTTGATGTTCTGAAAATAAAATAAGATTGATTTAAATGGTAAATTGATAGATTCGTTCGGTTCTTTTAAAATAGTAGTTAATATGTGGAAGCTATAAATGACTATCTCTATTGATTGAGGGGTAGTGTATATCAGCGTTTCAGGTCCGATTGCAAAGCGAATAATTTTTGTTAGCAAATTATAAAATTAGACCTTAGTTTTGTAAAATGCCTGGAATATGCCAAGTCAGTCCCCCTGTTTCTGCGCGATTTGCCTGCGACCGCGGAAATTCGAATCATAGAATTCATGCCAATCATATCAATTCTTGAGGGACCCATATAACAGGCTTTTGCCTTTACCTATGCTGCACCAGCTATTAAAAATCTTTTAGGCGTAAATTATAACATTCTTACCAGTTGAAATATATTAGGTCTAGCCTGATTGCCAATATACAGTAGATCCTTGAACCCCTTGTTGATGACCAGCGCCATTTTAGCTCCCTTCCGCTCTAACAGCGCATTGGTAGCTACAGTAGTACCCATACGAATTGACTCTATGAGAGACGAGTTCACTTTGCCGTCCTTGTCTAGAGCGTTGCCGGTTTCCTGAAAAATATTAAAGAATATTTAATACAAGCAGTTTTATTTATTACTAGCTGACCCGCGCAACTTCGCTTGCGTCACATAAGAGAGTATGGGTCAGAATTTTCCATGTTTTTGTAACACTTTTTACTGTTACCTACTCTGCTCCTATTGGTCGTAGCGTGATGATATAAAATATGCTTTTTTTTACGAAAAATATTCTCAAAATTATTTATATCTCTTAGTATAACGAAGTCGCGCTAAGACATATCCGCCATTAAAACAGTTGCCATGGCAACGGAATTTTGTTAATTCAATGTCATTATAATATTGATTTTTCGCGACTTAGTTGAATTTTATGAATTTTCCCGGGAAATGCGTCATTTTCCCGGGGCAAAAAGTAGCCTATGTCCTTTCTCGGGTATCAAAATATCTCCATACCAAATTTCATGCAAATTGGTTCAGTAGTTTAGACGTGATTGAGTAGCAGACAGACAGACAGACAGACAGACAGACAGACAGACAGACAGACAGACAGACAGACAGACAGACAGACAGACAGACAGAGTTACTTTCGCATTTATAATATTAGTATGGAAGTATGGATATGGATTATTATTTTTATTTATTTATTGTACTTTTACAATTTATCTTAATCTATTAACTATTTTATTATTATGACAGCCTTCGTGATGCAGAAGTTGAAGTGGTTGCCACAGGCACTGCCAGTTTTTACTATGTTGTTGTTAGGGCTTTTCTCCCATAAAATACGTGGACAGGATTCTCAGTCAGAAGAAATATTTGCACGTTCCATAAATAGCCGTTTAAGATATGATTGTAGGTACTATAATTGTAAATTGTAATCATATAAAAATCTCCGCGGCACATCAGGTTAAGATTATAGGAAAATAAAAAAAAACGCTAAGATTCGTAGGCCAAGTAGTCCAAGATTAAACCAAATCAATATAGCAGTAGATGAATTGAGTCATAAACTACTTCTTATCTTTTGGGATTTAAACCTACTATTTGCCATGATTACCCGGTAACTAAATTAATTTCACAACACGCGCTATATAATAATAGTTACACAATTTTATTTGGCTAAAGAGTTGCATCCGTAAAACATACCTCTTGTAAAATCCTCCTGATAGCTTCTCTAGGCGCATCATCATAGTTCTGAGGGTCCACAGACAGCAGCTTCATGACCCTCACCTTGCCACCAGGGCACCGAGCATACACATCCGTGAACGTGCCCCCTCTGTCTATGGCGAACTGGAAACCTTTCTGCGGAGCCATCTTCAACTGGAAATAGGAAATATATCATTTACTGAAATGAAATGAAAATTGACCCGGTTTGAAAAAAATGGCAGGGTTTTAGACCATATCCCTGAGCAAGAATTAATAAGCTACTATTTTCAACGGGTAATAATAAGCACGCAAGCGGAAGAATAATACGCGGGTGAAGCCGTGGGTAAAAACCAGTACTATTAAAACTAGATTAAAATAAATAGGTAGGTACTGTCCCACTGCTGAGCAACGGTCGACCAGTCCACCAAGCAAGCTAACTTCAGAATAGGGACTTTGCGATGCTAAGAGATGGAGATGGATCGTAACTTTTAAATTTATGCGTTGCATGTTTAATATATGATAGGATACGGGAATTAACGCGAACACTCATTTTACCTTGGAATGCCTAACGTTTCGGCGCAGGTTACACTCGCCGTGGTCACAGGCTGACGATCTGTCAGTCAGCCTAGGACCAAAAAGTTAATGTTTGCATTAATTCCTGCATCGTATTATACAGGTAGGTACAGAAATGGAATTTCAAGAACTGTTTAAAAATCTCAGGCGTTTAAGGCTTCACCAATACATTTCCCTTCACCAATAGCACAAGTAACAATTATTTATACACACATAACTTTGAAAAGTCATCGGTGCCTCGGGTTCGAACTCCTGGCGACTTGCGTGGTGAGCGATGCTACTCGGCAATAACTGCTCAGAGAAAATACTAGTCACGATTAATGATAAAAACATTGTCTGTTATCATTATCAGTTGTTCAATATGTAATTTATGTAATCTTCTTTCATGATAAGCATTAATAATACTAATTTGTAACAAATAGACTTTTTTATGCCTAAATTAAATAAGCAACAAGACTCGGTTTGGTTCTGAAGTAAAAATTCTTATCAAAATTTGTTGACTATTTTAGCAGAAGGAAACACACAAACAGAAAGACATAATAGTTTTCTTTGTGATATGTCATGATTAAATATTGTTTTTATGATTGGTAATTTAATTTTAATGAATTGCTTTAAAATATATTACACAATGAGTTTTAATTAATTATTGTTAATTTAAAAACCATAAGAAGTGGAGGATAGAGAACTTTAAAAATATGATTTAAACATGCATATTGGATTACTTTTGAATTCTAATTATGCGTTTATTATGGTTAGCCTGTTTCAAGAAATCTTTATTTAGGTATTTAAACCACCTGCAGTATGCAATAATATGCATAGCATTTTCCCTAACTATAACAAATTGTGAACACTATGATAATTTTCCTGTTATGAATCAATCTTTTCAACTAGAGCAAAACAAAGAATTAGAATACAAATACTGTCTTACTAATAATCGTCGTTTAGGCTGTAATTAACCTGCTTATACAGTGTGTTGTTACTTTCAACCAATTCTGAATATATTTGTAGGTACCTATATAAGAGTGAAAAAGACAAAACACTGTATAAATTAATTAATTAGAGTTTACACACAATTTATTACTATCAGCTGGAATATTAATCTGCAACCTATAAGACAGTCATAAAAAATAATTTTTAGATTAAGAGGATCAAGATTAGGTATCTGCCTACCCCCTTGAGAAAAATCTGTGAGTTGATAGACTCATGGATTTTTATTACATACCCTGATACTGGGGTATGTATGTATTATTAGTATTATAATGTGTGTTATACAAATATTCGTTTAGGAAATGATTGTAGGTACTATATATATAATTATATTAATATAAAACTCCCTGCATAAGGTAATTTTTTATGTATTTAATAATACCTACATACAGAAATATTAAAATATACCTACCTAGTATGTGTGAAAATCCATGAGTTTATTCTTTCAAGAATTTATTTCTGTTTGTTTCAAGGCCAGATCAATTTGAGACATAATTAAGAAGTTATTGCTCTATTCCCCACTCAAGGTGTCAACTAGACAAATTGAGAGGGCTACCCAAATTGATGATTAATGCGTTAGGTGCCATAATAAAAATTATGTATTGTATCAGGTGTCTGTCTCTCTCTCTCTCTGGCTATCATTCTAGACAAGTCAAATAACATAATATTCTTAAAATCTTCTTTTAATGCTCCTCTACATTTCCTAAGAAATCTTGATAAAAAAAATTAACTTTCCACTCTAAGTGCAAATGTCAGTTACCCAGTCACTCAGTAACGGAAGAGTTTATTGGGTGCTTGGGTTCTTTTGCTTTACAAAGAGGGTAAGCTATTATTTATAACAAGTCCTGGGTTACATTACAAGTTGATTTAAGCAATCAGTGGTTGAAGCAATCACTAGGGGTAGAAGGCATACTGTCTTAGAAAAAACTTATTTCCTTTATAAAATTGCCTTAACAAAAAAATTGCATGTGACAAAGGCCTTATGTTGCTTTGTTGCCTAATGTTATGCAATACTAAAGAGCAATGAGATCCATGTATTTGTACATTTGAAGTACATAACATCCATCTCAATTTCCATGACTAACTATCTCTAAATGCAAAACCAGTATATTTATTGTACCTACTGATTTCTTATTTAGTGATAAATTGTTATTACAATAAAAATATGTTTTACTCAGTACTAATATTGTTCTAATTAAAGATTCCTACAAGCAATTTACCGAGTTCAATGTTTGTTCATCAACATGACAGATAACAGATGAATTGGATATTGTTTTACTGATAAAACTTGTATTACCATAGGAAAATGATCTAAAACACATTGTGATAAGGGTCATATTAGCATGATAAGCAGATTTAAAATTAATATTTGATTATACATATTTAATCAAGATGCAGTGTTTGATAAAAAACATCTTCACTGAAGAAATAAAATATATTTCTTTAAATAGTTTGTAAAATCAATGAATATGTAACTATGTACCTAATTGTACCTTACTAAATAAAGTATCTACCTATTCATCAATTCAGTTTTTTTTTACTATGAAGATTTGAGTCACTCACTAGTTAAAAATTACCTTGATTGTATCCATTGATCTAAATTCTAAGATCTATTGATCTTAATTGAAGTCAAGGAAACCTATCAATAAATATACCTAGGCACATATTTTTTTATTTTCCAGTCATGTTTACTAGGTAATTGGTGACTTGTAAACCATTGCTACAGTCTATAAATTAGATAAATATCAAAAGATAGGCACTTAGTTACTGTAAATAATGTAGAAAATTAAATTAAATGTTTGAATATATGTACTTGAACTGGTTTGCACACGCCTTTGTTGCTTTTTTGCGATTAACAATATTGTTTTTTTTAGTATCCAATTAAAACTAGTTTAATTAGCATAACAATCAAAATTAAAAGTTAGGTAAACCTCTTCGGCGTAATATCAAACGGTGTAGATTTTAATTGATAACAAATGAAAGTCATGTTTATTATGCCAATCTTTCTACTGTATCTTTGTATTGTATCTCAGAAATTCTCTAATAACTTACTGTTTATTCAAAATTTTCCTTATTCTTGAGAAAATAGCCGACGTCTTCACGTAAACACTAGAAATCGAAAACTTATCAAAGTACGCAAAAGCTAATAAATATAATTAGACAATGTGCAGCCATTTCATTCGCACTCGCGATTTCTTATACTGCTGTCTTTTTCTAAAATTAGCGGCATGTTGACATTTCATTAATTAATTCAGAATGCATTCATAGTCAGCTGATATTGTCAAAGCTAAACAAACGCACGCTATTTTAATCCTTAACGTATGCACGTAGGACAGTTAATTTTACGATCAGTATTGAAATCGATTTATTGATTGGCGTCCTTATTTTGGAAAATTAAAAAGCCTTTAATAGAAAAATAGAAAGAATCTACAGTCTTGTGACTCAATATTAAATATGTTGTTATTTCAACAAATACTTGAGTAAAACAACATAAATACAAACCACTTACATATCAGATTTACATACAACTTTAATAAAAGTTCTGAACGCATTTTAACCTCACAAATTGCGTCAACTAGTCAACGTGAAACGTCAAGCAAAATCAACAACACTGCCGCTTACATTGAATGCTTACTAATTTCATACAAATAAGATTAGTTTTACTCGGTGCTTATTTAAAAAGGATGGGTCGGAAAAATGGAAGGAAACACCAGGTCAACAGATTCGCTCAACGCAAAAGAGATCGAAAAGAACAGGTAAAAAAATAAACAAGTGCTTCTAACCTTTTTGCTGACGAATAACTCGAATTATTCATGGTTATTGTATGCTTTTAGGAGAAAAATCCTCAAGAAAAGCCGGCGGGCGATGTAAGGAAACATTACGAAGATATTGTGAGGGAAAATGCTGCATTTGAAGAATATTACAAGGTACTTTTACTGTCTGATGTTTCCTTTTCTTAAATGAAAAATATAATTAAATTATAATAAGTCCGTCTAACACTCTTACACACTATACACCTAAAGCACTGCATGGAGCACCTTATTTTTAAGTAATACCTATAAATGTTGACCAAAGAAGAGAAAAATAAAAAAAAACAACATGCTTGGTCTTCAAATTTTTCAAGTTATCAAAATAATGCGGAACACTTTAACAAATAAAATGTTTTTTTTTTCTTTTCAGTCACAGAAAGTATGTCCAGAAGACCAATGGGATACATTCATGAAGGCATTGAAAGAGAACTTACCGACAGCATTCCGTATCACTGGGTCCAAGTGTGAGGCAGCGGCGTTAATGAAGATTGTTAAGAGCCAGTACTTCTCTGAGATATTGAACATGAAGCTACATGCGGACAATAATGAGGAGGGGGAGGAGATCAAACCTATTAACTTGTCTTGGTAAGTGGCAATTTAAAGTAAAACTTTTATTACTAAAGATGTTGAGAATATCATCTAACTGCTAGTAAGATCAGACTATCACAGACAAATCAGATTTATTCAGAGAGAAACAGATATCAGAAAAATCTCTCATTTTACATGCCAAACATTGATTATTCAGATTTGCGTTTTGAATAGACAAAAACAGTACTAAGCCTTAACCTGCACAAGTTACAATTCATTAGTTAGACCTAGTGTACAGGGAATAAGAGTAGTTGCCATTTTTGGAGTGCTGCAGAAGCTTAACTAATAACACTCTTAGGCTGAATTTGGTACTTAATGGTTTCACATACACTTTTTCTGCTTTATTGTTATTGCCAAAGAGGTAATCATCTAATACTGATTGTCAATCTTACATAATGTTTTTTACAGGTACCCTGGAGGTTTTGCATGGCAACTCCGTCTATCCCGCACAGACATCAGACGTAATGAAGCTCTGTACCGTCTGCACAACTTCCTTGTAGCCGAGACAGCTGCCGGAGGAGTATCACGACAGGAAACCGTATCCATGATACCACCAGTTGTACTTGATGTGCAGCCTCATCATAAGGTACCTTGCAATTTCTATCAATAAATATCTAATAACTTTTGGTCATTAACTCTTTGACGGCGAACTATCCGCCGACCGCGAACTTTGAACACCATTAACGCTTTCGTCGGCAAATGTCGTCAAAAATATAGCGTCGTGAGCACTTTCTGATTTGTCGAGTATAGCCGACTGTGCCGGAGGGTTAAAGAGCAGAGACTTTTGCATTTAAATTGAATTGTTTATGTCAATCTTGCTTTCTACTATACTACTAATATTAATCAAATGTACTTTTATAACTACTATACTGAATATACACTAGCTGACCCGCGCAACTTCGCTTGCGTCACATACTCGTAAGAGAGAATGGGTCAAAACTTTCCCCGTTTTTGTAACATTTTTCACTGGTACTCTGCTCCTATTGGTAGTAGCGTGATGATATATATCCTATAACCTTCCTCGATAAATGGACTATCAACACTAAAATATTTTTTCAAATCGGACCAGTAGTTCCTGAGATTAGCGCGTTCAAACAAACAAACAAACTCTTCAGCTTTATAATATTAGTATAGATAATATGAATAACTAGAACAACAAAGTATTGTAAATATTTTTTTATTAATTAAATTCACAGGTATTAGACATGTGTGCTGCCCCTGGTTCTAAGACAGCTCAACTGATTGAGTTTCTACATGCAGATGAAGACAAAATGCCTACAGGTAAAACTTTATTATAATATTAAACTTTATATCATAAAAGAAAATAGATCTAACATTGTCAATTTGTCATCAAAAAGTGTCTACATTTTATACCAATCTGCATTACATTGTAAGTCAGTTCAACATATCTATCTTTGTCTGTTTGAGTTGATTAGTGGTCAACCTAGTGTCAAAGTTGTTCAAGCCGCCCGAAGGCCTTTGACGTGGCTTAACGACTGTTATCGTAGTAGATAACAACCGGAACCGACTTTTTACGTGCCCTCCGAAGCACGGAGACGCCCAGTTCAAATACCACTATGCGGTCACCCATCTATGGAATGACCGCGCCTACGGTTGTTTAACCCACAGATCGTTTACCAACCAGTGAGCGCAACGGGCTATGGTCGCCTCGTCAATCTACAAATATCATAGCTCCTAAACAACTAGACTAATCTTAATGTTGTTTATTTAATCTATTTCTAGGTTTCGTAATGGCGAATGATGTTGACAACAACAGATGCTACATGTTGGTACATCAAGCTAAGAGGCTCAACTCGCCTTGTATACTGATCACTAACCATGACTCTGCTGTCATGCCTGCTTTAGAAGTCAGTGATGAAAAGGTAACACTAACTTTGTTATCAACTACTTCTGCCCTGTGGCTACACTCGCTTATGTAAATGCTTTGCACGTTTAGGTCATGAGTGACTCGTAGCCTTCTAAATAAGTGTTGTTCTTACACTACATTTATTCAGATTCCAGATCATCTCAGAGACTAGCTTATTTAAACTAATAAAATAAAAGCTGTCTTAGTTTCTTTAAATCATAATTTTTTGTGATATCTAATATATAAATAATAAATTTAACCCATTACTGTCCCACTGCTGGGCAAGGGTCTCCTCCCGTAATGAGGAAGGGATTAGGCCTTAAGTCCACCACGCTGGCCAAGTGCGGGTTGGGGACTTTGCATACCCTCAATAAATGTATTAAACAAATTTTAGGCATGGAAGGTTTCCTCACGATGTTTTCCTTCACCGTTGGAGCATGTGATAATTATTTCTAATTCACACATAACTCCGAAAAGTCATTGGTGTGTTGCCTCGGATTCGAACCTGCGACCACTGGCGTGGGAGGTGTCAACTTACACAAAAAAAATGATTTAAGGAAATCACACACTCTATAAGTAACATTCCTAAGTTTCTAGGTATTTTCTTAGCATTAATTTTTGCCTCACAAAACTCAATGCTATGCTAATTAGTGCTAATTTATTTACAGAATCCTGGTAAAACCAAGCCGTTGAAGTTTGACCGTATTCTCTGCGACGTGCCTTGTTCAGGCGACGCCACTTTACGGAAAAACCCAGACATCTGGCTCAAGTGGTCTACAGGAAATGGAAATAACTTACATGGGTAAGTCAGTCAGCATTTAGATTTTGTCTTATTAACTTACATAAATTATTATTTTTTACCTTTAATTCAAAACTGTTACTCCCCAGAACCGCAATGATGTCTTTTTAGTTAGTTATACAAGTAAATGATTAATAAACCAAGCAATCTTTGGGGAAGACTGTAATTTACACTTAATTAATGAACATTAATTAATTGGGTCTTAAAATGTCCATAAAAATTTACAATACTGCCAAGCAAAGTTTTGGGTGTAGCTAAAATATAGCTAAATCTTAAAAAAACTCACTTTAATTTGAATGCAGTTCTCCTGCCGTGTGAACTATACACCATTAATCTTACATAGACAATTGTTGAGCAGAACTTAGAGACGTCAACTGCATTATCCGTCATACAATTAAAAAGGAATAAGTTAAAAACTTTTATTTCTCTTCATCAGTATCCAATACCGCGTTCTAAAACGTGGTTGTGAACTCCTGGAGATTGGCGGTAGACTGGTGTACTCCACCTGTTCCTTCAACCCAGTGGAGAACGAGGCAGTAGTGCACAGAGTACTGCAGGAAGCCGGCGAGAGTATCAAGCTAGTGAGCGTTGAGGATATGCTGCCTGGACTTAAGTTTCATAAAGGTATACACAATAGCAGTAAATTCTGCTAAATAACTATAAATAAAAAATTAAAAAGAAAGCTCGTGGCTTAGTTAACAACAGCCGCGCGGATCGATCTCTGAGGTTAAGCCATTCTTACCGAGGTTGATTTGTGGATGGGTGACCATCTTATACATATTGAGTTCCTCCGTGTTTCGGAAGGCACGTTAAATTGTGGGTCCCGGCTGTCATTTTCGAAGATCTTTGACAGTCGTTAACAGTAGTCAGAAGCTTGAAAGTCTGACAACCAGTCTTACCGAAGAGTATCGTGTTATCCCAGGTAACTGGGTTGCGGAGGTCAGATAGGCAGTCGCTCCATGTAAAACACTGGTATTCAGCTGCATCCGGTGAGACTGGAAGCCGACTCCAACATAGCTTGGAAGAAAGGCTAAGCTAATATATATACTAATGATATTTTGTCCCAGGCATGACATACTGGCGTCCAGCATCAAAAGACATGGTGTTCTACGAGAAATACGAGGATGTACCGGAGAAATGGCAGACCGTGGTGCGACCACAGATGTTCCCGCCCAAACCTGAAGACTTGCCCAAATATAACTTGGATAGATGGTTAGTAAACTTAGTTAGTCATAGTAGATGGATGTACAAAACGTAGATAATGCCTTGTGACGTCACGAATTCCCAACATTGCTTCTGTCTGTTAAACTACTGAACGGATTTTCATGCGGTTATTACCTAAGAAAAAGCTACCCTAAGAATGGGGGTTACAAAAATTTAAGCAAAATTTTTACCAAAACGGTAGATTCACAGGGGACAGGGGTTTTTATGCCTATTCTTCTTTTATGTTCCTTCGTTCGATTAGATTCGATTAGCGACTTGAAAGCAGAAAAGGAGCACGTTTTTACGTACAAGCGGGCATTGGGGTTTCAAAATGCGAAATCCTTATTTTCCATAACTTTTCAAATTCGCATTATTTACTCTTCATATTCTTCCAGCATCAGAATCCTCCCCCACCATCAAGACACCGGTGGTTTCTTCGTAGCAGTGTTCGAGAAGACAGCACCCCTTCCTTGGGAGAAAGAAGAGAAGGCCACAGTAGCGACAGAGAAGAAAGCGGAATCAGAAGCGAGCACTCCTAACAAAGAGCCGCCTAAGAAGAGAAGGAGAATGGGAGGGTATAGAGAAGATCCTTTTGTATTCTTCTCAGGTATGTGTAAAGCGAAATTACTTTGCCTGTTTGAATATAGCTACAAGCGGTTGCTAGGTAGAAGAATAATTAAATTATTAAGAGACTGTTGCAAAACTTTTGAAAGTGTCGGTAAAAATATCTGACAGATAAAGGTTTCCACTTGATGAGCTAACCAACACATATAAAGTTTGGTGTATATCGTGTGTAAAATCTTTTCAGTATTTTTTACGAGAGGGATAATAGATTCTAACATATAAACATTTTTATATTAACTCAAACATAAAGATTTGCTCTTGTGTCGCCGGAACTTTTACAGACACAAATAACGGACACAAAGTACAACTAAACCCCGGACAATTATTTTTTATTTGCACATATTATAGATCTTCCGAGTAGGAATCGAACCCGCCTCCTGAACCACTAATAATGGCGTGGCCACCACATTAACTACTTGCCATAGAGGCATATCAAACATCCTTAACGAAGTTTTTCTTTCCAGGTGATACAGAAGACGTATACCCATCAATAAAAGACTTCTACGACCTGCAGCCGAGCTTCGACGCGACCTGCCTGCTAACCCGTTGTCATGTTGGCAAGAAGAAGAACATCTATCTAGTGTCACCTATTGTGAAGGATGTAGTGACGAGAAACGAAGCTAATATAAAGATTATTAACACGGGCGTGAAAACGTTCGTGAGATGCGATAATAAGAATATGGTGTGTCCTTTTAGGTGAGTTATTTGTTTTATTTTTTTATTAAGAATCAAATTATTTAGGGCTACGGACACTTCGCGGTATAAGAACGTATCTACATTTTGCTAATTTTACAGTAGAGCAAAAGTACTGTGGAAATTCACCACTTCAAACTTTACTAACTCGTTTACAAATATAACAGATGTTTTGTAAAAAAAAAACCGTATATTAGGAGCCTCTACCGAGCATACTGTTACTACATGAATTGTTTATATTGTGAATTGGGGATTTGCATCTCTTCAAGAACATAAAAAGATAACAGATATCTCTTTAGATTTCAAAATATTTTATTAATAATTTTTTAGTAAATTTACAGCATGCATAGGTTTTTCACATGTTTTAAAGGTGATGTATTATTATTATTGTGGGTTCTAACCTTACACCACTTCTATGGGAGATGGAGACTTGTCACAATTTAAATACATGATTTGTTATCAATAATGGCATAAAACTTGCCTATAATTACCAAACTGAATGTAATTACTTTTAAAACATACAAAAAAGTTATTTCATAATCAAGGGGACACCCGGATTTGAACCGGGGGCCTATCGATCTGCAGTCGATTGCTCTGCCACTGAGCTATATCCCCGACTGATTTGTTAGTTCAAACAACACAGCGCGTTCTAGATGAGTCATTTGTTTTTAAACTCATAATGTAGGTGTAAAAGGTCATATAAGTAACTAGCTGACCCGCGCAACTTCGCTTGCGTCACATAAGAGAGAATGGGTCAGAATTTTCCACGTTTTTGTAACACATTTTTACCGTTACTCTGCTCCTATTGGTCGTAGCGTGATGATATAAAATGTGCTTTTTTTCACGAAAAATATTCTTAAAATTATTTATATCTCTTAATATAACGAAGTCGCGCTAAGGCATATCCGCCATTATAACAGTTGCCATGACAACGGAATTTTGTTAATTTAATGTCATTATAATATTGATTATTGGCGACTTCGTTCGCCACCTGAGTTTTACCGGGAAATGCGTCGTTTTCCCGGGTTAAAAAGTAGCCTATGTCCTTTCTCGGGTATCAAAATATCTCCATACCAAATTTCATGCAAATTGGTTCTGTAGTTTAGGCGTGATTGAGTAGCAGACAGACAGACAGACAGACAGACAGACAGACAGACAGAGTTACTTTCGCATTTATAATATTAGTATGGATAATTGCATAATAATATTCTTTATATGGATATGTTTATGAATCTATGATTAATTATAAAATGTTATGTAGGTTTAATTGATGCTTAGGTTTGCTATAGTTTTAATACTATTTTATTTTAATGTATGTTAATGCTCTAGACTAACATCTAAGGTAGTTAAAATAGATTTCGAATTCTATAATTTACCTTATTTTACATAATTGTAATTTGTACTTGAATAATATACCACTTTTTTTAATTGTATTTCTGTATTATTCGCGAAAGCGATTGAAACCGTTATGAATGGTGCAGTTTATTTTATAACTTATTTTCTATATAGTCACGTTCGTGTGTGACAAAATGTATGAAAATGAATGTTGCAAAAGAGATTATAAGGTGTCGTAGTAAGCCGTGTTATTTGGTCCCTGCCTTCCTAAGGCGTGTATTTCTTGTGCGTATTTTATTATTTTTTGGGAAATTGACTGCCTCCATGGCGTAGTGGTTTACTATGCAACGCAGCTACTTTGCATCAGAAGGTCTTGCTTTCGATTCCCACACGGCACAATTATTTGTGCGACACATTAGTAATTGTTTCGGATCTAGTTGTGCTTGTGTCCGTTGTTTCTATGTTTGTAAAAGTCCCCGCGACACAAGAGTTAATTTTTAGTGCAGGAGTAGTATTTTAAAAAAACCTCGAATCTTAAGTTTTATATACGGGTTAAAACTACAGCTTTCTTTCCACTCTACCTGCCAAGAAAGAATGAATAATTTTACTCATGTATTCTCTTCTCTAGGTTATCGCAAGAAGGTCTACAAAGTATAACTCAGTTTATAGGCAGCAAACGTCGCGTGCGTATACTGAAGGAAGACCTGATCCTGGTGCTGCAGAACGACAACCCCAGCAAACCGCCGCATGTCAGCCAGTTCTCAGAACATACGCAGAAACTTGTTGAGGACTTTGGTAAGTTAGGCCATTTTTGATTCTCTACATAAGGAATATTATGAGTACGAAATTAGGCAAGGAAATTTTCTAAAACTGATAAGTATGTTATTTCAAAGATTCACAAGTTTTATATGACTTTATTGATCCAATTTAACGGGTGTTTAGTGAGTGCATTGTAAATCTGTCTTGCAGTTCAATAGTCGTTAAAATAAGTTAAAGATGCTCTTAAGATCGACTATAAAAACCACGCTAATATATGGGATGCCTAATTGGTGAGACAGGCGCAAGGCCGAGTAAAGTTCCGTGTTATATAAGAGAGGGGGACGTATGATGAGATGGGAGGGTCTTTACTCAACAGTAGGTTGAAGTGCCTTGAATAGATACAAAAAAAACTACATCATTAGACGGCATTGGTATTAATATTATTCTTCCCTAAAGTAAACCCAGAGGTCTTACAGACACAGTCACAGACACTCACATAGACAAAAGGCATACCCCTCCTGTTCCCCGCATGTTCGGGAGAAAAACCTTGCCCAGTAGTAGGACAGTAACATGTTGAAAAAATCATTAAACATATAAAATATTTTTTCACAGCAACCGGCAGCTGCGTATTAGAGTACAAAGAAGAAGGCGGGGAATCGAACCTGGAGCTCACATTGGTGGGGTGGCGCGGCGTGAACTCGCTACGTGCGTACACCGCCACACCTGATACTGTGCACTATTTGAGACTGCTTGGGGCTGACTATAGCAAATATGGTGAGTTGGAAAAACTTATATTTAAACTAAAGTTTTTTTTTTTGTAAAATAAACTTCGAGGAAGTATGAGTAATTCTTTTATAAGTTCATTCTTTTTTAATTATACCTAAAGGACAGATAAAAATAGGAATTGTTTAGTTACCCCGATCATTTGCATATAATTTTTAGCAAGTTTTTAACGAATTATTCTTAACGGAAGATGAAATTAAACGCGAAGCTTCTTAAAAAAATCCGTCCGCCAGATCAGGCCAGACCCAGGATTCGAACCTACCTAAAAGCTCAACAGTTTTGCTACTACTTGGAATCAAACTTATACCATAAAAATACATCTAAATCTTCGCACGAAGCATAAAAAAATAAAATATATTGAAATTTCGTTCCTTCAGACGTAAACAAATTCAAGAAAGCTTCCGAAGTGCCGGGCGCTGAGGACGAAGCAGCCGAAGCCGATGACGTCACAACAGCCGCAGCTGATGACGTCACTGCACCTGTGGACAATGACGCCACAGTGCCAACAGAGAGCACTGAGGAGAAACAAAATGGCGACGGTGACGTCACCATGAAAGAGACTTCTTAGTGCGAAGTATTGTTGTTAGTTTTAAGGCATATTGTTATTATATTTTTCAATAATAAAATATATTATGACGATCTTAAATTTTTATTTTTATTGTTATTTACTTACTTCTTGGCAAATAATGTTCTTTGATAATCAACATTTATCGTCTGTCCGTCTGTTTTTTGTTGCCGCTATAACAACACATTCTGAAAATTAAAAAATATATAAGTATTCAGAGTCGTTGCAGTGATAGCCGCGTGGTTTAAGTTGGCACCTCCCACGAAAACATCGTGAGGAAACCTTGCATGCCTAAAATTTGTTTAATACATTTGTTCGCACTTGGCCAGCGTGGTGGACTCAAGGCCTAACCTTCCCCCTCCCTTGCCCTGCAGTGGGATAGTAATGGGTTATATAAAAAAAAGCAAAGTCCCCATGCAATAAACGTGTTTTTTTTGTATTTTTTTGGTACGGAACCCTTCGTGCACGATTCCGACTCGCACTTAGCCGGTTTTTCTTTCAGCATGTAACCCAACTAAGGTCAACCAGTTTCAAATAAAACACTTATAATTGTTAAGAAACCCTTTATTCTTTCTTTCGCTCCATATCATTCGCATACTTGCGATAACAACCCTTATTCGTACGCATTAAAGCCCATCATTGTTTAACACATTTGGGGTCAATACATAGTACTTAAACTTATACAGTAATAACATAAATATAAATAAATTAAATAACAACCTAGTAAAGTAATTTAAAACATTTTGCCTGTTTTGATCATCACTTTACCATTTCGATTATTGTTTACAAAATCAATTGTAAAATATAAAATCTGAGATCTGTTAGGAATATTTATTATTTACAATCAAAATATTTTTTCAATTTGGAAATTTTCCTTTTTTTTACATATCTTGGTAGGTACATCGATAAAACCAAAATTAACAACTGAATTCCTACAAAACTTGCTCAAAAGTAAGGCATAAAATAATTCATAATATGAGTAAAACTAACTGTTCTAATGACAATCAAAACAACAAAATACAATTACATTTTTAACAAAAAATTAACAATGAATTATTGCACATATTATTAAAGTAAATAAACCTATCAGTGTCGGGCCCACAGTCCTTACGATTCCGTTTCAATTGACAGTCCGTGAAGCAACAACTATCTAACAATCTTGTCATAAATGAGACGAGAGAGATCAAAAACATGAAGTATTTGTTGAGATTGACAGACAGAATGAGAATCATAGGCTTGGTTTGTGTTTACACATATTCGGTTCGCCAATATTTATCGAACAAAACCGACTCGACTCACTAGTTCTGCTTGTGCCCAGTTCATCTACACATATTCGGTTTTGCCGCCCGGCCAGGCACATTTATGTTAGACTGACATTTTTTTTAACATTGAGAAAATACTATTAATGCACAAACTGCATTTTAGACATCCGGTGTCATGAATATGCGATTTAGACCACCAAAAGTGGATCACACAATATATATGTTACTGTCTAACCTAACCTACCCATGTCGCTTTGCCCAAAACTCCTCTTTATAACTATGTTACGGTGTATAATTATACCCTAACATAGGTATGAAGAAGGAGTTTTTTATATAGGCACCGTAAGACCGCAACATAGTTTTTAAACTCCGGCTTGTTCGGACTTTTACCATTGAGAGTTGGTAAATCTTAGGTGTTACCGGAAAATCTTAGGAGTTACCACCGTTCGGGCTTTTACAGTAACATATATACAAAAAGGATCAACACAATATATATATCTATATATACAAATAATAGTGACCAACTAAACGTTAGTAGAGGACAGTAAAATATAAATATTATACTCGTATGATTAAAATAGTAAAAGTGTATTTAAAAAAGATCGCGTAGATAGTTGTCGTAACCGGTGGTCCTGTATGATAAGATGTGGATGTTAATGAAGCAAGGGAAGTTTGTAACGATCGTTCCAAATCTTTCTTTGTTCTCTGTTTTAGTACCCCTATGAGCACAAGGCGTGATTTTATATATGTGTAATGTGTATGTGGCCATGTATGTAAAATAGCAATAGTCTCACGTATCTGTCAATCTCAACTTATAAAATGTTCGAGCTAATCGCAGTCTATAGCTAGGTACGCGTCAAATAGAAATCAAAGCAGAAAAGTCGAATCGAATCTCAAATTTTTACAATCAGTCCAATTAGTTACAATAATACTTAATTTTTTAAATACCTTCTTAAAGAACGTTGGCGTAATTCTTGTCTAATTTCTTGTGCGCAAAATCATTTTTAGAAGACTAGCTTTTTATTTCTATAAACATTTTTACAGGAAAACTCTTGCTGAAATTAACTATTTCTATACTTTAAACATTACATTGCAAATCTTTGCAGTAATCGGTTGACAAATTCATCTCCAAAGCTGAAAAAGGTGCTTGAAAATCGCGCGAATAGTAATATAGTAACTTAAAGTCTTATTATTTCCAATATACAGCAACGTTGATTAAATCCCAGTTTCTGAGGTTCATTTAGCGGTAGTTAATCTATTCAATAGCGTTTAAACTCATATAAAATAAACGCTATTGAAAATAAACTACCGCTAAATGTACTCAGAAACCGAGCATTATAGACAAACACTTTATTTTCGCTACCACGCTTACTATTCGCGCGGTTTTTAGGCCTCTAAGTACCTAATTATTCTCGTAGTTAAAACTGCATATACTTAAATTGTCAAGCCAAGAAACACTAAAGTATGTTTTAGAAAACAAATGCAATCTCCACTTATATTTCTAACGCATCAATCTTCACGATTGCCACTCAAACAAATCTTTACGTCAAACCAGTGCCTACTTATAGTTAGGAACAAATCAATATTATTTATTTTATTACAGTTAGGTACTATGTGTTATTGCCAAGTACCTACAAACTGTGTACGTAACATAAGTATCGTGTCGTAAAAATCAATATCATACACTCAAATTATAGTGAACGCCAGCCAGTTTAAATAACGCGCAAACACAATAATTTGTTAAAATAAAATACATAAAACTGACATAATACACGAAAAGCATAGATACAGATTGTGTAAACAAAAGATAGTTAGGTACAGAATAGTTTTTGTGACATAAGCTGTTCTTCCACTGAGTATCATTTACACAAAGGTGTTATAACTAGGTACAATTTTGTGGTCATTATAATTGCTTTTACAAACACAAATGATAGAGTATCTTAAAAAGTATCATTAGTCAAATGGATTTGTAAAAATATACAAAAATCTTTATTAAATATCAAAGGTTAGGAACAACGTAACAAGGTATTTTTACTCCCTGTATACTTGAAATATATAAGGTACTTAATTGGTTAATACATATTATCTTAGAGCAGGAACGAAGCACTTAGCACTTTGAAAAAAATCATTAAAAGGGCCGAATATTGCTATTCAAGAAAGTTTTTATGTACTGAATCGTAAAGGATATTATTATTACCATGTTATAGTTTTTCATATAATATTTGACATCGAAAAACTACTTATTTACTTCACTTTAGTGTGTAAAGTATATTGTTAGCCGGGTCCTGACAGAGCGAACAGCCTCGCGAAGCTATATCTAGGTCTCTTTTCTTTCAGATCGAAATGAGCGAGACCGAGATATTGCCACGCGAGGCTGCTCGCTCAGTTAGGACCCGGCTATAGTTCGTTTTAATTGGTAATTTGGATTTATTAAATTGTTTGAGCTTTAAGGTCGTGTACTTGGATGTTACAATTATGTTTTCAAGCTATATCAAAGAGCATTAGGAATCATTTTGAAAATTAGCTGCAGGATTTCATACAAAAAGATAAAGATAAATAACAAAATAGCAGGAACAAGGTGACACTTAAAATTAGCTTATTTGATGTATTGGTCAATATTCGTATATCTACTTAAATTTCTAAACACATCGTGGAAAAAATAGAAGAATCTATACAAAATGCAATTGAAATATTAAAATGTACAATATTTGTAGTTTGGAAAGAGACGTACACGGGAAAAATTCCAGTATATACAAAGAGATTTGCATAGAAAAGAAGTGAAGCGAAAGATTTTGAAGTACACACATTTAGGAAATACGTGGGCCACTACTTATATTTTGAGCCTAACTATGAAAAACGGTAAACGTGTGAGTGAAAACTACTTTATCGTGTTCTCGGGTATTCTTATGCATGATTTAGATAGATTTTTATCTGATCGAAATATTTTTTTAATATTTTTTTTTCTTTCCCGCAGACCCCTCAAAAACAGGGTGTTTAAAAACATAACCTGTTTCTTGAGGCGATGAAAAATCAATGTTTACGGTATTTATTTTTGACGTTTTGGGTCTAAATAAAGTCATTTGATGTCAAACTGTAACGGCATTACGAGAAACTCATTAATTAGTTTTTTTCGTGCACATAATAGCCGACTGTTTAGCGAGATGCGTTACGGCCGGCATTGTTTTTATTGAGCTCAACCTCTAGGATTTTGTGATTTTTCCATATTTTAAACCAGTCTTTAGGTAAATTTTTGGTTGTAAATCAATAAGAATTAACCATTCTGCATTTTTCTAAAAGCACTTTTCAGCGTAACAAAGTTTTTATAAAAAATCAAGGGACCATTTGTTCCGAAGTGCTTCAAGCGCGAATATTTTTTTCTGGATTTGGTTCATCTTAAAACTTCCATAAAGTCGACTGGTATTTATTTTTGGGCTCATGCGCATTATATCCTAAATCCCTGTTTTATCACAATTTGATACACGTATTTTGAAGCCAAACGATGTACTTTTCAAGCATTTGTTAGCACTAATCGGCGTGAGGACCTTATCGAATTGTTGTAAAAAAAAAATTGGTTCATTTAGAAAAAATCTTCTAATCGGAAATGTTGTTACCTAATATTTTATATCTAAGAGTGGAAATAATGTTTAGGTTTGTGTCATTCTTTTCTTGTATCAGGAAACTAAAATGCATAATTAATTTTCGCACAGCATCAATTTTTCCGGAGACAACTGGTGACCTTGGTCGACCTTCAGGAATTTCATTGGTGATGGAAAAATAATCATGATAGAACTCTATTTATTGGCGTTTTAAATTTTCAAAGGATCAGACTTTATCACCAAAATAATAAATAAGTCGATATAGACATGACTGTTTCTATAAGTCACGTCGAAAGTCGTAAAAAATATTTGCACGAAAATGTTAACATCCTAATGCCATTTTCCCGCAAACTTACAATTTTCGATCGACGATATTGAAAATATTTTCAGCGCAGATTTCAAAACTTTCTTAGGAATGTAGTAGTCAAAAAGATCAAACTTTACGATGAAAACACCAAATGGGGTCTAAAACAATCAGATTCGTCAAGGCTCAAAATATAAATAGTGACCTAAGTATTACCAGAACTATTAACTACACAGAAACCATGAAAAATATGGTAACCTATAAACATCGAAAGCGAAAATAAAGTAACCACTACTTCAATTGTCATCAATCAGAAATCACTGTGTGGTTTTCCACATTCAAAGTGACATACATTCATACACACAATCAAAAACCGTACACAAATATTGACCAGAAACGATTACGAATCATTTTCCATCGAAACACCAACAACGAGTTTCCCATTAAAAATTCAGCCAAGGAATCACCAAATGATAATTCAGTTGAAAAGGAGATCATCCATTTTGGGCCTTTTTTCAAAGTGCCGGCCAACAAAAAAAAGTGGCATGTATCGATAGAGCTATCGATATGCATAATGCGCATACGCACCACTCCCATCGTCGTGAGCCGGGGCGATCACATAACGATTCCGATAAGTGTGTTACAGTAGGGAATTACATACAAATAATACTGATGAGCTCGAGTTGATACGGTGACGACCCGTTTCCGAGTTGATACGTGTGCTTACGGCCTTAAATCAACTTCAGAGTGGTCGCTTCACAATAAAAATTGCTTTAGATAGTTAATTTTAGCAAAATCAATCATTATTTTATGTTTCACAGCACTTTCAGAAATGAATATTATGAATCTTCAAACCTGTATAACTCGGTTCATAGCGATCCTACCGGTTTCGTGCGGTACTAACTATTGCTTCAAATGGCTAGCTCTATCGATACATGCCACTTTTTTTTGTTGGCTACTTTGAAAAAAGGCCCAAAAATGTATGGAGCCTGGATGATCTCCTTTCAGTCTAAGAACTGAATTTTCAAGTCGTCAAGTGCCCCAATTTCGAAACGTCGTAACTGCCGTACATCATACTATACCTTAAGGCATCTTACAATTAAGTTAAATCTATACCAACAACTGGGAACCCACTCTAAAAACCATTATCAATTGCAACTCGCTCCAATATCACAGTGGGGTGATGTGGTCTTTTGAAGCTTAAGCTAATTAATCGCTACTTATTCTAAATTAGGAGTAGATAGTAGGAAATTAATATTTTGTTATAAAATAGGAATAATAACCGGTAAACCAGAGCATAAGTTAGTTTCCCTCCCTTATTCCGGGAGGAGGTCCTTGCCCAGCAGTAGGACAGTAATGGGTTACGTTTATTTTAGATTAGTTTCTGCAGAAATAATTTATCTTCTGTCGCTAAAGTAGAGAGTAAATAGCGTAATCAAATTGTATATTGGGTACATCTTAAATTGCTTCCAAAATTGGGTATCAAATTTAAGAGCATAAGGTTTACTTAGTACAATAATTGTGACAAACTGTGTTACATCATTATTCATGCAAGATGGGCATTAATATTCGGTACTTTTAAGTAGGAAAATGTACTCAAAAGTTTCAGTCAAACCTTCAAATTTTAGCTGCAAATGTTGCAAATCTAAGTTAGATGCTTTAATACATCAGGAAAGGCCCCAAAAATATGATAAGACACGTCAAATTTCTTATTATCTTTTTCATACTATTATAATGTTTTTTTCAAAAGTAAAATTACAAACAAAATGAAGACAAAGTCTAAATAAAACAACTCTTACTAGTTATAACATCCTAAACTACGACTAAATCTATACTAAACTTAATGCTACAGTGTCTAGAAATTAATTAAACCTAATTTAAATCCATTTGACTAACATACTTTATAATAAAATAAATAAATTCTAAGATGTACATTATTTTGCTATGAGATCAATTATTTCGTAAATGATAGTAACTTAGATACTAATTAAAAAACGAATGACAAAGTAAAACTAATTTAAAGACCTAAAACTCCCATGAATAATAATACTACCCTCGAGTTATTACAAACGTGCGAACTACGTCACGACGGACTCTCTCGCTCGCACATACACATTGACACATTCCTAGGATTCTTATGACAGTAATGTAGCTCGCACGTCTATGGTATGGCTCGAGTATAGTAACTGTATCAGTTATAAACGTCGCGTTAGCTTTGATTAGTTGTACCTACAATGTTTTGTTTTTTTTACTCATATACAGTTTCAGTATTGATTGAAAGAGACAAAGCACTGTATAACTAATTAGAGCTTTCATGACGTTTGTTAGTAAGACAGTAACCCTCTTATTCATAAAAATATATGAAGTTATGAAAGGCTTATAAAGTGTTTTGTTTTTTTCACTCCTTAGCGAAATGAGAAAGACGAAACATATTAAAGTAGCTTTTTAACAGTGGCGTAGCGTGCATTGGCGGGACCCCGTATAAAAATTGTTTGGGGGCCCTTATATTGTTTGGGGGTAAAGATTTTTCACAAAAGAAAATTATATTAAATAATAATAAAAAATATAATAATTATTATTATTTCTTTTTCCTTACACACTTTTGGGGGCCCCGTATAATTGATACGGCAGATACGGCCGTAGCTACGCCCCTGCTTTTTAACTAAAATAGGTTTATAGTGTGTTTGTGAATAAGATTTAAGTAGGTATATAATAACAGTTGTTTTGTACCTTTTAAAAAAGCTCATAATAATGGTGATTTACACATAATCTTTGGTCGAGTAACGCAAAAAGATTTTTGAGAGTTTAATGTGCAATAATGTTCAATATTTTATTGAATAAATAAATGATAATAATAAAATATTCAATTATAAAAATGCAACGGTAAAATGCGTTTGGAATTTCTTTAGATTTTGTTTCCGTTAGAAGTTATAATGCGTCAAAAGTGAAGGGTGTTCATTTTCCATCGTTTTCCAAACAGTTTAATACGATTCCCATTAGTATAGTGATTATTGCACAATATTATAATTTAAGAGTAATTTTATAGACACGGTTTGTGATTCCACATACTGATAATGTAGATTAACTAGATTTATTTCGGTTATATTGCAGAGTTAATTCCCATAGATATATTTTTCCACTATTTTGTGATTAAAATATGATTTCTCGTCTATCGGTAATCTCGTAATTGGTATGTGTAAGTTAGCATTTAATATTTTGTGGATATTTTCTATATTGATCTTATTTTTTAGCTGTACAATTTCAGCAACGGTATTCTTATTTTTATCAGTAAGTGGAACCACATTTCTAGTGAAATCAATGAGCAGTCTAAGACGGAATCCATATACTTCTGGACGGTAAGTAACGGACTAAAAAGCAGTGCTCTCTTAATATTAGTGGAAAGTAGAATTGACGGATGCGATAGTACTTAGTGATACACGCGCCAGATAACTTTGTGTGCATGAATCTAGCTGCAAGCCGCCGCGAGGAAGGAAAAAGGGATTTTGTAGAGGAGTGCTATTAGCGTTTCATGGACGTCCATGTGGTTTAGGTCCCACCGCATATCTCTTCAATTTTTTGTATTTCCTTGAAGTGGTTTGCGACTATATTCAGACACTTAAATTAATTTGACGCGAGCTGTAATATATAAATCATATATTTCATGAGTATTTTTTTATTTATCTACTCTAGAGTTTGAATTTGAAATAAATAGGTTATTTTCTATAATAATCAACGTAATAGTGACGATATTTTATGATTTCTAAATCTACAAAATACATTTTCTGCTAAGCAGTTGAAAAAATAAAAAATAAATTTAAATTCATAAGTATTTTTGACATTGGTATTACCAGCGCTACACTAAAAATAAAGATATTTTTTTTAGTTAATTTATCGAAGGTAGGTCATAAAAGTGATTAGTATTTTTTTAAGAAAGTGCTTATACGATTAACAATTGAAAAATTTAGAGATTTTTCTTTACATTAAATTCTTGAGCCAATTTTATGATTGTATTAAAGTCTTCAAAAAATAAACGAGTTATGATTGAGCGTTTTAAAAATTTGATCAAAATTTTGCATCGACTTTTTAAAATTACAACTATCTGCTTTTTATGGCAACTGTAAATTTCTAATAAGAAGTAAATGTCACGTATAAATGCCAATACTGTTGGGTTTCATATTTCGTATAGTTTTAATACTTAATTACCTAACTGCGAGACGCAAAGGAGGGTAATGTGCTTTTATCTACGTATTTATTCTGCATTACGACAAAGAACAAATAAACATATTTTTTTAATTGAAAGATTTGTTTTGAAATGTTTCAGGAGTTGAAAGATTAGTTTCTTATCTAAAAAAATATCTATCTGTGAAAATAATAATAAGTCAAACCTATTAAGCTAGACGTAATTTTAAAAATCATATAATCACTTTCTTGACGTAAAGTACTGAATTTGAAGAAGTAAATAAGTTTCTTCCTTATACATGGTAGTACTACGCAAAGTTATACAGTCTGTCCTTACGAGTTGATGATCACCACACGACGTTATTTGTCTATTTTAATCATCTCGATATTAAGGTGACAGTTCGCAAGTGAGACAGAAAAAGACCGATACATGAGACCGCTACTGGAGACTGCGACAGTACCTTTACTTACGATCGATCTGTCTACTGTGTCGGTCTTGCTTGGGAAGTGTTTCATATGCATTACCTATAGTCAAGTAACAGACGCGGTATTATGCCTCAAGTCTCCTATCTGTCGTGACGCGAACCGCCGCCTTTACTAACGACATGTCTCCTCTCTGGTCTTGCTTGCGAAGTGTTTCATATGCATTACTTAAAGTTAAATGACGGACGCGGTCTTATGTTTTGGTTTCCTACCTCTGTCGCAAACCGCCGCCTTTACTTATGATCTGTCTCCTGTCTCACCTGCGAACTGTTTTATATGCATTAGCTATAGTTAAGTGGCAGCCGCGGTATCCAGTCTTGGTTTCATGCCTCTATCGCGACGCGAAATTCCACCTTTACTTGTCAAAACAATTTCTTTGACACACGATTCTCAACTACGACTTACTCTCATAAAACCATATTCAATACCGAAGCGCTCCTTCATATCGACCATCTGGAATCTGGATGGGATTTTCCTTCATTCAACATGATAATTAACCACGTAATTCCCTCTCTCTCTTCAATAAATATCTTACCAGATCTTCACTAGCGTTACACCACGAACCTTCGAGATCCCTTGCCAAGTACTACCACATACAAATATGTACAAAGGCGCTGAGACACAACACCTCTTGCAGCAAGTCCCTGCACTATGAGGACTGTGTGAGCCTGGGGTTGCGAGGACACTGCATCAGGTGGCGCTGCCAGGGCAAGTCCCGCGCGAGCACGTTGGTGAAACAGTAGGGACACTTCCACTCGTCCATGCCGAGAGCTGGAAACCATTTATAAGGGTAATCTAGTATTTCCAACTATCGTCGCATTTACGAGTATGTCCTAAGGAGAATGTAGAAGTTAATAGTAGTGCCGTGACTATAAAATTTTAGGTTTACATTTAGACTTTATATTTAGGATTGCGTAACATGTAGTTCCTCTTTCTTGTAATCTTATCTTTTAGAGTATTTATGTGCTTAATATGCAATAAAAAAGCTTCTACAGTTGAAATAGTATCTACTAATGTAGCTATGCTTTTCAATTCCACGTTAGTAACTATGAGATAAATTGGATCTGTATGTGTACTCACGCATGCAGTTGACATGATAATCGGAGTCATCAGCTCGGAGCGCGGCACCGCATTTATGACAAGCTTTCCAACTACCCTCACTCATCGAACATTCCTCTGAAATTAGTAGACATTTACACTGTGATCAGAGGAATAATATGTTAAATTAAATCAACCGCTGTGCAACAGAGCTAATTAACACTTCAATAGCCGCCTTTACATACACACTCTATGCGATAGAGTGTGTGTCTAAAGGCCGCGTTCTTAGGAGCGTGCAGGATTACGCACGGCAAAGCAGCGCGCTCTTCGCTCGCGATTTTCTTCACGGGTGTAAGGGGAAAGCACGAGTGTGTGAGACTGTGTGTGTTAATGAGTCCAGTTTGCAGCCAAACACTCGTCAACAACTTATTATATTTCCATCTATCCAATCATATCCAGTTCTGGTACCAATAATCTCGATACTTCTAGAAGTTTACGTTCCTATCGAGCCTATAGTAGTCGAACCAACGACCCTCGCGAGCAATAGTTCTGACCACTTCGACCACTACAACAGACAATGCTAAATAACATACATACCCAGTAAATGCGCATGCAACATCCTAGCTTCAAGCGCAACTCGGCAATGTGGACACCTCGCTAACAGCACACAGCGCCTCCAGTAATGAGACTCCAGCGCATCAGCTCGCACTCGACGACCACACCAATTGCACGTCGTACTGGAAACAATACAGTTTACCATTTGAAGAAAGACCACGAAATTAAGAGTAGCGTAGAAGAAGAACAAGATCAGACAGTGTAATAACATCACAGAAAGTCTTTACAAACAGATGCCTGAACTAAATCATCATGTCGTTTTGGAATTTTTAATTGATGGCCAGACTACAGGCTCAAGTAAATTTAAGGGAAGGATTCGAGTAGTCATAAGTGTAAGTAGGCTTCATGAGTTTTAGGTGATATATTATGTGTGTATGTGTTCATACTTACTGTAAACTTATAGGATCTGGTATGTTATCGGCACTGTCTACTCCACCGACATCATACCCTTCGTAGTGCCTCTCATCACTGCTGGTTGCTTGGTGTCTCCGACCTGATGCACAAATATTTTATAGTTGAATTTAAGAAGCACAACTTTATATAATCTATTATTATCAAATTACGGAATTTATCAAGAATTAAACCTAAGTGTATGCATTTACCTGGACTATAATACCCGCTCTCATCCATCTGGCTATGCTCATCAAGATGCAAGTTCCTCAACCCAGCCACCAGTCTTGGAGACTCCAGCACTCCTTCCCTCAGATAATCTGCTTTAACCTTCGGAGAATCCAGGCTTCTGCAGTCGGAATCACACCTTAAATCATTCCTCGACATCTGTGGAGAATCCATTGGTAAGGAGTCCATACTCCGAAGGTCATTTCTGGAGGTTTTCGGTGACCCTAAGGTAGGAGAGTCCCTATAGTCTAGGTGTAAGGGCTCGTAAACAGTGACTGGTCGTTCTTTGAGCTGAGGTTTCGAAGGTTCGTGGTCGTAGTGGATCATGGAGTGACGGTTCTCATTGTTGCGGTTCGTGCGACGGTAGACCACTTGTTCAGGGGTTTGGGACTGGCTTTGGCTCTCTTGAAAATGTACCTGGAGTAGAATTTTTGGAGCATAAGTGCAAGAATCAATGGTCATCGGGTAAGTTATTTCGATTTCAAGAAACTATAGCAGGCAATTAGGTAGAGTAAAGCAATTGGGTAAATACTGGCTATGATTCTCAACTTTTGTTAAAAAGCAGTTTAAAGAATAACACAGAACTTTAAGAGAATACATCTATTTCCTGGGCAATAGTTAGAGAATCACTCACCTTCTCAGTTCCAGAAGAAGTAGACCTCGGCGAGTGCTTCGGACTGACAGCACTATCCAACCTCAGCTTATTATAACCCGGATAATTAGAAAGGTCTTTCGCTGTCCTGCTAGTAGTAGGAGTATACCTCTTAGTAGGTGACTTTTTCAGACTACTCTTTGTTTTAGACGTGGTATAGCTTCCACTGATACTCGAAGGTGCTAAAGTTCCGCCGCTAGCAGTTGACGTCATTGATTTAAGGCTGTATGATGACGTAGCCCCGATTGATGACGTCATGCCTAGGGATGCCGTCATCCCGCTGACGGTGGTCCCACTGCGAGTGGACTGGGAGACGCTGGCCGTCTCGATACTGTTGTCGATTGCTGATTGGTCTGTTCCGTTTAGGATCTGTTCTTCAGTTGGTGCTTGGTTTAGCATTTTCTGAAAGATTAGATCATAACCTTTAGATTTTTAGAACCTTGTGTTTTATAGGTAAATAGGTAAAAGTAATAATAACGAACTAGTTATAATGGAAATAGTTTGGAATTAGGGAAAAATTAGACGATTAAGTTACCAAAGTAGGAATGAAGGCTGTAATATTCTAGGGTAAGAAGTTAAAATAAAGGCTATTTAAGTACTTACAAAGAATTTTTGTTTTAATGACCTCATAATAATTAATGACCTAAAATTAATAATATTTTACAATGGTTGGTGTAAAAGCTGGAATTTTAGACAGATTAATTATTCGAAACTTTACCTTTCTATGCATAGGTACCTGTTTTATACAAAATCTTTTCCATTGTGATATTCAGAGAAATTGGGATATTCAAACAACTAAGAAATAATATAAAAAAATGTGAATACACACCATACCTGCATATCAATCCTATCAAACTGTTGGAACAGATGCCTATAAATCAGGTTCCTCCGAGTCACGGCATCATCTGGAGGTAGCTGGGCTCGTACAACTCTCGGCGACCGAGCGTATGCGGCTAACAGTATGCGTTCAGCGGCCGCGCGGACTGACCCAGCTGCGTGCTGGGCTCCGGCCGCTCCACACTCGGCTAGACGACGAACTGTTAGGCCACTGGAATTAAGAGTATAGGAAATTGTAGGAACAGGTTAGCAGGAAAACGCGTTTGGTTCAAGTATCCGAAGGTCGTGGGTTCAAACCCTGAACCCTAGGCAACACTAATCGATAGTTATTAGTATACGAGTATACTGACTGATGGACAACGCACAGCCGAAACTACTGAACGTAGAAAGTTGAAATGATATGAAGATTCCTTAGGAAGTGTAGAGAAACACTAAAAGAGGATTTTCGGAAATTACTGCTCCGAAGGGGATGAATTCCCATGCGGACAAGCCGCGGGAGGACATCTAGTAAAGTTAAATACGAGCACATAAAATGTGACAGTCGGCCTGTTACGCAATCACGGCAAAATCGATTTCAATTTATATAAGCATGGTGAATAAGAGACATAATTGAAAACCCTTTTGTTTTTCATATTCAAGGATGACTTTCCAATATCAGCCTTATATTAAGGGAAGAAAGTTCATAAGCGATCGGAACCCGTGGGTTAGCTAGTAGGAAAATGTATTAATTATTGTATGAACGATGCAATATTATCAAATAATTTCTCTATAGACTCATAAAACTTACATTAGTTTTATAAAACAAATGACTCATAGTTCATATTGGCATGCGTCATTTAGTCGTACTACTCATTCGGGGATATAGCTCAGTGGCAGAGCAATCGACTGCAGATCGATAGGTCCCCGGTTGAAATCCGGGTGTCCCCTTTCCGGTACGGGACGCAAACCAATTTTTTTAATATATATTTTAGGAATAGATCAACTTATAGCGAAATTATTATTATTATTGTGAGCCTGTATTGTCCCACTGCTGGGCAAAGCCCCCCCCCCCCATAGTTTTCCACTGTAACGAAATATGTTAAAAAAAAAGCGAATTGAGAACCTCCATCTTTTCTTAACTTGATAAAAGTACAGATAAAACAATTCGAAATTAAACCGACACACTACGAACTATAATAATATATCTCTCGGGGTACTTAGGTTAATACACAAGCAAAATGAAATAAAATAATGTAAGGTCAATCACCTGTTCTTATCCGTGGAGATGCCATGACTGAGTATGAGCTGTTCTAACATCTGCAGCCTGGAGAGAGCGAGGCGAGGATGCATGGAAGCCGCTACTGGTCGCACCAGCTGTTGTGGTATTACGTGGAGGGCTCTGAAATACAAACAATATAGCTTACTTTAGAATTTACAGAATAATACAGTTTGGCTAATATTTGACATGGTGGCCAGTTTTATTTTAACTAGCCATTAAGTTAGGCGTAGAGCTATGCATGGCAATACGTGATCTCCAAGGCACCGAGATCTCTGATTTCAACTTTCATTAAATAAATTAAATAAATAAATATTATTGGACAACTCACACACGGTCATTTGATTCCGAACTAAGCAGAGCTTGTACTATGGTAACCAAATAACTGATAAACATACTTATATACTTCTAAATATATACTTATATAGATAAATTGACAACCAGGCTAACAACATTATTCAGATGGAAAATTGCAAGTAGTACTTTTTAACCCGACTAGGTATCGATCTCGAGACCTCTGCGCGCAACCGCACAACCGCTCAAACACATTAACTTTCAAATTTGTCAAAAGACCCCTTAACTTTCTTAAATTAATAGAAAAAGATTAATCCTAACTCCAATTGATTAAAGATAGGATATTAAACTAAACTAAAGAATCTACGCACCTGACTTGTGGACAATCAGCGACGGTAAGTACTGTGTGTTGGGCCGTGGAGTGGACCCGTGGTGCAGGGTCTCCACATGCTCGTAGTAGTTCTGGTAACAGCTTCTCTATACAACGACCTACTTCGGCACCACATACCCTGGAAATAAGAACAAAATATGAGTGCGGGTTTTATGCCAAAAAAACTTACAGTTGAATTGAGGACCTCCTCCTTTTTTTGAAGTCAGTTAAAAGCCGAATACAATATTAATTATAGTAGCGGCCTTGGGAAATGTATAAAATAATTAAATTTTCAACAAAAATAATAATATTTTTTGCAATAGAAAGGCGAAAAATAGTCGGTAAACATTGTGGAGGATTCTCAATCATAAAAAATAGTAGGCAACACTTTGAAACGTGATTTTGTGTTAGGGGACACCCGGGTTTGAACCGGGGACCTATCGATCTGCAGTCGATTGCTCTACCACTGAGCTATATCCCCGACTGATATTGGATCTCAAATAACACATACTTTTCTAAACGATTAGTCATTAAATGAAACAAAACGTGTTTAGTTTCGGTTTGGTAAATGCGAGGACGTGCTCCCACGGTACGTGACGATTATAGTTATGCAATTACATCATATTATCGCCTTTTATATCGAAATGGAAATGTTTGAACAATAGGACTGCATAATAACCTTTAATCCATAACTTTTCATCTTTCGCGTTGCATATTTAATATGTTCGCGTAAATTCCCGTATCCTAATATATTAAACCTTAATCAGTTTTTTTAATCATCTTACAAGACCATATATTTACTAATGTTACGGCGCCAAAACATATAATATGCAATTCTTTAGACCGTGAACTGATAAAAGATAGTTACCTACAAAAGCAAAATTAATACGATAAACATTCAACCGTAACAATTGACGCACTGTTTACATGTCGTCAGCGAATCAGTCCCCGGGCGACCAAGGCTAACGTCAGAAGATCTATCTTCTAACTCCAGCCTAGCTCTGGCCAAGTCGCAAAAGACGGGTCGACGGTATGTAAAATTCTAATTGAAAACGCAACAGTCGTCAAACAACGTCACAATGAAGTGAAAATGGCTACTTTACACCATAATAATAAGAAAGAAATAAACTGTTTGTTTCCTTACCTATCCGGCACGAATTCCTTAAACAGCACCTTCACGACCTCATTAGCCTGACTGTAGACAGAGAAGACCTTGTCCCTCAGCGCCCTCTGCAGGAGTATAGCGGCGGCTCTAGCAGTCTTGTTCGGAGATGTCTTCGTACTGCCATTGGATGGAGATGTTAGTTCAGCTCGGAGACGGGATAGACCTTCCTCTTTGTCTAGGTAGTTCTTTGAGAAGAACTTTTCAACCTGAAAGAAGATAAAAAGTTCTGAAATTCATCTTAAGATTTTGGGTCTTATACGCGATTCGAAAACGAATTATTCCTTTTCATTTCTCGAAGTATCAATTCGCGTTTCGGGGATTCGGGGCTCGAGGTTTTTTGGGATTTTAAGGAAGATTATCGTAAACTCTTGTGAGAATTTCAACAAGTAAGATGATGTTTTAGAAAAAAGACAAATCGCTTTACAGGGAGATAGTCCTTTCGTTGGCTTTCATTAGCGATAGATACGGCATTGGAAGCATTTTTGATTGCAGTACATCAAGTTTATATGTAGAAGAAGTTGTTAAATTCCATTTTTGTTTAGTTTAGAGCTCCCTTTGATACTTACCAAAGGATAACCAAATATAAGTATAGGTAAAGCAGCGTGTTTTCTCTCTCTTTCGTTCAGTTTGTGTGGCGGAGCGGAGCGGGAGTGAGATGTGGCTGCGCTGCCTCCGCTGCACTCTTCCTCACGACCCTCGCGCAAGTACTCGTTGGTATGGGAACTGAGGACATATGGACGCCATTATAATTACATCTCCGTTGCCCATGTACTCCGACGTCACTCGTTTTTATTCTTGCTGCTATCCTGCTGCCTCCTCAGAGCGGCTTGCATTTAATTCAGACACACAAAGTAATTTGGCTCGTACCTGATATATGTACTTGAAATTGTAATACTTTTAGGGAGTCGGAATCCGAAGTGCGAATCTTTCAAAGGTAAGCATTATTGTCTCTCAGGATATTCCTGTCTAGTGTCTAGTAAACAAATAGTTTTGATGAAGAGGTTTCTTATACGTACTGTCTCAATGCAGGTAGTAAACGTTCTTCATAAGCTTCAAATGTTGATCGTGGACCTGCACTTTTGTTTCTGCGACGAACCACTGAACCTAAAAGACGCAAATATTTTCATACTTAACTTTAATAGTAGGATCAAAACAGGTTTATCATTTTATTGGAAAATTATTAAAATAAAAAAGAGTCAGAATAATTTACTGAATACAGATTATATTTTAGATTAGACAGTCTGAAGTAAAGTAGGAAGGCATTTACCCGACTTAGTTTGCGTCTTTACTTTAAAGGTAAGTTCAATATTTTTTCGTTTAGGTTCTTAAAACCGTGCTTCCATGTTGATTTTATAGATTGGTTAGGGCTAAGTCAATGACTGATTATTTTGCGATCAAACGACAATGGTCTATGTCGGCTTTTCGTAGATTGGTAAGGAATATTTTCAGGTGTTCTTACCATTAGCAGCATTAGGTGTAACACTCCTCCGAGGGCTGTCAGTCTCTTTCCTCAGCTCCTCTTCCTCTATCTTCTTTTGAGCTTCCATTCTTTCTTTCTCTTCCTGCATCAGTTGCACTTGGACGGCTTGCGCTGGCTCCGGGTGAGGGTATGATGGTGGTATTTCTTCTTGAAGAGTTGGTTCTGGTGACTGAAATAATGGTTTATTCGTACTATTACAAGTATTGTTATAGACAACTTAACGACTAAAAGACTGACTACAGTAAAATAGGCTTTTGACCTCGCATCTCTCCCGAATGACGAACTCAATTGATTTTGTAGGAACGCATTGGTAGCGAAAAATAAAAATCTCTATCTGAGTATGTAGCTGGTTTTTCCAATGAATAAAAATCTCAAATCTTTTTAGAAATAACTACTGTTGATATTAACTCTTTTCGCAATGCGCACGTTTGCCCGTGCGGTGAACACAGTGAAACCCGTGCCTAGCAATGGAATAGTCATAGGCATTTTTTTGTATTTCCGCAAACAATATGTGAGTTGAAACTGACAAACTTTTGCTTCTTGTAGAATTTCTACCCACGCACATAATATACCTATGTTACTCGAAATATCACTTACTGGAGGCATATTAACGACTTCCTCTTCTTCACCATGCTCTACTCCATTCACATACTCCGGTTCTTGTTCAGGCTCGGGGTCTATGGGGGGTACTGGCGAGGGTATGTCCAGGCTGAGGGAGCCGGCGACCACGGACGGAGACAAGTGGTGCGAGAAGTCATACTCTTGCGGCATTGATGAGTCGTTGCGGCGGTCAGGCTGAGAAAGATGGAATAATTGTATTGAAATCTACAGCTATTTCACGGTCGGTTGCCGGGGTAGTTCTGTAATAGACATTTTTAAGAGAGATTTCTATGATTTTCTATGTAATATGTATTTTTATTCATTTATTCTTCAATAGGCAAATATATGAAGGGATTTAGGCCCTTGTGTAAAAACAAAGCATAACAGCTGTATAATCTGCTTTTACAGAAGCAGCAATAATTCACTACTAAAAATCTGCTGCCACGTATGAGAGTGGACTTTAAAATCCTAAACCCGAGATCAGAGAGCATTGCAGTCATAAAATTAAATGATTTTGAAACTAACTACTAAAAACTGAATTCGTTAATTTCCTTGTGACTTTCCTAGATTTTTATGCATTTTTCATTGCAATAAGTCCTTAAAGCAGGTAACATGAGAATAATTGACTCACCCCATCCTCCTCAAACAGTCTACAAAGCGCTGGATCTTCCTTCACGCCACACAAGGCATCAGCAATCCTATCCCGCATACGGCGCGCCAGCTCGAAGTCGTCCCGCGCCGCCGCTGTACGCTTGCGCAGACGCCATCGACCGATGCGGATACCGGCTGACGCGAGAGCTGAACCCGCAGACTTTAGGCGGCGGGCGTATTCGAAGCGCTCCTCTGAAAGTAAAAAGTAGTAGATTAAAAAAATAAGGAAAATAAAAAGTGCTTTTGGCTTTTTAGCATGAGAAAAATTACGCAATACTGGTACGACGTATCTTAGGTTAAGGACTCGATAGATAGGCTAACTGCAGCCATTGAATTGACTACTTCAAAAATAGTTTCACTTGCTCAATAGGAGACAATTACTATTTAATTAAGTACTAAGTACAAAACCGAAAAATTCCCTACAATAAAACTCGAGTTTGGTTCTTTTCTGGCTCTAGCAATATATATACGTAAATCACGAGTTATTGAACCGAATTAAAGCGACGAACAAAGTTCTTTTGTTTTATTATAATCTGCGGGAAAAGTCTTAGTTGTAGCCAGGAATAAAGAATGTAATTTTTTTAAAAAGCCTATAAATCTACAGAGACTATAACCTTTAGCTTACCCTGAACTGCATTCTTCTTCTTCTCATCGAGATTCCTGACGAGATCAGCGATGTCGTTGTCCACGTACATGATGAAGGCAAGGTCATCGTATGGCGAGTACGCCGGCTCCTTGCTGGCTGTGGGCGTGGTTTCTTCTGCTTCGGCCTCCTCGCCCAGGACGTTGACTGCCATGAGGGCTACCTGGAAGTAGAAGTGAAAGAATTATGTAGCTACAGTGCATAGTATTGGAATTAATCCCCGATCGTGCGTCCGAATATAATTTTTTTACATCGGATTCATTAGTCTTTACTCAGACTCAGTCCAGTTGTTAAGACAACTTTATTATTAAGAGATTGCTTTTGCGAAACCAGTGTCGCATTATCGACAACAACCTAACTAAGTATGTTTAGTCTCACGTAACCCACTTTGCTTAGGTATATCAAGGAACTTTGCTGAATTATTATAAGAATAACAATTTAAATACTTTGTAGTTACCTGATCATCATCTTTAGCTGGTGGATGAGGTCCAGAAAGTCTAAGTTTGACAAATCGTGCCACAGTTGGTTCAGGAAGGGCGGCAGATCTGGAATCATCACACAATGATTAATATCTATTAGTATATTAAAGCAAGCAAGCACACGTCAAGAGGAGCCCGTGGCTTAGTTAACAACAGCCGCGCGGATCGATCTCTGAGCTTGCCGAGGTTGTTCTGTGGATGGGTGACCATCTTATACATATCGAGTTCCTCCGTGTTTCGGAAGGCACGTTAAATTGTGGGTCCCGGCTGTCAATTTCGAAGACCTTTGACAGTCGTTAACAGTTGTCAGAAGCTTGAAAGTCTGACAACCAGTCTTACCGAAGAGTATCGTGTTAGAACCCAGGTAAGGGTTGTGGAGGTCAGATAGGCAGTCGCTCCATGTAAAACACTGGTATTCAGCTGCATCCGGTGAGACTGGAAGCCGACTCCAACATAGTTTGGAAGAAAGGCTAAGCCATGATGAGTATATTAAAGCACTGATCAGTGCAAAAAACAATTTCATTTCTATCGTATATATTGCACTCATCAAATATATTCTGGAAATCATGTATCAACATTACGACCGCAAACAAAGTTGGTGGCATAGTAAGACCATACCTTAGTTCCCTAGTCCTGGCTTGCGGTGCTGGTCTCGCCAAAGTGACTCGACCGACGCTGGTGTAAGTAGCGCCGCATGGTGTCGCCGCTCCCTCCGACACCAACCCGCCTGATACCAGGACTTCTACACATGCCGCTGTTGGGAAAGATGACAAAGTATAAGCAATGTGTAATGTAGAACTACAACGCCTTTATTTGATATAAAAGTCTTAAGTACATTTTGCTCCAAGCCTGAAGCGTATAAAATTATATTCTCGAGTTTTTCCCGTCAGATATTATCGTCTGTTTCATTGAGTTGATTTTCAGTAGACTTCTAACTTAAACCGTCCGTTTCTATAGACTCCAAATTCATAACGGTCGGAAAACCTTGATAGGTTCATTGAGTTGATTTTCAGTAGACTTCTAACTTAAACCGTCCGTTTCCATAGACTCCAAATTCATAGCGGCCGGAAAACCTTGATAGGTTTCATTAAAACTGATAGTTATATTTGTCTACTCACGTATAAGCTGATGATGAGCTAATAACTGTAGTTTGTGGACAGAGGTGACACGTGAGAGACGGAGCAGGAGCTCGTGGGGTGGAGGACCCTCGCTGCGCCAGCCGCGCGCCGCCGGGCCCTGCGCGTTCAGCTCGCATGCCGGGTAGTTGCTGTCCTCACCTAAAATCAAGACAGTTTAACGTTACACATAGTTTACGAATAGACCCGGCCATAGTAGAGCTAGAACAATAGTAAAATGATTCTAGTAAATAGGGTTTAAAAAATAAATAATACTTCAACTTTGTAAAACTGTTATGATCTCCTTGATCGGTTAGCCTTGAATGTCGTTCTTTTTAATCTCATTTAGGTAGAAGATACGTCAAAACCTACTATTTACTTCTCCATGTTCTGTCTTAACGACTGTCTATGAGTTACAGAGGACTATTTACCTAAGTTAAGTTACAATGAATCTATTAAAAAATATCGTTTGATCATCAAAGTACGAATTCATCCACTTTACGTATTTCCTAAAACATAAAACTAAAAAGAGCATCCCTCCGTTCTATCCGAAAACCTATGTCATCAATAAGTACTAATACCCAGATAATTAAAACTAGACATATAAAAAACCTATTTAAATTATTATTAAGTAATAACATAATATAATAAATTGCTTTTGAGGCAGGATAAAAATATGTTAAAGCCATGAAACTGTAATTTCAGTAAAACATTTATTAATTGTTCAAGAATTCCCATATATTATATTATGTACGCGCCGATCTCAACTATGTAGTCAAACAATATTAATAGTATTTCAATATAAATATTTTAATTAACGAAGTAGAGTTCAAGCAAGGTTGTTGGACGAATTCCAAGCTCCCGATTGTTGAAAATATGCCTTTGTACTTGCAAAGCTTCGTAATTACGGTAGTAAGTGGAGAATGTATATAAGTAAGTATATAGGTACACTTAAGAGATTAAAAGCAGTAAGGAAAATTACTCCCAGGCGGCATTTTGGCGATTATGCTGTCTTACGAAATGTGTTGCTGAAAAAAATGCTTTTTTTTCAACTTATTGCTACACAAGGGAGTGATTCTTAGACCTTGAGTATGTCACGCTGACCAAGTGCAGCTTGTGGACAATAAATGCCCCTAAGATATGCTTTAAACAACTTTTATGCATACAAATTGATACAAAGATTCATCACGATGTTTGCCTTCACTGATAGAGCAAGTGATTTTTTTTAATACACACGTAACCTCAAAAGTCATTGGTGTGAAAACCAATTTATTTACTCATTTGTATGCAATATCAAGTGAAACACGACCACCGTGGTTGTCAAAATCACAGGTAATAAAACTCCAAATTCCTATACAAATCGCTATAAAAACGTCCATTACGAATACAGATATAAAGTACACACGACATCAAAACAAAGTCTATACACCTTTCATAACCCCATCGGTGCATTAAGCACGAAAGTTCTATCGATCGAGTTAAATATTTTATCAACCGATTCGGTCGAAGCATATTTAAGTGGTTATAATGATAGTGTATCAAGACATAAAGAATTACCGATAGATGCAGACTGATCGATCGAAGGGTAAAAGGTTATAGCAGTTCAGGTTGACGTGGGTTGTTTATTGATTTTAGTTTTGAATAATTTGAGTTGTTTGTTTGTTTTTGTAGGCATAGCTTTTTTAATAGAAAGTCTAAACATACTTATTACTTATATTATTGCATAGCTTTTAATTGATACTCGTTACAGAAATATGGTTAAAACAATTTCAGTGTCATATAATTAAGTATATTTGTCGTTATAAGTATTACAATGATTTCTATAATATAACGGATTTTATGTCTGAAACTCCGAATTTTCCAGAACTCAAAAAACCTTTTAACTTTGGCCTACTCGCATCAAAATCCCACCCGCAGCCAAAAAACACATTCTTATAACATTATTACGGAAAATATTTCAATATAATGTAAATACAAACATACATACACAACATCAAGCCCGTACATGCTCACCCGTTTTCATAAATATTAACCCTCTTATTCATAAAAATATATCTTTCTCTCCTTAGCGAAATGAATAAGAGAAAACATATTATAGTAGTTTTTTTACTAAAATAGGTTTATAGTGTCTTTATGAATAAGGGGATAAGTTATTTAGTGCGGAACCCAGTTTAAAAATACTGAGCAGAGAAATAATTATATCTCTCTTCTTTATTTCACTAGTGAGAGACGTTCGCGGAGTTATCTCGGATTACAAAGAATAAAAGTTAAAAAGGTCACGTCTCCCTCGAGCTTAAAAAGACAACGATCTCATTGAAGTTTTTACTTAACTTTTTTTTTGTTTTAAAAGGTCCCATCGGATGATAAAGTTGAAAACTGTGTCACGAGAATGTAAAGAAATGAATGCTAATCGGAACTCTTATAATTATTATTATTCAGTTTTTTTTTTCAGTTAGGTATTAGGTTATTAGTATTTTAAAAGCCGTTTCTATTTTAAGTAATTCGTTGGATGCAACTTAAAATTTACTTCATAAATAATTGTCTCTAAGAACATTCGAAAAATTGTATTTTTCTGTATTCCTCAGGCGTTTAGACAACAATTTAGAGAATACCATCTTCATAATAATACATAAGCGTCTTCCTGCCTTTACTATTAAATATAGTTACAAATGGGCATTAGACACATCAGCAGTATATAACTTTTATAATAGTAGATAATTAAGACGTTAGAAAACCTAGCGAGTCTGTTCTACCCGGGAATCTATCGATCTATCTATCTGTAGCTCGATTCTGTACCACTATCGACTACCGACAACCGGCTAGCTATCGAAATATTGACATTTAGAATGTACTGCCAAAATGTTTCCTACGACACCCGTCAGAGGCGCTGATCAGATTTTCATACAAAATTTCTCGATGACAGTTCGGTTGTCGGTAGTCGATAGTAATAGAGAATCGAGGCACTGAGATGTCGATATATCTAATATATAAAATTCTCGCGTCACAGTTTTCGTTACCGTACTCCTCCGAAACGGCTTGACCGATTCTCATGAAACTTTGTGAGCATATTGAGTAAGTCTGAGAATCGGCCAACATCTATTTTTCATGCCACTTGACACCTTTTTTTTAAATTTTTTATGGCGAAACAATGTTTGCCGCGTCAGCTGGTCTATCTATATATCGACATCTCAGATTTGGCCATCACATGCCACTACAGCTGTCAGTCAGCTGTCTGCGTAAAATTTCACACCCCATAAAACCACCATTACGAATGAAACATTACGTCTAGTGTTATTTTAACCTCTACAAATGAAGAACTAACTAGCGTCCACCATGTTTCCTATTAGTCTAATGGCCACTCTGTCATTATAAAATATTGACACTACTAACTAATTATATTTGTTTTACTACGAACGAATAACAAACCTAACTGTGAATAAATAGAGTGTACTTTTGTGTATTTGTTTAAACATCGATTCTTTTATAATAGGGTAGTTTTTCAAGGCTTTTTTGTGATTAATCGTAGTAATACTAGAAATTATTGTTGTCTCCCAAACCTATGTTAGGGGATTGTTACATTGTTGGAAATTACATTATAAGGAACAATTTTGGATGGAAGACCGGTATAGTTTATGATTATAACTTTTACTTTGTACTTCTTGTTACAAATAAACTATATGTATATCTTTATATATAAAATTCTTCTGTAAGTGTGTATGTCACTGAACTTCTCTTAAACGACTGGACCGATTTTGATGATTTTTTTTGTGTGTGTTCAAGGGGATCTGAGAATGGTTTAGATTCACAATTTTGTCCGCTGGACAATGTTTTTTTATTAAATTTTTATGGCAAAACAACGTTTACCGGGTCAGCTAGTACATACATATTATGTTAGGCCATCAAGCGCCTTCAAATGAATAAACGAGTGTTTTCTTTTTACCGAGCTCCTGTAAGGCAATAGTCAAAGCATAAGACTCGTGAGAAATCGTTTATACAAATCCCTGTATTGCGTAAAGACGAAAATCACTCCGAATATTAGCATACCCCTTCATTTGAGAGAAAAGTAGTGAATCACTTGAAAAAAAAATGCAATGCTAAATTATATGTAATTAAGCAGTTTATTCTTAAAAAGAGCGATTATCGTTATCGGTTTATAAATTATACTTCGAAGAAGTACATATTTCTTAAACTACGATATTTTCAGTAATATTCATCTGCTTCTAGATGAATATTACTTTAAATTTTCAGTCTAGACTTGCATTTGATCCGTCTGAAACAGTTTATTATACTAATTTAATTTATCGGTACCTCGTTTAAGAATTATTTAAAACGGCAGAAAACAGTATAGGAATAACTAGGACAATGAAATGTAGGGAATATAAGTACTGTGACGAAAGAACCCTTTGGAAAGCAGACTGCACAAAGCATAATTTATTTAACCACTCTCATTATGATAATGGGAAAAATACTTCAGAAGCGAATTGAACAAAGAAAACGCTATTTATTCGTGACTATTACAAAAAAGTAAAAAACAATCCAATTAAAGTAAAACAGGATTCTTAAAACGTTAACAGCTCATCTCAATTTGTAGAGATCAAATATTTATGTCGAAGATCAAATTGGATGTAGAAGTTCATGACATTTAGCATTATTGTAGAGAATAGACTCTATATACTATTGTTAGAACATAAAAATGAAATTAAGTAACGAAATAATAGATCAGTCGAACTAGAAATTGTTGAGAACAAGATAATTTTGATCCACGTCCTCATAAGAAAAAACCTTCAATCGCTTAAAACAAAGACAAAATCTTTATAAAGCATTTAAAAAATATTTTAATAAATATTACTTACTTGTTGCATACACGACGTGAAACGGAATGCGTTTTGGCATTCTAAAACAATATAATTACTACCTCTTTACGTCCAAATAAAAAAAAATATTCACTTCCATTGCTACTATTTTTGAAAAAACGTAAAAATATCAAATATTATTGAGACGGAACACTTTATTAGAAAACATATTGACAGATTTTACATTTAAGAAGGTAAATGTAGTTATTTGAATAAATAATTGTGCTATGTAAGGGCAGAGTAGGGACTGAGTGAAGTTGGGGTGGCTCGCCGGTAAATGAATCAATATTTGCGCGGCTAAACTCATTAGTTGACGCGTTTGAAATACCGCGCAGGCTGCATCGATAGTAACGCCATCTAGTTAGACGGTTGATAACTACCACCATCTTGTTTTCATATGAAAATAGGAAAACTGCATGAAAAGGAACGATGTGATTGTACTTTTATGAAAGTGGTGCCATCTATGTTTAAATAAGTAAGATTGAGTTTTTATCGCACTTGATTTGTGAAATGGCTGGCGTAGCATTCGTAGCCGATGTCGTAGCTGTTTGCTACGAACTGCCCTCAACGCGTTGTAGTGGATCTGCAGTGCCTAAATCGTTGAATTGAATGTATACTAATTATACATTCAATTCAACGATTTAGGCACTTAGGGTTTTATGTGGTTGCTTTTGAGTGTAACAAATATTTGTAAAACCATTTGGATTTTTAAGTACGTTTTATACCTTTTGTTCCGTTGTTTGTATATTTATGAAAATCCTTGACACATTATCAAATTTCCGGATTAGTGCTGGAGCTATCTTAAAAAATATTAAGCACCTTAATGTAGAGTACATTCTACCACAAAACTATTCTTTACTCCAACTTTCACAGTTTAAAAAAAAAATTACCCTCAACATATCAAATCCTTTATTTTACATCATTTAAACGTTACAGTAGTTTGCTCCAGGTGTGTTTTGTTGGATCCAGTTAAGCAGCGAAGTGACCCGGGTATTAATGCCCGGATACCCGGACGCGCAGAACCGGCCGTAGCTGATGATACCCACGGAGTAGAGGCGCCCGTTGGATGGGTCTGTGTAAAGGACTGGGCCGCCGGAGTCATACTAGGAAAAAAATGTGATAGTTAATTAGCCAGAAGCTTAAGTTGTTTGCTTGTTTATCGTATGATTAGTGGTCAACCTAGTGTCAATGTTGTTTAAGCCCCTCGAGAGGCCTTTGACATGTCTTAACGACTGTTATCTTAGTAGACAATAGCCGGAACCGAATTTTTACGTGCCCTCCGAAGCACAGAAACGCCCAGTTTCGGGTTTGGTTGTAGTTTGTGTCCGTTGTTTGTATGTTTGTAAAAGTCCCCGCAACACAAGAGCAATTCTAAGTGCGGGAGTTGTCTTTTAAAAAACAAAACAAAAAAAAAGAAGTTTTTTGGCTTTACCTGACAAGCGTCCTTCCCAGGAGTGAAAGTACACATATGTCTGTCAGTGATACTTGGTTCCTGCGAGCGACACACGCCCTGGGTTATGACATCCACATCCACCTTCTGAAGCGTGTTGGAGCTTGGACCTCCAGGGAACAAGGTACCCCAACCTGGAAGCATCGAAACAGTTCACAATTCGTTTACAGAAATTGTTTTTAAACTTTTTTTGCCTTGAAAAAACTTTTTCTTGTTAGTTTAGATGTTTAATATGTTTATACAACAACTCTACAGATGCCTAATATAATGAGAGTCGTAAATACGTTTAGCTGAACATGAAAATATTTACGTAAATATTTCCTTACAATACTATTACTCTTAGTTGAAGAAAACATAGTTTTATTGATCCTCAATAGTATTTCTATATACGTCAAAGGTCAAACGATATATAACAAAGACAGAAGTAATTTAAGATACGGGATTCGAACCTGAGACAAAGCGATCAGCAGTATATACAATCACCTAGACACACGCATTACTTAAGAGAAAATACTCCAAAACAGCAAACATAATCAGTGACTTTAAATAGAAAAAAAAATGCATCGAAATTTCCTCCTTTTTCTAAGTCGGTTATCAAAAGCTAGTTCTTTACTTACCGAGCATAGTAACTCTAGCGCCTGCTAAGTCGCTGTTAGCGAACTTGAAGGGTAAGCAGACAGGGCCGACTCGCTCACTGTACACTATTGCGTTTGAAACAGTCACTATGGAGATGTCGTAGTCGTAGTTAGTTCTGAAATTATAATAAAATATTTAGTAGATCAGCGGCCTTATCATGTATCTCAGTTGACAACTAGTGTACGTCAAATTGATGATCACTATTCAGTACATAACTGCTTTGATGTAACATGTTAATCACTACAATCTGAGGGAGAAAACAATGTACAGTATAGTGGCTTTCAAATAGTTGTCAACTGAGATAGGTGATAGCCCCCAGATTTTGAATATTGTTGTACTGTTATTAAATCTATTTTATCCACTCAATTGATTTCAAACTAGTTACAATAATTATTTGGTCTCTGTCTACCTCTCATACGGGTGGGAGGTTATTTGACTATTCAGTCACGCCTCATCTCTTTTGGCCATATTAATTTTGGGATAATTTCGGAATTCGTGAGTAACTTACTCCGTAAACCATGGGTGAGATCTAAATGACGATATTCTGTATGCCTGTGTTGCTGGCGAATCACCTGCAAATTAACATAAAACAGGTTTATCAAAAAATTTAATTATAAGGAATGGATTGGATTTACATTTAAGTACAGGCTACAGCGTATTAGACTACTTTCAAAAATAAATGGCGTCATCATAAAATCACTTTTCGCAAGGCGAGAGTGGTACAAAATGGCTTAAAGCTTGAAATTACATAAATTGAGTCTGAAAACTCTCTTCGCGTTTGTGTCAGTGTATTTACCTCAACTTTTGATGGACATTTTGCAATTGATAAGAATTTGGTATTCAATTGAAATTAAATAGTACAAAGGTAACCAGTAAACTAGAAAAAGAATGTTTTTGTGTTCACTGCATATACAACTCTCGATGAATATTTATTGCAAATATGATAAATGACATATTAACATATCATTGTCTATCAACATGACAATAACTAAAATCATTAGATAAACCGCTAATTATTTTATTATGTATTGGCAGTTTATCAATTTCCTGTATAAACATATTTCACGATATTTCTCTAATCATTTATTCAACGCTCACCGACAAACTTATTGATAGCGAATCACTATTAAATAATGTCTACGGAATAAGTAAATTTAAAAACGATTAGATATTTTCTTCTTTCAGTAAATAAGAATAATAAGCCGTTGCCGTCCCTATTTTAAGTGCAAACCCATCTTTGGGACTTGTTTTTTTTTTATTTTAGGATACTTTTACATAAATAATATAATAATAATAAAATAATAAAATATGGAAAATCAGTCTAAAAGGAAAAATAATTTCTGCAGTAACCAACTGCTGTCAGGCTTAAAGTTACCACTTTTAAACTCTCGTGACTTGTACACATAATATTCTAATGCAACGTCTTAAAGGCGATTGAAAATAAAGGTTTGTACATCTTATTTGTTTACCCGACAGTCCGCCCGTGACCACGGTTGATGCAATTCGATCGAAACATCATTATAATATTATAAGGCTTTTAGTTCTTTTAATTTCTCGGTATTTCGAAACAACCTTTCAAAACACCGCGGAAGTCATCATTCTACCAAAAATAGAGAACTATTTAACAAACAGTCCTTACCAACAGTAACATCATGTTCGCCAACAATGACGGCGTAGTTGAAGGGCGACTCGTTGACGAAGCAGTGCGCGGCGCTGAGCACGTACCACGGCGAGAGGATGACGCCGCCGCACGTCATGCGCGAACTCCTCACGTCTGCGATACCCACCATGCTCGGGAACTCGTTCACGCCTGTCTCCACACCGCCTACGATACGGGACTGGATTGAAAAATATTAATTTAAATTTATATTAGTCATCAGCGTCGTCATTGGCCTGTGTCAATATATTGCAGATGATTCAGGTGGCGTTAGATAGAGGAATATTTGTAATAAGGGAATATCTTCGTTCGTGACTTAATGTTAGTACATACACACATTTAAACGGCGATGTCTTGCAATAATGTCAGATGCGTAATATTCGTAGACGGGTGAGGTCCTGCATGACAAGATGTAAGGATGTGAATGAGGCAAGAGAAGTTCGTAAGCATCGTACCAAGTGGCGTTTTTTGATGTCTGCCTTCCATCTATAGGAAAAAGGTGTGATATTTTGTGTATAATATAAAATAATTTGTTATTAAATTACGTGTTTTTCAAAAGAATGGACTATGATTTATTCAGAGACCCTTTGGATGCCAGGCCTCGTTGTGCTGCTCGCGGGGGCTCAATAATTGACATTTACGCCCTTTTTATTCTGACAATTGGATTACAACTAATGCTTAAAGTCAAAGTATGGGAATCCTGGGAATCAGTGGCACAATAATAAAATCATTATGATGATCAATCCAAATTTGAGTAATGTTGCTATTATAAAGTTATTTTACATAGACTCACCCATCGCCTGTCTCCACACCTGCAAGAAGAAGTGCTCGGCTCAGCTGACAGCTGACACGTGAACCTTCCACCTGAACTCCTGTTACTCGTGACCAGACCTTAAAGGAAAAACATCTTGTTGTTACAAGGTTCCTATTGCCAATTATCTAGTTACTAAGGGCTGATGCACACACCTGGCGGCTTGCCCGCTGCGGGTGCCGGCGGGTCGGCGTTATTTTGTTCCTAACATTCGAGCGATTGCTTCGAGTATTTGACAGCTCTGTGCGGCATGTGTGTAGCAGCCTTAAGACTAATTATCTGGTTACTAATGATTAAGAACTGAAAAGAATTTTATATTGCCATTTCAGGCATGCAAAGTAAAGATAGCTTGGAGGACATATAATATTAGAGATGGCATAACGCTAAATAATCGTTTCGTTTAAAAGACAACTTCCGCACTAAGTGCTTGTTCACGTTGGAACTCGCGGGCGCGGTGGCGGTCTCGAGCGCGGGGACGTGGCGATTTGTGTTCACGTTGGCCGCCAGGCGGGCGTTTGGTTCAAACTGGCTCAAACTGGTTGAACTTACTTGACGTCGCGAGTGAATCGCGCCCGCCACCGCGAGTTCGACGTGAACACACACGAACATCTTCATGGCGGCTCCACATTATTGCCGTGAATTCACGCGCGTATTCTCGCCGTGAATTCACGGACCGACTCCATGCCCTCCACATTCACGGAATGCTCACAATAGTTCGAAGCCCTCCGCGAAATGGACGTAGAAGCTGCTGCTGCGATAACTTTATTTGCTGTGTCCCTATACCACTATATAGATTCTGATGTCAAAAACAAGAAAGCTGTTGCTCCTCACACCATTTTTCTATAATCTGAAAAGCTGAGCGCATTATACGGTCCGTACCCCTTTATGGCGGCTCCACATTATTGCCGTGAATTCACGCGCGTATTCTCGCCGTGAATTCACGGACCGACTCCATGCCCTCCACATTCACGGAATGCTCACAATAGTTCGAAGCCCTCCGCGAAATGGACGTAGAAGCTGCTGCTGCGATAACTTTATTTGCTGTGTCCCTATACCACTATATAGATGTCAAAAACAAGAAAGTTGTTGTTCCTCACACCATTTTTCTATAATCTGAAAAGCTGAGCGCATTATACGGTCCGTACCCCTTTATAGTCCAGAGTAAACTGCGCCGGGGCCGTGAATGTGTATGTGTATGCGTGAACGCCGCGCGAACCCTTTGTCACGGGACTTTAATACCGACTCTGATCGGGGAACAGGCGTGAACGCGCGTGGACCCCGTGAAAACCGTCCACATTCACGTTCGCGTCTGTTCACGGAGCTTCACGGCAATAATGTGGAGCCGGCATTATAGTCCAGAGTAAACTGCGCCGGGGCCGTGAATGTGTATGTGTATGCGTGAACGCCGCGCGAACCCTTTGTCACGGGACTTTAATACCGACTCTGATCGGGGAACAGGCGTGAACGCGCGTGGACCCCGTGAAAACCGTCCACATTCACGTTCGCGTCTGTTCACGGAGCTTCACGGCAATAATGTGGAGCCGGCATCACTTGTTTGATATTGGCGCGAGCGCGCCACGCGGGCCGCGCGCGACGCCGCTAGCTCGCCCGCGACTTAGTGCTTGTTCACGTTGGAACTCGCGGGCGCGGTGGCGGGCGCGGTCGCGGGGACGTGGCGATTTGTGTTCACGTTGGCCGCCAGGCGGGCGTTTGGCTCAAACTGGCTCAAACTGGTTGATCTTCCCTGACATCGCGAGTAAGCCGCGCCCGCCACCGCGAGTTCGACGTGAACACACACGAACATCTTCACTTGTTTGATATTGGCGCGAGCGCGCCACGCGGGCCGCGCGCGACGCCGCTAGCTCGCCCGCGACTTAGACCGCGCGAACGGTTTGTACGTGAACACTTCGGTACATCGCCATATGTTTGATATTTCGCGACCGCGCCCGCCACCGCGCCCGCGAGTCAACGTGAATGAGCACTTAGACCGCGCGAACGGTTTGTACGTGAACACTTCGGTACATCGCCATATGTTTGATATTTCGCGACCGCGCCCGCCACCGCGCCCGCGAGTCAACGTGAATGAGCACTTAGACTTACTCTTGTGTCGCGGGGATTTTTACAAACATACAAACAATGGACACAAAGCACAACCAGACCTGATGTTCTGTGTGGGAATCAAACCCACGACCTTCCGATGCAATGGTAACGTAGTGGTGATCTAAACCACTGTGCCACGGACGCACTCGAATCTTCTTTTCTTAATATCAACAATTTATTTCCAGTTTCGAGAGACAAGAATGATGTAAAAGAGGTAAAAAGTACTAAAGGTACTTAACTATGGTTTCATTCAACAGTTTTGATTGGTACTGATGTGGCCTAGTAACAATTATAAATTCTTGGATTCGGTTGAATAAATCCGCTTATATCAAAGTAATCGTTTAATGCTTTTAAGTAATTTATCATAAAAACTTTCACGTGTTTATATTACAGATAATAATCTTATCGGATCACTGTCGTATCTTATTATTAGATCATTTTGTTATATTTGCTTATAATTATTTATTATGATTCATTATTTTTGTAAAACCCAGCGAAAGATACCGCAGGTAGCGATACTATTCGAGACTGTTTAAAATAATAATATGGCGGTTAATTCTTTCTAAATAACATTTTTAATTTAGACTCTCCAACATTTTAACATGTATACATGTCTCTCGTTTTTTTATTTTTAATGGTACTGAAATGTAATTGTTTTAATTTATCAGATTTTCATAAGAATAATTGGCGTTCTGAACGTTCAACACATGGCTCAGATAGAACAGTAATTTTCTTTTTGTCCACGGGACACCAATTACTGAAGGTAATTTTATGTTGAAAATTCTGGAGTTGAAAATCTTTACTAAAATATTATATTCAGTCAGCATTATATAACTGAAATCAAATATAGAAACGCAAAAATGTTATAAGAAACTTACCCATGGATATTCTGGTGCCAGTAGACAGTACATTAAGGCTTCCCCGGCCACAGTATGTCTGAGCATCCGAGAGTTGAAGGTTTCCTGTCAGTGACACCAGAAACCGGTCCACTGAACATGACTGCGACTGAAATTTAATGTTATTGTATAATATTTAAAACATTAACACCCCGTCGCACAGATATTCCGACATGCGTTCCCAAGTTACCCGAGCCACTGAAGCCTTCATCAACTCCGACCTATGTATACCCCAGGGTCATATACCATTAACATTTCCCAAAATTGACCAAATGTCTCCTAACATATAAATAAATAAATAAATAAATAAATAAATATTATGGGACAACTCACACACGGTCATTTGATTCCAAACTAAGCAGAGCTTGTACTATGGTAACCAAATAACTGATAAACATACTTATATACTTCTAAATACATACTTATATAGATACATTAACATCCAGGCTCAGAACAAATACTCGTGCTCATCACACAAAGATTTGTCCCGGGTGGGATTCGAACCCACCACACGCGGCGCTATGGTTGTTGCGGCGAGGTGACCGCTTAAACCACTGCGCCAAACTAGAATTCCTAAGGAAGGTAGACGCCAGGCAGGCGGCCGGTTGTAAAAACATTGACAAAGTTTGACAAAGAAATACAATACAAGCTAATAAGACAAAGAAAGGTTTGAAATACAGGCAGCACCATTTAGAATCAGCGTTTGATCGTGCATTAGTCCGAATTAAAGTCGATCGATTTAAAATTTGATTCTGTCGCCCAGGTATAAGAAATATAGTTAGCTCTAGTAATTGGCTGACTAGAGCTAACTATATTGTCCTCTTGTCTACTACTAGTATAAATACTATTCATAAGAAGGGAGTAGTTATTTTAATCTGTTGAATAAACCAACTTTTGTATCTACTGTTCGACATTGAACTTGTTATTATCAAAAGTTTCTAATCGGTCTATGATTTATTCAGTAATTATCTTCAGTAGAAACTTACATATATCACGATGACAAAGCGAAATGGTGACACAACTTTGGACGGAAAAAGCCTGGCCTAGATTGATGGCTGACATCACGATGATAATAATAATTTATTATTAATTAATTGATCTATCGCGAGTTTACGTTATCAAGATTTTTTCTGACCAATCCGGAGATTTCATGATAATTTTTTCACATGAAGTACTATTTATTTTTCTAATTAATAATAACGAAGTCCTGTAAAATTATTTATATATGCAATGTTTTGAAGTGAAGTCGGTACAAGCAAGCAGATAGACAGACAAAAGAAGTGCATACAAAATATTTAATATGCCTCTTGGGGATAAAGGAGAATGCTCAAAATGTATGGGAAAAAAACCCAGGCCGTACACAAACGGTGTGTACCTAACTCAGAATTTTAGTGATACTGAGTGATTCAATTCCAGATATTCGTCTCTATCAAATTCGATGGCTAAATACTATTTTTTGCTATTATCTACTATTTAAAAGGTGAATTTAAAAAATAAATATTTTTCAAACATTCATCACAATGATTATTTTTTTAATAATATAATTGTATAAGTAAATATCTAATACTAATAAATAATTAATTTTAATGGAACTGTGATTTTTAAAAAATAATTAACAATAAAATAATTATATTCTATCACTACATAGTACATAGAAGGTGCCAGCTGCATTTCTTCCCGTGCATACGGCAAAAGTCAGTAGAGGGATAGAAGGGTTTGGTGCTTCATAGGCTATAGGCTAGCAATCTACCACCATGACAACACTTTTCTACCTTATAATAGCCCTCCAATTGTCTGCCAACCCGCATTAGACCAGTGTGGTGGACTAAGGCCTGATCCCCCTCTTTGTTAAGAGGGGAGGCTCGTGCCCCTCGGTGGGGACATATATGACCTGGTAATGATGACTCATTTTTCAAAAATATATTTTTTAATATTTTTAATTTGTAACTCAGTTACATACCTATATTAAAAATGTGTGATTCAAAAAAGATTAAACATTTATATAGGTAACTTATTTAAAAAATATAAAAATATATTGAAAACCCCTACTGAAAAGTTATAGCAAAATAGTATGTTCAGCCATCGAATTTGATAAAGGTAAACATTGGGAATTCAATTACACAGTATAACTAATTTTTTGAGTTACATAACTTTTGTGTAGAGCCTGGGTTTTTTTTGAGCATTCTCCTTTACAAAGAAGAAGCTTGTTCCCCTTAGGAAATTTATCCACACAGATAGCGAAGCATCAGAAGTTCACGAATATCACGCCTTCTGTACTCGGAGGTGTATGTAAAGATGTGTGAAATGCACCCCCGTTATATACCGACCACGTTACCAAACTACCATTGAGAAATATTCTGATGTACACTTTCTCCCGACCCGGGAACCGAACCCGAGGCATCATGATCAGCAGTTGGATACACTACCGACCGCGCCACACAGGAAGTCAATAACTAGATATAAATAAATGTATAACGTGTAATTACCTGAGGCAGATTTATCTCAGAACATACTAGCCGACAATTATAGCCAGTAGGACAGTCAGCTACCCAGCGACATGTCTGACCGATCCCGTACGAGCCGGGCCAGCCAGGACTGTTCACTGTGTAGGTACGGCCAGCTAGAATCTGTAGTGATAAATATGGTTTAACACAGGAGGCTTATTCCAACAATTCTAAATATTTTTTTAACACATTTCGAGATTTCATATAAGTAACTACAGCTGAAATATGGAAAACGAGACAATCGGTTTAACTTGTTTAATATTAGATTGTTGCCTATAGACTTTAAAAATCATGACCCAAAATATATTAGAAAAAATCGCGTAAGATTTGAGTGATCCTCTCATAATTATTCGAAATGATCACGGTTTTGGCAGGAAACTGGAAAATTAAGGTTTGTTTGTCGTATGGTTAGTGGTCAACCTAGTGTCAAAGTCGTTCAAGCCGCCCGAGAGGCCTTTGACGTGGCTTAAAGACTGTTATCTTAGTAGACAACAACCGGGACCGACTTTTAACGTGCCCTCCGAAGCACGGAGACGCCCAGCTCAAATCCCACTATGCGGTCACCCATCTATGGAATGACCGCGCCAGTGGTTGCTTAACCCACTGATCGTTTACCGACTGGTGAGCGCAACTGGCTATGGGCGCCTCAAGGTACTATTCTAATATATTTTATATACTCGTACTTAAATTCAAATAAATACATATTGCTAGATTCCATACCTGTTGATAGAAATCGCAGTTGGAGTCTTGTGCCGCCACAAGACTCAGTCCTAAAATCAAAACTACTGTTTCGATAATCATACCTGAAAAACACACTAATTAATAAATTTCACCTTCATTTAAGATAACTAAACTTAAGAAAATTCTCACTTTTTATATTAACCTTTAGTAAAATATACACTATTATTTTCGTTTTTCATGTATTGAAACACGAGTCTTATCTATTACTTAATAACTTAAAGTAGTAAAGTAATAACACTTCGATAAATACATTCCAACTTTAACTGTTTTACATAAATACGACATACCTGCTGTCTACCTATGTGCACTGAATGTGAAAAAAACTATAAATTATCGAAGCAATTATTACTTACGTTATCAGTTAAGACTAGGATTCGGCAGTTTCATCTCTTTGATAAGAAAGATTAGAGATAGCATGTCGGTGTTTTCATTGATTATAATTATCTGTTTGTGAAAACAGATACTTAAATGATTTCATGAGTTATTATAGATTTATAGTCCTAAAATTTAATTTTCTATTGCTTCAAAAGTAGCATAACTAATAGGTAAAAGAACTGCTGAGGTAACATTTGGAAAGACGTGTCCACCGACTGCACTAAAGAAAAGTTGTTTATTCAGATACTATTCTATACTGTACCCTTTCTATCCAAGTTTTCCGCCAAAGTCTTCCATTGTTGGTGTACTGACTTTCATCTTCAGCCATAGTTCCTAATTCTTCAAATAGATGTACCCTAAGGTCAAAATCTCTCAAAAAAGTTTTGCCCAGCAAAAGGCGCCGGAATCACACTAAACAGAAATTGCTTCTGTCATAAGTATTCCAGTAAGTTGCAGCAACTAATTGTGTAGTAGATTAAATAAAACAAGTTTCTTATTAATAGCTTTAATATTTCAACAATAAACACAAAGCCCTTAACATGATTACCTATGCTTTTTCCAAAATGTTTAAAAGTATGTACACCAATAACATGATATTCTAGAGGCGGTACTATCGACTAGCGAGCTCTTGATTTAAAAATTTTAGCTAAAGACTTTTATACAACATGTTGCTTGCCCGCAAGAATACTATATTAGCCCTAAAAATGCACTTTCCCAAAAAAATAATTAAAGTTCTTGACTGCAAGTACTGGGCAAACAAAAAGAACGATAAAGAGATGCAACTTATTTAAACAAATATTGTTTAGTCCAAAACGTTAAGAATTTGCAATCTAATTTACAAAACGTTTTTTTTAAGTGCCGGACAAAATACCTACTGTATAACGATTTAACGAACCGTTTCCACAGTTTGTACACATAATTACGATACCTTATTCGTTTACCCGATGTTTTGTGTTCTATATTCTTTTTAAGAAACGATGAGTCGATAGTCGATAGTAATAGGAAATCCATCGCCCCACAGTACCCAAATGTCCACTTATACTTATTTGAACTATAATTAATTTCTTCAACCTTTTCTATATCTACGTTTAGTGATCACCGACGACACTGTACATGTAAATCTTCCGCCCGGACTTCTCATACTTGATACTAACGCTGAAAATAAAAATAAAAATACCGTTATGTTTCTTAATTGTACATGCTATAAAGAATTATCATATAATTGACTTTAAATTTTATTATAATTCTTTATATTCATTCCTATTGGGCTACGAAGAACTAAAAGATGTCTCGAACGACGAACTCTAAAGTTAAACTTTACCAAATTTCGCATACCTACTTAGATCATCTGACCTGCATAAGCCTGCTTTTTATCTATTGGATTGTCTAATCGAAAGTAGCATCTGGCACGTTAACTGACAGATAATTATACTCACCTATAGCGATCATTTGTCCGCGAGACCTGACGTTAATCCTCGAAGAGCCGCAGTAAGCGTCACCACCGTCATGCTCTATATTCCCAGTCCTCGATACCAACAACATGTCTACTGTGCATTTGTTTGACTGAAAAAGAACAAAATATATTTCCATTGAACACGCTTCCACAGCGCGAATACGTGCCACGAAAAAGAATATCTATTTGTGCAACTGACAAATTTAATAATCGTTTCGATTTTGCTTTGGTTCTATGCTTGATTTTTCACTGGTTCTGTCGGTTAGCCGTCCCATTTCATCATCGGTGTATAAAAGTAAGGGAATAGAGAAAAAATCAACTATAACCTAGTAATCGATAACATAAGTACAATTATTTTTTTTCCGTTATAAGGACAATTTGCAATCAGGTATCTAGCGTCAATTATGACATTAAGGTAAGAGGTTTCGAATAAGTGGAACAAATAAGGCATTATATTTACGTTTTACTTACTTCAGGCATTCCAAGGTTATCGCATTTCAACCGGCAGGAGCCGACAGGGCACTCAAACTTCCACAGACATTTGGTCCCGGGAGAATAGATCTGCGGCCAGTTCGGGTTGTACAAACGTACTCGCTCTCTGCGATTCACCTGCCAGATAACAAACAGACATTTCAGGCCTATAGACAGTGGAAAGTATCGGATAACGTAATGATAGATATAGTAAAAATGTTGGCTATCATAAATGTCAGCATTTGACCTATACGATTTGATTTTCATTTTGAAGAAGGGGCCCCGAATGTATGAAAAGAATCTGTAAATTTTCCAATTAATAACCAAACCGACACTTAAAGCCGGTTCCTTCATCAAAAGTAACAGCCAAAGTATAGGGTTACATGAAAAATGAGGGCCAAATTTATTCCTTGACAAAGAAATATATGTGTTACTTTAGATATGTATAAAGATATACCTGGGGGCCTTGCCATGTTACATTTCTCTCCTGGAGAAATGAAACATGGCAAGTTAGTTAGTTTTTTCTGTTATTGAAAAGTAATGGAACGAGTGAAACTTACTGATTCATGTAGATCACACCCGCTAGCGTTATCATTCTTCAAGTTGACATTTTGTACATGTAATCTATACACTTTTTTCATTGACATCGGGTTTATCGCCAGAAACAGTATTAACGTTCCGATAATCATCCTGAAACAGAAAATACGACTTCAAACCCTCATTTACCCTCATGTACATTTAGCAGTTATGCTTAATGCCTTAGTCACGTTAAAAAAAAAAGGTCCATTTAGCGGTAGTTTATCTATTCAATAGTGTTTAAACTAATACAAAAAACGCTATTAAATAGATAAACTACCGCTAAATGTACTCAGAAACCCCCGTTTCTGAGAACATTTAATGAACCTTCTGAGCTGAAAGGGAGACCTGGTCAAGTGTCTACCAGAGTTAGTTCTTCATGTCACTAACACGAACAAATTTAAACACAGAAGCAGCCGTAACTTTTATGATAATTGCTTTTAATTTAGAGATACTTTTGTAAACAGACTTGTTTGGTTTTCAGACACAAATGTATGAAATAGGCTTTCTTTTATCAGCATCAAAAAGCACTACAAAGCACTTTTCTTTGAAAATAGCAGTACGGAACTTAAATAAAAAAAAATATACCTGCAACTCCAATTGTCCAATGACACACAAGGCATAGCCTTTTCTAAGGTCAAAACTCATTAAATCACATTCACTAAGTAAAACCCGTCTAAACCATTCAATGGCTTATATATTTTTAAACAAGAATAAAGTTCCTTGGACTAGACTGCTTGTTGAACTGAATTAACATAATAAATGTTTTTCTTAAATAACCTTTGTCATATAACACAATTCCCATTTCTTATTGTTTTGTTATTTCATTCATAATGGAAATATATCCATTCATTGGGTACTTACGATGATAGGTCAGCTAAGGTATGCTGAAACATTTATTGTAATGTTCTTCGTACTATCAAACACATATAGGCATCGTACTTATATTATTTATAAACTAGCTGACTCGCGCAACTTCGCTTGCGTCACGTAAGATAGAATGGGTCAAGATGTTACCCGTTTTTGTAACATTTTTTTCCGGTACTCTGCTCCTATTGGTCATAGCGTGATGATATATATGAGCCTACAGCCTTCCTTGATGAATGGGCTATCTATACCCGAAATAATTTTTAAATCGGACCAGTACTTCCTGAGATTAGCGCGTTCAAACAAACAAACTCTCAGCAACACTCTTCAGCTTTATAAAATTGGTATAGATGCGAAAAACGCAAATTCTACTGAAATATTTTTTATGAAATTCGGTACACAAATAGTTTATAATCTAGACTAATACACAGGACACTAGAACTAGCAATACTATGGTCTTACAACCTATGGTCTGACAATTCAGTATAGTATAGAGCCTTAGCGTGCACGATTTATTAGAATAAAAAGAGAGCGAGGTCTGGTGCGTACATACATATGTACCACTGTCCGTATTTGATAGAATGCTGTCCCGATTGAAAAGTACCTTATTCCTGACCAATATAGGATTTACAGGGTGATACAATGTATGTTACTTAAACCATAAGATAATACAAAATATACAAGAGCGTATCTCGTCAACAAGTAAATGAGCTTGACAAGAAAAAATGACAAAATATACTTACCTTTATATAACACTAAACAAAAAGAAAATATAACACTTTTCCCGACCGGGAATAAATCCCGAAACCTCTTAATAACAGTCGTAATCACTACCGTCCACACCACAGAAATAGTCAGTCAGTCAAATAAATAAATCTTTAAAAAAATTAATACTCCGAGTACGTAGAATCTACCAGAAATCAAAATGCATTAGTTAATTGTGTTCGTTATACGCCATGTTTAGCTTCCGAATTAAAACAATGCTTATTGTATAATCTATAGTAATCAAAACAAACTAACGTCCTGAATATTTCAGCATGAGTAAGGGCTGATAGTAAACTGAAACAGTTATGACGCTACATGAGTAATAGTGAGTAGGTATTAGCTAACAAACAAATGTTTGTAAAAAAGGTATGGATGTGAATGACGCAAGGAAAGTTTGTAATGATCGCCTTGTTTGTTTGTGTGACTAAATGTATGGATGTGACTGAGGCAAGGGAAGTTTGTAAGGATCGTACCAAGTGGCGTTCTTTGGTCTCGGTTTAACCCTGTGAGAAAGAGGCGTGATATATAAATGTAACTACAAAACAAGAAGGTTGACGTCAGTCAGGCAGCCGATGGTTAAAATATCAGTCAATGATTTTTAGAGAAAACATCTTGCGCCGACCCCACGTAATGTGGGATATGGACAAGAAAAGGAAGAATCTAGGAGTATCTCAGACTTTCAACGATTTTAGTCTTCAAGCGAGTACCACCATACAAATTAATTGAGGTACGAACTACTCGCGTCGCTGATATTCGTCCCGCGTCTGGATTTGTTGGGCGGGTGTCCATTTTAGACCTAAATCGTCGAGTATCAGAGATTTTCGTAGTTTTGTGTAAGAAGAGCATTTAAATTACTCAGCACATACTCGTAGATTAAGCATTGCCAAACAGTATGACAATGCTGCCAGCATTTCGGGAACTTTCCCGGTAGATAGCGATGCAGAAGAGTACTACGACGAAAGGCGCACTTCCCATTACCTTTTTCTGATATTTTATAATGAGTATGTAGATATAATGAGTATGTTTTGTACAGTTTAAATAATATCGAATAAAATAACTTCAAAATCAAATCATTTATTTATTAAGATCAAATATTGACACTTATGAAAGTCGTTACAATTTCTAAATCTACCACTAGCTCGGAAAGAGGGTAGATTATGAGAAGAGCTAGCAAGATCACTTTAAATAACTAATCACTTTAAAAACACTTCAATGCGAAATATCACTTAATCAGCACCGCTACGATTATGCCCGGATCGTTAATGTAAGTATTTTTAATGATGTCTCAAAAACGAATAGTCATTGAATTTCCAACAGATTAGCTCTGACACAGTAAATAATGTATATTAACTCTACTATTAACCCCTAACCTTAACTAACCTAAGGGAAGCACTTCTACTGCCACCATCAAAATTGTAGAAGCTTAATCTTAAAGTACCTAAGAATGTATGAATAATTTAAAAAAATACGTCGCCGCTAAATTGAAATTACTGCATCCGTTCGGGAATTATGATGCCACAGACAGACACACAAACAGACACACAGACAGATATGTCAAACTTGTAACACCCCTCTTTTTGCGTCGGGGGTTAAAAATAGGCCCAATTAAAGGAACTAACTCTAAATATGGCGTAATGTAGGTCTAATCTACACGCCTCTGCCCTTGCCAGGTATAACTGGCGTGATATTATACATATACGTTTGCAATATTTTTTATTTTATAAGAAAGGAAAGAAGAGGCTTGGATCTAAATGTAATGGTTTCAAAATAAGAAGGATTTAATAAAAATCATTTGTCGTTATTAATCGATTTTATTCACTAAAACATGAAATAAATATTGGTGTGTATAATGTGTAAAGTAGTTCTTATTTTTAACATTAATTATTTATATTATCACATATTATTTTTATGTTAAGTAACACTTATTTCTTCAACAACTGCGGTAGGTACCTAAAACCTCAAATCAACAATAATGTAAAAACGTTTTTTTTTTTTAATTGTGTAACCTTTAGGTGTAAGAAATTTTTACGATTTTTTTTTCTTAACGATACAGTAGTTGAAGCGACAAGCAATTACAATGTAACATTTTATCTTAAAATCTAATTATTTTAAACCTATAATCTAGTAACACTTTTAGTTGGCGCTTGCGTCTTTTTGCAACACAGTGACATATAGTGAGGGAAATAATATTATAATGCTTCATTTAGTTTTTTAAATAAATCATGTGTTAGCAGAGCGGTAAACACATCCGTCCATCTTCCACTTCATCGAGTTATAAAATCTATGTATCTTAACAACGATTTTTTTAAGGTGAAAAGTTGCAATGTTGAATTAATGTTGCACTAGCGGGAGTGGTTAGCTTTACCGGTGAACCGCATGGCTAACCTCTCCCGCGGTCACCCGCTATGATATTATGTATGTTATTATTTTTCTATCGCGTTCCCGATTGCAACTTAGAAGGTCCAGAAGCGAAACGAGTCGTAGTCTTATACTAAAGATTGGTAACAAAAAGCTTAAATTAGAAAAAGGTGGAAGGCATGAATAGAGCCTTTACTATGCAGTAGGACAGTATTGTTATCTGCTCGATAACAATTATAAATTAACTTATTTATAGTGATTATTATTGCTAAGCGCGGCTGTCAAACTGCAGCTACTCAAACGTGTATCCCGATGTGTCTGAGCTGGTTTCACCCAAGATGTATTCTGTAGCCAAGTTCAGTCGACGATCCTCACTCTCCGTCCTTACTGTACATACAAACCTTCCGCCGGGACTCTTGGGACTTGATGATAATGCTGGAAGAAGAAAAAGAAAAATTGAATAAAACTGATACTTAAGATAGTGTCTTATACGACAAGGTAGGAGTAAATGAAGCAAGGGAGATTTGTAGAGATCAAAGCAAGTGGCGTTCTTTGAATGGATTAATGAATTTTATGAGAAAAAGTTTGCAAGACCCTGTCAAAATTTAAGTTTTAGTTCTCCATGGTGTCGGTCCTGCGTGTGATGTCGCGCTCGTGCGCACCCTTAAATATAATAAACAAACTGTGCAGTAGACTGATTTTTTTGTTCTAAGAAACCGTAGTCGAAGAACGGCTAAGAGGCCATATTGTTAAGTTTCTTACCCAAAGTAAGTGCTTGGCCAGCAGACTTGGAATCAATAACAGTTCGTCCACAGTAGATTTGTGCGTTGTCAAGTTCGGTGCTACCAGACTCCGACACCAATAACATGTCCACGAAACATTTCTTTGACTGAAAGAATAAAAAATAAGTCAACCAACACTCATATCACAATTTACTACCAGGAAATATCTTTTTTTCATAGGCTAAAGAACCAAGTCACTCCGGCAGACATATAGAACACCATTTATGACAGAAAGAAACAGTTTCCCCCACCAGTCTTGAAAAAAGGCGACACACGCTCGCCAAAGAAAAAACTGCGCTGTGTGTAAATATTCATCAGTTTCTAGTCAAAAGTGTGAACTAAAACCTAGAACAGGATAACAGTATCTTTTCTGTAACTTCATAGGGAGTAAAAGCCGGCAGTCAGCACTTACTTGTGGCAAACCAACATCAGAACAATGCAAATGGCAGGTAGATCCTGGACACTCAAACTTCCAGCGGCACATGATACCAGCGGAGTAAATCTGAGGCCAGCCGGGGTTCCTGATTGTGATGATTTCGCCAGGAGTCACCTGAAAGAATAGACAATTTTATTGCCATTCAACTCAAAATGTTAAAAATTACTCCATCGTCCGAGTAAAAACATGGGAAAGGTCAGGTAGAAATTCGGAGCCCGCCATTTTTATTTTTTTAATATTAATTATTAAGTCTTCGTCGACAGTTTTGGGCACGTCTTTTCTAGAACTTCGTTATAGGACTTATGACGGCCAAGTCAGCCAATTCTGAAGAAGTGTCTGTTAGCTTTTCAATTAGAATTCTGATTAATGTTTTTATTCATTTGTTGTTGTTCTTATCTATCGGTTAGGTTATTTCACACTTAACCATAGACTGTATAACTAACTGCAAGAGCCGCAAACTACACTCACCGTCTCCGAAGAATCACAGTTGCCAAGCATGCTAGATTTAGGTTTCTGACGTTGAATATGCTTGTGTCCTATTCTCCGAGCTGAAGCAATGTTCACGGCCACGAGGATGACCAGTATTCTAAGAATCACCCTGAAAGTAACACATATTAGGACGTATTTCAAGTACCTTTAGTATTGTGGTTCTCAAATACTAACGTTTTTCTTCTAATGGAATGAAAGGGCAGGGTTGGGGCAACTTGACGTTGCTTCGAATTATATGCAAAACGAAACTTCTAATTCACAATTACAGCTTAAAGTCAATCGCTGTTAAGTTAATTTTGCTACAACAGTCAGGGCCTACACTTCCATAATATATTATATTTTAATCAATACCGAAAATAAAAAAAAAAACAACAGTTTAGGAAAATAATTGCTCCTACATTTCTTCCAAGTAAAAATTGGTTAAATATATCAATATCAGGTTTGCTAGCTCCAAAGATTTAATGAAAACTACTTACCTGCAGTTTCTGCAGCTCAAAATATGAACACGAAGCATGATTGCAATCCGAAATAATGCAGAAATATCCGAAAATAAATCCCTTTTCGATTGAAGAATCCCCAATGTACCTCCAGACTCAAAGTATAATCATTAATAATATTTCTAATATCTTTTCCAAATCAAAATTTAAGAGAAAATAATTTCTCCTCTGAGTGTGTTCCCGATCACGATTACGAATCGAATAAATCTAATGACTGTTGTTTATACCTTAAATACGTTATGTGTTTACAATTAGGCTTAAAATTACGGCATTGTCTAAATTTTGATTCTTCATTTGGCTATTGAAAACCACAATAGATTATGTCATGAATCGTAGTTAGCTAGTAATCAATTGGTGAAATGAGACAATGGCTTTTATGAAATTTGGTGAATAACAAAATGTATTCAAGATAGACTGATGTCACTCTGATTTAACTGGATATAAAAGCGGAGTGTTACGCGATTTAAATATTCGTTATTGAAATTTTAGCTAATAAAATTCATGCGATAACATAATATGAAGCTGTAAAACAGTAACTGTAATAGGAAATATATGAAAAAATTGATAAATAACAATTAAATGTACAAAAGAAATATCGTTACTTCATAAGTTTGTACTGTCACTTATGCTTATACCGATAAACTGCGAAGTTACATGAAGAGCTAGAATAAAAAGAAGAAGAATTGTTAACTTTCGAACTTTGCATGCTAAGCTCTGTAGCTCAATTCTCTATTACTATCGACTACCGACAACCGACCTGTCATCGAGAAATTTTATATGAAAATCTGATCAGCGCCTCTGACGGGTGGCGTAGAAAACATTTTGGCAGTACATTCTATATGTCAAAATTTCGATAGCTAGCCGGTTGTCGGTAGTCAATAGTGGTACAGAATCGAGGTACTGTATATCAACTTTTGTAGTAAAGGATTCATCATTTTGGTTTTCCTATTTTCAACCAAAAGATACGTATCATTATTAACTCAGGATTATAACATTAATTTTAATATTTTTTATATACAGACATTATCTCCAATAAAACAAAAACCATAAAACAATAAATAATTTATTAAATTACTCATAAACGATTCGTTTTCTTGCCAAGTGCTACTTATAACAGTAATTCCCTTTAGTGTTAGCTACTATCCAGTCCAGATGCGAAGTGATGCGAGTATTGACGGCTGGAGACAGTGCTGATGCGCAGAAGTCCAGGCCGTAGCTGACCAACGCTGCCAGGTGGAGTAGCCCAGTATCAGGGTCCGTGTAGAGGAGCGGACCTCCCGAGTCATCCTGAGATGTAATAATAGAGAATAATTAACAGGCTATTAGAAAATGACTGCGGTGTTTACACTGTTTATGAAACAGCAAAAAAATCTCTTTTGTAATAAAATCTTTTGAGTATTTTTACCGAGATCAAATGAATAATTTTCATAAAACATAGATTAAGCATGAGATATAAATTTAATTGTGTATGTGGTAAGTAAACAAGCTTATTTTTTTCCGACACAGTCAAATACCAAGACTGTCTCCAGAATTATTCTTTATATAGCAAACACTTTTTGAATCATAAAAGCAAATGAAACAAAGTAAAACGGCAGAAAAAAAATCCGGGTGGAAATAGAACCTACGACTTTCGGAAGCAATGGTTGCGACGTGGCGACTAACTAATCCACTACGCCACAAAGGGTGTCAAAAGGAAACCAACGACTTCTAGCGCAGTGGTAGTGTCGTGGCGTCTGCCTTAATTAACTACCCCATAAATACCGTCTGGCGTCTACGCTCCTAGATCCATCGTAGTACTCAAAACTAAATAGACCTCACCTGGCAAGAGTCCTTCCCTCTGGTAAAAGTGCAGATCTGCCTGTCAGTGAGTGTCGGCACTTGGTAACGACACTGCGTCTGACTCATGACGCCCACGTCCACTTTCCTCAGCACCTTGGAATCAGGACCACCAGGTTCCAATGTACCCCAACCTGACAGCATTTAAACTTTGTGCTAAATAACCAACTTCAAAGAAAGTAATGGGTTCTCTTCGACAACTGTTTTTTTTATGAAGGCTTACTAATCTCGAAGTAACTTTCCTATTTAAAATTTCAATATATTTATTAAAATTGTATTAATGATTTACTGTGTGCAGTTAATAAAAAAACAGTCACAAATTTTAAAAAGATAGTAGGTACTAATAATAAAAAAAGTTAAGCGGGATCGTATGGATAAGACGCAGTAAAACATCGTACTTTTGAATTTTTTAAACAGACGTGGAGAAGCATAACAGTCCCAAGCTTATCGTCCAAATAAATTTTTAACAGTATAATAGCCTTTAAATTTTTTTTTTTTTTTTTACAACTCACACACGGTCATTTGATTCCAAACTAAGCAGAGCTTGTATTATGGTAACCAAATAACTGATAAACATACATATATACTTCTAAATACATACTTATATAGATAAATTGACAACCAGGCTCAGAACAAATACTCGTGCTCATCACACAAAGATTTGTCCCGGGTGGGATTCGAACCCACCACACGCGGCGCTACGGTTGTTGCGGCGAGGTGACCGCTTAAACCACTGCGCCAAACGTGCAGTTAAATAATAGTTATAAGTATATCCATAGAAGTGCTTACCAAGAATGGTAACATTTTTGCCGGCAAAGCTGTAACTTCTGAACTTGAAGGGTAAGCAGACTGGGCTGACTCGGTCATTGAACTGAATAGGTGTCGCCACTTTTATTAATGCTATGTCGTTGTCGTAATTAGAACTGGAAGAAACAAAATTACGATTTAGCGAAAGATCTGTGTATATTTTGTGCTGGAAATAATTACCTCACCTGCCGACTTTTATCTAAGTTGATTCATGATAGAAAAGTTAACTTAGAATCATATACATTATTAATGTCCTTTATATTATTTTTATAAATGCGAAATAAAGTTTATATGGTTTGTTTATTTGCTTTTAACCCCGGCAATATATTGCCAAATGTACAGTCGAGTTCTATAATATGTGACGGTGTTGATGAATCAAAAATATATAGGCAATATTAAGGTTCATAAAAATCTAAACACAATACTTTGAGTCATTGTCTGTAGCAATATTATTGATATTATTTAGTTAGTAGTAACATATATTTAGGATGTTACAGAATGTAAACATTTTATTACAAGGCAAAACTGTTTAGATTTTTATGAAACTTAATATTGCCTATATATTTTTGATTCATCAACACGGTCACATATTATAGAACTCGACTGTACCATAGAACGTTAAGAAAACATTAGGAAGTTACTTACGTTGTATAACCTGGGTGTATTATGTATTGGGCTATGGCATAACCTTTTGCCGCTGAGGTCTCATTACCTGAAATAAAAAATGTCTCTAATTGTTGTATACATATATATATGTATATTATTTTTTATTTATTATCAGCTTAGCCTTTTTTCCAAGCTATGTTGGAGTCGGCTTCCAGTCTCACCGGATGCAGCTGAATACTAGTGTTTTACATGGAGCGACTGCCTATCAGACCTCCACAACCCAGTTACCTGGGATAACACGGTACCCTTCGGTAAGACTGGCTGTCAGACTTTCAAGTTTCTGACTACTGTTAACGACTGTCAAAGATCTTCGAAAATGACAGCCGGGACCCACAATTTAACGTGCCTTCCGAAACACGGAGGAACTCGATATGTATAAGATGGTCACCCATCCACTAATCAATCTCGGTAAGCGTTGCTTAACCTCAGAGATCGATCCGCGCGGCTGTTGTAAACTAAGCCACGAGCTCCTCAACAACTCAGTAACGAGCCTGAATGGGTCAGGGGATGCACGATTTACTTAGATTATAATTAATATCTCTAGGTATTTCCAAAATAAAGAACTTGTATCATAAAGGCCACCGTCAGCTAGATAAAACTGTGGGTCACTCATGTTCTAAAGCACATAGCTAGTTGCGCTCACCGATCGGTACACAATCTGATTGATCAAAACAAAGTAACAAATCTTAAAGCGCTCATTCCAAAGATGGGTGACCGCATAGTGGTATTTAAACTTCTCCGTGCTTCGCAGGGCACGTAAAAAGTATAGGTAGTTGCCAATTAATATAACAGTCGTTAAGCCACGTCAAAGGCCTTCGGACGACTTGAGCAATTTTTTTTAAACCTTCACGTGTAACGAACCCTGCATACAAGGCTCTCTACTAAGTTACACTTATATATACTAATATTATAAAGCTGAAGAGTTGGTTTGTTTGTTTGAACGCGCTTATCTCAGGAACTACTGGTCCGATTTCATAAATTCTTTCAGTTTAAGATAGTCCATTTATCGAGGAAGGCAGGGTCGTATTGAGAATCGAGGGTCGTAGTATATATAGCCTATAGGCTATATATCATCACGCTACGACCAAAAGGAGCAGAGTAGCAATAAAAAATGTTACAAAAACGGGGAAAATTTTGACCCATTCTCTCTCATGTGACCCTAGCGAAGTTGCGCGGGTCAGCTAGTAACAAGAATAAATGTTCAAAGCTTACCAGTAGTAACATCATGTTCTCCGACGATAACTGCTAAAGATTTCAAATTCTCATTCATGACGCAGTGCGCGGCAGTGACCACGTAGTCCTCAGATATGATGGTCGCGCCGCACTTGATCTTAGACCGGCCCACGTCGGCCAGACCTACCATCATTGGGAACTCGTTGATGCCTGTTTCCACCCCGTTTACGATACGATTCTGAAATAAGGTATAATAATCGCGGTTGTTTTAAGTATACTCGAATTTCGCTGTTAAGAAATGCTAGTTTTATGTTATGGAGGACGAGCCTATTGCCATATACCGGGAACAATACTTAACTTCAGGCTATTATTGAAAACATTCCGAGATAAATCGGAAAAATAATACCTGGCCCGACTCGGGAATCGAACCTGCGACGAAATCGAAATGATCAGCAGTCACATAAACTACTACCATAGAATCAGATAAATTTACTTAAGCTATGGTGTGATAACACTACTTGTAAATGCCGAATTTCATCTAATGCATTGCTGTCGATCACTAAAGATCACAAATAACATCATTAAAGTAAAAGTCATTTAGCAAAGAATGGTCATTAAATACTCTAAAGTCCTCGCGACATTAATTGTGCGATCCACAAATAATTGTTTCGGGTCTGGTTGTGCTTTGTGTTCGTTGTTTGTATGTTTGTAAAAGTCCCCGCGACATAAGAGCAATTCTTAGTGCGGGAGTTGTCTTTTTTAGAAAAACTTTAGAAAAATATGTTCCTTTTTAGTCTTCTTACTATTATATAAAGTTGTATAAACATACCTGTCGTCTCACTCCGCATACACAGTTCTTATTAGGCGTGGCAGGCTGCGCTGTTAAGTCACACCGAAACTCGCCGCCCGAAGTGCTTTTACTTGTGATCAGACCTGCAAATTAACACCTTTTATATTTGTCTGATTGCTTTAATTGTGGCAACAAGTTATAATACAATTATCTCAAAGACACAGCGTACATACAAAATATCTAACCCCTGGTTTCTGAGGTACAGTTAACGGTAGTTTATCTATTTAATAACGTTTAAGCTCATATAAGAATGACAGTTTGAATAGATAAACTGTCGCTAAATGTGCCTCAGAAACTGGGCATAGGTCATTAGTGTGTTAGGCTTGCTTCACACATAATCCGATCGGCACGTTCGGTTCGGCAATATTCATCGAACAACAAAACCGAATTGAAGCTGCAACTGCACTTACCCTCGGTTTCTGAAAAACCATTTAGCGTTATTAAACGTTTAAACCCATATAAAAAAAACGCTATTGAATAAAATAAACTACCACTAAATGTACCCAGAATCCGGGGTCAGCTTGTGCTGATCGGGTATTCCCTTCCAGTTCGATCATCAAAATTCGTATGGAATAATCAAGCGCGGCGATGTCGAGCGGCATTTTTGTCACACACTCACATATTCGGTTTTGCCGTCCGGCAAGGCCGATTAATGCCGAACCGAATATGTGTGTGAGCCATACTTTGGATTCGAACCCTTGACGCATTTTAAAATTACTTAGACCATTTGTGTAGATTTAATTGGAATAATTAACCCAAGTACTTACCAATACTGATTCTTTGTCCAGTAGACACAGCAGAGAGCGAGCCTCGTCCACAGTAGGTGTCAGCACCCGTCAGCAGCAGGTCTCCGGTCTTTGATATTAGGAGTCTGTCGTTCATGCATGATGCCGACTGAAATACATCAATAAATTTAACCCATTACTGTCTCAGTGAACTGCAGGTCAGACCTTGAATCCACCATGTTGGCCACGTGAGGCTGGTGGATTAAATCAGTCCGAGAATAATGCTAATGAATATTATATAAGTAGGCGTTTTATTAATTTTTTCAATCATCACGCTTGTGCATCCGAAGGTGTAGGCCGAGGTGTACGAAATATGTATTTATAACCGCTTTTCACCATTTTTAATGTCAGCTTCTTATTATGTGATATTTTGATATTGTGATATTACCAGGTTATACTGAAAATAGCTGCCGCGCGCAAATTCGCTTGCGTCACATTAGAGAATGGGCGAAATTTTTCATCGTTTTTGTAACATTTTCACTGGTACTCTGCTCCTATTGGTCGTAGCGTGATGATATATATAGCCTTTATAGCCTTCCTCGATAAATGGGCTATCTAACACTGAAATATTCTTTTAAATCAGGCTACTGGCCTGATTCCGGATTTATTCCTGAGATTAGCGGGTTCAAACAAACAAACAAACAAACAAGCTCTTCAGCTTTATAATATTAGTATATGTAGATACATTACTGGAAAATTAAAAAAAAAAACAAAAACATCACTTTTCCATACTCAGAAATCTTCGTGATCAACAGTCGTAGATGCTACCGCCGAGAACATTTCGGTTTTTTCTTTTTGCTGACAATATTCTATGTCGTTCTCCGATATGCTTATCATCGTACCAAACTCACAAATTGGCTAAGCCATTTTAAAATAAAAGAAGAATAAACAAACATATTAACATAATAAGAATATACTCTCACCGCTGGCATGTCAATGAAGGGACAATCTAGGCGACAGTTGTAGCCGGAAGGACAGTCGGCTACCCATCTACATTGTAACCCGCCCTTGTATTTACCAGGATAATTCGGCTGTCTTATAGTGAACTGGTCCGTCGCCGCTACCTGAAATATTAATGAGAATATAATACTTTTGCACTCAAAAGAGGTACATTTATTACATAATATTGACGCCAACTTCAAATATATTTTGATTAAAATGTGTGAAAAAACATGAGTGTTTCGATCGAGAATTTGAGCACTAGGAAATCTTTTATTACTTGGGCTAATTCAATGTTGGGAATTGCAATTGCAACGACTACCGTATTTTTTTAATTAGTTTCTGAAAAGCGTTACTTGGACTTCAAGAAATTCGGAAAATGTTCAATTTGCCGATAGACCCGAATTAATAATTTTCTTTTTTTTTTTGTGGTAAAGAGTACAACGATATTTATAGGATTAACTGGAATTACTTTACTGCGCCTAGAAACTGTACACAAAAGAAAAAAAACTTTCCGTCGGAATTTTGCCATAAAAAAAAATAATGATACTCACTTTCTGATAAAAGTCACAATCGGAATCCTGTGCTAAGGCTGCAGCTACGAACAAAAGTAACCCTGCCCATATAATATCCATCTGAAATAAACATTTATTTATAATAACTGTAAACAAGAATAATTAGTAAAAACCTTCCATACTTTAAGTTCAATGGTGGTTTAAAAAAGACTTGTTGTACGAATAGAGATGGGGGCGTAAAGCAATGAGGGCTATTTTTATTGATAATCTTAAGCACTTTACAAATCCCTTTTATTTACGAACAATTTGCCTACGAAAGATTCTAAAATTTTCCATAGATGAACTTCCATAGACGACTATTACAAAAATCAGCGCTGTACGTTTTTTGGCTGCTTCCGGAATGCCGAAATCAACAATACGTAAAATTTTACTTGCAACATTTCCATATCCTATAACAAATGTATTACTTCCAGATCATTCTTACCTTTATCGTTATAGAAAAGTTAATAAATTTACATTTATCATTGATATTTCAAAATATTCTACGTTGTTAAATAAATGCTCGGAAAGGACACACAGAACACGATTACGAAAAATTTAAAAAATTGCCATAATTAATCCATTTCTAGGCAGTTTATTCGCACAGGATGCCGTCGATAGCACTCCACATGTCCTCACCAGTGGCAGTGAATGGCAGAAAGTATTTATGTCACAATTAACATAACAATTTGAAACACTTGTACAAATCATGATGGAATACACACCATTTGCATGTTCTGCGTCAAACCGCACGTTGTTCTTTATATTCATCCCTTTATTAAGTACAGTATAGATAGACAGAAAGCCACGTGTAATATGTATCTAAAATTTCCGTAAACATGTTTCGTAATATCTCCTGTCCTATTGTTTTATCGCCTTTATAATAACGTGGAGAAAGCACGGAGTTATTTTAATAGTCCAATAAAAATAAAGGTAAAACAACAGGTAGTCTACCGTTTGTCAGTGGAAAGAAATACTCCGAGCTTACTCAACGTTTAATAGGTGAATAGAGTCTCATTATCAACATCCTCTCAAAAGACTTTACTTAATTTGCTTAAAGAACTTCCATATTTTTTTGTGGATCGGTCGGCGACATTTGGACTTTAGATTGTAGACTAAACTGTTATAGTATCAGTATCAGACAATACTGATATAGTATCAGACAATGATAGGATCAGACAATAATTGCAAATTATAGAAAGGGGTACCGTGTCATAACCCAGGTAACTGGGTTGGGGAGGTCAGATAGACAGTCGCTCCATGTAAAATGCTGATATTCAGCTGCAAACGGTGAAAATGGAAGCCGACTCCAACATAGTTTGGAAGAAAGGCTATGCTAATGATGATGAATTGCAAATTATTGAAAAATATTTGCGTCGCTATTGCGCAAGGGGAAATTTGTACTAACCTTACTAACAACCAATTTACATTATACTTTCTTATTTAAAATAAAATGAAATAAAAAAATAATAAATATACAACATGTTTTGAATAAAACAGTCGAATAATATTTACCTACTAAACAATGTTTTACGCACTTGTATGTATTTGTGTTAATTAATATGATTAAACAAATGGAAGTCATTAGGCGTGATTAATTGGTCGTTCGCAGTACCTACTTGAGTATGAATTATTTTTCTGTCATAGGTCATTGCTCTAATTTCAGTTAATTAATATATCATCTTGCCTAGAATTCTCTAGACTCCCTAGGGTTCCCAAAAAATTACACTACCTATGATGTCTGTAATATATTCTCGTCTAAACTACGAATCTAATTTATAGCTTCTTATCTTATCTTAGGGGTGGGGTTGCCAGTTAATACCTGGCTGACACTTCGAACATTCCTGACCCTTAGTGTCACCCCCTCCTTCGCTACTCTAGACGTTGGGGGGCAGGGCAAAACTTAACAGTTTTGCTATGCACCCCGCCGGAAGCAGCCTGTAGTCTTCTGGTTTAGGGTAACCGTCATAGTTTATCCTAAAGGGAAGGACTTTCTATATTAAAGAGGACCTTAGCTCTCAGAGTTCTGAATTTACGAAAAAGCTGCGTATACCTCGATATCATTAGACGATTTAATTTGTTTTCCTGTAGAAATAGAACTCGTCAAATGATTTAGGAAACTATGAGGGGTTACTATCTTTATTTGATGATATTTCTTTTAAGACTCATAGATTAATGTAAAAGCGTTCATTTCGAACAACTCTCTTATCGAAGAATTATAGTGTTCTTACCAAAATAAAATTTTGCAAAATGGAATTAATGCAATTCTGTATTGAAACTTATGCATTTTTAGCAATATTTAAACATATAATGAGATCTACATTGAATTGGAATGAAAAGCATTTTACACAGAATTACATAAAAAATATTAAAAAACATATCTAGTCACAAAAATAGTTTACTAATACGCATTTACTTACCTTAATAAAAAAATCACTGTCTCAATTTCCCCACTGTAGAATCACCTGAAAATTTTCCTTTTTATTTTAACCCTATCACTTTCCACATACAACAGCCATAAATAGTCTAATGCTATTAAGTTATTAATTATTCGTGTCACAATACTAAATGCAGTGATAACACAGGCACGAGAATATGCGAAGGCTTCAAACTGATAACGGATTGTTTTTCACTCATTTAAATAGGCTCTGACATGCTTATCTTGTTGCATTGAAATAGATCTGGTTTAATTCGGTAGTGAAGATAATTGCGGAAGAGTGAAACTTAGGTTCAAATTCAAATCGTTTATTGCTTACTAAGTTATTACAAAAGGATCTTATATTAGGGTAAAAACAACTTTAGTAGCCTTTTTCAGGCATCGCAAACATTGGTTACCCGAAATAGCTAAAGAATGTGCTGGTAAATTAAAATAAAGTTAGCCCATTAATGTCCTATCGCTCGGTGAGGGTCTCCTCTAGTAATCAGGGAGGGTTTAGGTGTTGAGTCCGCCACGCTGGCCAAGTGCAGGTTGGGGACTTAGCATACCTTCAAGAACTGCTCTAAACAACTCATAGGCAAGTATTTGTCACGATGTTTTCTTTCACTGTTAATCAAGTGATAATTATTTCTAAGACACGCAACTTCGAAAAGTCAGCGGTGTGTTACCTCGGGTTCGAACCGTCAACCACTTGCGTGGAAGGTACCAACATAAACAACTCGGCTATTACTCTCTGGCTATGGCTCTGTTGGTAATATATATTTCCAAAATGCTTAAGATACGTTTAATAAATAAAATATGAATATCATAAATATGATATGTCTTGACTACCAGGCACGCAGTAGCCACTTGTAGCCTCTGGTCATAACCATAACATTTTCCACCGAACTATTACCGATGTGTTTTATGCGGTAGTGAATTGTACTGTCGATCATGTTCGATTCCCAGTTCAGGCCGAATATTATTAGGGGTTTTTCTTGGATATTTATATAAAAAAAGAAGATTTGCTATGTAACCATTATAACGTTTTAGAAAAAAGGTTGGCAATATATTGTCTTTTATAGCGTTCGTTATAATAGCAGAACAGTGGATGGAATAGAGTCAGCTTGCGACCACGGCGAGTGCAACCTGCGCCGAAACGTTAGGCATTTTAAGGTAAAATGCGTGTTCGCGTTAATTCCCGTATTCTATTATACATCTCCACATTCTTAGCTCAACTCCAGAATTGAATAGAAACCCGATCGACGGTGGTTTTACTAATGCCTATAAAACGCAGACAAGACAGGGAAAACTCTACATTTATTTATTTCACACCATAACATCGTTATCAGCAAACCTTGCAGATAAACGTAAATTAAAACCTTTCGTACAAACAATGGTGTTTTACAAAGATTTTGATTTTGACCTACATATCTGTCAGGCCTTGTGAAATGTTCACGCGACGTTTCCTTGGGCGTGTTGTTTAAATTAGTATTAAAATATTAAGCCTACATGTATTTTGTTCGATTTGATATCTTTTTACGCCTATCTTTGACAAATATAGGGGTCAATTAGGCTTTATACGCACTTGCAATTCCACTATAAATTGTAATTATACATACTTACTTGGTTTGTAATTCATTAAATCGTATTTTTTGTACATATGTACGTGGTCTATGTGGCAATAAAATGTCAATAAAAATAACAATGGGGAAGCAATTCTTGGGCATAAATTCAACGTTAAATACGCCTAGGGACCGTTCATCCTGACGGACACGTTAATAAGGCTACACTCGGACTGCCTCCGTGGCGCAGTAGTTAAAGTCGCCACGCCGCTACCGTTGCGTCGGGAGTCCCAATAATGTAAAGTTTTACTTTTCTAGCTCCAAAAATATTTATTCCAACCGCTTACGAGATATTTTCCGAAAATACTGAAACAAACGTATTTATTCGTTTTGAACGAATTAACCCAAATATGAAGTTTCGTGCTTCTACTTCCAATAGTCTGACTTCAATACAAACTTTCAACACCTGTTTTACAAATGAAAATATATGGAATATTAAAAAATCCCTTCATAATATATTGGATCCTACATTATAAAATGCACCCTGTGTCAATTTCATGTTTCTAACTTTCTTAGTTTAATTATCAGTCAGTCAAGCAGTCAGTCAGGATAGATAATTCATTCAGTTTATTCAACGCGTGTTCGTTGGTTTGCCTTAAGCCTAATACTACACATGCAATATAAGTTGAGAACAAGGTTAGATTTATTTTGTGTTTAAGTAAATAAGAAGACACTATAACATGTTCCATATCTTTATTATTTCTACATATATTATAATTAATAATTATATTAATATGTGTTTTTATACTATAATAACATATGTTATTTAATAATAATATCAAAGTATTTTTATTATTTTGATCTAATAATTATTTTATAGGTAACAATTTAATTGATTTATTATTTTTATTATACTATATTATAGGAATAATTATTGTATTCAATCAAGAACTCTTTTTACGCCCAAATACAGTCACGAGCATCATTTCATAGTATATGTAACTTTCAGATAAATTGATTAGAATAATGAACAATATTTATTTAATAGACATACCTAGGTAAGGTATGTGAGACAGAGTTTACCTCAAAGCACCAGGTTCAATTCCCAGGATAAAAAATCAGAATATCAGATTTTTCCTAATTCTAATCGAATATTTCCAATTAGAGCCTGAAGTTTGACTCACTTTGTTATTGCTCGTGATTATACTTGGCGTGTAAAGTATTTATTACATATTATATGATATTCTGCTACATATTTAAAATGTACTACATCTTACAAAGGTACAAACAGTTTTTAAATCATTATACTTTTTATTGAACAAGCAATAAATGTATAATGAATAATATCAATTTTATAAAATTTACAAGCTATAATAATACTGCCAAATAGGCAATTAGTTTAGGCACAAAACATAACGACACTGGCCTAGGAATCAAACTCTGTACTTCACAATCCTTAGACGTGCGACTAGAATAATAAAACAGCCTATGTAACCTTAATTATTATTTTTTAATATATTAGTTCGGGGAAAAAGTCTTTTCGCATTATATTATGTATGAACTTGTAATAAAATCTCTTTGGCTTCAAGAATCACAAATGAGTACCCACACGGTTCATTAGGTTTCTTTCAGTGAGCTCGTGAGGTACCCAAATATCGAGCTTTCTTGTGTAGAGAAAAAAAAATTACAAGTTCATCCATAATATAACGCGAAAAGACTTTTTCCCCGACCTAATTTCATCATACAACAGCCATACTCTACTGACCTACTGTTCAGTAAAGGTCTGTCTTCCTCGAAAATAAAATTTAATACTAGTATTGAATTGAAATAAAAATTTAAATTTATTGCGGGCATGCAACGTCCCCAACCCGCACTTGGCCAGCGAGGTGGACTCAAGGCTTAATCCCTTCCCTTGTTTAGGAGGAGACCCTTGCACAGCAGTGGGACAGAAATGGGACTAAACAATTTTTTTTATTGGATTTTCGGCGCAATGTCAAGAGAACACGTCATATACGTATACGCCCGTGCACGTTGAAACCACACGCTTTTAAATCATATAATATCCCCTAACTCGCGAATACTACATTTATTTCAAGCATTTCCGACATATATCTCTAAATCTTACCCTGAAAAGCGTATATGTAGTTTAAAACTAAATATGACTAGATATTTTCAAACATATTTTAGTATTAGTCTATGAAGCTTTTGACTACGTGATCTTCAAGACACAAGGACAATAAGGTTCATACTTTATCGACTGCTATATATCATCTTTCAAAACTGTTTATCATTCAAAAAGACTACGAAAAGATGAATAAGTTTACCATATGGTATTATTTTTAGTCTAGTTTTTATAAATGTATATTAACCTACACAACAGGTATGAGTGGACGGAGTTTTAGAGACGTTATATTATATTATATTTCTCTCGAAAACAGCTGGGAGCCAGCCCAATATAAAGTTTAGTATATGAGTGGGTATTTTTGGTAGAATTATATATTTTATATTTTATTAACGGAATTGCCTCATACGATAGGTTTGGGTAAAAAACAATCAATATTACGATACTAATTTTACTCTAGTCTAGGAAAATGCCTGTTCAGGTAAATCTTTTTTTTTTCATTCATTCATATTATTCGCAAGTTTACTGGTTATTCTTCTCTCTCTTCTTAGATCCCTTTCCTTCTTTCTCCTGGAAGTATCCTCCGGGTCCCGGCACCAACTTCACGGCTGGCTTTGTTTCTTTACGTTCAGGGTTCGGAGACGTTCCCTCGGGAGATGAGTCGGTTATTATACCTTGAAGACGGTGCGTGTTGGTTTGACTTAATCTGTTGAAGAGATGATAATTTTTGATATTTTTGTCCAAAAATAGCCGGCCTACGTGCTTTTATCATGTGTAAATAAGAAGAAAAAAAAACTCATATACATCTTCTGTGAACATTTAGCCTTGTTTATGTGTTGGTTTAGCCGTGAAAACATAATATAACAAACTTTCGAATTCATAATATTAGCATAAAAAGTAAGGTAGAAAAATCTGCATTGAAGATGTTTCTAAATACCTGCCATATAATTACCCAACTCCGTAACACATAGGAGAATAATGTAATAAAACACATTTTTCTGTAAATAGCAATATCCACCCGACCCGTACACTGTGCCCTAATATACACTGCAAAGAGGTTTCTGTCATTACCCACCTGACTTCTTCAACATCAGCCACCTTATCAATAAGGCTACGTATGATGGCCTCCTTATGTTCTAGCGCCAGCGAGGCTCGCTCCAGCTCGCGGCGGTACTCGGCGTGTGCGAGCGCCGCGCGCTTCTCCTGCTCCACTATACGACGTTCTAGCTCTTCTAGGGACGTGTATGCGCGGGACTTTACTAGCTAAGGGAGAGGAAATAATAGGAGATATAAATAAATATTATTGGACAACTCACACACGGTCATTTGATTCCAAACTAAGCAGAGCTTGTACTATGGTAACCAAATAACTGATAAACATACTTATATACTTCTAAATACATACTTATATAGATACATTAACATCCAGGCTCAGTACAAATACTTGTGCTCATCACACAAAGATTTGTGAGTATTTGCATATAATACAAAACTTCGACCTAGAGTCTTTAAAATGAAATACTAGAAATTTAGTTAGATTGTATGAAGTTTTGCATTCACAAAATAATGTTCTCTATTTCTGAAATGGATGCCTTTAATATTAGGTTGTTCGGAGAATCATTTAGTTTATCAAATTAGGTTTCTCAAATTCTAGTTCCAAACTGTTGAATTTGACAAATTCAACAGGTTATGACATGTATGGCTGTCTGACTATTTACACAAAAAATCTTCTTCTAGCAGTTTTAGAAGTCTTGATAGCCTTAAGCAATTTTTTTATGTATAGAAATTAAAAATAGAACAATTGTCATGTATAGAAAACATAGATGAAACGAGACATTAAGCCTCCACGCTAAGAGAGCCAAGCACAAATTTGTGTAATGTTGACTGACTTAAGACCCTCGCGCGTTTTCAGAAGAAATTTGTACTTGGCTCTCCTAGCGTAGACGCAGCTTTACACTCTAGGAAAAATTAATGCATTTAATTCAAAGTCATTAAGTGGACTGTTTCATAACGTAAGGTCAATTTCGGTAACTTTGAATCATTTGGGTAACATTGACAGTGGGAATTTGAACTAGTTTCGATTATTTTTTCATATGCAACCAACACAATTGATAAAAATTTGCAAAACTAAAATAAACCTTTTAATAATTCCCATTGTCAATGTTGCAACCCAAATGATTCAAAGTTACCCAGGTTGACTGTACCTTAATTTCTTGTTTAATACTATTAAGTGCTTGTAACGCCTGTCTCAGTGGTTCATTGTTCTGTTGTTGTTTGTGTCGACGAGCGCTGGTCCGCACGCGGGTGGCGCGGGCTGAGGCCGCTTTTAAACGCTGACGGAATATCACTGCGGCTTTGCGGTACAACCTGGGAAAGATGTTTTTAGTTGGTAAAAGTAAATTATTCATATATCTATGTGTATTTTATACCTCTAAGCCCTAATAAATGCATTTTCCTGGGCTCTGTCTAGTCTTATGGAAAGAAGGCGTGATTTTTTGCGGTATATACGATTTGGGTATTATGTAAATCGGGTCTACAAAAACTCGAAAGGGAGCCGAGCATTTTTATATCAAGCATATTAAATGAAGATATCAAATATTGTACAAATAGCACTCCTAAATCACGTATCTACAAAATAATGTATACCTACGTACGTGTACGTATGCGTAGGTCATACGGCTGTGTATGTACGTATACAAACATAAGCATTAATAATTTTTAAAAGTAAATACTAGTGCCTTGTCTTCTTTTTTTTGCGTGTCGCAATAATGTTAGTATGTATGTTACCTGACATTCTTGAGCGCCTTCTCCAGCTGTTCCTTGAGGTTGTCGTTCTCGACGCACGCTTTACTACACTTGTCCTCCACGAGTCGCAGTTGTTCCTGCAGCTTGCTCACTTGCTCCGACTTGCGCTCTGTCTCCATGCCGTATTGATGTTTTAATTCTTCTAGTAATCTAAAAGAAAAACAGTCTGTTTTATATCAAAATACATTTTTACAGATCTGTAAGGCTCCTGTCATATTAGGTATGCATGTTTCTTGAACGTGTGAGCGACGATTCTATAAAACGCGACGCGACGCTGCCCAAACATATGGCGACATAACGCTATGCTCACGCGGCGTAGCCGTCGATCACACGCTTGAAAAACGCGCATACTGAATGTGGGCGAGGCATAAAAGGGTATTGATTTCAGGAACACGCATTTTAAGACCTAAACCTTTTCATAGGTACTGTTCGTACTTAGAAAGGAGAGAAGAAAATTGAGAAAAATCTAAATTTCTAGATGCTTCCATTCAAAGTTTTGACAGTCTTTTGGAAACCTCCATCAGCTGTATATGGCCCATTCACCTAACAAATGAATAATGTCTATACTTCTAGTTGTTTGAGAGACTATTCAGCAGTTACCGCTTGCAGTGGTCGAGCCTGCGCTCGTGCATGTCGGCGGGCACGGTGCGCGTGCGCAGCGCGTCGAGCGCCGCCAGCCGGCTGTCGGCCACGTCCAGCGCGCTCTTCACGCTGAAGTACTCGCGGTGGACCGTCTCGTAGTCGCGCATCATCGCTGACACTACCACACATGTTACATACTTTATTTCAAGTTAAAACAAAAAAAAAGCGATCGGTATCCGCCCAGAACAAAAAAAGATAAAACCTGATCAGGCCTGAGGATCAAACACGCTATAATCAGGCTATTACAAACGTGCCAACGACGACATAATCAAAAGAATGAAATGAATGTGACAATGTGTGAGTGCGAGCGAGAGACTCCGATAAAATGACATGAATTCGTTCGAACGTTTGAAATGGCCCGAGTATAGTCTTATGATCGAATAAAATCAGTTAAAAACGATTTTAACCTCTCGCGACTTGTTCACATAATATTATAATGTAACGGGACTTAAACGCGATTGAATATTAAAAGTAAGAATACCTTATTTGTTTACCCGACCACGGTTGATGTAATTCGATCAAAACGTCGGTTCGTCGATTATATAAAAATTATAACTTTTAAACTCTCGCGTTGCATGTTTAATGTATAATAGAATACGGGAATTAACGCGAACACGCATTTTACCTTAAAATGCCTAACGTTTCGGCGCAGGTTGCACTCGCCGTGGTCCCAGGCAGACTGGGTCTTGTCTGACAGTCGGGTAAACAAATAAGGCATTTTAAGGTAAAATGCGTGTTCGCGTTAATTCCCGTATTCTATTATACATATATAAAAATTGTTATTTTGTAAATTGGATAAAAGTTGGTTTATTTATTAACTGCACGTTTGACGTTTTAGTTATTGTGGTACCTTTCCGCAATAACCGAAGCACCGCGTGTGGTTGAATTTGTGTGATGAGCGTGAGTATCTGTTCTGAGCCTGATTGTTAATGTATCTATATAAATATGTATTTAGAAGTATATATGTATGTTTATGAGTTATTTGCTTATCATAGTACAAGGTCTGCTTAGATTGAAATCAGCTGACTGTGAGTGAGTTGTCCAATCATATTTATTATTTATTTTGCTCTTACAGTACGAATTAACAAACCTATACTAACCCTCTTATTCATAAAAATATAAGTTATGAAAGGCTTATTAAGTGTTTTGTTTCTTTCACTCCTTAGCGAAATGAAAGAGAGAAACCCTATTTTAGTAGTTGTTTAACTAAAATAGGTTTATAGTGTGTTTATGAATAAGTAGGGGAAATATGCACTTACTTTTATCTTCATACAACTCATAAACCTCCTTCAACTTAGACTCCGCCCTCTCAGCTCGTTCAACGAGCGTAGCTTTCTCAATATCTGTCGTCTCTTTCTCGACCACCATCTTCTTATGCGTCTGTCTCAGTTGCACCAGCTCGTCTTCCAATGCTTTCACTCTATCACTCAGCAGTTTGTTCTCTGAGACTATTTGCTTGGACTTTTTGTTCATGTTTTCAAATTGTTTCTCGTAGTCTAGGATGAGACTGTCTTTTTCTTGAAGGTTTTCTTGGTATGCATCGAAGAGTGGTGCTGGAATAATAATCCTACACCTTTAAAAGTTTACTTTAGAAATTTACGAAACGAACTCGACGACAGCCGACAAAGGTAATTTCATATCACCAACATGATTGTTTTGAAATAAAAAGAAACTGACCTCTGCCAGGCAATGTCGGCGGGCGTCGTGTTTAGTTTGTATATCTTTTGAAAAATAGCTTTTTTTTAAAGTCCCACTGCAGGGCAAGAGTCTCCTCCCAAACGAGGAAGGGGGTTAGGCTTTGAGTGAAAAATTTAATAAAATATAAAATAATATTTTACCTAATGCCTGAGCACTCAACAACCCGGAGAGGTCAACAGTCCGACTGGTATGTGGAAGATCATCAGGCTTTGATTGTCCATCGTCTGTGTGTACAGTATCTGAAAAACAAAACATGTATCGATATAACTGTATTTTTTAACAATTAACTCAGAATCTTTAAAACAACCCCTAATAGTTGGATTCAGGATCGATCTAATCGAAACTGACTGCTGAACAAAATTAATCGCGAGGACTCTACAATGTCCATAACTATATTCGGCTTCGGCAGCTCGTTTCATTGAAGCCGGTGCACGAATTTGTTTATAGTGACAAAGTGTGTGCCCAATGCATAGTCCAGTTTCATAACTGGCACGACCAGTGAGAGGTTTGGCGCAGAATCGACACGTGCTCATCGAAGCACGGAAGTCTACTCCCTCTACTACCTAACTCGGGGAATCTTATACAGCGGTCCGCGCCAAAAAATCTGATTTGTAGCAAAAGAGCAACCATCTTTAGACATTTATCAGCAAGAACTTTCTATAAAAACTAATTCAGAGTCTTTTTGAAGCAGGACCTAATTTCCATATAATTTTAAAAACACTTGTTACCTGGTCCCTTGTACCCAAGACTAGTTGTAAGTAGCGAGTCTAAAGCGTCGTATTTAGTGTCAGGCACTTTGTACACTTGCTCCTGTTTATCACCCGCCATGGACTGTATGTTGTTACGCAGCTTCTCTTGATAACGGGACAACTGCACGTTTAATCTAAAACATTCGTACAGAAAATATATAAATCTTCTATAGTTTATTTTTCTAAGTCCAATGCTTTTAATGTAAAGCTGTTTTTACATAGTTTTATCCGATTGAGACGTGATTTTTATGCTCAACTCATTTTTCATATTTATGATATCTTCATCTGGATTAAGGAAAATAGCAGGATTAAGAATATAAATACTTTGAATTTGCTTGACAATTCCACACAAATTGCACAGGTTCTAGACTCAAGCTGTCTGTTTTATAAGCAATGCTGCTTGTGACTTAAGTGCTACTTGGTATTCAACAATAGAATTTATTGTACCTACAATTAAGTAAATCTAAGAGACTCTTACCCTCTTATTCATAAAAATATACGAAGTTATGAAAGACTTATAAAGTGTTTTGTTTCTTTCACTCTTTAGCGAAATGAAAGAGAGAAAAAATATAATAGTAGCTTTTTGACTAAAGTAGGTTTATAGTGTGTTTATGAATAAGAGGGTTAATATTTAATTTTATAAAGAAGTATTTAAATATATAGAATGTTACCTATAGAGCACATCTTTAAGCGCCTGCATATCTTTCTGTAGCCGCGCGTTGTGTTCCCGCGCCTGGTTCACGATGATCTGACGACTGCTGCAACTCATGCATACTTCCACCAGAGGTATCGCGGTTGGCGGCTCGTGATCTGACACATAACACAAAATTAAATGAGAAATTAATAACAAATCGTATATCTACTAAAAATAATCAAAGAAATATCGGTAGTAGAAATATACTAAAGACGCTATATTGTTTGTTTGAAGATGCAAAGCTTCTGTAGGAGTACCTAGCCTGTTATTCTACCTTAGAACTTAAGCAATGATTATAGGATAGAAATTCCATAATAATGATAAGGATAAATTTTGTTTAGATTGCGAAATTAGAAATTAGAAAACATTCTATTTATATATGGTATGTAGTTATTTAGAAGTACATAATATAAGTTTGTCAGTTGTCTGATTTACCATAGTACAAACTCTGCTTAGTTAGGAATGAGATGACTGTGTATAAGTCGTCTGAAAATTGTATAAAAGAAAAGACATCAATAGATTTACTCTTACCTCTATCAGGCAATTCATATTGCTTAACCTTCTCTTGCAGCTCTTTCCCCCTGACCTCCAGCTCTCTATTCCTCTCCCTCTCTTCCCTGATCACCTTCTTGCACTCCTCAGCATATTTCACGAGAGTATCATATTGACTTCTTAACTGATCATTCTCTTCAGCAAATAACTTGTTGTATTCTAATACAGCTTTCAGTTTTTCCTTTAGTTTTGATATTTGGGCGTCTTTTTCTGATAACTGGAAAAATAGTAGGTTGTTAAATAATATATTTTTTAAGTTACAAACTGATTCATGTTAAAGTTTAAACTGTCACACAATGTGCTACAACAGCTTAATATTCTGTGTTGCAACAAAATTATGAATTGAGCTTTCCTAACTCTTTTTGCTTATTCTTGCATGGGTGTATACAAACCAAATTCTAGGTACTCTGTTAATTCTTTGTGGATCTATTACAAAAGTATGTGTGTTTTTGTTAAGTACATATATTCCTAATAATATAATGTACATAAAACCACAAGATATTATAAAAATGGTGTCAATTTAGTTGTTGGTTTAAGATTACTTGAAAGTTCTTAAATACTTGATTAATGTGACATGTAACTTTATCTTTTTATTAAATGTAGCACATGGCATAATATAGTTTTGTTGGTAACATACAAAGAAATGCATTTTTCATTTATATAAAAGAGTATTAACCTGCACCACATTTTCCTCACATCTTTCCATAAGTGAAGTGATCAATTGTTCATACTTCTTAGTAAGTTTCCTCTTCTGTTCTTTCAGAAGAGACTTGCCTTCTTTAGAACCTCGGGGAGATGACATTCCTATGCCTTGGATGTTACGCTTTCTGGGAGGTTTTGCTGGTTTTTCTCCTGGAACATAAAAAATAATGATGAGGCTTCTAATATTCAGTACTTTATGTCTTTAAAATTTGCTGCCTGCTCAGCCTGGTTTATGTGGAAAAGTAATTCTGCTGAATCTCATTAATATGAACTAAACAGAATATATTTTTCTGCATATCTCTTTATATGATTGCTTGTTTTTTATTACTAACATGATGTAATGTTAGTTATATAAGTAGAGAGTACTTGTACTTGTCTGTATATTGACACCTAACTTTTAAATGGATTGCCTTCTAGCTTGAATGTATTAAGAATGAAACCGCTTCAATAGCTTCAAATCCAGAGGTATGACATTGTTAGACTTATGTATCAAGCTGTTGAATGTAAGAAAAAAATATGTTAAGTATAGTTTTTACATACCAATAACGTCTCTCGGGTCTTCATACAAAGGATTATCATCAGTAAACCCCTTCTCCTCAGTAATCCTGGATTCAGTTCTCCGAGCTACCATGTCAAGTATATCCTGCCTCATGCTGGCCCTTTTCAGTGGTTCTGTGATGTCAAACTCCCTGTGTCGCTGAGTGAAGTTGCCCGATAGAGTTAGTTTCTCTGGAGAGACTGGTAGACATCTTCGTGAGACTCGGCCATAGCTAGATAACTGAAAATTTATACAATGACAAAAAAGAGTATAACAACTATATTAATGCTATAAATCATTACTTTTACTAGAGTTTTCTAAGAATGTATAAATTGAAATGATTTAAAAATTCTTAATGAGTGATTTGCTAATTGAATCCATTTCGAAAGTTATTAAGAGTATGATAGCCACTCATGAGTAAAGCTTACATTATGCTAATGTTAAAAGGATCTAACTAATACTCATAAGTTAGTGAAATCGGAAGTAAAATTAGAGGAAGAAAAACAATTGTATCTTTTTAGGAGTATAATATGGTTGGATTTAAAACAATCCCTAATAGGTAGAATACAAACCTACAGGACCTGCATTGCGACAACACTGCATAAAGTTGCTGGGTGATTGCCAAAAAATTGGGCCTTACATAGACACACTGGATACACATAGTGCACCTTTGCTATACTGTCTTTTTATTATCATATCACACATACCTTAGGAGTACTAACATCCATCGTCAACTTGTCAATATAAATAACATCGTCTCAGCCATTTTATAAAACGTTTTACTGCAAACAAGTGTCGATAAACACACGTTTATCTTCAAGCAAAACTTTTCACGATATGTTCTCTTTCCCTGCCTATTTACCTCCAATATCAAACAAAGGCAATCAGTCAATCTTATAAACTAGGTCACTGGAGCAGCTCAATAAAATTTTGAGCAAGATATACCAATTTTCTCGCTTTTATTGATAAAACTTCGATCAAAGTTTTGGCAGTCATTTTAAAGGGAACCATTTTGACCTCCTATAAAAATGATAAGTGGCAGTTAATTCACATACTGGAGAATCTGTTTTGTATTAATAACGCAATGTTCAGGGTCAAAATATTAGAAAATTATCGAATGAAACATTTTCTTCTCAAACGTAAATACCGGTAGTTTGACAGTTTTGTTGTCATGGTAACCAAGGTAGATTTCAAGGTTACCACAATCAAAAATTTATGCACACCGAAGCAAAGCGAAGTCAGGGCCGACATGAAGTCACCCAGAAAGACCCGAAATCATCTGACCAATGCAATGGTGTGTGTATAACTTCTTCCTACAGATACTCACTATAAATATCGCATTTTTCTATTGGAATAGGCAAAGAATCAGGAATTTACATCTTAAATGACCTTATACTCTATTGTTTTAATAAACTTACTACCTATAAATCGTACAACTTTTTTCATAAACACATCTGAGTCAGAAAACTACATACCTAGTCTATCTAATTACCGTCATCATATCCATTTGAATATCAAAAGGTGGTCAAACGAAAAATTCGAAAAAGAGAGAAGCAAAGAGGGAATTGTATGTTTGTGTCCAATTTTATTTTCATTCTCCTCTTAAATCTAGTCATACAGGACGGCCGGTTAAGAATGGCCTGGCCTAGGCACCTGACCTATTATCAACATCGCCAATATGATCTGTGTTTGTCTTTCTAGGGCGTCCCCTCCTGGGTCGCTTCCATTTACGTCCGTAGGTACAGTACATTTTATTTACGTACACCTACTTTCATTATTTCTCTCTTCATGACCAAACGATCTGAGCATCCCCTTCTCAATCCGGTCACTATATCCATCTTCTTCCTAACCACAACGATCTCTTGTCGTGCTATTTCATTAGCTGTCATTCAAAGTCACATTTGGTCTCACCGCACATGCAGCGCAATGAGCGCAATTCTACTGCATTTATTATACTCTCGTTCTTCTTTGCCATGTTTAGACATTAGAATAATATCTAAATCTAATTGAGATAATAAATAAATAAAGGTTACAAATTATAAGACAAGAGTTATTATTTCCTCATATTTTTTATTGGCAACTTTTTATCATTTCACTAGTGCTGCCATCTGTTATCTAAACTTAAATATACAGTTCCTATATTTTTCATAGATGGCGCTAGTAGTGTCAACAATAACAATAAACCAACCAATAGAAAAGAAATGAGTCACTGCGTAAAATACGTCACATGAACTGCTTTTGCATTTCGTCGGCTAATACACAGCGTGAGCATGCGTGAAAACAGCTGAGCGATAACAGCGACCTAAAGCGGCCACCCGACGAACTAGGCAGTCGCATCATGTCTGCCCGCCGGTCCGGTGTATGATGCTTGTCGGCTTTGATAACCTCTAAAACAGTTTGTTGTTACTCCGTCCCCTGAACCGGAGTTCCTTAGAATTGATTTTACATTTGTTTTAGTAACTGCTTAGTTATTATTGTTTAAGTGTTGCATAATAGTGAATTATATCAGTGTGTCTGTCGACCGTCGGATACGCACTTGCTGCCGTATCCTTGTTAGCGTTTATCGATTTTCATTTTACAATGAACGTAACGTTTTGTTTACTTATTATTCGTTCCTAATATTGTGTATATCATGTTCGTAATGTGCATAATTCGACGATAGTGCTGTGAATTGTGATCGATTCAAGTATGTGCGAGAGTTCGCGCGAGACTTTGTGTTTTGGATGACAGAAAAATGGAATTTGAGAACGATTTCAGCTTGAAAGAATGGGCGAAGGACAAACCTTTGTCCATTCTGCAGTTGGACCCGGCCGACCGTGCAGTTCTAAGGATAGCAGGTTGGTTTCTGCCCGTGTTTTGGGCCCCTAAAAGGTTGATGCACAGTGGTGCAAATTACGGCAAATTAAACTTAGTGGTCCTTGTTTTTTCATGTAATCAGGTCACGTTATCGTTCACAGTGATAATGACGACAGTTTAAGATTAATGTTTGCAGTGTGAACTCGATAAAAATGTATGTTTGTTACCTATTATTACATTATCTAGTTGTTTACTTTCTCATCAACGTTTCAGCGTCTAGCATAGTGTTTTTTTTTGCGTGATCACGGCTCTGAACGGCCTCGCATACCTAGGTTTTCACTTTCGTCCAATTGTAGTTTGTTTTTAGCGTTTGTATAATATTATTTCACTGTAACAACGCATGTTATCGCATGCCGGTAGTTAGCCATAGTTAAATGCATAGCTTGCTGTATAGCATGTCTTCGTGCGACTTTCCCATGGCATAGAGTATTAAAGTTATGGTATTATTTTTATTATGCCACCGGGCAGGCAACTGTGTGGAGATTCCCATGATTTTTGTTTGTCGTTATTGTCATCGTAGTGAATAAACAAATGGAATGCGAGGCCTTACTTTAACGATTGTTTAGCCTATCGTAAATTCTTGATACGTACCTACCTGTGTTATTCGTTATCTGTGACGTAAATTCGATAGTGATGTAAGCATCCTGTTAATTTGTCATACCCGGAAATTAAAGTCACATACCTACCTAGTCCATGCTGATAGCTAGATCTATCAAAATTTACGTATTTTCCACCTAGAACACCATCCGTTACAAAATTGAGGGGGATTCAAATTGCATCAGGCCATTTCCACGTGCAATTACTTCGTAACAGCTTCGTTCGTTGCGACTTGACCAAATATGAATTTGAATCCTTCCTACCTACCTACCTAGTAACTCGTCGATCTAGGATTTATTATGCTATTAGCTTATGAAGGTAGGTTATAGTTTAGGAGCAGTTACTATTTTTATACTGTTTTATTAATATCTAAGTATGTAGGTAGGTAGGTACCTAACAATTATAGAACTTACTTGATACGAAAGTAAGTTATAATGTAGGTTGTTTTAAACAGAAATAACAGGACATATCGTCATTCCTACTTATCTGAATTCACTGGGAAAAACCCACGACGCTACAATAAAAAACTACACTTTATTATTAACGTGTTATTTTATTGACAATAGGCACTAAAACTAACACAAGCAGTATTCGAACCCTATTTAAAGCAACCCTTAAAAGAATTAGGGGTGAAATTGTCCCTATCACCTGTGCAAGGGTAACTATTGCAACCGGTATGATTATGTGACGTCCATACTAGGTATAATCCGACAACTTGGGAAAGAGCTTTGTGTGCGAAATCCGCTGCTAGAAGATGAATAATTTAGAACATCAGCGACTAGCAGGCTTATGCACCTGACTGTGCCCTGTAACATATACCTAATTATTAATTACCTAATTAATCTAGATAACTACTATGGAGTACCATAAAAAATAGTTACCTATCTAAATGAAACGTCAGAGTATTGTAATTTGCTATTAAATGCGCGAGCGTCGCGTGCACTGAGTTTGATCATAATCGTGTGATACACACACACAATATTACGATACTGGCTGGAATTTTTCTAAACACATTTTTTTCTACGTACTACCTACTACATCTAGGTAGCAAATATACAAGCACCTTATTGCACGATTTTCGATATTTACCTAATTTTGACTTAGCTGTGTAAGTAATCTCATAGATTATGTACCTATTTACTTATTCAATTATTGACTACTGAAAACAGACTGGCCACGAAGCCCGTCGTACCTACTTATATAAAACGAATAAATTTGGTAAAAAAATATACGAAAAAGATTTACAAACAGTCTCTCAATAAACAGCCAGACTCTTGGTTCTATACATCCATATTACTGAAACCTACCAAAAAAAAATCACAAAGTAGTAAAGAAACAACATATACCTACCTACTACACATTTAAACACCTCTATTCTCTTGAGGGAGAAGTCAAACTACCCTCGTAGTACTAACTATTCCTCCAGGCCATATTGTACCTGCAATCGATATCTAAACGTTCCCTAAGGTACTGTCAGCTGATCAGCTCCAGAAGTCGCTGAACATATTCAATATTTCGAAACCCTATATTTGTAGTATTGCATATTATTCCCTCGAGAAAACTGACGGTGCTTTAAATGATTAATTCCAACTAATTTTATTTGATTTTGTTCATGTATTTATTAACATTTGGCAAGTAATAAAGAGGTTTTAAAAATATCAAGGTGTAAAGTAAAGCGACCTATGGAGCTGTACACAACATGAACAGACCTATTAGCTAATGATTGCACAAACACACCCTCTGTTCTAGCTTGCATTCGCCCCAACCCCTTCGTTACCACTTGCATAACTAGTGTACTTCGTAAGCTGTCACACTTACCCCTCTAACTACTAACTACCCTTTTGAATTTTATTAAAATGTGTACGCGACTTCAAACACGTGAAATCCAGTGACACATTCAAAATAAAAATCAAATCATTTATTCATTTAGGTCAAATATTTACACTTATGATAGTTAGTTCACTGGATTATTATTGAAATTCGACTAAGTAAACGTCCATTTTTTCGTAGACAGACAATTTGATGTAATAATTTATTCGCTTTTTTATTATCAATGAAATTGACAGTCAGAAAAGACACCTTGCCATGGTGTAAATCCACGTGCCAGTTTCAAGTTTTTAAGATAAATTATTATATAGATAAAGCTACTAATATCTGGTCCTATCATATTCTAAATATTAAAATGTTTCAGAGTACCTGCACATTCCCTTCTAGGTATTTAAAAACTGTTTGCATCCAACAAGCTTCGTAATAAAGCTATTGCTATCCAAAAAATAAAATGTCTAATTAATTACTATGACCCACGGGAAATAACTGTCACGTGTCCATAACCCGCGGGAAATACCCGTCATGTTATATGTTGCCCGCGAAAAAACATGGCCACCCCACAACGATATCAATTTGAACTAACGAACGAATGAACCCATTTAACTGTTCCCCGGCAGGTGTTCCACAGCATAATAGCAAAACCCTAAGTAACTTTTTCCGCATACCTGAATATGCTATCTTCTTCTTACATAAGTAAAAGTGTATCTCCGTCCCTTTCTAGAAAGCATCGCTTGGCCATTGTTAACGCATTACAACTGAAGTGTTCTAAATTTAAATTCTCGAAACTTAAAGGTCAATAGACCAGAGAATAGTTTTTGTTTTAAAGTTGGCAATGCTGTCCCTTTGTTTATAACCTTCTCAAGCATAAACTGCTTAGTCATAATACCTTTTAATAGGTCCATAATCCTACGTTTACCAATACAAAGCTAACAAAAGATTCGAAACTAAATTCAATTGCAAAGTATCCCCAATTGATTTTCGTAAATCCTTAGGGATTTTACTTTAACAAAAACTTTCATTATCTAAAAGAGATAAAATTGAAAGCATTGGCGCTAAGTAATTAAGAATAAATCAGGCTTAACACGTTTCTTGATAACGGCTAACTACAAGCGGTGTAAACAACAAAAAACAAAGGTACTCCATAAAGTAAAACTACTAATAGTTTTTTGTTCTTTTGTAAAACGTCGATACTGGTTACTTTACTTTTGTTACTGGTTGTTTAAAAAGACCTAGTAGACTGTTTGGCGGCAAGTTTTATTAGGTACCTTATAGCCAGTATTTGGCATATTATAAGAATTTAATGTAATCTATGCATTTAATGTTTTGACTCCTATTTGTGTATTAAAATCATATACAAAGTCAAAAAAAGGCCGGGTGTAGTATTGGTAACTGGCGGTCCTGTATGACAAGATGGTATGGATGTGAATGAAGCTAAATAAGTTTGTAACATTTTTTGTTCTTGTTTCGTATAATATGCGAATATTAAATCCGACCGTACACAAGCGTAAACGACAAAGAAAGTTGTCCAATTACTTATTTAATTGCTAGTGAGTTTGTTTTTCTTTTGCACCTAAATGTTATTATGTTTTTAGTTTAATTGAAGTGTTACATATGCTGCCAGAATGTTGACTTTACGAATATGTGGAATTTTCAGATTTTAATTAATTGAAATCTGATGGTAGCTTGATTAAACATGCATATTTTATAACCGATGGGAGAAGTGAAGTTCAATACAATAAATACACCCATGTTTTGCCATTAACAATGTTAGTCCAATGTAGTAGGAGGCCTGAGTTTTCTGCCATTATTTTACAATATATACAGTACAAAATAAGTAATCACAAATTAAGTACCTAGTACTCTTAGAATTACAACAATACAAGTAATAGTTAAAATGAGTCGGTCTTTTCGATGTCGAGTTCAACGAAGCCTTTAAGCAATTCGTAGTGCACTAACATTTTTTTTGTTTATTTTAAGTCACCAAATCAAATCGGAAATTGATTACCAATGTCACTCGATTTCCGAACGGACGCAACGTTTTCACAAAAACAATCGTTCTAATCGGCCAGTTACTTACCATAGACTTGATGTTCGAAAATCCAATGAATATTTTACTTTTTTTTTTGCTAGAGTTGCAAGCAATCCGTTTCTTACTTTCACCATTGTAGTCGATGTTCCATTTTAATAGTGACAATCGATTCCATCAAGGTCTAATAAGAACGATTAAGTCACTATTTACTCATCTGGAATGAGATAGTCGCAACTCTTCAGTGGTAGTCTATTTTTAATTTCTAATGAGATATTTTAGAAGGTGATTGAGGTTACGGTATCGCTATTTAGTGCTTAATATTTGTAGCGATATAAGACTTAATATTGGAATAATTAGAAATACTTAAACTAGTTTTTCACACACTAATATGCAGTTTAGTGAATCCTTGAGATAAAATCAAATAAGAATGTTAAATATGATGTTTATTAAGAATACGGGAAATTTTGTTTTTGTCGTAATATTTGCAGGACAAAGATCTAAAGGAAACAGCCAGTATATCAAACTCTTAAAAACTTATGTTGTACTTACTTTATTCAACTGTCAAACAAACCACATGTTAGAATTTCGAAATGTGACTTTCTTTCAGAAATTACGAAGCACATTAAATTATTACGCTAACCGTTTTTATTACGGCTATTACTCATAAAAGTTGATGTACTTTTTTGTAAAGTGAGTGCAATACAGTAGCGGCCAGTATTTTTGATACGCTCCGCGGTGAAATACTTTCGATTTCTACAAATGTTTATGCTTTGTAATTCCGTTGGGTTTTTGAACGGATTTTAGTTTGATTAGAGATTACGACGATTTCGTGATTCGATTGTGCTCGCTGAATCGATTTGATCTTTGATACGATTTTAATCGTTAAATTAAGTTTTGCGCTCTTGATAGCGGATGAAAGTAGTTTTATGTGCTCGAATTCAAGTGCTCTTTACATTATGTACTTGAGATTAATAGATATTTAAAGAAGAAATAATTTTAGCCCATTTCTGTCCCATTGCTGGGCAACGGTCTCCTCCCATAATAAGGGAGGGGTTAGGCTTTGAATCCACCACGCTGGCCAATTGCGGGTTGGAAAATATTTAAAATGTTGGAAATACTTAAGTAGCGTTAAGCAGTTTTAGGTGTGTAACGCAAAATAGCGTAACGTTATAATTATGTTGATGACAGCATTGTTATTCAAGCGACCAGCGACTGAAAAAACTAAACAAGTTGTATTTTTTTAAAACGCCGTTCACTTTCAAACGGAGAAGAATAATTTTACTTTTTAATGGCATTACTAAGAACTAATTTAACGGAGAACTTTAAAAGCAGAATTTATGAAAAACCTAGGTAGTCATCTGGATCACTATATATTAATTGTTGTCCTATGCAACTGTTTAGAGTCGCTGTGACGTGATCGAGTTTAAGTTTAGAAACGTAAGAGTATCCGGAAAATATTTAATACAACCAACATAGCCAATAAGCTCTGGAGTGGCTAAAGATGACATATAGAAAAGCCCCTACCAGGTGGACCGACAACGGCCGTAGTAGGTAGATTGTATGAAGGCGACCCAGGACCGGTCAGCATGGATTTCTATGAACTATGAAGGTGGCCTATCTCCAGCAGTGAAACTATTTTGACTGACATGATGATAATGTAATGACGAGATGCATTACTTTTTAGCACTTTATCACACCTATCCATGATTAATTAGTGAGGAAATGTGTCTGCTCCTTGCATTTTGTCATATCGTGTCACATAGCGTTTGCATCGTCACTTGTATAAAACAAAAAGTTACCAATGCCACTAAACAAAAAGCTAGGCACCTAATTGCACTAATCGCGCCATTAACATAATTAAAACTTGTTATGAGGCGAATGGCAAACTCACTTTAAAAGAATAAAACTTTATTTATTACACTTAGAAATAATATATGAGTTATGAATTAACACTGATTTACGACTAAGATTTGGAATTGATTTAGAACTAACTATGTTTAGAACTAACTATGAACTAACTTAACTATGAACTAACTTAACTATGAACTGACTGTTCGTACATCGAGGACGAGCTTATATACTAATACAATATGTGAAACGTTAACTTATTAGCTAATGGTTTTAGGGCTAAAGTAAATATGATAAGCGAGTCCTGAGAAAAGACAATAACAAAGTGATTAGTAATTATAGTAAACAGGATACATTAAGATGTTTTGATTTAGATGATGTTAAAATATGAGGACTTTATAGTTATATACTAGGTTACAAGGATTTATGTATTAATATGTAATACTACAATGTATGACTTATATGCTATTATAACACCTCCCCCCTTAGAACAAAGATTGGGCGTTGGCGCCTAAACTTTGAGAAGATGGTGGCAGTATTCTTGTAGCATTATTTTCTTCGTCTTCGTCTTCTGAGATACATGAAGTATTATGAGTGATGGTCCTCATTGGGATACTAATTTGACTGGATCGTCTTCTGGAGGAGTTGTCAAAGCAGTTATTAAAGATTTGTATACATCCTCTTTCGTTTGTACATTGGGTAAATTCTATACCATCGACTGAATAGTTTCAACAGGAGAAATGTTAACATGAATATACCCAATATAAAATAGAACCATGAAAAACTAGTTCGGTTATTCTCTAAGAACCTTTGAGATGCTGATTTAGACCGTAAGTTTTGTAGTTCTTGAGAGTAAGTGTCTAGATGATTCTTGATAGTTTTTAATGCATCTAATGGTACATCATTGATGGCTATAGGAAGTAGAGTTGGAGTCTTGATGTCTTCGGGTATTTCAAAGCAATCTTCAGTTCTGATGTCGGGCACGATGACTGGATATGTGACATTGTCTTCTGATGACTGATATGCTGACAGAGTGCTGTATCCGGTGTGGAGTTTACAGCCCTCAGGTAGATTTATGATTCCGGATCCTTGAAGTTTGTGGTTGGAAATTTCATTCAGACATTGTAATACACAGTGAGTATCCTTTGTTAAAATGTAGAGCCACTTATTGTTGCCAAGAGGTTGAAACGTTTGAATTTCGGCAGGAAATGTTGTGGTTGTACAAGTCGTAGGGATTGTTGTCGATTTACTGAGGAGGATATCCATCTCGCAGATTGGTCGTGCTGAAGAATCGTAGATCACGAGGTCTTTACAGATGCTTTTTCGTGAAGCGTAGACTTTGCAGTTGTTCAGCAAACTCGTTGAGACATATCTTTGTCCACTAGGGTTAGTGGCCAGGTAAGTATGCTCAGGGATAATAGTTGAGTGGAAAGAGGAATTAGGATGTTGGATAGGAATTGAATATATATGATATAAAGTTAAAGGATCATTCTGAACTAATGGGAATTCTAAAATATAAACTAGTCGATCAGAGAAGACGTAGGCTGATAGATATGAAGAATCTAGAAGTGTATGGATGTTTTCTATAGAGACGGAAGTAACTAATCTTTTATTCGTTCTTAATTTATTAGATAGTAGTAATTCATTATATAATTTTTTCAAGGATATAATAGACGGATGGATAATGTTTGATTTAGCAAAGAGGATACTTGTAAGGCAGTCATTGATATCGTTTTCGAGATTTGTAGCCAATTCAAGAATTTGTATAGTAATAGATGTAATATCTTCAGTTATCTTTAAATTAAACACTAGATTTTCGGTTTTGTTGAAGTAGTCATTTAAGCGACGTATATTTTCGTTGATAATTTGTTCATCGAATGATATTTTAAATATGGTTTCGTTAAAGTTTTTTATAGTTGAGCTAGTAATTTGAATTTGTTTTTGCATTAGTTCAGACATTTCTAGATTTTGTTTCTCGAGAAGATCTATGTATTCGTTGTAATGTTTGGCATCTTTGGCATCAGGAGTACCAATGAGCCATTTTAAAACAGAACTCAAACCATCTAACAGTTCTCTCTTTTGGCGTGAATTCTTACCTAGATACATACTTAGTTCTGAGAGTCTATTTTCGATTTTATTTAAGCTAACATTAAGATACGATTTAGTTGAAAGAACAGTAGGGAAATTCAAATGTTTAAATGACATAGAATTAAAATTATTTGAAAGTCGTTGTAAGGACTCATAGGAAATGAATAGGGGCTTCAGATCACGATATATGATTAATTTCCATGATTCTTCGCTAATTAATATTTGGCCTTCTTCGTTATAAAATATTCCAGCGTTGGAAGTGAGAGGTTGGGAGAAATTTATATTGGCAACGATTCCGTTGGTTGCCCTGCAATAGAAACAACATTGTCTCTATTAGTTTTACGATAATTTTGAATTCGTATTTTAATAAATTTATAAATTTTGTATAATAATATTACAACTACGAGTTTAATAAAGGAACAGATTATAAAATTGAGTATATAACTAGGACTATAAAGGGATTGGAGTAAAGATATGTCATTCTGGGCTGTTGTAAAATGACAGACCCTGGAAATTATAAATAAATTTTACTTAATATATATCTAACATTAATTATCTCTACTACATATTATTATCTAAATAAGGTCGCAAACGGTTTGCATGCACTAATTGATTTTTACCTGCCTTTCGAATCAAATAATTTTCATTAAAGCCTACACGTAACACTTCGTATGGACCATCCCATTTTGCATCTAAACTATTAGGATTAGGAACTCGTAACAATACCTTTGAACCTACTTTATATTCTATTGGGTTTTTAATTTGACTATCATAGCGTTCTTTAGCTTTTTCTTTCATTCTTTCTAAGTTAATCAGAGCTGTATCACGAGACACTCGAAGACGTTCGTTTAAGTCCATTAAATAGTCACATGCGTTATATTCTGGAATTGGTTTTAACGAATAAAATGGACGAGGTTTAAATCCGAAAAGGAGTTCGTGGGGAGTGTAACCCGTAGAAGCATTAGTGGAAGTATTGTGGCACATGATTGCAAATGGAATTATGTGATCCCAGTTTTTTAAATGACGATTATAATACATACGAATATGGTCGCGTAATGTTGCATGGAACCTTTCTAGAGCACCGTTTGTTTGTGGATGGTATGCAGTATTGAATGTTTGATTGCATCCTAGAAATTTTACTAATTGTTTCATAACTTTATTCATGAATTCGGTGCCTTGATCAGAATGAAAACGTTTGGGAACCCCGAAATGTTGACAATAATGTAGTAGTTGCTTGGCTACTGTTACGGCTTCTTTGTCTGGGATAGCATAAGCTTGTACAAAACGCGTTAAATCATCTTGCAAAGTTAAAATATACTTGTTACTGTTATCACTTATTTCTGAGTATGAAACAAGATCAATTGAGACACGTTCAAATGGTTCAGTGGATTGGGAGGTAATAACCATGGGAGCTTGAAAATTCTTTCTCTGAATTTTATTCCGTTGACAGGTGAGACAAGAGTCGATATAATTTTTGATATCATTGGTCATTCCTTTCCAATAATATTCTTCGCGAATCTTTTTTGTTGTTTCAGAAATACCACGGTGTCCTGAAAGTGGTTCATCGTGGAATGTTTTAAGAATTTTCGGAATTTCTTCTGGTTTAGGATATTTTACTTTGTTTTCGCAAATGATAATTTCGCAATTATAATATTGGCCTAGGTATGCTGAAATACGCAGTTGCTCATTATTTAATAATTTACAAGTTGTATCATACTTAAGATCGGGAATATAAAGAGTATCTATATTATGGTGTTGTAGACAGGACAAAAGTGCTTTGAAGTAACTTTCACTGTCCCAAGGATCGAAATGGTTGGGTCTTGTATAACATAAATAAAAATTTTGCTTTTCACTAGAAATAATGTGATCTACACTATAGAGTGATTTTGGTTTATCTAGGTTGACAGGTGCGCATAAAGATAAAGCTTGATTTAGTAAATTATTATGGTCAGCGTGATTACAAGATATGGGTAGAAATATGTTTTTATGTCTAGGATCTAATAATTGATTCGGTGAGATTTTTATAATAGAAGGATCAAAGCAATTAATATCAGGATCTTGTAAAGAAAGGAAATGTTCATAATTAATTTGCATATAGTCATCTTCATCGGATGGGAATTTATTGTCATTGCGTTCTACGTGGTCTGAAGGACTTGGACTATCTTGAGTTAAATTGATTACGTTAGAATTCAAAATAGGAGGTCGGGATAATGCATCTGCATTTGTATTAAATTTACCTGATTTATGAATGATCTCGTAGTCATATTCTTCAAGTTTTAGTCTCCAACGGACTAAACGACTACCGGGATCTTTGATACTAAATAGCCATTTAAGAGGCATATGGTCAGTTACGACTTTAAATTTACGACCGTATAGATATGGGCGGAAATGTTTGACTGCCCATACGATGGCTAAGGCTTCGCGCTCGATCACTGAGTAATTAGATTCGGCTTTGTTTAATGTTCTTGATGCGTATGCAATAGGTAGGTCTTTGCCTATTTCTCCTTGAGAAAGTATAGCACCGATAGCATATAATGAAGCATCCGTGGTTAAAATAAATTCTTTGTTAAAATCTGGATATTGAAGAAGGGGAGTTGTGGTTAAAATTTCTTTACATTTATCAAAGGCTTCTTGTTGGCTTTCACCCCAAATGAATGGTGTGTCCTTTTTAAGAAGACATGTTAAAGGTTTAGTTAGTTTACTAAAGTTTGGAATGAATCTGCGGTAATAACCTGCAAGACCTAGAAATGATTTGATATCTTTACATGATTTTGGAATTGGGAAATTTTGAACTGCTTCTACTTTACTCGGATTAGGTTTAACACCTTCACTTGATATAATATGACCGAGATATGCTACTTCTTTTCTCATAAATTCACATTTATCTGGTTGGACCTTTAAACCATGCTGCTTAAGGCGATTAAAAACTTCGGTTAATTTTTGCTCGTGTTCTTGAAGGCTTGATGCGAATACCACAATATCGTCAAGATAGACAAAGCAACGGTCACCTTGTAAACCTAAGAGAACATTGTCCATGGCTCTTTGGAATGTTGCGGGTGCATTTTTCAATCCAAAAGGCATCCTAAGAAACTCATAGTGACCATATGGAGTGCTGAACGCGGTTTTAGGTATGTCTTTAGGGTCCATTTCGACTTGATGAAAACCAGAAGCAAGATCTAATGTAGTAAAATAAATTGAATGACCTAATTTGTCTAGAATGTCTGTTATGTTAGGTAAGGGATAACTGTCTCCGATTGTGATTTCGTTTAATTTGCGGTAGTCTATCACCACACGCCATTTTTGTTTTCCTGAAGCGTCTAGTTTTTTAGGTACTACCCAAATGGGGCTGCTCCAAGGCGATGTGCTAGGTTGAATTATGTTTTGGTCTAGCATTTTTTGAACCTGAGATTTGACTTCTTGCTGATGTACGTAAGGAAACCGATAAGTTTTAGTGTTGATAGGAACATCTGAGGTAGTTGGAATTGTATGTTTTGTATGACTTGTGAATGTAAGAGGCTCATCTTCTATATAAAATATATCTGAGAAGTTGTTGATGATTTTATCTAATGACTGTTTCTCTTCGTTATTTAAATGATCTTGTCGAATTAATTGTTTTACCTTTAACCTCTTATCATGGACGTTGTATTTAATATTTGTTGAGTTAATTGTATGAATATTCTGGGATAAGTCAATAGTTTGAAAACTCGTTGCTTTAATTATAGGAATATTTATTAATTTGTCTTTGTCACTAGTGTTTACGCATGTAATTAGAAATTTGTTATTTTTGACTGTCACTAGTGCGTTTGGAATAGTTATGTCTTTGTTAATTATTTGTTTGTCTATGATTGCGGGACCATTCTGTACATCATTAGTGAGACATGTGATTACTGTTTCGGCCCTTGACCCTATTAACTGGTTTGTATCTGAGGATCCCTTTGTGATTTCACCTATATTGAACAATTTATAGGAACGGTCTCGTACACGCATTGTTTTAGATTGAACATGAATACTAACATTAAATTTAGTCATAAAATCATTACCAAGAATTCCGTCAACTTCTATGTTAAGATTAGCTACATGAAATTTAAACTTAGAGAAATTGTCTAGAGCAATTTGTGCTGTGCCAAAGCTTTGTATTGAAGAATCTTTTCCAGATATACCAACTATAGATACGATGTCCGATACATCTAGAGGTGCGTTACCAATCTTTTCCTTTTTGAGGACAGAAATGGCTGCGCCGGTATCTATTAGCATAGTAACTGGGTTGCCTTCAATATGGAATTTGCAGTGTAGAAGATTTTCAGGAGGTACGTTTAAAGAAGATATTCTGATGGATTTCGTGATCTTTGATTTTGTTGAGTTCAGACGAGATTTAGAATTAGATTTAGTATATGATTTAGAATTAGATTTAGTGTCAGATTTAGTACAAGATTTAGTATTAGTTTTAATATTAGATTTAGTTTCAGATTGAGTGTCAGATTTAGTACAAGATTTAGGATTCGATTTTTGCTTAATACTAGAGCTAGAGTTATTAAATGATATAGGATTAGATTTAATTATTGTTTGGATTTCAGCCTGAATACATGCATCGCGAAGTTGTGTCCGATACACTGGTAGACTTGGCGATGTTTGAGAATCAGTCTGAGTAAAAGCGTCGCGAAGTTGTGTCCGATACACTGATAGACTTTGCGAAACTTGCGTGTTTTTTATGTGTCCCCGATGGACTGGTCTAGAAATTTGTTTTGTTATAGCTGGAGATCCTCCAGCGGGACTTGATTTTGGATCATTTTTGTCTGGACATAATATTGAGAAGCGGTTTCCTCGGACATGTCCAGATCCGGGGCCGCTTTGGAGTTTAAATTATGAATTTTAGGCTTAGGAGCTGGAAGCGCACGTTGGTTTACCTGATTCGACTGTAGATTTTTATAATTGTTAAATTGCCTTTTTCGGCACTCTGAAATTAAATGACCTGGTTTTTTACAGTAATTGCAAGTTTTACTGGTATTTATATGATTATGATTTGTTGGTGGAGTTGGGTTTGTTAACCGAAACATTTGCTGTCGAGCACGATTCATTGCACATATTTTCTCCTCTTGTATAGCGAAACGGCCTGCTTCAGAAAGAGTTGTAAAGCCTTTGGTTCGCAACATTACTCCTATCTCTGCGCTTATACCGTTAACGAAGACGCTTAAAGCTGTTTCTTCGGTAACCGCTAATCTACCATAAAGAGTACTGTCAGTGATTTCTGTGCCTAACTTTTCGACTATTTTACTCCTGCATAGATCTACTCTATTAAAATACTGGGTTATAGATTCATTTGGTTTTTGAAACATAGATTGAAGTTCTAAATTAAGATGCGATATGGTTTTTACGTTTGAAAATTGGCTAATAAGAGAAGATTTCAATGCTGCCCATTTATTATATTGTCTGCAATGGATATTTGATGCTCCTACACCAGAAATGTTATTCAGGACGTACACTAATAGAATTTGCTTTTGATCCTCTGTGGCTAAATTAAAAGCTGAATCGCAGGATCTGACGAATCCGTAGATCTGGTCAGGTACATTTGTTTCGAATTTGGGAATTAGTTTGAGGAGAGTCGCTATATCTAGAGAAGTTGAAGTTTCGCTTTCGATCGACATTTTGTAAAAAAAAAATTTGGTAAATATACGAATAATAAAAAGGTTAAAACAACTTGGATAAGATTTAGAAACTAGGAGTTAGATTTAAGGATTTCAGGCAAGGAAATAGAGCATATGAGTTTGGCCACTTACCACAGTAACATCAATATGTTCAGGAGCTGCATGTTCGGCGAAAACTGTTAAAAGCCGTCGGCTACCACACGATGACTGGGCGATGCTGTCCCTACGTGAGTTTCGTCTTCACAATTGCAGTATCCTACCGACTGCGCCAAATTTGTTATGAGGCGAATGGCAAACTCACTTTAAAAGAATAAAACTTTATTTATTACACTTAGAAATAATATATGAGTTATGAATTAACACTGATTTACGACTAAGATTTGGAATTGATTTAGAACTAACTATGTTTAGAACTAACTATGAACTAACTTAACTATGAACTAACTTAACTATGAACTGACTGTTCGTACATCGAGGACGAGCTTATATACTAATACAATATGTGAAACGTTAACTTATTAGCTAATGGTTTTAGGGCTAAAGTAAATATGATAAGCGAGTCCTGAGAAAAGACAATAACAAAGTGATTAGTAATTATAGTAAACAGGATACATTAAGATGTTTTGATTTAGATGATGTTAAAATATGAGGACTTTATAGTTATATACTAGGTTACAAGGATTTATGTATTAATATGTAATACTACAATGTATGACTTATATGCTATTATAACAAACTGTATTCAATTTGTTGTATCTCATTATTCTCGTTTTAGTCGATAGACACGATTGTACTGTTCATTAGTCGATTAAGTGCTTAATAAGATAAATGGCTTAGTAATTTTAGTTATCTTGCACTGCTTAGTGTTGTCGTGTTTAGAAGTTTGTAGTAAGATTTATAGGCGTAAGATAAGAATGTATTATGATGAAAGGAAGGCAAGGCATTTGATATACTAATAATATAATTAAATAAGCAGTCCTCCGCAGACTTAAGTTATTAATATTCCCGTTTGCACAACTTTTTTTGCTGGTCCTATTCGTCATAGCGAGATGTTATATAGCGTATAGCTACTTTAATTAATGAAATATTCAGTTGAGAGGATTTTTTAATTCGAGTAGTCCCTAAGACTAGTGCGTTTAAACAAACTCATAAGCTTTATATAATAGAGTAAGTAGTGTAAATTAATTATATATATGAAAGGAATTAATTTTGTTTAATACAGTATGAAAAATATCACACCAATACATGAAATGATATGAAAAATTGTCTTCCCCCTTGAGAAGTTTAGTTTGCTGGTAAAAATACAGCCAAGTCAAAACTAAATATATCGACCTTATAATGTGTTAATAATGCCATAACTATAAAATACAATGAAATACATGAAATCGGTAGTTTTTAAAGTTATCTATTTAGCCCATCTTGTCATTAAATAATAGCAAGGCCAATTAAAACTGACACCGAACATTTAGCGTGAGAAAGTAGTCTAATAACAGGTACAGGTTCGAGACCGGTCCGGTGTAGTTTTGAAATAATTTATAAAAACAGGTTTTATTTTGCACAAATGAGGATATTATGTAAGTTGAATGTTTGAAATATTAGTTTTGCTCTAGTTTGAGTTGCAAATATAGGTACAGTCGAGTTCTATAATATGTGACCGTGTTGATGAATCAAAAATATATAAGCAATGTTAAGTTTCATAAAAATCTAAGCACAATACTTTGAGTCATTGTCTGTAGCAATATTATTGACTAGCTGACCCGCGCAACTTCGCTTGCGTCACATAAGAAGGAATGGGTCATGATTTTCCCCGTTTTTGTAACATTTTTTACTGGTACTCTGCTCCCATTGGTCGTAGCGTGATGATATATAGCCTATAGCCTTCCTCGATAAATGGGCTATCTAACACTGAAAGAATTTTTCAAATCGGACCAGTAGTTCCTGAGATTAGCGCGTTCAAACAAACAAACAATCAAACAAACAAACTCTTCAGCTTTATGATATTAGTATAGATATTATGTAGTTAGTAGTTACATATTTATGATGTGACAGAATGTAAACATTTTGTAACAAGGCATAGCTGTTTCGCATTTGCAAATTCTTGCGTTTAAGGGAAACAATACCTTAATTTTTATAATACAAGAAAGAAAAGTTATTCTATCGTCTATTTATTGAAGTAGAGCAGAAAATATAACTTAGCAGGCATCGAATACTTAGTCTTTTTAGGAGAACCCAACTTATTGCTTATTTTAAATATTGAGGCAGCAGTATACACGTTATTTTTCGCTGAAATCTGCTCTTTTCGATCTTATGAAAAAACTGTAGGTAAATAGGTAAGTAGGTATTACTGAATTCATATTAAACTTGTTATTTATCTTTTAAAGCCAAAGGGCAAATACCTTGAACCATTATAAAAAAGCCATGTTATTGACATTAAATAAAACTCTATATGGTCATATAAATATAATTATTTACGAATAACACTATACTAATGTATTTCTTTTAATATTGAAACTTTGACCTCGCCATTCCTTAATGAGTGTAAAAAATGTGTTCTTGCCTAATAGTTATCTGATTATAAAATAATCACTCTGATAAATCTTTATCAATCCATTACAATGTGACGTTCTGTGTGTTTTTTATTTACGTTAGATAGTGATCGATATACTTTGGTCTGTATCTAAAACTAGCTGACCCGCGCAACTTCGCTTGCGTCACATAAGAGAGAATGGGTCAAAATTTTCCCCGTTTTTCTAACATTTTTTACCGGTACTCTGCTCCTATTAGTCGTAGCGTGATGATATATAGCCTTCCTCGATAAATGGGCTATCTAACACTGAAAGATTTTACAAATCGGACCAGTAGTACCTGAGATTAGCGCATTCAAACAAACAAACAAACAAACTCTTCAGCTTTATAATATTAGTATAGATAACTTAATCTAAATACCGACTTCGGTAGTGGTATTTTGAATCCTTGACTACTGGAACTGGTTTAAACACGTAGAGTACTTGCATTATTTCCTAAAAAATGGTAATGTCGACTGGACTGGATCCCGCATCAAGTTAGGCTTGCTGTATTCGGGTTGTGTTCGGCAGTATTTCTTGAACAATAAAACCGACTGCACTTGTCCGACTTATGCCGATTGTATAGTTCTTTCGGGTCTGATCTTCACAATTCGGGTTTGCCGTCCTGCTAGGCCGATTAATGCGGATCCGAACATGTGTGTAGTAAGCCTTAGACCGGTACTTAATCGTAAACTTTATCATGCATGGTATGGTCACCGTAAATAAATTTGGTAGCCAAATATGCACGCAATCATATTGCAGTAGCAATATATTTTTCAATTTACCCAAAAACCTCACACCGTAAATCTTCATGCAGTTTTGTGCGCGATAAATTTATTGCACTGCAGTGTAAAGGCTTTTGTTTTGTAAATTAATATGCGGTGATAAATATCAGAATATAGCAGCTTATTTGATAATACGTAGTGCGCTGTGCTCTAGATATGACCCTACGGTTAAAGTTTAAATTGAATGCGGTACATTGTAGTGAAAATTAATCAACCCAGACACGGCGCTGGATATGTTGGCAATACAAATAACAAAGCTACAATATATTAATCTGACCTCTCTCCGAAAGGATTTTACCTTGAGTTCAGAGGTTAGAACTAAAACTAATCTGAAAAAATCTGCTTAGTGTCACAAGTAGGTTCCTTACGGGCTAGGATTTGCCTTATTTACTGGTAGTAAAAGGTCAACTTAGTGTCAAAACTATGTCCCGATGTTATTTCACTGCGTTTTTTTTCTGTTGAAAACAACTTATTTTCTTGCTTTCCGAAGCACAAAGACGCTCATGCTGCAAAATTCATACAATTTGTATAAAAATGTGTCAAATAAATGTCTCTATACTACCTTCCACATAGCTTAAGGAGACTGTCTTCAGTCTTCACTCAAATAATTCACAACAGTTGCAAGCGAGGCTTCTTGCATTAATAATATCCTAGTTAAGACTGTCCCGCTTACTCTCACGACATTCAACGTGATGGAAAGAGATGAATATATCAACTGATGTTCAAAACTACCCTCGCGGCGAAAACTTTAGTGCCGTTCCTACTGTCTTGCCTTCTTGTCTATTTTAATTATTTAGTCTAGACTTCGAAGATGGCTGTAGAAAAGATACGACACATTGTTGATGCAATTTCTGTTAAGAGTTTTGGATTCTGAAGATAATAGACTTTTCTGTTTTCTCTTCTGGCTCGCGAATAGTCATTTCCTTTTTCTTAAATGCAAATCTGTATTTTTCTATGTATTGACCAATCTACCTATGTATTACTCAAATCTTTTCTGTAGTTTTTGCTAGAGAGAGAGTAATAGATCCAGCTCACAAGCTTTTACGTTTATCATATTAGGTACATACCTACCTACTTGGTATTAAATGTTATTATTGTGAGCATGAATGCTATTCACCAGTTCCAATCACATAATCTCTGATTCCATAAGTCCATCATACGCAAATACCAAATAAATCAGCCTTATACCAAAATAGTCCATCGTAAATATCCCCGCTATCATCAGACTTGAATCAAGCGTCAGTATCCATACAGATCATACTGGCAGATATTATTTATAATACGACCACGAACCTGCTCTACCGAGAATCAAGCCTTTTATGTTGATTATCGTGTCACCATCGTCCGGCAGCCATTGTTATTATGGTTGCTTTTTGCCATACTTGCAATTCATCAATCTACGATTGTTCTTTAAGGTTGGATAATATTGTCTTTAACTTAAAGATCTTGGTTGAATAAGATATAAAGTAAAACTACCTTCTGACTATATCATTTACAAATAGTGGATAGTTAGTTATAGGCAGACCTGAACTTCAGCTAAAAAAAACAGTCTCTTCGTTTTGATTTTATTACATTCGAATGCGTAGGTACTTGCGCTGGTATATTCCCAGTTGTCCCCTCTAACACTGACCTCGGGGTGACAACTGGGAATAAAAGTAGGAAGAAAAGTCCCAGTAGTCTCCCAGGGGACTTATATAGAGGGGTCAACTGAGAGTATAATTATTCTTGCACCCAGGTCACTCACCTTTTTGACATAATACTTGTAAGCCATATTTTGGCAATTTTCCCTGTGCATAAATTCGCAGCCCTGTTTTACTGCAGAGAATCAGCAGTATCAGCTAAAGCGTTCAAGTAACGACCATTGGTCTAAATTTTCTTCTACAGGCCTCCCAAAATACTTTTTATACATTTTAAACCAGTCATCTTAATCAATAGGATAACCAATGCTTATAGCCAAACTGCTTCATCATCCGCCTTGAAATTGTCGACGTAACTCGTGAGCAACTAATTAATTTTATCAAATAACTGAATGATTCGATCTTTTAAATCATTAGCGTATCGAGTTCATCTCGGGGCATAGTTGAGTGTTATTATTAATTATCTCTTGTGCGGTACTTTGATGGTTTATCAGCTGTTTATGAGTGCTTGTGTAGTGAAGGGAGTGTGGGATTTTATGGGGGAGTCTCTCGACTTTATTGCTTTTAGAGATTTTAAGACAAAAGTAGAAGAATTTTCAATTACATCCTTTTAAGATTTTTTCGTTTTTTCTTGTTTTGAACTTAATATAAGCGCTTCCTAATATTCGCCATTTAATATTAGCGTTGTATGATTGCTTTTACAACTGAAGATATCACGATCATGTGTTACTTTTGTTTGGTTGATGTTTCAAAAATCTCGCTTATACCGTAAAATCCTTAATGCTTTTATTGAAGTATGTAAGAATTTTTATCAGTTATCTGATAACCGTAGTACAATCTCTGCTTTGTTTGGAATCAGATTACCGTGTGTGAGTTGTCCAATTGTTGATTTTTTAGTACCTATCTTACTCGTATTTTCAAAATAAAGTCCCACACTTGTTTGAAACTCTCGTTGCGTTCTAATTCAAACCAATTCCAGCATTCCGAGGTATCTTCGAGTCTGGCGGCAATAAATAAAATGAATTAAGTCGTAAAACAAAGGTGACACGATCCACTCAAGTTTTACAACGTAAGAAGGATGCTCCTAATTCCAAAGGTCGTTGAACTATGTGATGGAATATGCTGATGGAATACGTAGTACTAAAGACTGATGAGTCAGTATGGGACTGCTGATCACGAAGTCGATTCTCCGTTGTAAATGCAATGCAACATTCTTGAATAATCGAGCTACCTTCTTAATGCGTAATTTCGTACAAGACTTACAGCCTGGAAGTTTAAGTAGCTGGTGTTTTAAGAGTTATTGAGTAAAATTATAATGAAAACTCGCAGATTTAGTACCTACTTGTAAACTAGGTACTTACCTATCGTTTTTTATTTTGTTATTCAAGTCTCTCAGATTTAGATAATAAAGAAAAATATCTAAAATCATACAAAGATGTTAAAACGCTCGCCTAGAAATATGCAAATCGACACGTTTGAAAAATTAGGTGTTCATTGGTATTCATGCCAAAGTGGACTCAAATTGGCATCGCAAAATTCTGCATTCCAAAAAATCTTCCTACGTTCCGATATTGAGAGTACATTCACCTAATGCCATCATCCTATGCAGTCTGAATACGGTGTAACTTCATTAGCGTCGTTCAATTTGCGAGGACTGCCGAACATGTTCGCCGACAGTGTACACTGTACAGCTAGTAGTAATAAACATGGAAATGTACTTGGGTGCAAAATACTTGGGTATTTTCAAAACGGTTTTGTTTTTATGGAGTCTAGTTTTAGTAAAACCTTATTAGTGTTTCGTAGATTACTTTCTTTCTGTTTCTGAATATTCTTTTTACTTGGGGTGGTTCCTTATGTGCTACTTTTATATTCTACGGTCTCTGCCTGTCTTCATAGAAAATAGGCATTCGTAAATTCAGTAAGTACTTACATATTTAACTAGCTGACCCGCGCAACTTCGCTTGCGTCACATAAGAGAATCATAATTTTCCCCGTTTTTGTAACATTTTTCACTGGTACTCTGCTCCTATTGGTCGTAGCGTGATGATATATAGCCTATAGCCTTCCTCGATAGATAAGCTATCTAACACTGAAAGAATTTTTGAGATCGGACCAGTAGTTTCTGAAATTAGCGCGTTCAAACAAACAAACAAACAATCAAACAAAAAAACTCTTCAGCTTTATAATATTAGTATAGATTCAAAATATAATGTATGGCTAATGGTAATTCCTAATATTATAAAGCGCGTGAGTTTAAAATCGTTATATGGAAATTTCTTCAAGAAAGTCAGTACTATTTCTGAAATAATGATATCTGACTTTGTCTTAATCTTATAAGTTTTCCCAAGAAACACTTTTTAATAGTCCAAAACATAGTATCTTTGTTGAATGTTGACACAAGTGGAAGCTGTCAGTACCGTGGTTAATGTCTTGCTATTGTACGAGATATTTACGTACATAATTTAGATATTTTTGCTGCATACAATTAGTAGGCGTAATGTAGAAGCTGACAAGAAACCGGATTATTTGTGAAAACATTTATCGTAGAGATTTTTAGTCGATAAAAGATGAAACTACTGGCCGAGCTGGCGTTTATAAAAGCCTCAGACTAAGCTCATAAGTGAACAGTGTCGTCTAAAACACCAATATTTTTAACCAACAGAAATATTCGTACCTAAACTTAAGATTTTGAGTAGTTTGTCATACTACTGGAAATCTTTTGACGTGGTTGAGGTTAGTGGTCTGAAGCTGATTGTTGTTTAAGAAAACAATACCATATAGAAATATTTCCCAGAAATACAACATTCCTCACTGTGTTCCTAATGCATCATCAGCCAGATGTAACCTCTCAGTTCTAATATGCACTTTATCATACTTGGATCAAAGCAAACTTACAAACTTAAGACCCTTTGTTACTAAGCTGAAATATTGCACAGCCGGCATCGCTTCAACGAAACCAAATAACTAACTATCTTACGCTGGCATATTAATACCAAGATGGATTTTGCATTTAGTTGATATTTATTAATTTATAACTTTTATTATATAATAACGCGAACACGCTTTTTACCTTGGAATGACTGACGTTTCGGCGCAGCTTACACTGGCCGTGATCGCAGGCTGATTCACCCAGTGTAACCTGCGCCGAAACGTCACTTAGTCAAATCGATTCATTTGTATGAAATTTTAAATACCGAAATCTTATTTTATAGTTATAAAACTAGATTTTAAAACTGGTTTTAATTGATAAGTGACGTCGTTTTAGATTTAGACTTGTGATTCAATTGATATCAATAACAGCTGAATGCAATAATCTTCTATATCAGAAATATTGCGGCGATCGTTTTTGATTTCTGGCGATAATTCAAATGATATGATCTAAAATGAATATAAAATTCTGATATGGAGACTAGAAATAAACGATTATTCATCCAGTAACAAAAATAACTCAACCAAAATGCCTAGATACCAACATAGTTAAATAGAACATGCCTTAGTTCGTATAAATTAACTAGTTATGGGTACTTTATACCTATCTTGAAATTTTGAGTAACTAGTAGGTAGATAGTTATATGATACAAAAATTTGCCCGCGACTTTTTCCGCATCAAATGATTTCTATGCTAAAGAGTATATTTATTTATTAATTTTTCAAAGTTATAAACTATCTGTGTTACAAATATCATCAAAATCTTTTCGGTAGTTTCGTCGTGGTCGTGATTGAGTACCTAACGAACATATAAATACAAACATATAATACTATATATCGGTAACTAGTAAGTAATTGTACGTTATTTTTCTCATCAACACCTCGTACCATACTACAACCGTATGTTAAACAAATATGTACACGTTACACTCAGCTACCATTGTTCAGGTGTTTCGCACTTAGCATACTGAGTCATTTCATTTGAAACCTCCGGTGTGAAACAAAAACGTCTGGAGGCCTGAATGCCGAGAGAAATAGGAGACGAAATGAGCCCTTTCGAAGGTTCGAGATCGTTGTGAAGTTATTGCTAAGGGAAATTGAGGTTAACTGAAGTTTTTTTATTCAAATCTGATTGTATTTCGTACTAGCTGTCCCGCACAACTTCGCTTGCGTCACATAAGAGAGAATTGGTCAAAAATGTTCCCCGTTTTTGTAACATTTTTCGTTGCTACTCTGCTCCTAATGACCGTAGCGTAATGTTATATAGCCTATAACCTTCCTCGATAAATGGACTATCTAACACTGATAGAATCTTTCAAATCGGACCAGTAGTTCCTGAGAAACAAACAAACAAACAAACTCTTCAGCTTTATAATATTAGTATAGATACTTCATACGTAATTAAATTCAGATCTTACTTGCTCCATGTAAAATATTGGTAGCCACATTCGATGAGACTGGAAGCCGACTCCAACATAATTGGAAGACAGGCTTGGCTGATATATAATTAGTTATAGTGAAAAAGTCCATAAATTTCATATTTCCATACATAATAGTAGTATACTTAGTTAGTCACTTGTTTAAATTAGTTAAGTTTTAAAGAAAGGATCTAATTGAGAACGCCGTCCTTTTGAAATCGGTTAAAAATGGAAGCCTGTTCTACTGAAAGTTTTTGTTACGCTTAAAAAGGTATAGATTACGTTCCATTTTGGGGCTTTAAAAGCCGGTACTTTTATGGTTTAAGTCCATATTAAGTTTATGTATTGTACTATTGATGTGGAGAAGAACAGAGCCGTTTCAATCAGTAAAGAATATACCTTGCTACCTTACCGTTTCAGTAAGTTACTGTTGTGTTCAAAGATAATCCCGTGTCATGGTTAATCTTATGTTGCGAGGCGCTTGCAAACTCATGTAGGTAACATATTATTGTCGAAAGCAGAACTAGGTAGACACTTATTCAACATCACTTTTATCAATAAAAATATTAAAGTTAGTCTCCGCAATAGGTTCAATTAACAAAAACTATGTACTTATTTGTGGTTGACTAATAGCAGCATATTTTGCACAATTATTTTTTCATGACTCATATTTGCCTCTTACAATATTATTACAGCAACTCTCGGCAGCTTGTGTGTTAAGAGTAAATAGTTATATAAAAATTTAAATGTACAAACCTAACCGTGAATAAATATAACTTAGTTTTTGCCTATGCAAATACGAAAAAGTTCTACGACAAAATAGACCTTATCTACCGGAAAGTAATCTACAAGCCGCTCAGCAGTTCGGTAAAGCCAAGATACCGCGACGTTTCTAAAGATAAAAGTATTTTTGGCCCCAGATCAATAAAATAAAGGGTAGGCTATGTTTGTCCAAGGCGAAGGCACTATCTACTGAAAATCGATGCAATGGCGACAAACCGATTAGCGAGTACGGCTTCCTTTCTTTAGAATTTCCTAAAATTGTTTTAAGCCGATAAGTTTTAGATGTTCCTTGTCGGCTTACTATAGAAATGCATAATGTACTGGTATGGAAGTAACCAGTTTCGTGAGACAAAAAAAAATAGGTATTTAATGTTTCTGTAAAAAGCATTGTTCAATTGACATTGTCAAAATCTACTATCAATACAAAAACTTGTTTATTGATTTTGCTGTTGGTCTTTGTTCATTAGCATAAAGACTGAGGTCATGTCGGACATTTTGCTATTTCACTTTATCAAGAAAATCTTATTTTATTCAAACGATATGCGTTGCAGCTATTGAAGGCTTAACTATCCGTTTAACATTTCCTTTTAGCCCCTAACTGTACCACTGCTGGGAGTCTACAACGGCTAAGTGCGGATTGGGGACTTCACATGTCCTTAAGAAATTTGTTTAAGGACTTTGTACCTTATAATTATTTCTTTGATTTGGGGCTTAAAGTGTGATTGTACCTTGCATACAAGGCTATCCATGTTGTTAAAGTAGAATACAGACTAAATTAAGCCCTTAACAAGTAATTGGTCCTGTGCATCCATATTTAACTTCGGCTTCCTTACTTAGGGTATCACCCACACAATACTAAATGAAAGATTACCTCAGGATGTTATTGTCAAATTACAAGCAGGATGTTAATTTCCAGTTCCTTAATACTCACCTTCCTATCTGTTAGATGTTAAATTAATCAAAAACTTTAAAGAAGTACTTGACCATTTGTTGTGTCATCTTTTCTTTCATAATTGAATAGGTATTCTAAAATACAAATTGATACTGAATAATTTGAATCTTGCATGTTTTATGAGCGGTGGTTCAGTCTTATTATTTGATAACAACCGGACTTTAGCTGAAGCTTCAGATAAGTTGCTTTGAGCTTTCAGTAGAAAGCAATGTTTTGCGGTTTCAGGTGTATTATTTTTTTTACCTTCGTAGCAGACGTAGGTTAGTAGGTAAAGGACGGTATAGGAGGTAAAGGACGTAGGTAAAGTTTTTTAGTAAGACACCCTCTTACTAAAAAACTTTGTGAAAGTTTGATTTAGTTATACTGTCTATTGTAACTTTTGTTCACAAATAATATAAGATCAAGTTGAGAGTGTAAATTTTTTGTTGATATAGAGAAAAAATTAGGTTATTAGGTAGTTAAATTCAGTATATTAATTATAACAACTTTACCAAAGCTCTATTTAACAATTCAATATATTGCGTCAATAAATACAAATGGTTTGTTTATTATAAACTAGTGAATGGTTCTAAAACTACTTTCAATTTGCAAATATTTAGTAAAGCAAATTTAGAAATGCTCTAATAGAATGTCGGCAACGAAATTGAACGGAACATTTTAGTATTATGTTACAATACCTTTCTATTGTTAGGACTTTAACTATGTCATATAAGGTTGCAATGTTTGTTTGTCTAGACGGTTTCGTAATTAATATTGTGCTATTTCATTGTATGAGAGCTGGGTGTGGACTTAGCAAAGTGAGTAAAAAAATACTCTTAGATTTTTTTTTTTGAAAAAACCGTGATTTGTACAAAGTTCTTAGATTTTCATAGAAGTCTAAATCTGAATGTATGTAATAGTATGTATGTCTAATTATACTACTTCTATACTTGTATATCTTACACGGTGAAGACATAAGATTTTCATTAAATTTAGAATGGAGAAAGATAAACCTTGGGTCTAATAACTGTAGGCTGCTTATTATTCCAAAAATCGTCTCCAAACTAAATTACATGCAACGTTTCTCTAAGAACTACCCAGATTATCCGAATATAGGTAGTTCTTTGAGAAAAGAAATATATAAAAGACTGTTTTTGTAAAAACCAAATACAGAAACATTCGAATACATTATTCTTAAAACAAATGACGGAACCCGATTCTAAATTCATACATTCCCACCGGCCTGCGCGTACGCTCCCATCGTCACTATTTTAAAACTATAAATAGCACAAGAATTTCCATTCATAGATTAAATTGTGTTTTTTTAAATGTCGCGCGTAGGTGTTCAGAGTTCAGTAACTGAGTCAAACAACTCGTGAGGTCACAGGTTCAAGGTCTTGTGTGCGATATTTTAACCCGGGTTTGTCTGCAATGCACCATACTTGCGGTATTGCGATGTGTGAATGGGTGAATGGGTGATAAAACTTATTTAGTTTTAAAGGTGACCTTTGCCGCAATTGTTGGTGCAGAATGTTAACTGTTTCAGTTCACGACTTGAGATTGTTTAAACATCTTTCTTTATTGGAATGTTGGAGAAAGATGGATTTTTTTCTACTTATCTGTGATTATCACTGCTGTAAGCTTTTCCATGGTGATCCTGGAATAGACGTTGCATCATCCTACACAGTTAGACATGTCTTATGTCACTTTTAACCATAATATATGAGCTTATATGTCTTTTTTGTGTTTATATTAAATACGACTATACAAGCTGGATCCGATTTTTACCCGATTTTTTGCTGCTCAGGAAGAGCATTCTACGTGACATTTTCTTGGTATTGCAGAAACTGCAAGCCTTAAATTCATTCCGGGTGATGGCTACGAATCTATATATATGAAATTATGCCGTCAGATGGTTCTGAATAGCGGTAATTTAGTTACTAGTTGCAATCAGTTGCATACGTTTTTAAAGTTCATGGTAAAATTTCATACTACCCACTTTAATATGGATTCCAGGAAGTCCTCTCAAGCTTTTAACTCAAAATACACTTTCATATATAAACATTACTGAAATAGGATTTAATTAAATGCACTTTCTAAGCGTAAACTGTTTATGTTATGTGTTTATGAAAATAGCCGCTGAGTAATCCTTTGTTATCAACTGACTCATTAAATTGTACTAATAAATTATTACATGCTTGTGTTATGCGCAGTTTTGTGTAAAATTTTCTTCAGAACACGACTTATCTTGTTATGTCTCACAAATAATATTTTTACCTAGGTAGTATACTCTATTGTTATGAATATAATGATGAAAACCAGTAACGGAAGGAGTATGTCCTTCGAGATTCGATTAATAGGACCATAGTCTTGAGACCACTTGAAAGTCCGGGTGATATTTTAAAGGTCTGTAATTTCTAGCCGTGGTATTTGTCCCGGTTTTACAAATCAGTGAATAATATAGCCAGGCTGTATGAGTTTTATAAGATTGCCGCATTACTGGATATGTCGGACTCGAAATAAATATTTGTACTTAAAGCTCTCAGTTTTTTCAAGGCACTACATCGAACCCACTAGATCAGACTTAAAGCTAAAATTCCCACGTCACGAATTCTAAAGGAGCATTTTCGTTTAAGAAAAAATACCACTGGATTACGATCCTACGGTATTTACACAATTTTAAGTTCACTTCAAACATCCAAGCACTTGAAATTTAAATACTCTAAATGGTTATTATGCAAATTACCCAGCATTGTAGCCAAAATGTAAAAAATTCATCATCTGCGACACGTTGGCCAACTTAACGGCGGAATTATTTAAATTTACTGAGTCATTTCATAAGTATGTGCTTCTAGTATTACTTTTAAGTAAATGCTGGTATTTAAGAATGTTATACTTTGTTACACAATGTTACTAAGTCATTGTGATGTTCCGGTGAAAATTTTGACAACAACCAATTTTGTGGTCGTGCTCAGAAATCTCTGAATTCATTGATGAATATTCCAAATCACTTGTCAAGCGTTTTGTATATAATAAAATACTAACTAGATAAGTAGATGGATTGTTTCTGTCCGCTTTGCCAATATTTTTCGGGATGAAGTAGAATCTATACGTCTTAAATCGTGTTTGCATACTCTAGATCGAAAGCGCTTATGGCTCCGAAATGCCTTAAGGCTTCAGTTTTCAAAAACAAAAATATCTATGTTACTCAGGGACTACTGCTACTATTCGCCGCAAAACATGAAGAGCGCGTATTAAAAAGTTTCAGTACAATGAAATAATTTCACAGAAAGTTACGCACATTTCTTTGTAAACTTTTTTCTTTTTATATCAGGCCTAAGCAATTAACCGTTAAACCGTTCGAATTAGATGACTTTTCTCTGTTTCTTTCAGAATGTCACCTGTCATGTCAATCTTTAGGCAATGTCAATACTTACCTTTACATCAGCAATACTTACAAAACCCAATAGCACTAAGTTCGGTGTGACCTCTTGAAGTAGTCTTTTGAGAAAGTCTGTGATATGAGATAGTCTGCAATATTTGTGATTTTATATTAAAAGCAATGCCATTTATCTACCTCTGCTCTTACGTATCTATACTAATATTATAACGCTGAAGAGTTTGTTTGTTTGTTTGTTTGAACGCGCTAATGTCAGGAACTACTGGTCCGATTTGAAAAAATCTTTCATTGTTAGATAGCCCATTTATCGAGGAAGGCTATAGGCTATATATCATCACGCTACAATTTATAGGAGCAGAGTACCAGTGAAAAATTTTACAAAAACGGGGAAAATTTTGCCCCTTTCTCTCTTTTGTAACGCAGGCGAAGTTGCGCGGGTCAGCTAGTCTAGTATAATATTGTGCTCAGAGACGTGTTATTCACCTCTCAGCGTCGACTTTCATGTTGATATGCTCGTGCTGATATGAATTATGAATTAAACAATATTCCATACATTATGTTTTACAATGTTATTGCACTTAGCTCTCGCAGATGATCACGAGAGCTCTCTTGTCGTTTATGTTGATACGTACATACATAATATCACGCCTGTTATTCTTGAAGGTGTGGGCAGAGATGTGTATGAAATTCATTCGCGTTTTGCCGTCAGCAATGGAGAATGTTACTAGGTATGCCAAATCGCTTGAAATTTTGACTCAGTAAAGCCTGTACATGTACATGAAAACTAGTTTTTGTTTTAGACAAAAATACCAAGTAGTTTCGATTTTACAAGCATTCAAAGTTTCAAAAAATATCGAGTCCCGCTAACAGCGTGACGTCATAGTACACCATGCCGCGCGGGCCGCGTCCCGCTTAATATCAAGTCTCCAGCCGTAGATGTAATAGCTTATGCAGTATTTTGTTGTGTTTTCGTCTGCTTATTACATTTAAAGTGTAATAATAGTAAATATTATTAAAAAAGCCTATGTGAGCCAGACTTAGCGTAATGTACAATGACGTCACACCGACTCGCGCGGTTACAAATTGTTTTACTTATAAATCGGAAACTAATTGACGTATCAAAGTAATTCTTTCACTAGTATTTTTTATTTTTAACAGAGAATATGGAGAGCTAATAATCCAAATTTGTTAACATTCTCCATTATTGCCTATTGCTTTATTTCGGGCATCAAACTCCGGGCAAAGTTACCAAACTTCGGACTACTTGTAGAATAATCTATTTTTTTTTTATAAAACGATTCCAATATGTGTTTGCTGATAATCCGTTATATAATACTTGAAGTCGTGATGGCAGAATGCTGAATTCGTTTTTTAACCTGAACAAAATCTCTTCTTTTGACGTAGATCCAGATGTCTTGACGATGGACCAGATTCCAGTCTTATACTTCGAGCGTTGAAGTTGTTCTAAGAAAATCGGTAGACAGGCATGAATTTTTTCCGTCCTAGGCGTGTCCTACACAATATATTATGACGTCAGATAGTATAATAATAGTCCTCTTAACCTCGGTTAAGAGGTTTCGAAGTTACGTTAAAGATAAACATAAAAAACAATAAAGCTCTTTTGCTACGCCTTATACGGGCAAAAAATCAATACGCCATTAACTTAAAAGGTTGAGTCCATGCCTTGCTCTATTTATCATGACTCTCTTGAACGGTTCAACGCTCCCATATCCATTCAGTTTACTTTCTCCATTAATGTTTTTAATAAGGTATTGTGTTTATACTTGCTGTTTAATAATGCAGGTCCGTTTGTGTAGTATTGTATTGATTCATAAATTGTTGAAATTGCGGTGAATAAACGGTAATGGAGCATTGAGATAAGATTGCTATCGTGTTGACGTTGTGGTACGATAAAATTCAATGTTTGGTTTTAAATAAAATACCTATGAAGTATATTAAACTTTAAAAGTTATTTAAGATACGAAGATTTGGTACTTTGCCAGTTTTATTGGTTCGTATTTGGTCATAGATTTTCAGTTGCCAGATTCGGAAAACTTTACTTATGTTAGCTGTCGCTTTGTTGAACTTTGGTATAGTAAAACAATTACTGAGAAAAAGTAGCGAAATATTAAAATAAGTAAATGTTATTGGTTTGTTGTATTAGTTTTATAATATTAGGGAAAAGGTCGCTTTTTTATTATCATATTGAGCGTAAAGTGATATAATATCCCTGACATTAGATATCTTTTATGACATTTAGGTCATTTTTCCAACTCATTTGACTATTAAAATTTAATCGAGCATCACAAATGTTTGATTGACGCTCAAAGTTAGCTCTTACACATACGTTAAAGTAACATTGACAGCACAAAACTCAAGCTTAACTTAAAATTGAGTTTCATTCAAGTATTCAGCCATCAGTTACTTAAACTTAATCCTCTATCTAAAAGCCTTGAGTAACCTCTTGGTAGATAGCCAATATCAGTTTTTATGGAGACTGCAAGCTGCCCCAGATTGTGGAGACGAGGCGTCGCGGCGCCCGGCGCCTGTGACGTCACACATCAGCTGATGAATAATGTAAATAAAACCGATAGACGAGCGCGTATTGATTTTTATAGCACGTGGTTGATAACCTTTAGTCTGGCATTGTTATAATAGATTTTGGATATAATTTTCTCTTTTTTTGTGGTAGTGAATAACATTTTAGGTTTGTAGATACTTCTACTTCTACCTGATTGCTCTTATGGGTTGTAACAATGAGCAATTGAGCACTTTTTAAGTATTTCGTAGTTGGCTGTTAACGGTACAATTCGCATTTCGAGTGTTCCCTTATTTTCGAAAATTGTAACGATAAAGATTTTTTTTTTTGTGAATTATCTCTTCATCTCGCCACGGAGTTCGATACGACAGTTATTTACATAAAGAAAGTTACTTGCTTAAAAATCACGGTCTTTTTTCGTGGGGGTAGTCAGTGGCCAAAGGACGCCATCCTTTACAATCCCTATAAACATCTTTTGCTTAATTCCATATCTTGTCATAAAAAGTTACGTCATAATATAATCTACCAGTAAAAGTAAACCTGGCTTAACCTTCCCTCGAAAAGGGTGGTACTGGTCGAACTAGTCCAGATGGCTTCCTACAGATTTCTCTCAGAACTGAAAGAAACTCACAGAATGTTAATACCGTATACTGAGACATCAATTACAATAATTATCAGGCAATAACATTCTTAGAATACACTTTTTCCATCGCCACATTGCTTCGCGTTCGGACGTTTAACAAGATATTTGTTCAATGCGACGTAAATATACTTAGGGCTGAAATGAGACGATTTTAGTAATAGGAAATATAAAAAAGCGCTCTTTTCTCAAAAGTATATTTTGATATTTTCGAATATCTTACAGTTGGATTCTGTTTGTCATTTATGTACTAGGAGTAATTTCGCCCTTAATTGTCTTTAGTTAAATTAAACTTAAGTAGAACTGCTTACCTCTACGTCTTTTGCAGCTCTTTAATGGTTACTAAAGTATCTAATTTTAAAAAGCTTGTTGCAAAAATTGGTGCTTAAAATGGAATAGGTAGGTACACTCCTATTATTTATACATCAACAAAGTAACAAATAACATTATTTCATTTTGGAGAAAGACCCCTATATTTCATCAAACACCCTCATGTCAGTATCAACCCTATACAAATCAAGCTTTGAATGCGAAAATGGCAATTAGTTCGGACACACCGGACGGACGGTATCGTAAACGGATCTCTGTTCGTGTACATAACGACGGAAACCAAATTAAACCCTGTCATGTGAGCCTTCCGCCCATTTTACAGGCATTCATTGATTTGATAATTGATTTAGTTGGGACATAAAAACTGTGTTTTTTTAAGAAATGCTACCATAGGTTAGAGGAACTAATGACAGGTGACGATAAAGTCTCGAAATAGATTGTTAGGTGAATATCTATCTTAGGTTGAAGCCGCTCTTCAGAAGTCAGGATCCCTATTTCTCTAATCACAATTTAATATACAGTATAGAATTGCTGAGCGGATAGTCTTATTTAATAACCTGTATCCAAGAACAGATGAAAAAAAGCAGCAAAAATACAGATGAATTTAGATCCTCCTTCTTTCTGAAATCGCCTAAAAAGAGTTGAAAAACAATAACTTGAATTCAAAGTTAAAAGTTTCCAGTACCAGTATTTCCAGAATTAAAAAAGAATGACGATTTCCAGTACCAGTAGTTCCAGAATAAAAAAGTTTTCAGTATCAGACGTTACACAGTATAGAAAATATCATCCAAATCTAGATTTTTAAACTGACACTAGTCTAAACCACATTTTTTCAACGGTTGCATCATATGCTCCTCTTTGATTAGTCTCAGACAAATGACTGGCGTCGTGGGATTCCCTGCGTTGAAAAGAATGATGAATGACTAGCTAGTCCACTGCCGTCAGTGTCGGTTTATAGTAAACAGTTTCTTATGAAAGTATCGTAGAACGCTAGAGCTAAAAAGTAGGCTCTTTTTTGTAATAGAATTCAATTCATTGGCCTGTATTCATCTGTAATTGATGAAGGTGATATTCAGGTAGGCTTAGTGCACAGGTCTTCGTGGCTCAAATGGCTTCTATAAGAGTAGAATATATTGTTAGTGGTACTTCTAGATATTTTAAGATCCGAGTATTCAATTAATTATCTGTTTGTTCTGAATAAAAAGTGGAACAAGTTATTATACTAAACAAAAATCTCGGCAGAAAAGCCCAATGTCACTACATCCCAGAAGGGAGTGGCCGGGTAGTGGGTACCTTCCCATATACTATTCCAGTAACGCAGATCGATCCTAATACCGCAATTTTATCAAGAATTCTTGTAAATTAATAATTTTGAGCAATCACGCGTTCCCGGATCACGCAGAAGAAATATTTCCTGGTGGTTCACCAGGTGTATTTAATAGAATGATAATTCGGTTAATACAAAAATCTACAATACGTGATATTTCACCATAACAAATAACTACCTACACAAACATCCGTCACAAGACGCTCCAGTAAGCAGGTAGATTGCCAAAAGGAGAAAACAAAGTAATCTCACTTTTCATTACACGTTACTTGGTTCCAGGCGAGTAAAATAACGTACGAACAAAAAACTGCTGCCTAAAAAGAAATGGTATCATGAAAAGCGAAACTTGTTGCTTTAGATTTTTCTTTTTGCTTGCGTGATGTTTGTGTAGGTTGGGCTTTGGAAACTATTATATTTAAAGCTATATTATTATGAACTACTATAGGCCGCCCGCGACTTTGTCCGCTTGGTACCCCCTTCCGTGTAAATCCCGATCCTTCGGGAACTCCGGGATAAAAAGCCTATGTGTTATTCTGGGTCTTCAGCTACCTACATACCAAATTTCATCGTAATCGTTTCGGTAGTACTTTCGCATTTATAATATCAGTAAGATTTCCATAGGTTTATGCATGGCTCTTGTGTTTATGGGACTGTCAGATAGACAAAAGTAGGTTAGTAAACTCTTTACAAAAAATTGCTGTTAAATTGGAAGACACTTCCAAGACTTCTTTTGTCATGATTTGTGACTGTCTAATATACACTTGTCCTTAATAGTTGCATTATGCGTTCGTGATAAAGGCATAAACAGGTATGCTTTTACAAAAAAGCTTTTACGCAGTCAATTTCAAGAAAACGGACTTATGTAAGCTTAGCTTTTATTTGACAATTCTACCGTAATGAATGAATTGCACGCTAATATCATCAGCCTAGACACAATTTAACGTGCGTTCCAAAGTACTTAGGCACTCGATATGTATAAAATGGTTATCCATCTCCAGGACAGCCTGGGCAAGCGTAGCTCAACCTCAGAGATCGGTCTGGCTGTTGTTACACGAGAAATTGCATTCTAATAGTCGGTAGATAATCTATACCTTCTCGATAAAAGCAGAATGTCTACATATTAGCCCCTATGAGGAGTCCCAGGAATATGATCCGAGCACGGTAATCAATAAGTCAAATACAAGCCTATCTGTTCACGGGGTCAAGGGCGAACGACCCCTAGTAACGAGCGAGCGCTGTAGGGTTGCCAAGAGAGAGTATCGACTAAATAGAACATTGTTGCCTAGTTGAATAAAGACTTATCGTAATGATTTATGTAGGTACTTATGACTTTTTAGAATTAAGACTATAGTCTGTTAGAATATGATTAATGTTTTTTTGTTGTAATTTGTAATTGAAAAGTGAAATAATTATAGGTTATTATTGCATTTTCTATAATTAAGACTTAATAATCTGTAATCATGGTAATTTATTAACGATGTTCGATTGCATTAGTATAATGACATATTTATCCTCAGTTTTAGGTATAGTTGAATCTCAGAGATCTGAGGAAACGTTAGGCATTTAAGGTAAAATGCGTGTTCTGAGAGATCTAATCTGAGAGATTTATTTAGAAGTCAACTACAAACGTTTTATAAAACCGCTTTTGTCAAAGTCTAATGACATAAATATAATTATTTAAAAATAAACAGTGTATCAAAGAGAGAATGAAAGATTAACAAACATTCATTCATCCATACTTACAAACTTTCCCATTTATAATATTAGTAGGGAGTAAAATGACCGGTTTACTTTGCAACAATTTCTCTGTAGCAGTAATCTCCCCAGCCCTAATATGATGAAATAAATCGTGCAACAAGATGCTTACTCATTCCCCTCGGTCTACATTCATAACACAGCCAGTCATGGTGCCTCATTAAACGAAACACAGCTCAAAGGCCAGACTGATGCCTTTTATTTCAGTCTGAAAGGTACATACAACGTGAATGTAGGCTTTTAGTACTAGCTTTCGAAACTTTGTAAAACACTGACAAAGATGATGAACGATTGCAGAAAGTTGTTGCAACGTTGTCGTGGTAACTAAACTAAGAATGATTGTATAACTTTTGACTTGTATAACGGATACAGTAGGAGACAAAAGTCCCACTACTTGCATCGTCAGTGACGTCAGGTGTAGTGCATATGACGTTGCCTTGTTACAATAGTAAAACATGCTAACACCCAGAGTTTTTAAGTACCTAATTAATGTAAAGTTATCCATCACGGTATCCTGTTATCCAGGTAGGAATTCGCTCCATGTAAAATACTGGTGTTCAGCTGCCTCTGAAAGACTCGAAAGCCTGGAAGCCGACTCCAATATAGTTGAAAAAAAGCCTAGGCTGATTTATCACATATCTGACAAATCTATTTAGGTTGCGTTCCGGTTGGCAATCGGTTATATTGCGATTTCCAATCTATTGCGTATCGATATCAAACTTTCTGTAATGCCATTTTACCTTTACCTATGAATAAATATTGACCTACGAAACATTATGTATTATGCATTTAGATAAAGTGCACATACAGACATAAAATCACGCCTTTTTCTCATAGGGTAGGCAGAGACCAAAAAACGCCAGTTCCTACAATCCATACAAACTTTCCTCAGTCCATTCGCACACAGTATCATCTTGTCTTATAGTTTTTTCGCTAACAATATTCAAAGACATCGACAGAACGATAAAATATGCTTGCATTTATACAAGAACATGAATGAGAGGCGTAGAAAACACTGGTACATATCACGTGGGGACACTGAAGCGTAACCGCAGACCGCCACTTTCTACCCAAGATACTCTTGAATACATTACTTTGATTGTTGCTCTTTTAACTTGGATGGAGTGAAACAAGCATGCAATGAATTTGAAGTTAAACATCAACAGTCCAGCGACAAAGGCTTGTGTAATCTAAACATCTGTTTCTTTTTTTAAAGACAACTCTTGCAATAGGAATTGCTCTTGTGTCGCGGGGATATGTAAAGTATAACCCGATGACCCGATGACCCGACCCGAAACATCTGTTTATGGATCGCAGAGATATTTGTTCCGTGTGGGACTCGAACCTAGCTTCAGCTTGTTTTGTAGTCCCCGAGACTCACCAAAATCTAGTTTTTGGATCTTACAGTATGGTTAGGGCTTGACCTTATCTCTTGACTCTTATCTGATAGTGACGAAATCAGACGCCTTTTCAGTAATTATGATTTTGCAAGGTAAACATTAACAATCGTCGGATACTACAACTTATTTGTAAAAGCAGTCAACATTTCTGGAGACCCATTTCTTTCTGCTTTCTTCATCAGCTAAAAAAAATATCCAAATTCCAAATATTTCAATTGAACAGCCGTTGAAGAGCCAAACGATCCGTTGAAAAAGATACTGGTACGAATAAACGTTAACAAACGAATGTTTTTTTTCTGAGTTAAAAAAACATGTTCGGCTACCGTATAGATCGTTCAATTTGATTCGCTCACGACTTATGAACCCATAGCCTGTGGGCGTCATATGATTTTTTGCTATACAAATACTGAGTTGCTTCTGCCTTTGACTTTGCTCTGGTTACAAAGTTTCTAGTGCCTCGTAATAAATAATTTGTTAAACCGTAATTTATTAATGTAATTTTTTCGTGGAGATTCACAATATTTTTCTGTCTTCCCTGAACCTGCAATAATTTTGCTCAGTATTTAATTTTCCAATATTTAACGTTACTGTGTATTAAGGCTGTATAAAATATAAAATTATTGCATATTGTTATAAACACTCAACTGTGAATAAAATTTGATACAATGTAATACGCCAATTCTGCAATGCTTTTAATTGTCTAAGGACTGCCTCAGTCCGTTATGATAACTTTTAAACTCTCGCGTTGCATGTTTAATGAATAATAGAATACGGGAATTAACGCGAACACGCATTTTACCTTAAAATGCCTAACGTTTCGGCGCAGGTTTCACTCGCCGTGGTCGCAGGCTGACTGTTACCCTGCGACAATGTAAATTATCGTATTCTATTTTACATTAGTCCGTTATGATTGCCATACCAAACTTGTATGGCAGTTAGAACATACTATATACTTACACAGATATACTCAACATTATTATTACAGTATACATATACATATTGTAGATCCATGTCCAGTATTTTGTGAGTCAGCCTTTGACGCCATGGTGGTGACGCAATCAAAGTTCACGGATGACGTCAATATGAAAAAGTTGATATTAGATCCAGACTTTATACAAATAGACGTCGTTGCTAGTGCTAGTACCATATGTAGGTATGTCTTTCATACACGTATGTGTGAAAATGAGCTTTGTTTTGGTGTTATATATTATCTAAAAATATCGAAATGAATTAAAAGTATTGAGCTGCCCTGTTGACTGAGTTTAGGATTAGGTATTTTACGAAGATTTCATCACTTTCCAAGGTTTTGTTTGAATTTATGCTGAATCTAGAAGATTCAGGAACATTCGCAAATGTAAGAAACCAAAAATCTACTCAGAGACGTGATTGTTACTGAGCATCGATATTGTAACGTAACTTCGGATTAACGCAACATAGTGTTACAGAGTGCAAAGGTGTTAGTGAATTACATTAAAATAGGAGAACAAATTGTTTTATTTTAATCACGCAACACAAGATCCTTGTCTTCAAAAACATTTCACGGTTATTCCTAAATTAATTTGTACTGGAAATCAGTGACAAAACGTAAACTGCGACAAAAGAAAGGAAGCCAACATTTCACAGTGGATTTAACTTGTAAAGCGGTCCTGTAGATAAATGGACGGTATTACTGAAACATTGTCATTTTGTCATCAATCTTTGAGTCTTATTGTGGATTAAAAGACATTCGAAGAAACTGATAATTTCGAAGAAGGCTTAATAAAAGCTTGGATTTCGGTTTTCCTTGAGTTTAATCTTATTTGTGTTGGTTTTCTTATTGTACGTTAGGCTTAATTTTTAATAGCAATATCAGCCCGCGCCATTTTGCCCGAGTGGAAAGATTCGTCATTTTAAAAAGTATCCTCTCTATTAGTCTAGGTCTTCAGCCTTCTGTAAGCGAAACATTAATAGCTTTAGTCTTTTAGTAGCTGCTTTTACTACGTTGCTTGAAAGAAGAACGATTTTTTCTTTACACATGACACGAAATAAGAAGTTTGCTACACCTCATTTCTTAGGGTTAACTCGGGCAATGACCTCATAAAGTATAGCCTTGCTGTACCAACACAATATTGTACCTAGTAGATACATAGTTAGCTACACAAAATACCCCAATGTCTACTATGTCTATTTAGCTCTTCCCTATCTATATTTATACTTCTATCCTATAATATTATAAAAAGGAAGATTTGTATGTAATATACTTACATACAAATCTTTTTATTAAATGTTACTCTTTCACACAAAAATTACTTTTCGAATTTTCATGAAATGTTGTACACATATAGCATAGTTTATAACCTAGATTAGCACACAGGGTTTTTCTTCCACCTTTTATCCCGGGAAATGTATTCACGCAGACGAAATCGCGGGCAGTACCTTATGTTGTATATTTTAATCCATTCAAGAGTAAAACCATTATAGGAATAGTGTTTGACGTGTTTCCTACGGATTAGTGAGTGCAGTGCGACGTTATCGGCGAGCGAATGTTACTGCCAATCAGATAGACCAACGTAATCCCTGAGCCGGCTTCAAGGCATTTATACTGAAGGCTTAGCTTTAACGATACTGTGTAAATGTAGTTCTATATTTGTCATACTGTTTATGTAATCCTACTCATATTATAAGCTAGCTGATCCGCACAACTCTGCTCACGCTTTTTTTACTCTCTATAAAAACCTTTTCTGTATCTCAAATACAATCATACAAAAACATAAAATCATTTGGCGAGCCGTTCTTTTGGCCTAATTTTGATCGGAAAATAGATACACAGCTACCAGGAGACCATGACTACTTGGTGTTGTGGTTTCCATGTTCTGTTCTTCCACCAGGTACAGACATGGTCGAGCGGGATAATAATCCCATGTCTGTCTCCTAGATCTAAGCTACCGTTCTACCGTTCTTTCAACCGAATCGGTTCAGCCGTTCTTGAGTTATAAATGGTGTAAGAATTGATGTACGTATAAGGGTGTATGTATGTTAATCTTTCACCCAAAACTACTGAACTAATTTAGTTGGATACACAGATAGTTTATAACCTGAATAGGATCACTTTAAAACAATCTAAACTACTCGTAATTCCGGTTCGTAAATACATTGTTTTGTCTCTTACATTCAATTTGAAACTGTATATGCATGAAAAAGTAAACACACTGTATAACTAATTAGCGCTTACACGACGTTTATTAGACAGACAGTGCTTATTTCAGAACCACTACTCCACCACTAATTTTCACTATCAATAAATTAATCATACGATTTACTTTTTATCCGTTCAATGATCTTGTAACTGTCGTCGTTTTCATTGTATATTCGTGAAAACTAGTATTTAAGTTTATATTTACATATTTATAATTGCTTTAAAACACGAATCGGACCTGATGCGTAACGCTTTCCAAGATGAGGTAAATACGACAAGCGGCGCTGTTATCGAGTTACTATCATAGTTTTTTGTATAGAAAATCGATCAACGTCCTTTGAAAAAACTTTTTTTTTTTAGTACATGTCTAACTGGACACGAACGTGCGATGGTATCGAGTTTGTGTATCGTTATGGTGCAATAACTCTATGACATTTTACTGTAACTTGATATACTACTATAGGCGAAGGAAATAATGATTCTATCAAGCATTTTGTAAGAAATTCTGGATCATTTCATTAACAGACCGACGACTGCAGACTCACACTATCATTTTTATTGGAACACCAACTTTCTGTTAAAGTAGAATACGTACTAGAAGGACAAGCGAATTAGGATTTGACAAACGTGGACTGTCTATTGAAAATGCATCTCTATTAGTCAGTCACAATGTTGTATTTTTTTCAATTAGTAGTAATCGACTCATTTTAACGTTGTTAATTTATATTACCAAGAAGCAAGATCAGCTGATTGTAGATAAAAGCCCCAAGCTTCGTAAATTTATTTCTAGTTCTAGTTATGTTATGTAAAATGGACCTCAACACCTTGTAGGTACATGGCAATAGGCCTCTGGCGATAAGTCCATCTTAGTCTTCCTTTTTTAACCGACTTCAAAAAGAGGAGGAGGTTCTCAATTCGACTGTATGCTTTTTCAGTTTGTTACTTCATATCTTTTTACTGGGTGAATCAATTTTGATGATTCTTTTTTTTATTTGAAAGCTAGTGCTTGCCCTGGTCCCATTTTAATCTCAAGAAAAAGGGGTGGAATATGTTTAAATAGGGGATGAAAGATTGTGTGAAATTCGTCATTTACAGAGATAAAACCGTGAAACTTTGTATTAAAACATTTGATATATCGTAAAGGGTTGGGTTATACACAATATTTGTAACTGCATTATATAATGTAGTTACAAATATTATTATTTTTGACTTTTTAGTTTGTTTAGAAATATTTATTGTTTGAAGTCGGTATTTGTTTTTGTTAAAAAAATTGTTCATTCTTGCGCTGAGTCTCATACGTCTCGTACGTCATACGTGTCTCATACGTCGATCAAGCATATGCCGATTGTGGGCATCGGGCCTAACTAATACTTAATAATTTTCAGTGCCTAGACATTTCTCCTACAGTCAATAGCTTGTTAAACGATAAATGACGCCATTAAACTAATTTATTGATTCAGGTCAATGTAATGTGTGGTATAGTGCAGTTTATTACTGCAATGGCCGATTAGACACAATGATAATATATCAATTAGTTTATGAATGATTAAGTATTGTTGGTCACGAAATACTTTAGGAAGTAAGGTTTTATATTGTGTTATGAAAGTCCTGTCCGAAAATTTGCGAAAACACTGTGGTACTTCCAAACGCTAACTCTTTCTTTCGATCTTATCTTCATAACTAACAATAAGAAATGGTAAATTATCATTAACATAGTTTCACTTCTGTTTAAGATTGTTTTCTTTTTGTCAAATGGTCAAAATATCAGTTTGAACGTCAAGGAGTTTTGGATACGATTCTAAATTAATAATATTCACTGGTGATAAAATTAACAAGGTATTCGTTCGTGTATTGCAATAAAAATATTATCCTGTGTCCGCTAGTCATTAAGTTTGCAGTTTCCTATAAACTATCCTGTTAACCGCTTAGCTATTTAGATAAAACTGATTAACCCTCGGTTTCTGAGTACATTCCGCTATAGTTTATCTATTCTATTGCGTTTTTTTTATATGAGTTTTAACGCTATTGAATAGATAAACTAGCGTTAAATATACCTCAGAAACCGGGGGTCAATCAGACAATGAATTACATCATGGTAGGTGATAACAAATAAATCAAATAATACAATTTTCTATTACGTGATAATTATTATTAAAGCGATCTTATTTGTGTGACAGTCACGTAATGGAGTATCCTTTTGTATTCAGTTTATTACTACTGACCTATTATGGCGTTGTTCCTGTTCGTTTCGCTGTTGATTCATTCATCAATTAGTCAATGGAAAATATCGGCTGTCAATCAAATGTTATAAGCTACTGTTTGTAACTTTTTATTAGTTGTCAACGACTTCTATTTGAAATGTTGTTAAATTATAACCTGTAGAGTTTTGTAGAGTGACAGCTTGGTGGCCATTTTTATGTCTTTAATGGACAAGCTGCGTGTATCATAACTTTTAAACTCTCGCGTTGCATGTTTAATGTATAATAGAATACGGGAATTAACGCGAACACGCATTTTACCTTAAAATGCCTAACGTTTCGGCGCCTTTCAGTCTGCCTGGGACCACGGCGAGTGCAACCTGCGCCGAAACGTTAGGCATTTTAAGGTAAAATGCGTGTTCGCGTTAATTCCCGTATTCTATTATACATTAAGCTGCGTGTATGTCTTAAGATAATCTAAGCCTGGAATATATTTTCGATACAATAAAAATGGGGTTTTATTTTAGGGCATATATTGGTAAATAATTATTAAAAAAAAACCCCCAGACAATCATTACCATATCATCAATGCCCATATCTTGAATGGATAGAAAGTTACGCATTTCAAAGGATATCCTAAAAATTACTCCTCAAACCTGGTTTAAATTTAAACCTTAGGAAACACCAACTTCCGAACAAAACAGGAGTCACAAATTGAAAGCCTCCTTTTTTAAAAGTCGGTCGAAAGAAATTGAACTCTGTGTGTAGTCTTAAAATAAAGTTCACTATGCATTCGCAAGTTTTTCCTTTTTAACTAGGTCCTTCCAGGCCAGTGCGTAATTTACTTCACAATTATAATTTATACGTAGAACTCATTACCTTTATTAAATTCAGGAAGTAAGATAATATTGTACCTAACGTTAATGTATTCGTTATGATAATTAAAGTAATTAACCAGCTATTTAGTTTGAACATGCTAAGTTTATAAATCAACATAATTTATTATGTTTTAATACATGTTTAGGCAAATTAATAGTTTAGTTCACGCAAGATGGCTGAAAAACTAGACTTTTTAGGTATGAAATTATTTTTTAATTTTGAGTTGGAATACTATTACTGTTATAAACGCAAGTTTTTTGTGTATCATGTACATAAACTAGTTTTGTTACTCTTTGAATAAACAGATAGTGAATGTTATTTGGCACACAGATAAGTCGTTTAATTAATTAACACATAATATTGCAAGAGTCACTCCCGCTTGCAAAAATTTGTATTTATTATATTTCAAAGTATACTTACTTGCTTGCAGATCTGATTTCGACTGCTAAATTAAGTATTTGTAGTAAAATAGTCATGCAAATTTTCATAAAAAGAGGTTCAGATGTTCCGTCTTGAAAGGGTGGTCAAACAAACACGCTTTCACATTTATAAAATAAGTGTGGATTTCAAAATTTTCATTGGATTATTATCTACTCATGGCCATTATTATGTTCGTGTATAAGCAATTTCAAGAATGACTCCTTGATTTGAAACGAGTTGTCGTTTAAAATATTCTAAATCGAGATTTTATCTCCAATTAGCATAATCACAATGGCATTGTGTTACAAACTAACGAACTCAAACAATATTATATTTATTACCTGCTGCTTAATAAGTAGGTATTATAGAATAGTAAGTGTATAAAGTAACTATTTAAGTTATTAGCAAATCAGAGTCACCCGGATCCGCTCGGGTGCAAAAGTTTTATCCCCTTATTTCGGCCGCTTAAGGGCAGATTTTACAAAAAAAAGTGGTCGGTGTTAAATCTCCTGTATTCAAATATCTCTATAGTAAATTCCATTAAAATCAGTTTAGCCGTTTAGTCCTAAAAACGTAACAAACAGTCTTTGGCGTAAATCAATAACGCGGTTGAGTTTATACGAACAAATTTTACAGAAGTAAAATGAAATAAGTTAGCAAAAATATTATGAAGAAACTTCATAATTTACAACAATTTGTCAACAACTCAAACATAATAATAATTATAATCGATTCGTATATTATCGATTATAAAAACACTGGCTGACATTTCATAAATTCATAAAAGGAACATGCAATGTCAAGACGGGACCGTGACCGGACATTGGTCAGTTGAGCCGCGGGGTTCATTAACCCGCGATCGCGATTCGAGATTGGTGGATTACGCGCATGCGCACAATCGCGCGGGAAAACGACGATTGAATTTTAAATGTGTTTAAAACGGATCTCATCTCTTGATATTGAGATAGGTACCTACTTATAATTACATTTTAACTGTGAAGTTTTTCACAGAATATCCGTGTCGAGTAAGAATTTAGCTATCTTGGTCATCTATGCTCGTCGACTCTGAGTTTCTGAAAGTTCCTAGTCCAGAATGCTTTCAGTCCTATTTTATTTGAGTCCTATTGCTTTGAATTTGATATGTCATTGCATAGGACTCAGTAGTGGGATTTTTCTTCATAAAACCCACTTTTTTCATCTCGTCTAAAATTTGATTTTAATTATTTCGGGATCTCAAAATCAGCAATCTTTATACTACTGCTAATAAAACGAGGTTTGAATTTTTAATTCGTCAGTGTAAAACGGAACTTGTCTATTCATTTTGACGTAAGGTGGCGCCAGAGTTTCCGATACATTAATCATTTGGAATGCGTAGCTGTATTTCTCTTGTGTATTAATAAAGCAATGGACATAATAGACCTCATTAATACAGTAGGCGTCTAGTTAATAATGGTGAGATTGATTTGAATAGGCTGTTGACTCTAAAGTAGTATTAAGAAATATGACTCCACGTTCTTAAGTTTTCATACTATTGTTAGAAGTTTTGAACAGTTATTTATCTGTATTATTAATATCTCTTCCCCTAGCCGTTTTAATAAAAAAAATATCGTGGTCAATAGAAAAAAAGGCAAACATTTGAGCTTTGAAGCTTTAATTATGATACTACCGTCTGCAAGGAAGCAAGACTTTATAAAAGTCTTAGGAAATTTAGTGTCGTTTTGTCACTGCCCACTGCCGTGTCGATTTTGTATGTTTGTACATTGTATGTAGGTATATGTAAAATAAAGCAATAACAGCATAATAATCTTTTCCTTGATAAAAATCATCGGTATTTTATTCCACACACTAAAATCTTCATCCAGTCGTGCGCAAAATGACCTAAAGAAGCGAGTATTAAACAAAAATAAATCTTTTTTTTGCCTTCATAAAAACATGCTTTACAAAGCTGAGACCGAAAACATACAGGCCCGATTACATCTTATCTGATGGTAGTTGATACGCGACACACAGTTCGGTTTGGATAGCGGTAGGAGCAAAGCCAGGTAGACTTACTCGAGTGGAATTGCTATGTGGTTATATTTTTAACCGACTTCAAAAAAGGAAGAGGTTCTCAATTCTATTGTATGATTTTTTTCTTATTGTTACCTCATAACATATCTTATTTTTACAGGGCAGACCGATTTTGATGATTCTTTGAAAGCTATAGCTAAGCGTAGAAGTTACAATATTTGTAACTACATTATGTAATGCAGTTTTAAATATTATTATTTTTGACTTTTTGGTTTGAGTTTAAAGTGAGTTTTTTGTTTGAAGTCGGTTTATGTTTTTGTTATTGTCAATAGAGGCTTGTTTCCTGGTTCAGTTTGGATAGCGGTAGGCGCAAAGCCAGGCCGACTTGCTCGAGATAAATTGCTATGTGGCTGGTTTTTGTTAAAGGACCGCCAAAAAAATATGTCCAGTAATTCTATTAGTTGATAAAACAACAGACGCTGTTATTTGCTAGGATATCGCTGTCGAATTGAGAATCATCTTATTATGAAGTTGGCTAAAAACAATAGCCTGTATAAAGACAGAAAAAATGTGAGTGCGATTGCTAGTTAATATGTCAGGTATAAATTAAGGCGTGCCCTAAATCTTCTTTATGTTTAGGAGTAGTAAAGATATTCAAGAACTTCTTGACAATAAATCTGAAACTAGAATAATAATGATTACGTATGAAAGTTGTCTTCTCCCATTTCTCTCTTTGTATTAAACTGCAAGGTTAGTTTTATCAGTTTTCTCTACAAATACCTATGCAATAGTATCATCTATAATTATAGTAAACTTGAACTCCACAAAGTTTATCAGTGAAAATCAGAACAGAAATTGCGATGACTTCAATATTACGTGTCGAGAGCGCCATTTAAGTCATTAGTGATTTAATTAGAGGTTAGTAATGTATAGTATCTTAATGATCAGCATCGTTATGAATGACTTGTGCTGATCTTTGTATATTTATAGTATCTGATCTAGTATTTGTGGAAATTTCATTATAGTTAACTGTTTTTCAGTAAAATTAAATAGTCTATCAGCTCTTTGTAGACAGTTTTTTTTATTGGAGCTAGTTTCAGTACCTGAAAATTATGTTACGTTTTATTGCCTCAACTTTTTTATTATAAAACTATTATCACATGCTCCAACGGTGAAGGAAAACATCGTGAGGAAACCTTGCATGCCTAAAATTTGTTAAATACATTAATTGAGGGCATGCAAAGTCCCCAACCCGCACTTGGCCAGCGTGGTGGACTCAAGGCCTAACCCCTCCCTCATTACGGGAGGAGACCCTTGCCCAACAGTGGGACATTAATGGGTTAAATTTATTTATTATTGACCCATTGTCATGATTTTCAAATACTTTGGATTCAAATTTCTTAATGTCAAACAGTAATAATGTAGAGGTAATATGCCATAATACATTTACCATAATAGTAATACAGACATTGCTCAAATAAGAAAACACTTATCCCAAAGTAAATTCGTCATATTTTACGTTTACTTTCAATTTGTTTTTCCAAGAAATAAGCAATATCATAAAAGGAGGTCCTCTTGGACATGCCTCCGGTCCCAGACGGAAAATTCCTATATAGAATTAATGTGAATTCGTATATTTAATGTACCGTGAAATAACCTCACTTCACCCGGAAAATGTCTGCGAGATTCACAAGTTTACCTTCAATATTGTACATGTACAGTAACAAGCAAAAATATGTATCGTATGTCACTGTAAGAGGCTTGACTTCGTACTAAATTTCACTATTGCTTGATGGTAAAACCGTAAAAGATCTATTTCCATCATCATAGCTTTTTCTAACCACTCCAGCGCTAATTGGATAACTGCGATACAGCATACATGTTCCTGATGATAAAACGATCGATTTCTTTTTTATATTACAAGAAAACTTAAAACTGCGTAACATCAGTTAAACAACTGTGCTATAAACACCTAAACTTCAGCAATAATTACAATTAGTAGAGCTTTCACATAAAGGTCAATTTTAAATTGTGAGTTACCATATTTCAGCTCATAACTGTACGAAGGATACAAAAATGATAAAACAAAATAACACAAGTTTCTTTTCCAATATGGCTGACCTGCTACAATTTACTGAGAATGTTGAAACTGTCCATTCAATTATTTATTGTCTGAACTCGGTTATTAAGTTGTGCTGAAATTAATTACGTTTAAACCATTAACATTGTAGTTTGTCGTGAATGAGCTAGACACGTGGGAATTTCTAAGTAAGAGGGCTAATTCTGCTGAACCTGGTTTATAAAATTACAAAAAAGGTTAGCCTGATAAATATGGATTGAAGATTTCTATAGCATCTTAAGTTTGGCTTGATATGTATGGATTGAAAATTACTGGAGCATCTTAAGGAGTCAATGGCTATATAGATAGTCTTAACCCAGTAGGTTTGAAGACTGTCTTTGCTAGGAGCTCAAAGTCGTAGTTAAAAAAACGTAGGTTTCCAATCTCTCATTTTGGACAGCCTTAATTCCACTATCATGGATTCTTCTGGGCAACCGACAAGTCTTCATATTATGACTCAAAATGATAAAACTGTTTAGATGTCCTCATAAATATGTTAACATTTTAAGTCTAGAAAGAATTAAGAAGTTCATAGACTTAAAGGAAGAAGGAGACTCAAGGAATCTTAGAAAATAGATGTTAACTTTGCTACAAATTAGTTTAAAACCCCTTTGCTTCATTTGTTATCCTTCTAAATGATGTTGAGGAAGCAGTTACACCTTCTAATCTACTAGCTCTTAGAACCTACTTGCCTGAAGTTAGACGAATTCCTTAGTAACTACGAAGTACCGAGTGTTTCTAAGTAGCGATTGTATCCAGTTTCTCCTAATCATCGTCATTCATTCACATTCGACACGTGAACGACAACTGGACCGGTACATAGCGGGCCGTAGGGTTCGTTCACGGTGACTCATTCGGTCTATTCCAAATTTGAAGTTTTTGCACGTATTTTTGCGGGTAGATTTGAATTACCGTTAGAATCTGTTTTTTGACTGTGTTCGTATTTTAAATAGGTTAATAAATTTAAGCCATTACTGTCTTACTCCCGGACTTGGGTCTCCTCTCAAAATCCACCATGTCATAAGTCTACCGAGCTGGCTAAGTGCAGGTTGGAGTCTTATGTTTCTTGATTCAGGGTCGACGCAGCTTTTATCTCGAAGAATTCATGTAACAATATTTTATAATACACACATTGTCACACATATTATTATCGTATATCTTTCGTGTTTAATGATTATTTATTTTATCTGTTACTTCTGACTACTTCTGAGAAAGCAAAAAATGTTTGAGAGTAAGTATAGTTTTTCTTATAAACCCACATTCGCATAATCATAACTTAAACTTTACGTTTATTACGTCTACGTCTGAACTTTTATGTTTAACTTAAATTTTACCGCAGCCTCTGCGACAGTTTTTATTGTAATGACTTATTTACCACTCGCGACGGGTAAAACAACTTTATTTTATTATTTTTGTAAACCAGTTTACCGAGATGTAACCTCGATATCAACGACTAGTGTCGCGTTGTGGCTTCGTTTGCGAAGGACACATAACTTGAGTCGTATTTATTTATTGAAACATTTCAAGGGCAAGCACAAAAAGGCTCTTTTCAAACCTAAAATTAAGTTTTTTTGGATTTTCCAGTATCCCAGTCTATCTATCATTTGTATGTTTTAATTTTTTCCGTCTGCCCTCACTAACCGCCTACTAACTCATGGATGCAATTAGCGAAATTAGCTATACGCGCTTCAAATCCTTCTTTTTCACAAAAAATATCTTATTTCTAAAACCTGCCTAAATTCCTAAAATTAAAACTTTAACTAGATTCCCTCAAATGTGACTACCACCTTACAAGTAATTGAAGTTAATAGCCGTGGGGGCTTTCTTTTCATTGTTTATATTGTCAGCAGCTTGTTACTTAGTGCCTACTATCTTTAGTAGAACATCTTCTGTGAGTTATGGTGCCCTGGTACTTTTCTCTTTGTGACTGACCTGTCCGTGTTAGGAAGTTTTGTTAAGATGTAGGGCTACTTCTTGTGAGCTTATGCTGGTATTTGTAAATTGTTAAGTAGGCTTTGCTGATCGGTGATGCCGGTTCGTGCTTGACCAAAGGTAGTCTATGATGATCAGCCGGTTCGTGCTTGACCAATTTCGAGAGACCATTTTTAATATGACTAGTACTTAGGTGTGTGTAAGTTAGTGTAAGTAAGGTACCTATACCTTATATTGGTCTTTGGGCCATATACGCTATTGTCCGAGGTGAATTTTATTCAAAATCCAAGATATACTAATTTGTTAATGAAAATCCTGGGTAGTAATATTCAATCCATTTAAGTATTACATTAATCCTGAATTTAGTGTTACACATAGTGAATCCTAAACGAAGCTTATACTTAATATTATAATGCAACGGGTCTTATACGCGATTGAAAATTTAAAGGTTAGGATACCTTATTTGCTGCTTTGTTGAGATAAACAGGACGTAGAACGGCTGTTGAACACCCTGAACTCCATTCATCCTAACATCAACTTCACATATGAAATGGAGACAGACAGATCGTTGGCCTTTCTCGATGTCGAAGTAAAGGTGAGAAAAGATGGTACCTTGGGTCACACTGTTTACCGAAAACCGACACACACCGATAGGTATCTTCACGCGAATTCGCATCATCATCCGCGACACCTGCAATCCGTGGTGGCTTCGCTGACAACTAGAGCATACGACCTTTGTGACCCTGAACACCTAGACGGTGAACTCTCACACGTTCAGGAGGTACTTAAGCGAAACGGATACAGGAGAACCGAACGACGTCTGAAGAGGCAAGAATGTCAGACTGGTGTTAGCAGAGTACCAGCTTTTATGCCCTACATAAAAGGAGTAACGGATAAAGTTGGAACAGTACTGAAGAAATACTCCATAAAGACTGTATATAGTCCGTTCTCCAAAGTAGCTAACCATTTGCGCACGCCAAAGGATGTAATTCCTCTTCAGACACCTGGCGTTTACAAGGTGGATTGTAGCTGCGGTAGTTCATACATCGGACAGACCAAAAGAACAATAGCTGAAAGGGTCAAGGAACATATCGCAGCTGTCAAGAACCGGCAAGTCAACAAATCCGCGATAGCTGAGCACTTGTTGGAAGCAGGAACCAATCACTGGATCGAGCTACATCAACCCCGGGTCCTCTCCACAGATCGTCACTATTACTCCAGGATAGTACGAGAAGCGGTTGAAATCAAAAAACATACTAATTTCAACCGTGAAGAGGGATACCGTTTATCATCTACGTGGAATCCTGTCATCAGCAAGTGCAGCCGTCGCCGGCATGACGTAACGCGCCAGTGTAAAGACGTCGTTAGTGTTGTGTGTCGAAGTACCGACAATTCCGAACAATGTACACTAAGTGAAAACCAAGTGAGGGTAGGCGTCGAAACTCGCGCCGCAAGAAGACGACGCTTAGCAGCCACATCAGTCAGCTCGTGACCACGGTCGTTGTAATGCGATCGAAACGTCGGGCAGCAAATAAGGTATCCTAACCTTTAAATTTTCAATCGCGTATAAGACCCGTTGCATTATAATATTATGTGTACTAGTCGCGAGAGTTTAAAAACATTAGAAGCTTATACTTTCTTCCAACATACTTAATTTAAATTCAAGATAATATCTTTGTAATCTCCATTTACCATCATGTAAAGCCATTATTTAATTAGCAAAGATTTACGCGTGCATTTGAAGTGTGATTCGTATCAAAGGGCTTCATTTATCTCGCAGATAATGCGGTGATTCAGCGCCATCTGTGAACAGTTCGCGTCGGTTATAATTGATTTATATTGTTTGTTTTGATTTTAATCGCTGTTGCAAGGGAAATTGCAGTTGTGAATTGTTTTTGCAGACTATTAATCGTAAATAGAATTTGTTTGGGGGTATTAATTTATTAGTTCGCGTTTTGTTGCATGCCCTTTTGAGAGGGGGTTTTTCGAGCGTTACAGCTTTTTTTCTAATCATTTTTTAAGCTACTGGATTGAGTTTATGTACGAACATATTTTTTTGTAAGTTTGTAATCGTAATTTTACCTACAGCAATTAAGTTTAAGTTACGCAAATACGCAAGCGCAATTAATGTTCAAGCGCAATTCTTTGTGTTTGATACCCAAATAGCTGAAATTAAGCTAATTGAAATTAAGGGTTAAAAAGTAGGCGCTCCTGGATTCAAATCTAGACAGACCTAAAAGAAGCATAGGTAACTTGTTCTTTGTTTTTAAAACACACATGCTTGATGTTTTAATCATTATACAATAGTTAAAAAAACGACTAAACGAATTATAAATTCATTGATAAACGTAAAATAAACAGCCTTGAATCAATTAACAGGTTTTAGTTAAAATATAGAATAAATAAACATATTTTAAGGCAATAAAAGCTCATGGGCCATTAACTTGATTACGAAATGTGTTTTGTATAAAATATAGGTTGTATAAGGATTCAAGTTTTTTTTGGAAATACACATACTTTTTACATCAAATCACGCATTCTTTCCAAAAGGCAGAGACCATGGCCGATAGTGGAAAAGAATCGAGCTAGTGAAAGTACAAAATAAAGTCTTTCCTGACTTAAATGGTGGAAAGGTACCAGGCTCGCATAAAACCAAAGAGGCTATACTCACGCCTGTATACTTTCGAAGCACTTGGACAGTGTAAGCAGCCAGTAGTTGTTGAGTATGATATCACTGAGTACAATTCTTACAAACATCCTTTTCTTCATTCACATCCACAGATTATTTTTATGTTCTCAAATAAGCACTGTTGATTGAAGATTTAATAGTTACTGAAATGACTTTCTGGAATTAAGTCTAGTATAATAATAATTGTGTTTGTAGAGACGATCGCAATATAGACGTTTGTTACTAAGGAGATAGAGTAGTTTTAATTGGGTAATAACCGCATGAGGTGAAGCGGTTTCAACGCACGATGAAAATGGTTTTAAGTGCTTGTGCGATGGCATAGACCTTTTATGAAGATACTAGAAAGGGGTTTATGTATTTGTCGTGCGAAGAAAAGTTTAGAGGCTTCTCAGTCTTTTGTCAGTTAGGCCTTATCTATGAAATAATTTAATGGCTTTTGGATTATTTTCGAGTAAAGAAACTATACTTTTGCTTAGTTAATTATTACCTACAGTAAATTAATACTTTTAATCTCGAGATGATGGGTAATGGCGGAAGGTTCCGGAAAATCTTTGTGGGAAAGTCAGTTAAATACGCGTAAGGGACATACCACTATTTTACTACAAATTGAAGAATAAATTAAATTCAAGGATCACTATAAAACGTTGTAACTGGCGAATGCTATTTAGTAATAGTTTTACAAGTAACACACCTAGAAATTCTTTAGCTATTCAAGTTTTGTACTAGACTTTAGATAAATAAGATTGGAGTAATCCCTAGTTAGATAACCGTTTTGAATTATTTATGAAAAATGTCTGAACTTGTTATAATGCGTTTGTTTTGGGTTTGCAACGGATTACGTTTGATTTTATTTTAAAGACAGATGTGGTCAACATAAAGTGATTTTTTATATTATTTTAAATAGAATACAATATTGCTCGTCGGTTTAATTCTGCGTTCAGTAGTGTCACTTGAACTTAAGATAAAGTTTTAACATATGATCACGTTTATTATATGGTGTTAAGTGCTCTATGCCATTACCATAGAATAGATAATTAATAGTACAAGTATGTGAATTTTGTATTACTTACGCGAAGGTTATCAACATTTTTCTAGGCAACACCACTCTGCCAGATTTTCCTTCAAGAAAATCTTACTTGCCATTTTATTTAATTAAATAGGTTTCTTGAATTCTTGAAGGTGCATTTCTTCACTATTACTACACTAGTAAGGCGACTCTTCAACTTCTCTTCAAGAAAATCTACTTTGCAATATTATTTAATAAACCTCATTTTACATACCATACTTTACTCTCTGAATGTTCAATTTTGTACCATTTTTATCAAAATCTTAACCTAAAATCTCTCTTGTTACAGGTATGAACATCGTGAAATCACAAACAACCGTGAAAATCGTGTAACGATTCATGAAGACATTCGTCCTTGTTACGTATAACACAATATACAATACTTACTCCGTAGACTTTATGAAGAAAAAACATGTTTATAATGATAAACGTCGTCTCATTGTAATTGATTAGGTAATACGTTAGGTGTTTGGGGAAATTTAGTTATTTTATTTAGGTTTTAAGCGTAAGGAAGACGGCCAACGGATCATATTTGGTGTGTAACTATTCTTTTTCTCTAATTTTTTGTCTGATACGATGAGGGACATTATATCGTAGATAGATACCTTGTTTAGTGACGGATGGGAAAGAAATCGATTGCCTAGGTACTTGGTAAATGTACTATTCTTTGTGACAAAGCATTTATTGTAAATAATATTAAATAGACAAAATAAGGCTGTGCTTAGTGCCGTTCATGAAATCGTTTTAACGTTTAAGAGATCGCAATAAGCAGCTTCTAAAATAAACATTGGTTTAAAATGTTGAGTACCTCTGCCCAAAATTACGTCACTCAACCTTGCCAGAAACACATACAACTGACATCGTTATGTTAAAATATTGCTCTAAATGTTAAATTAAATGATCTTATATCCTTGACATTAAATAAAATGTCGTTTTGTACTGAATCATGTTTATGTAAATACATACCTGCTTAGAAAAAGAATTATATAAACTAGTGGTCAGACCCTACTTTGTTCAAAATTACAACTTTGGGTAAAGTACAACTTTATCTCTTTGATTCCATTGCCATGGGAATTTTAATCCCATGGATCCAAATATCGATCCTATACAAATCTTGTCCCGGCAGTTACAAACATATAAAAAAACTAGCTGACCCGCGCAACTTCGCTTGCGTCACCTAAGAGAATGGGTCAATGGCCCGTTTTTATAACATTTTTCGTTGCTACTCCGCTCCTTATGACCAAAGCGTGATGTTATATAGCCTATAGCCTTCCTCAAGAAATGGGCTATCTAACACTGAAAGAATTTTTCAAATCGGACCAGTAGTTCCTGAGATTAGCGCGTTCAAACAAACAAACAAACAAACAAACAATCAAACAAACAAACTCTTCAGCTTTATAATATTAGTATAGATAACAATTTAGTCTAGTTGTTCAAAAGTTATGCGCGTACATACATTTCGGTGAATAATTTTTATTTATATAGATGTGTTTATACATATAAGTACACGGTTCTAATCCTTCCTTAAGAGAGAAAAAAGCTGTATTTGTTAGTAAAGGTCAAATATTTGAATTAAAGGTGACCTCGAGGTGAGTGGAAACCTCTTGAACATAATGCGAAGTTGTGTTTACCCATATAATGGAAGCACTTCCCTGTTTGATATTCTGGGTACTGTGGAATTTATGAAATAGGGCAAAAAAATTGGGTGCTTTAGGTTTATAAATGGATATATTATGAATTTTTCTGGTCTTGGAAGAGTAAGAAATAAAATACGGTTTCGTTTTTCAAATAGATAAATGTGGTAATTAGTTATTTTTTGTTTTTGTGGTAATATCAGTTAATAAATCCTACTAGTATGATATACGCGAAACTTTGTAGGTATGTCTAATTCTTTAACGCAAAAGCTACTGAGGGGATTTAAGATTAGCTCAAATATAGATTTAGATCACGAGACATATTAAACACTTTCTACATCAGAAAACCTTTCCACACGGATGCAGTTCGTTCATAACTAAAAAATAAAATATGCGGTAACTGGAAAATTAGTTTCCATGAAGTTTCGTATTTCCCACACGAATTGGGTCAGTTAAAATTACTTTAAATAGTGACCTTTCCTCAAGGTCAATGTCCAATAGGCACAATACGGCAAACTATTATACACTAACAATACTAGAAGTCATGTCGGTCTGTATCTACTGTGATACTGTAGCTAGTGTACTAGTGATGTCACCGGGCGTGGCTTAGTTGCGCTACCTGTACTTTATTTGCTTAGGCGAGGCACTTGTTGCTGACGAGCGACTTGTGGCAACTACGCATACATTGCGACTTTCTGAGCGTAATTTTTATTTTCGATTATTTTTTATGAAAAACAATCATATAGCATTTTTTTAATCTCACAAAATATATTATAAGCCTCCGTGGCGCAGCGGTTTAGGTCACCACGCCGATACCACTGCATCGGGAGGTCGTGGGTTCGATTCCCACACGGAGCAATTATTTGTGCGATACACAAATAATTGTTTCGGGTCTGGTTGTGCTTTGTGTTTCGTGTCCGTTTGTAAAAGTCTCCGCGACTCAAGAGAAATTCTTAGTGCGGGAGTTATCTTTTTAAAAATATAGAATATATATAGATATTTAAGTTGAGTTTAAACTATGTAAAGTTGGTCGGGTTAGAAAAAATACACAAAACAGGTAGGGCGTAAACGAGTGATTATTGATTGCGACCCCTAAAAATACATAAATTAACCCCGTGATTAGAATATTATTTAAGAATCCATTCGCATTTGAAACTTTTATCCATTTCACATAATGTTCATCTACAAGATTTACCTCGTTGTAAAATTACACCACTGAAAAAATCGCTATAATACTTACTTTTTCTTTCAAGTTCCTTCAAATACGTCTTAATTATTAAGACATAAATATTCCTTATTAAAAGGCACTCGTACCTCATATAATTTAACTCCATAAGACTAGCAGCCATAACTTATTTCACTTCATCAGTGGTTCAGTTAATTGAAGTAATTATTGCCGTTCCTCTCATTTGGGCAGCTGTTAGAACGTTAGTTCGTGTTACACTAATTTAGTTAACTAGCATTTATTTTCTGTTTATAAAAGGTTTTAGGGAGTCGGTGTAACATGAGAAAACACTCGGGCTGGGCTTTGAAAGGAGACTTCTTCTTATTATTATGCCCAGTTAATTAATATTAATGAGGTATAGTTTCAGAAGCCTAAAAGTTTTTAAAACGCTTTCTTGATTTGCAAAGCAATTCCTTTGAAGTTTTTTTTTATATCTCCGGTGGCAAACAAACAATCGGTCCACCTTATGGTAAGCTGCTATCGTGTCCAATGGACGTCTGCAACATTATAGGCACTCTTTAAAATCGATTAACTCCCTTTTTGTTAGCGGCCTATTAGCTTTTAGTAAGATTAATGTCTTTATATGGTATCATTCCTAGTTCCTATCGCAGATTTTTTTTACTATTAAGTAAACAGTATCTGAATTTATTAGACCTTATGAACTCAGAGATAAATTACCTTCTATCTACCTTTTACCGCATTATTTTTTCATATCGCATCTGTAGAGATAAGCCTGTTTAAACAAAGCACAATCTCTTTAGCTCAATATTACCATAGATTAGGCACCTCATCAAAGTAAAACACCACACGTTTTTGTACTAAATTCCCACGCTAATTATACTGCATAGTACAATACAGTAAACTGTATGATTAGTTAAACAGCGAGCTGAATGCATGATAACTGTGACCAATCAGTAAGATAGCGGGCTGTTTGATCTGCGCCTGCGCTGCATTACATACCTATTGTTGTGAGTTTGTGACCACCTGGAGACCGCCATGTTGGTTCAATTGTTGAAACTGCTTTGGTGGTCTTAACTGTAGTTTATGTAAATGATTTCGAGATTTCTGGAGTGCACATTTTGAAATTATTGAGTAAAATTTTTGGTGGACTTGTACTTTCGCTGCTGTGCATGGCTTCTTTAAGTTCATAAGGACCACTAGAGCCTAAGACATGGTCTACTTAAAGCCAACAAGTTGCCAAAAGCAACGGAGGCAATGACCATGCCCGAGGGTTACCTTGACTTTTAAGTATATGCGATGGAATTTTCACTTGACATCCAAAATGTAGGAAGCTAATATTCCAAACAAACTCATTAAATTTCTTCTCCCTTTAAGAATCAATGAAATGAAATCCCCTCGCACTAAGTAACTCGATCACAAACTTTCAATAGCAAACTAAACGAGCTAGTCAAGAATTCTCGCATATAAGAATCCAATTAGGCTCCTTCTACGAATAGTTGGGAAAGAGGAACTTTATTAAAGGATCCCTCGGGCATATTACGCTATTCCTTGCTATAGGAAGTCCCACGAACTAACTTAATTAACAAACTTCTTTGTTCTTTGACTAAACGGTTTTTTAACCTCGTACTAAAATAGGACACCAGTAGTTAACTAATTTAAACTTGAGATACGCTGCATATGGAGTTTGTGTTAGATCCCGATACGGGTATTTAGTTTATTTCGTTTTCGGAAATTGTATATTTTATTGCTTTTTTTTATTGATCCTTTATGTCCCACTGGGTAAATGGTTGCGGATATAAAATTATTTCGGACTGTACGTTACTTACCCCCGGTTTCTGAGGTACATTTAGCGGTAGTTTATCCATTTAATAGCGTTAAAACTCATATTAAAAGAATCAGTTTGAATTGATAAATTACCGCTAAATATGCCTCAGAAACCGGGATAGTTTCGGTTACAGATTGAAAAAACGTTTAAATAATGGTTAAGACTGCCCCTGTTCGAAATAAACGTAATTTTTACACCGGTTTCGGTCACAATTTTAATTTGGATATTCGATAACTCCGGTTACGAAGCTCAATAACATTCGTAATGTAAAATAAGACTACAAAGTCGCTGCGACTAAAAGTCGTCGGCCTGTCGACACTTTTCTATAATTTAGGGTAAAGCTGCTTCGTAATTTTTACCTCTGTGTTTAGTTTTATTTTTATTTGTTTTTCGCGAGCTCACCCTTTACAGTTATTTGTGTGAACTGGTAACCTTAATTCTAATGCTAGTCCTAGTTACTACTAGTTTTCGTACTATTTACTTTTACGTAGTTATTTAATCAATTAAGTTTGGTGCTCGAATTGGGCGTTATGAATTATTAGCTTCCGCCCGTGACTTATTCCGCGTGAAGAGATTTCCCCAGGTAAAAAGTATCCTACGTAAGTTATAAACTGTCTCTGTATTAAAATTTAATTTAATCCGTTCAATAGCGTTTTTATGAAAGACAGCAAACATACATACTTTTTACTCATCCTCACAAACTTTCGCATATCAAATATATAGCTTCATCTTAGGAGTATAATAAGTACTATGTCAAGACACATACTCGCCTATAACACACTCATATTAAATCTAAACAATATTCAAGTAAATACAAATAACGTCAATAATAAACACAAAGATAGATTTATAGCGTGATATTAGCAGTGCAATTAAAACACGAACAGACACCTACTTAGTTCTCACTCGCTGTTTAAAGCTGTAATAACGAAACATTACTTACACTGATCGGACGTACAATCGTAATTATTATGGCTGTAGTTCTCAAAGTTTTAGTAGTTTCAAATTGTTGGTGACCCCATCACGTAAAGGATTTTTTATCAAGTTATACTATTTAATCAAAGTATCAATCAGCTTTTCATGTAGCTTTTACGCAAGTACCAACTTACGTTTATCATAATAAAACAAATAATTTTGATTCCTTATACCTACAGTAGATGTAAGGAATCAAAATTATTTAGTGTTCAGTAACTGTAGACAGTAGGTATTTTTTTTTGAAAATCAAAGAACTGAACATTTTTAGCCTCCCCTAATAGCCGTTCCCCATAATGTCTGTCGGATGTACCCAAATCCTGACTGCTATTGAGCAAATCATTAATGAATTATTTGTCAAGCTTATTTTAAATTTTTACACAACACTAGAAATTAACTTAACAATTAAATTTCCCAAACTTCGAGTACCTTTTAGGCAAAGTTCATTCACCCCTTTGGGGTGTATCATAGAAACTTTGAGAACCACTGTCTTAAAGCCCTTACCGTACCTTACACTAATCTAGCACCGTGTAAGATAATTCAGCTTATTTACTGCCACTTATAATTGCTATCTAAAGCGAGTGCAGATGAGATTGTGGCTTGTATAGATAGCTCGGTAATTAGCGGTAATAACCCTGATTGGAGTACGTTCGTGTATTATTTAATCTTATTTATGTAGAGAACTGTTTTATTATGTGATGTAGCTGTTGTATTTTCTGGTTCATTTATTGTCATCTTTACAATTTTTAGACGAAGTACTTTTAGGTGATATTTAGATAGATGCTGTTTTTTGTGTCAAAAAAATATATATTTTTATGATTAGCTTACGCATACGATATCTTCCAAAAGGAAACTAGACTCTATGATGTAATAAAACACATTAATTTTTCTCTGGATTTCTCGAGGTTTCGGCGCAAGTTACATTAGTGGTGATAGCAATATGACTGCAAATGAGACTTAAAAGAATCTCTAAGGAAAAAAAGATTTTGATATTACAGTTGAAAATATGGACATTCTAGATAAAAAAATGTTTATAAGTAATTTAGGTCAAGAATAAAGCCACAATTTAATATTCAAACAAATAATTAAGCGCAGGTAATTTTAATATTATTACGAGATAACTAACCTACGTGGTTTTTAATTAATATCTTTATTTACGTGGTACAAGGCTGCGAAGATGTAATTAAAATGCCTTAAAGGGATTAAAACACACTTTATAGATTACTTATTTAAATATTTAAATTGATTTTATTAAAAAATACCAGGGATGTTTTAAACATACTTGGGTATATTATGCTGAATATGTTTAATTAATGGCATTTCAGATAGGAATAGACCTAATACAACTGACTTTACATTCAAATGAATAATTCTAGCAGATCGTGCGATGCTCCAGATTTTCAAAAAGCATTTGATTTCTTCACATCCACATTAGACCCCGGCTCTCGTAAAATCATTTTTTGAAGCCGTCTCCATCAAAATCACAGGTTAGCTACTGCTAACGAAAGTGTTTTATATTAAGAAAAGACATCAATATCGATCCAATCATTATTAAGAAAATGTATGTGACGCACAGGCGCAGATATATAGAAAGACACGTCGAATTATCAACAACCTAATTTTTAAAAACAAAACACAGCTTAAGAAAATGTAAGCACCCGCATGAATCATAAGAATGATAAATCACATCTACATTTAATCAGATCTTTCACACGCAAAATAACTAAAAGCACAAAACCAGTGGCATCGCAACATCACAACATCACATACTGCATTGTACGCGTAATTGCAAGAGCTTGTTACGTGACAACTTTTATCTCTCACGATTTATGCGCCCCTGGTACTCGCGGAGACTCACTACTCTTTTTATTAAGTTTTCTCAATTAACTTGAGTATTTTTAGATAGGTGCTGTGCTATTAATGAAGCAATCTAACTTAGTAATGAATTTTTCTATAAATAAAAGTAACGCTTGTATAGTTTTTTTCAGGCAATTATTATTTTCTTCTTGGATGAGTAAAATCAGTATCTAAAATCAGCGGTAGCGTAAATGTAAAGGCCTTTAATTTACATGCCATGACATAAAATATTGTTATTTATTATATATGTGACTATTAAAATCGATATAGGTAATTCGGATCTCGTGAAATTTGGTTTTAAAATGTAAATCAAATCCTGGTTTCAATTTTGGAATTATACTTTTTCAGACTCTACTCAGACTATTTTTGACGCATAATAATACGGTGTTTTTAGTGTATAGACTCAAAATAAAAATATTTATTCTATTGTAAAAGCTGAGACAGCGATAATACGGCAACTAATTGACGTCCTAAATCAGGATTGCTATGTTTATCCCGCGGGCACGTCTGCCAGCTGTGTTGTCTCCAGGAATTACTTGGAAGTCTGGTGTCAAATGACGCCCTCATAGGTTATGTATTATTGGACATGACTTAATACCTACTTACATAGAAGTGATGTGTATAGACTGTAAAGTTGTATTATAAGTATTGTGTCGATAATAGTAGTTGCTTAAAAGACTATTTTATTGATGAGTTCAAGAATAACATATTGATATTAGTTGCCAAAAAATATCAAGGGCTTTGAAAATTTATGAGAGAGCGTCGCTCTTATCAACATTTGTGCCCGGCTGGGAAAACTTTCAAGAGGGCAGAACAGTGCTCAGGTGTTTTTTTAGCAAGAACCATTTTAATTTGTAAAAGCTGAGGTATATAGCTTAAATAAATATTCTTTTGATAAATTCAACCTCAACTACGCTCGTCTATAACTCCAGCCTCCAAGAATTTAGTTTACAGTAAAAAGTTCATGAATATTTACGTCAGAGGTAACGTATAAAGTAGATACTTCTTAGTTTATAAAGGTTTAACCTTTAAAGTCTAAAGGTGACAGGCACCTTCAGACATACTGAATTTTCGTCAGAAAAGTTTTTGTGATCACAATCTTTTGTTGAAAATGTTTTTGTATGAAGCTTAGAACGCAGACCTAAGTCTAGACTGACTTAAGACTTGTCACATATAGTCAAGTCTTAGGTATTCTTGTAAGATTTAGTTATTACTTAGTTCTGTGTATGAGACGTTTTGTTTAAAGCGTGTGCTAAAAATATTTATGCCATCAAAAACATTCTGTAAAAACCTCAAGTCTCGCCGTAAAAAGTTGTGAGATCTATATAATACCAAGTCGATTAATCTATTTAGTCTCTACTTAAAGGACCTTCTGTCTTAAGTTATTACGTATGTTATTATCATGCCAATTTCAAAAAAATACCTCTAAAACAAATAGACCGACCTGGCCATCGCATGATTTGATTATTAGAATGTATCACACTACACAGCACGACAAGAAGTTAATGCTCCTGAAATGTTAATAATGGCGAATTTGTGTTTTCTTGCGATGACCAAGTCGATCTATTTGTTTTAAAGGTATTTTTTAAAAATTGGCATGATAATAACATACGTAATAACTTAAGACAGAAGGTCCTTTAAGTAGAGACTAAATAGATTAATCGACTTGGTATTATATAGATCTCACAACTTTTTACGGCGAGACTTGAGGTTTTTACAGAATGTTTTTGATGGCATCTCACTTCTTTTTGTAGAGCGAACATAAGTCAAATTTGTATGGAAAGACGTTTTTTTTTCATAATTCAACATATTTTCTTATGGGAATGTTGTTCAGTTTCATGGGCTAAACACCCTTACCCACCCTTTACCCCCTCCCGTTATGCCTCATATAGTAGGTACCTATTTACACCTATTTATTTTATTTTCTACAGTAATAATAATTCATTAACTGCAAATGTAACCTTGTAATCTTATACATTTATATGGAATTACAAAGTTATTGTTGCAGTTGGTGTATTTAGAAAACTGGACCGAAATTAGAAAATATTAAATTTTTCCTATGATTAAGACACTAAACCCTATTTGTATTCTAAATTTTAAGCTTCTAAGTCTGCTAGAAGTACCTTAGACTTTTGATGATCGGTGAGTCAGTGAGTCAGTGAATCAGTGAGTGACAAAATTCAAAATTTTAACAAGTTGTCATTCTTAAACTACAGGTTCAAATTGACTGAAATTTTAAATATACCGTGTTTATATAATGACTGATTAGTTGCTGAAAATCCAGGCTTCTTGTTTTATCCACAACGAAATTATAGGGGTGTCAAAAATAGCCCGAATTGCTTCGAGAAAAGGATGTTACGGCCGTGCCGCTTTTTTTTTGCTCGACTTGCGGGGGCACTTCCGTGCCCCCAGATATATATTTTTAACTGACTTCAAAAATGAGAAAATCTCAAGTTCTGTATGTTAATGATTATTTTATTTTGGAACATTTTTTTTTACTATTAGACGTCTTGTTTAGAACGTTAACATTCTCATACATTTTTAATCGATTACAAAAAGGAAGAGGTTCTCAAGTCGCCTGTATGTTATTTTTTATGTTCATCACCTACTTCATAACTTTACTGGATGGATCGATTTTTGTGGTTCTTTATCTCTTAGTCTGTCTTAAGTTGGTCTTGACTATTTGCGCTGGGATTTAGAGTTACTACAGCAGAGAAAATCTATAAATGCGATAAGCTATCACAATTTATCAGTCAAATGAAGGTATATTATACCAGTGGCGTGAATTTAGATGTGAGCGTGTGATCTGATCCACGCAAGATGAATGCCGTACGCAGTTATGATAATCAGTTTCATACGTGGTTGCAGTGAAAAAGATACCACAAAATCTGAAGATTATTTCATATTGTATGCAAGACAAATACATTTTCGTTTGTAGTATAAATATTTACTTATTTTTTTATAGTTATTGTTTTCATTTAGTCCAAAAACGCAATTACGCTCTAAATAGGTTTGTTTAGTGTATGTTTTTGTTGATTCTTTAAAATTAGAAAATATGTATCATTGATTTGTTCGGCTGTAAATTTTGCAAACGATTTTATGATCGCAAAAAATCTTTATCATCTTTCCAGCCAACACTCTGGACAAAAATCACTAAAGAACACTATAGAGGTCTTTCTAAGCTATTCCTGAATAATCATACTTTCGTTACCAGCTTGGACAATAATCATATTTCAAGATTGTATCCAACAAGTCACAAGTGGTTACCTCATCCTTAACACATGCTGCTCATCATCAAATTGTCTTCATCAAAGCATCATTTGGTTCAATTACTCCGGCCTATACTCACAGACTTTATTATCGACGTTTGTAATAAGATCGCCAGTGTTGCCTAGTGAATGGAGAATATCAACTTTCTGTCAGGTTTCGTTCCAGTGATTGGGAAGACCTAGTTTTAGACCAGTTACTTTAACTTCGGATATTGTATGAGATAGATAAGGTTTTTGTAACGAGAGCGATGTTTTTTCTGGTAAGAATTTTAAGAGACGTCTAAGATTCTTTCTTAAGTATCACAGAAGCCCTTTCCTTAACTTTTAATAAAGATTTCTTATCATATCTGATATAAAAATTTCTGTACTAACCTATCTGCCAATATACTCACTCATAAACTCTCATTTCTCACGAAACTTGGCAGAAATTAAAGAACACAACTTATTCAAACTTTTTCTAAATTAAAACATCTTATCACGCCCACTTGCAAGGACTAACAAAACATTACTTACCTCCAGTCTCTGAGGTACATTTTACGTTTTTTTTTATATGAGTTCAAATGCTATTGAATAGATAAACTACCGCTAAATGTGCCTCAGAAACCGGGCATTAATCAATTTCAAGCATGACGCTATAAATATCACATCAAACACTACACAGTCACACTTGATAGAACGTCATCACAATGTACACCTGTTCCTTACTACTAGGAACAGAAGCCCTGACCTACAGCGCAGTTTAAAGAACATAACTCATTCCAATTCTTCAAACTACTTCTATATACATACATCTTATCATAGCTACGAATACTACCTTTATATTACTCAAAATCACTTAATCTATATATTAAATTTCTGGCAGCCCCTCGCACGATCTCTACATATTTCTAGATTCATACATCTTGTCATGCCCACTAACGAGTATTGCCCATAAGTTAAAAAGTGTTTTTTTATATGAGTTTTAACCCTATTGAACATATAAACTACCGCTAAATACACCTCAGAAACCCGGCTTTAATCAATTCCAAGCATGACGCTATAAACGTCATATCAAACACTAAACACAGTCACACTTGATAGAACGTCATCACAATGAACACCTGTTCCTTACTACTAGGAAGAGAAGCCCTGACCTACAGCACAGTTTTAATGACCTGTAACGAATTACAGGCAATAATGCTTGCGTACGATATGAGAGATGGTAGTTTTTATACAGTGCTACCGATTCCTTTAAGACAGCCATTTTGAAGTCAGGTACGACCATGAGTATGTTTTTTTTTTATGAGGTAATATATTTCGTTTTTAAGGGTTTATTGTTGGTAGTTCCTTGCATAATCAATTTCACACTCTTTTCTCAAGAAACTAGACAGAAATAAAAAAAACGCCACTTGTTCCAATCTCTTCAAACTTCTTCTATATTCATACATCTAGCCATACCTACGAGTACTGCTCATAACTTAAAATCACTTAATCAATTCTAAGCATGACGTTATAAACGTCATATCAAACACTACACAGTCACACTTAATAGAACGTCATCACAATGTACACCTGTTCCTCACTACTAGGAAGAGAAGCCCTGACCTACAGCGCAGTTTTAATGACCTGTAACGAATTACCTATTGAGTTGTGTAGAAGAACAATGCCGATAATGCTTGCGCACCGATATAAGTGTATTATTACAACGAATTACGTATAGCATGATGGTTTTTATATAGTGCTACCGATTCCTTTAGAAAAGCTATTTTAAAGTCGACTTAGGAGTACGACGTATGTTTATGTTTTTTAAATAGGTTAATATATTAGGTCGGGGAAAAACTCTTTTCGCATTATAGTATGTATGAACTGGTAATAAAGTTTTTTCTCCACACAAAAAAGCTCGATATTTAGGTACCTCAAGAACTCACTGAAAGAAACCTAATGAACCGTGTACTCATTTGTGATTCTTGAAGCCAAAGAGATTTTATTACAAGTTCATACATACTATAATGCGAAAAGACTTTTTCCCCGATCTAATATTGTTTTTGTGGTTACTTAATACTGAAGAGTCTGTGCTCTTTATCTTTGCAGACATAGAGCGAAGACTCTTTTCATAGATTTACTATTGTACTGTTACTATCTAGCATATATGACTAAAACGTCTACAATCAAAATTAGGGCAAAAACATTAGCCTAAATTATATTTCATTGAACACCTACTGAAATAGTACGTTTGCCAAAAAATATGTTCAAGAGTATGAATGACCTAACTTGTGGTCCCAAAATAAATTAGAACAAAAAAAGTAATCGAAATAAAGAGATACACATATCCGACATTCCCGGAGCAAATTCTTTTCTCCTACAACCTATTACTAAGCTATACTAGCATTGACCTAAAACCGTACACCCTACGAACAATTGAGCTACTTCAAAGAAATGACGTCACAACACTTGTTTCCAGTCATGCATCACGAATACGCCGGCACGATGTGTCGTTGATCTCATTGTGTTCCACACCGACATGGAAATTAGTATGTCTTTGTGGAGATAGTGACAAGGTACGGTTTACTTGTTTGTGGATTTTAAGGCTCGGAGGTCAATGACCGGAGTCAGGTGTTTTTGTAAAGGCTTTATGGAGAGCAAAGAGAGGCTTTAGCGCAGCAGCATGTGGACAGAAGTGTTCCGCTAAAATGTTTTACTGCTAATATTTTTTGAAAGATGAAATCTGATGATTTGCTTACTAGCTTCTTGATAAGTACATTTCCTATTTGTTTTTGTAGTATTGTTTGACACACACAAATACTGGCGAAGTAAGCACACCGAATAAAGTATTTTTCTTTCAGTGACAAGTTTTACAGTACCTACAGTTTCAGCACTGTTGTTCCTTTAATTCCTTTTTTTCTTCAACTTGAGGTGCTAAAAAAGGGAATATCCACCAAAATACACCTAAATCGAACCACTCAAAGTATTATGTGGCTAGTATATAGCCAGTTGCGCTCACCGGTCGGTAAACGATCTGTGGGTTAAGCAAACCTTGGCGCGGTCATCTCATAGATGGGTGACCGCATAGTGGTATTTGAACTGGGCGTCTCCGTGCTTCGGAGGGCACGTAAAAAGTCGGTCCCGGTTATTATCAATTAAGATAACAGTCGTGAAGCCACGTCAAACGGCCTCCGGGCGGCTTGAACAACTTTGACACTAGGTTGACCACTGACCATACGACAATAACAAGAAGGGAATACCAGCCACATAATATTTCTTCCCAGTATCATCCCATTACCACTAAGTACCACAGCCATACATACAAACAACATTAGAACGGAACTTTAGTACTGCAACCGGCATTACTATTCATCACCTCACGCCGATGGCTCAGTGGTTAACGGGTGTAGACGTGGATGGCATTCTTAGAGATACAGGTTTGGCGAGATTATATAACAACAGTTGGAAGGGCAGATAACTGTTAGATAAAGATATCTAGATGTTACATATTTAACACTTATCCTACTAATGCTACTTAATATTATAACTGCAAAAGTTTGTAAGTATGTATGGATGTTTGTTACTCTTTCACGCAAATACTACTGAATCGATTGCGATGAAATTTAGTATGTAGGTTGCTAAAGACTCAGAATAACACATATGCTTTTTATCCTTTTTATCCCGGAATACCAGAGGAATCGGAATTTATACAGGAAGGCTTTCCACGCGGATGAAGTCGCGGGTGGCCTCTAGTGTTTTATAAAATTCAAAAACCTTTTTGGTTGATACGCGATTGAGGAACAGAGGTAGAACAATATTGAAAATGTAATTTTGCTTCTTCAGATTCCATTTTTACTAACATTTTTGACATTTGGCAGGTAACATTATATAGCAAAACAGTCACGTCAGAGTGATTTTTTTAATAAAGTTTCATCAAAATATGCTTAGTGGTTAAACATGAAGAAGAGACACACAAACATTAAGTTCCTTTCGCATTAATCATATTAGTTAGAAAATGTATCAACATCGAAAGAGGCATTTTCAATAGACAGACATGCTTAGTTCACACATAACTTATGCCCAAAAAAAATTAGCAAAACCTTTCAAAGATTACTTGAAATGATTCTACGCGTATCTTATATATTTTCCTTAACCACTTCTATATCTTTGCTATTTTTTGTTCACAGGTATGTTGGAGTCATTCATTCTCGGAAGATGCAGTCGATGTGGTATCAGATTCATTCATATGTATCGTTCGTTGGATAAATGCGGTGAAATACGATTGATAGTGCGTGTGTTGAAATCTTTGCATTCTGTTAGAGAAAAAAGAGCAATGTTTTATGGCGATTGGCTTATGTAGAATCTTAATTTGGCAAGTCGGTAGTTTTAGTACCTAACTATGATTTTGTATTGAGTTTTTTTGTGTAGCTTAGTGGCTGGATTATGCCTTTATGCCGAATTCTGCCAATAAACACAGTGTTTAGGAACAAAAAATATTTTAAAATTGCATTTTTTCGATTGATAAGTAACCAAGTTGAAGCCATTGATTGTGTTTCGATTTCAATGTATTTATTCTGTACTTTGACGATACTATTTTATTAATAATATAGTGTATTATTATCAGTGACATAACACGTACTGTCATTCCTCGCAAGAATCTATTACCGTGCCAAATGTCGGTCACATTCATTTAGCCGTGATTAATGATATTTTAGCTTCGAATAGATACATACATAGATATTTTTTATCTTTTGCTTTTAGGATACTAATTACTTTAAGTGTATATAAAAAAATATGTTATAAATCTATCAACCAGTACAATATTTATGGTTAGTTCATACAAATATGTACTAGATATCACCAAGAGAGTCCAACTTATCGCTATTTCACTAAGAATAAGAAAAAATACGCGCCCTCTTATCTCTCCATTCTCATAAATCATTCATTAGCACTACAGTTTAACAGATAAATACTTAATAATAGGTCATTCACCTCACATAAATTATAATGTTTCATTAAGTACAATATAACTGTATCTGTATGTATAAGAGAAAAAATACACCTACACGCTTTAGAGTGTGCCTGACCTACCTCAATAGTGAATCGATAATTTCAGAGATGGGACAGTTACTATTCGTTTTCTACCTACGCAACGTTGCGGTCACCGCTCGGTACACGATCTGCGAATTAAGCAAACTTTGGCGCGGTCATTCGATAGATGTGTGACCGCATAGTGGTATTTGCACTGGGCGTCTCCGTGCTTCGGAGGGGACCTAAAAAGTTAGTCCCGGTTGTTGTCAATTAAGATATCGGTCGTTAAGCCACGTCAAAGGCTTTCTAGCGTCAAAAAACGTACAATTATGTGATTTGGCTGATGTTGTTATGACCGGCCGCCTGCGGCGTCTTGTTAATTCTACGTTCAACAGGAAAATTTAGGCAGGAATCGGTAATATAGGTGGGAATGGGATGGCGCTGTGGGACACTGCAGTAGCAGGTCAGGATCCACGGCATGGCCAATTATATCTATTCTGCGTTGGAGCAAAGACATAGATAGATACATCTCTGACCAGCTCCTCGCCTACGTGTATTGTATTAATTTCATACTGATTCTATTTGCGTACGTTTTATACATTTTAATATCCAGTCATGCGATAGCATAATCGATCATTTGCAATATCATGTTAGAATTTTAATCGAGACTAAGTTTTCTATTTATAATTTGCATATTTATTATGTGGATGATTGATAGATAATCTTACTACCATTTTTTTGTGAATCGGTAAATGTAGTATGAATGTTTAAAAAACATTTTCTAAGTTGAAGTGCACGTCGCATTGGGCTTTACGTTATACACGAAACTGTAGGCAGAGGTGTATGAAATACGCCCACGTTTCGCCAATTATAATGTTAGTCCTATGTAAAAGACAACGAGCCCTTTTTGCCCTAAACCAGACACGTTTCTAAAAAAAAAACTTAAAATGTATTAATTCCAATAGCACTTTCTCGGACCCGGAAATCGAACTTGAGACCTTTAATCGACTGCACCACAGAGGCAGTCAGTAATAATATATCGTTCATATCTCAAATATCAATATATGACAACTGTAGCGCGATTCTGTACAGTCGGTACTGTCGAGTATCGGAAGTTTGACATTTAGAATGTACTGCCAAAATAGTTCCTACGACGCCCGTCAGAGGCGCTGATCACATTTTCATACAAAATTTCTCGATGATAAGTCGGTTGTCGGTAGTCGATAGTTGTAGAGACTCGAGTTGCGTCAATAAGTATTTTTAGAACCCAACAGCATATCTTTTATCATAATCTTTGACCGCGCCTACGATGTCGTAGGTCCGTATTTGTAACACTTGATTGATATATTCTATTCATGTCCATTGTGATACGTGTTACGTGGTGATTGTGTGATATACATATGTGTATGTTATCTTACTGTTGATATAATCGGTGATGTTGATATTTTGACTGCATGTGTGATTATATTAAATGTGGTGTTTGTCTTGTTGTGGTGTATGTCATTACAATGCATTTTGGTTTATTTTTGAGGTAATTAAGTTTTTGAATGTTTACACTACAATTTTATAGTAACACTACTCTCGGCCTAGTGCTAATGTATTGATGAAATTCATTAAAATAATATTTTGATTGTTATTTAAGTAGACAACATTGGAGGTTGCCTTCAACTTACTAGGCAATCCACCTAAGGGTCGACTACGCATAAGTCTGCTGGCTGTCAAAGATGGTTAGTGGATTAGTAAAAGTAATCAATGAGTGCTCATTGATTACTACTACTACTTTTAAGAAATAATTAATGGTCGGTTTGACCAGTTCTGAATAAGTATCAGTTAGCGTATCTGGTGGAATATTTAAAAAATCCTCATGACGTTTGCTTTGAGGTAGGCTATCCGAAACTTATCCATATGTCGTGACATTGTCCAAAACTGTTTAACAAAAAACCTTTTACTACAATCTGCAATGCACCAAAAACAACAACTTATCATTACATAAATTATTACGAAAGATACATCAATTCATACACTACATATATTCAAATGCTATCATATATTGAGTCAAAGACATTTACAAACATGGTCACACGCGAGAGGACACTAAGAAAGTGGTCGTTACGGTACAGCGGTTACAGACTATTGCGTATACAACTTACAAACCTGTAATAAGTATTACTATTAAACTATATCATTATATATCAGAAAGAATTATTATTTTTTATAATTTTAAAAGACAAAATAGAGGTGTTATAAGTTTGACGTGTCTGTCTGTGTGTATATCTGTCTGTGGCATGATAACTCTCGAACGGATGCAAATTTATTCGTAGGGGTCTCAAATAGCTTCGTGTGATGAGAAAGTTGGTGGTGGGAAAATTGGAATGGCTTAACCTAGATTAACCGACCTATAAAAAGTATGAAATAAAAAAAATATGATAAAATCGTTTTTTTTTTTAATTTATAGTTTTAGTTCATAACGCCGTTATTTGTAACATACCAGCGTGATTTAATTCAATAAAAAACTCTCTTAAAAATCTGCTTCTAAGTATGTATGTAAACTCACACTCTACTTTTCCTCTAATCTCTATACAACAGTTATCACGCCGTTTTTCACCTGTTACAGCGAAGTATCACATTATGTTAATTTATGTACATACTTATCCCAATGAGGTGTGGATTAATAGTCAATCAGCGCACATAAATGTTTATTATCATCATTGACTTTGAAAACGGCTGTTCAACTTAGAAATTGCTTGATGCAACATTAGGGATAGTAAATGGAGCGGAGAGATTATCTGATGAGTTTTGAATTAAGGAAAGAAACATATGACTGTGTTTGTAGATAATTATGACATTACATGATAATGTTGAAAATTTTCTAGCAAGATGGATACTTATAAATATAATTGAACAATTTGCACACAGTAGTAGCTTTTAATATGGTAACCAAATTATTGATGTCTGATATTTATTAGTTGTCTGTTAACCATAGTATTCTGCTTAAGTTGTCCAAAAATATTTATATTTATAAATATCCTTCATCATCATCATCACATCAGCCTGTAGACGTCCACTGTTGGGCATACGCCTAAATAGGCTTATTTATTTTAAATTCGTACTTAGGTATGTAGATAATTTAACAACCAGGCTCAGAGCAGCTGGTCATCCCAACAATATTTGTCCCTATGGGATTTGAAATCACCACACGTTCTATAGTTACGCGACTAGGTGACCACCTTAACCACTGTGCCAAACGTGCAGTTACTTATCCCGACAGAGGTCCGTACTGTCCTACAGTAGCATACATACAAACAAACATAGCTATGTGCAAATCTCCGTTATTCCAGATCGTACGAGATGTAACTTCCATTGTTTTTGTACGGTCTCCATTCACTCGCTACTGAGAAATGGCGATCGCGAATTTTTCTTGCGAAATGTTTTTGTATGTAGGGCTGGTAGTAGATAAGAATCTGTATAGTTTTGTTATTGTCCTTTGCAGTATGAGAAAATGTTGTACAATTTTATTTTGCTAGTGTAAAGGTAGCGTAATAAAACGTGACTTAATTTTAAGTTACGTTTTTAAGGTGTTTTATTGTTAAATTACGTGTAGACACAAGATCCTTACTAATAATATGTATGAGTGTGTTTGTTTATGCGTCTATTAATGCGAAAATAGCTAGACCGATTTTAATGCAATTTGGCGAGGGGGTAGTATACGACTGAGGGAAGTGCGTGAGTTACTTTTAGTAAAGCAAAAAATCGACCCTTAAGTAACTGAAATATGGGATGAAATAGAACATTATACATTAACTTTCAAAGTTGTCGATGAAAATCTCTTATTCAAGTAGGGTTTGAACCTACTCATACTGGTGCAATAATAGCGGCAAAATACCTTCTACACAGTGACTTTAATTCCCACCTAGAATTTTGTGGAATACAATATTCTTTTATTTACCAAGTCCTAGGATTTATGTGCCGATTATTTCCGCAATTGGTCCTAAAGGTACAGAATAAAGGATTTACCAGAGCTGAAAAAACGCTCATATTTCACAGTAATGTGTTGCGGTTTTTCACCTCTAACCTTAGATTTTTTCTATTATACTAAGACTATATTTTTCTTACGTATTTTCTTTACTGTGGCAATAAAATAAAACATAACTTAGCCGTAAAAGTTTGTATATTATTTATTATCTTTTATATTAGTTTTGGTGTAGTCATAATGTGTGTGCTTTTAAGAGGTATGCTAACTATATTTATGTAGGTATAAATTTCATGCCTCATATTTTTGACTTTTGAATTTATTAATAACCTAGTTTACTTTATCACTACATATTATGAAATAAAGTCCCTTTGCCGTGTCTGCCTGTCTGTTTGCGGTAAACTCAAAATCTAATTTTGACATGCCATTTAAAATCTACCAACCCTAAACAAAAAGTACAAGCATGCATAAAACCGTCATCGAAATATTCCAGGGACCACCAATGTGACGTTTCTGAATGATATAATGAATAGTAGTGTATACTAACAACTTAGTTCGGAGTCTTTTAAGCAAGGCGCGTATACAAAATTCAGAATTTAGAACATCAATGACCCGCAGACTTATGCAATTGATGGTAGCCTGTTCGACACAGCTACTTAATTTTGGAAATACGTAGAATTCCTTCTGATAGTATAAATGCGAATGTTTGTGGGGATTGATGGATGTATGTTTGTTACTATTTCACAAAAAAACTACACGACAGATTTCGACGAAATTTAGTTTATAGAATGTTTATGACCTGGATTTCTTGGGGTCTTATGACTTAGATGAAGTCGCTGGCAGAAGCCAAAAATTTTCTTGTTGGTATGGCAATAAAGTTGTTGGAATATAAAACTATCACGTCACAGACCTTGAGATAAAATGATAAGCCTCCAAAGGGCACCTGAACAAACATGCCACGACGTGTTTTATGAAACTTATTAATATTTAGATTAGTTTTATCGTTCTAAGAAATCATTGTCGTCGTAATCATTAAGTGTAGCTGGGTGGGTATGTTGATTGAAATGAAGTCATTGTAGGATTTGCATTTTGTGAAATCAAATCTTTATTCACCTATATTTATAGAGGTGCTTTAAGCTTGTAGCAAAGAAACGTAGTTCTGTACCAATTTTTGGGCGTCTCCCTGCTTCGGAGGGCACGTAAAAAGTCGGTCCTGGTTGTTGTCAATTAAGATAACAGGCGTTAAGCCACGTCAAAGGCCTTCGGGCGTCTTGAACAACTTTGACACTAGGTTGACCACTGACCATACGATAAGAAGAAGAAGTTAGCAAGTCGATAGCCTCTACTACCAAGTAACAATTCATATAGAACACTTATGAAATATGAACTCCCAGTACAGCAATAACAGTTTCAATAAACCACTAGATATGTATCAACTTAACGACATTATCATATATTATTTTATCTCATTTACTGATCAGGTAGCAGCCAACAATAGGCGACAGTGCGTAAAAACTCTGTTACTCCGTTATACATTGTCAATAACCCGGCACCGCCTACGCTCTTAATCAGTGTGCGAATCTTTGTGGGACAAGGCATAAGAATAAGCGATTTAAATGATAAATATCGTAATGGATTTGGTGTTTGTCCTTTAAGTAGCTATTGTTTGTTTGAACTTCGTTGGATGCTTGACAAAGATATATATGTATATTATGTTGAATCACGCTTGAAAATGTGACAAATATCATATGATAAAGGCATCGTGCTCGAGATCTTGAATTATCATGATTACGTTGACTTTATCCTAAACTAACTGTAAATGGTACAATGTGTTTTCATCTTCCATTAATTTCTTTCAGCCGTTAAATCTGACCTCTCTTTTATTTCCATGTATTTAAGAAAACTTAAACCGAGGAAAAATAAGGAAAAGTCATAGTTATCATTGGCCTATGACAATCCATTGCAGATTATACTGAACTGCACAAAAAGCGTGTAAAATACTTCAATCTGAAACTATTTTTACTAGAATTTAGAAGACATCTCTACATGAAGCAGTACAACAAAAGATGCATACTATAAAGTAACGAACTATTTGTGTCGTGACAAAAAAGCAAAACTTTCGCCTTCACCACATTAACAGCACAATAGCACTAACGCTGATTACATTTTCCAAAAAAACTCCTTCATTCACTCTCGTTACGTTTTTATGTTCACTCCTAGATCCGGTTCGAGGTGATTACTTGTCTTTAACAGGGGTATTTAACCTTTTGTTTGTGAAAGGACATTTAGAATAACCTTGTCAAGGATGTTCAAGAAATTACAGGCAGCTTCTGCTGAGGTGATTAGTGGTCAAATTTAGTAAGAATAGATTAGTCATTTTTTATATAAACTGAATTCAATTATGGACAAGGGTCTCCTCCCAGAATGAGATAGCGGGGGGGATGGTACTGGAGTCGACATCACGACCTAAGTGCGGTTCAAATTGTTTAAACAACTGTCACTGGTTCTGTAAAAAGAATATATTTATATGTTTTAAATAAGGTTGTTGTTACTATTATTTTCCGTATTTAGAAATGTATCGAATCTCTGCATTGATTTTAAAAAATTTGGTCGGCTACATCGTACACGTAAGTAGTAAATGTATCAAGCTGTCAAAAGGTTGAGGACCACCGGTGTCTAACAACTCAATCAAAACGTCAAGTTTATCGGACAAAAGTACTAAAAAAAACTGTCGATTGATTCCTACGGCTATTTGCATTTCGGTATCTTCTTTGTACAGTTTTTGTTCTCATTTTACTATAACTAGCTGTATAGTTTTGATTAGTTGCAACTGTTGATAAACTACTGAAAAAAAAACTTTAAGACCGCAAGTCTTTATATATTTCTTCATATTTTTAAATTTCTGTTCTGGGGCGTTATCACGTATCTCAGTTGACAACTATTTGAAAGCCACTATGCTGTACATTGTTTTCTCTGTTGAATGATTGCGATTTATACGTTACGCCAAAGCAGCAATGTACTAAATAGTGACCATCAATTTGGCGTACACTACTTGTCAACTGAGATACATGACATGATAAACCCGCTGGCACCTTCCTTGGTGTTTCGCAAATTCAAACTATCGATTTCAAGAATGCGGATTCCAACTTCAATCCTACATTCTGCAGTTTTATCGTAATAAATCTGAGGCATAAACAAAATTCTTATTGGAATAATTTGACAAACATTTTTCATTGTAAAATTGTGTAAAATTCGTCCTAGATTTTGCTTATAAATGTGCAAGTGCTTTTAGTCACCAATACGCCTGGTCCATTTCATAGGCGACATATAGAAATATCTTAAGTCGCTATTCGCGTATGCCTTAAGCTGGAACAACGTGCATGAGACCAGACGGCGGCTTGTAACCTCTAATCGAATGCAAAGTAGTGTCAATGATTCAGACAAATTTACATTTTGATCGTTTCAGTAGGTTGTTATCCTTTCTCTTATGTGTCGTTTTCATAAAGATTTTAGTAGCAGTCGATTTAGGTAAAGATGGTGTCACGTCCTCGGCCATAAATACTAGACTCAGTGTTATTTTTCTCTCCATGTCTGAGTTAAATAGTGGTATATATAAGACTAAAGTAGTGTCTGAGACTGCATTTTAAATGCCTGTCTATATAGTTGTTTCAAGCACGCCTAGATATTTTTACAATATCCTGATTAGCTAAATCTAAATAGTACGCCTATCGTAGAGTATGAAAATAAAGTTATTTACTCATATAAGCCAGGTTATCGGATTAGTTAGAAAACTAATGCATAAGTAACAGTTGTTCCAATACAATACTCTGTATTGTAGAAACAGTTTGTCAAGCCTTAATATACATAGAACCATTTCCTAAAAAAGGATATTAAAAAATCTTTCAATAATTTACTTTGTGCTACGTTGACCCGGTAACACCCCGTGGGTGTGAAACTATGAACATTAAACGTATGTAAGACGTTATGTGAGGATCGTGGGCGGCATCTATTTACTAATTAACCTGTTATTGCCATAACGTGATTATCTTCTTCCTTGATTGTCAGTTGTTTGATGGGGCCCATGGGTTTTAATGGGGCTAGTCTATTTTAGATGTGATGACCTCGGGAGATATCAGCACGATCTTAATGCGAAGGAAGGAAACTTTGTAGTTGTGATTTGTGACGCAGAATTTTGAAATAAAACATACTTTTGGGAATACTAGTGTGTATGAACTTGTAATAATTTTTTTTCTCTACACAAAAAAGCTCGATATTTGGGTACCTCACGAGCTCACTGAAAGAAACCTAATGTGTAATCATTAGTGATTCTTGAAGCCAAAGAGATTTTATTACAAGTTCATACATACTATAATGCGAAAAGACTTTTTTCCCGACCTAATATTTCAGTTTAATAATTATGGAGCATATTGTCTGTCATTCAGACGTTTGTTAAATGAGATTAAGTAAATACTATGATTTCACGGATACCTACTGATTCTGTAAATATTTCGCTGTTAATGTTGTTAGAAGCAAAAAACACTACTAATTCTTGTTTAAGTAACTAGCTTCTATAGCCAAAATATTTCAACTGAATGACAACCATTTAATTTCTGTTTGCACTCTTTGACTCAAACCGTAAGCACTCATCCTAGCATCAGAAAAAAAAACGCGACAACAAATTTTTGTAACCGCTTATATCTTACAACTTGCACCACTCCTTACTCTTCAACTGCCTCAACCGAGCATCGAAGTCAATTGAATCCTGCGACGTATTGTTTTTATATTATTAACTACAACCGTTCTTTCATTCCTTCATAGTCTTTGATTCGTTTAGCGCCAGTTATTCTCTATACTTATAGAGACTACTAGTGGGAGACTAATTGAATGACTTTCTTTGGAAATTGTCTTTATTTTTTGTTTTTACTATGATTTTGATGAGTGATTTAGTTGTTAAATTAAATTTGGCCAGTAATGAAGTGATTGGTTTTTTTTAGTATGTTAGTGCAATCTTATTTGATGTAACGGTTGCTGACATGTGTTTAGTACTTAGTCGGATACACTAAACTAATATTTTTTTTATTTAATTTGTTTTATGTGCCTTTCAATTATCGATAAGAGTCTAGCGGATGGATTTTCTGAAGGAAGATATTTATACGCTCCTTGGTCTCTGGCTACCATACATACACACTTGTTGTAGATTTCTCTGGTCTCTGCCTACTCCTATGGAAAGAAAGCCTGATTGTATGTATGTATGTTGTAGATGTTTATTCCTGCATATTAAGTTGGGGGTAGAATAGTACTTGAATTTGAACTCTAAACCTTTAAATACTGTCCGTAACTCAATAGTTTTCCAGCAGATAAAACCAGTTACTCTACGCTCTACAGCAGTCCAAACTACTCGAGACAGACTCAAGTACACAGTAGATAATCTACGTTCTTATTGATCCGCCGTGGTCCGTGAATGCGACTAATGCTCCCGAGGTATGCCGGCGAGGAATGCTCCCGGCTCATCGAGAACATTCCTTCAAGTATAGGTGACTGATGCTGTTAGCCGTGGTGTTGATTTCTATGTGTGTTGGAGGCTTGTGTTGAGGATTGCAGATATTGGGAATTGCTTTGAAATAATTGTGCTACCAACAAAAATCAACTCGTACATTTTTTGTAGCCTTTTTGTGTTCTACCGCTGGCCAAAAGCCATCTCTTTCCTTACAAATTTTACTTTCCTGTGTCGCTAGGTCGTCACCTGCTCGGTGTATTTGTATTAATTATTTGATGTTTGCCTGAAAGTTTGTCTTAATATAATAAACAAATTAGAATGTGTCCAGTTGACCATCTTTGAACTGTGTGTAATGATGTCCCATGTCACTTCATAGCAAGTTGGTGGTAACATCACTTCTAAAACGGTTATAAAGTACGTACCAGTTAATTATTACTTAGTATTACTTAGTTATGGTAATAAAATTCAATATACAACATAAGCGATATAAATTAGTGCACCTGTTATCCTGTATAGTAATTCATTTACATATACAAGTTCTTTATGTATTTATTGGAGACCTGCCAGCAGTTACAACAGTAATCTATTTTATTTAATAAAGCATGCATATATAATATATAGCCTTTTTTCCAAGCTGTGTTGGACTCGGCTTCCAGTCTCACTGGATGCAGCTGAATACTGTTTTACATGGAGCGACTGCCTATCTGACCTCCACAACCCGGTTACCTGGGATATAACACGATATACTTCGGTAAGACTGGTTGTTGCTTAAACATAAACGTACCACATTCAATCCTGAACACTTTTAATGGGATTTAAATTAAGTACAAGTATTTTTAAACATATTTTATACATTCGAAGCTACATATTATCCAGTCTATAGTTATAAATATTCGCTTATTCAGTCTCAAGTCTCTACCACTATCAAACATTCAATTTTTCTCTACTATTGCAGTCAATACTCCGTACAATTTCGATTCACTCGTACACAAAAGCTCTATCGAACTGGAAACCAGTAAATATCTCAAACGCAGTCAACGTTTGAGGTATTATTGAAGCTCGGAGTCAAACAAGGCTCGCTTTGTTGACGAAACTACCCCAATATTGCACCCAGTGTACCGAACTCGATCGATAGTAGAACGTACAGTCGTGACCGCAAGTGAGTTACTCTACCACAATTTCAAACGTATGAAATATTAATACTAAATGAACTTGCTATTTTAAAAGCTCGTTTTGTAGGGCATTTTACAAACATACATTTTGCAAATATCAAAGCTCAACCAGACCCGAAATAATTTATTGGTTTCTTGTTGAAATATTTGGTTCGTGTGCAATTTTTAATCATATCCTGTTCTAAATTAATCACGATTATGAAAATGATAAAAGAATATCAAATCAGTAATTTTACTAATGTATTCATAATAATTGGTAAAATTATTTTCTAGTTTGCTCTTATTCTTGACTGTACTAATGTTAATGGCGTCGTAAAACTTGCACGCGAGTGACGTCATAGAAGGAAAAACCAAGATCTACATGCTACATTAATGAAGTAATTGTATGTAATATTGAATACTGTTAATTATAGGTCTTGCAGTTGTAATTGCTTGAACTTGATTGTTTGTCTTCAATGTAGAGGTAGGTTAGGTAATTGAAAACTTTACTTGGTGTAGATTCAGTTTTGTGCAATATTTATATACGAAAAATAAATCGTGTCAAATATATGCTTTGTAAAATCTATAATTTAATACCACAGTTTGTTTAAAAGCTCTTTCTTTATTTTCGTAAGCACCGCTGATTGACTATTTACATAGGCACTGAAACACCATCGGCAGATTTTTTGTATGCGTACTTTGGAATTAAAGCGAGATACGATTAAGAGTTTTATTGATGTAAATGTTTTTACAGTTTGCCAATAACTTTGTTTATTCCTCCGTCATACGTATCAGGCACCCTCTACCAAAGATATTTATAGAAACTAAGTCACAGGCGGATTTATTGTAGCTTGATTTTAATCAACTACTTTCATACGGAAAACACTTATTAAATTGCATGTTTTAATGCAATTTTGCGCAAAACTTTCATACACAAAAACATTTAATATAACACGATACTGTACAAACTTCAGCACTCACTGCAACAATTACCATCCCCCTGAGATGACCTTCGCGCCACCCTCATTGCATTTCACCTTGACCTACTCCCACCCTCAGATTAACTCCACTCAGTACACGTATAAGCTTCCGACTACGGCTTAATGCTAATGGATTGTTTATGATTAATACTTGGTCTTTGATGCTTATAGGATTAGAAGTAAATGTTTTTATGTTGAAGGAGCTAGAGGTAGTCTTTGTGTACTATTGCTAGGAAATATGGATTATTTTTAATAGAAAAGCATTTAGTAGTGGGTATATCGTCAAATAACGAATATTTCTTCATTCGTCTTCTTTCGTAGCTAAACCGCTGGTTTCCTCTTGCTTTTAATGTGAGTAAAAGTTAAATGTTTGTCCACGAATCTTCAAAGATCTGAATTACGTGCCAAAATGCTGAAAGGTGTAGTACTTTTGCATTTTATACTTATTAGTTTGGAGACACTGTTTTTTAGAAGCAGTCCAGTAGTTCCAGAGATATAACCTACAAACCAAACAAGACATATCCCTTTATATTACTAGATACACCTTAAAAAAATGTCTTAAAATCCAATAACCATAGTGATTGACTGAAGGACAACGCACAGCTGAAACTACTGAGCGTAGAAAGTAGTTTTGCATGAAGATTCCTTAGGAAGTGTAGAAGAGTACACTACTAAGAGAGGAATTTTGGAAAAACCATTCGGGCAAAGCCGCGGGCGTATAGTTAGTACTTCATATAAAACCATCTCATAAACGCCTTATTCATTTTCATTACATCTAAAAGCTATACTTAACAATATTACCAGCCATTCTCAGTGGTTTTCCACTTGACTTTCTCATGTTTTCCCACCAGTGACGTCATAATAACAGTCAAGTGTGAGCCGTGTGAACAGTCAATATAAAGTAGATTGGAAAGTGTTTACTGTTGGTTTGTTTGCTTAAAGTGATTATGGAAATTTGGTTTAGTTTTCCGAAGTAGTGAACGGTAAAATTTCTTAGAATTAATGCCTAGAGGTTCTGCTGTTTATTGGAAGAATACATTAGAATTAAAAATTACTTTTAAGGTTGGTAATTTAGATCCCACAAAAAATAAACATTTTTTTACGAGACGAGACAATATTAAAATTTGTCATTGTCAAAAAGTAATCAGATTGCATGTAGATGCACGTTCCTTCCCTTCTTAAATGTAGTTACTTATTAAAACTTATTTTATTAATTAGAAGCATGTTTGATTTTATTGCCTTTATAAGCCTAAAATTGTTATTTTAGTTCTTCGTATTTAATTAGGTTCTAAGCTTACAAAATATCCCTTAATTATATTTTGTAATAACACTCATCACAACAACTAACTATTTATTACCATCTAAATTAATAGCAAACCTTCAGATTGACGCGACAGTTATCGCTTCTATCAATGTATAAATTACATCAATCATAGATTGATGGCGACCAGGTAATCCATTAAACGATTCGAGGCGATTGATCAAGTGATTGATCGCTGTAATTGGTTCAAACGTCGACTGAAACTTGTTTGTTGATATCTTTATGATTGACCGGTTTGTGCCTGCGACTTTGTCTGCGTGGAAAGAAACCTGGGCTTGAAAAGTATCTGGATTTGTACATTCAGTTATTACCTATCTGTATGTTGAATAGAAATTAAATTCATTAATGCCCGGTTTCTGAGGCACATTTAGCGGTAGTTTATCTTTTCATACTGTCATGCTTTTATGAGGTTAAACGCTATTGAATAGATAAACTATCGCTAAACGTACCTCAAAAACCATGGGTAAGTACGTATGTGATGAGTGTATAAGTATTGTTGTTTGTAAATTTACTCTCATTCTCCATATTTGGAATTTGAGAAACAAAAAAAAACAGATATACTTAGATCTCTGCCTACTACTACGAGAAAACGGCGGGATTTTATGAACTGATGTATGTATTGTCACTAGGCAAGTTGCTTTTTTCTGAAAACTTTCATCGCTAGCTTCTAAATTAAGTTTCTTTAAAAGAACCCTCTAATGAGCACGAGATCATGAAAAAGGCTAGTTTAAATATAACTTTATCTCAGTCTATTAATATTAACCGTCTTCATAGCTTACTCATAAAACCTGACTATATTTCCCTACAAGCTCATTCCCATCGAAGTACGAGATAACATATCAATAACCAGTAATAAACTGTAAACTTGAACACTTTAATCTTATCAGTTATGTACTGTAATCATTATAATCTTTGTGTTCGCGGGAAATCAGCGTTATCGTAAATCCTGGGCAGACAACCTGTCTGTATGTTTTTATCCTTGTACCGTATACACGTGGTTGAGTCCCTGGTCTTAAGCATAATCCTTATTATAGTAAAGACTTGACTGCCTCCATGGCGCAGTGGTTTAGGTCGCCACGCCGATACCACTGCAACGGGAGGTCGTGGGTTCGATTCCCACACGGAGCAATTATTTGTGCGATCCACAAATAATTGCTTCGGGTCTGGTTGTGCTTTGTGTCCGTTGTTTGTATGTTTGTAAAAAGTCCCCGCGACACAAGAGCAATTCTTAGTGCGGGAGTTGTCTTTTTAAAACAACAATAACAACAATAATAAAGAATGTTTTTTAACCCAACCCGCACTTGGCCAGCGCGGTGGACTAAGGCCTAACCCCTCCCTCATTACGGAAGAAGACCCTTGCCCAGCAGTGGGACATTAATGGGTTAAATTTATTTATTTATGTTTTTTACTCGATCGAGTTAAACTGTAGGTGAATTTGCATAAATAAAAAGCATTTTTTAATAGTGCGAATGGTGCGCGTGGTACCTAATCTATCTTTATTTTCTGCTATGCATAGTAGGGTTAGTCTTCCTTATCTTTTTCCTCCCATTTGTTCTTTTCTCGGAATTGAAGTCTTCAGAAACTAGCTTATTTAATTTGTTGCATTGTCGTTTGCCATTCATTCCATTCATCTTAATTATCCGTTGATGATATTTGGATCAATCTATCACAAACAATCATATAAATGCGTGCAATAAAATTTATAAACAGAATGAAATATAGGCTACTTTCCTAAAATGGCTGACCGCTTTCTAACGCTAAAGAAATTAATAGGATCTTTCAGTTACAGATTTATTCCCACACGGGATAAATATCTGTGTGATGAGCACGAGTATCTGTTCTGTAGCGCGATTCTCTTCAATCGGAGCCACCGAGTATCGAGAGTTTGAAGTTTAAAATGTACCAACAAAAATAGTTTCTACGACGTCCGCTAGAGGCGCTGATCACATTTTTATGCATAATTTTTCGATTTCTAGCCGGTTGTCGATGCTCAATAGTTGTAGAGAATCGAGCTACTGGGCCTGGTTGTTAATTGATCTGTATCACATAAGAGAATGGGTCAAAATTTTCCCCGTTTAAGTAACATTTTTTACTGGTACTCTGCTCGTGTTGGTTGTAGCGATCCTCGATAAATGGGCTATCTCACATAGAAAAATAATTTTTCAAATCAGACGAGTAGTTACTGAGATTAGCGCGTTCAAACAAACAAAGAAACAAACAAACTTCAGCTTTATCACATTAGCATAGATTCGATTACCGTAGTACAAGGTCTGCTTAGTTCGGAATCAAATTACCGTGTATGAGTTGTCCAGTGCTATTAATATATATTTTACAATAGTTACTCGATCACGCTTCGCCCACGCCTCGCATGCCATCCCCTCTTTCCCAAGCGATAGACTTACGATAATCTATCAAATTCTACGAACTAGAATTATAAAGAGGATTATATATTATAATCGTACTTACCTTACGTATTCCTAGAAAATACGCCTAAAGCGATAATTTCAATGTTGCGGATCTAGGTCTGACAAACATTATTATTAGCGTTTCCTAATCAACTAATAGTAGGTTATCGTGCCAATTAAAAAGGTTATTATTGCAAGGGTATTTTGCGCGTGAATGGTTCATGACCTAGGTCAATTTTGTTGTCATAAAACTGAGAATAATACTAATGCCAGCAATCAGACACGATTTTCTCTGGTTACGAAATAAATTCGAAAAAGGGTTTTATTTTTGCCAAAATTAACACAAATGTATTTAAAAATATTACTTTTATATATATTTACTGAATTTAAATAATATCATTATTATAATAAAAAACCTATCCTTAAATAAAACGTATTTAAAACAATGAAAATGTAGTAACTGATTTTGAGGTTTCACACTCACAACTTTACTAGGTTAATACGAATAATTCTCAAGACGTTTCATAGACATCGCACGTGCCTTAAAATTCAACACAAAACTGTATTAACTCTTCAATCGTCAATCTCACATCAATTGCGATCAATCGCTGCAATTTCAATCGTCGATATAATCAGTGGCAGCGATTGAAGTCACAATAACATGTTGCGACCTTGCGACCTCTGCACCGTGATGTCATTCGATTGAAATCATCAATACATTTGTAATCTGTCATTGTGGGGAGCTGTTGGTTTTGTAGATTTATTGTATGTTGGTTTATACTATGAGGAGCTCGTGGCTTAGTTAACAGCAGCCGCACGGATCGATCTCTGAGGTTAAGCGACGCTTGACGAGGTTGTTCTATGGATGGTTGACCATCTTATACATATCGAGTTCCTTCGTGTTTCGGAAGGCACGTTAAATTGTGGGTCCCGGCTGTTATTTTCGAAGATCTTTGACAGTCGCTCCATGTAAAACACTGGTATCCAGCTGCATCCGGTGAGATTGGAAGCCGACTCCAATATAGTTTGGAACAAACGCTAAGCTAATATATATATATGTATGTTGGTTTAGTTAGTTGAAGAAGTGACTTGTAGGCCTACAAATATATATTGAATAGATAAACTACCGTTAAATGTCCTCAGAAACCGGGGGTACGGCACTCAGTATCTGTCTTCAGAATAGCAATATAATTGTATTTTATTGCTGGTTTGTTCGATAATATTTCACACACAAACTAAAAAGTTAAAAGTTGTCAGTTTGCTTCTAGACTTGTAAGAAAGAGCCTTTTGAACCCTTACATCAATAATTGTTAACGCACAATTTAGTTATACATTTGCGTAAAATCACCGTTGCCAAAAAACACAATTTGAGAGAAGTAGTACTTCAAATTGTCTTGTCTCATAACTCACAGTACTCCATTGTACTGCTAAGATGATTATTTATCTCTACTACTGAACAATCTATAAAAGTGAATACATAACCGAGCTCGTAACGAAGGGCGTTAAATGCTCGCCGATACTTGGCTATACTTCAAAGGATAACAAGCAGTAGTTTGGCCAACTTGTTGGACGATACGGTAGGATATGTCTTGAAGTAATAACATTTCTGTAAAGAATGATCTATGGCTGCAAAGATGTTTAAAAAATGTACTTTTGTTCTTATTTTGGTCTGTAATATTATATGTAGATTCTTTAAAGTTTATTTTTCAGTATCTTTATCAAGTAGTGTTTAAAGTTTTATTTATTTCAATTATATAAGGACTGAAAAGCTTGATAACAGCCAAAGTTTTATCTGTAATACAGTCTAGAATTCAACATGCTAATTAATTATTGCAGCTGTCGACAAATGCAGTCCCTGTTTTACCTAATAACGTAGTTGCACCTTGAGGAAGGAAAACACCCAAACGACAACACGACAATATCTTGCCGTTTCTTCTCATAATTCTGAAATAATCGTATCTACATTCATTACACCATTATTTTGAACACATCTATAACAAATATAAAGTAAATCATAGATGAGCACTTTAAATTCAAAACCACAAAAATTGATTACTAATAAAATCATTGCTGAAAAAAAAAGCCATCAAATGTCTTCTGTTAATTTAAAAATACGACCGATGGCATAAACCTTTCACCACAAATACCTAAGAGAGCAACAAAACGATTCTCACAAAACACGAACACATGGACACTGTATGCTATAATAAAACCACACGGCGCGTATGAGTGGGATTAAAATAACTCTTCCCGGTTTGATGAACTTGACATCTACTGTGTATAGCTGTGTATAGTATACTGCGTATTATACAGTTTAAGTTTACATTGTGGTTTAATACTGGTTGTACTTTTTGCGGAGTTATAAGTGCATGATGAATAGGATTTATAAAATAAATATTTTGATATGTACGATGATTTTTAAGATATTATGTATTAATGTTCATCTGGATTTGTAGATTTGATAATAAATATGTATTTTACTGACCTTTTCCTTGATTTGTGTGTTTTGTAGAGTGTCTTTATCTTACTTTATTCCAATATCAAACTTAATTCCATCTAAGCTGGTCTAGTGTCGCATTAGAGGCTTATAAATCTGAAAATAATCATGAATTAACAAAGGATTATTACTATTGTCTTTTCTATGAACAAACATCACCGACAAAAAAAGGAAAGGTCGTGATTCTACGAATACTGTCATGTACTCGTAATTAACCTAAAGACAGACTTATTAATCTTCTTCTAATTAGGGATTTGTAAGAAATATTCCAGGAAATGTATGAAACAGTACTATAGCAGACAAATTATGATGGTAATACAGTAATAAACTAATAAGGTACAAATGCCTGGTTATCACGAATACAGGAAACGTATTAGATAAATGTACCGGTTACATGAAACTGCTATATTAATATTGTGCTTAGAATAGAATAGTATTTATAACATTACTGGTCTTATTATGTACTTATGTAAAAATCATTTGTTGGCGGTGACAATAAATAGTGTTGAACTATGAAATTTGTAGATTACGAAATAAACTATGGGCCCAGGATGTGAAAAAAATATGAATTAAGTCGTATATTTGTAGAAATATTTCATAAATTCATAATCACAAACAGTCACATTATTATAATCACAATATTATAAAATTATATTATAATACAATTCAGAAAATCAAAATTTATTATAAATTATGTTTTCAGTTTCTTAAAATCGTTTTTGAAGTCCCCAACCCACACTTGGCCTCACACAGCATGGTAGCCTCCAGGCCTAACCCCTCCCTCGATTTGGTAAGAGACCCTTGCCCAGCAGTCGGACAGTAATGGGCAGAAAAAAATCTTTCGCTTGCGGAAAATGTGGTTTCAATTATAGGTAGAAATTTTCTATTAGGAAAATCGCGAAACAATTAAGTTTCTAATACTAGCATTGCGAGTTCAAAAGTCTACGTCCGTAGAATCTTAAACAAATTTAGACAGTCTAGTTTAATAGCATTTTAACAGGTTTAAAAGGAAAGGAAACAATTTCACAACGAAAGCCTTATCACACTGGACTAAGCTGTTCCTTATCACTTGTATAAATAGCAAGATAACAGATATTTTCTCTTGTCTGTCTTATCTTAGTGGGACGTTACAAGATTCTACATGATTTATAACGATTATGATAGGAATAAACCATTTGCAAATAAAAGCTTGGTTCTTTTGCGGTTAGAGGTTTTTTTGCTTCAAGTAGGTAATTTTTTATGCCTGTTTTGACTTGTTATTGAATGAAATATGTTGTACAATGATTGTTATATCAAATTACATATGTTACAATAAGTATTATAATTTATAAGGTATCATTACATGTGAATATTAGGCCTCTTTGATGTTTTTTGCGGTGGTCTCTTCGTGACCTCAATGGGTGGAAATTGGTTGAAATGATTCTTGTTTTGCTTTTCAGAAACACCTTGTTTATGAAATTTTGAACAAGGTAATTGATTTTTCTATCTGACCTGGTCCCAGGTTACACCGCTCGAAAGACCTCTCCCGGAACGCTAACCAATCCAGAAGAGGCTTCCCTGGATTTCCTTTTTCTTCATGGTCGTTTGGTGCTCCTGCTCACCCATTCTGATAGTTCCACAATTCCCATTACTATTTTAACATAAAAAAAAAATACTTTTAACATTTTTAAAAGACAACTCTCGCTCTAAGAATTGTTCTTGGGTCACGGGGACATTTACAAACATACAAACAATGGACACAAAGTACAATCAGACCCGTAACAACTATTTGTGGATCGCACAAATAATTTTTCTGTGTCAGAATCGAACTACCTCCCGACGCAATAGTAATGGCGCGGCGGTCACCTTAACCACTATTTTCGTCTTCACAGGAAGCTCTCCATCACCATCAAGACTCCTCAATTATACCTTTCATCATCATGCATAAATTCATCAAATGTCTTGCACATCGGTAGGAAGCTGATCGTTACCTGTTGCTTGTTCCCGCTGTTGTTACCTACTGACAAATTGACGTCATCCTCTCAAACACTGTGTCAATGGGTTTTGGAGGTGGTCATGCGTTACTCGTATATTTTTTGTACCTTTTATAGTTGACACATGGTCATCTATACTAATATTATAAAGCTGAAAAGTTTGTTCGTTTGCTTGAAAACGCTAATATCAGGAACTGCTGGTGCGAATTGAAAATGTATATATTACTGTTGGATGGCCTATTTATTGAGGAAGACTATAGGCTATATAACACCACGCTGCGACCAATAGAAGCAGAGTACCAGTAAAAAGTTTTACAAAAACGGGGAAAATTATGACCCATTCTCTCTTAAGTGACGCAAGCGAAGTTGCACGGGTCAGCTAGTTCATTATAACATAGAAATGTCAAGGTTGTGAACTGAAAATGTTTTTCTCAATAAGTAAATAAGTAAGCTGTAACTACAATATAAACAGTAGGTATTACCCCGAGTTTCTGAGGTACATTTAGCGGTAGTTTATCTATTTAATAGCGTTCAACTCATACAAAAAAATGCTATTGAACAGATAAACTACCGTTAAATGTACTCAGAAACCGGGGGTTAGAGATGGAAAAGAAAGAAATAGATACAAAGCTTAGGGAAGATCTTTCATTTTGTATCTTGGTTTTACATGCGCTAAGTATGTGTAGAAATTTACAATGTTAGTGTATTGCTATTTACTACGTTACCAAACTCCGGTTTACTATATTAAGAAACATACTAATTTGTATAAGATTTACCTATGGCCTGGTTCTATAGAAAAAAACAGACAGTTCACGAAATATAATCAGTTTGAAACTTGTCATTCTTAACGTGAAAACTTACCTTCTTATTCATAAAAATACATAAAGTTATGAAAGGCTTGTAAAGTGGTTTGTTTCTTTCGCTCCTTAGCGAAATGAAAGAGAGACAACATATTATAGAAGTTTCTTAACTAAAATAGGTGTTTATGAATAAGAGGGTTGGTCTATTATGCCATACTACACGTGTTTCAAATACAACATAAAACTCAGCAATGACACAACACTTGTCACCATATTGTTAATGGCACGCGAGCGTGAATATTTGCACTACAGTTAGACAATCCATACTACTACATACTGGTACGTACTAATAGTAGTTCAATATCGTGATGTATTGTCCGGGTTGCAGGTGATAAGGTCACATTGTAAGGTACGTTTGGGTATATTGTGGTCTTGATATACTTCCTTGCTATGTGGTCTGACTGATTAATCATTTGGCGTATGTTTTTCAAAATTTTCCCTCTTTGCTAAGATTAAATTTTTCGTTTAGTTTTCTTCACGTGTTAAATTTCAAGTTAAGACCACACAAGATAATTTTTTTAAATGCTAAGATTCTGCCTGTTTCTGGAGTCTTTGAGAGTGTCTCTAAATTGCTTTTGAGAATTAATTCCAAGGTGTTCCTGTGACATTTGAAACAAGATGGCCCATAAAGAAGAACCGGGAAATAATAACTTAATAAATCATAACTTTAATAAATCAATCAAAACCTCTTCAGTAATTAAGTTTACCACAATATGAATAAATTATATTTTAATTAATTATTCACTATAATTTATATGAAATTATATATTTTAATGATTTAACATTGACATCGTTAATCATAATACGTGTTTTGCATTTCGTTGAATTTGATAATAATTTCCGTTATTCATCATTTGATGTCCTTGTGACATAAATAGGTCATTGAACAAAAATGAGTGCGACTTATTTTGATTTTTGAAAACTATGTGTCTGTTAGTTGTTAATAATCACAAATACGGTAAAGGAAAACATAGTTAAAAAATTTAGCATGCCTGAGAGTTCCTAAAAACAGTTCTTAAAAGAATAACGTCTGCGGCATGGCCAGTCTGTTGAACTTATTTAATCGAAACTCAACTCTGGTTCTTCTTCTTATCGTATGGTTAGTGTTCAACCTAGTGTCAAAGATGTTCAAGCCGCCCGAAGGCCTTTGACGTGGCTTGACGTGGTTGAAAGGCTGACTCTAAGTAAAATAAGCTGTGGCCTTTTCGAACTTGTAAATACAAATTCAACACGACAGTTCCAACGATTTCTTAATAAAATCATTTTCCCAGCAGATAAAGATCTATAATTAGTAGATAATGATGACATAAACGATTATCTTGCACAATGGTCTGTAACGGAGCTATTGTTACGAGATATGGTTCATTCATGAGGTACGGAGTGGGTCAGTCGTCTGGCAGGTGGAGACGACCTGATGGAAATATCAATTGATGTTTAGACTTCGATTGACAATCGATTGATCTATTGATATGATAAACCTAACGATTTACGGCGATTAATATCATATATTAACTCAAACCGATAGAATTGGTGTCGTAGGTTGAACCAACGTGTGTAAGGGTAAACCCAAGTTACTTATGCTTCTTTTTTTCTAACCCCTGGCTGTCCCACCGCTGCACGCTGTATAAAGATCTTCTACCGAAAGAGGAAGTTATGCCATAACATACGTGTAAAATTAAAAGTTCAAGAAAAATCGGGGGCGCGTTACCCATAGATTGCCAGTATCATAAAGGTACTTTAGTTCTTGTCGTAACAAATACTTTACAATGTATTATTTGCCATGGAGCTGCCATAGTTACAGTGATAGACCCTTTTTTTTCTTGAGGAAAATCCTTCGGGCTCGCAAAGTTCGACTCACTAGGCTAGATGCCGTGTCGATATCCGCCATGGAGTCCACCAAAAACCTGACGAGTGTCCAACCACTTCCACAAAACCGTGCGCCGGGATCACCGCTATAGGGTAGTACCGCAAGACGCACGCCATGCGCAGCTCGCCTCCCTACGTGGCGATCTACCTTGGGACAGTGATGAACCTTCCACCCCTGTAATGAGGACAGTTATAAATAAAACAATGCTTAGTCTCAGCAACTCGTTTTATCTTCGCCCACAGATAACAAAGCTCCAATATCACGGGCTTCATGGAATAACGCCATAACTTGACGCGCATATAATATGAACTTGACACCGTGAGAACACCCACGTGTGAAGACAAACCTCACTGAATTATGAAAACTATTCAGTGTTCAGTCAATTCTTGTCGAAGGTTGTGCTATGAATAAGGTTTGGTACACATTATGTATGTCAAAATATATAATCTAATGTGGGCAATACGGGTGGTCGCAACGTAAAGCCTGCTTTGAAAATTACGCGTAATAGTGTAAAACATAAAGTATATTGCTCTTAAAGAACTAAATGTTTAGTAATCAGTTATTTACTCTTTTAACCATCTTACAAAAATACTTCACACTCATATAATTTATTTTTATTACTTTTCAGATTACGTAATTAAGCTTCTACAAGTTTAAGTGATAAAGTTCTAAATTAATAAACAATCTTATAATCATAAACTACACGAACAAAAGTTTAAATTGAAAATGCACATAATTAAAAGTTTTCCAAATCGTTGCTTTAATGGCTCCTCATAATGTTGGTATCACATGTTCCGAATGTGTTTTGGCTTTGCATTTCACACGGCAGAGTGCAGGCTGAATAATAATTGCCTTTGCCGCACTAGGTCAGGGTTTGTGCCAACTTTTTTTTTAAGAACACCATGTATTTTTTTAAACGTGTTTTCATAATAGTGGATTTATTGTTAGTCTGTGGTTTATTTTTACCGCGCTTTTTGTATACCTACTGAAAATTACTGCAGAATAATTTTGACATTATTATTGTTTTGAATTAAAATATGACGTTAAAGGCAACAAATATATGTACTTGGTTTGATTATGATTTATTTTCGTAGCGTAGTTTTTTCTATGTTTTATCGACTTTTTAAACAAAAGTATACAGGTGGACCTAATGCCTTAGGCATTCTCTCAGTTAAATATATTTTTTATTATAACAGTCTTTAATTCTTAATATTTTTTTAATTAAATTACATTTATGATTAAGTTCAAACGTTGTTATTAATTAAACGTTGTTGTTGAGAATGTTTTTATTAGCTTCTAGGCGTCTATTTATGATTCACACTCAGATTGACCTCAGTCAACTTGGGAAAACCCTATGATTTTTTATCTAAATTACCCATCTTCCGTCAAGTCACCAAGGCCATGCCATGATTACACCATGCACCATGGCAAAGTTAAATAAAGTAAAAATGAAACTAGGCTACATCATAATTTATAAACGCACTGAAAAAATAATCTCATTAATAAAACATACGTAATAGCTTTTCAATTAACGAAACAAAACATCTTACATGCACTTTTTATCTTGTTCAACGAAGCGGGAAAATATAAGACCAGTGTCGCACTCTATCGCTTAACTTTGGAAACTTACTGCCGTTAACTGCCCGTGAAGTGAAACAATGAATAACTACGCGCTTACGTAGTTTAAGACTGTTGTAATAGATGGCGTTGTATACCATTTTCATTGCTTACTACTTTTCTTTTTTTTACAGGTAAGGATTTTCAAAATTATCTTTTTGAAAGAAGACGTTTAATACGAATGTAAGTATGTTTATAATTTAAATAAGTTATTTGTTTTGGCAAGGTTGATTAAATAATGGCGATGAAAGGAAATCCCTCAAAAAGTATTTTTGGTATGATAGGTACCTACTAATCGTTTTAAAAATATCTTATCAGGGATTTACTGTGTCGTAAAAGTTGTTTTTATAAATAAATTGTCATTGATATCTTATTATGAAAAGTACGTAACAATAAGGATTTGTTTATCATTTTTCTCGGTACATTTATCATATAAAGGTCGTTTGAAAATGATGAGCTTTCTTTGGTCACGTACGCAGAAAAGTATAGGTACGATTTACAGAAAAAGTGCTGAAAATCGTGACTTGGTATTGTCTAGAACGATAAGCAAATTGGTTGATATTTTTAGTAGAGATAATTGTCGTAAATTATATCTATTTTCGAAAAGTATATTTTTAGACTTTGGTTTTGAATATCATAGTATGGTCAGTAAAAAAACCTGTAAGCTCAACGTTATGTGTGAAATTGTATATAAGACAATCTCTTACGTACGTACGATCTCTTATGTACGATAACTTTGCTGTTTAAGCGAAAATGTATGCGACTGTTTATCTCCAGCTCGAATTCGATACCCATGTCGGGCATGCTATTGACGTTATGCTATTAATAAATTATGTCGCTAAACAACCATTATTATTACACATTTCATAATGTTAAATTAAAATAAAACATTATGTTATTAGATAAAATACACTTTTCAAAGTGTTCAATTAAAACGGACAAATAACCATTTTGCTAAGTTATTGGTGCTACAAAAAAACAATATATTACTGCACTACAAATAAACCAAACGAACAAATAAACTAAGTATTATTAGTAGGCATTTACCCTCAAACGAGGTCAACACTCGAAATAAGTTTGTTCATCAAAGTCATTGCTAAGTTGTGGTTATTGTTTATTATAGTGTGAACTTATAGGTTGTAAATTAATTTAGTTTTTTAATTAAATATAATGAGTATTTTGGTGTATTTTCATAAAGTTTTTAATACTGTACTTGAAGTTTTCGACGATTGCAAACTTGACGGATGTCATGAATTCTTTTGGTTTGGGATTGAAATTTAGTCGAATATACCTCAATAATAAAGTAAATGATCTTCATCATGATTTAGTTTTTACGAATTTAGTAGAAATAAAAAAAGACAAACCACTGTATAACTAACCTGAGTTTACAGGACGTTTAGACAGTAGGTAAATGTGGAATCTTAGCCAGAAATAAAAATCTTTTTCAATCTCAATAATATAAAAGAGTACGTATATTTAAATCTTGTTTAAATAATATATCTATCAAAATACATAATATCAACTATTTGCTGTTCTTTATCACTTCATTTTCTGATTCAATGTCTGATATAAACGCGTCAATAGTTGCTCGGTCCAGTATTTTAACTGGTTCTCCCCTTTTTATTACTGCCACCTGAGAATGCAAGATTAAATTTTACCAAAGTTTTCATTTAACATTCTCCTTGTAAAATATTTTTACAATGGTAATACGTAAATCAGGTAACAAACTGAAAAAAAACAAAACACAGTCGAATTAAGAACTTCCTCCTTTTTTGATGTCGGTTAAAGAAGCCCTTATACGTACTCGTCGCGGTTGTCTCTTCGTGAAACCTTTAAAAGTACAAAATGATTTAGGATTTTCTATTTTGATCGTGAAAACATTTGGGTGTTGGATCCATCTTGGCAAAAAAGAAATGTCGCAAAATAATTGTAATACCATAATGTATATCAGTTACGTACGTCTAAATTATACTGTCCAGTGTGCATAGCTTCCATCAATGCTCTGATAGCCAGTTTGATAGCTCGGCTGTCTGTCGCCACTGTTTCTGAGTTGTAGTGCTTCTCCAGATACTCTCGTACTGTCTTGTCGTGTCTGCCCGTGGATGCAGCCTGGAGACAATAAGATAAAATATACTTTATTAGTTTATTGTTAATTAAGTACAGGCCGACAAGTTGTAGGACTAAGGGTGGAATGATGGTAGAAAGTCAAGCTTAGATTTTTTTTAATGCTAGTAATGGGTGACGGTCTGTGAACAGACTTTACTAGCGTCTAGCTTTTATTAATAATACTGTAAACGTGAAAAAAGAAGACTGTTTAACAGCAGGATTTGTGCCTCCTTATATTGAAATAATTGCAACAAAATATTTTAGAATAATTAGGCTTTATTTTGGCATGATTTTGAAACAAAAGCTGACTTATTCGTCAACTCGGCCGCAATAAACTCGTCCGCGAGGTCGAGTCGGGAAGTTTAAACATTAACTATTTTTTTATTGTGCATCTCGGCCGAACCACGTGGTCGAGTTGATGAAGCTATTTTTTCGTATCTTGTATTCGTCAACTCGACCGACATTGAAAATATGAGGCATTATTGTACAGTGATAAACAAAAGTGTTTCGTTTTTAATTTAATTTTTGTTCTTCTATGGGTAAAATAAAAATCCGATTCAATTAGAACATGTATATTTCTGAAAAATCAACATAATCAACATCAATATAAAAATGCTTAGTCTAATAGGAATCAACAATCGGTAGATATCAACAACATGTACAATAATTATGAAAGTATTTGACTTACAAATTACTTGAACAAATTAACACTATTGTTTATAATATCACACAAATCATTTTAGAAATCAGAGAACATTTTAAAAATCACAGATCAATTAAAAATTATTTGTAACTATTTTACACCGCTGGCGCTGGTGCTAACCCAGCACGAGCACTCGAGCACTGTGGCAGCTAAATGACACGACTGGCGTGGTATGATCGACGCTAGCGCAGTAAGAACATACATATTTACATGCGAAAATGACCTGAATCTCAATGCACGAGGGCTCCATTTCCGTTATTCACCCCAGTATTGTGTGTTGTCGCAGGGTTGCAAGCACTCAAAATTAAATGCTTGTCTTTTAAAAATAAAATACTAAAAATTTTAATATATAAATAAACAAATAAATAAAGTTTATTTTTTATTATTTTATATTACAATTTTGTGTATATTTTTATCAAATGATAATCTATATATATGTATATAAAATATTAGACAGATGCTTTTCTTATGAGGTATAGGTACTTTGTTAATAACTTAAAATTTTAATTAAGGACAGATAAAAAGATATTTTTTTTTCGAAACAATAGCGTACTCTATAAGATTATATAAGCCAAAATAATTGAAGTTTAGATATAAACTATAATCTGGCATAGCTCAGTTGATTATTACTTCATTTCTTTCCTCCAAGAAAAATTCAAAGTTGCGAAAGAAAGACAAAACTATTTTGCGAGACAGAGAAAACTATTTTAACTAATCAGGATAAAAATGCTACATTTTACAAAACTAAACGGTGATTGTAATGAAACATCTACGATCGTTATGTTAGCACAGCACGCATTTTAATTTGCCTAACAAAATAAATCTTTCCATGATATGCCTTAAACATTTTCTACCCGAATGTACATTTTGTACTCGGTCGAGATGACGAATAAAAAAAATCACAAAAATTTGCCGGGTCGACTCGACCGCATAGTGAATGTTCCTACGGTCGAGATGCACAATGAAATTATAGGTAGATTTAAATCTTCCCAACTCGACCGCGCGGACGAGTTTATTGCGGCCGAGTTGACGAATAAGTCCAAAAGCTATATCTTCACAACATGAAACTCTTGACGTCAAAATTCAAACTTCTTTACTACAGTAATTCCTCCTACCTTCCACTCATAATAAATTCCCGACGGGTCAGTTTGGAACAGGTGTGGTGACCCATCGTAATCGAAGCCCCCGACCAGACAGGAGATGCCGAAGGGTCTCCTGCCGTTACTCTGCGTGTACCCTTGCTTGAGCTCAGCCATGTAGCGAGTGATGTGTTCTAGGGAGACTGGGTCTTCTACCATCAGGCGGTAGGATTGACATTCTATTTGAGCTCTGACGATGATTAGAAATATTAGAATATTAATTATTATTTGAGAGATCTATTGCGTAGTGTGTGCTTTGTTCAGTTTGTATACCGCTGTGTACTAAATTAGAAAGCCTGCAAGGGTATTATTTTATGTAAAAGTTGCCATGTAAAATGGTAAGCATCTTATTGTCTTAGCAGTATCAAGTAAAGCTCTTACTGTGCCAAATTTAATAGGAACTTATATAAAGTTTGAGGTGCCACTAAACAGCAACCTCCAATGGTCAATATAATAGCTAATGTTACCCCTTTTACAACTCAAATCCCATACAAATCTAAAAACTAATACTTACCTGGTTATTAACACCCTCGCATCAGCTCTGAGCCCAGCAAAAGCCAACACAACATGTTCATCTAAAGCCACAATCTTCCTCTCAGTTCTATCATCCTCTAGTTTCTCCACCCCTCGCTTCTCCACCCCCAAGACTATCACATCTGGACCCCTTATACCAACTACAGGAGACCCCCTTCTCACAGCCTCTTGAGCATATTGCACCTGCAACAACTGGCCATCAGGGGAAAACACCGTAATCGCTCTATCATAACTACCCATAATAAAAAATATATTTAAAAAAACTTGTGTAAAAATATAATGACTTATCTGTCACTTTTGACAGATTTATGGTTCCATGTTTTTAGTTTTTTAATTTTTGTAAAGGAGGTGGTAAAACGAGGAGCTCGTGGCTTAGTTTACAACAGCCGCACGGATCGATCTCTGAGGTTAAGCTACGCTTGCCGAGGTTGTTCCGTGGATGGGTGACCATCTTATACATATCGAGTTCCTCCGTGTTTCGGAAGGCACGTTAAATTGTGGGTCCCGGCTGTCATTTTCGAAGATCTTTGACAGTCGTTAACAGTAGTCAGAAGCTTGAAAGTCTGACAACCAGTCTTACCGAAGGGTATCGTGTTAGTACCCAAGTAACTGGGTTGTGAAGGTCAGATAGGCAGTCGCTCCATGTAAAACACTGGTATCCAGCTGCATCCGGTGAGACTGGAAGCCGACTCCAACATAGTTTGGAACAAAGGCTAAGCGAATATATATATATATATATAATTTTTGTAAAGCAAAGGCATTAAATCATAGGATCTTTTTGCACTTTTTAACAACTTTATTAATTGGATTATGTTATAGTCGTGTTTATAGCCGTATAAATATCTGTCTATAAATTAATTAAGAAATTGATTGCAATCTTGTTCTTTGAATTTGTTGTTGTAAAATTTCTAGGAAACTAGATTTTATGTTATATAGCCGGGACACCGTAAATGCATTAAATTGAATATCTAAGATTAACGGGACTAGCTCGGGCTATTACTAAGAAGTACTTAAAAGAACCCATTGGCAGATGAAATCTACAAATCAAATCTTGGCAAAATGGAAATCTATACAAGATTCTTCGTCTCCAAGATTCGCAACTGCTCAGTCACATATACATACATAGTAGAACAATTAATAAGGAATAACGTAACGTAACGTAAGCAAGTTAAACAGATAGAATTTGATCTAAACTAAGTTTGTATTAATTCTAAATCGAATGTCACTATATTAACTCAAGAATGTTCGCCTCCCAAAATAGCCACGACATTGCTTGCTGTCAGACACTCGCAATAACTCTCATACACTTGCTGACACCGCTAAATTCCTTACAAGATAATATGAGGACATCGTCTTGACACTTTCGTGTAAACATTTAGAGAGAGACGTTAATGTCTGAGACTGATTGATTTTATTGCTGTAGAGCTTTTGAAGTGATATATTGAAGTGCAAAAAGGTACCGTGGATGAAATTATAGCGAATTAATTTAAGTTTTCATATGGAATGTTTGATTTAAGTTTGCGAGTCTAATAGCCATTTGTTTCACTGTTTTGATTAGTATAATCTATTATGTGGAGTAGGTTTAGTTGTTAATTTAAGGTATGGATGAATCGGTAAAATATTAATGTGACTGCAAACAGTTTCTAAAGAGCTATATTTAGGTATACGTTATAATTTATTTTACTGGAAATATTTTGCAAACTCTTCTTAAACTCTCTTGGCGTTGGCAGTCAATATAAACACACATCTTACAACCATCATGATCCTTTATAAAAATTTTGGTACCACAACTTAAAAATAAACACAACCCTAACCTAACTGATATAGTGATTCTTTTCAGAGAGATAAATACAAAATAGTATAAAGCCTTTTCCTAAAGCCTTCATTACAAAATATATTTTACGAGTAGATCAAAATGTTCTTTGAGTTAAGGTGTGTTCTCGCCCTGTAATACGATATGTAAAGAGTTAGATACAAATTCTAAGATGCGGCTTGTTTCATCACGTTCTCGTTGAAATATCTTTGTAAGTTGTCATTCATATTGGTGACTATTCGTCATCGTTTGTGAATGTATCGGATATCAAATGTACCGACGGATCGAAACTACAATTATTTTTACGTGTAACAATTTTGTTAGTATTATAAGCTTTTGTCGTTTATTATCATTAAACGACAAAATCTAACAATATCCTGAGGTACATTTAGCGGCAGTTTATCTATTCAATAGCGTTTAAGGTTTAAGCTCATATAATAATGACAGTTTGAATAGATAAACTACCGCTAAATGTGCCTCAGAAACCGGGCATAAGACGATACCATTGTTTCTATAGAAAGCCTTTAACTAGAACTGCTAAGTTTAATAATAATTAAAGTGAAAATGCTAGAAAATATGATTGTCCTGACAAAGGCGTGTAAAAAGCTTTGAAATAAACGAGAAAGTGAGGGAAAATATGATTTACTTAATGGAAAATGTCATACTTCTCTGTCGCGTTCCTTGTCTAGGGAATGGTAAAGTAATTGGATTCTAAACAGCTCAGTTTCTAGTGTGGTTTTTCAATTTAATTTCCATTTGACTGCAAAAGTGACGAGAAAGATTTAATTTTTTCCTATAATTTAATAAAGGCCTTAAATAAATAATGTGACGTTATTACATCTAATTGTTAGTCTATAGGAATATTTTGTAACTTCGCCTACAATTTACCAAAATTTCTGAAGATTTTTACCGTCCTGTTATTCTCATCTTATTAGACTACAGCTACATTATTGTAAGTAATGTCCTATAAAAACGTCTTGCGGTCAACAAACCAAAATTTAACACTTTAATCAAGTATTTTTTACTAGACTAGAATATTACACATATTTCTTCGAATCACAAGCATTCTGTCCACAAGTTATTCACTTTGCCAAGGTTAATCACATAAATACATCGTGAACCATTTTAAGTATGGCGTCTCGTACCAAAACTAGTTTATTATCCGAATTAGTATTAGCAGTCGCATTTTAGAAGATATTTATTGTCCACTTGATTTTATTCGGGAGTTGTTTTGATAAAATATAAATGATACTTGCTTTTTGCGTACACTTAGTTTAAATTTTTTAAAGTGAGTATAATATAAATTAATCCATTACCTACTTACCCATTGCTGAAAAAGGTTTTCTTTCAAAAAATTCGCGATTTTTTATGTATGAATGTTGCATGAAATTCCTTTCATAACCTGCGTTAGTAATAGCTTTACTTATTGAACATGTTTAAATCCCAAGCATGACCGAAGCTCTTAAGCACTGGACTTGACTAATGACAGTAACCCACATAGCATTTTTCCACTATTTCATTTTGGGATTCACAAATGCTTGCATGTATGTATTATTCATACTGCGGTGTGCTTTTGCTTGCCAAGTTTCTTACAAGGATGGGATTTTATGAACTTCTGTTCCGTAGTCCAAATTTTGTATAGTATTTTTGTATAAATGTATTTTGGATTAGGTATTTTATAGGACAGATTGTGCATTCAAATTAATTAGAAGAATTTTTATAAAATAAGACTTGCTGAAATCCTGAAAGAAAGTTTGAAGTCCTCAAGTGTAATTCGTTCAGATGATATTGCAGTTGACTGATTGCATTGCAAGGTGTTTGGTTATTATAAAACATTGAAATATCAATACTAAGATGCAATCATAATGTACGCTATTCCCTTAGGAATAGAACCTACGAACCCAAACAAAAGTAATCTTATGTCTATTTCCGGACTTTTTAGACACTGGACTCCTTTGTCAAAATGTAGTTCCAGTTACGTTCTCTAGATGTCATTGCACGCATGTTTTTTTTCAAACCATTCAACGGTCGTTGCAAAAGAGAGCTATCTCTTGAAACACAAATAAAGGTGAAATTCCATAATCTTTAAGGAATGCATTCATGAGTAATTTATCATACAATACATCAATGTTTCGTTATCAGTATAGATAACAGATAACGTAGGCTTGCTATACAGGTATTCGGTTCGGCATTTTCGATTTGGCAGTATTTATCGAACAACAAAACTGAATCGAAGCAATTACTGCAGTTGTTCGGTTTGTGCCGATGGGGTAGTTCATACGGGTCCGATTGTCACAATTCGGTTGAAGCATTGCCGCTGCAAACGCTCAATGCTTCGTCCAACAGAACTAGTTTGTTCGCTAGTTCTATGAACGAGTTTACAAAGGCTACTTATTGTATAATTTGTAATAGGATATAGTTTAGTTATTTTCAAGTATAGTATTATTGTACCTAATTAATTCATAATTAAAGTGTAACTTCACGTAACTATGAATACATACATAAATTTCAAATCTATTACCATTCAGGCGCGGCGATGTCAAATGGCATTTTTCCCGAACATGCATCTGCACATGTTCGATTTTACCACTTGATTTTACCGTTTAATGCTGATCCATATGTGTGTAGCAAGCCTTACAAACATACAAATATTTGAACCGCCAGGTTATCGATGTTCAATGCGTGTCTTTAACGATTATGTCACTCTGATAGTGCATTGATAATGCGAATATGATGTCATATTAATATGGGTCATTTGCTTTTGAGAATTTTATTTATCACAGTATTAACGTTAAATTTGGGGTGGTATGATGTGTGGTAGTTAGCTTAATAAATAATCTCATATAACACCTGTTGTTACTTTAAATTTCTGTCGAATTTGTTTTAATATTTTCGGGGATTTTCTGGCCATTTCTTGATATATATAGCATATAGTCTCCTATGTTATTTAATTTTGACGCCCATAGCCAGTTGCGCTCACCGGTCGGTAAACGATCTGAGGGTTAAGCAACCGTTGGCGCGGTCATTCCATAGATGGGTGACCGCATAGAGGTATTTGAGCAGGGCGTCTCCGTGCTTCGGAGGGCACGTAAAAAGTCGGTCTACTAAGATAACGGTCGTTAAGCCATGTTAAAGGCCTCTCGGGCGGCTTGAACAACTTTGACACTAGGTTGACCACTAACCATACCACAAACTAAAAACTATGTTATTTAATGACAGTGTAGTCGTTTTAATTTGGTAAAAAATTAAGCAGTCTTTTTTAATATTTTTAAAAAAAGTAGAGCAAAAAGAAACAGAAGTGTGGCCTTTATTCAGCAGTATTTGACTGCCTGCTATTATGTGTATATTTTTAAATACAATCTGAAACATAGCTTTTAGACTACCTACTAATAGCATTTCAATCCATGGCGACGGCAGTACATTACATACTTTTCTAAGCATTTTTTTTAAACTTAGGCCCTCAATCTACATATGACATAACAGTTAAAATTTAACAACAATATATGTAATTCATTACAAGATTTCAACAAGTTTTTTTGTGCATATCAAAACAAGATCTCAAGCCTACTCAATTCTTAATGAGTAGTACTTATGACGTCACTTATTTACTCTGCCCGTCCTTCCGCGTGTGCCCTTACACGCCGTGAAGTTATTTACTAACCGTGGGCGCAGTGGGGGCGAGTTACCTAATACGCAGGTTTGATGCCCAGTTGATGTCATCGATTCAAATGAGCTCATTGGTATTAAGATATTGTTTTTGGAGTGATTGTAAATCTTTTTTTATTGATTTATTTTGATTGATGTGTTGCTAAGATGAAAGATTTATTGGTTATCGTAAATATTTATACAGAAAAATCTATTTTTCTCCTTCATCCAAATTGGTGCAAAGTACCTACGTGAAGAATGCTTCTATAGGGCGATTGGACTTTTTAGTGTATAGTGCTTTTGAATTCGATTCACTTACACTAATTCGTTGCAAGTTTCAACTGAAATCCTACAATTGTAGTCGAAATCAAAATCATTTATTCATTTAGGTCAAATGCTGACACTTATGTAAGTCAATGATACAGAGAGTGGATTTACCGCCAGTTCAAAAGGCAGGGCCAATAAGAAGAGCTGGCAGAAAGCTCTAGTGAAACTCAAAATCTTGAAATATAAAACCTTATCTATCTTTAGTTACTGTAAGTTTGCAAGGCAAACCTACACAACTACTCTATTTTAACTTGCCACTAGGAAAAAGCCTACATATTTATCGATTAATCGACGTTTGATACCCTAATCGGAAATCCACAGAAAACCTATCAATGAACGCCCAAGCAGAAGCCGTACAAAAAATCAAACCGTTCTTCCATCACCATTACTTCCGATCGACAAAAACGCTTGCCCGTTAGTCATTCAATCTTTAGTTTTTGCTCACTAATCTCCTATATAAGGTCGCCAGGTGACCAGTTATATTATTGGTGACGACTGTGATATATATAGATCATTTGTCAAATGTTTTTGTTGAACTACCCACTGCTCTTTGCTGTACAGTCACTTCGACGTCGAATGAAATGGGTTGTGGTTTAAAGATTTAGGTAATTTTACTCGAATATACTAAGTGCGTTATAAAAATTGTTGTGGAATGCTTTTGCTACTTTAAAAATATGTGCGTAATAGGTAGTTTCACTTTGCTTGAAGTATATTTTGAATTCAATATTTTACGCCGCGAACTTATTGTTCTTAACCAAACAAGTTATCAATCCGAAAAAGCCCTCGAAAGAAAATATTTTGCATTGCTTTTCGGATAACAGATTTCGTAATTTACAGATCATACCATATTAAACCTAATACATCAATTATTGGATAAAATCCCGGATTGTCCATTTTCTAACGAGTTTCATACGGTTAAGTCATTTAAGTACTCTTTACCTTTTCAAGATAGCTTTTAATATAAACGAGGCATAGCAACTGACCTACACCAAAATAGTCCCAATAATTTCAAACTCCTGAGTCTCAAATGCCAAAGCAACTGACCTACGTCTTTAAACTATCGTAACCAATCTAACCGGATGTGTTCCCAAAAACAATCCGCCAACCCTAATCATCTATCGTAGTTAGCTAATTGAAATAACGGTCGTGTTTAGACAGTAGTCGTTTTATTCTGTTGCTTGTCTTTTTGTTTTCACTTTCATATATGTCGACTTTTTGTCCGTACGTCTGTTGGTTTTAATTTAAATTGTAGTTTAACTGTTAATGAAGTTTGTACCGTTTGTTACGATAGTTTAGTATAGGCAGGTTTAATAAAATGAAATATTTTAATGGAACGGTTCTTTATGAGTTCATAAATTTAGCACATTACTATCCCAATCTTAAGCAAGAGCCTCCTCCCGGAATGAGGGACGGGCTAGCTCTCTAGACGGCCTAGACAACTCCCTCACTAAGATTTTTTTCGTGTGGCGGGGACTTTTACAAACATACAAACAACGAACACAGAGTACAACCACACCCGAAACAACAAGTTGTGGATCGCACAAATAATAGTTCCATGTGGGAATCGAACCCACGACCTCCCGACGCAATAGTAGCGGCGTGGCAACCTTAACCACTGCGATACGGAGGCAGTCAGTCATTTAACATTATAAAATATTTTGCATTTCCCTAAACCTACACTCCTACGGCATCCGGTAACATTTTACTTATATTTAACTCAACATATCCACAACCTTGGACGCCCACTGAAAGGAAACGCTATTCTTATTTCAATGAATAATTCATTAAAAAATGTTAGAATAAATCTAAGACCTAGGTCTTGTGATAAAGTAATCTAGATATAATTAAGTGTGTTATTCTGTACATGTTCAGAATATATCAATAACACTTCGTACATATGCCAATGGAATAATTAAATGAGTACACTTGGGTACTAGAGTTTTAGCTGTAATATTATTTATTATTTATTTATAGCGCGTATAGTCATTTTTTAGTTAAGCAAAATTTTCGAAATTTACCTGATCATAATTTTTTTTTAATGTTATTTCATACATACACTAGACATAAGAGAGAAAAGGTCATAATTTTCCCCGTTTTTGTAACATTTTTTACTGTTACCATGCTCCTATTGGTCGTAGCGTGATGATAGCCTATAGCCTTCCTCGATAAATGGGCTATCTAACATTAAAATAATTTTTCAAATCGGACCAGTAGTTCCTTAGATTAGCGCGTTCAAACAAACAAACAAACAAACTCTTCAGTTTTATAATATAAGTATAGATTCTTGATAATGTGATTTTACAATTTCATATAATTAACGGGCTTTGGACCATTCGTTTCTTTAGTTTATTTTTCTGTCTATCTATTACGCTTTTACTTCCAAACTATATCGATTTGGATGAAATTGGTAATATGATACATACTGTCCAGACCAAAGACATATTTGCTCAAAAAGATCCAAGCATGTGAAATCATAAACAAAATAATATTGCCCGCGTGCCATAAACAGATTCTTTTTCCATCCTTGCGAAATATCTCTGTATCTTCACTTGACCTACAAACAAAACTCATCAGCCCATCAACACCTTATTTCCATACTATCAAAATAAAAGTTAACAATTATAAACCTGAAATAAAGGGCAGGCGGACACCTGCAGTACCTTGCATGTCGTTATCACTAACAGCTGACAGATCTTATCAGTTACTTTAATTTGTAATACGCACCTGTTTTTATCGTCTTGCATTTTGGTGGGGTAAATGCAATGCGCTTTTTGTATAGCTGTAAAAAAGGTTAGGCAGGCCAGAGTATTCCCAAGTTACGATATGTACAAATTTCTTTTTCGTTTTTAATATTTGTACATGTTTTCACACACATTTTATATTTGACGATTGACGAGGGCAGAGTTTTGGATGCAGAGATAAACATTTTTTTTAAATCTTAAGTTCATAATGCATACTTGAAACGCATATTTGTAGAAATTTGCAGTTTAGCTGTCATTTGATGAGTTTCATAAATCATTGTATTGTTTATCATTAAGGACATTGCACGTTAAGCTGAGTTTCCTACGTAAAAAGTTTGAAGCAATATAAATTCTTTGATCGCTTTCTATAAACTACATGAAACTTTTCAATCGTTGAATAGGAAATAACTGCGCGCTAAGTATCCTGAATCATCAATATTATTTTGCAATCCCATGTCACACAAAGACCATTTCCACAGGTGTGAATACAAAAGTAAACTATATCAATCAATACTATTAATTACATAATAATCAAGCATTCTGTCCGCAACAGTATCGTCTCATTAAATCAGCGAACATGTAACACCCTTTGTTATATTCAAGTTTATTGAAACTAGGCGAGAACGTGTGGGATGTCAACCTATGTCTCTTTGTCTAAGCTAGACTGGCATTGTTCCAGGTTATTGTTTATAGAACAGCTGACAGGCTAGGACATTAATCTGATTGGTGATAGACGGGTAGATGGAATTATTGCAGAGTTAAGTGTGATACATACTAATATTTACACTTGAAGGCAAATCCAAGAACTGATTGTAAAGAAAAATTACCTGATAAATCGACACTTAGTCTAAGGTCTACTAGGACTGGTTATTGGGCGTTGAAGCGGCTCAAAATGCTTAATTTATAAAACATTAATATACCTACATAGCTGAATGATAGAAAAGAAGTGTGGGATCGAATATTTTAAGAAAAACTAACACGAAACATGTAAAAGTATCTTCTAGTTACTGGGTTTTTCGCCTGATATATTCCATTAAGGTATATTCTTTGGTGAACTAAGTAGACCACCTCACGTCTAGATAGCACAGATATGTAACAGAGTAGTAAACGTATATAAGAGACCACATGTCTGTATGACCAGAACTAATTGTCAGCATGCAAACTTAAAAACCATAATTATAAGTAACTAGCTGACCCGCGCAACTTCGCTTGCGTCACATAAGAGAATCATAATTTTCCCCGTTTTTGTAACATTTTTCACTGGTACTCTGCTCCTATTGGTCGTAGCGTGATGATTTATAGCCTATAGCCTTCCTCGATAATTGGGCTAACTAACACTGAAAGACTTTTTTCGAATCGGACCAGTAGTTCCTGAAATTAGCGCGTTCAAACAGACAATGAAACAAACAAACTTTTCAGTTTTATAATATAAGTATAGATTTCTACACAATAAACTAAGTAACCTCTAATAAAATCAAATAGAAACATTCTTCAACCAATAAGTATTACCTACTAAGTATTGCCTCGCGTTGTCAACCGCCTATTTTAGTTCAATTTCTTAACGAGCATGCTAATCGACTGGAAATTCCATTTATTTCTATATCTCCATTATAATGAGACAATATATATGCCAAATTACATACAAACAACTAATAAAACATGATGCCTGTATATGGAGCGCTGGAAAATATTCTATACATGATAACTGGCTCATTCATGTAGGGTTTGGACTGTGCTAACGCTTTTACTAACGCTAACTGTTTGCCATCTCATTCTCTAATGAATGCATGTAACATTAAATGTATATGGACTTTACTTTGTATAATTGCATTTAATAGGGAACACTTGAGTATGAATGAATTACATATTATGGTGAGAAAAATACTACAATTCGTTTTAACGTTTTTCTCTGTTCTCTTTGTTACGGCGTAGCTCCTTTTAAAAACATCGTCACGCTATAGTTTTAGGGCTGTAAATATGTCCAAAAGTGTCCTATTAAGAAGATTATCGTGCTTTTTGTTTTAATAAAAACAGTTTTTGATTGCAATATTTGTAAAGTTACCATCAATAATCTTAGCAACATTATTAAAGTAAGCCGCAAACAGTAAGCCTAATAAAAACACACCCCACGGTCGGAAAACTGCACCATATTCGGTTGGCATTGTCGCTCGCCCACGAGTTGCCTACGCGGTCCTAAGCACCTTAATTGTGTTGTTGATGACATTCCTATGTGTTACTTGCGTTGCTTAGTAACTTGACAGATGGGCTCTTTGTACCTTGCAAAGACCTTACATCGTTATGGTGCCTTATTACTGTCTTAGAAGCTTGTTGTCTTGATCTACATAGTTTTCAGCCCTTAGTAGAAAAACCTAATACGTTTTTCCTCTACAAGCGTAGCAGGGAATCCTTTTGCGCTCTTTACATCGTTAATTTTCTCTTTTTCTTTATTTGGAGTCTTTCATATAATGGGAAAAAGTAAGTAAAATAAGCTGGTCATTTGTATATTTGACAACAGCATACACAAATTTATCATCTCATCCATCATATACTAAATCGCCTGTTTTTTTCTAAAGGTTTATGGTGAAAACCTTTAGATCGATTTATTGTTAAAACAGTAAATTCAGTGTTAATCGAGACTGTTCCTTTTGTCAGCCATAATATTCCCAAGCTCTGACCTGCAACTTAAAAGAAAAAAAACTAATCTAGGTTACATCAAATACTTACTAAGCTGCTTTAAAAAATATTTACGTATAGATAAGACCACCAGCTCTGGAAATAACTCGCCTAAGTTAATGCCAAGTTTTCTGAAGATATTTTAACTCAACAGATCAATTAACGATCAATGAACTTGTCTTCAGCTCCAAAATGCCTATTTAGACCTCGTCTCTCCTTTCTGGAATGTTCTTTTATGGTCCACGTGGGTAGAGGAACTTTACATAAGTTTGCTACATTTTGAACATTTGATCTTGTAATAGACTTATTGAGAGGCAGTTAGTATTATTTTGATTTGTAGTTGAAGATATTTATGGAATGACTTTAAATGCTATTTTAAGAGTTTAGAGATGGTAGACATTTTGTAGGTAGATTGGTCTTAAATTATTCTTCTTCTTGATATTTGATGGATAAAGTATAGGTTTCCTATGTAATGTTAAGTCCCATATTAAATTTCCAATTAATACTTTAGAAAATAAACTATTACCCTGCTATTCTTTTTAGATCGGGTTGGTAATATTGACGCAAAAGAAGATTTTGGTTTATCCATAAAATCCTAGCCATAAATAAACTTTGGCATCTTTAATAAAAATATGGATTCTATACATTTAGCGAATTACATTTTGGTCGTCCAGAAGTTAACTTTGACATACAAAGATACTGAAAATAGCTCTTAGATTTCGAAACAGTGATATAAATAGTAAACCGACATTACTTGTGTATCAGTGAGTTGCTTATTCATAGCATATAATCATAGCACAGGATGCTGGGTCATATATCTCAGTGTTATATCATCTCTTACGCATCATCGTTGAGAACTCCCACGCTTTGCTGTGCGATTTACTTGTGCGGTTATTTGTAGTTTACTTCTATATTCTATATTATATTATCGAAGACTAGGTGATTGAAGATGAGCTGGCGTTGCCTTTGGTTTAATAAAATTAGTCTACTTAAAGAGAAATTTACTTCACACACAAATTAATTACTGACATATCACCATTTTCAGCATCTGGATAACTGACGGGTCAATGTGAAATTTTGACAGAAGGAAAATCTTCTTTAAGGGTTGTAGTTCAAATAAAACATAACATTTTGTTGCGTAACATAATTGTGCCTTATGTTACCTTACCTTGTTGTTTGTTGCTGGATATAATTACTTTTTTGCACAAGAATCAACAATATAGAATTTTGTAAACTGCGGGAAAATATATTTTGGAAATTGTTGCATATAAGAGAGACGAGGATCTTCTTATCATCCGTCAAGATATGGTCATATCTACTTTATGTCTAATTCATTTTAACTCTTTAACCATAGGCGCAATACTATACACGCAATGTACTCCGCAACAATATAAGCACAACCAGTACTAAACACGCAACGTATAAAGCATCAGGTGCATGTACGTTTGCTTGCACTTGCGGTTTCTGTGTAAACGTGTAGTGCAGTATTTGTGGCTGTCGGTAATGACTTGCCGCTAAATATGGACCGCTTCCTGTATGGGTTTTCAGTTTAGCATAGTATTTGTAATGTTTAGCTATTGGTTTTGTAAGAGCGACTTTTAATCGCCAGGTAACATTCAAATTTGAAAAACAAAAATGTTTTAAAAAAATGTGGAAAGGTGTATATGCTAACAATGTGTGAAGAGGAACATCGTAAGGTTAATTTAAGCCCTTTTTTTTAAGGAATTGGTTTAATTCAGTTTACGCTGGTTTCTTTAAAGTTAAGAAGGGAACTTGTAGATACAAAGTAGAAGGATTAAGCCGTGAAGCCGTGAGTTTCTTGCCGTTTCTTCTCACGAGCAACCAGCTTTCTCGAAACGGACAAAAAAATACAATATACTGACTGTTTCAAATACTTAGTAAAAAATTTACGAAATAAAGAATATTTGGAATTTGAATTTGATTCAATTGCGAACTGTACCACTACTCAATAAAAAAAAATTGTAACCTATTTCTTTCCTGGAAAAAGTGGCAGCTTCTCTCCCTGAAATAATTTGTTATTATTACAAAAACAGTTATTTTCGTTTTTATAACTAGATAAAGACCATTATCACATTATTCAGGTATTAATAGAAGTACCAGACAAAATGGCGCTGGCTATCGATAACACTCAATCACATAATTAGCTTATCATTTAAATATCTCTAATCAATTCTAAAGTGCAACTTTAGCATATAAATTATTCACAATGATTTATTTTCCCACTTTCCTACAAAACACAGGAAATTACAATTCCTATAGTAAAACTAGCTTCCTAGATCATAAATGACTTCAGTATCATAAGTTTCTTAGATCTTATCACCTTGGAATAAGGTTCAAAATTGTTTGTATGAAATATGTAGTTCCGTTTACGGGAATCGTAAAATTCTAGTAATGTGTAAACGTTTGCAAATAGAAATGGTGTCAATGAACTCTTATAGTGATTGTACTTTCAGAAGAGCTTGGAAAGTTTTGTATGATTTTATCGCAATTTTCAGGCATGGTCTTTAAAAATGCATTCGTTGATATTCGTCGAGCCAGTAAGGACTTTAATGTATCCATGATCTGATCGCGCAACTTCGCTTGCGTCACATAAGAGAGAATGGGTCAGAATTTTCCACGTTTTTGTAACACTTTTTACTGTTACTCTGCTCCTATTGGTCGTAGCGTGATGATATAAAATATGCTTTTTTTTTTTACGAAAAATATTCTCAAAATTATTTATATTTTATATCTCTTAATATAATAAAGTCGCGCTAAGGCATATCCGCTATTAAAACAGTTGCCATGACAACGGAATTTTGTTATTTCAAAGTCATTATAATATTGATTATTCGCGACTTCGTTCGTCACTTGAATTTTCCCGGGAAATGGGTCATTTTCCCGGGGTAAAAAGTAGCCTATGTCCTTTCTCGGGTATCAAAATATCTCCATACCAAATTTCATGCAAATTGGTTCAGTAGTTTAGGCGTGATTGAGTAGCAGACAGACAGACAGACAGACAGACAGACAGACAGAGTTACTTTCGCATTTATAATATTAGTATGGATGAAGCATTTTGGATAAAACATCGCGATAAAGACTCCTTTAAACTATGCATGTCTATAATTTAAACGAATCGCTCTTCTAAATAACTTTGAATTAATGTGTTGATGAAATATTTTCCGAAATAATTTTTTGATGAAATATTTTCCAAATCTACAATCGTGTTGACAGATGATAATTTGTTTCCAAAAATATAACCATAGTTTGAGTTCAAGTACAGACGAAGGAGGATCCGTGTCATAATATGTAAGTGTAGTGACACACCTGTCAATCTTACGGTGCCAAACGTTTGGCGATTGAAGATTTTGCGATACGCTGGACGCGATGTTATTTCGACTTGTGCACCATACGTAAGGGACTAAATTAACACAGCAAGCGTGTTCAACAGAATGTTCGCGACGAACGTTGCTCAGGTGTGTCGTTATACTTAAGGTAGTTTGTCTTCACCAATTTGTCTAGCCTTTAGCCCCAAAGATCAGATAAGCTCTCATTAAAAATAAACAGTTTATATATCAGAACAAAACTACCATGTACCGTAACTATTATTTCGTGAGATAACAACGCGGCACCTTTTCATCTAAGATCTTATCATAGCCTGGTTTCGTTTTGAATTAAGTTTTTGTAAGCAATTTCACTAGGTGAGGAACACCTATATAATAAAACAGTTTCAGTTGTAAATAGGTCATGTAAAAAGTAGACAATTTATACATAAAATCATGATTCTTCCCATAGGGTTCACGGCATTCCCATGTAGGAAAATGTATGTATGTAATATGCCTTCAGAATTCAGATCAAAAATGTTATACGACGCTTTGTTTCTAATAGATCCAAAAAAGGGGTCTAAGAGTCTCAGAGTCCGTTACTCCTCCGAGGGTCCTGAATTCATCTATACTAATATTATAAAGCTGAAGAGTTTGTTTGTTTGATTGTTTGTTTGTTTGTTTGTTTGTTTGTTTGAACGCGGTAATCTCAGGAACTACTGGTCCGATTTGAAAAATTCTTTCAGTGTTAGATAGCCCATTTATCGAGGAAGGCTATAGGCTATATAACATCACGCTACGGTCATTAGGAGCGGAGTAGCAATGAAAAATGTTACAAAAACGGGGAAAATTTTGACCCATTCTCTTAGGTGACGCAAGCGAAGTTGCGCGGGTCAGCTAGTCACTTATAAAGATACGTGGGTCTAGTAACAAGCGTATCAAACTTCAAGCTGGCATGTATGTCAAGTAGCTTAAACTAAAATTCTCAAACAGCTGCTGCTGGATCTTTGTACTATTTACCATGCTTCTAATAAATTGCAGCATTCCAAAAGAAAAACTTTATGTCTATCTTAACACTTCTCCTTATTGAGTTATATAAATATATAAATAACTGGAGACTTCTCAAAAGTCCACTCCATTTAACTTGCAATCGGAAACATTAAAACGGTTAGTGGTACTCATGAAATGTGCCTCCACTCTCAAAGATATGGGTTAGATATAAACGCGTCAGGCGGTGTTAGGTGACGAGTATTAACTTGTCCAATAACTTCACACTGCTATCGTCTTTCATACGTGTTTGTATAGACCGACAACTTAGAAGAGAGTCTTATACAGATATAAATAATTCTGTGTATTTTCGAAATAAAATACACAAGTGCCAAAAATTAAGGGATATAAAAAAACATTCAAATTTTTGGGTAATTTTCAACAAGCTGTAACTCTGAGGGAAATGGTTGTACAGAAAAAATAAAAAAAGCAAATTGTAGCTCCAAGTGTCTAGTTTTCAGATATGACCATGCAATTTTTTTGTCATGGCCAGGTTTGGAGAAATCCTACGAAAACTACTGCAAAAAAAAATTTCCAAATTTTTTCCCGTCTAAAAAAAGGTCCACGGGTTTCAAAAAAATTGTTTTGATTGTTTCGTTAAAAAGTTCTTTTAGAAAATTTAATCTTCTTTAATTTGCTTTATTCAAAAAGCCTGTACGACGATTTGCCGCGGAGTTATCGTCAATCAAAGCAAAAAAGTTCTTTTTGACTTTGATATTCAATAGCTCCGGAAATAATGATCGTACAGGAAATCAAAGGAGGGTTTTGAAAACTGCACAATATTCTCTATAAGAAAATGTAAACATCTTTGAGAAAAAAAAAATTTTTTAATTGAAAACTCGGACTGAAAAAAGGACAAAAATTCGCAAAATTAAGGATATTTGGATACCTTGGTATAAACTTTGGATAAAATGGATGAACGAAGGATATCGTCGGTAATTTTTCAACCTCAAAGTGTCCCCTAGAATCCCTCAAAAATTCAAAGCGCTGCGATGTTTTTTTCATTGTGCTCCGAAGCTTCAAATTCTTTGTTTTTGCAAAATCACCATTGTGAGCAATTTCGTGATTGTTATTCATTTTTTTAATAAATTTTTTTTTTCTCTCTTAAATCTTTATTTTTTCGATTAAAAAGATTGTCTCACCACAATCGACGACCAAGCATGTCCCAAACATGCTCAATTGGGTTCAAATCAGGACTCATAGCTGGATGATTAAGCGTTGTTACGTTGTTTGCGCGGAGAAAAAATCGCGTGCGAACTGCAATATGAGGATGAGGATGAGCATAGGCACGCGATTTACTTTTTAATTGAAAAAATAAAGATTTTAGAGAGAATATTTTTTTTTTAATTTAATCAATTCAAAATTGCTCATAATGGTGATTTTTGCAAAAACAAAGAATTTGAAGTTTCGGGGCACAATGAAAAAAACATCGCAGCGCTTTGAATTTTTGAGGGATTTTAGGGGACACTTTGAGGTTGAAAAATTACCGACGATATCCTTCGTTCATCCATTTTATCCAAAGTTATACCAAGTTATCCAAATATCCTTTATTTTGCAAGTTTTTGTCCTTTTTTCAGTCCGAGTTTTCAATTAAAAAAATTTTTTTTTTCTTAAAGATGTTTACATTTTCTTATAGAGAATATTGTGCAGTTTTCAAAACCCTCCTTTGATTTCCTGTACGATCATTATTTTCGGAGTTATTGAATATCAAAGTCAAAAAGAACTTTTTTGCTTTGATTGACGATAACTCCGCGGCAAATCGTCGTACAGGCTTTTTGAATATGGCAAATTAAAGAGGATTAAATTTTCTAAAAGAGCTTTTGAACGAAACAATCAAAAAAATTTTTTTGAAGCCCGTGGACCTTTTTTAAGACGGAAAAAAAATTGGAATTTTTTTTTTCGGTAGTTTTCATAGGATTTCTCCAGACCTGGCCATGACAAAAAATTTTTATGGTCATATCTGAAAACTAGACATTTGGAGCTACAATTTGCTTTTTTTATTTTTTCTGTGCAACCATTTTCCTCAGAGTTACAGCTTGTTGAAAATCACCCAAAAATTTGGATGTTTTTTTATATCCCTTAATTTTTGGGACTAGTTTAGCTTTATCAAACTAGTCAGTATAGACCTAAGGATCACCGATGTCCTAAATTCTGACTATTTGGGTACCTCCACCAGCCGCGAAATATGCATATAATCGAGTTTCTACCAAGTTGTCGAACTATAGCCATACTCGTCAGTTATGGTTTTTAACACCTGTCAACAAATAAAAATTCATGTCAGAAAATAATCTGGAAGAGACTTTGTATTTGGCAATTTTTATTATGGTTTAGTACTGTAAAAAAAGTGAGAATACACCTTACTTACAATACCTTTTACATAGTTTAATATTAACTGTAAATGTCCACTCAACGTGCTTCTGTAAAGCCCTCAAGAAAATACGCAAACTTTCATTTCAAGTTCATTCGTTAGATTACAAACTCTCATATAAAACAGTTCCTGCTTCAATTCCTGGATAAGTAAAAGTGCGTAAACAAGATAGCAACAAAAACATAAACTTGGTATATTAATTTATATCGAGCAGCTAGGCGTGGCGGGGAAAGTGCACCGGTTTGTGACAGCACCGATGTCTACTATGCTAATGTAAAAGATTTATTAACTGGATCCTGCCGCGCTTACTTACAGCTTTTGTCAATAATATTTGTGTAACTGCTGGTATTTATGAGACTTGTACTACGATAATGGCGAGCTGTTGAGCTTAGAGAAGGTTCGATACGATTGCATCGATATCGACTGCCTCCGCAGTGGTGTAGACCGCCACGCCACTACCATTGCGCCACCACCATACCACTACCATAGGAGATCATTTGATTCCCACACGGAAAAATTATTTGTGCGATCCACAAATAGTTGTTTCGGGTCTGGTTGTACTTTGTTTCCGTAGTTTGTTAAAATCCCTGCGACACAAGAGCAATTCTTAGTGCGGGAGTTGTCTGTTTAAGAAAAAAATCTACGGCGAGCTGTACCCCGATTCTCAACCACAGTAGACTTAATAAACTTGTTATTAAATACAAAAAATGTAGCAAAATTTGCAATAAGTAAAATCTACCGTTTCCATTCACCCCGTCTAGAAGATTTCGCCATCGCGTGCTACGCGGCTACCAGGCGCACAGACAGCGAAGGTAGTCGTCTCGCCTACACAGCGTACGGCTAAATAGGGCTGTACAAAGTGCCATATTAGAGGACTAATGATGACTGCCAGTGACGCGTGATTGAAGCCCTTGACTCGCGATTATGACGTCATACAGACCTTCGAAGAGTTTAATCGTGTTTGACCATGAATTTGTAGGTATTGTTGAATGGGCGAGGGCGTTTCCTATTTTTTGTTAACTATGAAAATTTTACAATTTGTGAGATTTGGTTTTTGGCCTCTAAAATGAGAGAAAAGTTAAAATTCCTTTATTTTTTGTATCAACTAGGTTATGTATATTATACTACTAATATTATAATTGCAAAAGTATGTGAGGTATGTTTGTTACTCTTTCTTTAAAAATACTGAACGGATTTTAATGAAATTTGATACACTCATAGTTCATATCCAGGATACTTTTTACCGCGGGAAATCTTTCCACGCGGCTGAAGTCGCGGGCGGAAACTATTTATTAATATTGTTCAAATATCTGGCATTATAGTAACTCGTTTCATGTCTTCAGAGTCTATGAATAGTGATGCATAAATAAGGCAAATCCATTAATTAGGTCATGAGTTCGAACTCATTTCAATCAATGAGTAAACTTCTTAGTAAAGCACACAATCTCTTATTTAGGTTAAACTTCTCAATTAATAAAACAAAACAATTCCTAGGAAATCAAGACAATATTCTGGTTATTCATTTGTTCAGTAAAAAACAAATGACGACATTATTATTGAATGGAGTTGTATGAAATCATTGATTTACTTAAGGTTTTAGTTGTGGGTGGTCAGTTTCTGACATAAAACTGTTACTCATTAAAGTTAAATTTATTGTAATGCCAAAATGAAATCATATTTTATTTTTTTAATTTTTTGTATGTTCTCTCCATAAAAAAACCTTTCCCGTGTCTTAAAGACAATTAGGTTGAGCTGTTCTAGAGTTCTGCGCTTAGCAACACATTTCGTGATTCATTTTTATAGATAAGAAGCTATGACGAAGATAAAAATATCTACTATAAGACAGCACAAAAGAAAGTTCTCCCTCTCTCGCTTTTAAAAGTTGTCAGTTTATCGAATTCGGTTTAGCAATTAAGGTGTATTCTCTGGTCTCTGCCTCTCCCTATAGGAAAAGGTGTAATTTTATGTATGTATCATAAAATGCAAGAAACGGGTGTGATTTTATGTCAGTAACTTAGCTGAAAAGTAACAAACAAACATTTCTTTAGAAATTAGATCATTATTAACTGTGGTTTTAAAAGTCATTCTTTCAATATGTACGTAAGTCACTATAGTTTGTAATAATATGATTTCAACAGTGGTACTGGTAACTCAAAGGTATTGAATTCCTGTCAATAAATAAGTATTAAGACGAACAGTCATGCGAGTTGTAACAACTTAACTAAGCTAACAGGATAATTCCATGAAACGTGACACACGTGACGATAACATTAGTGGTTGTTACTAAGGATCGGTTATTGAAACCGTCTCGGGGTACCAAATGTATGATGAATTATTGTAGAACACTTTTGTTTTCGTGAAAGGAGTAACTTTTTTTAATTTTCCATAGTTATATGATAACTTATATACTCGTAGCTCTACTGCAAGTATGTTTAAAATTTACATACAATTATCAATTTGTGAGAGAAATAAGATTAGTAAGTAAGGCATTATATCAGCCTAGCCTTTTCTCCAACTATGCTGGACTCGGCCCAGTCTCATCGAATGCAGTCGAATACCAGTATTGTAAAGTCGTAAGGCATTTTTATTTCTAGGAAAATAAAAGAAATTATTATTTAAATTGATAAATTAAACATTTTTTACTTGGCTTTTCTCATCTTCTATCTAGCTTCCGAAAAGTCGCGAGTCGCCGATTTGGGCGTTTTAAAATAGTCGCTGCATCTAGCTTCTGAAAAGCAATTAAAACGCCGATCGCCAATGCTAAAAGTAGCTAGTATGCGGTCTCCCTATAACTTATTTTGTCGTTTTCGACAAATTTTGTCTAGGCAACCTATCTCAAACGTAAATACTCTTCAATTAAGTTAACAGTTTCTGAGTGGTCTTAAACTGTAGCTCTCCCTGTCAGCCCTAGTATCAAGTCAAAAGAGAAAGAACTAGGAATCTATTACAAGTCTAGCTGAGACTTGCTCACACCCACGTTCAGCTATTACTTGATAATTAACCCTTGGAATGTTCAGTTGTCGATGGCGTAATCCGAGGGCGGCAACGATTATGACTATATGCGGAAAATTGTTATGTTAATGCGATGTTTTTATAACGTTTTGTGTTTGAGCTGGCGTTTTTTTAAGTTAAGTAAAAAAGACTTTATTTTATTAGACTCAAAAGTTATTTGAACAAACTGTTTTTTTGGGGTAGTTTCTTTGGCGTACTATTTTATAATCTTGGGTGCAGCACGCGTGCGTTGCTTTCTGTTAAACTAGTCTGTCTTTTCCCGAATCATTATTGATCACTTGTGAAACATTATGCAATCGGTTCAGCTTCGTTTTCGCAGCATATAATACACCCATCGCATGTGCATATCAGCATATTCAATATTAGTCCATTTTATGCCGATTCCGTGCTTACGCTTTAAACAGTATTTGTAGTACAATTTTTATCAGACACAATCTAGCTTTTGGTAGGTCTTTCTCCAAAGCACAACATAGTGACTGAAACTTTCAGAGCTTTTTTAAATCCATGTCCTAACATTGAAACTTAATATCGGCTTCCAACCCTATAGGGTCTAACCTTGTGCAATGACCCTACAAATCACCTGCACTAACCATATCGCTCACAACATTGTACTAGGCCACATTCCGCCGCCATATTTGAATACACAAGGGAGACCAGAGACAACGTTAATAATCATTAATCACTTCATTAGATCCCGCCATTTTTGTCTATGCTCGCGTTTTTTTTTCTGTCGGCTTGTTTATGTTGATCGTTTATGGCCTCGTTTGTAAATAATTAGTAATAAATCTACATAGTGGCCTTAATCGGTTAAGTTATGGTGGACTTGCATTTTTTGTGACTTCATGCTTAAGATTAGGTTGGTAGGTACTCCATTCGGCTTATTCCGGCTTATTATGCTTGACGCTTTTTATTTTATTTCGATGTTTATAAAAGACTAGCTGACCCGCGCAACTTCGCTTGCGTCACATAAGAGAATCATAATTTTCCCCGTTTTTGTAACATTTTACTGGTACTTTGCTCCTATTGGTCGTAGCGTGATGATATATAGCCTATAGCCTTCCTCGATAAATGGGCTATCTAACACTGAAATAATTTTTCAAATCGGACCAGTAGTTCCCGAGATTAGCGCGTTCAAACAAACAAACAAACAAACAAACTCTTCAGCTTTATAATATTAGTATAGATATAGTATATAGTATAGATGAGAGAGTGAAATTTTTTAAGCACATTGAATGAGCACATATAAATCTTCGTCGAAAAGTTTAAAGCAGTAACTGAAGTGGGAATCCCGATTAGCATCCGCTATCGATTAACTCATTTTGGTTCAGGTGTCGAACAAATATTTCTGCGATCCACAAATAGTTGTTTCGGATATGTTTGTACTTTGCGTCTATTGTTTGCATGTTTGTAAAAGATCTCGCGAGGCAGGAGCAAATCTTAGTGCGAAAGTTGTCTTTAAAAAAGTAATTGTTGACGTGTAAAGAACCGTTGTGAAGTCAGTTAAAGCTCTAGTTTATAAGTGAAATTTTAACTGGAAAAAAATTGCGTAGGAATATAAGATTTGTCAATTGGCACAAACATTTGCGTTCTCAAGTTATTTGCGCAGGCGCCGCTGTATACAAGTGGCTCACTTATTGGCAACATTAATAAACTTATTTGTGTCAATTCTGACTCAGGCCTGACATCTGGCCTTCCATAGAAAATCTTACGTCACCACAATCACTGTGACTCGAATTTAAAATAGTATACTAGGAATAAGACCTAGATATTATTTAGGTTGTTTAGGGAAAATAGTGAAGAAATATGTAAGAATTATGACCTCTTTACACAAATTTGTTCATTGTTGTTTTGTTTAGTACTTTTCCTTGTTTCATATTGCAAAATTGAAGTCATGTTAACCGCAATACCATACATGTCTACTGTAAGCTTCGAGGTGTTCATAGCTAAATGCGCTTACCGGCCGGTCAACGATTCGTGGGTTAAGCGTCACTGATCGATGTCATTATACAGATGGGTGACCGCATAGTAATGTTTGAACTGAGTGTCTCCGTGCCTTAGAGGGTTCTTAAAAGTCGGTCCCGGCTGTTGTCTATGTAGATAAGAGTTGTTAAGCCATGTCTAAGGTCTTCCGTGCGGCTTTAACAACTTTGACACTAGGTTGACCATTAAACAAATATTTAAAAAGAAGTAGTATGTGGTGTATTGATGTCAAATCTTTATTTATTTACATTCATGGGACTGTATGTTATGTTGTTTTTAACAGCGAAAATTGTCCTTGATTTAGGCAACAATATTTCGCAGTATAGTCGTAAAAGCAATTCACTAGAAGTGGGTCTTGTACGTCTGCTGAATTTGAATGATGCCATTAATGGAACATGTGGACTGTTGAATAGAAATCTACAAAATGCAAGGGCATATGTATTGTGCAAATTTTAGTGTACGAGAAATTATTCATACTTAAAAGCTTCTTATTTATATATAATCTTGAAGTTACGTATTAAAAGATTCTTTAAAGAAACTGTAGTCCTTTACTGACATCATAATTTAATGAATTCTTTGTGTTTAAATATTTAAACAAACTCCGCATTATCTAAATATACTAATATTATAAAGCTGAAGAGTTTGTTTGTACGATTGTTTGTTTGTTTGTTTGAACGCGCTCATCTTAGGAACTAGTGGTACGATTTAAAAAAAAAATTCAGTGTTAGATAGTCCATTTATCGAGGAAGGCTATAGGCTATATAACATTACGCTACTACCAACAGGAGCGGTGGACCAGTAAAAAATGTTACAAAAACGGGGGAAAATATGATCCATTCTCTCTTCGGTGACGTAAGCGAAGTTGCGCGAGTCAGCTAGTTTTAGATAAAACTCCATAATTTCGACTTTGAAAAGTCGGTTGGTAAGGTTGCTGGAATTGTTTATTTTCTCCGTACCTGCTAAACTGACGTAGTTTTAGTTGATTGTGCAATGGCTGATATAAGAATCGTCAGTGTAAACCTGGACCATACATCTTGTAATTTTTGGTAACATTATAATTGGGTATTTTATGTAAGTAAGTAAGATCTGTTTAATTTGTCTCTTTTTGATTTATATGTATGCATATTTTTGTTGACTTACTTTTAAATAAATAAATCTTGTCACAAATTGCAAAAAAAAGGCAAAAACGAAATAGAACCATCTTTGCAACTTTGACCTTGCGTCCTTAACCTAATAGCAATAATACCTCCTTACAAACCGCACCCAGAATCCCATATATAAAAGGTTTGAGGATAAATGTATAATAAATAAAATGTTTTGTTTTCCTCACGTGCGTTCGTATCAAGCGACATGCAAATCAAACGGATGTGCGTTAGAATATATTGTGTTGAATGTGTTATGTTTAATTAAACTGTAGTTTGTTTTATTCGCAATGTTTTTAACGCCGGCGCTTGATGTACTGACTGTGCATATTTATAAGGCAACTCTGAATGTTGGTAGTAGTAGTACTTAGTAGTAGTAGTATTTTTGCGAGGGTGATAAAATGCTAACCTTTACTCAGGTTAAAAGTCGGTCCCAGTTTTTGTCAATTATGATAACAGTCGTTAAGTCATGTGAAAGGCCTTTAGGCTTGAATAACTTTGTTACTAGAATGACCATACGATGAGAAGAAGACCTAAACTCCTTAACGTTTCCTAAGGAGAGTTGACGTCAGGCAGGACATTGACAGCATATTTTTTGAGAAAGAAACATTCTGTGCCGACCAAAGTTAAAAGGTGTTCAGGACAAGACAAAGAAGAGAGGATAAAACGTAACTTTTTCAGGTTCAAAAGTCGTGCAACTTAAAGTGAGGCGCAGATCAGATTATTCTACAAAAAATCTCGTTAGCTAGCCGGTTGTCTTTAGTCGATAGAGGTAGAGAATTGCTCTACTGTATTGTTGTTTTAGACAATTTCTAAGGAAAAGTAACAATATTAATTAAACCAGCGTTTGAAAGTCGGATGGTTATTGAAAACAAATCGTGCTATCAGCTTTGTGGTCAACATACCATATAATGATTTTAAATTGTTTAAGTCATCATTTAAAAGTATAATGTTTGAGTAATTTTATTTTCTTGTTAATTCGTTTTGTCATTAGTGTTTCTACTTAAATAACAATAATCAATTAACCAAATGACATGATATGAACCAACCTTAACTTGAAAATTATTAGTTCCATATACTTCGTGCCAGACAATATGAGATGCCAATGGGCTTATCAGTTCATTGATAAATGCTGTAAGATAATCGTTTAATTCTCGACCATACTATTTAATGCAATATATTTATTGTTTCTTATTTTTGTTACAGGTAATTAATAAATGCTGTTTCGTGAAAAAAATAAAGGAAAAGTTTCGACATTTGTTCGACCGTTATCAAAAAAGTACAAAAACAGGTAAAATTTATGATATTATAATTATAATGTTACGGGTCTTATAAGCGATTAAAAATCAAAGGTTATGGATAGTTCAAGACCCGTTGCATTCAAATATTAGGTGTAAGTCGCGAGACTTTAAAAATAGGTAAAATTGGTCAAAAAATATATGTTAGGTGCTTTATTCATTCACTGCAGTTTATTGTTGACACAAAATAATTTCCTTTAATATATTTTTAATCTTTAATGTCCCACTACTGGGCGCGGGTACCCTCCTAGAATGAGGGAGGGGATAGGTGTAATGAAGATAGGTTACTATTACAAATAAATCATTTTCTATTAAAATTTATAATAATATTCTTTATTAAATAAGTTTCCTATTACAGAAAAAGATATCTGTCTATAGTCAAATAACTAAACCGTATACAAACATGTTTTCAGATTTTTATCAAAAGTGATTTATAACCTAAAGGCACAACATACAATACCTAGTATTATTATATTAATATTTCGCAACAATAATAATAGTATTATACTAGATCTATATTAAGGTCATCCAGTCTGGTATAGAACTGTTACTATTTCGTAACAACCCGGCTACTTCCCACGAGCTTAGACTGAGCTTAATTTATACTAATACTAAGAATAAAGGTTGTATTAGGTGTAAATTGTTTAAACTATTTATTATTTTGGTTGGAGAGTGGAGACAGATTTTTAAAGTCTTGAAAGAAATAGTTGGTTTCTATTTTGTGGTGTTTTTGAATTTCAAAACTCTGTTAAAATTTTCCTTCTATCTTCTAATATTATAAATGCAAAGATACCGAAAATGGGTGAATTAGGTGATTAACATTTCTGTACCTGATAATATAATATCGTATAAACATATCGAAAAATATATTTTTCAACTACAAATAAATGGGTGTATTTCACCTCTTTCTTAACCTTTGAGTTAAGTAGTCGTAGTATTTTGTACAAATATTATTACTTTACTGTTTTTCTATTCCAATAATCTAAAATCGAATTCCCCAAGATTTTACCCTTACTCTTCAAGAAACTTCTAAACCAATAAAATGCACTTACCCAAGTGACTATATTATCACCAATCGCACCTCAAACCTGTGTTAAGTCAACAGTTTAATTAACCTTGCGTTATGCTAATCTATGTTGATTAGTCACTAGTCAACTTTGTCGGCTGGACGTCTTGCGTCAAGGTATGCCACAGCATCCGGTTGTCCATGTTTGGACATGTCTTTTGCGGCTATTTCGAAAGGTTTTTAGGCCCTTTCTTTTAGGTATGGTATATTTCTGCCTTATAGAAGTTGAGATTGGGAGTTTGGGACCATCAAGCCTGACCTCAGTTAAAACCGGCCAAGTGCGAGTCGGACTCGCACACGAAGGGTTCCGTACTAAAATCGCGAATCCATTTACTAAGATCGATTAAAAATTGCCTAAAAAAATCGTTTGTAGTATGGGAGCCCCTCTTTAACATTACTTTATTTGTTTTTACAATATTTATTATGAATAATTTATAAACAAGTCAATATTCTGTGAAAAATTAGAAGCATCTACCTGTTACCGTTTTTAATATAGAGGAACATACATATAGGTTACTTTTTGCCCCGGGAATTCCTTTTACGCGGACGAAATAGCGAGCTTAAGATAGTTTTTAATAAATCAAGTAACATTTAAATCAAATCGTAGGCAGTGCTCTGAAAAGAGGTTGTAGAAAGAGTCGGCCTTGACATTAGTCGTACAGAACCGCCAGTGTTGCCACCTATGAAGAGTAATTGCGATTTTTTATCAACCCACGTCATGACTCATTGAGGACTGTGTTGCAAGACGCGGATTCAAATTTGCCAAGTGTAGGTGGATATTTGAAATGTATTGGTATATTGGTATGAAACGTAAATTGTCTCTGAATGGCTGGTTAATTTCTCCTGTAGGCTTTTATTTGCGAATGGATTGATGGACATGTTAGACCTTTTTTTCGTCTTTCTTTTATTCTTCTTTCTCTTGTACTTATTCCACGCTGAGTAGAGTCAGCACATGTTTCCGTTCTCAAAAATATGCTGTAAAAAGATTTGGTTTCTTTGGGAATCCATCTTTTACCTCTTTTATCTGTTTTTTACTTGACGCTTGATTTTGAATTGTTTGGGTTTGAAATTCTCTAGGTTGCAATTTTTTTGCAGTAAAGTAACAAGTCCTCCATTCAAATTGTCATTGTCTAATGTCAAGATGACAATTGAAAAAGTATTTACCCGATGAGACTAACTGATATTTAGTTGACCTAGCAAAAGATTATCTTTTGATAGATTTGATATAAACGATATTTCGTTTATCGATTAATATCTTGAAACTATGAACTGATATTGAAGAATTATATGACTTATTTGAGAGACAATTACATATATAACTTATTTTTGAAGTTTCTTACTTTATTATGTTTTATTATTCAATAATCAAGTTGATCTTGTTTACCTTTACTTGCTGCAGATTTTTATCCTATTTACTTTGACGTCAAACTTCAAGGATTTAAAATTTATGTTGTTTTCAATATCGATCATCAATGTCAGAAAAATATTGATGTATGATGATCAAAAATATAGATTTCCGCATTCAACACTGATATCTAATAATCAGATGTAATTTATTGATGTTATTCATCTAACTATGTTTTAATGTATTAAGCTATCTGATTATTAATGAACGCTGACAATGTGAGGACATCTATTTCCATATCTTTCATCTCACCGTTTATAGCTATTAGCTATTCTTGAACGTCACTACCAATTAATAACGACAAATATCCATTTAAAACTCCATCAAACGAAATTCCGCTAAATCGAGCCCGAAATGTTTTCAAATAGATCTTTAAATAGTCGGTTTCGGTGAAAAAATGTTATAGCAACACTCGACTCGCAGTGGTCGTCTGCTACCAAGTTTGTATTATGAGCCTTTATCCATTCAAGCCTTCGGCGCACACACGCACGCGGTCACTATACGCACACAGATAAACGGAGCGAGTTTGACAGTTCGCGGCACTCGGATCAGTTGGCCGATGCTCGGCGCCGCGGTACGATCGCTCACCGCCGCCATCTTGTATTTACGAAACACGGGCTATTTTTTTTATTAAAAATAAACTATACGTGTCAACTGTGTAAGTGTGTGCAATACGTTCTTTTGGAGGTTTTTTAAAATTTGATTCTGTTTCCGATACAATTGCGAGGATTTCGGTACACATGAAAAGTTTTTTTTAACGTGGCATGGACCGGTGTTATGTAAATTGCAAAATAATTATCGGGGGATCAATATAACGTGTATTGTATAGATGTAATACGTAAGTACTAATGTGTATATGACGGTGAACAACCTAGAGAATGTCTGTGCTGGAATTTTAAATAGTTTTGTTGTGGCGAACATCCCGCCAAAATGTAGGTTACGGTTAAAAGACTTTAACGCTTATCTTGACAAGCATTAATCCCAATTTACACAAACAATGCGCTTTTTGAGTGACTATTTGTATGTAATAATAATAGTATGTTGATGTAATAGTAATAATATCAATTTTAATAATCTCAAATTTGGTAAACAAAATATATTTATCACGATGTTGTCATAGTGATGTCAGAAATAACTATTAATGCGACATATTTGTGTTTCCACATTCCGAAGGTGATTTTGTTATTTCCGTTATTATTGCATTATTAATAATTATTTAAGCTAACAATGCTAGGATGATGTCAGACTTGCTAACGACTAAATATTTAAAGGAAAAACATTTAATAATGCGATCAATGTCATCTTTTAAAATGTGGTTTATAATTTTTAAAATGAATTTATTGTTATGACTATAATTCTGTTCTATTAATTCTGATTCATATGATTATTATTATTATACAGTGTATTGTTTTAAATTCAAAGTAGGTAGGTAGCTTTGAGTACATCTATGAACTTTGCATTATTGATAATAGGTACATACATTTTTGCATTTAAATTCCATTTACATTGATGTTTATCAATAATATTATTAATAATAGATTTCGTATACAAATAGGTAATAATAACAAAAAATCCTTAAGCATTTTTTGCTTGAAGCTTATTTTTGCGGCAAAGATGATGCCGATTTTGAGAATCGGTAGGAAAAAACCCCGTATAGAATTGACTATTGAGTTTTAGTCAGATTTTATTATTTCCTTTTGGTGTTGAATAGGTATTGTTATTGAGTTAATTCAGGATAAAATATCCTAAAATAAAGTTTTACTCGTGTTCTGTGAAATATTGGAAGAAGAATGTCTATTCAATCGATATAATTATAAAATAATCCTTGTATTGGAATAATATTCTAGCTAACGAAAGAAGTTTGCGAGAAAAGAAGTAAAGCTTCAGTTTCAGTAGAACTATAATAATTAAAAAAAAATGTCTTATTTATAAGTCCCATCTGTCCCTCAGTAAAAAAAGTGCTCACAAAAATCCTCACAAAACTTAGAAGTCTAATCGACATTCTTGACGACCAGAAAAGATCCAACGAAGAGCCTTATACCTACTTACCGTATATCTCCAAAGGCACCCTAAAGTCCACTCTTGCGCAAGTCGATGACGTCACGCCCAAAAATCCTTAAACCACATTCTTTTTAGGGCATTATAAAACGTCTCATACACCTGACTCACCGTCATCGCAGATAACGTGACGCGAAGACAAAATTCTTTCACTTTTGATAGAAATTTGAACGTTATTTGTATGTAAAATAAGGGCTGTTTTAGTATGATGTGTGTGCCATTCGATGTAAATAGTAAACTAACAGTGTAATGTAATACAAAGTTGTGAGCGCGTGTGAAAATTGAACGGAGATTGTTAGGCTGTGGTCATGACTGACGTTAATCTTTAGAAATATTCGTCACAAATATTATTAACTTCAGTATAACAAGTCTTAGCTTTGAAAATGATTTTTCTAATAATAGTTACAGTTATTATCATCAATACTATTTTCTCTACTTACTCCAAGCATATACCTTTCCCCGTGAGGAAATATCAATAAAAAATCATCCATTTCATTCGTATTACCATACATATGACACAAAAAGTACAATTAAAATACTGAAATGAAAAAACTATTTTGTGCTAGACTTGTCCAGGTTTTTTCAAAGACTTAAATTTGTCAAAACTATGTAATCGTTACAGTATTGACAACTAACTAATGTTTTTGTCCTTATTATTATAGTTTAAAGATATGTATTAAAAATATGTTACACAAATCAGGGGCTTCCCTTTCTTATGAACTATAACGATTTACGAGTAAATGATAATTATACTACTTCAATTTTTATTTACATAAAAGTAAGTATCACTACTGGGTACAGGAAACCTGGGGTTCAGTCTTAAAAATAAATTAGTTTAACCCATTACTGTCCCATTACAGCTAGGGTACAGATCTTCTAAAATGAGGGGAGTTTAAGTGAGTTTAAGACGTTGGCCAATCACTTTCATTCACAATTTTGTTTGTTATGTCAAAGCACTATTAAACTAAAAGACATTACTGCCCAACCCAAGATAACTGCAAATAAACAACCGTAATTGCGTTTGCGACAAAAATTGCTCCATTAGGCCACGATTTGTCGCAAGTCGCAGCCAAAAGTGGGTCATCATGAACACTCCTTGGTGATCGAGATAATCTCCGATTGGCTAATCCAGCTCAATTCGGCTAGACCTGTTTGTCAACTTAAAGCTAAATGTAATAGTTCAGGCTAGTATAGGCGCCGATAGCCAGTTGCGCTCGCCGTTCGGTAAACGATCTGTGGGTTAAGCAACCGTTGGCGCGGTAATTCCATAGATGGGTGACCGCATAGTGTTATTCGAACTAGGCGTCTCCGTGCTTCGGAGGGCACGTTAAAAGTTGATCCCGGTTGATGTCAATTAAGATAATATTCGTTAAGCCACGTCAAAGGCCCTCGGGTGGCTTGAACAACTTTGACACTAGGTTGACCACTAGCCATACGATGAGAGAGAGATAGTTGAGTAACTTAGTAGAGAACCTTGTATGGAGCTATACAAAAGTCATAATTTAGAACATCAGTGATTCGGAGGCTTATGCAGCTGACGGTGGCCTGTTTGATACAGCTACTTTATTTTGGAAATATACAGAATGACTAATAATAATCTAGATAAATCGTTCTTGCCAAGGCTCTCTATGAAGTTGCCGGACTATAGTCCAAGGTAACCGGTTACTTTCCGATCCGGATTTTATTATTCGTTATATTTATTAGGTTGTAAATCATGTAGAATATTGGGTATTTGTATGTTTGCTATTTTTTGTACCTACCTAGTTATATGATGGTCGTACGCAATTAACTATTTTTATTTAGTTAATGAGGGTAGAAAGATAATTGAGAATGAGTTGCCCGGTGTAAATGTCAATATCTTTGGGCAAAGCTTACAGACATATGTAGATTTTATAAGTAATATATAATATACAGTTGAGAACGAGATAAATACCAGCCAAATTCTTAAGAATCTGGGTTCGATTCTCTGAATTGGCTTTTGTATTCGGGTGTTTTATTGAAAATATTCACAGTGGCAACCAAAATTTACATAAGGAATTAAGATAATTGCAGTAGTTAACCCCCTATTCCATTGAACCTTGAAATAATACTTAACGTACAGTCGATATATTTCTAAAGTTATTCTACCCTCAGACGAAAAATAAGTACGTTCATAACTTTTGAACTCTCGCGTTGCATGTTTAATGTATAATAGAATACGGGAATTAACGCAAACACAGTCAGCCTGCGACCACGGCGAGTGCAACCTGCGCCGAAACGTTAGGCATTTTAAGGTAAAATGCGTGTTCGCGTTAATTCCCGTATTCTATTATGCATTAAATAAGTACGTTGCTTCGACCGTGATATATGGAGTCTTTTCCTTCTATTTTATTTTGTTCCTTGTATACAATCTTAGTCTACAAGTACCAATACATAACAGACTTATCTTCTGATAACCGATAGATATACTTATCAGACGGAACCGATTCGCGTCACAGAGATATCGAGGTGTAATATTTATAGGTATATTATTATTATGTGATGTCACTGTGTAAACGAATGTCTGCTAAGGCTGTTTGCTGTTTGGATAAGGTGTTTTTGGTAGTGTTTTTATTGTTAGAGTGTGTATGAAACTAAAATCACTAAAATTGAATTGAAGTTAAAAGGAGATAATTAAGATTTTGCATAAGATTTATGCTTTGTGCATAAGAAAGTTGCAAGTGGGTAGATTGAGAATTAATCAACACTGAAATTTGATTGAAATAAAAAAATACCAACTATCGATCTCGGTTTTAGACAAGATTTCCTTCATTTTAATTAGTGAACTTAAGAAACACGTAGTGTTAATATTTTTGCATTACCCTTCAATAAACTGTAGGTAGATTTTAAAGATTGCTTAGTTTGCTAAACCTGCTTTTATTCAGTATGATTGTTTGGACCAGAATAGCTACAGCAATTCTTAGAAAACCCCAAAAATCTATTGATACACACAGACTATTCCCATAGAATGAAAACAAAAATATGAGTGACAGTGAGTGAATGAGAAAGTGCGAAGCGTGACGGAGACAGACATAGTCGGGACGAGACAAGTACTGAAGTGATTTGATTCAGTTAATTTCTAACATGACAGCTCAACGTGGTTACAATGGGAGTTAGCTTTGCAATCAGGGTTGGCACTTGATACTGAGGATCTTTAAAGTATTTTGTGTTATATGTATGTATTTGTATTTTTACACAACTAAACCGTATTTCGGGGTGGACGATCACCTAAATTTATTCTGGAATAAAAAATATTTTTCGCAATTATAACATTTTTATCTTACCGCGCTTGTAGGACCAACGTGTAGGGAAATTGCTCAAGCTAGGGAATTTTGGAAGAAAAGGGGGAGTCCTTTACCTAGCACTCAACGAAGCTGAGGAAAAAGTAAAAAAATATGTCGATTTTTCCGTTCCTAAAACACCGGTCTTTGCCAGATTGCTACTTATGACAGAGTTTAAGATCTCTGGTGGGCAGTTATTATATTCGAGTTTCAGTATGGTTGATTTAATGCGTGACAACCCTATTTTAAAATATCGTCTCTCAAAGTCTCAATATGAATATATTATTTGAGGGCTTTGACTTCTATAACAATAAAATACAGTTTTAGTTAAAGACAAGATTATTTTTAAATATATCACATAACAGGCTACATGTTTATGTATAACTTTAAATAAATCTATTTATATGTCTATTACACTTTTACAGCTAAACCCCTGTACTGCTTCTTATAAAATTCTGCAAGGAGATAGTTGATAAGCAGATGCCTTCAAGCTACTTTAAAATCGATATTATTTCCTGTTAAATAAAAAAAACATGCCATTGTTCCTATCAGACACGAAAACACGTCAATATATTCGAATTGAAAACCCCCTCCTTATTGTAAATCGTGTTAAAATCGCAGACTTTTATTAATATAAATCTAAATATCGCAATTTTACTCGAACAATAAAGAAACAATCACTCGCATGTCAAGCTCTCATCTTGGATGGAAAGTATGACGGCATGACGGCACCATAGAGGAATTCCCACGTACCTTACCAATAAAAAAGAAAGTTAGGTAATCTAGACTGTTCTAGATATATGTAAGGCTTCGCAGTTCGCACACGTGTACAATAGGCTTATTGGATGAACCCCGAAATAGATTCGGTTAATAAAGTATCGAATGTTGCTAAATATAGCTTAGATTAGTTTTTGCAGAGGGAACCTTTTTTTGTGGTTTAATGTAAGTACTTGAAGGTTGTACTTTTCAAAGAATATTATTAGTCTGGGAATACTTAGGTACTCGTACAGTCCCTTGGCTCATAGATAAGGGTTGGTTAACCTATTCTATAGATAATTTGACAGTAAATGTATGAAAAAAGTAAATGTTTCTTGTCTGATAAGTCAACCGGCTCTTGTTCAAAAGATTAGTTAAGAATCACCTATTCAAAACGCTGGTTTTGAAGAATAGAAGAATCTCTTAGTCAAAACTTCGATTCATTTCAAGTTTCAGTTTATTGCAGGGGTTCCCAACCTTTTCTTAGTCCGGGACCACTTTAATATTGTTCTTGTTAGCGCGGACCACTATGCTAGTATATTAAACAAAAATTGTATTAACCATCCTGAAAATTTTAAATTTTAAAGTCATTTGCGGACCACATTATGACTTCCGTTCCGATAGAAGAGAAGTAATTTGAAGAAATTGTAAATGTTCAGAACGTGATATCAGAATTATTTTAGAGGCAAAGTTAGTCTTAAAAGGTGCTTACAGTAGTATTGTAATTTTAGTAGTATCAAAACATAATCAAAAACGAATTCAGTAGCGAAAATTGACCATCTAATTATAACAAGGATATTTGATTATCAATTTCTCGAAATCCCAAGATTACGATCATTATTAATTAATGCATTGATAATAAAATGCGTCATTTGATATGCAAATTAATAATTTAATTGCACTACATATAGATCTAAATGCATTAGCGAAGATTCTTTAAGAATAATAAATGTCCGAATATTATTATATTTGTCTGCGAAATTCTATACCCGTTTTATTAGTTAGAAAAAGTAAAAGAGTTTGATAAAGTTAAGATAGAAACAAACCAGTGTTTTTATTTTATTTGCAAGAGGATGATATAAAAATCTCTTGAGAACTCTCGCAAGATCTTGGATAGCTAATAAAATTGATAACAGGTGGTCAGTTTTAAATATTTTGTAAGAAAGATATGTAAATATCTAGAATAAAAAGAATCAACGCTCAGTATTTTTTCTTTTTGGATTTGTTAAGTTTATTTGCAGATAAATGGTTACTATTGTGTACAATCAGAATATTAAAATTTACAAAGTCGCTCAAATAAATAAAGGAGCTAATTTTTCAAACATACAACTTTATCGTAGAGATTTCAGTATATCGATTACTCAAAATTTCAAAGGTCAATGTAGGAACTAAATACAAATATGTAGATTTTTGTTTAAGTACAATTGAAGATGCAGGCATAGACAATTTAACGCTTATAAATATAATAGCGCTAGAAAGAAAGTTTCCTCCTAGTTTTCTATCTTTTTTCAAACTGTAATTGCTCTTACGCAACAATATAAAAGTGACTTAGAAAATCTAAATAAATATTCCATAATATTAACTTTTGTTACAGTACTAGAACTCTTAGGTAATTTAATCTTGATCTAATCGCGAAATGTTTGAATTTCAAGCTCTATTTGTTATAGAAGAGAAATCTTCGACAACTGTTTTACTCAACGGTGTAGCTTCATGGCCTATGGGATAAGGTATTTTAACATTTCCAGTAATAGTTGGCTTATTGCCTAATCCCTCCCACGAAAGGAGACCCTTGTACAGCAGTGGGACAGTCATGGGTAAAAAAAGCAGACAAAATTGACCCTCATTTGTAGGGTTTAACCATACCACTGACATAGTTTGGACTCATAACAGGTCAAAACTTTGTCAAATACTTAAAAATATTTGAAACTTATAGATATCTGGGGGCACGGAAGTGCCCCCGCAAGTCGAGCAAAAAAAAAGCGGCACGGCCGTAACATCCTTTTCTCGAAGCAATTCGGGCTATTTTTGACACCCCTATAATTTCGTTGTGGATAAAACAAGAAGCCTGAATTTTCAGCAACTAATTAGTCATTGTATAAACACGGTATATTCAAAATTTCAGTCAATTTGAACCAGTAGTTTAAGAATGACAACTTGTTAAAATTTTGAATTTTGTCACTCACTGATTCACTGACTCACTGACTCACCGATCATCAAAAGTCTAAGGTACTTCTAGCAGACTTAGAAGCTTCAAATTTAGAATACAAATAGGGTTTAGTGTCTTAATCATGGGAAAAATGTAATATTTTCTAATTTCGGTCCAGTTTTCTAAATACACCAACTGCAACAATAACTTTGTAATACCATATAAATGTATAAGATTACAAGGTTACATTTGCAGTTAATGAATTATTATTACTGTAGAAAATAAAATAAATAGGTGTAAATAGGTACCTACTATATGAGGCAACGGGAGGGGGTATAGGGTGGGTAAGGGTGTTTAGCCCATGAAACTGAACAACATTCCCATAGGAAAATATGTTGAAATATAAAAAAAAAACGTCTTTCCATACAAATTGGACTTATGTTCGCTCTACAAAAAGAAGTGAGATGCCATCAAAAACATTCTGTAAAAACCTCAAGTCTCGCCGTAAAAAGTTGTGAGATCTATATAATACCAAGTCGATTAATCTATTTAGTCTCTACTTAAAGGACCTTCTGTCTTAAGTTATTACGTATGTTATTATCATGCCAATAAAAAAAAATACCTTTAAAACAAATAGATCGACTTGGTCATCGCAAGAAAACACAAATTCGCCATTAACATTTCAGGAGCATTAACTTGCCTTCTCGTCGTGCTGATTAGTGTGATACATACTAATAATTAAATCATGCGATGGCCAGGTCGGTCTATTTGTTTTAAAAGTATTTTTTTTAATTGGCATGATAATAACATACGTAATAACATAAGACAGAAGGTCCTTTAAGTAGAGACTAAATAGATTAATCGACTTGGTATTATATAGATCTCACAACTTTTTACGGCGAGACTTGAGGTTTTTACAGAATGTTTTTGATGGCATATATTATTCTGTTGCTGTCGCTATTACAATAACGCTAAAATTTTGCGCGATATTGGCTCAATGAAAATGATACACTTGAAATGTGATTAAAGTAATTAATATTTTTTTATCATCACGATTCCTTTAATTTGCACTAACTATTAAAAAATAAGAACATCAAAACCATTACCACTATCTCAAACTAGGACAATATTCGACAATCATCTCATATGCGCTATAGATTGAACAGTATGTTTTGATACTTTCATACCCTCAAGGCAATACGCGGCAATGGTAATCGAAGCAAACGAATAAGTACAGGTGAAAGGTACAAGCAGTGTTTAGTAGTACAGAGTTTTAAAGAAATGCTTTAATAACGACGTTTGAACAAATTGGTCTGCGATTGATTTAAACGATGATAACGAAGTATTAGTTAATTGCGCTAGTGATTCGCATTTTATTTATGTAGAAGGTACTGATGCGTAATTGATTTTAATCCTGTAGTTACAATTAGTTATGGAATTTAGGGTACAGATAGTTTTAAAAGTGGATTTTAGAAGCGACTTATACTAGCAGGGACTATGATGATACTAAAGGGATTTCAATATAATCGATAATTTGGGAGAAACTATCTATCTATTGCAGAACATAAATCTTCATTTATATAATTAACGTATTTATAGATTTTGTACCAAAATCAGACAATATCGCAATTAAAAATATCAAGATTCTACTTACAGAACCTTATCAACGTTGCAAATATTAAGACTGCAGACAGCTTTGATATAAAACAACGGAATGAAAGTACTCTTCAAGTAAAATATACACTCCAAACACTAGGCATCACGAATAAAAGATCCTTATACAGATAGCCCGTTAGATTTGATCGGAACCTATCTAAAAGTTGCATTATGTATAACTAGTTTCTGCCCGCGGCTTCGTCCGAGTGAAAAGATTTTTCTAGAGTACACAGTTTCCAGAGTATTTACTCCAGGATTTAAAATATCTGTGTATCGAATTTCATCAAGATCTGCTGAGTACTTTTGACGTGACTGAGTAACATACATCCATACTTTTGGATTTAGATATACTAAGTTCTGGCTCGGGCCTGCGAGTATAGTCATTTAGTCTATTGGTTATTCTGGTTCATAAGCTACAACATTGCCTAGTGCGATAAAAATCCGATCAGAAGTTTGAGTATGATTGAATTTCAAACATCTTTACATCCGAGGATCCAGACTTTCGCATAGTTATATTAGTTAGAAGCAAGATCTATGCACCTAATTTTATCAAAATGCGTTTAGTATCGAGTCTTAAATATCCTTCCAAACTTTCGCATTAATACTAGTAATATTTGTGGCATCAGTACATATGTCCCCGAGGCTGTACGTGGCCGATACATCACAGTGTAAGTACCGCGTCAAATCCGAGGTTTCGTGCCTCCAGTACTTTATACCTATACCGTTAGCAACCGGTTCGGAATGGCTCGCGTTCTTAGCATTGTTTTGATGAATACTTTGCTTCAGCTTATATCGTTTGTTGGTGTGTTTGTTTTCGATTATAGCTTTATTATTGTCTATTGGATTTGTTGTTATTGAAATTATAACATCTTTTTTTTTATTAAAGCAAAAATTTCGTATTTTTTTGCAAAAAGATTACTTTGGTTATCAAGACTATATCTCTTAAGATTTGTGGTTAAGATGTTTTTAATAAAATTTGGATTTTATTACAGCTTTATCGCAAACAAAGAAAGCCAAATCAAGACCCCATTTCCTATTTACTGCTATGGAAGCCTTATCTTTTCCGTCGTATTTTGTATCGATTTATAGAATCTAAGGTCTAAATTCTAAATTAATTCGTCTGCAAACAATATAAGAGCTGTTTAACTATCAATATTCTCTACATTGGTATCTAAAGTTTAATATGATGAGTACAGTTTGTGGTCACACATAGGAGATGTAATTTTCAATGTGTTCTATGCGGTTTTGTGTTTGCAGTTTTATTAGAGTCGTGGTTGACAATGATCGAATTAGATTTTCATTACTTATTTAAGTTCTAAATTAATTTGTTATTGAAACAAATTAAATGGTGGATTTACTACTTTTGGTTTTTAGATTTCTATATGAAAAATCTTTTTATTTTGATCTACAGAAAGGTATTTCAGTAGGTGCGATTTTTCTTAAATTCTCGTCAACATCAACCTCAACAATCAACTAAAAAAAAAAGATATTAAAATATACCTTTAAGATATTTACATTTTAAACTAGGTTGGATTTGCATCTTTTTATATAATTTGAGATCAAAAAGTTAATATCTATCTATTAAACTACCATGAGAATAAAGAACGATTATCCCAACTATGATTCACTGTACAATAGTATTACTCACTACATAATTTGGACTCAGAAAAAGCTAGTTTAAAACCGGTATCTGATTCCTAACATTTTGTGCTTAGAATACTCAGTTCGTCTTAAAGATGTGATCTTGCATTTAAAGATATACTTAGAAACTGCATTTGGCAACGGAGTAGAATAATTAGAAAACTAAACATTTTAATGGCGATACATTTTTAATTAGAACTCCTGGACTAAGTATAAGTTTTGTGTCAACTTTTACAAACATACAAACAACGAATACAAAGTACAACCAGACCTTCTTCTTATCGTATGGTTAGTGGTCAACCTAGGGTCAAAGTTGTTCAAGCCCCCCAAAAGGCTTTTGACGTGGCTTAACGACTGTTATCTTAGTAGATAACAGCCGGGACCGACTTTTTACGTGCCCTCCGAAGCACGGAGACGCCAGCTCAAATACCACTATACGGTCACCCATCTATGGAATGACCGCGCCAAGGGTTGCTAAACCCACAGATCGTTTACCGACCGGTGAGCGCTACTGGCTATGGGTGCCTCTAACAACCAGACCTAAAACAAACTATAGGTTTATAAAATGTCCATTAGATCATCTTAACCACTGCGCCACGGCCGTTGTGATTTTTTTCTCTATTTACATATTTTTTGTATGTTCGTTTTTTGCAATATTTCTTGTAGGTTATGTAGATTAAGTCGATCGTATTGATGATTACTTATTTTTAACGATGATTTAATATTGGACTTAACTTTCGATTATTTTTTTGTAGTTTCTATTCACAATTGATTGATGAGATGGCACGCTGTAAGAATAAAAAAAATCTTTAACGTTACTCCAAATGATTCGTATATTACCGTAGGGACTTTACAAACATACAAATGCGAGAATATTTATCAGCAAAATCTTAAAGTAATCTAAAGTAAAAGAAAAAAATATCCATTACATTCTACTCAATATTAGGTCCGAGTCTCGCAATGATTATCTCATAACTTTAGTCTGAGTTCAGAAAAAAATGTTTCAGTATAAGTCCAAATACAAAACCTAACTTCATAAAAATCTCTTCAAAAGTATCAAAAGATTCTTGCAATATGCACATGCGTGATTTCACGGCGATGTCACGTAACGGTCTGCGGCGGTCAATGGTCACCGCTCACTCGCCAGAGATGCAGCAACCACGCACAATGGATGATCCGTCTTCATTCTAATTAGTTCGCACGGGTTATAAGAATGGCTTTTGATTGCTCAGGTTAGGGTATTTAGGTGCTTTTTTTGTGTTTGATTCGAATGGGGTATTGTTTTATTATATTGGTTGGTTTAAAATATAGTGCACTCCCTTTGTTAATATTTCGGATTTAAGCACCAGGCCTGTTAGTCCTTATAAATGAGTTAAAACGCTATTGAATAGATAAACTACCGCTAACTGTACTCAGAAACCGGGGGTTAGACAGTCATGTTAATCTTTATAAACGAATTAGGTCTATCCTGATTTCTGAAGATTTCTATAATTCTATGTTATTTGTTCTTATGAACTATTCAATAGCTTACCTTGATACCTTAGTAGTTAGATATGACAATTATTTAACTTAAGATTATACGAAAAAATAATCTTATAATATCTGACACTACCAAGTGTCTTCCATCATCCGTGTAACAAATATTTTAATATTACTCATAACTGAAAGCATCCGCATATTATTTTACACTAAACTCGAAAACGTACATCCCAAAATCAACCTTATGTCAGCCACATAAGATTGTTAATTGATTGTATTGAAACGTCATTGGATACGTTCGGCGGCACCTTTAAGTTCATGATCCTCAGAAACTGGTTTCTTTAACCAGAGGACATTGGACTTAGAAGCATTAATTACTTGTGTACATATTTGACGAGATTTTGCCCTTTTTTGAAGTAAAACGCCTTGTAAAATAAACATGTTGTAATTGCGGCGCTAAAATTGTTGGTGAAATGCGGGTATTTATAAAAAAGATTCTGAAAAAAAATTAAAGTTTCTGTTTCAATTATTAGTTACTCAATCACGAAAACGGCTATACATATTTTGATGAAACATATTGACAGTTTATAGATGCCTAGGATTAGACTCATTTAGCATCCCTATAATACGTAATCAAAAACACATTAATTGAGCTTTTTCTTTAGAGATTGCATGGCATCCTAAAATAAGAAAAATAGTCAAAGGACTTTAAAAAAACTTTTCGTACAATAAGTAGAAGTTCGTTAACAAATATCGGCCAAATTGCCTCCAACACATAAATCTATGATCGATTACACAAGTGCCGTGATGTGTTTGCATTGTATGCCTGCAAATATTTGATCAAACGTTGGACAAACTCACTGACAACAAATATTATTATAATATTGGGTCATCGATGTTTTCGTAAACGTTATTTTATTACATTTTACGGTTTTAAATTACTGTTACGGTTTTCGCACCTATACGTGTAGTAATTTGTTGGTTTTTACTATTTGAAGCCTTTAAATTATGTATTTTTAAGCGTATTTAGTTGTTTAACTTACCAATTTGTAGTTTTAAAGTGTTTTCTATGGGTTAAGTTAGTTTTCCTTATTTTTATATATGTTGATCCTATTAAAATAAAAGGGTGCATAGATGGCATTGCTAATAATTCCTGAAGTTTCTGGTGTGGTTACAAATGATTATGTTCTTATCTTTTCTCTCTCTCTCTCTCTCTCTCTCTCTCTCTTTACAAAAAACGTGGATATTATTCTTAATGCCAGGGGTATTATCTCCCAGCCGGGTTTAAGCTGATTCTTGATAAGTTTATACCCTTAAGTATATCATGTCACAGGTAATATTTTACCAAAAAGACATTATTTTACCAAGAGGTCCTTGTACCGGGCAGAAAAAAAAAAATTGAATCGAAATTTGTACATTGTCTTTCGTAAGCTCAGATATATTTTTCAATGACCACACATGACCATATTTTGACTTTATAAAGTTATCTTTACATTTTATTTGACAACCCTTTACATTTATGTTCATGTAGCAATCGTATATGACAAAAAATAGTCATTTAAGGTACACATAACACCAGTTCGATCGTAAAACCATAAGAAAAACAATCTTGATACTTGCAATAAAACCTTGTATGTTATTTACCAAAAATAACCGAATATGACATAATGACTGAGGTCGAATGAACAAGATATACACGAATTAATTCGTACAGTTCAGGGCATAAGTACATATTTAAGATTTGTAGTTTTTATGAATGAAAATAGAGACATTTTATTGCTTGCTTGCATAGACTTGCATGTTACGTATGGATTCAGAACCTGGTATCTGCTAGATTATTTTGAAATTTAAAACGTGTCAAAATAAATTATTATCATATGCAATCGAAAAAGCTACTGCTTAATTCACTGCAAGATAAAAGCATTACGAAAAATGGTGAAAAAAAATTAACCTCATTCAATATTCGTACTTATGTATAGGCGATGAAAACAGCCGTAAAAGTACTGGTTGTAAATATACCGGCGTATTTTTATCCTTTCATTCATGAACTTAATTTTGATAACACGATAGTTAAGTATTTATGTTCACGACTGTACATAAAACGTACGAAATAAAAATGAAATAATATAAATGGATACCGTGACGTTCTCAGAGATAAGTGGCGTAATCATTTCAATGACTGATTTAATTATTTTTAACCAAAAATTACAAGGCGACTCAGTATCGTTGATTTTATCACGAAATGACGACATTTGTACGAAAAAAACACAAAAATAAAACATGACTAAGATTATGTCGCGACTGTGCCTGTAGCCGTCTGATCAAGAGCTAATAGAAATTCTTCATAGAGAAAGAATTTTTGGAATCGGTCCAGTAGTTTTCGAGATCATGTGTCAACACACGAACTCACACTCGTTTTAATGATTTATGACCTATTGTACTTTAGTTTCGAACAAAAGCGTTTTCTTAATTCATAGATTTGAAATTTATAATGCGATATAAATTCTGCCCGCGGCTTCGTCCGTGTGCTAAGAATTCTTATCATCATCCTTACTGAGGTGGTTATTCGATTATTTAACGTAATAAGAAGTAGGAACTATCATAAGGATAATATATCTATTTTTTTATTAATACTAAATCTAATACAAACTTTAATTATACATTACAAAAATTAATATGTTCAACTAATTCTGCAATTGTCTGTCTCTGTCTCACTGCTGGGCAAGGGTCTCCTCCCGAAATGGTAGAGAAGATGTTGCCCAAGTGCGAGTTGAAGACTTTACATATGAACAGCATAATTATATACCATATTTAGTCCCGCCAGTCTCCGACATTTCTGTTCAAAATACAATTTTCTTTCTGAATAGCAATTGTATACCATTCAGAGCAAATATTTTTAAAATAGGCTTCATTGCAAACGGATAACGCCGAGGTTAGAGAATGGAAGGAAAGGCGCTAGACTGTATCGATTTAATACAAAATGCAACAGTCTTTAGTCGAAGGTTATCTGCCAGTTTGTACATCGTAATCTTAAAACAAGGCTAATAACTTCTTTGTTTGAAACACATTTTAATACAGAGAATTTCGTTTCGATTGAATTTTACGAAGCGTTGCGGATTGCATATGGCACGTGTATATTTTTATAAGGGGGATATGCTCCGCGTCTTTTGAGAGTACCTCTATCTCTTCTATCTCCATAGACAGACTAATATTATCTACATACTCTCAAAAGACACTTTCTTGTATTAAGTTTTTAAAAGGATTAGAACTTTGACGCCATAGTTGACTGTGTTGGATAAACTCGCGATGAAGGAACAATATCATTGCTATTTACGTTGGGAATCAAATAATACATAAGAAAGAGTGCTATCTTATAATTCGAAACTTGAATGATATATTAAATGGAAGCTAATGAATGGACCTTACTACACAAAACACGACCATAGAACATAATTCAAAGACTGACAGATTGTAATCTATTATTTTGATCCAGATTATTTAATCAAGATTCAGTTAATTTACAAACCTAATGTCATTAAATGTATGACAAAATATATGGATGTGAATGAGGCAAGGAAAGTCTCTAAGCATATCGCATGTGACATTCCTTGTTCCCTACCTATCCCCATAAGATAAGGCGTGATTGTATGTCTGTATGTCATAGTAAAGTCAAAACTATTACAGCGAAATAATAAATCAGCTCTCCCGACGGTATCAGGCTAGCAGTGGGCGTAAGAAGTGTCGTCAACTCATTTCGCTACCACTTACCACTTAACTGAATCGAATACAATTTTCCAATTACTTTGGTACTGTGGTCCTGGTCGACGGACAGGCGGCTAACCTAATTAATTTATTAGCGGTTGAGCTTTTTTAAATGAATATAAGTAGGGCTTGTGGTCGCTCGATTGGAGTTGATGGGAAGTAATACGCGATTTCATTTCTGTATTTGCAAAATAAATTGAGAAGATGACGAGAAAAATTTGCTGATTATTTCAATTCTCAATTATTTATTGCACGTGCTGGTAAAATTAAAACTATGACATAGTATCGCGTCATCGGCTGTGCACGATTGGCCCAAAAGCACTAGTCCTTTATTCGTATTTCGTCCCAATCGCAGTTGGTCCCACACGCAGTTTGTCCCGTTCACGAACCCTGTCAGGACAAGCAATCTTGTTGGATATAACGCTAATATATAACACTAAACTATAATGATTTATCAATACTCTAGAAGTCTAGACAGTTCTACCCTAATTTTCAGTCAGTCCTATGAAATTGGTCGAAATTTATTTTGAAACTAGTGTTTTCGTATATTTTCTCACGTGGTGAATAAGATTCGACAGTCGTCATTAAGTACATTACGTTATCTAGGTGAAGGCAACTGTTATGTCAAGTTTATACATTTTTCAACTACATTTCAAGATAATTATGTCAACTGACACTATAGTCTGGTGTTTATTCGACTTTTATGTCGTGTTAAGTTAAATGGAGTTACTTATTGATTTCATTAATTAATCGTTAATGATGAAACACAAAAAGAACTAATCTTATGATATCATAATAATATAAAAAAACACTTTTCTAAAGCTATACAGGGTGTCCCAAAACTCAACGATAATCCGTGACAGGATGAAAGGCCAACTCATACCGGCTATAGGAAAAATAAAAAAAAAATCCATATCACTTAGTTCAGCAATAATAGACACTTTTCAAAAATGTTGAAATTCCACACCCTTGGTCGCATTTTCAAGTCCTGTGATCACCAATGTCACAATTTCGATGTGTTTTTTAGAATTTCGTGATCTTAATTAAATATGCTATTAATCATATAACAAATTAATGCACAAAACATTCTTAATTCAATAAAAAAAGTTAAGTTTTAGTGAGTCATCTTTCTCAAAAATATCGTTAGTCAACTTTGACGCTTCATACTGAAAAAAAAATGTACTAAACTACCCTTGGCAAGTTATTTCAAAAGTTGGCGCATTTAATCAAGATTTCAAAATGGTATAACACTTGCCACTTTTCTTGCCATAAAAAATGTAATTTTTATTTGACCGAAGAGTATCCTCGCAAATGGATCGGACGCAGTGGTACAATTTTATGGCATCCTCGTTCTCTCGATCAAAATCCAGTAGATATTTTTTACTGGGAATGCATAAAAGAAAAAGTTTATCCGAAATCAATACAAAATCTATAAGAACTTAGCCAGAAAATTGACACAGCGTCAGAGGAAATAAATGCAAGGAATTTTGATTGACTGGTGCAAAGGTCTTTTGTAAGGCGTTGCAGAGCCTGAATTCACGCTAGAGGAAAACAATTCGGAATTACTTTAGATTAAAGAGAATAATTAAAAAAGATCGATGGTTCGTTCATTGTTTTTTTTTAAATTATTATAACCTATTATGTTTATTACATTAAATATTTGTTATGGACTGACTCAATTACCTCTTTACTAAAAATAATTGCTTTCCTCTGGCACGAATACAGGCTCTGCAACGACGTAGAAAAGATTTTTTCACCAGTCAAGCAAAATTCCTTGCATTTATTTCTTCTGACTCTGTGTCAATTTTCGGGCTAAGTTCTGATAGATTTTGTATTGATTTTGAATAGACTTTTTCTTTTATGCATTCCCAGTAAAAAATATCTACTAGATTTAGATCGGGGGAACGAGGATGCCATAAAATTGTGCCACTGCGTCCGATCCATCTACGAGGATACTCTTCGTTCAAATAAAAATAACATTTTTTATGGCAAGAAAAGTGGCAAGTGTTATACCATTTTGAAATCTTGATTAAATGCGCCAACTTTTGAAATAACTTGCCAAGGGTAGTTTAGTACATTTTTTTTTCAGTATGAAGCGTCAAAGTTGACTAACGATATTTTTGAGAAAGATGACTCACTAAAAATTAACTTTTTTTATTGAATTAAGAATGTTTTGTGCATTAATTTGTTATACGATTAATAGCATATTTAATTAAGATCACGAAATTCTAAAAAACACATCGAAATTGTGACATTGTTGATCACAGGACTTGAAAATGCGACCAAGGATGTGGAATTTCAACTTTTTTGAAAAGTGTCTATTATTGCTGAACTAAGTGATATGGAATTTTTTTTTTATTTTTCCTATAGCCGGTATGAGTTGGCCTTTCATCCCGTCACGGATTATCGTTGAGTTTTGGGACACCCTGTATATGACTAGGAGACCATGGCGGTGAGACCGGGATGACACTACCTTAGTAAAGAGTTTTAATGAAATAGGGCCCTAAATACGATCAATTAATTATGCAAAAACCTGGACATTTTTTTACGAGTAGTAAATATTCGAAAAAACCCTTTGGCTTTGGGAGTAAAGACTCGGGCTATGTCGGATTTTTACCGACTAAAACCACCCTTGAAAAACCAACAACACTCTTTAGAGAAACTCTGGTACCACAATTTGCTATACAGATAAATTTTAATATAATTAATTTAACAACGTACCTTATCGTTGCTATGTTTCGTAAGTTATGTAAGTATTGTAAATTTGTATTCAAAAAATATATTTTAAGATGCAAACACCTGTATTGACACGCTGACATCTTAATCACAATAAAATGACGCAAATGAAAACAAATTTGCCAAAATTCAATAACAACTTATAGAGAACTGGTGAAGCGTTTATAAATCAATTGGTTTCAGTATAAAAATGTACAGCGGGACAAATATATCATACAAAATGTATATCCTACTAATATTACAAATGCGAAAGTTTGTGAGAATGTTTGTATGTATGTATGTATGTTTGTTACACTTTCACGCAAATACTACTTAACCGATTACGATGAAATTTGGTATATAGGTAGCTGAGGACCCAGAATAACACATAGGCTTATTATCCCGGAGTTCCCGAGGGTTTGGGATTTACACGGGAAGGGGTTCCACGCGGACGAAGTCGCGGGCGGCCGCTAGTTTAGTTATGTATATGTACATTGCACAAGTGTTATACAAAGTCATTTGTGGTGGAAAATTAAGTGGAAATGTAAACTGTGTCGCGACGGGAAAGCAGTCGCCATTGTTATTTGCGTATAGATGAGAAACGTTAGTCTTTATTGGCTTGTTACACTGTTCTATAGTTTAGGATATACTAAAATCATATCTTTATTGGGTCAGGTCAAATAAATACTAACACTTATGATAGTCAGAGATACGGAGAGTGAATTTCCCGTCAATTTAAAATGTAGGGTCAAGAAAGCAGGCAAGAATTGCTTAGCCACTCTTCTTGACCACTTTAATTACCTTGTGTGTGTTGTCCAAAGACATTATTTATTATGAAACAATTAATGTTAATTTTGTGAGATTTCTGCGTTTATTGTTAAATTTTGGTTCATAGCTTGCTATTTGAATACAATAAGAGAAACTATTATTATTTTTCTTTCAGTTAGATATAATCAAACTGAAATTATAGTAAAAACTAACGCAGTTTTAATTCATCCATGTTGCAACACAACCTCTTTATAGCTTATATCATAACGTGACAATAATTACGGACTGTTACAAAATATTCAATCTTTTGTATATTACGAAGTTTACGAAATTTGACGGCAGTGGGAAAATGAAGAACAATACGATTTGATGTAATCATTTTGATTTTACCAAAAAAGTCTTATAAGCTTATAACAAAATCTAAACTAGGTTGTGTAAAATAGTTTGTAAGGAGATAACAAAGGTACATGTTATCATAGATCATACTTTGAGGATCTAAACTTCTAGAGGTTCCGGGTTCGAGCTCAGCCATAACCTAGATGGTTTTGAGCTAGAATTGGCAAATAACAGTATCGATAATAATATAGTGCGATTAAAAAGTTTTTCAACTTTTAGAACAGTTTAACCTTGGAGTACTAAATTAAAAAAATATACCTATATTGTTGACAGTGTCATATATGGCTTCCTTTAATTTTTATCACACTAGTTTTTAATTAGGTTAAAATTAAACCACTTATGAGTCATCAAGCTATAAATAAGTCACCTTCTAAACCTGTAAAAGCATTTTAGTAACAAGATCTATCCGGTTAAAATTAAACCAAATATTAATAGTCGATTATTATACTTACATATAACCTGTAGCCCATTTTAGTAAAAAAATTCAACATTTATAAATGTTCAATTTATGAGTCTCCATACAAAATAATACACGAATATCACACTTAACAAAAATTCAGTATCGTTATGGTCTTTACAAAAGCAACAAGGCTGCAAATTTCGGACCCTATCATGTTATTGTCTGCGACTGTCGTTACCGCGGGGTCCCATTGATAGCGGACCGGTATAACCGGTGTTATAGCGATTTGAGATTCACTTGAATTTTGTATTTACTATATTTAGGTCATAAATGGGGTCTTTGGTTTCTTCCAGACAAGAATTGGCCAGTACATCCGACTTTTGTTCATCTTATTTTCATGGTTAAACAATACATTATATTGTTAATTTTAGGCTAAGCTACAGTTATGAATATAAAAACCTGTAAAGATGGTTGTAAGGAAGATAGATAAATAATTGTAACTGCACTTATGGAATTATCTTCAGTAATAATCGCGCGTGTTTGATTTAGGCCCTTGGTAATGAATGTGTTCAAAACATCACAGTTTCAATTTACTGTAACAATACGTTAATAAAATCAAAATCTAATCCTTTTACCTGTAGGTCACGTACTACCACTTATGATAGTCAATGATACAGAGAGTAAATCTACCTCCAGTTCGGAAGGTAGGACAAATGAGAACAACTGGCAAGAAATTCTTGGCCACTATTTTCAATTGCCAACTAAAAAGTACACATATAGAACTAAATTTGAGTTCAAGTGCTAAATTTTACAGAAACTTGGTCAAAATATACGAACACTATAATAATTTTAGTAAAATCATGTCAATGAATTTACAAACAGTTTCAGCTCCCACATACACGAAACGCTCAAAATATAAGTGTAGTGTTTAATCTTTACGAGCCATTGTTTAGTCTCAGAGATAAATACTGGTATTATTTGATAAACAGATACTGTATCTTTGAGTCACGTTCACTGGAAACTTATGAACTTTGCCTTCACCTGGTTAACAAAACATTTAATAGATAAATAAATAATAAATTGAACCCATTAATGTCCCACTGCTGGCAAGGATCCCGTAATAAGGGAGGGGTTAGGCCTTAAGTCTACCAAGCTGGCCAAATGCGGGTTGGGGAATTTGCATACCTTCAAGAACTATTCTAAAGAACTCTTAGGTATGCGAGGTTATATCACGATGTTTTCATTCACCGTTAGAACGAGAAATTATTATTTAAAAAAAAAACTCCAAAAAGTTTTTGGTGTGCTGATGTACAACCATTTTCACGTGAAAAAAGGACAATCATACATACTTTTAGATTTACAAACTCAAAAACGTGGTAGCTCCTGTAATTTAAATGACCTAAAAATTCTAGAATTACAGTTCTAGCCTTTCTAGGTTTAAAATTGCCGCGTTGCATAATCTAGATGAATACTATAATAATACGTAATAAAAATTAACACGGTCATACATATTTCTAGTCGTTACCCGGCTGTAACAATGCAGGTTTGGTTTTATGAAACAAACTCATTTATTCAATTTTAATTATAGTTCTCTTGTTATAATAGACAACTTAATTCTAAAACCGACAAACCTGTTGTAATTTCCACTATCAAGGAAGGAATGTAAAAAAAAGTTCAATGAATACAATCGTAATAAAACTAATTTTATTTTTTCCTGCACTTTAATAATACGAGTATTATTTACAATGTGACCCTAAAATTGACATGAACCGGTTTTCTGCAGACTCCACTATCCAGACAGACATTTCATCTTTCAAAAGCGAAATGCAGTCACAATACAAGCTTGCATTATTTTCTTGCACCTTTACGATTGCAATTTTATTCCCATAGACTTGTAGTCTACCTACTTAGTAGAGAGCCTCGTATGCAAGTCATGCAAGGTTCATGGCTGGCGAAGGTATACAGAATTAAAAATCTACATCATTTTTTTTTGCGTAGGTACATTAAGGATTGCTTTTTTCAGAGAACGCAATTATTTGTATGTGGAGTTGAGTCAGTAGATGCTAAAGCGAAAACCCCCCAAACTTGAACGTAAGCTTGTCTTGACCCCTACACATTGAAATATAAAAATTGCGTTCTCTGAAAAAAAACAATCCTAGGACAATTTTTTTTATATACTGTCAAGCATCTCTACCAAGTTGTCGGACTATAATATTTTATAAAAGGTACCCAATACGGTAGTTGTCAGTCTTCCCCTAATATTCTCGTTTCCCGCTACCACTAGGGCCGTAACCTCTTCTTTGTTTACCGTTTCCCACGGCCGAGTCGGTCAGCCGAAGGTTCTGACCTTGAAGGTTTGTCTGCAGCGGGATGTCGCTCGCTGCGTTTGGGCCACTTATCATTGTTGGACAAACCTGTTTGGAAACTAATTGTGTGAGAATTTGGACCGCTGATTGTGATTTGCGAGTGGTTTTCAAGTTTGTAACGATTGTTTTTTGGTTACTTCAAATATGATGGATCTTAGTAATGTTATGTACTCTATTTTAATTGGATATCCTATACTGTATATAAGACAATTTTGGGGCGTAGATAGGCATCAAATCAAAGAACGTGATTCTTGTAAATGACTTAGTATGAGGTACTCAAGAATGCCATTCTTGCCATTGGCAAAACAGACACATTTTTAAAGTTTATTTTTTCCTTTATTGAATTAGAAATCGACACTGTTTAGTGTACAATAAAAATCTCAGTAAACCCTGTATTTTCAACCATTCCTTTACTATACAGTAACAATCTCTGCAGCTCGGTGCGGACTAAAGATTTACCTTCTAAGCAACTGACCAACTTTTACCCAAGCAATAAAAAATTCTAAGCTCGTACCAATACAAGAGATTCATACATATTTAAAAAGTAATATTTCACCATAATCGGTGGTTTTTATTCCGTACATGTCCAGTACACGCTTAATCGACCGAGACTGGTAAAAAACTGGACTAATAGAGGTATTCCGCTTGAGGCTACACTTGATTTAGTTAGAAGAGAATGTATAAAGTTCTGCGATTTGATTTTATTTCGTAGTTTTTTGCAAAGGAATTTCAAGAAAGACGTAACTGATTATTAAGTTTTACGAAACAAGTTTTTTTAAAGGAAATTATAATAAACTAGCGACCCGACCTGGCTTTGGTGGTTATTATTTTTCTTGCAATTAAAATAGCCTTTATTAATCAAAGAATTTTTAAAATTGGTCCAGTTTTTTTTGGAACCAATTGGTTACAAACATACTTACATACGAACCTTCCTCTTTATAATATTAGTACCCATAGAAAAACATGGACAACGACTAGAACCTTTTTTCTTAACTACGGAGAAAGCTTCTCACGATACCCTAGTCCTTAGGAGTTAGGAGTCCGGTTATGTCTAATTCTAACCGTCTAATAATCAACTACACTCTTTAAAGAAACTCTGTCGCTATTAGCTAGCTAGAAAACAACAAAAAACTATTACCAAAAATTATGCAATTCTAATTTCACAATCTGGGGGCACGGAAGTGCCCCCGCAAGTCGAGCAAAAAAAAGCGGCACGGCCGTAACATCCTTTTCTTGAAGCAATTCGGGCTATTTTTGACACCCCTATAATTTCGTTGCGGATAAAACAAGAAGCCTGGATTTTCAGCAACTAATCAGTCATTGTATAAACACGGTATATTTAAAATTTCAGTCAATTTGAACTAGTGGTTTAAAAATTACAACTTGTTAAAATTTTGAATTTTGTCACTCACTGATTCACTGACTCACTGACTCACTGACTCACCGATCATCAAAAGTCTAAGGTACTTCTAGCAGACTTAGAAGCTTAAAATTTAGAATACAAATAGGGTTTAGTGTCTTAATCATGGGAAAAATTTAATATTTTCTAATTTCGGTCCAGTTTTCTAAATACACCAACTGCAACAATAACTTTGTAATCTCATATAAATGTATAAGATTACAAGGTTACATTTGCAGTTAATGAATTATTATTACTGTAGAAAATAAAATAAATAGGTGTAAATAGGTACCTACTGTATGAGGCATAACGGGAGGGGGTATAGGGTGGGTAAGGGTGTTTAACCCATGTAATTTAACAACATTCCCATAGGAAAATATGTTGAATTATGAAAAAAAAACTTTTTTCCATACAAATCGGACTTATGTTCGCTCTACAAAAAGAAGTGAGATGCCATCAAAAACATTCTGTAAAAACCTCAAGTCTCGGCGTAAAAAGTTCTGAGATCTATAAAATACCAAGTCGTTTAATCTATTTAGTCTCTACTTAAAGGACCTTCTGTCTTAAGTTATTACGTATGTTATTATCATGCCAATTTAAAAAAAATACCTTTAAAACAAATAGATCGACTTGGTCATCGCAAGAAAACACAAATTCGCCATAAACATTTCAGGACCATTAACTTCTTGTCGTGCTGTGTAGTGTGGTACATACTAATAATCAAATCATGCGATGGCCAGGTCGGTCTATTTGTTTTAGAGGTATTTTTTTTTAAATTGGCCTGATAATAACATACGTAATAACTTAAGACAGAAGGTCCTTTAAGTAGAGACTAAATAGATTAAACGACTTGGTATTTTATAGATCTCAGAACTTTTTACGCCGAGACTTGAGGTTTTTACAGAATGTTTTTGATGGCATTCATTTATCACTTAATCGCCTGAATCATTAAAATCAGATAACGATCAAGATAATGTAAAACTATTAACGACACTTTCTTAGTATTAGTACAAGGTCGGTTTGCAGGTCGATCACCTTATAAACATCGTTTAACAATAGACCAACTATTTATACGTTTGTATGATAACAAAGAAATACCTTTCAGATGATAGTATTGAAATAACTGTTTTAAATAGCAGTGAATACAAATTCATGACAATTAAACAGCTCATCTTTGGGCATATGAAATCTGGAGTAGGGTATGGTCCTACTTAATGTGGTCTTAGACCGGAGACCAAAACTCTGATTCTATTCCCGGAAATGATCAGCCTGGACCTGGCAACTCCAGGAGTATCCCAGTTGACAACTAGTTTACGTCAAATTGATAGTCACTATTCAGTAAATTGCTGCTTTTACGTGGTAATCACTATAATCTAAGGGTGAAAACAATGTATAGCATAGTGGCCTTTAAATAGTTGTCAACTGAGATACGTGATAGCACACTGGTTGAATGCACAGGTTTCTTCTGAAATATACTTTTCCAATGATTTGAATGTTAAATAATGTTAAAAACTTTATGAAAAAGATTTGTCTGTTAATAAAAAGATTGGTTTGACTTTGACACGTTTGGTCTCCAGCCGTGATTTGAGATGCGATGCAAATGATTACGCAATCAAATGACTCAAGTTAAGTGCATTCTGACGACTGTTAATACCTTCTATTTTTAGAATGGTCTAACTTTGCGTACCTACTTATTTAGACGATTCGCGAAATTTCTCGTATTTGAATAAAAAATGCTCTTTAAATCCTTCATTAGGAACTATTTTTTGACATACCGGGACATATGCAATAACTACTACGACATGGTTGGATAATTTAGCTTCGGGACCATTTCTTGGCACACCCGGACATAGACACAACTACGGCCTGGTCAATTTCAGGCTTCGTTGGTCAAATATTGACTGCATTGGCCAATTTTTGGCTAGATGAGACATTACGATGAACCATTTCTAACTGGTTTTATTTTAAACTCGTTTATGAGCCATTTCTGGTTTGAAAAGTTTATTTATGGCAATTTTTTAAGACATTTGACTACAGTAGTCAATGTCTAGTTACATTTATCTAATATTTACGTTTAAATAAAAGAGAAAGCACTATTATTACATCACTAAGACATACAATAGTCAAGTCAATTTTAAAACGGTTGAAGTACAAGTTTAAATGCGCAGTGCTGTAATGATTTACAAGTATTAGATGACGAATTGATGATGCAGCAAATGAAGGTCGTTTGTAAATCGACAATCATTTCACAGATTATGTCGCAAATATTAAACTTTATGCTATTGTAGAGAATATTCTAGAAGTACTTAAATTTGTGTAAATTGGGATAGATTAGTAAGTGATTAAGAATTTGCTTGCCGTGTGCTATAACTTCTAGTTTAGTATTGATTAACTTAACGGGTAAAATTATAGACGTCTTCATTCAATTTCCGTATTTTACTGAAATAAAATCGGTTATTTATCTGAGAGATGTCCGGCACTTTTCAGAATAAATGTAAAATTGACACTACACTGTAGTGGTTCATAATCTCATACGATAAGGTTTTAAATTGATATGACACTAAAGTGACGTTTTTCTTCGAATGTTTTTAAATTCTCACAGTTTTATAACGTGTGTATTTTTTCTACGATTCAAGTTTTATAACATAACGACCGTGACACCGTGATACGCGAACACGAATATACCTTGACAAAATATATTTTACGGGTTATACAAGTTTATAATTATTCACAAAGACCGGTACTTATATAACTATTATTTAATATCACCAATAATATTTATCGATTCTTCAAAATCATGTTTCATTAACAAAAATTACGATGCAAAATGGCGATTTACTTTCTTAATGACTCGGTCGATTTTTGAAAATGAATTTTATTTCGACTTTTGGTGTGTAACCAGCCAGACATAAGCGTGTAAGTTCTCAGCATAGACAAACTCGACTATACAAATGAGGTCGTTCACCATAGTTTTTAATACCTATTTTCGTCGTGCAGACATTATTTCTTTTTCATTCAAGGCCATCTAAATTACCTAAATCCTCGTTCTCATCGTAAATAGTATCATTAAAGTACCTCCAAAAGAACGTGTGACTCATTATTTGTGTGTGGCAACACAGACCTCGTGAAACAAATGTAAATCTTCGTTCCCTTTGTTTCCACAGGCCGTTTCCAGTTTTATTTACACAAATGTGTAAGAAGCTTTATGTGAAAAACCCAATACGAAGTGAATCATACCATACCGACAGCGTATCCGAACGGATTTTAATATATTAAAAAGTAACCAAGCATTCCAAATTAAAAAAAAAAACTAACGTTTAATATAGTGTTGCCATATTAACATTAACAAGCTTTTTTAATACTCGATAAGGCAGACATTTAAGTGAGTAATAACAGAAAAAATCGTGTCAAGAGCAATAAGTGTGTGTCAAGGGGGTTTCTGCAACTTTCCTTTTGTAGAACAAGCGGACTGGATGACATCGATCGTGATAAAATAGTGGTGAATCGTTTAAATACGACCTCTGTTACCTTAAACGGGCTTATTGTGGATGGATTTTGGCGGATCCTTTCATAATAACTCGCGAAGCGGCAGTGCTCGGACCCCTTGTTAAACGAAAACGAAAAAGTGCTCACAAATATTCCGAATCAAATAAAAAATAACAAGCTAACATAAAAACTAGTGCTCGAACATTAAATATAATAAAAAATAAAGTGCAGTTCTAAATTCGAACTATGCTGAGTGTGTGTGCGTGAAAATGTCTACACAAGCGTATTATAAGGAGCGCCTCGGGTTTGACCCGCAAGAGGTGATGCAGGATGGCGTCAACGGAGGCGCCGCTTACTACGACGGCCCTCATCAACCGAAACGGCACAGAGGGGAACATCAGTCGGAGACCCACGACCAGGTTTACGAGGAGAACCTGACGAAATTCAAAGGTACAACAGTTTGGGAGTTCTTTATACAACAGTCAGGTTCGTGGTGATGGGTTATAGAGAATGCGCGTGTGTGTGTGCATACGTGTAAACGCATCGATGTACGTGTGACCGTTTGTTTTTTAAAAACATTGGATTGTTTTGATGTCACGGCGTTGTTTTAACATTCTTCGCGTATTCTGTTTGGTACTAATGCGGGGTTGCTAGCCGCCGGGCATTATGCCGTGAAAGTCACATCAATGAGACTGATGAATGAAGATTCATCTGTTTTTGTGGAACAAACAACAGTCTCCCACTGTCTATAAAAGGACGTGTTTTAATTGGAATTTGAATATTCTCGGCTAGCAACCCCATACTAATTAGATGTCGTGTTACCTACATTAGTATAATGTGTACATTTAAATGAGTTTGTCTTTAGAATTTTAGATTTTCTAACACTTAACGTGATTAATGGTGATTCGAGTAATCGATTTAATTATCCATTTCATCAAACCCTCCGTCATTAGAGCCCTTAATGTTAACTGTCATTCCTCGAAATAATAATTAAAATAAATATTATCATTAGGTTAACGTTCTATACCTATCTTCTATTCTAGACCAATTTAACGATGAAGTTGAGAATTTCTTTAAATATGCGTCTTCTGTTGTCCTGTGACCGTCAAAAACTGGTTTCAAGGTGGAACATATAAAAAATCGAAACGGTTATTCGGTCTATCCTTTACACACACAGTGCAATATGCAGTTCGACTATGACTATGTGGTTTACGTACTAGAGTTAGGTATATTAAGATATTATTAATTATGTCCTTGAAATTGACTTTTGGGCACTTTTTGCTTAGATTACTTTCAAAGTTACATGAAAAACGTTGGGTAAACAAATAACGTATCGTAACCTTGCATTTTCAATCGCGCTTCAGACCCGTTGCATTATAGTATTAGGTCTGTCTTAGTTATGGTGTCTTTTTAACCGACTTCGTATAAGAAGTCATTATCAATTCACCAGTATTTGTCGTTAGTGGTAAATATTTTCAGCTTTTAACGCCAATTCTTTATACTATTCAAGTTTGTCTTAAAATCCAGTTTCACTATTTAAAGATCTCGAAAACCTGTCTTCCATTTTTTACTTTTATTTTGTTTTCGTTAATTTATATGTTAATAAGATAACGATGTTTTTAATTTACGAGTTCGAAATTCAAATGTAACGAATCATTTGCTTCTTTTTTACAAATCGGTTAAGTAATTTTAAATATTTTTGCATTAATTTCATGTTTTAATTCTGTTTTTTATACTGATTTTGTTACATATCCATTTTAAATCGATAAAAGCCGTTACTGGCGTCGTTTACATTTAATTACTATATTTTAGTAACATTTGTAGGTTTTAACCTAAAGAAAAATGGAGTCAAGTTTAAGGACGACCAAGCTTTAGCGAAGTTATTGTCATACAAACACACATTCTAATATTTTACCTGAACTTATCCTTGTACCAAAACTTTAAGTTTTGCTATTTAGAACCTTTTATTATATGCATATAAGGAGTAATTCATTATTTCTAACTTGGTCAAGTCGGGTATACAGCTAGTGCACCTGGCCGAAACGTCAAGCAAACCAATGTTAATAATACCTTATTGCATTCATGCTATATGGTGCTTCAGTGATTGCTATGTTAATTTTTCTTGCCTTTTCTTCAACAGCAAAAAAGCGTAAAGCCGATCCAAAACCAAACCACTTACGACTTTCTTCCTTTACGTACTTATAGCATTCTTCCACTAAATATCACTCGCAATTGCAATAATATTATGCAGAGACTACAGACATAAGTAATTGTAGACTGTTGCACCCACGTAGTGTCGTAACCGCTCTGACTCAGGAGATTTGAAAGTCATTTTATGACATCAGTTCGGAACATAAGCTGACCTGGTAATAGGCTTGCAGGATTCTGTGCGTTCATGTTAGTTGAAATGATGGATGAAGTGACTGTTCACTTCAAACATTCAGCCATTATTTCAAGATTCAAGATTTATCGCGTTGCATCTGTATACCTACACTGCGATAAATCTTGAATTGTATTTAAAAGTCATGTTTAGATAGTTACTGTGTAATGAAAGGGATTTTATTATAGTTCATCAGGCTTTTTGAGAAACTGGTCATTTTAAGATAACAATTCGAAAATTAGACATCGGGCGTCAATCAATTATTTTGATATGACTATTTATTTTGTAATTTTTATATAAACAAAAATGTTGGATATTATTTAACTAGATTACAATTTCAGGTATGTTTACTACGGTCTAGATCAGATCTAGATTATTATAAAATACTGAAACTTTTATTTAAAATTTCAAGTTTCTTATGAGCCACTCTTATTTACTTAACAATATATTTCTGAAGAGGCTTCTTTCAGTAGATATTTGAACAAAAGGCAAGCGTTGGAACATATTTGCAGGGATGAGTCATAAAACAGACTGTTGCAGTCAAACTACATTTACTGAAGGATATCGCTGACTCATGATAAGATGACCCCTCGTCAAAATTTATATTATTTGTTTTTTGAATATTTTTCAAGACGAGACATGATTCATCTGAAGTCCAGATGCATTGACAACTTTAAATTGATTTAACTGTGTTTAACAAATTCCTGTTGTGCTTACTTTCTACCAGTCTCTTATTATAATAAGTTTTTAAATCATGCTCATTATTTAGAAATTTTATTAGACCGAAATAGCCGAAATAGCAGGACACAGAATTTAAACTTTATAAACCTCACTCGCATTCCGTAAAAAACCTTACCTAATTCGGAAGTTACTTAGTGCCAGAGTAAGCTAGCTGGTAAAATCACTTGAATTTATATTTTACTGTTGATTTTTTTCTGTTCTGATTATGGATTTATTTTGCTTAGCGAAACACTACCAAATTTATTAATATTCTGAGATAGCACGCAATAACCGGACTCAATATTCTTTGTAACAAATCTATCGGTAGGAAGGGACTAAATTCTTAAGACAAGTCAAAGCGAAGATATCTAACAATAGTCGTAAGCCTTATATCAGCTTATCACTATCTTATCTCAACATGTGTTTGTACAAAACAATGATAATAGCAGTACTTATAGTCCTACGAAGTTACGATATGAGGTAACGTAGTTTAATATACCTTCATGTAACGAGATGACCACTGTTCAGATTAAATTAAATGGAGCTTATTTATAATCTAGATTTTGTCGGAATTATGCAATTTTTTAATACTGTTTTTGATCCCGACGAATTGACTAGATAATTTTTTGAGTTGTCCTTTTGATAATGACTCCAAAAAACCTGAATCTAAAACGATTTTCTTTAACCTAGGATTTTTTTTAGCTTTTTTCTCACTATGCCACTTTTGCTTATTTTTTGTGTACTCCTGTGGTAATATTTTGCTCCGAAAATTATTTGCCAATTGATAAAAATGGATTGAACAATTTCACCAATATTTGTAGCTCAAATATATTCTTAGTCGAAACATTTCAAGTCATTAAGGCATTTTAAGGTAAAATTCTATTATACATTAAACATGCAACGCGAGACATTAAAAGTTAGGATTTCAAGTCGGACTATTTACCTACATATAATCTTTGTTAGACTAGTTCATTATCACATATAGAATAATATATAGTTATGAGTAGATTTCCTTAATGGGTCGAGGTTATACCACTTGTTTAATTACATGTATTTGTTATTGCTATTTCTGATTTGTCGTGATCACTGCATTGAATGTGTCTATAAAAGTCGCGTGCGAGGATTATGTCATGTTCAATAAGTATTACTTACTCACGTAGCCATGCTTATCGGCGTTTAAATGATTGGTTAAGCAATCTTTAAGCGGATGGGATATAGATGGGTGACCGTGTTATAGTATTTTAATTGTATCCTACTACGGAAGTGCGTTGAAATTCGTTCTCGGTAGTTATGTCAATAAGAATATTGGTCAATGGTATAGTTTGTGATGAACAACATTTGAACAGCTTTGACACTAGTAAGACCTCTTTCTCTCTCACTTCCATGTTACGAATCCCGTATGATAGTAGGGTCAGTATATCGTCTCCGGAAACCTCACACTCACTCATATTTTAGACACTACACACTACACTAGTAAGATCACTAACTAAAAATGTGCTGATGCCGACTTTAGCCTCAATTTCATAATAACACTAACAACAAAGTATCAGTACAGCAACAAACAACGTTGCCAAATTGTAACATTTTAGAATTTGATTGTCATTTGTCGTATTTGGCATCGATTAAGATCGGAAAGAAAGTAGATATAAAGATCATAAGGATGGACGCATGGATGTATGTATAGATGGGTGTTTGTTTATTTCTCTGTTTCAAAACACAATTATGTAGTCTCTGCCTACCCTTCGGAGAAATAAAGATTGCTTCGTGGCACAGTGGCTTAGGTTGCCACGCCGCTACCATTGCGTTGGGGGGTCGTGGGTTCGATTCCCACACGAAACTATTTATTTGTGTGACCCACAAATATTTCTTTCGGGTCTGGTTGTACTTTGTGTCCGTTATTGGTATGTTTGTCAAAGTCCCCGCGACACAAGAGCAATTATTAGTGCGGGAGTTGTCTTTCTTTAATAAAAAAAAATTAAGGCGTATTTTGTAAATGTACTTACTATTGACAAATTGGCTCATACTTTCAAATTTAGATCAGAGTAATTTTATTCACATTTTAATATGTTGTCATTGAATTGCTAAAAAGCGACCCTATAAACCTGTGGCTCTCAACCAGTGGTCCGTCGAAGATAAAATGTGGTCCGCGAATGGTTTTAAAAGTTAATTTTTTTTATATACTTACATAGTGGTCCCTGCTAACAAGAATAATATAAAAGTGGTCCCGGACTAAAAAAAGGTTGGAAACCCCTACTATAAAGCAGTAACGCTTCTGTCACTCTTCATAACTTAAATAAACAAATGACAACTACTCCAGCTGATGTGACGTGTCATTGATGCAGCTTGCTACTAAGAGTGATGCACCGTCCCCAAGCGACCTGGTTGATTGTATTGACCCGACGTGGAACAAATCGGTTCATTAGCGCAATCAGTACAATTGCTCTATATTTCTTTTAACTAATGTATTTTGAGATATGTTTTTTTGAAGTGACGGTGACAGGTGTTTATGGGATGTGGATAGCTTTTGCTGCAAATTAATGCAAGTCGAAGAATACTTTCGAAATGATGTTAAAAGGGTCTAAGCTTTTTGTGTGTCGCACTTATTTTAATGCAAAAGCCTATTTTAAGTCTGTTTTGTACAGATAGCCAGGCAACATCTTAACTTTAGGTGTGATATAAAAATTGCCACGTATCTTGTAATTATTGTGACACTAGGTTGCTTAGGTTTTTCAATTAAGGTGTAGACTGTTTGTATTGCGCCTTTTTTAAATGGTAGCTGTACCAGTTTTTACAAAAATCAAATATTAGTTTCGCAGAAATCGATGTAATCCGTGATTAATTTGTATAATGTAGAGTCGTTTATAATATTATCATCGATTCTTCCCACATCTCACATAACAAATAAATAGAACAACAGATCCATATGTATGAATTATGTAGATTTATTTACTTGTTTCATATATAAATCATTGAAGTGATAAATAATATGTCCTCTCTTTATATTCAAGGTATACAAGTGTACCACGTTTGAATTATATGTATTAAGTATGCATTAGTGATATATTACGCGAACATATTTTTTTTACGGACACATTCATTCATTTTTCTATATTCTGAAAGTTTTAGTAGGTATATGAAAAAAAGAGTAATGTAAATTCCGGCGGGTAGATTTGGGGTCAGTTTCACTACTTGTTGACAAGAGTTGGATAACCTATCTAATAGATAAAGAAAATCTTTAGTTTTAGGACTTCAGCTGTGCCCTACAGTACTGAATTTGAGATTGTTTACTCCCACTATAATATAATGCCACTTCTATGAACAGGACAAAGAGACAATTTCAATAATTACGTCTGCATTTCGTTAATTAGCCAATTTATGTCTCAAATAGCCACATTTACAATTGTCTAGATATGACACACTAGGTATAATTTTTCAGTCACGACGCCTAGGTTAGTCCGTGGGTGATAGTCATCAATCAAGCCGAATTCAACCATGTCCTTTTTAGGAGTGAAAGGTGAAAGATACAAAATTATGGCTCTCTCTTCGCAATTTGGGAAATCCTTGAACATTCTACACTTTTTGTACAGTAATTAGTATTATTATTGTTGTAAATACTTTTCTTTAAGAACGTTCTTTAGAAAGCGTGTTCTTACAAATTTTGTAAATAATTTTATGTTGACATTAAAGTATAACTTTTTTAGCCTGTCTCGCGCTTAGTCTTTATACAAAAATGCACGTTTTGTATTTTTATTTACCATTATTTGAAGTCACTTATATTTTTAGTATGTAATAGGTATAACCACTTGCTATTTCAGTCTAGATTACTTATTACATTGGCTCAAGTCGCATACTTCAACAAAAAATTACCCCACATTAGTGGCCGCCTGAACTAACTACAAATAAAATTTTATATAATTTGATCAATCGTTTACCTACAAAAGTATAGAATTATCATGAAAGTATGACCTCAAAGACTCGTTGCAGACGGCCATGTTTTTCATTTGGGAATACTCTGACATCACTATACCACTTCATATTATTTACGAGCGAAAGGCTCTCACGCCAGACGTATGTCGATAATGTTCGACTATTTTACGACCTTGGTTAAGGTTCAACCTTTTACAGAGAATATTTCCTTTACACAAAAATGTTTGACCCAAAATTTATATTCATTAAAACATTTAACAAAAACAGTGACAGGTGGCCATCCTTCCCTTAGGCTATCAAAAATTTAACTTGAAAATGGATAGTTACTAAGATATCGAAATTAAAAGTAAAATCTGGTACTCAATCATCACTCTAAAGAGTCGCTTAAATGTAGCAGAACGTGAATTGAATCAAAAAATGGAGGAAACCACAAATATCCATTCCCTTCTTCCTCATCTTCGTACGACTGTATCCCTTTCTATAAATACGAATGCATACAATCTTCTTCAAGAAGATCTAGCAGGTAGGAGTCAATGGGAAATAGGTCATTAGTACAAGCGGCTACAACTACAATGTAAGATATATCAGATACATTACTTGCCTTGCGAATTAATTCAAGGATTTGCATCATAACACTCTTTAGTTACGTCACAAGGATGATCAATACCGGTTTGATTCGCTTCTGGAAAGTTTCTTGAAGACGAAGAAATACATTTTTGAGATCTGTATTTGTCTGTCTATCTGTGGGATTATCCTGGTATACTTAGACATGTGAACTATTACTGCATTGATTAATAGGAATCATACAAAAAGAACAATCAAATATTTTTCCATGTGACTAGGTAACCAAAGAAATTAGCTACGCTGTAGGTGTACGATCACGACCACTACAAACCTCTTTTCTGCTAACTTTGACTATAGTCTCAATATACTACTGAATCTTTTATCAAAATTAGTTGTCTGATAAGTCCAATCTCCAATAGCCAAGAACTATCAGTCATTTTCCACAACAAAAATTACGTTTCTGGTAGCCAATTTTTAAAATTAGCTAGATAATTTATGCCATAGTAATTTTGCTATTCAACCAAACTGAAAAAGCACTTGACTGCACATTGTAAATGAATATTACTCAACTGCGTAATATGTTAACATTCGTAAACTCATGTAAATGCAAGCTACAATCAATCAGTGGCAACAATTGCTGACCCATATTGGTGAATGGTGCGCAGGAGTGCATCGCTCTCGGACTGCAGTGTTGATTAAATGATCATGCTTCATACACTTAGTGGCATGTTCACACGGTGCGAATGTTACTGCAGATGGTGACGTCATATTCAGATGGGCAGTAAAGTGCATACATAATATGTCAGCCTATAGAAAGAAATTAGCAAGGATTGCTTACATAGTTCGTAAAGAACATCATGTTGTATTTTAATTGATTTGCTTTAACACTTTTGTAAAGCAATAAGCTTTTCTGAGAAAACAAACTTTCCAAATTAGCATTAAGCTTGTCAGAATTTTTCCAAGGAAACTCCTCATAAATGGGTCGGTTCTGGTGTTTGGTTCGGGTAGGTTCGGGTGTCTTTTTGAGAGAATTTGCGTTTTCAAGTGTCATGGTTGCGATAAAAACATAATATTAATTAATTATCACTAATCATCATGCTTCAAAAGGCTATAGATTTCATAAATACTGTCGAATTCTTTTTCCTATCAAGAGCATTGACTACAAATGAACTATCGATAAACTCAATTACATAATGTCATCAATCATAGCTGTAAATAGCTCGTAATGGAATGGAATGCTCAATTGAAATCCTTATTCAGTCATGTGTTGATTTGACAATTTATGCATTGTGATGAGGGGTGTCTCTTGCAATTTGGCACTTTGTTTCTTTATTTCCTTACAAAACTCCCTGCTGTTATCGAAATTGTACAGTTTAAGGGCCTAATTATTTAATTTTTTTTTGGAATACACTGCTAAAATTATGTATTGAAGGTTATTCTTTGACTATTATTTATGAAATGCTTGTTACTATTGAATTTGATTGGTTTACTATTGAATTGTTACATGTATAACAATATTAAATGTACACAGTAAACAGTACCAAACTTCTTTAAAAATCTTAAAGCCTGGATGATATTTTCAACGTATACACAGAGCTTTAGCGTTCATACTTTATTTGCAAGATAATTTTGCACAAGTTAATGAATGATTACATCATAGTGAATTACCAGGATACAGGCATTAACCAGTTGTATACAACTGCATGCCTCCTAATAAAAAAAAAAAAAGTTACCACTATGGCTAGTATCAACCCTGTATAATACGGACAATATATTTTATGGCGTTGTAAATACACGCGAATTCAATGTAATCAGTGAATTGCATCAGCGCGTATCATTTCACTTGATTACTTGATATATATCTTACAATTCTGTAGCAAAATGTAGAAGTTACTTACTTTTTGCTTAAAAGGAATTATATAATTAGTTTAAAAACGTTAATTAAAGTGACGGAAAGGGGATTCCCTTTCCGTAATTAAAAGTTGATTTACTTATTCGTCCACCTTGTATCATAGCTATGGAATAATCTCAATTTAATCAGTTTCCAAACATAAAAATAGCATTAAAACTAGCCCATTCATTTAGGAGGTACGACATACATGATAGGTACATAAAGAAAACCTCGTTCTTTTTCGTGTTTTTATGACATTAGCTTCAAAACAGAAAATTTGCATCAAAATAATTAGTCTATTAGTTTGGAAGATTCTATATTTCAAACAAACACACAGAACATACTTCAAACATACACGAAAATGTCACATTTTCGTCTGCATTACTGCATGTTCCAGTGACTGTTCTCCTAAGATATGAACGGAACATAAATAATTTCAATTTCACAATACTAAAGCCTTCCAACCCCCACATGCCATTATGAATTTCGTCAAGTTGCGCAAACGACGCCAGGTGGGTAGGCCTAGCTTAGAGCATGTTTGTGGGTGTATTATGACGAAAACTCTCTATCGCCTTGAGAGATGCAAATTGTACTGCATTGACCTAGTTGCTAATCTGCTTGAAGTTACTTGTGAGTGTATGAATGATGGCAATTGCGATGGTTTGTTAGTTGAAAAGGCAAACAAATTTATTTATTTGTATGCTCTGTCGTCGCTCTGAAAGGTTCTTTAAGTGTATTCCTTGTTTAGTTCTAGTAGTTAGGTTTTCCTTATTAATTATTTGGATACTCCATTTACTGAGTATTGAAATGATCATTTCATTTTAATAGATGACTAATGACGAATATTAAATAATAATAGAAAATATGTTTTTGGTATACAAAAACTAAGTTAGTTCGATCTCTGGTCTCTACTTACGCCTATGGGAAAAAGGTGTATTTTGATGTCGAAATTGAAGTATGTAATGTAAAAAAACTAATTCTTTAATTTTTATATGTAATAATATATATGCCTAATGCCTATTGATTGACGAACATAGGCCAAAAAAGCTAAACCTTATACGAAATCTCGAAATTTCAGAGATATCTAGTCAAAGTTAAACCCTATGTTTCTACTATCTCCCAAACCCTATTATTAGCCATAGAAATTTCAAATTCCTTTGCCTATCTTATCTCTAAAGCAGTAACTGCACATTAACATAGGACAATGTAACGTCTAACAGCTGGTATCTACGGAAGCACCTTACAAAGTATGCGAGATAATCATCACGATATGTTGATAGAGGGCGCTGTACATACATTCAAACTGGCATGTAATTGCTAATAGGATTTAGTAGTATCGTTTGTTCGCTAGCTTTTGTCTAGGCTGCAAGTTTGTTCGGGAATAGTCGTAAGGCTTCGGCTGTTTCCGTGTGTGGTTGAAGTTACCTGTACATTTGTTAGGTGACTTGCGAGTCGCTTAGTCGTTATTCTTTCAGGCTAATGTTACTTCTACAGAGAAATTTGTTTTTAGTTAATTTAGGCATTTAATCCCACCATCTTCTATACTTTGCAATGCTTGTATATACGTCGTGAAATCCCCACGGCATAAGATTCATTTTTAAGCGAACATTTTTTGATAAGTCTCTCAGTCAAGTCATATATTGTTTTTGTTTCGAACAACAAAATAATTAATATTTTATATGAAAAAAAATGCAATTAAAAAGATAAACAAAAGCAAAAATAAATAAATAAGCGCAAAGACGCCTACCTTAAATATTATAATCACTCGCTACCCAATCAAGAAGTATCCTTACTAAACATTGCTTAACCTACTGAACGCTAAGCAACCGGCGATAAACAATAACAATATTTCTTTTGCGCAAATAAAACAATAAACACTCATACACTTGAGTGAGTTGAGTGATAATGCCTTCAATTACTTAGTTTGAAGCACCACTCCACACTGCATCACGTCATGTAGACTTGCAGACAGCTGTGAGAATGTTCTGATCTGTGCCAATGTGCCTGAGAAATTTGCAAGTTCTGATCTTTGATGTTGGTGTTGAATTTCATCTTCATAATGTTCCCATTTTGTTGATAGCAGGATTTCTGCCAAAATTATGAGTATGAACGCTTGTATTTCTTTCTTGAAATGTAACTGCAGAAATATGGTTCTGAATTCATGTTGTGTGATAATGATATTGTTACTGATTTAGGGTGTTTTGAATAAAGAGGAGAGTAATTTCTTATAGAACTGTCCTTTGTATGTAAGCCTAGGAATTTAGACTCTTTGATCTCCTCGTGTCATATTTAGACCCTTGTACTAAGTAATCAAAAATATTCAATATCATTAAAATGCAGAATTGCCTGCTTTAACTCTTTAATCTATTAAGCAACAAACTCATACCAGTCTCACGCCAAAAAATATTTACAGTTACATATCACTCCAATTACTTTGTTACATATTTACTACTTTACTTACTACTAGTAGTAATATATCAATCAACTATCTTAGATACTAAATCAATAGCAAAATCCCATCTAACCATAATCCCATAATCAACATACCATACGGTCATGACAGCCTGGTACGTCAAACATTTTAATGAACCATCGCCACGCTTAATTAAGATATCGCGCACATACTCCATCTCATTCTCTCCTGGTATGTCCATGTAGATTTCCTGTTTTGTACCTAGGTTTAATGGTGGTCTAGATTACTTTGAAGTAGTTTATGGCTAATTATTTTTGCTTATTGCTAGGTATAAAACATGATTTAGTTTCTAATTTTGTGAAATTAGCTGTATTTGCAAGATTTGATGTATATTAGTTTTATATGCTTAGGCCCTGTTTCACGACCTATTTATCAAACAGATTATCAGATGAAATGCTGAGATTATTTATCTATTGCTTTATTTAGCAAGCTGGCTACCTGACACTTTTTTATAAACTGTAAAACTGGCTCTTAGTTCGATACATACTTTAGGCGAAACTTAAAGTACTTACCCAATTTTCATCTTACTTTGTATTATACCAATAGATCTATCATAGATGTATTTCTCGTCCTAAAAAAGTATAAAAAATATGCAGCATTAAATAGGTACTCTTCTACTTTTAACGTCTAAAGCAAGCCGTTCAGAAACACATCGTTTTAAAAATGTAATTCGTTTCAATTTCCTCAACTAAAAGTAATGTTACCTATCTCTATAAGTAATAAAAATCTTGACCAAAAACTATCTTATAACCAATCATTGCGGTAAAAAACGTGCAGACAGTTTTCATACACATCGCACTTCCGATCTACAAATAATTTGGCAACGGTTTGCCCGCCAAAATAGTACAAGGTATTAATAGACCAAATAAGAATGTTATCGATCACGGCCCAAGTTCGTTGACCCGTGACAGCTGTTCTATTCGGCCGCGTTATATCGAATAGAATGTTTGCTATTTGAAAACTGGCGCTAATTATTTGACAGCCAATTTTTTTTTCATGACATTTGAATTTACGTTCATAAACATTGAATAACTTTTTTGAAGTTAATTGTTTCGTTTTTATTTTGATTGATCATTTTTTTTATAATAAATATTTTTTATCGCCGATGACATTTTCATATTAGAAATTAACATAATAATAAAGTGTTTTATTGATGTTGTTTTTATTAAAATGTATTATTATTTTATTTATTTATAGTTATTGTGACTTTTATTAATATGTTTATTATTTATTTCTTTTTAGATGAACGTGACGCGATTCAAAAGAAGACATTCACTAAGTGGGTCAACAAACATCTTAAAAAGGTAATTACTATTGTTTGTTTTTTACTTTTATTTAATTATTTATTTTCTGTCAACTGTCACAATTTGCTAATAAATCTTTGAGGTAAAGAAAATGTATGTCTTACACAATATTTTTGGCCTGAATGTTAAATTTAGACGTATCACTATTACATTTATTTTTAAAACTACTGATTCATGATTTGTAAACATTTGAAATCATAGTCGATTACGTACCACTATCACTTCACGTGATGGTCGTGGATTCGATTTCCAAACGGAACAAATATGTAATGTTCACAATTCACAATTATCACTTTAGGTCTAGTTTTAGTCCCTTCCTCAGCTCTACTTAATGCATATTATGGAAAAGCGGAATCATACTTTGTAAGGCAATATCTTGTAAAAAGTAGGTTACCTAAATGTATGTAGAGTATCTACATTACGTTTTAAATCTAGATTTCAATCTACTTACAGTCGGTCAATACCGTTCTTGTGCTATCTCTTTCCATCAATAGCAATTAGAAAAGGAAGGGCAACAAATCATGGAGGTTCACTTCACACCTTATGACACGTAGTTAAATCACGTTTTGTAGTACAATGGTGATTCATAATACATTATTTTGACATAACAGAAAGGAAGCAGTACTATTGTTAATATTCTTTGTTCTATGCGCGTGATTATCGCGAGCGCTTTGAAATTTGTCCGAATTCTAAAAGTCACCTACCTACTAAGTAGTTGATTAGTTATCAAATCATCATAAACGATGTGTTATTTTAAATGAAAACTACGGCTTATATCGGCCAGTTTTATTCAGCTCTAAAGTTAAAGGCCATCTAATAATAAGATGGGATTTAGTCTCTTTCAGCAATCATGCCGCCACTAATCTTTCCTAAGGTACATATTTATGCAAAACCTATATTTATTATGTTGCCGTAATTAATTACAGTTTTCACACTCGTTTAGAAATCCGTTCAATTTCACCTTAATTTATCAATCTTCAAGAATCGTACTGACTTTACCATCTATATTCCTATACCATACAGACATAAGTCAACGCCTTGCCAATTTTCTGTCAGTTTGGCGACATTTCAAGTAAATTACACATCGAACTATCAGGCACAGTACAGACTTCACCTTCTGTTTCTCTCTACAATATTGCCTTAGCGCCACACACACCCAGTGAGACAAGTGACTTGTGAGTCGTGTGCAATAAACTGTCAGTTTGGCGGACACCGAGCCTGTCATCGTGAGCACGGAGCCGCGCCGCGAATAATGATCACTTGAGTACTGCACTTGACTTAGTTACTATTAGTTATGTGATTTGAGTATGTAATAATGGTGTATATTAGCATTTTACGTAAAATATACAAGTTAAACTTCAGAGATAGTTGCAAAATCTCGTGTTCCAGAGTGAGGCAGCAACAAAACAAGAACAATAAGTTACATTTAGGTCAAATGTTGACACTTATGATAGTCGTTTCAATTAATGAGTCTACCACTAGCTCGGATAGGGGGTAGAGACTTATGAGAAGAGTGAGAAACTCGCTACCTCACTTTTACAAATCTGATTATCAATCTCTATAACTGCTTTAACCAAAAACAAATAGGTACATTTGACTAAACTTTACAGAAATTTTGGTTCGCATTAATTGCTTTCAAAACCGTATAAAGTACCCTTACTTTGTGAAGTCGAGTTTGTCTTTTACAGAAAACTCCTTCTTTCAAGTAGTTTATCGCAAACATAATAATTATTGATACCGCTCCAACCAAAGACTCGGAATCGTACCAGACATACAAACATCTTAATTCCAAATTTCCTCGCAACTCCAGTGAAGCATTAACCATTGTCCATCAAAGTCGATAATCTTGCATACATTCACCTCGCCCACAAAGGGCTCAGATCAAACACTCCTTTGTGTAAACACGGGCAGGATGTGCGGTGTCTCTGTTTATAATACCTCCATATTATTTGTATCGGCAATTACATCAAAGGTGGCAAGGATTTGAGCTGTTTTTGCAGTATTCTGGTTGATTTGTTGTCTTGAACTTCCTTGAAGAATGGACAGGCATTTGGCAAATGTTTACGAAGGATTCTGCTTCAGAATCATATTCCGTACTTTAGTTCATTTAGGTATGTTAAAAGCAAAATCAATAAACCAATTGTGGGGGTCTTGGGCAGTAAATAAGCGAAAAGGAGATCTCTAATATGGATTTTGACTTCCTGTTTGATACAGATCACGATAATATACCTGGCATTAGATGTATTTTAAAATGTATGTATGAATGAATAGATGGAAGTTTGTAAGGATCGTACTAAGTGGCGTTCTCTGGACTTCGTTAACCCTTGAATGAAGAAGGCGTGATTTTATATATTTACGAATACCATATTATTACATTTTGGGCTATTCATAGGAAAATATTTTGGTGTTGATCTTCGGAATTTCGCATGCTGCCAATATGTTGTATCGCACTAGGTAGTGATCGTAAGTCAACGGGTTATTCCAGCGAGCAGATATTTCGATGACCATACGTGCCATTTGGATCTCTTACATATTCATACAAATACATTAATCAGCTCATTATATCCAGTCACAAAATAGTCCCAACATATTCACATCTGGTATTTCTCAACACATAGCAAAGGTTAGGTACAGGTTTTATTATGACCAATGTAGTGAATGGCTTGAACATTTGTAAGCTCTATATAAGGTAATTTAGCTAAGACTTGTATCATTGAACTGAACTATGATTAAGTTGTATGACAAAGACCGTGATGGAGTATTCGCAAAATGAACGTTTAGGATTAGTATTTGCTTTAAAGGTCTGTTTTAAATGCTATAGAATATGAATGCTTAATCCCTTTAGCTCCTTATTGGAAGCAAAGTAGGTAGTCTTGGGTTTTGTGCGAGCATATTCTTATTGCTTGTTTTTCGCTGCCAGCTTTTGATATTGTACTTAGTAAAGAGCGAAAGTCTTATTAATAATACATTATTCCACGGTATGTGTGTATTTCCTAACATAAATTAATTGAACATTTAATTTTATCTGTCTGTAGAAGACAAAAAATAGAAAAATACTGATAAACGGTCATGAAAAGTTTAAAAGATTTCCTCAAACAAATAATCTTTAAAGACGTCCCAGTTTCTCATTTAAAGACATTCTCAGAAAAAGATTTTCAGCTCTAATTCATGTAACAAGGTAGGTCAAGAAACCCTTCACAATTATGAAGATCTCTTAAGTATGCATGAGGGTTCCTTACATCGTTTTCCTTTACCGTTTGAGTGACGTGTTAATTTTTGCAACGTTTTCCTTCACCGTTATATGGAGCGATCATTAGGTAAGCGAGTGCATTCTAATGAGTGATGCGTGAACTGAATCTGTAAGCTCTCGGACTGTCAAAGTTGTTTGTGTACTGCGTTTGAGGAATGTTTAATGAATTCAGATTGTAGAAATCTAGAATTCAAGACTGTTGTAGATGTGATTTTTAGACAACAGATAATATTTTACAAGCTTAATATTTATGAAACAGTACGTACTGATTAGAATTAGACGGAATATGTTTTCAATAAGTACCATTTTTATATCTACATACTTTTTTTAAATTAGTTTGTGTGCTTTAATTTTTTTCCATTTCTCAAATTACCCCTGAAAACTATAAGTTGGTACTCTGTAAGCTATTCAAGATAAGTAGTCTTTCCTTAGTCTATGCCACGATAAGGTTTTAAAATTCTTGGCACAAATATTTACTGTAAAACTACGCATTTTTAGTGCAATTCTCTACCCAAGAATCAAACCTAATATATACAGAAAATTATTAAATTAAGTATTGTACGATTTTTTTACAAAGTTGTTATAATTTTAGCATATTTGCACCACACAAACTATGTTCAATATACCTACAACGAAATAAGAAATAAGCATCATCCCGACTACATACATAGCCACTCATCTCATCAAACAAATTATTAAAACATAACCTCCTTTAATTCAGTCAGATAACATCAGTAATATCCCGTGATAATGATCACTAACAAAGAAACCCTGTTTCAACTTTGACTCATACATACATTAAAGAAAGTGCTTGTTCCATACATTTTTGTATGAAAGTACTCTTGTGTATTATGTAGGTTAAGGATGTGAAACTGTTTTCATTTTTAACTTGTGTTGGTTGATTGTATTCGAATTTAAAGGATGTGTTAAGCTTTATATTTAGCCATTCATGTATATTAAGCTTAATTCTAGCTTTATTACTCGGGTTATTATAAACGTGCGAAAAGAATCATTTGAATGTGACATTGTGCTACTGCGAGTGAGAGAGTCCGATAAAATGACATGACGTAATTCGTAAGTTTGTAGTGGCCCGAGTATAGCTCTTCTTTATAATATGGTTTTATTACCGGTTAAATATGTTTTTCGTTAAGTTTATGGCTTTAAAGCCAAAACGGATAAGTTGTGACTAAGCTTATAAATATTTGAGCATAATCTGTTTCGATATTGGTCATAAGTAAATCGTTGTCATGGCAACTATATCACAATCAGTCTATCTTTGCCTACACCTAATAGTGCGTATTTATTTTGTTAGAAGTTAACCTGTCGTAACAAAATCAAACAATTTATTAATTAAAATGATATTTTAGGACTATTGCCAATTTGAAAGGTAACTGTGAGAATAGCAAGATTAAAATACCTAGCAATTAAAAACTTATAATATCGACTAGCTACCTTAGCTAAAAACCTTTCTTAAGTAAAACTCTTCTTATTCCTAAACCACCAAAACCAATTCTATCCAAATTCCATTGTACCTTTATAGAACAATCATATTCTCAGTCTAAACTATGAATAATCCCTTTTGTTAGCACATCCTGTTATGTTTCAGAGGTGTTAGGTTGCCATAACAACGGATGAAGTCATGTGCGTGTTGCAACGACCTGGGATTAGTCAGGAATTGATAAGATTGTGATAAGGCGCGATTAGGAACGTGGTGTGTGGTGTGATGGGATTTTCGAGTTGAAGAATTAATTAGTTGTTGTAGAGAAGAATGTGTCTGGAAGTGCAAACAGAAATGATATAAGATTAATATTTCTAAAATCTTTAAATTATTTTAAAAAAAACCTTTGACCGATTTCTGTTAAATAAAGAACTAAACTATTGTTAAAATCGTAGGTCAAATCCCTCCCTCAATTTGGGTGAAGACCTTTCCACGGGGAAATGGTAATTAATGAAATAAATTGAATGAAGTTGGAGTAAAAGTATTTTGCGTGCTTTGTTTTTCTTCCTTAGTGTTAGTATTAAAAATACTAACATAACTTTAGATTGAAATCAAAGATATGCCACGAGGTTTGTTATTTCACTGCCCACTACACATTTCACCAAAACATATATTTTTATTTTCGTAAGCCCAGCACAATCGAAAATAAAGCAATCAAGCCTTTATCTCCACATAAAACAATAAAAAAAAGAAATATTTAATTCTTAATTCAAAAATTCACACCTTTTAAGCCGATGGTCATCGTCCCACTTAAAAAAAAAACATGAAAATTCAAATATGGCTGCCGGTGACATAATCTTTCGTTTTGTGGGTGTCGAAATTTGAATTGATGGTCGGTGGCCAGTCATATGTGACCTGAGACCATATCTGGTAAGATCCCGGTGAGGACGCCCACGGTATGTGCCTATAGATTATCTCAGATTACTGATATAAAGGCGATTCTTTTTACGATTTAAGAAAAATTATGAGATATGATTTCTTTTTTTTTTTTCGAAAAGTACTGTTGTAATTTGATATTAAGATGGTAATACTGCTTTGTCATTCAGGTAATTTTGGCAGTATGTGGATTAAGCCTAAACTTTTTGTTTCTTTTTTCTCCTAAATAAGAGATTATAAGTAATAAGGGATTTTTTCCTTTAATCTAAGTATAAATAGCTCCTACATACTATCTGTCAGTAACGTAACTTTTAGGGATTCGTGAAACACCACATTCTAAACACATACCGGGTTTAAAATAGGATTTGACAGCAATTTATATTCTACGTAAAATTTTTAAATCTCCAAAAGTCTTTCCTAAACTAAAAATAATACCTCAAGATGATTTTTATGGTTAAAAACATCTTTTTGTTTCTCGAAATACTGAATTCATGCATGCAATCATTCCACATCAATTTGCAAGATATTTCCAAGTCACGAACGAATTTGCCAAGTTCAATCACCTTTCCCGATGCTATTGGTTATCTAAAAAGCAAAACTGTGTTTAGTACTGAGTTTATCGCGTTTTGTTATCTCTCTGTTACGCTATTATGTCATTTAACTTGTACGAATAGTATCTTACTTTTTTTTTGTAAGAATTTTATACAGAAGAATATGTTTTTTTTTAAATTAAAACTAAGGGACCTTCTCTGGTCTCTACCTCTCTTATGAGTAGAAGACGTGATTTTATGTATGTATGAAATAGAATTGGTAGACAGTATTTCTTTAATCCATTACTGTCCCACTGCTGGGCAAGGGTTTCCTCCCATGTTGAGAGAGAGGTTAGTCTCTGAGTCCACCATGCTAGCAAAGTGCGGGTTGAGGACTTTGCAAATATGAACGTAAACACACATTTTGCCATACATGTCTAATATTTTAAATATTTTGTTTAATATTTTTCCATTAATAAAAAAGAATTTGCATTGTAAATATATGACATTTAAAATTCTCTTTTTATTGATCCGTGTGAAAGTTTTACCCAAAGGAAATGATTAATTGTACAAGGGAAATGCATTATAAACTAACAAATGCACCAATTAAGCATGTGCAAATTATTTCTCATTGCATAAAATTGGACAATTCACAACAACTGTGTCAACCCAACAACAAGTTAGAAGAACAGTTGTTGGCTAGTGTCTTAAGAAAAGTACCCAAATAATTGAAGCTATATTAGTAAATTGCCATTCATCTATCTATAGAAAATTTACGATTGCTATCCCACTAATGTTATGAAAGTAAGGCTGGATAGATATATTATTCTATCACACAAAAACTTCTAAACTGATTTTGATGAGCAAATAGACTGTTTATAATCTGGACTAACACAGGAAGCTATGAACGCTGGTGCTCACGAAGACGGGGTCGCAGAAGCTAGTTTAAACTAATTGCCAAACCCCACATCCTAATAGCATTCAATTCCCAACAAAATTAAGATGTCTTACTGATAAACATCTCCCTATTAAATCTAATAGACCTATTTTAATACAGACTTGTAGCTACATTACTTCTAATAGACACTTAACCGCCACTTAATTGGACGCCTAGAATGTTACGAAGGCAATCTGCGACTAAATTGAATCTTAGACTCTCATTTAACAGATTCGCATGAACGAATTCGTATAGTTCGACAACTTAGAGAGCAGGCATGCGCATTAATCTAGATTGTAATTAATAACTCTGTACATGTTTGAAATAAAGTAGCTGTATCAAAAAGGTTGTCGAAATCTACATGAGATTACGGGACACTGTTTGAATTTTGTATACCGTCAAATGTAGCTCGATTCTCTACTACTATCGACTATCGACAACCGGCTAGCTATCGAGAAATTTTATTCGAAAATTAGTTTAGCGCCTCTACCGGGCACCGTAAGAACTATTTTGGAAGTACATTTTAAATGTCGACTTTACAGAATTGCGCTACTCTGGTGTCTTTACTTTGTCGTGTTAACTTTACCAACTGAAAAATACAGAATTTTTCACTGGTATTTGCGATTAGTAGAGAAACATAGATCATATTCTTAATTAAAGTTTAGGTTAAGTAGCGAATTATCATTGAAATTAAACATATTTGTCATTGAATTATGTGAAGATAAAGTAACCATGGGAAAGTAAGGATGCCCCAGTTGACTGTATTCCCGCCAGCCGTGAATATTGCACACAAAATTTCTACTAAGTTGTTGTACTAAAGTAACTGTTTAGCTATTTCTATACGAACGGTATGTACCATTTGTATATGTCAGTCACACCCACTACGACAATTGTTAAATAGTATATGTTACTGTTTCATACATTAAATTAAGTTGTACTAGTCTTTCTTCGATAATGATTAGTAATTTTTCTCGATTGTCTAATAATAGACAACCTACGTTTGTACGTACAATTAATTAGACCTTCTTTCCTTTGAGCTAGGCAATGACTAAATAACGCTTTCTGCTTTCCTCCAAGAAATATTTTTCATCTTCTTCTACTTATTTTTTTTGTACCACAATTCTTTATCGATTCTGGCTTTGGATCGCAATTAACATCGCCATGGTTGTTCTACTTAAATACACCTTTATTACCATCATCACGTATTACATGGTCATAATCACTTAATGGTCGCCACTAGCTGGTTCAGTAAAAAAAATGAGGTACCCATTTGCACTTGCAAGCAAATTCCAGTACGACCAAAATTGTGCTACCAAATTGACTAAAAACATTGTTCATAAACCTATGGGCGTAAGGTCTTGGATTTGTGTGTGTGTATGAATGCATGTTTTTCTCAAAAACTCAATCCAATTACGCTCCCGTCTCACCTCACCCTCTTTTGATCAGCAATCAAAACAAGCTCATTATTAATCATGTTACACATATGGTAACGTCCTAATAGCAATATTAATCATACTTAATGATTCAGACGGTAACAGTACATTCCTTTAAGGAACATTTGTTTTATGTTCACTAAGATAAATATGCTCTTAAGATCGACTTGAGTTTGACTATGTTTGGTTGATGTGACGAAGAATTTTTCAGTATTTTGTTTGTCGTATAATAACTGTGAGGTTTTTGGAATTAGTAAATAATCCTACTAATTTTATAAATGCCAAAGTTTTTAAGAATGTATGTATTGTATGGATGTTTGTTACTCTCTTACGCAAATTCTACTGAATCGATTACGATGAAATTTGGTATATATGTAGGTAGCTAAAGATCCATAATAACACATAGGCTACTTTTTATCCTGGAGTTCCTGAGGGATCGGGATTTACACGGGAAGGGATTCCACGCGGACGAAGTCGCAGGCGGCCCCTATATGTCTATAAAAAGGAACCGCATCTAAAATATTTCTTTGAAGTCAGTGTCAGCTAAAGAAAATGGTGCTCTTTATCTGATTTTAATTAATACAAGCTACTTGGTTCCGAACTTAGATTGTTTTACGTAAAACCGTGGGACTGATAATTTGAGAATTCCCGGGGAATACAACGAATTGGTAGATGACTTCTCGCACGCTGAGCATCAAACAGCTTGCAATAAATAATGTAAAAAGCAAAAGAGATTTCAAAGGCCTTCGAATGACTTGATTTTTTTTTATTTTAAATTACAACTCCCGCATTGAGAATTGCTCTTGAGTCGTGGGGACTTTTGCAAACATACCAACAACGGACACAAAGCACAACCAGACCCGAAACAATTATTTGTTGACCGCACAAATAATTGTTCCGTGTGGGAATCGAAACCACGACCTCTCGACGCAATAGCGGCGAGGTGACCTTAACCACTGCCCCAAGCAGTACACACTAGATTGATGAGTACTAACCATACGATTTATACGTTTCTGGAAATCCTATCGAAGGCATAAAACCCTACATTATTACGTGTTTATTTCTAATAGTATCGTTAAATATAACGGCTAGTATCATTAAGAAATCGCAAGAAAGTCGCGGATGCTATCAAGATTCCTGACACTTCTATAAACGGTAGTGGTATTTCAAGTGTATCACTGTGTTCATTAAAACCGACTTAATCTAGATCTAGATAATTGGAATACCTTTCAGAATGACCTAAAACCCTAAAGAAGTTAAGCAGCGTTTGAACAAATTTTGATAGAAATACTTTGGACTAATGAAGAAAGTTTTGAAACTAATTTCGCTTTCAAGATATTTTCGAGTAATTTGTTAAAATACTGCGTGTCGTAGTTTTGAAATTATATTTGTTTAGAGTCCTAGATGCCGGTTCATTATGAACGGGAATGCATAATATCACGCTTACTCTACCCGAAGCTTTAAGCAGGGTGTATAAAATACACCCATGTTTCATCATAAACAGAGTTAGTCCCATATAATAGGGGGCGAGCTTATTACCATTATAATTTTGTAAAACAATTTTATTATTAAATATCGTTCAGTAGGCCTAATACTTCGAATTAGGGTTTTATAAACCTATCGGCAGTTAGAGATAGGTTTGTGATTCCCATTTGGGAATACCCGCTCTCGATCTTCAAAAACTTGCCTAAGCTTGTAACAATGGTACGCCCATTCAATCCGTTGTGCGTTGTGTAAGACATACAATTGATACAATCGATTAACAGTGTCAATGACCCTGATCAATTTGTTTTATTATTTTCACTATTCTTATTGTTTGGTGAAGCAAATTGTGACAGTATAAAGCCTCTTATTGACTGAGAAACTATTACGCGTGCTTTAAATTTAGTTAAATATTTTATTTCGAAAAGGTCACATGTCTCCTGGCTTTTTTGTGTGGGATGTGTCCTTTTTGAAATTGAATACTGAATTGAGATGTATCGCAGATTTTTTACCGCGATATTAAGTCGGATTTCGAAAGTTTCTTAGTAAATATGAGGCATAACCAGACCGCACATTACAATAATTATTTCCTCTAAACTATATGCACAAATTTTGAAGCGTTTGCGCTTTAATAGTATCGAAAAGTGTGCGACCAGGTTAATATTTTAATTAATTTATTAATTGTTTACATTGAACGTATATTATTACATTAAATAATTCAAAATATACGTTCAGTGTAAACAATTGTCTTGATAATTTTTCTCCCACCGATATTTTGTCAATAATATCTCACTAATACGAAAGTCTGTATGTTTGATTTTCCATCGCTTGTCGTTTGGATACGGAGCAGCACTGGAAGTACCTCAAGGTCTGTAGCATACACTGCTATTACGTTCTTCTGTTTTTTGCTTAGGCTCGACACTGCCACTGATGTATTAACAAAGATGTAATTTTTTAAAGTTGGTTAGTTGAAGTCGAAACAAACTATACCGACTTATAGTAGATTTACAAAAATATGTAAGATTAAATTTGTGATGTAGTTTTTTCGTCTGTATCTCGAGCTTAGCGATATAACGTCATATATAGTTCGAGGATAACTCTTTGTAAAACATATGATAATATTCCAAGTATGTCCAAAAAACATTTCTACTAAAGCGGTAATCATTTTTCTGACTTGCGAAGTGTAATTTAAAATTAGTTCCTCTTTTCTATTCAATTCGACTCTACAACTATTAAAATTAGTCTAATAATTCGGATTAAAGTCGGTTAAAGTTTGTTTCGAACTTAAAAACCACACATCTTTGACAGTACAAATTGATGTCGTAAGCTATTGTAAACGGCACGAGTCTATCAGCTACAGTTATGTTTACAATGTCAAAGAACTTGTCACTAGTTCAGCAAATTGTTTTACAGTGTTTACGCATTACAAATACATGCTAACTGCTGAGGAATTTTAATATTCCTCTGAGTGTGGCATGTGACGTAAAAGTATTGTTTTACAAGGAAGTTCACTGTTTCTTAACGTATTTTGTAATAATACACTCAGTTCGGTTTTGGCGACTGCAAATTGTTATTAAATAAAAATTAGTCGATCTTTGTCTTATTGAATTGACTGTATCAGTGCAATTGATTGATAGGTCATCAATTGTAGTGATATCCTTATATTAATTTATTATTCTTCCTTGTAGTAACTACATTTTATGATTGCAACACTTTGTATTGATAATGCATATAGCTCAGTGGCTTTGGGGAGATTAATTGTTATGTACGTCAGGCTGGCCCGGCCCCATGGAATTTAATAATGAGATTGTTATCAATCCAATGTACCCGGGTATACTAATATATGTAACACCTTCATTTTCAATGTAACTCTTTTTAAAAGAAATTACGTGCACTTCTTAGTGGCCGGGCCAGCCTGACGTTTTCAGCCCGGCCACCTTGTTTCCCACTAATCTACAAAAAATACTGGCAATATTGTGCTACAGATGAAATGTACCCTATAATTTATGCATATGTAACACAAAATCGAATCCTAAAATGCAATAGCATACGAAATATTAGCGGTTGCAGGTGGCCGGGCTGAAATTATTTCGTTAATATAAAACAGTAAAACTGCAACACCTACCAAAAACTAATACCAGTACATAATGAGATATAGAGATATAGAATACATGTAACGCTTTCATTTTAAATTATAATACATATTTAGAAAGAATAATCACTTGAAATTATATTTCAGCCCGGCCACCTAAAAGCGGTAATATTCCCTAAAATCTTATGCCAATTTGTACAGTAAAACCTGATACAGCCTTGAAATGAGAGTTACATTCGTTTCGTTTTAGTCGTATACCTTTAAGCCTTCTGTTTGACTAGATTGTCAAAATCTGAGAAACTTGCCGAAGAGTGACTATCATTTATTAACTAATTTCAGGACATTTGGTTTGTTGAGTGAAACAAAATGCGTTACTATGATATTTTTATTAATAAACTAAGTAGTATAAATCACACATAATAATTGCTGGATACATAATACCTAAACCTATATATATTTTCCCCGTTTTTGGCTTCACAACATAACCATACAAAGATAATAGTTCACAGACGCTACCACCGATTTTTAGACGGCGCCTGTGTCGCGTCCCAACCTAAGTCGTAAGATATTTTCCCCGAGTAGACAGAATAGATGCGCAAGAGGCGTGTGTTTTTTTTTTAGTTTTTTGAATTTAAAGTTTTCAAAACTTTAAATTCAAAGTTGATGTAAAAATCATTATGAAAACCTGTGATTTTTTACCAAGGTATAATAAGTATTTAACCAAAAATTATCTTCTAATATTCTGAATGAATGAATGTTCGATGTTAAGGTAATATTGATATTACTATAATTTTTTGATAACTGTGTTATTATCAATGTGTAACCTTTTTTTACATTATTTATAATTTACAATGGTTATAGTACCTAATTAATATAAGTACAAATGTTGTCTAACTAATTTCAAAAATGATTATTAAAAAAATATGACAATTACCAATTTTGTTTCACTCAACAAACCAAATGTCCTGAAATTAGTTAATAAATGATAGTCACTCTTCGGCAAGTTTCTCAGATTTTGATAATCTAGTCAAACAGAAGGCTTAAAGGTATACGACTAAAACGAAACGAATGTAACTTTCATTTCATAGCTGTATCAGGTTTTACTGTACAAATTGGCATAAGATTTTAGGGAATATTACCGCTTTTAGGTGGCCGGGCTGAAATATAATTTCAAGTGATTATTCTTTCTAAATATGTATTATAATTTAAAATGAAAGCGTTACATGTATTCTATATCTCTATATCTCATTATGTACTGGTATTAGTTTTTGGTAGGTGTTGCAGTTTTACTGTTTTATATTAACGAAATAATTACAGCCCGGCCACCTGCAACCGCTAATATTTCGTATGCTATTGCATTTTAGGATTCGATTTTGTGTTACATATGCATAAATTATAGGGTACATTTCATCTGTAGCACAATATTGCCAGTATTTTTTGTAGATTAGTGGGAAACAAGGTGGCCGGGCTGAAAACGTCAGGCTGGCCCGGCCACTAAGAAGTGCACGTAATTTCTTTTAAAAAGAGTTACATTGAAAATGAAGGTGTTACATATATTAGTATACCCGGGTACATTGGATTGATAACAATCTCATTATTAAATTCCATGGGGCCGGGCCAGCCTGACGTACATTAATTGTTACTACCCGGAGCGGATCTGATGCCGCAACAAACATTTTAGAAGACCTTAGTTCGATTTCAAAGCTCCTTATTTTATAGTTTGTAAATTCGTGATCGTCAATTAGTTTTTTAAATTAGTATTTGTTTAACTGTAGGTTTTCGTATCGAAAACGAACATTCGTAGATTCTTTGAACAAAGCTGATAGACTAGTGCCCATAAAATTCATCATGTCGTAAATCGTTCATCATTTTTACTCTTGATTTGCATGCTCTTCGCTATTCTTATCAATTTTGTTGATATATTTTGTTATACACATTTTCACATTTTGTTGTTGTTGTTAGACGTTGTTATTTTTTGTTAATATTTAGTTTTCTCACCGAATTTTGTTGTTGCTTTGTTTATTTTTATACAGGTAAGATTTGTATATAGTAATTGTACATTGGTTTTTTTATTGCGGTGCTGTAATGTGACAAAAAAGGACTATTTTAATAATGAAAATTCTGTTTTAGGATTTGTTTATAAGAAACTGGTGAACAGAAAATATACTTTATATTTAGTACCCTATTTCACATTTATTGTTTACACTTCTGTTAACATGCTCTATCGGTAGAGCTTTGAGCAAAGTAAATAGATCATTTCAAGATCTCGTAATTGCTTAAGTCTATAAATCCTGCCTTAAGGCGTTTTTTTAATGTTATCTAAGCCAATATTTCTAGATCCTTGTATTAAAATAAGTAGGAATAAAAATAGGGAAGAGCGATTTATTTTTTTAAAAAAACTCAACGCGTATATGTTTTTGCATGACCCCGCATAACTTTCTACAGTGTAGTCCAATTTTGATAACTCTTTTGTCACATTACCGACCGTTGTCAGTGACGCTATCGTAGCTATACAGGGTGTTTTAATTCAGGTGTTAACGTATCTTTGTCCCACGCTGCTCGGACAGACATACACACGGCTACACGTGTGCGAGGTCATCAACAACCAGCCGTGTTGTCCCCCGCAGCAAGTAAGTTGTTGTTGTTGACTGTTGTTTGAGTTTGTCGTTGTTTGGTTTTACTGTTGATTGGAGAAGGCAAAATAAGTATGTGAGAAAAAAAAAACTAAAATGTATTTTTGCTTTTGGTTGAAATAATAGTAGCTTAATTATTTTTTTTGCTTCTTGCATCTAATTGTATTAGACTCAAATTTGACTGTTTCAATTTAGTTATTTCCGTGCCTTAATTTTTCAGACTTACAGTTTTAAAAAAAGATTACAAAAATGAAATACAAGTTTGCTGGAAAGCTGAAATTATTCTCCACCTAGTTCTAGTAGATTAAATTTTTAATTAGTATGCCTGCAGCGATATCTAGGTTATACTTACTATTCAACCAGGTCAGCAGTTGAAGATAGTATTGATTTTTTAAATATTTCATTTTAAAACCTACTTTTTCATTCGCAAGTTTTATAAATTCTATCTGTACTACCTCTGTGGCGTAGTGAGTAGTGTATCCGATTGCTGATTATGGGAACTGGGGTTAGATTCCAGGTTCTCGCAAAATGCAATTGTTCTTTCCTAAGTTTATGAGAATATTTTTGTATGAGTTTGGTAACGTGCCCGGTAAATGGCAACAAGCTTGCCGCCATTACATGGGACTAGCGTTATTTAATAGCGAAACATTGGTTTATTTACATATACCTCTGCCTATATCTTTGGGTATAACAGGCGTGATATTATTAATGTAAGCTACGGACCTAGTTTTTCTTTAGTTTATAAAGATTGCCTTCTCCAATATAATAGGTATTGTTAGATTAACATTTAAATAGTCAATTAATTTTGTCTTTAGGCATGCACTTTGTTTGGTAGATATTCTTCTCCTTCTTTTTATTTTTTCTTTCGTAGTAGTTTGTTGTTGTTGTTAGGGTTGTTATATTTTGTTGTTGATGCATTGTTGTTAGGCTTTACTAATCGTTGATTGGCTGCTTTTTTATTTTCAGTTTTATTACATTTACTATCATCTTAGAGTTGTTTTGCTTTGATTGATTAGTTTGATTGTCTTATTATTATATTTTTTCTTTTTAGGTGGTTCGTAATAATGCAGTATAGTATTTTTAAAGATTAATTAATAGTTACAGTTGTAAATTTTCCTATAATTTACGTTTAGTTATATTCTATGTGGACTGTTATATTTGAAATGTTTATTAGATATTTGTAATGTTTTTCAGCTTCTTAAGGACAAATTACTCTAGATTTTTCAAGGAACCAGTAATAGATTTTGGCATTTCCTATGAAGATATGGATGATATCTGTTCTGGAATTGCATATAATAATATTTTATCGAAATATTAATGTGTTACATTTGTGTACAGGTGAATCGTCACGTGAACGACCTATTCGAAGACCTGCGCGATGGACTCAACCTCATCTCTCTGCTGGAGGTGCTTTCTGGCGAACACCTCGTAAGTATATGAGTTTTTTTTATCTCTACCATTTTATTTTATTTCTACCTCCTATTTCACTCATTTAGGGGTTGAATAATGAAAATTATGGTTATTTTTGGGTGCTGTATTACCCCCTGCGCAAACTGTTTTATTAAATTCGATACAAGCTGTTTTATGCAGCCAAAGAAAGTTGGATCTTCGTCTTTACAATAGTGTATAAATTAAATTGATTACTAGTAGGTACTTAATACTACTGAGAAAGTGGGAAAACCTAAGTATAGTTGGATGACCTTTTCCCTGCAAATGATTTTAAATTGGCTCATTATAAAATTTCTCCGCAACACCTACGTACGGTATTGTTGATAGATAAGTAATAGACGATGTTTTTTGAAATAAACGTTAATATGTATTTTCGTTACAAAATAAATGTATTGGATGGATAACCACTTAATCGCTCAATCTGTAGCACTTTAGTTTTAGTATCTACGGCAAAAACACACCCCAAAAATACTTCCTGAAATTCTTTCAGTTAAAATTAGCCCCTAATTCCGTAGCTAATTACCCGTGAGGGTGTGAACCAGCTACACATTAGAAGCTCATGTTGCTACAAATTAATTTAGACTAACGACCAAATCGCGTGATTCCTTCCTTCAAATAAAGTTATTATATCTCTCAATTGTTCCGGAAACATGCAAAAAGTTGTATCAAAAAGTATTCAGCTTTGTTGTAGGCTCCGCATGGCCGGGTTTTGAATGTATGTTCAAACAAAAAGTGTATGATATCGTGAAAAAATGTATGTAATGTTTTTGTGTATTGTTTTGTATTAATATGGTTAGATTGTATGATGATTAATGAGTTGAATTAAGTTTATGTTGGTGCAATTTTATGTAGGAAAACACCAGGTTTTTTTTTTAAAATACAGGATATTGCTTAGAAATAAATAAGATTTCAAATATAGTTATATTAATAATATTGCATTAATTTCGTATAGTAAAAACTATTTTATTGTTAATAATGGGATCGGGATACATTTACTTAATTTTATGACAAAATAGTCGTAGCTCTAATGGCGTCGTAAGTGGTCTTTTGAAAATTTAAAATATTGTTAAACAGTGACAAAAATATCCTTTATTTCGTTCCCAATATTACCTACCAACACAACTTATTATAAAAGATAAATTTCTTATATTCGTATTTAAACAAATCCCAATATAAAAAATACTCAAAAGTATACACTTGACCCTATACAACCAAAGCTAAACCCATAGATAGTTATCGATCCCCAGTTAACCCACAAAACGGAGTAGTAAACGGGTTATCTAGATGTATTCAAATGGATCAGGTCTATCGCAGGTGTGGTACCGCACCCCTTGTTGCTAAGGGTTGCTAAGTGATTAATGCAGGGTTGAAACGATACTGGGGATTATCTGATAAGTGACTAGGATATTCTAGTGATGTTTAAGAAGGGCAATTATTTGTACCTAACGAAATTGTTACAACATCATGATATTATGCCCGAATACCGTCATTTAAGACACTACTATACGGACCTTTACTGACACTAGCTTCTTGCCACGGCTCCACCCGCATTGGTTCATTATCAATAGCAGACTGACATAGACTATGTTCTTAGAAAAATATTATTTATCACCCTACAAAATTTCATCAAAGATCGGATCACCTGTTTTGATTTGAAATAGGAGCTAACGAATTCTTAGTAAAGCATCTAGCTACTCTACTAGAAAGTTACACATCTTCATAGCATATTCCTAACCACTGTATATTTTACTTCCAGCCGCGCGAGAGAGGAAGGATGCGCTTCCACATGCTGCAGAACGTCCAGATGGCCCTCGACTTCCTCCGGTACAAGAAGATCAAGCTGGTCAACATCCGGGCCGAGGACATCGTCGACGGGAACCCCAAGCTGACCCTCGGACTGATATGGACCATCATCTTGCACTTCCAGGTTAGTGAGCATGCTATAATAAAAATTAACACCTATTCTCTACCAAAAAGATTAACCCCCGGTTTCTGAGTACTTTTAACGGTAGTTTATCTATTCAATAGCGTTTTTTTTATATGAGTTTAAACGCTATTGAATAGATAAACTACCGCTAAATGTACCTCAGAAACCGGGGGTGAGAAGATTACTCCGAAAAATAAATAGTTATAGTATACTGCAATGTTTTAGACTTCGCGAGGTGAAATAAAAAAAAAACGTGTTACAAAGTGTTGAAAAATGTTCTTCGCATTAATTGTCGTCTTACTTCGGTTATTTGTCATTTGCGATGACATTCGTATGTCCTATAATGACAAACAAAAGTTGTTTTGCTATAAAAAATCTATAGGATCTTAGGCACGCCTGTTGATGAATGCTAGAAGAACTTGGGATTAACGTCATCGATTATTTTGTTGATGAATGAACGAAAGGAAAATGGTAGATGGTAATTTCAATGACGTGTCGCTACGTCGTTACCGGATCTAGGCATGTTCGAAGTTTCTTTTGTGTGAGATGACTCGTTTAAGAAAATACTAGGAATTATTAGTAATATTTATTTCTCTATTCTGATTTAAGACGAAAGTTCAATATTGCGTAACTTTAGGGAAATTTTCGACAGCATTTTTTTTATGTCTTAGGACGTATTATGCTTCTTAATCAAAATAGTTTAGCTTGTGGCTGAGTAACAGCCGCGCTGATCGATCTCTCAGGTTAAGCTACACTTGCCAAAGTTGCAGTCAGCTGCATACGTTGAGATTGGTAGCCGACTCCAACATAGTTGGAGGAAGGACTAGGCTGATGAATATGCTTCTTTTATTTGCTTGCTAATTAGCACTTAGTATTCTAATGAAATAAGACTAGCTTTTCTATATAAGTATGACGATAGGAGAAGATATGACGCATGGCTGATGACGTCATTATGTCGGTACTATTGATGACACATTACGATGATCAAAGTTCTAGATGATTAAGGACCTCTATGAATAGCCTTAGTAAGAATTAAAGTATTATTAGATAAATATTGTTACTGTTGTCCTAGAGGAAGTATGTACTGCAGATGCAGATGACATGAGTTCGAGTTCGATTCTCGAGTTAAGTTTTATTGGTCTTTTGTCTCAATAGCGCGGAATGTAATAACCTGTCTTAATTTTTTTTATCGACTCGCCTCCTTTTATTTAGCACGAATATTCGAAATAGTTTTCTTTTGTACCCATAATAGGGAGTGATAAACAAGTTATTCGTCGATTCCGATAAAAGTTGTATTTTGAGTACTTTCTAGATTAAAAATAGGGCTTTAGCTTTATCATTACATAGTAAAGTTAACTGATTAGCCAATGGTTTAGATTTTTGACACGATTTCCGCTGCTGGCAGCGATGTGTGTGTCCTTGCCAAGTGTTGGTACACACTGAGGAGTGAGGCGGTACTTTGTAAATAGAACTGAACTTTTATTATTACGGCTTAGATCATGATTACAATTGATTGGTTTTAACTATCAAAAAGTGAATAAAAATTTAGATAGACAATTTTTTATCTCAAGAATGCAGTGTAAAGCAACCAAAAAAAACCACTGAAATTAGGAAGTAGGTAGGGTTGAGCAGCTTGTCTACGAAATTGTTATGCAAAAATTGTTAAACCAGTATCTTATTACATACATAATCTTAATATTTTAACGCTGGACGTTTAAATGACTTTCCTATTTCGAAGTAGTTTTGATCTATGGATATGATTGAAGCAAAATAACTTTTAAGAGATAATAGCGAGTGACGTTCTTTGGTCATTTACGACCCCGCAACGTACTATGTGTTAGTCAACCATTTTCCAATCACCTAGTTTTCAGCTTTCACAATGCTTCAGTTCTTAATATATTCCTTCGACCTTAAAACTGTCTGTTCCGGGTCATGTATCAACATACCAACGGTGTCGCGACATTACAATTGATACACACAATGGACAGATTACGCAAATCTTTAACCGTGCTTCAAATCCGATTATGAATTAGATACAATTGTTATTTTTATTTCTGGAGATGGGATTATGATAATATAGAGGAAGTAAGTCTTAATTGAGTAGTTTAATTTGATATTTCAAAAAAATGGGCAGGATAAAGTATTCTATACTTATTTATAATACGACGAGATTACAGTTTTAGTTAGAAGAAAGTAATCTATACTATTTTTAATGCGATTAGATTTCAGTTTCAGAAGCACTTCTATTAATAACGTGTTGTTATTAGACCGTTTAAAAAATATTGTTTTAATTCGAACCTGTAGTTTTCGAGATTCACGTGTTCTAACCAACAAACAAACTCTTCAGTTTTATATAATCGGTATTAATAAGGATTTCTATTATAAAGTAGTTTGAAACGAAAAACATCGAGATAATTTCTAGTTTAAGATTACATAGTGATAAAGTTAGACAGGTATCTAATGCCTTTTGTATTTAGACTTGTTGTGACATTTCGCAAATCTAATGACATTGGATGTCCCCAATGATAAAAGTTTACGTATTATTAAAATGTGAACTAGTTTTGAAGGACTTTTGATGATATCTGGAGACCAAAACAAAAATACGAATACTATTTAATAACACCGTACATGATGAAAAACTATGTTATGAAGCGATTTACCCAAATATAGATCTTTGAGAGCTATTTACCAACAATTTACGAAACTTAAAAGATACTTTTCCTGTTTATACAAAGCATTTTCATTCTTATTTTTTTAATCCAATGACAGAAACTAGAGTTACCTTTATGAAGTCCAATGGCTTTAGTGTTGCAGTTAAAGTAGACAATACGTCGCTATTACTGAGTGCGCGTGTTCAATGCCCTCATGGAATAAATATTTGTGTGATCAACAATAGTGATTTTAAGTAAGTTTTTAGGAAAAGGACGATATAGATAAGTATAATGGTTTTAACCTATTATTGTCGCATTGCTTGGCACGGGTCTCCTCTCGAAAATAGAGAGGTGTTAGGCTTTGAGTCCACTTTGCTGACCTAGTGCGGGTTGGGGAGGCCGGAGGCGCATGATTAACTATTGTTAAAATGACATACTTGTACTATACAAGGATAAGTTGTACATAAAATGTTATAGAACAGATGATATCATTGCATTACGTGTTAAGTAACTGATCTGAACTGAATACTTAATTATTACATACAAGTATGTTTGTGGTTTTGCATACTGATATAGAGAAAAGTGCAAGTGAACGTCATTGATTTTTTTGATGAAGTAGGGACAGGCGAAAAAGTTGCCAAGAATTGGATTGCCGTACAATTTTAGACTTATGGATAACTGTTATTTTGTTCACATGAGGAGTTGATGATTTTATAGAATTACGGGTTATAAATTTAGATTACGAGGATAAAGGCTAGAAGGTATAAGTTGGTCAAGATATGTAGATACCCTTTGTCGAGTTTGAAACTATATTTGGACAAAATTTCATCCCAATCGGTTCATTGGTTTTGTCATTAAGTTAATACAGACAGAGTGAGATACTTTCTTATCCATTGTATTGGTCAGGATTTACTTACCTTTTGTTATATTCTTTTCGTTACGTTTCGATCATGGATCTGCTAACTAGTTGACTGAAGTCAGCTAATCTTTACACGACTGTTTAAAACGATAAAAGACCCATTTAAAGACTTTAAAATTTACCCAAATATTTCTTAAACATCACATAAAGATGAGTTAACACTCTGTTTGGCCACATTAGCCAACATCACCGTGTTATGCTCATATCATTAACATAACAATGCGTCCGTCTATAACCTGTGCTAACTTTACGTCATGCCACTTACTTTGATGTTTACGTTTGTGAAGTTCCGATTTTAATAGTCTATGTAAATTGTACATACATGCATAGTATCATGCCAGTTGCGCTCACCGGTCGGTAAACGATCTGCGGGTTAAGCAAACCTTTGCGTCATTCTATAGATGGGTGACCGCTTAGTGGTATGTGTACTGGGCGTCTCTGTGCTTCGGAAGGCACGTAAAACGTCGGTCCCGGTTGTTGTCACTAAAGATAGCAGTCGTTAAGTCACGTCAAAGGCCGTATGGCGGCCTGAACTACTTTGACACCAGGTTGACCACTATACATGAGACAAGAAGAAGAAAAAGACGTAGATGTAGGCAGAAATATACCCACATTTCTCTGTTAATAATGTTAGTCCCATGTAACAGGAAGCGAGCCTTTTGCTATATACCTTTTGCATTTACCAAACTCTGGATTACTGTTGAGTAACATTCTTAAATAAATTTGAAAAACCAATAGCATTTTGTCAGTCAGGCAGTCAAACATTGCTTCGAACATCCTATTATGTACTTCCAATTACCACTTATCTTCATTTAATCTTTCTAGGTCCTATCTCATTACTCTTGAGTCCTTATTTGACACGTGCGCATGACGATAAGACCCTAACGTTGCCACTTTATAAGCATATTGATATGTAAACATCAAATGAATACTGAATCATATTTGATAAGAAAAAAAAGAGTTTGTTTTCTCAAAGATTTCATAAGCAACTTCAAAGGTAAGTATAATTTTTGCATTGGCTAGTTCAAAAAGTAAAACTAGGCTTTTCTAAATATTTGCAAAAGTCTTCGCTTTGGAAGCGAAATAAATCCTGTATGGAAAACGACCTAGCAATCCAAAAACTGGCGAAAACTAGTTACGACTATCTTGTTCTGAAACGAAAGTACATAAGTTTCATCCATTACATCCTCTCGGAAATAGGCACGGATCAGGCTTTTGATACACTTCGCTTATTCCGTACTCAGCAACTGTTGCCATTTAAGGCAAAAAAAATTGAGCCTTTGGCATCCCTGAACGACCCATAAAAATGTGTTGATTGAAAATAATCTGTTTTAAATAGGAAATAGTAGTAAGAAAATACTCTGTTTTACTCTTGTCTATATATTAAAGAACCAATAGTAGTACCTACTGCCCAGTACCAGTATTTAAACGAGTCATGAAGGTTGATAATGAGCTAAGGATTAATTCTCGCAGGGAAGCCTTGTGGCGCCGCGCCAACGGACTTGGCAACATGCCTCCATGTTATTTACTTATTTATACTAACTACACACTTTATTTAACACTTAAATGTGTTTTAAATGCACAATATATAAGGTCTTTCAATATTTAGATGACCTTTCGTTAGAGAAGACGTCTTTTTTATTAATGTAAGCCTCTGTGGCGCAGTCGGTAGACTATCTCACTGCTGTTTATGACGCCTCGGGTTCAATTCCCAGGTCGGGAAAGGTACTTATGATCTTTTCTAATTTATATTAGGTTATTATCAATGTCCTATACCTACCTATCTATCGTATGATTAGTGGTCAACCTAGTATCAAAGTTGTTCAAGCCGCCTGAAAGGCCTTTATTCTCAATAGGAGTCTGAAATTTAGTGTTATTCTCGGTATATAGCAATTGGCTTGCACCCTGTTACATGTATTGTATTTTATACACGTTTAACTGCACGTTTGGCGCAACGCGCAACGGTTTAATTGGTCACCTCGCCACAATAACCGTAGCGCCGCGAGTGATGGGTTCGAATCCGGGACAAATCTTTGTGTAGTGAGCATGAGTATTTGTTCTGAGCCTGGTTGTCAATTTATCTATATAAGTATGTATTTGAAGTATGTAAGTATGTTTATTAGTTAATTGGTTACCATAGTTCAAGCTCTCCTTAGTTTGGAATCAAATGACCGTGTGTTGTCCGATGATATTTATATTTATTTATTTATACACCTCTGCTTACAACTTTGGATATAACTGGCGTGATGCATATTAAATGCATATCCAATGCATTTCCGATTTCCTACCGTACGCGTGACATCCTGAACGAGTGAAAGAGACGGCAACATCTTACGCAATAAGTTGAAAAGAGAAAGGTGATGTAAGTTTTGACGTGTTCAAAGAGTATTTATGTAACTTGACATTTTAGAAGTTCAAAACTGTTAAAGGTACAGTGATAGACAGTTGTGTGTGAACTTTATATTATCATACGAAGCTATTGTTCGAAATGATAAGTTCATGTTTAATAACAATTTTAATAATATTACTGTTGAAAAATATTCTAACATTAGCTGACTCGCGCTACTTCGCTTGCGTCACGTAAAAAGGAATTGGTCATAATTTTTCCCGTTTTTGATTTTTTTTTACTGGTAATCTACTCTTTATGGTTGAAGCGCGATTTTATATAACCTAATACCTATAGCCTTCGTTAATAAAAAGACTATCCTACAATAAAAGAATTTTACAATTCGCACCAATGGTTCCTGAGATTAGCGCGTACAAACAAACTCTACAATTTTAAAATACTAGTATATATAAATTAGAAAATACCAGATAATCAAATCCGAGACCTCGATCAGCAATCGTACACACAAACATTCAGAATTTCAGACCATAGATACAGTTATGCATTTAATACATGGCGAAGACCTCTACCTGTCTATGGAAAAGTCGTTGTTTATGGTTTTATAAGGCGATAATTGGCAAAGATCGGAAAGGTTTTGACCTGTGCTGCTTGATCCCACTTCTAATATAAGTATTATGGTCGTATCTTCAAACCTGTAGTCTTTATGTGCCTATGTTGCGTCGTTAAAAGCGTCTTTTATTTTGTACAAGACTTTCTTTTGCAATTGATTCCAAGCCAAAGACAAAAAATGATGTTTTTAATACATTAGCGTGCTCATTTCTGAAACAGACATGTTTCATTTCCAAGCTAAATATTTGAGCAGATTTAAATAAACTTTGTCAATTGATAGACATCATTGTCCCTTCCACGAAATTGCTATACACAAGAGAAATAGTTTCAGTTCCAAAAGTGTCGGATAAACTGGCCGTCAGATAAATTGACGGCAAATTTATGAAAACATGTGTCAAAAATCCACCTGATATTTGATACGTAAGCTCATTATACTTCCTTCCCTCAGATAGCTTACCAGAAGGAATTTTGACAGTACTTTTCCATTCATGTGCTCTCACTTTATCTAGCAGTTATGTAATCTAACACTTTTTGTATCAAATCTAACTGTTTTACAAAACTCGAATTCTATGCCTCACCATCTAGACTCCAAAGTATATTCAATGCTGGTTCATGAACTTCAATTTACAAGCGAGGCCTTTCATTAAAAGCTTTCTAAGAGGTCGTCCATTCGTGTGTTAGGCATTTTCTCGCCATTGTGATTGTAAAGAGAGAAAATCTAGCGTTTTAGTGTTCATAAACGTTTGAAGGAGGCACTAAAACCTGCTATGTTATGAGAGAATCTATTAAAATTAATAACTACATGTCATAAATGTTGGATTTCAGGTTTTTAGGAATGTGAGGTAGGTCTTAGTCTACCAGTAAAATTATATTTTAAATTAAATATGCGACGTTAATTTTATAGTATGGCAACACGGAGACTTTAAATCTATACTAATATCTATACTAATATTATAAAGCTGAAGAGTTTGTTTGTTTGAACGCGCTAATCTCAGGAACTACTGGTCCGATTTGAAAAATTCTTTCACTGTTAGATAGCCCATTTATCGAGGAAGGCTATATATCATCACGCTACAACAATTAGGAGCGGAGTAGTAACGAAAAATGTTACAAAAACGGGGAAAATTATGACCCATTCTGTCTTACGTGACGCAAGCGAAGTTGCGCGGGTCAGCTAGTTTATAATAATCCGGAGCTTACCTTTATATAAAAAAATAGTATGAATTACTAATTCGTTAAATAAATTAACTTTCTTTTCATTATTTTGTCGGCTAAAAGATGACCAGCATTGCACTCGGCCAGAGTAATTGTCTAGTTATTTAAGTGTACATACTTAGGTTTAGGGTTTTCTACGATTCCTATAAACTTCTTTAATACATACTACAACAAGCTATTGGTGCATTGCCTAGTGTTTAAACGCTCGACCACTTGAACGGCGAATGCCAAACTATCACTGCAACTAAAATAAAATAAGCCAGTCAAAATCTTAAACGTTTACAATTACACAGTTCCATCTCGTAGACAGGCCACTTTCGTTATAAAGAGTTATACAGTACATAACTTATCTGAGTCACCGGTGATGCAACCTTTGTGCACTGAATAATCACTACACTTTCGCTGTACAGCATCTTGATAGAAGGATTTTAATTCGATTCGCTATACGGAATATTGTAGCATTTTAAACAAATGTGATTTTTAAAAAAGTATCGTAAAATATTTTGTTATTAATTTGAGGAGAATGAAAGATGATTTGTAGGACTGAGAAATAATGTAGCTTTTTACTAGTGAAAGAATTTTCCAAATCAATCTTGTAGTTTCGGAGATAAAAGTATTATTATAAATAGCTTTTTCAGTTTTATTGATATTAGTGATACTTATTCTCATCTCATTACAAGGCATTTGTTTTCTATCAAAATGGTTATCCATAAGACTTACTAAAAGCATAAAGAAACAAGTAATTTGTATCCATTTGAGAACATGTCTAAGGAACTCTATCGGTAATGTATGGGTAATCGGTAAAAATAATTTTGGTTATAAATATTTTGCGTACTCGTACACTTTAATATATTATACAATTGTAGGTAAAAATATAATATTTAAATATTTTTAAAAATAAGTTTTATTATTTTCAGACTCATTCTAGGAAGTAAAAGTAACTTAAACGAAATAAACATTTGCTAAATTTAGTTAATTATTTATTTTTACATAACGATCTTTATATATAACTATTATTATACTACGAATTATTATATCATAACGTCTAGAATTCTAGATAGTTCGATTTCTTTTTAGTGCTGCTATTTTTATGTTTGCTCCAGATTATTAATTTTTAGGACATCAGTGTTAAATTGTTTATGTTTAAACTTATCGCAACTATAAAACAGCTTTATTTATTCAGATTCGACATTAATTATATATGTCGTTAATCAAGGATAATGACCGTAAGATATGTGACAGTTTGACCCCATTTGGAATCGAAAGTAAGTTCATACATGTATGGAGTATTTCATACATGTATAGGGACTGTCCATTAATCATATGAGCCTCGCAAGTGGGTAAGATGATTCGTAAAAACGTCACCAAATATCGTACCGGGGAGTTAAGTCTTATCTCATCATCCGTATTTGTTTAATGCACTATTTAAAGATCGTAACTTGAAATTACCTTATTAAAGATATATATTTTTAACCCGTTACTGTCCCACTGCTGGGCAAGGGTCTCCCGTACGTAGGAAGGGTTAGATTAGGTTAGCTTTGAGTCCACCACGCTGGCCAAGTGCGGGTTGGATAATATATATTATAAGAAAAAAATAGAAAGACATTTTTGCAATAATAAAAAACACATTTTTATACTTCACTATGAGAAGAGGGGGGAGGGTGTTCTAGAAAGTCCAAAAAATATTACGTGATGTATGATCCCATAGTAACATACATGTATGATCCCATACACAAATATTAAAGTAATGAGAAACATGTTAACGCGTGGGTGGCGGCATACTTACAACACCCCGTATATGGAGTGGCGCTTATACAGCGGGCTTGCGGTTTTAAATGGAAACGTTCTACTGAGAAAAATATATTTAGTGATGTTATTTTATTATTGAAATGTGTATTGTGGTATTTAATCAGGCGTGTTTAATAATAGAAAAAACTGCACATTTAATTGCATTTATTTTATAAGATATTATTTTGTAGACATAATTTTGACTTTCACTGCTTCTGTCGTGCGGTCGGTAGTGAATCCGACGGCTAATCGTGAAGTTTCGGGTTCGAGTCCCGGGTCGGGCAAAAAGCTAAATTGGTATTTATATAAATATTGTAATGGATATCATAAAGCTCAAATCATGGGCTTCTTTTATATACAACACTTCGAGTACATAAAGCTGGTAGTCTGGAATGGAAATGCAATTACATTCCTTACTACTTCTTACCTTCAAGTCAAAGCAAAAGGTACTTTTATTAGCGTCTATATGACAGATATTTATAATAGCTCTTAAATTAATATAAACCGAATTTATCACCAAATACAACCAAATTAGGTAAAGTATGTATTCAAAACGATTACGTTATAATCTTAGTCGCTTCGCCCACGTATCTCGGGAACTGCAACATCCGATTTGCAATAACAAGTTGAATCACCCTGTACATACGAACCTCTCGCTCCTTATACAGCGTGTCATTTTAAATAATAGCTGATTCTACATGATGTTTGTTTTTGGTGGTATCTTATTTGTGAAATTATTTCTAACTGCGTTGGTGGTCTGATTGTGCAATTGAATGGGAAGCGTAAGGTTTGATTTCCAGGTTGTCATTATTTGATACAATAGTAAAATAGATCAGCTATCAATATTTTATGAGCAGTCGTCTGATTTAATAGAACTTAGGATTATACTTTGTAGACTTTGCTTATCATTGAAATGTTAGTAGGTTAAAGGAAAAAGGGTAAATAATTGGTATTATTAAGCAAATAAAATAAGAACAATACCGTCGTTACCGGCTTATCACAAGATGTATGGATGTGTATGAAGCAAGGGAAGTTTGAAAGGATCGTACGAAGTGGCGTTCTTTGGACTATACCTACCCCTTTACAAGGTTTGATTCTATGTTTGTATGTTTGTACGGATGTACGTATGTATGTAAGAACAATTTCGGTTGCAGTTGAACAATATTTATTTCTTAATACCTTATGCAGATGTTCGTTGCAACAAATACGTTTTATTTCAAGAAAGATGATTCATCTCGAATTGAGAGGTCACAATTTATAAGGGTATAAGTCTTCTTTATATCGATATGTAACCGAATACTGTTATTGAGGTTTTTTATAGCGCTTCGAAATTTTATGTGTAGTTTAAAGTTGAGATATGAAATATGGCGGATTGAGTTACAAATATGGTTATATTGTGTTTCTTTTTTCGCTTTTGTTGGGGATAATACTATGATTTTATGTTTATGTAATACTAGCCGACCCGCGCAAATTCGCTTGCGTCACATAAGCGTTAAAATTTTTCCCCGTTTTCGTAACATTTTTCACTGGTACTCTGCTCCTATTGGTAGAAGCGTGATGATATATAGCCTATAACCTTTCTCGATAAATGGACTATCTAACACTGAAAGAATTTTTCAAATCGGACCAGTAGTTCCTGAGATTAGCGCGTTCAAACAAACAAACAAACAAACTCTTCAGCATTATAATATTAGTATAGATTTGCAGTGATATGTACGTGGTTAAATAAATGCTGATTATTTCTACAGATTTTATAGTTATAGAATCTGTGTGATTTGGGTGGTATTGCATACGACTGCAGATCACAAGGTCTCGTGTTCTTTCCAGAGTTAGGTAAATTGTTAATAGATTTTTCTAGTTATTTATTTTAGAATATTCCCTATATCCTGGAGTTACATAACGTACCCCGTATATGGCACTAACCTAACCCCTATTACATACATAAATAACTAGTCTATACTTTCCGGGAGTTCTATTAAATCCGGTATTTTAATTTCATTAAATTAAGAGCTATCCAAAACGATTATTACTTTAAACAAAGAATTAAAACAGATCTACAGTTAGGTTTTTTTTTTCAGTGACATAATAACAAATGTTCTTCAACAATGACACAGCAATCATGTGGTCTCTAACGATAATGACCGACGTCTAAGAGTTCAATTATATTAATCACAACAATGATTCTTACTAATTGACCGTATGATTGAAAATTCTGACCATATTCATTAATACTATACATGAAAGACACCTACCGCAAAAATACTTCTGGAGTGCGTAGTCTAATTTATTTGTCCCGAAGTGTATTTGACTGTTTTAGTATAAAAAAGTTCTTTTTTATACTAAAACAGTCAAAAAAAAGTTATTTTTTATACTAAAACAGTCAAATTTTCTAGTATAAAAGTTAGATAATAAAGTGAAAAAAAATAATAAAGTGAGCAAATGTATGAAAGCAACTGTCAAAAATCCACGTGATAAAATATCTGTCAAATAATTTAGAAGCGGTGGTACCGAAGGCTAATTATGTTGGTCGGTGGTTAAGCAGTTACCCTATGTAATTGTGACAGATACAATTACATAGGGTAACTGCTTAAGCTATTTAAATTAGCAAGATGCATAAACCTTACAGCCTATTTTAAGATGACACATTTGTATATGCTCTTATTTTCGCAAATGCAAAACGGTCTAGGCTACTTTTTCTTACAAAAATGACGAATGTTCGTAACTTTTCCAAAAAGTTGTAGATGTACACACAATTTTAATCACGTGTTAGTCTCACAAACAACCTGCTATATCCTTTAAATTTAGACTGAAACAATAATTAGTTTAATTTTTACGGTCACTGGCCACATTATTAAGTCACTAACAAGCGTACGATTCTACTTACAGACTACATTTTGAACACAATATCTAGGTCTGTATTTACTTAAATACTAACATTAACCACGATTTCACCTGCTTAGAAAAATAATGTCTGGCTATAAAGTATCCTAAATGTTAATTCAGTGTATAAACTATCGATTTGCCACATTTCATCAATACATTCAGTCGTTTTCGCTTCACGCAAACATCTTTAAGCTCCAAACATCGGCATTTCTATCTTCACTAATTTTTGTTTTTTTTACAAGTATGCAGAATCCAAAAAGACATAAGTCTCATATCAAAGTAAAGTAAGACGTGTTGTTTTTAAAATTGCACATTCATCTGTATACGAACATCGAAATTTTTTCACAAAATTTCGCAATTTTTACATAAGCAGGATATAATTTCAAAAGAGCGCAAGTCTCATATCAATATAAAGTGATGTGAGTCGTTTTTGAAATAGCAAGTCTATGTGTACAATATAATATCAATGGTTTCGTAGTCCGGAACTGCTAAACCCAAGTAACAGTGCGCAAGAGCACGTACAGTTACGCAGGTCGGGGGTCAATGACACCGCCGCGTACGTGCCTTTTTAAACCATAGATTTACTTCTATGGTACTGTTTTCTATGATTGGATTATTTAATATCTAGGTTTACTATTTACTTTAGTTTGAAGGAAAGATGGATTGAGTGATGTATGAAATCGAAGATTTGCGAGTTCATTTAAATAAATTGTAATACTTAGTAGTACTTAGTAAATAAATTGTAATACCTAATAACTGAGTCTATATTTTAGATGGTCATCTTTTTACCTAATTTATCAGATTTGAATTCATACAACAAAATAATATCTGTACAACAAATAAATGAATAGTGGGTAAAAAAATCCTCAGTATCTAGGTAGAGGTAGAGTAGGTTAAGTAGCCAAAGAATAAAGTATGGCAAAATTTCAAACACCTTTTATTTTCAAACCAAGATAGCAAATCTACAACTTTGGCCAACCACAACAATTTTTATTACTCACAAAGATCGTAACAAAAAATAAATTTGATAACTTGCGCCGAAATTTATTTTAAAATTCGTTTACCTGAAACCCGACATAAAGGCTGATAACTTAGCTCGAGTTTTTATTGTGATGACGTCAGCGTGCATTTGACATTGTCCTTGTTGGATTTCAAGGTCTTTGCCATTTTACACACCTAGCGCCATCTAGTTGTGTGAGTTGGAATTATTTGGAGTTGATTCGAACTTTGACTCTAAGTTGACTTTGTAAAGGCTTATATTTTTGAAAGGTTTTTTTTAAGCAAATTTAATTCCTTGTCTAGTAATAAAACGTCGTACGTCGTATTACGTATAATGGCATAAGAAAAGATAAAAATTAAGTTAAAAATTATGCAATCGTTCAATCCATATTGGGCATTACATTCTTTTTTATGGCCAATTAAAAAAAAATATTGCCACTACTATAACGCCATCTGCGATAAACCGCAAAATAAACAATTAGTTTGAACAATTCGAAAAACTTCCCTTCCGCTTGAAGTAGGTAGCGAATTTGCATACGTATCAGTATTCCGGTTGCTCTGACGTCATACTGTCAAGCCTGACTGACCTATAGGCCGTAGGGCCCATGTAGGTTGCCTCGAAGGTCATAGACCAGATGGCGACACCCACTTTACGCCCTCGCACCCTCTTACGAAACAGTTTTTGAATATTTTTCTGGTCCTGCCTTGATATGATTTAATGATCGTAGCATTGGTAATAATTGCGTAAGTTCGATATTTTTAACTGCTGTTATAGTAAGAAATAAATTTATATTGATGGTAGCTTTTATGCATCTTTGTGGAAACGAATTATGAATGATTGAGTAGTATGATTCAATAATGATTGATCCTACGTCTATAACTTAACCCATCGCTGTCCCACTACTGGACATGAGTCTCCTTCTGGTTTAAAGGAGGAGATTCTTGAGTCCATCATTAAATAGGGTTTTATTCCGAAATGTAACAGAGGTCAAGGCATTAGAACATCATCAACAGCCAATTAAAATCCTGAAAAATTAATGCCATTACAAAAGAGACCCTATTTAAAATTCTCGTAACCGTCAGTTAATACATTTGCACAACAAATCACGTCCTATCAAGCATGTGTCTAAAGTAATTATAAAAAATACACTCATAATGATTTATTTACACAAACATAACTACAATGTTGAGCTACAAGTCAATTATTATATCCTATTCAACTTGAATGACTGTGATTATTACTGGTAGTTTTATTACGACTACGCAGACAACTTATCAAGGGTCTTGTATGCAAAATTCGCGGCTCACGGAGGCATACAACATTCAGAATTTAGAACATCAGTCAATCAAGCTTATGCAGTTTACGGTGGTTTGATACAGTTACTTTATTCAGAAAATTTGCAGAATTATTGATTAAATTCATTTAACATTTTATTTACAACTTATCCTTGTATAGTTAGGGGTCATTCTTACAATCTGTATATCTTAAGACAGTGCACCTTCCAAAGTCCGCAACGCTCCCTTGGCCATCGAAGTGGACTCAAGGCCTAACCCCTCCCTTGTTTGCTGAGGAGACCCTTGCCCAGCAATCGAACAGTATATAAAGTCTATATAAATCGTGCATGCCAAGGCTCTCTATATTAAGTTGTTAGACTGTAGTTTTATTACGACCAGTATCAAAGTTTTTAACAGAGCCTTCTGACACCTGCGCCCGTGATTTACGGCTGACGTAATTGTTATTTACGATCAGTTTGTTTATATTTTTTGTTATAACGAACAAATTGACAATGTACATGTTTATTAAGAATGTTTGAGTAGTAAATGGGCTATTTGTATCAATGTAAAGTTCGTAAGCTACTTTTTTATTCTAGATCCCTTCCTATTTGGACACGAGAGTTTTGAAACTCCTTTTTTCTCGCTACGAGGCCTATAATAACAAAATGTTGGGTAATCTTGACCACAGTTACCCTTCGGCTTCTACGGGATTTGCCGATTGTCTTTTCGAAATCCTAACTTGGCTCTGGGTTAATCCAGTTTTTAGTCGATAGTGTGTTTAGAACCTATAAAAGAACTTTCTATTATGCATCTACCTACTAAATAATCTAAAGAAGATTCTAGACAAGCCAATGGTAAAGGTCTCGGTCCCGCACTTGGCTTGAAGTTCTACCCTTTTTTCTTCCGGGACGCTCATCTGTAGGACAGTAATGGGCAAAAATGATTACACTTCGCTGTGTACATGTCTTTTATGTATTGGATAATATGTTTCGGAAGTAGTTATCTTGTTCGTGGTGCTGCACATTGTCATTTGAAGATAATTGGGGGAACGGTATTGTGCAGTCGTTAGTTACGTTACTTCTGTTCAAGTGACATTGGGTAGAAACTGTTATCTGTGTTGCAACTTAATAAGGAACTAGAATTGATGGTATTTGTGTACTGCATTAATACAAACATACAGTTTTTCATAAAACCAACTCATTAATAAGAGATTCCGTAATCTTGTTAGAAGTTAAGTTAAAGTTTGGACAACTGCTACCCCTATGTTGATTGTAAATTGCACGTAAAGAGAACAAAGGGCGTTGTTTCTTGATCCCATCCATTGCACTACTTATTTATTTGCTACGAAAACAAACTTTTAACATCAGCTGGAGATACTAAAAGGGTGACAGAGTAACCTAGCGTAATCCACAGTCCAAAAAATGTTTATACAACACTCGATTTTCTTGCGCAGTCGATCAAAAATAAGCAAATCAATTACGTCAATATATCATTTAACAGTAACCTTAAATTACACAAATGACTTATTCACCACATTTGTTTTGTTAGAGCTTAGATCAGTCTATTGATCAATTCTCAAGTCAATTAACAGTCGTTGTCGATGTCAAATACATCAAAAGGTTAAGAAATGTTTCCTATCTTGTTGTTGTTGTTGATTGCAGGACGTTGATAGATTAAGTTGTTGAATTGATGTAAAACGTATAATTTTACATTTATTTATTGCCTTGTTTGATTATTTTGTGAAATAATCGCTTGTGTAATTGTGTTTCGTGTTTTTGTGTATTTCTGGGTTTATTAATGGGTTTGAAGTACTATTGTGAGCGTAGTGTAATTGAATTTGTAATTTTGGGAAGGGCTTACACGAGCCTTTGTTAAGGAATATATGTTTTTCGGACTCAGTTATGTATTTTAATAATTTTATGTATTGAATATTTTTCGTAGCGTTCTGAAACGTTCTGAAAGAAGTCTACTAAATTGGTAACTTTAAAAATTATTGCTTTGTTTGACCCTTATTTATTCTTCCTTTCTCTTTTATCTATTTATCTATCTATATTGTAGGCTACTGTATGCTAGCGTATTTTCCGCAAGATATGCTTCTAAAATCGGGAGCAATTTAAATATAATTAAATCATAAGTTAAATTATAAGTCTAATTGCTAGAATTACCTGAGTAATTGAATATGGAAATAATATTAGAATCTAGTGTGTGAGCAAGGCTAATGTAAAAAAAAATAGCCTAAGTATTTCTAAGCTTTTAATGTTTTGATAATCACACACTTTATTTGTACATGCGTCCCTCTGGCCAGACCATAATGGTAAGTTGTCAGAGCGAAAAAAAGCGCAAGAATAAAAAATGCTTGCTTGCTTAAAGTTGTTGTAATCAAATACTAGATGGCGCTAACAGCGGCCGCGAGCAAGGTTCGTATCTTAGTAGTTCCGTAACGCTTTACTATTAGCGCCGAGAGATGGCGTTAGTGGTCGCGTTTGATGTTAATGTATTTTATGTAAATCTATAAGCTTTTGTTTATGCGTATTTATTATTGTTAGTTTATTATTTATTTAGTATCAAGTAATTATTTATTTATACAATATATTTAAGTATCTATGATGTAGTATTTGAAGCTTTTATGTAGAATTCCTTGGATATTATATACAGGCCTTTATTTATTTATCTTGGCAAACAAGATTTGCAATTATAATATGTATCTGTTTGCATAATGTCCAGTACTTTATTAGCATGAGGGACAAAAACTAGTGCAAGGAAACTGGTAACATCACGCTCGCCCACATGAAGGTTTGACAGAACTGGTCTTGATGTAAATATTTACTGAACACTATTTAAAAGGAATGTATATAACCTGTCGATTGATACTACAAAAGATTATAGTTTACCTACCATTACTTAAAATGGTAGGTAACTATAATCTTTTGCAGTTTATTGTTGGGCTAAGCTGTCCTTTACAAGAAATCGTCTTGGGAAGTTTTAAAAATAATGTTCTATACTCCATCGCTAAATTCTGTATTACACTAAGGTTTAAAATAATTATAATTTACTAATTACACACAATCACGTCCTTCCCATTTCCTTCTATACATCACCATGATTTTACAATGATGACCCATCCGATTCGTGTCCGCACAAACATTGCATAACCTTTTTAATCGGATGCCTTATACCGAAGCTCTTGAACTAAAGTGCGTACTTGTCATTTTAAATGGCGTGCATTATTCTATACATAAATATATGACATACAAAAATGATTATTATTGTAAAGGAATAAAGGCTCTATTTCATTAGCGGGAAAAGGGGTAATTAAAGGGTTTTTCATGACAAATTATTGATATACTGTGTAAAATCATAAATAGTTTCGGTTTGATGTCATCGGTCGAGAAAATCATTCTACTTTTACATAATTAAATAAATAGCAAAATGGACTAAAGTCCTTTTATATTAATATATTTTTTATTACGTCGAAAGAATAGAAGTACATCAACTCACCCTTGACCAGCTTGTATGATTCAAACCCTAACAAAATTCGGCGGTAGGATAGTATTTTTATTTCATAAATATGTATCTTCCCACAACAAAGTTTAAACATTTAATAATTATAGCTAAATACAATAATAACATTTAGTCACAAACCACAAAATAAACCGAACTCAAAATATTCGTTAAACAATATTTTCTAACTCTAAAACAATGGCTTACATTCAGTCTACACATACCTACTATATAACTAAGTTTAGTTGACTCATCTGTCCATCGTCTCACAATAGACTTACGACACAAACATACTGACATGCTGTCTATACCTCTTACTTTCACTTCCTTATGAACCTATGAGAAAAGAAAATTGACTATCTAAGTCATCTTCGGGCGCATCGGCACCAGTTTGATTAAGGGTCGAAGGGTCACCATTACCAAAATCCATTGGAGGTCATCATCATCATAAGAGCTATCAGGGAATAGTAGAGGGAACTTTTGTCAGAAAGGTTTGTCTTTTGTCTAAGGACTCCTACGTTTTTGGATTTCAAAGTTATAGTCATAAGAGGCTCCGTGTTAAACATACGCAACACATTTGACTACCTTTTCATACCATATCAACGAAAAGTCAATGGAATTTTCACGTTTGGATTTTCGCTCTATCAATTCGATTAGGTGGAAGAAATAGTATAAAGACATATATTTACATTTATTTAAAATCAGATGGTCCAATTTCGATCTGAATTGAAATTAACAAATACTTTTTTTCTGATTTATTTTCTACTTAATATTATTAAACATCAAGCTTACAAAGTCCCGCATACGCCCACAAGGTGTTTGAAACTCTCTGCTGTCAGCTCTTCCGTCAATCAATCATCAATGCCTCTATCGGAAATGATGGGACTTCCGATGGATGCACCAATCAGTTTGTAACAAAACAGACGCAATGAATTCATTGGTCCGAATTAAAATACAACATTGAGAACAGCTAAAAGTTTTAGGTGTTACATTACTTAGTTTATTGACTCGCGTCAAAACAATGTCTAAATGTGACATTGACAAGGGTCCATGTTTTAAGAACATGCTGTATATTGGTAACAACTTAAACAAGCTTTAAAGAACATCTCTTTAATGTCATAGTTCCCTGGTACTTAGTATAATGACGATGTGCTGATAGTTCATTCTTTTTACAATAGTCGGGTAAATTTTATGTATTTTAGTGACAATGTTAGGTCATATAATTATTTAGAAGGTGACCGTTTCGCACCAATTGAATGAATGTAATTCATAGAAATAATTACTTTAATTATTTTATTGAAGTGCACTTGACGCTGTCAGTCAAATCATTATGCATGACGTTTTCCACAACACACTGCGAACGCTGAGTGAACTAAATATGTATGTTCACAATATTACATAAAAATAGTATATTTTCTTGTATAGAGTGCTGTAGTTATATTACAGTCATGTTTACATAAATTAAAAACCACTTGACATAATAGTTCGCGGCATTTCTTCTATTATTTCACATACACATTACATATAAGTGTATAACATGGATTACATAATAAAAATGATCGATAACATCATGTATAATATTGTTCGACGCAACCTCATTAACAAACTCATAATCCCACGTACAAAATACTTGGTTTTTTACCGACACAGTCCGTCACGGGTAACTTACTGTACGTTTGCGCTTGCGCCGCCAGTCACCTGCAAGCTACCGGCGCAGACGCGCGCACCGCCGCATAAACAATTACAAAACCACGAACACGATTTCGAAAATTCGAAAAATCTAACTCGACTAACAAACTAACAGTGTTTTGATAATCGAACTAGTGGTGTGTTGTGTTTTTATTTTGTGTTGTGATCTACCAATTACGGATTCGATACGATTATCGATTTTTTTTCACTCGATACCGGTGACAACTAACGGTTTACGGACGACATTGTAGTTTTATCAATGAGTTATTGAATGGAGATGTTAGGAGTTTGTAATATTTGTTCATTAGTGTATATTGGGATCTGTTACAAGGACGTGTTGGGCTGTAGTGTTAATTTGCTTCTAGAGGCGTAACGACGTTATCTGTACTGCTATTGATTTGTTATGATACCTGACGTCATGTTACTCCCAATTCGAAGATATTACTTAAGACCCACGCAAACCAATTGATTCTAAAAGGAACTGTGGCGTAATCGAATGATAGCGATCGTGCCTTCATAATTAATTATGAAATAGTACAAGAAATGATTACAATCCTTAAATATTTCTAGAATTTTATTATTTCATAGGTGATGCAAAATCTTTATATAGAAGTGATTTATGCAAATAGTGGACGTAAAAACACCTGAGACGAATGTTATGTGTAAACAATAATATGCGTAGAAACATAAACTTATTGTTTAGTAAACAATTTGTGCGTGACTTATTATGTTTCGTTTCAGTATATTTATTGCACAGTATTCAATTATTAATGTCCTCAATATGGCCGTGTGGCCTGTTCAGATTTACTGTCAAAGGTTGCAAATCCAAAAAGGCTTTATATAGAATATGATGTACATTGAAATGACTGATTGTCATTTTTGTAGATTGTGACCTAAATACAATATTTTTTGATAGAATAAAATATGATTTTTATCATCTTCATTCATAGTGGCTTTTCTCTATCCAGTCCCGGGCATAAATCTACCGCCTAGTCCAGTATATGGATACATTTTGTTAGTTAGGACTGATCAAGAAGGTAGTGAGAGGAAGGTAGTGAAATATTATTAAAATTTGTTCAAAAATGGCATATACAAACAAGGATTATTAGTTTGGTGTAGTCATGCTTTAATTTAGTTTTTCTATAATAAATACTAGATCAGTTAAAACAAGCAAAGTTATGTTTATACTCTAGAAAATATATAAACCATTTGTTAGACTGACAGTGTATCTAATACAGCTTATATTTCATTTGATATTAATTGCCAGTTGTAAAGATTTTCTGTATCATCCAACATTATATGTCCGCCTGCCGTGTCCGAGTAATTATACTTAATTTATTTACTTTATCTTGTAGTGTGTCTTCCTTTCTAATTAATTTCAAATGACATGGTATACTTAAGAAAAGACTTAGTGGTTACTAAACATTGAAACTTATGAATGCATTGTTATTCATTTTAACCTAGATTTAATTCAAGTGGTAACATTACGCACATTACCTGTGCCGCGGTATTCTGCTCTCGTACAACCTTTCAACCAATCCTGAAGGGTTGATTTTGGAATAATATATTAGCTTCTTTTTGACAATAGCGTCTGCAAGGTCCTCCGGTCCTGCTTCATATTAAATTCATATACCTTTAATATTCCACTATTCAGTAAATCGGGATTGTTTTTAGATGTGGTCCTAGTGTAGTTCCTTTAACCATCTACTTCAAAACTAACGCTACTAGGAAGTCTTTACAAATATTACAAAACAGCTGTGAATGTCAAGAAATTCTTCACAGTTGCCTCCCAAGTGGTAAAAAGTATGGAATTTATCATCTGCGTGCAATCTTGCGCACGTCGCGTCGCTACTGGCAAATGTGACTGGTATTTAGCTACTTCGCAATACTACTTACTTCACCTTGTTTGGACTATGTTGTTTTAAGGCTACTGGTCTACTGAGATTTCATTTGACGTACAGAATTTTCTCTTAGGTTTTTTTTTGTAGTGAAATTTGTACTTGTTGAAACCTATTACTTAATTGTCTGTCTTTTTGCCTTTCCATAATTGTGATTTTAATAAGTTTTGAATTCCTTAACCTGCTTGAGAGTGTCACTGCTGGGCAAAGGTTTCCTCCCTTTTCTTCCAAATCATTTTATCGCCAGCAAGCTGTAACCAGTCCTTCATAAATGCGTCCAGGTCTTCAGAATATGAACATATTCATAATAACTTTAGGTAGAAAAAAAGACGTTTAGTATGATGCTCTTCAAACGATTTCTTTGTTTCGTGTCTTCATAAGACTCTATTAATCTATCTCGTCACAACCACAAATCATAAATACTCACCAATAAAAAATGCATTATGCAAGAATCCGAACGCCCAATTAAAATGGAGCCGACAATTATTCTATAAAATGTTGTCCCCCATATAAAGATAGTCAAGGTCCACGTGGGTGTCACCATTGAAACCTAACACCTTCGCAGAGAACATTTTAAGTCACCCACACAGGATATCATTGAATATAGACTGCGGATTGAAACAAACAAGATTAATAAAAAAGTTAATAAGTTTTTGTTGCTAAGCACCAAAAAATTTGAACCATTTTAGCCGAAATTGCGAGTCTGTATAACCGAAATAACTTTGTAGAAGATAATCTCTGAAATTACTGAAACGATTTTAGAAAATCAATCACCAACAGACAGCTTAATTAAAACAGATTTAGAAACACTACTTTTCTTTCTAAATGTAAGCCTTGAAAACCCAGAAGCTGGCTTTAAAATAAAAAATAGCAATATCAATCTTAACGATAGTTTTTTAAACAAAAAACATGCAAACGATAATACCGAATATGCAAAATGAATCGTTGATGTTTTGAACGCAACAGATGATCTTACGTCATATTAAAGGCATTTCAATAAAGACCTTGATCGTGAGGATTACGATAAGGACTATGCGATCGATAATGCAATAACATGCAACTGATAGTGCAAGTATAAAACATATCTAAACAATTTTGGAAATGTAAAATATGACTTTTGATAAAAATGTTGATGTAATCTCGAGTGTGTTATTGTTTTGTGTTGACTATCCTACAATTCTTCTGTTGTTAGTCATCATTGTTAAGTAGCGGGAAAATGGCAATTAAAAATAGGCGTACTATAATCAGTGTAATATTATAGTTTCGCCTTTAACTTGACATTGAAATATTGTTCTGGATTGTTAAAAAACTTAAGTTAACACCTAAGTTCCCCCATCAGGAATCTTCCAAAGCTTCTTACAAAACTAAGAAATTTATTAGAACTACAATGTCTTAGGAGCAAAGAAGTAGGTAAGGGGGGGGGGGGGGAGTTACTTTAACACCTTCGTTCTCCCTTCAGGAATCTTCCTACAATGGCTATAAAAAGCTATGTTTATTTAATAGCACAGTCGATTCATAAAATAATCTATTTTCTCTACAAAATAATACACGAACTGTTACAATAGCAAAGCTTTTCAATTAGTATGCATATCACGTATTGTGCAACCAAGTGGTGTGTTCGAAGGACCTCGGCAAAAACAATAGCAATTAGCACATTTACCTGCCCACCGGTTACTATGAGTGGTCAGGTCGTGTTATGTTTATTCGCTACTTGAAGCTCTGTTTTATAATCAGTAGCAATAACTAGTGATCTTTTCATTTTATTGGTCTTTTTATCGTGTTTGTTTATATTAATGTTTTATCTTGTTCTAAGAACCAGTTTTATAGCCTATGGATAAGTGTCGGATAGGCTATCTAAGAGAATGGATGAAAAAACTGCATAAATCCACTTGATAAACTATCGTTGCTTGTTTTATTGTGATTAGCTGATCGTTAGGAATATCTATATTTATACCTATATTTTCCGGCATTGTAAATCTGTTATCTTATACAAGATACATTACTGTAATCGGAACTAAAATTGCACATTCTTCAACAAAAATCTTGCCGTATTCTGGAAAATCAGTCTGTATTGTGGTTCTTAAAGATCCTAGAACAAAAAGTAGTTTCAAAATAATAAACTACTTAACATACTAAAACGACTTCCATATACAGAATAGATAAAAAAGCCAATCAAAAAACTAGCAGTAAAGGAAGAAATAAGATTAAAATAGTTTTTAACGATTTCCTACGAGACTTAACGGTGGCCTTAACTGCATGTGTGTTTATTAATGAATTTCCTGAAACATATATTTATTTATAATGAGTCATTCATTTCAAAGTTATGTCGGGCACGATTTTAAAAGTGAAGTGGTTTGTGCACTTATGACGTATTGCTAAGTGCAGTGCGAAATAACAAAAGATTTTGATAAAATATCGATGAAAGTGTCGTCTTAATACTTATTTTGTTGTCCTTGCTTTTTATTTTATTGATCATTTAAAGGTAGAGTTAGTATAGAAGTAATAAGCCGATTACGGGACCAGCTTATAGCTTTAATAAATAAAAACCTAATAACAAGTAAGAAATCTTAGCAATTGATACCTAAAAATTATCCGAAATAGCGAAAAAATATATATAGTTTGGTGAAAGTGGTCTAAAATTAGAATTTTTTCTCATGTTATTGTTGTGCCAGCAACTGATGCCTTAAAACCTACTCATAAAAACACCTAAAACATGAAAAAATATAATTCTTCGCTAAAATAGTCCCATATTCAATGTTTTCCTCATGTTTTGATTATTGTTCAAAAACACATGTGTAAAACCAGTTGTTATGTAAAAATTGTGTTTGCCTTCGTTCTGGGTCAAGTTTCTACCATTGACAGTGACATTCTTCATTTATATAACGTTTATAATATTTTAATTATTATTATACCTCTCTATTTTATTTAAATAAACTCGATTTTATTTAAATTTATTAATCGTTTTTCGTAATTATTTTTGCCTTATCATGGTGTTGTTGGGGAAATATGGACGTTACACTATTTTAAATGGATTTTTCGCGTTACAAACAAATAATTTACAGGCTTTTGAGGTTTTTAAAGGTCACTAGAAAAGTAGGTTGTATATTACTGATATTTTTGTTTACGATAAATATGCGGAATTGGAAGAGACACGTTTTATTTAAATTCGGTCTATTACAAGTTCTATCGTTGATTTAACTCACAAATATGAATTAATTACTTACCCTTTTAGAGTCAAAATAATTTTCCCGTACTTCTGGATCTCGATAACTTTTTTTAGTTCGCTGGATAGATCCATTCATCTGCCTTACTAAGGGTTCGTTTCACCACTTTAGAGTGGTGACAAAGTTTTGTCAAGTACTTTCGGAAAATATAGTTTCTACAGTTTATCTAACAGTTAGGTTATTTGACACTTATTCATAAGCTGTGTCGTCGACCCTTAATAATTTCCCTCTTTTTCGACGCCTTTTTTAAAATCGTGCTTACATCTTCACGGCAGAAGATCGTGACCTTACACTATAGCAAGTGATTCACAAATAATTTTCTCCTCCCTATTACAATATCCAGTTACAACATAGTGTAACCTTTAGTGCTGAATGTTCAGGTGAAAGGTCGAACAGGTTTCAGTTTCACATTTAGCTAGGATGTAGACTAGTGTATAAGTTCAACTACTTAGTAAAGCCTTGTATGCAAGGTTGACGATTTGCGCAGGTATTATTAGGACTGCCTCCGTGGCGCAGTGGTTTAGGTCGCCACGCCGCTACCATTGCGTCGGGATGACGTGGGTTCGATTCCCACACGGAACAATTATTTGTGCGATCCACATATAGTTGTTTCGCGTCTGGTTGTACTTTGTGTCAGTTGTTTGTATGTTTGTAAATGCCCCGCGACATAAGAGCAATTTTAAGTGAGGGAGTTGTCTTTAAAAAATAAAATAAAGGAAATTCTGAATTTAGAACACCTATGATCCGTAGAAGCTGCTTTATTTTGGAAATAAATACTTTGTCTTTCTTTACTCCTCAGTAGCGACCTAGCTATTAAAAATAACCTGAGTTACAGTTAGCTAACTTGCGACATGTAGTCGAATTGAACAGTTTATCTCTGAAGATAAAACTAATGAACAGATACAGTTTCATACAGGTTTCTTATCATCGTTAGACTAAGGATGTAGTTAATCTTCGGTTTAGATCGTTATTTATTACACGAACTAGTCCAACGTTATTCTGTTTTAAATTAAAAGCTTGTCCTCTGCTTCCTGGAGGTGACCGCCGGAAGGGCCTCGCCGCCAGTCGCCAACAGACTCCTTATATGGACACCACACCTAATCCGTCACACGCTCAGTACAAAACCACTCTTAGTTTCAACCCATGCTCGTTTACTTTCGTAACTTTTTGCGCCTCTCTCATAATAATAATATGCAAACATAGTTTTTTTTTGAGATCTCAAAATTTGGGAGGTCTTAAAATCTTATCTTGCACGTCCTCTAAAACATGTTTGTTATTCCATAAACGTTTTACGATGTATTTTCGTCTTGCAAAACTGCATAACGTTACACAACATTACTAAAGCATATCTTACCATAGCTTTGCATACTTTTCCTTAATGTGTCGAGAATTCACGCCATAAGTTGTCACCGGTACATGAATAGGTAATCGCGACGCGCATCGAATCCGTAATAAGTGGGAATTCCGTTGCAGAGAACAGTGTATTATGTGGTACGTAGGCCTTAAGGCCTGAGCGAAGCCGTCATGTCAATGTACAGATTTGTGAAAGAAGGTGGCAGCAGCAAGCGGCTGTTCGTTCAGGGGACGCTTGAAAGCGATGACTCGAAACCCCTGAAATCAAGCTTGAAGAAGTCCTCTCCATCACCTGTCGGGTCGCCCATCACGACGAGTTTGAATTTGGCCTCAGTACCCAGAAGTTTGAGGGAAGGATTGACGAGACACGAGACAGTATACGATGGAAACTACCCTGGGATGGAAAGATCGTCCAGCTACCGTTCCGGTTCGTACCGGGAGGAGAGCTACAACGGACGCATTGTACACGATGGTAACCAGACCCACTTCGAATACGATGGAGAGAGTGCTATAGCTGTGCCGACGTCAGCCGGTGGCCTAGGAATGTCAGAGTTGCAGGCGATTCACACGAACAAGAGAATGTCGACCGAGGTTCTTGGCTCTTCACTAGAGTCGACAAAAATCTCGAAGAAAGACGACAGTGGGCAGAGAAGGATCACCACCAGGATTGTGAGGAAGGTGACTACTTTGACCCGCGGTGAGGAGAAAGCTTCAGCCGAGGATGTGCGAAGTGGAACAGTGCAGCGGTCTGCTGAGCACTACAGACACGTGGAGATGGAATCCTCGCTTCCCAGAAGAGTAAAGGTACATATTCTGATGTGGTTTTTCTCATTAATTATGGTAATCAACGTTGCTACGTGTCTTACTAAATAAGTAACGTTTGTGACATCAGACTATGATAGGAAACCGGCAACATTGAGATGTCTGTCACAATCTGTGCGGACATTGCAAGTAGGATATACCACTCCTTTTATCTGAGAAAACATAGCATTAAGTGCACACGTATTTATTTAAGTAGCATATTCATTTACGATGTTAAATCGTAGTTTCTAACCGCTGAAAAAAAGGCTTTTTCCTCCATACCTTAACAGAAAAATTATTAATTTAATGCATTTCAAATTCTGACGCTAATCAACCTGTCTTCAAACAGCTTTGTACAATCATAACTATGAGAAGCAAAGCCATACAATTATTTCCGCGATAATAACACCGTATCAGAAACAGTAAAGTGATGGCGCCCATCAAATTGATAGCCATTTTAATGATAAAATTACGAACTTTGAAAGAACAGTCATTAAAGCAGACGTCTGACAAATAGCTGCCATTTCTGTACGACTATTAGCCGTGTATTTGGACAACCTAGATTTTTTAGAACAAGACTTTTAGAAGTTTTAATCGGTTTCAATTTGGTTGCCAATTGTTTTTGGCACGCAAGAATTTTGTTGCTGCAAAGTTATTCTGTTCTATTGTCTTGCTTATGTGAAAAATTGGACTCATATGCATTCCTTTACTTCTCGACTTTCCTCTTTGGTTCATTGGCTATATTTGGGAGTATAATTACTCCTCTGTCTGATCAATTGAAGAGATTATGGTTCATGTATGTATCAAACACATCATCGTAATCTTGCCTCTTACGATCAATTAAAATTTTAAGATCTTTAAGAGATTCTAAGTATGGAGATGTTCTCTCTTCAGACTCTTGATTTCGAAATTCCAATCCAAAAATACTTTGATTGCGCTCTTCAAAATCTCTTGATGTCTATGTTTGTAGTACATTTATCTTGTACAATTGAATGGAGAGAGTTGATTTGTAAGGTTTCGCCATATGGAGCTGTTTTGTTGGTCGTACAATGGTGGCATGTACCGTTGTAGATTAAATTTAGTCAAAGACTTTGCCTTTAGTCTTGGTCTATATTCTTTCAAAGAATTCTAATTCCTACTCTTGTTATGCGATTACTCCTTCACGAAAAAACTACTTGTATGTGAATGGATTTTAATGAAACCTAGCTTACAGTTAGTTGTTAAACCTATTTCAACAGATTTGATCATTATAACTCTTTGAATTTTTTCTCATGATTGATTATAAAACGACGAAGACTATTACTATAAATTCTTTAATATCAAATGTTTTTGCCTAGATTGTAAGCGTCTCTGGTACGGCAGATCCTGTATCTTTCGAAGGAATTTAGTTTAAGTACCCATAAAATGTTAAACCGAGCTTTGACATTTAATGTGGCATTTGTCTAGTGCTATGTTAAATGCGGCTCTCGAAACTCTTCGTGCATTCATGACAATTTAAAACTACGTTCCGTTGTATGCACACCATAATGTGATTATGTTATTTCTATTTATAGAACTATTTTTTCTTGATTTAAGGTTGATTCATAGCAATTACATATGTCTAAAATCATGCAGTAACCTAATTAAAACATGTTTTATAAAACCTTTTTACATTTTATTGCTTCTCTTGCTTTTATGTCGTCTTTTGAATGGAAGGATTCTTTAGAGTGAGGATGAAGATATCCCATGTGATAATCTAAGTTATAAACTATCTCTGTACCGAATTTCATCAAAATCAAATCACTAGTTTTTGCACCAAACAGTCACAAATATGCATACAAAACTTTTGCATTTATAACACCAGTAACCTAGCTATGAATCAAACTTAGGTCTGACAGTATAAAATCCGAGCACGCATACCTCTAATCGCTGTCCATGTGTCTATGTAAATAACAATAACGAATTGCGCACGCGCCGCTCGGGTACAGCCTTCGTGACGTCATCGCTCAGTTTATTGATAACCTCACTTGCATTGAATTTAGGTGACGGGGTTTTGATTGTGCATGATTGTCATTTGAATTTGATTAAATTTTTTTTGATGAAATTGTAGAAGCCTATGTAAGTGTGATGATGATTTTAGTTCTATTGAGAAATAGGCTAGTAATTATGTTTTGTAGAACGTAACTTTTCAAGCCTAAAAAAAATTATAATTGATCTGGGGGCACGGAAGTGCCCCCGCAAGTCGAGCAAAAAAAAAGCGGCACGGCCGTAACATCCTTTTCTCGAAGCAATTCGGGCTATTTTTGACCCCCCCATAATTTCGTTGTGGATAAAACAAGAAGCCTGGATTTTCAGCAACTAATCAGTCATTGTATAAACACGGTATATTTAAAATTTCAGTCAATTCGAATCAGTAGTTTAAGAATGACAACTTGTTAAAATTTTGAATTTTGTCACTCACTGATTCACTGACTCACTGACTCACCGATCATCAAAAGTCTAAGGTACTTCTAGCAGACTGAGAAGCTTAAAATTTAGAATACAAATAGGGTTTAGTGTCTTAATCATGGGAAAAATTTCATATTTTCTAATTTCGGTCCTGTTTTCTAAATACACCAACTGCAACAATAACTTTGTAATCCCATATAAATGTATAAGATTACAAGGTTACATTTGCAGTTAATGAATTATTATTACTGTAGAAAATAAAATAAAAATAAATGGGTGTAAATAGGTACCTACTATATGAGGCATAACGGGAGGGGGTATAGGGTGGGTAAGGGTGTTTAGCCCATGAAACTGAACAACATTCCCATAGGAAAATATGTTGAATTATGAAAAAAAAAACGTCTTTCCATACAAATTGGACTTATGTTCGCTCTACAAAAAGAAGTGAGATGCCATCAAAAACATTCTGTAAAAAACTCAAGTCTCGCTGTAAAAAGTCATCGCAAGAAAACACAAATTCGCACGTGCTGTGTAGTGTGATACATACTAATAATCAAATCATGCGATGGCCAGGTCGGTCTATTTGTTTTAAAGGTATTTTTTTTTAAATTGGCATGATAATAACATACGTAATAACTTAAGACAGAAGGTCCTTTAAGTAGAGACTAAATAATCGACTTGGTATTATATAGATCTCACAACTTTTTACAGCGAGACTTGAGTTTTTTACAGAATGTTTTTGACGGCATTTATTTATTGAGGGCATGCTAAGTCTCCAACCCGTACTTGGCTAGCGTTGTGGACTCAAGGCTTAAACTCTCCCTCGTTCGGGAGGAGGAGGGTTAAAAAATGCGCGTATACATGTAAGAAAACTAAAAATATTTAATAATTTTTGAATGCGTCAGTACCTATGATATTTTTTTTGGAAGAAATCGCAACGGCATGAATTTGGGCGAAATTAGGTACCTACTACTGCTTCTTACCTCCGGACTTAATCAGGCTTTATAATACAATTTTATAAAAAAGTTTTAAAAATACGTTTTGAATCCATAAAGTATTTTTTAATAGTAAAGACAATTTGGTCTTCTTGTAGAGCAAATTGTATTACAAAAATTGAATCACCTTAATTTTATTACTAAAGCTACATATTATGCATTTGCATAAATGGTTTAAGTGAATGCATAAATCAATTTTATGTTCCAAACATATGTTTCAAGTGAAGGACTTGCTTGCGTCATAATTTCTGGATGATATCATTGCAACCTTGTCACTCTGATCGATTCGTATGAATATTTATTTTGTAAACAACCTTTTGAGGTCAACTTTAAACTAAGTTTGATTACTTGATTTTGCTTAAGTGGTTGTACGAAATAAGCTTTTAATAAGACAAATTATCTGGCCAGTTAGGATCATCAATTTAAATTTAATATACTAAAGTGACATCTACTTCCTGTCTCAGATGATTTTATTGTGGTTTCAAAAGTCAATGATGCAGTTGTAAATTTTAGACTCTATGACCCTGTTATGTCTTCCATTACATGAATTTTCAAATGCCTCGGCATTGCCAGGTTCGATCCAGGAAATTTTTGTAATATATCTGAAAATTTAGGTGTTTAGATGTTTGTTTACTCACGCCAAAACAACTAAACGCATTTTGATGAAATTCCTTTTTTAGTTGTACAGTTAGTTTAACCTGGATTAACATATAGGACTCTTTTTCCCGGGAAATTATTCCAAGCGGAGGAAGTCGTGGGCAGAAGCAAATTTAAAAAATTCCTAGTTAATCTCTTTTAGAATATTATCTATTCCTAAATACGTCAACATATCTTTGTTATTTTCATCTCAAATAAATCGCCTCAAATCAAACCAACTCAAGCCCTTTTGGAAGATAGAAAGTAATAGATAAACACAATTGTGTTTTAAAGTTCAACTCTTGAAATAAACGGAATAATGTCACTGCAGCATTGCATACAATAATAACCCTTACAGCTTTAAATATAAAGATGATTTTAGCATACATTGTTTTGGTATTTCAGTAACCCACATTTAGGATATACACACATCAACACTGTCTAGGGATATTTTGTATTTACTCAATTATCTCAAAATTTATTAAAGATAACATGCAACATGTATATATTTCTATAAAGCCCATTTATCTGACTATACTTCAGAATAAAAAAAATCTGTAATTATTTTGCGTTAGCAATTTTATACTTAAATAAAGAAAAAACTAAAATATTGGTAAAACTAACAATGAATGTTTTTCTTCAGAAAATGTAAAAAATAAGAAAAAGTTATTGTTTTTAGCAGTTTTCTGAAAAATCAGTAGTCTATAAAGCTATCTATGACATTTATAGCAGTCCTGCAGCGATTTTTCATAATTTGGATAGAGTTATCCAAGTCTTACTGCGGTATATTGTCCCAGGTCCGGCTAAGATGCAAAAAAGTGGCTCTTCCGTTGCAATGTTCGCAGGGAAATTTCTCAAAGCTCTTCTTTGGGGCATACTCCACGCGTGCTCTATGGGGTTTAGGTCAGGTGATTGAGCGAGCCAGCTTAAGACCGATTTGTCGTGTTCCTGCGACCATCTCGTCACCGCTCTTGCTGTGTGCGGACGGGTGTTATCGTGAATGAGGGTGAATTCTTGGCCCATTTGAAGTTTAAGGGGGTAGATTATCGGCATTAGCACCTCATTACGGTATTTTTAGCCGTAATGGTGTTTCTGACCCAAACGCGGTCTGTTCGTCCACCGAGAATAATTTCTGCCCAAACCATCATTGTCCCGCCGTGCTATGAATGGACTTCCTGAGGATATTGCAGACGGCTATCACGACCAGAGACTCGCCAAACACGTACTCTACGTGAATCGAAATGAAAACTGAACCGGGACTCATCGGTAAACAGTAATACAGACTACGGGTTATCATCCCAGAGCAAAAGTACAGGGAACCCACTCTAGTCTTCGTCCGCGATTTCCTCAGCAGAGTGCTGGAGTACGAAGCGGTCTGCGAGCGTGAAAGTTATCTTCATGCAGCATTTTCCTCGCAGTTTGGTCACTCACAAGCAACTGGTGCTCTGACTGGAGCCTCCGAACCAACTGCATGGCCGTAACATTTGGTTCTCTTTTCACGGCAATTTGCAAAAATCGGTCTTGTCGATAAGTGGTTATTCGCTTTCCCCCTGGATATCTTTCAACCACTTCACTAGTAGCACGGTAGGATGACTATAACCTAGATATCACGTTTTGTCTTGTTCCGATCTCGTCAGCAATACTCCGTTGAGCAGCCACAGCGTAGAGCATGCCCACTGCCCTTAGCATTGCTTCTCTCGTTATATACCGCCGCTGCATGATGCACACAATTGATTTAACTCGAAATTAATCGATAACTTGTTATAAAACTTAAATCTGGCACAAAAAATATCCCGATACTACAGTAGTTAAACAAAACTTGCGGACTTCGCAACCATTATGCCGCGTAATTATTTTATTTTTAATTATTTTTTATAAATTCAAATTTAGAATCATCCAAAAAGGTTAAAAAAAAATAGTCTTTCATCAAAAGATTTTTAAACTGGCCAGTATTTTTTGAGTTTAAGAACTTTATACAGAATATCCCTAGACGGTGTTGATGTGTGTATCTGATCGAAGGATATGATTGTGGAGATCGACTGCGTATTCGTTATTTTTGATAGATTTATTGAATGAATTTCTTTTTAAGCTATTTAGTATACTTATATGGGCAGAATGGTGTTTTATACTACTGTTGATCTTGAGGTATCGGGTTCGATTCCCGGGCCGGGCATAGTGCTGTCTTTTTCTTCTTCGTATTTGATTAATTTCAATAATAAGTAGTGTAGTGACGTACTCGGTATATGGCAACAGGCTCGCCCCCTATTGTACGAGACTACCATTGCAAAGTAACCTAGCCTGGCCCATTATTGGGCAAAGGACACACAAGAGTCTTAATCTTCACAGCCTTTCCTCGGCCTGCATCATCATCGTCGATGTTATAAAACACCTGCGTAATTACAAAAAACATACCGACCGAATTGAGAATCTTCTTGAAATCGCTAATAAAATATTAAACTTTGTCTTGGGTTTATTTCAACTGTGATTCATTTCGTCCTCGTTAATCCTTTGAGCTGGAAATGCTGGAATCAGGTCAGCCGTTTTTATGTCAACTGTATATTCATTCTGAATTTCTTAAATATCTAAGTGATGATACGTTGGCTTATTTTTCGCATCCTAAGTGTACTGCAGTGGAATAAAATCGTAAGTTGATTTAAATACACGGTTACTTAAGCCCTTCTTCTGATGAAGATGGTGAGCAATATTGCTGATATATTAGTATCGTTGTATTGTACTGTATTAAATAAGTATTTTGTATTGGAATGTTGTTTGCTTTCGTAACGATAAACAAACCAATATTTATGTTGACATATCTAAATCGATCAGATAATATTGCTCCACTTTTTTATCTTTTCTCAAAACCCTCAATAAGTGAAAGTATTTTTTCACCGAATGATGCTTTACAAGCAAAACTGCGCAACATTGGTCGCGAATTAAATTAAAAAATGAGACTTAGGGGTTCATTATTAACAAAAACAAGGTTATGTTCCATCCCGGTTGTTCAAATATGCAGATGCAAATTTTCTTCAAAAATGGATCAGCCGTTTAGTCGTTACAGCAACAGACAGACAGACTGTCACATTGAAAATATTAGTACAGATTAACGGAATACATTTTCTAACGTATAATTTGTGTAACACGATGTCGTGTTGATGTCTGAGACGATCAGAACATGAAGAGCGAGCTATCAATCATTATTGTAATCTTGATGTGATGCGCTTTTTATTATAATTTGACACGCCATATATCATGTACTTTAGTTGTATGTTTACTCTGTTACGTTACGTGTTTCATATGTTATGGATTAGTTTATGAAGCAGCAAGAGAAAAGATGAAAAAGTTTGAATTCTTAGTCTCAGTAATATGAATTTAGATGGGGTCAAATTTTTGTCCTGCAGTGCAACAATTAACATAAAAAAGTTACAGCAACTAACATGAAAGCCTACAAGCCGAGTTTTTATTAGTATGATCTTATTTAATTAAACAGATAGGGTAAAGATTTTTGTCCTGCAGTGTAACAATTAACATGAAATTTGTAACAGATGAATATTGTATTCCTAAAAATCGCTTTTTCACACTTATATGAATAACTATAATTTTTCCTTTCATAATTTTATGATTGTCGAAATTCTTTAATTTTGATATCCAGTCCCTTCTTAATCCTTTGCCGCTGAGAGTCTGACATCTACCGTTATAAAACTGCGTTCATGTTTAAACTTCGCATTCACTGCTCCGTCAACCAGAAAACCCTCCATTCACTCACCAAAGAATCCCTTTGTTCCGTGTAGAAGTAATTTTGCATATCAGTTACCCACCATCAGTTTGTATTCGCCCTTAAACAGGCGCCGGCATTTTGGGCAACGTGCCATTGCCATTGGAATTTTAAGTACTCACACTTATATCATAATAATTGATTCCGTACACATACTGACACAAATGTGTCACATGAAAGTGAATCTGTTTAAATTGGCCTTTCCTAGAACGAAAAGGGATTAACAGCCAATTAGTAATGATGCAATATGCAGGATGTTTAAAAGGAACTTACTACCCGTTTCAACTGAGAAGTACTTGGTAGCGTGCTTAGGTTTCTGTCTTGCCCTATGTGAAAAATGTGTGATTATATGTACATATGTTTGTATGTATATACGATAGAAATGATGAGCATTACTTCAAAGTTATTGCCGTTTCTTAGAAGTCAAAACATTAAGCACTCAACAGTATTACATCTATTATGAATCGTTTTAGACTAATTTCCAGATTAAATTGAGCATAACACTAAGTAAAACACTCGTGGTGACATGCAAATAGTTTTTGCTAAACTCACACGAGTCGTCTCAGTATTGTGTTCAACAATGCGTAGTCTAGATTCTGAATTTACTTAGGCTTAATAGCTAGAAGTCCTTTTATTTTGAAATTTTCGCTTGTATTCTTGCATTGTCTGTCTGTAAAACATAAAGTTCTGTATTTTTTTGAAGACTTTAGTTTTGAAATACGGCACTTTGTTCACTTATAAGCACAAAAAAAAAAATAGTTTTGATTTTCTTGTATCTTATTAAAGAAGGTGTAAGTCGGCCTTCTCGAATGAGAAATTCTAATGTCATTAATTTGATCTGAAGGAATAAATTGCGGAAATGATGCAAGAACTAAAAACAATTTTTATTGCTCTAACGATGCAAAAAATAAATCAAAACTTTTTTGATTAAAATTTGGATCAAGATCATTAGGTCGCTCTTATATCATTAATATTTACTCTGAAATGTATTTTGATAATCTCCATTCATAAGTGACTAATACGCTCCACTTTAAGAACCAAGCCAAAGAATTTCACTAATGAAATAAAATTGTGCCGTGAGAGCATTTTATATGTGGTTTAAGTGTTTTGCGATCTCATTTCGTGGTTGTTTTTGCCCTTAATTAAGTTAATACGATTTCAATTGTCATAACGGTTCCAAATATAACCAGAAAATAACTGGTTTACATTACCAAAGTTAAAATAAATTGAATAATTATCCCACTATTGGGCCGATCTCTCTGAGGTCGAGTCCTCGAATGAGAGAATGACTGGGCTTTGAGTCCACCACAGTGGTCAAATATAAGTATGGGGCTAAGCATTTCTTCAGAAACTGTGTTAAAGTGCTATCAGCTATGCAAGGTTTCATCACGATGTTTTTATTTACCGTTAGAGTAAGTGGTAATTGTTTGTAATACACACATAACTTCGAATAGAATTCATTTTGAGTAATTCCTATTTATTGTACAGATGCGTGATTCAGTGCGTTTTTGTTTACTTCAAGGCTTTTACGATTTACAACTGGTTCTAGAAAATACGTAATTAATCGTAAGATGAACAATTATGATGTAAACACAAAACTTATTTATACACAGTCGGTCAAAGGTCTCTCGGTAATGTAAGAAGTGATTATTATGATAGTGGCTATATAACAATACGTCATTTTATGAATAGTGTGTAGGATTTATCTATCTATAATATAAGGCATTAATATTAGGCATTCCCAACAAAATTACATTTTTCGCGGGTTCGTAACCCAGGGTTTTGAAGAACTCATCCCTAAATCTTATTTACTTCTAACTTAGTTCTTGGTTTTAAAGTAACTTTTGAACTTATTAGTATTTTAAACTTAGTTACAACAATAACGCAAGTAGAGCTTTTACAAAGTTTACCTCCGAACTATTGCAAATATATATAATTTTTTTTTGCATTTAGACGATAAAGTCTGTTTAACAAATAGACAATAGTAATTAAATGACAACATTATTAGCAGTTTTTCTCTACACACTGGAAGATATAAACCTTCTCCGTTTATGTCAGTCATGGCTTGTGCCTCTCCTTTCTAAATAAGAAGTCTAAATAACAAGAAATTAATATTTTACCAGTAAATAAGTACCCATTAACATAATTTCCAATAGCCATCTTCATTGAATCGTCTAATGACTTACCCGCCTGTCATTATGAAGGTATGCAAATAATACACTTTTAGTGGCGTGTGTGATCTTACGCTCTGATGCCTCGCAATTACACGTGTGCAAGAAAAAATAGATAATTAAAGAACATGCTGATTAATATTCAGGATTTCCTATTGAACGCTTGAAGGATTAATGTAGGCAAAATTATTGTCTTTGCAATTCTTGAAAAATTATATTTTGTGTCATTAATTTCCTTTAAAATAGTGAATAATATCAACGTCGTCTGTGCGTCAATAATTTACCAGTTATTGCACATCCTTGCACAAAAATAGGCCCGTTAATTAATACAATTTATGTACTCTGCTGTTTCCCGTAACAAATTTTTTATAGGCTGTCAACCATGACTAAGAACACATAATTATTACAATTGACAAAGTATTTAGTATCAATACAATGAGACGCTGGATCATAGGGGTACCAATATCTCGAAGGTATGTATCCACTACCAAACATACTTTCTTAATCCACTCCGTATGAACGAACTCCACATAAAGTATGTACAATGAAACACAAAAGTGTTCGTATAAAGCCGGTACAATACGTGTGAACAATGTGCCAGCGATGTCTTCTACAGGAATGTTTCACACGGTGCATTGTTGTTGATGACTGTACCGGTTGTCATGCTGTGGCGAATTGACGGGCATGAGCCGGCAGGTCAAATGGCAGGTCAGGCTGTAGGCTTTTATTGAAGACTAGCAGACCCGCGCAACTTCGCTTGCGACACATAAGAGATAATAGGTCATAATTTTCCCCGTTTTTGTTACATTTTTCGTTGCTACTCCGCTCCTAATAGTTGCAGCGTGATGTAATATAGCCTAAAGCCTTCCTTGATAAATGGTCTATTCAACACAAAAATATTTTTTCGATTCGAACCAGTAGTTCCTGAGATTAGCGCTTTCAAACAAACAAACTCTTCAGTTTCATGATATTAGTATAGATGAGTTTACTTTTTGTTTGTAAAGTGACATGTTACATGTAAAGTATGCCTCATTATAAAAAAGAGTATAGGAATATCGTTTCGCGTTGTATCCGTGGTGGTAGGTAGGGTCTAAGAAATAATATATTCTACGATTTTTGCTTTTTGATTACGTTTATATATCGTGTTTGGGCGTGCATAATGTCATGGAAATACATAGACAAATGTAGGTGAAAAACAAAAACAATTGTAATAACTCTAAAAATAACATTAAGTTTTTCGTACCTCGGCAAAGAACAAAGGATATGTCAAAAATACCGCTTCATGTTTTTAAACATTAGTACCAACTATGTATTTCCTTCTGACTTAATATTCTCAACTAAAATTAATAGCCTTTACCGTTTTTACACGTTTTACACATTACTCACACAAAGTAATTACACTCGGTTTAAAATGAAGACATAAGTAATCCCATTACGAGCTAGGCCATTTATTGTGCACTACACTGTACTTATAATTTATGGCCATAATAAATGAACCGGCCAGTTTTTGTCTCTACTTCATCGAAGAAAGTCGAGCGAGATAATTTTTGCGCTGCAGTGTAATTTCATGTAATTTGCACATAGACTTGTTTTACTTTCGTATTGGGTTTAAATCGATATAAACAGTCCAATTTTGTAGTTATACAAAACAACTTTTGACTGTATCTGTGGTCCAGTGGTTAAGGCCGCCAAGCCGCTACCATTGCATGTCCACCGGTCGTGGGTTCGATTCCGACACGGAGCAATTATTTGTGCGATCCACAAATAGTTGTTTCGGGTCTGGTTGTACTTTGTGTCCGTTGCTTGTGTGTTCTCATATTTCTTCTCTTTTTCTTCAGCGTTTCAAGCCTATTACATAAACTGGTATCAGTACCATCTTCAGATAACGGTCCACGAACATTTTCCTCCACGTGTGATTGTTATTCGTATCTACATATTTGTATGTATGTATGTACAAAAGCGTGAGACTGTAACGTCAGCCGGAGATTTCTAACATTAGTCATCGTGTGGACTCAGTAAATCGCGTTACTACTTGTTGAATGACGGAACTTACTACTGTACATTTAAACCACTCTTTTAAGAGTATTTTTACTAGTATAGCAAGCTTTTATTTTACAGGGAACTACGAATCCTTGGATCACTTTAAAAATGTTTAATAGGCTTAGTTATATTGTAGGGAATTGTGTATTGTGTTTCCTAGTAATATATTTTCTAAGGGCATCGAGGTAAACTAAAGGTCTCAATTGAAAGATTTCTAGACTATCTTCCGAGCCAATCAATAGCCAATAATCATAAAAAAAGTTTTTATTGAAAGACGTTTTCAATTTAACTTTAGTTTAAATAGTACGTGTAGTAATCCATTGTGTTATATTTATCACTACACATAACATTGATGATATCACAATCAATTTGAGCTTGTTTAAATTAGTGTACAAGTGCATGCAAAAGTAAACAGTACAACATGATTCATATTTATTATAAATACTACTTAATCCAAGTAAATCCCACACAATTACTTGATGAAAATCATGTACAATAATAGATAAAAGTACTTATATTTGCTAATAAACAGCAGTACCGTGCAATAATCACTGCGCGCTTGAACTAAGTACACAGTAACGCGAGTTAATGACTGTCATGACTGCATTGTCGCTAGATATCTATCTATGCTGTTATTAGACATATTGTAGACCTGATACTAGTTGCTGTCTGTGACTTGGTCCGTTGTTAAAATGAAAAAAGTTATAGGATTGTTGAAAAAAAGTTGTAGATTAATAACTGGTGTTGCTGTGAAAGAAATCTGAGGATAATAATATCCTTTACGTTATAAAAGGATTCAGATTCTGTTTGCACGCTTCCGCGCAGAAGAAATCTTAGAATAATGTTTCCTACGCGTAATAATCTGACTTAAAAATATCGTTGCTTACATTTTAGCGAAGTCTTTCCAATAGTTTTTGTTTGAAATAATCACAGATATCCTTCCGTATTCTCATAATCATTCGTGTGTAAAATTGCTATAGAATTAATGCTTAAGTTAAGGATTACGAAATTAATTATTTCTATTTATTAAACTTGACCTATAATCGTCTTATTACTAAACAGCAACTATGGCAAAATATTATGACTTCAGTTAAAATAACAGTTAGAAACAGACGTATTTTTTAATTTCTGCAATTCTTCCACTGAATTCTTAGCCGAGTTTGGTCAGCGGTTAGCTGTCTTGGCTCCTAATGTTTAACGGTGTGTAACATACACAGAATCGCGACTCCATAACGCTTTTTATATATTTCTAACCGTATACGAAATGTATATTATAATCTGGGCATTTTGAGGTAAATTACTTTCTAAACTGACAACAAAGTATAACTGATGATCGCTCCAGAATTTAATGAGTACAATTTGATTAAAGACTTACTACAATAATAACTTTAAACTGGTTTAAACGTCTCCAAATAAATGATATTTTGGTCCTGCTACGTATCTCAGTTAGTGTACATTCAAATTGATATTACTATTCAATACATTGCTGGTTTGATGTAACGTGTTTATCACTATAATCTGAAAGAGAAAACAATGTACATCATAGTTGCTTTCAATTAGTTGTCAACTGAGATACGTGACAGCCCCCCTATTAAAAACAAAATAGCCTGTTTCTTTCTTCAATGAGGGTGAATTAACTTATAATAATAATAGACAAGTATCAGCACTCATTATACGCATTGATATTTCACACAACATATTCTAACATGTTTCAAGAACAACAACATGTGTTGTATTCCCCTATAAACTAAAGTTCTAACTTAAACCCGACACTGTTATCCAATCCCCAAAACAGACGAAACCATATAAATAAATCGAATCAGTTCCCAAGTGATCTGACGAGGGCCCGCCAGCAAGATGGCGCGCAGGAAGCGGGCAGGTGCGCCGGCGCATGGCACAGCGCGGCCATGCGTGAACGTGAACTTGCGCCGTGCTGTATGGACTGATGAACCTCGTGTGTGGGGTGCGATTGATTTATGGGGAAATTTGTTGTTTGTAATGTTGGAGGTATTTGTTAACGTGAAATGTGACTAGTCTGGCAAAAGAAGGTTTGATTTTTGGGGTCGAAAAATTTTCTAAAGAGATGTCAATTTTGGTTTTTATTTCGTTGCAATAGACGATTGGTTCTTTGTTTGTACTGAATCAACGGCAGTGCAGTTTACTTGTCCATAATATGGAGGGAATGAAAATTTTGCACTACAGTATACAAATGAGTGTCTTACTCTTCAAACTGAAGAAATACGAAAATCACAGCGTCGTCAAAGCAATTCAGAGAAACGATTTTTATCGAAATTAAAATTTTAAATTTTTTGCCTTTTCTTACAAGGATGAGAAAAATTTACGAATTTTCAAAGTCCATTTCATCATTTAGTAAATAGTACTCCATATTCGCGAATCTCATACGAGGAACATCCTCGGCAACATCGAAAGTGGTTGTTCCGTGCTAATAAGCACGAGTTGCGCCGCTAGAAAGCAAAGGGCTCGTTTACACCTGACACTCCGAGAAAGTGAGAATACGATAAATGGACAATGTATAGCCGTGAGATTGATACATTTTAATTGCTATTATTTTAATTGGTTTACACTAAAATGCAGAATTCAAGAATATAACAACACAAAAAAAATATCTATTGCTAGCGTAACCTCTCGGAATTTTAGCTCTCGCTGCCCCCATGGAAGGATTTCAATTCATTTTCTCGTTAGTTACATTTTAGTGTTTTCACGGTGTTATGCAAGTCACGTTTGGCGTTTATTTTGGATATAACAAGCTGACTAATGTCAGTTTGACTCTTCAGCATAACCTTTATTCCAAGTGAGTCGTGAGTCGGCTTCCAGTCTCTGATGCAGCTGACTACCAGTATTTTACGTAGAGCGAATGTCTATCAGACCTTCACAACCCAGTTACCTGGGTATAACATAATACCCCTCGTAAAGACTGGTTGTCAGACTTTTAAGCTTCTGATAACGACTGCAGTGTTCATTTTGCAGCACAAAACTTTATTCAAGACTTATCTGTTGTAAATCTTATCTGATGCAACTATAGCCGGGTTTTATGTGCTCACATACTTGTCGCGGCAGCCATGTCAAACGGGCTACTGTACTCCGTATGTTGACTTCCAAGAAATCTCTGCAGTTTATGTGTCACTTGCTCCTTGAGTACTGTCTGTGCAAATAACTGCTGAGAATTAAAAACATTTGTTTCGTTTTGGAAGTATTATTTACTTTGGTAATGAAGAAGTTGGCTACCCTGTTATTAATGGATTACCTTTGGGCAGTAAGTCAATGATAAGTCGAAGTTATAGAGAAATCATGTGGTTACTCCATAATAATTTAAGTTGTTCTTTGTGATGTATGTTAGACTAACATATAGGGGGCTAAAATCTCTGAACACTGATTTGTCTATTGTCGGATGAAGTACTCCCGCTTCGGCCGTCATAGAAACCGAGGTTTCGTTACTGGTTTCTGAAGTGAATTAATCGTTCAAAATGTTCTTATACAAACATTATCTACTTGTTCAATTGTCCTTCAAAAGCAGCAGAATTTGGTTTCCAAAATCTTCTCAAGTTTGTACAAAATCATCGATATTTTTGAAGTTAAATAAAACGGAGCAACTCAAACATTAGCGAAACATGCAAATTTTTTGTTCAAACTAGAACTTATTTCCTTTGAAATGACATCATTCGGCATATTTATTGGGAAGCCGTTAATTTACTTTTCCGTTTTATCTTTAATGATATATATTTAAGCCGTTCAGATAAATTATTAGTTTGTTACGTTATTATGTTTGTGTAAAACAGCAATTTTGTAGGTGTGGCTGTAATAAATTGGATGTTGATTGACAGAAACTAGATTGATATCAAATTTTATTATAGATGACTGATTTGAAAGAATAATTTTGTTTTAAATTATTCCTTTTGATAATAATAGCTGTAGTTAGACTATAGCACTTGTACTGAGGGGGCGGCCTATCTCAACAGTGGGTGAAAACGGGCTCAATAGACATAGATAGCACTCATAATAGATATGACTCATAGATAGCACTTAATGTATGCTTCATTTTCAATTTACTTTGTATTTAAACTGCACATGATCTTATTTTTAATAATTCAGGTCTTAATTGCTATATTGCATATTGCTTATCCTGTCGGAAGATATTAAAATAAATCAAAGCTTTGCCATCAGGCTCTGAGCTCTGAGTAGTTCTGACAGAATCAACGTCTACGGAATCCTCTTGTCATAAATTGCTTGCTCCTTTACATCTTGTCAAACTCGTTACCGATTAATATACCAAGATAAAGACATCCCGAACATTATCTCATAAATTATTATCTTTATCTAAACCAACGTTGACGAGAGATATCCTGCGCGGCTTCCGTCCTTGCAGCACTTTTTACAAAGTACCGTAGCACTTGTCCGGCACTAAACGGTCGGATCGCACTAAATCTTCAGTGCTCACCGTTATGAACGAAAGGAATAAGTGCTACTTGAACGCTTTTGTTTGGTTCAAGATGATATTTTACTGTCCTAACAATAAACGATTTATAAGCATGGTTTTGTTAATGTTTTGACAATCGATGGAGGTTGAAATTATCTTTGAGTGAAATATTACATAAGACAAAATACGATACAAGTAATCTGAGTTCGCAGTTTATTTATGTTCAAAAATTAAAATTATAGAATATTTTAGTTTAGTTTGAGCTTGTTTCTTTTTCATTTCTTGTGTCATTTCTTTTTTGAGTATAAATATTTTGATAAAGAACATATTTTTGTGTGTATTTTATATTTTATTATGATTAAGATATTCATATTTTAGCTCCTATTAATAAAGCACTAATTTTTACCCAAATCATTAGCGTCAAAATCAACCGTAGCCTGAATAATATTGACACTATCTCTTAAGAGGTCAAAAATATATCTAGACAGTTGCACCGCGCTAAATCTTTTTGACCACAATTTTGACCGTTATGGACCAGAATTCTGTATAAGGACTTCAACATGATGTCATGTGTAGCTGTAAATGTGAATGGTGACATGTAAATTGTATTAGTTTTATATTTTATTGTTCTCGGATTTAAAAGATTCTTTTGTGATGATGTCATGGATTAAAGTAATTTATTGGTTTAGGTCAAATATTGACACTTGAGATAGTCAGTTTGATATTTTTATTTAATTAAGAACTTTTTACGAAAAATCCGCTACTTTATTTTCCTGATATTGTCGAAGTGTTGAGTATTTAATTAATTTTAACATTATTTCGAAAAAGAAGAGCAATTTTTTTTCTAAAAAATTGCTACTAATTCACCGGTATTTCTTTGGGAAAGAGGTGTAATTTTATGAACCTTACATAGGTACATTGACATCGTGAATCTTTGGATATACTACGGCATTTCAGATTTCTATCACCATTTGAAAGATATCTTGTACACAATATGTCAAATATAACAAATACTCACCAGCAAAAAAGTAAATATTGGCTTAAAAAAGATATAATCACTTTAAATATTAAACCATATTGCATTCACTTTCTTTTATTTATCGTTTAGTTCTTTTACTGTAGTGGCTCTTTGACTGACGGACCTGTCATTGCAATCATGTTTGATCTTAATAGACTACAACTACCAAATATGGCGATGTCGTGTTACAAACATATTTTATTTATCTTTTTTCCTTGTCGCAAGATGTGGTTGATGTTAGTTGTTTCTTTAATCTGAAGGGTACAAGAGAAATGGAAGTACTTATTATAATTTGTTTTTGTAGTTGGTTGTAAAAAGAAAGTTTTACGTTTACTGTCTTAATGAAACTTAGTTGATCATGATTGTTAAAAGTTGTATTATAACTTGCGTAAAAAATCTGAGTTGAGACATTTTTAAACCTTTATATTTTGTTATACAACTTGAGGACAAAAGCCTCCCTTAGTTTTGCTAGTTTTGTTGAGCATGTTTTCTGTGTTCTTTCTTGAAATTTGATTTTCGTAAAAAGATAATGTTCCGTTTTGATATTTCTGCCAAATCAATTTAAGAGTTAGAGTCGGGTTTTCCATCTTATGGGCAAATGTCGCACACCTTACCTGCCCGATAGATATAGTGACAAGAAATGAACGAAAATCTTTGTTAAAGTTGCACTCGGTAAGATATCTGATACCTATCGAATAGTGGTAAAATCATAAATATCAAAATATGCAGCAAATCGTTCAATATTCTAACCAGTAACCCGTGTTATCCAATCACAATAAACAATTGAAGAACAATGAGAACAGTTAACCCTTTCCCACCGTGTTCAATATTCAACCGGCAGATTACGAGAGACCAACAAATTGAAACTATCGATGATATTTCACTCGTGAGTTAGTACCGTTTTAAACGGAGATAGGGCCGGCGCTAAGCCATGTACAGATAACTTTAGGTAGAATATTTTAGTGGGTAAAATATATCTTAGGTTAGTTTAAAAGACATTGATGCGGCCTAGACACCTATCTGGGTGATTGCCCATTAGTAAGTTAAGTCAGGGATCCACGAAAAAATGGAATAACTTAAAAAAATATGATGTCCTTAAGTGAAGACGTCGCAAGTGTCATAGGTTCAATTCCCACACGACACTATTTTTTTCGCTATACCCAGACATCAATACTCCGAATTTAGCTGCTTCTTGCATCCGTTCATTGTATGATCGTAAAATTCCCCGCCTAGTTATGCCTTTTTAAAGCAAAAGCGGATAATCTCGAAATCAAAGCCTTCCAAGTATTTTCGGAAGTTAGCCCGGAAACTATACGACTATTGATTTTTTCGTGGTTTAAAATATTAGCTAGACAAACAATATTTTTGCCGTCAAAAGTACTAGTTACTTTTGTCTTCAAGTAGTTATATTTGCGTGTCTTCTGCCCGTAAAATGCGACATTTAGAAATGCTATCGAAAAGTCTCAATGGAATGCGTTTACAAATACTTTTTCTATAATTCTCATTTTTTGCACCAGACCGGAAAAAGATTCGAAATATCGCTCAGTCGGACACCATTCACAATAGTTATTTTACCGTAATGTTTAGTTTATAAAAAGTGATATAAAACTTCGAAAAATATTAGTGACAGTTCTATAAAAGATTTAGTTTGATAATAACAGTGATTTTTTTAAAATACAATCCATATTTCACTGCTTTTGTGCTATTCATTTTTGTAGGTAAACCGCAAAGCGAAAACAAACTTACATTTGCGGTTGATCGTCCTCTTTTTGGGTATAATTTGTATGTAGAAATAATTTTATGGGCCGCAGAGTTAAGTTGGTGATTTCCCAGAGCATGACCAGACGGTATTTTTTTTTATTTTGGTGGCCAATAAGCGGTCTTAAGTCGTTGTTTATGCTTTAGAAATAGTGTTAATTAACTCTGATGAGCTTTATGAGGTCATAGAGGTCTAATAAAAAGTGCCTACGTGACTTATTACAAAGATCTTCCGGAAAATAATGATCAGTAATTAATTACAAGTCGCCGCCCCCGGCTTTGCTCGATAATTCAATTATGTGTTGCTATCCGAAGTTGGTTGTAATCAAATTTTGAGTACTTTTGACATGGTGCTCTGTTTAAAGTAAGTTTGACAATCACTGTGTATTTTTTTATTAAATAAATATGTGGTTTTGATGTTATTATGGTCAGTTATGGTCAGAGTCTTAATCTACATTAATAGACTACAGAAAACTTAATATCTGTTTTACTTAGTTAAAAATTACATACATGCAGGCAATTATAATCATTATTCAACAGCTGTTTAATATCAATCATTTCGATAACTAGAGCAGATCATACAAACAAAATTTATTGAATGAAATAGTTTTCGCGAAAGTTTATTTGTATGTATCTATTATTATGTTTGTCTTCTTTTACACCAAAATAACTCATTCATTTCATTCATTGACACCAAATGAATGAACCAAAATAACTGGATCGATTGTAATAAAACTTTGGCAAATACATAGTAAATCGCTTGGAGAAATGTCTAAGTTACTATATTATGTAGGAAGATGACGTAATTACAATCTACATTATCTTTAAAATAAAACAATTTGCAAAAATGTTTACATTACTCAGCCGATATTGAACGAACTAATAATAAATATTAATTGACATCACATCGAGATCCTGACCGATGAGGTCACCGTTTGACATCATGACCGTATATGGTCATCGACCATGTGCGACAGAAACGGCTTGCAGTAAAAACATCAAAGGCACTGTAGGAGCATGGACATGTAAATTATGTTGACTTGATTTAAAACAATGATTTGATTGTGGGTATCGATAATTTATTTATGTATCTCGTAAAAAAATCTTTGTTTTGATATAACTACTAAAGTATCTCACGTTTCCACAGCTAAACTACTGAACTGATTTTAGTGATTTTTGTTAAAAGACTCCCTCACTAAGGATTGCTCTTGTGTCGCGGGGACTCTTACAAACATACAAACAACGGACACAAAGTACAACCAGACCCGAAACGGTTTCGCAGAAAATTAAGATTGCTCATTGACATAAACTGCTAAACCGATTTTTGTGAAATTTTGACATGAAGATAGTTGTTTGACATTTATTTGGTTTTGGGGTTTTGACACTTAAATGTCAATTTAGACATTGTTTTGGGTCAAAAATCTCAGGCTAATGCAACCCACAATATCATTAATCTTAGAAATACAGTTTCGGATTGTTAATTTATTAACGTAAGGCCCCGGGTTCGACGCCCGCTCAAAGGAAATGAAGGTTACTTAACAGTGGTATATATGGAGTGAAGACCAAATGTGCGAGAGTTTGCATAATTAATAAGCCGGCGCTTGCGCCACTGCGCCATAGGGAGTTTGTGTACGTCATAGATTAAATGATCGTTTGTACTATCCATTCATAAGACCTGTGTTTGTAAAGTGAGTTGGAAAAATTCCGCGTCGGTTTGAAAATAGAGAAAAATATAGTTTTAAGAGAGGAGTGCTCAAGTACAAGTTCGATCTCGTAAGAATAATAAAAATATGTTAGTTAGCGTGATGGCGTAAATGATCAGCACGAGTTATAGGTACTATTCGGTACTTCCCCGTGATTGAAAATTAATCTTAAGTACTTGAGTTGTCTATTAGAAAAGGCGTACAAGTCATATTCAAGTTTACACCCTTGACAATACAAAAACAAGTAAAAAAACTTAATCCACACTACTTAATTAAAAAAACAGTTTATTTATTGAAGGCAAGAGTACTTACGATTATTTTATGTCATTTAATAATCAAAATTAATTTTCTACAACATTTTTAATACCCATTAGAATTATGTCTAGCCGGTCACCCACCCATCTATAAACTGACCTGACCATAAGCCACTTAACCTCGCTTACCGTTCGAGTGCTAGCTAAAACTCGTATGATTAATCCAACAGGATTATATTTGGATATGATTGATGAAACGTTTTATTTTCGAACTGAAGTGATCCATTCAACATTTATTTAAGACTGTAGTGCGATGAACTTGATCATTTGATTTGTTTTTAACTCTTTAGTTGTTATTTGAAGAAATTAATAATTTGGAAGAAAGTTATTACAGCTAATCATCTCTTAATGTTTTCGCATTTGGGTTCTTATTTGTGATGCTACAACTCAGTCCATTCACCGAAAAAAATTCTGAAGAGGAACATTTTTCAAACAGTGTGAGGGTCGAAAGACAAATGATACCATACTATAAATATGAAAATTAAGATAACTGTTATGTGAATTTGACTTTTTTTTATATAAATAAAGGTGAAAAACCTAACATAAAGTTTATAAAAAGACGCAATTTTCCAAAACAGCTTAGTCACATATATTTTTTTCTATTCGAGGACCAAACACTCAATTTCCAAATAGTACATTATTAGAGTGAACAAGTAAGAATCTCTTAACGACACTTCACACGTATTAAGTATACGTGTGAAGTATTTTTTCTATGAATTTTCAAATAACTTCAAATCTATAACAATCTAAAGAAAAGCAGCTCCATTTCTGTACCGTTACCAGGAGTACATAATCAAGTGGAAGGTTGCTCCAAATAAATATCGGTGGCGTGGATTTTGTTCGTGAGGCTCGCTCGTGATCCCGCGATAACTATCTACCTTCTCGCTTCAAAGTGACATGCGAACTGTTGTCATGAAAGTTTGCTTTCCATTGAACTTTTCAAACTGTCTATCGGTTGTAGGGATAGTGGTAGTATTGAAAGGGCGTAAGTGGTTTGTGGATAATTTGTAACATACGCCTTTTTTGAATTGCTGGTGTGGGAAGGGCGTAAATGTGTTGATGTGTATTTCGTCTTATCCGTTTTTTGGTTTTGAAATGCTGGTATGAAAAGGTCATAAGCATCGTTGAAATGCTGGTATGAAAAGGTCATAAGCGACATGAAGTGTAATTGTTTTTTAGGCATTTTTCTTCTGATAATTTCAGAAGTTGCACTTTCAGTGTTATATGTATGGCCATAAGAGAACTCATGTTGAATTCGAATTATACTGTTCTTCTGCTAAATTCTTGAATTAAAACTTAGACGGGCACTACTTTTATTTCCATACCCCACTTAGGGCACAATTTTCAGTTCCATAAAAATTATGAATACACTACTAGGTACTACTCATATTTTTAAAGTCTTTTTGTATTTGGTAGATAAAAGACATCATAGGTACATATATCGTTGTATATTATAAACATCCTAACAAAACAATAAACACAAGTTAGAAGCACAATATCTATTAAACGATGTGGCAATATCCTTTGAGTCCAAGGTCCAGAGGCAAGGTGTGGCGCCGTGACGACTCAGAGACCTCCACTTGTCTAGACTTTTAATGTATAGAGCCTGATGTAAAGGTACCTACTTGTAAGTCATATGGTCTTTGTTACACATACGAATGCAATGTATCATTCTCGATAAACTGTTCGACCAAAATCTGAATATTATAAAGCTGAAGAGTTTGTTTGTTTGAACGCGCTAATCTCAGGAACTACTGGTACGATTAGAAAAATTCTTTCACTGTTGGATAGCTTATTTATCGAGGAAGGCTATATGCTATTTAACATCACGCTACGACCATTAGGAGCGGAGTAACGACGAAAAATGTTACAAAAACGGGGAAGACTGATCCATTCACTCTTATGTGACGCAAGCGAAGTTGCACGAGTCAGCTAGTCTTACGATATTTCCGCAATGCAGTATTACTTTTAATATCTTAGCTAACTTATACAATGTGGTGGACAATTGAGCATTTTTAATCAGCTTATTTTCATTGGGAAAATCGCCAAAGGAAAATATCATTAAATAATGTTAAACTTGGATGTTATTATGAGACGGAAAATGAATCAGAACCATTTACCGTGTCTTTTTTCGAGCACTTAAAATATCTTTATAACACTAAAGAAAAATACGTTTTTTTGCGGTTGCAAGTGAATGTTCCAATGTATACTTACCTTAATGCATTGAACTTTTACCGGTATCGCAAGGCTTTAAAGATCACTCATATTTCAAATTGATTTAGTAGAGCGCTACTTATATTAAGCTATTTATTTATGTACTGACATTTTGAACACTTTAATAGCATTCTCGGGATTTATTTGTTTCATAGACTGAGACGAAATAAGAAAATTTTCTTGTAAACTTTTACAAATTGCAAGCACTCGAATGAAGTGTTTTTATCCATCATTAACTTCTGCATATTAACGACTTGTATGCCAAAAACATACAAACAAACAAAACAATAAAAGATAGCATTCAGTTAAAACAATTGGCCAATTACTTGTGAGTGAGTGAAAGAGATGGCAGATAGAGTGGGAACGATACAGAGCATTGTTGTGAAGAAACAGACGATTGTTCAAATTATCTGTTGTGTATGGAACATGTAGGGAACTACTTTATTGTTTGAAAGATAGAAGATATGTTCTGAAAGTGATATTGTTGTAGAGACAGTTTTTCATAAAAGTTAGGTCATGAACGATGATTTTGTTTAGAAAGTCTTTGAAGAATCAGGGTCTTTGCATCTCTGGAAGATTCATAGGATCTTTAAAGCAAGGAAAATTTAACAAAGAGAGAATTTTGGGATTTTGTGTACATTGAAGACTGGAGGATCAAAGATGCCATAGGATTTCGCCAAAACGAGGCTACTAGTAGAAGTCACTGGATAAAACAAAAGGGTTTAAACATTTAATTCAGAGGAGCAAGAGTTATTGCCCATAACTCATCCTAAAACTTGGTAGAAAAACTGTCGGTCTATAAAAAATGAACTTGAGATTGGCAACGGAATAGTCGATATTTGATTTATTAGAGCTCCACGTAAATATCGTAAACAGCAATTCGGTATGAAGCAAATAAACAAATAAATATTTAATGTACCTAACTATTAAAACGAAATGTTTTCTAAATTTACAAGTTTAAAATAAGACGCCATAATAATTATAGGTAAATATTGTAACAGCTTAACAACTTTAATAAGTTGTAAGTACTTAATAGATACCATGATCGCCAGTCATTATAATTCTTAGAAATATCATTAGTACAAACTCCGGGGGACTTGGATGGTATTTATGACTATTGTATGAGGTAATAGATATAGTAAATTTCTTGTGAATCGTATTATTAACGAATATGATAGCAGAAAAACAACTTACATACGTACTTCTAGTATAAAAATGCGAATATCTGTTTAAGATCTGCATAATTGAAATAGTTAAAGACCTGGGATAAACATAATATATTTTTTGAAAAATTAACCCCAAATATTTTTTAATATTTTTTTATTTACCTGGCGAAGCCACGCTAGTCTCTTAGAAAAATTCTGCACCTCGGAGGGTGCTTGGGTTCAAAATTATTAAGCTTGCAGTTGTTATTTGGTCTTTGCTTACCCCCGTGGAAAGAAGGCGTGACTTTTTGCATGTAAGTCGGTTCACGTGACAGCTAAAAACCCATAAATGGCGAATTAAATTTCAGTAACCGTTCTGACTAAGTATTAGTAGAAAATATCAATATAAATAAAAAGAGGTATGCTTTAAGTTAAAAATAGTTAGCAGCCATGTCTACCAACCCCATGGGAACAGAACCTATTACACATGTATTTATGTATGTCTTTGTTCTTCACGGTGCAGATAAACATCGCTACTCACAATAAATCGTGCCCAAGTTGCGATGAGTTCACGGATGAAAAACTATGGGATGACCTAAGCATTCACATCGCAAAAAAAGCTGTTTCTTTCTTAGTACTGCGCAATTCTTGTGGTTTAATTGTCTTGGGAGAAATGATATAGGGAAATAGCACTATGAGCTATAGCAATGCTGACTATATCGGCTCATATTTTAAGAAACAAAAATAGTTTTAAAGGTTTAGCGCAATTCAAAATTCTGCAAGATTTTTTGTATGGTTTGTGGCCAAACTGCATTTTCAATAAATCGTCTATGTTGGCTGCTTAGATAATTTTAGCTGCTTTAGGGTCGATCATTGAAAACTGCGTTTGACCGGTTGACGGTACTTACTATGCTTTGGCCGTGAAAATATTACAAACAGTCAGACAGACTTTTGCGTTTATATCAGTGTGTAAGGATTGTCAAATATCTTTCGCACACACACGACATGAAGAATATGTTTTTAGATATTGTCTTTATATATTTATTTAGGGCTAGCTTCTAAAATTTGATGACATCAACCAATTTTTTTCGTCAGTTTCCGATTTCAAGTCACCTTGGAAATGAATACACTGCCTTACAAGCTCAACTCTCAGAGTATTATAGTTACAAAAACGACTAAAATCTTCGCGCTAAAGTCATCTAATTTATACGCTTTGTTACTTTACACTTTATCGTCTGATGGTCCTAACGGCTCTGCAGATTCCCAGAAATACCATTAAAATAATTGTTTACAAATGGAGGCAAAACTAAATGCTTCCGTTATTCGAACAGAATTCCATTATAGATGCTCTGTAGTAACACGAGTGAAGTGTCTTTGTCTGTTGCGCTTTTTCGGCTAAACTGCTGTATGGAGTTACATTTGAATTGAACATGCAATTTTAAAAAGTCATATGTTTTACGTCTGTTTGGAATGAAATATCCAATTTAATTACAATTGGGGCAAGTTTCACCGCTTCTGGAAAAGTATTAGATAGCTTATCAGTAGGAAATTCCACAGTTGTTTATCAGAAAAGTTATTTAACACTTGTCTTATTCATAACCTATAAAACTGGTCTTCAATATTTTGATTCGGTTTAATGTTATTAGCCAACATATGGTTAACTTTTAGTTAAAAAGGTGCCCTACTCATGGTTCAATAGAACTATTACGTGAATGAGTAAGCATCTCGATTATCCAGTGTGATGTGTTTGATCGTCGATTAGTACCTATGAGTTTGTCCGCAATACTCAGATAATATGAAAACTAAACAATGATGATACGACGAAATAAGAAGAGATGAAACTGTTTTGTGACTATTTATTTTGTACCTATCGAAGCAGTGAGAGCCATGTTGTATAAGCCGAGACTTCAAAGCCAATGAAAAATACCAATAACTTTTCTGAAGTAATTATGTATGATTAGAAGAAGTCACTTGTGTTATATTTGGAGGAAAACATAGCGATGAAACTTTGCAGACTTGACTGTTCTTTAACACAGTTTCCATAGTCCCTAGCTCTTAATTTACGTAGTAATCTAAAGCATAAACTATTAAAAAAGAGCAGCATTAAGACAGTTATCGCTTGTATTTACTGTCTAAAAATTGCCACAAAGTATTTGAAGCAAATTTTACTCCCATCTATATAATTCATGGTCTAAAATTCTGCGCAATTATAAAACAAATGCAGGCAAAGTAGCAAGCAGAAGTTAGTAGGTAATAAAATAAGTTGAGACTAAGTGAAGACCGTGACACGGAGTATATGACATCATAGATGCCAACCTCGACGCCTACGCGTTACAAACTTAACTATAGCACAACGCAGAACGGAAAAACATCCTTATTTTCTTAGCTTTAGGGGTGAAATTCGTTCAGCAGTTGTAGGAGTACATATTGTATGTTATGTAACGATTTGATATTGATCTTATATGTGCATTGAAGAGAGGAATTTCGGATTTCCTTTTAAGTTATTTTAATGGACTTTAAATCTGATCTGTAAGAAAATATGCACCCATTGATAGTCGATAGAATTGAACCTATTTTCTAAGTGGTTTTTAAATCTTATCTTTGGTCATGTTTTTTTTAGATTTGCACATATATATCAAAAATTAACCTATGTAATTATTAGTAAAACTAATCAACTAAATGCTGGGTATTCATTCATAAAGTTCCAATTAAAGCAGTTAACTAGTACTTTATAAATAATATTTCTATCTAAACGGAAATAAACAAGATTAAAATACCAAACGGCCTGCAAACGTTTCTCCATTTAAGTTCCCCCGGGGTATCAAACTGGCGCTAGACGGACAGTTTCCGGCCTCAGTGTATAAAACCCTGGACACATGTCGGAAACCAACGACTGCAATTTTATGGCCAGTAGATTAAAAATTCTACTAATATTGTAAGTATAAAAGTTTTTTTAGTTGTATGGATAATTGTGACCCGTTAAAGCAAAGACTACTGAACAGATTTTGTTGAAATTGGGCAAAAATGTATTAGGTTGTTCATGAGTAGGGAAGTCATGTCTTTTTTTTGTGGAAATGAAAGGCAGTTTCGAGCTTCTTGGATAATCTGCTGATATCGTGCTGAACTTTATAGTCTAGTTTTATCAACATTATAATTTTGATTAAGATACAAGCTACCTTCTGAACGGATAATACAGATTGGTAGATTGATGGTTCATAACCTGGATTAACACGAAGGTTACGTTTTGCCAAGGGACATTGTACCACACGGATAGACTGTAGATAATTTGACATCCATACTACCCTATAACTTGAAATACTTTAAAATATGGTCTTTAATTTAGGGATACGATGCAGATGATACATCCATTTCAAGGCAGGGTGTTAAAGTTTGATACCTATCCATCTTTCCATAGTGCTATTTATACTAGTATTCTGTGCCTATCTGTATAGTATAGAGTCAAGAAAGTACAATCATCGTGCTCATTGGCTTGTTCACGGGAATCAGTCCATGAAACCATGTATGTGCTACTACTTTCACTGATTCATTTATATTGGTTTTAACCGATTTTTAGTTATATTGAGCTAATTATAACTAAAGTAGTTGTATGTAAGTAATAAGTCTTTAAATTAACCTCTTAGTTTGAGGTACTAGTTTATTATAATCAAAGCTAAGTAAAGAGAAAAGATAAATATTGGCAACAGTATCATTATTTCTAAGTGTATTTTTTTATTACCTTATACAATGTGGTTTATTTCTCCTATATTTAAACTGACGTTTTATTATTTATTTTTAACTTACTTACTGATCCATAGCCTTTGTGTCCGTGGTTATTTCTAAAGGTTTTTCTTTTCTTAGCAAGATATAAAATAAAATCTAAAAGAAAAGTTTAAAGGTCATTTTTACTTTACTTATTGAAGCAGTTACTTACTCCATATTACACAAGGTCGTACAACTAGTTTGATACTCAAACTGACTTCTTCAAGGTCGGAATGCGGACATCTGAGTGATTTCGCCTGAGGGTCTCATGGAGCCCATAAGTTATGGTTTACGCTTTTAAATATTGAGTAAAAAATAAAAGTTAAGTGATCTTACTCAAGATGATGGATTACATTTTTCAATGATTTTACGACTGGACGTTCTGATAGGTCACTCAAATATAAGTGGTACTTAAATGTCTTTTTGACTTGTGTCTGTCGCATAATATCTCAAAAGGACAGTGATAATAAGAATTGTAAGATTAACTTAAGTTTAAGTGATATCTCTATTGGTCGTTTTTGTGAAAAAGTAAGTTATTTTTATCGTCAGGTATAAAACTCGCGTAAAGCTTAGTGTTAGATCGATTTAGCAGGAATAATCATAATCTAAAGCCAGCTATTATATTAGTTAGATTATGAAAATGTCAAACAAAATGACTTTCAAGAAGTAGCTACAATTATGTTATCTAATTCTCCGTATAAATTAAGCTACTACATATTCAGACGATATCATATATCCTAGGCGTTAAGGTTAAAAAGGTTAAGGCCTGTTGCTCAGCTTATGAATAAGTATGAGATACCCAAACTGCTAGATAAAATGACCGCAAATGTGTAAAAAACTGTCGTTATTCCGTCTGCTAAACTAGCTGATACTTACTTGGAACATTTATTGTTTGTAATATAAGACGCGTTTATCAAAATGCCGGACTTATCCAGCATTATTCATAGTTATTGCAATCCATTGTACATTGATAGTACCAAGAACTATTAATATATAAAGAACTGATACACAAACAGACAAACGTGCTGTAAGCATTGACAGAAACGATTTTCATTCATTGTGTCGTATACAATGACGGGTCCGTTCCGAAAACGGTCACGATCACAAAAAGTCGCCTTTCATTAACGTCGATGTATAAAAAAATGGTTTATATTTGTATTGATTGCGATGTTCTTTATAAATATAGTTTTGGCATTGTTATTTTATCGAAAAGTAATGATGAATTTGCTGATATTATATTAACATATTGTATTGGAATTTGAAGAAAATCTTGGATATTACTTTAATTAGTGCATATTAGGTATGTCAGTCTATTTAGGATGAGATAAGATTTATAAACTCCAGTTTAAATCATTCAATTATAAGTTCATTTTGCATTTTTATAATAGTAGAGCTATTACATAGAACGTCACATGCTAGTACGATTCCTGCTTCTTCTTATAACTTGTTATTTCTAAATACAAACAAGTTTTTTCATTATATCTATTGGTACTAGAAACATACAATATAAATATCTATCATAATGTTACATAAAGAATTTTAGCTACACTATCACCAAAACAGGTTCATTTCTGTTCTTTACAATCAGTAAATTATTTCTGCATACATACAATACATTTGTTTGCCCTCTTTTCAACCAAGATGATTTTCCTCAACACATTCCATTCCACTCACAACTAAAACATTCTTTACAATGAGATCTTTCTTTAAAGACATATAACATTTCAGTTGAACCAGAGTTCAATGACCCGTCTGTCAAACGATTCGTTAAGCTAACAGCTACTGTTATTGACGACCTTATTTAACCGACAATTAAAAAGAAAGGTGCGATTGTTTCGATTCATTCAGCTTTTAAAATCGATTACGCGTAACGTTCGAATTTACGTTTTTGCAGAAAAATGTGAAAAATCAGTCAAGTTATTTTAAAAACTTTACAAAACGTTGGCAAAAATTTAGTTGTAAGTTTTTTTCTGAAGATTTTTCCTGGAATGGACCAATTGTGAGTGTAAAAAGTGTCTTTATTTTAGTCATATGCGTTACGCTTATTTTCTTTATCAGTAGTTTAAAAAGATAAGAAGATTCTTCGTCATCTTATAACTAGTTATAACATACTAATTTTCTTTTAAGATTGTCCAATTAATTTTGAATGTAAACATTTTCTATTACGCGTAGATAAGACCAAAATCAGTAACGGATAGTATTTGCCTTCAATAATGACAATTCGTCTCAACAACTAGAATTTTTCTGTTTCCTGAAGTACTTAACATAGTCATCTTCAGTCAATACTTATGTATGTCCAGGAATAAATCTAGGCGCATTTCCTCATAGTTCCGTCTATTATTGGGCCTGGATGTAAGCCAGAACGTTGACCTGGTCTAGCACAACGCTGGAACATTTAGCTAACACGTCTGGAATCATTTGATCATCAATCGTACTGCACTTTTTTATTGTTAAAATATCGCCAAGTTTATTAAAACAAATGGTTCAGATTTCTATGATTTTAAAATTCACATTTTTCGCTTGAATTCCAACATATTTCATTTTATCAAAGATAATGTAGTTGTCGTATGAGAAAGTATTTTTAAAGTCTGATCGGTTTCAGAGATAGGCTCTCACAAAAATACAAAATATACCATCGAATCCATCGATCATTGTTCTTTTGGGTACAGTATTTAGAGTAGATTATTCTAAAGACCAATTAATTAAATTAATTGCCTCTAAATATAATAACAGGGTCCATTACCTGTCTCCATTAATCTATTACTTTGCGAAAGCACTGCATCTACGATCGTAAGATAACTTCAAAATATTTAAACAATATTTCAGATTACTATCAACGGAACATCGACAGTTCTTTTGTTAGAAACGTTAAACTATCAATTTCGAACTTAATTTATAGGCTATTAAGATTTAGATTTAAATGGCAATGTTGCAGTAAGAAATATTTCTGTTTGCAAGCAATTTGCAACTCTAACAGAAGCAGTTAAGGTTGACTTTGTAAATGTAGTGTTAAATTTTAACAACCTATTGTGGTTATGACTTAATTGAGAGTATTCTCATGGCTTGTAAAATTTTCGCGATAGCATCGACATAGATACGATTCTTATTTGTAGCCTAGTTTCTGAAGAGTAAAATATTATAATTAGTCGAAAGTGAAGTTTAAGTTGAGAAAATTTTTGGTGTTATCTTGAAAATCTGTTGGGACAACTATATTTTTTAACACTTTCTTTTCTTAAGTTAACACATCATAATAAAAATGCGCCTCGAATTTAAAACCTTCTTTTCTTTTGAAGTCCGCTAAAAATGGTGCAATGGTAAGGGTTTTTTACACAGTGGCGTTTAGTACTCAGTACCGAATAAACGACCTCATCCCTAGTTTTTTGTGCCCGCTATTTTGCTCGTTTCTGTTATGAAATTAATTTCGCTTTAAAAGAATTGTCTTAAAAGACAATTGTATGTTTTTTCTTGAATTCTAAAATTACCCCCGAGTAGGTACGGTGTAGAACATACTCTTGCTTTTACTTTAAAAAGAACTGAGTTTAAAAAGCCTCATACATTGTTACTTGGTATAAAAATTGCATTGACTTGGCGTGTGCTCGACCATGTCTCCTCGTAATTATCTTAATAACGTAACACAATCGAATTAACCTCTCCTTTTGATCTTGACACCGACGTATATGCACGTCAGCGTACAAAAACTTTACGTTCTTTTGCACTCCAGCTATGATGTATGTAGATATACAACTTTATACTATAGCAAGATGTTGATATAAGGATTGAAAGAGATGAATGGAAGAGAATCCGTTATCCCGAATAGTTATTTTAGCAGAACGACATGTAAGCACGTATAATACCTGTGTGTTCACTGTTCATACATAGATCAAGAGGATATATTTAATTTTACATCAGTATTATTATCATTTATTATACCAATCCGTCAGTTGATCGTCGATTTAAAAAATGCTGACCAACCATCATGCCACTAGCCTTACCTCCGGGGTATAGTAGTTCCAAACGATACGGCCGTTGAGAGAAACCCTTATTAATATTTCTTCGACGTTTCACCCCCCGATTTAATTATATCGACTGTGGCATAGAAATTAATTTTATATACTAAATATGTTCTCTTTACTTCAGGATTCCCTTTAGATATAGGTAAACGTCCAGATGATTGTGACATCTAACTAATAATTTTTTCCCTTTTGTCTCCAGATATCCGACATAGTGATCGGTCAGGAAGCGAACGTGACCGCCCGGGAGGCTCTGCTGAGCTGGGCCAGGCGTTCCACCGCAAAGTACCCAGGCGTCAGGGTGACGGACTTCACCTCGTCCTGGCGCGACGGGCTCGCCTTCAACGCGCTCATACACAGGAACCGTCCTGATCTGATAGACTGGCGTAATATCAGGTGAGAATAAATACAAATATTTGTTATCTTAAGGTTCAGAGATCCAGTATGAGATAGAAATAGCGTTTTTTATCCGGCTTCCTTCGATGAATTCCTTAAAAGCACTCAAGTTTTATATACTACTAAGTTGGTCACGAATGGTTTTGACTTATTTAATAAGAAAAAAAATGCCTTTATTTTGGTTATATTTGTTGCCAAAATTATAAACACCAGAATGGTTTTTTTAACATGATCATCATCATAACTGGTCTGTTGCCAGGAAGGTAGAGAATATAATTTTGTTGGTTTTGATTATAATGTTGTAATAATTATTTTAGGTCAAGACAAGTCCGCGAGCGCTTGGAGACGGCTTTCCACGTGGTTGAGAAGGAGTATGGAGTTACCAGACTACTGGATCCCGAAGGTAAGTCACCGAAACATAGACTATATTTCCTCAAAGAACAAAGTAGCCGAAATAGGTACTAAGTAGTACCGTAATAGTAATAATCGAAATTGGATATGGTGAAGCAGCCAATATTACCTAAAGCCGAATTTATAGAAGAACCAATTATTATGATTATTGAATTTAAAATAACAATACAAATAAGACCAATTCATTCGAGTGAATCACTACTATTATTAGAAATGAAATAATTACGATTCTTTCAATTGAATAATAGGTACCTATTGCGAATTACTTTAGAAAATAATTGAAGATGTTATTTTTTGTTTCGCTTCGTGACTCGATCAATCAAAAAGTCGTAAAACATTCAATTGTTTACAAGGATCTCTGAGTTCCGTGCTCCGAATCTAAAATCGGAATAAATACTGTGTGGGAAATATAGGATCTATTGCATTATTTTTTTAAGCTAGGCAGAGTAAACTGTCCCTCAATTTTGTAAAGTCTGTGGTATTGAATTGCCTTCGATTCAAAGTCTTTGATATTCCAAATTACTTGTCAAAAATAGTTCGGTAGAGGCGCTGTGGCTCCTCGATAGCCGTAAGAAATCGCTTTTCTGACATTTAATACTGTGGGAAAAGGTGTTACTTTGTAGCATTTTGTTAGGCTTTTAAATCCATCGTTGAAATGTTCGAGTTTCTAAAGTATTGATTCAGTGCAAAGAAAGTATGTAGAATGTCCTGAAAATGAAAATTAACACGTTCACGTGACCTAGAAAAGAAATCGAAGGTTCATATGACAATATCCTTAAACGAATTTACACCTGTGATGTAAGTTCTTAAAAACGACATTTCGCAAAATGATATAGGTGTTTGTGTATGGCCTTATATTATATTCAAAATGGAGCAGGCAGTAATTGATAAACATGCTTGATTTATTCTAGTATAATAGTTTCATCGATGTTCTATAACCGATAGAATTATTATAAGAAACAAACGAAATTTTCGTTTTAGTTGATTATACCCTACTGTTGTTGTCAAATATTATTATATTTTTTTCTTTGAAAAGGTAACTCGCGCAGTAACAATTACTCGTGTGTCATAGAGCTGCGCCATGGAGGCAATCATATACAACAAAATTTTAGTACCAACGAACTTGGCCCATTTTCGTAGACATTTCTCCGACGTCCGTCCGGTCACGCGTCATAAACTACGATAATGTTTGTGTAGCGAATCGTTTAGCGTATGAGTAACGAGTGCTGGCTATGGGAACGTATAGGTTTTCTATCGTGCTAGAAAGTGATGGGTTGATGTAGGGAAGGGTGAGATAGAAGGGGATGCAAAATGTATTGTTCTTATGATCGGGTGATACCTAATTTTGAAGTGTCTTTGACTGATGTTTGCTTTTTCTTTGTTGTAATGAGACAAAAAGGTCAGAAGTTGTACTACTTAAGGTATTTTATTTTGTACTTCTTCTTATATATTTCTTTAGTTGTCATTTGAGTCCCTTTTGCTCACAGCTCTATAATAATGCCTAAATTTTTAAGTCGGTCTTTACTTGGATTTTCTTCTAAGTGAGATTGCTTTTTATTAAGTAATCCAATAGGTCCCAAATTCGAGCTCTGGTTTATCCAGAAACATATCTTCAATAGGGACTTTTATCCATTTCCCAATCTTTTAAAAAATTTCGTCAAGGAACAATCAAACCTATAAGCCCCATAGCAACATCCTTGTGTCCATAGAAGCTCAGTGAATAAATCTATTAAACATACACAGCAGGTTACACCTTACTTTACGAGCTATTGTTCTGTACTACAGGTGTGACGTCACTGTAAACATAGTCCTATGATCATTGAGATTACGAACCGATGAATAGTTGAACAATCGAATTTAGAACCAAGTTCCTTGAGTATTTTGAGGATGTGATACCTTTTTAAGGGTGAGAATAGTGAGTCATATTTTAGTTCTATGTTCCAGATTATGCTAATGCTTAGTGTAGAGAGAACGATATTACAGAGATCTCAATAAAATAACCTGTATTCATTTAATTTTCATTTAAATTCGAGGAAATGTGTACCGGTAAAGAAACAAATACTGATAGACTATATCTATCTATTAGATTGCATTATTAGTTGGATGAGATTAATATACTTTTCTGGCAAGCAAGGAATATAAACGGAATGAATGTATAGCAGCAAAATCTTATTCTAATCAATACAAAAAACTTTAAACCATTCTTCTACAAAATACTTAGACAAAACTTTAAAACGTTCGAAGTAAAACCATAGGGTATACAAAGGAGTCATTAAACTTCAGACAAGTATTGTATGTATGTAACTTGGCGTAAATAATGAGTGCAACCTCGGCACACGACATTACTGCGATTGTGCGATTTGTCGTGCGATAAAACAATGCGACGGTTTGCGACTAATTGCTGTCATTTTTGTCGGTGTTTGAAGGTGTTTGTGTCATGGGTGATGTGACCTTTGGATAGATGATAATAGAGAGAAATGTACTTAAGAATGTGTTCTGAAAGCTTCAAATAATATAGGTAAACTATGATGACAAGTTTCGGGACTTATAGTAATTTAAATCTAGTTGTTGTAACGCTACTAAATTTAACCAAGTTGCTAACAGTCAGATCTGCGGGTTTCTTAAAATTTTCGTTCCCTGTTGCGGCATAAATACATATATATTTTTTTTTTTATCTTGCTCGCCACGAACTTACTAAGGTAGTTTTATATCTTTTACGTACAGTGTCATAAAATCCAAAAGCCAAGAAGACTTCCTTGCACCTGAAACTCTTGCGTAGCCAAGCCTAAATTTACATTACTCTTAAATACTTTTAATCAAGAGCCGTTTAATAATATTTTCTTTAATATTTCTTGTAGATGTGGACACCCATGAGCCCGACGAGAAGTCCCTCATCACGTACATCTCGTCTCTATACGAGACGTTCCCCGAACCGCCGACGGTACACCCGCTGTTCGACGCCGAGTCGCAACGCCGGGCCGCCGCCTACACCGAGCAGGCCGCGCAACACCGCGCCTGGTTGCACGAGAAGTGTGCACTTATGCAGGTAAGATGATGCGGTGTGATTGAGGAATAGTTTATGGCTGTATACTCTGTATAGCCTAGGTATCGTAATAGTAAAAAAACATATTTTATTTAGTAACAACTCTTCTTGATTATTGTGATTAAAAAGTCCCTTTTACAGCTTTATTATGAAAGCGAAGTAGTAATTTCATTAATTGATGTAATTTAACGTGTAGCTAGCACAGTAGTGCAAAGGCCAAGTTAAAATATTAAGACATTTCATATGATAGGTCGGTTCTTTGTACAACGAGATTTTAAATTTTTATTGGTGTTTTAGGACCGTGCTTTCCCGTCAACTTTGATCGAAATGAAGAAGCTGCTCAGCGAGAGCACGCGTTTCCGCCAAGAGGAGGTGCCGCTCAGACAGAGGGAGAAACAGAAGCTCTTCCACCATTACAGGGAATTAGAGGCACGTTAACAACATACCATATTTAAATTATCACTGTTTTATTCAAGTAGGTAGTCGAAAGTGATGAAGAGTAAATATCTCTTTGATAGACTTGGATGGTAGGCTACTTGTGGCCCGAATCATGTGCTTTCACTGTTTGAACCTTACCATTAATTGATAATTTCCATTGTCACAAAGAGCTTTATTGTAAGTAAGCGTTTTTCTAAACGATATATAAGATAGCTTTACACTGTTCCGAGATAATTTGTTATCTTTTAAAAACGAACCTATAAATATTTTTGGTAGCTTCTTCTTAATTATGTTATATTTTATTTGCAGAAATACTTCGAGTCGGTAGGCGAATGCGACATCGAGCCGAGCCTGCGGCCCGACGCGCTGGAGCAGGCGTGGGCGCGGCTGCTGATGGCGCAGCAGGAGCGCGAGAGAGACCTCACCGACGAGATACGACGACTCGAGCGCTTGCAGCGACTCGCCGAGAAGTTGCACAGGTTTGTTTAACTTGGCTACTTACACAACCACGGTTAATACTGTCAAGGAGTTGTAGAAAATGATGATTTCAATGATGCCATTGAAATCAGTTCATCAATTCATTCATAACGAACGAAAATGATGACATTTTTGTTGGTTATGAATTAATTTTAGACCTGGATTAGAATGATAAAAAGGTGACTGGCGTAAATGAGAGGAAGGCTATGCCCTGTCAGGAGAATAGCTATCAATAATGAGTATTGCAATTTAGTTCCAACTGGGTGTGAAACTTCAGTTTGCATAAGCTTTGTTTATTTGAAGAAGTTCTATAGTAAAAGCAATAAAGCCTTTAGAAAACTTCAAGTGCTTGTATACTTTTCTGATAAAAACCTTTTTTGCCAGTAGAACTAGATAATGCTCGTCTAGTTTAATATTTATCTATTCACGTACCTTTTCATACCTACAGAGACATAAAACAAACGGAAGGCGGTCTCGACAGCGTCGAGCGTCACATCGAGAGCGAGATCCGTCGCGTGGAGCGCGGCGTGCACCCCGCAGACGCCAAGCTGGCGGCCGAGCAGATAGAACAGGAGCTTAGGGCCATGGAGCACACCATACAGGAGATGTTCCAGGACAGCCACGCGCTCAGAGAGGGACGGTACCCACAGGCGCAGGACTTACATAGAAGGTAATCTGAAATATTTGTTAAGATTTCACGAATAGTTTTTACGGAGTTTAATGGATTTGAAGTGATATCTTCGAAGTTAAACGAACGTGCACGTATGTATACGTATGCGTGTACGCTTTTGACAATCGGCTCGTTAACATATTTATTATCTTTTGAAAATTTAAACAAGTCTCTCTTTAATAAGGCCTAAAGTTCACCAATTGCTAAAAATTGCAAGAAAAAGTATTCAACATTTCTTCTACAACTGTTTGAAAATCTCTCAAGCATCTCAGACATTTTAAAGATCTGTTTGAATTATTATTGCGTAAGACAATCATTTCTAATACACGAAAAGGTCATTATAGTGATGCCTAAACTAAAAAAAAATAGAGTCATTGTTAAAAACCTTATTAAAAAATTGAATTACTAACAATATTTTTCACTTTCCAGAGTTCAACAAGTCCACGACCGCTGGCTGGCCGCTCGCCAATCATTCACCGGTCGTCTGCTCCCGCGTCTGTCTTCAGTCCGTCTGCCGGTACAACAGACGACGGTCCGCCGCGAGACCCGCACCGTGCTTGAGACAAGAGTGCATGATGCAGACCCGCACTTCCAACATCTTAGCGAGGCCACTAGGTGGTGTAAGGAGAAGCTGGTGAGTAACGCTTTGAAAAGTGGGTGGGGTTTGAAGAGATAGAAAAAGATAGAGAATGTGTTTATGGGCGGGGTTTTGTTAAAGTGTATGGGGTTTGGAGAGAAGGACTGAGATAGAGAATGTGTGCAAGGACGGGCTTTTGATAAAGTGGTTGCGGTTTACAGACAAGTTGGGGATTTAAAAGAGAGGGGTATAGTTTGGGTAAGATGTTGGGATGGATGGTATTGAGATTTAATATGGGGCAGGAGTTAAGGTGGCTACCATGCGACTACGTATGTATGGATAGTATATATTATGTACGTATGGATAGTGGGTATGATTCCTACGCAATCCACGAATTGTTTCTTTAAATGGTTAATATCTTACAGGTACGCAAAAAACGTTACTATCTATTTGAAAAGCCTATTTTAGTCATATTATTATGCGTTTAACTAATGATAATAATCTTTGTGTTACAGAAAAAGCTCCACGAGTCGGACTACGGCTCCGATTTACCGACAGTACAACACGAACTTGACAAACATCAGAAGGAACACAAACAGATCGACATGTTCCACTCTAAGGTAAATTTAAAAACCACCTATATTTTACTTACGTATATGTCCCTATAAGTATCTTTACTCGTAGTGAGGTCGTAATTTCGTTTTAAGTTGTTTAATTAATACAGTTATATAAACGAAATTGAGTGTAAGTTGACACAGTATTTATTCGAATCAACATAAAAGAAACAAATTTATAAAATAAAAATAATTTTTAAATGTAAATTTTACCTTTATCAGAGAGAATAGTTTAAATGAAGATGATCTAGGCTTTGGTCTAGTCTAAATCAAGCCTAATCAAGCAGACTCTATATTGTAATACTAGTACAAAAACGAATATAATATATTATTATCTGTAGGTGGAACAATGCGTGCACAATCGCGCTAACTTCAGCGGCGAGGAGCTGAACTTGTACAATCAACATCTCAGTCAGCTACAGAAGTTGTACGCTGAACTGCTGTCTACTAGCACTAAACGGTAAGAATTATTACATACTTTAACGTAAAATCATTTCTACCATTTGTGTCCATTGCAATCAACAATTTATGTGATTGCAAAAATACTACTGAATTTTTGTTAATATAGATATTAAGCACAGGACAGACAGGTTTGGAAGGAAAGAGGGGAGCCTTTGTCCAGCAGTGGGACACATAAAGGGCTAACAAAAAAAAATAGATATTGAACATAGGTTACTATGTCGTAATTCTTCGAGGGAATTTAAATAAAGCAGACAGAAGTGTTATTATATTTGGTTTAAATGTATAGTTTTGTTCACGTTAAGAAAGTAGTGAGCCCGCATTAACGTATGACTTTGGCCACGCCCCCTCGACCAATCTTATCGTAGAAAATTGTTCATTCTGAACTTAAGCTTTTTATACTAAGAAGTAATTTTCAATTGACAAAAAATATTATTGTCATGTTATACAAAAAAAAATCAGCATATTAAATCTATCATCACTTAATACAAATATCACAACTACACACTAAATGAAAATAGCTCCTATTCTTTTGTTAATAAAATGCATTTTCGTCTGCAGCATGTCAGACCTGGACGCGTTACAAGACTTCCTCCAATCAGCGACGGCTGAACTGAACTGGTTGAACGAGAAGGAACAAGTGGAGCTGTCCCGCGACTGGGCCGACCCACACATCAACCTACCTGCTGTACAGCACTATTATGAAGTAAGTCTTAGTGTACTCCTGGTGCTTTTTAGTCCCCTGGTAGTTCCTGTTAGATTGTGTAATTAATTTACAATTATTATGATGTAATTAATAGTAAGCTAGGGTTATTACAAACGTACGAACTACGTCATAATGCAAGCAAGAGAGTCCGATAAAATGTCTCTACTAAGTTCGCACGTTTGTAATGGCCCGAGTATAGTGATATTGTGTATTTAGTCAGTGGGAAAAAATGGAATAAGAACGTTCCTTTAGAAAATTCTTGTCAGATAATGGAAACAATTTAAACTGTAAAATCTTCTTGGAATATTTTACAAAATGTAATACTAGCCTATTTATAATTTTTAATACCATGTTAATTCATTTCATTCTTCATTCCATTAGCTTCGGTAATTTTGACGAATATAAATAATTAAGTACATCATGAAATTAAGAATACTATTACGAAACGAACGTTCATCAATCATAATAAATGACATCTATTTTGAAAAGTGCCTGAATCTGAAACCCCACATTACCCTTTATACTCCTATACATAGTTGTTTTACAATAAGTTAACAAATTCGTTTGTTTACAAGCATTCGTTTGGCGACGATAGAGAGGTTGGTTTTACACATCATTTAATTTTTACAATAATATTTTAATTTTTCAATTATTATACTTTGCCGTATTCAGTTTTCGATGTGCTTTTTCTTTTATTCATAAGTTAGTTCCATAAGTCGACGACAGATGGCGTTACAATCATACGAATCCCTTTTACATAACTCATAACTTTACATTATTCTCGAATTTTCGAAAAAAATACTTTGCTGTGTATTTAAATGTTTGAAGTGTCAGTTACACATCTACAAATAAACTATCTAATAGATAAACAAAGCAAATATGTGAAAATATCTACCACTCGTTAAATAACCTATATTCATCCAAATATGATGAAACTTAACACTAAAGTCCGAGAACGTGCTAAGTCCAAGTCTATATAATGTAAAGTCAACTTTAACAATATATTAATAAGACTGAATCTCCTTTAGCAACTGATGTCATCATTGGAGAAGCGTGAACTGCAGTTCAGCAACGTGATCGACCGCGGAGAAGCGCTGATCGCTCAACACCACCCCGCGACCAAGACTATTGAAGCTCATCTACAGGTTTGTATTAAAACAGTCACTTTTTTAGGGACTTTCTTATAAATTTATGAGTAAAAATGTCATTTAGAATTTATATGAGGGTATTCTAAATGAATATCTGAGATGAATCTATAATTTACGGTCATTTTGTATTGAAATAGAATCTATATTCTGTAAAAAAAACTACTCTCAATAAAGCGACACAGTTTAAATGCAATTTTAAGAAACACATCACACCGTGAAACTATTTAAATTCTAACTGGTTTTCTCATAAGCATCAATCAACCATCAAAGATCTGTAGGAGCCGCTGATTCTACGTTCCATTTCATGATTCCTTATCTCTCTTCGAGGCTTCAAAAGTCGTCACACATACTACAAAAATCGTAACGTTTTCGGTTTTTGTTTAATGGCAACACTATCTTTTTTATACTGGCCAAACTTCCTATTTAAATTTTCTAATATAAAAGTTGTTGTACCTTCATCAAGCATCGTTTTGCAAAAGTGCATTATTTTTACTGACATAAAATGTCATTTGCCATCAGGTGATGCAGTCTCAATGGGCGTGGGTGTTGCAACTGACGCTGTGTCTTGAAACTCATCTGAAGCACACCACACAGTACCACAACTTCTTCGAAGAGGTCAAGGAAGCTGAGAAGTGGATACAGAAGTAAGTATACGAGATATAAAGTGACGTCATATGAAGGGTTTTACCAGTGAGATTGTTTGACAAATAATATCTTTATTCATGGGGTTGCTTTTGACCTGAATCTTGCGTAGTCTATTTCTAATATTACATATATTCTAATTGTCCATATTTTTCTTCGTTTATGAAATAGAAGCAACAAAATCACGCCTCATTTTGGTCAAAACCTAGTAATTAATTAGGTAACATTTTAATCTCATAATTGACAGATCAATATTTTAGTAGACCGTTCAATATTTTCGATGTTTTAATGTAGGTGATATCATTCGTGTTCTACGAATACGTAACATTATTCACCGTTTTGTTATTTCCTATACAGTTTCACTTGTAGAATTTTCTTTTCGTCCATCTACATACAGGAAAAGCTAAACTAACCTAAATATCTTTATTCCAGACGCGAAGAAGCGCTAAACAGCACATTCTCTCAATCGGAGTTCACGCTCGACCAAGGCGAGCGTCTCCTCAAAGGCATGCAGGAACTGCGCGAGGAGCTGAACTCTCACGGCGCGAGGGTCTCCCGCCTCAACGACCTGGCGCAGGACGTGAGGCCGGTGAAGCAACGACGATCACCCATCACTAGGCCGCTCAGGGCGGAGACTGTTTGTGCTTATAAACATGCTAATGTGAGTATTATTTGTTTAATATTAAGGTCTGTTTTTGAATGGAATGATGTTTGATTGCATTTTTTTGTGAAAGCTGCTAGTTCCTTCGGGTCACCGAGTGGATTTTTACTATAATATTTTCACTAATAATTCGATTTTAGTAAGCTTACGATCATTTCTTTTCGAGCTTAGATTTCGTAAGAATTTTTTTATACCGACTTATTAGTTTTACGACTTAAATACATTATAAGAATCTTCATAATAACGTACTTTTTATCTTGATTCACCATATGTCGAGCCAAGTGCAGCGATTGAGTCAAACGGGCTGCCCATGTGATTGTCTTGTTTGGCAAAAAGTCTTCCAAACTTTACTGCCGCTCTGATATTTCAGCCAATTCCTTTTAATAGTTTAGATTTCTACAATATAAATATTAAAATACTACTTTATACGTACAGGTGGCGATCGAGAAGGGCTCAGCAGTGACGGTGGTGGACAACTCGGGTCGCAGTCGCTGGCGCGTGCGGCTGGGCGGCGCCGGCACGGACGTGGCGCTGCCCGGCGCCGTGCTGGCGCTGCCGCCGCCCTGCCAGGACGCCATCGACGCCGCCGCCCGGCTCAGGCAGGCCTACGATAGAGTGAGTATAATATTATCTAAATACATTTATACTACACGCCACTTAACGTTCTATGACAGAGACGAAGCAACGACTGTTTCCGTCCCATTAGTCATCTGTACTTCAATTTCTACCTACCGTTCCTCTATCTATCCAACTTGTCGTTATATTCAGACACACAAAGTAATACGGCGCGTACTATCGTCCGATAATACGCACCATCTACACAACCGTCGGGTGTAAAAACCTTAAAAAGTATAATTTATACAACTTGAAAGTGTTCGTTAACATTGATTTTCATATAATCACAAATGATAATTATATTAAAGGAAACATTTTATTTGACACCTAAATATAGACCAAAAAGCTACACTACCGCCATCTACTTACGAATAATTCTCCACACAATTTGTCCTTATATGACAAACATTTACCGTTATCTAAACGACCAATAACACAATTAATTAACGATCAGTATACAAACATTACATCACTGATATAAGTTCAGTTATAAATTTATACTTGAAGCTAATATGTCGTTAGGTTAAAATGTTTTAACGGTATTAAACTCTCGCGACTTGTACACATAATATTATAATGCAACGGGTCTTAAACTCGATTGGAAATTAAAGGTTAGAATACCTTATTTGGTTACCCGACATTTCGACCAAATTGCATCGACCATTGGGTAACCAAATAAGGTATTTTTACCTTTGATTTTCATTCGCGTTTAAGACCCGTTGCATTATAATATTTTAGTTATAATATAAAGTGAGAAATGTGTTGGATCCATCAATTCGTGTGTGCTGTGATAGTGTATTGTTTTTTTAAGGTGTGTGTTTTTACGTAAAGAAGTAAAAATAATATGTATTTCAAATATCACTACTTATTCTGTAACGAGTCTTCAGTAACTTAGTAGCTAACTTAGCCTACCAGTTCAATTGATTAATGTATAATAGAATACGGGAATTAACGCGAACACGCATTTTACCTTAAAATGCCTAACGTTTCGGCGCAGGTTGCACTCGCCGTGGTCCCAGGCAGACTGGAGCAGCGATGACAGGACTTCGTGTATATGAGGCGGACGAATGTCCATCCACCCTCATATTTTGATTTTTCCAACCGCCAACACACACTACACTAACCGTGTCCCTATTCTGTGAGCTAACCGATTGCGAAACATAGCGAGGTTTTGTAACAGTAATCACTGGATTCCACGTCGCGGATAATTTGAAGCCGTCTTCCCGATTGAAATTTGGATGTTTCTTGATTTCGATCGCTTCACGAACAATCCTCGAGTAGAAATGTCGTTCAGTGGAGAGGACTTGAGGGCGATGGAATTCAATCCAGTGATTAGTTCCTGCTTCGAGTAGATGTTCCGCAATGGCTGACTTGCTGATTTGACGGTTCTTAACAGCGGCGATATGTTCCTTGACCCTTTCAGCTATCGACCGCTTAGTCTGGCCTATGTAGGAACTACCGCAGCTGCAGTTGATCTTGTAGACACCTGGTGTTTGAAACGGTAGTACATCCTTCGGTGTGCCCACCATGCTGCTGACTTTTGCCCCCGGCGTGAATACTGTGCTGATGCTGTATTGTTTCAATACATTCCCTATCTTATCAGTCACTCCTCTGACGTAGGGCAAGTAGGCGGGCTGTCTGTTGACCTCCGGATGTTTACTCCGTTTCGTGATCCTGTTCCTTCGTCGACTTACGTGGTATCTTAGTGTAGTGTGTGTTGGCGGTTGGAAAAATCAAAATATGAGGGTGGATGGACATTCGTCCGCCTCATATACACGAAGTCCTGTCATCGCTGCTCCAGTCTGCCTGGGACCACGGCGAGTGCAACCTGCGCCGAAACGTTAGGCATTTTAAGGTAAAATGCGTGTTCGCGTTAATTCCCGTATTCTATTATACATTAAACATGCAACGCGAGAGTTTAAAAGTTATGAGTTCAATTGATTGATTGAATTAGAATGAAATACGGTCTCTAAAACTTAACAATCGTTTAATACGTCGTTCTGCGATTGTGTGTTGTCGTTTTTATGCGTGACTGGATAATAAACTTGATATAATTTAATTTGCTTCGTTTAGGTGATCCAACTATGGCAGAGGAAGCAGCTCAGGATGAGACAGAACATGATCTTCGCTACCATCAAGGTAGTGAAGGGATGGGACTTCCCACAAGTAAGTACTACTCATTTTAAAAAAACATTTCGAATAGTATATATTGTGTGTAAAAGGTTTAAACCTATACAGATTTCTGAACCTTCGTCTAATAAACTTTAAGTTGAGTTGCATTACATTTGGTTAAAAATTTAACTGTCCATTGAACTGGTGACTTCTTGGTATATAAGAATACTACAGTGGTGCTGACAGGAGCGAAAAAAATGTAAAGAAAGTTAAATACCATTGGGAAACTTGAATACTGTTCTAGGGTCGGTTAGATGCATATGCTATGAAAATGACTGCATCGTATGTCTTAATGAAGTCCTTATGTAAAACGAATATCTTTTTCTTTTTAACTAGTTCGTAGCGATGGGCGCGGAACAGCGTCAAGCCATCCGTCGCGCTTTGAACGAGGACGCGGAGAAGTTGCTGGGAGAGGGCGACCCGGCCGACCCGCAGCTACGTCGCCTGCGCAGAGAGATCGATGACGTCAACCGACTGTTCGACGAGTTCGAGCGACGGGCGCGCGCTGAAGGTAGGCACTTTACAGCATATTATATGTTGATGATGATTATAACGAAGCCAGGATATTTGTAGTTTTTTAGTGCTGTTTGTTACATTCCTGTTGTATAGTGCTTGGTTGAATTAATGATAAACGGTACATTGGAGGGTTATTAAAAGAACTGCTTATTAGTAAAGTTCATTCAATTAAACCCAGAAGCATAGTTTTGGATGCTGACTTATCATGTGAATTTGATGATTCGCACGCGTACGTATACTTATAACGTGCACGTTACACGTATAAGTTGCACGTAGATCCGAGTAGATTTTATTTAATTAAGAATTTAATTGATAACTAGTAATTATATCAGTTAGATCAAAATTCTCAATACGTTTTCGTATCAACCCAATTATGATATAATGTGCTGTTCTTAGTGCGTATTCCAAGAATTCCTACTGTTATTTCCACAACGACCTTCTCAAAGTTATGATAGATATTTATTACTCAATAGTGCAGAAGCTATGATTATTCTTCTATCTGAACAGCGTTAACTAAAACAAATGTTCTATCAACCAATTATCGTATAGAAAAATACATACTTTTATATTGGCCTAATTGAATAATAGACTGCGTATCAATTGAGATTTATATTGCAACGATCTTTTTATTCTTACTGTTTGAACGTTACAAGATTATGAAGTTTGTTTATAAATTGTCTAAAAGATTTGAGTGGATTATTTTACTAAGAAACTTCACACTCCTTTTGGAATATTCGAGTAAAAATTATGTGACGTCGCACACCCATCAATGTCCCACTGCTTCGATCTGCAATCGTGATGCAACTTTGTATGCCTGACAGTTCTTTAGAACAGTTCTTGAAGGTATGCAAAGTTCTAACCCCTCCGTCACTACGACAGAAGACTTTTGCCCAGCAGTGGGACATTAATGGGTTATATTTATATATAATTATACCATAGTATTTCAATTATTTCATTGCCAGGAATGTCAGTAGGTAGACTAAACACTAAGGTCATATAGTAAGCCTGCAGGACAATGCCAGTATGTAAACAATGGCATATCAACAATATCTTACTCATAAGTTTAACTCATTAGAATAGAATACTCAGACTGATACCTTCTTAGTGGTTAAATTGTAGGTACAGATTTATAAGGGGTGCATTTTGAGGTTCAATTTTCAATGCGCTGACTATTATTCTAGTTTGTGGTGTCGTAGCTTCAGAATGGATGACCCTATTCTGATCTAGGTTTTTATGTTACTCTTGCATTTATTAGGGATCTAATTAACTTATTAGACATTATATCCCAGTTGGACCTATTTCCCAATAGAAGGCTCAATCGTTCTCTAAACTAGTGGTAACGACACATTCGTAATTTTCCGAGTAAAATAATTCTATCATTTTGTCCGACTGTCATTGAGTAAAGAATGATGATAGCAACTGCTAAATTTAATTGACATTGAATTGGAAGCTTAATTCAAACACAACAATAATAAAAAAATTACAATTTAGACGAAAAAAATTGACAACTTTACTTTCCTCCATTATTATAAATTGTTCCACATTACGGATACAAATCATATGTTCAAAGATACACTCATCTGCATATAAGTACTTAACAAGAATCTCTCATTTCAATGTACTGCAATGTACAGGAGATGATTGTCAATCGCGCTAGTTTTGTGGCCACATAGACTGACATAGAGCACGAGCGATGTCGTGGAGATAACGTAATTTATCTACTGACGTTGATTATACCTTGACGTTATAGAGATGTGATGATTTTGATACTTAATGACAGAACGATGACTATGGGGTTGATGTTTTGTATTGAAAAGATGTACCTAAGCATTGGGTGTTTAGTTAAATATTAGGACACGTTGTCGTAGAGATTTGAATGATTGTTATCAAAGATATTATAGTACTTCATCGTTTCAAAATTACTCGTTTACGGCTGCTGATGTGCAGGGGTGCGACAATTCCATTCTATTAAGATTCGCTTTTTTTTAACCCATGACTGTGTCACTTTTGGTCAAGGGTCTCTTCCCGAATGACGAAAATTATTGGAATAATGTAAATAAGAACCAATAAAATGCTGACTAACGTTTTATAAGTTATGAGGAATACTACCAGAAGGCTTCCTGTTTACAATCTCGAACTATTAATTAACTAATCGAAATCATATTAAACATGTACCATAAATTAATCAGACCACCAAAAACACGCTTTAAAAAAGTACGTATAACGACTACTCCTATTTATAATTATAAAAAACTGGTTTAATAATTTTATTCAAGTATCAAGAGTAGTAGTTCGTAGTAAAACGACGTAAGCGACAAAGGACTCGGTCCTACGGGCGCTCAGTCGCAATTAGCAATCGTAAGAGATGTCACTTACGCGCTTATTCGCGTAGTGCGTGTTGTGCTAAAAGTTTACGAATTTTGATAATAGGTGGCAGTGTTGATGTGTGTTGTGATTTTTTTGTGTTTGATTATAAGTGGTGTTTTTAGTGAAGCTGTAGGAAAATAGAAAATATTTTTAAGGATAAGATTTAGAACTTTGGTTTCGCGCCTCTTATTTTTAGTATAGAAAAGCAATGTTGGAAAAGTTTTTTCAGTTAATATTCAGCGTAGAAACTACAACCAAAAATCATTTGTCAACATTCCCAGTAATTTTTGTCAAAAACTTCGTTTTAATTTTTTCAGTGATTAATGTCAGAAACTTTTATTGAAAATACACTTTTTGAACTCTTTAAAATTGTCTAAGCACCCTGGCTTATCTAAAACCACTCATAGTATTAGTATTGTTCTATGTTTGCTAAACCAATTTAAAGTTGAGCCATCGGATTACCGTATTATGAACGCGATAGTTTGTTTGCAGAAGATAAACTACTACTAGTACAAAAGCTAGTTCGCTTACTGGTTTCTTTTGAAAATAAACAAGAAAAAATATATTTGAAAGAAAATCAATCTTAAATTTTGGTTAATGAAGTAGTTTAAATGTAAATGATGCGGGCCTATATCTGATATTTACATTTACAAAAATAACCCGCATTTTTAGACTTGATTTCGTAAACGATAGATAGATTACATACCCTGAACAGTTTATCTTCTTTGGTTATCCTTATATCCTTTGCTACTCAATAGTAGCATAAGTCATAATAATAAATATTTCTATTAGGTTGTTCGGAAATAATGTTGTTGATATGATAAAATAGTAACAGTATATGACCACTTGAAAAGCCACGGACTATTCTAAAAAAAACAGTCTTTCATTTCCACAAAAATACCGAAATGACTTTTCGAACAAGCTAACACAATTTATCCACATTTGTGGTACTGAAGAAGTGTCCAAATGCCAAACCTAAATATTCGTAGATGTATCTTCATTGGGCCGAAGTCCTCGCGTCATCTCATTCATGGCAATTGCGTTAACTGCAACGCTTATCTCTATTATTTCGTAAAGCGAATATTACCTGGCAAACATGACCTACTACAATTTAGTACAAGTTTTGTTACGAAAAATGAACCGTTCAACACCTGCAACTGTCTAGATTCTGTCTGTATGTCCGTCTGTCTTATCTTCGTGCCTAAAGCACTGAGCCAATTTGGATGAAACTTTGTACAAATGTAGTTTGGCACGCGAGAAGGGTAGGAAGTATTTTTTGTCCCGAAAATCCCACGGGAATGGTAACTATGTGGGTTGCCATTAAAGTTTTTTTTCATAAAGCTAGTTTCTGTCATTACTTGAAAGCCAATCTAGTTGGCCTTTAAAATAATTTTCACACAGATGTGCATCGCTATTGACACTGGCTAAAATACTGCTTTTTGAACTCTAAAATAAAATCAGATGCAAATATTTTCATAACCTTATGGTTTTTATAAATGACGACGTTCTCATGACCTCCAACTGTTAATAGCATCGGCTAAGATTTATTATTTACTTTCTTTGAAGTTTAATACCATTTTATTTATTTGTTAATTACGATAGGTAATTAACAAATAAATATATTAATCTCTATAAGATCAGAGATTGTTTTGTACGAGATCTACTCTACAAGATTTAACTTTGAATAATTACGTATTCATACACATCACAAATAGAGTAATATTTTTCTAATAAGTTGAGTAGTTCCCGAGATAACCCTGAATAACACGAACTCACAAATTTCTCTCACACTTTATAGTTAGTATATAGTTTTGCCCTTACGACCTTTTCACTCTAAGCTCTGACATGCAGACGACATTTACCTGAAAACAAGATCTATTGTTATTATTAACCTAAATTAACCCACACATAACTGAAAGTAGTTCTATATTTAGTTTGTACCTTATGAAAATCAATGAGATTTCGTCTCAGTACCAAACGCGGTCTCCTACAGATAATGTGTTTATTAAATGTCTAACTTGCGAATAGTTTGCTTTCGCGATTTTATATAGTGAAGCCTTTTCATATTATTGAAATAATATAGGTTTTAAAGGGATTACGATGTTAATTCAGTTTTAAATTGTGCCGGTGTCAAAACTTACGGATAGATTGAAAGACCGATAGATAAAATGACAGCGATTATGCATATAAAACATATTTTATTCCATTTGATAAACTAACCGATTCGTATCTAAAATTGGTAAAAGTTGTAGGTAAATATTTTTTTTAAATATTGTAAGTCCCAAAGAAATCAAAAATTAACTGAAAATATTGTAATATGTACCAAATGCAAGTACCAGGGTGACAGTAAACGTAGGAGTAGTTGATGATTAAGTTTAGCTTGCTTTTTCCTTTCTATTATTTTATGTAGCTCTTCTTAACTTATGTTTTCCTGGTGGTGTTCATAGGTATTTGAGTACAATTTCATAGTTTAGTGTTAAACTAGTGATAATGTTAAGTGACACTGTTTAGTGATATCGAGTGACCATTTTATGTGCAGTGTGCGTAAAAATGAAGAAAATTAAACGTATCTTTTCCTTTGGAAAAGGAGGTAAAGTATTGACTTAATTCCTATATCTATTCTTAACTTCAACACACCTTCTTCTCCGAAAAGGCTCGCACATAAGTTAATCTAACTATCTTTGTACAACAAAAATATTTACTTAATGTCGTGTTGAATTCAAAGTAATCAAGTTTTCCTTAAGTCAAAAATATGAATGTATTTGAGTTTCTATACCCCTGTTCTGGAATCATCAATCAGAGAATCCATCTGAACACCAATCCAATTAACAGTATCATCACAAAAAAAACACCATGTCTTAGCCCATTTTCCGTTCTTGGGACACCCTGTATATAGTGTCCAAGCCTAAATTCTCTTCTTAGTAGTCAAACTATATCTGTCTATTGTCTCATGCCTCAAGACAACACCATCAAATTATCCAGACCCTTCACACATCACGCTATCACTCCTACTACCAATTTAAGATGATATCATTGACCTTGTACCGCCAGATATTTACAATACAATCAAAGACACCCACTTTAAGTGAATCAGTTCATCAGGTCATGTTTTTGATGGGTCTTATGTCATATTTTAATATGGGATAAGGTTAGGATGATTGTAGGACTAGGAATGTTATATGATTTATTTGTTTTTCTTGAAGGGTTAGTTAGTGTGGGTATGACACTTACTTTTTGTGCGTGGTGTTGAGTATCTTTACGTGTAATTTTAGGTTAATTAATTTTTTAACTTAAATGCGGCCATTTTTTTCCTTTTAAATATACGGGAATAGAGTAATACCGTTAGGTCGTCTATGAAAAATAATGCTCTCGCTCGTTTGATAGGGTATCAAACATAGGCTTAGCCTTTAGTTCATTATAACTGACATTTTATTTTATAAGGTTAGAAATCAATTGCACTAATCGTCAATGCTATTGAATACTATAAATAATTTAAAAATCATCAGTTTATTTTTATAAACACTACTAATGCCTAAAAAACAATAAAAAGTAAATAAAAGAGTCAGAAGTTTGAGCAATACTTTTCCGGGAACAGAAGACTCACTGATTCTAAATATACGAATTGATCATCAGGAGTTTTTTGTTGCTAACTCCCGCTGGTGTAGTGATTGAAAAGATTTTTTTAAGAAATTTCAGTATTTACCTACTTCAGGTTTTGTAAGTGACCGTTTTTATTAAATAGATTTGGCCGTTTATAGGTAAAGTTTTTAAACTATTGCGGCTTGTACACATAATGTTAATTGGAAAACAGGTTTCATACATAGATTTTTTCAAAGCATAATGTTCTGTTTTCGTAAGATTTACAATTGGTTTGATTTCAAATCACTCTCCTGCTATTTCAATATCTGTCTTTAATCTGTGCCTTTTCTTACGAGAATAAGATGATGATTTCATGTCCCGCAATACTGATATACCTATCACAAAATTTAAAAAAAATGACTGCTCTAAAGCTGGAATCATCTGCTCTAAAACAAAACAAACAGCAAAATGACAACTCATCAACCTAATTAACGCGCTAATTCGCGCACAATTTCCCAGAACAATCTACTCGTCTCACATGACATCTATTGGTCTAAAACGTCCAAATCTCAATCATAGCTGAACACAATTAGTGCAGCCTGATGTCATAGCACCGACTGATTTGTATGACCTTGCGTGAAACACAGGTTGTGACAGTTATCTCAGCCACTCTCAATAGAACGAGAGTGGGTGGCACAGAGTAGAATTTAACAGTAGGTTAAATGAATATTTAATGCAGTTACTACAGTATAACTAGTTAGAGATGTATAATGGATGAAAAATTTGTAAAAAAGTACGGGTAGGCTTAATTTTTATGTAGTTTATCGCTGTATATCGTTCGTCGTATCACTAAATATAAGAAATGAATGGTAAAATAACACCAAATGGTAGATGTAAAAACCATTGAGCTTATTTGTTGATATGAAAGCGTCATACGGAGAGATTACGTATAACATAAAAAAATAAACTTCTTTGAAAGTAGACATTTTGGATAATAATTTCCAAGGGTCAATAACCTAGCTTTTTGTTCTACATCAATCAATATATGACTTCAAAAACATTTAGTTCCGACATCATTATTATCAACAAACTGGTTCACAACTCTTAAATAGCACCTAAATTACATTTAATAGGCACCACTAGGCGACCTAGATAGTAATTATTTCGTAACAATGTTTTTTTGTTAGCGCCAAATATCGCTTGTATTTTTTAGATGTTTTTGCTTGTAGTCGTCTAGTTTTTTGTGAAACACTTAATAGAACTAATGGAGCTTAATTATTATCTTTATTAGATAAAATTAATACATTTAAGACTTGTATCAGACGACTAGTCGAGAACTGAAGCAAGAAATAATAATCTATAGCATTTAACAATAACTTTTCAAAAGCAAACCAGTTGTTTTTGAGATTTATACAAACAATATTTTCAACTGTATAATTCAAGCAGTAGTATCGATTTGTATAGATAGTTTTTTGATAACAAACATTCTTTCTAACAACAAAAATCGTAGATGAGCATAAAGCAATTTTTCCCTCAAGTTGTCTAAGCTATCCAGTACATATCTGTAAGATAACAGCCTCTTCGTACCGTCCGAACAGCCTTTAGGCTTATATCTTACATTTGGCGACCATGCATGCGACGTCCGCGCCAAAAAATTACGCAACGTCTATCGTTTCTCGATCAATAACTTCAACCGACGCGTTTTAATCGCCTACTGTCTGCTTCCATCTAATATTTTCTTTCTCAACGTTATTATTTGCTTCTACACTGTACAATGTATAGTTTAAAAAATATGCTTGTCCTACTGTTATTTTCACTACACTGTGTCATTCTGTTGCTCTAGATTTTTAGTATTTCAGTAACGCGTTCGCTCTGTTCAGCTTAACTCGTACTTTTAATATAAGTTAAATGTATTTAAGAGTTTATATAGTGTATGTGGAGAGGACTGTTGAAAGGGTTCAGCGCCGGAGACCTACAGGTGGTAGTGACAGTGTTTCGTGATAATCAACCTTTTGCTTTATGTTATAAAGTGCATGTTTGTTTGAGCTGTTCGGAGGAGTTACTTGCTTTGTTATTTTTGATGTATTTTGGTGACGTTCAGTGAAAAATTGTGGCCAGTATTTTAGTTCCTAGATAAACAAAATATTGGTCTTTTACTTAAACAAAAATTGTGATGTACATTTACATGAAGTCTGTCAAAACGTCTTGAATATTTTAATGTTGATTTCTATCTCATTGTTCTTGAAGTGCGTTTAAAGTGTTACAGTAAAATGATTTGTTATGGTAACAGCAGCGAGTTGCTCAATGAATTTAGATACGGTTTATAATTGTAACCGGTTTTTTGTACGGGGTTAAATGCGGACATGTATCTGACCTTAGAAGGTTATCTGAAGGCAGCATGACTTGGAATTTTGCTAAGATTTTTTTCATTCATTACATTAGGGATAACCTTATGTATAAAAAACTAAGACGCGGGAGATACGCGATGTTGTGTTTGTGTTTATTTGGAGATCTTATTCAAGAACTAGCAGATTGCTTGGGTTTTGCATAGTCTTGTTCATAGAGAGACTTGATAAAAAATCGATTTACTTACGATATATGAATAAAATCACACCTGTTTACAAACTTCTTATGCATCCTTCACATCTAAATACATGTTGTTACACAGAGCACCGGTTACGAGTACTATGAATCTGTTTCAAAATCTGTTTCTTTCTTAATAATAAATATTGAAATGGTGCATATTGCTGCAGGTTTAAGTAGCGCTGGTCTTCGTTCTCTTATTTAAATAAATAAATCGATGACTAAATCGGGTCGGAAGCTGCAGAGTTTTGCAAAGTGGGACGAGCGCTCTTCGCAATGAATATGAATGTAGTGTTGCTGAGCTAACTTTGTCATATTGTGGAGATGTAGGTACCGAATACTATATTCTCCTACAATACTGTACTATAAATCTTTGCAGTACACGTGTTTTGAATATAGGAATGTATACTGAAAATACTTTTGGAGTGGCATCTACTGAACAAATCTAAGTTAGAATGTAATGAAACCCAAAAATATTTGAGGTTTAACAATGTATATACTAAGTTTAAAATGAAGCCGAATTAGTTATTGATCTTTTTTCTTTTGTAATAAATGATTTTTGAGTATTTATTTTTTACTAGTACGAAGGTGTGATCTGATTTCCAATATTTTCATCAGAAAATCCATTAAGTCTACCCAGAGTTTAGACGTCCGCGCTGGAGGCCCACGTTTAGTCTTATAGATCTTAAAACGGACTCGAAATCCTGTATTCATATAACCATAATTATACATTATATACAAACAGAAACGTAATATTTGTCTCCATTACAACTTTGTCCAGATAGTAATCAAATAGTAGTCATTACTAATAATACTCTATCGTTTGAACTTCAGCTCTCCACGGGTCGAGATGTCAGTTCCTACAACCAGCACTTGATTTGTGACTCATGCGCTATTTGTAGTTCATTGAGTTGTTTACTTATTCATTAGATATTAACAATACGTGCCTTGTTTATTGAGTAAAATGAGAATTATTGTGTAGGTTAGTGTGTTACGATAATAATATATAAGAAGGGGAATCTGCCGGCAACTGAAACAGATATTGATATGGAAATCGTATCGTTTCGTTTCAACGAAATTTAAAACTTTTTATAACGGTAAAAATAAATTGATTTAACCCATTTATGTCCCATTGCTGGGCAACGGTCTCCTCCTGTAAAGAGGGACGGGTTAGGCCCTAAGACCACTACGCTGGCCAATTGCGAGTTGGGAACTTATAAGACTTACTTTAGAGTATAAGAAATTGTATTTTGTTTGTACGTCAAAGTTTACTCTTATAGCAAGTTCTGCATTCTAGAATTCAATTATAAATTATATCATAGGAAATAAGGCTTAATTTTAACCATATTTTAACAATGTTTAAATATCAGTGACACCGAACACTCAACCTTAATATCTGGTAGTCTCATACATTACATTATCTATTTTAAAATTATAGCAGAAGACACTAACAAATTCTCTCTCCTTTCGCAGAGGAATCAAAGAACGCGGCCCGCATATTCACAGAGCAGTCTTCAAGCCTTCTGGAAAGGCTTGAGATCCTCGAGCGGCAGCTGCATGAGAGGATCGCGAGCCACATCCCGCGGGACCTGGACTCCTTGGAGCACCTCGTGCTGCAGCACAAAGACTGGGAGACCAGTGTACATGCCTGCACGCATGATGTTGAGGAGGTGCAGAATACCTTCAGAGGTAAGAGCTGGTTGAATTTTTAGCAGTTGTTTTGGCAATCTTTTTGGATCTACCTAGGCAAGAAATCAGTTTCGACTGTAACATGTGAGGTCTTTTGCTAAGTAAAAGGGCGCTTATATTCGCTTAGAAGAAGAAGTATTTGGGTTAATGAAGCTCGTAGATTAATTGTATTTTGTGAGGTTTCACATTATGCTCTTAAACCGAAAAAAATACTGGTGACTTAATGAATAGTTATTGTTTTTTTTTTTTTTTTTAATAACCCATGTCTGTCCCTCTGCAGGGCAAGGGTCTCCTCCCAAACGAGGGGGAGGGGTTAGGCCTTGAGTCCACCACGCTGGCCAAGTGCGGGTTGGGGACTTTGCATGCCCTCAATAAATGTATTAAACAAATTTTAGGCATGCAAGGTTTCCTCACGATGTTTTCCTTCACCGTTAGAGCAAGTGATAATTATTTCTAATACACACATAGCTTCGAAAAGTCATTGGTGTGTTGCCTCGGATTCGATCCTGCGACCACTTGCGTGGGAGGTGCCAACTTAAACCACTAAACTTAAATTGTCTTAGTTTTTTAAATACAAGAGTCTATCTGGTCACATCGAAAGGAATTAATATTATGGAAGCGGCATGCAGTATACTTCCAGAGTTCTGTTAGTAAAACTATGTTTATGTCATCAGGTATCGCGCTCAAGACGCCCGCCATGAAGAAGAGCCTCGACAAGGTGATGGGCAAGTGGAACGACATGCAGTCCAAGAGCCAACTCTTCGTTGAGAGGTGAGTAGACTATTCAAGCCAGTACTTGGTCTTTGTCATTGATACTCAATTAATAGTAAAATGATTAATGTTAAAGTGTGTCCATTTGCCATTTTTCTCGTAGAAATGGCTGAAAACATTTGAATAAAAATTTACAGGTTGATAGATTGTATTCCGGCAACGAATATAAGCTGCTATTCTTTTTACAAATAATGAATTATTGAGTTAAAATCCCGTAAAGAGTAGGTCATATTAATAAACTAATGTTGTGTTTTTGTGTTCTTCAGGTTGAAGTTTGTTGAGATCGTAGTGAACAGCATGGAGGAGAACCATCAGACTATCTCAGAGTTTGAGATCAAACTCGCGCAGTTCAATGACCTGCCTAATGATGTTGAACTGTTGAAGGACGTAAGTACCTATATAATTATTTTCTTTTCTCTTAGTAGATCTCAAGTCAGCTTTTAAAATGTTAAACTTAAATAACAGCAAAAATGATTGTAATATTATAATTACACGACTAGCAATTTAATTCTCATCAAACTTGTCAATAAAGGAGATCGGCAGATTTCGTACAGCTTAAAGTTTGTGTTGTTTCGTAACAGAATTTGTACCACTTATTAAGGGGACTAAGTCACATATTTTTATATGGGAGTATTATTTTTAGAAGTCCGGATTAATAAGAAAGTATTTGTTTATTTAAATAATAATTTTTGGTCCATGGCTTATATTTGTTGACAACTAAAGAAAAAGAAAATCTCATGAGACGTCACTTTTCGTCTGACGTCTACGCATCCGCCAATTTGCTGTTGTTTTGAATTGTGGTTTAGACAGCATCTGAGCATTTTAGCGAACTATCGGGGCTTCTAAAAATGGACATAACTTTTACCTCCCAACTTTTAAAAATATAAGAATTTTAAAATAAGCTTGTCTATCATATTAGCTACCAATTAAAACAAAAAGTAAACCTAAACATGACATTTTATAAGCTGTACGAATTCTTCATATAAACCTGCCGTTCGCCTTTAAATTCACAGTTTTAAAAACACACACAACACAATAAGTTACTTGATACCTGCAACAATTATGTCTACCAGATATACTTGCAGACATCCAAATTAGTTCGACAACATTACTCTAACTGAAGTAGGCGACAAGTTGGAAACATAACATCAGACCAAAATCCATTACTAACTTTTTCACCTTTCCTTAGATGCACGAAGACCTCCTCCGTATGCAAGTAGCGGTCTCCAAGCAGCAGATCCAGGTGGACCAGATGAACGACGACGCGGAGAACTGCAGGCGCCTGGTGGAGACGTCCAGGGCTGCACTGCCGCACTCCTCACTGCCTCGCGCTGGCAAACATATTGATCTGGAGAGACTGGACAAGGAAGTGTCCCAGCTGAATAATAGGTGGAATAGCGTGTGTACTCAGCTGGCTGAAAGGTGAGGATGATGAAATGGAACTGTTTATTTTCTTTACATTATTTTTGTACTAAGTAGTTTTTTGACCTTTCTTAGTCTCGCGGACGGTTGTTAATGCCCCGCTGAGGTCTTGGGTTCGAAACCTGGTTTGCGCCAAAAATGTCTTGCTGCTTTTTTCGGTCAATAAATGTTGTGAAATTGTAGCCAAGTCTACGTTTAAGTTCGTCACAAGATTAAGCTTATGAAAACCAGGAGATATACATTTTCTAATATCCTCAAATCTAGAGATAAGATTACTACTACTAAAGCTTAGCTACTAATTTAAGTCACTTAGATTTTGTTTCTGATTGTATTTAACTCATAACTGAATTACAGTCTTGATCTACTTTCCAAAGTAGTCTTACAAATATTTTTCTAAGGTCCACAAAACGGCTTCCAAAATCTTAATCTCAACTAACATTTCTCACCAGACTCCGCAGCTGCGAAGCCGCCTACCAACTCCTACGCAACTACAACGCCGGCCTCGAGAAGGAAGCCGAATGGATCGACGACGCGTATAGCAAGCTGCAAGCACAGCCGCCCATTGAAGTCAGGCCTAAGGAACAGTTCGAACCTACCAGGGTGAGATGAACTAACTAATACTGTAGATGCCAGCACTATCAGATGTTTTGTTTCTTTCACTCTTAGTAGAAAGTATGGGTTTTCTCGCTCTAATGTTGTATATTGAGTAAAGCTAACATGTTGAGACTTTAAGTTTTTTAAACTTGGCAAAACTTTCTTAAATTGATTTAAGATTGAAAGTTACAAAATGATCTTGCTTTGGCTGAAGTTAGAATTAATACTATTGTAGTATTATCGGTCATATACTCAAACGTTACTCAATTTTAAGTGATTGTTTAAAGCTACGTATATTTATCGTGCTTTAATGTAACTTAAATTTGAGTATCGTTTGGATATTTAACTATGAGTCTACTTGTAGTTTAATAAAGATAGAATTAAGTTTTTTCAGGATCAGGATTTTGTTGCAAATCTTCGATTTTCTATAGAGATAGGTCGAGAGTTTTTACATAAACAAGAAGAAACTGAGAAATATTTACTGAAATTAGGGTGTATATTTTCATAGGTCAGACCAGGACACGATATAAGTTTTCACTACAAAATCTTAATAAAGGTTTTTGGTTGGTTTATGGTCAAAAGTGTGAAAAACATTGACAAATTTATGGTCATTGGTCTTAACTTTATCATAAAGTGTGGGGTTTGGACACGGGTCCTTTGAGACGGGGTTCGGAAACCAAAAAGTTTTAACTTAGATTAAGATATTATGCATGTATTTAAATATTTATTTTAAGATTTTTTTTATAATAATACGAGTGACAGGTTAATGGTATAGTCCGACAACTTAGTAGAAAGCCTTGGCGTGCAGTATTAACCTAAATTTTAATAAATAATTTTATGTATTTCTGTTATAAAGTAGTTGTATTAAACATACCGTCAGCTACATAAGCCTACGGATCACTAAAGTTCTTAATTCTGACTAAATAAATTGCACATACGGCTCTCTCGTAAGTTGTTTTACTACACAAAATATTGTACAGATTCATTAACTGTGATTTTGATTAACTTCACAAAAGATGTTTTTTTCGCACATACTAATAAAATAAATAATAAATATTCGGGTGTCTTGTGGTATTCACAGAACCTACTGACCAGTGTCGTCGAGAGGACTCCTAAGATTGAAAAAGTAAACGTTGATGGAGGGCGATACATTCGCGAGGCTAAGGTAATTATTATACAGCTGAAGAACTTTGAATTAGGATGATACGTTTTGTGGATTATACATTGCTGCTTTGATGTTACGTGTTTATCACTATAATGTAAGCGAGGTATCAATGCACAGCATTGTGGCTTGCAAAGATGTTAACTGAGATATAAGTTAAAACACTTGCGGGCGTATTACGTATGTCAGTTGATAAAGTGTACGACATGGTCACTATACAGTACATTGCTGTTTTAATGTAATGTGTTAATCAATATAATCTGAGTGAGGAAACAATGTACAGCATTGTGGCTTTCAAATAGTAGTCAACTGAGATACATAATAGCTCTGGTTTCTTTTTGTTTATTTAGATGTATAAATTATTTATGAGTTGATATTTTATATGTCTAAATAGATAAATTGAAACCGTCTAAACATTGTTCTAGAGGAAATGTTGATGTTTTTCCACAAAACGTTGATTTGTCTCTAGGAATTGTTTGATGAAAGGTTTTGAATGTCAAAAAGAGAAGGAAGTTCGGTCCAGCGTTTTGTCCTTGTCTTGCTTTGTCTTTGTCTCGGGTCTTCAAGTCTCTTCGTATGTCAGAGGAATTTCGACTCTATATGCACGGTCGCTTTTCGCTCTAAGACTAATGCTTGCGATTTTTTTACTAAACCCGCTTCGAAGTTTAAACAATTCTGCTTACTAAACTAAGCTAGTTATATAACTTTTGAATAAGAGTCGGTTAGATTATCTGGTGGCTCTTTATCTATTGGATAGACTATCCGAAAGTTATCCTTAAGTTGTGCAACTGGCCCTTAATCATCTGAATGCGTGATGTGTGTGTGTGTGTTAAAGTAATGCTGATTTTATTCTATGTGACTAAGGTTTGTTAATTTTTTTGTGCAAGCTTTTTTCAGTGTTTGTGCGTTAATTAAAATAATTACTAGTTACAAATATTTTTGTATAAAAAATTACATATTTCGCCACCTTTTCTTTGTAAAAAAACCGTATAAATAATAATGATCTTTTTTTGCTCATGTTTCCGTTATGTCGGAAACTTTAAAGTACTTTTTTGTTCATTTAAAATTCAAATTAATTTCTTGTAAATAGCTTTCATATTATGAGTCTATTGTTCTTCCAAATGTGAGCTTTGCATGCATTATGGGTGTTTCAATGTTGCCAGAATTATAAATAGAATCTCCACCATTTTACATCAAATCTTTCTTTATGGGTAAAACACGATCTATTGCTTTATAGTGCACGAAATGGGGAAATTCCACGTTCGGTGTTGCACGCTTGAAAAATACCTGTATACTGAACAGGCACTTCCAGCATGACTTCATTCCTGCGATGTGAAGCTGGACTTTAGTGTTACCAGTGAACAAAAAACATATTGATATGTTGGGTGAAAGACGAAGACTTAGTATTTAATTTCATATTTTTGGTTTGTTTGTAAATATTGGGTCTTCTGTGAGAGTGAATTATGAAAGGATAGATACGGATGAATATTTTACTTATTAAGTAGGTATATGTATGCAAGGAAGGTGAAAGGAATAAATAATTAATTCTAATTCAGCTTTAATTTAACAAGCAGACTGTTTTTTTAAACCTTTTCTAAAACAAAGCCTTTAGCCCATTCCAATACTTATTACAAACTCTTTTTAAGTATTTTTAGTATCTATACTATTATAGAAAAGGCAAAAAAACAGTCTGTACGGAACTAACCTGAATAACCCGCTTGAAACCCTAACCCTACATAGATATACTCGTCGAGATGTCAACGCTACGCCGAATGGCTATGCGACGAGGTGCACCCGTCGCTGGACATGCGCCAGCTGCGGCGGCAAGGAGACATGGAGCTGGCCGAGCGGTACCGAGCGAGGGGGGTAGCCGTCGACCCTGAACGAGTACCAGCCGGCTCAGAGTCTGTTGCAAGGGAACTTGATGAGCTCAACGCGAAGTACCAGAGGCTCATGGATATGTTGTACGAAAGGCTGAGAAGGATTGCCGCTGCTAACCCTGGAGACATTGTTACACTGGTAAGTCATAGTTGTGTAGTTTATTTAATTTTGTAGTCTGGTGCAGAATGGTTCTTTACTTGACGGCATGAATATAGTTATATAGTTGATCTATATTTTTTTTATGTCATTCTAATATGTGCGTGCACGTGCGTGTACTTTCGTACTATGCAAAAGTATACGTATGCAAAAAGACCTATTATTTTTGTTACCGAATAAATTGTACCAAATTTGTACGTTAGTTGGATAAAGATGAATGACATGTGTAGAGTTAAGTAAAGAATCATTCTTTAACAGACATTAGTATTTTTGTCCTCTTCTTATTATGAGATGTCTTTTAATGACGACGTTCAATTACGGAAGCGTTTTTGCGTTAATGTAAAATCCAATATTCTATTATAATGAAGTAAGCAGACATCTTTAATAAATTTACCTTTATATCTATCAAAACTTTAAAAAATATTACGTAGACTTAAACATAGTATAGACATTTTAATAAAATTATTTAACCTTGTAGTTTAATACAAAAACAAGCAATCAGAATGAAACAATTCAACACAATGTTAGTTCTATTAGTTAAATGAATACAAACTATTTAATGACAGTTATCGTACTACGCATAGTGCAAAGCGTAATGCATTTTAAATTGCGGGCAAAGTCGCGAGGCATGACCTTGTGCGAGTCATTTATTGATAAATTATAGTAAAGGTTTATTAATTGGTTTTATTTTATAGAAGATTCTAGATACATATGGAACTAGATGATTAGTCAGCGTGGGAGATTTTAAACTTAATCTACCCCTTAACCTCTCAAGCGCCCGGCCACCGTGTCACGGTTGAATGTTCTACCCCCGTCAAGCGCCCCGCCACCGTGTCACGGCAAAACGATCTTGCATTTAAAAAACGTAAAAAAGAAATGCTAAAACTATGTTTATCCCTTTCAAACATATTTGACATTGAAGCTGATGAAACGAGACGACGATCTAATGCACACACTTGAATAAGTGGTTGATATAGGCCAGAGAGCACCTTAAACAACATCTGACCCAACGACATGTTCCTTTATGACCAATATTGTAAATCCTTTTTTTAACTAATTTTAAAGATTTGAGTATATTTTACAGTTGGATTTTAATGTCATTATTCATTAACTACACGATAAGACCTTTCGTCATATTATTTTTTTTGCCTAAAAATATTTTTTTGACTTTCTTCAAACACATGCCTAAAGCACAAAATATTTAGATTAAACCGACTATTGTACTACCACTATCAAATATTATTTGTGGTTTATTTTTTTAATCTATAGCAAATTTAATGTAGATTTCAAATATATAAGGTATGACTAGGGTGTTAGTATTAAAATATGACGGAATCGGCGCTTAAACGCCAACCGCCAATTCAATTTCGCGCGCCATTTTTGGCCCGGACGCTTAACGGTATATTTGAATTTTGACGTTGGGGCGCTCGAGAGGTTAAAAAGAACAATCAAATAAATAAAACAATGAGTTAAATATATTAATATTTTTATTGTTTAACATTGGTATAGAAGAATTAGGAAGTTCACTCGATTTTTATACTAATGTACGTTTAATATGATAACCAAAGTAATTAACAACGATAATTTAAACGCAATTTGACATCTGTCAAATATTTATTGACATTTACTTTTCATTAGTGTCATAATTCGTAGAGCAGTTTTACCGTTGGCAACATTTGTCATCTCATAGACCATAAACAATTAATGAAGTGGAGTTTTATCTTAAAAACTTGTCTATATTCGGTTCGCAATTTGACCAGGGACTATAAATCTATATTTTTTATAGTAGCCTGTACAAAGATTTGTTTAACAAGTTCTAGTCAGACGAGTAGCTGATGTATTTATTCGTGGCTGTGTTTACATTAGTTTTAATTGCCGTCTGGCTAATCTGTTGACTTATCTAAAAGGCTAGGCTGTTTGCAAACCGTAATTATTATTGTAGAGTACATATCAATGGATATGTTCCGAAAACTAAATCGTAAAAAAATATGAAAATTATTTAAAAGATTTATTTTTTTTACCCTATTTTGGCAGAGATTTTTTTAATTTTGTTTCATAATTCAATAAGTTAAAGTGAGAAAGTACGCTGTCTATCTGTCTTAAAAGATTTCACGGCCATACCGTTGAAGCAATTTTGATGCTTTGTGTATTTTTTTACTTGTAATAAATTTGAATCAAACATGAGTTTCCAACTAGACCAGTTTCCAGCTCATTCAATGTTAATAAAGAATAATAAACCACAATTTGCTAAATGGAACAAGTTTTTTATGAGAATCTCAAAACAAAATGACATTTAATACTGAGAATTGACATCGTAAATTATATTTGAGGACAAAAACTAGATTGCTAGTCAGATATAATTATTATATTGGCTTTAGAATATAATAACTTATAAGATACATTTTAATTTATGTCAAAACAAATTTGTCCGAATTACAATTATGAATGTCTAATTTCGACATAAGATTGACAGGTTTTTTTTTATTGAAGGAGTGTTGATTTGATTTTGATGTCAACAAATCAAAACTTATTTTAGTTGGATTATAGACTTTGTAACATGTGCTAGGTAATAGACTAGAGTTGAATAATAAATTATGCATTAACAATTTGCAAGAACCAAGAATCGTAGCTTATGTAATATAAATACATATTATTATACAAGTGTTAATTTAAATACAAGCGTATATCTACGTCGCTACACTTTTTATTAAATCTTTTTTATTGAAAATAATAGCTAATTTTGTTTAGGATGTAATCTTATACAGAGTAAAATCCTTATAAAACTGGGACAGTAATGTTGTTAAAAATTGAAGCCTGCAACTTTTGCCGGAATATAAACTACTATCCTGCTAAAATTGTATCTAAATCGGATCAGCATTTTTGACATGAAAGAAAGACGGACAAACATATCATTTATAATATGGAAAAAAATAAAGAAGAATGTCTCTATTTTGCTTTGTAGAGTGATTATCAAACGTACAAACACTTCTGTCACTATAAAAATCTCTTCATATCCCTCTACCAAGCGCCGGCGTCTTACAATATCCGTCTCATAGAATACCATTAACACTACGTACAAAGTTTACCTAATTCACTTATACGCCATGATGTCACCATTAGGTCATCACACGGACATCTATCAAGGTCGCATTCAAATAAAACGTTCGAATCGTAACGAACTTTTTAGTGTTAGTGTTAAGTTATATTTACAGCGTTGTCGGTTAAGTTATAGAGGGTGTTGTTGAAATGGATGGTTAAGTTACAGGTTGTTGTTAATATTGAAAAATAGTTTCTGTGTGTATTACGAATAGTTGTTTTGTTTGAATAAACATGTTACAATAATATAAGGAATAATTTTGCTGCAAGTAGGAACAAAAATAATCCGCATTGCTAAACGAGCCAGTAGTTTAGGTATATAGTAAACTTAAAAGTTAAACATACGTTTTAATGTGCACTGTTGAGTAAAGATCTTCTCTCAGAATGAAAGAAGATAGGCCTTGAGTCCACCACGATGAATAAGAGACTTCGAGATTGACATAATAATATATTAAAAAATGAATATGAGAAATAAACATCACATTATTTAAAAATAACGTCGGTAATAAATCAATAAATATAATTTTCCATGCATAATTAGGTATTAAAGGTCACCTTCCTTTAACAGTTTTGCTACAACTTTCAATTTAAGTTTATTTATGACGGTCAAATTAATTAATATTGTAGGTATATAGCGAAATTACATAACAGACCTTGTATAACAGGTTTTTAATCAATACAGGTCATATGGAACTGGAAAATGTATCGAAAACATCCTTATGCTAATTATATTGGCGGTATTTCTATACTTGATTGGGAAAATAAACCAGTACGTTTTAATTTAGATACTTAATACATAATTGAGATACTCTCTCATTAAGTTGCAGTTAAAGCTTACGTTACCTTTTTTAAAAATATATATAAAATACATTTAAATTTTAATTTGTTACCGTTGAAGATAAATGTAGGTAAAGATCGTTCTATAATATCGAAAAGTAGGAGACTTACTAGTCAACCGACTTTGCTCGTAATCCAACTTACTAGTCATCCGACTTATTTGTGAACCGACTTACGGTTCGAATACTACCGTGACTCTATCATATCTACAATACCGCGATTCTCTACCACTATCGACTACCGACAACCAGATAGCTATCGAAAAATGTAGTATGCCAACGATTCAGCGCTTCTAGCGAGCATTGTAGAAACTATTTTTAAATGTCAGACTCTCGATATTCGATAGTACCGACTGTACAGAATCGCGCTACAGATACAGCATGTCACAACAACGACAAAAACTGTCATTTCTATACTATTTTGACAGTCAGTGTATGGACACGCTCAATTTGACCATACAAATCAAAACATCCGCATTTGAAATAACAAACAATTATCAAAATAAAACTCGAAATTGTAGTTTAATTGAACATCGTAACATTTATTGTCTGCCCACGTTTGACTGTATAAGTCCATGGCGTGGGCTTAGACAAACTAAGGTCACTGTATGGCGACGGCTTGGGAATGTAGTTTGTGCGATGATTTCATTCGTAATCGCCTTGTATTTATGCGATCCTAGTACTTTAACATAATATAAATACGAAAGTTGAGGTAATCAAACAAATTTTTGAATGGATTTCGATGAAACTTGGCATAAAGATAGTTTATAAATTAGATATATAGAGGCGTGGATTAATAAACGATTAGTGGTAAGGCCTTAAGGCTAGCATACTAAATAGATTGGTGGTCTTATTGCCAATTTTTTAAAAGGTTATAAGCTAATTTAAAAGCCTTCGAGCGGCTTTGACATACGAAGGCTGAATTTAATTGTTTTATTTGCCACATAAGGCCTTATAACATAAGATCTATGAGCTCAGCTGTTCCGCGAAATTGTGGGTGTAGCACACCTCTGCTAGTTCCTTCAGGGCAATAGTTAAATTATGTAATTTTGATAAGGTCAGTCAAAGGATTACGTAGACATGTAAGTATGAGGTTATGAACAAAACCTTGATACATTGCCAGCCTATTGTGAACTTTTTGTAGGTACCTCTATTACAATGAGGATATGTATGGTGTATTTACATATTTATTCATCTTGTTAGTAATATTGTAGAGTTTCTTACCAGCTCTTCTTACTGGCTTCAGTAGCGCGACCGTTCGACATTTAAAATTAAATACTAGAAAAAAAAAATAACTCCTATAAAACCCGCGAGAGGTGCTAAAAAGCTTCTTATACTTTGTCTATAGCTGTCAATAGTAGTAAGAACCCCACAAAATTGGTAGTAATTTTGTTTATACCTACTAATAATTAAGACAACCATTCGAGTAATTATCGTGTTTTAATATATTTTTTAAATTGGGTTATGTAAAGTAAGATTTTAACTTGAAACCAACTTGCAATATTAAGAGATCATTGAAAAGTTAAACAAAATGTTGCTCCATTTTAAACAAGAAACTAAATAGTTCTACGGTATACGCGTACCTCATTGAGACTGGTCGCAATTATGGCGAGACTCTCGGCACAATACAAGGAAGGCACTCCACGGCTGCCGGCGACATAGGGAAAGTGTGTCTGAAAAGTTTAATACAGTTTACATCAGCTAGAAACGCCGAGGGTGTTACTTACTATTATAAATGCGAAAGTTTGTGAGGATATTATTCTTTGTAAAAACTACTGAACGAATTTTGAAAAAAAATTGCACATAGACAGTTAATATAACTTGGGATTACTGTAGGTATGTTACGTGGTATGTTACGTAGTGTACTAGGTATTGATCAGAAAACAATAAAATTAAAATTAGTTAGTGTTATTTAAATTTGAATGATCGTTCTCCTAAAACATTTGCTCATGAAAAGCTTCTTTTCATTTGCAACCCCGATAGCGAAAAAGCGAAAATTGTCCTTCAAATGCACAAGGGCAGACAAAGTCATCTTCATAAATAAATTTTAAAAAGCCATAGTATTAGGTATTTCAAAGAGTCATTTACCTATTTCACCAGTCATTTATAACTTTCAAACACGATAACATAACTTTAAATAGTTCGATAAACTCAAACTTTCATGTAACACGAAGCATCAACTCGTAGAGAATCGTAAAAAAGCCTTGTTTCACAATAAAACTACTAAAGTTTGCACGGTTCGTTGACCTCGACGGTGTTCACAAAAAATGGAGTAAATGCATAGGTGTATATTTTGTGCGTTGGTGAATTAACTTGGATAGACAGTGGTATTTGATAGTCATTATGAGGTAGACTGTTTGAAATACCGAGACTTATAATTTAGGATAATATTTGGCTAGTGAAGGACAATGTTAGTTTAAAACCTTTGAGTATTATTAGATTTTTTTCTGAAGACATTGCACATTTTTCATTATTATGCAAATCGTATGTAAAATGTTTTTGTTTGTGATACAGAAAGTATTGATATTGTACTATTTTTTCACAATACCTCTCATCATTCACCCTCAAACAGCGATTCAAAAGAAATCCAAACGCGATCCAAACGCTATTCTCTTGCTATCAAACCTACACTACACAAACATTTCACATAACTACAACCCACACGAACCCTTTAACCATATTTTAAAACCCCCCACATCGCTATAACAGTATCTAAATAGCCATATATAATATCATATACAGAGGGCGTGACCTCATACATCCCGCTACGTCATAGCGTGATACAACCTCATGAAAAAAGCCTTTATTTCATACATTTTTTACGTTGTTTACAAAGTTTTGACTAGAATAGTTATTTTTTGTGAACTGACTGTTCGTTCGTCTGATTCACTGAATCGTTAGAATTTGTTGCGGTTGAAAATCCTTTATCGTGTCCCGTTGGTTGATGGTTATTACGTCATTGATTCGTCATTAATGTAGATCTCTTAGGTTTTCTTTGAATTTAAATGATGTCATATCTAATAATCTAATATGGAATTACAATCAAATAGTATCTTCGTAGCACGGTCTGTAGTGTCGTTACCCGGGTCGGGACAATTAATATTGGACTTTTTTAATTTATATTAGAATATTTCTCAATACTTGCGTGGAATTTTGTATTGTTCCCGGTATATGGCAATAGGCTCGCTCCCCTATAACATGGGACTAACATGATTAATGGCGAAATGTGGATGTATTTCATACATCTCTCTCTGCTTACAGTGTTGGGTTTAACAGACGTGAGATTCAGTATATATGTTCGTATGTATTGTATGATTGTGTATGACTTTTACAAGTTTTACAAATAAACATATTTGTTTTTAAAAGTAATTGCCTGAAGGTTACAGCTATCTTTGCAGTTTAATTCGCAATGACATCACGATCGATAACTTATAAATACTTATTATTACGAACAGTTACCGTAATACCTAAAAATAGTTGCACTGTTATTAAACTGCTATTGAATTGCTGAACAACATTTGCGAAGTTTTCCTTAACCGGCGTAGATTGATACTTTGTGGGTGTTTTAGTAGGCAATTGCACTCAAGGGAAACGTACAATGATGTAATTTTATGCGTAGCCTATGTTGAATGTTTGCAACAATCATATTGGTTTTCTATTTGAACTATGGTATGAAAATATTAAGAGTAAAAAAAATCTTTCATATTCTAATATTTTACAACCAAAAGAAGATTCACCAAAAGTAACATACAATTAAAAGCATTACGTTACCAAAATATAAATCATAAAATGAAAAGCATGTACTATGACGTCATAGTTCATTATGTTGGCAAAAAACCGTTACGGTGCGCACACTTATGGAGGGCAGAGTTATGTGTTTATTTTTAATGGGAGATAACGATGAGTGCTTTTCATTGAATGATGGTGTTCATGGTGCTTATCGTAAATAGTGTTCACCTTTTATAAGGATTATCGTGGGCAATTTATTTCTGATTAATTGGGGTCGTTAGTTTAAAATATGTAGGAGTGAAATATGGACTAGATTTTGAATCTATATTTGATTTAGTTTATTTTGTTTCCTCTTATGTTTTCTTTAGTTAGTAGGTTATAATAATTATTGTTCAATTAAAATCTACCTGTTAGTTAAAAACATTTAAGTGTCTATCGTCGAAGCCTCAACTTTTGCGCAAGTGTGAATAAAGAGTTAGGTAGACATTTTTTTGACAAAACATGTGAAAAAACCATAAATTTCTTAGACTCTATGTGGAGATCTACTGTACAGTCAGGTCTAAGCATCATATGTCCAGAAAAATCTGTAAATTAAGTTCAGTTACTCAAGAATCTTTTCTTCAAACATTATGCTTTACAAATTAGTTGCCATACTTACAAACCGACTCTCATATCTCTTAAAGCTAGACCGGTATACTCTGCCCACACGGTCTTAGACCACATAATACCTAGACCGTTACTCCTAACTTATTAGTTTCATTGCCGCCCACCACTCGCATATATTATTGAGCAGTAAAGTCTATACTGTCGCTTTACATTACTACCGATTAAGGATAAAAGAGTGATTGCGAAGATTAATGCTTTGGATCTTCTTTAGGCAAAATTAAGGCTTTTATTTTGTTACAATATTAAGTGGTAGTTGGCTTGCACAAGTCCATTTGCGTGTAATTTGAAGACTATGAAAAGGAAAATTTTCCTTACTTATTATTGTGCTGTATTTTAGCCTAACTGGGATTCATTTGGGAAATAATAATCATTGCGCGTTTGACAGATTGTTAGCTACCCTCATGCTAAATTTCATTTGGCTATACATTAGTGCTTAAGACAAGGAAACGTTTCAAACTGTCAAAGAAACTAGTAGATAGAAATACTTAAGTATTCATAGTTATTCAAAGGATACTAGTATGTTTGAACACTCGCTTTACGAAATAATGTTCCAAAGCTCTTTTATGCTCCTAGCTAAAGTGCTCTTATTCATTTAAGTCTTTTGTAATGTGTCGCTGAATCACTCCCGAATTTATTAAGAAACCTTTACTCATATCGGGAATACCCCAAATCATTTTAGCGGTCCATGAAATCTACGTCTGACGTAATAAAAGGAGGTCAATTTTATTTTACCGAGAATTAAAAAGTCATTGATATCAACCAACATTTGATATCACAGTATTTCGTCCAGGTTTTCCTTAAAAAAAACCTCACTTTTTGGTAGTTTTGTTCTCTAATTAAAGCTAACAATTGTAAATTTCAGACGCTTGTTTGTTACACGACCACGCGAAAACTGCTGCATGGATTTTAATGAACTAAATTAACACAGAAGGAAAAAGGAGGAAGACTAGGCTGGTATAATATACTTTCGACTCAAAATCAATTTCACACAAACAAAGTCGCAGACACAGGCTAGGTTATATTTCACACCAACGAAGTCGCAAACGCTAGGTTATAATAATAGCAAGGACAAACTGAAATTCCAAATAATTTCTGTAAACGGTCCACGTGGATATTCAAATAGAAACACATATGGCGTAAAGCTGTGGCATAAAATATAACATTCTCCTCACATATTGAACGAGTTGGTCATAGAATACATAGTGAGTGACGTAATCATTCGCATGACATTGCCGTGTCAAGGTCCCATACTGTCATTAAGTCTATAGACAGAAGAAAAGGAAAACTGCATTTTAATGTCCTATTTCAGAATGTTTTTACATTGAAAATTGTTTTTTAATGGTTATAGATTGGTATTATACTGAATTTTTGGTATAGTACTTATGAATGCTAGAATTGCCTGTTTGTGTGTTCAGTTTTTACGGCTGAAATACTGAGTCAATTGAGATGAGGCAGTGTGATAGATATAATCTTGAAAATGGTAAAAATAACGGTTCCTGCTAATGTAGCCATATCCATAAGCTAATAATATTATTTCTACATTTTTTCTAAACGCATTAAAAAGAATTGCTTTTCAACAGGAAACCTTGGTCCTTGAACTCGTAAAACTGAAAATATACAAATGCATTTTCAGCAGATAATTGTAAACATTTATAATTACTTCATTGTCTCAGTCTTTTCTTCTAAATCTTGCAAATACAACATAAGACGATTTCTTGATACATTCATACCGCCCAAGTTGCAAAACCAAATAGACCATTTGCGGGCAATGAGCTAACAAACCATTAAAATTAGTTCCAGCTCATCCAAGTGCTCAATAAACATAAAGATAACTGCTAAATCGTGAACGGAAATATTTACAACATTAAATAGATGCTTCTGATGTAATTTACTCTATTTCGCTAGTTCTAGGCCTATGGCTGTATTATTTAAAAGGGTAGGGCAATAAAGGCCGAAGCTATAATGCCAAGGTCGATTTAGTTAGACCGATAACATCTCATAACAAACTGGCCGTTAAAACGATAGCAGAATACCGAAATACCAGCAGTTTTCTTCATCAACGAAAAACGGAACTCTGAAAATGAATCATAGGATTGTGCAACTGCTCAATTACTGAAACGTTATGTAAAGTGCAGCTATTTGCGTTGAAAGGAAACCTACTGAATTAAGTTTTCTTTTCGTATTGCTACTTCGGATTAATTCGCAAACTCCTTGATCGGATGAAGCCTTAGTATATGGCGATCGTACATGTGCCGTCAGACGAAACGATGCAACAAAATACCTATTCGTGATAGCAACAATTTGATACGATGAGTGTCTACGTCCGTTTTTTAGTAGCGCGCGAACGACGACCGGCGATCGACGCACGCCGCGCCACACTGACTCAGGCGAACGATTTATTTGAAATTACGAATTTGGTTTTCGAATTACAATTTCAGTGCATGTTCTTTTGTGCCAGTGTTTGGATTTCTGGAATACAGTGTTGTAAAGTTTGTTTTTTCGAATTGTGTTATTTTTTTTTTTAATTTGCGTTCGGAAATTTTCATTTGCGGTTTTATCTTTTTAATTTTACAACAGTGGTTTAGTTTTATCGTACCTGTTAATACAGATTATTAAGAATTTACAGTCGTATGATAATTGAATTTGCCATAAAATAGAGCGACCTTAACCGACATTATGAGTAATGTAAACGATAAAAATATTATAGGAACCAGTTCGAAAGCATTGCATTATTGCATGACCATAACATGCGAGTTTTTAAACAATATGAATGAATATAAAACATTAATTCGCTGTACTAGTCATACTTTATTTTTGTTTTGTTTACATGCCGTCAAGGTTAAGTCGATCAAGTAGTTTTTGTATCATCTCGTACAATAATGTGATAACATTTGAGCTGAAAGAAAGATAAATTTTATTATAGTAACCCGGTTTTGATATAATGATAACAATATGAGGTGGAAAAGTAACTGGTCGAAAACTCACGAGTAAACAATTTGAAAAAACTAATCAGTAGGATTAACAATTTCGATATATAAAAAGTAGGTAAAGTAAAGAAACGTGAAAATTAAAGAAACAGTACATTTCCCAGTACATAAACTATCGTTGATGAATTTTATATCAGTTCAATCGTTTAGGTGGAAAACCATAACGGACGAATAGATAAAATGACTTTCGCTTTCATAATATTAGTAAACATACTTACATAGATATAATCACGCAAATTTCCCTAAAAGAATGAGTAGAGACCAAAGCCCCATTCACGTCACAAAAAATGGATTTTAATTTTTTCCCCCTTTTACCATAGTCTTTAAAAATGCCATGTAATTCTGAGAATTTGGTGCATAAAATAATACCTTTATCTTTTATATCGTAAGTATTATTAATATTGAGATATTGCACTTGACCGTAATCAACTGTTACATATTCTTAACATTGCGTAAACTTAGATAAGATAAACACATATATAATATGGACAATAAATATTTTACTTCTATTTGACTACTTCCTTAGTTTTTTAGGTTAATAAGTAATCTTTTCTTGCAAAAATTTGTATGTTTGTAACATACAAATAAACTCTAAAGAGCTCATTTTTGTAAGACTAATATTTATTTCGTGTAAAAGTTTAATCATTCGACACTGGGCCCAATGTGGGTACCTTGGGGAATACCCTAATCATAGCTATACGCTACTTGAAGTAGATGAATCATTGAGAAATTACTATCAAGTAGACTAGCTTTTGCTAGCGACTTCGCGTAGAATGATTTCTGAAGTAAAGTGTTGTTTGTTTGTACAAGTTATACACTATCTGTATAGAACATTTTATTTAATTATATACTATAGTTTTTGTGTACAATATATAAGTTAAAATAGCACATATTAACAGTGATAATCATCCCGACATCCATCTTCAAAAACTTTTGCTTTTATGATATTGTTATGAGTTACAATATTATTATAATTTCGTCTATCCATCCATCCAGATATAGTATTAGTAGGATAATCTGTATTGTTCAAAATTCTAGATAGTTTTTGTTTAGTCTTAAATGTAGTCACGATCCAGTCTAATCATTTATTCATTAGTTTTTAGTTCCAATTAGTTTTACGACAAAACTAGGACTCCTATTAGCATACAATCAATACTAAATGTCTTTTATAGACGACGATTTAAAGGTTGTTCAACTTAGAATTAGAATTTTATGGATCTCTTAGTTTGAGTTAGTGAAAATGTGTCAAAATAATATGGTTGTTTTTGGTATTTGATACTATAAAAGAAGCGACTGGTCTATTGCTATTTAGTAAATAGGCTCCAAATATTTAGGAGGTTTCTGAAGTCTGATATCTTAAAACCTTGAACTTAAAACTCTTACAATACCTAGTGATGCCAGAGTATAAAATTTGAAATCACAAAACTATGGTTTAGATGGAATCAGCAATTTTACTTGATGCAATCTGTCCAAGAGTTACAACAAATTTTTGTGTAATATTTTACACAATGTTCCCAATTCTAAGCGCTCATGTATTATTTCGTTTGAACTGCTTCTATTCCATAAAACAGAGGAGTAAGTTCGTGTATTATTTAGTCTTTATATAATACTACTCAAGAATGTCATAGGAAGTGCCTTCAATGTTAGAAGTGAACTCATAGCAGACCTTGACAATGTTTACGTTCAAATCTCCAAAACTCAGCAGGATAATGAAAATATTACGTCATTTCTATATTATGTAGATTCCAAGAGTCATCTTTAGAGTATTTATTTAAATGTATTTAAGTGCTTTAAATAATATTAGTAATATTGAATAGGCGAGTTTTTCGTTCGTCTGCGTTTTAGACTGTATTTGTGCTGAAATATTATCTTCTATTGTCTGTTCAGAATGTAAAGTTTTCCTGTTTGTTTCAATCTACCTACGTACGTAATAAATTAGTTTTATATTGATGTTTGTATTACGGGAATATAAAACGATGTTTCAAATTGAAATGATTATTGTAGGTAACCAACACTATTCCAAATTAAGCAGAATTTCGTTCTTTGGACTTATTATGATCTTGTTACTTTAGCAGTCTAGATTAATGCATTTAATAATGGAATCTAAAAAATCTAAAGTCATTTTAGTATATTAACACACGTGCTTTTTCTTCGGATATAAATGGATATTCGAACAGTAAAATTGCCCTTTTTAATATTTCTTGCCATCAACGTCTTTCCTAAAGACTTACAGCTTAAATACTATTCAAAACTTTAATCTACAAGTTATCTTCACGATTCAAAACCTCACAATAATTTCCCCTTTCAACTCGACCTTACAAATGTTAATAGTCTCACTTATCTTGTTCATTTCTTCAACCCATGACCTTAAACTAGTGCATTTGAAATTCAAAGCGGATCACGATTACCTCGTTCTATTATTGCTAAAATAGGCTTTGCATTATTGCTACTTATGAAAAGGTCTTAGGTATGTCACCTTATGTTTAGTTTTACTTACGCCTTTCTTCTGCTGATAGACAATTTGGTAAACTTGTACTTTAGCATTAACTCTCTACAAAAAGGGCGTATGTAACCTCATTTTAAGTTAAACATAGCTCTTTCTTCTACTACTTCGACTTCAATCACTACTCTCCATGTCGATTCCTGAATTGAGCTTGTTTGAGTGGAGTCTAGGTGTCAAGGAATTTACAATTGATTGCGGTTGATATTTTACTCTATAAACGTCAATTAGAGCCCAACTATAAGTTTACAGATAATTCTAACATTATTGCTTTGAAGCAAGCAATTGCAATATAAATACCAAAAATGTTTACAGAATTCATTACAAGCGGAGTTTTATAGTCTATGATGATTATCCCTATAGCAACAATACGTATTGATTCCGTTTTATTGTTTTCTTCGTCGTCCTTATTTAGCAACGCAAAGGTATTGTTGCGATCAGCCAGTTCTGTCAATTATCGTGTTATGTCAATTATCGAGCGGTTCCCTTCTATTTTTGTAACAACTGTTTTGGTAGCGTTTCTTTGAAATAGTCCTTTTTTATTATACGACTGTCTATTTTTGTATAATATTTTTAGTAAGTTGTTTAAAAGCTTGACAACTTTTTTATAGACCTGAGTGATTCAAAATGAATAATAATAAATAAGTTTGGACAAGTCCCACACAGCTATTTGATCCCAAACTAAGCAGAACTTGTACTATGGTCATCAAAGACGAATAAACATACGTATATACTTCTAAATACATACTTATGTAGATACTACTAACTCAGATACTCGTAATCATCACATAAATATTTGCTCCAGGTTGTTTCAACTAAATAGTCTAGATTTATAAGGAAAACGTTGAATTTAGATATAGGTGTATTCGTAGTTGATTCACACAATGCACGGTCGTTCAGTCTACAAGGTGACACAAGAACAGTAGGGGACATCCAAGGATAATGTTATGAAAACTAAAGGATAAATTGTTTAATTTAAATTAATTGAAGTTCAACGTACTAATGAATAGGTAGTGATGAAATTACTATTTATAGTTAACTAACACAAATGTTAAGTTTTACAGCTCATGGCTGCCCAGAACCTACTAATAGTATAAATCTATACTAATATTATAAAGCTGAAGAGTTTGTTTGTTTGTTTGTTTGAACGCGCTAATCTCGGGAACTACTGGTCCGATTTGAAAAATTCTTTCAGTGTTAGATAGCCCATTTATCGAGGAAGGCTATAGGCTATATGTCATCACGCTACGACAAAAACGGGGAAAATTATGATTCTCTTATGTGACGCAAGCGAAGTTGCGCGGGTCAGCTAGTAATTAATATAATATTTCCTCGCATGTTGGATAAAGTGATAGCAAAGGTATAAAAACAAATGTCAAAATTCTACCTTAAACTACTTATCGAGAAGTAGTGTAACTGTGGCTTAGAATGTTCAATTATCGTGGTTATGCAATTAGTGGTTGAAGAACTAAATGTTTAGTTAGTTTGTCAAGGTCGGTTCAGTCATTTATTATGCACCCTAAAAAACGATAAAGTAAGGTTAATTGCTAACACTAAACGTTTGTATTTCAGTAGTATTTTTGGACATGGGTATAATACTATAGTGAGTTATATTTGTATAATTTAGTACCAGGATCATCCTTCTAATGTTTTAATAAATAAAACAATTAAAACTTTACCTGTTCTTCGCTAAGACTGCAATCATAAAAGTCGTGTACACGATGTAATTTCACCAAATTTTCACATTACATTTTATTCAGCTCCAAATCTTCGCACGGCTCCAAATTACATAAATATGACATCTATTTATACAACAAGCCGTGACCTCATTCACCGGTCACAATTTCCCAAACAAACTCTTTTATAGAAGATCACAATGCATGGCGCTGAATCGTGCGACAGACCTGCCATTTGGCAGCCATCATCAAATGAAATTGGTTCACTACGCGAGCCAGATTCACTATTTATAAGTACGCACATCGAATCTCTTCGAAGTTAAACCAATCAAATGATATTAGCTTGATATATTGATAATTATTCTCTTATCTACCACCTCCAGTTGTTTGCTTATTTTCAGTAAACGCGCGACTTTCGTCGCTACTGCTTGTGACTTATGGATTATTTTTGCTTTGTTTTCGTGAGTGACTTTCTTTATTTTTATCATATTGTCATATTCTTTAGTTTTTGTTCTGTTGACATTGCTCAGCGTCGCTAATTAGTTCAATGCGTGATCGTTTGCTAAAGTTTTATTTTATCAGTTGCAGATATGCTTGATTGGATTATGTTTTGAATTTTATTGATTGCACTCATTTAAAGGTTAGGTAATCTGTATCAAATAGTCAATGTTTATGTTGAAATATTCGTTATTTATCTATATAAATGCCGCTGCACTCTCGTGAGACAAGCCGAGAAAAGTAGCTAGATTTTCTACCACTATCGACTACCGACAACCGGCTAGCTATCAAGAAATTTTGCATATCGAAAATCTGATCAGCGCCACTAACGGGCGTCGTAGGAACTATTTTGGCAGTACCTTTTAAATGTCAAAGTCTCGATACTCGACAGTACCGACTGTACAGAATTACACCACTGGTTTTAGCACTTTAATTGAATTTATTAATACTATCTACAATAGTCTAGACCGACAAGGTCATAGTAAGTAACTAGTGCCCTGTATAAACTGTCAACAACTGCATCTAAATTTTCAATCGTCGACAGACCATTTCAAAGTGTTTTTTGTTCAAGGTCGGTCTAGCATTTCTACTGCTACCTGAAACTATTATCCTAGTCTGAAGGTCGTCGCGTGTGTGTTAGGTCTGATTTAAACTATAGCTTGATTACTCAGTAGAGAGTTTTAGCATGCACGTTTAATTAGGATATAATTAACAATTCCGTGTATTTCCAAAATAAAGTAGTTGTATCAGACAAGCCACTGTCAGTAGCGGGTCACTGTTGTTGTAAATCCCACCCGGGATAAATCTTTGTGTGATGAGCACGAGTATTTGTTCTGAGCCTGGATGTTAATGTATCTATATAAGTATGTATTTAGAAGTATATAAGTCTGTTTATCGGTTATTTGATTAACGTAGTACAAGCTCTGCTTAGTTTGGAATCAAATGACCGTGTGTGTGTTGTCCAATGATATTTATAAATTTATTTTATTTAAATTCTGCATTATAAACCTCTGCTAGCCGCGAAGGTTTACACGCACGGTTCACGATCACTACTAAGTTGTTGTACTATAGTACTTTTAAAATGTTTATGTAATTGTTGTATATCTATATTTGTAGAGTTTTAATTTTTTGTTGGTGCTGCGAGAATGATGTGTGAATGGAAGCCGTCGGAGATATTTCTGTCCGGTTGTTTAGACATGTTAGTAGTTTATATAAAAATATGAGAGATGAAGTTTGTTTAGATAGTCATAGGGAAGTATTTACGTAATGGAATTTTGAAACTTTATTCTGAATATTTATCGTCTATTTTATATTTGACTGTGTTAGAATTTTTACTCACTAATTCTATAGTGAATAAAAATTCTTTAAAGCATTGATAAAGAATTCAGATTTTTATTACCGATAAAAAAGTTATGCTATACATACATGCATAGGTACATAAAATAACGCCTTCTTGTCATAAGGGTATGGACAGTGTTATGCTATTTGGATTTAAATAATCTATTCTATTATTCTTATCACATTTGAGACACAAAAACATTAAAATGTATTATGCGAATGTATTACTATTATTCACAAAACAACAATTTCTCGTCCTAAACATTTCATAACAAAAGTCCATTAAAACAGTCTCAATAAAAATTCTTATACTCCTAAAACCGACGTTATTGCGCAAAGCAACGAAACGTACAGCATGATTTATATTGATTGTTTCAAAAACATTGAATTTATAACCACTGCTTAACTTATATAGGTTGATGAACTGGTAGCTCTTTAACTGAAATAATATTACGTATAACTCTACACGCAACGTCTGAACAAGTAATGAGTTAAACTGAAAATTACAGCAATTATAATGTTTTATTAGATTTCACTTTGAAAGTTCTCTACGTACCTAAATCTATTCTTTTCTATCGTTTAGTTAATGAGCAACCTAGTGTCAAAGTTGTTCAAACCGCCCAAAAGGCCTTTGATACTGCTATATTAATTGACAACAACCGGAACCGACTTTTAAGGTGTCCTCCGAAGAACGGAGACGCTTAGTTCAAATATTACTATTCGGTCACCCATCTATGAAATGACCGCGCCAAGGGTCGCTTAACGCACAAATCGTTTACCGATCGGTAAGCCCTGGCTATAAACGTCTCTAAAATGAAATAGGTTGATACGATCTGAAGTAAGCTAATTTATATGCGACAATAAAGTTGAATTGGTTGCCTGTCCCATTATCATAGCTTTGCATATTTGAATAGCCAACTTTATTCAAATATGGTAGGTCTTTATTCTTGATTTTCTGCTTAAGGAATATCTGAAGACATTTATTTAGATCTTTAATTGTATCAGCTATTACAGAAATGTTATATCTAGTGCGTAATACAGAATTGTAGAATTTGACAGACAATTGAGAATTCCAAAAAACTGTTATTGTTTCATTTCTCAGTAACATGCTAAAATCAACTTCAAGGATCTAATTGAATAGACTAAATTTTGAGTTTAGCTACCCATTTTCCACACACAAATACTAAATCTAACACTACATGTTTAATAGCTCTTATTAGTTAGGCAATAAGGTCGTAAATCGTAGTTTGGAACAGACAAAGCCATTCGATTGTGTTGCTAATCTCCTGACAAGGCAAACATCGTATTTCGGCATGTACCACTAATTATATTAGGTGTTAAGTATTATGTGGCTTACTGTTCGCTAATATTTTGACGGTATATAATGAAACAGGTTTTAAAACTGGTTAGTTTCCTCCATAATAAATTAAGTAAAAAAGGCGTTTCGCAAGGTATGAATTTGGGGACCAGCTTTTAATAAAATCCATCCAGTTATTTTTTCGTGAAAGATTAACAAACATCCCCATGTATCAACATCCATCGCCACAAACTTTCGCATTTATAATATTGTACCTACTTCTTCTTCATCTTCTTCTTATCGTATGGTTAGTGGTCAACTTAGTGTCAAAGTTGTTCAAGCCGCCCGAAGGCCTTTGACATGGCTTAACGACTGTTATCTTAGTAGACAACAGCCGGGACCGACTTTTTACGTGCCCTCCGAAGCACGGAGACGCCCAGTTCAAATACCACTATGCTACTATACCCATCTATAGAGTGACCGCGCCAAGGGTTGCTTAACTCACAGATCGTTTACCGACCGGTGAGCGCAACTGGTAAATAATATTATAGGAGGAGAATATTGCTAGTTATTATATCTTTTAAATTATGACGTTTTTACCACCGCAAAGGAATAATAACATTTATTAATAACAGATGTATAAGAATATATTTGTATCACAAAGAAAAAGTGACCTATTTCCAGTATAATCTCGTGATAGAATCTCAATAAAATCTCGCTTTCTCTTTCACGCTCTGTTTACGAGAATATTTATTTTTCTAATCTTTACCTACATTCATTGATTTCTGGTGCAAAAAGTTTTTAAAAGGTTAAACAAGTACCTTAATTAATGGAAAATAATATCTTTATTTGTAGTACATAGTTATATAACTTTACAGATGTTACAAAAGCAAAGATTTTATTTTTCAGTGGAAAGGCATGGTATAGACCTTTGCCCAGCAGCGGGGTGATATAGGGTCGTAATAATATTAAATGCGGGCACTAAGCTTTACCATAATGACATATAAATGTTTGCAGCCCAGAAGCAAGTAATTAGCAGTACTGTTGATGACAGGTTATTTTTTCCTATAATCAATTTGGAAAGCTTCATAAATATTTATCAAAGTGTAAAGGAAGGAAGGGCTCTGTAAGGATGGAATAAAGCTATGCATAAAACAATGATTTTGTTATTATGGTTTTAAACAATGGTTTTGTAGCTGCATAATGGGCACCATGACTTTTCATAGCGATAAGCGATTATCGACAGTCTGCCACACCTTTGGTAAATAACTAGTTTTCCAAATGGGAAAGTGTTGTAATGTTTTATACTTGGTAGAAGATAAAACAGTACGTTATTAAAAATTATTTACAAAGTAGTGTTTGTAGATTAATGTCTATCGAATTGGTATTGATTCCCGCAAATGGGTCCGGTGCGTAGTACTAATCGGCGTTCCTGTGTGACTAGATGTATGGATGTGAACGAAGCATGTGGCGTTCTTTGGTCCTAGCCTAACACAATGACAAGAACGTCGTGATATAAATAATGTAGAAAGACGAGAATTATATTCAGAATTAAATTGTTTATTTAGATTCCAAAGGTGTAACCAAATTCTGTTGTACATACAATAACTACCTCACATTAAACTACAGCATTCTCTAGCTTATAACAAGCTTCAAAGAGGAGATATATTTATCCTTCCTCTCAAAGACTATTCGACACAGCATTAAACTAAAGGTGTGAAAATCCTCAGTACTTTATGCTCTACGATACACGATATAATGCTACTCTGTCCTACTGTTACACAAATAGCTCGTGTCCCTAATATAACCACTTCCTCTCCATCTGTCCTCTGTTGAACTTTTCAACTGTTACGCAACGCTTCTGAGTTCGACCTACCGCAATTTATTTTAATACTACATTGACGCTTTCATGTCCTACAATTGACTGAATTTCAATTAAAAGATCTCTGGGGCAAAAAGTATATTATATGTTAATCTAGGTTATAAACCATCAAAATCCGTTTGGTAGTGGCGTGATTGAGAAACAAAATAATATCCGTCCAAGCTTTCGCATTTATAATACTAGTAGGTAAGGTTATGCAATTCCAAAAAGGGTATATCTTTTATTACCAAAGTATAAGACATGAGCTCTCTTATCATTGGCATGTTCTATAACAGTCTTTATTACATTAAAGTTCTCTCTATCTGTATATGTTGTTAGATTCATATCTGTGTGTATACATATTAATCTTAATCTCTCTAAATTACTGAACTGATTTAGACTTATATACATCTTGATTATCTTCCCACAGTACAATATGTTTCTATTGTGTATTAGATCATCGCTTTTTATCTTCCCTAGGAAATACCTTGCAATTGTCAGTTTTTGTGAGATCCTATAGGTAAGGTAGGCCTAACCCCTCCCTCATTACGGGAGGAGACCCTTGCCCAGCAGTGGGACATTAATGGGTTAAATTTATTTATTATTTATTTACTATAGGTAATCCTCCTTTTCTACTAAAAACTACGTTTTAACACTTAATAACGTTTTCAGTACTTCAATATCATTATTATTGTGCTTTAAGGTTACTGTAGCGTATATATTACTAGCTGACCCGTGCAACTTCGCTTGCGTCACATAAGAGAGCCACGATTTTTCCCGTTTTTGTAACATTTTTCACTGGTGCTCTGCTCCTATTGGTCGAAGTGTTATGATATATAGCCTATAGCCTTCCACGATAAATGGGCTATCTAATACTGAATGATTTTTTCAAATCGGACCAGTAGTCACTGAGATTAGAGCTTTCAAACAAACAAACAATCAAACAAACTCTTCAGCTTTATAATATTAGTATAGATTTAATAGTTTCCAACGAACCATTAAATAACCATTCATATTGGCAGAAGTATTTTGGCACATGTTCCCTTTACTTCATAATCCGTAATAACTATTAGCGTATTTCATAACTTTTCCATTTTTATACATTACGATGTTTAGCGTAAGTAGTAATACATACCCACAGACATAAAATCATGTCTTTTTCCCATGGTGGTAGGCTGAGACCAAATGATGTTACTTGCTGCGATCTCTACAAACTTATTTTGTAAATCTTAGGTTTTACCTGAAAATCTTAGGATTTACCTCAGTTCGGGCTTTTACAGTAACATATATAACTTATAAAGTATGGATGTGATACTTTTTGTCATACTTTCTTTATCTTTCGTAGCAATGTATTGTTATATTGCTTATTGATTTTTTACTGACTCTAGTAATTTAATTTCAAACTTAAATACACAATAACAATCAGCAAAAGTTGAGCAATATCCTCAAATTGATTGTTAATTCATTACTTTTTCCTGCTATATTTATAAATTCAGCAGACTGCATTCGGCTAATAATAGTCATTATTTAAGGAAAAGTCTGATTCTTCGGTAAAATGTATGTGTGTTTTATTAATATTTTAACATTACTACATGAGTGCTTGCAGAGGTTTCTGAAACTAAATTTACGTTCTCAGATTAATATTTATAAAACTAAATATTATGTTTTCTGTACGCTTATTTATTTAATTATATCATAGCAAGTTATGTTTATAACCCTCTTATTCATAAAAATATATGAAGTTATGAAAGGCTTATAAAGAGTTTGGTTTCTTTCACTCCTTTGCGAAATGAAAAAGAGAAAACATATTATGGTAGTCTTTTAACTAAAATAGGTTTATAGTGTGTTTATGAATAAGAGGGTGAGTCTATAAGGGCAGTAATACTCTGTTTTTATCGTATATCTCTCGATAGTTTTACTCAGCGATGTTTATGAAAGTGTCGGTATGCGTCACGCACTATTAACCGCTTAGATTGCAGTCTGCTCACCCTATTTACATAGTAAACGCGTAATGTATAGAGTGACAGATTATGAATCAATTTATAGTAAATTATAGCTCTTAAGTGTGGTAGTTTCTATATATCAAGAGAGTAAAAAAGAATTTTCTTGCACGAGTTTGTTTGACATACTAGCTTTGCCCGCGACTTCGTCCACGTTCAAGATTTCGCTAGCTATACGTATGCCAAAATTCATCAAATTCTGTTCGGTAGTTTTTGTGTGGAAAAGAAACAAACATCCAACCTTAAAAGATGCGCATTGATATTGTTTGGATATACTATTGCAGTATTATAGGTACAAAGTAATAAAAGGTAAACCCTAGTTTTGAGTATATCAAGGTTATAACTAATCGTCAGATACAAAACAATGTTAATGTATTCGATGACGAAATTACAAAGTAAAATTAAATTCTAATCACGTCCAAAACTTGACCGCAATAACATTGCTTAACCTTGCCAATTGATCGATCCGCAGTCACGAGCCCCTCATCTAAAACAGGGAGATATCAGAAAGGGGAGCACCCTTTATTACGCCAGCTGTATTCATACATACCTATACATATATGACAATAAAAGCTAAGCGTAATGCAATAATTCTCTCAATAAACAGATCCTTTGCCAACTCGGCACTTGAAATATTTTGTGTAGTTATACAGGGTCCCTAGATATAGACACTAAGGGTACGACAGATTGTTACGAAAATGCGTGTCACAGTGTCAAGAGTAGCGGGCGTCGCACCGGCGCGGTTGGATGCGCGCGCATCGACCTCAAATTTTCCTCCGTAGTATTGAATCGGCCAGTCACTTTTCCTAACCTCAAAACTACACCGCAAACAGCTGTTTCGTAATTCTCGCTGAAACAAACCGAAAATTAATGAAAATTACCGCACGAACAATCACACGGCACGTCTAGACGCTTCGGATGCCATTACGAAATTGTTTAAATTTAGAATCCGGCAATATTTTTTTTCAATTTACGGCTTTCTTGGCTTTCATTCAGTTTCCAGCCAGCCGGATTCGCGGATAGCTGTATTCTTGTCACTTATATTTAAAAAGTATTTCATTGTTTTTGTAGAATTAGTGTAATTTTATTTATTTCGTTCGCTTGTGTTTTTAGGTTAGTTTCGTAGGTCAAAATGTTATTTATCGCGTAATATGAAGTGTAGTGTTAATTGTGAGACATGTATGTGCTAAGTGAACCTTACGACTAAAATATACAAGTGTTGTGTTGTGTACTTACTCGAAAATGGACGAGTACGAGTATGACTTCGCGTACGAGTGCCGGGTGCGTATTTACTTCAGTACCTTTTGGTCCAATATTGGTGTTACCTGCAAACGTTTGATCCAATGCAGATAATGCATTTCGCGCACGTGACTGCGCAAACAAGAGAATTCCTATTTATTTTTAACTTTTAATTGGAGCATAAATTTACAATACCGGCAATTTTTCTTTCAAACATTTAAATGAATGTAAAAAAATTGGCAGCTGAGCTGGCAACTTTTAAAAGCAGGTGAAAATATAGGTCGTTTTTTGTCGGTCAATTGCTACATATGGCCAAAAATAATGTCAGATTATTCAATAAATTACTGAGGACCGGTCAGCGTGGCCTTATACGAAAAGTCGCGATTTTGCAACTACACACTGCACCGGTCAATTACCTCTTCGAAGCAAGTTTTTTTGCTCACCGGCGATATCAAAGGCGCTGTTAAGAATCTAAAAATGCATCATTATCAATCAATAGATGCTAATTTGCGACCGATCTATTTATTTTTTACTGACTTTTAATAGCCTGATAGTTGTTATAAGATACTATTTGAATTGGTTCATTTTCTCGACCTTAAATAGATCGAGAAGGTCTTAAAAATGGTCGTGTCGACAAATTATATATTTTGTTTCGCTCATTTCTGAAAATACGATCATTTATTGAAAGGGAGTAGACGTAAGATAAATTATATTAAAATATACACCACCTCTATACTCTTTTTTATGACGTCAAATTAGAGTATTATCAAGCCAATCAAGTGTTTATTTTTAATTTACAAAAGTCTGTATTATCAATCACGAACTCTATAATAATCTAAAATAATGTTCACAACAGAACGTCTTTTTGAACCTATTATAAGGATATTTTGAGATCTATCTTGCTACCGATTAACGTTGACCGTGAGTTTCTTGCTAGCTCTTCTCATAAGGCTCTACCCCCTTTCCGAGCTAGTGGTAGATTCAGTGATTATAACAACTATCAATATTTGACCTAATTGAATAAATGATTTGATTATGATTTCGTTTATTAATACGAGCCTAAGATATTCTCAATAACAAACGCTCGATTTTTGCAACGGTACCATATGATCGATATTAATATTAATTTAGAATGTATATCTCAGATAAAGATCTAGATATGTTCATTCAGCTATTAACGGTTGTCAAACTACACGTTTATTAAGTTTATCTTAAACGAGTCTATGACCGTCGATATTTGTGGTAATAATTAGAACATTAGTATGTTTTATTCATATGTTTTTATTGTATAGATTGTGATTATTATTTTTTTGTTCAGCCCTCTTTTGGATCCCACTGCTGGGCAAAGACCTCATTATTAACAGCAGTGGGATTGTTCTTAATGTATCTAAAAAAGTAGGCTATATGAATTTAGAAACGTTAAGTTTCTTGCAAGGTTTTACAAAATGGTTTTCGTGCCAGCAGTAAATTATGCTTAGAACAGATTTGATTGTATTTAGGTGATCTCTACGTTAGAATTTAGTAGTAAAAACGTAAAGATATGACGTAAAGAATAAATTCTAGTCTGCTAACAAGAACTGCAGTTTTTCTGTATATTGCATTCTATGGTAATATTGATAATTGGATATTGATGAAGACATTAACGCAATTACGCAAAAAAACAAGGAATATGGAAAATAATTCTCAACTTTTTACGACCAATTAAGTCATGAGTAATTCTGACATCATTCAAATGCCAATTGATTGACGTTTGACGACCATAGATTAAATATTACTTTGTTTTTTTTTTTCAGCGTCTCGTTGAGGCGATGGCACCTCGGTCGGCGCGGTCCTTCCGCCAAGAATTTAACATGACACAAGACTTGACCACAGAGCACACGTACTCGACGCATTATACCACAGAAAAGTAAGTACCTCTTAGAATATAAGTGTACCAAAGTGATATAAATTAGCACCTATGTCGTACTAATAGGATTTGTTAACAAAGTTGTAGATTTTACACCAGATTTATTTTTAGTTGTATAATATGTTATTGTGTCATTCATGTTTCGTAATATGTCATTTTTCCTTCACAACCAGAATCGTCAGAACGTCACATACGACAGAGCTAGACGGTCAACCAGTCAAATCAATGACCAATGGCAAACTAAATTCACCTAATTATACAACGAAAACAATTATATCAGATGACGACAGACCTGACGTACGAAAACTTAAACGAGTCCACAGAATGTACGAAGGACCGAACATTATCGAATCTAAAGGTATATTGCATCCCGAGACTAGAGAAATACTCACAGTTGGTCAAGCGATCAGTATGAGAATACTTGATGTACGAACGGGAAGGTTACTATCTTCTCCCGAAACAAGACAAACGTTAAGCATCGAGCAAGCAGCACAAGAAGGTCTCATAGACCCGAAACTCGCTGCCAGATTAACAGGACCATGCGGTATGACCGAAGACGGAAACGAAGTCACATTACTAGAAGCAATACAGAGAGAATTATACGACGCCGAACAAGGACTCGCAGATCCAGCCGAGAAGAGAATCAAGGTAACTGTTGAAGGTGAACAGTCCACCCAAGGAATGAGTATCTCGGATGCACTAAATCGCGGACAAGTTGATTTACAGAAGGGTCTGTACAGACTACCGAATGGAAGCTACATAACAATAGCTGAAGCATATCAACGCGGCTACCTCATCTACAATGAGATTATTAAGATTAAATCAAGTGCTCTGTGTCTGTCTGACGCGATTAGTCAAGATTTAGTCGATAACAGCGGCTGGATTCTGGACAGGAATTCGGGCGACAAATTCCAGATAGACGTAGCTATTAAAAACGAATTAATCAATCCTAACATTAGAGAAGTAGTTGATCCTAAAAATGACACGAAAATAACCCTTGCTGAAGCGATCGAGAGAAATATTATAAATACTAAACATTCTAAATACGTACATAATATAACTAAAGAGAAACTAACATTTAAAGACGCGGCGGTTAAGAGGTATATTTGTAAACCCATGACACTTAAGGACGTATGTGACAATAATCTTATGACTAACGATGGTAAGATATTCTCGCCGGCTAATAGGGCGCCTTTGAACATTCTAGAAGCTATTTCTGCTGGCGTTCTTGATAGTGATACAGTCAAATGTATTACTAACACGACGACAGGAGGTCTTTTAACGTTGTCCGAAGCGTTAGGTGCTAAAATTATATTACACGACAATAAATTCCGGGATAACTTAACCGGTGAAATCTGTACTATTCCTGAAGCTGTTGATCGTGGTTTAATTACGTCAGTGTCTCAACGGTCAATATTCGACATTGACGGATTCAAAGATCCTAAGACAGGGGAATTTGTATCATTCAATGTCGCGATGAGCAAAGGTAATCTCAAATACGTGAACGGCGAGACTTTCGTAAAGTCGGAAAGCGGAGACTGGGTGTTCTTAGAAGACTGCACTAAAGTGTCTTTAGTTAGGGCTGAGGTATTAGAAATGTTAAATCGTAAGATAGGTGTGTATGAAAATGGTAAGGAACTGTCAGTTTTAGATGCCGTATTCAAGAATATATTAGATCCCAAGACTGGACATTTATTAGACGCGACGACTAAAAAGCCTATTCCGTTCAACAAAGCTGTAGAAATCAATATGATTACACCTGAGGGTGCGGCCTTATTGAATTCTCTCTTGAACATTATTCTTACATTACAGACTGTCACTAAAACTGTGAAACGGTACGTAACAGTGACTAATACGAATACTTCACAAAGATCTGAGACTATAATCACATTCGCTGAAGCTATTAGGCGCGGACTTATTGACGAACACACACAGACTTTCACAGACCCCACCACGGGAACAGTGTTCCCCATTCAACAAGCGTTAGACGAAGGATTGTTAGGCGTAGAAAAGAACGAACCGCGCGTTGTACATATTTCGGACCGCGTTTCCAAAAAGGACTTGATTCCAGGACAAGTGGTTGAACTTAAAATCACAAAGAAATCGTTCATCAAAGACTTGCCGCCTAGTCCTGAAGGCAAAGTCCAAAGAGATAACAGACCCGAGACTTTGAAGAGTCCTGATTATACCATTCGCGAAACTAGCCAACCTCGTGAAGTCATTCATGAGAGTAGAACTGTATCTAAATCTGTAGTTCAAGATCCTTCCGTTACTTCCATGACAATTAAGAAGAATACAATAGAATTGCCTCGCGGTGGCTGGACGTTAAGAGAAGCCATTCAACAAAATCTCTTTGATCCATCTACAGGCATGTTCATTATCCCAGGAACAGACAGAATCTTAGACTTAGAAGAAGCACTAAAACTCAACATTATTAATCCAGATTCTGCTGTCGTAATTGATTCTAGAACTAAGAAAGAATTCCCTCTTAATAGAGCCATAGAGTACGGTATGATTGATAGTACAGGTCATTACAAACTTGTCGGTGAAATTATTACAATGACTGAGGCCATTGAGCGTAGGTACATTACGTTTATCCAACTGACTAGAACAGTGACGTCACAGAAAGTTATTACAATTACATCCATAGCGGGTATGCCAGACAAGATGGAGATATCTGAACCACGCGACACGCCTTCCCGCGAGCTTTCTGAAGATCAGTCAGCGTTAGAACCGGTGCAGGTAACGCCAGGAGTCATCTTCGACCCTGCAACGGCATTAGTTATTTCCACCTCATCAGGTGTCTCTGAGAACGTACTCGAAGCCGTCGAACGCGGACTAGTTCCATCAACCAGTGTCCAAGTAGTCGATCCTCGAACAAACAAGCTTATAACTTTGAAACAAGCTCTAGATCAGGGTATTGTCGATCAAAAGACAGGCGAATATAAGGACAAGTCAGGTAGGAAAATAAACCTTGTAGATGCGGCTAAAGTAGGTCTGATTGCAGTAGTAGGAGCGCCTTTAGTTGCTGCGTCTAAGGTTATTCAAGTAGTTAGAAGCACCATGGTAGTAGACCCTCAAACAGGTGAAAACTTGCCTATGGAAGTAGCTTATGAACGCGGACTGGTCGATCCAGTGACATATAGGAAATACGAAGAATCTATTAGGGACAGGTCGCCAGTGACGGAGGTCACTCAAGAAGTCAAAACTTCGACCACCACAAATGTAACCTACTCACAAGTTACTACAAAAACGATGCCTACAGAAACTACTGTTACCGTCGTAGTTGATCCTAACACGGGAGAAAAGTTGCCAATAGAAGTAGCTTATGAAAGAGGTCTAATAGACCCAGTGTCTTTTAAGAAATACGAGTTGTCAATTAAAGAGAAATCTCCTGAATTCTCTCATAAGATTAGTCCCAGTGAAGTCACATTTACTCAAGTTACTAGTGCGACTTCACCGGATACAATCGTAACAATGGTAGTCGATCCCAAAACTGGCGAGCAACTGCCCATTGAGGAAGCTTATAAGAGAGGTATTATCGATTCAGTTACATACAAAATATACCGTGACACTCTTGCTATTAGGCAACAAGGTCAAGTACTTCAAAGTACTGAGACTAAGAATGTTCCTGGCACTAGCTCAGTAACTTTCACTCAAACCACAGCTAAACCAGTATCAGTCGGAGCAGCAGTTTCTGAAGGTTTCATCACAGTAGAGTCTATTCAAAATAGTCTTTCAGCTGACAATAGAAAGGTCATCGAAACTGTTACCATTGACAAATCTAAAGCGCGTCCAGCTGACATCATCCAAATTACTAAGACTTCGATAACTGCTAAACCCAAGTATAAAATCAATATCAGTAGGGAACAAACTCCTGAAGCGCAAGTATTTGACACAAAACCCGTAGTACTACAAAAATTGAGGAAACACGTTGTTCTCCCTCTCGAGGCTGTCGAGAAAGGATTAATTGACTCAGAAACGGCTAAGATTCTAGAAGCTGTAAAACTTTACAAGGATGAGAACGGAGCGCCAATTACACTCGAAAAGGCCATTGAAAAAGGTCTTGTCGATGAAAACAAGGGTAGAATTACTGACCCCGTCCACGGCGATGTAATTACTATTAAAGAAGCGCTAAAACGAGGTATATTAGACGGTGAAGGCCAGGATGAAGTATTAATTCCTCTAGCAAGGAGTCTATCTATTGCTGAAGTTCTAGAACAAGGATTATTAGACCCGGTCACTGGAAAAATAATTCATCCTGAGACAGGCAATCTCTTAACATTAAGAGAAGCTATTATCTGCGAAATTGTTGATCCTTTATCGAGCGTTACTATCGCACCAGGAAAGAAAATCACTATAGCGGAAGCGATTGAAAGAAATATCATTGATAGTGAAAAGAATGTAGTGAAAACTAGTGACGGACCACTTGATTTTATATCAGCTGTAAATGCTCAGCTGTTCCCTGCTATGCAAATTAAACCTATAGAGGAAATTCCTCCCGCAGCCATGACATTGAATGTTGCAGTTAAGAAGAATCTAATTAATCCTCACACAGGGGAGATGAAACATCCTCTTACAGGAGAACTCATCCCAGTTAACGATGCTGTCAAGAGAGATCTTATTATGTCGATACCATACCCGCAAACTGAAGAAACAATGTCCTTAGAGGAGGCTCTTGACAAGGGAGCTGTAAATCTTAAACACGCAACTTTCGTTGATCCGAAAACAAAAGAAGTGGTCCCACTAGACCAGGCCTTAGAACAAGGTCTGCTGGCCGTAAAACCAATGACAGATATGCAAGTTACCGGTGTAGTTACTACAATCACAGAAACATTCTCATCACAGCACACGGTTACGACTAAAATGATTGAATTATTAGCAGACTATGTATTGGTCAGTTCGACCCAGGTTCAGAATACCAGAACGGGTGAAATCATTTCTATCGACGAGGCTCGTGCTAGGGGTATTGTCAAAGATGAACAAACTAGCAAGGAGCAATTTATCACTAGTGATACTAATTTCGCTTTTGATGACGCACTCGCTCACGGGTACATTAATATGGAGACAGGTACATTCACGCATCCTAAGACTGGTGAAACTGTAACAATTTCTGAAGCTATCGAGAGCGGTGTCTTAACTACTGAAGTTCCAAAAGAACCGAAGAAATCGTCTCCGAAAAAAGAAGTTTTAGAATTATTAGACTTGAATGAGGCGTTTGAACTTCTATTTGATGAAAAGACACAAAAGTTCAGAGATCCTAAATCGCCTAATAAGGTGCTCACTTTCAAGGAAGCTCTTGAAAAGAAAATCATTAATCCTGATTCCGTGATTTATAATGTAGAAGCTGGTAAACCAGTTACATTACGGGAAGCTTTGAATACGGGCCTGATCGACAAGAAGACTGGTAAACTAAAGGATACCAAGACGGGTAAATCTATTGATGTTAAGAATGCTGCTAAAATGGGCTTAATAGCGGTCGTTGCTGCACCCGTGCTCGCTGGTATGGCAGTTGTACAAGGAGTTAGTGCTGTGAAAAGCAAGATTATGCAATCAAAACAAGACAAGGCTATAGAATCCCCCAGTCGCATTACTACCTCAGAAACTGCCTTTACATATGAGCCAGTTGATCATGGCAAGGTTAAAAAGCCAGAAGAAAAGGGCAAGAAACCGGACGAGAAGAAACCCGAAACGAAGGATGCAGCAATTCGAAAACCGGTTAAAGAAGATGACAAACCACAGAAATCTACGCCTTCAGGCAAGACTACTCCTCAAGAGGAAGTGCCCAAGTCAACAGAAACGACCGTTGTTAAGAAAACAACTGTCATAGACCCAGCCAGTAAGCATCCTGAAAAGTACGAAGTTCAAGAGATAGTTACTACTGAAGGAACATCGGAATCAAGAGCGATCGAAAGTGTAGTAATTGAAAAGAAGACTATTATAATCGAGAAAGATACAAGAACTACAGAACTACTGACTTCAGAAGAAATTACACGTGGCGACATACCTTCTGAGGGAGAGGTAACAATCGAGGAGATAACCACCAAGACCAGAGAGGTTCCTTCAAAGAAAGATGCAACTCCCGAAACTCCAACAAAGAAAGGAACTAAACCTGATGAATTGCCCAGCAAGAAGCAACCTGAAACCCAAAAGGTTAAAGAAAGCTCAGAGGCCAAACCGCAACAGCCTACCAGTGAAAAGACAGTCACTGAAACAACCACCATTGTGACAGAGGTAACCAAAAAACCAGATGACTTCAAACCTAAAGAATTAGACATTGCTCAAGGCAAAACTGTTGTCGAGAAACCAAGTCCAATAAGAGATATGGAACATGTCGTTTTTGAAGAAAAGCCAGTTATATCGGAATTCAGACAAGTTACTCCTGATGGTGAAGAAATTGTTACAATTGTCAAGAAGACAACAGTCACCAAGACTGAATACGAGACTGCGGAAGAAGCAATACCTAAGGATGTTAAAGATAAATCACCTAAAGACAAACTCCCGATCGAACAAAAGCCAGAAGATAAGGCTACCAAACCTGTTACAAAAGAAAAGACACCAATTGGGGACAAGCCCGTAGAAAAGACAACTGTTGTTACAAGTGTTACATCAGAATCGAAAGTAGTCAAACCTGGTGATAAGAGAGTTCCAACGCCGGAGGAACTTGATGACGACAGTCCATCAATCGATCGTGACTTTGAAATCATCGAAGAAATGCCAGTGGTACAAGAAATACGTGAGATTACACCTGATGGTAGGGAAATTACAACTATTATTAAATCCACGACATCGAAATCTGAACCAACTGAGTATATCACTGAGTCTAGCAGCACAGTGTTCTCTACATCATCGTCTACTGTCACAACCGTTGAAGTAACGCAGAGTCAGTCCACCTCATACCAAGTTGTGACTGAGGAAATCACCGGGCCTGAAGGTATTACAACGGAGACCGTTGTACAAGAATACTATGTTACTGAAGCACCCGATGAAATCGATGATGCTCAACCGATTCGAAAGGATAAGCTATCTCCTGACACTGAAAAAGATACTAAACCAATCAAAATTAGCGATATTAACAAAAAACCAACTGAATCAGATTACGCTGACACACAGCCTAAAGCGAAACCTGAGAAGGTCAAAGATCTGGAATCGCCCAAAGACAAGGCACCTGAAACCGGTGACAGAAGAGAAGTTACGCCAGAGAAACCTCTAGAAGTAGCTCCCGGCGTAATTTACGATCCCAATACTTCAATTGTTATTTCTTCACAAGAAGGCGTAGCTGGAAATCTATTGGAAGCTGTTGATAAAGGTATTGTCCCTACAGACACTGTCAAAGTTGTTAACCCGAAGACCGGTAAAGAAATTCCTCTCAAGGAAGCTATAAAGAAGGGAATTGTGGACAGTAAGACAGGAGAGATAAAGGACAAATCAGGTAAGAAAATGAGTATAGCTGATGCTGCTCAGATAGGATTGATCGCTGTAGTCGGCGCGCCAATCTTAGCAGTTGCTAAAGTTGTAGACGTTGTAAAGAACGCGGTCGTTGTTGATCCGAAGACGGGAGAAAAGCTTCCATTAGATAAGGCACGTGAGAGAGGTCTTGTCGACGCTGATACTTATAAGAAGTATGAGGAAGTGATCAAGACACACAAACCTGATGAAATAACAACTGAAGTTATTGAGAAGACTACTACTAAGAGGCCTAAAGACGTTACTTTCTCTGAAGAAATCGTTGAACATCATACCACAACTAAAACAACCACACGTCCCGGTCAGGTCGAGATAGTTACAGAGACGACGGAGTACTCCAAACCCGTTGTGTCTGAAATTACCACAACCACTGTCGAACAGAAACTTATTGAGTTTGGAAAACCAACTCAAACGACTGTTCATGACGGAAAATCTATTTCTGCTATGTTAATTGATGCCGAAAGACAGCCTTTGAGAGTGATTGACGAGATCACTGAACAAAACCTGACTAAAGAAAAAATAGAACCAATTAAGCCACTTTACGAAAACATTCCATTAATTGACGCGATTTCTCAAGGTAAAATTGAGCCTAAAGTTTGTAGGATTATTGTAAATGGCGTAGAATCTCCACTCACAGTTCAGGACTCGTTAGAACAAGAACAAATTAGTAGGTTCGCTCCTGTAGATGTTTTATCTAAGAACTGTGTCGTAGTAAAGGAAGTTAAACCTAATTATTGCGTCGCTATTTCTCAAAGAATAACTCCCGAAGAGTTATCGGAGATGGGCGTGTACGATATTGAGAAACAAATATTCTTGAATCCAGAAACTGGTGCTAAAATATCCTTCGAAGAACTCGTCTATGGCCTCCAGATCTTTGATCCAGAGTCCATCTTAGTGAAAGATTTGGGTTCAAAATCGGACGACTACATTTCATTCGATGAAGCGATTGCCAGACCTATTATTGACAAAACTACAGGTCATATGGTTAATCCTAAAACAGGCAAACGCGTGCCTTTCTTACAATGTGTACAATTAGGCTGGGTAGTCGAAAAGCCTGAGGATGTATCAATTCCCGAACAAGTATCAATAGAGTCTGCTTTAGAGCAAGGACTGTATAATCCCAAGACAGGAGAGATTACAGATGTTAATACAGGCGCGTTGGTACCTATAGGTCAAGCTGTAGAAAAAGGTTTAGTTGACCAAGATACTTTACTCATTAGGGTACCTCACACTAACGAAGTCATTACAATATCTGATGCCATTGAACGTAACATTATTGAGATTCGTGAGGGTGTAATTACTATAATCGAGACCCATGAAATCATAGAGATATCCGTCGCGATTCAACGTGGAATGATTACAATCATTCGTAGACCGATTTCTATTGAGGCGGTTATTGAAAATGACATGTACGAACCAAAGTCAGGAAAGATAAAGGACGTAGTAACAGAACAGTTAGTAACGGTCGGAGACGCCGTAGATAGGAACATTGTACACCCAACAATTTCTGAAATCAAAGACACTGCTTCAGAGAAATTCGTGCCGCTTATTGAAGCTCTTGACTCGAAACTTATTGATCCCGAAACTGGTAAAATTAAGGATAAAAAGACTGGTAAACACATTCCATTAGATGATGCTTTAAAGAAGGGATTAGTAGCGACAAAGGCGGTTACGTACTCATTATTCGATATTATTGAATTAGGATATTACTCTCCCGAAACCGGCAAGGTATTAAATCCTAAAACAGGAGAAACTATAACACTCGGCGAAGCTATACAACAACAGCTAGTAGATCCGTCTGACGTTAAAATCAAGGATGACAAGTCCGAAGCAGTTATTCCGTTCGATAAAGCAGTTAAATCAGGTCTCGTAGACCTAGAAAAGGGCATTATAACTTCCCCACTGACAAACCTTAAAGACGCTTGTGATAGAGGATATCTGCTTAGCGACAAGAAACCTTGGACATTACAAGAAGGTCTGGTGCAGGGCTTCTACGATCCCGAAACAGGACTTTTGACTATTAATGACGTGACAATGACTCTCGAAGAGGCGATCAAAATCGGTAACATCAACCCCGAAGCTCTTACTGTTAGGAACTCTATCACCGGAGAGATTATTTCCCTTGCAGATGCCATTAAAGCCGGCATCATCGATTCTAAGGAAGGTAAAGTTAGAGATCCTATCCATGGTGACAATATGTCTCTTACAGAGGCTTCGGACCTTGGTCTAATCCTTCCAGCTAAACGTAAACTTAGCTTACCAGAAGCTGTATTCAAAGGCTTTTACGATCCTAAAACTGGCAAGTTCTCGAACCCTCTGAGCAAGGAAAAGATACCAACCGATAGGGCTATTAAGAAGCGTTTGATTGATCCGCAATCCACATTAGTACACGCCGCGGGTAAAGTAATACCGTTCGAGTTCGCAGTAGATAGGGGAATTGTTGACAGTAGAACAGGAACAATTAGGTTAGGCGATGAAAATATCGACTTCCGTGAAGCCTTCGAAAGGGGAATTCTCGTAGAAGTTCGCAAACCTATGTCTCTTATCGAAGCACTCGAAAAGGGCGTTTACAACGAAATCACCGGATTATTCATGGATCCACAGAGTGGAAAGAAATACACGCTTGTCGAGGCCATTAGATTGAACTTAATCGATGCTCACTCAGTCCACATCTTAGACAACAGGTTAGGCAAATGGGACAAAATTACATTACCGGAATCACTAGAAACAGGTGTCATTGACGACAAAACCGGTAAGATTAGGAACATCAATAGTGACAATGAGGAAATTAGTCTCCGTACCGCGTTCGAAATTGGCCTATTAGTTGATAGCAAGGCGCCTATTAGCCTCCAACGTGCTTTACATCAAGGCCTCTATGACGACAGTACTGGCAAAATTATCGACCCAGCCACAAACCGCAAGATAACCTTACACGAAGCTATTAGACGGTCCATTATTAGTCCCAAATATCTCTGCTATTTCGACAAGAAATCTGAAAAGCCTTTGTCACTCGCCGACTGTTGCCGTAGCGAGATTGTTGATAGGAGAAGTGGCAAGTTCCATGAACCTGGCTCTGATGTACAAATTACTTTGTCTGAGGCTATGAGCTTAGGTCTTATTGTTGACATTGAAAGTGCTGGATTCACTTTGTATGAGACCTTATCTATGAACATGTATAACATCACCGAATTGGTATTCATACACCCAGTCTCTGAAAGAAAGATCTCATTAAAGTCGGCTATTGCTGAGGAATTCATTAACCCCGAAACATCTCTAGTTAAACATATTCCTAGCAGCAAATACATCAAACTTAGCGAAGCCATACAAACCGGTGTCATTGATGAAGAGAACAGCGTTTATGTTTTACCAAACGGTAATCAAATCAACTTGTTAGACGCTAAGCATCGCGGTCTTATAGTTACAGCTAAAAAGAACTTGAGCCTCGAAGAGATTATTCGCAATGGTCTCTTCAGAGCCGACAACGGTAAAATTGTTGACCCTAGTACTAACGAATTCATTGACATTAACAAAGCTATTGAAACTGGCCTTTTGAATCCCGATCTTACCGTCGTCAAAGATAATGTAACCAACAAGTTCAAACCACTACCAATCGCTATTCAACACGGCGATGTAGATGTTACTAAAGGTAGGGTTATTGATACTAAAGCTAAGAAGACCTTTAGCTTAGACATCGCATTCGACAAAGGACTCTTGGTTACCGTTATCCAACCACTAACGTCCCAAACAATCTCTAAGAAATACGTAGCAGACTCGTCTGCGTCGAAAGAACCGGTCCTTAGAGAGTTCACTTTAGATGAAGCTATCAAATACGAATTTATCGACCCCGAAACGGCTGTTATTAAAGATCCTCATAAGAATAAATACATTCCATTAAAATTAGGTATCACTGAGGGCATTATCGATAAAAATGCTAAAGGTTCTTTCGATGCTCAAAACAGAGGACGCACTCTTTGCTTTACTTTTGAGAACGGTTTGATTGTGTACGTCCGCGAACCTCTAACGTTTGAGCAAGCGATTGAAAACGGTCATTTGAACGTCGCGACAGCTCGATTCACTGATCCACATTCCAACGAAGTACTAACTATCAGAGACGCGGCCACATTGGGTTACATAGATTCAGACACGGCACTTATAAAGGATAATCTCAAGAAGAGGTTAGTGAAGCTCCCTGAGGCTTTCCGCAAAGGCCTCATGGATGCCGAGAAGGGCAACATCTTAGACACAGAGACCTCTAAATTGAACACGTTGACCGCCGCTATTGAGAGTGGGCTTCTGATGACTCCTAAAAAGAGCTTCAGCCTAATAGAGACATTGAACTTCGGTATATACAATCCAACAACCGGAGCTCTGAACGATCCTTTCATTACCACAAGCGTGATGGACAGAAAGAGGCTGAATTTAGGTGAAGCGATCCAACAGGGCATCGTAGACCCGTCGAGTACTGTCGTTAAAGAACCAGAGACAGGAAAGATTTGTCCATTGGTACAAGCGATAGAACAAAAGTTGGTTGATCCCGTCGAAGGCAGGCTCACTATAGATCCAGTTAAATCGATCAGTCTGGACTTAGTCAAAGCTCTGAAGAAGGGCTACTTGCTGCCAGCAGAAACGAGGGTAAGTCTTTTCCACTATGCATTCATTATGTGCTTCTATCGAGCAAAGGTGTTGCTTTACATCTTCCTGTTTCCATTCTTAGAAGGTGATCTATCTAAAGCGTTTGGCTTAAAACATTGGCATGGCACGACACCCACCGGACTCATAGTGTCGATTTTCTGGGTTGTTGAGCGTTGATTTTGGTGCGTCACAGTTTGTACATGTGGCCTATCACTAATGAACATAACATACAAACATTTTAATACTAGATTTTTTCTAAATAAATAGATATTTTCTTTTTGTAAGAGTAGTGACAGCACATATACATTATTCACTTACATTTTTGATTTCAGTAAGGTTAGCTTTTCACTTAATTAGAGGAGAGATTAAGCTTAAGACGTAGTGTAAAAGTTCAGTGCCTTGTGTTGTCCTTAAATGCTTATAGGTAACAGCGCTCGTCCATCGCTAGTTTTTCGCTGAAGAGCTAGCGATGGGACGGTGTGCTTACCACCCATTGTACTAAGGCTCGATGTATGTTGTTTTTTATTTCCAGCCGTTGCCTGCGATGCTAAAGAACCCTTTTGAGCTAAATCGTGAATGCTTGCCTGTGAGGGATCATATTAACGACGATATAAAGAACCATCACCGTTTCGCCAAATACCTAACCTCCCATGTATCACTTTGTGCTAAGAACTCGAGGTCGTTGCATTGGGTTCACGGTGGGACCCATGCGGCCTGTCAGCTTTATTATGTTCGCTTCCATTCAAAACCAGTGTACTATGACTACTGGTTCCGATATTCCGTTTTTTAGAATTTTCTAGAGTTTTTCGATGATATACTCATTCCTTGGAACCCGTGCTCACATGTTTTGGAATGCATGAACAACGCTATGCTCTTGTGATGTCGATATAAGGCGGATACTCGCAAACATTCACAATATCGAATGGTAAAACATTTTCAACACACAAACACGGAAGGTAGTATTTATTCATTATCGTCTTTATTTAAACGAGCGTGATCGGTGACGTGTTTAGTTTGTGTTACTATACTTCTAGCAGGTCTAGAAAATGATGACGTAGTCAGTTTGAGGCGCTGTTCGACCAATGAGATTACAGTAAATTAAATGGCCTTCTTTTTTAAAGTAATCTGATTGGTAGAACGGTGTAATTGGCTGTTTTATTATTTTCTTAATCTGGGTGAATTATAGACGGATGTATGTAATATTGATCATTTGTTTTCAGTTGTATTTTATATAAATAACTCCAACAATCCATTTCATCGCAATTCAGGGGTTAGTTTTATATAAACCTGAAGCAGCTGAAAACTCTTGGTTTTATTTCGTACATCGTTTAACTCATTCCAAACGTGTTAACGATTTTCATGTGACTTCATTTATTTGCATTTGATACATAGCACAATAATCTTAGTTGACTCTATTTTTTATTATGTAAATGTTGTCAGTGAACTAAGATTATTCGACAAAACAAAATATAGAGAAAAACGGCCCTCAAGAATCAAATCAAATGAAGTCACATTTTTATATAATTTAAATGTAAATTACGTCCGAAGTTTCGTGTAAATTCTTGACTTAATTTTTTATACTTTTTTACTATTCAAAAAACAATACTTTTTTATCATTTCTTACTTCATTTACTGTTCAAAAATACTTTTTCAAAGTTTCAGATTTACGAGAAGGTACTCTTTAACTTTTATTTATACCTATTTTTAACAAATAACTCTAAAAACATTAATTTAAGGTTATAACTGTCGGAAGATGTTGATACCATATTACGCAAATGTTGGATGCGTATGTCACAAATTGTCACTGAGATAGCAAATGTTTAAAACTATTGCAGTAGTGTGTTTGGAGACTGGAAACCTAACGAAAGCATACACTCAATTTCATTCTCTATTCACACTACATGCGTACACAACTCATGACATGGGTATGAAAGTCATGACATGCGCATGAAATTCATGGCATGCATGACAAATTCATGGCATGCGTGACAAATTAATGGCATGCGTTCTCAGTAATATTTCTGACATGCGCATATTCACTGCTTGCATGCTCTGCTTTTGCATGTTATTGTTACGGTCCGTGTGTTTCTTGTTGTTTCTCATTCTCATTCTCTATTGGCTGTCTGTTGTCGCTCGTTTTGAGTTTGTTTCGACTTCGCTTACTGTCTGCGTAGTACTGTGTTTAATATGCTTTTATTACAGGTGCTGATTGGTGCATGAGATAAGTTACAAAAGTGTGATTTGCGTTTTGCAACTTTGTTACTGTCAAAGACACTTGCTGTCCTTTTCTATTTTGTTCGAATAGAGAGAGATACATCATTTGATGTTTTCATGAATTCTGTTTGGACATAGAAGAAGATGTCAGTGATGTCCTTAACAGTACCTTTTTTAAATTTATTTGCGTCATTAAAATTTCGACCACATTCATAACAAATTACGATCGTAATTTTAATGCACGTTCCATCAAAATTCGGATCAAAAAGTTGCAATTTGCATGGATGCTATTGTCCTCGTCTGAACAATGTCTTGTACAGTCTTGAATCTTTTTACTGAAATATCACTTTTATCCAGTGATAGCACAGAGTAGATAGTACGCATTGTAAAATAGCTCCGTAGATTAGCTGCACTGTTCAATAGCTCGACGAGCTAGTGTATGTTCGTATAATAAATTTGAGTATGAATATTAATGGGTGTATTTGTATGTGTAGCAAGCAGTGGAAGAGAAATACAGGCTTTGCGATGAGACGCTGTCTAAGTTGCTCGAATGGATCGCTGTGGTGGAAGAGAGGCTCGCCAACCAGGAGGCCGTGAAGGAAGATATGGATGAATTGAGGAACCAGATTAATATTCTCAAGGTACCGTGTTATTTTTTGGTCAATTAAATCTATAAAGTTGTCATAGCTTTTTTTTCAAATATCTTTGAGAGTAGATTCGTTACTTCCACCGAGGGTCTGCAATTAAAAAAATTGAGAGTCGTAACCTTTCTTAATCCTTTGAAGAAAGCATCTTTATTAACTAGAAATATCGCAAATAGAAATATGCTGTAAAATATCAATTTAAACATTTTAACCATATTTTTTGTTTTGTTCGAATTGATCGAATTGATTCGATTTTTTCTAAGTTAGTTTCCATACTATCATTATGAACCATGACTAACGTGTATCTTCTATTGGCAGCTGATCAAGGACGACCTGGAGAGTCACCAGCGCCAAGTGTCCGCGTGCGCTGACCAGGCCAAGCAGCTGCTTGTGTCTGGGGGAGATGTCCTTGCGCCGCATGAGGTAAGACCTTCTTTCAAACTCATCTTTCTACCCACTTTGTTTGTCGAAAGACTACGTTTGTGTCTCTAAAGTAAACATCTCATTACGAGATTTTCGATGTCTCGCTAGTTTCAGTGTTGAAATGTACAAGAGGGACACTTATAGTGTAAAAAAATATATATCCAGAGACTTTAGTTGTAACTCTCTGAGCTCTTCGTAGCAATTATTAGGAAGAACTAGACTGCTACTTTAAAAAAAAATTCCAATTTAATCTTATATAGGCAAAGCTCGGAATCGTTCAAGCATTAAAACTGACAGGTGGAACTAATAGTCCATGACTCTATTATCTGAGTTAAAGCCAAGACCCGTGTCCCATCAAAACACCTGTTTCCTCTAATCTGAATACAATACAACCTGTTGATCTACCAACAGGAGGACGCTACTAGAGCGTGATTAATTATTGCTCAATTACAGGTCTTTACATATTGCCGACAGATGGCAGCACTTGATACTTTGTAGCGTCTGTACTCTAACACTAGATGGCATTACTAGCACCTTCAATAATATCAAATTGTTTCGAACAGGTGGCAGCACTGGAACGAGGTGTGAGACAACTCAAGCAGCGCTGTGACAAGTGCACAGACAAGTGTGATAAGATGTTGAGACGTCTTGCCGCTGCCAGGGATGAGCTTGGAAAGTTCTCGTAAGTACCTACAAAGTTTTTATACTTCTTAGTTTTGTATATAGTTATTTTATATGCCTATTCTATTATGTATAAAGGCAATTTTCACTTTAAAAAGGGAGAAAAGGTATTGTTTTCTGCTGATAACGTAATAACTCAAGTAATAACATATTTCAATATGAAAACGATACTTTTGAATGTATCCTGTATATTTCAAATATTCCCAATTTTCCAGCAACGAACTAACAACATTCAACACCTGGATGGAGGGCGCGTACCGTACGCTTGAGGACAAGGAGGCAGCCCTCTCCAAGCTCAACTCGCTGCCCGACCAGAGCGAGGACGTGAGGGAGTTCGTGAGTGACGTCATCGCACATCAAGCCGACCTGCGCTTTATTACTATGTCAGCGCAGAAGTTCGTCGATGAGAGCAAGGTAAAATAACTTATTAATATCCATATAATAAACTATTGGTCGTAGCGTAATGATATATAGCCTATAGCCTTCCTCGATACTACCTAACACTGAAAGAATTTTTCAACTGGGACCAGTAGTTCCTGAGATTAGCGCGTTTAAACAAACAAAAAACAAACAAACTCTTCAGCTTTATAATATTAATATAGATATTTGTTTTGTAGTGATCGTAACCAATTTATTTTTAGTGTTGATTGAAAAACGATCTAAGTTTTTCAGGTCACTTATTTATTATTTTTAGAAGATTTACTTTATAGTCTTATATACTTTTTGAGTAGTATAAATACCATTGTTTTGGATTCATCTAAAGTAAAGTGAAATGTGTAAAGTGGTTTAAAAGGATCTAAAACTAGTCACGAAACATTTTTAAATTACTGTTTTCCATAAAATTTGTCAGTAATTACGATTAAATTGGTACACGTTTATTTTCTTTATATTTTAATATAGGTATAGGTACAATTGGACGCTAAAACCGTATGTTTCTCCTCCAGGAGTTCTTAACGATTCTGAACGAGTACCGCACGTCTCTCCCGTCCCGGCTGTCGCACGTGGCAGTCCGGCCCGACAGCGCGGTGCGGGAGCGCGCGGCGGCGGCGCGGCGCCAGCACGCCGACCTGTGCGCGCGCGCCCAGCGCCTGCACGACCGTCTGCGGGGAGCCGCTGACGTCACCAGGCAGTACCACGATGCGCTGCAACGGGCTACTAGATGGGTCGCCGAGGTAACACTAATCTTAACTTACAGAATCACGGCCTCTTGGCCATAAGAAAAGATCTTTTAATGGAAAAATGTCCTTTTATGGTGTTTAACAATGAAAATTTTGAGTAATTTATCGGGGTTGTAACCTGCTATATTATACATTTTAAGTATTGCAATCGTGATTATACTTATGATCTATGTGAATGAATTCTATGTGAAATCTTATGAATTTGAACGAATTAACATCGAAAAAAGGGTTTTAGTCGATCTAAATCTTCATTTAAATATTAGATACCTATTCAACAATCCGTATTTTTTATATTAAAATTATAATCCACCCTCGTCAAAATATCGGATACCTATCTTAAATCGAATTTTCATATATTCTTGAACTAAGTAGCAAAAGGACTAATAATATTTTTCTTTATAGATCGAGCCACAAGTCCGCTCCGTACTATCGGAGCCAGTCGGTGGAGAGCCACGCGCGGTAGAGTCCCAGCTGTCAAAGGCCAAGACTCTACACAACGAGATCTTATCTCAAGGACGACTTATTGATAACGCGAGAGATGTAAGTACCAATGTTCAATTAATATTTATTAATAATAAATCTTATTTATTTGTTTTTCTTACCCCCGGTTTTTGAGGTACATTTAGCGGTAGTTTATCTATTCAATAGCGCTTAAACTCATATAAAAAAAATTAAATAGATTAACTACTGCTACATGTGACTCAGAAACCGGGCATTAGTTTATTTATTAATTAAATAATCTACGTATCTAAAATGTACACGTGCACGCTGTAAACGTACATTATAAGCACGTAGATTATAAGTTATTTTTATGTATTTTTATGCCTATTGTTGTTTATTAAGCTCTTGTTCCTTACGCAAATAGCAAAACGAGAAAATAAACTGAATCGGATTCGTTTCTGTATGAAAGTTTAAGAATACTCCCAGCGATTTTAACACTATATTTAATACTAGCTGACCCGCGCAACTTCGCTTGCGTCACATAAGAGAGAATGGATCAAAATTTTCCCCGTTTTTGTAACATTTTTTACCGTTACTCTGCTCCTATTGGCCGTAGCGTGATGATATACAGCCTTCCTCTACAAATGGGCTATCTAACACTGAAAGAATTTTTTCAAATCGGACCAGTAGTTCCTGAGATTAGCGCGTTCAAACAAACAAACTCTTCAGCTTTATAATATTAGTATGGATTTTATCTTATGCCGAAGTTTAACTGTACATACCTATTGTTTCAAACACTCATCAATATTTCTCTTCCCAGGCATGTGAACAACTAGTCAAATCATTGGAAGGAAACCTCACACCTTCGGAGATCCGTCAGCTGGAGGTGCCAGTCATAGACCTGACATCACGCTACAAGGACATGAGCGATGCCGTCGGTGGTCGGTGCACGGAACTCGAAGCCGCACTATTACAGTGCCAGGGATTGCAAGACGCTGCTGAGGCGCAGGCCCATTGGCTGTCGCAGGCTGAGAATGCACTCAAGTAAGTATTTAATTAATGTTTCTTGAAATAATTGATTACCAGCTATTTGTTATTTTATATGTAAAACTAAACAACGACGACTTTGAGGGAAAGGTTATTGGTAAAATTCTAAAACATTGTTTTTGTTTTGTTTCTAAACTAGAAGTATATTTTTGAATCATGGATGTCTATTTTCCCATATGTACGAAGCGAACTTTTTAGCTGTGAAGTAGTCAACAGAATGAAATATCCTATAGGTTCCTGTTTTCATACTGGGACTGAAATATTTAAAGTTATTGCCAGATTTAAACAATCAATTCTATGGCCTTGTGATTGCGTACCTTAAAGCCACGAAGCTAAAACACTTTCAAATCAATACTAAAATCCTCCTTTCTCTCCTAGGACCCAATACAAACCAGCATCCCTAATCCGCGAGCGCCTCGACGAGCAAGTTCGCGAGCAACGTCTGTCGTTAGCCGAGTTGGAGGCGAGACGGCCAACGTTGGCCAAACTGTTGGCCAATGCCAGGGACGCCGCGCTGACACCGTCCAATGCCAGGATCGCTAAGAAATTGGAGCAGAGAGCTGAGGACATTTACGCCAGGTATTTTTTTTGTTTGATTTATAAATATTAGTTATAATAAATAATAATTAATTTAACCCATTAATGCCCCACTGCTGGGCAAGGGTCTCCTCCCGTAATGAGGGGGGGTAAGGCCTTGAGTCCACAACGCAAATATTAGTTATAAATAATAATAATAAATGTAACCCATTACTGCTGTCCCACTGCTGGGCAAGGGTCTCCTCCCGTAATGAGGGAGGGGTTAGGCCTTGAGTCCACCACGCTAGCCAAGTGCGGGTTGGGGACTTTGCATGCCCTCTATAATCGTATTAAACAAATTTTAGGCATGCAAGGTTTCCTCACCATGTTTTCCTTCACCGTTGGCGCATGTGATAATTATTTCTAATACACACATAACTTCGAAAAGTCACTGGTGTGTTGCCTCGGGTTCGAACCTGCGACCACTTGAGTAGGAGGTGTCAATTTATACCACTCGGCTATCACTGTAATAATAATTTTAGTTATTGATTTTAATAATGAAACGTCTTAACCTAAAGACAGTAGGGATAAGATTTTTTTCTGCAGATAACATTAGCAGAAATTCAAAAAAAACTTTTTGAAAAGTTTTTTATATTGGTAACAGTGATTCACTATTCGGCTCTTGGGTTATGGTGTTCTTACGAAACTTGATATTTTGACGCGGCCTGCGGTGATAATTTATATGATTCAGAAGTATCACTATCTATAATTATAATAATGGGCTCGCTAGTACTTGTAAAAGCCCCCAGGAGGCGTCATTAATAATTGAATGAGCTGATTGTTGTTATTAAACAATTGTTTACGTAAAATTCGTCTGTTCTTGAAGCACCTAATTTTTTTACTTACATAATTTCAAACGGTTTTTTTTCATGAAATCCCTTCCCCACAGATACGAGAAGCTTGTAGAGCGTTCAAGCAAGCGCAGTGGTTTCTTGGACGAGGTGTCGAGCGAGCTGTCCCACTTCTCCCAGCTGGCGGGCACGCTGGACGCGGCGCACGCGCAGCTCATAGAGCAGGCCGACGCCAGGGACCTCGTGCGCATGCCCGCTGAGGAGCTCGGCGGACGCCTGGCGCAGTTGGCTAACTACAGGTGAGAACTTCTATGAAGATTTACGACACATTTTAAGTACAAAATGTATCGCTTGTTATACCCAAAGGTATGGGAAAAAGTGTGCGGTGAATGCAGAATTCTTTCTTTATTATATGTATATCAGAAAGGTGGAAAACTTTGATATGCTTTTCACGTAAATTACTCAAGATCTGATGAAAAAAATACAGTAACTGCCTACAAGGTAACCTACTCACTACCCACATGCCCAAGCGGCCTATTGGCAATTTAAATGAACTTTTATCCATTATTCAATTCATATTTGTTCAATAAAACACTCATTAATTTTGATATAAATACTTAGATATGTTATATCATTTCAGGGACAAACAAATGCCATTGTTGGAGGAGTGTCTTCGTCACGGCAAACAGCTGATCGCTAAAAAGGACGTAACCGACACACACGTGATCCGCGATAGGATGAAGGTATGTAACATTTATATTTCTCTATGTGTTACTTTGTTATTTCCTGAAAATCCTATCCTACTAATATAAATGTGAAAGTTTTTGAGAATGTATGTATGTATGTATGTTTGTTACTCTTTTACGCAAATACAACTGAACCGATTACGATGAAATTTGGTATTTGGTAGCTGAAGACCCAGAATAACACATAGGCTACTTTTTATCCCGGAGTTCCCAAACGATCGGGATTTACACGGGAAGGGTTTTAACGAAATCGCGGGCGCCTTCTAGTTAATAATATACGTAACCCATTATTACATTCCTGTACTGTGTCAAAGGTTACCTTCTAGGTTAAAATATGTGTATTTTGAACATTCGTTGTTTAACTTTTCTTTGATAAATATTTGATAATGATTTTATCGTATCACAGGCATTGGAGAACGTATGGCGTGACTTCAACGCGACTTTGGAGGAGAAGCAGAAGCTGTCCAAGCAGAGAGCCGATCAACTCAACCAGTATGAGACGCTCAAGTTACAAGTAAGTTGTTATACCATTCGACTACAAACATGTATCCGAACGTAAAAGACTATTTTTTATCTATGACGAGCTTAATCTCTACGATGATTTTTGTTGCGTAATTTATACCTTAAGTTTGCTGCCAGTCGAAACATCTGAATTGGTCATCACACTTTTCGTCAACATCATCGTCCTGTGTCCTAGATGGATCACCAAAAGTGATATATAGATAAAGGAATTTCAAAAAATAATTTCTTCCAAATACAGCAAGTAAAAGGAGCGCCGATTACTTTTTCGTATTTTTTCGTATAAAACATCTCGACAGATACTCGATAAAAACTCGACAATTACTCGATAGTCGATATTCTGAATATCGATATGCTCCATATTCTGAATACAATTAATTGTTCCTAATAATTCTATAACTTATTCCCTTTTTCCCTCAGGTGCTAGACTGGCTTCAATCCATGGAGAGTCGCGTGGGTCACCTACAGCCGGTGGCCGTAGACCTGGACGTCATCAAGCACCAGCAGGACGAGCTCAGACCCCTCGCCAAGGAGTACAGAGACGCTTCCATTACTATTGATAAGGTAACTTGAGTTTTATTTAACTGCACTTTACATATGTATTACTTTTTAAGTAGATGCTTTTTCATTACTCTTGTAATGTACTTGTATTCTTTATATTACAAAGAAAAATATCTTTACGGCACTTATGCCTAAATTGTGACTCATTGAGGTTCATTTATCTATAAGTTCTATTGCCTGCATCCAAAAAAACAGGCCAAAATGTGTTAAGACCATTCCCGCAATTTCAACTCTAACAATCTTTTTTGTCAGAAGAAAAACTTGACTTTAAAATACTGCAGTATATATTTTAAAGTATAATAAAATATGAGCCCTGTTCTTCACAATGTTGTACTACAAAATATGACTAAGCTCGTATTGTTTATTACGTGCAGGTGAACGAAGCAGGCGCGGTGTACGAAGCACTGACTCGCGGCGACCGCGCCGACAGTCCGCACCGCAAGAGGCAGATCTACAGCCCCACCAAACGACAAACACCTAGTAAGTATACCTAGATTACGTTTACGATCTACTATTACTTGATTAATATCGATCTACTAAGATATTGTTTCATTGTTTGTACACTGCCTCTGTAATAAGTAGTCAGATTAAAAAAAAATGTATTAATTGATTCTCATTGTTCATCATGTTTCATTCATGAAACCAGAGGTAGTATAGTTGAATAGACACTTGATCTACGTTTTACTTGGACTTTCTCGATCGTTCAGTTAGATACCCCTGCCATTTTTGGCGCTATGATCTGACTGGAAGTAATCGTCATAGACAAAAGCTTCGATGAAATAGTAAAAATCCTTTAAAAGTTTAAACTAACCTGTGATTATCTGTAGGTCGCACCTTGGACGGTCGTTCACCGTCTCCGAGCAAGGGCCACGGTCTCGTGAGTCCCGGCTCCACACACTCTACATCCAGCGGCTTCTCTTCGCGACGATCCAGCCAAGATGGCTTCCATCTTGAAGGTAAAGAAATAAACAATAAATATTTCACATGGAACCCATTGAACAATTACAAATATATGGAAAAAAAGCCAAAAAAAAGTTTCTTCGGAAAAATGCGATGACTCCATAGCACTGTCTTTAACAAATACTTGAGTAGTGTTACTCAAGTATTTGTTTAAGCCAGTGCTATCGCTTTTTTCTTAATAAGTTGAAAATGACCAATTTACAATGTACAGCTGTTTATTTCATAAACTATAGTCTCGATAATTATAATTACAGTAAAATAAAAGGATTTTCTAGGATACGCAAATAACGGATCACTGGAATTAGTTGAAGATAGGTTAAAAAAATATTCAAATGTAGTATTCAAGTGCAAAATGCATGCAAGCAGCGAATTTAATTGCATTATTCTAGTTTGTATGAATCTAACCATGTTTTACCTTTTTAGAACTGTCGCCAGTGCAACAGCAGTTGTCAGAGATCAACAACCGCTACAGCCTGCTGGGCACCAAGCTGGCCGACCGCCAGTCGGAGCTGGACGCCGTGCGCGAGGAGCTCAGGAAGCACCTCGAGAGCTTCCGACAACTTAACACCTTCTTAGATAAGGTAAGATTTGAACTATAAAGTTGTTTTTATGATGAAGTTTTAGGTTTAATTACTATGCTTTACAAAATGTTGACATTGTGTTTGTCACTCCTAAATTTTATAAAAAAAGTATATATTTATAGTGTTCTTTGCTGTCTACCTATCTATATGAGACCATAGCGTGGTTATATAAGAACAGCGTGGTTATATAAAAACATAGCGTGGTTATATAAGAACATAGCGTAGTTTTTGTATGTCCAAACTTATTGATAATTATTGTAGAAAGTGAAATCCTGTAAAAGAGATAAAAATTGATTGTAAGTGAAATTATTTGACATATTCATGTATCTACTATCCACTTTCTTAGTTTCTTACTAGGAAGGAAACCTTACTTATTGCCTATTATTCCTCAGGTACAAAGACAACTACCTAAGGAGACAGTGCCTAACACTAAGGAGGAAGCCGACAAGACCATCAAGCAAGCGCGCGCGGTACTTGAAGAGATGTACGAGAAGCAAAGCATTCTCGACTCTACTAAGACTCAGGTAAGGTTCAAATTTTATTGAAAAATGTCTCTACCCACATTACAAATTCATAAAACATGAACCCTTTTCAAAATAACATTATAATTATTTGATGTAGAATTTCGAAGTGTTTATTTTTTATTGTTTAATATCTTAAGTATCGCCGAAACGAAGCAGATTTACGCCATTTTTTTTATATTTTTTATTGGCGAAAATAATAGGCTTTAAAGATAGGTAACCTCTTTACTCTGAACTATGTAAAATTAAAGCATTTTTACACCTCACAGGTCCGTGAGCTACTGAAGCGCAAACAAAGCGTGCTGGGAGCCGACAGACTGCACGATGAGATGGAAGACGTGTCCTCCAGGTGGAAGGCGCTACACGATGCCTTCAAGGACAAGTTAGTATTATAAATAACATATTTACTAGGCAATAAATATTTCTTGCTAACGATTGATTGATTGCTATATCAAGATATTTTTTGAGAAGCCACTGTTTAGTAGTTTCTATAAAATATAAACAAATTGCAATTGCAGTGGTCTAGTCCCTTTTCATACAGTCGTTAAAACGAATGCTAGGCAATAATACGATAATCTATAACCATCATTCAGTAACAAGATTGCTTTTTTTTATTGTATTTTTGCCATTTATCTCAAAAACACAAATTTGCTCGCTCACAAATAAGTAAAGATAAATATAGGAGTAAAATGCGCTGTGTTCAGTTATTTACAAATGTTTGTTCCCAAGGATCCGTCTAATGGAAGAGATGAAGGACTTCCACGACACGCACAGCAATCTGTCGCAGTGGCTCAGCGCTAAGGACCGCATGATGACCGCGCTCGGACCCATCTCCTCTGACTCCAGGATGGTGCAGACTCAAGTGCAACAGGTAAGACAACTCAGCTTTTACTAGCAATAATGAGTAATAATGTCTATGTTTGCGTCTTAAGTTGTTTAAAAATGGTGGGTAATTATTTTCCGAGTCACAAAAACCTTTTTAAGTATTGAATGAAATAATCACGACACGTTTTCACGCGTAACACATCTGAGTTTGTCAGTATAAAATTGTCAATTTTTTTTTACATTTCTTTAACTATTAAATTGTTTTCCTTTTCTAATACAAACTGTAGTTTCTTGCGCAAGTTGTCAATGACATAAGCTGACGGCTTTTAGTTCAATAGTTCAATAAAATATAAACAACTTTCACGAGATCTTCTTAATAATCCGATGTCGTTTGTCTTTAGGTGCAAGTCCTCCGCGAAGAGTTCCGTGGCCAGCAGCCCCAACTAGCTCACTTGGAGGAAGTGGGTGCCGCTGTCCTGGACCGCCTGGAGCCACAGTCGCCTGACGCCACCAAGCTCAGGCAGAAGGTCGTCGACCTTCAGGACAGGTGGAACGATCTGCTTAACAAGTAAGTTGGAAACTTAACTCTTGTTTAAGATGTACATTTTGCTGGTATTATTGATCTAATATAGTAGGAATAAGAACATGTAAAAGTTGATCGTTAAACCGTTGTAGCAATAAGTAAAATTCAAGAACTGATCATGAAACATTTTAAGGCAGTTTTTAGGTCTTTAAAATGCATAAGAAAACTTATTTTTGAATAAAATTAAAATAAATTTAGCCCATTTATGTCCCATTGATGGACAAGGGTCTCCTACCGTAATTAGGCCTGGAGTCCACCACGCGGGCCGATTGCGGGTTGGCTACTCTTTTTTATATTTACCCAAATTATATATACATTTTTTCACGATTATAGTACCATTATCGCGGTTCCTATTCTATTCTATAGTTATGCGAGAAGAGGTTTAAATTACACAATTTCCTATGAATAGCATAAAAACATATTCCTAACCTAATATTCTCTCTCTCAGACTGGAGAAGCGTGCGGACAGTCTGGGCGCGGCGGCCGATACGTCGCGAGAGTTCGACGCCGGCCTCACGCGGCTGCGGGACGCGCTGCACACCATCAGCGACAAGCTGGACGACGTGGCCATGGAGAACGAGCCCGATGAACAGTTGAGGAAGATCGAGGTAATGTGTTAAAAATAATTGTTATGATGTAATGTTAAATAGAATTACATTTGTCAAACTGATTTTTAAGTTAAGATACTCAATAGTTAGTGTCTAAACGAAATATATAAGTAGCGAAAAGTTAGACACATACATTATTTTCTAGATACGTTTTAATATCACCCTATCATATCACGTTTACGTATACGGGTGTATACGTAAAGCGACATCATTATTTATATTAATGGAATTCAGTTAAGATTAAATTAAATTCAATATCGACAATTTTTCTGAGCCGCAATCAATAATATGTAGCAAAAAAAATATTTTAAAATTGACTTAATTTCATATATTGACACAGCTTTGTAAAGAGGCCTATTTCAACGCAAATTTCAATACATGTTCAAACATTTAACCATCATTTATCTTTAACAGAACTTAGAACGTCAACTGGAAGGTCAGCGACCTCTCCTGGCGGACCTGGAGGCGGCCGGCGCCGCTCTGTCCACGGTGCTGTCCGACCCGGCGTCGCGGCAGGACATACAGAGCAAGCTGGCAGCCGTCGCGAGACAGTACGACAACTTGCAGAGGAAACTCGACCATAGGAAGGCGGAGATCGAAGCTGCTTTGAAGTGAGTATAGGAATATTTCTTTAATTTAAAAAACATCAGATAGATATTAAATTAATAGATTATATGTCTTCTTAAAATGTAACAAGGAATAGGGTACTCGTTTTTTTTTTACTGGCAATGTATTTTCTTTTACTTTAATCATTACGTGTGCATAATCTTTTCGTGTAACGATGCTGTATGTATTGAACATACAGCATCGTTACACGAAAACGAAGGCATTATTTTTTTTTTTTATTATTTACGGAACCATTACCGATGCTATATACAGGATTATATTTATATACGATTAACAACCGCTATTCGTATCTGAAACACAAATATCTATCATTTCATATCTTGAAGTAACAATTTTAATTATATAGTTGACAGAGCAACTATGTAATAAAAGTTGTTGTGAATATCTAAAAAAGTAGAAAAAAGGTCATATACTCTTTAAAAATTAACTCCATATTTATCCTAATTCTCCTCTCCCCTTTAGGGATGGTCGTAACCTGGAAGAGAACGTGGCCCGCACACTGGGCTGGCTGCAGTCCGAGCTGGGCGCGCTGCCGGCCCGCCTGCTGGTGTCGGCCGACATCAACAAGCTGCAACAACAGCTCGAACGACATGAGCCGCTGTATAGAGAGCTCACGCAGAGAGAACACGAGCTTATCATGCTGTTGGACAAAGGTATGTGGGAAACTGCTGTGAAGTGTCATTCGCTGAGTCAAAGATCGAGCTTCATGTACAAGCGGAATATTTCAATATCAGTAGTATCTTCTATATGAATATGATCAAGACAACGATGGACTTATTTTTCCTTATGATTCTTAAACCATGTTCGGTTAGATAACACATTTTTTTAGTCAACTCCTGTATTTAATACGAAACTACTTTTCGATCTCACAAAATATATTGATGATTCATAACGTGTAGGAATCAAATTCATAACCTATATGGTGGTATTCCACTTTGATTACTTCGCCAAAGTCGTCATTAAATTGCATTAACGGCTAAAGAAATAATAATTTAAACGCATTGATAATTATTATTATTATGTCTATGTTCAGGTCGTGAAATGGAGAAGAAGCCAGCTCATCAGAACTTGCGTAAAGACCTGGACAGGATCCAGACGCAATGGGACAAGCTCAAGCGGGAGACTGTCGACAGACACACCAGGTTGCAGACCGCTATGGTATGTTCATTCCTTTATTATTTACTATTATAGTTATGTAATCTATACTAATATTATAAAGCTGAAGAGTTTGTTTGTTTGTTTGTTTGATTGTTTGTTTGTTTGTTTGAACGCGCTAATCTCAGGAACAACTGGTCCGATTTGAAAAATTATTTCAGTGTTAGATAGCCCATTTATCGAGGAAGGCTATAGGCTATATATCATCACGCTACCGCCAATAGGAGCAGAATACCAGTGAAAAATGTTACAAAAACGGGGAAGATGTTGACCCATTCTCTTATGTGACGCAAGCGAAGTTGCGCGGGTCAGCTAGTATTTCTATAAAACTATAGTGCTTACTTATTTATGAGATATTCGACTTTAGTGTTCACGCTTCAGCAATCATAGGAATAACAAACAATTTCGGGCTAAGAGCCCGCAAAATAAAATTGTCGTTGCTTGGAAGACAAAAATACAAAACTGAAACATAGTTTATGGTAACTACGAACTTTACACACGCTATGAAAATTAGTCGGTTCGTTGTACAAAGATATTACTTTTCGTCTGATAATATGTTGTATTTCCATTAAAAAGACATGCCGTCGTTCCAAACCCTACCTTTTTACTACTTGCCAAGTACACCACAAACAACAACACTTCAACACCACACATTAAACTTTTTCCCATACAAAAAATCATACCATAAAAAATCTACATGAATCTATTTCTATTTCAACAGGAGCATTGTCGCAAGTTCCACAAGGCGCAAGAGTCGTTCACCCCGTGGCTGTCGGACGCCGAGGACAGGCTGAACAAGCTCCCTGCCACCGCCTTCACCAAGAAGGAAGTGGAAAAGCAGCTCAGAGAACTGCAGCAGATCAGAAATGATATCTGGAAGAGGTGAGAAGTTATTACGAATATTATGAAACATGATAAATTTAATAGCACGGTAATAACTTTAATTAAATGTAGCTTTTTTAAAATAAAGTCAGCTCTTAAAGTCGCTGAACTTATTCAATCTATCGAAACCCTTTATTCCAAAGTTTGTATATTATTCCGTTGAATAAGCTTTTGACAGTGATAGAAATGTTTAAATACTATTTTGTTCTGGTATTGATTAACATTTCTGAAATGAAGAGGTTTTGAAATTATGTAGTTATCAAGCGTCTTTTGTAGCTGAGTTTATAATGTAATACTTAGATTACGTAGTTTCATAAAAATAAAAAGGAATCGAAAAATAAATAACTCGATCCACCGACATTTTCTGAAAAAGAAACTGACTTTCTTCTACGATTTCGATTCGATATTATCTTATGAGTATTATCTTAGGTCTGGTGAATATGAGAACAACAAGACCCTCGGGGAGACGTTCATATCTTCGTGCGATGTCGACCAGGAGGTTGTGAGGAAGCTGCTCGACTCCATGAAGGAAAGATGGGACAGGATTAACAATGGTAAGACTCCCTTGTTATTATTGATTATATAAAATAAATATTTTAATGTTTTACTCTATTTAATATAAGACACTTAAGTTCGCATTTTTTCTTGTATGCTGACGAATGTGCTTTCAAAACCATAAACGTAGTTATTTACAACACTTTTGATTTCTTCAATTTTTAAACAAAAATGGTGCTAAAATTTAGCATTCAGTTTCAATTTATATTATCGTTAGCCTTGTGTACTGTTTTAATTCGTGTATTTCAGGTGTACTCATCAAAAATAGACTATGCCACCAAAAACATTCTGTAAAAACCTCAAGTCTCGCAGCTCAGTCTTTCTGGCGTAAAAAGTGGTGAGATCTATATAATACCAAGTCGATTAATCTATTTCGTTTCTACTTAAAGGACCTTCTGTCTTAAGTTATTACATAAGTTATTATCATGCCAATATTAAAAATATTTTACGTTTAAAACAAATAGACCGCCCTGGCCATCGCATGATTTGTATGTATTACACTACACAGCACGACGAGAAGTTAATGCTCCTGAAATTTTATGGCGAATTTGTGTTTTCATGCGATGACCAAGTCGATCTATTTGTTTTAAACGTAAAATATTTTTAATATTGGCATGATAATAACTTATGTAATAACTTAAGACAGAAGGTCCTTTAAGTAGAGACGAAATAGATTAATCGACTTGGTATTATATAGATCTCACCACTTTTTACGCCAGAAAGACTGAGCTGCGAGACTTGAGGTTTTTACAGAATGTTTTTGGTGGCATCTCACTTCTTTTTGTAGAACGAACATAAGTCCAATTTGTATGGAAAGTCGTTTTTTCTTATAATTCAACATATTTTCCTATGAGAATGTTTTTCATTTTCATGGGCTAAACACCCTTACCCACCCTATATCCCCTCCCGTTATGCCTCGTATAGTATGTATCTATCTACACCTATCCATACTAATATTATAAATTCGAAAGTAACTCTGTCTGTCTGTCTGTCTGTCTGTCTGTCTGTCTGTCTGTCTGTCTGTCTGTCTGTCTGTCTGTCTGTCTGTCTGCTACTCAATCACGCCTAAACTACTGAACCAATTTGCATGAAATTTGGTATGGAGATATTTTGATACCCGAGAAAGGACATAGGCTACTTTTTACCCCGTGAAAATGACACATTTCCCGGGAAAATTCAAGTGAAGTCAAGAAGTCGCGAATAATCAATATTATGATGACATTGAAATAACAAAAATCCGTTGTCATGGCAACTGTTTTAATGGCGGATATGCCTTAGCGCGACTTCGTTATATTAAGAGATATAAATAATTTTGAGAATATTTTTCGTGAAAAAAAGCATATTTTGTTGTTAAGGAATAATTAAAGCTTTGTATTAGTAAAAAAAATCGTGAAATAATTCAGTAGTTTTAGAGAAAACCCTACAAACGTATCATACAAAGTTTTTATTAACTTAAATGCAACATTCTTTAACGAGCTGTGTTAAACAACTGTCGGACATGTCATTCCTCATGATTGTTTCTTCCAAACTACCTTCACACAAGAACTATTGAAAATCTTTGATGAAATTTGGTAGACAGATCCTACTAATATTATAAAACCAGACACAAAACAATTATTTGTGGATCGCACAAATAATCTATACTTATATTATAAAGCTAGAAATTAAGGGTCCGATTTAAAAAATTATTTCAATGTTAGATAGCCCGTTTATCGAGGTTATATATCATCAAGCTACGACCAATAGAAGCAGAGTACCAGTAAAACTGTTACAAAAACGGGGAAAATTATGACCCATTCTCTCTTATGTGACGCAAGCGAAGTTGCGCGGGTCAGCTAGTTATTTATTATTTTCTGCAGTAGTAATTATTCTTAACTGCAAATGTAATCTTGTAATCTTATACATTTATATGGGATTACAAAGTTAATGTTGCAGTTAGTGTATTTAGAAAACTGGACTGAAATTAGAAAATATTGAATTTTTCCCATGATTAAGACACTAAACCCTATTTGTATTCTAAATTTGAAGCTTCTAAGTCTGCTAGAAGTACCTTAGACTTTTGATGATCGGTGAGTCAGTGAGTCAGTGAGTCAGTGAATCAGTGAGTGACAAAATTCAAAATTTTAACAAGTTGTCATTTTTAAACTACTGGTTCAAATTGACTGAAATTTTAAATATACCGTGTTTATACAATGAATAATTAGTTGCTGAAAATTCAGGCTTCTTGTTTTATCCACAACGACATTATAGGCGGGTCGAAAATAGCCCGAATTGCTTCGAGAAAAGATGGTACGGCCGTGCCGCTTTTTTTTGCTCGACTTGCGGGGGCACTTCCGTGCCCCCAGATAATTATGATAACTGTATATTTTTTTATTATTAAACGATCTAATCTTAATATTTCCCGCCAACAGAAGTGCTCCAACAAGTGGAGTTCCTGGAGACAACAGCCCGCAAGCTGGGCGAGTTCGCGGAGCGCGTGCGTGCGGTGGACACGCCGCTGCAGCGCTGCGAGGAGCGCCTGGTCGAGGCGCTCGCCGCGCCGCCCGCGCACGCCGCCGAGGCCGTGGCCAGGCTCACCGACCAGATACATGCGCTCAGAGCACCGCTGCAGGTCCGTGCACATATATTACTAAGGGTTTTAAATGGTTTTGAAGTTATCATTTTAGTTCAGTTCGTGTTTCATAAAATTTTAGCAAGTATTTGAATGAATAGTATTTTAAATCTACCACCGTTTAGGCAAAGCTGTTGGTCGTGAGAAGAAACGGCAAGAAACTCAGACTTTTAAAGTAAACTTTATGATGGTGTAATTGAATCGACTACTCTTTGTATACACATTTAATGACGTCATGAAGGTTCACACGATTTCAAAACATCTTGTGTCCAAGATAACTTTTCGGATTTTAAGCAAACTCTTTGATTCTGAGAACCTTTTAATACGAACGAATTTCGAAAATTGTCGCACGTTTCGTACACTTTGCTTCGTTTGTCTTTATTAAAAATCATAATTTATAATGTCTTTCATCAGAGTATCAACGCAGCGGCCGACGACATAGTATCGCTAGCCCTGGAGTGCAGCGGTCGTGACGCGGCGGCGCGAGCCCGCAGCGTGCTGGAGGAGCAAGCGCATGCTCTCGCTGACCGCCTCGACGAGCTGGAGGCGCGGGCGGGAGAGGCCAAGGGTCGCATGGCGGGAGCTGCTGCTGCCATGTCGCACTTCCAGGTATGTTTTGCTACATATCTTATAGATATATTTTAAGATGACGCCAGCAAACTGTAATGAAGTTTGGCGATTTTCGTGAAAATGTGAATTTTTATTGATGAACTTTAATAAATTATATAAAAAACGTTTAAAGACTTATAAAGCAGGATCTTCAATCGAGTAGCTTTTTTTATAAAAAAGAAAACCCCCGTACTAAGAATTGATCTTGTCTAGCCGGGACTTTTAGAAACATACAAACAATAAACGCAAAGTACAACAAGACAAGAAAAAAAAATTATGTATTGTACAAATATTTTTTCCGTGTGGTAATCGCACCCACGATCTCCCGGCGCAATGGTAATAGCGTGGCGACCTTAACCACTGTGCCACCAATGGTTAAAATTAATATTACCTAAATTTAAACAAACAATCCTATGCATTCATATTTTTAAAACTGAACACCCGCCCTTATTTTTTCTTCGCAACAACTTCTAACCACATTTTCTCTTGCAGGATAAAGTAAAATCTTTGTCCCACGACTTAACGGACTTGGAGAAAGAACTAGACGGCATGAAGCCGCCGGGCCGAGACATCAAGACAGTGAAACAACAGCTAGACGACATAGGCCGTTTCTACAAGCGGCTTGAAAACGCTGATGATTTAGTCGGCGATACTGAACGAGCCGCCGAGCAACTAGTCGATAGTGGTTACACAGTTGATACTGCTAAGACTAGAGACCAGGTAGGCGATTTTTTTATTTGTTTTAAGTATTTCGTGTTGTAATAGGGTTGAGTTTTGTATGAATGAGTTGTGGCACTTAAGATTATGAATTTTAAAAGTTGTCTATATAGTTCTTGTGTGGTTTTCAATTGAATAAGGAAGAGTAAGATTTTAAGGAATACTGGCGGTTGTAAACTTAGCTTGTTAGCTAGTATCTTTTAAAAGTTTTAATTACGTATACGTGCGTATACGTTCACCTACTACAGTTAATTGTTTTTTGAACAACAGTTAAATAAAATTATTTTAATTTAGTTAGGCACCACAATAATCTTTATTTTGCAAAGCATTTCTTCATATAATATTATTCTCTACAAGTAAAACTTTATTATAACTACGTCTATGTTTTCTTAGGTGGAAGGACTTCGCAAACAACTGGCCAAGTTAGACGAACGCGCTCGTTCTAAGGAACAAGACTTAGATGATACTCTGAGCAAACTTGAGGCATTCTACAAAGCTTACGATTCCGTCATGGATGATGTCAATGAGGTAAGTTATCCATACTAATATTATAAATGCGAAAGTAACTCTAGTCTGTCTGTCTGTTACTTAATCACGCCTAAACTATTGAACCAATTTGCATGAAATTTGGTATGGAGATATTTTGATACCTGAGAAAGGACATAGGCTACTTTTTACACCGGGAAAATGACGCATTCCCGTGGGAAAATTCAGGTGGCGGACGAAGTAGCGGGTACCAGCTAGTTGTACTAATAAAATGAGATTTCATTTAAGAAGAACATAAAATTACTATATTTGTAAACAAATACATTTCATCACTTAAATTAGATAATAAACTCTCGATGTATAGATGACATCGTGCCTATTATACCAGTAGTTGTAGGCAGAGGTTTCCATTAACAACGTTAGTCTCATGTTATAGACATCGAGTCTATAATAAAAATATACTCGAAATGTCATTTTCGCCAAAAATTTAATTTGCGTATTAATGAAATGGAATTTAAATGATACTTCAACAAAATGACTATGATAACTTTTTAATCATTAGTCCCTGTAAATATTACTTCTTTCGAGTGGCTACCTGCCACTTATCAGTAACAGGTCATAAGTATTATTATCTTTTTGTTTTACTAATAATAGTTTACACTGTTATATTGTAACACATAACCATTCTATGTGGTCATCGATATTATTTTACACGATGTGAAATGTCTAGTAAATAATTGTGATTTTAAATCAACCAATACAATTTAACGTTCTTATATACAATTTTGATCCTTACTTGTACGACATAGGGTACATTATTTGAATTATTATGTATACTTAACTCAATGTACGTTCCTTTTCACATAAGTATTACTATCAAACTATATTTATTTGCAGAAAATATGGTCAACAAAATAATTTAGTTGGTATCACATATTTTGTCATGAAACTGACATGCAAATAGCACGTTTTAACCATACTTCCCCTAAAACTACAATGTACTGACAACAGCTGAATTTTATAAATAATTATTTAAACTTTTCTTTCACAGGCCTCAGAACAAGTTCGCAGCCTTAAACCGGTATCATCGGAGGTAGAACAGATTCGAGCTCAACAGAAAGACTTCACTGAACTGAAGCGCCGTACTTTAGAGCCTCTAGGCCAGAACGTGGCTCATTGCAACAAGATTGGCCAGGGTCTCGTCAGGTCTGCGCTGCAAGGAGTCAGCACTCAAGTGCTCGAGAAGGATCTGGAGAAGATGAATGATAAGTGGAACGCTTTGAAGGAGAAGGTGGGTCTTTCAATTTAATGCTTTGAATAGAGCTTTGTCTGGTAATTGTTGTTACGGTTAAAGATTAAATTTAAGACATAGTTTTGGGACATCTTAATATTTCTCAATTATTATTTTTTTAAAACCCTTCAGATTTTTAATATTGTAATTTTACTGAATAAACATAGTATAATATGGAAAAAAGGCTAAGCTCAGCAAACATAGTTTAATTTGTCTTAACAATTATTGTTTTCAATGACTTTATTCAATTGTTTTTCTTGCAACACTGTTTTAGAAAAGTTAATATAAGTCATAAACAAAAACAACTAACGATACTATTTTTATCCATAGACGAACGAGCGCGAGCGTCGTTTAGACGTAGGTCTGCTTCAATCCGGCAAGTTCGCCGAAGCCCTCGCCGGGCTCGAGAAGTGGCTGGCTGACACCGAGGACATGGTCAACAACCAGAAACCACCCTCCGCTGACTACAAGGTGGTGAAGGCACAGCTTCAAGAACAAAAGGTAGGTTTAAGTTTAAATTATTTTTTGTTTTCACTAAAATGACTGATGAAATGTTCTAGATCTTCATGTTTTAGACCGATTTATTTAAACTAAGTTAAAATTCTACTTAGTTTCTGTGACAAATTATAACGAAATACGTATAAAAAATAGTCAACAATCACGGTTGACAAGAAAATGAGATAACAAATAATTGATTAGTGTCTAAAAATATATATCGCATACCCAAGGGCCGTTTTCATGTTAGGAATAAGTTTCATATAAACTATCCGATGGATATAGGAGGCAGTATGAAAACTACTGTCAAAACCAACCTGATAACCTAACGGGCACTTATTGAACAGTGGCAAAACTGTTGCTAAACAAACCAAACACATACTTAAACGCAATTTCTTTCACAGTTCTTGAAGAAGATGCTGATGGACCGTCAGAACTCGATGTCGTCGTTGTTCGCGATGGGCAACGAGGTGGCTGCCGGCTGCGAGCCTGGGGAGCGCAAGACTATTGAGAAACAGCTCAAGGGACTCATGCAGAGGTTCGACGCGTTGACCAACGGAGCCCAGCAAAGAATGCTCGACCTCGAACAGGCTATGAAGGTACGGAGATTAGATGGCATTTGATAATGGAGATTGAGAATGATTTAATAATTGGTATAAAGAGTGGAGAAAATTTTGGACCATAGAAGAAATTTACTTTTAATATTAAAGATACCTTAATTCATGGAATCATGTAAAAACTGCATTCGACGTTTTTCTTATAATATGACAGAAACTGGCAATCCAAGAACAGTAATATACCGGTTCTCTTGTGCTCAAAACATTGAAACCAAGTTGAAAATAAAATAAAACGAAGAATGTCTATTTTCAAAAGGTTTCATGAAGATGTCATATTTAGTTATCACATTATACTTACAAATCAATGTTTATTCTTAGGTGGCTAAACAATTCCAAGAGGAACTGCAACCGCTGGTAGAATGGCTCGGCACCACTGAACGTAAGGTGAAGTCGCTGCAGCTCGTGCCTACTGATGAAGAGAAGATACAACACAAGATCAGAGAGCATAAGGTATGTTTATACTTGCGTTATTGTACTAGCTGATATATGGACAGGGTGGCCAGTTTCTTTGAAATTGGACTGTTGTGCAAAAGTTGAGCATAAGATATGTTTCTACTTGTGTTACTGTATTAGCTGGTAAATGGACATAGTGGCCAGTTTTATTGAAACTAGCCAGTTGCGTAGGAGTTGTGTGTCATGGCCAGGTGAATAAGTATTACGCAGATTAACTATTATTAAATTTATCTGTCAATGCGACAATATTGTATTTTATGTGGCGCAAAAGTCTAAAGACCCTATAGTTATAACATCTAGACCTCGGGCTGGTACAACTTGTTTCTTGACAGGAAAAAAAATACTTTTTGCCTTGGTTTTATTCAACTAGCACGGCTTAATCTATTGGATATTTTAGTCGCATACGGCTTGTAACTTTGGATATCTTTAGAAAGGTAACTTAAAACTCTACTTGGGAAATAAACCTGATCCCTCTAAAGCAGTGGTTCCCAACTAGTGGAGTCATAATATGGTACGCGAATGATTTTAAAATTTTTAATTTTCTCTTTATTTTAGTATACTTACATAGTGGCCCCTGCTAACAAGAATAATATAAAACTGGTCCCGCACTAGGAAAAGGTTGGGAACCCCTGCTCTAAAGTGACAAATTCCGAAAACAACTATTGTAACACATTTTTAATTACAGAACCTGCACGAAGACATCTTATCGAAGCAGCCTCCATTCAAGCAGCTTACTGAAACAGCATCCACTCTCATGGGCCTGGTAGGAGATGATGAAGCCACGGCGCTTGCCGATAGACTGCAAGCTGCCACTGACAGGTAATGAGTTAGCTTTGGGTATATATAGAAACCAGCACGAACGGTAGGCGTGGTTTTGATAATAGGTTTGTAATACAAATACGAATGAGTATAAGTACTTTAAATTTTAGAAAAGTAATAAACAAAAATCGAATATCCAGCGGTATTTCCTATCATTCGCAAACAATCGGTTTTATATTTTACTAGCTGACCCGCGCAACTTCGCTTGCGTCACATAAGAGAGAATGGGTCAAAATTTTCCCCGTTTTGTAACATTTTTCACTGGTACTCTGCTCCTATTGGTCGTAGCGTGATGATATATAGCCTAAAGCCTTCCTCGATACATGGACTATCCAACACTGAAAGAATTTTTCAAATCGGACCCGTAGTTCCTGAGATTAGCGCGTTCAAACAAACAAACAAACAAACAAACAAACAAACTCTTCAGCTTTATAATATTAGTATAGATAGCGATTTTTTTTACATTTGCGTGCGTCAACGTTGATAAAACCTGGATAAAGTATTCTATATATTAATCTATGTTTGAATCTATCTGTGTACCCAATTTCATAAAATTCATACAATAGTAATTTTTGCTCCTCCTGATTACTTCATTACTAATTTCGCATTTTTTATTCAATAGGATTTACTTTTTTCAATAAGTACTCAAGTAATTTGCACCACAAAAGCACAAGTTTTATCTTTTCTACTCAACCATGTTCTAACTTTATTCCTCCGTTTCTCAGATACCAAGCGCTAGTAGACCACAGTTTAGAGATCGGCGACCTACTAGAGAGCTCTCGCAAGGGTCTCCGCCACTTGGTGCTGACGTACCAAGACCTGTCCGCCTGGATGGACTCCATGGAACAGTACCTGGCTAAGCGGAAGATACTGCCGGTGCATATGGAGAAGTTGTTGAGACAGATGGATGAGCTGGCTGTGAGTATAATTACTTATATTACTTTAGTTTAGTACTGTCTTACTGATGGGGTAGTGTGCCCGGAATGAGTCAGGCTTAATGATCGAGTCATTAATTGACCAAGTCTACCACGCTGGCTCAGTATAAGGGACTTAAAATTGAAAAAATAAAGAAAATAAGATACATTTTGAATGAAATACATTCTGATTTTTGATATAATATTAGTGAGTCTTTAATGTTATAAATAATCGTATTGATCAACGTTTCGACTAACTTACTCCGACGTTGATTTTCAGCGCGTTTAAGCGATTTTGATAAACTTAACTAGATATTTTTCTCATTAAACTAAAGGACACTGTATGTCCAAATCTCGTTATATTCAGAGACTTGAAACAAAACATTAGACTCAATTTAACGAATTTAAAATGTTTACTTTTTTTAATGTTATAAGACATCTTTGATCTTGGGAATAAAACCTAGTTTTCTACTAAATCAACACGACATCGCTAACCGAACTGTCTCTTCCAGGAAAAAACCGAAGAGATAGCATCAAAACAAGAAGCGGTGGACAGCACGGTGGAGTCAGGGTTGGAGCTGATGAAGCACATCTCAGGAGACGAGGCCTTGCAGCTGAAGGACAAGCTGGACGCTCTCCAGCGAAGGTACAACGAGCTCACCAGCCGCGGAGCTGAGCTACTGCGAGTGGCTTCTGAGACCTTGCCGCTGGTGCAGCAGCTGTATAATAGTCATGGCAGGTTAGTATCGTGATCTTCTTGTTATCGTAGGGTTAGTGGTCAACCTAGTGTCAAAGTTGTTCGAGCTGCCCGAAAGGGCTTCGACATGGCTTAACGACTGTTATCTGAGTAGACAACAACCGGGACCGACTATTTACGTGCCCTCCGAAGCACGGAGACGCTCAGTTCAAATACCACTACGCGGTCACGTATAGATTGACCGCGGCGAGTGCTTAACCCACAGATCGTTACGGACCAGTGAGCGCAACTGGCTATGAACGCCTCAAATTGATTTTATTGGCATGTTCTTTTACCATACTCGTACATTACTATACTCCGGACAATATTGAGAAATATTCATATATAAATAAGAAAATAATCAGTATTTTCGAATTGCCATTTGTGTAACCTGGGAATCAAACGAAGACCAGTCAAACTCAACACTACATCACCTGCCCATACCTCAGAAGAAGGAAATTTAGTAAATTGATAGCTCATGTTCTAAAATACATTTTCTTCACCAGGCTGACCGACTGGATGGCGGGTGCTGAATCTTGCCTGCAGTCCGTGGAGCCCCGCGAGGAAGACATCTTGAGACTCGAAGCTGAACTACAGGAGTTCAGACCAGTCCTGGATAACATCAACCAGATTGGACCACAGCTGTGCCAGGTAAATATTATCACATGGTTTAAGTTATTTTTTTGTATTTTTGACAGGTTAAATCTTTTTGTGTATTTTTAGTAGATAATGCTGTTATTATTGAGGTCATACTCATGCTATAAATATTTGGTGTTCATTCATTTATTACGGTGGAATAAAAAATGTGCGTATTTTTTGTTGGAGATATAAAACTGGTTTTCGTCTAACTCTATTCACTTTACTCTACATATATCACTTTCTACATAAGAAATTGCAATTAATAAATGTAATTTTGTTCTTAGATCTCACCTGGGGAGGGCGCCACTTACATCGAGAGTATCGTGACGCGCGACAACCGTCGCTTCGACGCCATCGCTGAACAAGTGCAGCGCAAGGCTGAGAGGTTACTACTCAGCAAGAAGGTAACATTATCTATACTAATATTATAAAGCTGAAGAATTTGTTAGTTTGTTTGTTTGAACGCGCTTATCTCAGGAACTACTGGTCAGATTTGAAAAATTCTTAATCAATTTCTTCAGATCCGTCAAAGTTTTAATTATATTCTGATTTCATGAGAAAACATGTTTTAAATTACCTTCAAAGATATTAACCAATATATTTTCTTCTACAGCGTTCTCTCGAAGTAGTAGGCGACATGGAAGAAGTCTTAGAATGGCTGCGTGGAGTGGACGCAGTGCTTCGCGCCGCGGAGCCGCCCGCCGCCGACGCCAACACCGTGCGCCGACAACTGAACCAACAGAGACCGCTCAGTGACGACGTCGCTGCGCAGAGGGTGCGGGTTCGAGACCTGCTCAGTCAGGCTAAGAAGGTCGGTTGAATAATTGATTGAACAGTATGTTTGAGAATCAATTTGTGGCACCGATCGTATTTTAAGTTGAATTTCGTGGGTCACAATTTGTTACATAGTTATAAAAAGTATTTAGGAACAATTATTTGCCTCAATACTATTTGAAGTTTAGCAAAATTTCGCTTAGTCACAAATTTGAGTCTTTTCCTTATTTGATTTAACCTAGTAATTTTTCTAACTTTGTCTCCTAAACAAAATATTCCACACGTAATTTGAAAACAAGTAAAACATACTAGAATATTCGTCTTAATGTTACAAATTATATTTGTCCAGGTCCTTCGTGAGTGCCAGTCTTCAGAAGAAACAGCAGTAATCCGCGACCGCAGCGAGGAGCTGAAGGAGACCATGGAGGAGGTGGGCCACCTCAGCGCCGCCAGACTCGCCGCGCTCGAACAAGCACTGCCGCTAGCTGAACATTTCGCTGACACGCACCACGGGTAAGATAACATAACACGATCTTCACGACACTGCATAAAATCGTAAATTCTGTCCTTATTTAGGTTACAAAATATCCGAGTATATAAGTAATAGTTATCACATGGAATTTGAAAGATGTTTAACTGTCATGTCTTTGGGACTACTATTTTGAGCTGACGTGCCTAAGCCAGAACACATGACAGGGCGAAATCTGTCGAAGTCTCATTCGTTAAGGTGAAAGATGCGATCATCTCAATGGGCCTGATAAAATACTTCTATTGATCATTGACAGTCACTTGTGAATAAAACTAACAAAAACTCATAGCCTTTTCTCCGATATATACTCAGTGTTTTCAGATTGTGAGTGTGTATTAATATAATAATGTGTTTTCAGCTTGTCCTCGTGGCTGGACGACATGGAGAAACAGATCCAGATGCTGGCCATGCCCGCGCTCAGACCTGAGCAAATCGTTCAGCAGCAAGACAAAAATGAGGTAATGTACCATTTTTAACCTTAACACATTGATTATAGTGTCTATTTGCACATAATTCGACTACTTAAATCTAACAAAATTAAATTAATTTTGGGTGTTTTCCATTTTTAAAAAGTACAGCTTTTAAAAAAGTACTTATTTATTATTTACCTGTGTGTTTGTACCTGTTTGACCTATGGATCTAAATTTCATTTTGCTCTTAAAATATTTACACTTTCTACATTTTATACAAGTGACAAAGAAATACAACCCGTATTGCGTATATTTTTATGAAACTTTTTTTTGTGACCATATTATAATATAACTTTTATTTACCTATGTACAGATGCTGCAACAATCAATAAGCAACCACAAGCCCCTAGTGGACAAGCTGGTGAAGACGGGCGAGGCGCTGGCCAAGCTCACGGGCGACGACGACGCGGCCAAGGTGCAGGACATCGTCGACACCGACTGTGAGAGGTACAACGCGCTCAGAGCTGAGCTGAGGCAACGGCAGCAGGAGTTGGAGCAGGTAACATTATTGAAAAAAAACATTACTATTACTTAAATACACCATCCAATAGCCACGATTAATTGCCCACTACATTTATAATTCAAAACGAGCCACATTATGTTATCTTACAAGATTTTAAAGATTGGACGAAAAATGTTTTCTACGTACCCGATTTTAAGGTAGCCTAGAATCGGGTGTTTAAAGAGAGGTATGAACCTCTTTTGATCAGTCAAAGAATGTTATCTAAAGGGTTATTTCTTAACTGTAATATTTAATTAAATTTAGTGTTAAACTACAATTTACTTTTACACACAGTTTGCGACTGTCACTGTTTCGGATGTCATTGTATTTAAATATATCTAACTATATTTTGTTCTCGCAGGCTCTACAAGAATCGTCTCAATTCTCCGACAAGTTGGAAGGCATGCTCCGCGCACTGAACGGCGCCGCTGATCAGTTGCAAAGAGCTGAGCCTGTCTCCGCACACCCACCTAAGATTGAGTGAGTAAACATTTTAAACTAACACGTTTCAAAAGAATATGCCTATATTAATTAAACATAATATTTCTGCTATGTTTAGAAAAAGAAGTTACAGATCCTCTAGTTCACGATAACTTAACGTTGGTAATTTAATTCATAGTAAAATATAAAATAATAGTAAAGATACCATTATCTAACGTTAGAAGTACCTCTAATTCTCTCAATTTCTATAAAAATGGTAAAAAATCAACGCTACGTACATCTGTGTATTTCTATACCACGCTCCAAAATTAGCTGGGAAATAACACTTAAGAAATCCGTGTCTATAGAGTTTTTCATAAATACTAATCCATATATTGCCTTGAACAGAGACCAAATCGAGGAGAACAACGCGTTAGTGGAAGACCTGGAGAAACGTCAAGAGGCATATAACGCAGTCCAGCGAGCCGCCTCTGACGTCATCAGCAAGGCTAACAAGAGCGACCCCGCCGTCCGGGACATTAGGAACAAGCTCGATAAACTTAGCAAGTTAGTATAATACTTATAACAAAAATAATGTAATACATGAGTTTTCTGCTACAAAAATTCTCAGAGATTGAGTCAGGAAGTTGAGGTCGCAGATCTCCGTGCCTCAGAGAGCACGTAAAGCTATCGTTCCTACGCCTGACCTCTCTCTGGTCGTCGGTTTAGCCGTTCCACCGGACTATGAGAGTAAAGGAACAGAGAGTATACCTACATATGTATTGTGCGCACACTGTGCCGTTATAAACAAAGTCCTGCACAGATGGCAAGTTTCAATGAAACTGACCGCTGTATATTGGCTAGGAGGACATTATTATTTTTATGCGTATAATAATTACGTATACGTACGTGTCATTCGTATTCAACGCATAAGTTTAAACTCATTTTATCGTACGTTTAGTAGTCAACCTAGAGTACTTTAAACCTAATTACTCTTTTAGAAAACTTGTCTAACTGCCTCTATGGGGAAAAAGGCGTGATTTTATATATGTATGTATTATAGAATATGGGGCGAGGTACAGCGCGCGAGCAGCGACCGCGGCAACTCGTTGGACAGCACGCTGGAGGTGGCTCGTCGCTTCTGGCAGCAGCTCAACGCCGTCATGGCGCAGCTCGGGGAGCTGGAAGACACGCTCACTGCCCAGGCCCCGCCCGCGGCTCAACCCGCTGATATACAGGAACAACAGCTCGTGCTGCAGGAGATCAGGAATGAGATCGATCAGACTAAACCTGAGGTGAGAATTTGATTGAAATTTTTGATTACTGAACTAGGCACCTTAGAGTTTTTTTTAATAGTAAATTTCTGCTATTTCCTATGTCGTCTCACTGCTAGTTAAAGACTTCCTCCTTAATATTTAATTTTAAGCTGCATTCAGCAATGGTGTTTCGTTAAATATATGAGTAAAAATGATAACCTAGACTGTATTTATGAATTAAAGATGCTCAAAATATTATTTTATATCAAATTTCCCCCAAATACCAAACTAGGTTTTTCAAGAAACTCGCTTTTCATGAAAATTAAAAACATGCAAAAGTATTTTGTAAAAGTTTAATCTATTTATTTCCAAAATATTAACAATTGACAGCAATCGAATCTTTATTAAATCACACTAAAAATACTTATTCATCAACACACCCCTTCTGAACCCAGGTTGAGAAAGTCCGCAAGACCGGCTCGACGCTCATGTCGCTCTGCGGCGAGCCCGACAAGCCCGAGGTGAAGAAGCACATGGAGGACCTGGACAACGCGTGGGACAACATCACCGCGCTCTACGCCAGGAGGGAGGAGAACCTCATCGATGCCATGGAGAAGGCTATGGAGTTCCATGACACTTTACAGGTGAGATACGAGAGACAAAAGAATGTACATATGTAAAGTAATGTACCCCAAAAATGGTAGAAGCCTGAACGGTAATGTAATATACTGTTAACCATGAGGGTTCGATTCCCGGGTTGGATGAAGTACTATTGGACTTTTTCCATTTATATGAGGAATAAATTAATTCTCGATAGTAATCTGTTGTTCCGTAGCAAGAATACGCAAGTATTTTTAATGTTTTTTTAGTGCTTTGATGTATTTTTTTTAGCTGACAATTTGAACAAGAAATGATTATTTTGAAGTTTAGTAAATTTTCGTCAATATTGAAAACATATTATTAAAAGTATTGTCAACCCTTCTTGAATGGTAAAAATAACTTTGTTTTTATTGACATCGTATTATCTTTCTAAACGCATAATTTCAAATACCCTCAACACGACACACTAAAAAAGTCTTACACAACATCAGCATTACCCATGCTAACCTTCTTTATATTTCTAGAATCTCCAAGAATTCCTCGACTCGGCCGAGGAGAAGTTCTCCCGCATGGGTCCTCTGGGCTCCGACATCGATGCCGTCAAGCGTCAGATCGCACAACTAGCCAGCTTCAAGCAAGAAGTCGACCCACATATGGTCAAAGTCGAAGCACTTAATAGGTATGTACGAAATAGCATGAGAATATATAATGTTTTTAGGTATTGGGGTAAAAAAAAATTGCTTGAAAAAGTATGGGGTTATTTTCAGTCTTTTAGGGGTTTTGGGTATGGAATTTTTTGGACTTTATTTTAAACGTTTTGATATGATAACTTTGCTGTTTGATGAGAATTGAAATATAAAAAGTTAGTGATAGTTTTGGGTGTGAAAATGCTATGGATTTTTACTTGGTTTAAAAAAAGTTAAAGTATATTTGTTTCGGGGGTAAATTGGTTTGCCATATATAAAATGATTGGGTTCGAATCCTGAACACAAATATATTGTTATGTGTATCGAAGCATTAGTACCTAAAACTGCTGGTTTATGTACCACAAAAGATATATAACTGAGAATTATTGTATACTAAAAGTATATACCTTTTTACTTCTCTTATACTAAGAGGACGTGAAACCAAACAGTAGCATAGTCCCCGATTTTATATCTAAGCTTTAAAACCTTTAGCTAGTAGTATTTTTGGGTGTTTATTTTATCCCTTATTATAAACTTTCTCTAATACGGTGATGGGTTTTCCCCTATTTTAGACCCTTTTCAGTAATACCCGTAAATAAACCCCAATTATAACTTTGCTGTGAGAATTCGTCACATTAAATACTTACTTTTTATTTTACATTCATATACTTATTGAGTTAGCCATTAAATTTATTAAAATACTGATTTATATGCATTTCCCAAAAACGAATTGACATACTTAGTACTTGAATTACTCAATTACTTAAATGAAAACAGAAATAATCTGTGAAGGGTTTAGTTTAATTCAATTAAATTAAAATAACAATACCTAACAAAATCATTTTCAGATAATTGTAACGATGTGTCGAAATTATAATGTTTGCAAAGCAATAAGAAATTGAGATTATGTGACTGATTCTGACAGTAAATTAGTCCTTGTATATTTCCAAATACTAATATACATATTTTTCTGTGCGTTTCCACCCTGGATTGTACAACGAAGGAGTTTGATGAGGCAAGACACTTTACAATATATCCTGTGTTTGCTTGTGTATATGTACCTTTTTGTTATGTACTTATGTACCTGTGTGTGTGTGTGTGTGTGTAGAACATAGTACTGTAGTTGCTTTTACCCGATTGCGTTGTAAAGGGTAATGTGTTGTGTGTTGTTACTCGTATAATAGTTACTGTTTTGGTTATATCGTATTTTTTCTTTTTTTGTTTCAATATTTACGTTTTGTCCAAAACATGGACAGCAACCACTTCGCGGGCACCAATCGAGGAAGTGTCCGCGCTAAGGTTGCTTATCCCACTAGATTTATTGAAACAGATAAAAATATAATCAAAATAGGATTTATTATTTTTGTGGATAGTACGAGATATTTTATGTTTTAAGGTCTTAACTTCCATTGCTATCGACATTGCATTTTAGACCTTAACGTCTATGAATAGAATGCAATTTTGTTATAGCATTGAAAGTGACCTGTATGTGTTTGTTTTGTCTCTGCCATGTTATATGTTGTTTATGTCTTGTGTATTGTCCTGCATCTATTTGTTAAATATAACTAATTTGTAGTGGTGTTTCATACTCCCTTTACTGTTTAGAAAATCTGTAAAAAATATGATAGCTTTTAACAAGTAGTAGATAGATTGCAAACATTTATTATCGTGAATCTAAAGTTAAGTAACTTTCCGAAATTATCTAATTTTTGCTTTGATTTCGACCACGGCTAGTAATTAACACTGAAAACTTCAAGCAATCCAAAGTAAAATGCATGTTCATGTTTATTGCCATTTACTAAAAAAACATGCACAATAACTCCCCTATAATAGAAGAAGATCATCATGCAACTCGACTAAGAACTATATAAACACTTTTCAAACTTCCTATAAAATCTTTTAGACCATACTCCCTATTTTCAACACCACTACAGCCCTCTCAGTCACTCTTTTTATAACCTCCTACCCTCTCCAGGCAAGCCCAAGAGCTGACAGAACGTACATCATCGGAGCAAGCAGCTACGATCAAGGCGCCTCTCACGAAGGTCAACTCTCGCTGGTCGGCGCTACTGCGAGGAATGGTGGAGAGGCAACAGCAGCTGGAGAGAGCGCTCCTGAGGCTCGGACAACTGCAACATGCGTTGCAAGAACTGCTCAGCTGGATTCAACATACTAGTGATACGCTGGACTCGTTGAGACCGGTAAGTTGATGAAATATGAATTTTGATTATAAAAATTTTAATATGTATCTATAAAAATAATAAATTTAACCCTTTAATGTCCCACTGGGCAAGTGTCTCCTCCCGTAATGAGGGAGGGGTTAGGCCTTGAGTCCACCACGCTGGCCAAGTGCGGGTTGGGGACTTTGCATGCCCTCAATAAATGTTTTAAACAAATTGTAGGCATGCAAGGTTTCCTCACGATGTTTTCCTTCACCGTTGGAGCATGTGATAATTATTTTTAATACACACATAACTTCGAAAAGTAAAAAAAATATGTATCTAGGTATTTAAAATAAATACATGAGGCTACTGGTCACTATGTACCAGGTTCGATTCCGTGGTTGAGTAAAGCTTACTGTATTACTTCGAAACTAAACTTGCAGGGTTCTATAAATTTTACTTTACCAATTTACTTACGCAAATGTTTTGGAATATATTTCATTTTAGATTGGTGATCTAATATTAAGTAAAAAAAAGACCTCTGTTTGAAATATGAGTATAAGACCTGTATTTATGTTGAGGCAAACATTTTGCAAAGAATAAACATCCAATGCGTTTTCACGCAATAAAATACAATAATAAAGACCATTTTTTCAAACACCCTAACACGTACATATACTATTATACCTACAAAACTTCATACAAACAATTGTCTAAGCACTCTTAAAGAAATCCAATTTCTTATGTCCCCAGGTGGCCGGCGACCCTCAGATCCTGGAAGTAGAACTGGCCAAGCTGAAGGTGTTAGTGAACGACATCGCGGCCCATCAAGCCAGCGTCGATACTCTCAACGACGCCGGCGCGCAGATCGTTCAGCACGGTACGGGTATGTGCACGCAAAACGCTTTTGTAACACGTTAGTTTACGATACGTGTAAAGTCACTTTACTGTTATTTGTAAAGTGACTTTACGGTGGTTAGGTGTACAGTGTAAAGTCACTCACACAACTTCACAAACAAGTTATATTTGAAGGTGAAATTAATTCAAATCTATACTAATATAATAAAGCTGAAGAGTTTGTTTGATTGTTTGTTTGAACGCGCTAATCTCATGAACTACTGGTCCGATTTGAAAAATTATTTCAGTGTTAGATAGCCCATTTATCGAGGAAGGCTATAGGCTATATAACATCACGCTACGGTCATTAGGAGCGGAGTAGCAACGAAAAATGTTACAAAAACGGGGAAAATTTTGACCCATTCTCTTAGGTGACGCAAGCGAAGTTGCGCGGGTCAGCTAGTACAATATATTACGTAAATATTAAACTTAGTTATTCGATCTATATTAAAGTTATACTAAATCGTGATCGGTAAATGAAAGATAACGTCAATAAATTTTGTATATCTTCATAAAACATTATGTGACAAAGAATTTTTCTAAAACGATTAATTAAAACAATAAGTAACTAATAAATTATTAAAACTTCTGAAACATAGAAAGCAAATAACGCTTACAGCTTTATATATGTCCTAACAAAAGTAATCGAAATAATTACTTAATCAACTTTTAATCATTTAATGTCCTATAAAGGAAATAGAACTTTTGCCTCAAACTAGCATTATTTTCTCAAATACTGTTTTATGTTGTATAGGTACGGACGAAGCGGGCGAAACAGCGGAGAAGTTAGCGACATTGAACAGGAAATGGCGTGAACTGCAACAGAAGGCTCGTGACAGGCAGACGGAGCTCGAGGACGCGCTTAGAGAGGCTCAGAGGTAAGATAATGTCGTGATGATAACCATTTATAAACAAAATATTCTTACTGGCCCACTGCTGGGCAACAGTATCCTTCCAAAACGAGTATGGAGTTTGGCCTGGAGAACATTATGGTAGCTAAGTGCAGGCTGGAGACTTTAAAAAACGGTTAAGTAAAGAAAATGTATCGATATACTTTAAAGAATAAAGCAAATATTTTATCTGCAACATTTCTTAAATTTTTGGCAATTTTAAGTTAACGAGTTAAATACAGATAGTTTCGATTTAATAAGTGAATTTAATCTTGAAATATTCTGATCATTTTAAAACATAATAATTAAAAAGTAACCTTGCGGCAGTTATTGTATGATTTGAAACAGATACAAACTAAATTATCATATAGTATCTACTTCAAACTCTTCGAACTATAGAGTTTAACATGTTTATTCAATGTTATGTGTCTTCCTCTTAGCTTCAACGCTGAAATTGGTGATCTATTGAGCTGGTTGTCCGAAGTTGACAGCGTGATCGCCGCTTCCAAGCCCGTTGGAGGACTGCCCGAGACCGCCACTGAACAACTCGAGCGGTTCATGGTAAGTTATTAAGTATTTCATTGACTGTTTGAGAAAATATCTTCACAGAATTCGGTTTAAAACATGTCTGATTAGATGAATGTGTGAGAGAAAGATTATGATAAAAGTAAAATTAACCTTATTTTAGTGATCTTTATTATTTTAATTCGAATAACGATTGATTACGATAGTGGATACTAAATCAGAATTTCAGCAAAATTACAAAATCACTGTGAATAAAATAAAAGTAATATTGGAAAGTAATAAGAAAGGTACACTGTCTCTTTCACTCAGTCTCCTCGCACTCTTTTTTTTTCGCTCATTCTCCCCCTCTTTCCACAGGAGGTATACAACGAGATCGAAGCCAACCGTCCCAAGGTAGAAGCAGTACTGCAGCAAGGCCAGGAGTACCTGAAGCGTCAGGACAAGCCCAACCCCACGTCACAGTTGCACCATAACCTTAAGAACTTGAAGTCCAGATGGGACAACGTCACCGCCAGGTAATTATATCATTATTAATTATGATACGGGTTAAAATTATGTTCATCACGTCTTTTGTACCCGAAGTTATAGACTGTGATGTATAAACTACACTAATATTTCGCCATTTACAATGTTAGTCCCATGTAATAGGGCTATTGCCATATATCTGGCACGTGAGCAACCTTCGGGCTACTATCAGATTAGCTATTGTATTATAAGTGAAATATTTCAAAAAATAATTTGCCTAACCCGGAAATCGAACACAAGACGTCGTGATCTGAAGTCATCTACTCTAACCCCAAACCACAGAAGCAGTTCAATTAAAATAAATTAAATTTTACAGTACACTCTTCACGGAACGATGGAGTATTTACGCCTCAGAAATAACGATTTTTAATGGAAAAATTGTATTTCTTACATACTTTTCTTCTGCATTCTAATATAATTCTTCTGTCTCAGGGCGTCAGACAAGAAGATCAAGCTGGAGATAGCTCTGAAGGAAGCGACGGAGTTCCACGACGCGCTGCAAGCGTTCGTCGACTGGCTCACCAGCGCTGAGAAGACGCTGACCTCCGCCAAACCAGTCTCCAGGGTCATGGAGACGTTGCTCAGTAAGTTTCAGATACTTTTACTTATTATTTGTTATTGCGTAGACTTCTTGATTGAGTTTTCTAGTATGCCGAATAGAATCATATAAAATCGTCACGTATTTGTTTCAGAAAGGGTAATAAATTTAAATTGACAATGGCTGAAAAGATTTTTTTTTATTTTCTTTTCGCTAAATAAAACATAAGTATTTTCTTTTTTGTAGTGCATATTGCAGGTAAATACAACTCACAATTTGTAAATACACTAAAGTTACCCTCATAAATACATGGATATTTTCAAAGAAAACACTTCAACAATGGCAATTTGATCAATCGAATCAAATCACACAATTATTTTTATTTCTCCAACAGTTCAAATCGAGGAACACAAGTCGTTCCAAAAGGAGGTCGCCACGCACCGGGAGACGATGCTCCACCTGGACAAGAAGGGCACTCACCTCAAGTACTTCAGTCAGAAGCAGGACGTGATCCTCATCAAGAACCTGCTGGTCTCCGTGCAGCACCGCTGGGAGAGGGTCGTGTCGAAAGCCGCCGAGAGGACCAGGGCATTGGACCACGGCTTCAAAGAGGCTAAGGAGTTTAATGACATGTGGTAAGTTCAAGATTTTTAGTTTCTTGATATATTTATACACATAACAATTTTAAGTATTGTAATTTGAAGTTAAAGTAAATATATCAGTTTTCCACTGCTAGGTATGAGTCTGAACGAGGGTTAGGTTAGGTTCCGAGTTACTACTTTACATACGTCTGAAATACATTTACTATTTCTTTATGGTTTAAAATAACTTAATGAACTACCAATTTGGCAAATTGTATACGATAAATCTGCTGTTTCATATTTTTAATCATTTAAATTTGATTAAGGATATCGATGATGTGTTCTCTTTTGCTACAATAGATCTGAAATGACTATTATCAATTAATAGTTTTTATAAAAGTTGTTTAACTTGATATTAATAATAATTATGTATTCAGGAACAACTTGATGAACTGGCTCAACGACACTGAGGAACAGTTGGATGAACTGAACTCCGAGGCCACGGTCAACGACCCCGAGAAGATCAAACAGAGGTAAGATTCAGCAGTTCCGTAATTGACTGTTGACCCCACTATGTAAAAAAATGCCTCTATATTGCCTGTAGATTAGTTATTTTCTTTAACAAAAGAAACAAAAAAATACCTTAATTAGTAATTTTCAAACGACTTATTAATATTCGAACCAATTTCTATTATTATTACTTATGTGTCACTACATTTTATATATATCGAACTTTTTTTTTCGTTTTAGATTTTGTATATATAATAGTAATTTGTAAATATTCTTATGTAAATAATAATAGAAATAATTAAATAAAGACTCTATTTTTGGATCCTTTGATTTTAACAAAGCATTTTATCAGTAACTAAAACAAAATATATCCCAAAGAAATAAAAAAAAAGTCATTTGTAATAAATTATACCTCTTTTTCTTCTCTAGGTTAACAAAACACCGTGAGTTCCAAAAGGCGTTAGCCGCTAAACAGCCAGTGTACGACCAGACGATGAAGACCGGCAAGCAGCTGAAGGACAAGGCGCCCAAGAGCGACGAGAACACGCTCAAGACCATGATGGCTGATATGAAGACTAAATGGACCACTGTCTGCTCTAAGGCTGTTGATAGGTACGTTTGAACTTTGCCTTAGGTAGTTTAGACTGACGCGCAAAGGGAGGGTTCGATTCCCGCGTCGGATAACATTTTGTTTCTGAGTTTTTTTGTCAAGAAATTGCCGTAAATATATTTCAACGATATTTTTTTTTTACTAAAGCGATCCCAAATTTGTAATGTACAATATTAATTCTTATTAGTTTGATGTATTTAAAAAAAATCAAAGCTACCACATTTTTATTCACTCTTCTTATAGAATACAGAAGCTGATATTGATTACGAAACTGGGCAATCAAATTTTCTACAAGTAACTTAGTATGACAACTAGAAATACCTATTACTTCCACATCTCCGAAAGGGGCAACAAGCTCGATAACCAAAAGATTTTAAAAAAGTTGAAATACTTATAACACAGTATAAAAAATAATCATCAAAATCGGTCCACCCGGTAAAAAAGTATAAGGTAACAAACAGAAAGAAAAAATACAGTCGAAATGAGAACGTCCTCCTTTTTTTTAAATCGGTTAAAAATGCATACGTAACAGCAGCATTTCATATATTTTCAATATTAAATTTTCCCTTCTTTCCTCAGACAACGCAAGCTAGAAGAAGCGTTGCTGTACTCCGGTCAGTTCAAGGACGCCATGTCGGCGCTGCTCGACTGGCTCAAGAAGCAGCTGAAGGAACTGTCCGCCGACTCGCCCGTGCACGGCGACCTCGACACTGTCATGGCGCTCATTGAACAACATAAGGTAAATACATATCTATATTCATTTTTTTTAGGTATTCTTTATTTTTGAAAAGACAACTCTCGCACTAAGAATTGCTCTTGTGTCGCGGGGACTTTTACAAACATACATACAACGGACACAAAGCACAACCAGACCCGAAACAATTATTTGTGGATCGCACAAATAATTGCTCCGTGTCGGAATCGAACCCACGACCTCCCGTTGCAGTGGTATCGGCGTGGTGACCTAAACCACTGCGCCACGGAGGCAGTCGAAAGTATTTACATACATAAAGACACACCTTTTTCCCATAGGGAAGAGACCAGAGAACGTCACTTGGTACGATCTGTACAAACTTCCTTTGTTTTATTTTTAATTTTTCATTTCATTTACATTTGAGTCAAAAATAATATTAAAAATCAAATATTATATTATTAATCATATGACAAGAAGTTTGGATACGAAGAAGGCAAGAGAAGTTTGTAAGAATCGTACCAAGTTGTGTTCTTTAGTCTCTTCCTCCCCCTATGGGAACAAGGCGTGATAATGATTTGTCGTTTATTATTTTTCTGCCAAGCATACATCCTATCATTAGAGTAATTTCAGCACTACAGACTCCACTTACAAAAACACGTATTACTATATAATTATCACTAATTTACCACTATTTTCTTAGCAATTCGAGGAAGACCTGCACTCTCGAGAGCAACAAATGCAGTCCGTGATGAAGACTGGCAAGGAGTTGGAGGCCACAGTACCTCGTGAAGACGCCGTGCTCATCCGCCAACAGTGTGCTGAACTACAGACAGCTTGGGACCAGGTCCACTCGCTCACGGAAACTAAGGCACATAAACTGGACGCGGCACTTAAACAGGTATGTAATAGTAAGAAATTCCTTCTAAAAAGCTTTCAGTAATAGTCATAAAAATGACATTTTAGCTGATATTCGGCAAACTGCAGTTTTTTCCGTGAGTCCACCACGCTGGCCAAATTCGGGTTGGGCACTTAGCATACCTTCAAGAAATGTATAAACAACTTTCAGGCATGCTTGCATTCATGAAAGGTTTTATTAGGATGTTTTCCTTCACCGTTAAAGCAAGTGATAATTATTTCTAATACACACATAACTTCGAAAAGCTTTTGGTGTGTTGCCTCGGGTTGGTACCGTCGACAACGGTCAAATGTGGGTGCCAACTTATCTCAAGCCCTGGAAAAGTAATAGAATCAATATCTGGAAAAGTTCACCTACAGGTTTATACAAACACAACTGACATTTTTATTTGTCTTCTAGGCTGAAAAACTCCACCGCTCAGTCAACATGCTCCTCGAATGGCTGTCAGACGCGGAGACCAAGCTTCGGTTCTCCGGCCAGCTTCCTGAAGGCGATCAAGAGACACAGCAACAAATACGAGAACACGAGAGATTCGTGCGCGAACTGAACGAGAAGCAGAGAGACAAGGACGACACTATCACTCTCGCTCACTCTATCTTGAGTAAGGCACATCCCGATGCGGTCACTGTTATCAAACACTGGATTACGATTATTCAGAGCAGATGGGACGAGGTAAGTCTAAGTAATTTTTTTAGTACTATTGTTCTTAAGATTGTTATATTTCACAGCTGGATGATGCTTTTTAAGACAAATAAATAATAATTTGTACGTTAATACGAATAGTAGGTATGTTCGTAATAATGACTTAAAGTTAAAGGTTACTTTGATAAGACTTTTACCTTAGTTATGTGACTAAAGCAGTAAAATGAGGGACTGACAATTAATATTGAAGTAATAGCAAGAAAAAAGTCGAAAGAAAGTCTTTACAGCCGTCAACATTTCATAATATTAGTATTGTTTAAATTGTTTGTATTAGGCTTTAATTTAACAGTATCTTAGTGCTTATTTCATATACTTATGCCTACTTTTCATAAGCGATATAATTATGAATTTGCATACTGCAAAATCAAGGTCTATTTTCGTACGATCATAACAAACCTTGAAGTCTTGCATTCAATGAATATATTCTCAGATAAAACATTAATTAATCAACAGATATCGATAATTTATCTAGAAGATTATTTCCCTTGTATTTTTAGTTTTCATGTGATTTTAGTTATATAAGTTTGATGTGTTTATTATGAAGTAAAAATTTAGTTTAATATTGTTTAATGTTTAAGTGATTGTGTTAAAATGAGTACTAAAAGACAGTTAGTGACTTCGGTTAGGCCTGTGTTTCAGATATTTAGGAAAGTCACTCCTATGCAGGTAAAATAAAGGCGAAGACATAATATACTACTACTATTTTTAATATTCTAGCAGCCCGCCCTGACTTCGGCTGGGTAACCTGAACAAATGATACACTAAAGCCTTCGTCAAGAATCATTCTCCATGTCTACCTATCTATTGGTTAAAATCGCGTGAAGATTCGTTCGGTAGATTGTGAGTTTATTACGACCAGATAGACAGACGCGGCTTTTAATGTTGTTTAACATGTAGTGATTACAGTCTCACTGTTATTTTGCCAGAAATCAGAATTGATATAGCCTTTTTGGCTCTTAAGCGGTGCGGTCGAGAAAAAATCTTATTTTCCAACACCTTCTAACGACGAATAATGTTGTATCGTAATGAAGGATGTTCTTTTAAGTCATGTTTGCACTGAAGTCGTATTGAACTATATTGTTATAAAAACCATGTTTGCTCGCAGGTATGGCAATGGGCGATGCAGCGGGGCACCAAGCTGGAGACCCACATGCAGAGCCTGAAGGACTTAGATCTGGTGCTCGAGGAACTGCTGCAATGGCTGGTCGGACTTGAAAACACGCTGCTTTGTAAGTATCGAATGACTTATAACATAGTACAAGAGTTCATACAAATAGATTTTAAATGGGTTGGGTGAAATGCTTTCGATAAATCTCTGGTTTTTTCTATGATTTTCGATGTAAATTGATTATAAGGGACGGCTAAGTAATTTCACACTATATATATGGTATAATATTCTGTGTACTGTGTAACTTTGGTAAACATAATCGTCGCTATAAGGACTTAATGTAAAAGTCCTCAAAACTCAATAGGATTCTGTATCTAAGTATGAAGTTAGTCTAATTCTAAGCATTACTCAAACTAATGCAATACTTTATTAGAAGTATGAAATCTAATGAACAGTAATAAATAAACTGACTGAATTTAGCTTACTTTATATAGTACATTATTTTCAATATTTGTTTTTTCGTGTAGCGCTCGAATCGGAACCTCTGCCAGAATCGATCGAGCTGCTGGAAGGTCTGATCGAAGACCACAAGGAGCTGATGGAACACACGCAGAAGAGACAGAACGAGGTCGACAGAGTCTGCAAGGCTTACCAGGTATATACACCATTATTATTTCTATAGAAAACCAGACTTACAGAATATTTCTGATGATAAAGAAGTCATAAATTTCCCACCCTAAAAGCTCCTTGGAAAAAATGTTTTATTAGTCTATCAATGGTAAAGGACTGCCTCAGTGGACCTGAATGGTAGTGTTTGAATCTACTGACTACCAAGTTCCGGATTCAATTCCTGATTTTGGGTTTTCCAATATTTTGAAATCATTTTAAGAGCATATACCTACTTAGTTTGGTTATCTGACTAGTATTCGAATTTAGTAAACTCGCCCTTTATAACAGGACCAAAAATTATGAAAACGGAGAACTGTTTGTACAGTGACTTTTTGCTCCAATGTGTATCCACAGGAGGGTTGTTAAGAAAAAGACGTTGTCATAATTTGTGTCATACATATTTTAATGCCAATATGAATGTTTAGGTGAAGAGTCAAAGCCAGGGCCGGGAGAGTACGCCAAGGAAGGTGTCTGCGAAGAGCGCCACGAAGGGAGCACCTGGGTACGTACTGACACATAACAACACTCTGATAAAATGTGTGTGGATGGAACATTTACTTAGCACACTTGCTTGAAATCTACTGCCGGTGCAAAAAATACTTATCTTTTTATTCATGTTATGAATCTTTATCTGGCTTAAATTATTACCTTTGCATAAGTAGGTACTTTTACTTTATTTTTTTATATGTATATAAATGAATTTCAACCCATTACTGTCCGACTGCTGGACAAGGGGGTCATCCCGTAATGAGCGATTTTTTATTTTATAAACATAAGATCTTTAGATAAAGTGAGCTTTATTTTTTAATTTTTCTATGAATTATTTGCCCTTCTATTAAAATGTGTTTCTGTGTTTATTGACTATTTCTTTTCGTGAAGTAAGTTTATATTAACGCTTTTTAAACTATGACTTTTTTTATTTACGCAAAGTCTTAAATTTTCTTTGCTATTAATAAAAAAATGTCTAAAATACTGGTAAATTAAGCACTTAATTATATAAATCTAGAAATCCACACACATTTCAAAGAGTAATCACTATATGTACATCACACTTATTTGTTCATATCCATCACCTTACGTTTGTTTGTTTTGTCCAATCACGTTCATGCACGCGGCGGCCATGTTGTGACGTCATTGCATGGTGTGTGTGTAGCCGTGGCTCGCAACACGATCTGCATAGAGAGCGATCAGTCTCGCCTGATTACTATGGATCTAGGCGATTCAGGTGTGTTTTTTTATGTTACATTTATGTTTTCTAATTTAACATTTTTTGGGGAAACTTTTTTACCATGGTTTTTTTCTATAGTAATTTTATATTAAATGAAGAATAATATAAATTGATTTCTAAAATTGTTACCTACTACATTTTAGCTTACAAAATAGACTCTTCTGACTTCCAGTATTTTGAGAAAAGTAGAAAATATTGACATGATTAAATATTAATAAAGATACTTGTAAAATAATGGTGTACTAAATTTTAAGTTTTCGGGGCATTTAATTATAAAACATGGTAAAATAGTTCTCCATATTTTGTTTATGTTTCTTTTGATATGTTCTCATTTCACACCTAAAATGTATTTATGTGATTTTTTTCACTTAACAAAAACAAATATCAAAGTTATCACATAAATATATTTTTAATAAATCACTTTATTATTTAACTTACATGTGCTTTACGTGTCATATGTGTCACATTCGGTTTTATATCAGAGAATATCCATAAAAAAACAATTTAAAAACTTCAACAATAAAGTCACTGTTCACTAGTCTCTGCCTACCCCTACAGGAAAAAGGCGTGATTTTATAATATGACAATTAATATTAAGTTTAGAAAAAGCATAGCTAGATAAAAAAAAAGGAATTTATAAAAGATTCCATTTTGAAATTCAATCGGTATGTGTATTCTCTGACATGGTAACCGACAAACATAGCTTCATCCTGCTCTAACACATTGTAAACGTTGCTTTCCGTCACGCTCTGTGGCACGCTTCGACGGCAGGTCCCGGATACACACTCGCAGTAGGAGAGGAAGGTTTGACAGAATATTTCTTTTTTTTTAGTGTGACGTAGTTTAGTTGCCTGTGTTGTAGTGTAGATGTTTTGTGTTGCCAGCGTTAATATTGTTTTCCGTAATAATGGAAGTATAGTATATATACATGAATAACAATTTAATAATGTGGAATTATTTTCAGCATTTTTCGAAATCTCCTTTATTTTGGAACTTAATAGCATTTTATCTTCAACTCAAAGACCTTAATAAATGTTGACTCCAACTTCTAGTTCAGAAAAATTATCGATTCTGTCAAAAAATCTGTATCGAGTAGTGATACTGCTGGAAAGATATCAAAAGTCAGGCAGTTTACGTAAGAACATTGGCTATGTGATAAAACAAATATACTTATTCACTTTTGCCTAAAAAACTTGAACATTAAGAGCTATTTTCAATTTAGCACTTCTATTCTAGCTTATTTTTATGCATTTTGTTTTCAATGTATTTAGGTTCACGCATGCTTACAATATACGCAAGTATGAATTGCTTATAAGAATGTATACCAATCACCAATTCTATTTTGAACCTTAATACATACATTATAAAGTTGAAAATACTAGTGTTTTGGTGCTTGATATACATTTAGGAATGATAGTATAAATGTTCTGTATTTAGAAAAGCTCCATATTCGCACTTTTTTGCACAAGACTTAAGAATTTGCAATAAAAGTTAAACATTTGGCTTAACTTATATAGAACAGCATGATAAACTGCAGAGTTTAAAAAATATACTCTCATATCTGTAATGGCACATATTTTACACAAATATGTAAAAATTTTGGATTGTTTACAAACTTTAATGAAACAGTTTTTGATTTGAAGGGGTGAAACAGATCTCTCAAAGCCACCAAATTCACCATTTTATTATCGTGTCAATGCCAAATACATTTCAAAGTTCAGAACGAAAATCTTGACCGACTAAATTATTATTTGCTTAAAGATATTCTGTAGTATATGCATGACCTAGAGCTGTCAATCACAACACTAACCAGAAGCACAGCACTACGCTTTACCCAAAAATAAAAACACAAAAATGAACTCTGTCGAAACAAAAATACAGTTCAAATTCGCAAAAAAATCCTTCGTTCAAAAGCTAAACTTGTAAAAATAAATCAAATCAAATTAGGAAGCACAGTAGAATACTAACAAACTTTCGGTAACTAACATCACTCGCTAAAACGACTTTATTACTCACGGAATACGGTTCGTTTTCCTTCGCACATGATGCGTACTTATGACATGTTAAGTGATCAAAGTTCCGAGAGAAAGAGATAAAGCTATACTGTTTGTATAGCCTTATCTCTTTCATAGCCATCGTCCAATAATCACGTAATGTTTTTAGCACCTCTTTGAAATCCTTATTCTCCATAATGGCAAATAGTAAAGTAATGGATTATCAAACAATCTATATCTAAAATGTCGTGAACTTTTATTATATATTTGATTTTCATTGGTGTGTTCAGAGCACCAAACACGTTGTCCTTTCAAAGAAATAAATTCACTTGATCCTACATGCAATCGCCCCTTTAATCCTTAGTGATTTCTTCCAATATTTCCTTCTCTTTTCTGACTTTTAAAGATTTTTCCACATACGTGATGTAAATTTTATTCATAATTAAACTTTAATCACGTAAGTTAATTCATTTAAATGAACCATATACACTTTTTAGACTCCCTTTCAAGTCTAGTCATTTAGAACGACCTAGAACCGCAACTTTTTTCGCTTAACATGTCATAACACGTTCCAATTAGCTGACTAACAGGGCTGCCCCTCGGTGACTAACGCGTCCATGGTTTGACTAACACCGCTCGGATTGGTATGTTGCCCTGTGATTATATTGTTGCGTGTGTGTAGTCGCGTGAGTCCGGGGCGAGAGACGCCGGATCGCAACCTGCCGCACTACGGACCGCGGTTCCCGCCGAAGGGAAGGTAAGGACCATCCGTGACTAAATTTTACGTCATTAGTCAATCCTGACTAAAACAATCGATATAAAACTTTTTTGATTCGAAATTGTGTAGTAACTTGTAATGTTAGAAACAATAATCTTGTAAATAAACTCGAATAATAATTTTCTCGAAATCTTAAGTCGAAATTTCGACTAAACCAAATATTGTAGACGTTACAAATTAGAGGAAAAAATAAAATTAGATCGTTTAGGACTACCTTCAAAAGTTTTGTAAACTCCACAAACAAATTCGAAATATTGCAGGTGACTATAATTTTTAAAGATTTATGTAGAAGTAAGTACATAGGCTGCATAAAAAAAATACATTTTTGCCGCAGTTCAACTAATTGTCGATTTTTTTTTGTTTCCTATGCTTAATTTTTATTTGTGTTTTTGCTGGGTTTCTGTGTGTGACAGCCCTATCGCTATAGATGTTCAGCATGGCAATTTTGCAAGTTGGCATGCTGGCAAAGTTGTTTTTAGTTGCTGGTGTTTATTTTGCCAACTTAGTCACTTAAGATCAAACATTGCCTTACAATTAGATTTCAAAAAATTATCGATGTTATCAATTCCATATTATCTCACTTTTCATTCAAAAGTCATCAGTATTGATTAGATTTTTATACACAACCATTATTCTACATTTAGTATTTACATCCATATAATTACCCTGTTTTTATAATACACATTATCTCTCTGTAATCTGAATTCAGAATTTTTAATAACGTAATATTTTTTTTTCAGTTTGACATATATTATACTTATTCCAATAATTAAAAAAAATAGTAATCAGTTTAAAAACACTTAAAGTCAAAGTTATTGAGTAAAATGACAACAAGATTGTTTACAAAAATCACTTAGGTCTCAAAAAATTACTGCTATTTTTTCTTAAACTCATTTGGTACTAATTCCGCTAAACAGCAAAGGAGCCGAGCCTGAGTTCAGATCGCCACGCGTCAAGCAACTGTGGGACAAGTGGCGTACGGTCTGGCTCCTGGCGTGGGAGAGACAGAGACGGCTACATGAACGTCTCGTGCATCTAAAAGAGCTGCAACGAGTCTCCAACTTCGTCTGGGACGAATGGAGGAAGAGGGTATGTGGATATTTTACGTTTTTGAAGATATTTTTTGGTAATAAGTTACTACAAACTAGATTTCTTTGAATAAATTTCTCGAAAATTAAGTACGGCTCAGCTTCAGCTTTAAAAAAATTAAATACGTTTGTTTAGCTTGAATGAAAATTCTTTTGGAAATTCAATTTTTTACCTACAAAGTAAAATTTTACTTCTTACAAAAAAATACTTCATAAAAATATGGAGCCTGGGCAACAATACGTTGACTATCATGTTTGATCTTTGAAAAGATTTCTTATGTGTTTATTATTTGATATTAAAGCAACATTGTTTGTCCTCAGTTCTTGAAGTTCATGAACCACAAGAAGTCTCGTCTCACAGACCTGTTCCGTAAGATGGACAAGGACAACAACGGACTGATCGCCAGACACGAGTTCATCGATGGAATTATCAACACCAGTGAGTATTTCACTCCTTAGTCTTCACTTTACCTTACGGGTCGACCTTATGGGTCGGTACAGCATGTTTTACTTGTAAAACCAAGCTGCAAGGTTGCATTTTTTTTTCAAACCGCCTAACGTCGACCCTCTCTGGGAAGTATTTCTTTCTTAAACTCCAAGTAATGACTATTATTACTATCGCATTGATGGGCAAGGATGTCTTGATTAATTAATTATCAATAGATTTACCTACTTGCATAATGTTTTATTATAACACACATTGATTTTGATTTAGATGCTTAAAGTTTTGTAAATATGTACCTAACTTATTTTATTTCTACGCAAACAACCTTTTTAGTGACACAAATAAAAAAACGTTTAATAAAATGTACCAATTTGCTTCATATACCTATATTTTATTAGTGATCTCAACCATATTTTTTCCTTGTATAGAATTCGACACATCCCGGTTGGAGATGGGTGCTGTAGCCGACTTATTCGATAGGAACGGCAGCGGCCTCATCGACTGGGAAGAGTTCATCGCCGCGCTCAGACCTGATTGGGTAAGTTTACATGCTTGTTATAGCAGAAGTGTATGAAATACACCAGCTTTTAGTCTTTAACAATGTCAGTCCCATGTAATAGGAGTCGAGCCTATTGTCTTTACCAAGTTCCAAACTCCGAGCTGCTATTGAGAATATTTGAATAGACATTGGAAAAACCGAATATAGAAATATCGATACAGAAACGAATACCTAGGATTCCATCCTTAGGTCTGATTTTACTTAGTTTACAAAACGTTCTTACAGAAAACAGACGTGGCGCAGTGGTTTAGGTCACCACACCGATACCACTGTGTCGGGAGGTCGTGGGTTCGATTCCCACACGGGTCTGGTTGTGCTTACTGCCCGTTGTATCTATGTTTGTAAAAGTCCCCGCGACACAAGAGCAATTCTTAGTGCGGCAGTTGTCTTTTTAAAAATAAAGAAATAAAGAAAAAAAATGTTCCATAAAATTATCTGGCGATGAGAAAATCGATCCTAATTTAGCCTATTACATATGTATTTAGTTAACTCTAGGTATATCAGAATGCCATGTCATTGTACTGCAGTTATCTATACCTTATCTATATCTATCGGCTATGCCGTCGTGTTTATGCGACACCGAATATTTGCACTGCTGCAAGAATAAACGCTTATTGTTGATATTTCGTGAGTCTATAACTTTACACTATTTGTTTTATAATTAATTCTGTTAAGAAAGTGCATTGTGTTTTGTTTGCCAAGAAATGTGAAGCCTAAATAAGTTGGTAGGTAAATAAGTGTTGGTGGTACAATTTTAACAATGCTTTTTTCCAAAAGTAAACTTATGTATTTTGTTTCAAAATGTATACCAATTGATTTCTTTTATGAGTCTATTATAAAATGTAGTTATTATTGTTAATAAAACGTAGTCAAAATTAAGTAACATCAACGATGCAGAACGTTAACTTGAGGACTATAGTCAAGGCATAATCGTTCCATCAACTAGGGTCCTACCTACTTAAAAAGAAAACAGCATTTGTTTTTTTTAAGTGTACCTACCTACCTATATTCGTTAAAATGGCTAAATTATTGCTCGCAAAAACGGTTACTTGTACTAGGCAATGAATACATTTTCTACTGGAAGTAAAAGAGAGAGGAAATTATCTCTTGTAAGCCGGTATTTTCAGGCAGGTTCTATAGGAGTTATGTTTGCAGGTTGAGAGACGCGGTCCACCGACGGACGCGGACAAGATCCACGATGAAGTGAAGCGCCTCGTGATGCTGTGCACGTGCCGGCAGAAGTTCAGGGTGTTCCAGGTCGGCGAGGGCAAGTACCGGGTATGTACCTTACCTACCTACTATTGTAAAGAAAAGTTTGGATGTTTGTTGGTTAATCACGCTAAACAACTAGATTTGATTATATTTGATGCATACTTAGTTAGTTCATAACCAGAATTGACACGTAGGATACTATTTACCTCGGGTTTTTTCCACGAGGACGCAGCCGAAGTCGAAGGAAGTGGGTTCGATTCCCACACGACTCAAACATCTTAATTTAAAAATTTCAAATCTTTGTTTGCAATTCTCCACGCGACATAAAATCTGCTTAGGCAAGTTGTATGGTTATTAAAGTTAATTAGAGAACGCCATCAAATCGAATATCGATTTGTATGTAATATGTACCAGATCATATTATATTATGCGTAAATTACCTATGTACCTACAAATTTACAAAATACCTAACTGTTTGATAACGGCTGCATCAAAAAAATACCTGTACAGTGTGCTAGGAAAGTTCTAGAATATAACATTTGTCCTACAGTTCGGTGACTCACAAAAACTCCGGCTGGTCCGTATCCTCCGCTCCACCGTGATGGTGAGGGTCGGAGGTGGATGGGTGGCCCTCGACGAGTTCTTGGTCAAGAACGACCCGTGCCGAGGTACGTACTTACTTATATGGGACAATGGGTAACGGGTTCAAATTACAGTGAGAAACTAGCTTTGAAAAAGTTGTTATTTATTTTTGCATTTATTGAATTACCGTGAAAATATATTGTCAATATGTGAAGGTTTTCATGACTCCCTTTTGTATAGGGATGGAAGAAGAGACGCGATATTTTTTATGTTTTATTAAACTGTACGATAAGCCAAATTTGTTCAAACTCAGAAATTAGGAATTCACAGTTCATCAAATTAATTATGGAATTCATCATTGCTTTCCTAAATTTACGAATAGAATGGGATTTTGAAACTACTTACGTAGGTAGTTCAAAACTATTTTTTTTCTTTCAAAACTTATTTCTCACTGTATTCTAATAAAAAGTAATTGTGTTTTAAACTACAGTCCCTGTTTAATATCGATCTTACTGCCTGAACTTTAATTAGGTACCTACTTACATCGAATTTGCAAAATAAATTAAGAATTTTTCACCTAAAGAACTCGGATAGTAACTTAAAAAATCTTAGTTTACGAGTATCATTCACTTTGTATTTGTAACAGGCAGTAGGATAGGATAGAAATAAGGCGATTTTTCTGAACTTTACCTATAGGTACTTATATCGGTGCTACTACTTACATGAGTAGACTAGTATTCTTCCATATTTCGTTCTTGAATCTTTATCAGAAAAGTCTCCTCTATCCCCAATACTGAACTTTGAAAACAAAAGATTAATTGAAATAAAAACGATTTGTTTTTATCTAAACTTAAATTGAAATGTAATGTGGATTTTTAATTATTATTTCTTACAGCATTAAAAATTAAATTAGAACATACAACATTATTTCACGAGAAAACTAACGTGTCTAAAAGTTTTATGTCAAATAGATGAGATGAGTATTTTTTGTGAAATCCACGCCACGTTACATTTTATATTATGAACTATGAAGCCAATCTCAAAATTCTTTTACAGACTTACGAAAACTTTTTGGAAATAATAGGCTTCATAACTTGTACACAACTTCTACAATGCTTTTGAACAAAAGCACTGTAAAAGTTGTACTTTTTCCGACTTTGAACATTTAAATGACTTTAATAATTTATTTGTAATTTTGAGTCGGATTTTTTCGACTTCTGCTAATGGGTGTGTCAAAGTCGGAATATTTTACTTTTATTAATAGGTATTATGGTGATATTCAAAGTGTCAATCGAACGATATCGGTATAACGTAATGTGTTAACACCCTAATGAGGGAATATTGACTAATATGTGAACGTCCCCTAACTTTGTGGACAAGTATTTTTGTGGCGAGGTCTTTATGGGTTAAGAAAAAATATATTTAAAAAGGCGCCTAAATGTTAAAATACATTTTTAAATTTAAATCTTAAAGGTGCCATTTTAAATATAACTATCCTAATACATTGAGGTTTCAAAGGAAATGCTTGTCCAATAGTGTTTTTAAATAACAAAATAACACATTTTTTAATACAATTTTATTACGGGTACAAATGTTAACTACAGAATACAAAATTAATTTCACATTAAACTTACATTACATTTATAAATTATTAAGTAGCTGGCAATATCGTTAATCGTTAATACATTATAAACTAGCAATACTGTTTAAAAATGCAGAAATAATAATCACAGAGTACAAAATTACATACTAAAAGGTTCGACTCGTTTTCGGAAGCACAAAACTGGAAAGAATCAAGGTCAAACTACCTGTTTTATGATCTAAAAAATAATTTTAGCATGACGCGTTAGCTGCCTAAAACTGACTCAGGTATACAACACTCCGAAAAATAAAAATCATCGAAAGTATAAATCCAATTATTCAGTTCATGTGATAATAACAAAATAAACTTAAAAACTAGTACAAAAATCAGTAAAAACAGGCATTAAGTCTTTAAATATATTCTTATTTCTAATGGTTACTGCTCGGCAAAGTTAGGCCTACGTCCGAGCTGTCCTAAATAAATATGGAATTACAATCCTGCTAAATATTCGAGTACAAAATTTGTTCGGCGGTTACACTAGGTCTAACATTCTATTGCCTATATCGAGAGATTCTATCATACTACGGCTAATTACCGCCCACGTAAAGCGCGCAAACTTCTACCAACTAACATGATGTTCGCTATAATCGTAAAATCGTATTTACTGCTGATGATCTAATCGCAATTGCGCGTTCGATCTTAGAAGGCAATACATTTGAGCCATTATAGGCTAGGTTCTACATGAGTTTCGTGACTAAATTGGACCAGGCTTTATTTCCAATATTGGAATAAACAATTGGAAGAGCAGACAATACCTAAACACTAGAAAAGTACCAAAAATACAGTTTAATCAACTGTGGTTTTTCTAATGAAAGAAGTGAGAGATGAAATCTCACTGCTCGCCCTCTCGCTTGGGAGAGGACTGAATTCTATCTCCTCACTCAAGTTCTGTGTGTCAGAAGTATTTTCCACGGCAGGCCAACGTTTGTGACTCGGTGCATACAGCACTAGCAAAGCAAAGATGTATATGTTCCACATGCCATAAACTCCGGTGAAAAATGCAGAAGTATATTCCAGTTCAATGTTCTCGTCCCACTTCCATTGTCCTTCAGCCACTTGGCCTAGTATAAACCCTATGACAGTCAGAGCAGCACAAAGCAAGGTAGCCAACATTAGGAATTTGAAACGGTAGATGATCCCCTCATAGTGCAGACGCCTAACAGAGCACATAGTTGGTAGAGACTGCCGCTTGTGGGAGATATTGATAAAGACCTGGTATATCATATAACATAAGAACAAGAAATACACCCCAGTAGATATTCCAGCCAAAATAATGAATGTCAAAGCCAAATTTGTGCCAATATCAGTTACCCAGATGGAATAGAATGGGTTTCGAAGCTGTACCCCTCTCTCACACATATCAAATATGAAAAGCGAGACGCAGCCCATAGCAACAGCACTTAAATGCCTCCAATATTGCTTCAAAGAGCTCTGGGCAGATGCATCTTGTATCAACATGTGTTCCCCGGCAAATACAAGCCAAAAAGAGAACAGAGTAGCATAGAAAAGTCCTTGACGAATATCTCCCAGTAACAACATAAATGGCAGGTCAAAATGTAATGTAAAGTACTCTAGTGGCATGTTAAGAAGACAAAGGGCGATTCCTAAACTCAATAACATCTTTTCTAGTAATACAGGCTTTCTCGATAGCATGTGAATGCGCCTCCAGAACCAAACAAGTATAGCAATGATACAAGGAAAGAAAACAGTTTTCAAAGACAACCAGACTTTAGTAAAACCTCCATTTTGATTGATTACAGTCAGCCACATGTCTTGTATATGACCTATGTGTGAGTTCATAGTAGGTGTGTCTACAGGCAACCTAACATTAAGTAGATAGAAATCATGGAACAAAGAACCAAGCTCAAATAGTGGTATTGCTGAACAATTATACAGATATTCCTCACTTTTAACATCAATGTCACAGTCCAAGTGCCGTTTTTCTACAGATTGTGTGTATAGCTTCCACTCGTCCTCGGGGTCGCCCTTGTTCCTGTACGCGAGGCGCGCGTCGATTGTTATAGTACTCCGCGGCCGCACTTCTATCTGCGAGTGGTATTTAATGTCCACTTGAAGCACTCCAATCAAGTTTTGTTGCCATCTCGAGTAGTCTAGGATCTTGCTTTCGCGTGGGACCGGCATTTGAAACGCGAAAACTATGTCGGTCTCGGACAAATCATGATGCGTTTGTCCAAGGTCGACCGTCTTGCAGGAACCCTTCCCACGGTTATAGAACCACTTCGTCGTGTCATTTTTCACTGTAGTCGTATCTCTGCACACGGTTCCGAGTATATTTTGAGCGTTCGCAGGCATGGGCGCGACCAATCCACCGATAAGGAAACATGTTAGTTGACACAGTAACAGGAAACTCACTAATACGGCGAGTTTTCGTCCGCTTAAGTTCTCAATAATCGTGCCCGTCATATTGTAGGCGTTGAACACGCGAAACACATTTATAAACTGAGTCAACGCGACTTAAAATCGACCGGTGGTGATTTCCATTGTTCTTGTTTTCTTTTCGACGCGATGTATTTGACATGCGCAGTACGCGATGTTGCCAGTGTAAACGAAATAATATTGAATAGCGGATCGCTGATGTCTGCTATTGAATAACGCGTAACGTTATTAAAATGATATAACAAATTCGTTTATAAAATTACTTCGTACAATATTACCATTACAAAACGTAACCAACTGTAGCAATCGATAATACCTTCTAAAATAAAATTAATAATGGAACAAAATAAAATTATTTACTATAATCCTCACACAGCCACATTATTCACTTCACTTCCATTGTGAAGCATCAATACAAAAACAGCTAGTATCAGCAAAAATGTATAAGCTAAAGTAAGCATTGAATTATGTCCACATACAATTTGATGTTGCTACTAATTTACTAATTCGTATTCGCTTTGCCCAATCCACCTCCCGTGGTCCCTTATAAAAATTCGTTTATTTTCGTTATTTTTTATATTTCGTTTATATCCCTACGGTATCCCTTTACATAAGTAGTATCATTAGTGCTACCGCTGCCTGATCCGAGCAAGCCGGAGCAGCATGAAGCTTGTTGCCCGCTCGGTAAGAGATACGATCTGTTCTGGAGCCATAATAATTTATAAATTAATTTCAACACTTTTGGCTTTTTATACACATTTTGAAGTATGGTTCCATCGCAGACCGTTTAGTTGGTGTGGCTTAGAGTTTAATTTTTGCAACGTTGTAGAATTATTTTGCTCTATAAATACATTTTACACGTTTGGTGCTTTTATTGTTATACTGCTTTATATGGTATTCATCAAATGTGTGGAATGCTATTGTAGTTGGTATTATTTATAAATAATATTTTTACTAAAATTATGTAGTTGGTTACAAGATTTCACTTTAACTAAAGTATGCTTAATATCGTAATAGCATGAAATAATGGTTCTTTATTTGCATACTATATTTTTATAAAGTTTATTTTATTTGGTAGATACTAACTGTATATAAATCAAGCGCAAGATGTTAATGTCGGTGTTTATTCAGGAACACTCGCTTCATTTCACCGTGTAAATATTACATAATAGCTATTGCACCTGAAAAATATAACAAATGTCTCGATTTTTTCTCAATTAAGACTTGTAAAATTAGATATCAATTGCTATCGATTCTTGCTCTTGACTTATAAACTGCATAACATTTGGTGAGAGAATAAACTAATTATTGTATTTTACTATTCCTATTCCTAACTGCACACGATTACAAAATCCCCCGTTTTTTTTACAACTGTTATGTTTGTTTATGTTTGACATGTTCTGATTTGTTTGTTGTTTTTTTTTTCTTTTCCTCACTACCAATGCACGCTGTCCCGTTTTAACACTTTTCGGTGTTATTTTTTTTCCGCCTGCCCATTTACCGAACGGTTTTCTTTGACCCCTTCCTTTCCTGACCCGTTTTTGATCCCGCGCACCGGACGCCGCCCGCATGCAGCCAAGGGACGCACGAACATCGAACTGCGAGAACAATTCATACTGGCCGATGGAGTGTCACAGAGCATGGCAGCGTTCAGACCGCGTACGCCCCGCTCTAACACAAACACACCACCGTCCACTGGACCCATCACCAAGGTAAGTACTCAAACCGCTATACTTATTAAATCTTCTCTCCTACAGGATAGAACTTAGTTATAATTTCGCACAAGTAAAAAAGCGCACAGTAGTTGTTGGAGGGAGCAATCGGTTTGGGACTCAAACTTTTTCGCTTTGTTTTCTATTTGCACTTTGCACATGGATTGTTGTACATCCATATGCAAGGTTCATTGTCGTGAGTGCAGCATGTGTTGAGCTCGTAGAGTTTGGTCTTATTGCATTAGTGTTCAAGCTATGCATTGTCGCACAGGCTCGTGTAGTGTTTGGTGTTGTTTGTTAGTGTATTTCATTGGATCCACTGCATTGGAGAGGTGGCACGTCTGCGCCTATGGATGTTATGGTAACGTATTTCGTTTCACCCATCCCGCTAGTCCCCAAACATACCCGCATCAGCAAAATTCACTCGCGTTCGACTAAACGTGTGGACTAATCGTAACTGCGTGATAATTCGTCGTAAACAAACGCGTTCCGGCAATAAAGATTGGCACTATGAAGGCAAAAACGATTTGTGTTTCGTTTTGTACGACTCCTTCCTTATTTATAAGCCTCCCGGTTTTGTATTGGTGCGTTTAGCTGAGGAGTTTATGGAGCAGCTGAGGCCTATATTTGAGGCTCTCAGGCAGCGGGAAGAGCTCCCGTGTTCGTATCCCCTGCACGTCGGTTCAACGCACGGCACTAAGCAGGCGTTCATATATGGCCATTCAAGATCTCAAGGTTCGACGACGCCGGGCGCGCACCACTATAGCCACCACCATGGCTATCAGCCTTCTCCAGGATATCATTGGGTAATGCTATGTAGGCAGTGTGAAAGTGTCGCGGTTGATTGCACTCTCGAATCATTTACGGTTTTATTTTATTATTATTTTAATTTGTTTGTTGTGTAAGTCCCATCAAGTGTTAGTACAGTAGATTACAACGTCAAGTCCGCTAGACTAGCATGACCATACTATAGATAATTGTCGATCGATTTGTTTTATACAATACATTTTTTGCTTATTCATTTCATTTGTCACATACATGAACACGAGTTTCGAAGTAGTTAAAATGCAGTATATAAGCAGCTAGTGGCTTAGTTCGGTGCACAAGTTATAATATATATTTTATGATATAGGTGAGGGAACGCACAGCTCGTTCCGTGCCAATGTCCGCGGGAGGAGTAGCGGGTAGAGCGTCGCGGTCGTCCCTCAGCGCAGGAACACCGGACTCCTTGAGCGACAACGAAGCGGCAAGCGGACTTGGAGCGAGGTATAGGAAACCAAGCGTGCCAAGGTAAGAGAAATATTTCAGTAGATCTTGTTAATTGTTGTACTCTTTGTAAAAAAAAACTGGTATTAATAATGTTTTTCCGTCTATTAGGTCTACCTTAACACCGGGAGGATCTCGACCAGGTTCTCGGCCAGGCTCAAGAGCTGGATCGAAGCCACCATCTAGACATGGATCCAATCTCTCTTTAGATAGTACAGGTTAGTGATAAACATTCCTTAATATTATAAAACAAATTCCAATTTTTTTTTTCTCAAATTTTCTTGGAACTAATTGTTTTTTTTCCAAATAGATGACGTTTCAACGCCATCTCGTATCCCGATGCGTAAAGTGACGAACACACGAGCGTCAGTGGCCCGTGCGGCTGCGACTGCTAGCAAGCTCGGCGTCGCTACACCCAACGGTGGATCCCGACCACGCACGCCTACTGGCCTCTTGACGCCAGCGAGTGGCAGGTATGTACCGAAATAACTTCAAATATTTACTTAAACGTGAATGTAGATTGAAGATTTCTAACAGTATTTAAAAACAATGAAAATTCCCACTTTGGACTTGATACACGAAATCTTATCTACATTCAGTTTACATAGACAATATGAAAGAGAATTAAGCCACTCTTAGGTATACCAAAGAAGTTTACCTGAGAGAAACAAAACAACAAAATACCAAAGGCATTTCAATGTTTCATTTGTCGACCACCGACATACATTTAAGTGAAACGACATGTAAAATAACTAGTGTACTGATACGCACGGACAGGTTACCTAGCGGCGCGATGTACCGCACTTCCAGTATACCGACTCTGTCGCCGGTGCCCGCGTTAGTGAGGTACACACCAAACAGTTTGATCCTTGACTTGTTTGTCCAAACGTGTATCTGGACCTACCCACGTACTTTGATTGTCCTAAAACCAAAGTTAAAGACTCAATTGTATAATTTTAATTATAGTTACCTAAGTTGCTGGGAAAGTTTGCTTCCAATCAAATTACGTCGGTACTGTGTTGTGGCAGATACACGAGTTTTGAGCACGTCACGCTTGTTGAGGGATCTTAAATGTAGTGACGTCCATGTTACGTCTAGGATTGTTGGGTGCACCAGTATGGGGCCAGATCACAGATATTCTTCGTTGTTTTCTATGTAAACAATGTAAAAATGGTGGCGGGTTTCATATAGTCAAGGTTTGGTACAGATCTGAAGGCATGAAGTAGACGGCTAAACACAGCTTCACACAGTGTGGATTTTACTAACATCTTCGACAGGTTATTAAGAGCGTAAACTAAATTGTTATTGTTTTTTTTTTCCTTCGCATGCGAATACGAAAATGGGAAACAAAATAAAACAGCTCGACACATTCCCAGCCATCATCGATGGCTTCCGAACATCCTAAATCCTTATCCCATACTCATCCCGCATTCCAAACACAAGGTTCCACTAAAATTCCAGTTTATGTCGGCAACCGCTCCCACCGATCCCCGTCTGTTGAGAGGAGACTGAAAATATGCAGAAAGTCACATTCTAGAGAAACTTCCCAAGAACCTAGTCCCACTTCCCAAGATCCCTCGAGGAAGTCCGAGCAGAGAAGTCCCGAAGACGACTCCTCGCTATTCAGCATATCGGGAATGACGAGCGACAATGAATATGAGAGTAATATAAGCGAATCGAGCGGCGAAGCGTCAAAGCCGACCCAGCGCGACGTTAAAGGGTACAGCTTGTAGAATGCTAGCTTCGGATTTTGCCCGATTATTTTGGATTGATGCTCTTTGAATTTTGGAATTTATGTTTTCATGTCATCATCGCGCAAAATTACATGTCAAGTCATTTGCTTGTCGAATCATGGAGACGCTCATTATGAAATCGTTTGTCGCACTATAAACATCTTGTATTTATTAAATCACTGCATAAATAAAACTAACATCGCCTGAAGCACTAACGACTAACAAAAGCTTTGCACCTAAGGTTTAAGTGACCAAATAGTTTTCACAGTCACATCCACAACTCATTTGGAATCTTGATCACGCACCGTATTACTATTATGTTCCAGCATTCATATGACATGCCTTATATTTGAACCTACACTATGTGCAATGCCTCTTGTCATGTCCTAATTATGAAAATATTGCAATATGTTGAAAAATCTAATCGTTAGAGAATTTGCAAGAGATCAAGTCACTTGTATTTGAAATACAAATAACTGCAGTTCCTCCAGATATTTCTTGTATTTTAGTGTTTATATAAATTGCAATATTTTCATAAATATATATTTATTGATATTGTAATTTATTGTATCTTTTGTTCTATTCCTGTTTGTTGCTGCACATACATTTATTTGTTGTTTAACTCACAATTCTTCATAACATTTTCTTCACCTATTCTTAATGTATGTGCAGTGACAGTCTAACAATGTTTCCTTTCTGTTGTCCTGACTAATTTTCTGTCTGTCTGTGTGCTCGCTAACTTCAACTAGGAGTGGGTCGTTTGCCTCCACTGAAGGACAAACGCCCGGCAGGAGTCGCATCCCAGTACTAAAGGATCACCATACTAACAGTAATATGAATAGGTAACTACTAAACTTACGTAGTGTGCTTTTCCGTTTGTTTGTTTGTTTTTCTTCGTAGTCAAAATTTGTTTTATAGGTACTTTACTACTTAATGTAGAATAATTGGCGGTAAAAATGGGTTTTGAGTTCTTTTTTTCCTTAGAATGTTAGCTTTGCATGTTAAGTATAGGATAAAGAATGTTAGTAACGATTTTTGTTTTATGCTAGGCAAAGGACACCTTCGGGGAGCACGACGCCGGTACGGTCAGGTCAGCAAACCGCCGTGACGCGGCTGCTGCGCAAGCCTTCGGACGCGTCCGACGCCGGCACCCCCACCACACCGGCCTCACGACGCGGTACTCCGGCATCTTCTCGAACTACGGAGAAACGCGAACCATTCCGACTTTAGACGATTCAATACACGCCAACCCCAAACACTTTATAATTATGACTACAAATCACAATTATGAAGTCGGGGCCCACCCCTGCGTGGTGCAAGTCGCTCTCGCGTAATGCTATACAATTTAAAATCATGTTTAATCAATTGCCAAAATTATTATATACCCCACCTTTAAAATTTTTACCACGACAGAGCGACTCGCACGCGCAGGCTAGTGCCGACTTAACATTAATGACTAACATAAAATTAACAAACGCGCGAATTAAGCCAAGCTTAATAAAAAATACGCCAATATGGCTTTTAATTTAAGTGAGAACAATTTATAGATAATGGTATTAGTAAAACTTAAAGTCTGCACTTGTTGCCTTGTATTTTTTTCTAAAATCCGCGCCAGTTTTTGCACTTGGTAATTACTTGTTTTATTTATTTGTGCTGTCGAGACTTACAGGAGATGTTCGTTCATTAGTCGATGTGAATAAAATACTTCTCTTATTTATTGTCAACGTTGCCATAATTGTTAGTGTACCTATGTTTTTGTATGTAAAATGCGTATTATTGTCTCTTTACAGAGACCGATAAAGTGTGATGACGTTTTTAATTTTTCTTTAGGGACCATTTGGTTTAACGGATTAATGAAAGATAGGTGATCGTTTGCGAACGCTTTCAGGCCGTCACAAACTTATGCGTATTTCGCCAGATACGCGTGTAGTCAGATGACCTGTAATTTGTCGCACATCGATCTGTTAAGGTGATAATAGAATACTTTTTCTTTTGTAATGCACAATTATGTGTTTCTCTTCATATTTGTAAGCCTTTTCTTTGTCATTAGACATGTTTTTTTATTGAATGATTCCTCTGTTATATACATTTCTGTATAATTGTTTATATTGTATTTATCAACTGCACAACTTCTCGTCAAAATAGAAACAGTATGTATTTGACTAAGAACTTGGAACATTCGCGACTATCGCCAGAGTTGCGACTGTTTTTCGTTTAACAAAAATCAAAAATCTGCTCATGTTGATATATTTAAGTACATAAAGTACACTGTCGCAAAAGACATTGTTTAAAGCGCTAAGAATATTTTGATATTTATTGAAATAATTGCTTTAAAATGTAACCTCTTTCAAAATGTTAACCATCGCTCACCATTTATTTGTAAGTTTTTTAATATAAATCTGTCCCTGTTATTAAGCTTAATTATTATTATTACGAAAAATTATTAATCTGGTCATTTTTATTTAAATCATTGTTATATTTGTTATGTAAAATCGTGGCAAATCTACTAAAAGGCTTGATATTTTTTGTATAAAAGGATATCGTTGCATTACATCAGTTTAAAATCTCATAACAAAATACCTATCAAATAAATGAAAAGTAACAATTATGATGTGGTTTCAATTTCCTATAAATAGCAGTTATTATTATCTTGAGGTAAGTATTTTATTTTTAATTTTTCACGGGCTTACGCCAAGTGAGTTGATGTTCTTCGTATAATGTTGTGGGTGTTTGTATAGTAGATGTCATTATTATGAGGAATCGCTTATTATGGAACGGTAATAACGGATTTCTGCAATAGAATGAATGTATTTTTAGCCCTAGTTCTTTCAGTAACGTATTTAGTGATTTTGGAGTAGCTGTTGTTATTATTATAGTATCATCAATTAGTTGAAGGGTATGGTTAAATATTAAGGGTGTAATCGGAGACACAAGTTAATTGCCAGTAAGAGTGATCCCTCTTTCCCCAAATTTTCAATTATCTATGGTCAAGTTTCAGTAGCTTATGATAACATAGTGTCAAATTCAGGCCATAATATATTATATCGACTTTTTATAAGTTGAATTTCTTTAATTGTTTCATAAAAATCACGAAATATTTGGCATAGTAAAATGATAGTAAAAGTAAAATACTAATGCAATTTTCTGAAAAAAAAGAGAATTACGAGCGGTGCTTTTATGCGGTTCGAGAATTCGAGATAACGCCACCTTTGTATTATATGGGACTTGTATAGTAATAAACGTCTAAACATAAGAGCAAGCAATCTTGTGCTGTCGGCGTTGAACACTTTTTCAACTAATTATATAGCAGATTGATATGATAAATAAAACAAATAAATTATCATCCACATACCATTTCCCCAGTTACTATCTTCGAAAAAATTGAAAGACAAATATTAACGCAAAATATTGATTAGATAGCAACTATTATTGTAGTTAAACTACTTTTTTTTAAAGAATTATTTCAGAAATGTTGAAGTAACAGAATAGCAGTCGTTATTTTTCGAGTAATGGTATGCAAACCATAATTTTGTTAGATGGCAACACTATTGCCTTATCTGTCACATAAGTGTCAAAGTCAAACCGAAATTGCATTAAAGTTTTGTAGATTTCAAGTTGTTAAATAAAACAAAGTTAATAAAAATACGCTGTTCTTTAAATCATGGTTGGACAAAATATGGACTGGCAAAAACGGGATGCGGTCTTGAAGTTGATAGAAGAGAAGGACAGGATTGAAATCGCTATACGAGAGCAAACAAGTATTTTGGAATCTAACAATATTGGTATGCACGAACCTCTGGTTGATGCCGAAGACTATCCTCGCAACGATATTGATGTATATAAAGTCCGTCATGCGAGACACCAGATAATTAGTAAGTATAAAGTTATTGAAATGTACATGTAAAGAAAAACCTTGCAATGACTAAGCAAGTTTGATATTATTCATCACTCAGAAGTTTCAAAGAGTTTGAATACAGATTTAGTAAATAAAGTTTAACTTTGACATGAATGTGAAAGGAATCTTTTTACTTATTTTCTCACTTTGTAAACACTATGTTCCAAAGTTTAGCTGTGAGATAGACCTTATAGCCTACTGGTAATGACAATAGTGCCTAACAAAATATATGACATTTCAATTTCAGCACTACAAAACACACACAAAGCAATAATGAAACAGATAGAAAAAGGTCTTGCAGAGTTACATTCAGATTTCCTCGGCTCCAATGGTGAAGGACATTCAATGAACACTCCAACGACATCTGGCAATGGTTATATGAATGGTCATAGTAATGGGGACAGTTGGAACGGCGGTACTCATGAACAGTGCTTTGCTACCGTTGGTTTTGTCACTCCAGGGTCACCTGCTGACTTTGCTGTAAGTATTTTTTATAGGAAGATTTATTTTTTCACAGCCTACAACTACCATTATAGGTGTACCACCCAATGCGGTAGTTATGCCACAGATACAGAATTATTCATAATACTTATAGTCCATTTCATTTAGGATGGGTACGGAGACCATATTTAGATTTGAGGACATAATATTTTTTCTTTTCTGTAGAATGGAAGCTAAGTTATATAAGCATTAAGTGGTTGTGGTTTAATAAAACAATTAGTGTACAATTTGGTATTAAACAAAACTATGACTTTTTAAAGTTGTGTGAATCTGTGCTTTTAGTGTAAAAAACATTGTTTCAACCTTGTCTTTTTAAGATTTCTTGAAGATGTGTGAAGGTCCCCAATTTGCTTCAAGCCTGCTAAATGGACTCAAGGCCCCTATTTATTATTTTGGAAGGAGACCCATGCCCAATAATAATCAATTTTATTTTCAATCAAATTAATTACGTAACTTTATTTATACTTATTTCTTATGAATTCCAGGGTCTTTGCGAGCATGATGAAATTCTTCAATTTGGTTCAGTGAACCATGATAACTTCAGAGACATGACACAGATTATGGAGATAGTTTCGCACTCTGTGGGTCAAACTGTCACTGTCAAAGTGAAAAGAGGCCACAATGTATTGAATTTGAACGTAATGCCTAGGCCTTGGCAACAACCTGGCCTTTTAGGATGCCAGATAAACAGGAAAACATAAGTACATCACCTATATTTTTATTTACTTGTAGAGTGATTTTCTACCACTATAGGCCTGTTCAGGTTTGAATAGACCTTTACTGTCAACAAATTTCCAAAGACAATCTGATCAGTGCTACTAACATATTTAGCAAAAACTATTTTGTTCTTATCATTTGAAATGCCAAAAGCTTGATAGTCAATAGTACCAAATATAGAAAATTGCCCTACTATGTACTGATCTATTTCGTCAGATGTTATTTATTTTATTTCAGCTATGTGATATTCATATATGTATATGTTTATACTAATAAGATATCTATGAAACTGCCTATCCAGATATGGTGACTTTATTTTGTGTTCAATATGAACTTAAACATTTTATATTGTTTTAATAACACATGAGACATAGAAGACGTAGAAGTCTCATTATGTCTATAAGAAGCCCCATAATAAAAGAAATCTTTAAGACATTCACATGTATTTATTACCAACCTTCATAAAAATGTATAAAGTAAAAAAAAAAAGAAAATTGTAAATAGATTAAAAATAAATCTTATGATTAATGATCATTGCGTTTGATTTTTTCTTTGGTATTTTTATTTTGACGCGTTTTTCTTCGCTATGGTCGCCTAGTTTGACAATTTTGAGGTTATCTTCTTGTTCTGTTTCCTCTTCTGTCTCTTTCCTGCGTACTATGTCGTCATCATACATGTATTTCATAGAGAAATCGAAGTAAACTTTGTCTTCTACTAGGCGGTAGTCTGGCTTCTCGACGGTGCCTCGGACGCAGTCGTGGTAATGGCACACTGCTTTCTCTTGCTCGTAGGTTTCACAGGAACCTGAAAAGATAGGTGTAATGTTTTATTTTTAACGACGTTTAAATCGGAAGATTTAAACTGTTGACTATTTGAACTCCGGAAATTAGGGGATTTCATATAAAAAAAGATGCGGTGAATCTAAATATGAATAGAAAAATAATTAACTAGCTTCAAAGATTTTAATGTAAGGGAAAATTACCAAAATTTATCAATATGGCCCCTCCCAAACATCGAAGCAAGATCGACAGACGCATCCCTCTATTAAGTGTTTATTTTTTAAGTATTTACCTGGTCTTTGTACTCGTACGGTAAGCACCGCTCGTTCAGGAGCCATGTTCTTTAAATGCACCAAGTAGCAGGCCAGCATGGTGCCAGTGCGACCCCGGCCGTGGCGACAGTGGACACCTACCACCTGGAAACGGTACGTGCAGTAATTAATATATATATAATGTAGATACTCTGTAACTGTACTGGTACCTACTTTAGCAGCTGATACCGCCAATAGGTACCGGGAGGTAGTAGATTTGACTCTCAATAGAATAAAATCTATATTTTGTGGTATAATATTAGATTTTAGTGTTGTTATTGATAAGTATTTAATAGTCTCCTATTTGGGAATGTTCAAATTAAAGACTAATGTGCCTTGTTAATGTTTATACAGTAGCGCCACCTAGTGGCACAATAGATCAAGACAATTTTAATAAAGATAATAATATTATTTTATTTATTAATGGTGAAGGGTCTCTACCCTCTCTACAGGCACTTTTTTATGTAACCGTCATAATAGAGACGAAAATTTAAAAAAATAGACAAGGACAAAAACTTAGATACCTACCTCTCCCCTGATATCTGCCCTTTCACAAATTTCGATGAATTTCAAAATCTGTTTTAGTGTCGGTACACCGAACTCCTTTACTCGTATTTCGGTCCATTTTAACTTAAGTTCACAATCCAAAATTGGCGGGATTCTCTCCGGCGACAGAGTTATGAGATGATTTACTCCAACGTCTACCAAATAGTTGAGATTAGCCACCGATTGTGGGCAGCCCATCGCTGCAATTTTATTTGGAATGAACCATGAAAAATTATACGGGGGATACGATTCATATTCCTTTTTTTCAACCACTACAGGCTTTTCCGGCTTCTCTTCCTTTTCCTGCCTCTCTTTTGGCTCCTCTCTATATTTATACCACAGTCTTGCCAACTTCACGTTGGGCCGATTAGGTACGGTACTCATTTTCACACACAAACACGGTTTTAGTAAGTTCACAAACTGTTTAGGGATAGAATATTTAGTAAAGTTTATTTATAAGACGTTCACCGCACTTGGTACACGGCCAGCCGCCATTGGCAGCCACATTGGCACGGGCAGATCCGACATTTCGATGCGATATTTATAGCCAAATGTCAATTAGGAATAATTAGGTTTAGTAAACTATGCCCGCTTTATGTTGTCGGACTATGTAACGAGGTGACCTAACTATCAAAAATATTATTTTATTGTTTGTTAGGTGTCAAAAACCTAAAAGATTGTAGTGTTCTTTCTAATTTTATATTGTCTGCATTGTGAGATTATAATAGACTTGTTTTGAAATCAATGATATCTATACTAATATTATAAAGCTGAAGAGTTTGTTTGTTTGAACGCGCTAATCTCGGGAACTACTGGTCCGATTTGAAAAATTATTTCAGTGTTAGATATCCTATTTATCGAGGAAGGCTATAGGCTATATATCATCACGCTACGACCAATAGGAGCAGAGTACCAGTGAAAAATGTTACAAAAACGGGGAAAATTATGATTCTCTTATGTGACGCAACGAAGTTGCGCGGGTCAGCTAGTCTTAGATAAGAGTGTCTTAGACGTAGCGAAGTAACCAAAAAAAGTTGCCGGCTTCGTTCAAATTTGTAAGCGCGGGAATCAAATAACTTTTTTTATAAAACAGCTTTTTACCTAAATCCATCTCAAGCCCTTGAAAATTAAAATAAATTTTGTAAACATCTTAGAAATCTATTAAATATCAGGTGTGCGGATTAAGACGTAGAACTCGTATTCAATAAATAATTTAAATTAATGTTTCACACCTGCTGTTTTTAGCTAGTATTAGAAATGTTTATGTGCGTTTATGAATCCAGTCACACTATATAAACGATTGTCTTTATGAGACAAATACCCCAGTCCCCATCTCTGAGAAATTAAAATATTTTTTTAGATTAATAATAATATTTATTTAACGAATATCTTACATACAAAGCAGCCATTTGGCTCATAACAATCAATAAAAATTTAAATATCAGGTACATTATGGTATCACAGAAATGCCAATACAGCCTTGGTGGTGTCCTTGGCTGTTTGTATGAATTCCTCCATCACTTCGCAGCTCACTCCAAATTTAAGAGGGTTGTCTTCTGTCAAATATTCAAAGTATCTACCCACTGCTTCCTCTTGTTCATCGGCATCTATTGAACCTGAAATTTGATAAAATAAGTTTGTGAATCGTTTTGTTTATCATAATATTAAGTTTAGTGTACTGTTTTGATACCCGTGTATAAAATGGATTGTAAAGTGACTTGAAACAAGAGCGCGATGGAAGTGAGAAAGTTTCACCGAAATTTCAGGTGAGTACTTAAGCTAAAAAGCTTTTAAAATCTTTCTTTATTTAATAGTAGGTACATCCTTCTTTGATTCTTACAGGGCATCCGTAGTATGCATAGATCGCATCAAATTGCATTCGTTGGCATTTTTCTTTAATGTAGGTAGGTAGTTAGTTGCATGTTAAGTAGGTATAC